>NC_090445.1:1470572764-1473105285 GCF_031143425.1 Pleurodeles waltl | reverse complement strand
GGACTGGGTAGAGGAAGTTGTAGGGGGGAGTCTAGAGACAGGGACAATGGCTGCCATCAGTACTGAGGCCAGAGCCTGAAATGCTCTCTGTTGGGCCGCCACGCCAGAGTGAATGCCCTCCAGGTATGCATTTGTTTGTTGCAAATGCCTCTCGACTTCCTGGATGGCATTCAGAATTGTTGACGGCCCAACAGTGAGGGATCTCAGGAGGTCAACACCCTCCTCACTGAGGGCAGCAGGGCTGACTGGGGCAGGGCCTGAGGTGTATGGGGTGAAGGAGATCCCCACCCTCCTGGGTGAGCGGGAACGGGAATCACACTGAGGGGCTGCTGGGAGGGCTGTGCTGGTATGGAGGGTGGCTGCTGTACCTGTTGGAAGGGTGGGCACAGAGGAGTCCGTCACCACCTGGGAGCTTCCATCGGAGGAAGAGTTGCTGTCTGTGGTCTCCCCTACTGTCCCCGTCGTGGTGCTCCCCTCGCCCTCCGTCCCACTGGTGCCCTCACCGTCAGTGGATTTGGTCTCCAGGCCCATGTGGGATGCAGCTCCCTCCGTCGCCGATGCCTCTGCTCCTCTGCCACCAGATGATGCTAATGCACACAAGGACAGGGTCACAAAACAAAAAGGGGGGGAGACAGAGGATACACTTGGTCAATGCCAGCAACAACACTACCGTTGGCGTACACAACACACAGGGAACAGCCCTATGAACTAGGCCATGCACTACTAGTTACAAAGATAGTCACCAGCCCATGGGGTACATTGCCTAATGCCATCGGCTGCACACCTGAAACCCACAGGACCCTGCCCAGTAGTAGATGCCCCCTAACACTATTGGGGTAGGAGTGATTCAGAGCCTGCCCAACAAGGAACCTGCCCTGCCATTTTCGCCCTGGCTTAGGGGCACCCACAGCCCACATCCCCCACACAGGTAACCTTTAATGCGCGCAAAGTCAGGATTCAGAATCTGTACTCAACCCCTTGAGGCTTCTGTGATGCCTTCAAACGCCCATCCATCTCCGGATAGGCCACCGCCAGGATGCAGAACATCAGTGGGGTCAGGATGCAACAGGCACCCCTTCCTCGTTGGGAGGCCAGCTGGGTCTCTGCCGTCTTCCTTGCCCAGCGGCGCAGGTCCTCCCACCGTTTGCGGTAGTGGGTGCTCCTCCTGTCAAAGACCCCCAGGGTCCACACCTCCTTGGCGATGGCACACCAAATACCCTTTTTCTAATGGGCGCTGACCTGCAAGAAAAATACAGCAGAAAAGAGATTAGTAATACTGTCCGGACCGTCACACTCATGGCCCACCATATCCCTCCCATCCACTATCACACATACTTTGACCACCATACATGCAGCACTCTTCCCAGGACCCTTCAGACCCACCCCTACACGGGTCTTACACACACAGCAATTCATACATTCATGGCCCACTGTAGGAGGCTGGACTGGCTTGTAGTGAGTACCAAGAGGTACTTACACCTTGCACCAGGCTCAGGTATCCCTTATTAGTGTAGAGGGGTGTCTAGCAGCTTAGGCTGATAGAAAAGGTAGCTTAGCAGAGCAGCTTAGGCTGAACTAGGAGACGAGTGAAGCTCCTACAGTACCACTAGTGTCATATGCACAATATCATAAGAAAACACAATACACAGATATACTAAAAATAAAGGTACTTTATTTTTATGACAATATGCCAAAGTATCTCAGTGAGTACCCTCAGTATGAGGATAGCAAATATACACAAGATATATGTACACAATACCAAAATATGCAGTGATAGCAATAGAAAACAGTGCAAACAATGTATAGTCACAATAGAATGCAATGGGGGCACATAGGGATAGGGGCAAAACAAACCATATACTCTAGAAGTGGAATGCGAACCACGAATGGACCCCAAACCTATGTGACCTTGTAGAGGGTCGCTGGGACTGTAAGAAAACAGTGAGGATTAGAAAAATAGCCCACTCCAAGACCCTGAAAAGTGGGTGCAAAGTGCACCTAAGTTCCCCAAAGAGCACAGAAGTCGGGATAGGGGAATTCTGCAAGGAAGACCAACACCAGCAATGCAACAACGATGGATTTCCTGACGAGAGTACCTATGGAACAAGGGGACTAAGTCCAAGAGTCACGATCAAGTCGGGAGTGGGCAGATGCCCAGGAAATGCCAGCTGTGGGTGCAAAGAAGCTGCCACTGGATGGTAGAAGCTGTGGATTCTGCAAGAACGACAAGGGCTAGAAACATCCCCTTTGGAGGATGGATGTACCACCTCGTGAAGAGTCGTGCAAAGGTGTTTCTGTGCAGAAAGACTGCAAACAAGCCTTGCTAGCTGCAAGGGTTGCGGTTAGGGGTTTTGGATGCTGCTGTGGCCCAGGAGGGACCAGAATGTCACCAATTGCGTGAGAAGACAGAGGGGGTGTCCAGCAAGACAAAGAGCCCACTCAAAAGCAAGCAGCACCCGCAGAAGTGCCGGAACAGGCACTACAAAGTGGAGTGAACCGGAGCTCACCTGAAGTCACAAAGGAGGGTCCCACAATGCCGGAGGATAACTCAGGAGGTCGTGCACTGCAGGTTAGAGTGCCGGGGACCCAGGCTTGGCTGTACACAAAGGAAATCCTGGAAGAGTGCACAGGAGCCGGAGTAGCTGCAAAACAAGCGGGTCCCAGCAATGCAGTCTAGCGTGGGGAGGCAAGGACTTACCTGCACCAAACTTGGACTGAAGAGTCACTGGACTGTGGAAGTCACTTGGACAGAGTTGCTGAGTTCAAGGGACCTCGCTCGTTGTGCTGAGAGGAGACCCAGAGAACCGGTGATGCAGTTCTTTGGTGCCTGCGGTTGCAGGGGGAAGATTCCGTTGACCCACGGGAGATTTCTTCAGAGCTTCTAGTGCAGAGAGGAGGCAGACTACCCCCACAGCATGCACCACCAGGAAAACAGTCGAGAAGGCGGCAGGATCAGCGTTACAAGGTCGCAGTAGTCGTCTTTGCTACTTTGTTGCAGTTTTGCAGGCTTCCAGCACGGTCAGCAGTCGATTCCTTGGCAGAAGGTGAAGAGAGAGATGCAGAGGAACTCTGATGAGCTCTTGCATTCGTTATCTAAGGAATTCCCCAAAGCAGAGACCCTAAATAGACAGAAAAGGAGGTTTGGCTACTTAGGAGAGAGGATAGGCTAGCAACACCTGAAGGAGCCTATCAGAAGGAGTCTCTGACATCACCTGCTGGCACTGGCCACTCAGAGCAGTCCAGTGTGCCAGCAGCACCTCTATTTCTAAGATGGCAGAGGTCTGGAGCACACTGGAGGAGCTCTGGGCACCTCCCAGGGGAGGTGCAGGTCAGGGGAGTGGTCACTCCCCTTTCCTTTGTCCAGTTTCGTGCCAGAGCAGGGCTGAGGGATCCCTGAACCGGTGTAGACTGGCTTATGCAGAGATGGGCACCATCTGTGCCCATCAAAGCATTTCCAGAGGCTGGGGGAGGCTACTCCACCCCAGCCCTGACACCTTTTTCCAAAGGGAGAGGGTGTAACACCCTCTCTCTGACGAAGTCCTTTGTTCTGCCTTCCTGGGCCAAGCCTGGCTGGACCCCAGGAGGGCAGAAGCCTGTCTGAGGGGTTGGCAGCAGCAGCAGCTGCAGTGAAACCCCGGGAAAGGTAGTTTGGCAGTACCCAGGTCTGTGCTGGAGATTTGGGGGATCATGGAATTGTCTCCCCAATGCCAGAATGGCATTGGGGTGACAATTCCATGATCTTAGACAGGTTACATGGCCATGTTCGGAGTTACCATTGTGACGCTATACATATGTCGTGACCTATGTACAGTGCACCCGTGTAATGGTGTCCCCGCACTCACAAAGTCCAGGGAATTTGCCCTGAACAATGTGGGAGCACCTTGGCTAGTGCCAGGGTGCCCACACACTAAGTAACTTAGCACCCAACCTTTACCAGGTAAAGGTTAGACATATAGGTGACTTATAAGTTACTTAAGTGCAGTGGTAAATGGCTGTGAAATAACGTGGACGTTATTTCACTCAGGTTGCAGTAGCAGGCCTTTGTAAGAATTGTCAGAGCTCCCTATGGGTGACACAAGAAATGCTGCAGCCCATAGGGATCTCCTGGAACCCCAATACCCTGGGTACCTCAGTACCATATACTAAGGAATTATAAGGGTGTTCCAGTATGCCAATGTAAATTGGTGAAATTGGTCACTAGCCTGTTAGTGACAATTTGGAAAGAAATGAGAGAGCATAACCACTGAGGTTCTGGATAGCAGAGCCTCAGTGAGACAGTTAGTCATAACACTGGTAACACATACAGGGCACACTTATGAGCACTGGGGCCCTGGCTGGCAGGGTCCCAGTGACACATACAACTAAAACAACATATATACAGTGAAATATGGGGGTAACATGCCAGGCAAGATGGTACTTTCCTACACCCACGCATCATGCTCACAGTGTACTCACCTGTTTGTCTGAAGGACCATAGAGTAAAGTGTACTGGGGTAGGACCCCATCCACCAGTATCTCCAACTCCTCCTCAGTGAAGGCAGGGGTCCTTTCCCCGGACACATGAGCCATTGTCGCTTCCAGACACAGGTCACAGCAGCACTTGCAGTGTACTTCCTCTCCTGTTGAAGGTCAGGTAGCAAGTGAGTAAACAGATAGAAAATGGTGGTCACGTCCGCGGCGGTGCGTACCATCACCGCCGGTGTACATCGCCATTGGCTCCTGGAACCCATAGGGCCCAATGATAACCAATGCGAAGTTGCGCGGCGGAGGACTTACCTCATTTCCACTTGTCCCTCCACACAGGTCAGGCAGCCACCATTTCAGGGGGCATAGGCCATGGCCCCTAACTGTGTCACAGCAGACATTGGCACATCAACTGACTCTCGGATTCACATACTGCTTCTGTAAATAAAGAGATGCATCATTTTTGCAATAGATGTGTGAATATGACCCTTTGCTCGTCGTTTTCCTCCCTAGGCTTCAACCGCTGAGGATGGATATGAGATGGAGACATCCTCCAGTGTACAGACCCCTGGTGGACCTTGCGACAATGGAGGACAGACGCATTATCCTAACCTACAGAGTTGATCGGGCCACAATCCAAGAACTGTGTGCCCAATTGGAGTCAGACCTAATGTCAGCTATCCGCCAGCCGACAGGTATCCCCTCTCTAGTGCAGGTCCTGTCAGTGCTCTATTCCTGGCAAGTGGTTCCTTCCAAACAACAGTGGCCCTGGCATCAGAGATGTCTCAGCCAATGTTCTCAAACGTGTTGTCCAGAGTGTTGTCTGCCCTGCTGAAACACATACGCAGTTACATTGTATTTCCCCAGGTGGAGGATTTGGCCACAGTGAAAGCTGACATTTATGCACTGGGACATATCCCCAACATCATTGGTGCCATTGAGGGTACACATGCAGCATTTGTCCTTCCCCCAGAGAAATGAACAGGTGTTCAGGAATAGAAAAAGCTATTACTCTATGAACGTGCAGATGGTGTGTTTGGCTGACCAGTACATCTCCCATGTGAATGCTGAGTATCCTGGCTCTGTGCATGACGCCTTTATCTTGAGGAATAGCAGCATCCCATATGTGATGGCTCAACTCCAGAAGCACCGGCTGTGGCTAATAGGTGAGCCCAGGGTCGCCTCCCAGTATATGTTGGTGTCTGGGTATGGGGTTGTCCCCATGGGTTAGTGTGTGTCTAACAGTTGTCCCTTGATGTTTGTAGGTGACTCTGGTTACCCCAACCTCTCATGGTTGTCCTGTGCCTCTGTTTTTCTCTGACCCCAGGGAGGAATGCCAGGACAAGGGCAGAGAAACGTTACAATGAGGCACATGGGCGAACAAGGGGGATTATTGAGCGGACCTTCAGCCTCCTGAAGGCCAGGTTTCAGTGCCTCCATCTGACAGGTGGATCCCTGTACTACTCACCCATGAAGGTGTGCCAGATCATCGTTGCATGTTGCACAACCTGGCCTTGAGACGCCAGGTGCCTTTTCTGCAGGAGGATGAGCCTGGAGATGGTCTTGTGACAGTGGTGGAGCATGTGGACAGTGAGGAAGAGGAGGCAGAGGAAGAAGAGGTGGACAACAGAAGTAATATCATAGAGCAGTACTTCCAGTGACACACAGGTAAGACATTGTAACTTCGCTTTACATTGCAGTTTTGTGTTGGACATTGGACATGGCAGCCTGGTTTCCCTATGTCTATGGCCACTTACTGTACCCTTTGGCATCTCTATTTTCAGATCTCTGTGGCCCACTCTTTCTCCTGGTAGGTTTACTGCCGCCCACTAAAGGACATACCAATGTATTAATCACTGTACATATGACTTGCAATGTTTTCAGAATGTTGTACTAATACATATTTCAATCAATTGACAGACTCCAGATTTGTATAGGTTCCAAGGGTGTTAATTTAAATGCTAATAAGTAGAGGGGGATGTGCAGTGGGATGGGGTGACAGTAGAGGAATGTCCAGGATGAGTCCAGTCTCTTGGTATCACAGGTGCATTGTCCAATGGGGTATAGGAAGGGGAGTAATGGCAGTTCAAGGTGTACAGGGTGACAGAGTGGGACACAACGGTGACAATCAGGAGAGTCTTATTTCCTGGCAATGTCCTCTGGCTTCTGCCTGGATCGCAGGGACCGTTTGCGGGGTGGTTCTCCTTCTGCAGGGGGTGGGGTGCTGGCAGCCTGTTGTTCCTGTGGCAGGGCCTCCTGCCCACTAGCACCGGTGGAGGTGGAGGGTTGTTCAGCGGTGTGGCTAGTGTAAGGGGCCCGTTGGTGTGCCACTGCCTCCCTCATGGTGTTGGCCATGTCACTCAGCACCCCTGCAATGGTGACCAGGATGGTGTAGATGTGTTTGAGGTCCTCCCTGATCCCAAGGTACTGTCCCTCCTGCAGCCGCTAGGTCTCCTGCAGCTTGGCCAGTATCTGGCCCATGGTCTCCTGGAAATGGTGGTATGCTCCCAGGATGTTGCTAAGTGCCTCGTGGAGAGTCGGTTCCCTGGACCTGTCCTCCCCCTGTTGCACAGCAGTCCTCCCAGCTTCCCTGTTGTCCTGTGCCTCTGTCCCCTGAACCATATGCCCACTGCCACTGACCCCAGGTGCCTGATTGTCTTGGGTTTGTGCGGTTGCCAGGGGTCCCTGTAGTGGTGGACACACTGCTGATTGACGTGTCCTGGGGACAGTGGTATGGGCCCGCTGGCTGGATGCTGTGGTGGTGTTTCCTAAGGGGGGAGGCTCTGTGGTGGTATGGGACTGTGGCAGGGTAACCAACTGTCTGGCGGTCCCTGATGGGCCAGGTTGGTCATCGTGATCCAGGCGTGCCGAACTGCTGTCATCACTGTGGGCTTCTTCTGGGGGGGACTGGATGTTGCTTTCAACTCCTCTCTGGTGACGTTGAGTAGGGGTACTGTGGGGATGCAAATGAAGTGTTATTGTATCTGCGTGTGTCATCTTGTGCTTGGGTGTGTTTCCCTGTATGGTTGTGATTGCCCTGTCAGCGTTGCCTTGTATGATTGGTGATTTTGTGGGCTAGGTGATTCGCTCTAATGGGCATGCTGTGGTGATGGGTGTCCATGCAGGTCTATGATGGGTGTTCATGCATTGGTGTGACATGCAGAGCTTGGTATTGGGATGGGTGGTTTGTGATAGTGGGGTGTATTTGAGGTGGTGGAGTGATGGAGTGAGGGTAGGGGCAGGAGTTTGTGATGGCATGCAGGTAGGGTGGGGGATATAATAGTAAAGATTTGACTTACCAGAGTCCAGTCCTCCTGCTACTCCTGCGAGGCCCTCAGGATGCATGATCGCCAAGACTTGCTCCTCCCATGTTGTTAGTTGTGGGGGTCCACCGCTAGTCCTCTGCACAGCTACCTGGTGTCTTGCAAACACGAACACACCTTCCCCAGTACATCGTTCCACCTCTTCCTGATGTCATCCCTTGTTCTGGGGTGCTGTCCCACGGTGTTGACCCTGTCCACGATTCTCTGCCATAGCTCCATCTTCTTAGCAATGGACGTCTGCTGCACCTGTGATTCAAATAGCTGTGGCTCTACCCGGATGATTTCCTCCACCATGACCCTAAGCTCCCCCTCTGAAAACCTGGGGTGTCTTTGGGGTGCCATGGTTGTGGTGTGAGTTATATGTGTGAGGATGTGTCGGGTGATGTGTGGGGTGATGTGGGGTGTGATGTCTTGTGGTGTGTGCCCTAAGGTGCGTGGATGGTGTCTGGGTGATGATGTTCTGTTGCTCAGATTGAGTGGGTGCTCCTGGCTTGTGTCTCTCTCTGTTGGAAATCTTTTTTTTATTGAAAGGGTTGTGGGTAATGTGGGTGTGTGTTTTATAGGGGTCTGAGTGTGTGGGTGTGGTATGTGTATGTATGTCAGGTGTGTATAGTTTGAATTGTCCAATGTGGTGTTTTTTTTTTAGTGTGTGTATTTTGAGCGCGGTGGTGTGTACCGCCAATGGTTTACCACGGTTGAAAGACCGCTGTGGTGATTCGTGGGTCCTGATACTGTGGGCGTATTCCTGTTGGCGTAACGGTGTGGATTTTGGCCAATTTATCACTGACCTTTGGTGTGGCGGACTTGTTTGGTTGTCTGTATAGTGGCGGATTTCTCTGTGTGGGTCATAATACCCGTATCGGTATACCGCCTCGGTCACAGTATGTTGGCGGCCGTCAGCACAGCTGTAGGTGGAATTTACCACCATGGTTGTAATAAGGGCCATATTCTCTTTACACTTTGTATATTCAATGGCCCAATTATGTACAATGGTAACTTGTGCTATTATTTTGTGGAATGTCTACTTAAGTTAGATGAGCCTTGCAAGTATATTTGCTTTTATTAATACCAGTACAGCAGACACTCTCTTTAACTAACTTTTCAATTAATGTATCTATCCTTGGGAACTAATAATGTGATCATGCTTTGGATATATTCATATGTCTTCCTATGTGACCCTCCTTTGTTAATTCAGCCATTTCTATCCACAGATTACTAGGTAGAACAAATTTATTGCTTCTGAACATGCTTAGCTCATTTCTGATCTTTCAAACATTTTTTGATTTTATTAGATACATCTCATACACTTCTCAACCACTCATGAAGCATAAATGTTTAATTCCTTCAAAATATCTGCCTTCTCCATACTCTTTTTCCATTCCTCTTTTATTATTGCTGGAACCTGTATCAATGATACTGTACTGTTTTCCCATTTGTCTCCTTCTTTATCTCAGTAATTTACAAGTATATGAGATAAACAATCTGCTACTTTACTTCTAAAGCCAGGGACAAATTCCATGTTAAGGTTGTAACCTTCTAGGCCTAGAATCCATTTGCAAATGTGTTGGGTAACTTGATCTGCTGTTTTAATTTAAAACAAGTATGTAAGTGATTTATGATCTGTTTGAAGAGTGAACCTCATATCCTATAAAAATATGTAAAATGGTTAATAGCCCAATCATATGCCAGTGCCTCCCTTTCAATTCTTGAATAGTTTCGTTTGGCACCTTTTAGAAAACATGAGTCAAAAAACACTATCCTTTTTTCTTTTTTCAATTGCTTGTATCAGGTTTGCTGCTGGACCCTTCTTACTGGCATCATTCCTTAAAATTGGTATTCTTGTCACATCAGAATTACAGATCGAAGGTACATTAATGATGGATTCTTTAATTATTCTATTGGTAGGGTGTTTCCTTTTTAAGTACCGTTCTTAATGGATCAGTAATGTCTGAGATTTGTTTTACAAATTTGGCCATATCTTCTACAAAACCTAGGAAGGAATTTAACTCTTCTTTGTTCCTTGGTCTTCGAGCAATCTTTACTGTCTCAACCATGCTGATTATTGGTTTTACTCCATCTCTTGAAACAGTATACCTGAAATACTCTACTGAAGCTAGGCTAATTTTACATTTTTCATTCTTCATTTTGTGGCCAGCCCTTTCTAATGTAGTTGGTCACTTTAGTATGGCGGTATTGTAAGCTTCTACAGCCTCCCCATAAATAAAGATGTAATCTTGGAAGTACTATGCATTCTTTAGATCGTTCAGAATAGTCTTCATTATTTTTGAAATACTGCAGCTGCAAACGCCAAGCCAAAAGGCATCCTGTCAAACCTGAATGCTTCTACTAGTGTGATAAATTATGTAAATGATCTAGACTAAGGATGTAACTCTACTTGATGGTACATCATAACAGATCTACAACATTGAAGCAAGTGGCCTCACCCATCCTACTCAACATTTCATTTATTGCAGGTGATGGAAGTCTTTCAGCATATATGTTATTTAATTTTCTCAAGTAGATACACAAGCTAATTCCTTTGTTTCCACCATTGGTGACTATCATAATAGAAGCCATCCAATCTGAACAATATAAATGTTTTCTAAATCCTTGCTCCATTAATCTAAGTCCCTTCTCCAAGAGTTTCTTCATCAAATGTGGAATGGGGCTTGATTTCAGACAGATGTAACACAACCCTTTAATATTTTACTATGTTAGAACTCCTCCAATAATTCTAATGCATTAAAAAAAATAGGGAACTCTTCATAAATCTGATCTTCACCCTTGCTACTAGCATTACTTGTTCACTATTATTGGATTTAATGTCAAGCTTTTTAGTATCTCCAACTTTGTAAGTCTGACCCTTGCTTGGCAGTATGTACTCTGCTTACAGTGGGTCTCCACTTAAATAATATGTGAATCCTGACCATTGCTTCCAAATGTACAGGGTCTTTATAGTAACCCCTGGGATTTAAATCCAGTGATTCTAACTGATACTCAATCTGTATTGAATGCTTCCTTGAACAAGTTATAATCTAATAAGGTGAATGGCGAACAAGAATCTGCAAACGTAATTACATCTTTCCATCCAGGGGCACTGAGCATTTAAGATAACTTATTCCTGATGTTTCTTTATCATCCTTCACTTGCAGGATACATTTTTTGTTTCATGTTCTATCAATTGTACCCTATGGATAAGTTTAGTTTCTTGTTCCTTATGTCCTGGCATAGTGTTCCCTCTTGTTACATTTCCTCTATACATAACTGCACGTTATACTTGTCATACTATTCCCTAAACGCTTGTGATTACCACATGTAAAACAACTTAATTTTCTCATTTCATGTTTGTACAAATCTCTATGTGTGTTTTGTTATTCCAGTGTATTTTGTACCTTTTTTTATTTTGTTGCAAATTGATACTTGCAGTATAGGCTTAACACCTTTTCATCTCATCCACACATTCTGCAATATCAATTGCTTCCTTTATGCCAGGAATTTGGACAATATTTTTCCTGTATTTTTAGATTGTCAGTACATCTCACCAACTGATTGCAAATCACGTAGCCCTCCAAAATCACGTGTTAGGCAATGCACTTAACTCTGCCATGTAAATAGCTACT
This sequence comes from Pleurodeles waltl, assembly GCF_031143425.1. Lineage (NCBI taxonomy): Eukaryota > Metazoa > Chordata > Amphibia > Caudata > Salamandridae > Pleurodeles > Pleurodeles waltl. The sequence continues at coordinate 1,473,093,878 of NC_090445.1, read as the reverse complement.
TTTATATTGTTGCCTTGTACCCTGCTAAAAAATGTATGTCTATCTAATACAACACATATTTCCCTCTAAAATGTTCTTCAGTTTTTCAATTGTGTTTCCATATATGTCTGTTTGAGTACCATTTTCATCATCTTCTCCCTCATCTATAGGAAATACTAAATATTCATATGTTTTCTGTCCTTGTAGGAATAAATTATGTAGTAAAGTGTGATGTATACATACAGCTGAACATTTCTCACCTTCAATTGCATTGAAATATGATTCAAACAATTTAATCCAGTTTCCCACACTAATGTAGGCTGTTCTACATCTTTTAACAATAGTGAAAGTTTTGACATACTGGCAACAGTCATACTACTAACTGACTATAGACTATAACACCCTAGAATTCAATTAATAACAATAACTACTGTAATTGCTCCACTAAACTGTGAATTGCAAATGCTGTCTATATTACTGTAAACATTGAATATCTAATTTACTACTGTAAAATAGACAATAGGTTTTCTTCTGGGTGGGCGGATCACCATGTTGACATGCAAGTCTTCTGCTGTAGTGTGCGTGTCACTGTTGCAATAGTTGTTCTTCTGGCCATGTTCAATTGGTTTCTCCTTGTGATGATTCTACAAAATGGTACAAAAGAGTGTGATCACACTGATTGCAGGTTGACATGATTGTCAACTTCCAGAGCATTGTTAGTGAATTTCCTCCTATCAATCCAAGTCCCTATTGTTAATCCTACCTATTTGCTTCTTCTAACAATAGTGGTGTTCCTTTGTTATTTACGAATCACTGTCTGTTTTCCATTACCCACTGAAAACTTAGGGGCAGATTTAAGAGCCCCTAGCACCACAAGAGTGTCACTTCTCGTTATGATCCGGTGTTGCTATTCACTAGCACTAACCACTACTCCATATTTACAAGGAGCTATAACACCACTTTTTGAGGCTTTATGTCTCCATGTAAATATGGTCCCCTCTGATGCAGTTTTCGGCGTTAGAGGAGCGTGCATTGGGTGTTGCAGTGGGCGTTCCACCACAACAGACATAGGTTTTGATGCTGTCCCAGATTTAGGAGTAATCGTAAACCTGTGGTAGTGCCAAAAATTAATGCCACCCCAGGGGTGGCATTAGCATGGTAAAATGAGGAGGAATGTTTTTATTTCTCTTCGTTTTTTGCTTTTTCCGTGTGCTGTATTCTACAGCACAAATAGAAAGAGCAAAATGCCATGGGTGACTTTTTATGTGCAGGAAGGTATCCCTTCCTGCACAAAAAACAATCTATCCCCTGAAAGCAGACACCTTTGCAATATGGTGCAAGGATGCCTGTGTTGGTGCAGGCAGCTTAATTTAACACCAGAGCAGGGGTAAATGCTATTTTATTGTGAGTCTGAGCATTCGAGTCTCTGTCTGGGTGTGAGAGGGAGTGTGACTGTGTCTGCCTGAATGAAAGGGTGGGTGTAAGAGTGTCTCTCTGAGTGGGAGAGTGAATGTGATACTGTCTGTGTGGATGTGACAGTGGATGTAACAGCATCTCTTTAGGTGTGAGAGTGGGTGTGACAGTGTCTGTCATCGTGTCAGACTGGTTGTGAGAGGAGCTGTCTGGGTGTGATGGTGTCAGAATGTGTCCCTGGGTTTGACACTACATGTGAGTGTCTCTATGTTAGTGTGAGACTGAGAGTGAGAGTCTGTGTCTTGGTGTGAGAGGGACTATAACAGTGCCTGCATGGATGCAATGGTGAGTGGGAGTCCCTCTCTGAGTGTGAGAGTAACTGTGAGAGTGTCTGTGTACATGTGACATTGGTTGTAACAGCATCTATTTAGGTGTAGTGTGCCTGGGTGTGAGAGTGTCTCTCTGTGTATAATACTGAATGTGAGAGTGTCTCTATTAGAATTTAGGCCCTGATTTATACTTTTTTTGAGCTGCATTTGTGTCATTTTTTTGACGCATAAGCAGCATAAACGTACAAAATACAATTGTATTTTGAAAGTTTACGCAACTTTTGCAAAAAAAAAAGACTCAAATGCGGCTCAAAAAAAGTATAAATCAGGGCCTTAGGCTGTTTTTTTTTACATTTCCCGAACTCCACAGATCCACCTGCAGATTCACACCAAGGGTAGCGATGAGCCCCGCAAGTGGATCAGCGGATCTCGCAAAGTGTGTGTCAAAGACCTCATTTGTCCCATCACCTCAACTACATCACCCACATAGGGTTAGAGAACCTGTACCCTGAACCCATCAACTCAATTGCCCCACACATTTCAGCCCCTAAGACCGTTTTTAACATTTCGTGAAGATTCATCAAACAGCGCCAAAGTCATTTTCAAAACAAAAAATGCATTTTCTATAGAAACTAGGTCCTAAGTACTAGTGGTGTAGTGGTGACCACCACTAGGTAAGGTATATATATATATATATATATATATATATATATATATATATATATATATATAGATTATAACAACACACCTCCATCGTCGGGGGCCCCCAACCCTGCAGGGCGGCTTCAGGTAGGCAGGGACGGAGCATCCTGCCCATTAAATCACAAAAAGAGAAAAAATGTAGAAGCCCCATTTCAGAGTCTCTCAGGCATTTAATGAAAATCCGGCCTGCACATCCTAACGCGTTTCAGCAAAAATGCCTTGTTCACAGGAAAAGATTTGAAATCATCGCTTTCAGGTGCTTTAAATACAAAATGCCACGTGACCAAATACATGCTTTCCTTCATCTTCCACAATGCACCGGGCATGGTCTTTATCATTCGTATAACACTGCAAAGTCTCGCAATAATCTGTGTGGCTGGTAAACTTGAATCAATCTTGCTGAAATAGCATTTACTGGGGTTCCAGACACATCGTTTTCACTTTCTCATTGCAGTGTCACACACTGTATATATTCTAAGTGCATCGGTGCAAATTATTCAAAGTAAAGTGGCTACGTGCATTCCAGTTATTCATTTTTATGATGCTATTCAAAACTTCAATTACTGCTGCCATTCCTCATATTATTAATGTCTGGGAGTCCGAAAATGTGGCGGGAGAGTGAAGTCATCTCCCCTGCCTCCCTTTCTTGTCTCAACAAATATCCGGTTAAATACCATGTCTTTAGAGCAAGCGGGTCATGCCCCCCATTAAATTTAGATTATAACAACACACCTCCATCGTCGGGGGCCCCCAACCCTGCAGGGCGGCTTCAGGTAGGCAGGGACGGAGCATCCTGCCCATTAAATCACAAAAAGAGAAAAAATGCAGAAGCCCCATTTCAGAGTCTCTCAGGCATTTAATGAAAATCCGGCCTGCACATCCTAACGCGTTTCAGCAAAAATGCCTTGTTCACAGGAAAAGATTTGAAATCGTCGCTTTCAGGTGCTTTAAATACCAAATGCCACGTGACCAAATACATGCTTTCCTTCATCATCCACAATGCACCGGGCATGGTCTTTATCATTCGTATAACACTGCAAAGTCTCGCAATAATCTGTGTGTCAGCTGCACGGAACATGACTCCCGGGGCCTAAGATCACCGCACCGCAGCTCCTGTGTTGCAGGGCCACTGCTGGGGGGATCCGGACAGATGGATGGTATCGGGCTTGTGCGTCAGTGCTGGGCCAGGCCTCGTGGGTTGTCAGACCTGCCCCTGGACTGTGTGGAGGAGCCGACCGTGGTGAGTGGGGTCGCGGGGCCTCTGGAAGCTGGGGAGATCGCCGAAGCTGGACCCTTACCGGCAATGTGGGACTGCGGAGTGTGACCACGTGGCCTGAGGTGAGAAGGGGACGTCCTGACTGGCTGCTGGACTGTGCTGTGCTGGGGACTGGCGGAGGAGAGAGTGCGGACCCTGGGTGTGGCTCGCTGTGGATGTGGAGCGGCGTTCCACCTGCGGGGATCGTGGCGAGGGCTTCGCTGCGCTTGGGTTCCCACCCCGCAGCTTGAATCGTGTCTGGCACTGGAGCTAGATGTGCCGCTGAAAGGTGACATCCAGCTGTCCAAAAGACCCTGACGTTCGTGAGGGTGTGCGCCTCGGGTCACCACACGATGTACATGTTACTGGCTTATAGGGCCAGGCTTGGATGAGTGGCGCTTGTCTTGCACCACAAACAAAGTAGACTGTGGCTTATGTCCTCGCCATTTACTGTGATGGGGTGCAATAAATCAGACAGGCCGCACTTGTTGGGGCTAGGTTCACGTATGCTGGAGGCACAGAGAGACCCTGGGGCCCCCCCGGATCCATCGGTGACAGCTATTTTAGCGGCGCACACACAGAAATTTGATGACGTCCTTAATGCAGTACAGAGTATTAAGTCCACATTGGAACCTAAAATTGATGCCTGTATCGGAGTGCCCCTCTCTGGCGAACGCCACCAAGCGCATCAAGGACTTGCAGAAAGAGGTTCTGCATTTGTGCCAATGGCTGGAGGACCAGGAGGAAAGATTGCATTTCAACAATATCCGTGTAGTGGGTCTGCCAGAGCAGGAGGGGGGCCCTAGCATGGACCTCTACATGGAGCAGTGGCTTTCCCAGACAGTTCTGCAAGGGAAACATTAGTCTTTTTCTCAGTGGAGAGAGCGCATAGGGTCCCTGGTAGACCCCCTACGCCTGAGCCCCCCCGCCCAGTGGTGGTTCAACTCTTTAATTATAGGGACAGAGACCACATCCTGCAGAGGGCTCGTGCCGGTGGACCCTGGAGAATCGATAATGCGCAGGTACACATTTACCCTGACTATACTCTTGAGGTGCAACGAAAACGTTCCTCTTTTCTTGTGGTAAAGAGCACGCTCAGAGAGCATAACATTAGATACGTGCTGCAATTCCCAGCGACTCTTCGAATTATAATGGACATTAACACCATATTCTGTGCCACAACGTAGGAGGCCTGGGCATGGTTAGAAGGCAGCAGCATAGCTCCAGTGCCATCAACATTACCCCCTCAATCAAGGAGGCACAGATCAAGGGGGGCTCCCTGGTGGAGCCTGGCGTACACACGCAGCCCCTACCGCGAGCAAGCTACCATGGAGCGGTAGCACGCAGAGGTGGAACTGAGAGTGGGCTCTCCCGCATCGTCAGTGGGAAGTATGCAGCAGCAGGATTAGACCCCTCCGGGGCTAGATGTGGAACAACTCAGGGTGGCCTTGGGCAGGGGCCCGAAGGAGACACCACAGACTGCAGAGGACGTGCTGTAGAGCGTGCGGTGCCTAGGTGGTGAGGAACTCACTGTCCAGAATTTGCATAGTATATATGGAAGGCTCGTCAATGTCAGCTTCACTAAGGGTTGTTAAAGGCTAATTTGTTGTTTTCCTTATCACTAGTACTACAAGTTACTATAATTTGCCTGTACTGCATATGTTCCCCCGACCCCCTCCCCCTTACACCTTGGTGTATTCATAAATGAACCTTAATGTTTTCGTTGGATAGCAGCATTTCAGTGCTATTGGCTGACCATCAGTTCTTGACTCAGCCGGGGAAGAGTAGTTCAATGTTATATTTACGCTTTCTTTATGGGTTTGTTTGTTGGGTTTCTGGATGGGATTGCTTGGGTGTGCGGTGCGGGTTCTGGGCTGGGTGGGGGGATAGGGGCGGAGGGCGATACATGGTGGGGTGGTGTTTGACATCCTGAGTTGCGTGCACACACGGTCCCACCTCCTGGACACGACCCATAATATTAACTTTCAGTTAAATGACACAATACTCTTTTATAACATGGAATGTTAGGGGGCTAGCGGGCTCTAACAAGCGACACAGGGTCTACCAATTCCTGAGTCGCCACAAGGTACATGTAGCTTCATGAGACACACCTCATGGCACCGGACCTGGGACAGGTGCGTAAGTGATGGCGGGGGATGTCGATTGAGACCGCATATTCCAGATACGCCAGGGGAGCTTTGATATGGGTGGCCCCTGGTGTACCGTTGTTGATGCAACATACTCTGATAGACCCAGATGGGCGTTTTGTCATATTGGAGGGGTCACTAGACGCGTCACCGATCTCCCTAATTTCACTATATGCCCCTAAAACTAATCAGACTCTATTTCTACAGACTCGGTCCATGTCCCTTCTCCTAAATCCGGCGGCACATTGTTACTGGGGAGGCAATTTTAATGGCACGCCTTGCCTCGAATTAGACAGATCTTGCCCTCCGGTGCGGGGAGCCCAATCAGTTGCGCTTGCATACCAGTTACGCTTGTGGGCCACAAATAACCAACTGCATGAAGCGTGGCATAGTCTGCACCCTACCGACCAGGTGTTCTCATTTTATTCTAGCCTACACGCCCTACACACTAGGATCGATTTGGTTTACTGCAACCCCGAAGCATTGCTAAAGGTTGCCAGCCCAGAGTACCTCGGGCGTGCCTTATCCGACCATTCGCCCCTCCAGGTTGGGATACAATGGAGCTGCAGTCCCCCGAGTATACCAACTTGGAGACTACCTGTTACGGCATTGCATGACAGTGCTTACAGGGAGAGCTTGAGAGGGCATATTGATTCTTACTGTGAACTTAATGAAAACACTGCTTCGGACACGGGGATCGAATGGGACGCCTTTAAGGTGGAACTGAGAGGCCATGCGATTAAAACAAATTACGGGACGGCGCTGCTCCTGCGTCGGGAGCTCTGGGACTTAGAATCAGAATTGCAATATTATGAGCGGCTTCTACCTACGGATCCAGGGGCAGCTGTGTCACTAGCGAATATACGGATCACCCATAGACAGGCACTAGACAGACTGGCCCAGCTGCATTACAGCGACTATCAAGTTCACAAACATGCAGAGGGAGACAAAGCGGGCAGGCTGCTGGCATGGCTGCTTCAGTCGGAGCGAGCCCAGACACCAATTACTGCACTGCGGGGCGAGAATGGTCAACTACCGAACACACAGGAGGATATCAATGCAGCATTTTATGAATATTATTCCGCTCTTTATGCAAGGGGAGTGCGATGTGGCGGATGAGTTTTTGGGTCCCCTCCACATGCCGAGAGTGTCCCCTGCAGATAGGGAGGCATTAGATGCTCCCTTACAGCTTACAGAAATCGAGGAGGTCATCAAGGGCATGACGAGGGGGAAGACACCTGGCACGGATGGATGGCCGATCAAATTTTACGCCACATATCAAGAAATGTTGGTCCCTAGGCTGTTGAAAATGTATAATGCAGCGGATCCTCCCGGCCTCAAAGAGGGAGGCGATGTTGGTGGCCCTCCCCAAACTAGGCAGGGACCCTTACAACTGGGATCATATCGTCCGCTATCATTGCTTAATTCTGATTACAAGATTCTAAGTCGTATACTAGCAGATAAACTTATGCCCATAATTTCTGGTTTAGTTCACTCTGACCAGAATGGATTCATCCCGCGTAGAAGCACCTTCCTTAACCTTTGCCGATTGTTTTCCATTATGGACTGGGCGAATGTGAAGGGGGGGATAATGTAGTGGCCTCATTGGACACAGACAAAACATTCAACACACTGGGGTGGGCCTATTTACTGAGTGTACTGCAAACAATGGGCTTTGGGCCTAGTTTCATGAAATGGATAACTCTGCTATATCAGGCTCCGTTAGCCCGGGTGAAGACGGGTGCTAGGCTCTCTAAACCCTTCGACATTGGGCATGGAACACGACAGGGCTGCCCCCTGTCCCCACTTCTTTTCACGCTAGCAATGGAACCCTTGGCGCAAGCCCTGAGAATGAGAGCACCCAACTGGGGTCTGTGCATGAAGGGGGTATGGCATGTCGTCTCGCTCTACGTGGATGGCACGCTGCTGTACCTTTGCGATCCTGCTGCAGTGGTGCCCCAGCTGATGGCGTTGCTGCAGGGATTTGGCAGGGCATCCGGCCTTAGAGTGAATTGGACGAAGTCCTGCTTCTTTTCTCTTACGTCCCGAGCTCAACTTGTACAATTGCCCAACACCCCTCTGGTGTGGGCTTGTGACACCATTAAATACCTCGGGTCAGGATATACCACGAGGAAAAGGATTTAATAGACGCAAATATAGGCAATGTACTGTCGGGAACGAGACTGTTGTTACAATTTTGGACTTCCCTCCCGCTCTCCCCAATGGCTAGACTGGCCATCTCTAAGATGCTGGTCCTCCCGCGACTGTTGTACCTCCTCTCGAAGAAATGGTTCACGGAGTTGCGTTCTCGTCTTACTGTATTGAATTGGGACAAAGGTAGAAACCGGGTAGCACTGAACAAGCTGTATGCACCTATGTCGGAAGGGGGACTGGGGGCCCCAAATTTTTGGTACTATTATAGAGCGGCCCAACTGCAATGGCCTATGCGCTGGTTAGCAGGGCACAACTTGCACAAATTATCCACCACTTGCCAAACAAGAAGCACAGTTAGACTGTTAAGCTGGTTAATGTCTCCAAACCCTGATACGCCAAACGGTGATAGTAATTTATTAATGAGAATTGCCAAGAAATGCTGGTCCAGTTTCACGCATAAATCAAGGCAAGAATTCCCATTTGCGCTACAACTATTGCTGTGGGCTCTGCTGGGGTGTGCTAATACTGACGGCGAGAGTTTGTGAGGCTGCAGGTATAGTGGAGTGGGGAGACCTCTTTGAAGACCACATGCTGGTCCCGTTCAATAGCGTAGTGAACGATTTCAATGTGTCACCGGGCACGTTCCTGTGTACGTGGCATTGACAAGTCAAGCAGCAGTATGCTGGGACACTATGCCCAGGGAACCTGATATATCGGTATTGCTTCAGACACTGCTGACACATGAGGGTGAGAGGAAGGTGACTACAAACATTTACAAAGCTCTACATATGGAAGATAGATGTCCCTTGGCATCACTCCGAACATATTCGGAGGAAGCGCTCCAAGAGGAACTCACAGATGCACAATGGGGGCAGGCACTCACGGTCCCGAAAAGTATCACCTTGAATGCCCGTTATAAATACATTCAGTTTAATTATCTACATCACACTTACCTCGCTCCTGCAAGGTTGGCACGGATCTACCCATCAGCAGTGGATAGATGCCCAAGATGCCACAGTGGGAATGCTGATTTCCTACATATGGTGTGGGCCTGCCCCCGAATAGTTGAATATTGGGAAATGATAACTGAGACGCTAAATAAAATAACAAAGGGAAACACGCTGAGCAACATGGGGCACCCTTTATGCTCGAAGTAACACGCAGAACCACTAAGAACAAATCATCGAACAAAATATTAGACTTAGCACTCATACTAGCAAAAAGATGTTTGGCAATGTGCTGGAAGTCTGCTACGGCCCCCTCAGTGTCGAGATGGCTTGACGACCTACGCAATAGAGTTCTGGCAGAACAACAATTATTAATGTCGCGGCATACCCAGGTAGGCCCCCCTCCCAGCCCCCCGGATTGGACAGCATTTTTTTAGGGTGTTGAGAGCTTACTCGGTCAGCAGCCAGCTTAGGGAGATGTTGGATGAGGTTGGTTATTCTCCCCGCCTCTGGCCCCCGCCACCCCCTCTCTCCACCCTGCCACCTGTACTAGAACCTCCTGTGTTCCCCGTCCGCTGGGCCGGCTCGGACCCTGGGTTTTTATTTTCCTGCCACGCCCCAACTGCACACCTATTTAATTGCAGTGTTATTCTTTGGGTCTTTTTCTGGTTATAGTATGGAACAAGTACATTATCCAGTGGTATCTAAAATATCTACCAGCGGAAGAATCCAATCGGTATACACACGTCAATTTGTTATGTCTAGCTTTATTACAATGGATATCAAATGTAACGCAATATGTGACAATTCCCATGTACAAGCATTGATATGTTGCAGCTGAACAATTTATCTAATGTACAGTTTTACACATGGTAATGACTTCTAAAGTTCAAAATAAAGAAATATGGAATAAAAAAATAATTGAGAGATATAATTATAATAAGCCCTGTTTTCTTTTCCTAAAATTGCTGATGTTTCCTTTGAGCATTTTTATAACTGTCACCTGTGACACTCTGACCTTTTACTTCAATATCTATGCTAGAAGCCTTTATATTTTGTCTCCATCAAAGTGGCTCTTTGCAATGTATGTGGTGTAATGAAAGCAGCGCTGCCTTTTTAGAAGCTTTGCATATTCTTCCACAGTTGATCTGAAGGCATTTACTTTTGTGTCATCATCTATTGCCTCTTTCTCTAGTTCTTTAGGAGTGTTGCCTAATCTGCTCAAGTCATGTTCTATTACTTGTTTCACTCCTTTGGAATGCCCAATACAGTGGCCGTAGACCACTACATTTAGTGGATCCAGCTCAGTAAAGCAAGATGAGGGTCCTGCATTGTCTTGAAAATAATGTTACATAAAATCTCCCAACATTACATTATCCTTCAGCACACTACTCTGCAAGTGCCATGTTGGTGACAAGCTTCTGTCCAACTTGATATTCAACAATTGCAGTTTATGATCTGAGGGTGTTTTCTCCAAATACCCTACTTATGCAGGCCAGATGTACGGGATTTGTGGTGCAGGGCATTGCAGCAAGTCACCTTGCGGCACTGCCCTGCATCACACATAAAAAGCAAGGAAAGTTCTGTATGTATTCAATACGCACATTCTTGTTCCTTCCCCCTGTTTTGCCCCCTTTTGGCTGCAAAGCGTCAATGCAGGCACCCTTGCACTATGATGCAAGGGTGCCTCAGATGGATGCAGGATTGTTTTTGTCGAGGCAAGGACGCCTCCTTGCACAAAAGCAATCCTGAGAGGCTTTTACAGGGTTGGTAAATCTGAGAATGATTAAAAAACCATGCGTGTTGCATGAGAACACCCACACAAAGCTCATAGAACTCCTCCTGTGCACAGTGTAAGGCAACACATTGATTTTCGCTGTGTTGCCTCAAACCACATTTTTTAAGCCATGCAAAGTGGCTATGTGAGGAATCAAAAGTATGATTCAGTGGTTTGCGCCACACATGTACCATGTTGCATGATGAAAGCGTGGTGCAAACCCCTCATAATTATTCCCCACAGAGTTTGATATTAATGAACCTGCGGGCCAACCTAACATAAAGCTCAGGCCTAGGAAGTAAATTGATTATTCACAAACCTTTCAGTTTTTAACCCTCAAGACATCTACCAATGCCCAGTGTTCCATCCATTTGTTGAGGGTCTGAACAGACATGCTTGCTGGTGACTGCTTTAGAGGTGGATGGAAGAAGTCTTATGGATATCTAGTATACCATTATAGCCCATTTTGTAGAGCATCAGAACATTCACCTATTACACCATTAGCCAGGATAGTAATTCATACGGAGTTGACTGATGAGTGTTAGGGGTGTAGCAGCTTCCAAATACAATAGGTTTTGTCATTTAGCTTCCCATTAAGTAAAGTTTATCTGCCCTCCTTATCTACTGGGCTCTTCTCGACTTAACCCATGCCCCTCACTTAATTTATATTAGTCCTACATATGGGATATGAAAAATAACCAATAGCATAATTCTGACCTCACCATCTCCTTTGTAATCTACATATTTCCCTCTCTGTAAAGTGGGCATACTTCAACACTGCAACTTGTACTTCTCCACCCCCCAAGTAGGAGTGTACCATTTATCTCTTAAAACCATTCCAGGAGCAATAGGATAAGTGTTTCCTTAAGGCAGTATGACAGAAGTGGTGTCACATAGCTACATTATGATATCTTATTATTCTTATTTTCAGACTAGCTCCTGTCTAACCGGAAGGCCCCTCTCTGTCCATTTAATAATGTTCTGATCCTTGATAGCCTTTAAACCTCACTTCCAAACTAGGGTACAAATTAAAACTCTTCTTGCTCGACATACAATAAATAAAAGCAGCCATGTCATCATCATTTTATACCTTTGCAATTGTACTTTTCAGCGGCAGGTGCTTTCAAGCTGGTCCCAATTGTTCCCTATTAGCCTTGTCATATGTTTTAGATTCTCGCATGTGCGGTATCAAAAAACAAAACAGGTTTCTGCCTCACTCATGGTCCTGTTGCATGATAGTGTCTATGCTAAGCCTAGGTTGAAGAAAATCATCTCCACTCTGTGGGCTCATATTAGGCAGTACTCCCATTTCACTAGTTGTATTAAAAGGCAACATATCTCCTTCTACATTGGAGGTCTTGGATTGAGCTGACCCAATATCATGGGTGAGTCCTATATTGCAGCTTCTGTTTGCAAGCCTGCATCTCTATTAGACTGTGCCTGTTCTAAAGTGGATCCCATGTCCTCCCCTGCTGACTATTCCTTCTTCTGCATAGACATGCCCCAGAACATGTACCACAGGGTGTCTCCCTGTTCTAAGGTGAAGTTGATGTGTATGATTATGCAGTATAATGTTTCATTGTGGGCGTGGGAGGATACTTCATTTTCATTATGAAAAATGTATTTTTTACACTGATGAAAGTTGCCTTCTGGTGCTGAACTGTAGGATGCAATCAGGAAATATTAGCACTTTGCTGTTCTCTTTTAAAATGAATTCCCCTTCCTTGCTGCCTGTAGAATTGTGTTCTAGTCCTTATAATGCAAACGTTTCACCGTTAATGGCCTGGTAGGTGATCGTGGAGGCAGATGTCACACTGGAACTGGGTAAGATCCTGCAATAATGAAGAACGCAGACAGCCATTACAGTACCAATACTGTGATGATCCAGGTTTCAAAGACCATAACCATACCTAGGCCCTTTCTATGTGTGTTCTGATCACAGCTATTCCTTTGCTCCGCTAGGCCACTTTCTGATTGGGAGGTGCTATGTTAAGTCACTCTGTCTAATTTCACCATTTCTCTTTTTATTGGCCTGCTTTCTTTCTTCTATCAGAATACGGATGTGTGATGGTAGTAGAAGAAACAAAAACAGCCAATTTTCCCTCACTCAATTTCTCTAGTGGTCTTGTGCAATCATTGGTCTCCCTCCATAGTTTTACAGTTAGCACAGTGCAATTATGGGCACTCTGTTTTAGTTCTCTTCACTTTCACACATTCTAATTTCCAGCTCAGCACTGTCACTGTAATGCCATACCTTAACATGCGTGCAACGTCTGAAAGCTCCCAAGCTTACATCTCCCATTTCTTGAATCTGCATTGTAGTGCCTTATCACTTTCTGGTACTACTTTGATTCTACTTTTAGTTCTTGCAATTTAATTACAGTATGCAAGTCTGTATTTGTTATTGTCCAGTCAAAGTATTTGGGCCTCCCTCTACTGCTTATGACTTGCTCACCTTGTAATGCGGTTAGGGTGTCTGCCCACCACAATTGCCTATCATCTGCTTCAGCTGCCAGGTGTGCAGGGGATGCATGGGCTTCGGCGGTTCTACGGGACTTGTCCTCAAGGGAAGCACCTCCTGTCACAATGTGACAGTTTGGGGCTACCAAGCTTCCTCTTTGGTTTTCCATGTCTCTTAATAAGCTTGTTCCTACTCACTGCCAGGCAAGGAAAGGGCACCTGCCAGTATGGTGACACATGTCACAGCGAAGTAGTCCTTTACTCTCTAGCCCACAGAGGCCAACCGCGCAGCAGCTCATAGAACCTCATCTTCCTGGCTTATCTTGATCTCCCTTGCTCCCCACATAGCACAAAATATATAAGCCAGGGTGTTAGACTTTTCATCATTGGCGTGGTCTCCCTTAACTTTTTGCCTCTGTTTCCCAAGTTGTTGATGTGTGCTGGACTCTGTATTTGCAGTTTTTGTTACTCTGGGCACTTTACTACTGCTAACCAGTGCTAAAGTGCTTTTTATACAAAATGTGTATGTAATTGGTTCATCCATGATTGGCATATGTGAGTTACTGGTAAGTCCCTAGTACAGTGCACTAGAGGTGCCCAGGGCCTGTAATTCAAATGCTACTAGTGGGCCTGCAGCACTGGTTGTGCCACCCACAATAGTAGCTCTGTAAACATGGCTCATACCTGCCACTGCAGTGCCTGTGTGTGCAGTTTTAAACTGCCAATTCGACTTGGCAAGTGTATCCACTTGCCAGGCCTAAACCTTCCCTTGTCTTATATGTAAGACACCCCTAAGGTAGGCCCTAGGTAGCCCTTTGGGCATGGTGCAGTGTATGTTTAAGGTAGAACATATACTAATGTGTTTTATATGTCCTAACAGTGAAATACTGCTAAATTTGATTTTCACTGTTGCAACGCCTATCCCTCTCCTAGGTTAACATGGGGGCTGTCTTTAAATATCATTACAGTGTAGATCTCCTTAGGGAGCAGAAAGACATGTGGAGTTTGGGGTCTCTGAGCTCACAATTTAAAAATATATTTTAGTAAAGTTGATTTTAAGATTGTGTGTTTGAACATGCCACTTTTAGAAAGTGAGGATTTTCTTCCTTAAACCATTCTGTGACTCTGCCTGTTTGTGGATTTCCTGTCTGGGTCAGTTTGACAGTTGGGCTGTTTGCACCTCTCTCTAGACAATGACACAATGCCTGCATATCCTGATGAGCTATCTGTGCTAGGAGGGAGGGGAGGAGTGGTCACTCACACCTGAAAGGGCTGCACCTGCCCTCAAACAATAAAGTTTCCAACCCCCTGGTGTGTGTCTGGGGCCTGGCCTGGGCAGGACAGAATTTCACCAACAAGAGAGACTTTTCTTTGCAGTAAGCCTACTTCAAAGGGCAAAATCGGTAGAAGAAGGGTACCCAAAACCACAGACTTTAGATCACTTCTGGAAACCAGGAGGAACCTCTGCCTGGTGGAGAGCTAAAGAGTTGAGGAAGAAGAGCTGCCCTGCCTGTGACTGGGCTTTTTGGAGCTATCCTGCAGTTGCTGCTTCTGCCTATGCAAGAAGACGAAGCCTGGACTTTGTGCGCCTTCCCGCTTCTGAAGAACTCTCCAAGGGCTTGAAACTGAGCTTGCCTCTTGTTGTTGAAGTCTCAGGGACAGCAAAGACTTCTCTCTGCCATCACCTGGAGCCTCTGCTGAGACTCCTGCCCTGCCAGGTGGTGCCCTATCCAGTTCCTGGGGCCTTGACAGGGAAAGCTGGGGGACCAAGGTTGGAAATCCATGCACAGATCTCCGTGCGGGGAAATTTCCAACGCAACCTCCAACGTGGCTAAAGAAATGACAGCTGTGAAATCGATGCACGTGGCTGGAGAAACAACGCTCAGTATCACTGACGGAGGCTGCAACGACTCAACATCGCTGGCCGCCGAAAAACAAAGCAAAGTTGCCCGGACCCGAGGTGTTTTGTCCGGCTCAATGCATCTCTCTCCTCCCTTGCGGGTGAGAAATCGACACACCGCTTACCTTTCTCAATGCACACTCACCCGTTTGGGTTATTTTGACGCAACCCAGGTACATTTTCATGCTAACAGCGTTAGCGTTGGGTTTAAAAGAACATGAAAACTCTTTTTGCTTTTTAATTAATAACTTGACTTGAGTATGTTAGATTTTTGTCGTTTTGGTCTTGTTTTGTTTAGATAAATATTTTCTATTTTTCTAAACCTGTGTTGTGTCATTTTGTAGAGTTTTCATTTAATTACTTTGTGTGTTGGTACAAATACTTTACACCTAGGACTCTGAAGTTAAGCCTGCCTGCTCGTACCAAACTACCAAGGGGGCGAGCAGGGTTTAGCTGAGGGTGATTCTCTTTTACCCTGACTAGAGTGAGGGTCCTTGCTTGGACAGGGGGTAACCTGACTGCCAAACAAAGACCCCATTTCTAACATTGGTAATCAGCGATTGGGATTGGACTTGTATTTGTACTTGACATACAGTCATTAAGTGTACATTACTGTTTTGAGTTCAGACAACTACGTGACCACATACTACTTGTCTTGTGATTTTTGCTTTTCTCTTTGGGACTTCTTTTTGTTCTTCTTCTTGCTGATCCCTTGATTTACTTTTTTAAAACTTCATTTGGGAACTTGTTTTTCTGCCTTCGGAACTTTGCAATTTTTTTAACTCTTCATCATGTCTATCTTGAGATGCATCAGCTGGAGCTGCATTTGACATAGAGAAATTGGAGAGCTACACAGTGGCTCAGTTGAAGCAGTTCTGTAAAGATTTTGCCTGTCCCATTAAGAGCTCATCCAAGAAGGAGGGGCTTCAAAAGGTGCTGAGGGCCTGGGTGACAGCCAAAGAAGCTAAGGGACACACAGATGAGGAGCAGGAAGGGGAGGAAGGGGTGCAAGTCACTCACAATGATGTAGTGGGTGGGCCTGTTATGTCCAGGGAGAGAGTCTCCAGGGCGTGTAGCAGTGTGTCCTCCAAGGGTCTGACACCTGAAGAGTTACAGGACAGACAGGCAGAGAGAGAATACCAATTGGAGCTGAAGAAGCCTAGTCTTGAGTTGGAAGAGAGAAGGATGGCCTGGGTCATGAGCTTAGCTTGAAAGAGTTAGATCATGGAAGCCAGTCCAGTAGAGATGGTGGCAGCAACAGCACAGTGCAGCCTTAGAGAAGGGTACACATTCCAAAAGACCTAGTGAAGGATTACAAGAGGGAGGATGACATATAATTGTGGTTCAAAGGGTATGAGTCTGCTCTGCACATGAATCTGGTCCCTGAAGCTCATTGGGGGGGGGTCTGTGGAAGCACTTTGAGGAAGAGGGGAGGGATACTGTGACATTCTTAGGGGATTCTCAGGGGCTCACTTACACTATCATGAAAGGAAGCCCTACTCTTGAGATATGGTCTCACCCCTGAGCAGTCTAAGGACCAGTTTAGGTCCTTTAAGAAGAAGGAATCCCAAACATGGTTGGAGTGTGTTGATTCATTCTACAGGTCACTGGATGGTTGGGTGAATGGCAGTAAGGTAACAACGTATGAGGGGCTTTACAATCTGATTGCTTGGGAGCACTTGTACAAATTATGTTTTCCAGAGCTGCACCAGCGTCTAATTGACTGGCTGATCCCAGGAAACTTGCACAGGAAGCAGACTGCTGAGAGAGCACCAGGGTCCTCAAGAGTATAGGGGGACCACGCCAATGGTGGGCAGGGTCCCTCTCAGAAGAAAAGGGGGGTAAGGGTAAACAGGGGGAGTTCTCTAAAGGGTCCCAAACTGATTTCCAGGGTAAAGATTCCCAGCCCCCCACTGAGAAGAAACCATGGTTCTCCAAAGTGAAGCCAGTGGCAGCCCCCCCCCACGTTAGTGTTATGCAGGTGACCAAGTGGGTAATATGAGGGGGGACCCCAAATTCCCCAAGAGTACACCGGCACCCACTGGTGCGCAGTCCCAGGGTTTGGCTAGTGTAGCGCTTGGAGAGGAGTTGGTTCGAGGTGGGTGGGAGCCAGCTGAGATGACCCTTGTCTCACTAGGGGACAGTGAGATGGTCCAGAGAATCCTTGTGGCTGAGAACACTAAAAAGTCACCCACAGGCAGTGGGTGACCATCAATGGACAGAGGGTGTAGGCTCTGAGAGACACTGGTGCCAGTGTGACTACAGTGAGGAGTCACCTGGTGTCTGAAGAGCAGACTTATTCCTGGGTATTTCACCGAGTGGTTGCAATGAGCAACTCAGAGCGCCTGTGCAGAGTGGCACAGGTTCCCTTTGAAAGGGGGGAGGTTCAGGTTCCTTAAAAGTAGCTGTGAGTCCAACAATGGCTGTAGATTGTTTGCTTGGCAATGACCTGGCATATTCCCCTTGGAAGGAGGTGGAACACAAGTCACACTTGGAGATGTTGGGTCTGCCTGGGTGGGTATGCGTATCTACCAGGTCAATGGCAGCCCGTCAGGGTGGTCAAGATCCCCTGGAGCCTGAAAGAGTGGCCCAGGGGACCACCAAAAAGAGGAATGGCAGGGCGCATGGGAAACCAGCCCCAGAAGTTCCCACGGTCCGGGAGGAGGCGGAGCCTGAGGGTGACGCCCCTGAGCCTACCAGTGAACAGGTGGCTGAACTGGGGTAGGTCCCTGAGCTGTCGCAGTTGCAGCAGGAAGGGAGGCCAACCAGGGAAGCATTCTGTGCAGCATAGAAGACATGCCCTACTCTGGAGGGTTTGCAGCAGCAGGCTGCAGACCAGGCGGCTGGCAAGGAGCTCACCTGATCTCACCTGATCTATTGGGAGGACGGCCTACTGTAGAGTGAGCCTAAGGTTCCTGAGCCTGAGTCAGCCCGTGTGCTGGAGGTACCCCAGTGCTTCAGGGCCTTTCTACTGGGGTTGGCTCATGATGTGCCTTTAGCTGGACATTTGAGGCAGGACAAGACCTTTGAGAGGCTTGTCACCCACTTTCACTGGCCCCTAATGTGCAGGCACTCAGATGCACATTGCAGGTCTTAACAAACTTGTCAAGAAAATGGCAAGAGTGGGGGGAAATGTAAGGCTCTCCTCCAACCTTTTTCTGTTGTTAGTACGCCTTTTGAAAGGGTTGGTATTGACATTGTGGGGTCTCTGGATCCCAAGACAGCCATGGGCAACAGGTTCATCCTGGTCTTGGTGGATATGGGAGGCTGGCCTGGTTTGTAGTGGGTACCTTGGGTACATACACCTTATACCAGGTCCAGTTATCCCTTATTAGTGAAGTAGTAGTGTTCTAGCAGCGTAGGCTGATAGAGGTAGTTATAGCACAGCAGCTTAAGCTGAACTAGGAGACAATCAAAGCTCATGCAACACCACTTATAGTTACACAGTACTTATACACAAGTAAAGACAATACTAAGTGTTATCAAAAATAAAGGTATTTATTCGGGTGACACAGTACCAAAAATATCTTAGAGACAATATTCCTTCTGGAGGTAAGTATTATACACAATATATACAATAAACAGAAAAATTAGACAAGTAGATAGTCATAGAACAATCCAAAGAATGGGAAATGCTTTAGAATGCAATGGGAGAAAATAGGTCTAGGGGCAACACAAACCATATACTAAGAAAGTGGATGGCGAATCACAAATTCCCCCCTAGACAAATGTAGTGTGTGCAGAATTGCTGGGAGAGTAAGATACCAGTAAAAGTAAGTAAATTACCCCACCCCAGAGCCCAGAAAAGCAGGAGTAAAGTACTGCAAGTTTCCTTAGGACACACTACACCTTGTGATTGGGATATTGCAGTAACCAACCAAGTCTGTAAACAACAACTGCTGGATTCCTGGACCTGTAGACCTGAAAAGGAAGGGGACCAAGTCCAGAAGTCAAAAGAAGTTCCAGGAAGGACAGGAGCCCCTGCCAACCCAGAAGAGGGTGCATAGAAGAGTCCCCGGTTAGTCAAAGACTTCAGGAATGCACTTTAGGAAGATGCCAGGTGGTTCCTGCAAGATGCAAAGGATGTCCTACGACGTGAAGATGGATGCAGATGTGATTTTGTTTTGGAAGTCACCAACAAGCCTTGGTTACAACAAAAGTGCATTTTGCGTCAAAATGGCGCTGGCTGGAACCAGGAGGGACCTGGGGGCCTCAACTCTGTGTGAGGAGGAAGGGGGGCTCTCAGCACTTCAGAGACCCTTAGGATGCCAGACAGCACCCACGAGAGTCCCAGGACATGGGGACAAAGGAGGTGCAAAACACGGTTGGTGAAGCACAACAAAGGAAGGTTCCACACCGCCGGAGAACAACTCAGCAAGTTGAGCATCTCAATATTTAGTGCTGGGGAGCTGGGCAGGCTGTGAACAAAGGAATTTTGCAAATAGTGCATAGAGGCCTCAGGACTTGAAGAAGACGCAGTACACAGGGGTACTGCTGTTCTCAGGGATGGCAAGGTCTTACCTCCTCCAAATTGTGTCAACAGGACCACAAGGCAGTCTCTGTCGATGAGGTCCAACCTCTGTGTCCTTTGGAGCATCCTCGTCACTGTGAGATGAATCCAAGGGTATCTTAGAAGGTGCCTGCTGGAGCAGGGGTGTGATTCCGTCACCCCACAGGAGTTTTCTTAGGTCCTTCTGGTGCTGGATGAAGACAGGGAGTCCTCAGAGTGTGCACACCATGGAAACTGTTGCAGTTGCTGGCTGCAGCTGAAGTTGCAGAGGAAAAGTATCACTTGTGGATACTTTCTTGATGTTACAGCGGTTACTGGTGAGACTGTGGTTGATCTGCGGTCAGAGGATGATGAAGTAGTTGCAGAGGATTCCTGAAGAAAACTTGCAAGCAGAATCTGAAGAGAACACACATGAGAGACCCTAAATAGCCCTGAGAGGGGGATTGGCTTCCTTATGAGGTATGGACCTATTAGGATGGGACTCTGGTGTCACCTACTGGCACTGGCCACTCAGAGTCCTCCAGAGTTCCCCCATACCTTGCAAAGCAAGATGGCTGAATTCTGGGACACACTGGAGGAGCTCTGGACACCACCTCTGGGGTGGTGATGGACAGGGGAATGGTCACTCCCCTTTGATTTGTCCAGTTTTGTGCCAGAGCAGGGGATAAGGGGTCCCTGAACCGGTGTAGACTGGTTTATGCAAGGAGGGCACCATCTGTGCCCTTCAAACCATTTCCAGAGGCTGGGGAGGCTACCCCTCCCCAGCCCGTAACACCTATTTCCAAAGGGAGAGGGTGTAACACCCTGATTTTAGAGGGAATGCTTTGTTTTGCCTTCATGGGACTGGGCTGCCCAGGCCCCAGAAGGGCAGAACCCTCTCTGTGAGATGTCAGCAGCTGTGGCTGCACTGCAAGCCTCAGAGAGCTGGTTTGGCAGTACTGGGGGCCATGGTGGAGCCCCCAGGTTGTATGGAATTGGCTCCCCAATACCAGATTTGGAATTGGGGAAAATGCCATGATCTTAGACATGTCACATGGCCATATTTGGAGTTACCATTGTGAAGCTACATATAGGTATTGACCTACATGTAGTGCATGCGTGTAAAGGCATCCCTGTACTCACAAAGTCCTGGGAAATGGCCCTGAACTATGTGGAGGCACCTTTGCTAGTGCAAGGGTGCCCTCACACTTAGTAACTTTGCACCTAACCTTCAGCAAGTGAAGTTTAGACATATAGGTGACTTATAAGTTACTTAAGTGCAGTGCAAATTGCTGTGAAATAACATGTGCATTATTTCACACTGGCTGCAATTGCAGGCCTGTGTAAGGGTTTGTCTGAGCTCCCTATGGGTGGCAAAAGAAATGCTGCAGCCCATATGGATCTCCTGGAACCTCAATGCTCTGGGTACCTAGTTACCATATACTAGGGACTTATAAGGGGGTCCAGTGTGCCAATTGGAATTGGTAAATGAAGTCACTTGCCTATAGTGACAAATTTAAAAGCAGAGGGAGCATAAGCACTGAGGTTCTGGTTAGTAGAGCCTCCGTGAGACAATCAAGCACTACTGACAACACACGCATTAGGCCACAAACTATGAGCACTGGGTTCCTGGCTAGCAGGATCCCAGTGAGACAGCAAAACACACTGACACACACTTACAAACAGGCCAAAAGTGGGGGTAACCATGCTAGAAAGAGGCTGCTTTCTCACAGTGGACCATGCCATCCGGTACCCAGAAGCCATTCCTCTGAGGTCAATCACTTCCCCTGTGGTGGGTCGTGCTTTGAGAGGGGTTTTTACCCGCATGGGGTTCCACAAGGAAGTGGTATCTGATAGGGGTACCAACTTCATATCAAGGTATGTGAAGTCTCTGTGGAAGGAGTGTGTCATAACCTATAAGTGCACCACCCCTTACCATCCCCAAAGTAATGGTGTGGTTGAGAGGTTCAACCACACCTTGAAAGGCATGATCATGGGCCTGTCAGAGCCCTTTAGGCGGAAGTGGGACGTCCTCTTGCCATGCCTTCTGTTCGCTTACAGGGAGGTGCCTCAAAAGGGACTTGGGTTTAGTCCCTTTGAGCTCATTTATGGCCACCCTGTGAGGGGACCTTTAAGTCTGGTGAAGTAGGCTTTTTAAAAACCTCCTAGTAAACCCCCCCAGCATGTATTTAGCTACATGCTGGCTCTGAGAAACCAGACTGCCCACTTCAGGAGTCTCGCACAGGGGAACCTGGAAGCAAGCCAGGTGGATATGAAATAGTGGTATGACCGGAATGCCACTCTGGACGAGTTTCAACCTGGTCAAAAAGTGTGGGTGATGGAACCAGTGGAGACTAGGGTGCTCCAAGACAAGTGGACTTGGCCTTATGAGGTGGTGGAGCACAAAAGTGAAGTCACCTACCTGGTGGACTTGCAGACTCCCAGGAACCCTTTAAGTGTCCTGCATGTTAACCGCCTCAAAACCCACTTTGGGCGGACTGAGCTGTCCATGCTCCTTGCAACAGATGATGGGGTGGAGGAGGAGAGTGAGCCTCTTCCTGACCTCCTGTCTGCAGGAGAAAAAGATGGGTCTGTGGAAGGAGTGATCCTCTCCCCCCCTGACTGCAGAGCAGCAGAGGGACTGTCTCCAGGTGTTGGGACAGTTTGCCTCACTGCTTTCCATGATCCTGGGGTCACACACTTGTGCACACATGATGTGGACACTGGGGACAGTCCACCCATTAAACAGAAAGTTTGCAGGGTGACTGACAGGGTCAGTGCTAGCATTAAGGATGAGGCATCCAAAATGTTAACCCTAGGGGTTATTGAGCATTCCAGCAGTCCTTGTGCCAGTCCAGTGGTATTGGTCCCAAAGGCTACTGCACCTGGTGCCACTCCAGAACTCAGGTTCTGTGTGGACTACCGGGGACTCAATGCAGTCAGCAAGACTGACCCACACCCCATCCCCCGAGTTGAAGAGCTCATTGATCGGTTGGGAGCTGCCACCTACCTCAGCACGTTTGACTTAACATCTGGGTATTGGCAGATTGCCTTGACTGAGGGGGCCAAGGAGAAGTCTACATTTTCTACCCCACATGGGCACTTTCAAGTGATGCTCTTTGGGATAAAGAATGCCCCTGCCACTTTTCAGAGGTTGGTCAATCAGGTGTTGGCTGGGCTGGATGAGTTCAGTGCCACCTACCGGGATGACATTGCTGTTTTTAGTTCGTCATGGGAGGAACATCTGCAACACCTCTGCAGAGTGTTGGAGGCCCAGCAAAAGGCAAAAGGCAGGCCTCACTATTAAGGCCAGCAAGTGCCAAATAGGGCAGGGTTCTGTGGTGTACTTGGGACACCAGGTAGGGAGTGGCCAGGTGGCACCCCTACAGCCAAAATTTGACACCATTCTGGCTTGGGAGCCTCCCGAGACCCAGACTGAGGTGAGGGCCTTTTTGGGCCTCACTGGCTCCTACAGGAGGTTTGTCAATGGGTATGGTACCATTGTTACCCCCTTGACTGAGTTGACTTCTAAGAAGCAACCCAAGAAGGTGATCTGGACCGAGACTTACAGGACCGCTTTTGATGCCGTGAAGGCTGCCGTGTGCACAGCACCTGTGCTGAAGGCACCTGTCTACTCCAAGGAGTTTGTTGTGCAAACAGACGCCTCAGAGCATGGTATTGGAGTAGTACACTGGCAGCTTAATGAAGAGGGCCTAGATCAACCCGTAGCCTTCATTAGCAGGAGGTTACTTCCCAGGGAAAGTAGGTGAAGTGCCATAGAACGTGAAGCATTTGCTGTGGTCTGGGTGCTGAAGAAGCTAAAACCCTACTTGTTTGGGACTCACTTCTGAGTTCAGACCGACCACAGGCCCCTCAGATTTTTAATGCAGATGAGGGGTGAGAATCCTAAACTGTTGAGGTGGTCCATTTCCCTCCAGGGGATGGACTTTATGGTGGAACACAGCCCTGGTACAGAACACGCCAACGCAGATTGTCTGTCCTGATTCTCCTGCCTTAGTGATGAGAACTACCATGAGGTTGGGTAGTTGCTCCCCACTTTCAGCTGGAGGGGGACACGTGTTAGACTTTTCATCCTTGGCATGGTCTCCCTTAATTTTTTGCCTCTGTTTCCCAGGTTGTTGATTTGTGCTGGACTCAGTTTTTGCTGTTTTTGTTACTCTGGGCACGTTACCACTGCTACCCAGTGTTAAAGTGCAAGTGCTCCTATACATAATGTGTATGTAATTGGTTCATCCATGATTGGCATATCTGAGTTACTGGTAAGCCCCTAATACAGTGCACTAGAGGTGCCCAGGGCCTGTAATTCAAATGCTACTAGTGGGCCTGCAGCACTGGTTGTTCCACCCACAATAGGAGCTCTGGAAATATGGCTCAGACCTGCCACTGCAGTGTCTGTTTGTGCAGTTTTAAACTGCCAATTAAACTTGGCAAGTGTACCCACTTGTCAGGCCTAAACCTTCCCTTTTCTTACATGGGCGGAGTGCAGTGTATGTTTAAGGTAGGACATACACTAATGTGTTTTATATGTTGTAACAGTGAAATACTGCTAAATTCGGTTTTCACTGTTGCAAGGCATATCCCCAGGTTAACATGGGGGCTGCCTTTAAATATGATTAAAGTGTGGATTCCCCTTGGGAGCGGATAGACATGTGGAGTTTGGGGTCTCTGAGCTCACAATTTAAAAATACATCTTTTAGTAAAGTTGATTTTAAGATTGTTTGAAAATGCCACTTTTAAAAAGTGAGAATGTTCTTGCTTAAACCATTCTGTGACTCTGCTTGTTTGTGGACTCCCTGTCTGGGTCAGTTTGACAGTTGGGCTGTTTGCACCTCTCTCTAGACAATAACACAAAGGGAGCTGGGGTGTAGCCTGCAAATCCTGATGAGCCATCTGTGCTAGGAGGGAGGGGAGGAGTGGTCACTCACACCTGAAAGGGATGTGCCTGCCCTCACACAATGCAGTCTCTAACCCCCTGGTGTGTGTCTGGGGCCGGGCAAGGCAGAATTTCACAAAGAATTTCACAAACAAGAAAGACTTTCTATGAAGTATGCCTACTTAAAAGGGCAAAATGGGTTTAAGAAGGGCACCCAAAACCACCAACTTTAGATCACTTCTGGAAACCAAGAGGAATGTCTGCCTGGAGAAGAGCTGAAGAGCTGAGGAAGAAGAGCAGCCCTGCCTGTGCTTTGTGGAGCTATCCTGCAGTTGCTGCTTCTGCCAGTGCAAGAGGACAAAGACTGGCCTTCCTGCTTGTTAAGAACACTCCAAGGGCTTGAAACTGAGCTTGCCTCCTGTTGTTGAAGTCTCTGGGACAGCAAAGACTTCTCTCTGCCAGCACCTGGAGCCTCTGATGAGACTCCTGCCCTGCCAAGTGGTGCCCTATCGAGTTCCTGGGGCCTTGACAGGTAAAGCTGAGGGACCAAGGTTGGAAATTTCTGAGCCAACCTCCGACAGCGGCCAAAGAAACGATGCACCGCCGGCTCCGCGGCTGAAATCGATGCAGCTCTTGCACCACGGCTCTGAAATCGACACATGCGGCTGGAGAAACGATGTTCGGCATCGCTGACTGAGGCTGAAATGAAACAACATCACTGGGCACGTAAAAACAATGCAAGCCTGCCCAGGCCCAAGGTGTTTTGTCTGGATCAACGTATCTCTCTCCTGCGGGAAAGAAACAACGCACGCCAATCGGACCGGAGAAGGAGAAACAACGCACGACCACGCTTGCAGGTGAGAAATCGACACACCGATTACCTTTTTCGATGCACACTCGCCCGTGTGGGTTATTTTGACGTGACCCAGGTACATTTTCACGCTAACAGCGTTAGCGTTGTGTCTAAAAGAACATGGAGACTCCTTTTGCTTTTTAATTAATAACCTGACTTGTGTATGTTGGATTTTTGTTGTTGTGGTCTTGTTTTGTTTAGATAAACATTTTCTATTTTTCTAAACCTGTTTTGTGTCATTTTGTAGTGTTTTCATTGAATTACTGTGTGTGTTGGTACAAATACTTTACACCTAGTACTCTGAAGTTAAGCCTGCCTGCTCCTGCCAAGCTGCCAAGGGGATGAGCGGGTGTTAGCTGAGGGTGATTCTCTTTTACCCTGACTAGACTAGAGTGAGGGTCCTTGCTTTGGCAGGTGGTAACCTGACTACAACCAAAGAACCCATTTCTCACATAGGGTAGAGCCAGGCTCCCATCTGTGTCTTTTGCTGCAAGGTAAGCTGGTGTATGTCAAAGTCTTTGGGCTGCGGCCTTGGAGTTCACAACTTGTTTGGTATCTTGGCTGTCCAAGCCACTCCCCAAACATTTGGGTGTTGGGAACTCCACTGGAGACAACAGAGTGGCTCAGTAATATATGGTTTATGATCCAGCTGTCCCGAGAGGATAAAAGCATTATTGCACCTTAATAGTAGTAGTATTTAAGAAAATTGGAATATTGGGAGCTCCAATGAAGACAATGGAGTGGCAGAGAGTCAATAACATCTAGTACAGACCTTTTGCTCCAACATTCCAATAGTTGTCTTTTAGTTATTCCAAGTTTAATTAATACATTTCCACCCTAATTTTGTTCTATGAGGATTACAGGCCTTCTTCCATTGGCTGAGGGTCTTTTATGATTAGTGTGCAGGTGGGCCATGTCCTAATAATACTGTATTATGTTTTTTACATTCCTCATTGAATACTAGCCCTGAATAGCGAAACATTCAATGACAATTAAATAGAACAGTGTCCATTCCACAGGCAAAACTAATATGTCATGTTGACTTTGTATCCAATTCTGACCCTGTTTGTGACAGTGGGCTCGTCTAGCGCATAAAGTGTAGCGCAGACACTGAATTGGCCTTTCCTTGGAAAGAAGCCTAATCATGCTTCTAGCCAAACAAAAGCGAACCTGCCTAGCCTGGAAAAACGTTCGTATACTATCCGCGATTCAGCGTAAAATGTACACACGTTTTGGTTTGCTATGTTTGTTCAGATGCTTTGATTGGCATAAACAACATAACAGGCATTACCTGCAACCGTGGCAACTGCCAGCACTTTGAAAGGCTTTCATTTCAATGTCACTTCCATTTGTATCCTTGATTCAATCAAAGAGAAATGTAACCATAGCTCTTAACGGACGTTTTTCTTTGCTTCTGTCCTATAGACAACCTTCTGAAAGTATCTTCCTGTCAAATTACTTCATAGCGCGAGAGATAATAAAGCTTTGTATCTTCTCAGCCATTGTCAGTTCTCCTGCAAAGCAATGAAAACGACTAATACATGCTGACAGGCAACACGGGCCACTTTTACTTGTTCTTTGTTATCAGCCGGTGCCTTCATCGTTTAATTACCATGTTATTAAAAGCTTTTTATTAGCTCTTCAAAGTTAATATACAAGTAGGTATTAATCTTAATCAAATTAAGGCCCATTTTGACACGTAATTAAACCATGTCACCCCAAAAATTACGGTTTGGCTTTTTAATGTAAATCATTTATAGCCACACAAAGAAAGTAAAGATTGACCTATTGTTTCCAGCTTCGAATGAAATCATTTGTTAAAGTGCTATGAAAAATATATTAAAAATATAGCTCCACCGTATATTTTGTTGGAATAAACGAGACCCCCGCTATGAATAGCAATTTCTTGGTAATTTATAGAAGCCTAGCCTTTCATAACACATACAATTTAAATACATTGCATTGCTATGTGCCATGGAGTAGAGTTTGTTGAGGGACTATTAGTGCAACAATTGACTTCATTATAACTTTCATTTGAATGTTAGTGGAACATTGAGAACAAGGAGCAGTTTTCTGGCAAATACAGTGAAATATTTCATTCAAATATTTGTTAACGCCCCTTGCAAATCAACATCGTTGGGGGCAGTGCTATAATGCAAAAGTATCCTCCCGCGCAGAATATGAAGGGCACCACCCACTTGTACATCTCACAGGTGTAGGAAAGTGCCATCTTGCCTGGCATGTTACCCCCATTTTTACTTGTACATCAGTTTGTTTTTGCCTGTGTTACTGGGATCCTGCTAGCCAGGACCCCAGTGCTCATAGTTTGTGGCCTATATGTGTTCCCTGTGTGGTGCCTAACAGTATCACTGAGGCTCTGCTAACCAGAACCTCAGTGTTTATGCTCTCTCTGCTTTTAAAATTGTCACTGTAGGCTAGTGACCATTTTCACCAATTCTGATTTGCATGCTGGAACACCCTTATAATTCCCTAGTATATGGTACCTAGATACCCAGGGTATTGGGGTTCCAGGAGATCCCTATGGGCTGCAGCATTTCTTTTGCCACCCATAGGGAGCTCAGATAATTCTTACACAGGACTGCCACCGCAGCCTGAGTGAAATAACATCCACGTTATTTCACAGCCATTTTACACTGCACTTAAGTAACTTATAAGTCACCTATATGTCTAACCCTCACTTGGTGAAGGTTAGGTGCAAAGTTACTAAGTGTGAGGGCACTCTGGCACTAGCCAAGATGCCCCCACACTGTTCAGGGCAATTTCCCCGGACTTTGTGAGTGCGGGGACACCATTACACGTGTGAACTACATATAGGTCAATACCTATATGTAGCTTCACAATGGTAACTCCAAACATCGCCATGTAACATGTCTAAGATCATGGAATTGTCCCCCCAAGTCAAATCTGGTATTGGGGTGCCAATCCCATGCATCCCCGGGGCTCCAGCATGGACCCCAGGTACTGCCAAGCTAGCTCTCTGGGGTTTTCTCTGCAGCTACCGCTGCTGCCAACCCTCAGACAGGTTTCTGACCTCCTGGGGTCTGGGCAGCCCAGTCCCAGGAAGGCAGAAAAAAGGATTTCCTCTGAGAGAGGGTGTTACACCCTCTCCCTTTGGAAATAGGTGTTAAGGGCTGGGGAGGAGTAGCCTTCCCGAGCCTCTGGAAATGCTGTTGAAGGGCACAGATGGTGCCCTCCTTGCATAAGCCAGTCTACACCGGTTCAAGGATTCCCCAGCCCCTGCTCTGGCGTGAAACTGGACAAAGGAAAGGGGAGTGACCACTCCCCTGTCCATCACCACCCCAGGGGTGGTGCCCAGAGCTCCTCCAGTGTGTCCCAGACCTCTGCCATCTTGAATGCAGAGGTGTGAGGGCACAATGGAGACCTCTGAGTGGCCAGTGCCAGCCGGTGACGTCAGAGACCCCTCCTGATAGGCTCTTACCAGGTTAGGTAGCCAATCCTCCTCTGAGGGCTATTTAGGGTCTCTCTTGTGGGTTTCTCTTCAGATAACGAATGTAAGAGCTCACCAGAGTTCCTCTGCATCTCTCTCTTCGACTTCTGCCAAGGATCGACTGCTGACTGCTCCAGGACGCCTGCAAAACCGCAACAAAGTAGCAAGATGACTACCAGCAACATTGTAGCTCATAATCCTGCCGGCTTTCTCGACTGTTTCCTGGTGGTGCATGCTCTGAGGGCTGTCTGCCTTCACCCTGCCCTGGAAGCCAATAAGAAATCTCCCATGGGTCGACGGACTCTTTCCCCTGCTAATGCAGGCACCAAACTTCTGCATCACCGGTCCTCTGGGTCCCCTCTCATCTTGACGAGCGTTGTCCCTGGAACACAGGAGCTGGATACAAGTGACCCCAACAGTTCAGTGGTCCTTCTTTCCTAATTTGGTGGAGGTAAGTCCTTGCCTCCCCACGCCAGACAGTTGTCCTGTGGACTGTGCGATCTGCAGCTGCTAGGGCTTCTGTGCACTTTTGCAAGGATTCCTTAGTGCACAGCACAGCCCAGGTATCCAGCACTCCGTCCTACATTGCTCAACTCGCTGAGTTGACCACTGACTCCGTGGGACCTCTTTCGTTGTGTTGAGACAATCAACATTCTCAGATTTCTTGAACACTGGTTCAAGTGCTTCTGCGGGTGCTGTCTGCTTCTGCGTGGGCTCTCTCCGTTGCTGAGTACCCCCTCTGTCTCCTCCTCCAAGGGGCGACCTCCTGGTCCTTCCTGAGCCCGGGAAGCACCTATTGTCTTGATCCGCAAACTCTTGCAGCTAGCAAGGCTTGTTTGTGGTCTTTCTGCGTGGAAACAACTCTGCATCCTCCAGCACGCCGTTGGACATCTTCTGACCAAAGGAGAAGTTCCTGTTGCCTTCCGTTTTTGCAGAATCTTCAGCTTCTTCCACTCGAAGGCAGCCCTTTTGCACCTTCATCCAGGGTTTAGTGGGCTCCTGCCCCCCCTGGACACTTGCGTGACTCTTGGACTTGGTCCCCTTCCTTTGCAGGTCCTCAGGCCAGGGAATCCGTCTTCAGTGCTTTGCAGTCAGTTGTTGCCTTTGCAGAATCCCCTATCACAACTTTACTGTCTTTCTGGGGTAGTAGGGTAACTTAACTCCTACTTTTCAGGGTCTTAGGGAAGGGTATCTTCGACACCCTTAGTGTATCTTACACTCCCAGTGACCCTCTACACACTACACTAGGCCTGGGGTCCATTCATGGTTTGCATTCCACTTTTGGAGTGTATGGTTTGCATTGCCCCTTGGCCTATTGTCTCCTATTGCATTCTATTGTGTTCTACAGTGTTTGCACTAATTTTCTAACTGTTTACTTACTTGATTTTGGTTTGTGTGTATATTTTGTGTATTTTACTCACCTCCTAAGGGAGTATATCCTCTGAGATACTTTTGGCATAGTGTCACTAAAATAAAGTACCTTTATTTTTAGTAACTCTGAGTATTATGAGGGTCATTCTGACCCTGGCGGCCGGTGGCCGCCAGGGCCACCGACCACGGGAGCACCGCCAACAGGCTGGCGGTGCTCCAACGAGCATTCTGACCGCGGCGGTTCAGCCGCGGTCAGAAGCGGAAAGTCAGCGGTCTCCCGCCGACTTTCCGCTGCTCGTGTGAATCCTCCATGGCTGCGGAGCGCGCTCCGCAGCCATGAGGATTCCGACCCCCCCTACCGCCATCCTGTTCATGGCGGGAAAGCCGCCATGAACAGGATGGCGGTAGGGGGGGTCGCGGGGCCCCTGGGGGCCCCTGCCGTGCCCATGCCAATGGCATGGGCACGGCAGGGGCCCCCGTAAGAGGGCCCCGCAAAGTATTTCAGTGTCTGCCTTGCAGACACTGAAATACGCGACGGGTGCCACTGCACCCGTCGCACCTTCCCACTCCGCTGGCTCGATTACGAGCCGGCATCCTCGTGGGAAGGTCGTTTTCCCCTGGGCTGGCGGGCGGTTTTTCAGCAACCGCCCGCCAGCCCAGGGGAAAACTTGTAATACCCGCCGCGGTCTTTTGACCGCGGCGCGGTATTTCGGAGGGGGGAATTCTGGCGGGCGGCCTCCGCCGCCCGCCAACATTGGAATGAGGGCCTATGTTTCTTATGATATAGTGCTGTATGATATAAGTGGTATAGTAGGAGCTTTGCATGTCTCCTAGTTCAGCCTAAGCTGATCTGCTATAGCTACCTCTATCAGCCTAAGCTGCTAGAACACTACTCATCTACTAATAAGGGATAACCGGACCTGGCACAAGGTGTAAGTACCATCAGGTACCCACTATAAGCCAGGCCAGCCTCCTACAACAGGTACTTTTTGGACTAAGGTGGATTAGGCCCTCCTGAACAGAGGCATTCCCTCCGTGGGGTCTGCAGGGTTCTGGGTTACCCCTCTGGAGCAGGACAACATAAGGTTTTAATGACATAAAGAGTTTATGTTTTAGTCGCCAGAAGCCAATGTTTTTGGTATACATTACAGAAACATGGACCAAGAGGGTCTGTGTACTCCATTCATCAATCAATCAATCATGAATTTGTAAAGCGCACTACTCACCCGTGAGGGTCTCAAGATGCTGAAGAGGGGAGGGGGAAAATGGGGTGCTGCTACTGCTCGAGCAGCCAGGTCTTGAGAAGTTTCCTGAAGGTAAGGAGGTCTTTGGTCTGGCGCAGGTGGGTAGGAAGAGTGTTTCACGTCTTGGCAGCAAGGTGCGAGAATGATCTACCGCCGGTTGTAGTTCTGCGGACCCGTGGGATGGTTGCGAAGGTGAGATTGGCGGAGCGGAGATGCTGGGTCGGTGTGTAGGGGAGAGTCGTCTGTTGAGTTATTCTGGTCCGCTGTTGTGCAATGCTTTGTGAGCGTGGGTGAGGAGTTTGAAGGTGATACTCTTGTTGACTGGGAGACAGTGCAGGTTTTTTAGGTGGTCTGTGAGGTGGCAGTGGCAGGGGATGTTCAGGATGAGGCGAGCAGATGCGTTCTGGATGCGTTGCAGACTTTTCTGGAGTTTGGCCGTGGTTCCTGCAAAGGGGGCATTGCCGCAGTCCAGCTTGCTGATTACGAGGGCTTGGGTGACTGATCTTCTGGTTTCTCTGGGTATCTATTAGTAGATCTTTCGGAGCATGAGGAGGGTGTTGAAGCTGGAGAAGGAGATGGTGTTGACTTGCTGGGTCATGGATAGTGAGGGGTCAAAGATGAGTCCTAGGTTGCCTGCGTGGTCGGTGGGAGTCGGGGTGGTTCTGAGAGTGGCAGGCCACCAGGAGTCATCCCATGCGGAGGGGGTGGAGCTGAAGATGAGGACTTCTGTCTTGTCGGAATTGAGTTTGAGGCAGTTGCTCTTCATCAATTCAGTGATGGCCTTCATTCCTTCGTGGATGTAGGTCTTGGCAGAGTCCTTGGTGAGGGAGAGGATCAGCTGGGTGTCATCAGCGTATGATATGATGTTGAGGTTGTCGGATCAGGTGATGTTGGCGAGCAGGGCAAAGTAGAAGTTGAAGAGGGTCGGGCTGAGGGACGAATCCTGTGGTACGCTGCAGATGATTTCAGTGGCCTCCGAGCGGAATGGGGCAGGCGGACTCTCTGGGCTCTGCCGTTTGAGAAAGGAGGTGACCCATTCTAGGGCTCTGTTGTGGATTCCAGTATTGCTGAGGTGTGAGCGTAGGGTGTGGTGGCAGATGGTGCTGAACGCAGCCCAGAGGTCCAGGAGTATGAGGGCCGCGGTTTTTCCGCTGTCCAATATGGTTCTGATGTCGTCGGTGGCGGCGATGAGGGCAGTTTTGGTGCTGTGGTTGCTGCGGAATCCCGATTGGTAAGGGTCCAGGGTGCGGTTCTCCTCGAGGAAGCGGGTTAGTTGTCTGTTGACAGCCTTCTCAATGACTTTTGCCGGGAAGAGGAGCAGGGAGATAGGCTGGAAGTTCTTGAGGCCCTTTGTGTCTGCCTTGTTTTTTTTGAAGAGGGCGTTGATCTTGGCATGTTTCCAGCTCTCCAGGAAGGTGGCCGACTCGAAGGAGCTTCTTGATGATCTTCTGTAGTTGGGGTGCGATGACGGAGCTTGCTTTGTTGAGGATGTGTTGAGGGTAGGGGTCAGATGGAGAGCCGGAGTGGATGGTGTTCATAATTTCGATGATGTCGTTGTCGTTGACAGGCGTCCAGGAGAGCAGGAGTTTGGTCGGAGGTGAATCTGTGGTGTTGGCAGTTGCCGGGGGGGGAGGGGTTTGGTTGCTGAAGCTGTCATGGATGTCTGCAATCTTGCGGTGGAAGTAGGAGGCTAGGGAGTCGCAGAGGTCTTGGGATGGCGGGATGTCTTTGGCATTGGAGCTGGGGTTAGAGAGCTCCTTCACAACGTTGAAGAGCTCCTTGTGGCTGTGTGCGTTGTTGTTAATTCGGTCTTTGAAGGCTGTTCTCTTGGTGGCTCGGATGAGTTGGTGGTGTCCACGGAAGGCACTTTTGAAGGCTGTGAGTTTGTCCAGAGTCTGATCTTGGTGCCACTTTCTTTCGAGTCTTCTGCGGCTTTGCTTGGATTCCTGGAGGTCGGCGGTAAACCAGAAGGCCTTTCTGTCTTCTTGATTTGGACGAGAGTATTGGCACAGGTGTTATCCGATTGCCTGAAGTTGCTTGCAGCTGCATCAGTGTTGGTGGTGTTGATGGGTCGGTTCTGGGAGAGGGTTGCAATAAGTTGGTCTTCGGTGTCCTTGTTCCACCTGCGGTGGGGGATCCATTGTGGGTGGTGGTGTGTTGTGGGTTTCTTGAAGGAGAAGTGGATGCAGTGGTGGTCTGTCCAGTGGAGTTCCGTGGTGTGGCTGAAAGCGACTTGATTGCTGGCGGAGAAAATAGGGTCGAGTGTGTGTCCTGCAGAGTGGGTTGGTGTCGTGAAGAGCTGTTTGAGGCCATGTTGTTGTCATTGCTGTTCTCAACGCGGAAGTTTAAGTCTACGAGGAGTATGTAGTCAATGGATGCAAGAGTGTGCGTGCTGATGATGTCGGTAATGGAGTCACTGAACTGCTGCCGTGAGCCTGTAGACGAGTGTCCCTTGGAGGGAGTCAGTGTGGATTTGGAAGTGCAGGTGTTCGGTGGTGCTGAGTGTGTCTTCAGTGTTGGTCGTGATCGTGAGGGTGTTCTTGTGGATGATGGCAATGCCTCCTCCTGGTTTGTTGGATCAGTCCCTGCGGGTGATCTTGTAGCCGTCCGGGATGGCTATGCCGATGTCAGGCACTGAGGAGGGGTTCATCCAGGTCTCGGTCAGGAAGGCGACGTCTGGGGAGGCTGAGTCGAGTCTAGTTCTACTGTGTGCTTGTGGACAGAGCGGGTGTTGAGGAGGATACATCTGAGATGGTTGCGTCCTGCCTTGGTAGGTGGGTAGTTGGTGTGGAGGCTGGTGAAGGTGCAGTTCCGGCAGGAGAAGGGTCCATGGGTGGTCTGCGGGGAGACTTGAAGGCAGGCGGGGGAGCAGCCGGTGTTTAGGACGCAGATGGTGGCATTGTCGTAGTGAAGACTTGCGTGGCGGCGGTGGGGGGGACGAAAGCTAGGGGTTCTGGTGCTGGGCACGGTCCAGGGGCAGACATGTGCAGATGGGCATGCCTTTGGTGCTCCAGCGGCACGTTCACTGTGCGTGTCCACAGCGCTGCCACGCAGCGGCCGCCATTAAGTAGAGAGATGGGGGGGAGGAGAGGACAGCTGGGAGGTGGGAGGGGGACGAAAAACGGCATGAAAAAGGGGGATGAGCCGAAAAAGGGGGTGGGGCCACTGGGGCAGCAGCGGCGGGGGAGAGAGAGAGGGGGAGAGCAAAAGTGAGAGAGAGAGAGCGGAGTGAGAGAGAAACAAGGAAAAGGAGCACCAAGAGACAGTAGTGAAGCAGAGCAGAGAGCAAAGCAAAGCAAAAGGAAGAGAGAGGCAGAAGGTAGCCTAGTATGAGAGCAGAGCTCTCCCACTAGACACCAGGGATGAGGCGCAGGCAGAAGCCTGCGGGTGGGTGAGGGCCTCGAACTCCTGAAAGGGGTCAGGAGTTCAGAGGAGCTAGGGAAAGGGCTCTACTGAGCAGGTGGACCCACGGGAGGCAGAGCAGTGCACCGACCAGGTCAGTGGTATTGCTCTACCTAGTGAGTAAAGTAAAGTATTGCTTCATGATATTTTCTCTTGCATAAACAACAAGCACCCACTCTATGAGTCGGCCATCTATAGTGGGCTTGCCTCATACAAATATGTTTTGGCTACACTTCTGACAATGATTTGATCCGTTCAAAGATTCCAGATCACTTTAAGAGCAAGGCTCCAGTTAGGGGTGGTGTTTACATGAAGATCTGGAGTATTTTCCTGGGTCCTGGTACAAATCCAGAATTGTAACTCTGGTGGACATTGCTTAAACTAAGAGAAAGGACTTGCAAGGCTGTCTCCGAGGCTGAAGGTCCCCCCCAAAAAATGTTATATTTTGTAGAGCAATCTAAATCTAGATAATGGGGCCCAAATGGTGAAGTGAACACACCATAAACCTATGAATTTCAAGTTATTTTCTTCAATTTAAAGAAGACTGTTTTTTTTTTTTTTTACTCTTGCCTCTTTATCATTGTGTTATCCAGACACTACATCTGGGTTTTGGCAACTCAAAAATAATTGTCATATTTCTTTTTGTTAAATTTGATTTGGATTTGTTTTAAACTTATATATAAAATGCACCACACTCACCTAGTTTGCCCAAAGTTACTAGATCAAATTCTAACTATAAAATGCAATGTTTGCAGTCTGTGCAAAGTGCAGTGACACCTTCGATAGATGTTATTCCTTGACATTTTAAACATCAATCTTATGGACCAAACTACAATACCATACATTATTGTTCTGTTCTCTGAGAATACACCTTTTTAAAGGGGTTACTGGGAACAATTAGGCTCAAATTAACCAAGACTTTGCACCTATTGGTGGGATTAATAGTCCAATGTAAATCGAAAATTGTGCTGGATTGTAACACAAGGTAACACTCTGCAATGAGCAGCCTTCTGTTACTTGCATCAAACGGGGCAGTCAATGGATGCTGCATGGGTGTTCCCTTGCAACCACATATGGATTTTGGTGAAAATCCTTATCTACAAAGAATTGCAGTCAGGGATTTGTGCCAAAAATCCTGCATCTCCCAGAGGCAGGTATAATGAGAGAAAATGTTTTCAGTTTTCCTTTATTTTCCCTTTTTGTGTGTGTGTGTTCTGCATTTTACAGGACACATACAAAGAGGGAAATTCCTTAAAGTATAGTTTCTGTACGGAAAGGAACACTTCATGTATAAAAACCATAGTTACCACAACTGTGATGACGCAAGGATGTCTGCATTGGTCCATGGCAGACAAAAGTGTGCTAGTGCGGAGGGGGAGCAGAACAGGGATCCATCATGGTAGATATTGAGCAGTTCTCCTATCTCCCATTCAGGCAATGCTGTGTCAAAACTTTACTTGCTGCATGTCATTGCGTGATCTATTTGTAAATTTGTCCCTTACTGTTTACTATTAAAAGTTACATTGTTTATGAGAAGTATTAGAAATGGGGTCTCTAGTTGGCAGTCGCTTTGCACCCTGTTCAAGTACGAACCCTCACTCTAGTCAGGATAAGAGAGATACCCACTCAGATAACCCTTGATCACCCCCTTGGTAGCTTGGCACAAGGAGTCAGGCTTATCTCTGAAGCAATGTGTAAAACATTTGTACATAACACACAGTAATAAGTGAAAACACTACAAAAGGACACCACACCAGTTTTAGAAAAATAGACAATATTTATCAATATAAGACCAAATACAATAAAAATCCAACATACAGTAATAAATATGTGAATTCTGCAAGATTTACTCAAAATGACAGTTCCTTGAGGTGGATAGCTCCACATGGGGCTATCACTGTGTCGTGATCAACAAAATCAATAGTTTAGGCCAGCTGCGGTGTCGCGGGCCAGCTACGGTGTCGGGAAGACCCGCAAACAGTACCTTCGGAATTGCAGGGCATTATGATTCTTGCAGGGAATTCCGGAGATCGGCATTACTGGCATTGCGGTGTCAGTTCCAGAGTCGGTATGGGAGCGTCAGACCCTTGAAGTCATGCACAATGCAGATCGAACTCCAGGCTGATAAAGACAGGAGCACTGGTGTAGATAGTGTCAGGGCTGCAGTGCGAAGCGGGACAATGCAATGTGCGGTGCCCCCAGGTTACGGTGCAAGCAGCGGCTCGGTGACTGCGTCCAGGGCTGTGGTGTGAAGCGGGTGGTGCAACATGTGGTGTCACCAGGTCACAGTGCAGGCAGCAGTGTAGGTAGGGTGGTGCTTCGTGACCTTCACAGGCCATGGTGCAGGGAGGATGCCAGGTGACAACACTGTAGTCAATGGTGCTGACGTCGGTGGACTGGGGCTGCAGTGCAGGACGTGATGGGACAGTGATTCGTGTACCTCATGAGCGGTGTCCACAGGCTACGGTGCAGGCTGCAGGTGCAGGCTGCGGTATGAGCAAGCGATGCCGGAGTGCAGGGTCCACAGGACACGGTGCGAGCAGCGGCACGGTAAAGTCATCCGAGGACTGCGTCGGTGAGACCAGGGTCGCGGTGCAAAGCAGGGCAATGCGACTCTGTGCACCGTCAGAAGGTCACAGTGCAGGCCAGTGGCTTTGTTGGCAAGAGCGCAGTGATTTCTCCTCTTGAACAGCACAAAACACACAGTTCCCACTGCTGCAGGTTGAGGAAACTGAAGTCTTGGGTGTCCCTGCTACTTCCAACAGGAGGCAAACCGTACTCCAAGCCCTTGGAGAACTTTCTCAAGCAGGACACATAGCAAAGTTCAGCCTTTACACTCTTTTCAGGCACAAGTAGCAACTGCAGGCCAGTCCAGCAAAGCAACACAGCAAAGGGGAAGTACTCCTCCTCCAGCTCTTCAGCTCTTCTCCTTGGCAGAGGTTCCTCTTGGTTTCAAGAAATATTCTAAAAGTCTGAGGTTTTGGGTCTTCTTCTTATACCCCTCTCTGCCTTTGAAGTGGCAAATTTCAAAGCAAAGGCTCAAGTGTTTTCAAGATCCTTCCTTGTCCAGGCCAGGCCCTAGACATACATCAGGGGGTTGGAAACTGCATTGTGTGAGGGCAGGCACAGCCAATTCAGGTGCAAGCAACAACTCCTCCCTCCACTCTAGCTCGGATGGCTCATCAGGATGTGCAGCCTACACCACAGCTCCCTTTGTGTCACTGTCTAGAAAAGAGGTGTAAAGAGCCCAACTGTCAAACTGACCCAGATGGGGAATCCACAAACAGGCCGAGTAACAGAATGGTTTCAGCAAGAAAATGCCTAATTTCTTAAAGTGGCATTTTCAAACTCACATTCCAAAAACCAACTTCACTAAAAGATGTATTTTTAAATTTTGAGTTCAGAGACACTAAACTCTAAATTTCTATCTGCTCTCAATGGGAATCTGGCTTTAAAGTGATGTAAAGGCAGCCTCCCATGTTAATCTGTGAGAGAGATAGGCCTTGCAACAGTGAAACCTGAGTTTAGCAGTATTTCACTGTTAGAACATGAAAAACACACCATTACATGTCATACCTTTTAAATACACTGCACCCTGCCCATGGGACTACCTTGGGCCTACTCTAGGGGTGCCTTACATGTACAAAAAAGGAATGTTTGGGCCTGGCAAGTGGGTACACTTGCCAGGTCAAATTGGCAGTTTACAATTGCACACACAAACACTGCAGTAGCAGGCCTGAGCCATGTTTACAGGGTTACTTATGTGGGTGGCACAATCAGTGCTCCAGGGCCACTAGTAGCATTTGATTTACAGGCCCTGGGAACCTCTGGTGCACTTCACTAGGGACTTAATGTAGGAAAGTACCATCTTTCCTGGCATGTTACCCCCATTTTTCACTGTATATATGTTGTTTTAGTTGTATGTGTCACTGGGACCCTGCTAGTCAGGGCCCCAGTGCTCATAAGTGTGCCTGAATGTGTTACCTGTGTTATGACTAACTGTCTCACTGAGGCTCTGCTAATCAGAACCTCAGTGGTTATGCTCTCTCATTTCTTTCAAATTGTCACTAACAGGCTAGTGACCAGTTTTACCAATTTACATTGGCTTACTGGAACACCCTTATAATTACCTAGTATATGGTACTGAGGTACCCAGGGTATTGGGGTTCCAGGAGATCCCTATGGGCTGCAGCATTTCTTTTGCCACCCATAGGGAGCTCTGACAATTCTTACACAGGCCTGCCACTGCAGCCTGAGTGAAATAACGTCCACGTTATTTCACAGCCATTTTACACTGCACTTAAGTAACTTATAAGTCACCTATATGTCTAACCTTTACCTGGTAAAGGTTGGGTGCTAAGTTACTTATTGTGAAAGCACCCTGGCACTAGCCAAGGTGCCCCCACATTGTTCATGGCCAATTCCCTGGACTTTGTGAGTGCGGGGACACCATTACACGCGTGCACTACCTATAGGTCACTACCTATATGTAGCTTCACAATGGTAACTCCGAATATGGCCATGTAACATGTCTATGATCATGGAATTGCCCCCTCTATACCATCCTGGCATAGTTGGCACAATCCCATGATCCCAGTGGTCTGTAGCACAGACCCTGGTACTGCCAAACTGCCTTTCCCGGGGTTTCAGTGCAGCTGCTGCTGCTGCCAACCCCTCAGACAGGCTTCTGCCCTCCTGGGGTCCAGCCAGGCCTGGCCCAGGATGGCAGAACAAAGGACTTCCTCTGAGAGAGGGTGTTACACCCTCTCCCTTTGGAAAATGGTGTGAAGGCAGGGGAGGAGTAGCCTCCCCCAGCCTCTGGAAATGCTTTCATGGGCACACATGGTGCCCATTTCTGCATAAGCCAGTCTACACCGGTTCAGGGACCCCTTAGCCCTGCTCTGGCATGAAACTGGACAAAGGAAAGGGGAGTGACCACTCCCCTGACCTGT
Organism: Pleurodeles waltl; assembly: GCF_031143425.1. Lineage (NCBI taxonomy): Eukaryota > Metazoa > Chordata > Amphibia > Caudata > Salamandridae > Pleurodeles > Pleurodeles waltl. The sequence continues at coordinate 1,473,054,141 of NC_090445.1, read as the reverse complement.
ACCTCCCCTGGGAGGTGCCCAGAGCTCCTCCAGTGTGCTCCAGACCTCTGCCATCTTGGAAACAGAGGTGCTGCTGGCACACTGGACTGCTCTGAGTGGCCAGTGCCAGCAGGTGACGTCAGAGACTCCTTCTGATAGGCTCCTTCAGGTGTTGCTAGCCTATCTTCTCTCCTAAGTAGCCAAACCCTCTTTTCTGGCTATGTAGGGTCTCTGTCTTTGGGGATTCTTTAGATAACTAATGCAAGAGCTCATCGAGTTCCTCTGCATCTCTCTCTTCACCTTCTGCCAAGGAATCGACTGCTGACCGCGCTGGAAGCCTGCAAATCTGCAACAAAGTAGCGAAGACGACTACTGCAACACTGTAACGCTGATCCTGCCGCCTTATCAACTGTTTTCCTGGTGGTGCATGCTGTGGGGGTAGTCTGCCTCCTCTCTGCACTAGAAGCTCCGAAGAAATCTCCTGTGGGTCGATGGAATCGTCCCCCTGCAACCGCAGGCACCAAAGAACTGCATCACCGGTACCCTGGGTCTCCTCTCAGCACGACGAGCGAGGTCCCTTGAATCCAGCAACTCTGTCCAAGTGACTCCCACAGTCCAGTGACTCTTCAGTCCAAGTTTGGTGGAGGTAAGTCCTTGCCTACCCACGGCAGACTGCATTGCTGGGAACCACGACTTTTGCAGCTACTCCGGCCTCTGTGCACTTCCGGCAGAAATCCTTTGTGCACAGCCAAGCCTGGGTCCACAGCACTCTAACCTGCATTGCACGACCTCCTAAGTTATCCTCCGGCGACGTGGGACTCCTTTGTGCAACTTCGGGTGAGCACCATTTCATGCATCTTTGTAGTGCCTGTTCTGGCACTTCTGCGGGTGCTGCCTGCTGCTGAGAGGGCTCCTTGTCTTGCTCGATGCCCCCTCTGTCTCCAAACGCAATTGGCGACATCCTGGTCCCTCCTGGGCCACAGCAGCATCCAAAAACACTAACTGCATGATTTGCAGCTAGCAAGGCTTGTTGGCGGTCTTTTGGCAGGAAAACACTTCTGCACAACTCTCCACAGCGTGGGGGATCCATCCTCCAAAGGGGAAGTCTCTAGCTCTTTTTGTTCCTGCAGAAACCTCAGCTTCTACTATCCAGTAGCAGCTTCTTTGCACCCAGAGCTGGCATTTCCTGGGCATCTGACCATCTCCGACTTGCTTCTGACTTTTGGACTTGGTCCCCTTGTTCCACAGGTACCCTCGACTGGAAATCCATCATTGTTGCATTGCTGGTTTGTGTCTTTCCTGCAGAATTCCCCTATCACGACTTCTATGTCCTTTGGGGAACTTTAGTGCACTTTGCACTCACTTTTCAGGGTCTTGGGGTGGGCTATTTTTCTAACCCTTACTATTTTCTAATAGTCCCAGCGACCCTCTACAAGGTCACATAGGTTTGGGGTCCATTCGTGGTTCGCATTCCACTTTTGGAGTATATGGTTTGTGTTGCCCCTATCCCTATGTGTCCCCATTGCATCCTATTGTAACTATACATTGTTTGTACTGTTTTCTAAGACTACTACTGCATATTTTGGTATTGTGTACATATATCTTGTGTATATTTGCTATCCTCATACTGAGGGTACTCACTGAGATACTTTTGGCATATTGTCATAAAAATAAAGTACCTTTATTTTTAGTATATCTGTGTATTGTGTTTTCTTATGATATTGTGCATATGACACTAGTGGTACTGTAGGAGCTTCACTCGTCTCCTAGTTCAGCCTAAGCTGCTCTGCTAAGCTACCATTATCTATCAGCCTATGCTGCTAGACACCCTATACACTAATAAGGGATAACTGGGCCTGGTGCAAGGTGCAAGTACCCCTAGGTACTCACTACAAGCCAGTCCAGCCTCCTACATTGGTTGTGCAGCGACGGGATAAGTGCTTTGAGACTACTTACCACTTTTGTCATTGTACTTTTCATAAGAGAAAAATATACAAAACAAGTTCAGTGTATGTACACCTAACCAAAAAGTTTTGCAATTCTTTTCTCACCTCTTTTCTAAAGTGCTGAAAAGTACCTCTAAACTTTCTAAAAAGTTCTTAAAAGTTTAAAAAGTTTTTTTTTCTGTCTTTCTAAAAGTTCTGAAAACGTTTTTCTCTTTTTCTATCACTTAAACTCTTTCTAAAAATGTCTGGCACAGGCCAAAATGTTGATCTGTCCAAACTTGCATATGATCACCTTAGCTGGAAAGGAGCAAGGAGTCTCTGCATAGAAAGAGGTTTGAGTGTAGGGAAGAATCCTTCTTTGGAATTATTGCTTAACATGCTTAGAGACCAAGATAAGGCCAGAAGGGGCCCATCTGTTGAAAAAGTAGCCAATGGTTCCCAATCTGATCCAGGGACTCCCCTAGGAAAAGATTCAGGAAAGAAACTTCCTAGCCTGCCCATTACTAGACAGTCTAGCATAGTTGGTACTGATGTAGAGGTACACCATACAGATAGTGTTATCTCACATCATAGCAAGAGTATTGTTTCTCACCACAGTAGAAGTGATGTTTCTGTTAACCAAGCTGTTAGGGTGCCTTCTGTAAGGGATAGGTCTCCTTCTGTCCATTCTCACCACACTTCTGTTTCAAGGAATGTCCCTCCCACCCACCCTGATGACAGATTGTTAGAAAGGGAGCTCAATGGATTGAGAGTGGAACAAACCAGACTGAAGCTCAAGAAGCAACAGCTGGATTTGGATAGACAGTCCTTAGAAGTAGAGAAGGAGAGACAGAAATTGGGTTTAGAAACCCATGGTGGCAGCAGCAGCATTTCCAATAGTCATCCTGCAAAAGAGCATGATTCTAGGAATCTGCACAAGATAGTTCCCCCTTATAAGGAGGGGGATGACATTAACAAGTGGTTTGCTGCACTTGAGAGGGCCTGTGTTGTACAGGATGTCCCTCAAAGGCAGTGGGCTGCTATCCTATGGCTATCATTTAGTGGAAAAGGTAGGGATAGGCTCCTTACTGTGAAAGAAAGTGAAGCCAATGATTTCAAAATTCTTAAGAATGCACTCCTGGATGGTTATGGCTTAACCACTGAACAATACAGGATAAAGTTCAGAGAGACCAAAAAGGAGTCTTCACAAGACTGGGTTGATTTAATTGACCATTCAGTGAAGGCCTTGGAGGGGTGGTTACATGGCAGTAAAGTTACTGATTATGACAGCCTGTATAACTTGATCCTGAGAGAGCATATTCTTAATAATTGTGTGTCTGATTTGTTGCACCAGTACTTGGTGGACTCTTATCTGACCTCTCCCCAAGAATTGGGAAAGAAGGCAGACAAATGGGTCAGAACAAGGGTGAACAGAAAAGTTCGTACAGGGGGTGACAAAGATGGCAACAAGAAGAAGGATGGTAAGTCTTCTGACAAGGGTGGGGACAAATCTAAAAATGAGTCTTCATCAGGCCCACAAAAATACTCTGGTGGGGGTGGTGGGCCCCAATCCTCTTCTAATCAAAACAAAGAAAAGAAACCATGGTGCTATTTATGTAAAATAAAAGGCCATTGGACAACAGATCCCAGTTGTCCAAAGAAAAGCACCAAGCCTCCTTCCACTACAACCCCTACTGCTACACCTAGTGTCCCTACTAATAGCAGTGGTGGTGGGAGCAAACCTACTAATAGCCAATCCAAGGGAGTAGCTGGGCTCACTTTTGGTAACTTAGTTGGGGTTGGTCTGATTAGGGAGACCACAGAGGCTGTGTTAGTCTCTGAGGGGGCTATTGATTTAGCCACCTTGGTTGCTTGTCCCCTTAACATGGATAAGTACAAGCAACTACCCCTAATAAATAGTGTTGAGGTTCAGGCCTACAGGGACACTGGTGCCAGTGTGACTATGGTCATAGAGAAACTGGTCCACCCTGAACAACACCTACTTGGTCACCATTACCAAGTAACCGATGCTCACAACAACACACTTAGCCACCCCATGGCTGTTGTAAATCTCAACTGGGGGGGGGGGGGTTACTGGTCCAAAGAAAGTTGTGGTAGCCTCAGATTTACCTGTAGACTGTCTACTAGGAAATGATTTGGAGACATCAGCTTGGTCAGATGTGGAGTTGGAGGCCCATGCAGCAATGCTGGGCATTCCAGGGCATATTTTTGCTTTAACCAGGGCTCAGGCCAAAAAGCAAAAAGGACAGGGTGACTTGGATCCTGGAACAATGGACCAAGTGCTCCCTAAAGCTAGGGCTAGTAGAAGTAAAGCACTTCCTACTATCCCTCCCTCTACAGTGGATTCTAATTCTAAGGAAGAAGGATTTCCACCCTGTGCAGAACCTACACCAGAGGAGCTGGAAGCAGACACTGCTGAGCTTTTGGGTGAAGGGGGGCCTGCCAGGGAGGAGCTGAGTGTGGCACAGCATACCTGTCCCACACTAGAGGGTCTAAGACAGCAAGCTGTCAAACAAGCTAATGGGGATGTCAGTGACTCTCACAGAGTTTACTGGGAGGACAACCTCCTGTACACTGAAGCAAGGGATCCTAAACCTGGAACTGCCAGGAGGTTAGTGATTCCTCAGGAGTACAGAAAGTTCCTCCTAACTCTAGCCCACGACATTCCCCTAGCTGGACATCTGGGACAAATGAAAACTTGGGACAGGCTTGTTCCCTTGTTTCATTGGACTAGAATGTCTGAGGACACAAAATATTTTTGTAAGTCCTGTGAAACCTGTCAAGCCAGTGGCAAGACAGGTGGCACCCCAAAGGCACCCCTTATTCCACTGCCTGTGGTTGGGGTTCCCTTTGAAAGGGTAGGGGTTGACATAGTTGGCCCCCTTGACCCTCCTACTGCTTCAGGCAATAGGTTTATCTTGGTGGTAGTGGACCATGCCACAAGATACCCTGAAGCAATTCCTTTAAGGACCACTACATCACCTGCAGTGGCAAAGGCCCTCCTGGGAATATTTTCCAGGGTGGGCTTCCCAAAGTAAGTAGTATCAGACAGGGGAAGCGATTTCATGTCTGCTTACTTAAAGGCCATGTGGAAGGAGTGTGGTGTGACATACAAGTTCACTACACCCTATCATCCACAAACAAATGGACTGGTGGAGAGATTTAACAAAACTCTCAAAGGCATGATTATGGGACTCCCTGAAAAACTCCGCAGGAGATGGGATATCCTTTTACCATGCCTCCTTTTTGCCTACAGGGAGGTACCCCAGAAAGGAGTGGGCTTCAGCCCCTTTGAACTCCTCTTTGGACACCCTTTTAGGGGTCCACTAACACTTGTCAAGGAGGGTTGGGAACAACCTTTAAAAGCTCCAAAGCAAGATATTGTGGATTATGTACTTGGCCTCAGATCAAGGATGGCTGAATACATGAAAAAGGCCAGTAAAAACCTTCAGGTCAGCCAAGAGCTCCAGAAGCAATGGCATGACCAGAAGGCTGTTTTGGTTCAGTACCAACCAGGGCAGAAAGTGTGGGTCTTGGAGCCTGTGGCCCCAAGAGCACTCCAAGATAAATGGAGTGGACCCCACATAATTGTTGAAAAGAAGGGTGAAGTCACCTACTTAGTTGACTTAGGCACTGCCAGGAGTCCCCTTAGGGTGCTCCATGTCAATCGCCTGAAACCCTACTATGACAGGGCTGATCTCACCCTGCTCATGGCAACTGATGAGGGACAGGAAGAAGACAGTGATCCCCTACCTGATCTCTTCTCTTCCACAGAACAAGATGCTCTAGTGGAAGGTGTAGTTTTGGCTGATTGTCTTACTGCTGAGCAGAAAGACCATTGCATAAATCTCCTAGGTCAGTTTTCTGAACTCTTCTCTACTGTGCCAGGTACCACTTCTTGGTGTGAGCACACTATAGATACTGGAGACAGCTTGCCTGTCAAAAGTAAGATCTATAGGCAGCCTGACCATGTCAGAGACTGCATAAAGCAAGAGGTGCAGAAAATGTTAGAACTAGGAGTGGTTGAGCACTCTGAAAGTCCATGGGCTTCTCCTGTGGTACTTGTACCAAAACCTCATTCCAAAGATGGAAAGAAGGAAATGCGGTTTTGTGTAGACTACAGAGGTCTCAACCAGGTAACCAAAACTGATGCTCACCCTATACCCAGGGCAGATGAGCTCATAGATACACTGGCATCTGCTAAGTATCTAAGCACTTTTGACTTGACTGCAGGGTATTGGCAGATCAAATTATCAGAAGATGCTAAACCTAAAACTGCATTTTCAACCATTGGAGGCCATTACCAATTCACAGTAATGCCTTTTGTATTGAAAAATGCACCTGCCACTTTTCAAAGGTTGGTGAACACAGTCCTGCAAGGGCTGGAAGCTTTTAGTGCGGCATATCTGGACGATATAGCTGTCTTTAGCTCCAGTTGGGATGATCACCTGGTCCACCTATGGAAAGTTTTAGAGGCCCTGCAAAAGGCAGGCCTCACTATCAAGGCTTCAAAGTGCCAGATAGGGCAGGGGAAGGTGGTTTATCTGGGACACCTTGTTGGTGGGGAACAGATTGTACCACTGCAGGGGAAAATCCAAACTATTATAGATTGGGTCCCCCCTACTACTCAGACTCAGGTGAGAGCCTTCCTAGGCCTCACTGGGTATTACAGGAGGTTCATTAAGAACTATGGCTCCATTGCAGCCCCTCTTAATGACCTCACATCCAAGAAAATGCCTAAAAAGGTATTATGGACAGCAAACTGTCAGAAAGCTTTTGAGGAGCTGAAGCAGGCCATGTGCTCTGCACCTGTCCTGAAAAGCCCTTGTTACTCTAAAAAATTCTATGTCCAAACTGATGCATCTGAATTAGGAGTAGGGGCAGTCCTATCACAACTTAATTCTGAGGGCCAGGATCAACCTGTTACTTTTATTAGTAGGAGGTTGACCCCTAGAGAAAAGCGTTGGTCTGCCATTGAGAGGGAGCCCTTTGCTGTGGTCTGGGCACTGAAGAAGTTGAGGCCATACTTGTTTGGCACTCACTTCATTGTTCAGACAGACCACAAACATCTACTTTGGCTAAAACAAATGAAAGGTGAAAATCCTAAATTGTTGAGGTGGTCCATATCCCTACAGGGAATGGACTATACAGTGGAACATAGACCTGGGAGTAGCCACAACAATGCAGATGGACTCTCCAGATATTTCCACTTAGACAATGAAGACTCATCAGGTCATGGCTAGTCTTATTGTCCTTCGTTTGGGGGGGGAGGTTGTGTAGGAAAGTACCATCTTGCCTGGCATGTTACCCCCATTTTTCACTGTATATATGTTGTTTTAGTTGTATGTGTCACTGGGACCCTGCTAGTCAGGGCCCCAGTGCTCATAAGTGTGCCTGAATGTGTTACCTGTGTTATGACTAACTGTCTCACTGAGACTCTGCTAATCAGAACCTCAGTGGTTATGCTCTCTCATTTCTTTCAAATTGTCACTAACAGGCTAGTGACCAATTTTACCAATTTACATTGGCTTACTGGAACACCCTTATAATTCCCTAGTATATGGTACTGAGGTACCCAGGGTATTGGGGTTCCAGGAGATCCCTATGGGCTGCAGCATTTCTTTTGCCACCCATAGGGACATCTGACAATTCTTACACAGGCCTGCCACTGCAGCCTGAGTGAAATAACATCCACGTTATTTCACAGCCATTTTACACTGCACTTAAGTAACTTATAAGTCACCTATATGTCTAACCTTTACCTGGTAAAGGTTGGGTGCTAAGTTACTTAGTGTGAGGGCACCCTGGCACTAGCCAAGGTGCCCCCTCATTGTTCAGGGCCAATTCCCCGGACTTTGTGAGTGCGGGGACACCATTACACGTGTGCACTACATATAGGTCACTACCTATATGTAGCTTCACAATGGTAACTCCGAATATGGCCATGTAACATGTCTATGATCATGGAATTGCCCCCTCTATACCATCCTGGCATAGTTGGCACAATCCCATGATCCCAGTGGTCTGTAGCACAGACCCTGGTACTGCCAAACTGCCTTTCCCGGGGTTTCAGTGCAGCTGCTGCTGCTGCCAACCCCTCAGACAGGCTTCTGCCCTCCTGGGGTCCAGCCAGGCCTGGCCCAGGATGGCAGAACAAAGGACTTCCTCTGAGAGAGGGTGTTACAACCTCTCCCTTTGGAAAATGGTGTGAAGGTAGGGGAGGAGTAGCCTCCCCCAGCCTCTGGAAATGCTTTCATGGGCACATATGGTGCCCATTTCTGCATAAGCCAGTCTACACCGGTTCAGGGACCCCTTAGCCCTGCTCTGGCGCGAAACTGGACAAAGGAAAGGGGAGTGACCACTCCCCTGACCTGTACCTCCCCTGGGAGGTGCCCAGAGCTCCTCCAGTGTGCTCCAGACCTCTGCCATCTTGGAAACAGAGGTGCTGCTGGCACACTGGACTGCTCTGAGTGGCCAGTGCCAGCAGGTGACGTCAGAGACTCCTTCTGATAGGCTCCTTCAGGTGTTGCTAGCCTATCTTCTCTCCTAAGTAGCCAAACCCTCTTTTCTGGCTATGTAGGGTCTCTGTCTTTGGGGATTCTTTAGATAACGAATGCAAGAGCTCATCCGAGTTCCTCTGCATCTCTCTCTTCACCTTCTGCCAAGGAATCGACTGCTGACCGTGCTGGAAGCCTGCAAATCTGCAACAAAGTAGCGAAGACGACTACTGCAACTCTGTAACGCTGATCCTGCCGCCTTCTCGACTGTTTTCCTGGTGGTGCATGCTGTGGGGGTAGTCTGCCTCTTCTCTGCACTAGAAGCTCCAAAGAAATCTCCTGTGGGTCGACGGAATCGTCCCCCTGCAACCGCAGGCACCAAAGAACTGCATCACTGGTACCCTGGGTCTGCTCTGAGCACGACGAGCGAGGTCCCTTGAATCCAGCAACTCTGTCCAAGTGACTCCCACAGTCCAGTGACTCTTCAGTCCAAGTTTGGTGGAGGTAAGTCCTTGCCTCCCCACGCCAGATTGCATTGCTGGGAACCGTGACTTTTGCAGCTACTCCGGCCTCTGTGCACTTCCGGCGGAAATCCTTTGTGCACAGCCAAGCCTGGGTCCACGGCACTCTAACCTGCAATGCACGACCTCCTAAGTTGTCCTCCGGCGACGTGGGACTCCTTTGTGTGACTTTGGGTGAGCACTGTTTCATGCATCTTTGTAGTGCCTGTTCTGGCACTTCTGCGGGTGCTGCCTGCTGCTGAGAGGGCTCTTTATCTTGATCGACGCCCCTTCTGTCCCCAGACGCAATTGGCGATATCCTGGTCCCTCCTGGGCCACAGCAGTATCCAAAAACACTAACTGCACGATTTGCAGCTAGCAAGGCTTGTTGGCAGTTTTTCAGCGGGAAAACACTTCTGCACGACTCTCCACGGCGTGTGGGTTCCATCCTCCAAAGGGGAAGTCTCTAGCCCTTGTTGTTCCTGCAGAAACCTCAGCTTCTACTATCCAGTAGCAGCTTCTTTGCACCCACAGCTGGCATTTCCTGGGCATCTGCCCATCTCCGACTTGTTTGTGACTTTTGGACTTGGTCCCCTTGTTCCACAGGTACCCTCGACTGGAAATCCATCATTGTTGCATTGCTGGTTTGTGTCTTTTCTGCAGAATTCCCCTATCACGACTTCTATGTCCTTAGGGGAACTTTAGTGCACTTTGCACTCACTTTTCAGGGTCTTGGGGTGGGCTATTTTTCTAACCCTTACTATTTTCTAATAGTCCCATCGACCCTTTACAAGGTCACATAGGTTTGGGGTCCATTCGTGGTTCGCATTCCACTTTTGGAGTATATGGTTTGTGTTGCCCCTATCCCTATGTGTCCCCATTGCATCCTATTGTAACTATACATTGTTTGCACTGTTTTCTAAGACTATTACTGCATATTTTGGTATTGTGTACATATATCTTGTGTATATTTGCTATCCTCATACTGAGGGTACTCACTGAGATACTTTTGGCATATTGTCATAAAAATAAAGTACCTTTATTTTTAGTATATCTGTGTATTGTGTTTTCTTATGATATTGTGCATATGACACTAGTGGTACTGTAGGAGCTTCACTCGTCTCCTAGTTCAGCCTAAGCTGCTCTGCTAAGCTACCATTATCTATCAGCCTATGCTGCTAGACACCCTATACACTAATAAGGGATAACTGGGCCTGGTGCAAGGTGCAAGTACCCCTAGGTACTCACTACAAGCCAGTCCAGCCTCCTACACTTAACAGTAAATCAAATATGCCAATCATGGATAAACCAATCAACAGTACAATTTACCTAGGGAGCACTTTCACTGTAGCACTGATTAGTAGTGGTAAAGTGTGCAGAAACAATAAAACAGCAAAAAAGTACCTGAAAAATTAGGAGGAACAAGGCAAGGAGTTTGGGGATAGCCCTGCAAAAAAGGGCCATTTCCAACAACAAGAAAACACTTTTTCCCCAAGAGAATATTATACATGTTGTTGTTTCTTTGACTTAAATGCAAAAAGGCAGATGGCATATAGCAGATGGCTGCTTGTTGGCTGTCTGTGCTGATGAGGATCATTTTGTGAAAGTGCTTTTGCTGGTGTTGCTTTTTGCATGTATATCGCAATCCTGTTTTTGATGCTAACATGAGTTTCCGCTTAAACTGTATTTGCGACCCAATTCTGATCAAGACCTGAATAAATCTCTGATTTCATAAAATCCTTGTAACTCTCAATGCTTGTCATCCTTTTGAATATTTAGAACCAGTATGATATGGCCTGCGGCCAGGGCTAAGACCCAAATGTTTGCACCTAGATTTGGCTCTATTTGACTAGTCAGGCAGAACTAACCCATCCAAAATCAATGAAGCGTCACTACAAATGGAAGTGTCTTCTCTTTCCAACACTGACTTCAGCCACTATGTGAATTCTTTAAAGAAAGCTACTAATGTAAGCCTGATCACTTCCGTTCATAGTGTACAGGGCTGGCTTTAGTTGTAGTGGTGCCCAGTGCAACAATCTTTTTTCACACTCCTCAATGATCACCTTTTCAGAATCCCTCACTACCACCCCTCCTATTTCCATAGCACCATTCAAACCCTCTTTTTGTTTTATATTGCTACTCATACCAATGCATGGTCAGAGAACTTTACATCACATTATATAGAGAGAATGAATCATACCTGTGTTAATCAATCTACAGGAAAGGCTAAATAAGGCAATGAGGATTACAAGGGGCAGGAATCACATGTTGCCCAAACTAGTAGGCAATATGTTTTAAGAGTGTTTCCTCAGGAGAAGCACAAACTCTGGATTTAAAATGGACCACAGAGATTGGGATTGGGTTTTTGAATAAGAATGTATTTGTACCTAAACAAACTCTTTTTAGCAACCTTAGAATAACGAAATGCTGGGAAAAAAGAATCATATGCCTTGCAATTGGCATGCAGCTCTTTGATTACAGTTCATAGGTCAATTTGCTACATTAGGATTGTAACTTATGTACTACAAGTAAAGAAAGGATCTCTGTGAAATAAAACACTATCCCACTGAGCTATTCACTTAAAATACAGTTTTGTGATGCATGGTACACATTATTTGCAGCAGGCATATTAACTTTCTGTGCTACTTCATGATGAGTCAGAACTGCCACTAGACAATACTCCAGTGGCCTCCTTCAGGAACATTAAACACTAGAGTTATCTTGACATTTTCTTGTTTTCCATATAGCTGCCTCCCTAAAGCCGGCCCTGATAGTGTACATGATACCATCATGATTTCCTGACTGCAATGATATTAGTCGATATTAATAAATGGCAACCCGGGCCCCTAAGTGTCGTCAGTGGTTTCTTCTAAAAGGTGGTAGGAGGAATCCAGCTTGTTCCAAGCGAGAAAAATGTTGTGCAATGATGAGCTTCATAGTATAGATAGATATTCTAACACTGACATAGTGTTTTATTGTTTTCATTCAGGTGATATTGTCACATTCTTTCGTGTTTATAATGTTTCAATAGCGTAATGATTTAAACATGTATATAAAATGTAATGTGTCTCTCTTACAGGTGCCATTTTGGTTAATTTAAACCTGTTTCATTTTAATGAAAAGTCAGTAAATAAAGTATCACTCTCCTAGATACTCAAAGCATCAGCTCAATCCAAAGGATGGAAACTGAAATTCTAGATGTGAAACCATTTTTCTCTTCTTTAATAATAATTCTTATCTATTATCCATACACATATGTATTCAACAATTTGTACACTTCTTTTAATCAATTATAGATAAAACAAATCCCCATTAACCAAATAAATTAAACACTGATATCACCAAACCAAACGAAAGACAACTCAACATAAGTACAACCACACGTATCACATCACCAAGCACACCATCTTATTACAAACATCTAGGAGAGTGATACTTTATTTACTGACTGTACGTTTCCCTGAATTTCTCTCCATATCTGGGCATGGACCCTGCTTTTTATTTCATGAAAAGTACATCAACTTCCAGTTGTGGAAAGGGGTTAAATACAACAGTACCCTATGCTACATTAGGGATGCTACTAGCTTCATAAGGTAGAAGCTCTTAGAGTGTTCATTCTCCCATCGTCCCAGACAGCTACTAATTCTCCAATGAGAGCTATTAACATCCTTTTTATATGAGACATCTGTATAAGGCCAGGAATGGGATTTATTATTTTTCTGTGAAAAAAAAATCAAATCAAACATTAATATAACTCAAGCATCGACTACTGAGTATTGGACTGTAATTTTTCACACCGTGTGTTTAATTCAGAACATAAAAATGTAAAATTGCAATTACCATAGAAATAAAAAAAGTCTTTAAGGTAGCATGAGTTTGTTGGTGCGTCGGTCCTTAATAAGGGATGCGTATAGGTCGATGAACTTTTTGATTCGTATAGGGAGTTCTTACCATAGTTTTCATACAGAATCAATAATCAACACACAATAATCAATAGCAATTAGTCAAATCTACAATCAATGGAGTCAGTAAATTTCACACACCATGACTCTTCAGCCATGAATAACCACACCTTTAGGTATAAATTTAGTAAGTTTATTTCCTATTCATTAACAATACTAAGTCATGAATTTTAATTATCAACTCTAATCAAAACAATTCTAATAACACTTGTTAATCAGCGAGTAACAGAAGACGTGATCTAATCAAAGCCTGAATCAAAAGACATTCTAAGGCATCAACACAAGACATTAATAAAACCCAATTCTATAAAACTATGACATCCATCAAGGTCAGCAAGATAATCCGTCAACCATTTGTCACTGTAATTTGCCAATTTCACATGAGTATCCTTAGCTAACACCAATTAGCATCAGCACGTGGGGCTTCATGCAAAACAATATAGAACACAAATTTGGAAAACATCTAGCTAAAGAAAAGTATTAATTCAGCGCAGTTGGTACCTAGAAAGAAAAGGCATAAGAATGCAATTCAGTCATTGTCAAATCTACCTATCCACGGTATGGGTCAGCAAGCAGAATCAGTCTTTGTCTTCAGGTCATCAGTCGATCAGCAAAACATCAGGCTCTCAAAGAGTATGAGCCTGCTCGCGCGCCAGGTCCTTAGTAAGTAAACTTACAAGGGGATGCATATAGGTCGATGAACCTTTTGAATAGCATGGAGTATCTTAGTCTTGCAGTGACTATTGGAATCAACAACCAACATCAATATTAAAGAAACACTCTATGAAAACCATAATACTCAACCATATTAATCAAAATAACCACCACTCAAGAAAAGGGTTAACAAGTTTTATTCCCTATTGCTTACAATTCTAAGTCATATGTTAATTCAAACTTTATTTAGATCAACTCTTAAATAATTCATTAGTTAAAGAACATTATCTCTTGGGGCGTGGTTTGTTGGTCTAAGATGGCGGCCGCCTAAACCCAGAGCCCGTGCCGGCCTACACGTACATCCTGCAATATAGGCGGCTGGGGGCCCCCTGAGATCTACTACACGGGGGGAGGCTCCCCAACAGGAGCAGACCTGGACGGTCTGACCCCGGAAGCTGCGGACCGCCTACGGAAGACGGCGTGGGTCTGTCGGGCGCATTGGCGGGTCGGCTGCGTGGTCCGCGGACCCGAGGAGTGACTGCGGGCTGCGGGAGCAGAGGTGAATACGGCCAAAATGTGCATAGCGGCACCTGGGAGGCCACAGTAGAGAGGTAGAAAGTGACGGGCTGCCTGCAGCCCAGACCACCGACATATGAGCGGGGCAGCCCGGCAAAGTCCCGGAGGCCCCCGGGGGCAGCCGCTGCGACCCCTGGGCCCCTAACAACCTCAGAGGACGTGCTGATGCCTTGGTCCCAGTTGAGGAGGCAGAATGAACAGGCACAAGCCTGCCCCCCACATCATGAGCGGACGGTGAGGGGGGCGGGAAGCCCCCCGCAAGTACAAAAGCGGGGTCCGAGTGTCCCATACCGGCAGGTAAGGAGGCTGAATGGTGACAGTGGGGGACCTCTGGACTGCATGGCCCAGAAAAGGAGGGGGCTTTGTGAGGAGGGCCTCCTCTGAAGATCACTGAGGGGTGACCACTGCCCCGCCCTCCCCCCGCGGATGTCGGAAAGCCTGAACGGGGGGTATCGGAAGAAGCGCCTGGAGTAGCGGTGGGCCCCGTGGCGGCCCCAAGTTGATGAGCAGCCCTATTTAGGAGTGTGCGGGAGAGGCCAGAGATGGGTGCAGAGGTGAGTGTGGTTCAAGTGTGCACGGTGGCACCTGAAGAGCCACGGTAGAGCGGTGGAAGGTGCCGAGCTGCCCACGGCCTTGAGCGGTGAAGCATCAACAGTGGGACTTGACCGACCCCTGAAAACCCCTGGAGGCAGTCGCTGTGGCCGTTAGACCCCTGATTGCTTTGGAGGATGGACGCGGCCCCCTTGCGGAGTGCGCCGACGCCGTGGCCTTGGCTAGTGAGGCATTGAGAACAGGCACAGAACTGCCCCTGCATTCCAGGCTGACAGCGAGGTGGAGACAAGAGGCCCCCAGCCAGAACAGCAAGAACAGCAGCAAGGGATCCCTGCTGCCAGGTGAGGAGGCTGAGTGGAGGCAGGGGGAAAGCTCTGGACAGTGTGGCCCAGAGGTGGAGAAGAATTGGTGGGGAGGGGTCCCCCTCTGAAGACTGTTGGGGGGTGCCCTTTGCCCCACCCCCCGCTCGGACGTCGTAGAGCTAGAGCGGGGGTGTTGGCCGAGGCACCTGGAGCTGCGGTAGGCCCTGTGGAGGCCCCAGGGTGGCGGCAGCTCTGACTCAGTGTGGACTGGAGAGACCTGGGGGGTTGTCATATGGGAGTCCCCATGTTAGGAGAAGAGACCTTGTGACGAGGGACTACCAGTGCTTGAGGCGGGGAGGTTCAATCATCTCATCTGTCATTGACGGGCGATAGCACCCGGCTGCTACACGTGCCCCCTGCTCAATTGGCAAACTTAGACATAAGATACAAGGATCATCCCAAGCGTAGCGGGGCCTTGAGCGTACATTGACCAGTGGTGAATCGGAGGAGGGGGCGGTGCCCAGTACGATGCAGGATACTCTGAACAAGATCCTGGGAGCGATCGAAGACACTAAGTTGACCCTTAGTCAGGAAATTGGAAAAGTCTCCTCTGAATTGAGTCACTTATGATCAGATCACCACAAGTTAGTGGATAGGGTAACTACTACAGAAACCTCGCTGGAGGAGCTGCAGCCCGCACACAGGGCCCTCCTGGCCCAGGTTACAGGCGTATCCGAACAAGTTCAGGTCCTAGAATGACGGGCGGAAGATGCGGAAGGGCGTAGTCGATGCAACAACATACGGATCGTCGGAATGCCGGAAGGCGTGGAAGGCACGGATGCAGTGGCCTACCTAGAGACATGGCTGTGTGCTATCATGACTGGACGACCCCTCACGTCCTTCTTTGCACTGGAGAGAGCACACCGAGTCCCTAACCGGAGACTGGAGCCGGGAAGACCGCCCGACCAATTGTAGCGAAACTGCTACACTATCATGACCGGGACCTATTGCTTCAGTTGGCTTGCGAGAAGGGTCCCATTCAGGTGGACGGGGGCAGTGCCACCTTCTTCCCAGACTTTACATTGGCGATACAAACTCTGCGGGCCACTTTTCTAGAGGTGAAACTTGCCTTACGAGAGGAAGGTCTCCGCTATTCGTTACTGTACCGGTCTACGTTGAAGGATATCCTGGACGGTGACACACACTTCTTCCAAGAGCCTGATGAGGTATGGGCCTGGGTAGAGGCCTATCATAAGGGGCACACGGATTTCAAACAAACGGAACACAAACAGCCTGAGACTCCCAGAAAGGTCGCCAAGTGACAAAATCCACGAGGCAACAGGCACACCAGGGAAAGCGGGCCGCACTACAGGCAGCGGCCTCCCTGACGGAGGCGAGAATCTCCGAAGATGGCCTGAGATCTGGACCTGAGTCCCTGAACGGAGAAGACTCTACAGATACAGAATCAAGGATCACCAGGGCGGAGAGACTCCCACATGTGACACCTCAGACATCAGAGCACATCATTTGAGTTTGAGGGGTCGGCAAGCTCCAGGCCCTGTCGCTTCTCAGCAGCTCAATGGTGGGCCGGCGGGGGCACTGATGGACCAGCTTTGCGCTTTATGCTTGCATCCACATCACCCACCAGAAGATCCGGCCGGATGTCGACAATAGCTGTTCGTACATTGGTTACTATGGTTTGGGCGGGAGGCAGTTGCTTGCCTGCTCTTGGCACGGGGGGTTGGGAAATGTTAAAATTGTTTCGTTTTGCCTATGGTGCCTTAGACAAGTGTGATATGCTACTGCAACTGCCATTGAGGAGACCCGGGAAGGGGGGTACAAGCCTCCTGACAGACCCCTAGGAAGATAAGAATATGACACGTCCTTTATCTAAAGTACTGTCCTGGAATGTCAGGGGGATGGGCTTGATGGCGAAACAACACAAAATACTGGATTATATGAGGCGCAGGGGAGTGCAAATTGCCATGCTGCAGGAATCCCATCTCACACAGATGGAATCGGCCCGGCTGCGTAGACATTGGAGGGGGCAATTGTTTGCAACCACATATTCAGCCTATGCAAGGGGGGCAGCGGTGTGGGTGAGAGCAGGAGTCCCATTGAAGCCCACAAGCACCGACATTGACAAAGAGGGGCGCTATGTGTTCGTAGAAAGAGTGATTAAATGGCAGACCGCTGGTTATGGGAAGTATTTAAGACCTAAACCAGGATCAGCTTCAATTCCTGCACAAATTATCTGCCAGACTGGCTCATTTTGCAGACACCAAATTATTGCTTGGGGGAGACTTCAACGGAGTGTTAGATCCGGATTTAGATCGCTCTACTGCTCCGCTGTCAGGAGCAACTGCAGTCAGGGTTGCCAAAGGCATGAGGGACTGGGTCACACTCTGGAACCTGATAGATGTCTGGCATATCCAGCATCCTCTTGAAAGGGACTACTCCTACTACTCTCTCCTCTACCAGGAGAATACCAGAATAGACAGAATGCTCTGCTCGACCTCCCTTGGGGGCCTGGTGCTGTACTCTGAGTACCTGGGCCGGACTGTCTCTGACCATAGTCCAGTGCTGATCCACTTGGCCACGACCGAGAATCGGCAGCCTATCCCAACGTGGCACCTGAGTCCAACAGCGCTAGAAGACGAGGTATTCCGTACGGATTTACTCAATACGTTTTAAGATTATCTGACGCTGAACTCCGGCTCGACGACTGGTAGGGATATTGAGTGGGAGGCCCTAAAGGTGTTGGTGAGAGGCCATTGCTTGGGGCAATCTGTGGGTATCCGTCTGGACCTTGAGCGAGACATCTCACAATTAGAAGACGACTTACATAAGGCTGACAATGACTTAGATGGTTTACCAGACGCACAGGACAGGTTACTTGAACTCCGAGGGAAATATGCAACAGCGCTGGAACGTCTTAGGTGCCACAATTACAAGGCCCTACCTGACCAAAATACATGACGAAGAAGGTAAAGCAGGGAGGCTATTGGCATGGCTCATTTGCCCGAATGCTGGAGGGGACAGCCCACCTGCCTGCTGAATGAGGAGGGAAACGTAGTTTACACACCTTCCCAGATAAACTCCAAATTTAGGGAATACTATCTATCACTGTATAGCTATACGCCTGTGGACACTGGCGCCGCGCGAGAGAGGTTTCTGTCCGCTCTACCTGGAATAGTCCTGACCGATGCAACTAGGGACTGGGGGACTGAGTCACTGTAGGAGGGGTTAAGGAGGCCATTAAGACATTAGCGATGGGCAAGACTCCGGGCACAGATGGCTTACCGCCGGAATTTTATAGGCTGGGGTGTGACGTTTTAGCCCCTAGGTTGGCGGAGATGTATGCTGAGGCCCTTGAAATTAAGCTCTTGCCAGCCACTACTAGGGAGGCAAAAGTGATCCCATTGCCCAAGACCACACAGATTGACCAACAAGTCACGGACTTTAGACCCTTGTCCATGCTCAACACGGACTTTAAGATCTTCAGCAAAGCATTGGCTGTGAGATTATTACCGCACATGAATACCCTCATACACCGGGATCAGAATGGGTTCATCCCTGCATGCAGCACCTCTAGCAATCTACGTCGGTTATACTCCCTACTACACAATGACACCCACCCTCCACACCCGGCAGAAATGATCGTGTCGGTGGACTTTGAAAAAGCCTTTGACACAGTAAGCTGGGAAATCCTAGATGGCACTTTGGCGAGACTTGGACAGGGGGAGAACTGGGGTGCCTGGGTCAGATTGTTGTATACGCAGCCAACAGCCCGTGTTAAAACGGGAAGAACGATCTCCTGTAGCTATGAGATACACAGAGGTACCCACCAGGGGTGCCCTCTGTCCCCCTTGCTCTTCGCCATTGCCATAGAACCTCTTGCGGCAAGGCTTAGGGACAAGGCCCATGAATGGGGTATATATCGGCAGGGAGCTTTCCATGCTATATCTCTATACGCAGATGATCTGCTTATTTACCTTTGGGGTCTGCTCGGGACTCCGCATCAACAAGCGTGAGACCTATGTTTTCCCACTGGTCAGAGGGTCGAGACAGCCACACTCTTGCCCTGAAGAGGTAGCCTGTGCGCTGCATACACTCCGCTACCTGGGGATACAGATATATCATGGGACGCAAGACCTCAGAGAGGGAAACTTGGGCCCAGCGATTAAAGCCTTGTGGTCCAGTGTTGCCTTCTGGCGCTCCGTGCGACTCCCGACCATGCACGAGTGTCTCTTTTCAAGATGGTGGCACTGCCTAGACTGCTATACTATTTTGTTAATTTACCTATCACCCTCTCCCCCTCCTGGTTTCGACCGCTGGACACGATGATCAGGGAACTGATATGGGACGGTGGAAGACAACGAGTGGCACTGACCACTCTGAGGCTGCCCAGGGATGCTGAGGGACTCGGGGTACCTGACTTTGAGTTTTACTTCCTGGCAGCCCAACTACAGTGGCTGACGAGATGGCTCAGCGGAGTGGGTCTGGAGGAGCTGGGGGTAGACAGGGGAGTGCCCAACGATATTGGACTAGTGACGGGATTGCTCCTACCTGCCGTACATGGGATTAAGAGAGGAGTGTTGCTGAAGACGGCCCTTGCTAACTGGTGGAGAGCCCTTAGAAAAACACAAACAGAAGTGCCTTATGCCCCGGCTATTCCATTGGTGGGAATGCCTTGCAGGGACCCTCTCGTTAGCTTTGCTCAGGGAAGACTATGCTGTTGGACTGCTGCAGTCCTGACCACACTGGGGGCACTGTACAGCCAGGGATCGCTGATACCATTTGAAGACTTCGCGGAGCAGACCGGCCTGCCCCGAGGACAGTTCTTGACTTATGAGGAACTGTCGGGAGCTGTTCGAACCCTCTGGAAAGGGACAGGGGGCGAGCCCCCCACACACAAGGTGTTACGGACTATCCTCTCCATTGGGGGAGGCTCGCACCTGGTCTCCTGGTTGTACAAGTCACTGGTGACTGCGATACAGCACCCGCTGGATGGCCTGTGGACTAGGTGGGAGACTGACCTGGGTAGGCACCTCACGGAGGGGAAGTGGGGGAGAATCCTTGACTATGCTCCACTGGTCTCGCGAAACACCCGACTGAAATATATACAATACAATTACACACATAGGACCTACCTCACCCCACAGCGACTATCACTCATTTACGGGGGCTGGAATGGGCTGCCCACAGTGATTTCTAGTAGACGCAGGATTTGGACACATGACATGGGAATGCCCACAGCTGCAACAATTTTGGAGGGGGGCTATACATAAAATTAACAGTACACTACATAGACACCTAGAAGCCACAATGGAAATATGCCTCCTGGAACTCTTTAATCGGCCACGCACCAAGAAAGTAGGTAATAGATTTGTAGACCTAGCACTGGCACTGCCCAAACGCAGAATATCCATAGCATGGAAAAGCGCTGAGGGTCCTGGCCTCCAGGAATGGACACAGGATGTCACGAGATGGGGGAGGGCAGAGGTTAGTGCATTGAAGAAAGAGGAAAGTGGAGGGATGAGGTGCAGACCACTAGTCCCACTATGGTCTGAAGTGATGGACAGTTGGGAGAATAGAGCCATAGGAGTTGAACCTGACTCCGGGAATGATACTGATAGCTCTACGAAGAGCTTATAGAAGTGATGGTAGAAAGGATTACTCTGTGTTCCCCCTGGAGCCTAAGAGACTAGATACAGGAGCAAGTAGACCCTCCCCCTTGCACATGCGACCGGTGTGCAGCCCCGGACATAGTCCCTGAATGCATTTGTTCATATTCAATGACACCACGCATACTGATCATACACATGTAGGTACCATGGGCAGAGTGTTTCTTTAGATTTTTCTTGGTTCTGTTATTTTGTTGGCTTTGATCCTGATTATCCCCACTGGAAGCGCAATGCCAGACATGAACAGGTAGGGAAATCCTAGTACAGAAGGGCACACTTAGGTAGACATCAGCTAAGGGATTGCAAGAACTCGATCGTCCCCTCCCACTGTCCCACACTACCTAAGAAAGCCCCTGAAAACCACAGAGCATTTTCATCCAATAGTTACGCATATAAAGGGGTGATAATTTCAGCAATTCAAAGATATTAGCATACTACGCTATAACTGCGCTTGACTTATGTAACATATATGCACCGTGGACACGTATACCATGTAGGGTGATGTACAGAATATCAAGTGATTGATGTACATGACTGAAATTTAACTGAAAAGCCAGTCAAATAAAAGTTATTAAAAAAAAGAACATTATCTCTTAAAGAAAACATGTGTAACAATGCAATACCATAAGCTATGAAAATCAGCTTTAATAAGGTAACTCAGCAATTAAGATTGTCAGTCATTTGTCACCGTCAACGTCACCCTTAATAGCCTACCTAGCCAAGATTAGCATCAGCATGTGGGTCTTCATGTGAAAACGATTTAGAGAAAACATTAATTTGGAAAAATCTATCTAAAAAAACAAATTTCTATAGGACAGAGCAGTTGGTACCTAGAAGGAAAAGCACAGAATTAGTCAGTCTCATTTTTATATCTACCTATCCAGGATGGGTCATCAGTGGTCAGCTAAATATCAGGCTCGCAAAGTATAAGCCCAATTCTCAGCACTTCGGACAGCGTCTTCTGACGTCATCAGCTTTCTCCTCGCAGTTCTTATTTTGCTCCCCTTGTCATGATTTTTTATTAGGATCTCCCAGTCCGTCCCCCTAATTGCTAATTGGTTTGTCTCGTCGGAAGTTATGACTCTAACTTATAGTTTTTATTTACCAAATCTCTATTTCTGCATAGGCATCCTATTCCATACATTTGATTGGCCTCTCTTGTGATGAGAACATCATCCGGCTCTTCAAGTAACGAAACTGTTGCATACAAGTCTTTAGTCAGTGCCTCTATTGTTCAAGTCCTGGGAAAGTGCATTTAGCCTACATTACACATAATTGTATCAAATTGTCTTCATCATCTCCTGTCCACTGGTACATTGCAGAATGTTCTAGCAGAGCCATTGAACTCTGCACAGTTCAAGGTCCTTTACTCCGGCTACCAGTCCTCGCAGGCTTTGTTGAGTCTTCACGTTGTAAGCAGGCAAGGCCCAGTGAAACCAGGCCTTTAGTTTGGCTAAGTTAAGAATGCAAATTAACATAAAATGAAGGTTATGCATCCAGTTATGATATATTAATACATTTTACATAGAATTTCTCGTTATTTAGCATCTACTAATACACATGGTGACCACTCCCCGTGGGCACATTTTTGATTATACACATTTATTTTCCTAATATTAATTTCTCCACGCAGTTTTCTCATTAATAAACACATATTACTCATTAGAGTTTCTTAAATTAGCATATCTGCTTCATCAGTCCCTCCTCTTATAACTAAATATGTCATCACACCCTTCTTGTCAACACTTTACAGATTCAGTTCAGATGTATTTTGTCTTCTTCTGGAATTTTCCCTATAAATTTGTCTCCCAGGTAGTTCTTCCCTCCTCTGATTGTTTCTACCCTTCCTAAATTTTACTCTTTGCCATAATTTGCATGTTCCCCATAATCCTAATATAGAAACAATCACAATTAATATTCCCTGGATAATTTTCCACAATACCCCATTCCAAATTTGACTAACCCAATTCCCCACAGAAGCAAATCCATTTCCAACCTTCTCCCAAATCCCTGGTTCCTTCAATTCTTTCAAATCCTTGCTTGAATTAGTTATTTATCATTCTCAGGAATAAATGAGCAGCAGTGCCGAGCATTAATCATTTTACAGACTCCACCTTCTTTGCTAAAATTATGTCTAAAGCAAGCCTATTTTGAAGCGTCATAGCTCTATCCGCAGCCAATTCAGGGGCATATTTATACTCTGTTTGCGCCGAATGTGCGTCAAAGTTTTTGACGCACATTCGGCGCAAACACTGCCCCATATTTATACTTTAACGTCCGACCCCGCGGGCGTCAAAGTTCCACCATGTGCGTCATTTTTTAGAAGGGTGAACCAGCCTTGCGTTAATTATATGCAAGGTAGGCGTTCCCTTCTAAAAAATGACTTTAAGGCCTGTGCCCCATATTTATACTGTGACGTCATTTTGACGCACAGGAGGGGGCAGGCCTTAAAAAACGGCGCCCAGCCTGATGGGCGCCGTTTTTTAAAGCCTGGGTCAGGGCAGGCGTTTAGGGACCTGTGGGCTCAGAAGGAGCCCAGAGGTGCCTCCCATGCCCCCAGGGACACCCCCTGCCACCCTTGCCCACCCCAGGAGGACACCAAAGGATGGAGGGACCCATCCCATGGAAGTTAAGGTAAGTTCAGGTAAGTATATTTTTTCGATTTTTTTTTGTGGCATAGGGGGGACTGATTTGTGCCCCCCTACATGCCACTATGCCCAATGACCATGCCCAGGGGACATAAGTCCCCTGGGCATGGCCATTGGGCAAGGGGGCATGACTCCTGTCTGTCATTTCAATGGGGGATGGGCGTCAAAAAAAATGGCGCAAATCGGGTTGAGGCAAAATTTTTGCCTCTGACCTGACTTGCCCCATTTTTTGACGCCCAAGCTCCATTTTCCCCTACGCCGGCGCTGCCTGGTGTGAGTCATTTTTTTTGACGCACACCAGTCCGCAGCGCCGGCTGACGTCATCCAATAAATAAGGCGCCCGCATGGTGCTTTGGAATGGCGTTAGCCAGCGTTAAAGTTTTTGACGCACAACTGCGTTGGCGCAGCTGTGCGTCAAAAAGTATAAATATGGGCCTCAGTATTTAACAGTAATATTGCCCCTGTAAAGTTTGTTAGCATAGTAACCAGAATAGTAGACACTTTTTGTATCTTGTTTGCATTCAAAATAACTCCTACAGAGGGAATTATTGCCCCAAAAATATCACCTACAATTGCAGAAGCGGTTTCTCTCTTTTGTCGCACTTGATGTAATTCAGTCAATTCCGGTATTTTTCTTTAAATCATCTATCTGATAAATTTTATGGAAAACTATCCCTAAATAGCATGTCCCATACCATCCTCTAGGAAGACGGTAATAAGCATTAAGTCCACAAATATAATATATTCCAGGAATCACAGGGTCTTCACCATTCAGCATAAAAGTCCATTTACTCTGAAACAAAAAACACATGCCTACATTCACTCGTTCCCACAAACAAAGTCTCAGTGCGTGATTTTG
Source organism: Pleurodeles waltl (assembly GCF_031143425.1). Classification (NCBI taxonomy): domain Eukaryota; kingdom Metazoa; phylum Chordata; class Amphibia; order Caudata; family Salamandridae; genus Pleurodeles; species Pleurodeles waltl. The sequence continues at coordinate 1,473,029,979 of NC_090445.1, read as the reverse complement.
GCCTCTATATACAAAGCTTTCCTACGTGTAATGCATCTAAAGCTAATCTCCCTTGTGTTTTATTAGCAGTGTAAGCGTAGTCATTTTTATAATTTCTTTTCTCTAGCCCTTTCTCTAATTTCTCCTTTAATGCTTTCCTTCTATCATCAGTATGCCCTATAAAGCTCTTTTTCAACGGGGTTAATAAGCAAGTCAAATTATTACGGTGAGCTTAAGCGGTTCCAAAAGTTAGTGTTGGCTCAAAGAATCCTCTAACACTATATCATGTTCTTTAGCTATTTCGCTCAAATATCTAATAATAGGAACAAAGGAAAACACACCATAATTTGAGTAGAAATATTGAATATACTCCTGGTTATAGAATCTGGTTAATAGCAAACTACAACTTATGCCATATGTTAGGGGCAGACTATGGTACGTATCCCCTTCTTCCACAGAGGAAGGAATTAGTGTACACACAAGAGAATTCTTTACATCTACCGTCTCCACATACTCATTCAACAACCAATAAAAAACATTAGAAGAAAGCTCTCCTCGTGCATTAGTATAATCATGCAAATATTTTTCATCTAGCTTAAACCTCTCCAAGGCTGGTAGTGTAGTAGTCTCATAAACAGGAGTAATAGCAGCTTCTTTCACTTCATGAATAGACATTCCCACAATCATTATTATAAACATTATTCCACACATGATTGCCATTCCAACACTCAAATATCTACAATACCTAATATTTCTAACACTATTATTTAATTCAGCCATAATCTGTAAAGAATCAAAAAGCGATAATAACTCTTAAGTAAGGTGCCACAGGAAAAAAAAATCTAAAACTGGAAAAATCAAAAATGTGCATCTTTCTCACAATTCAATTTCACACACAAGGACCCCTTTCTTCCTTTTTCAAAATTGGTTAGCAGCTTGTCATATTCAGGTTTTCAAATGTCAAATCAAGTTATCAATGTCTTTTCCAGGTTTATTTCAACAGTCTCTATTTATTCTTCTTCAGATTAGCTCAACAACTAAGTCTATTGATTCCCTTCAGGTTGCATCAAAGTACTGATACAGAACTTCTCTGTCAAAGCAAGTACCTGGTACGAACCCTTCCAGCGTGGCTCTAGGCAAGTCATAGGAACATGCTTTTTGATGACGACCCAATCGCCAGCTCTCTGATTGTGACCTGGGTCGTGGATGGGTGGCAGGGTAGCAGCCTGCACCTGCTGAGAGAAAGATCGAACCACATCAGCCAGACCTTTGCAGTAGTTCAACACCATATCATCTGTAATATTGACAAGAGCATTTGCTGGAATTGCTGGCAGTCTCATTGCTCTGCCCATGAGAATCTCATGGGGTGACAGTCCTGTCTTTCTGTCAGGTATATTTCGCATTGACATCAACACCAAGGGTAATGCATCTGGCCATTTCAGATCTGTAGCGGCACACATTTTAGCCATTCTTGATTTCAGTGTACCATTCATTTGTTCTACAAGTCCTGATGCTTCCGGACGGTAGCTGCAATGTAGTTTCTGCTCCATGTTTAGTGCTGCACATAAGAGTTTGATCACTTCATTATTGAAGTGCGTTCCCCTAGCCGATTCTAAAGAGATCGGAAGTCTGAACCGTGGTATCAATTCTCTAAGCAACAGCTTTGCAACCGTGAGACTATCATTCCTACGTGTAGGGTATGCTTCAATCCAGTGACTAAATACACACACAATCACCAACACGTACTTCAGTCCACCGCATGCAGGCATTTCAACGAAATCCAATTGCATCCTGCTGAATGGTCCTCCTGCTCTTCCAATGTGGCTCAAATTCACCACTGTCCCTTTTCCCACATTTAGTTTTTGACATATTACACATCTATGACATACTGCCTCTGCTGCTTGTCAGAATTTCGGGTTAAACCAATCAACTTTGAACAATCTAACCATGGCATCCCTTCCAATATGTGCTTGGCCATGGTAGTACATGGCCATCTGATTCAACAAACTATTTGGCAGCACCATCTGGCCCTCCTCAGAAACCCAAATCTCATCTGGTCTTTGAACACACTTAAACTTCAACCACAACCTTTTCTCTTCTTTTTCTGCATTTTCCTGCAACATTTTCAGTTCTTCTAATGTGTTGATTATTTTTAAGGCAACATTTGCACAATTTGTTTCTTCTTCAGGCATTAGTTCCCACTTATCATTAAATGATATACAGTTCAATGCGCAAAACCTTGCGACTTGATCCGCATATCCATTTCCCAAAGAAATGTAATCTTGTGTCTTTTGGCGTGCACTACATTTTACCACAGCAATTTCCTCAGGTAACTGAATTGCATACAACAACTCTTTTATCCGGTCGCCATTTCTCACTGGAGTTCCAGTTGAGGTCATAAAACCTCGTTGCGACCACAATTGGCCAAAATCATAAACAATTCCAAATCCATATTGACTATCAGTGTAGATTGTGGCTCTTAACCTTGCAGAGACATAGCAAGCCCTAGTAAGAGCTACTAGTTCTGCCACTTGTGCAGCATACACATCTGGAAGCCATGAGGCCTCTAATGTGCTTGTAATTGTGCACACAGCATATCCTGCTCTCAGTGTGCCTGTTCCATCTCTGAGACACAAACCATCAACAAAGACAATTTGGTCATTTTCTTCTAAACACATGTCTCTAATGTCAGGCCTCGGTTTTGTACACAGCTCAGGTACCTCAAGACAATCATGTTCAATATCTTCTTCCTTTTCAATTTCAACAGTGAACTTGGAAGCAATTTTGCTGGATTCAGCACTGTACATCTTTTCAATGTTACATTTGGAGCACCCAATATGCTTGTCTCATACCTTGTCAGTCTTGCTCCTGTCAAATATTTTGTTTTTGTCCTTGTCAGTAAAATCTCAACAGAATGTGGTACCATTACTGTCAAAGGGTATCCCATGACTACCCCCTCACATTGGGAAAGGCTTTGACCAACTGCAGCTACTGCACGCAGACAACCTGGTAAAGCTGCAGCAACTGGGTCCAAAGTAGCTGAAAAATAAGCTACTGGGCGATAAGTATCTCCATGGACCAGTGTCAAGACAGACAAAGAACAAGCATCACGTTCATGACAAAACAATGTGAAAGGCTTTGTGGTATCAGGCATTCCCAATGCTGGAGCTCTGCACAAACTCTCTCTCAGTTCAGTGAATGCTTTCATCTTGTCCTCATCTAGGGTAATAGGGTCAGTGATTTCCTTATGGGTCAGTTGTTGCAAAAGTTTGGCTATCTTGGCAAAATTTGGAATCCACTGTCTACAGTACCCCACCATTCCCAGAAACATTCTGACACTTCTCTGTGAAGTCGGAGAACTCCTTTGCAAAATCATAGTAATCCTTTCTCTGGAAATTCTACCCAACCCTTTCTCAATCTGATGTCCCAAATATTTCACTGACTTCTGGCAATACTGCAATTTCACAGGTGAGACTTTATGTCCAAATTCTCCCAAAAGGATCAACAGGGCAATCAAGTCATGTTTACATTCGTCCCTTGTTCTGGATGCAATCAGCAAATCATCATTGTACTGTACAAGAGTCGATTGGCATGGCAATTCCACTGACTCCAGATTCTTTTTTAGGATCTGATTAAACAATGATGGTGACTCCGTATACCCTTGTCAAAGCCTGCACCAGCTGTAGACTCTGTCTAGGAATTTGAAACTAAAAAGAAACTGACTATCTTCACGAAGAGGCACAGAAAAGAAAGCTTGTGACAGATCTATCACTCTGAACCACTCTGTATCACAAGGAAACAGTATCACTGCTGGATTGGGAACAATCGGACAGTATTTAACCACCATATCATTCACTTTTCGCAAGTCCTGTACAACTCACACTTTCCCACATGGCTTTTTCAAACACATTATCGGTGAATTACATGGGCTGCTCAGCACTTCTTTTAAAACTCCTTGTTTTAAAAAGTCTCAGACTATTTGTGCCACTTTCATCAAAACATCCTGTGCCATGTTATACTGTGGAAGCTGCGGAAAGACTACATTCGGCTTCAAAGTAGTTTTAATCTGCTCCACTACCTCAAAACTACTTCCTTTCCTGTCAAATCCCAGACTTCCTCCTTTACAGTTCCCTGTAAATCTGCATGCAACTTTTTTACCGTAAACATTGGGAAAAATTAAATCAATGGGTATTCTTCAGAGGCATTGTTAACCATCATTGCAGATGCCTGTTCTTCTTCATCATCACTATTTGTCTGAACTTCTATCACTGTGTCTGAACAGTTGATAGAACATTTAGGTGGTCATTACAACCCTGGCGGACGGTGTTAAAGCTGCGGAAATACCGCAAACAGGGCGGCGGACAAAAAAAGGGAATTATGACCCTGGCGGTAACCGCCAACTAAGACGGTCACTTTAACACACGACCCGCCAGGGCGGTACAGACAAGCAGCGCGGCGGTTACCGCCAACAGACAGGTAGACAATGTACCGCCCACACTATTACAACCCGCCAATCCGTCACCTTTTACGGGGCGGATTCACCGTGGATAAAAACACAGCGGAAACAGCTTTTGCTATGGGAAAACACTAACCTCAACACATCCCACGAGGAACGAGGACACCATGGACCCCGAATTACAAATCCTACCTGCCCTTGTCTTTCTGCTCCTCTACGACCAACAGCTACGTAGGCGCAGAAGATACCGGTGAGTACTGCACCTACGACACGGGGGAGGCAAAAGTTAGGGGGACACCCACCAAACACCCCCACCCTCGCATATTACAACATACACACCAATGCAGTCACAAAAATCACAGTAACAACCCACAATCCCCCCGGAAGAAAGAAAACACAAAGCGAAATTCGGGCAAACATTGTAATGTGCCAAAATACATGTCATACAAAAATATACATATATATATCTCAAAATCACTCTTATTTACACATACAATCCGAGAAGTAGTGCAGATATGTACACAACAATGTCCGTGCACCAACAGTCCAAAAATGCATAGGCGAGGCCCACAATAGATACCTGACCAAAATCGGAGAGAACACTGCCGGGGCATCAGACAGAAACACTACAGGCACCTCAGGGGGAAGGGAAGGGGGGGCACCTCAGCCACATGAATACGAAGCCAGATCCACGACGGGGCTCCATGCCCATTGATGTATCCTGGGGAGTGCAAAGCCACAGTCTCTCAAGTCTCTACAGTGGGTGGGTTGCCCACTGTACCATCCTGGGGAGTTCAAAGCCACAGTCTCTCAAGTCTCTACAGTGGGTGGTTTCCCCACTGTGCCATCCTGAGGAGTGCAAAGCCACAGTCTCTCAAGTCTCTACAGTGGGAGGGTTGCCCACTGTGCCATCCTGGGGAGTGCAAAGCCACAGTCTCTCAAGTCTCTACAGTGGGTGGGTTGCCCACTGTGCCATCCTGGGGAGTGCAAAGCCACAGTCTTTCAAGTCTCTACAGTGGGTGGGTTGCCCACTGTGCCATCCTGGGGAGTGCAAAGCCACAGTCTCTCAAGTCTCTACAGTGGGTGGGTTGACCACTGTGCCATTCTGGGGAGTGCAAAGCCACAGTCTCGCAAGTCTCTACAGTGGGTGGGTTGCCCACTGTGCCATCCTGGGGAGTGCAAAGCCACAGTATCTCAAGTAGATGCAGTTCTCTAATGGTACTGGGTGGGACTGGTGCCCAGACTGGATGAGTCTCCCCGTGAAAGTTCATGTCCTGTCACTGTCCCAGCTGCACATGGGATAAGGATGCCTGATGTGGCGGCCTCTTCATTGCTACACAGTGGATGCCCTGTTCAGCGGTGCTTTGCCATGCCGGTCTATGGACTGTTCAGCGGTGCTTTGCCATGCCGGTCTATGGACTGTTCAGCGGTGCTTTGCCATGCCGGTCTATGGACTGTTCAGCAGTGCTTTGCCATGGCGGTCTTTGCCCTGTTCAGCGGTGCTTTGACATGGCGGTCTTTGCCCTGTTCAGCGGTGCTTTGACATGGCGGTCTTTGCCCTGTTCAGCAGTGCTTTGCCATGCCGGTCTATGGACTGTTCAGCGGTTCTTTGCCATGCCGGTCTATGGACTGTTCAGCGGTGCTTTGCCATGACGGTCTATGGACTGTTCAGCAGTGCTTTGCCATGCCGGTCTATGGACTGTTTAGCGGTGCTTTGCCATGCCGGTCTATGGACTGTTCAGCGGTGCTTTGCCATGGCGGTATTTGCCCTGTTCAGCGGTGCTTTGACATGGCGGTCTTTGCCCTGTTCAGCGGTGCTTTGACATGGCGGGTCTGATACGGACATTGGTGTGTGGCATGACGATCTCTACACTGGGCATTGGTGTGTGGCATGACGATCTCTACACTGGGCATTGGTGTGTGGCATGACGTTCTCTACAATGGGTATTGGTGGGTGGCATGACGTTCCATCATTGCCCAGCGGGGCTGTGGCATCCGGGCCCCTCCTGGGCTGTGACTCCGGTGGTGGTCTCTGGACCAGTGACTATACTTGGGCCCTCCTGGGCTCTGACTCCGGGGGTGGTCTCTGGACCAGTGACGATACTTGGGCCCTCCTTGGCTCTGACTCCGGTGGTGGTCTCTGGACCAGTGATGATACTTGGGCCCTCCTGGACTCTGACTACGGCGGTGGTCTCTTGACCAGTGACGACGGTGCTGGCAGTTGTGTCTGGACCGCCGGAAATGATGGCGCACTTCTCCGCCGTGACACTCACAACAGGCTGGGCAGACTTCCTCTGGACCTTCCCCACCTTTGTTGGAGTTACAGCTGACTCACCAATCGCCTTGGAACCCATGTCACTTGTTGTCCCACCAGGAGTCTTCACACGGTCCCGTCGTCCACTCTCCAATTTTAGAGCCTTTACAGGGGGTGGGCTGCCAGTGCCTTGGCTCCGGGTCCTACTGCCTGCCCTGGTGGCCGGTGCACTCCACAAACCTTGAACACCCACCACTGGTACTGGAGGCTTTTTGGCTGAGGCGCTACGACTGGACTGATGAATTGGAGGGGGGGGTGGGGGCAAAAAGGTCAATTTTACAGAGGGACAGTTTCTGACGGACACTGGGATGGGTAGCTGGTGGGGGTCTGGGAGTGGAGGAAGAGGAGGTGGTTGTAGAAGGTGTCACTTTAGCTGTTTTGGGTGCAGGTGCAGGTACTGGAGGCTGTCGTGAGGTGGATGGATGTTGGGTGAGTGATTGCCGGCGTTTGTTTACTTTGGGAGGGGGTGTCACAGACACACTGGGAGAGGACACAGGGGACATGTAAATGGCAGTGGAGGTGGTGAGTGCAGGTGAGTGGCTTGGGGTGCTGGTCGTCCTGGTACTAGTCCTACTGCCTGTAGATGTGGTGCATGCAGGTGTGTGTGTAGACGAGACTGGGAGGGAGGAGGGAGAAGAGGAGGAGGGGGACAAAGTGGAGACAATGGATGTTGCGGTGTCTGTATGTGGGTGAGGCTTGCATGAGTGTCTGTGGTGTGTGTGGTGCCTATGTTTGCTTCAGCTACTTGTGTGTGTTGACTTGTGTGCATGCTGGTCTGTAGGTGTGCTTGGGATGGGCTGGGGTACAGGAGATTGGGTCTGGGTGGAGGAAGTTGGAGGGGGGAGGCTGGACACAGGGACAATGGCTGCCATCAGTGCTGAGGCCAGAGAGTGCAGGGTTCGCTGAAGGACAGCCTGACCAGAATGAATGCCCTCCAGGAATGCATTACCATGTTGCAACTCTCGTTCTACACCCTGGATGGCATTCACAATGGTAGACTGCCCAACAGTGAGTGACCTGAGGAGGTCAATGGCCTCCTCACTGAGGGCAGCTGGGGTGACTGGGGCAGGGCCTGAGGTGCCTGGGGCGAAGGTGATGCCCACCCTCCTGGGTGAGCGGGCACGGGGCGAACGCTGAGGGGCTGCTGGGAGGGCGGTGCTGGTAGGGGAGGTGGCGGCTGTACCTGTAGAAGTGGGACGCACAGATGGTGCCGCCACCACAGGGGAGCTCCCATCGGTGGACGAGTCCGTGTCGCTGGTTGGTGATCCGGTGGCCGACGTGAAGCTCCCCTCGCCCTCCGTCCCACTGGTGCATTCAAAGTCTGTGGTGTGGCCCTCCATGGCCATGTGGGATACAGCTCCCTCGTGCTCCGGTGCCACTGTACCTCCGCCTGATGATGCTGATGTACAGGGAGAGCAGAAAAAGGGGGGGAGACAGAAGAAAGAGAGTTTTAGTGCATGGCATACTGCTACCGTTGGCGGACAAGACAGACACAGCAGCCCCCTGCATTACGCCGTGCTCCTGACCTCTGCACATGCAATTTCTGGGATTTGGCCTACATGGCAATGGTGGACATCTGCGCACATGGATGCCCCAGGGGCAACTATACCTCAACTTGGCACTCTGCTGTGGTGGGGTTCGGTGCCACATGCCCTACATTACGGAGGGGCCTTGCCTACCGAATTCGCCATGGCCTAGGGACACCCACAGCCCACCTCCCCCACCCAGACCCCTCCACTGCACGCAAAGTCCACAGAATGAGGTTGTACTCACCCCCTTGTGTCTTCTGTGATGTCCTCAAGCGCCCATCCAACTCCGGGTAGGCCACCGCCAGGATCCGGAACATCAGGGGGGTCATGGTGGGACGGGCACCCCTCCCACGCTGGGAGGCCATCCCCAGCTGAGCCTCTGCCGTCTTCTTGCTGCAGCGGTGAATGTCCTCCCATCCCTTCCGGCAGTGGGTGCCCCGTCTCTGGTGGGCTCCCAGGTTCTGGACCTCCTTGGCGATGGCACGCCAAATGTCCCTCTTCTGGTGGGCGCTGACCTACATGACATGCACAAGGGAAGAGGTACAGTCATTACCAACTGCACCGTCGTTGTGAGTGGCCCCCTCCCTACTCTGGCCATGTGGCCCATTCATTCCCATGCATTACTGTTCTTAGAACTCTGCCCCCTTCCCTCTTCCAACCAGCCCTCTCGACCCAGGCTTAGCCCATACAACGTGCTCTCTGTATACTAACCTGTTGGTCTGGAGGACCGTAGAGTAATGTGTACTGGGGGAGGACCCCATCCACAAGTTTCTCCAACTCCTGTGCAGTGAAAGCAGGGGCCCTTTCCCCAGACGCAGCAGCCATCGTCGCTTCCAGACTGAGGTCATAGCAGCACTAGCAGTGTAGGTCCTCTCGTGTCGAAGGTCAGGTATCTAGTGATTGAACAGATAGAAAATGGCGGTGACGTCCGCGGCGGTGATGTCTGCGGCGGTGCGCATCATCACCGCCAGCGCACCTGTTCATTGGCTCCTGGGACCCATAGGGTCCAATGTTAACCAATGCAGCATTGCGTAGCAATGTACGACCCCCTACCGCGACGGTGTGCAACGCCAGCGCTGTTACCCCACAATCCCATTGTCCCAGTTTAGAGGTCAGGCAGCCGCCATTTCAGGGGCCCACATGGCTTCATTTACTACTGCGTCACAAATAGCTAGGCCTACACTCAACACACATACAGGAAGGGTTTTGTGTCTGGTGTAGTCTTGTGTGTAACTGTGGGTTCATACCTGGAGGAATAGTGACTGGTTCTTCGCTGTTGTCCTTCGTAGGCACCGTCAGCTGGGACATATGAGAAGATGGCGGAATCCTCCGGTGTAGCGACCTGTTGACAATGGAAGAAAGACATGTCATCGTCACCTACAGGTTTGACCGTGCCACTATCCAGGAACTATGTACCCAGTTGGAGCCAGACCTGATGTCACCGATCCGCCATCCGACTGGAATCCCCCTGACGTGCAGGTGCTGTCAGTGCTCCATTTCCTTGCAAGTGGGTCATTTCAGACAACAGTGGCCATGGCATCAGGGATGTCCCAGCCTATGTTTTCCAACGTCTTGTCCAGAGTGTTGTCTGCCCTGCTGAAACACGTAAGGAGATACATCATATTTCCTCAGGTAGAGGATTTGCCTACAGTTAAAGGTGACTTCTATGCCCTTGGACATATCCCCAACGTCATAGGTGCCATTGATGGGACCCATGTAGCTCTGGTACCCCCGCAGGAGTGAGCAGGTGTACAGGAACAGGAAGAGTTATCATTCCATGAATGTCCAGATGGTCTGTTTGGCAGACCAGTACATCTCGCAGGTAAATGCTATGTTCCCTGGCTCTGTGCATGACGCCTACATCCTGCGCAATAGCAGCATCCCTGATATGATGGGTCAACTCCAGAGGCACCGTGTATGGCTATTGGGGGACTCTGGTTACCCCAACCTTTCCTGGCTATTGACCCCAGTGAGGAATCCCAGGACCAAGGCAGAGGAACGGTACAATGATGCCCATGGGCGAACTAGGAGGGTGATCGAGCGGACCTTCGGCCTCCTGAAGGCCAGGTTCAGATGCCTCCATATGACTGGTGGAGCCCTATTCTACTCACCGAAGAAGGTGTGCGACATCATCCTCGCCTGCTCCATGCTCCATAATTTGGCATTGCGACGCCAGGTGCCTTTTCTGCAGGAGGATGATCAAGATGACGGTGTTGTAGCAGCTGTGGAGCCTGTGGACAGTGATGAGGATGAAGCTGAGGAAGAAGAAAACGATAACAGGGAGTCAGTCATATAGCAATATTTCCAGTGACACACAGGTGAGAACATTTTCTGGTTTAACATTACATTAACTTTCACACGTCTACCTCTATCCTGTACCTCCATTTCACTCACTATTTGTTAATTGAGTTGTACCCTTCCATTTCAGTTTCACAAGTGTGGTAACCTACGTGTCAACTGCTTGCATCCTTGAAGGGCTTGTGATGTGTGACATAGGTATGTTAGCCTTACAATGGGTAACCCATTATGACACTGTGATTGATAATTCAAAGTACCAAATCATAGACTGATTCCAGATTTTTTGGTGTTTCATGGGTGTTTATTTAAGTGCTCAAAAAATGAAGGGGGGTTGTAAAATGGTAATGGGTGATGGTGGAGGAATGTCCATGGCAGAGTCCAGTCTATTAGTCTCACAGGTGCACTGCCCATCTGGGCATTGGAAGTGGAGCTGGGGCAGTTCCAATCTGGACAGGGTAACAAAGTGGGACAGTGGGGGGACAATCAGGGTGGTCTTATTTCCTGGCGCGGGTCTTGCCATCTTGCTCTGTCCAGTTCCTGGATCTCAGGGCCCGCTTGCGTGGTGGTTGTCCGTCTGCAGGGGGTGGGGTGCTGGTGTGGTGGTCCTGTGGCAGGGCGTCCTGTCCACTAGCGCCGGCGGAGTTGGTGGGCAGTTCATCGTCCTGGCTAGTGTCAGGGGCCCCTTGGAGTGCCACGGTGTCCCTCAAGGTCTTTTGAATGTCCGTCTGCACCCCTACGATGGTGCCCAGGGCGGAGCCGAAGGTCCTGAGCTCCTCCCTGAACCCCAAATACTGCTCCTCCTGCAGACGCAGGGTCTCCTGCAACTTGTCCAGGACCGTCGCCATCGTCTCCTGGGAGTGGTGGTATGCTCCCATGATGGAGGAGAGGGCCTCGTGGAGAGTGGGTTCCCTTGGCCTGTCCTCCCTCTGTCGCACAGCAGCCCTCCCAGTTCCCTGGTGTTCCGGTGCCTCCGTCCCCTGGACCGTGTGCCCATTACCACTGCCCCCAGGTCCCTGTTGTTGTTGGGGTGGTGGGTTACCCTGGGTGCCCTGTAGTGGTGGACACACCGCTGATTGACCTGTCCTGGGTAGGGAGGTTTGGGCCCGCTGGGTAGGTGCTGTGCTGGTGTTACCAGAGGGTGGAAGCTCGGTGTTGGGCTGTGGCTGGGCAAGGGGAACCGACTGTCCTGAGCCCACGATGGTCTGGGCTGGTCATTAAGATCCAGTGGGGCAGAGCTGCTGTCGTCACTGTGGGCCTCTTTTAGGGGTGGAGTGGTGTTGTCTGGACCATCTGGTGTGGTGACGTTCCTTCGGGTTCCTGAAGGGGTATAAGAACATGATTATTGCATGTGTGTGTTTCATGGTGTGCAATGGGTGGGTGTGCGTGAACCCCAGTGCAGGCATTCCTGTGTGGGGGCTTGTGTGATGATGGTTGGGGGGGTGTTCTGTGTATGTGCAGTGAGCATGCTTTAGTGAGGGGTGAGCATGCTTAGTTGTGTCATGCAGGGCTTGGTGTTGGGATGGGTGGGTTGTGTTATGGGTAGATTAGTGAGTATCTGGAGTGATGGGGAGTGTGTGAGGGTGGGGGTGTGTGATAGCATGCAGGTAGGGTGGGGGATATGATAGTTAAGAATTGACTTACCAGTGTCCCATCCTCCACCGACTCCTCTGAGACCCTCAGGATGCAAGATGGTCAAGACCTGCTCCTCCCATGTTGTTAGTTGTGGGGGAGGAGGTGGGGGTCCGCCGCCAGTCTGCAGTACCGCAATGTTGTGCCTGGAGACCGTGGAATGCACCTTCCCCCGTAGGTCATTCCACCTCTTCCTCATGTCCTCCCTATTTCTTGGGTGCTGTCCCACGGCGTTGACCCTGTCGACTATTCTGCGCCATAGCTCCATCCTCCTGGCTATTGATGTGTGCTGTACCAGTGATCCAAATAGCTGTGGCTCTACCCGGACGATTTCCTCCACCATGACCCTGAGCTCCTCCTCGGAGAAGCGGGGGTGTTTTTTGTGGTTCTAAAAATTCTGGACCCATGTAATTTACTTTGCCACAGCAGTACGATTTTAGTATCAAAAGACCGATAATGACTAGTAATGACTAGTACACTAAGCATGAGCATTTTCGCTCAATTCCAGCAGCGTTTTCACCTCGAAATCGCCATTTTCGTCCTGCACTCGTGGCTCCCATTTTATACACGGCAGCCATTTTAAAAGTTGCCCTCACATAGGCTTATAATACAGTCAGATTTGATTCCAAGGACACGTACACCTTGATTGACTTTTCTCTGACCTGGGCAAGCTGGAACCATTGCCTCAGGCCAAACCTGTTTGGTCAGTCCCTCTCCCAGTGGCCGAATCAGATAGCATCAAGGCACACCACACCATGCCATAAAACCCTTATTATCGCTCACACACCCTGCCTAATCTTGCTCACACTTGCACCTGCTCTTTTCTTATTCTTACTTTACGAGGGGGAGGTGCCCGTTTTTATTGGGGGCCCACACTTATCTGATGTAAAATACTGGTAATTTATTATGGGTTGAATGACATGAAATATGAGGTTTCATCATGACACTGTTTTTTCCTTTGTAGTGAAAACATGTGAATGACCAACCAAAATGTCAAGAATGTTTGCCTGAAGCTTAAAAAACTGTATATAAGGAAACCTGACTTTGCATTGAAACACAGTCTCCTGAGAACATACAAATCGTGCTGTTGTACTTCTAGGACGCTTGTCACTTGGTTGCAGCCAATAAATTCGATCTTTGACTTCACCTAGAATACTCTGAGTTTCTGTAGTCTGAATCAGGAAAGTACCCGAGGTCTTTGGGTGTACCCTGGCACCGCTGGGTTACCGGATCAGTACCGGTTCTGAAAAACCCAGTACCTCACTTTGGCGTGACATGGGGTGGTGTGTGTGAGGTGTGGGGTGGTGTATGTGGTGATGAGTGTGGTGAGTGTAGTGGTATGTGGTGTTTTGTGCGTGGATGTTGTGTGGGTGATGGTGTTGTGTGCCTCTGTGTTATGGGGTTGTCAATAGCTGTGCTCTCTCTCTCGCCTTCTCTCAGAATTTCTGGTTGTAGGGGTTTGTGGGTGATGTGGGTGTGTGTTTTATATTGTATTGGGTGTGTGGGAGTGGTGTGTGTTTGTGTATCAGGTGTGTGTATTCGGAATTGTCCAATGTGGCGGTGTTTTGTAGATGTGTGTGTATTTTGAGCACGGTGGTGTGTACCGCCAATGGAATATCGCGGTTGAATGACCGCCGTGTGGATTTGTGGGTCGTAATAGCATGGGCGTGTTTCTGTTGGCGTGGAGGTGGAGGATTTGTTTCCGCATGTTTATCGCTGACCTTTGGTGTGGCGGAGTTGTGTGGGTGTCTGAATTTCGGCGGATTCCTTGATGTGTGTCATAATAGCTGTGGCGGACTACCGCGGCCGCAGCGGTGTATTGGCGGTCTTCTGCACGGCGGTAAGCGCCTTATACCGCCAATGTTGTAATGACCCCCTTAGTCTTGCACAATAAGTCTCTACCCAATAAGGATACAGGACTTGAACCACATACCACAAATCTTTGTATTCCCAAATAGTTTCCAATTTCGACCTGCACCGGTTCTGTGATTGTATTTGTCAGCTGTCTATTTTCCACTCCCACAACTTGAACTGTCCTGCCCGAAAGAGGTACATTTGGGACTTCTATGTTTCTTACTGCAGAGAGCATGGCTCCTGTGTCTACCAAGAATGAGACCTTGTAACCCATCACTTTTCCCTTCACAAAAGGCCCTCTCTGATCTACTTCTAGGGATGCAGCAAGCATACAAGCTCCCTCATGTGAACTGTCACTCATCCATTCTTCATTTCTTTAATCCTCACTGTGAAATGGAAACTGGTGTACTGTGTTATTACTATTGTCTTGTCTTTGACCTGTGACCTGCTGAGTAAGCATTACCTGTTCCTGTTTCATCGGGGCTTGAGGTAGTTGCATTTGCTGTCTAGGTACCATGGGGACCTGCTGCTGTACTGTTGGTGATGGAGCAAATTGTGCATGTGGCACCTGCATTTGCTGCACCAGTAGGAAATTTTGTCCTCGATTTTGAGTATTGGGAACAAATCCCTTCATTCTCGAGACTTTCACAGTTTGAAATGTGCTGACGTCACCTTGCTGAACCACACCATACTGCACTATCAATGGACACTCCCGCTTCCAGTGTCCCACATTTCCGCACAAATGACACAGTAACATCTTTTTCATGCCTTGCACATCATTCTGAACAACCACAGTTCCTTAGTCTGGACCACGCGTCATGTCCATTCCACGCCCTCTACCCCTCACTTGAGGTTGGAACATAACAGCTCTCTATTGCGGAGGTATTGGCGGTACTAAAGCTCCTTTCACTCCTGTTTGAGCCACCTTGATTTGCATCACCATCGCCTTTTCTTTCAATTTCTTTTGTTTCAATTCAATATCATCACTACAATATTTTGCATATTGCAACACCTCATCAATCAGCTTTGCTTGCCAGCAAATCAAGTGATTCTTAATCATCTGTCCTACCTCTGGTCTCAAACCTTCGACAAACCTGAACACAAAATGCAACATGTGTTTCGGCTCGAATGCTTCCTTGCCACTGTACTCTTTGTATGCCTTCAACAATCTTTCATAGTATGTATGTATTGATTCTTTAGACTCTTGGACCGTTCCATCAATCTGCTGCCAATCAATGTTTTTGGGAGAAATCCTTGTTTTCAAGAACTCAATCACCTTATAATAATTCTTCATTACCTCGGGTGAAGGCGCACCTGTTACCTTATCCATTTCAGGTTCACTTGTTGGCCAATCTACTGCTCTCTTACACTCAACCCACAAATCTGCTGGTACCACTATTTCCAATAACGTGTTCAAGTCTTCCCACAAACATTTGGAAAGTTTCACAAGTATGTTGATACCACTCGACTGGCTTCTCTCTCAATTTTGGGCAATCATTTGTAAAAGACAATATGGGGGTCATTCTAACTTTGGAGGGCGGCGGAGGCCGCCCGCCAAAGTTCCCCCGCCAGAACACCGCAGCGCGGTCAAATGACCGCCGCGGTGATTCTGACTTTCCCGCTGGGCGGGCGGGCGACCGCCAAAAGGCCGCCCGCCCGCCCAGCGGGAAAGCACCAGCAACGAGGATGCCGGCTCCGAATGGAGCCGGCGGAGTTGCTGGTGTGCGACGGGTGCAGTTGCACCCGTCGCAATTTTCAGTGTCTGCCACGCAGACACTGAAAATCAATGTGGGGCCCTGTTAGTGGGCCCCTGCAGTGCCCATGCCGGTGGCATGGGCACTGCAGGGGCCCCCAGGGGCCCCACGACACCCGTTCCTGCCAGCCAGGTTCTGGCGGTGAAAACCGCCAGAACCAGGCTGGCGGGAAGGGGGTCGGAATCCCCATGGCAGCGCTGCTTGCAGCGCCGCTGTGGAGGATTCCCTGGGGCAGCGGGAAGCCGGCGGGAAACCGCCGGCTTCCCTTTTCTGACCGCAGCTTTACCGCCGCGGTCAGAATGCCCCCGGAAGCACCGCCAGCCTGTTGGCGGTGCTTCCGTGGTCGTTGGCCCTGGCGGTCCATGACCGCCAGGGTCAGAATGACCCCCTATGTCACTCCTGTGCCACGGGACATGAACAAACTGCCCCCCTGGAATTTCTCTCATTGGAAGCATCTTAACTGATTCCCCTTTATCAACACCTTCCTCCCCTTCTTGGGAATCCCGTTTTCATTTATCTTTTTCTTTGTCCACCTACCTTACCATTTCTCTAATGCTCCCCAAATCTGCGCACTCTGCAGCAGTTCTATTAGGTGTGCTTTCATTCCTGCTGATCTCATGTGTTCAAAATCCTTCGCTTCGAAATCTAATCTGTAACTGCGTTTTAAATGCTTCATCTTCTCAATGTCAATGTCATGTTTCTCTGCTAATTCTGCTAGCTTCTGGTGTATTTTACTCACTTCTTTTGTAATCTTTGGGCATAAGTATCTCAGCTCTTCTTCTGTGTAGGACTCGAATCTGTTCACACCTAGTGTCCCCTCGACTAATTCGGTGGCTTCTATGTTCAACCTCGATAGATTTATCTGATCCTCACCCCTAGATGCATTCTGAGAGGTATTTACAATGTCTAACCATTCACTTAATTGCTGAGCTGATAATCCCTGCAATGAAATTTATTTGCATTCGGTACTGGTATCTGTTGTACCACTGCACCTGAGGCTTGTGGAGTCAGTAGTCTCAGACTCTGACTCGCATTTGGGCCATTCACTGCATCTGGAAGTGCCACAAGTGGACTAAGATCCATTAGTGGTCTAGACCTATTGAGAGTTTGTCCTGCAGACAACATTAACTGCGCAGGATCACTCACGCCTCTCCTCACAAGACTCTGTGACATCTCTTTCTTTTCCCCCGTTTCTGTTTTCTTTTGTGAAAACAAAGGTACTACTGGACCAACAGTAATTGGTAGCGATAGTGCATCTGGAGCTGCTCTAGAACTTGCACCTTATGTGAGTGTTACCCCATTGTCTGGTTCATGACTGGTGTGAGATCTGACTGCATTTCTGTCAGCGGGGTAAACTTCGTTTGACCCTGTGCTTGAGCTGATGGCAATATTGGTGTTGGGTCTGTCTGAATCAGCACTTGCTTCAGAAGCACCTTCTCCCTTGGCACCATGATGTTCGAGACTGCCTCAAAAACTGGTACATCAGGATTAATTCTCTGCACCGAAGGTGGATGTATCTGCGCCTGAACTACAGCACTAGTTCCCGCATTAGGGGTACTCTTTACTACCCCTGGTAATTGTCAGTTTTCTGCTTGTATGGTCCCCTCGGCTCCCTGGGCTTGTGCCGGAGCACCTGTAGGGGCAGTAGCATTAGTGTCTGGACCCCCCGCATAAGTTGTTGAAGGTGGAGGTCTATCTCTCAAAAACTGTGCAATGAGATCCTCAACATCAGAATCATCATTATCTACATAGGACTTTCTCTTTTTCTTTCTTCCTCCACTCCTACTTAGCACTATCTTCCTTCCCTGCCTCATCTTCCTCTGTATAGCAGGGAACAACTTAATTTCCTGTAACATCGCCATTCTACATCTCTTTTGTTCCCAATCCCATCTAGCCTCAGCAGAAGACTTTTCCACTTTCTTCATCCTTCTCTTGAACTTCATCTCCTGTTGCTGCCTGCCCACTAACTCCCAAATAGCTAATGCTTCAAACTGTGCTGGTCTCGGTAATGGCTTCATGTCATACAATGACATTCGGAATTGATCCAAAATTCTCGAAATAAACGACCCATGCTCTGGAAATGCTAAAGACTCTTGATTTTTTGTTACCTTGCTCCATTGTTTCAACCATAGACACGGTGCTACACCTCGCTACGCCATCACAAAATAAGCCGGAGAATCCTCTGGTGGGGCTGCTCCTCCACTGATGCTATAATGTATGTATCGTCCTTTATCGCACTTCTGAATGCCTTGAAAAACTTAATTTTTGTCTATTCTGTTACTTTTGATTTAACAATGAAATGACTTTTCCTTCCAAGATTCCCTTCGCCTGCTTACTCAACCAATTGCCTTTTACGGACGGCTGCCAATCTGGTCGCGGCTCTCCTCACTATCCAACTGATCCGGGCGCGGCACACTCTGACGTCACACTCACACACAGCAGCTGACAAAGTCTTGCGGCTTGTCCTCCTTAACTTGATTCACGCAACTAATGCAATTTATTGTGAGCACATATCAAGAACCCAATAACTAAAACAAACCTACTGGTTTACTACAGGAAGGAACACAATCGCTTCAGTGTCCTTACGGATATTCGCCAATGGCTCTTTTGGCTCTTGTAGCTATTCCTCTTTCTCAGTCCCCCACATTCGCAAGCAAAATTCGACCCGCAAATTTTACTCTCAACTGATTAATGGGTCTGTTCTGGTGCACATAGAACTCGCCAAATCTCAGTCTAAATTTTTCTTCCCCCCTATTATCAGACTCACTGACTTTTTGACCACGCCCGATCAACCTACTAAACCAGACAGATTACAACATATAACCAGGTGTCTCTTACATTTGTCAATATACTCCGGAGTCTTAGACCACGCAGGGTCCGTACATCACCAACAACCACATGGATAATTTTTTAGCACAAAGCACCACACACATGTGAAGTTTGACGACTTCCCTACTCTCATACGGTGGAGTATGCACACTCCTACTAAACATCAGCTGGAGCACGCAGACTCCTTACTTTACCTCACATACATCACAATTCACCTGCGATTTGCTTAAGCCTATGCAAGCGCAACCTACCACCTTTACACTATCTCAAAAGATGCCAAGAACATACCCAACTTTATTAGCAGGGTCCAAGATCTGGGAAAGTCATTCCTGGGCTTAGGGGGACATCATCTTTGCTACCATTGCATTTCAGAAAAAATAAATTCAGACCTCATAAAATACAACAACTTATCCTAACTTAAACTAGTATCATAACCAAAAATCACCACATAACTAGTTCTCCAAGGAAACTAACCATCAAGCTGCTACCAAAAACTCCTCGCGCACCTGGTCCTTAGTAAGTAAACTTACAAGGTGACGCGTGTAGGTCGATGAACCTTTTGAATCGCATGGAGTATCCTAGTCATGCAGTGACTATTGGAATCAACAACCAACATCAATACTAAAGAAACACTCTATGAAAACCATAATACTCAACCATATAATCAAAATAACCACTATTCAAGAAAAGGGTTAACAAGTTTTATTCTCTATTGCTTACAATTCTAAGTCATATGTTAATTCAAACTTTATTTAGATCAACTCTTTAATAATTTTTAGTTAATGAACATTACCACTTAACAAAATCATATGTAACAATGCAAAACCATAAGCTATGAAAATCAGCTTTAAAAATGTAACTCAGCAATTAAGATCGTCAGTCATTTGTCACCGTCAACGTCACCCTTAATAGCCTACCTAACCAAGATTAGCATCAGCAGGTGGGTCTTCATGCTAAAACAATTTAGAGAAAACATTAATTTGGAAAAATCTATCTAAAAAAAGAATTTCTATAGGACAGCGCAGTTGGTACCTAGAAGGAGAAGCACAGAATTAGTCAGTCTCATTTTCATAGCTACCAATCCAGGATGGACCAGCAACTAGTCAGTCTTTGTCCCTAGGTCATCAGTGGTCAGCTAAATATCAGGCTCGCAAAGTATAAGCCCAATTCTCAGCACTTCGGACAGCGTCTTCTGACGTCATCAGCTTTCTCCTCGCAGTTCTGATTTTGCTTCCCTTGTCATGACTTTTTATTAGGTCTCCCAGTCTGTCCCTCTAATTGCTAATTGGTTGTCCTTGTCGGAAGTTATGACTCTAACCTATAGTTTTTATTTAACAAATCTCTATTTCTTTATAGGCATCCTATTCCATAAATTTGATTGGTCTCTCATGTGATGAGAACATCATCCGGCTCTTCAGGTAACAAAATTGTTGCATACAAGTCTTTAGTCAGTGCCTCTATTGTTCAAGTCCTGGGAAAGTGCATATAGCCTACATTACACATAATTGTATCAAATTGTCTTCATCATCTCCTGTCCGCTGGTACATTGCAGAATGTTCTAGCAGAGCCATTGAACTCTGCATAGTTCAAGGTCCTTTACTCAGGTTACCAGTCCTCGCAGGCTTTGTTGAGTCTTCACGTTGTAAGCAGGCAAGGCCCAGTGAAACCAGGCCTTTAGTTTGGCTAAGTTAAGAATGCAAATTAACACAAAATGTAGGTTATACATCCAGTTATGATATATTAATACATTTTACATGGATTTTCTCGTTATTTAGCATCTGTTAATACACATGCAGACCACTCACTGTGGGCTCATTTTCGATTATACACGTTTATTTTAATAATGTTAATTTTTCTATGCAGATTTCTTATTAATAAACACATATTAATCATTAGAGTTTCTTAAATTAGCATATCTGCTCCATTAAGACCAATGACAGAGTCTCGAATCTTCTCTCCTGAATATCGCCTCACAAAATCAGAATAAGTCTGAAGTATTTTCCCTCTGTCACGTTGTTATATCAAAGTTCCCCAACCATCCCCCAATTTCCAATTGGTCAATTAATCGTACATTATCACTCTATCCAATAATGTTCCTTTACCAAATCAATGAATTCTAATATTTCACAGTTCACATGTCGTTGATTAGTCTGCTTTACGATGTTCTCATCATCCGGCTCGTCAGGTATCAATCTTGTTGCATATTCGTCTCCAGTCAGTGTCTTCATTGTTCGCATCCTGGGAAAAAACCCTTTACACACTTTACACACATTTAGTTACTTTACAAGAGACCTCATCTCCTGTCTGTCGGTTCTCATAGAAAGCCTCTGCTAAGCATTTTATTCAAACAACTAGCATTTCACAGTTAGTTCACTCTGTCAGCATTTTTCATTAAACGCTAAGAAATACTGCTTCTGCATGAGGCCTGGCAAAACTAGGCCAAAACATTCGCTAAGTTAAGGTCTACAATTAATAGCATGAGCATAATTCATAACCATTAATATGACATATTACTACATTAATCTAGTACATTGTCAATTTTCAGTTGGATTAATTATATTTTAGTACATTTCCTGAACACTGGTGACCAATCACTGAGGTCACATTTTCAAACGTGCACATTATTGTTCTATGTTATTCATTTTTCCATATGTCATTATTCAAAATACATAAACATTCATTAATGATTTCTAATTAAGACATCTGCGTTAGCAAGTTGATAAATCACCACACCTATAACAGTACAGTAAAATGACTCTTCCAAGTTTAGATCATATCAGTAAAAGTTTTTAAAAGTCTAACTTGTTTTCCATAACTTTCAAGGTTATTAAGAAGGTTGAGGAGTCTTTAGAAATTGATCATATCAGGAGGAATCATGAAATTTAAAACCACACTGTAAGGCCATGAACCACGGAGAGTGTATCTCATAGAACCTGTGACAAGAGTAATAGCAACCAGCTCATTTGAGGCAAACACTGGGTAGGGTATGATTTCAAGTTGGGAAGGATAGTATTGTACTATCTATCCTTCGATACAATCGTGGTGGTGGAAGCAGTTCCACAAGTGCATTCCACTCAGGATTTAGCACTTCCTCCAGAAAATATAGCATAACGACTCAACTCTAAACCTCTCTGTACTGTAAGATTGCTTTTCACACGTATTCAAAATGGACAGAAGAAAACAAGGGCACTTAAGGCAAAGAATAGGAGTCCAACTAACAATCATTCTGCCACGCTGAAAGAAGGGAAATGTATGGATAAAACTCCAGGGAAAAATGGACACAGCATCTAAGAAGTGGCAGAGAAACACAGATCCCCACTTGTTATTCACCAAAAACATTAAATATTGCTGTCCACCGCCTGGCGGAAAACACTGAACTGAATTCCCTCCCTATAACGGCCCCACTGATCCTGTCAAGTGCCTTTAATCCACAATGTTGTTATGAGTTAAATACATCTGCAAGCAATATATGTCCTTTGAGGTTTTTTTCGTCATTGCATTTTGTTCACGTTTGTTGAGTTGCATTCCATTCAGGTTAGAGTGCATTACTCTTAGTCCACGACTATCGATTTATGATTGCAGATCAACAGCAGTGAAAACTCATCCAAGTATGTGTAGGATAATTTAGATAAACACCCGCAACTCTCTTTCACGATTGTCAGTAAGGAGTTTATCATACCTACACCTACTCTGCATACTTTATTTTCTCAGGGCATTAATGGTGTGTGCCTCTTTTTGTTTGTTATTCAGTTCCCTGCTCCTGAGTCAGGTATTTTAATAATTCACAGCTTTCTCAGATCACATGTTCTTCATAGTGTGCATGCAATATGAAGTTATGTACCTGAAAGGTAACATTAGCATTTGTGTTTATCAGATAATAAGGATCAATATTCTACCCTTATTGGGGGGGCGGCAGCTGTTGGAGCTTAAATGAACCAACCATTCTAACATCACTAGAAGGAAAAAAAGGAACTTAGTTGTTGGTGCAAATGCCACCAGTTTAAAAATGTTGAGGTTTTGTGTCCTCATGGCATTTTCGTTAGGGAGCCTGTCCAAATAAAGAAGATAATGAAGAGCTTGTGGATTTCAAGAGACACACTGTCCTCTGCACAATTTGTCAAGCTAGAGTTGCAGTAAAGTCCTTCCACATTGCGTTCATGTTAAGGACCTCAGTGCAAGTTTGCTTCAAATAAATGTCTATCAGACTTCTAGACATTGTGAAACTTCACAGGCGTAGCCTTTTGCCTTCCTGAAATATCTGGTGATCCATGTTATATCCAAAGAAATTCGGTGGAGCAGTACTCATCAGCGAAAATGGCTCCATCTAATGGAAGCGAAAGCTGAAAAATAAAATGGCAAAATTTCGAGAATGGGTTCTGACCGGGACAAATAGCAGAGACTTGAGAAAGGCAGAACGTCAGGGAACACAATATGTTCGAGAGAAGAGACTTAAGGAAAATGAATCAACACAGTGCACAGAGTGGTGACATGGTATTCAATGAGGGAGACAGTCAAATGAGGAAATTAAGGAACACTAAAATAAGTCTATTAAAGTCTCGGCACAAAAGCTAGTCATAGTGACACATAATAAAAGGAAAAGGTGAGTGTAAGAAGCTGGCTATCTATGTAGTGTACCAATGTAAGGAGACCCTATGCAGATAAAGCAACGCAACCCTTTTTGTCTGACAGGGTTAAAATAATAACCCTAAAAGTTCTCTCTTGTGGTAGTTTGGGTGAGCACTTAGGCTTATTAGAGGAAGGTGTTACGCATTTGTTGCACATACGAGCCAGTAAGCGAGACACACACTCAATAAAGATATCCAACACAAATTTATGAAAATAACACATACTTTTACATGAATTTAGACACCAAAATGAGCACAAACGGGTAAGTACTTTTCAAGATATCAATTTTTACAGTTTTCAAACGTTGAATAGTGGAATTTTAGGGTGCAGTAATGTTATCCTATGAGGGAAAACATGTGCAATCGGGCACTTAACAACGATTTACAAGACCTTTCTCCAGGACTTAAGGAGAGTATTGGGCAAGTTCTAGGGCCACACCAACAGGTCACCTCAGGAGGCTCTGGGGCATTCAGTTGCAAAGGTGTGTTATAGCATTGGGTGTCCCATTCACTTCAACAGGGAATGGGCAGGTCACAAAGTTGATGCAAGCTAGTACTGGGGAGGCCAGTCCAGGCAAACCCGCAGGGGAGCTCAGTTCCTGAGATGCTCAGGGATGTAGGAACAACTTTGGTCTTCTTCTCTACAGGCCAGGGCAGCCAGATGCAGAGGTGTCCTGAGGCATCGGGTTTCTGTCAGTGGAGCACCTGTGGTTGAGGGGGCCTGCAGAAAGAGGCTGCAGGCAGCGACTGGGAGTCCAGTCTTGCCAAACCCAAGGTTGTCTCAGCTTCAGAGAATCTCAGGAAACCATGGGAACTATCAATTTCCTAGGTCTTGGGCTGTGGGGCTCGGTGCAGAGGTGCTTTTAGGCATCA
This sequence comes from Pleurodeles waltl, assembly GCF_031143425.1. Lineage (NCBI taxonomy): Eukaryota > Metazoa > Chordata > Amphibia > Caudata > Salamandridae > Pleurodeles > Pleurodeles waltl. The sequence goes on along the minus strand of NC_090445.1, from coordinate 1,473,005,839 downwards.
GGCCGCAATGGCTAGAAATTGGTTCTGGGTCTTGGTGACCTGGTGAGGAGGAGAAGCGGCAGATGGGCCACTCTCCTGAATAGCCTTGTGGATCTGAATGTCCCATGAAGGTAAACCCACTGTGATGCTGCTGGAGTCCAGACTGGACCACCAACAAGCCTTGGTTGCTGCAACGGGTCCAGTGCCCCAGGTATAGGTGTAGGGAGCCTCCAGGAAGGGGTAGAATCTCGGGACTTTGATGAAAGGGTGGGCCTGACCTCCTAGACTCCCCACAGTCTTCTCCTGACTCATTGATCCATAGGAGGGCCCAATGGGCAATGGGGCAGAGTACCAGACTTTGCAAACGGTGCCTGCAGATGCAAGGAAGCAGCTCCTTTGCTCCACGGGAAATCCTTTCTGGTTGTTGAGCGACTGGGCAGTCCTCCAAGAGTTTTGTGGAGGGCGTCCAGCTCTTAGTGAAGTTGGTCTAGTGATTGTTAAAGCACAATCAGCCTGGCAAGGTTTTGTGCCAATCATTGGTGCAGGTCTCCTGTTCTTGCTCTCCTCAGTCCATCTTCAATATTCATCAGTTCCCAGTAGTTGAGTCTTGATGTGTTCTTGATCTCAGGCATGATCTGCTTTCCTGGTGTCAGTGGGTCCCCTAAATGCTCACTTTAGGGGCGTTAAGGGGAGTGAAGGGTAGTAGCCATTGGGCTACTTTCTATTGGGGTCATTACACCCCCCCAGATGACCACTTCCTGTGAGGGGCATCAACCTGTCCCAAAATTCCTAATTCCACTACACACTCGATGATGAAATTCCTAATTTTGTGGTTACTTCATGCTGCCCCTCTCTAGGGGTGTGTCCAGCCTGCAAGTGCAACACACCTCCTGACTATCTCACTTCCCACCTGTCCTTGTGCCAGATGGGCTTCAGGACAAGGGCTCACACCTCCCTGGTTTGGGGAGGCTGATGGATGCATACCAAAGGCAGCAAGACCTTTGAAGTCCCAGGCCTTAATATGCCGTTCTGCTAGCCGTCTTGTTGAAGAAGGTGATAACACCTCCTACTAGAGCAGACATTGTTTCAGACCTCAGAGATCAGAGGGTATCACCTCCAAGGGGTTAGAAACTTGTCTGTGGTAGCAGGCTGGCCAAAACTAGTCAGTCGCACACCAGTAGTTGGTAGGTTCTCGGGGGCACCTTTAAGGTGCTCTTTGGGTGCATGTCATAATGAATCCATACTGACATCAGTATGGCTTTCTTAAAGTGAGATGCTTGATACCAAATAACACTATTTTCTGTGCAGCCATCATGTAGTTGGGTAACTTGTGCTGACCAGTGTCCAGTATATGCTTTAAGATGGCAGCCCAGTCACTTGCAATATCTAGTAATAGAATTGTAGCGTATCATTCATATACAACTAGTTACAATTGAAATGTACTTTTGAGTCACCTGCATAAACTTTTGATTTTGTACTGCTGCTGCTACTTTGCTGGAGGTGTCTTGTTAGATCTTATATTCTGAGCTGTTTTGATTCCCTTTGCTGTCCATTTTTTGTAAGGGTTGTGGGATCGCAAAAAGAGGTGCGGTGTCCATGGGTAACTATCACAACTCCCTTTACCAAAATGTATCAACATTAAAATGGCTAAAAGGAGGGCCACTGGAGCCACGCCAGGTAAGGGAAAGTTGCCAAAAATAATGAAAGGCTTTGGGGGGAATTGCACCCTTGCTGAGAGTGATGACCTAATTGAAGAACTCGAGTCAATTTGGAGTACCAATAAGAAAGCGGCTAGTCCTCAACGCAGCAAAATTACAGCTTTTCATAAGAAGCACATAGGCTCACAACACACAGACATGGCTGAGTGCAACACTCCCGTTGTTAGAAATGGGGTCTCTGGTTGGCAGTCAGTTTGCACTCTTTCCAAGCAGGGACACTCCCTCTAATCAAGATATGAAAATAATTACTCCATAGAAAACAATGGAAATGTTGATTTTACACAAAGTACCTGTTTTGCTTAAAAAATAAAGCCACATGGGTGAGTGTGCATGTGAAAAGTCAAAGATGCGTCGATTACATACTCGCAAGTAAATCTGTGCATCGTTTCTTCTCCGGTCAAGTAGGCGATGCGCTGTTTTCCTTGTTGCAAGAGAGCGATTAATCAACTTCCGGACAGGGCACCTCAGATCCGAGCAGATTCACAATGACTTTGATACCCAGCAACGATGCATGAGAAATCTGGCCACACGGTGTTAGAAAACCACACTGCGTGGGGTTCCTGTCATTATCAACAGCTACAAGCGGGTGTTGCGTAGTTTCTCCAGCCACAATGTGTCGATCTCCCAGCCGCAATGCAGATGGAGCATCGATTTTAGCCACAAAGCGGGTGGCGTGCCGTTTTTCAGCCTCATTGCAGGTGGTGCATTGAAATTCCCCCCCCACTGTGTTTTTTTACATGGATTTCAGTCCTTGTTCTGCCAACTTCACCTCTCAAGGGCCCAGTGACTGGATGGGGCACCACTTGGCTGGGCACGAGTCTCATCACAAAGTCCAGGCATTGGCAGAGGAAGTCTTCGATGGCCCTGAGACTTGAGAACTGGAGGCAAGCTCAATCCAAGCCCTTGGAGATTCTTCACAAGCAGAAATATACCACAAAGTCCAGTCTTTGTCCTTTTTCAGGCAAAAGCAGCAACTGCAGGCCAACCCTGTGTTGCGTGTCGTTTCTGCAGGTGGAGCATTGATTTTAGCCACGAGGCCGGCGCGCGTCTTTTATCAGTCTAGGGGCAGGTCGTGCATTTGAAGTTTCCTCATACGGCAGTTTTTGCATGGATTTCTGTCCTTTTCCACCAGCTGCACCTTGCAAGGGCCCAGAGACAGGTTAGGTCACCACTTGGCAGGCAGGACTCTCAGCAGAAAGCCCAGGTGCTGGCAGAGAGAAGACTTTGTTATCCCTGAGACTTCAACAACAGGAAGCAAGCTCAGTTCAAGCCCTTGGCGATTATTCACCAGTGGGCAGTCACACAAAAGTCAGTCTTTGTCCTCTCTCAGGCAGAAGCAGCTACTGCATGCCAACCCAGAAAAGCACAGTCACGGGCAAAGGGGCAGTACTCCTCCTCCAGCTTCTCCCTCTCTTCTGCCGGGCAGAGGTTCCTCTTGGTTCCAGAAGTAATCTGATTTTCAGGGGTTTTGGATGCTCTTCTTATACCCCTTTCTGCCTTTGAAGTAGGCCTACTTTAAAGAGAAGTCTCTGTTGTTTTCAAGATCCTGCCTTGCCCAGGCCAGGCCCCAGACACACACCCGGGGGTTGGAGACTGTATTGTGTGAGGGCAGGCACATCCCTATGAGGTGTAAGTGACCACTCCTCCCCTCCTCTCTGGCCCAGATGGCCCATCAGGATATGCAGGCTACACCCCAGCTCCCTTTGTGTCACTCTCTAGATGAGAGGTGCAAACAGCCCAAATGTCAAACTGACCCAGACAGAGAATCCACAAACAGGCAGTTACAGAATGGTTTAAGCAAGAAAATGCCTACTTTCCAAAAGTGGCATTTTGAAACACACAATCTAAAAACCAACTTCACTAAAAGATGTATTTTTAAATTGTGAGTTCAGAGACCCTAAACTCCATATTTCTATCTACTCCCAAAGGGACTCTGTGCTTTAATGATATTTAAAGGCAGCCCCCACGTTAACCTATGAAAGAGAGAGGCCTTGCAACAGTGAAAAATGAATTTGGCAGTATTTCACTGTTAGGACATGTAAAACACATCAATACATGTCCCACCTTTAACATACACTGCAACCTGCCCCTGGGGATACCTAGGGCCTACCTTAGGGGTGCCTTACATGTATAAAAGGGAAGGCTTAGCCCTGGCAAATGGGTACACTTGCCAAGTCGTATTGGCAGTTTAAACTGCACACACAGGCACTGCAGTGGCAGGTCTGAGACATATTTACAGGGCTACTAATGTGGGTGGCACAACCAGTGCATTTGATTTACAGACTCAGTGCACCTCTACTGTACTAGGGACTTACTAGTAAATCAAATATGCCAATCAGGGATAAGCCAACTTACATATAGAATTTATACAGGGAACATTCAGGCTTTAGCACTGATCAGCAGTGGTAAGTTATCCAGAGCAAACAAAACAGCAAAAACAGAGTGCAGCACACAGAAACAACCTGGGAGGCAGAGGCAAAAAGTTAGGGGAGACCATGCCAAGGATGCCAAGTCTAACACCTACCCAGTGAAAATTGAAGTTTAGACTGTGTAACTTTGTTCTTAAGATCTAAGAGTCGCCTGGTGGATGGACTGATTGCCTTGGATCTAAGAACTAGTTCATCTTCAAACTCAGCAATTAGATTCAAGCTGAGTAAACCTAAGAAGGAAGCTGGTAATGTTCAGGGAGCTTCACATAACCATGTAGCAGTATTTGTACAATTTTACAGGTGAGGACAAACTGGAATCTTTAGCCTGACTGACAAGACCTGAGGCCTCAAGTAAATATAGCAGGAAGCCCATGCAAAACCTCGTAAATTCTATGAATCCTATCACTGAAAACTCCACTTCAGAGTTTTTTTCTTGTAAGACCTGGGGGGGCAGACGGAATGTCTATATCTACTGATCCTGTATGTCATACCCAAGTGGAGGGCCCATTAAATAACCCAAGGGAATTGCATGTGGTAACAAAGTCTGTTTCCTGGAATATTGCAGGGTTGAAACATAAATTGTTTGAACTAGAATGACAGGAGTGGATGGATCAATTCGACTTCTGCTTAATCCAGGAAACTTGGCAGATTGAGCCTCCTCATAAATTGGGTTATAGGACATTTAGGCCCAAATTTAAGAAAACTTGCGCTGCATCCATGTGAGAAAGTAGTCTCTTTCTTGCATGGTTACTCCCACTTTTGGCCTGGTTGTGAGTGTGTGTCAGTGTGTTTTTACTGTCTCACTTGGATCCTGCTAGCCAGGACCCCAGTGCTCATAGTAAAACGCCCTATTTGTCAGTGTGTTTTGCCTGTCTCACTGGGATCCTGCTAGCCAGGAACCCAGTGCTCATAGTTTGTGGCCTAATGTGTGTGTTGTCAGTAGTGCTTAACTGTGTCACTGAAGTTCTCCTAACAAGAACTTCAGTGCCTTTGCTCTCTCTGCTTCCAAATTAGTCACTATAGTTTAGTGACTTCATATTCCAATTCCAATTGGCACACTGTACCCCCTTATAAGTCCCTAGAATATGTTACCTAGGTACCCAGGGCATTGGGGTTCCAGGAGATCCTTATGGGCTGCAGCATTTCTTTTGCCACCCGTAAGGAGCTCAGACAAACCCTTTCACTGGACTGCCACTGCAGCCTGCGTAAAATAGTCCACACACTATTTCACAGCCATTTTCACTCCATTTAAGTAACTTATAAGTTACCTAAATGTCTAACCTTCAGTTACTGAAGGCTGGGTGCAAAGTTACTGTGAGTCAGGTCACCCTTGCACTAGCAAAGGTGCCCCCACGTTGTCCAGGACCAATTTCCCTGGACATCCGGAGTGCAGGGACATCATTATAAGTGTGCACTGCATATATGTCAATACATATAGGTAACTTCCCAAAGGTAACTTCGCTTGTGGTCATGTGAGGTGTCTAAGATTGTGAAATTTAATGCCCAATCCAAATCCGGTATTGGGGGGCCAATTCCATGCACCCTGGGGGCTCCACCAAGGACCCCCAATAATGCCAAACCAGCTCTCTGAGGTTTCCACTGCAGCCCCAGCTGCTACCACCTCACAGACAGGTTTCTGCCCTCCTGGGAATTGAGCATCTGAATCCCAGGAAGGTAGAACAATGTATTTACTTTCAGAGAAGGCTGTTAAACCCTCTCCCATTGGACATATGTGTTACAGACCTGGGGGGTATACTCCCAGAGCCTCTGGAAATGCTTTGAAGGGCACAAACAGTGCCCTCCTTGAATAATCCAGTCTACTCCAGTTCAGGGACCCCCAGTCCCTGCTCTGGCGTGAAACTTGGCGAAGGAAAGGGGATTGACCACTCCCCTGTCCATCACACCCATGGGTGGTGCCCAGAGCTCCTCCAGAGTGTCCCAGGCATTAGCCATCTTGGATTCTGAGGTGTGGGGACCCTCTGGGAGCATCTGAGTGGCCAGTGCCAGCAGGTGACGTCAGAGACCTCCCCCCGAAAGGTGCATACCTGGGTAGGTAGCCAATCCCCCTCTCAAGGCTATTTAGGGTCTCTCCTCTGGGTGTTTTCTCAGAATCGGTTTGCATGACTCCACCAGGATTCCTCTGCATCCTCTGCTTCAGCTTCTGACTGTCGGATCAACCACAGACAGCTCCATGATCGCTGTAATTGCAACAAAGTATCCAGAAATGCTACTGTGACCCTACAACTTCAGCTCCAGCCAGCAACTGCAACAGTTTCCAGGTTGTGCACGCTCTGAGGACGGCCGCTCTTCATTTTGCATGAGAAGGACAGAAGGATTCTCCCGTGGAGTGATGGAGTCACTTTCTTGCTTCAGCATGCACCGCTCTGCAATGACAACCGGTACTCTGGGACTCCTCTCCTATCGATCAGCGTGATTCCTGGAACATAGATGGTGGACCGAAGTGATCCTGACTGTCCAAAGGTCCAGCTGTCCAAATTTGGTGGAGGTAAGAGCTTGCCTCCCTGTGCCAGACAGGACCCCTGTGCACCATGTCTTCTGCAGCTCCTTGGGCTTCTGTCCACTACTTCCAAAAGTTCTTCATGCTCAGCGCAGCTCAGGTCCCCAGTACTCTATCCTGCAACGCACAGCTCTCTGAGTTGTTCTCCGTTGGCACCGGACCCCTTTGTGTAGTGCTGCAATGAGCTCACTTTGCAACTTCTTTGTCCCCATGTCCTGTGACTCCAGTGGGTGTTGCCTGGTCTTCTGAGGGATCTTTGAAGTGCTGGGAGCCCCTCTGTTTCCTCAGTACAAGTCAAGACCCTGAGGTCCCTCCTGGGCCTGGGCAGCGCCTCTTTGACGCAAAACGCATTCTTGCGTGAACCAAGGCTTGTTAGCGGAATCCAGCGACGAAAACAGCCTGCATCCAACAACTCAACGTGGGACATCTTGTGCATCATGCAGCAACCCGCAGCTATCTTCTTTGGTGCATTCCTGTACTCTTCTTCTAACCAGAGAATCCACTTTTGCACCTTCATCCAGGTTGGCAGGGGCTCCTGTTCTTCCTGGACTCTTCATTGACTTCTGGACTTGGTCTCCTCTCTCCACAGGTCTTCAGATCCAGGAATCCATTGTTGGTTTCTTGCAGTCTTGCTTGATTCTTGCATAATCCTTTACCACGACTTCTAGTGTGTTCTGAGGAAACTTGCTGTACTTTACTTCTGTTTTCCTGGGCTCTGGGTGGGGTATTTTACTTACCTTTGGTGTTTTCTTATACTCCCAGTGCCCTTCTACACACTACACTTGCCTAGGGGGGAAACTGACATTCATTTTCCACTATTTTAGTATATTGTTTGTGTTGCCCCTAGGCCCGCTGCAATCTATTGTGTTTTTCACTGTATGCACTATTTTCTGACGGTGTTCTTACCTGATTTTGGTTATTAGTGTATGTATTGTATACAATACTTACCTCCAGAAGGAGTATTGCCTCTAAGATATTTTTGGCCTTTTGTTACTAAAATAACGTACCTTTATTTTTGGTAACACTGAGTATTGTCTTTTATTGTGTATAAGTACTGTGTGACTATTGTGGTATTGCAAGAGCTTTGCATGTCTCCTAGTTCAGCTTTGGCTGCTCTGCTACAGCTACCCCTTGACAGCCTAAGCTGATAGACACTGGCTACATTTCACTAAGGTGGACCACTGGACCTGGTATAAGGTGTAAGTACCTCTGGTACCCAATGCAAACCAGGCCAGCTCCTCACACTGCACTTGAGGGGGTCTGTAAAGTTTAGTGGGTTCCTCAAAGGCAGTAGGCTGCTATCCTCTGGTTGTCCTTCTCTGACAAGGGGAGGGATAGACTTCTCACTGTCAGAAAAGAGGATGCCGACAATTACACAATTCTCAAAACTGCACTCTTAGATGTTTTTAGTCTCATCACTGAGCAATACAGGATTCAGTTCAGGGAGACCAGAAAAGAGGCCTCACAGGATTGGGTTGACCTTGTGGACTTTTCTGTGAAAGCTTTAGAAGGCTAGTTACATGGCCGCAAAATGTCTATGAAGGCTTGTACAATTTACTATTGAGAGAGCATATTTTGAATAATTGTATGCCTGATTTGTTGCACCAGTACTTGGTAGACACAGATCTGACCTCTCCCCAAGAACTGGGAAAGAAGGCAGACAAATGGGTCAGAACAAGCCTAGCAGAAAATCTCATACAGGGGGTGACACAGACAAGAAGAAGGAAGGTGGTAACTCTCTTGAAAAAGGTGGGGACAAAGATAAAAAGGAGTCTTCATCAGGCCCACAAAACTCTTCTGGGAGTGGATCTCTATCCTCTTCCAACAACAATCAGAACAAAAAGCCTTGTTGCTATACTTGTAAAGATAATTGTCATAGGGCAGGAGACAGCTCTTCTCCTAAGAAAAGCATTAAACCTCCCACCACTACTACCCCCACTTCTAGAACTAGTGCCCATAGGAATACCAGTGGTGGTGGGAAGACTAATATTACTAATAGTTAATCCAAAGGTGTAGCAGGGCTAACTCTGGGACGTGTAGGGGGCTGGTTCAGTTAGGGAAACCACTGAGGCTGTTTTAGTCTCTGATGGTAGCATTGACCTTGCCACCCTTGTTGCTTGTCCCCTTACTATGGATAACTACAAGCAACAACCCCTAATCAATGTTGTTCAGGTTGAGGCCTACTGGGACACAGGTGCCACTGTCACCATGGTGGCTGAAAAACTGGTGTCCCCTGAGCAAGACCTACTTGGTCATCAGTACCAAGTTACTGCCACCCACAACAATACTGTGGCAGTTGTTGATCTCAGCTGGGGGGAGGGTTACTGGTGCTAAAAAAAAGTTGCAGTGGCCACAGACCTACCTGTAGAGTGTCTACCAAGGAATGACTTGGCTACTTCAGCTTTGGCCGAAGTAGAGTTGGAGAGCCATGTTGGGCATTCTTGGGCATATCTTTGCTTTAACCAGGGCTCAGGCCAAGAAGTAAAGAGAACAGGGGAACTTGGATCCTGAAACTATGGACCAAAAGCTTCCCAAAAGCTGGGGTAGAAAGGGTAAGAAATGATCTCCTATCACTCCCTCCACTGATGATTCCCCCTTTGAGGAGGAGGATTCTACTCCTTGGACAGAACATACACTTGAAGAACTCTAGGCTGACACAGCTGAGCTTTTAGGTGCAGGGATCCTGCCAGGGAAGAGTTAAGTGTGGCTTAAAAGACTTTTCCCACACTTGAGAGTTTGAGACAGCAAGCTGTCAAACAGGAAGGAGGGGGTGTCTGTGGCACCCACAAGGTGTACCTGGAGGACAACCTCCTGTATTCAGAACTTAGGGAACCCAAATGTGGTGCCACCAGGAGATTGGTGATACCTCTGCAATACAGAGAGTTTTTGTACCTTTGACCATGACATTCTCCTAGCTGGTCACCTGGCACAACGCAAAACTTGGGACAGACTGGTCCCTCAATTTCTCTGGCCCCGTATGTCAGAAAACACAAAAGAGTTTTGTCGCTTCTGTGTCACCTGTCAAGTCAGTGGCAAGACAGATGGAACCCCAAGGGCCCCATTAATTCTACTTCCAGTTGTTGTGGTATCCTTTGAAAGGGTAGGGATTGACATTGTTGGCCCTCTAGACCCTTCCACAACTTCTGGAAATAGATTTATTCTGTTGGTGTTAAACCATGCCACCAGGTATCCAGAAGCCATACTTCTGAGGACCACTACAGCTCCTGCAGTGGCTACAACCCTCCTGGAAATCTTTTCCAGGGTGGGTTTCCCAAAATAGCTTCTATCAGACAGATGTAATAACTTCATGTCTTGCATACTTGAAAGCTTATAGAAAAGAGTGTGGTTTAACTTATAAATTCACCACACCTTACCATCCCCAAACAAATGGGTTGGCTGAGTGTTTTAACAAAGGACTCAAAGGCATGATTATGGGACTCTCTGAAAAACTCACAAGGAAATGGGATGCGCTATTACGATGCCTCATCTTTGCCTACAGGGAGGTACCCCAGAAGGGAGTGGGCTACAGCCCCTTTAACTCCTTTTTGGTCACCCTGTTAGGGGTCCACTTGCTGTTGTAAAGGAAGGATGGGAACAATCCCTGAAGCCCACTAAACAAGACATAGTGGATTATGTACTTGGCCTCAGATCAAGGATGACTGAGTACATGAAGAAAGCCACTAAAAAACCTTCTGGTCATGCCATTGATTTTGTAATTCTTGGCTGTCCTGAAGGTTCTTCAGTGGCCTTCTTCATGTACTCAGCCATCCATAGCTTTCCTAACTGTGTACCAACCAGGACAGAAATTGTGGGTCCTGGAGCCTGTGGCACCCACAGCACTCCAAGACAAGTGGAGAAGAAGGGTGAGATCACTTTTATGGTAGACCCTTGAACTTCAAGACGTTCCCTGAGGATACTTCACGTGAACCGCCTAGAGTCCTACTATGACAGGACTGACTTAACCCTGTTCATGGCAACTGATGAGGGACAAGAAGAAGAGAGTGACCCTCTCCCTGATCTCTTCTTCAATACTGCAGCTGATGGCTCAGTTGAGGGATAGTCTTAGCAGATTGCCTGTCTGAGTCTCAAAACAAAGACTGCAGAAATCTCTTAGGGCAGTTCTGTTTTCCATAACACCTGGACAAACCACATGGTGTGAACATACCATTGATACAGGGGACAGCCTACCTGTCTAGAGTAAAATCTACAGGCAGCCTGACCATGTAAGGGACTGTATCAATGCAGAGGTGCAAAAGATGCTGGACCTAGGAGTCATTGAGCACTCTGATAGCCCCTGGGATAGCCCAATGGGTCTGGTCCCAAAACCCTACACTCGGAATGGGAAAAGAGAGATGAGGTTTTGTGTTGACTATAGAGGGCTCATCCTATCCCCAGGGGCAGATGAGCTCATAGATGCACTGGCATCTGCCAAGTATCTTAGCAATTGTGACCTTACTGCTGGCTATTGGCAGCTTAAGTTGTTAGAAGATGCTAAATCTAAAACTGCATTTTCAACCATTGGAGGGCACTGTCACGGTTTTGGGCGGGTCTGATCAGGACTCTGGTTGGGACACCCCTTGAGGTCACCGAATATCCTAAAGAGGTAGTGTACTGGGGCAGAAGAGCAGCTAAAGGCATACGTGGAAAGGACAGCTATGGACAGACACAGGAAACAGGAAGGTAAAAGCAGAGCAACCCTTGTGTGAACAAATAGAAAACGGATTACTAGTGGACAAACACGCTGGGGTTGTACACAGAGTAAGGCGCAGAACCTCCCACAGTGACAGGGAATCTCAATGCCTCTGTGCAGTTTGCTCTTGCAGATAGTCACCCTGCCAGCCCCCTAGAAAGGAGGCAGCAGAAGTGATTCTGTCTCTGGACCCTATAGCACAAACAAGGATAGTACTTACATACACAGGACACGCTCTTGTGGGTCCAGCTGGAAACACAGTGGTGATTCCTGAGAAAACAGCAATAGCACACTGTCACTGTTAGGCACAGAAGACAACGTATAACACTAGACAAGGATGGGGGCTGGAATTGCCTCCTGGAAACCAGGAGCCATCCCCAGTACAAAGGAGGACACTCATACACTGGTGAAGACTGATAGAACACTTACCAGACACAAAGAACCAAGAAGAAACAGAAACAGAAGGGAACAAACAAAGTGGTAGAGGCAAGAACTGGGAGCAGGCTCAGGCTGAATTAAAGGCAGGACTAGGACTTGAAAACAGGGCGCAGACTTCTGGCTGGGACAAACAGAGATAGGACTGGGAAACTGAGAGCAGGCTCTGGCTGTAACAGGCAAGGACAGGACTGGAATACAGGGAGTAGGAATGAGTAGTACACAGGACTGGGAAACAGAGAGCAGGTTCAGGCTGAAACAAGGCAGGAGCAGGGCAGAGAAATAGGGAGCAGGCTCTGGAAGAAACAAACAGGTACAAGGCTAAGAGATAGGGGGGCAGACTCTGGCTGGAACAATCAGGAGCAGGGCAGAGAAACAGGAAACAGGATCAAGCTGGAACAGCACAGGAACAAAACCGAACACCATCCGACAAGGGGTCTGTAGCACAAAGGAATCAAACTCCAATGCACGACAGGGATCTTGAGGAAATGGCTGCTTATAAGCAGTTCCAAGCTGGGCTGCACAGGAGAGGTCTCAGGTGTGTGTAGTTTCAGACACTTGCAAGTCCTGGAGGAGAGGATCCGGTGAAATGGAGCAACTGGACATCTCCCATAGAAAACAATGGGAAACAGAATCCGTGCTTTCCTTACTACCAGGCTGTGCATTATGGGATTTGCAGTCCCAGGAAGCAAATGTAGTACTACACAAGTATACCATGGTGAAAAGTGAAACAAACAGGAGTCAGCAAGGGACTCTAGATAAGTGTTTAAGGTGATTCCCAGGCTTCCGACAGTCCCCTTACAGCGCCCCCTAGAAATGGGACGACAGAGTCGTAACAGGCACTGCCAATTCACAGTAATGCCCTTTGGTCTGAAAAATGCACCTGACACTTTTCAGAGTTTGATGAACACAGTCCTTTAAGGACTGGGATCCTATAGTACAGTATATCTAGATGATATAGCGGTCTTTAGCTCCACCTGTGATGATCACCTGGTCCACCTCTGGAATGTTTTGTAGGCCCTGCAAAAAGCAGAGCTCACTATCAAGGCTTCAAAGTGCCAGATAGGGCAGGGGAAGGTGGTTTATCTGGGACACCTCGTAGGTGGGGAACAGATTCAGCCACTACAGGGGAAGATCCAAACCATTTTGGATTGGACTCCCCCTACTACACAAATTCATGTCAGAGCCTTCTTAGGAGGTTCATTAAGAACTATGGCTCCATTATTGTCCTAGTTAATGACCTCACATCTAAGAAAATGCTTAAAACGTTATTGGGGACAGCCAGCTATCAAAAAGCTTTTGAGGAGTTCAATCAGGCCCTGTGCTCTGCACCTGTTCTATAGAGCCCTAACTCCTCCAAGAACTTCATAGTACAAACTGATGCATCAGAGGTAGGGGTTGGGGCAGTTCTCTCTCAGCTTAATACAGAGGGCCAGGTTCAACCAATAGCTTTCATTAGCATAAGGTTGACCCACAGAGAAAAGTGTTGGTTAGCCATAGGGAGGAAGGTCTTTCCTGTGGTCTGGGCCTTGAAGAATTTTAGACCATACCTCTTCGGTACTCACTTCATTGTTCAGACAGACCACAAACCCCTCTTATGGCTTAAATAGATGAAAGGAGAAAAACCCAAATCGTTAAGATGGTCCATTTCCCTACAAGGTTTGCACATTACAGTGAAACATAGACATTTGAGTAACCATTCCAATGCAGATGGACTCTTCAGATATTTCCACTTAGGCAAATAACACTCATCTGGGCAAGATAGCCTTCTATCCATCACCACCCCAGGGGTGGTGCTCAGAGCTCCTCCAGAGGGTTCCTGGATTCAAGGTTGGCAGGGAACTCTGGGAGCATCTGAGTGGCCAGTGCCAGCAGGTGACGTCAGAGCCCCCTCCTGATAGGTGGTCACCCAGCAAGGTGACCAATCCCGCTTTCAGGGCTAATTAGGGTCTCTCTCTTGGGTGGTTTCTCAGATTCGGTTTGAAAGACTCCAGCAGGATTCCTCTGCAACCTCTTCTTTGACGTCTGACCAAAGAAACTGCATCTGGATGATCCAGGACACGACAAGCTGCAACAAAGAAGCAAGACATCTCCTGCAACATTGTATCCACGGCTCCTTGCAGCAAATGCAACATTTCCCCAGTTGTGCATCCTCCAAAGACAGCCCGTCTTCAGCCTTCACCAGAAGGAAGAAATAATCTCCCTTGGGCTGAAGGAGTCACTCCCCTGCTTCTGCAGGCACCAACTGCAACGACAAAAGGCTGCGTGGATCCTGCATCACATGTGGTAGACCTAAAAGGTCCTGACGGCCCTCTCTTCCAGCTGTCCAACTTGGGTGGAGGTAAGCCCTTACATGCCCACACAGGACATCTTTTCCAAGGGATCTTCAGGCATCTTGAAGCTCCAGCCCCAGCACCCTGCCCTGTGATGCACAGCTCCCAGAGTGGATCCCTGGCAGCATGGGAGCCCTTTTCGTAGTGCTGCATGGGCTTCTTCTTTGACTTTTGTGTCCCTATCCTGTTGGACTCTTGGGGGTGCCACCTGTGCTTCGGGGGGCTCTCTGTGTTGCTGAGGGCTCCTTCTGTCCCCCCACCTCCTGGGTAGAGTCCACCTGGTGCTTCCTGGTCCCAGGCAGCTCAATTCTCTGCTAACCGCGAGTATTGTGAGTGCCAAGGCTTGTTGGGGGAATCTGAAGATGCAAACTGTAGGAGGCTGGCCTGGTTTGTAGTGGGTACCTTGGGTACTTACATCTTATACCAGGTCCAGTTATCCCTTATTAGTGAAATAGTAGTGTTCTAGCAGCTTAGGCTGATAGAAGTAGCTATAGCAGAGCAGCTTAGGTTGAATGAGGAGACATGCAAAGCTCATGCAATACCACTTATAGTTACGAAGTACTTATATACAAGTAAAGACAATACTCAGTGTTATTAAAAATAAAGGTATTTACTTGGGTGACACAGTACCAAAAATATCTTAGAGACAATACTACTTCTGGAGGTAAGTATTATACACAATATATACACTAGACACCAAAATTAGACAAGTAAATAGTCATAGAACAATGGAAACAATAGGAAATGCTATAGACTGCAAAGGGAGAAAATGGGTCTAGGGGCAACACAAACCATATACTAAGAAAGTGGAATGTGAATCATGAATTCCCCCTAGACAAGTGTAGTGCGTGTAGAATCACTGGGAGAGTAAGAATACAGTAGAGGTAAGTAAATTACCCCAACCCAGAGCCCAGAAAAGAGCCCAGAAAAGCAGGAGTAAAGTAGTGCAAGTTTCCTTAGGACACACTACACCTCGTGATTGGGATTTTGCAGCAGCCAACCAAGTCTGCGAAGAACAACTGCTGGATTCCTGGACCTGGAGACCTGCAAAGGAAGGGAACCAAGTCCAGAAGTTGAAAGATATTTCAGGAAGGACAGGATCCCCTGCCAACCCAGAAGAGGGTGCAAAAGAAGAGTCCCCGGTTAGTCAAAGACTGCAGGAATGCACCCTAGAAGATGCCTGCAGGTTCCTGCATGATGGAAAATATGTCCCACGGTGTGAAGATTGTTGCAGACGTGATTTTGTGTTGGAAGTCACCAACAAGCCTTGGTTACGACAAAAGTGTGTTTTGCATCAAAATGGCGATGGATGGACCGAGGAGGGACCTGGAGGTCTCAACTCTGAGTGAGGAGGAAGAGGGGGCACTCAGCACTTTAGAGAGCCCTCAGGATGCCGGCCAGCACCCCTGGAGGTCCCAGGACACGGGGACAAAGGAGGTGCAAAACACAGTTGATTCAGCACAACAAAGGAGGGTCCCACGCCGCCGGAGAACAAATCAGCAATTTGAGAATTGCAGGATGGAGTGCTGGAGACCTGGGTCAGGCTGTGCATGAAGAAATTATGAAAAGAGTGCACAGAGGCCTCAGAAGATGCAGTACACAGGGGAGGGGGTACCATCAGTTCCATCACTCTCGGGGAAGGCAAGGTCTTACCTCCTCCAAATTGTGTCAGCAGGACCTCAGGACAGTCTATGTCAAAGATGTCCACCCTCTGTGTCCTTAGGAGGACGCTTGTCTTTTTGAGAGGAGTCAAAGGGTACCGGTCGTCGTCTTGGAAGGTGCCTGCTTGGAGCAGGGGAGTGACTCCGTCATTCCATGGGAGATTTCTTCGGCCCTTCTGGTGCAGGATGAAGACAAGGAGTCCCCAGAGCGTGCACTCCATAGAAACTGTTGCAGTTGCTGACTTGGAGCTGAGGTTGCAGAAGAAAAGTATCTCTGGTGGATACTTTGTTGCACTTACAGCATTTCTTGGAGCAGGCTGCGGTTGATCCGAGGTCAGGGGTGTCTGAAGTTGTTGCAGAGGATTCCTGAAGGAAACTTGCAAGCAGAATCTGAAGATAACCCACAGGAAATACCCTAAGTAGCTCTGAGAGGGGAATTGGCTACCTTATCAGCTAGGGACCTATCAGGAGGGATCTCTGATGTCACCTGCTGGCACTGGCCACTCAGAGGCTCCAGAGTGCCCCCACACCTTCCAAAGCAAGATGGCTGAAGTCTGGGTCACACTGGAGGAGCTCTGGGCACCACCCCTAGAGTGGTGATGGACAGGGGACTGGTCACTCGCCTTTCCTTTGTCCTATTTCATGCCAGAGCAGGGGAGAAGGGGTCCATGAACTGGTGCAGACTGGCTTATGCAATGAGGGCACCATCTGTGCCCTTCAAAGCATTTCCATAGGCTGGGGGAGGCTACCCCTCCCCAGCCAGTAACACCTATTGCCAAAGGGAGAGGAAAGCAGAGGAAATGCTTTGTTCTGTCTTCCTCGGACTGGGCTGCCCAGACCACAGGAGGGCAGAACCCTGTCTGTGAGGTGGCAGGAGATAAGGCTGCAGTGCAAGCCTCAGAGAGCTGGTTTGGCAGAACTGGGGGTCCATGGTGGACCCCCCAGGATGCATGGAATTGGCTCCCCAACACCAGATTTGGAATGGGGGGACAATTCCATGATCTTAGACATGTTACAGGGCCATATATACCATTGTGAAGCTACATATAGGTATTGACCTATATGTAGTGCACGTGTGTAATGGTGTCCCCGCACTCACAAAGTCTGGGGAAATGGCCCTGAACTATGTGGGGGCACCTTTGCTAGTGGAAGGGTGCCCTCACACTTAGTAACTTTGCACCTAACCTTCAACAAGTGAAGATTAGACATATAGGTGACTCTCACAGGATCCATATTGTTGGACCTCAGGGTCATCAATAAACACCTCTGAGCTGCTCGACAGTCCTTTGTATCCCAGGGATTGTTTAATGGGCTCCTAGTTGCACCAATGTTAGAACATTTCGAATTAGTGTTAGTCAAATCTTAGGGTAAATTTTCTCGAAGAAAGCATTAGAATATTGGAAGGTAGTAAAACATTGGCAAACGCATTGTATATCCCTGTCATGATTGTTCGCTATAACTGAATATTTAACTAACCTATGTTATTACTAATAATAGGTTGGATTAAATAATTTAGGGGGTCATTCTGACCCCCGCCGGTGGCGGAAGCCGCCCGCCTGGCGTGAACCGCCAGAAGACCGTACCGCGGTCAAAAGGCCGCGGCGGTCATTCTGACTTTCCCGCTGGGCTGGCGGGCGACCGCCAAAAGGCCGCCCACCCGCCCAGCGGGAAAGCACCAGCAACGAGGAAGCCGGATCCGAATGGATCCAGAGGAGTTGCTGGTGTGCGACAGGTGCAGTTGCACCCGTCGCGATTTTCAGTGTCTGCTAGGCAGACACTGAAAATCAATGTGGGGCCCTGTTAGGGGGCCCCACGACACCCGTTCCCGCCAGCCTTCACCGCCAGAACCAGGCTGGCGGGAAGGGGGTTGGAATCCCCATGGCGGCGCTGCTTGCGCGCCGCTGTGGAGGATTCACAGGGGCAGGGGAAAACCGGCGGGAAACCACCGGTTTCCCTTTTCTGACCGCGGCTTTACCGCCGCGGTCAGAATTGCCCTTGATGCACCGCCAGCCTGTTGGCGGTGCATCCTCCAACCCCGGCCCTGGCGGTCCATGACCGCCAGGGTCGGAATGACCCCCTTAATGTATTCATGGCCCAAGACTCAAATAGGTTTCCTAACAATACTAGACACATTGGTCGATGGTCACTATCTTCTCTCTTATCCACCTTGAATTCTATCAAATTCCTCCAAATTGTGGCATTTACCAGAGCAGAATTAATTCTATATTAATTATCACCTCTTTTGAAGGTAAATACGCTTGGTCTAGCAGATGGCAATCTGCTGCTGCAAGCACACAAACCATGCTTTGCCACAAAGTGGGTACGTTTCACAATAGCCACAGTACATGGAACAGTAATACCCGCTTCCTTTGAAAACTATAGCTTCAACGCTTACAGAGCTAAGCCCACTGTCTAATTTCTCCACTACTGGAGACTCAGGGGCATATTTATACTCTGTTTGCGCCGGAATTGCGTCTTTTTTTTGACGCAATTTCGACGCAAAACTAACTCCATATTTATACTTTGGCGTTAGACGCGTCTAGCGCCAAAGTCCATGGAGTTTGCGTCATTTTTTAGCGTGGACACCTACTTTGCGTTAATGAGATGCAAGGTAGGCGTTCCCGTCTAAAAAAGTGACTCCGAGGCATGTGTGCCGTATTTACACTCCCGGGCAAAATTCACGCCCGGGAGTGGGCGGGTCAAAAAAAATTACGTACGGCCGCTTTCGCGCCGTTTTTTTGCGCCTGGAAAAGGCAGCCGTTAAGGGACCTGTGGGCTCTGAAGGAGCCCAGAGGTGCCCTCCCATGCCCCCAGGGACACCCCCTGTCACCCTTGCCCACCCCAGGAGGACACCCAAGGCTGGAGGGACCCATCCCAGGGACATTAAGGTAAGTTGAGGTAAGTGTTTTTTTTTTTTGTTTTTTGTGGCATAGGTGGGCCTGATTTGTGCCCCCCTACATGCCACTATGCCCAATGACCATGCCCAGGGGACAGAAGTCCCCTGGGCATGGCCATTGGGCAAGGGGGCATGACTCCTGTCTTTGCTAAGACAGGAGTCATTTCTATGGGGGTTGGGAGTCGAAAAAAATGGCGCAAATCGGGTTGAGGCGAAAAATTTGCCTCAGCCTGACTTGCCCCATTTTTTGGCGCCCAAGCTCCATATCCCCCTACGCCGGTGCTGCCTGGTGTACGTCTTTTTTTTCGACGCACACCAGGCAGCGCCGGCGGCTAACGCCGGCTAACGTCATTGATTAAATACGGCGCCCGCATGGTGCTTCAGAATGGCGTTAGCCGGCGCTAATTTTTTTGACGCAAAACTGCGTTAGCGCAGTTTTGCGTCAAAAAGTATAAATATGGCCCTCAGTACTGGCCACTCCAGGTCTAAGATAGACATTAAACAGATATTCTTTGGCCTGATTCATGATTCCTATCTTTAAAACTAATATTTCTGCTGAAGGAAGACTCAGTATTTCTATTGTCACATTCAGAGAAATCTTGACCCATGTAACCAATCCCTCTGAGGGCCTGCCTCTTACTGAGGGCAGTGCGTTAACACTAAGGCCCAAATTTAAGAGGGTGTAGTGTCTCCTTGTGCCACATTAGTGTACTTTTTATGATGCTAATGTGGCCCAATGAGGCCAGATTTGCCGCAACATACTTACAAACTGGTGCAAGGCATCCATTGTGCCACTTTGTAACCTCTTGCACCACATTATGCCTGTGCCAGACATAATGTATGCAAGGGGGGCGTTCTGTTGTTAGGGGGAATGCAAAAATGGCACAGTAGAATCTAAAAGATTCCACTGCACCATTTTTAGCGGCTATTTTTAACGCCTGCATATAGCAGGCGTTAAAAGGGGGCATACCATTGTTTTCAATGAACGACTATGTACTCTCATGATTAATGTAGGAGGCTGGCCTGGTGTGTGGTGGGTACCCAAGATACCTACACCATATACCAGGTCCAGGTATCCCTTATTAGTGTAGTGTAGTCAGTGTCTATAAGCCGGGCACTCTAGAGGGAGCTGTGGATGAGCAGCCAAGGTTTATCTAGAAGAAATGCAAAGCTCATGCAATACCACTGTAGTCACACAGTACTTACACACATGAAACAAAACACTCAGTGTTACAAAAATTAAAGGTTCTTTATTTTGGTGACACAAACACCAAAAATAACAAAGAGTGCAATTAGTGAAAATCACAATAGCAAGAAATAACCCCAGGGGAGAACAAACCATATGCTAAAAAAGTGGAATTCGAGAGTCCGTCCCCCACCTAGGTAAGTGGAGTGTGTAGAGGGGAGATAGGAGTATTAGGGAAAGCCCAAAGGTAAGTATTACAACACCCCCAATAACCAGGAAAGCGGGAGTAAATCACTATAAATCCCCAGAACACCCACTTATAAGAGAAGGACAATGCAAAGCCCAGATGAGACTGCAACTGTGGCTCCTGGAGAAGAGGATCTATGGAAGAAGGGTATAAAGTCCAACAAGCACAGCAAAGTCCAGGAAGGGCAGGAGCCCCTACCCATCGAACTGAAGGTACAAGCAATGAGCCAACAGTGAGGACGGAGAGTCAGTACTGCACCCAAGAAGACGAAATCGAGTTCTTGGAGGATGCAGGTGATGTCCCACACCGGAAGGAAGATTGTAGTTGGGTTTGTGTAGGAAGGTACCATCTTCCTCGGCATGTTACCCCCATTTTTACCTGTATGTCAGTATGTTTTTGCCTTTCTCACTGGGATCCTGCTGGTCAAGACCCCAGTGCTCATAATTTATGGCCTAATGGGTATCCCTGTGTAGTGCCTAACTGTGTCACTGAGGCTCTGCTAACCAGAACCTCAGTGCTTATGCTCTCTCTGCTTTTAAATTTGTCACTGTAGGCCAGTGACTTAACTTACCAATTTCAATTGGCATACTGGACCCCCCTTATAAGTCCCTAGTATATGGTACCTAGGTACCCAGGGCATTGGGGTTCCAGGAGATCCATATGGGCTGCAGCATTTCTTTTGCCACCCATAGGGAGCTCAGACAAACCCTTACACAGGACTGCAATTGCAGCCTGTGTGAAATAGTGCACACACTATTTCACAGCCATTTTTCACTGCACTAAGTAACTTATAAGTCACCTATATGCATAACCTTCATTTACTGAAGGCTAGGTGCAAAGTTACTGTGTGTGAGGGCACTCTTGCACTAGCAAAGGTGCTCCCACGTTGTCCATGACCAATTCCCCAGACTTCGGGAGTGCGTGGACATTATTATAAGCGTGCCCTACATATGTCAATACATATATGTAGCGTCACAATGGTAACTCCGAATATGGCCATGTGAGATGTCTAAGATGGCCATGTGAGGTGTCTAAGATCATGGATCATGGCGGTTTCTAAGATTAGGTATTAGCCATCTTGAATTTAAAGGTTTGGGGCCCCCTTGGAGACCTCTGAGTGACCAGTGCCAGCAGGTGATGTCAGAGACCCCTCCTTATAGGATGAATGCCTGGGTAGGTAGCCAATCCCACTCTCAGGGCTATTTCAGGTCTCTCTTCTGGTGTTTCCTCAGATTCAGTTTGAAAGATTCCTCCAAGACTCCCCTGTATCCTCTGCTTCAGCTTCTGACCATCGGATTAACAGAAGACTGCTCCAGGAACCGCTGTAACTGTAACAAAGTATCCAGGATAACTCCTGAGACATGCAACTTCAGCTCCAGACAGAATTTGCAACAGTTTCCAAGGTGTGCATGCTCTGAGGGCTGTCTGTCTTCACCCTGCACCAGAAGAACGGAAGGAATCTCCCGTGGAGTAATGGAATCACTTCCCTGCTTCTGCAGGCACCCTTCTGCGATGACAACCAGTACTCTGGAGATCCTCTCCTGACAATGAGCATGCTCCTTGGAACACAGGTGGTGGACCAAAGTGACCCAAACTGTCCAAAGGTCAAATTGTCCAAATTTGGTGGAGGTAAGAGCTTGCCTCCCCGTGCTGCAACAGTGCGCCAGTGCAATGCATCTTCTTCAGCTCTTTGGGCTTCTGTGCACGTCTTCCAAAGGTTCTTTGTGCACAGCGTAGCCCAGGTCCCCAGCACTTCATCCTGTGATGCACAGCTCTCTGAGTTGTTCTCTGGCAACGTGGGACCCTCCAGTGTAGTGCTGCAAAGACCACACTTTGCATCTTCTTTGTCCCCATGTTCTGGGACTCCAGTGTATGCTACCTGGTCTTCTGATGGCTCTCTGAAGTGCTCAGAGCTCCCTCTGCCTCTTCAGTCTGAGTTGAGGCCCCCAGGTCCCTCCTGGGTCCAGGCAGCACCATTTTAACGCAATCCGCAACATTGCTTGATCCAAGGCTTGTTGGACTTATCCAGCGCTGCAACTCGCCTGCATCCAATATCTCCACATGGGACATCCTTTGTATCATGTAGGAACCCGCAGCCATCCTCTTTGGTGCTCTTCTGCAGACTTCTTCCAACCGGAGAATCCTCTTTTGCACCATCTTCTAGGTTGGCAGGGGCTCCTGTCCTTCCTGGAATCTTCTGGGACTTCTGGACTTGGTCTACTATCTTTACAAGTGTTCAGGTCCAGGAATCCACCATTTGTTGGTTGCAGTCTTGCTTGGCTCTTGCAATACCTCTAATCACGACTTGTAATGTGTCCTGAGGAAACTTGCAGTAATTTACTCCTACTTTCCTGGGCTCTGGGGTAGGGTATTTTACTCACGTTTGTGGTTTTCTTACACTTCAAGGGCCCCTCTACACACTACACGTGCCTAGGGGGGGAATTTGTGATTGACATTCCACTTTCTTAGTATATGGTACGTGTTGCCCCTAGGCCTATTTCTTCCCATTGCATTCTATTGTATTTTCTATTGTTTGCACTATCCTGTGACTATTTACTTACCTGATTTTGGTCTCTAGTGTATATATTGTGTATAATACTTACCTCCAGAAGGAGTATTGCCTCTAAGATATTTTTGGCCAAGTGGAAATAAAATAAAGAACCTTTATTTTTGGTAACACTGAGTATTGTCTTCACTTGTGAATAAGTACTGTGTAACTATAGTGGTATTGCAGGAGAATTGCATGTCTCCCAGTTCAGCCTTAGCTGCTATGCAACAGCTACCTCTATCAGCCTAAGCTGCTAGAACACTACTACATTTCACTAATAAGGGATAACTGGAACTGGTATAAGGTATAAGTTCCTAAGGTACCCACTACAAACCAGGCTAGCCTCCTACATTGGTGGTGCAGCGGTGCGATAAGTACTTGCAATTGCTTTACCACTTTGTTACTAGTACTTTTCACAATAAAAGCTTGTTCCAATACTTAGGGCCTCATCCCGACCCTGGCGGTCATGGACCACCAGGGCCGGGGACGGAGGAAGCACCGCCAACAGGCTGGCGGTGCTTCAAGGGCAATTTTACCGCCGCAGTCAGAAAAGGGCAACCGGCGGTTTCCCGCCGGTTTACCCCTACCCCAAAGAATCCTCCATGGCGGCGCTGCTCGCAGCACCGCCATGGGGATTCCGACCCCCTTCCCGCCATCCTGGTCCTGGCGGTAAAAACCGCCAGGAACAGGATGGCGGGCACGGGTGTCGTGGGGCCCCTGGGGGCCCCTGCACTTCCCATGCCACAGGCATGGGCAGTGCAGGGGCTCCCTAACAGGGCCCCATAATGATTTTCAGTGTCTGCCTAGCAGACACTGAAAATCGCGACGGGTGCCACTGCACCCGTCGCACACCTTCAACTCCGCCGGCTCCATTCGGAGCCGGCTTCATTGTTGAAGGGGCTTTCCCGCTGGGTCGGCGGGCGGCCTTCTGGCGGTCGCCCTCCGGCCCAGCGGGAAAGTCAGAATGACCGCCGCGGTCATTTGACCGCGGTACGGTCTTCTGGCAGTTCCCGCCAGGCGGGCGGCTTCCGCCGCCCGCCGGAGTCGGAATGACCCCCTTAGAGCTATACATAATTGTACCTAGAAGTCACATTTAACTTTCTAAGAAGTTCTTTAAAACTTTCTAAAACATTCTGAACAGTATTCTTTTCTCTAAAAAGTTAGGCCTACTAGCTTACTAACATTTGTCTCTTTTTCCTAAACTCTTTCTGTCAAAATGTCTGTTGTAGAGGCTACCCCTAGGGTTGTGAAAACAACATATGAAGGTTTGAACTTGAAAAGCTTGAAGGGTCTCTGCATTAAAAGACGTTTAGGGATTGTTAATAAATCCAATAAGGAATTCCTCTTAAATTTTCTGATCAGGGACTTAGCACTAGTCAGGAACAGCCAGAGGGGGAAGTTGAGGAAACGTCCAACCAGGTAGGCTCAGAGAACCATTCTGATAATCCTAGGGAGGGTCTTTCCACTGATCTTTCCATCAACAAACCCCCCTAGTGTAGCTGGGAGTTGGAAGGGGTCACACACCAGTAGGTCTCCCTGCACACCTAGAAGCCAGGTAACTAGAGTGGCTCAAGTTGGGGAAAGATCTGCCTCTGCCAATTCCAATGTCACTTCTGTCTCAAAGCGTCCCACACTTCCAACCCTGAGGTCCAGTCCCTAGATAGGGAACTCAGAAAGCTGGGGCTAGAGGAGGCCAGACTGAGGCTACAGCAGCAACAGTTGGCCTTAGACAGGGAATCCCTGGCTGTAGAAGGGGAAAGGCAGGGGTTGGGGTTAGTTCCTCATGGTGGCAGCAGCAGTTTCAGGAACTCCAGTGTTAGGGAACGTACATTTAATTCCAGAAATCTGAACAAAGTTGTTCCCACTTACAAGGGTGTGGATGACATCTATAAGTGGTTTGCTGCACTTGAGAGGACTTGTAAAGTTCAGATGGTCCCTCAAGCTCAGTGGGCTGCAATCCTGTGGTTGTCTTTCACTGGCAAGGGGAGAGACAAACTCCTTATTGTTAGGGAGGATGACTCAGCCAACTACTCCATTCTCAAAAGTCTTGGATGGTCTGGGCCTAAGCACTGAGCAATATAGAATAAAATTCAGAGAGACCAGAAAAGAGACTTCACATGACCGGATAGACTTTGTAGACTATTCTGTGAAGGCCTTAGAAGGTTGGTTAAATGGCAGTAAGGTGACTGACTGTGAAAGCCTGAATAACTTAATTCTGAGAGAGCATATATAGAACAATAGTGTGCCTGATTTGTTGCATCAGTATCTTGTGGACTCAGATCTGACCCCTCCCCAAGAATTGGATAAGAAGGAAGACAATGGGTCAGAACAAGGGTGAGCAGAAAATTTTATACAGAGGGTGACAAAGACAGCAAGAAGAAGGATGGTAAGTCTCATGACAGGGATGGGGACAAAGATAACAAATCTTCAGACTCTTCATCAGGCCCACAAAAATCCTCTGGGGGTAGTGGGTCCAAATCCTTTTCACACAATCAGAAAAAGCCATGGTGTTATCTTTCTAAAGCTAAAGGCCATTGGGCAAGTGACCCCACGTGTCCAAAAAGAAACACCAAACCTCACACCACCACAACCCCTCTGCTTCCACTAGTGCCCCTAGTAATAGCAGTTGTGGTGGGAAGAACACTACAAAAAGCCAGTCAAAGGGTGTAGATGGGCTCACTTTTGGTAATGTAGTGGTGGTTGATCTAGTAAGGGAGATCACTGAGGCTGTTTTAGTCTGTGATGGTAGCATTGACCTTGCTACCTGATTTGCTTGTCCCCTTTATATGGATAAGTACAAGCAACTAGCCCTAATAAATTGTGTTCAGGTTGTAGCCTACAGGGACACAGGTGCCAGTGTCACTATGATGATGGAGAAACTGGTAGCCCCTGAGCAACACCTACTTGGTTATAACTATCAAGTGACGGACGCCGATAACAAGACTGTTAGCCACCCCATGGCTGTTGTGAATCTCACTGGGGGGGGTTCCCTGGTCCAAAGAAAGTTGTGGTAGCCACTGACTTACATGTAGAGTGTCTATTACGAAATGATTTGGAGCCTTCAGCTTGGGTTAAAGTAGAGTTGGAGGCCCATTCAGCAATGCTGGGCATTCCAGGGCACATCTTTGCTCTTACTAGGGCTCAGGCCAAGAAGCAAAGAGGACAGGGAAACTTGGATCCTGGAACAATGGACCAAGTGCTCCCAAAAGCTGTGGGTAGAAAGGGCAAACCCTTGTCCTCTATCCCTCCCTTTCCAGATGATTCCCTTTTTTGTGAGGAGGAGTCTACTCCCTGTGCAGAACCTACACCAGAGGAGCTTGAAGCTGACACAGCTGAGACTTTAGGTGCAGGGGGGCCTGCCAGCTAGGAACTGAGTGTGGCACAGCAGACCTGTCCCACACTGGAGGGTCTCAGACAGCAAGCTATCAAACAGCAAAAGGGGGATGTCAATGATGCCCACAGAGTTTACTAGGAGAATAATCTCCTCTATATTGAGGCAAGGGACCCTAAACCTGGTGCCACCAGGAGACTTGGCATCCCTTTACAGTATAGGGAATTCCTCCTAACTCTGGCACATGACAGTCCTTTGTCTGAACATTTAGGGCAAAGTAAAACATGGGACAGACTTGTTCCCCCATTTTCACTAGCCTCATATGTCAGAGGACAGGGAAACTTGGATCCTGGAACAATGGACCAAGTGTTCCCAAAAACTATGGGTAGAAGGGCAAACCCTTGTCCACTATCCCTCCATCTCCAGAAGATTCCCTTTTTAATGAGGAGGAGTCTACTCCCTGTGCAGAACCTACACAAGAGGACCTTGAAGCTGACACAGCTGAGACTTTAGGAGCAGGGGTGCCTGCCAGCTAGGAACTGAGTGTGGCACAGCAGACCTGTCCCACACTAGAGGGTCTCAGATAGCAAGCTGTCAAACAGCAAAAGGGGGATGTCAATGATGCCCACAGAGTTTACTGGAAGAATAATCTCCTCTATACTGAGGCAATGGACCCTAAACCTGGTGCCACCAGGAGACTGGTCATCCCTTTACAGTATAGGGAATTCCACCTAACTCTGGCACATGACATTCCTTTGTCTGAACATTTAGGGCAGAGTAAAACAGACTTGTTCCCCATTTTCAAGAGCCTCATATGTCAGAGGGCACTAAGGAGTTTTGTGGCTCCTGTGTCACCTGCCAAGCCAGTGGCAAGACTGGTGGCACCCCAAATGCCCCCTTAATCCAACTGCCAGTGGTTGGGGAGCCCTTTAAGAGGGGAGAGGTTGATATTGTTGGTTCCCTTGACCCTCCAACAGCTTCTGGCAATAGATCCATCCTTGTGGTGGTGGACCATGCCACAAGGTATCCAGAAGCTATCCCCTTAAGGTCCACTACAGCTCCTGCAGTGGAAAAGGTCCACCTGTGAATATTTTCCAGGGTGGATTTCCCTAAGGAAGTTGTATCAGACAGAGGTAGTAACTTCATGTTTGCATACCTCAAAGCAATGTGGAAGTAGTGTGGTGTAACATACACATTCACCACCCCTTATCATCCACAAACAAATGGATTGGTTGGGAGGTTTAATAAAACTCTCAAAAGCATGATTATAGGACTCCCTGAAAAACTCAGAAGGAGATGGGATGTCCTCTTGCCATGCCTCCTTTTTCCCTACAGGGAGGTATCCCAGAAAGGAGTGGGCTACAGCCCCTTTGAACTCCTCTTTGGTCACCCTGTTAGGGGTCTCCTTGCTCTTGTAAAGTAGGGTTGGGAGCAACCTTTAAAGTCCCCTAAACAAGACATTGTGGACCATGTACTTGACCTAAGATCCAGAATGGCTGAGTACATGAAAAAGGCCACTAAAAACCTTCAGGCCAGCCAAGAGCTCGAAAAGCAATGGCATGACCGGAAGGCTGTCCTGACACAGTACCACCCAGGACACGAGGTATGGGTATCGGAGCCTGTGGCCCCAAGAGCACTCCAGGACAAATGGAGTGGACCCCATCTCATTGTGGAGAAGAAAGGTAAGGTCACCTACCTGGTGGACCTGGGCACTACCAGAAGCCCCCTTAGGATGCTTCATTTCAATCTCCTTAAACCTCACTACGATAGGGCTGATTAAACCCTACTCATGGCCACAGATGAGGGGCAGGAAGAAGAGAGTGACCCTCTCCCTGACCTCTTCTCCAACACTGAAGCTGATAGCTTAGTGGAAGGAGTGGTTCTTGCAGACTGTCTCACTGCAGAGCAGAGGAAGGAGTGCAAAAACCTTCAAGGACACTTTTCTGACCTCTTTTCCCTAATACCTTGTACAACTACCGGGTGTGAACATTCAATTGATACTGGAGACAGTTTGCTTGTCACAAGTAAGATTTATAGGCAGCCTGACCATGTCAGAGATTGTATTGAATCTGAGGTGCAGAAAATGTTAGATCTGGGAGTTATTGAGCCCTCTGATAGCCCCTGGGCCAGCCCAGTGATGCTTGTCCCCAAACCTCATTGCAAAGAAGGAAAGAGAGAAATGTGGTTTTGTGTGGACTATAGAGGACTTAATACTGTAACCAAAACTGATGCTCACCCTATACCCAGGGCAGATGAGTTCATAGATACACTGGCTTCTGCCTAGTACTAAAGCACCTTTGATCTGACTGCAGGTTATTGGCAGATCAAGTTATCAGAGGACGCAGAAGCAAAAACTGCATTTTCTACCATGGGAGGGCATTACCAATTTACAGTTATGCCCTTTGGTTTGAAAAATGGACCTGCCACTTTCCAGAGGCCGTGAATACAGTCCTCCAAGATTTGGACGCTTTCAGTGCAGCATACTTAGATGACATTGCTGTATTTAGCTCCACCTGGGATGACCACCTGGTCCACCTATGGAAAGTTTTGGAGACCCTGCAAAAGGCAGGCCTCACTATCAAGGCTTCAAAGTGCCAGATAGGGCAGGGGAAAGTGGTTTATCTGGGCCACCTGGAAAGTGGAGAACAGATTGCACCACTACAGGGAAAGATCCAGACAATTATTGGCTGGCCTCCCCCTACTACTCAGACTCAGGTCAGAGCCTCCTTAGGTCCCACTGGGTATTACAGGAGGTTCATTAAGAACTATGGCTCCATTATTGCCCATCTTAATGACCTCATTTCAACGAAAATGCCTAAAAAGGTATATTGGACAGCAAGCTGTCAGAAAGCTTTTCAGCAGCTTAAGCAGGCTATGTGCAGTGCACCTGTCTTAAACAGCCCAGATTGCTCTAAAAAATTAATTGACCAGACAGATGCTTCTAAACTGGTGGTTAGGGCAGTGTTATCACAACTTAACTCAGAGGGCCAGGATCAACCTGTGGCTTTTATCAGTAGGAGGTTGACCCCCAGAGAAAAGTGTTGGTCTGCACTGAGAGGGAGGCCTTTGCTGTGGTCTGAAGAAGTTGAGACCCTACTTATTTGGGACTCACTTCATTGTTCAAACAGACCACAAACCCCTCTTATGGCTAACACAGATGAAAGGTGAAAACCCTAAATTGGTGAGGTGGTCCATTTCCCTAAAGGGGATGGACTTTACAGTGAAACACAGACCTGGGAGTACCCACTCCAATGCAGATGGACTCTCCAGATATTTCCACTTAGACAATGAAGACTCATCTGGGCAAGGTTAGCCTTATTGTCCCTCGTGTGGGGGGGTTGTGTAGGAAAATACCATCTTTCTTGGCATGTTACCCCCAGTTTCTACCTGTATGTCAGAATAGTTTGCCTGTCTCACTGGGATCCTGCTGGTCAGGACCCCAGTGCTCATAGTTTGTGGCCTAATGTGTGTGTTGTCAGTAGTGCTTACCTGTGTCACTGAAGTCCTGCTAACCAGAACTTCAGTGCTTATGCTCTTTCTACTTCCAAATTAGTCACTATAGTTTAGTCACTTCATTTTCCAATTCCAATTCTAATTGGCACACTGGACCCCCCTTATAAGTCCCTCGTATATGGTACCTAGGTACCCAGGGCATAGGGGTTCCAGGAGATCCTTATGGGCTGTAACATTTCATTTGCCCCCCATAAGGAGCTCAGACAAACCCTTTCACAGGACTGCCACTGCATCCTGCGTGAAATAGTGCACACACTATTTCACAGTCATTTTCACTGCACTTAAGTAACTTATAAGTCACCTACATATCTAACCTAAGTTTACAGAAGGCTAGGTGCAAAGTTACTAAGTATGAGGGCACCCTGGCACCAGCAAAGGTGCCCCCAGGCTGTCCAGGGCCAATTCCCTGGACCTTGTGAGTTCGGGGATACCATTACACATGTGCACTACATATAAGTCAATACCTCTATGTAGCTTCACAATGGTAACTCCGAATATGGCCATGTAAGGTTTCTAAGATCATGGAATTGTCCCATGGGCCACGATGGACCCCTAGTACTACCAAACCAGCTCTCTGAGGCTTGACCTGCAGCGACCGCTGCTGCCACATCACAGACAGGGTTCTGCCCTCCTGGAGTCTGAGAAGTTCAGTCCCAGGAAGGCAGATCAAAGCATTTCCTTTGGGAGGAGGGTGTTACACCGCTCCCTTTAGAAATATGTGTTACAGGCTTAGGAAGGGTAGCCTCCCCCAGCCTCTGGAAATGCTTTGAAGGGCACAGATAGTGCCCTCCATGCATAAGCCAGTCTACACCAGTTCAGGGACCCCCAGTCCCTGCTATGGCGCGAAACTGGACAAATGAACTGTCCATCACTACCCCAGGGGTGGTGGCCAGAGCTCCTCCTGTGTGTCCCTGGCATTAGCCATCTTGTTTTCCAAGGTGTGGGGACACTCTGGAGTGTCCAGTGTCAGCAGGTGATGTCAGAGACCCCTCCTGATAGATGCATACCTGGTTAGGTAGGCAATCCCCCTCTCAGGGTTATTTAGGGTCTCTTTTGTGGGTTGCACTTCAGATTCAGCTTGCAAGTTTCCACCAGGAATCCTTTGCAACCCCTGCTTCTTCCTCTGACCATCGGATCAACTGCAGACTGCTCCAGGAACTGCTGTAACTGCAACAAAGTATCCAGAAAGGCTACTGTGACCAGGCAACTTCAGCTCCAGCCAGCAACTGCAACAGTTTCCAAAGTGTGCACACTCTGGGGACTCCCTGTCTTCACCCTGCACCAGAAGGTTCGAAGAAATCTCCTGTGCAGTGACAGAGTCACTTTCCATAACTCCAGCAGGCACCTTCTAAGATGAGGATCGGTTCTCTGGGACTCCTCTCCTGGTGACAAGCTTGCTTCCTGGAACACAGGTGGTGGACCCCTTCAACACAGACTGTCCTATGCTCCAGCTCTCCAAATTTGGCAGAGGTAAGAGCTTGCCTTTCCCATTTGTGACAGTACCTCTGTGCACTGCGTCATCTCTACCTCCTGAGGCCACTGTGCACTATCTGCAAGAATCCTTCATGCACAGCCTGGCCCAGGTCCCCAGCACTCTATCCTGTGACGCTCACCTCGCTGAGTTGTTCTCTGGTGGCGTGGGGCCTTCTTTTGTAGTGTTCTAGCAACTGAAATTTGCATCTTCTTTGTCCCCATGTCCTGGGACCTCCGTGGGTGCTGCCTGGTCATCTGTGGGTTCCCTCCAGTGTTGGGAGCCCCCTCTGCCTCCTCAGTCCGAGTTGATGCCCCCAGGTACCTCCTGGGTCCAGGTAGCGCCATTTTGACGCAATCCGCAACATTGCTTGATCCTAGGCTTGTTGGACGAGTCCAACGCTGCAACTCGCCTGCATCCAACATCTCCACGTGGGACATCCTTTGCATCATGCAGGAACCTGCAGCCATCTTCTTTGGTGCTCTTCTGAAGACTTCTTCCAATCGTAGAATCCTCTTTTGCACCATCTTCTAGGTCGTCATGGGCTCCTGTCCTTCCTGGAATCTTGTGCGACTTCTGGTCTTGGTCTCCTATCTTTACAGGTCTTTAGGTCCAGGAATCCACCATTTGCTGTTTGCAGTCTTGCTTGGCTCTTGCAATAACTCAAATCATGACTTGTAGTGTGTCTTGCGGAAACTTGCAGTACTTTACTCCTACTTTCCTGGGCTCTGGGTGGGGTATTTTACTCACCTTTGTGGTTTTCTTGCACTCCCAGGGCCCCTCTATACACTACACCTGCCTGGGGGGGGGGGGATTTGTGATTTACATCCCACGTTCTTAGTATATGGTTTGTGTTGCCCCTAGGTCTATTTCTTTCTGTTGCATTCTATGGTATTTTCTATTGTTTGCACTATCCTGTGACTATTTACTTACCTGATTTTGGTCTCTAGGCCCATTGCAATCTATTGTATTTTCTACTGTTTGGACTATTCTATTACTGTTTACTTACCTGGTTTTGGGTACTAGTGTATATATTTTGTATAGTACTTACCTCCAGAAGGATTATTGCCTCTAAGATACTTTTGGTCTTCTGTCACTAAAATAAAGTACCTTTATTTTTGGTAATAGTAAGTATTGCCTTTTATTGTGTATAAGTACTGTGTAACTATAGTGGTATTGCAGGAGCTTTGCATGTCTCCTAGTTCAGCCTAAGCTGCTCTGCCTCAGCTACCTCTAGACAGGCTAAGTTGCCAGAACACTGCCTACATTTCACTAATAAGGGATATCTGGACCTGGTATAAGGTACCCACTACAAACCAGACCAGCCTCCTACACCCTGTCATAGATTTCTATGGCGATGCTTAAAAAGCACCAAACCACTAAATTCAAAGTTGTGTCCCCAGCCTTGGAGGTTTACAAATATAAGGCCCAAACTGCAGCTCTTTATGGAGCAGAATTGTGGGGGGATAAATACATTTGGAAAGAAGTTACTCTCTCTCCCAAACTATACAACCATGCTGCCAGTGTACTTAGATCTTGGCATTAGGAAATTGGAACAAGTAGACATCCTAAGAACCCTATTATTTTGGGTACGTCTCTGGGTTACTCATGAATTTACTCGCTATAGGGAGGGATTGAGAGAACTACTGGAGCTGGATAGAAATAATTATTTCCCATGGTTCTGCTATGTACAGTTCTGGTTTAGCAAGTTAGGCTTGTGGCAAGTTTGAGAGGACCCAAACTCACTAAATGCTCAGTCAAAAAAGGTTTTACTGAGCAGAAACTTACTGGGTATACATGTGAAGCAGTGCACACAATAATCCTAGTATTGGTAGGCTCTCTGTGCAGTTTTTAAATACTAAGGCCCTCATTATGACTTTGGCAGTAAATGCCACCTACCGTAAAGAATTCCCTGGCACTGATAGTGCCTACCGCTATGGTTTTCGTGGCAGTACGGAAGCCACAAAAACCACGGCGGTAGCCGAGGTCATAATTCCGAGGGTGGGATTGTGACGGCAGCCTAGCTGGAGACCGAAGTCTCCAGCCCAGCGGCCGTTAACACCTTGGCAGACAGAGTGGTACATTTGCAGTTTGGCTTGAGCCAAACCGCCAATGTCATAATAGTGGATGTAGATACCGCCAGCTTGTTGGCAGTAATACCTCGACTATTCCACCAGCCGCCAGGATTGTAATGAGGGCCTAAATCTTCTCCATGTTCTGAACTTTATTTGGATACTACGCAACAAGAACTAGCAAAAACACTATTCATGAAGTTTTATTTAGTTATTTTACTGGTTAAAGCATACATGACCAGATGGTCATCTGATTGCACAATAGGGGAGCTAATTATACTTTGTCCACCTTAAATACAGAAGAAAATCATGTACATGTTTTTTTTTTTTTTTGCCCAGTTTAAAATAACACTAGGAAAAAATGGGTTAAACCTATCTGCTGTAACCTGCATACATGGAAATATACTGAGGCACTTTGTATTACAGGAATGGCTCGCAATACATTTTAGGGGCGTTGCGGCACACAGGTACAGGGGATTCTTTTTTTTTTTTTAAATACACTTACCTGCATGATGCTGCCGCTGCTGCCACCACCGTGCCTCGTCTTCTGCAGGCACAGGCTCCCAGCCTGCCCAGCTGCCAATCCTGATGCTACTCTGAACAGCTTTAGAATTCCCTGGGAGCACCCAGCCAAGGCGCTCCCAGGCAGACTAGGAGTCTGTGCCTAATCTCTCCTGCCTGGTAACACAGTGCAGGGCTGGAGAGAGCACAGTGAGCATGTGTGTTTGGCTGGCCCGAAACGGCCGACCAAACTTACATGTGCAATGAGGGGTGAGGGGCGCAATGAGACACTGTGCACTCCCCCTCGTTGTTCGACATCCCCAATGCCCCACCCCTTTTACTACAAAGTTTATTATCATTTTGTAGTAAAAGGTTTGCAGCTGCTGTTGCTGGCAGGGGTGTTGGGGGGGTGACACTCCTCCGCACTAGCGGAGGAGCCGTGCCTGTTGTTTTATAAAGTCAGATTTGACAGCACCCATTTTGTTTAGCCTCAGGAGATATCTTTTTGTTGCTAGCTTAGTGTGGCAGAAGGAGGGATTACAATTGTAGGCACGATTGAATTTGGTTTTGTATCCTCCTTAATATTTGTTTTATTTCCCATCTGCATCAAGAATTGTATTATTGTGGAAGGTTTTATTGGCAGAAGACATTGGTTTGTGTTTTGGATGTATTATATTGTATGATATTTTCTGCTTCTTATGTTTTTTAAACAGAATAAACACTAATAGTATCAGAACTAGACATCACAGGGGCATACAGGTATGTCCTCACATGTACTGTAATGCACCCTGCCTTAGGGCTTCTAAGGCCTGCTATAGGGGTGACTTACATATAATGCATGCACTTACTTGGGCAAGGATCACAATGTGCATGCCATGTTGTGTTTTCAGTATGGGTTTGAGGTTGCTGCGTTTACTTTTTTAAAATTAAAATAATAATGATTATCAGCCTAGTATTTACATTAGTCTAAAGAATAGAGCACAAGGACAAAAAATGGGACCTGATGTAAGTAAATAAAATGTTTTAAATGTGTGCTGTATGCATGTGTGTGTTTGAATGAGGTTATGTTTGAGAATGAGTGAGATTGAGTGTCAAGTAAATCAGCATAAGTGGGTCAGATTAAGTGAGTGAGAAACAGTTACTATAAGTGAGAGTGAGTGAGTTAGTGAGTGAGTGACAATGAATAAGAATTAGTGTGAGAGTGTTAGAGGGTCAGATGGAATGTGAGTGGGAACAAGTGAAAGTGAGTAGGAGTGAGAGAAAGTGTGTATGGATGAGTGAGAAAGTATGAATGAGTGAGAGTAAAAGTGAATGTGAGAGTGAGTGAATGGAAATGAATGCATGAAAATGAATGACTCAGATTGAGTGATACCGTGACAATTTGCTTTTAGCATAGTGGAGGTAATTCTTGGCATTAGGCACTGAGAAAAAATACAGACACAGGCATACTGGAGGAACTTATTGACATACATAGTTCTTGAGGCAACAATACTGGGACTTGCTTTTTGGAAGTACTCTTGGCATAAGTAAGGGTGACTGTAGCATATGGGATGGTAGCAATGAGAAAGTGCTGGCCCTGGTGTACAGAAGATAATTGTTGGCATCCGGGTCATCCTTGGTAAGTGGATGCCATTATTGGAAACATTCTTGCACTGGTACATTGAGACTTAGATTATTCATTTTAGTCCCTTCAGTGTGTATACCTTTTTATAAAATTTAGGTGCTTTAAATTGTGGAAATCACTACCCCAGATGCAGAGTTTCACTATGGTAAAATATAGGGGAAACGTGTTAAAGAATTAACTTGAACATAAATATGAAAATATGTTTATATTAAATATTAATGTAAATTAATGTTATATGGTTATTGTAAATGTACAACAAAAATGCTGCAGCACTAAATTTATTTTGAAATAAATCTTTAATTGCTGTAAATATACTAAATTTACATTATTTTTCTGAAGTTTAAATGAAAAAATTAATTTGCACCTTAAAAAATATATTTTTACTAAGCCTCTATCCTCCAAAATCAACAAACCTTTTGGTTAAATTGCTTACAATTTAAATTAAGTTTGTCACAAAGCATCATTAGAAATAAATGTTTTCTAACAGAGGTTTTTCAAAAATAAATTAATTTATTGCCATTTTTCGATAACCACATTTTTATTGGTTTAAGTACTATACAGCAGGTCATAATCACATCATGCACATAATCACCATCACAATTGTAAACATGTAGCACTATATTCCACAGGGCACCCTGGACAAGCCAATTTAAGCCAACATTATGCTTAAATTGCTTACAATTTAAATTGTTTGTCACAAACATCATTAGAAATAAATGTTTTCTAACAGAGGTTTTTCAAAAATAAATTATTTTATTGCCATTTTTCGATAACCAAATTTTTATTGGTTTCAGTACTATACAGCAGGTCATAATCACATCAAGCACATAATCACCATCACGATTATAAACATGTAGCACTATATTCAATAGGGCACCCTGGACAAGCCAACAGGACTGCCTACCAAACTACATGCTAACAGACTCAATATGTCAAGTCCAGTCCAGAATCTCCCCACAATTTTTTCCATATTTTATGTTATTTAGCTGGACATCCCCAGGCCCTGTATACCAGCTTCTCCTTTTGGACCCACCAGTCCACTCCTGGCCACCCCTGGCAACATTGAGCTATTGTGGGAGGGTCAGGTGTTTTCCGGCAGGATGCATGTCCCATTTTGCTACCAAAGTGGCCAAACAGGTCCCAGTCCGCTCGCATTCCTCCCACACCTTCAAGTACTCCCAATATCAACACCAGTGGGGAGAGGTGCACCCTCCCACTACCACTGAAAAATTTGTGGCCACCGTCTCCCAGCATCACTGTATGACTAGTCAGGACTAGACTATGTGGTAAACATCTACATGTTCATAAGAGATACAGAAGCACCAAGTGTGTGTAAGCAGACCTGCCCTAAATAGATAGTCTGGAGTAAGATGTACACAATTGAGATAGTATGTTTGTATCAGTCTCAGTCTAGAGAATATCATGATGATTCTGGGGGCCATCAGTGCGTCTCTCCAGTCATCATCCTTGAGAGAACACAGCCAACCCTCCCATCAAATTCTGAGGTGACTGATTGAGTCAGGAGCATTAATGACAAGTGTACAGTAGATATGGGAGACACCTCCCTTCCCAAGAGTTCCTATCAAGATCTTTGCCTCAAAAGGATTGAACTCTAGGAGGGACGTAGCCTGTGTGATATGTGTGTGTAGTTAGTGTTGAAACTCCAATTATTTATGGAGCTGAGTCATGGATAGCACATACATGGCCTGGAGATCATGGAAGAAGTGCATATGTGTACCAGACCAAACATCTCCCAACTGTGTAATGCCAATAGTGTCCCAGTGGCCAAAGCCTTCAAATGTTGCCACCTCTCTAGCCACCTATCCGGCCACAGAGGAGTCTGCTAGGTGAATGTAGTGTTCCATCCAGTGTGGTAAAACACCACTCTCGAAACAAGAAAAAACATCCTGGTTTCTTTTTGACAGTGCAGTTTGAACAGTGTCACTGTAAAGCATGGCCATTAGTCTTTAGAACCCCAGAGAATTGAGTTTGACTCTGTAGACCGGGTCAGACCACCAATCATTTATCACTAGGAGCTGTGACGCCAGATAATATAAGTATAGGTTGGTCATGTCAAGGCCTTTGTCAGATAGGGCCCTTTGGCTCTTGGCATAGACCAAGTGTGGTTTAGAGTTATGCCACAAAAAGGCAATGGCCATAGAGTCATATTCACCACACCAGTGGTGTGGGATCATCAGCTGGATAGTTTGGAAAAGGTAGAGGAACCTCAGTAGGACCATCAGTTTATAAAGGACTAATTTATCCATTACATTCAATTGAAGAAATTGACACTTCCTAAGAGCTGCTTCGACTCGGCGAGTCAAAGGGGGAATGGTAACTGACCAGGTGAACTCACGGTGAAGTGCCACCTGGATGCCTTAGTAGGGAAAACTTAAGCAGCGGTCCGGGATAGTGGTTTGCACTGCATGCAACTGTGCACTGACAACAGCGGTACTTGGATTGATTTTGCAGGATTAATGTGTAAGCCGGAGGCCTCAGCACATATCTGCAGGAGCTGGAGACAGGCGTGGCTACTGGCCTGAGGATCTGAAAGATCTAGGAGGACATAATTCACATTTAATGCGATGTGATCTTCATGGTCAGTATCCCGTGCCTACCTCAAATCTGTGCATCTCACTGAATGAGACAGGCCAACAGTTCAATTGCTGGTGCAGACAGCAGGGGGAACAAGGAAGCCCTGCCTAGTCCCCCTGCGCAATGAGAAAATGTCCGACCTCACACCATTAATTTATACTATTTATACTCGAACTGTAGGGTTAGAGTAGAGCACTCGGACAAAGTTACTAAAGTGAGGTCCAATCCTGGCTTTCTAGAAGACCTGAGTGAGGTCTCCCCGGTCCACCGTATGGAAGGCCTTCTAAAAATCAATTAGGAGTAGGGCCAGCCACTAGCCAGGCCTACATGCAGCTGTCACAAATAATGCCTCATGCTCCTACCAGCCTAAAAGTCCAAATTTGTCAGGGTGAATAAGGGTCTGGAGAACATGTTATGGTGTGAAGCTAGGATGGTCGCTAAGATTTTGACCTCGCCATTGATGAGAAAGATGGGCAGTACTCAGCACATGAGATTGATGGAGGGTGTACCTTCGGTATGCTCATGATAGTACTGTGATCAATATCACTTGGGAAAGAGCCTACCTTACCACTTCTTTATAGAGTTTCAGTTAATAGTGAGCAAGGATTTCCCTGTACTTGCCCTAGAACTTCATTTGGTAGCCATCATGGCCTGGCGTCTACTCTGGTGCAATCACCGAGATAGCCTTTCCAATCTCATCAAGTGTGATAGATTGATCCAGACCCTCCCTATCTGAGGTAGAGTGTTGGGGGAGAGGCACCTCATCCAGAAGGGAAGGGGGGGACTGCAGCTTATAGATAGTATGGAGCAAATGTCTGGGCTATAGCGGGATAGGTGTGGTGGAGGGCATCACTGTGGTCTCTTATCTCCAGTATAATACTTTATGGCCATTTTCCTTCCCATAGAATGAAGTATCCCTTGTTACATTTATTGTTACAACTCTGAGATTGGTCTTGAAGTATCTTCACAAATATCACTTCGTCTCTGATAAAGGATTAACTTCAGAGTTGCCAACATGTATTTCAACCCTATAGAGCCAAGCAAGCCAGGGGCTTTTTCAACGCTATTAGAAAGTAAAAATATATGAAAACCATAATGAATGTATATTCAAATTAAGTATTTTTTTTATTAGTGCTCATCTGCATTTGCGACAGAATCCTCCATACATGTATTCATAATTGATTTTAGCCTCATAAATGAATAGAGATGTGAGGAAGTGAGAACATATATATGAGAAGTGAAAGCCATTTGATGTCAATTAACATAATGATAACGCAAATTAAGATTTCCCCTCAGACCAAAAAATAAGATATATTTCTATTAATAGAACATTGGCAATACTTAACAAAACATACTATTACAAAAATAAATATCTTTGACTTTTGTATTATTAATTCGGTGCAGAAATTCTGGAAATATTTTTAAAGATCCCTAGTCACTTTTTTCAATTTATTTACCTTACAAATAGAGGTCTGATAAAACAACACTGAAAGAGAAAAAGCAAAAAATACTTCGAAAAGATCCTTGAACAACATAGGCAGAATTAAACTTGTGTGCGAATGCAGGCTGATTGTCTGTGGCACTTCTGAAAAAGATTAAAAAAAATTAAATGGCATTGAAGGTAGAACTTTAATGGGAGCACATTGCTGTTAGTGAAATGAAACAAGAAGGCAAAACCTACTGGGACCTAAGGCACAGACTTCACATAGTATAGATGGCGGTCAGAGAAAGCGATTATGGAGTAACACTGGTAATCTGCCAAGCAAGTTCAAACTGGGAAGCCCTTTCAAGATGAAGGGGGTCAGAAAACTCATTAGGAGTTTGGTGGATGGAAACATCTATCCGCCAAACTCCTGATGAGGAGACCTCCACAGTTTTGGTGGTCTCCCCACTGGCCTTATTATAACTTTCCCACTGGGCTGACAGATGGTGGCAATGCTGCTGCATGCAGGGTGCACCAGCACCCTTGAAATGTGCACTGCCATGGGCATGGGCAGTGCAGGAGCCTTCCTGTTGCTTCTTGCACTTGTTCTCTGCCAGCCTTCTCATGGTGGTGAAAGCGCCATGAAGAGGCTGGTGGAGGACAAGGTTTTAATCAGCAGGGCGGCTCTAAGCTCAGTTCCGCCCTGGCTGATTACAACCAGGACTGCCCATCAGGATCTTGGATCCTGGCAGCCCCAGCAGTAGGTTGGTAGATCTCCCTGCCAACCTCGCAATGTGGCCGGACCGCCACAGCGTTTCTGACAGGCTTGTGATCACTAGACTCGTAATCTGTACCTAAACCTCTGTGGTCCATGATGATAAGAACATCAGTGCCATTTTAAGAGAAGAAGTTGGAGCCCAAGTCAGGCATGTGACATATGCCACAGCATGTCACATTTTCCTGGAGAAGTGTTTTCATATTGTGTAATTTTTTATTTTATTTTTAAACAGGAAATGCCAGTGGATTATTCTAAATACTTCTCTTTTCCTTGGGTTAAATTGAGAAAAAGTATGAAAAAATTTAAATACACATAAAGCAGCTATGATGGGGTTTGAACCCTAGCCAGAATATTCATGAAAGTTAAGTACTTACCGCTACACTTTGTAACTTCTATTGGATTGGTTGGCTAAACATTTTATGAGCCTGTAAATAAAGCAGTTGTCTTTCTTCTCCTTCCATTTCGATTTTCTTTCACATGCCACAAATTCAAAGTTGATATTCATGCTTTGTAAACAAGTAACCATTCCTCTCCCTCACCCTGGGACTGGCCCCATGCATTTCTTTTTCATCCACAATCTTCCCCTATGTCTCATTCCACAAATTAAGGTTTTATTTCAGAATAAACCTTGCCCACTCTCCAACATGCCACAGCATGTCATGAATTTCTGACATATACTGATATTACTAAATTAGCCACAAATCTGCCAGACAATGCAAGAGGGTGATTTACAAATGGCCCTCTTTCATTTGGGAAAAAAGGAAAAATAATTTACAAAACAAATTTGTCTAGGTGGGATTTGGAACTGTGGGTAAACTTAACAATCTAGTTAACCACTGAATTACCATTTTGGGAAAATAATGGCACACAGCTTATTTATCATAGAGGTAGTGTGGTGGTCCATCTTCTATCTTCGTGGTTATATCTTTTTACATGACACAAATTCACAGTTGTTTTTTATACCTTCTACACAAATAACCCTTCCGCTCTTTTACTCTGACACTGGCCACAAACATTCTTTTATTCTCATGGAATGGACAGCTTTAGAGAAAGGAAGTCTTCATTTTGTTAAAGACACCAAGGCTAGTATTATGCCTTCTTTTCTTGATTTTATTAAATAGCAGCCAAGAACAAACTGCATTACCTGTAGTGCCTAGATGCACATCTACCACATGAGAATAAAATGACACCAACCAGTCAAGCACTAGAAATACTATAAACATCTTTACCAAGAGCTACAAGTCTTCTTTTCTTGCTGAGTAGGTTAAGGGGCTTGTAATAAAAGAAACACAACGAAAATTATAGACAAAATAGCCAACAGAAAAGTGAAAAAATCTGTGTCAGAATCTACTGTAAAACCACTGTGATAATCCTCTGTAGCATCAGACCTGGGTAAGGTGAGAACATCCTTTTTGAGTTAATGTCCTTGTAAAAAGGAGCAGGATGTATCCTAATGGGCGATCTCAGTTTGAAAGTCTTTCTCACCATGTCAGTTTTGAATTTCTGACAAGCACTGTTAAAAAGATGGTTAACAAAGAGAGTGGAGGTATTAAACCCACCTCTATATCTTTAAGAAAAGCAAGACTTTCACTAAAGCTAAGAAAATCACAATTTTATTACAAAACTGGAGGTTCCTAATATGCTGATTTAAAGCCTAGCAACTACAGAATTTGCCATATGAAGAAAGGGTTTCCAGTAGAGTATTCTAAAGGTAGAATCATTAGACCAATCAGCAGATTTGAGAATGCTGTCCAACCTTTCCTCAGAGCAAAATGCTTTAGATGCGCTATAGATGCCATAGCACCTCTAGTGGAAAGTGCCCCAAAAACAGAAGGGTTGTGTTTGAAATGTTTTTTTTGGTTGGCAGTCAGGTTACCCCCTGTCCAAGCAAGGACCCTCACTCTAGTCAGGGTAAGTCACACACAATCCAAATTATCCTGTGCCCACCCTCTGGTAGCTTGGCACTGAGCAGTCAGGCTTAACTTAGAAGGCAATGTGTAAACTATTTGGACAATAAAACATGCAATAACACTGTAGAACACCACGAAAATACACCACAAAGTGTTTAGAAAAATATATAATATTTATCTGATAAGATGCCTGTCAAAACGGTCAAGATTCAATAAGCATATGTTGAGATATCACTGTAAAAATGATATAAAGTGTCTTTAGTCTTTAAAAAGCAACAAGTGTCTCTTGCAAGCACAAAGTACCTGGTTTGCATTCAAATTCTCCGCAAGGGACCACAGAGGAGGAGTTGCGTGGAAAATGGGGAGGTGTGCGTCGATATTTCCGCCACACACAGATGATGCGTCGTTGAGTTTTCATGCAGGGCAGGCTTTGCGTCGATTTCCAGTGCTGAGACGGGGATCCTTTTCGGGTTGCAGGGTTTTCGGATGCCCGAGGATGATGCATTGAAATCCTGGGCGTGCAGGATGAGGTCACAGGGGCTGCGTCGATCCGGTGGGCATTGCGTGGAATTTTCTGCTGCAAGGCAGGTGCTGCGTCATTTCCTCTCAGAAAGTCGGGCTGCGTCATTCCCACTTGGCTTTGCGTCGATCCAGTGGGCCGTGGGCCAGATTTTCTGTTGCAACGCTG
Organism: Pleurodeles waltl; assembly: GCF_031143425.1. NCBI lineage: Eukaryota > Metazoa > Chordata > Amphibia > Caudata > Salamandridae > Pleurodeles > Pleurodeles waltl. The sequence goes on along the minus strand of NC_090445.1, from coordinate 1,472,963,293 downwards.
GTGCTGCGTCATTTTCCTCTTCGGGAAGTCGGGGTGCACCGATCCGGTTCGGCATGAGGTGATTTTCTCACCACGAGGCAGGCTGTGCGTCATTTCTTGCAGGCTGTGCATCGATTTTCACCGCCCAAGGAGTTCTTTTGCAGAGATAAAGGGGGTCATTCTGACCCCGGCGGTCATGGACCGCCGGGGCCAGGGTTGGCGGGAGCACCGCCAACAGGCTGGCGGTGCCCCGCAGGGCATTCTGACCGCGGCGGTTTGGCCGCGGTCAGATGCGGAAAACCGGCGGTCTCCCGACGGTTTTCCGCTGCCCATTAGAATCCTCCATGGCGGCGCAGCTCGCTGCGCCGCCATGGGGATTCTGACAGCCCATACCGCCATCCTGTTCCTGGCGGTTCTCCCGCCAGGAACAGGATGGCGGTATGGGTTGTCGTGGGGCCCCTGGGGGCCCCTGCAGTGCCCATGCCAATTGCATGGGCACTGCAGGGGCCCCCGTAAGAGGGCCCCACTTTGTATTTCAGTGTCTGCTTTGCAGACACTGAAATACGCGACGGGTGCCACTGCACCCGTCGCACCTTCCCACTCCGCCGGCTCAATTCTGAGCCGGCGTCCTCGTGGGAAGGGTGGTTTGCACTGGGCTGGCGGGCGGCCTTTTGGCGGTCGCCCGCCAGCCCAGTGCAAAAGCCAAAATACCCTCAGCGGTCTTTCGACCGCGGAGCGGTATTTTGGAGGGGGAACTCTGGCGGGCGGCCTCCGCCGCCCGCCAGGGTGAGAATCACCCCCAAAGTCTTTTTGGTCCTGAGACTTCAGGGAACAGGAGGCAAGCTCTATCCAAGCCCTTGGGGACCACTTCTCAGCAGAGCCGGAGGGCAGCAAAGCAGCAGGGCAAAAGCAAGGCAGCAATCCTTCTCAGAAAAGCAGTCCAGGTGAGTCCTTTGGGCAGCCAGGCAGTTCTTCTTGGCAGGTTGCAGGTTCTGGTTCAAGGATTCTTTACCAGTGGTATCTTGTCCAGAAGGGTCTGAGTTGGTATATTAAATATCCAAATGTGCCTTTGAAGTAGGGGAGACTTCAAAGAGTAGCTTAGAAGTGCACAAGTTCCCCTTTCAGTTCCATACTGTCTGCCAGGTCCCCAGTAGCGGGTGTGAGGGCAGGCTACTGTCCTTTGACATGTATGTGTCAGGCCTTCCACCCTCCCAGCCCAGGAAGACCCATTCAATATGCAGATGTGTGCAAGTGTGACTGAGCATCCTGTGTTTGGGGTTGTCTGAGTGAATGCACAAGGGAGCTGTCAACTAAACCTAGCCAGATGTGGATTGTAAGGCACAGAAGGATTTAAGTGCAGATAAATGCTCAATTTCTAAAAGTAGCATTTCTAAAACAGTAATATAAAATCCAACTTCACCAGTCAGCAGGATTTTGTATTACCATTCTGGCCATACTAAATATGACCTTGTTACTCATTTCAGATCAGAAGCTACCACTCAAACAGTATATGAGGGTGGCCCTAATGTTAGCCTCCGAAAGGAGCAGGCCTCACAGCAGTGTAAAATAAATTTAGGAGTTCTACACTACCAGGACATATAAACTACACAGGTATATGTCCTGCCTTTTACATACATAGCACCCTGCCCTATGTGGTACCAAGGGCCTACCTTAGGGGTGACTTATATGTAGAAAAAGGAAGGTTTAAGGCTTAGCAAATACTTTTGAATGACAATTCAAAGTGGCATTGAAACTGCACACACAGGCCTTGCAATGGCAAGCCTGAGGCATGGTTGGAGGGCTACTTAGGTGGGTGGCACAATCAGTGCTGCAGGCCCACAAGTAGTGTTTAATCTGTAGGCCCTGGGCACATGTAGTGCACTTTACTGGGGACTTACAAGTATATTAAATAAGCCAATTGGGTATAAACCAATGTCACCATGTTTTAAGGGAGAGAGCATATGCACTTAAGCACTGGTTAGCAATGGTAAAGTGTGCAGAGTCCTAAAACCAGCAAAAACAGTGTCCAAAAAATGGAGGGCGGCAGGCAAAAACTTAGGGGTGACCACCCAAAGGCTGAAAGGCTGTCAGGTATAACAGGTTGACACCGTCCAAATTAATTATCCATATGAATCAACATGCTAGCATGGGAGAATAAACTGGTTTGTGAGAGAACCTACAAGATGTGAGGAGTTGAGATGAGGAGCACATCCTCAAATCATTGGTGTTTACCATATGCTCTCTTAGACAATTACTCACACAAAGTTATGCTGAAGAGGAAAATATGGATAGAAAACAGACAACAAAAGTGTTTTAGTTCTTTCGTTTACATGAAAACACGCCCCAGATCGCTTATATTGAACAGAAAAGACATCCAGAGCTTTAATATCAGAAAAACATTTTAGCAAGACCAGAAAAAGAAGAACAATTGGTTTTGCAAAAACAAGTTTGAGAGAGAGAGAGAGAGAGGTATTTTTAAGCCAACTCAAAAACAAATTGATAATCACACTAACATTCTACATATAATTATATTTCGGAATTTAATTGTAGCAACCAGTCCTGAATGAAAGTATCCGATGCTAAAGCCTCATGTCTCTAACTGTAATATGCTGGGAGTTGTGCATTCAATTGGGAAGCAAATAAGTATGTTAAAAAATACCCAATTTTGAAAAACGTTTTCTGAAAATCATAGGGTATTAACCCCAGCTACTTCCATCTTAAAGATGCCTGGAGCACAAATCTGTAGCTATAGGAAGATTTCCTGGTAAATATTCTGCCTGCACCAAAAATGTGTTTCAGAGACAGAATTCCACACACCTTTTGGCCTGTTCTGCTAAGGTATTCAACTTAATTTCTCCTACATGTTCTATCTACTTTACTGCTGAAAGACTGTCCATTTGAAGAAGAATGGAACAATGTATCTTGCTTTTTTCAATAGTCTGGATTGCAAAGAACCCCGGAAGCATCTGTAAACAACTGATGTGCAACAATGACTTCTTTACTGATCATGCGTGCCAGTCATGTAATGACAACCTCTTGCACCCCAACCAGTCGTGACAGCAGAATAATTAAAAAGGAAGGGGAGACCTTACAGTAATAATTTCAGCCATGTCCAAATAATAAAATCTATGTTTTAAGAAAACAATAAGGAAAATAACAACATCTTAACAACATGCTAAAGGAGAGTGAATATGGATTACATAACTTGACTGTGAACAACAAAAAACAAAAACGACTTGTTTCTCAGTTAAGATGTTTATAGCATTCCTAGTGCTTGATTTGTTGGTGCCATTGTGATCTTATGGGTTAGTTGTTTTTCTAGGCACCACAGTTAATGTAGATTGTTCTTGGCTGCTATTTAGTAAAAGCAATAAAACAAGGCATATTAGGACCCTCAGGCCTTGTAATAAAATCTCCTTCTAGCTGTCAATCCACAAATTAAGAGACTTCTTTCACAGCAAACCTCATCCCCCTCCCACATGCCACGGCATGGCACGAATGTTTGACATGCAGTGGTGTGACTAAATAGGCCACAAATCTCTCAGACAGTGCTAGGGAGTGGTTACCAAGACATTCAGTCTCCCACCAGTAGAATAGAAGGCCCTGGTCAAAAAGCTTCATCATGCATTAGATTTTCCATAATACTTGTAGTTTTATGATGCATACATTTTGACAAAATGTACCTGAACAGACAATATTTTATGAGTTCTACTTCTACTACCATGCTGATTGTTTCCTACATGGCACAAATTCAAAGTGTTTTTTAATACTTCAAATACAACTAACCAATCCTCTTTTTTATTTTGCCACCTGCCTGAGATGTCTGCTTCTCCCTAAACAATTACTCAAATAAAGCAGTCTTGTTCAAACTAAGGGCCTGATTTAGATCTCGACGGCAGGGTTACTCCATCACAAGAATGTTGGATATCCCATCCGCCAAAATCTAAATACCATAGAATACAATAGTATGTAGATTTTGGCAGGTGGGATGTTCTTTACCCTTGTGATTGAGTAACACCCCATCTAGACCTACATCAGGCCCTAAATCACTACATGTCATATACTTCTGTCATGCTTTGTTATGTCTAATCATGTAAGAAACCTCTCACACTGTGCTAGTTGGTGATTTCCAAGGTGTTCACTTTCACACAGAAATAAAAAAAATTAAAATAACAAAGGGCTCTAAACTGATGGGTGGACTCTGGCCACAAGATATCACATATTAGTATGTTTGAAATAGTAGTGTCCTACTGGGTGCACAATTTAGCACTCTCTAAGGCAGAGGTCTTCAAAGTGGAGGCAGGTCCCTGAGGGGGGTGCTCAAGTGATCCAAGGGGGAGTCATCAGGCTCTGGCCAAAAGAAGCATTATGTTGAGAACAGGGCTTTGTTTTCAGATGAAACAAATGAGCAGCAGTAAATCGCTCTATAATGAGCCATCACTAACATGTTTTGTCATTTATATTTAAGCTTGTGAGTATGTGTTAAAAGGGAAGGACTCCAAATACTCTTCAAAGCCCCCACTACTAATAATCACATGTCGATACTTTTACACATTAGTATGGGCTGCCTAACCAGAATAGTATGCTTGACGTCATTTATTTAATTGCATTTTTAAAACAGTAACACAACTTCACTGCAATGCTTAAATAAGTTTAGATGTATTTAAACATTGACAGTTTATTAGAATAATTGTGAAAAATTCGGATGGGGGCACAATGATCTTTTTTTTTCCACTGGGGAGCACAGCCTTAGGAAGTTTGAAGACCACTGCTCTAGGGGCTTTACTGACACCCACCCCACACCCATCCATCGCAAGCATTACTAGTCAAATGACACTGCCAATAAAAGGGGCTGGGTGCCTGAGCCTGGTGTCAGTTCCAAAATGTAATCTGTGTGTCTGTATCAGCTTATTTACTAGCATGCTGACAGAGCCACAACACCACAGCCATGACACTAAGGGCCTGATTTAGATATTGGTGGATAAGTTACTCCATTACAACGGTGACGGATATCCTGTCTGCCAAAATCTCAGTCCCATTATATTCTGTAGGATTTGGGTTTCAGTGGCTGGTATATCTGTCACGCTTGTGATGGAGTAACTTGCCTGCCAATATCTAAATCAGGCCTTAAATCTTGTATTATATAAGCCAGTTAAAATACTCATGTTTCATTATCACTTCTATTATTATGCTGAATTTCCCTTATATCCCATAAAGAACCCAAGTATTTTTCGTGCCTTAAAAACAACTATTCATTTATTGATTTCACTGTGCCACTAGCCTCCCACATGTCAGCTTCTCTCAGACTCTTCCAATATAACTTATTCCACAAAGTAAGAGTCATCTTTCATTACAAACGATGCTCGATTCCTTGAATTTCACAATTTTCTGCCATGCTGTATCACGCCTAATCATGTCACAAACAGACTAGTTTGAAATTTAAATTGCACTACTGTAGTTCGCAGAATTCATGAGATTCATGTTGCGTGTGTTAAGCAAAATTCACAAAATTACACATTCCTTCACTTTAGTTAATTGTATCTCAATTCACAGCAGAATTATAATGTGGAGATGAAGCAGACACCCAGAACACGAGGGTTCACTGCAATTCTGTTTTTCACATTATTGTTCAGCAAAACATGTGTCCTTGCATCAAAAATTGACACAGGGAGGCACTTCGTGCTTGAATTTAGTGCTAAATGTGCAGTTGCAATTTGCATAATTATTTGTAATTTTGCATAATTTGCTAGAAATTTCACAGAAGTAGCCTGAAGCAAATTATTCAAATTTCGCACACCTTAGTCAGAAACCTATCAGATAGCGCCAGTGTGTGACTTCTTTGTAGTTCGGCTTTCACTTCGGTAAAATAATAAGAAGTGAAAAAGAAATAAATCAGTGGTTTGTTGGCAAACCATAGTCAAAAGATTTAATAGGCCATTGCATTGCAAACTACACCATCTATCCAGCTATACGTAGTGATCACAGTAAGAAGGTAAATGGGCTGTCTGATTTATACAACAGTGTGTGAATACACAGATACACTCACGTTTGTGCTCTCCCTTTTGTGTTGTGGATGTCACATTTATGCATGGCACCAGCCTGTGGGTGTGTATGACTCCTGGCTCCTAGGGTAATAGTTCTCAGGGATTACCATTCCCACTTTTGCAGCATTTTCTGTGGCATGGGATACCTATTTGGAGCTAATTCAGTTCTTGGGCACTGCCCAAATGATCATCCTTCCAGAGTATCAGAAACACCTCCACACATGCAAACCTCTGGCCCTGCTCTGGAAGAAGTTTTTCGTACCTCATTCAGGATTCAGCACTCAGAGGAACACATCTGGAGTCTAATTCAAATTAGCTTTCTGAGACTTTAGACATGGAAAAGGTAGGTTTTTAAAATTATTTTTCCTTAATAATTATCAAAATTCCAACTTCACCAGTGAATTTGGCTTTGAACACATATATTTAAAAGAGTCTCAGAATGAAATTTCTCCCTGTTTCTTAGGCAGAGATAGCCTCATTGAATTTAATATTGTATTCCAGTGTTATGGAACAGCCAGTCTTTTTTTGGGCTTTGTCACTGCAAAGACATGTTTAGTACTGAGGCCCATATTTACTAACTTTTTTGCATGCTGGATGTGACACTTATTTGGCACAGCCACAATTCAAAATGTCATTCGATATTTAGAAATTCATACAAGGACCAACTTGTGGCACCTTTCATGGCTCTGTAAAAAAATGTAACACAAATCATGATTTTAAATTTCTTTCACACAAGCCATGATTTACTAAAGGAAGTAAACCCGAGTTTGTGCCAAAATCGCGCACCTACCTGAAGGAGGCATAACTGGGGGAAATAGCTTCATTTCTTTTTCTTACTTCCTCTTTTCCTTTGTGCTGCATTCTGTAGCATACATTGTACTAGGAATATGCCTCTATGTATTGTTTTTGTGCAGCAAGGTATCCCTTCCTTCACAAAAACAATCCTGTCCATAATACAGGCACCCATGCATCATGAAACAAGGCAGCCTGCCTTGATGCAAGCCAGGCACAAGTGCACCAGCAAACATAGGGAGCTGAACTGTGCCATGTAATTATAATGTGGCACTGTTCTGCTCTCTACAATTCACATATTGTATCTCAGCAACTTGCCTTGCTACATTATGTTGTGTGCACTTTTAGAAAATCTGCCCCTAAATTTTGATATGTCTTCATTTTAAATACCATGCATCCTGCTTTACAGGCAGAACGGCTTACATAGGACTAGCATGTTAATATTTAAAAGATTAGGGCCAGCTAGTGAAAAGGGGGAAGCGCGTTGTTTGTGGAGCCAATCAGAGGGGCAGGAGCCCTTGAGCCAATCAGAGGGGCAGGAGCCCATTAAATCTCCTTCGCGCTCCCGCCGTCGCGGGAAGCGCGTTGTTTGTGGAGCCAATCAGAGGGGCAGGAGCCCTTGAGCCAATCAGAGGGGCAGGAGCCCTTTAAATTTCCTTCGCGCTCCCACCGTCGCGGGAGGCGCGTTGTTTGTGGAGCCAATCAGAGGGGCAAGACCCCTTGAGCCAATCAGAGGGGCAGGAGCCCTTTAAATTTCCTTCGCGCTCCCGCCATCGCGGGAAGCGCGTTGTTTGTGGAGCCAATCAGAGGGGCAGGAGCCCTTTAAATCTCCTTCGTGCTCCCGGCGTCACGGGACGCGCGCGCGCGGCGCCCGGGTGAAGCCCGGGCCAAGGGTGGGCCCGTCCTTGCCCGTCATTGCCAGGAAGAGGCAGGGCAGGGCCACCCCCCTGACATTTTTTAAAGTCTTCTGGACTAGGCAGCTTATAAGTGTAAGGCTGCCTGAAGGTACTGTGTTGGTGTTTTTTTTTTTTTTTTTCTTTTTCTCTTTCTTTACTATCTGTGATTGGATCCTAAACAAAGTAAAAATAAAATCACCATTGTTGCGCTATCTCAACCAGGGCTGGCCGGCTTCTGGAATATATCAGTTGTGGCACCTATATTTTCCCCTTCTTCCTTCTGTTACAACGTGCCTGAGGATAATAACTTACCAGGATGGGGAAAAGGAAAGCTACTAGCAATCCCACCGAGCAGGGAAGGGCAAAAAGAGTACCTCGATATGCGGCCGAAAATTGCACACTTACCCAAATTGATGATCTTATAGAGGAAGTGGAGAGTTTGTTAGCCACTAAGCCCTCAAAATCTCGTAGGAAAGATGCTTTTACCACCTCCAATGATATAAAATCCTTCTTCGCCCCTGTGAATAGAGACTCACAGATATCTATATCTCAGGGCACTAACAAGACAGAAAATTTTAATAATCCAATAGAGAGCCTTAAATCAAACCCGCCTAGTCAGCAAGATGGTGCATCCCCCCTGCCAAATTGTAATAACCGCTTCTTACCCCTTGCCCTACTATCGCCATCTGAATTAGAGAGAACCATGCCAAGGGGAACTGAGGAGTTAACACCAGTTTCAATCACTCAGAAGGAACATCCGGCTGACTCACAGTTAGTACAGATAAGAGCTGAAATTCTAAGTCTTAGAGAGTATCTTACATCTTTTACCCACACGATATATGAGAAGCTGGACGGTATATCCGCGGTAATCGGGGACATAAGGAAGTCATCACAAAAATCTGACCCTAACTCCTTGGCAAAGCCAATTTTAATACCTGAGACACTCATGACAAAGAGGTGTAGGGGTCAAAGGGCTGAAATGGTAACCCAGATCACTCACGGGGGCAATAGTGTACTTCCTGTAGTGTGCGCCCCTAACAAATGTGATACATTTTTGGACAAGGGGGCTAACTGCGAGATGCACAGAGAAGGACCCCTAGATAAAAGTTCTATACGCTTCTCGGGAAATATCCCCCAAAGTCAGATTAGGCATAGTGACTACGATATTTACATGATAAGTGTTCCTAAGCTAAGTAATGGTCAATTAGAGCAAGGGGAATCTCTAAAAAATAAAGTTATCCATTGGATAAGAGGGACAAAGAAGTGTAGGTCCATTATATGGGATGATATAGTTATCGCACAGAGACACACAAGAATAGGATTAGCAACAGATCTTATAGGGCTAAAATTGACCAGTCAGAGTCTAGCTAAGAGCCTTTTGGCACTCGATAAAAGAGTGAGACCTGGTGCCTCATCCCAAGTGACACTTGCCCATAAACTTCCCCAATCACTGATAAACCTGTTTGCCCAAGAGAGAAATAATACCACAATGGCCCAGCATACTTGTGCCCATAGAAGGGATCAAAAGCACAGCCCAACTTCAGCCATAGACTGACGTGAAGCCCCCGCGATTGAAGTTGGGAGTGATGGCATACTCAGTCTCGATTCTTATATGCCAATAAACCACATACTAGATACCCTGGGAGCGGAGCCAAAAGTGCATTGCAGTGGCTCACTAAAGGAGAAGGCCCAGGGAGTAATAGCTTGCCTCAATGAGACTAGGGAGAAGCCACCAGAAAATGGGGATGATCATGATTGGTGCAGATTTATAGATCAACACCATATTATTTTACTACAGGAGACATGGGATCCATCTGCAGTAAATAGAGACGGTTACAGGAACTTTCCAGAAGACTGCACTTCCATCACCAACAGGCAGTGCTTCAGGTGGTCTGATAATTTGGCTAAAACATGACTTGTTTCCAAAGGTAAAGGAGATAGTAACCCCTACGAGGGATTTATTAGCCGTTTCGGTCGAAATTAGTACTGCTAGAGGTCCTGTTAGTATAATAATTGTAAATATATACGTTAGACCTGGCACCCAAAGGACCCAGACTGTTCAGATGAGTACACTAGCAGACTTTCTTAACTGCCTACCTGATGGGCGGGGTTTAATTGCTGCAGGAGATTTCAATATGCAATTGAACTGCAGAGATGGCAATCAGCAAGAAGGAATCCAGCTTGCAGATTCATGGGATAGATCTGGGCCGGTGCAAGCCACATCTAAGAAAGAAGGAGGAGCATTAGAACTACTCGGAGATCTAATAAAAATGAAGGGATTAAGAATAGTAAATGGGAACACCAGATCAGATACCCCGGCGTCGCCTACATATAGGAGAGGTTTATATTCTAACCACCTGGACTACGTTTTAGTAGATGACGCTCTCTGGAAATCCCTTATTGACATGATTGTTTTCCCTCGCACTGATAGTGACCATCAAGCTTTGAGTACCTCCTTTTCCACTATCTTATTCAGTTGTAAGACATTGACAACATGGACTCAAAACAGTGCCCTAACTAGGACCAATGATTGTAAAAATGTGAAATGGGAATGGGTTGAAGGTGACGTAAACTTCCAGCTATTAATTTATAGAACAGTTGCAACAACACTTTCCCCATTGAAACATATAAATATGATATTGGTGGATTTGGTCAATCTCCATAGTATCCTGATTACCCGATTAAAACCACATTTCCAGACAGTAAGGAGACGGACAGAGATTGGGACTAGAACATCGAGGTGGTTTTCTAACTCCTGCCGTCAGGCTAAAATGCAGCTATTGGAAGCACTTAAGGAAGGGAACTGTCGAGAGATAAGAAAATACAGGGCTCTATACAAAGATGTACTTAAAAAAGATATTGGAATAGGACGGTTGAGACGCTTCATGAGAAGGATTTTAATTTATTCTGGAAACTAGTGGCAGATAAAAGTAGTTCTCAAGGTATGGAAAACTACCCTGTAATTCAGCCAGAAACTTGGGTGACGCATTTTTCAAATGCATACAGAAAACCTCAAACTAGTAGTACTATTATTCCTCTCCTAAAACCTAATGACCTTTTTGCCAATACCTTAACTGGTGGGAGTGCAACACTACCCAAATTTGACCTGGACCTTTTCTCCCTAAAAGAAACAACAGTGGCTCTCCAATCAATACGTAAAGGGAAGGCCCCTGGTCTTGATGGTATTCCAGGTGATTTATATCTCTCCCGACCGACAACCTGGTCTCTGTATCTAAATACGCTTAGTAATGAGATATTGAGGGGGGGAGGACTTCCTACTACGTGGCAAGGAGCAATCATAGTCCCTATTTATAAGAAAGGGCCAAGGGAACAACCTATCAACTATAGGCCTATCAGTCTAATTGATGTTAGCCAAAAGATATTTACTAAGCAGGTACTGAATAGATTACAGACATGGATAGAGGATTCTCAAATTCTCTCCGATTCTCAGGCAGGTTTTAGAAGAGGATTGAGTACAATAGACCAGGCATTTAGGTTTAACCTTCTTTGCTGGAAATACCTGTCACTCAATAAAAGTCATTTCTATGTAGCCTTTATTGATTTAAAAGCTGCCTTTGACATGGTACCTCGGGATACATTATGGAAAGTTATGGAGAGTTATCAACTCAATGGTGAACTACTAAGACTGATTAGATATCTACACGAAGGGACTTATGCTCACGTGCGCTGGTCAGAAAGCGGCGATCTAACGGAAGCTATACCTGTCGATAGAGGGGTTAGGCAGGGGTGCATTTTGGCACCAACACTGTTTAACCTTTACATCAATGGTGCTGCGGACCAATTGCTACACTGTAATCATGACGCCCCAAGGCTAGCTGGATCCCCGTCCCCATTTTAATGTTTGCCGATGATACTTTATTAATTTCAAGAACACCCATGGGCCTACAAAATGAATTGGACGCCTTTTACAATTTTTGTTCTAATAGAGGACCTGAAATTAACCCAACAAAATGGAAGTTCATGGCTTTTAACCCGCATAAACTATTTAGGGGGAAAATGACGATAGCAGGCCAACCAGTGGAGAGAGTCAGCCAATTTGATTATTTGGGGATTAGGTTAAGCGACGACCAACGTTGGTCGGCACAGATCGGGAAGAGTCTGACAGCACTTAGGCAGAGGTCAACAGTGATAGGGAGGAAAATTGCCAATACTTTGGAAGGGGAGATAACACCTGCCATCACTGTTTACAAAGCAGTGGCAGTAGCAGCCTCAATTTATGGTGCTGAGCTTTGGGGACACACTAACTCTAGGTGTCTGACCACGGTAGAAAACCGCTTTATACGAAACCTCTTGAAGCTGCCGATGAGCACCCGTCTCACCCCCCTCAGATTTGACTTAGCCCTAAATGAGATACATAACGAAATTGCACTAAGACCACTAATGTATTGGATTCATCTTTGGACTTCAGAGTATCTGTCCACCCTCCATATAGCATTAGATGAATTTCTCGTAAGTGATAGCGTACTAAAGATCCCTTAGTTCAGACACATTAGAGATACGTGCAAATTCCTCAATATGGAGGAGGTGTGGAGTGCTCCTCATAATTTGACCAGGGAAACAAAGGAGCGTGTAAAAAGGTGCTATTGGGAGAACATTTTGGCCCAAATTTGGTTAAAAAATCATGGCAGTCTGACTCTACAGTTTCTAGACCATAAATGCAGCCCCAAATTTGAGGCCTACATGGATAATGTAAATCCTCCCTACACTAAAACACTATTCATCAAGTTCAGACTAGGGACCCTCCCGCTCAAGACATTTACAGCCCAATGGAGATTAGAGGACTGTAATTTAATATACTGCCATCACTGTCAAAAGACAAAAGAGTCACGCGCACACTTTATGTTTTTCTGTCCTAGATATCTGGCACCTAGGAAAAAGTGGATTGCTCCGTTATGTAGGTCAGTTGGGATAAGGGAATGGAATACAGCATTACGACTTTTAACAACTGACACAAATGACAAAATAGTTTTCTCAGTTGCGAGATATTTGCGAAGTGCATGGGCCATAAGAACCAGGGAATTATTATAATCGTGCGTTTTTAACACATTGGTTTTAGATTATACCTATTTAATATAACAGGTCTTAACTGGTTGAAGTTAAAGATACAATGGTCTAATTCTTTTTATTTTTATTTCTGGATCTTATGATTTTAAGAATAATGATGGTTTGCTTTGTTTCCTACAATTTTGTGACCCTATTATTTATCTAGGGCTCTTAAAGTAAACTATGGAATTCCTTCCTTTTATACTTAACAACTGAGATAAATGACAAAATTGTTCCCTCAGCGGTGAGGTACTTGTAGAATATATGGGAGATAAGAACTAGAGAGTTGTTATAATCACGTGTTTTTAATATATTGGTCTTAGATTATATTTATTCAGTTTAATAAGTTTTAATTGATTGGAGTCAAAATACAATGACCTAATACTTTTATACTTTCTGGGATGTTAAGATTTTAAGAATAATGCTAGTCTTGCTCCATTTTCCACAACCGTGTATTATTCAGGACTCTCAAAGTAAATTGTGTCATCTATTTGTCATTATTTTTTTCTCTTTCTTATAACTGACATGTTGCACAATCTTGTTATGTTTTTGTATTGTCTACTTTTATGGCTTCCAGCCGAAATAAAGTTACTATTTGGGTTAGTTTGTTAGGTGGAATTGCAAAATTTAAACTGTCGCACTCAGGCTATAATGGTAGGCCTGAAGCCATGTTCCTACCTTCAGTTTAGTGGATGGCACAATCAGTGCTGCAGTCCAATAGTGACATTTAACTTGCAGACACCGAGTCCACTTTGTTCCATATACTAGGAGCTTACAGGTAAGGTTAAATATGCCATTTAGGAGTATACCAATTTTATCATGTTGAAACAAGGAGCACAGGAACTTCACCACTTGTTAGCAGGTGTAATGTGTACAGAGTTCTACAACCAGCAAAATCAGATATGGCAAGAATCTAGGTGTAAATAACACAATAGATGTTCATTTCCTAAAGTTAAATCATACATTTTATTTTCTACCAACACCTTCAACTTTACTTGCATAAATGTTTCTGATTATTTATTTTCTTTTGCCTGTTTTTCATCCCTGAAAGTCCACTAAAATACTTGGGCCCAGATTTAAGAAATGTTAGCGCCACCTTTGCACCATTTTTTAATGCAAAAAAGGCACTAACTCAACACCATATTTATATTTTGTCGCTAGAGTGGTCTAGCGTCAACATTTTTGACTTAGTGTCATTTTTTGGGAGCGCCTCTTTACCTTGCGTCGTTTAACGGCAGTGTTCCTTCCGAAAAAATGATGCTAGGCTGCTACCGCCATATTTAAAGCCCGATGGAAAAATTATGCACACAAAGGACCGAGTCAAAAAATGATACAATTAGCATCAAATTTTAACACCTGGTATGACCAAAACATTGGAAAGCAACTGGACAACATGGACCTGTTATTGCAACAGCTAGGCACCTGTAGAAGACGGCAGTGATAACAGCAAGTGCCATCAGCTCACTGCAGCAACAGAAAACATCACCACAGTACCCACAAATGCAGCGTAGAAGGTGGGTGAACATTTTACGCAGCATGCAACTATATGGTCCTCAGGGAAGAAGAGGTGATCAGACTATACCCTCTGATGCAGGAGTCCATTGTACTGCTGCTCCACCACATTGTGCCAGAGATCACAGCAAGAGTGCAGAGTCACACAGCATTACCACCCATGAACAAACTCCTGGCTGTCCTCCACTTGCTGACATCAGGTTAATTCCAGACAGCTGCAGCACTAGTGGGTGGGATCATCCCTCTCTGCCTTCCAAAGGTCCTGGATGCCATCATCGGACTCAGACCCCACCACACCCGGTTCCCCAACACCCAGGAACTGCAGCAAGAGGCCAAGCAAGGTTTCTATCAAATTGCTGGCTTCCCGCATGTACTGAGTGTATGGACTGCACCCATGTCCAATTTGCCCCTCCTGCAGCAAATGAACATCTCTAGAGAAACCGCAAACATACCTACTCCATCAATGTGAATGCTATTGTGGACCACAGTGGAATGTTCTCAAACATCCTTGCAAAATATTCATGATGCTTACATCTTCAGGCACTCACTATAAACCAACAGTTCCAGGATGGACACTATGGCAATGGCCTACTTGTAGGTAAGATAGCATACAAATCATAACACAGACAACACACCAAACTTGTAGTATAAACAATACAAACACCACACTAAACACAAATGGACAGGGAAACACAGAGAAATAGACCACAACACATATGCCACACTGCATCACATTCAATGCACATCACCCTCACATACGCCCATAACTAGAAGTCCCTGGCACCACTTGACTGACACATCATAGGACATACAGGTGGAGCAATGTCCCCTTTGAAAACAAAAGCAGGCCTCAAACAACTACATGTGCCCAATTGTTAACAACAAAACACAGATCCTTCACACATAACACTTACCAAGGAATCGCTCTGCTACATGACTTACACCGGCCATTTAACCAACTCACATATTGGCACTGCCCCACATTTGCCATGATGTAGAAACCTCAGGCAGCACCAATATCAATTGCCACCCGAGCGGTCCCATCACCATCTACATACCAGCAAAACATAACAGATATACTTGTTGTGTTCAACTTTTCCTTTTGTGGTGCTTAGTGCAGCACACATTGAAATACAACATCACCATCAATGAAAGATCATGTGCAGGAATGGACAACTCACAGCACACCAACAAACATACCTGTAAACCCACATCTCCATACCATGATACAGGGGTACCAACAGTGGACTGTGGTAGATGAACTACTGACAATGTACAGTGAGAGGACAGAAATGCATATGAATGAGGATACACAGAACTTAGCAGGGCTGGACTGCTGATGCAGGGCAGTGCTGAAAAGCACAGCATGCCCTGTCCTGTCCTCTAGGTGTCTGAAAAATCTTGCATACATCACAATACATCCCATATAACTTTGTCACACTGGGAATATGAACCTCATGCACATACGTACGGAAGCCAGCAATTGTCAACAACAATACTTTGTGTAAGGGAGGTATTTTAAGGGCAAAGGGGTGGGATTCACATGCAACACACATTGCCCTACACCTGTTACAAGGCACACAACACACAAAATAGGTACACATTTCCACACCATCACCATTCTGCTGGTCTAAAGTGAAGGCACTAAGGGCCACAAGTCAAAAAGGTTAGGCAGCATCTAAAGCAGCACCACTTTACTCGCACCCCTTAGCGCCCCTCTACCCTCAACATGTGTGTGCCGTATTCAGTATATGGCACATCATAACGCAGAGTAGGTGCAATAGTGTCACAATAATGGATGGCATAGATGGAGTGTGTAGGATTTTTGCTAAATTTATGGTGCAAATCCTGCATAGTACATTGGGGCCCATTGAAAGCAATGGCGTGCCCCTTCTTATGCCTGCTCTGTTCAGGCGTCAAAAGTACAGATAAAAATGACACATTGGAACCTCTTATATTCCTCTGCACCATTTTTTCATTTGCTTCCACAGGTGATCACACCCCTTTCATACATGATGCCCTGCACAGGCATAATGTGGCACAAAGGATCACTAAGTGTTGCACTGCATGGGTAGTGCCACTTTGTAAACATGGCACTGTGTTTTTTGCCTTTTTGGCTCACAATACTGTAGTATCTATAAAAATGAGCCTAATTGGTGCAATGAGGTGCTAGGTCCTCTTCAATTCGGGCCCTAAGATCCAATATAGACAACACCAAATATATTTGGCATGGGTAGATTGCCAGACAAGAATTTAAATTACCAGGTACCTGAGGCACAACCCACCATAGCAAAGTGCACCCCCACACACCAATACAATCATATATCCAAACAGAAACACACTCAATACCAGATGCAACTCTGATTCACCACTCCACTCAAAACAAATACATGCCACAGCATCTAGCAAATAACCATTATGCATGATTGAGATATGTTCTCACATTACTTTGCAGTGGACCAAGGTTACAGCATCCGGCTATCGGTTATGACACCTTTTGGAAATCCTACAACGGATGCAGAGTAGGAGTACAAAGAAGGCCACAGAAGGACCAGAAATGTAGTAGAGAGGACATTTGTCCTCCTTAGATCAAAGTTCAGGTGCCTATACCAAGTTCATGAGGATGACAGGTATATGAATCACCCCTTGTCTGCAAAACGATCCTTGTGTGTGCCATTTGCATAACATTCATCTACGCACAAATGTTTCCTGGGATGAACAAGTAGATGTCCCCAATGAGGAGGATGACAATAATGGTGTACAACTGGAGGAGGGGAAACAACAAAACTCTGCTGATAAGAGAACTAATTGTGCAAATCTTTTTCACATAGAACTATACTATAAGAATCAGCATGTAAATAATTGATTAAAATCATGTGAACTCAGAATGCTCATGGCATACTCATTCACACCATCACATACCATTTGTAAGTTACCCATATCTCAGAGAGCATGACTACACCAAAACAGTTCTGAACAACTTTGAAACATAGGCCCGGATTTAAGAGGGCCTAGTGTATCCTAGTGCAACATTAGCATCATACACCTTACGTTAATGTGGCCCAACAATGCCAAAATCTAAGCAACAGAAACTCATAGTGGTGCAATGCAGGCATTGTGCCACTTTGTAACATCTTGAGCCGCAATATGTCTGCGACAGGCATTAAGTATTCAAGGGGGGGTGTATAGAGGGCTAGGGTGGTTGCCAAAAAGGTGCAGTGGAATCTAAGAAAACCAACTTTGTCATATTTAGCTGCTACTTTTAACACCTGCTCAGAGCAGCTGTTTAAAGGTGGAACATGGTAGCTCTAACCATGAACAGTACATCAATTGGCTCAAATACTTTGACACTATTGCCCCCTACCCTGTGCCATGTTGCGCAGTCTTTAAAATACGGTGCACACATCGTGGCCATAGGGCAGGTGCTAAGGGCCAAAAGAAAAGTGGCCCTGCACTGGTTGCAGCTCAACTTTTCTTTAACCCCTTGGGTGCCTGGTACGAGCTGGTCTCATCCTCGGACACGGTTCTCGTGTTGTTGAAGTAAGCCTCAGCAAGGCCTACTAGTGCAAGGGGTTCACCCTTCTCTGCACAAAGTCCTCAGACCATGTAGGAAGAAGTTGGCACAGAAACTGGAATAAAAGACAAAAGTTTATTAACCTCATGAGGTGGTACTACAGTTCTGAAGTAGCACACTGAACTGAGAGAGCATCCTTTTATAACCACACAGGGGCTAAAAGGAGATGGTACAATTATGGAAACAAGACTTGTATACATGTAAGGTCATGTGGAAAATGCACAGTCGACAGGTAGGAGGAGCTAACAGTTTCCAAGGACTAACAGCTGCAGACTTTACTGAGCATGTGCAAAAGTAAGAGATGCTAAATATAACTTGTCACTAGGCAGATTTCAAGAGCAGTTAACAGAAAGGTAGGACAGAGCACATGGTGAGCACATGGCAGCATGTAGCAGAGAAAATGGCTGCCATGAATACAAAATGGATTCCGCAAAATGTTCACAATAGTTACTAAATACAAGATGTCTTCTGCTAATGCTTAATCTAATCACTGCTAAATTACAACAGTGTGCCGAGAATGAGACCAGCTCATCCTGCACCCGGCCCACAGGGGAAGCAATAGCGCTCCCCTGTGGGCCTCCCACCCACACCCCTCATCAGGGATGGAAGGGGAATCGCTTCCCCTTCAACCTGAACCCCCCCCCCGGAATCTGATGATATCAGCGCGTTAACAGCATGCAGACATCATCTAATGCTGCTGGGAACGTGCTAGAAGCCATTTGCTTCCAGCGTGTTAGGAGAGAGGACATGTGCAAGGTGAGTCCTTCTCCAGGGGGGTGGTTGGCGGGGGAAAACAGACACAGGGGAAAAGGAAATAATTTTTTTCCTTTCCCCCTGTTTTCATTGGATTCCTGCTCCATGATCGTGGGCAAGGGCAGAGATCGTGAAGCAGGAATCCACCACTAGGCACTAGGGATGTTTTTTTGTTTATTTTGGGGAGCGACCACTTAGGCAAGGGTCGCTCCCCTGGGGACATTATATTATGCATGTTTCGGCCTCCCCATAGGGGCTAGATCGCTGTTTATTTCAGCCGATCTTGGCCCCGGGGGTGGTCGAAACCCACTAGGCCCCTGGGATTGTGCTGTGTGTGTGAATTTGTGTGTGTTTTGTGTCTTGGGGGCACCCCTTGGGCAAGGGTCACCCCCCAAAAGGGGCACATTAGTGATGGCCATTTCTGCATCCCTTGGGGACAGATGGGCCTATTTTTTTTAGGCCCACCTGCCCCCAAAGGGGACAGAATCCACTTAGGCACCAGGGATCTTGTGTGTGTGTGTTTTGTGGGGGGGGGGCCCTTTAGCAAGGTTCGCACCCCAAAGGGGTCACATTACTGATGGCCCTTTTTGCCACCCCTGGGGCAGATCGGACTATTTTCTTAAGCCCATCTGCACCCAAGGGGGGCAGCAGTCGCTAAGACATCAGGGATTTTTTTCCCTTTGTTTTTTGTGTTGCGGGATGCCTCTTTTGGCAAGGGTCACCCACCAAAGGGGGCACAGAACTGTTGGCCATTTCTGTCCCCCATGGGAGCAGACCGGCCTATTTCTTTAAGCCCATCTGCCCCCAAGGGGGACAGAATCCACTTAGGCACCAGGGATCCTGTGTGTGTGTGTGTGTTTTGTGTGGGGGGTGGCCTCTTTGGCAAGGGCCGCAACCCCAAAGGGGGCACATTACTGATGGCCATTTCTGCCCCTCTTTGGGCAGATCAGCCTATTGTTTTAGGCCCATCTGCCCCCAGGAGGGACAGAAGCCACTAAGACACCAGGAATTTTTTTCTTTAGGTTTTCTTGTATTGGGGTGCCCCTTTGTCAATGGTCGACCTCCAAAGGGTGCACAGAACTGTTGGGTGCAGATCAGCCTATCTTTTGTAGGCCCATCTGCCCCCCACGGGGGGCAGCCACTTAGGCATCATGGAAAATTTCTAAATGCTTGGTGGCTGGGTGTTTGTCAACTGGCGAAGTATTTTCATTTGTGATTATAACAGTTTATTTCTCCTTTTTGTTCTAGTTCAAAGCTTTTGCTTCCTTTGCTGTGGCTCCTTGCGGTTATGGCAGTAGTTGACCTGTGATTTGCGAAGTTGCATGTTTTTAGGTAAGTAAAACAATTTACTCCAAAAGAGTATTGTTGCCATGCATGAATTACATGTTTGTAGGTGGTGTACTAAATGCAGGATTGGGTGTGAAATTGTCCTTACATTTGTGCACAATTATATTTGTGTTGTCTTATGTCTAATTTGCTTTTCTTTTTTCCTTTTAGTGATATATCATTGGTGATTGGTGTGTATGTGCAGAGTAGCTGCTGGTGAGTCTAGCTTTTTTAGGCAAGTGAGTGGTATAGTTTTTGAGTACATAACTCTTTTGATAAAGCCACACTTTGTTTATTACTTATTTTAGGCAGTGTCAAGTTATACTTCTTAGAAAGGATCATGGCTAGCTGCAGAGTGACCACTCAGCAGGGTGTTGGTATGCTTTTTGAGTCGTCTTCTGACCATGATTATGAGATTGACTCTGCACCTGAGGGAGAGGAGGAAGTGAGAGATTCTGGCAGTGAATCTTTTGTCCGCGAGGAATCTTCTGATGAGGAAGCCACTGTCAGTGCAGATAAAGTGCCTATTTTAGAGGAGTACACTGATGTGCCAATAGTGCAGCAGCCTGGGGATGAAAGGTTTCCCACTGGAAAACCTGAACTCTGGGTTGCCCCAAACATGGAGTAGCCACAGTTGCCTGCCTTTACTGGTCTCCAGGGTGTAGAGTGAATACAGAAAACATGTTGCCTGTCAATTTCTTATAGTTGTTTATGGACGATGTATTTTTTTAAGAGATTTCTGAGCAGACTAATTTGTATGCAAAGCAGTATTTGAGGGACGACGCTGCCAGACTTAAGCCTTAGTCTAGAGCTACCCATTAGATTCCCACAAATCTGGAAGGATTTGAAAAGTTCCTGGGTTTGACTATTTTGATGGGCTTGATAAGGAAGCCGTCACTGGCTTCTTATTAGTCTACTATCCCCTTGATGGCAACATCTATATTTCCTGCAACCATGACTTGTAATCCGTATTTGCTTCTTATTTGGATGCTGCATTTTGTTGACAATGCTTTAGCCTTGCCACAAAATCACCCTGATTGTGACCATCTTTTTAAGATTAGGCCTGTCCTTGATCATTCTGTAGATTGGTTTGCAGAGGTCTATGTTCCAGGGAAAGAAATATTTGTAGATGAGTCTTTGGTCCTGCTCAAGGGGCGTTTCTTTTTTAAGCAGTACAATCCTCGCAAGAGGGCACGGTATGGAATTAAGATGTATATGCTGTCTGCAAATAGTAATGGATATGTGTATAATTTCCTAGTATAACACTGGTAGGGATTCCAGTATTGACCCCTGTGAGAAAATAGCTCTTTCTAGCATGGTTATCCCCATTTTTGGTGTGTTTGTCAGTGTGTTTTTTTACGGTCTCACTGGGATCCTGCTAGCCAGGACCCCAGTACTCATAGTTGTAGGAAAGTACCATCTTGCCTGGTATGTTACCCCCATTTTTAAAATATGTCAGTTTGTTTTTGCCTGTGTCACTGGGATCCTGCTAGCCAGGACCCCAGTGCTCATAATTGTGGCCTCTATGTGTTCCCTGTGTGGTGCCTAACTGTATCACTGAGGCTCTGATAACCAGAACCTCAGTGTTTATGCTCTCTCTGCTTTTAAATTTGTCACTGCAGGCTAGTGACTATTTTCTCCAATTCTTATTGGCACACTGGAAAACCCTTATAATTCCCTAGTATATGGTACCTAGGTGCCCAGGGTATTGGGGATCCAGGAGATCCCTATGGGCTGCAGAATTTCTTTTGCCACCCATAAGGAACTCAGACAATTCTTATACAGGACTGCCACTGCAGCCTGAGTGAAATGACATCCACGTTATTTCACAGCCATTTTACACTGCACTTAAGTAACTTATAAGTCACCTATATGTCTAACCCTCACTTTGTGAAGGTTAGGTGCACAGTTACTAAGTGTGAGGGCACCCTGGCACTAGCCAAGGTGCCCCCACATTGTTCAGGGCAATTTCCCCGGACTGTGAGTGCAGGGACACCATTACACGCGTGAACTATAGGCCAATACCTATGTGTAGCTTCACAATGGTAACTCCGAACATGGCCATGTAACACATCTAAGATCATGGAATTGTCTCCCCAAAGCCAAATCTGGTATTGGGGTGCCAATCCCATGAATCCCCGGGGCTTCAGCATGGACCCCGGGTACTGCCAAACTAGCTCTCTGGGGTTTTGTCTGTAGCTACCGCTGCTGCCAACCCTCGGACAGGTTTCTGCCCTCCTGGGATCTGGGCAGCCCAGTCCCAGCAAGGCAGAACAAAGGATTTCCTCTGAGAGAGGGTGTTACACCCTCTCCCTTTGGAAATAGGGGTTAAGGGCTGGGGAGGAGTATCCTCTCCCAGCCTCTGGAAATGCTTTGAAGGGTACAGATGGTACCCTCCTTGCATCAGCCAGTCTACACAGCTTCAGGGAGCCCCCAGCCCCTGCTCTGGCGCGAATCTAGACAAAGGAAAGGGGAGTGACCACTCCCCTGTCCATCACCACCCCAGGGGTGGTGCCCAGAGCTCCTCCAGTGTGTCCCAGACCTCTGCCATCTTGAATGCAGAGGTTTGAGGACACAATGGAGACCTCTGAGTGGCCAGTGCCAGGAGGTGATGTCAGAGACCCCTCCTGATAGGCTCTTACCTGGTTAGGTAGCCAATCCTCCTCTTAGGGCTATTTAGGGTCTCTCCTGAGTGTATCTCTTCAGATAACGAATGCAAGAGCTCACCAGAGTTCCTCTGCACTTCTCTCTTTAACTTCTGCCAAGGATTGACCGCTGACTGCTCCAGAACGCCTGCAAAACCGCCACAAAGTAGCAAGACGACTACAAGCAACATTGCCTAATCCTGCTGGCTTTCTCAACTGTTTCCTGGTGGTGCATGCTCTGGGGGCTGTCTGCCTTCACCCTGCACTGGAAGTCAAGAAGAAATCTCCTGTGGGTCGATGGAATCTTCCTCTGCTAACGCAGGCAACAAACGTCTGCATCACCGGTCTTCTGGGTCCCCTCTGATCTTGACGAGCATGGTTCCTGGAACACAGGAGCTGGATCCAAGTGACCCCGACAGTCCAGTGGTCCTTCTGTCCAAATTTGGTGGAGGTAAGTCCTTGCTTCCCCACACGTGATCTGCAGCTGCTAGGGCTTAGGTGCACTTTTGGAAGACTTTCTTCGTGCACAGCACAGCCCAGGTCCCCAGCACTCCGTCCTGCACTGCCCAACTCGCTGAGTTGACCTCCAGCTTCATGGGACCCTATTTTGTTGTGTTGAGACGACCGCCATGCTCAGATTTCTTGAACACCTGTTCAAGTACTTCTGCAGGTGCTGCCTGCTTCTGCGTGGGCTCTCCGTGTTGCTGAGTGCCCCCTCTGTCTCCTCCTCCAAGGGGCGACCTCCTGGTCCTTTCTGGGTCCTGGCAGCACCCATAATCTTCAACCACGACTCTTGCAGCTAGCAAGGCTTGTTTGTGGTCTTTCTGTGTGGGAGCAACTCTGCATCCTCCTGCACGCCGTGGGACATCTTTTGACTAAAGGAAAAGTTCCTGGCACCTTCTGTTGTTGCAGAATCTTTGGCTTCTTCCACCCGGAGGCAGCCCTTTTGCACCTTCATCCGGGGTTTAGTGGGCTCCTGCCCCTCGCTGGACACTTGCGTGACTCTTGGTCTTGGTCCTCTTCCTTTACAGGTCCTCAGGTCCAGGAATCCGTCTTCAGTGCTTTGCAGTCAGGGTCTTGGGGTGGGGTATCTTGGACACCCTTAGGGGGTCATTACGACCTCGGCTGTCTTTTCAAAAGACCGCCGAGGCCGCAGGAGACAGAATACCGCCATTGCCGGCGGTATTCCTGGCTCCCTATTATGACATTTCCGCTGGGCCAGCGGACGGTAACAGTGTTACCGTCCGCTGGCCCAGCCGAAATGTCACATCAACATTGCAGCCGGCTCGTAATAGAGCCGGCGGCAATGCTGATGTGCAGCGGGTGCAGTAGCACCCGTCGGGCATTTCACGGCCCGAAATTCGGGCCGTGAAATGTGCGACGGGGCTATGCATGGGGGCCCCTGCACTGCTCATGCCAAGTCCCCTTACCGCCGGCCTTTCCATCGCGGTGTGTACCGCCATGGATAGGCCGGCGGTCGGGGACTCATAATCCCCAGGGCAGCGGTGCTTGCACCGTTGCCCTGGGGATTATGACCGCCAGGCAATTCCGCCACGGTCATAATTGCAGGCGGAACACAACATACCGCCGGCTGCCAGGGTCGTAATGACCCCCTTAGTGTTTTCTTACACTCCCAGCTACCCTCTACACACCACACTAGGCCTGGGGTCCATTTGTGGTTCGCATTCCACTTTTGGAGTATATGGTTTGTATTGCCCCTAGGCCTATTGTCTCCTACTGCATTCTATTGTGTTCTACAGTGTTTGCACTACTAAGTGTTTTACTTACCTGATTTTGTTTTGTGTGTATATTTTGTGTATTCTACTTACCTCCTAAGTGAGTGTATCCTCTGAGATACTTTTGACATATTGGTGGTCATTACAACCTCGGCGGTCTTTTAAGAAGACCGCCGAGGGAGCGACGTGCGGAAGACCGCCAGTAGTGGCGGTTTGCCGCTCGGCGTATTATGACCGTTGGCAGCCCTCCGTCGTTTTTCCGACAGAGAGCCACCAACAGCCATACTTGCGGGCGGCGGGGAAGTGGAGGTTGCTCCACCTCCACCGCCACACCAACAGAACACCGCTGAGCTAATCACGTCCTGTGATTCTGCGCGGCGGTGTTCTGTTGGCGGTGTGGTGTTGGCGGAGCTGCCCCCATGGCTCCCGTCCCCTCCCGGCGGATCGACGGAACAGGTAAGTCAATCGTCCGTTAGGGGAGGGGGGTGAGGGGGTGTTGTGTGGTGTGTGGGTGCATGGGGGTGTGCGTCTGGGTATGTAGGGGGGGTATGTGAGTGCGTGTATGCTTGCGGGGTGTTGCGTGTTTCGGAAATGTGTGCATGTCTGTCTGTATGTATGTCTGTATGGATGTGTGCGTGAATGTGTGAATGTGGGTGTACATGTCTGAGTGTGTGTGTGGATGTAGGCATGTATGTCGGTGTGTGTGCGTGTATGTGTGTTGGTGGTGCCTGCATGCGTGTCGGGTGTGTATGTGTCAGGTAATGTCGGGTGTTGGGGTGGGGAGGGGGGCCCTGCCACCTTTGGTGGGGTGGTGGGGGTGGTGGGGGGTGTAGGGGAAAGAGTCGGGGTGGGGGTGGGGGTGGGGGAGACCCCTATCAGTGCCAGGGAAGGAATTCCCTGGCACTGATAGTGCTTACCGGCCAAGGATTGCATGGCGGTTCCTACCGCTGGAAATCCACGGCGGTAAGCTGGGTCACAATACCGGCAGCGTTATTGTCACGGCCGCCGGGCTGGAGACCCTGAGTATTGTGTTTTCTTGTGATTTAGTGCTATATGGTATGAGTGGTATAGTAGGAGCTTTGCATGTCTCCTAGTTCAGCCTAAGCTGCTCTGCTATAGCTACCTCTATCAGCCTAAGCTGCTAGAACACTACTAATCTACTAATAAGGGATAACTTGACCTTGCACAAGGTGTAAAGTACCATCAGGTACCCACTATAAGCCAGGCCAGCCTCCTACAATAGTTAAAACCCTATTTGTCAGTGTGTTTTACCTGTCTCACTGGGATCCTGCTAGCCAGGACCCCAGTGCTCATAGTTTTTGGCCTATATGTGTGTTGTCAGTATGATTAACTGTGTCAATGAAGTTCTGCTAACCGGAAGTCCAGTGCTTATGCTCTTTCTACTTACCAAATTTGTCACCATAGTTTAGTAACTCCATATTCCAATTCTGATTGACACACTGGACACTCCTTATATGTCCCTAGTATATGGTACCTCGCTACCCAGGGCATTGGGTTTCCAGGAGATCTTTATGGGCTACAGCATTTCTTTTGCCACCCATAAGGAGCTCAGACATACCTTTCTTCAGGACTGCCACTGCAGCCTGGGTGAAATAGTGCACACACTATTTCACAGCCATTTTCACTGCACCTAAGTAACTTATAAGTCACCTATATGTCTAACCTTCACTTACTGAAGGCTAGGTGCAAGGTTATTGTATGTGAGGGCACCCTTGCAGTACCAAAGGTACCCCATGCTGTCCAGGGCCAATTCCCCGGACTTCGTGATTGCGAGGATACCATTACACATGTGCACTACATAGATGTCAATACATATATGTAGCTTCACAATGGTATCTCAGAATATAGCCATGTAACATGTCTAAAATCAAGGAATAGTCCCCCCATTCCAAATATGGTATTCAGGGCTAATCCCATGCACCCTGTGGGCTCCACCATGGACCCCCAGTACTGCCAAACCAGCTCTCTGAGGTTTCCACTGTAGCCCCAGCTGCTGCCACCTCACAGACAGGTTTCTGCCCTTTTGGGGACTGAACACCTCAATACCAGGAAGGCAGAATAATGCATTTCTTTTGGGAGGAGGGTGTTACACTCTCTCCATTTGGAAATAGGTGTTACAGGCTTGAGAGTGGTAGCCTCCCAGAGCCTCTGGAAATGCTTTGAAGGGTACAAATGGTGCCCTCTTTGAATAAGCCAGTCCATAACGGTTCAGGGACCCCCAGTCCCTTTCTGGTATGAAACTAGACAAAGGAAAGCATTAGCCATCTTGGATTCCAGGGTGTGGGGACCCTTTGGAAACCTCTGAGTGGCCAGTGCCAGTAGGTGACGTCAGAGACCCCTCCTGATAGGTGCATACCTGGGTAGGTAGCCAATCCCCCTCTCAGGGCTATTTAGGGTCTCTCCTCTGGGTCTGTCCTCAGATTCAGGTTGCAAGACTCCTCCAGGAATCCTCTGCTTCAGCTTCTGACCCTCGGATCAACCGCAGACTGCTCCAGGATCTGCTGTAACTGCAACAAGGTATCCAGGATGACTCCTATGAACTGCAACTTCAGCTCCAGCTAGCATTTGCAAAATTTTCCAAGGTGTGCACGCTCTGAGGACTGCCTGTCTTCATCCTGAACCAGAAGAACCGAAGGAATCTCTCGTTGAGTGATGGAGTCACTTACCTGCTTCTGCAGGCACCTTCTGCTACGACAACCAGTACTCTGGGACTCCTCTCCTGATGACGAGAATGCTCCTTAGAACATAGGTGGTAGACCGAAGTGACCCAGACTGCCCCTGCTGTGACAGTACCCCTGTGCACCACATCTTCTGCAGCTCCTTGGGCTTCTGTGCACTTCTGCCAAGAATCCTTTGTGCACAGCGTAGCCCAGGTCCCCAGCACTCCATCCTGCTTTGCACAGCTCCCTCAGTTGTTCTCCGGCGGCGTGGGACCTTCCAGTGTAGTGCTGCAACGACCGCACTTTTCATCTTCTTTGTCCCCGTGTCCTGGGACTCCCATGGGTACTGCCTAGTCTTCTGAGGGCTCTCTGAAGTGCTGAGGGCTGCCTCTGTCTCTTCAGTCTGAGTTGAAACCCCAGGTCCCTCCTGGGTCCAGGCAGCTCCATTTTGATGCAAACCGCGTATTTGCTTTAACCAAGGCCTGTTGGCAGAATCCATTGACACAACCAGCCTTCATCCAACAACTTGACGTGGGACATCACCTGCAGCAAGCAGGAACCACCAGCCGTCTTTTTTGGAGCTCTTCTGTACTTTTCTTCTTACCGGAGAATCCACTTTTGCACCATCTTCTAAGTTGGCAGGGGCTGCTGTCCTTACTGGACTGTTCTTCGACTTCTGGATTTGGTCTTCTCTCTCCACAGGTCTTCATGTCCAGGAATCCATTGTTTGTTGCTTGTAGTCTTGCTTGGTTCTTGCAAAATCTCTTATCATGACTTTCTAGTGTCTCCTGAGGAACCTTGCTGTACTTTAGTCCTGCTTTCCTGGGCTCTGGGGTGGGGTACTTTACGTACCTTTGGTATTTTCCTACACTCCCAGCGCCTCTCTACACACTACATTTGCCTAGGGGGGGAATTCGTGATTCGCATACAACTATTTGGTGTTGCACCTAGGCCCATTGCAATCTATTGTATTTTCTACTGTTTGCACTATTCTATGACTGTTTACTTACCTGATTTTGGTTACTAGTGTATATATTGTGCATAATACTTACCTCCAGGAGGACTATTGCCTCTAAGATATTTTTGGCCTTGTGTCACTAAAATAAAGTACTTTTATTTTTGGTGACACTGAGTATTGTCTTTCATTGTGTATAAGTACTGTGTAATTATAGTGGTATTGCAAGCGCTTTGCATGTCTCCTAGTTCAGCCTAAGCTGCTCTGCTACTGCTACCACTAGACAGCCTAAGCTGCTAGAACACTGCCTACATTTCACTAATAAGGGATAACTGGACCTGGTATAAGGTGTAAGTACCTTAGGTACCCACTATAAACCAGGCCAGCCTTCTTCAACCCCCCTGGTGGTGGCCCACTTTTGGAGTTAGTGAGAAAATTGTGTGGGAACTTGTTCGTTGACTGTTTAACAAAGGTCACCATTTGTACGTAGATAACTTCTACACTGAGGTTCAGTTGTTCAAGGAATTGTTCAAAGTGGACACTGTTGCTTGTGGCACAATCTGTTGTAACCACAAAGGCTACCCAAGCGAGCTTGTCTGTAAAATACTTGAGAGGGGACAGTGCAGTGCCTTGAGTAATAATGAGCTGTTAGCTCTGAAATTTGAAGACGGGAGGGATTTGTACATGCTAAGTGCCATCCATTATGGGAGTACTTCCCCTGTGACTGTTTGGGGTCAGGTTCCGGAAGTGCACAAACCTGTGAGCATTTTGGCCTCCAATAAGCACACGGCTGGTGTTTGTAAGTCTTACGTGTGTATAAAAAGTTAGCCATCCATTTGGTTAATTTAGCAACTTTTAGGGGGTTATTACAACTTTTGAGGAGGTGTTAATCCATCCCAAAAGTGACGGTAAAGTGACAGATATACCACCAGCAGTATTACGAGTCCATTATATCCTATGGAACTCGTAATACGGCTGGTGGTATATCCGTCACTTTACCGTCACTTTTGGGACGGATTAACATCTCCCCCAAAGTTGTAATAACCCCCTTAATGCTTTTATTGTGTTCAAGGATTGTTCCCCTGAGTCAAGGATGAGATTTGTTAAATTTCTGAATCAGTGATAGAGAGCCTTATTGTGATGGAACAGGCAAGAGTTCCTTGAGTAGCAGTGGTGGAGGATGTGGCTAGATTGAAAGATAACCACTTTCCTAATCACATTTCTGCCACTCCCTAAAAAGACTTGCCGCTAAGAAATGTAGAGTCTGTGCCCGAAGAGGTATCCGGAGAGAGAGACAGATAACCTGCCCACATTGTCTTTCAAAGCCTGTGCTATGTGTGGCTGGCTGTTTCAGGAGTTATCACACCCAGAAGAATTACTGGGAGCTACTGCGAGTGTAAACTGCCTGTTCTATATTTTCATATGTTCAGTTTAACGTTTGGCATTACCGTCATGTATTCATTTACAGCTTTTGTGTTTGTAGTTTTGTACTTATTTATAATAAGTTAGTGGTTTCTTTTTTGTTTAAAAAAAAAGTAATGGCGGTCTGCATGGAGTGGCACTTGGCTGGCGGTGTGCATGGAATGGCGCTTGGCTGGCAGTGTGTGTGGAGTGGCACTTGGCTGGCGGTGTGCGTGGAGTGGCGCTTGGCTGGTGGTGTAAATAGTGACTTGCTGTTGGACACTGGAACACACTGCTAGCCAAACGCCAGTCCACACACTCCCATCAGCTGGTGTAATTGTTGTATCAGGCATGTTACCATATGAAAGTGATGGGCCCTTTAATGGGGTTGTCTGTTGTTGTGAGTGTTGTAATGTGCTGAGCCCGCGGCTGGAAGTGTGAATCTTGTCCATGTCATTTATGAAAGGTGCGTAAATGGACTGTAAAGCAGTTGGTGCCTTGACGCGGCTTTACAGCTCACAAACTGTGAGTCATTGGTTCAGTTTTTTGCCCTTTCAGTTATTAGCAGTGCATTTCATTTTTGTGAAATCTCTTGTTAATAAAATTTGATCTACTGATCCATCACTCACCTTCGTGCCAAATCCAACCAGTATGTGTGGTAAAAATGTCAAAACCTGCTCCGCTGTAATCAGGCGTCGAAGCACACTTGTGACATGCTAGGTGCCTTGGGTGGGACTCCGATTATGAAGCATGCCACCAACTTGGTTGGTGGGTGAGTGGTCTGTTTACCATAACCTAAGTGTGTTTCTTTTCGCAGTTTTAGTGTTTGGAACATCACAGAAGGATGTGGATACATCAAAATGATCTATTACAAAACTCCCTTTTTTTTCTGGGGGGGGGCACCTGCGCTTTTGGTCCTGAGTGTGACGGTCATCT
This sequence comes from Pleurodeles waltl, assembly GCF_031143425.1. NCBI lineage: Eukaryota > Metazoa > Chordata > Amphibia > Caudata > Salamandridae > Pleurodeles > Pleurodeles waltl. Next base: position 1,472,932,999 of record NC_090445.1, on the reverse strand, counting down.
AGGGAAAACCTACCAAACCCAGACATTTTTGTAAACTAGACTCCCAGTGGAGTCCAGGGAGGAATGGCGTGCATGGATCCCCCAAAAGTTTCTTACCTATACTCCCAGCAAACCTCAGATATAGCTTACAAAAGCATATTTTCTTAATTTTTCTTTGTAGAATCACCGCACCGGCACAAATTTCCTACTACCCAGTATTCCCCTCAGTCTCCTAAGTAAAATGATACCTCACTTGTGTGGGTCCCCAAAGCAGAGATAGCCTGTGCTTATCCACTTGCTGTGCTATCCCCTCAATCCCTACACGTTTCTGGACTTTTCATGCTGCGGGCATCTCAGCCACCCACACATTTGAGGTACAATTTTTATCAGCAGACTGAGGGGAACATTGGGTGGTAGGAACTTTGCACCGGCACAGTGTTCCCACAAAGAAAGTGTGGAAAATGTGATTTTTTTAGCTATATTTGAGGTTTGCAGAGAAGTCTGGGTAAGAAAATTTTGGGGGATCCACGCAAGCCACACCACCCTGGACTCCACTGGGTGTCTACATTACAAAAATCTCTGGGTTTCATAGCTTTCCCGAGACGACCGCCACACCCGGAACCAAAAATGCTGGTGTCCCCCACCTCTGCAAAAACAGGTGGTTTTTTTAATAGATCATTTTGATGTGTCCACATTGTGTTCTGGGGCATTTCCTAATGCAGGCAGTGGGTCTGCCAACACAAGTGAGGTACCATTTTCATCAGGAGACCAAGAGGGAACACTGGGTAGAAGGAAGTTTGTGGCTTCTCTTAGATTCCAGAACTTTCCATCACCGAAACGAAAGGAAAAAGTGATCTTTGCAAAATTTTGAGTTTTGCAATGGATTCTGGGTAACAGAGCACCACATGTCACCCCATTCTGAATTCTCATAGGTGTCTAGTTTTCAGAAATCTGCAGGTTCGCTAGACCAGGCCCTTTGCAAATAACAGGTAAGTTTTCTTTGGGAAAATGTGATGTGTCCATGTTTTTTGGGGCATTTCCTGTCGCGGGCACTAGGCCTGCCCACACAAGTGAGATACCATTTTTATCAGGAGACTTGGGGGGGAATGCTGGGTGGAAGGAAATTTGTAGCTCCTCTTAGATTCCAGGACTTTTAATCACCAAAATGTGGGTAAAAAGTGTTTTTTTGCAAAATGTTGTGCTTTGCACAGTATTCTGGGTAACAGAGCTTGGGAAGAGCCCCACAAGTCACCGAAACGAAAGGAAAAAGTGATCTTTTGCAAAATTTTGAGTTTTGCAATGGATTTTGGGTAACAGAGCCCCACATGTCACCCCATTCTGAATTCTCATAGGTGTCTAGTTTTCAGAAATCTGCAGGTTCGCTAGACCAGGCCCTTTGCAAATAACAGGTAAGTTTTCTTTGGGAAAATGTGATGTGTCCATGTTGTGTTTTGGGGCATTTCCTGTTGCGGGCACTTGGCCTACCCACACAAGTGAGGTACCATTTTTATCAGGAGACTTAGAAGAATGCTGGGTGGAAGGAAATTTGTAGCTCCTCTTAGATTCCAGGACTTTTAATCACCAAAATGTGGGTAAAAAGTGTTTTTTTGCAAAATGTTGTGCTTTGCACAGTATTCTGGGTAACAGAGCTTGGGAAGAGCCACACAAGTCACCCCATTCTGAATTTCCCTTGGTGTCTAGTTTTCAGAAATGTCCAGGTTTCCTAGATTTGTCTAATTGCCGGCTAATCTAGAGACCAAAATCCACAGCTAGGCACTTTGCAAAAAATAGGCCAGTTTTCTTTGGGAATGTGGGATGCATCCATGTTGTGTTTTGGGGCATTTCCTTTCGCCACTACTAGGCTTACCCACACAAGTGAGGTCCCATTTTTATCGGGAGGCTTGGGGGAACGCTGGGCGGAAGGAAATTTGTGGCTCCTCTTAGATTCCAGAATTTTCCATCATTGAAATATGAGGAAAAAGTGATTTCATTTTGCCAAATTTTGAGTTTTCCAAAGGATTCTGGGAAACAGAACCTGTGGGAGCCACACAAGTCACCCCATTCTGAAGTATCCTAGGTGTCTAGGTTTCAAAAATGTCCAGGTTTGCTAGGTTTTCCTGGGTGCCGCCTAATCTAGAAGCCAAAATCCACAGCTAGGCACTTTGCAAAAACAGGTCAGTTTTCTTTGGGAACATGTGTTGTGTCCATTTTGTGTTTTGGGGCATTTCCTGTCCAGGCACTAGGCCTACCTACACAAGCGAGGTAGCATTTTTATCAGGAGACTTGGGGGAACGCTGGGTAGAAGGACATTTGTGGCTCCTCTTAGATTCCAGAACTGCCCATCGCCAACATTTGAGGTAAAAGTGTTTTTTTTGCCAAACTTTGAGGTTTGCAAAGGATTCTGGGTAACAGAATCTGGTGAGAGACCCACAAGTCACCCCATTCTTAATTTCCCTAGGTGTCTAGTTTTCAGAAATGTCCGTGATTGCTAGGTTTCCCTAGTTGCTGGCTGAGCTGGACACCAAAATCCACAACTAGGCACTTTGCAAAACATAGGTCAGTTTTCTTTGAGAAAATGTCATGTGTCCATGTTGTGTTTTGGGGCACTTCCTTTCACGGGCACTAGGCCTGCCAACACAAGTGAGGTACCATTTGTATTGGGAGACTTGTGGGAAAGCTGGATGGAAGGAAATTTGTGGCTTCTCTTAGATTACAGAACCTTCTATCACCCAAATGTAAGGAAACTTTGTTTTGTTTGTCAAATTTTGTGATTTGCAAAGGACTCTGGGTAACAACACCTGGTGAGAGCCCCACAGGTCACCTTATTCTGAATTCCCCTAGGTGTCTAGTTTTCAGAAATGTCCAGGTTTGCTAGATTTTCCAGTGGTGCCAGCTAAGCTAGAGGCCACAATCCACAGCTAGGCACTTTGCAAGAAACAGGTCAGTTTTCTTTGGGAAAATGTGATGTGTCCATATTGTGTTTGGGTCTTTTCCTGTTGCAGGCACTAGGCCCACCTAAACATGTGAGATACCATTTTTATCAGGAGACTTTGGGGACTGCTGGGTGGAAGGAAATCTGTGTCTTACCCTTAGATTCCTGAACTCTCCATCACAAAATATGAGGAAAAAGTGTTTTTTGAGGGGGCCAAATTCTGAAGTTTGCAAAGGATTCTGGGAAACAGAACCGGGTGAGAGTTCCACAAGTCACCCCATTCTGAATTCCCTTAGGTGTCTAGGTTTCAGAAATATCCAGGTTTGCTAGGTTTCCTAGGTGCCGTCTGAGCTAGAAGCCAAAATCCACAGCTAGGCACTTTGTTAAAAACAGGATACTTTTCTTTGGGAAAATGTGATGTGTCCAGGTCGTGTTTTGGAGCATTTCCTTTCGCGGGCACTAGTTCTACCTACACAATTGAGGTACCATTTTTATCGGGAGACTTGGGGGAAAGTTGGGTGGAAAGAAATTTGTTGCTCCTCTTAGATTCCCGAACTTTCAATCAACAAAATGTGAGGTAAAAGTATTTTTTTTGCAAAATGTTGTGGTTTGCAAAGTACTCTGGGTAACGAAACTGTTGAGAGCCCCATAGGTCACTCCAGTCTGAATTACCCTAGGAGTCTAGTTTTCAGAAATGTCCGGGTTTCCTAGGTTTTCCTAGGAGCCGCCTAAGCTAGAGGCCAAAATCCACAGCTAGGCACTTTGCAAAAAACAGGTCAGTTTTCTTTGGGAAAATATGATGTGTCCATGTTGTGTTTTGGAGCATTTCTTGTTGCAGGTGCTAGGCCTACCCACACAAGTGAGGTACCATTTTTATCAGTAAACTTGGAAGAATGCTGGGTGGAAGGAAATTTGTGGCTCCTCTCAGATGCCAGAACCTTCACTCACCCAAATGTGAGTAAAAAGTATTTTTTTGCGAACTTTGAGGTTTGCAAAGGATTCTGGGTAACAAAACCTGGTGAGAACCCCATAGGTCACTCCAGTCTGAATTACCCTAGGAGTCTAGTTTTCAGAAATGTCCAGGTTTCCTAGGTTTTCCTAGGAGCCGTCTAAGCTAGAGGCCAAAATCCACAGCTAGGCACTTTGCAAAAAACAGGTCAGTTTTCTTTGGGAAAATGTGATGTGTCCATGTTGTGTTTTGGGGCATTTCCTGTTGCGGGTGTTAGGCTTTCCCACACAATTGAGGTACCATTTTTATCGGGAGACTTAGGGAAAAGTTGGGTGGAAGGAAATTTGTTTCTCCTCTTAGATTCCAGAACTTCCAATCACCAAAATGTGAGTAAAAAGTGTTATTTTGCAACATTTTGTGGCTTGCAAAGTTCTCTGGGTAACGAAACTGGTGAGAGCCCCACAAGTCACCTTATTCTGAATTCTCCTAGGTGTCTAGGTTTCAGAACTGTCCAGGTTTGCTAGGTTTCCCTAGGTGCTGCCTAATCTAGAGGCCAAAATCCACAGCTAGGCACTTAGCAAAAAACAGCTCAGTTTTCTTTGGGAAAATGCGATGTGTCCATGCTGTGTTGTGGGTCATTCCCTGTCACCGGCACTAGGCCTACCCACACAAGTGAGGTACCATTTTTATTAAGCGACTTGGGGGAATTGTGCGTGGAAGGAAATTTGTGGCTCATCTTAGATTCCAGAACTTTCCATCACCAAATTTTGAGGAATAAGGCCCTCCTTACAACCCTGGCGGTCGGTGTTCAAGCGGCGGTAATACTGCCAATAGGCCGGCGGTAACAAAAATAGAATCATTACCATGGCTGAAACCGCCAACAGATACAACCACTTCAACACTCCGACCACCACGGCGGTAGCAACAACCATGGCGGCGGTAACCGCCAACAGCCAGGCGGAAGACAATGTACCGCTCACTCCATTACAAGCCGCCCATCCGCCAGCTTTTCCAGGACATTACCAATGCCATCAAAAGCACGTCGGAAACTCTACTTTGAAGGGAAACCACTCCCCTCGAAAACACTCAAGGAAGAACCAGGACGCCATGGAGCCAGAACTGCATGTCTTCCCCACGCTGGTGTATCTGCTCATATACCAGGAGTACCAACGGCGGCGGCGGCGACGACCACAGTGAGTACTGCACCAAGCACATGGGGAGGGAGGGAGGGAGGAAAAAGAGGGTGACACACACGCAACACTCAACACCCCCCACACCCTCAAGCCCAACACCATACACACAGACACATTCAACAACATTATGTATACACTGTAGGAGGCTGGCCTGGCTTATAGTGGGTACCTTGTGGTACTTACACCTTTTGCCAGGTCCAGTTATCCCTTATTAGTAGATTAGAGGTGTTCTAGCAGCTTAGGCTGATAGAGGTAGCTATAGCAGAGCAGCTTAGGCTGAACTAGGAGACATGCAAAGCTCCTACTATACTACTTATATCACTTAGCACTATATCAGAAGAAAACACAATACTCAGAGTTACTAAAAATAAAGGTACTTTATTTTAGTGACAATATGCCAAAAGTATCTCAGAGGATATACTCCCTTAGGAGGTAAGTAATATGCACAAAATATACACACAAATCAAAATCAGGTAAGTAAACAGTTAGAAAAGTAGTGCAAACACTGTAGAACACAATAGAATGCAATAGGAGACAATAGGCCTAGGGGAAACACAAATCATATACTCCAAAAGTGGAATGCGAACTACGAATTGACCCCAGGCCTAGTGTAGTGGGTAGAGAGTCACTGAGAGTGTAAGAAAACACTAAGGGTGTCCAAGATACCCCACCCCAAGACCCTGAAAAGTAGGAGTAAAGTTACCCTACTACCCCAGAAAGACAGTAAAGTCGAGACAGGGGATTCTGCAAAGACAACAACTGACTGCAAAGCACTGAAGATGGATTCCTGGTCCTGAGGACCTGTAAAGGAAGGGGACCAAGTCCAAGAGTCACACAAGTGTCCAGGGGGGGGCAGGAGCCCACTAAACACCGGATGAAGGTACAAAAGGGCTGCCTCCAGGTGGAAGAAGCTGAAGATTCTGCAACAACGGAAGGTGCCAGGAACTTCTCCTTTGGTCAGAAGATGTCCCACGGTGTGCTGGAGGGCGCAGAGTTGTTTCCACACAGAAAGACCACAAAAAAGCCTTGCTAGCTGCAAGAGTTGCGGATGAAGGTTTTGGGTATTGCCAGGGCTCAGGAAGGACCACGAGGTCACCCCTTGCAGGAGTAGACAGAGGGGGCACTCAGCAATACAGAGAGCCCATGCAAAAGCAGGCAGCACCCGCAGAAGGACCTGAACACGCATTAAGAAGATATGAGCTTGACGGTCAACTCAGCACAACAAAAGGGGGTCCCACCAAGTCGGAGTCCAACTCAGTGAGTTGGGCAGTGCAGGGCAGAGTGCTGGGGACCTGGGCTAGGCTGTGCACAAAGGAAGTCTTGCAAAAGTGCACAGAAGCCCGAGCAGCTGCAGTTCACGTAGTACACAGGATTACTGTCTGGCATGGGGAGGCAAAGACTTACCTCCACCAAATTTGGACAGAAGGGCCACTGGACTGTTGAGTACACGTGGATCCAGCTCCTGTGTTCCAGGGACCACACTTGTCAAGATGAGAGGGGACCCAGTGGACCAGTGATGCAGAAGTTTGGTGCCTGCATTGGCAGGGGGAAGATTCCTTCGACCCATGAGAGATTTCTTCTTGGCTTCTAGTGCAGGGTGAAGGGAGACAGCCCTCAGAGCATGCACCACCAGGAAACATTCGAGAAAGCCGGCAGGATGAGTCGCCTCAATGTTGCTGGTAGTCTTCTTGCTACTTTGTTGCGGTTTTGCAGGCGTCCTGGAGCAGTCAGCGGTCGATCCTTGGCAGAAGTCAAAGAGGGAAGTGCAGGGGAACTCTGGTGAGCTCTTGCATTCATTATCTGGTGAGATACCCACAGGAGAGACCCTAAATAGCCCTCAGAGGAAAATTGGCTACAGAGAAAGGTAAGCACCTATCAGGAGGGGTCTCTGACATCACCTGCTGGCACTGGCCACTCAGAGCTGTCCATTGTGCCCTCACACCTCTGCATCCAAGATGGCAGAGGTCTGGGTCACACTGGAGGAGCTCTGGGCACCTCCCCTGGGAGGTGCTGGTCAGGGGAGTGGTCACTCCCCTATCCTTTGTCCAGTTTCGCACCAGAGCAGGGCTGGGTGGGATCCCTGAACCGGTGTAGACTGGCTTCAGCAAGGAGGGCACCATCTGTGCCCTTCAAAGCATTTCCAGAGGCCAGGAGAGGCTACTCCTCTCAGGCCCTTCACACCTATTTCAAAAGGGAGAGGGTGTAACAACCGCTCTCTGAGGAAATCCTTTGTTCTGCCTTCCTGGGGCTGGGCTGCAGAGAAAACCCCGGAAATTTAGTTTGGCAGTACCCGGGCTCTATGCTGGAGCCCCGGGGATGCATGGAATTGTCCCCCCAGGTATTGACCTATGTGTGGTTCACACGTGTAATGGTGTCCCCGCACTCACAAAGTCAGGGGAAATTGCCCTGAACAATGTGGGGGCACCTTAGCTAGTGCCAGTGTGCCCTCACACTTAGTAACTTTGCACCTAACCATCACTAAGTGAGGGTTAGACAGATAGGTGACTTATAAGTTACTTAAGTGCAGTGTAAAATGGCTGTGAAATAACGTGGACGTTATTTCACTCAGGCTGCAGTGGCAGTCCTGTGTAAGAATTGTCTGAGTTCCCTATGGGTGGCAAATGAAATGCTGCAGCCCAAGGGATCTCTTGGAACCCCAATACCCTGGGTACCTAGGTACCATATACTAGGGAATTATAAGGGTGTTCCAGTGTGCCAATTAGAATTGGTAAAACTAGTCACTAGCCTGCAGTGACAATTTTAAAAGCAGAGAGAGCATAAACACTGAGGTTCTGATTAGCAGAGCCTCAGTGATACAGTTAGGCACCACACAGGGAACACATACAGGGCACACTTTATGAGCACTGGGGTCCTGGCTAGCAGGATCCCAGTGACACGGGAAAAAACAAACATACATACAGTAAAAAATGGGGGTAACATGCCATGCACCTCGTAACCCTCTGGAATAACGCAAGGACAACAGGGAATTGAGTCAAATGAGTGTTGTAGTAGAAATAGTTAGAAATACGTTAGTAATTCAAAAACAGTATATACAAAATATACAATATTTACAAACGGCAGGACAATGTCCACTCAAAATGTCCGTGGCCCACTGGGCCAAAACACATAGGCCAAGCCTTAACTTGACTCCTGCCTCAAGACAGAGAGAACACTGCAAGGGCATCAGGTCAAAAATACACAGGCACCACAGGGGGACCGGGAAGGGGGGAGCACCTCAGCCAGAAGAAGGTACAACGCCACAGCTCCTGGAGGGGGCTCCATGCCCACTGCTTGGTCCTCGGGAGTGCAAAGCCACAGTCTCTCAAGTAGGTGGTTGGCCCACTGCTTAGTCCTGGGGAGTGCAAAGCCACAGTCTCTCTAGTGGGGGTTTGCTCACTTCTTGGTCCTGGGGAGTACAAAGCCACAGTCTCTCAAGTGGGTGGTTTGCCCACTGCTTGGTCCTGGGGAGTGTAACGCCACAGTCTCTCAAGTGGGTGCCAGTTTTCAACTGGTTTTGGAGGGGGTTTTGTGCCCAGTCTGCTTCCTCCTGCCAAGGATAGGGTGAGTGAATGCCTTTTTCCACTGGTTCTGGAGGGGGCCTTGTGCCCAGTCTGCTTCATCCTGCCAGGGATAGGGTGAGTGGATGCCTTCTTCCACTGGTTCTGGAGGGGGCTTGGTGCCCAGTGTGCTTCAGCCTGCCAAGTATCGGGTGAGTGGATGCATTCCTCCACTGGTTCTGGAGGACGCTTTGTGCCCAGTGTGCTTCATCCTGCCAAGGATAGGGTGAGTGGATGTTTTCTTCCACTGGTTCTTAAGGGGGCTTAGTGCCCAGTGATGCAGCACATGGGGTGTGCAAGGTCACAGTCACTCACCTGGGTGTCAGATCCACATGATTTTCAGTGGGCAGGATGCATGACACACCATGGATGAATGACTACAGTCCATCTGCCGACGGGGACGGCTGTACAGTGGTTGCAGTGCTGGTGCGGGTCGCGGTGCTGCCAGTGGTGGAGGTCAAGCCCTTCCCCTGCAGCCTGGGATGGCTGCCCACTGGGGCTCTTGCTGCTGGTGGCGGTGCTGCTGTCTGTGGTGCTGGCCGCGAGGCAGGTGGTGGTGCTGGCCACAGGGAGGTGGCGGTGCTGGCCACGGTACAGGTGGAGGTGCTGGCCGTGGTGCAGGTGGTGGTGCTGCCAGTGAAGGGGGAGGCTCCAGCCCTTCCCCTGCAGCCTCAGACAGCTGAAGTGCCCTGGCTGGTGTTCTGTGCCCCTTTGTGCCCTTGGCAAATGGTGGTGCCTCCTTGCTTCTGCCAGATGCAGTCTTATCCTTGCTGGATGCTCTCCCCTTTTTGCCCTTTCCTTGTGGCGGAACCTTCTTATCCTTGGCAGGTGTTGGCGGCACACTGGCTGGGCTGAAAGGTGCCTCCTTAGACCTTCTCTGAGCTGCAGAAACCACAGCGGACGTGGACTTGGTGGCTGAGGTGCAGGGCTGGGTTCGGCCACCCTAGCCTGAGGTGAAGGATGGGGAGGGAGTGATAGGGAAGAGGTCAATGTTGGTGAGGAAAAGCTTCTTAGGGACACTGGGGAGGGAAGAGGGTGAAGGTTTGGGAGTGGAGGAAGAGGGACTTGTTGTAAGAGTTGTCAGCCTGCTGTGTTTGGGTGCAGGTGCATGAGCTGGATGCTATTGTGAGGTGGATGGCTGTTGGGTGTGTGTGTGCCTTCGTTTGTGTACTTTGGGAGGAGAGGTTACAGACACAGTGGGAGAGGACACAGGGGACGTGAGCATGGATGTGGGGGTGGTGACTGCCAGTGAGGGGTGTGTAGTAATAGGCGAGCTGGTGATGGAGGTAGTAGATGAGGATGTAGTGCATGCAGGTGTGAGTTGAGACGCTACTGGGAGGGAGGAGGACAACAAGGAGGAGGGGGTCACAGTGGAGGTATTGGATGTTGGTGTGCCTGCTTCTGGATGGTGCTTGTGTGAGTGACTGGGGATGATGTGTAGTGCTTGTGTTTGCCTGAGCCACTTTTGTGTGTTGATTTGGGTGAATGCTGGTCTGAAGGTGAGCTTGGGATAGGTTGGGGTTGAGGGTATTGGGACTGGGTAGAGGAAGTTGGAGGGGGGAGGCTGGAGACAGGGATAATGGCTGTCATCAGTGTTGAGGCCAGAGCCTGAAATGTTCTCTGTTGGGCCACCACTCCAGAGTGAATGCCCTCCAGGTATGCATTTGTTTGTTGCAAATGCCTCTGGACACCCTGGATGGCATTCAGAATGGTTGACTGCCCAACAGTGAGGGATCTCAGGAGGTCAATTGCCTCCTCACTGAGGGCAGCAGGGCTGACTGGGGCAGGGCCTGAGGTGCCTGGGGTGAAGGAGATGCCCACACTCCTGGGTGAGCAGGCAAGGGAAACACGCTGAGGGGCTGCTGGGAGGGCGGTTCTGGTACGGGGGTGGTGGTTGTACCTGTTGTTGGGGTGGGCACAGAGGTGCCCGCCACCGCCAGGGAGCTTCCATCGGAGGAAGAGTCGCTGTCTGTAATGTCCCCTCCTCTCTCCGTCGTGGTGCTCCCCTCACCCTCCATCCCACTGGTGCCCTCACCGTCAGTGGATTCGTCATCCAGTCCCATGTGGGATGCAGCTCCCTCTGTCGCTGGTGCCTCAGCTCCTCTGCCACATGATGCTAATGCACACAAGGACAGAGTGACAAAACAAAAAAGTGGGGGAGAGACAGAGGACACACTTGGTCAATGCCAGCCACAACACTTCTGTTGACGTACACAACACACAGGGATCAGCCCTATGCACTAGGCCATGCACTACCAGTTACAAAGCAAGTCACCAGCCCATGGGGTACATTGCCTAACGCCATCAGCTGCACACCTGAAACCAACAGGACCTTGCCCAGTATTAGATGACCACTAACACTATAGAGGTTGGAGTGCTTCAGAGCCTCACCAACAAGGGACCTAACCCTGCCAGTTCGCCCTGGCATAGGGACACCCACAGCTCACATCCCCCACCCAGCCTTACAACCTTAGCGCACGCAAAGTAATGAATCTGATTCTGTACTCACCCCCTTGTGGCTGCTATGATGCCAGCAAGCGCCCATCCAGCTCAGGATAGGCCACCGCCAGGATGCGGAACATCAGGGGGGTCAGGGTACGACGGGAACCCCTTTCTCGTTGCGTGGCCTGCCCCAGCTGGGCCTCCACCGTCTTCCTTGTCCAGCAGCGCAGGTCCTCCCCCCGTTTGCAGCAGTGGGTGCTCCGCCAGTCAAAGACCCCCAGGGTCCGCACCTCCTTGGCGATGGCATGCCAAATACCCTTTTTGTGGGTGCTGACCTGCAGGGAAATATGCATAGAAAAAAGGGATTAGTAATACCGTCCGGACTTTTACACTCAAGTCCCACAATATCCCTCCCATCCCCTTAAGCACAGATATTGACCACCAGATATGCAGCACTCTACTCAGGACCCCTCAGCCCCCCCTACACGAGGCTTACACACACAGCACTCCATACATTCATGGCCCATATATCATGCTCACAGTGTACTCACCTGTTTGTCTGGACGACCACAGAGTTAAGTATACTGGGCTAGGACCCCATCCACCAGTCTCTCCAACTCCTCCGAAGTGAAGGCAGGGCCCTTTCCCCAGACACTCGAGCCATTGTCGCTTCCAAACACAGGTCACAGCAGCACTTGCAGTATAGATCCTCTCCTGTTGAAGGTCAGGTAGCAAGTGATTGAACAGATAGAAAATGGCGGTCACGTCCATGGCGGTGGGTACCGTCACCGCCGGCTTACATTGCCATTGGCTCCTAGATCCCATAGGGCCCAATGATAACCAATGGTCATCGACCACCGACCGCAACGGCGCACAACGCCAGTGGAATTACCTCATTTCTACTTGCCAGGCAGCCACCATTTCAGGGGGGCACAGGCCATGCCACCAAACTGTGTCACAGCAGACATTGGCACACCAACTGGTGTTCGAATTCACACACCGTTTCTGTAAAGGAAGAAATGCATTTTTATTTTCACATATGTGTGACTATGACCCTCTGCTCACCGTTTTCCACCCTAGAGTTCAACCGCTGAGGATGAATAGGAGATGGAGACATCCTCCCGTGTACAGACCCCTTGTGAACCTGGCGACTCTCTCAAACGTGACCTAATAAAAACTGTCATGCACGGCACAATAATGACAGAATATCTGAGAGCAAATATTGCTCCTAGCGGTATCTTGGTTGCCAACATACCCAGGATTTTTCTACACGATCTGGCTTTCAGAAGAGACTGGGCACAGATCGCGTGGAAATGCACCAGAGATTGGCTAGTTCTAATTATCAATGCTTCAAAGCGGCTAGCTGAATCAATTATGATACAGATCACCTGTATTGAAAGCACCATCAAAACTACAATAACGCTGTCTTCTTCTAAAAGCCGCCTTCTGGAGATTAACACAGAACAAAATGAGATGAAGGAGTTTTTAACTCAGCAGAAAATAACTAAACTACAGAAAGACATCAGAAGATTCGATCGTGAAAAAGTCTATCCTTATATTAAGGAGGACTACGATGCAGATACACAGTCTCGTTCATCCGATGACTCCACATCTTCCATCAGAAAAACTCGCAATTATAGCAACAGTTCTTCATCCGATGGATGGAGCACTGATGACGGGATGCAACCACCTATATTCAACCATCCACCCATATATAACCAACCACCATACCCTCCCAATCAACCCCTATTTTGGCAACCTCCTTACCCCTTCTTCCAACCTCGCCCTATGCCACCCTACGTACCTTTTTTAGGCCGCGGCCAGGGCAGAGGAAGAGGAAGAAGGAGAGGCAGAGGCAGACGGGTCCATTGGAACAGAGAAGAACCCCAAATGGTTACCCGAAGCCAGGGCAAAACTCCCCCTCCACCGAGAGTTTAGTGGTCAATCTTTCCAACAAAAACCTGTCTATTGACGAACTTTCAACCTTGAATAAAGGCTTGGGTTTCGTCCCTACTCCATCTGAAGACTCCTTCCGTCTAAATTGTGAATTGGCACAATTTTTCAGGAAAATACGCCTCCATTTTTTCTTCTTGGATAGGCCAGCTCTATCTGAGAATAATGACACAGGTCTCAAGAAACCATCTACCTTTATTCCCCCATTACATTCCCTCCCTGTTGAGGTATTGACTTTCGAAAAAGCTGTCTTGGCAGATTTAGACACTATCAATCCCAACAGACCATTCATGAACTTACCTGCCACTGAGAGGAAGGCTCTAAAAGACCTAGCCTCTGATCAAACAATCACTATCAAACCAGCCGACAAGGGGGGGGCGATTGTGATTATGAACACTGAAGATTATAGACAGGAGTGTCAACGACTTTTAAGCGACAGAGTCCACTATGCCCACTTGACCCATGATCCTACTACAGATCTACAGAAAACTATCAGAAGTATGATAGAAGAGGCTAGGAACAATGCATGGATTTCCCCTAAGGAAGCCGATTTCCTAGATACGACACATCCTAGGACTCCTCACTTCTATTGCCTGCCAAAAATACATAAAGGGACTCTCCCACCCCCTGGGCTACCCATTGTATCAGGCATCGGATCCGTTCTAGAACCTCTCTCCGTTTTCTGCGATTTTTTCCTTCAACCACTAGTAAAAGAATCAAGCACTTTTTTGAAGGATACGACTCATGTTCTTAACTTGATCGAGAGCATTAACGGATCTAATGAAGCAAAAGCCCTTATTACACTGGACGTGGAAGCTCTATACACGAACATTCCACAGGATTCGACCTTACAAGTAGTGGAATCTGCTCTACTTACTAGCACTTGGACATCGACTACTCCTGTTCATTTTATTATGCAGTGCGCCACTCTAGCAATGAAAAACAATTTCTTCCAATTTGAAGATTCTCTATTTCACCAAATTCAAGGGACCTCAATGGGGAGTACTTTTGCCCCTAGTCTGGCATGCTTGTATATGTATAACTTTGAGAAACTTTTTATATTACAAGCATCCAATCCATTCCATAATAAGATCTCTTTATGGAAGAGGTATATTGATGACATTCTTATCATCTGGAATGGTCCTTATGATGAAATTGACGAATTCATCATTTGGATCAATTCTCTGGACCCATTCCTGAGATTTACAGCTCACTCATCTCTCACACAAGTATCATTCTTGGATCTGGTGATCAAAATTGACAATGGCATACTTACCACCACCACTTTTCATAAGAGTACTGATCGGAACAGTCTACTCATGTACAATAGCCATCACCCAAAAGCTTTGCGGGATAATCTTCCATTCGGGCAATTTTTGAGGTTACGACGGAATTGCAGCACTGTCCAAACCTTTGAGACTCAATCCCGCGATTTGAAAGACAAATTACAGGATCGACTCTATCCTAATAAAATCATCAATTCAGCTTATAAAAGAGCTCGCAACAACCATAGGGAAGCACTGTTAACTTCGACACCCAAAGTACCGGAATCACGTTTGACATGTGTCTCTACTTTCACTCCATTGTCCAATACCATCAAAAAACTAATCAATAAACGATGGAATATATTACGGAGTGGCGGAACGGTAATTCCAAAACCTCTTTTTTCCTTCAAAAGATCAACAAATATTCGGGATTTACTTGTGCATACTCGCCCTCGACTGCCCAATGAGACACCGAAACAAACTACATTATGGAACTTACCTCCAGTGATGGGTCACTATCCATGTGGCACATGCAATGTCTGTCCCCTCACCAAACGCTTAGACAGCCTTGACCTTGACTACTTTGGTATTTGGTATCTTAAAAAACACACTAATTGTAACACACGTCAGTGTATATACCTAATTTCCTGTCCCTGCAACTTAAAATACATTGGCATGACTACTCGCCCAGTGAAATTACGGATTAATGAACACCGGAGCAATATCAGGTGCTCCCGCATTACCACAAAACTGAGTGCACACTTTCTGGATGCTAAACACGGTCCTGATGATATGTGGTGGATAGTACTACAAGTACCTAGATATGACAGCAATAACCCTAACTATCTATTCAACATCGAACAGAAATGGGTCTTCCGATTGAAAACCCACAAAGAGGGACTGAATGACGACATTCCTTGGAATTTATTGACTCGTTAAAAACATTTTTGAATTAATTTTTTGAAATAATAAGGGTCATTTTATTCCAGTCACACTACGTTCAACTTCGATAGATTAATTAAATTTTTAAAAAAAAAATTTTTAGTTACTTACCCCCTCGTTTTCCGAAATCAATTGAAATGCAACTAAAACAGATTGGGCAATATATGCATATATATATATATATATATTTGTTCATGAATATGGATGATCGACTTTCTTTTTCTTTTTTCTCTTTTTTCTTTTATCTTGAACTGAGTATTTTTTCAATACTGAATTGACAACCTCTGAATTGTGGAATTTCTATATATAAAAATTTTTTGGGTGCCTTTTGATATGTTGTCTTCATAGTGCCATCACCTCCATCCATAAAAAAACCCCGTCTTTTACCAATTCCTTTTCAATATTATCAACAACTCTGTCTAAATGAAACATGGCCCCTAAAAGCATCAACTTTCCCTTTCTTTTGGGGCGTTTGTACTCGAATAGTGACATTCAATAACTATCCGACGTCTCCGGACCTTCTAAGATGGCCGCCGAGACGGTAGTCCTTTCTTTGTTTTTAGTACCCGGAACACCAGCCGGTGTTCCGGGTCACTCGCGCTACACAGTGCGAGTTTAAATAACCTCCCGCACCTTCCAGACGCCGTCTACAGGCGCGCAGCAGAGGGCAGGTTCCCGGACACACCAAGGACGAGACACAGTAAGCTAATATCTAGAAGCGAGATCTGTCGCGTTTTGCAGGCTTAATAGACCATACTACGGCCACTTGGTTTGTTTTACTGGTTACATGGTGGTTCTATTCCCATTTTTACCGGAAAAATGCCACGAGCTAACAAGATTAGGAGATATCAGGATTCTTTGCTATTATGACCTTCCACACAGACGTTTAGCATTGTACATTAGCCTCTCTTGGAAATTATAGCAAAAAAATGTTTTCAAGAGAGGACATCAAATGACCAAATAGAGGAGCATTTGTAACACATGTTTCTTGGCACTATGACCCCAGAAAATATAAATATTTTTAGGGTAACCAATCATTAAGAAGACTATGTGGCTTAAACTGACAAAAAATCAAGGTCAGAGGCATTGTTATCTAATGTACTATAATATATTTAAACATACTTTTCTCTTCACAATTGCTCCTTTTAATGAATATGTACACATCTGTATGCACAAGTGTGTCCAATGTGGAATATATTGACATAACCTAGACAAAAATACTCAGATTTGTTCGACACTAGGTCTGCATGTATTACTATGCGGTGCTACATGATCAATTTTTATTAATATTTTTATTTAGTTCGTTTTCCTTGGTTGATGCTAGCGCAGACCTAGGGAGCCCAATCTCTAATATGGGATGGTAAGCATCGCAAAAACTTTTTCACCTTTAAGTACTATACACTGATTATGGGTGGTTGTCACTATAATTGTTTTCTAATTGTATGTTTTTTCGGTGTTGATGATTGGCACTAATTGTTTTGTGTCTTTTTGATTATATGCAGGGCGACTATACTGACCGATTGACTTAGGCATATTCTGTCTTCCACTCTGTAAGTGACTGTACGTGCACTTGATAATATTACTGATATATAGGAGAAGTAGTTTTATAATCATAGGCTTTTTTTGTGGGTCCTGAAGAAGCGTCACTGGATCACTTTGTGACCAAACATAGACGCGAAACATGTTGACCATGCAGGATTAGGTGAACTACCTTCCCTGATTATAGAGTGTAACGGTACATTATTCCCAGTAACACTCTGATATTTTTGTTTTTAATATTGGCCTGAACCCAATTTCTATCGCATTAAAACAGTGGCTTAGGTTCAGAGCAAATTTTAGAGTCTTGTCTTTTGTTCTACACTCTCCATCTCTAATTCAATTCTTTTCCCAGACCTCCGTTGTTAGCAATTTTATTATGGTTGAGTGCCACCCAGAATGCTGGGCGGCCCGCCAGGCATTGCAGCACCAGTCTGGCGAGGAGCAAGCCCGATGATGATACCTGTCACCCAAAAGGGTGCTTGAGGGCTCTCCTGAGTACACTCAGTATAGTTTCGCCACCTCTGATCTCTTTCTTGTTTTCTCTCTGTCGTGGAACAGTGCACTTATTTTGATATTATAGACTATGGAGAACAAGCACATAGAGCCAGATGTAGGTGGGTTTCCTTTTGCGAGTTGCAAATTGCAAGTCCCAGCGACTCGCTATTTGCAACTCGCAAAAGGAAATGAAGAAAGGTGTCTCTGACACCTTCTGCGACTCGCTATGGGGTCGCAAAGACCCACCTCATGAATATTTATGAGGTGGGTTGCAGTTTGTGACCCCATAGCGAGTCTAGGCACTCACGGGGATGGTGGCCTGCTGGGGACAGCAGACCACCATGTCCATGACTGCTTCTTAATAAAGCAGTTTTTCTTTTCCTTTTTGCAGCCTGTTTTCCTTAAAGGAAAACGAGCTGCAAACAGAAAAAATACTGAAACCATTTGTTTCGTTTTTTTCAGAGTAGGCAGTGGTCAATAGGACCACTGCCTGCTCTGAAAACATATTTTAGTTTGCATTCACAAAAAAAGAAAGGGTCCCATGGGGACCCCTTCCCGTTTGCGAATGAGTTACCATTCACTTCAAGTGGATGGTAACTGCGAGTTGATTTGCGACTGCTTTCGCGGTCACAAATCAACTCTACATCGAGATGCGGTCGCAAATAGGAAGGGAACACCCCTTCCTATTTGAGAGTCGGAATCACATTTTGCGAGTCGGTACCGACTCGCAAAATGTGATTCTGCATTGCGTAAGGGTTTTTGCGCCTCGCAAACGGCGTTTTTTGCCATTTGCGAGGCGCAAAAGCATTCCTACATCTGGCCCATAATCCTTACCTACAGACTTGATCGCCCCACAATCCAAGAACTGTGTGCCCAATTGGAGCCAGACCTGATTTCAGCTATCCGTCACCCCACAGGTATCCCCCTTCTAAAGCAGGTCCTGTCAGTGCTCCATTTCCTGGCAAGTGGTTCCTTCCAAACAACAATGGCCATGGCATCAGGGATGTCTCAGCCAATGTTCTCCAACTTGTTGACCAGAGTGATGTCTGCCCTGCTGAAAAACATGCGCAGCTACATCGTATTCCCCCAGGTGGAGGATTTGCCCACAGTGAAGGCTGACTTTTATGCCCTGGACATATCCCCAACATCATTGGTGCCATTCATGGTACCCATGGAGCATTTGCCCCCCCCCCCCGGAGAAATGAACAAGTGTTTAGGAATAGAAAAAGCTATCACTCACTTAATGTGCAGATGGTGTGTTTGGCGGACCAGTACATCTCCCATGTGAATGCCAAATATACTGGCTCTGTGCATGATGCCTTTATCTTGAGGAATAGCAGCATCCCATATGTGATGGCTCAACTCCAGAGGCAAAGGGTGTGGCTAATAGGTGATCCCAAGGTCCCCACCCAGTATATGTTGGTGTATGGGTATGGGGTTGTCCCTAAGGGTGAGTGTGTGTTCAACAGGTATCCCTCGATATTTGGAGGTGACTCTGGTTTCCCCAACCTGTCATGGCTACTGACCCCAGTGAGGAATGCCAGGACAAGGGCAGAGGAATGTTACAATGAGGCACATGGGCGAACAAGGAGGGTAATTGAGAGAACCTTCGGCCTCCTGAAGGCCAGGTTCAGGTGCCTCCATCTGTGCCAGATCATCGTTGCCTGTTGCACAACCTGGCCTTGAGACGCCAGGTGCCTTTTCTGCAGGACGATGAGCCTGGAAATGGTCTTGTGGCAGCGGTGGAGCCTGTGGACAGTGAGGAGGAGGAGGCAGAGGATGAAGACAACAGAATTTCCAGTGACACACAGGTAAGACATTGTAACTTCACTTTACATTGCAGTTTTGTGTTGGACATTGGACATGGCAGCATGATTTCCCTATGTCTATGGCCACTTACTGTACCCTTTGGCATCTCTATTTTCAGATCTCTGTGCCCCACTCTGGCTCCCGGTGTGTTTACTGCTGCCCACTACAGGTCATACCAATGTATATATAACTGTACATATGAATTGCAATGTTTACAGATGGTTGAACGAATCCATATTTCAATCAATTGACAGACTCCAGACTTGTATTTGTTCCAAGGGTTTTATTTAAGAGCTACAAGGTGGAGGGGGGTGTGCAATGGGCTGGTGTGATGGTGGAGGAATGTCCAATTAGAATCCAGTCTCTTTGTATCACAGGTGCATTGTCCAAGGGGGCATAGGAATGGGAGTAATGGCAGTTCAAGGTGGTCAGGGTGACAAAGTGGGACAGAAGGGTGACATTCAGGAGAGTCACACTTCCTGGCAGGGGTCTTGGCAATGTTCTCTGGCTTCTGCCTGGATCGCAGGGACTGTTTGTGGCGTGGTTCTCCTTCTGCAGGAGGTGGGTGCTGGTGGCCTGTTGTTCCAGTGGTGGGGCCTCCTGTCCACTAGCAGCGGTGGAGGTGGAGGGCTATTTTTCGGTATGGCTACTGTCAGGGGCCCGTTGGTGTGCCACTGCCTCCCTCACGGTGTTGGCCATTTCAGCCAGCACCCCTGTCATGTTGACCAGGTTGGTGTGGATTTGTTTGAGGTCCTCCCTGATCCCCAGGTACTGTCCCTCCTGCAGCCGCTGGGTCTCCTGCAACTTGGCCAGTATCTGGCCCAAGGTCTCCTGGGAATGGTGGTATGCTCTTAGGATCCCTGCAAGTTCCTCGTGGAGAGTGGGTTCCCTGGGCCTGTACTCCCCCTGTCGCACAGCGGTCCTCCCAGCTTCCCTGTTGTCCTGTGCCTCTGTCCCCTGAACCATGTGCCCAATGCCACTGACACCAGGTCCCTGATTGTCATGGGTTTGTGGGGTTGCCTGAGGTCTCTGTAGTGGTGGACACACTGCTGATTGACATGTCCTGGGGACAGTGGTATGGGCCCGCTGGGTGGGTGCTGTGCTGGTGTTTCCTGAGGGGGAAGGGTCTGTGGTGGTATGGGACTGTGGCATGGAAACTGACTGTCCAGAGGTTCCTGATGGGCCAGATTGGTCATCGTGATCCAGGCGTACAGAGCTGCTGTCATCACTGTGGGCCTCTTCTGTGGGGGGACTGGATGTTGGTGGAACCTCCTCTCCAGTGACGTTGAGTAGGGGTCCTGTGGGGATGTAAATGCAGTGTCATTGTATCTGCGTGTGCCATCTTGTGAATGGGTGTGTTTCCCTGTCTGTTTGTGATGTCCCTGTCAGCTTTACCTAGTGTGGCTGGTGATTTTGTGGGCTAGGTGATTCTCTCTAATGGGCATGCTTTAGTGATGGTTGTCCATGCAGGTATGTGATGGGTGTACATGCATTGGTGTTGCATGCAGGGCTTGGTATTGGGATGGGTGGGTTGTGAGGATGGGGTATATGTGAGGTGGAGGAGTGATGGGGGAGAGGGTAGGGGTAGGAGTTTGTGATGGCATGCAGGTAGGGTGGGGGATATAGTAGTAAAGATTTGACTTACCAGAGTCCAGTGTTCCTGCTACTCCTGGGAGGCCCTCAGGATGCATGATCACCAAGACTTGCTCCTCCCATGTTGTTAGTTGTGGGGGAGAAGGTGGGGTTCACCGCCAGTCCTCTGCACAGCGACCTGGTGTCTTGCAACCACGAAACGCACCTTCCCCTGTATGTCCTTCCACCTCTTCCTGTTGTCATCCCTTGTTCTGGGGTGCTGTCCTACGGCGTTGACGCTGTCCACGACTCTCCGCCATAGCTCCATCTTCCTAGCAATGGACGTCTGCTGCACCTGTGATCCGAATAGCTGTGGCTCTACCCGGATGATTTCCTCTTCCATGGCCCTTAGCTCCTCCTCTGAAAACCTGGGGTATCTTTGGAGTGTCATGGATGTGGTGTGAGTGGTATGTGTGAGGATGCGTGGGGTGATGTGTTGTGGTGTGTGCTGTGAGGTGCATGGATGGTGTATGGGTGATGGTGTTCTGTGGCTCAGATTGAGTGGGTGCTCCTGGCTTGTCTCTCTCTCTCTCTCTATTAGCAATCTTTGTTTTCATTGAAAGGGTAGTGGGTAATGTCAGTGTGTGTTTTATAGTGTTGTGGGTGTGGTGTGTGTTTGTGTGTTGGGTGTGTGTAGTTTGAATAGTCCAATGTGGTGTAGTTCTGTAAGTGTGTGTGTATTTTGAGCACAGCGGGGTGTACCTCCAATGGTTTACCGTGATTGAAAGACCGCTGCGGTGATTCGTGGGTCCTGATACTGTGGGAGTATTTCTGTTGGCATAACGGTGTGGGTTTTGGTACCGCCAATTTATCACTAACCATTGGTCTGGCGGACTTGTGTGGGTGTCTGTATAGTGGCGGATTTCTCTGTGTGGGTCATAATACACAGAGCGGTATACCGCTGTGGTCACGGTATGTTGGCGGCCGTCAGCATGGCAGTAAGCGGCATTTACCGCCAATGTTATAATGAGGGCCTAAATGTTTTTTGTTTGCAAAATCTTGAGGTTTGCAAAGGATTCTGGGTAACAGATCCTGCTGATAGACCCACAAGTCACCCCATTCGGAATTCTCCTAGGTGTCTAGGTTTCAGAAATGTCCAGGTTTGCTAGGTTTTCCTAGGTGCCAGCTGAGTTAGAGGCCAAAATCCACAGCTAGGCACTTAGCAAAAAACAGCTCAGTTTTCTTTGGGAAAATGTGATGTGTCCATGTTGTGTTTTGGTGCATTTCCTGTCACCGGCACTAGGCCTACCCACACAAGTGAGGTACCATTTTTATCAAGAGACTTCGGGGAACACTGGGTGGAAGGAAATTTGTGGCTCATCTTAGATTGCAGAACTTTCCATCACCGAAATTTGAGGAAAAGTGTGTTTTTTTTCCAACTTTTGTGGTTCGCAAAGGATTCAGGGTAACACAACCTGGTGAGAGACCCACAAGTCACCCCATTCTTAATTCTCCTTGGGGTCTAGTTTTCAGAAATGTCCAGGTTTGCTAGGTTTTTCATAGGTGCTGGCTGAGCTAGAGGCCAAAATCCACATTCAGGCATTTGGAAAAAAATAGATCAGGTTTTTTTGAGAAAATGTGATGTGTCCATGTTGAGTTTTGGGACATTTCCTGTTGCGGGCACTAGGCCTACCTACACAAGTGAGGTACCATTTTTATCAGGAGAAGGAAATTTGTGGCTCCTTTTAGATTCCAGAACTTTCCTTCAACGAAATGTGACTAAAAAGTGTTTTTTTGCCAACTTTGAGGTTTGCAAAGGATTCTGGGTAACAGAACTTGGTGAGAGCCCCACAAGTCACTCCATTCTGAAATTTCCTAGGAGTCTAGTTCAAAAATGTCCAGTTTTTGCTAGGTTTTCCTAAGTGCTGGCTGAGCTAGCAGGCAAAATCGGCAGCTAGGCACTTTGCAGGTAAAAAGTCAGTTTTCCTTGGGAAAATGTGATGTGTCCATGTTGTGTTTTGGGGCATTTCCTGTTGCCACCACTAGGCCTACCCACACAATTGAGGTCCCATTGTTATCGGGAGACTTAGGGGAATGCTGGGTGGAAGGAAGTATGTGGCTCCTTGATGCAGCTTGAAAAACCTCACGAAAACCAGTTCCAATTCAAGAGGTGTATTGATTAAATAAATAACATGGTAAAACACCCCAGCGCAGCGCAGTGTGGCCCGTCGCTCCCCCGTCTCAACCGCCGTTATCTTGACATTCGATTTTCTCGTCGCCTAAGCCCGCATAGCAGAAAACCGAACCTCTGAAAAAGAGCCTCGAGCGAGCAAGGCTTTCCGCTCCATTGCGCTTGCAGCAAAACACGCATGTTTTTACATGCGCAATGTAGCTCACAATACTACACTCTTCTTAGATTCCAGAACTTTCCATCACTGAAATATGAGGGAAAAGTATTTTTTTGCCAAATTTTGAGGTTTGCAAAGGATTCCGGGTAACAGAACATGGAGAGAGCCCCACGACTCACCCCAGTCAGAAATCAACTAGGAGTCTAGGTTTCAGAAATGTCCAGGTTTGCTAGGTTTTCTTAGGTGCCACCTGATCTAGTGCCTCAATGACTGAGATGAAGGATACTTATTTCAATGTTGAGAATTGAGATGGTTGGTGTGACTCATCATGCCTTGTGGTGGCAGATAGAGAGAGTGGGTGTTTATATTGTTTAAATATTTTATGGTAGCCTGTGCTTGTGTTGTGATCGATTTATAATGTTGGTGGCATAAAAATAATAATTGGTGATAGTTTTTTCCTCAATGAGATATTTTTCCCCTTCCCCTTTCACACTTACCAAAATTTGTTTGCCAGAGTTTTCATGCTGCTTTGTTTTCTGGTGCTCTGCTTTCTGGTTCACATTTGTCAAAGACGACCTGACCAGTCCAGAAACAAAACTCTAGTCCAGAAAATAAAAAATATTCAATGTTTCTCTTGTTGTTAACCAGTTATAGATCGCTCTATGTCAAATGGGGTGTGACTGAGACTGTGACTCTTGGAATACGTTGGACATGATAATCTTTAATCTGAGTCTAGACTGGAATATGATGGAAGGAATCAGAGCGTGATTTGACAATTTAAACAACTGCCAGAAGAAGGAAGTTATCAACTTCATGGAAATCAACAGGGGTGATATGAGGAGGAGTCTAAGAGGCCTATTCCAATCTGTGGACTGGTGGTGAGAGTTGTGTCAATTACTTGTTTTGGCAAATGCAATGCTGCTGTGTGAGTCTGCTGGCTGGTTACCTTCAACCCAAGATTAATTGTTATATGAACTATTTTGCAAATGTAGCTGACCGAGTTATATCAAGAAAGAAAAAACAGAAGTTGTTAATGCTCTGAGCAAAGCACTTGTTTAAAATCATGTAGTTTGGTGGCACAGTAGCAGTATATCTGGTGGTCACCTCAGGCCATTCAATTTTCAGATGATAACTGTCACAGCCATAATAGGCACTGCAGTGACAATTTTAAAAGCAGAGAGAGCATAAACACTGAGGTTCTGGATAGCAGAGCCTCAGTGATACAGTTAGGCACCACAGTGGGAACACATACAGGTCACAAACTATGTGCACTGGGGTCCTGTCTAGCAGGATCCCAGTGACACATATCAAACACACTGACAACATAGGGTTTTCACAATGAGCACTGGGCCCTGGCTATCAGGATCCTAGTGAGACAGTAAAAAAACCCTGACATATACTCACAAACAGGCCAAAAGTGGGGGTAACAAGGATACGAAGAGGCTGCCTTCCTACAATCCAATGAGCAGTAGTGTATTATTTTGCTGACTGCAGACCACATTGGTCCGGACCGCCATGGGTGTCTGCCATGGTGACTGCATGCTTCCAATATGGTCAATGGTTGGTCGCAGTGCTGTCGGCAGTAGAAGTCATACTGCCTATTTCCAGGCCTCCACACCTTTGCCGGTCTGCCTTTTTTGGTTGGCAAACAGCAGTCCTGCCTGTATGTTTCATATTAGGGCAATCTGTAAGACCCCTAACATGGCCTTATTTTTAGGACCACGAACATGCAGTCTGGGGGTCTGACTGCCAGGCTAGTAATAAAGCCTTAAGTCTTGGGCCTTTTCATTTTACCATCCTTAACTGGTCTCTTAATACTCAATGTTTCCAAATTTCACTCCCATCTAAAGGCACAGACCTCAAACTGTCTCTCAGTCATCCATCACTAGACAGCTATCTTATCATTTACACCAAATTCAAGTAAAATAGAAATGGTCTACTTTCGTACTGCTACAATGTCTGCTTCCCTCTTCTATCCTTTCCATTTCCCCTCTTAGAATATCAGTGCTCTTGGATGAAAACCTCACTTTATGAGTATTGAAACAGTCTCATTAGACACTGTCATATCAATCTTCCAAACAGCCAAAACACTCATCTTGCTGCTTTCTCTATCAGATTATTTTGTGGAACCAGACACTTTGTGAGCCTCCCCTTAACTGTTTTGTTCCATTAGGTTGTGTCCTTAATGTTGCCACAGGACCCTTTCCAATGTCCTTAAACAAACTACCATTCAGATTATTGGGATGAAACAATATGGTGGTCCACCATCACAGGGCTCTGTGGAAACTGCTGATGTTGCTTTTCAAAGTTATTAGTGACTCCTCATCACACCACTCAGTTTATAACTCAGGTGATGTGTTCCAACAAGTAACTCATTTCAGTAAACCTTAGTTTCGGAGCCACCCACAAACGTTCATGTGTGACATCTATTTTGGTCCTGTTGTCTGGGAATCTTGCACTCAAATTCCTTGGCTGCAGAAAGACTCTCTTACCTCCTTCAAAACTTCTCTCAAGGAACTGTTCACCTTAAAGAAATATCAATAACTAACCTCAAACTATTCTCACTTCTGCACTAAATATGACAATATAAATGTGCTATATGAACAAATAATTGGGCCATCATGTTTATGTACTGTCATATTTATGTTAAACATCCACTACCATCAAATTCAGAACCTTCTCTGTGTTTTTTCTTCCAACCGTCTAACCACTTATGTACTGTAGAATTGCATCTATTTATGCAATTACTTGTTGCAGTGCTCTGTTACTACATCAATTAAACCAACAAATACAAACATGAAAAAGGAAACAATCTGTTTTGAAGACTTGTGAGAAACCCCACTGGGACAGATAAGGAGAGACTTTAGATGAGCTGTCAACAATTAACATCTTGACATTGTTTACTTTCACTTGTTTTTAGATTATAAGGATGTACAAGTTGTGAAATTGCTTTACACTCTTATGTTGGCATTAAACTGAATATCCAGCAACTTAGTTTTATGGATCAATTCTGTTCATTGAACATTTTGCGAACGCGTATTGAACCACTGCTCACAACCCAAGAGCCAGTGGATACCAAAACAAGCATTTGCAATGCAATAGGTCTCGCATTTTCTTGAGTTAGAGCTGTTGGCATTGTAAATTCAGAACTGGACTTTTCTTGCCACATAAATTGGTCAACCCTGTCTTAGACTTTTGTCTTTTTCTGCCATGTTTTGGTGGTCACTGGTGGCTACTGGCATCAGAATTCACAAGCCCTTGAGGAGCGACAAGATGACTGCACTCCCTTGCGTTGTGTAAAAGTCTGAAAAGAAATTTGAAAATAAGGCTGGAAAAGTAAATATATTTTTCATTTTAACAGAATGACATGTCTTGCAAGCATTCTTGACTCGCATTTCAATGAGCAGAGCAGCCTGAGAAGACTTATGGCCCTAATAAAGGAGATAAGCAATGCCCTGTGTGCAATGTTGTGAGTACTGGCATGGAGGGGCCCTGGAGAAAAAGACTTGAGATGCGATGCAAAGTAAGCAAGTTTAAAGTCATTGCCTCTACGTTTAGCTACATTCTACCAGGAAGGGCATATTGTGGCTTTTGGGGGCAGTGAGCTAAATGACATGGGGGGTTATTCTAACTTTGGAGGAGTGTTAATCCGTCCCAAAAGTGACGGTAAAGTGACGGATATACCACCAGCCGTATTACGAGTTCCATAGGATATAATGGACTCGTAATACGGCTGGTGGTAAATCCGTCACTTTTCCGTCACTTTTGGGACGGATTAACACCTCCTCCAAAGTTAGAATAACCCCCATGGTGTTTGTTATGTAAAATAAGCTTATTTTAGGAGCCAGAGGTAATAAAGCCAAAACAAATGTGAGTGACATGGGAGGCTAGGGGAGGAACAAAATGCTGCAATAAAACGCAGACAGCTACCAGCCTAAAACACCCACTGTGAATGGAGAGCACCAAAGAAATAACAAAAATAGTACGTCACATCAACAGAAAAATAAACCAAAGTGGAATAATACAGTAGTTGGTCACTGCTCTGAAACAGAAAAAGGAGGAAGAAAAAGGCAAAAGTGACCACCAGCAAGCAAGAATTTTTAAAGGACACCACAACCAACAAACAAAATCATTTTAAGCCATAAGAAGTATACTAAAAGCATACACGAGGTCGATCTAATACACAAGGTCAAACTCTTACGCTCAGCCTAAAATCAAAGGAGAAAAAATACATGAAGAAATATATGAAAAATAACATCTCTATAACAATCCCTAGAAAGAAGGTGTGTTTCCTAAAGAACAGATATCACATCGTCCCTTCATCAGGATGCACATTCTGGCCATTTCTTTTGCATGGTTTTTCAGACCTTGGACATTAAGGCTATTTATGTTAATAGCAAAAGTGCCATAGGTTTGATGGCTACGGCAGAACCCTGTGTCCTAAAGGTGGCATGTGAAGAAGTAACTGAGGCAAAAGTAGAACATCGGCAATGTGGGGTCACATATTTCAGAGCCAAGAGGGAGAGTAAGGCAAATCCCAATGTATACAAATGAGGGTGTGCTCCCAGCAAACCCCAAAACCAAACTGAAACATTGTAACTGTCCAAGACTCTATTTGGAATAGGAACTGTGTAGTTAAATCCATCAGGCTCAATCCAGACCGAGGGATGTCCAACATATATCAAGGGATAACAAATTGTGGTGGTTCACCACGCCTCAAAACCCAAATCTCTCTCATCAGAACAAAGAGCCCAGGGACACTCAGGGAGTAGCTTGCCAATAACATTAAACCACTCAAACATTTATCAGATCAGTCATATATCATGGCATCCAGTCTCCTCCGACATTTGGTCCAGCACCCTCGGCCATTCATATGCCTTCATGCCGGCGTCCACAGTAACCTCTTTGGAGAACTGTTTGCTGTATGCCAATCATATCTTTGTCATGTCGCGACTAACTCTGCCCATTGAGTCGCAGTCTGTGTCTTTCTTCTTGGAGGTCAAGAACCTTTTCAGCCTTGGAGATCGAATATAGCTGGTGTAGCTTGCCAAACCAGCTAAATATTAAGCAAAAAGGATGACCCTACAAACATGCAATGTCACTTTTTCTCAAATGCTTGGTGATTGACTTAAAGACCATATGCCTTCGGAGGGTAATCATAGACAGGGCCTGGAACAGTGCTAGCCTATGGCCCTGATATTTCAAAGGATTTGAATGTTGTGCCTTCTTTAGAATCCTCTAAGTGTAAAGGTGTGAATATAAGCCTGGATCTCCAGTAGTTCTATGCTATTTCCTCTGGGGTGACCTGCCTTATAACTCTGTCTATCTGAATGTCCTTCTCAACAGTATCTGCTGAAACAAGGCTTGGCCTTCAATGACCGAACATTCCTTATCCAGAGTTAGGCCTGTGATTCTAACATTGTTCCTGAGTGAGCATTTTTCTAAATCTTCTGTAGGTGCTTAGCAGTGCAGTTGTTGCTTTTTCAAGCGCACCACTTCCTGTTGCAGGATCTAAATTTCTGCCTCAGAATCTTCCAGTGCAGGCACTCTGTCATCCATGCCTCTGACGTTCTGTTTCACGTCTCAAGCTCACAAGTAAGGTCCTGCTTCACCACCTGCAGATCAGCCCTTAGTGAGTTAAAAATGGACTCCATGTATACTTTTGTAAGTGGTGCATTCCCCTCTGGGCCTGTCTTGGAGGATGACAACAGTTGTCATTGATTGGAGGACTGCATCAGTGTAGGAGGCTGGCCTGGCTTATAGTGGGTACCTGATGGTACTTACACCTTGTGCCAGGTTGTGTTATTCCTTATTAGTAGATTAGTAGTGTTCTAGCAGCTTAGGCTGATAGAGGTAGCTATAGCAGAGCAGTTTAGGCTGAACTAGGAGACATGCAAAGCTCCTACTATACCACTTATGTCACTTAGCACTATGGTGGTCATTCTGACCCCGGCGGTAAAATGCACTTACCGCCGGTCAGAAGACCGCCATAACACCGCCGCGGCCGCGGAAACCCGCCACGGTCATTCTGACCCGCAGAAGGCAAACCTCCGAAAATCTGACAGCCACAACCGACCGCCAGACCAGCGGTCGGCGGAAAGGTGGAGGTGACTAAACCTCCACCGCCACGCCAACAGAAATACGCCCATGCCATTACGACCCACGAATCCACGCGGCGGTCATTCAAACGCGGTATTCCATTGGCGGGACACACCGCCGCGGTCAGAATACACACAAACGAACAAAACTCAGCCACATTGGACGATTTGAATCCCACACACCTGATACACATACACACACCACTCCCACACACACAATACAATATAAAACACCCACCCACATCACCCACAAACCCCTACGCAAAAAAATTCTGAAAGAAGGCCAGAGCGAGACACCACCATCCACAAACTAACAGCCACAGCCACTCAACACCATCACCCACACACTATCCACACCCAAAACAACACACACCACCACACTCAACTCACTTAAATACACATACTCCACCCCACACATCATACACACCACCCCATGGCACCCCAAAGACAACCCCGCTTCACAGACGAAGAACTCAGGGTCATGGTGGAGGAAATCGTTCGGGTAGAGCCCCAGCTGTTCGGCACACAGATACAATACACCAGCATTGCCCGGAGGACGGAGCTATGGCAGAGGATTGTCGACAGGGTCAACGCAGTGGGACAGCACCCCAGAAATCGGGAAGACATCAGGAAGCGATGGAACGACCTACGGGGGAAGGTGCGTTCCATGGTATCCAGGCACAACATCGCCGTGCAGAAGACTGGCGGAGGACCCCCACCTCAACCCCCACAATTCACATCATGGGAGGAGGAAGTCTTGAACATCCTGCATCCTGACGGCCTCGCAGGAGTCGGCGGAGGAATGGATACTGGTAAGTTGAAGCTTCAATACTGCTTCCCCCCCACCTGCATGCCAAATCATACCCCAACCCTCACCCCCATCCTCGAACCCCACCCTCACCCCCACACCCATCCTCACCCCCACCCTCACCCCCACCACCATCCTGACCCCCACCACCATCCTCACCCCCACCCCCAGCACACCTATTCCCCGCCAATGTCTCACCATCACAACCCACACATCCCAAAACCTAGGCCTGCATGCGTCCACTAAGCATGGACACCCATCACCAAAGCATGCCCAATGCATATACACATCCCCCCCACAAGCCACCCTCACCAAAGCCCCCACACACGAATGCCAGCACTTGGGGACACGAGAACCCATAGATACACCCATATGCCACACATTGAAACTATAACCATACCTCTATACCCCTGCAGGACCCGACCGTCAACACACCGCGGCGGAGGGGCCAGAATTCTCCACACCCCCCACCCAAGAGGCCGTCAGCGATGACAGCAGCTCTGTCGACCTGGACACCGATGACCAGCCCGGACCATCGGGGACCTCTGGACAGTCGGTTCCCCTCACACAGGCCCAGGCCACTACAGACCCAAACCCCTCTGGGAACACCAGCACAGCTCCCACCCAGCGGGCCCATGCCTCTGTCTCCAGGGCGCGTCAATCTGCGGTGTGTCTACCACTACAGGGCACCCAGGATAACCCACCACCCCAACAACAACAGGGACCTGGGGGCAGTGGTAGTGGGCACACCGGCCAGGGGGCAGAGGCCCAGGGAAACAGGGCAACTCGGAGGGCAGCTGTGCGACAGGGGGGGGAGGAGAGGCCCAGGGAACCCACTCTCCACGAGGTCCTCACCACCATCATGGGAGCATACAACCGCTCCCAGGAGACGATGGCGACGGTACTGGCCCGGTTCCAGGAGATCCAGGTACTGCAGGAGGAACACTATCGGGGGTACAGGGAGGACATCAGAGCCATCAACACCACCCTGGTTACCATGGTAGGGCTGCTGCAGGACCTCGTCAACACCAGGGCGGACACTCAACAACACCCAAGGGCCCCTGCCACTAGCCTGGACCAAGAACAGCCAACCACCTCCGCCGGCGCTAGTGGACAGGAGGCCCCCGCACAGCAGCAGCCCACCAGACCCCCACCTCCTGCAGGAGAAGAACCACCCCGCAAGAGGGCCCTGAGATCTCGCAAGAAGACAGAGTAGGATGTCAAGACCCCCGCCAGCAATGGATACCACCTGATGTCATCCCACTGTCCCACATTGTCACCCTGTCCATCCTTGAACTGCCCATGCTCCATCTCTCCACAGGCCTCTGGACAATGCACCTGTGTGACTGTTACTCTGGACTCTGCCATGGACATTCCTTCACCATAGCCCCCACCCACTTGAAACCACCCATCCCATTTTGAGCACTTAAATAAACACCTATTTTGCACCAAAATATCTGGAGTCTGGCTGTGATTTCAATATATTGTAATTGACATGACAGTGCAAATATGTCCTTGTACATGGTGAAGTCAACAAACAGCTGCCACAAAGCTGTAGTCCATGGGGAAACGAAGCACAGGACTCGTAGTGGGGACCCCAGATCTGAAATAGGGAGGGAAAAGCCAAAACTCAGTCATCATACACTGGGGCAAATAGACAGGCAGCAGAGATGCAGGAGAGTAGTTAACATTTACTAAATTATCTTTGAAATGTTACCTGTGTCCTATTGGAAGTACTGTTCAATGATTCTGTCCCTGTTGTCTGTTTCAGCCCCGTCGTCTTCCTCCTCGTCACTCTCCTCAGGTTCCACCGCTGCCACATCACCACCGTCTCGACCATCCTCCTGCAGGAAAGGCACCTGGCGGCGCAAAGCCAGGTTGTGAAGCATGCAGCAGGCCACGATGATGTGACACACCTTCTTAGGTGAGTACATTAGGGATCCACCTGTCATATGCAGGCACCTAAACCTGGCCTTTAGGAGGCCAAAGGTGCGTTCGATCACCCTCCTAGTACGCCCATGGGCCTCATTGTACCGTTCCTCTGCCCTGGTCCGGGGATTCCTTACTGGGGTCAGTAGCCACGACAGGTTGGGGTACCCAGAGTCCCCCACTAGCCATACACGGTGTATCTGTAGCTGTTCCATCACGTAAGGGATGCTGCTATTCCTGAGGATGTAGGCGTCATGCACTGACCCTGGGAATTTGGCATTTACATGCGAGATGTACTGGTCAGCCAAACACACCACCTGGATGTTCATTGAATGGTAATTTTTTCTGTTCCTGTACACCTGCTCCCTGTCTCTTGGGGGAACCAAAGCCACATGGGTCCCATCAATGGCACCAATTACGTTGGGAATATGTCCAAGGGCGTAGAAATCACCCTTCACTGTAGCCAATTCGCCCACCTCAGGGAAAATGATGTAGCTCCTCACGGATTTCATCAGGGCAGACAACACTCTGGATAACACCTTCGAAAACATGGGCTGAGACATCCCAGAAGCAATTCCCACTGTTGTCTGAAATGACCCACTTGCCAAGAAATGGAGTACTGACATGACCTGCACCAGAGGGGGAATCCCTGTGGGTTGGCGGATGGGGGACATCAGGTCGGGCTCCAGCTGGGCACACAGTTCATGGATAGTGGCACGGTTAAGACGGTAGGTCAGGATAATGTGGCGTTCTTCCATTGTCGACAGGTCCACCAGCGGTCGGTACACGGGAGGATTCATCCGTCTCCTCGCCCAACCCAGCGGACGGTGCCTAGGAAGGACAACATGGAGCACACAGTCAAGCAACCCACAGGTACGTACTCACAGCTAGCACAGTAAACAATTCTCTATGCAGTGAATGGCGTGTCTGAGTGGCTATGCAAGGCCTAGGCCTGTGTGACGCAGTTGAAATTGAGCCATGTGGGCCCTGGAAATGGCGGCTGCCTGACCTGTGAAGTGTGACAATGGGATGTGAGGTCAATGCGCT
Organism: Pleurodeles waltl; assembly: GCF_031143425.1. NCBI lineage: Eukaryota > Metazoa > Chordata > Amphibia > Caudata > Salamandridae > Pleurodeles > Pleurodeles waltl. The sequence continues at coordinate 1,472,900,142 of NC_090445.1, read as the reverse complement.
GGCGTGGCACACCGCGGCGGGCGGCGGGCGAAGACCGCGGCGCGAAGCCGCATTGGTTAACATTGAAGCCTATGGGTTTCAGGAGCCAATGGCGAAGGGCGCCGGCGGTGGCGGGACGCACCGCCTCGGTACGCACCGCCGCGGACGTGACCGCCATTTTCTATCTACTTATCCACTTGCGACTTGAACTTTCACAGGAGAGGACCTATACTGCAAGTGTTGCTGTGACCTCGGTCTGGAAGGGACAATGGCTGCTACGCCTGGGGAAAGGGCCCCTGCCTTCACTGGAGAGGAGTTGGAGAAACTTGTGGATGGGGTCCTCCCCCAGTATGCGCTACTCTACGGTCCTCCAGACCAACAAGTGAGTTTAATTCAATCTGGATTTGGGGCCACTGGCTGGCGGGGGGCCTGGCGGGGGGCCTGGCGGGGATGGGGGGCATGTTGGGCCTGGCGGGGGGCATGGCGGGGGGCCTGGCGGGGATGGGGGGCATGTTGGGCATGGCGGGGGGCCTGGCGGGGATGGGGGGCATGTTGGGCATGCGGGGGGCCTGGCGGGGATGGGGGGCATGTTGGGCCTGGCGGGGGCATGGCGGGGGGCCTGGCGGGGATGGGGGGCATGTTGGGCCTGGCGGGGGGCATGGCGGGGGGCCTGGCGGGGATGGGGGGGCATGTTGGGCCTGGCGGGGGGCCTGGCGGGGATGGGGGGCATGTTGGGCCTGGCGGGGGGCATGGCGGGGGGCCTGGCGGGGATGGGGGGCATGTTGGGCCTGGCGGGGGGCCTGGCGGGGATGGGGGGCATGTTGGGCCTGGCGGGGGGCATGGCGGGGGGCCTGGCGGGGATGGGGGGCATGTTGGGCCTGGCGGGGGGCATGGCGGGGGGCCTGGCGGGGATGGGGGGCATGTTGGGCCTGGCGGGGGGCATGGCGGGGGGCCTGGCGGGGATGGGGGGCGTTGGGCCACTGGCACGGAAAATGCTGACAAACTTGAATGTGGTATTTCTCCCTCCCTGTACGTGTCACATAGGTCCGCGCCCATGAGAAGATCGGGATTTGGCGTGCCATCGCCAAGGAAGTCCGGACCCTGGGGGTCCACCATCGACGGGGCACCCACTGCCGCAAGAGGTGGGAGGACATCCGCCGCGGGACCAAGAAGACCGCCGAGTCTCTGCTGGGGATGGCCTCCCAACGTAGGCGGGGTGCCTGCCGTCAACTGAGCCCCCTGATGTTCCGGATCCTGGCGGTGGCCTACCCTGATTTGGATGGGCGCGTGAGGGCAGCACAGCAGACACAAGGGGGTGAGTCCAAGCATTATCTACTCTGTTGTCGCGCAGTGGAGGTGTCTGGGTGGGGGAGGAGGGCTGTGGGTCCCCCTAGCCAGGGCGATATCTGTAGGCTGGGCACCCCCGTAAGCCCCTGTGTCCCCAGCCACCACCCTCAGTAGTTTGTCAGTACAGCCATCCCTGGGCCGTGTCATCCATGGGTGCAGTTGTCAACTCTAGGCGTGTAGGGCATGTTCCACGGAATGCGTAGCGGACCCCAAGTGCGCAACTTAGTGCAGGGGGCATCTGTGTCTGTCATGTTCGCTAACTGTACCGGAGATCCATGTAATCAATATCCCTTTATTTCTCTCTCCCCCCCCCTTTTTGTTTGTCTTTCTGTGCTTGTGTGCATCAGCATCATCAGGCGGAGGAGAAGTGGCATCGGGGCAGGAGGGAGCTGCATCTCACATGGCCCAGGAGGGCCATGCCACAGAGTCAGACTGGACCAGTGAGACGGAGGGCGAGGGGAGCTCCACGACGGGGACGACTGGACCCTGCAGCGACACGGACACGTCCTCGGAAGGGGGCTCCCTTGCGGGGGTGGCACCATCCGTGCCCCCCGCCATTACAGGTACAGCCGCCACCCAGCGCACCATCTCCGCCCTCCCAGCAGCCCCTCAGCGTTCGCCCCGTGCCCGCTCTGCCAGGAAGCCGGGCATCTCCTTCGCCCCAGGCACCTCAGGCCCTGCCCTGTTACCCCCGCTGCCCTCAGTGAGGAGGTCATTGACCTCCTCCGAACGCTCATTGTTGGGCAGACTACCCTTTTGAATGCCATCCAGGGGGTGGAGAGGGAGGTTCATCGCAGCAATGCGTACCTGGAGGGCATTCATTCGGGTCAGGCTGCCCATCAGCGATCGTTCCAGGCTCTGGCCTCAGCACTGACGGCAGCCATTGTCCCTGTCTCCTGCCTGCCTCTACTAACTCCCTCCTCCCAGTCTCCTGTTCCTCTGCCTGTCCCACCCACACCATCAGACCAGCCTGCACACACCTCAACACCCAAGAGAAGCTCATCCAAACATAAGCACCACAGATCACGCAGACATTCACACACGCAACATTCCGATGCAGACATGCCAACAGTCACTACCACCTCTGTGACCCCCACCTCCTCGTCTCCCTCCTCCCTCCCTGTGACGTCTACACTCACACCTCCATTCACCTCACCATCAGCCAGTGTTTCCATCACCAGCACACCCTCCACTCCAGTCCGCACACGTGCAGTCACCACCCCCACTGCCATTTACACGTCCCCTGTGTCCTCTCCCACTGTGTCTGTCACCCCTTCTTCCACACCACACAAACGCAGCCACCCACCCACCCAACAGCCATCCACCTCACGACAGCCTATCCCTCCTGCACCTGCACCCAAAGACAGCAAACGTGACTCACCTACAACCACATCCTCTCCCTCCACTCCCATTCCCACTGTACCTACCACTCTCCATTGTCCCAAGAAGCTCTTCCTCGCCACTACTAACTTCTTTCCTGACCCTGAGCCCCCCCCTCCTTCTCGTCGGGGTAAGAAGAGCACCTCAGCCACCACCAGCCCTGCAGCCCTCTTGACAAGGGTGCAGGGGTATTGGAGCCCGCCAGCCCGCATGTCTGGATCTTCGCCCAGCAGCAAGGGGACAGCCAGCCCACCCCCTGGGAAGAGGAGCAGAAGGCGGAAGGGGCGCCGCAGGAGCCCGCCTTCTACATCCCCCCCGGACACCACCCAGAGACAGTCACCAGCCACAGCTCCAAAGGGAGGAAAGGGCCACAGGCCCACGACTAAGGAGGGCAAGGGCAGCAAGTCGGAGAGGTCAGGCAGCAGGCCTGCTGCCCAGGAGGAGCCCACAACCCCCATAGCCGCTGCCCCGGGAGGAACCGGCACAGCTGCCCCGGGAGAGCCCACCACCCCCATAGCCGCTGCCCAGGGAGGACCCAGCCCAGCTGGCCAGGAGGGCCCCACCACCCACAGCCCAGGTGGGCATTGAAGGAGCACCATCCCCGCTGCCCAGGAGGGCACCACCAGGCAATGAGCAGTTGGCCATAGACCGGCCGCCGTCTCCAGAACCGCTGAACTGGGCCCCGCCGTCTCCAGAACCGCTGAACTGGGCCCCGCCGTCTCAAGAACCGCTCCGCTGGGCCCCGCCGTCTCAAGAACCGCTGAACTGGGCCCTTCAAGGCAAGGAGCGCTGAACTGGGCCCCGCCGTCTCCAGAACCGCTGAACTGGGCCCTTCAAGGCAAGGAGCGCTGAACTGGGCCCCGCCGTCTCCAGAACCGCTGAACTGGGCCCCGCCGTCTCAAGAACCGCTCCGCTGGGCCCCGCCGTCTCAAGAACCGCTGAACTGGGCCCTTCAAGGCAAGGAGCGCTGAACTGGGCCCCGCCATCTCCTGAACCGCTGAACTGGGCCCTTCAAGGCAAGGAGCGCTGAACTGGGCCCCGCCGTCTCCAGAACCGCTGAACTGGGCCCCGCCGTCTCAAGAACCGCTCCGCTGGGCCCCGCCGTCTCAAGAACCGCTGAACTGGGCCCTTCAAGGCAAGGAGCGCTGAACTGGGCCCCGCCATCTCAAGAACCGCTGAACTGGGCCCCGCCGTCTCAAGAACCGCTCCGCTGGGCCCCGCCGTCTCAAGAACCGCTGAACTGGGCCCTTCAAGGCAAGGAGCGCTGAACTGGGCCCTTCAAGGCAAGAACCGCTGGCCCTTTGGCAGACGTGGCAGGGCAGGATCTATCTCGGGCAGGGCTGCAGGATGTCCTCTGGCCAACTTGCCTCCTCCAGTGGCAGTGGGGTCTGTTATGGACTGTATGGACTGTGGCTTTGCTCTCCCCAGGATGGCCCAGTGGGCAGGCCACCCACTGTATGGACTGTTTGGACTGTGGCTTTGCTCTCCCCAGGATGGCCCAGTGGGCAGGCCACCCACTGTATGGACTGTTTGGACTGTGGCTTTGCTCTCCCCAGGATGGCCCAGTGGGCAGGCCACCCACTGTATGGACTGTATGGACTGTGGCTTTGCTCTCCCCAGGATGGCCCAGTGGGCAGGCCACCCACTGTATGGACTGTTTGGACTGTGGCTTTGCTCTCCTCAGGATGGCCCAGTGGGCAGGCCACCCACTGTATGGACTGTTTGGACTGTGGCTTTGCACTCCCCAGGATGGCCCAGTGGGCAGGCCACCCACTGTATGGACTGTTTGGACTGTGGCTTTGCTCTCCCCAGGATGGCCCAGTGGCAGGCCACCCACTGTATGGACTGTATGGACTGTGGCTTTGCTCTCCCCAGGATGGCCCAGTGGGCAGGCCACCCACTGTATGGACTGTTTGGACTGTGGCTTTGCTCTCCCCAGGATGGCCCAGTGGGCAGGCCACCCACTGTATGGACTGTTTGGACTGTGGCTTTGCACTCCCAGGATGGCCCAGTGGGCAGGCCACCCACTGTATGGACTGTTTGGACTGTGGCTTTGCTCTCCCCAGGATGGCCCAGTGGGCAGGCCACCCACTGTATGGACTGTATGGACTGTGGCTTTGCTCTCCCCAGGATGGCCCAGTGGGCAGGCCACCCACTGTATGGACTGTTTGGACTGTGGCTTTGCACTCCCCAGGATGGCCCAGTGGGCAGGCCACCCACTGTATGGACTGTTTGGACTGTAGCTTTGCACTCCCCAGGATGGCCCAGTGGGCAGGCCACCCACTGTATGGACTGTTTGGACTGTGGCTTTGCTCTCCCCAGGATGGCCCAGTGGGCAGGCCACCCACTGTATGGACTGTTTGGACTGTGGCTTTGCTCTCCCCAGGATGGCCCAGTGGGCAGGCCACCCACTGTATGGACTGTTTGGACTGTGGCTTTGCTCTCCCCAGGATGGCCCAGTGGGCAGGCCACCCACTGTATGGACTGTTTGGACTGTGGCTTTGCACTCCCCAGGATGGCCCAGTGGGCAGGCCACCCACTGTATGGACTGTTTGGACTGTGGCTTTGCTCTCCCCAGGATGGCCCAGTGGGCAGGCCACCCACTGTATGGACTGTTTGGACTGTGGCTTTGCTCTCCCCAGGATGGCCCAGTGGTCATGGAGTCCCCTCGTGGATCTGGCGTTGTGTACTCAAGTGGCTGAGGTGCCCCCCCTTCCCTTCCCCCTGAGGTGCCTGTCCTATTTTCTTTCTGATGCCCCTGCAGTGTTCTCTCCGTGGAGTTCTTGTCGTGGGACTGGGCCTTGCCCCTTTGCACAGGACCCCTGTGATCCACGGACAGTGGTTGGACTACATTTAGTAGCTGTATATATTTTGTACATAGTTTATTTATTTATTGGGATTACTGGTGTACATATTTCAATATATCTGCCCGTTTATGATCTCTTCTTTTGGTCTTTGCATTATTTCGGAGGGGGGTGGTTTGTGGGTTGTGACAGTGATCTGTGGGAATGCATTGATGTGTGTGTTGTAGTGGGTGTGGGTGGGTGGGTGTGTGCCGGTAATCTTTTCCCTCCCCTGTGTCGTAGGTGCAGTACTCACCGATGTCTTCCGCGCCGCCGGGCGTGCTCCTGGTATATGAGCAGGTATAGGAGTGCGTGGATGACCTGCAACTCTGGTTCCATACTGCCGGAATCTCGCGTGGAGTGCGTAGAGGTGAGCGTTTTCCCGTTCGTAGTCTGTTTCCGCCGTGTTCTTATCGGCGGTGCTCCCGCCCCGGAAAAGGTGGCGGATTGGTGGGTCGTAATAGGGTGGGCGGTACATTGTCTGCCGCCTGGCTGTTGGCGGGAACCGCCGCGCTGTTTGTTTGTACCGCCGTGGCGGGCGGAGTGTTAATACGGCGGGCTGTGTTGGCGGTTCCCGCCAGGGTCAGAATTGCATATTTTAGACCGCCGGCCTGTTGGCGGCTTGGCCGCCGCTTTATCACCGACCGCCAGGGTCAGAATGAGGGCCTATATCATAAGAAACACAATACTCAGAGTTACTAAAAATAAAGGTACTTTGGCCCATATTTATACTTTTTGACGCAAAACTGCGCTAACGCAGTTTTGCGCCAAAAAAATTAGCGCCGGCTAACGCCATTCTGAAGCGCCATGCGGGCGCAGTATTTATTCAATGACGTTAGCCGGCGTTAGCCGCCGGCGCTGTCTGGTGTGCGTTAAAAAAAACGACGTACACCAGGCAGCGCCGGCGTAGGGGGAAAATGGCGTATGGGCGTCCACAAATGGTGCAAGTCAGGCTGAGGCAAAAAAATCGCCACAACCCGATTTGCGCCATTTTTTTACGACGCCCATCCCCCATTGAAATGACTCCTGTCTTAGCAAAGACAGGAGTCATGCCCCCTTGCCCAATGGCCATGCCCAGGGGACTTATGTCCCCTGGGCATGGTCATTGGGCATAGTGGCATGTAGGGGGGCACAAATAAGGCCCCCCTATGCCACAAATTGTTTTTAAAAAAAATACTTACCTGGACTTACCTTAATGTCCCTGGGGTGGGTCCCTCCATCCTTGGGTGTCCTCCTGGGGTGGGCAAGGGTGGCAGGGGGTGTCCCTGGGGGCAGGGGAGGGCACCTCTGGGCTCATTCTGAGCCCACAGGTCCCTTAACGCCTGCCCTGACCCAGGCGCTAAAATCCGGCGCAAATGCGGGTTTTTTAGACCCGCCCACTCCCGGGCGTCATTTTTGCCCGGGAGTATAAATACGACGCGTATGCATCGCAGTCATTTTTTAAGACGGGAACGCCTACCTTGCATATCATTAACGCAAGGAAGGTGTTCACGCAAAAAAATTACGCTAACTCCATCAACTTTGGCGCTAGACACGTCTAACGCCAAAGTATAAATATGGAGTTAGTTTTGCGTCAAATTTGCGTCGAAAAAAATGATGCAAATTCGGCGCAAACGGAGTATAAATATGCCCCTTTATATTATTGACAATATACCAAAAGTATCTCAGAGGATATACTCCCTTAGGAGGTAAGTAAAATGCACAAAATATATACACAAACCAAAATCAGGTAAGTAAAAAGTTAGCAAAGTAGTGCAGACACTGTCGAATATAATAGGATGCAGTAGGCCTAGGGGCAACAAAAACCATATACTAAGAAAGTGGAATGTGAACCACTTAGGGACCCCAGGCCTAGTGTAGTGTGTAGAGGGTCGCTGGGAGTGTTAGAAAACACTAAGGGTGTCCAAAATACCCCACCACAAGACCCTGAAAAGTAGGAGTAAAGTTACCCGACTTCCCCAGACACACACTAAAGTTGTGATATGAGATTCTGCAAAGACAACAACTGACTGCAAAGCACTGAGGACGGATTCCTGGACCTGAGGACCTGTAAAGGAAGGGGACCAAGTCCAAGAGTCACAAAAAAGTCCAGGGGGTGCAGGAGCCCACTAAACCCCGGATGAAGGTGCAAAATGGCTGGTTCCGGGTGGAAGAAGCTGAAGATGCTGCAACAACGGAAGATGCCAGGAACTTATCCTTTGCACAGAAGATGTCCCACGGCATGCCAGCGGGTGCAGAGTTGTTTCCATCCAGAAAGATTGCAAACAAGCCTTTGGTAGCTGCAAAGGTCACGGTTGAAGGAAATGGGTGCTGCCTGGGCCCAGGAAGGACCAGGAGGACGCCCCTTAGAGGAAGACACAGAGGAGGTGCTCAGCAGCACAGAGAGCCCATGCAGAAGCAGGCAGCACCCGCAGAAGCACTTGACCAGGCATTCAAGAAATCTGAGCAAGCCGGTTGTCTCAACACTACAAAGGAGGGTCCCACGAAGCCGGTGGTCAGCTCAGCGAGTTGAGCAATGCAGGACGGAGTGCTGGGGACCTGGGCTACGCTGTGCACAAAGGATTCCTTGCAAAAGTGCACAGAAGCCCTAGCAGCTGCAGATCACACAGTACACAGGATTACTGTCTGGCGTGGGGAGGCAAGAACTTAGGTCCACCAAATTTGGACAGAAGGACCAATGAACTGTCGGGGTCACTTGGATCCAACTCCTGTGTTCCAGGGACCGTGCCAGTCAAGATGAGAGGGGACCCAGAGGACCGATGATGCAGAAGGTTGGTGCCTGCGTTAGCAGGGGGAAGATTCCGTTAACCCACAGGAGATTTCTTCTTGGCTTCCAGTGCAGGGTGAAGGCAGACAGCCCTCAGAGCATGCACCACAAGTAAACAGCAGGATTAGGCGCTACAATGTTGCTGGTAGTCACCTTGCTACTTTGTTGCGGTTTTGCAGGCGTCCTGGAGCAGTCAGCGGTTGATCCTTGGCAGAAGTCGAAGAGAGAGATGCAGAGGAACCCTGGTGAGCTCTTGCATTCGTTATCTGACGAGAAACCCACAGGAGACACCCTAAATAGCCCTCAGAGAGGGATTGGAGACCTAACCTGGTAAGCACCTATCAGAAGGGGTCTCTGACGTCACCTGCTGACACTGGCCACTCAGAGGCCTCCATTGTGCCCTCACACCTCTGCATTCAAACTGGCAGATGTCTGGGACACACTAGAGAAGCTCTGGGCATCACCCCTGGGGTGTTGATGGACAGGGGAGGGGTTACTCCCCTTTCCTTTGTCCAGTTTTGCGCCATAGCAGGGGCTGGGGGATCCCTGAATAGGTGTAGACTGGTTTATGCAAGGAGGGCACCATCTGTGCCCTTCAAAGCATTCCCAGAGGCCAGGAGAGGCTACTCCTCTCAGGCCCTTAACACCTATTTCCAATGGAAGAGGATGTAACACCCTCTCTCAGAGGAAATCCTTTGTTCTGCCTTCCTGGGACTGGGCTGCCCAGACCCCAGGAGGGCAGAAATCTGTCTGAGGGTTGGCAGCAGCGGTAGCTGCAGAGAAAACACCAGAGAGCTAGTTTGGCAGTACCTGGGGTCCATGCTGGAGCCCCTGGGATGAATGAGATTGGCACCCCAATACCAGATTTGTCTTGGGGGAACAATTCCATGATCTTAGAAATGTTAAATGGCCATGTTCGGAGTTACCATTGTGAAGCTACACATAGGTATTGACCTATATGTAGTGCACGCGTGTAATGGTGTCCCCGCACTCACAAAGTCCGGGGAAAATGCCCTGAGCAATGTGGGGGCAGCTTGGCTAGTGCCAGGGTGCGCTCACACTTAGTAACTTTGCACCTAACCTTCAGTAAGTGAGGGTTAGACATATACGTGACTTATAAGTTACTTAAGTGCAGAGTAAAATGGCTGTGAAATAACGTGGACGTTATTTCAGTCAGGCTGCAGTGGCAGTCCTGTGTAAGAATTGTCTGAGCTCCCTATGGGTGGCAAAAGAAATGCTGCAGCCCATAGGGATCTCCTGGAACCCCAATACCCTGGGTACCTAGGTACCATATACTCGGGAATTATAAGGGTGTTCCAGTGTGCCAATCAGAATTGTTAAAATTAGTCACTAGCCTGCAGTGACAATTTTAAAAGCAGAGAGAGCATAAACACTGAGGTTCTGGTTAGCAGAGCCTCAGTGATACAGTTAGGCACCACTCAGGGAACACATACAGGGCACAATTTATGAGCACTGGTATCCTGGCTAGCAGGATCCCAGTGACACAGGTAAAAACAAACATACATACAAGTAAAAAATGGGGGTAACATGCCAGGTAAGATGGTACTTTCCTACACCGCCACTTCGGCTTGGCATTTAAAAGTACTTGCCAATCCTTAAAATCCCCCTTTTCTACATATAAGTTGCCCCTAAGGTAGGTCCTAGACAATCCAGAGGGCAGGGTGCTGTGTAGGTAAAGGCAGGACATAAATCTGTGTCTTTTATATGTCCTGGTAGTGGAAAAATCCTAAATTTGTTTTCCACTGCTGCTCCTTTCATTAACTAACATTAAGGTTACCCTCATAAACTGTTTGGGTGGTAGATTCTGATCAGAAAGGGGTAAACAAGTCATATTTAGTATGGCTAGAATGGTAATACAAAATCCTACTTATTTGTGAATTTGTTTTTTACATTACTATTATAGAAATGCTACTTTTAGAAAGTGAGCATTTCCCTGCACTTAAATCCTTCTGTGTCTTACAGCCTGTCTCCAATCCACGTCTGGGCTGGGCTGGTTGACAGCCCTCCTGTGCATTTCACCCAGACAACCACAAACACAGGATGCTCAGTCACACCTGCACACATCTGCTTATTGAATGGTTCTTCCTGGGCTGGAAGGGTGGAGGGCCTGACACTTACATTTCAAAGGACAGTGGGCTGCCTTCCCACAATGGACTGCCAGGGTTGTACTAAAAGGGGACCTTGTGCACTTCAAAACTACTCTTTGAAGTCTCCCCCACTTCAAAGGCACTTTTGTGTATATATACTAGGTCCCTGACCCTACCAACTTAGACACTTCCTGGGACAGATACTCTGAACCAGATCCTGCAACCTGCCAAGAGGAGCTGCCCTGCTGCCCAAAGGACTCACCTGGACTGCTTTGCTGTGAAGGACTGCTGCCTTGCTGTTACCCTGTTGCCTTGCTGGCCTCTGGCTCTGCTGAGAAGTGCTCTCCAAGAACTTGGATTGAGGTTGCCTCCTGAAGTCTCAGGGCCAAAAAGACTTCAGGAGGCAAAGAAACTCCTTGGTGAAAAATGATGCACACTCTGTTGGAATCGATGCACAGCCTACCTGGCGGTGAAAGAATCACTGCATCACCAAACTGGAATAATGCAGCCCGGCTTCCTGAGTGCAAATCGACGCAGTGCAAGCGTTGCGACCTGAACTCCCCCCCATCACCCACTGGATCGACGCACCACCTGTGACTTTGTCCAGCATGCCTAGGATTTCCACGCATCGTTCCTGGGGATCAAAAGACCCTGCATCATAAAGAGGATTCAAGCCTCTGTGCCAGAATTTGATGCAAAGGCCTTGCTGCGTGGAAAGAAATCAACGCATCATCTGTGTGCGCCCAGAAATCTGACACACACCCTTTGTTTTCCAAGCATCTCCTCCTCTGAGGTCTCTGTGTGTGTAATTGAGATGCATACCAGGTACTTTGTGCAAGAGACATTTGTTGCTTTTTAAAGACTTAAGACTCTTCTTCTCATTGCAAAAGTGATATTTCAACTTGTACTTATCAAATCATGATCGTTTTGACTTCATTCAGATAAATACCATATAATTTTCTAAACCTGTGTGGTGTATTTTGGGGTGTTTTCACTGTGTTATTGCATGACTTATTGCACAAATACTTTACACATTGCCTTCTAAGTTAAGCCTGACTGCTCAGTGCCAAGCTACCAGAGGGTGGGCATAAGATAATTTGGATTGTGTGTGACTTACCCTAGCTAGGATTGTGGTCCCTACTTGACAAGGGTGTATACCTCTGCCAACTAGAGACCCCATTTCTAACCATTTGGAATTGTGATTTCCTAATTGTGATTCACATGGAATCACAATTAGGAAATTCACAATTCCAAATGTTCGTACATGTGGCCTAAAGTGATTTTTTTAATTGCAAACCTTTCATTTCGTAAAATTACAGTGTTTGAAAAGCAAAATGACTTCAAGGTATGTATAAAGCCCAGTTTTCAAGCCGGAAATGTCTTTCCGACTTGAAAAATGAGTTTAACAAGCCATGCTAAATTGTAATTAAAAATGGACATGAAAGAGGAGTAATTTCCTAATTACGATTCAGCACGGCATGTATCAGTGGTTTGTAACCTTTACTGCGGTAGCAAACCATTGATCAGTTACGGATGCCTCAAAGGAGGTGGAAACTGATTCGCATTCAGCTTTTGTGAATGGTATAGGGTAATCTTGAGAAGGACTAGACAATGAGAACCACTGCCTATTTACCCTTAAGTTTTTTCAAAATGGGAATCATTTTTCATTTTTGAAATGCAACAGGGTAACTTTAGGGCACACAGGTTGCTATTGAAAAAGAAAGCTTCCAGTTGGGAATAAAAACACAGAGATGGTGGTCTGATGTTCCTTGGAGGTGACCATCATTGCGTTTGTAGGCAATCACAGGGTCAACAAATAACGACCTGCTTATTTAATTTTCATTAGGCAGATCTTTTTGTGATATCTTGCAACTGGAGAGCTTGCAATGGATCTTTTAGTATATAAGTCATTCGCAAAATCAGAGTTGGATAGCAAAAAGTCGATGCTCAATTTACCCTAACTTGCTGCAACCCATCTTTTAGTACTTCTGAGGATAGATGTGCTAAGTTGTTTTGCAGTCACAAATGGTGAAATTTGCCTTTTGAGACTGCAAAATGGCCATTGTTGCATGTACCATCCCTATTTTGAGAGTTGGTATCCTGTTACCAAATAGTAAAATAGGGATTGGGACTCATTATTAGGAAGGGGCCTGCGAAGGGTGTCCCTTCCTAGTTGCAACTTGCAGGAACATGTATGATTGTTTTGCGACCAGGAATGCGGACGCAAAACAATCGCAATTACCACCAACTTCAAGTTAGTGGTAACCCATTAGCAAAGTGGGACCCCTTCCGAATGTCGATGCAAACAATTTTTAAGAGCAGGCAGTGGTCCAAAGGACAACTGCCTACTCTTAAAAATTAAAAGACAACTTTTCAGTTTTCTTTTTGTAACACATCCCACTTTCCTTTAAGGAAAACGGGCTGCATTACAAAAAAATGCTTTATTTAAAATAACAATCACAGACATGGTGGTCTGCTAATTGTAGCCATTCACAGTAGGTAGCAGTTTGCGACCTGCCCCATGAATATTGGGGCCATATGTACGAACACTTTTTCCCATAGACACAGAATGGATAAAAACCTTTGCTACATGGAGGCAGGTCCATTTTCCACCCACTGCGAATTGCTAGGTGGGTTAAACACACTGTTTTGCATCGCATTTTGCAATTTCCTAATTCGCTATCAGGAACTGGCATACCCGCGATTTTGTACATATGGCCCCTAACCCCAAATGTCTCCAAATATTCTGATTTTATTTAAGAAGTGCGTGCACTCTTTTCTTCTGGCTGTTCACATTTTTTTTGCCAATTTTCAGAGACACTTTTTTTTTATTTCAGCAGGTCCTGCATTACAAACGTTAAAGGAGGGAAAAGCAATATACATAATTAGGGTGTTTTTCCTAATATTTGTGAGGTGCATACTAGATATGGTCTTGGTGTAGCTGCGCTTTGGTCCGCATAGGTACAGGGTGTTCATGTCTGCTTGTGATCCCTAAATGTGTGCCTATGTATATACATGTTAGCTACAGGCCAGTATTGAGTTGTCTGCCTGTGCATGTCAAAAACAAAGACTAATTTATTGGCTTTCTAAGTGCTTTTCTTACCCAGTATGCAATATCACAGTGTTGCCACTTCTTGCGCTCTAACAGTAATAGGCGTAATTTCAGTAACGTGACTGGGTAGCACTTCTGGTATTAAGCCGCCTTTGCCCTTGGGGCCGTAGCAGAGTACTCTTACTACTTGTACTAGTTGACATCAGTAATGACAAGTGATTGAATCAATTCCCACTTCACTGGTGCACGATACATGGAAGGATAAAAGTCTGACTGGGTCTTGCCGAAACTGAACTCATCCTACGCGCCACAGCAGGTGCTGATACAGTGCACTTTACTCGCTTAGCCATATTCACTATGCGTTTCGCACTAGAAATGAACGTTAGCTGCTGAGAAACAACCCGTCATTTATAGACTGCGTTTTCATGTTATACCATTTTCTAGAAGGCATGTTGCTAATAAATATACACTTAAGAATGTGTTGTTCAATAACATGTTAAACAAGGTCCCTAATATGCACAACACATTTTAATCGTTTCTTTTTTATTAGATTCCTTATGCTGCTATACATGCAATGCTTTATGATTTTTGAACAATTTAAAACTGTGTAGCACATTCTAATAGATTTGAGCAAATCCGTGTATCATTAATTTTGAACATGAAGTAGAAAATTAGTTTTGATCATGCGTGGAACAAGAATTACGTACAGTACTTTATGGTTGTCCGTCATTACACTGTTGCTAATGTCTCAAACTGCTCTGCACTACTAGCCGCATGCACCTACTAGTAATTCTGTAACATAATTAAGCTGGAAAGGAAAACTAATGTTCAATGTCAAAATGTCAATAGTTTGGAACATAATTTAGACGTGCGTCTAATACAGGAAGTGCATATTCTGCTGTTTTGACTTGCATACTTTATATTTTTTCCATGCTGCTAAAATATACTGAGCATTACTCCTCATTAGTTTTACAAAAAACAACACTCTGAAAAGGAATAATTGAAAAAGAAATGGAAGCTACCCTTTTTTGACTGTGAGCTCAACAAAGATAACAAGTTAATTTTTAAACCATCTGTAGTTCTAATTATTGCCTGTTTTCAGATCCAGAAAGACCTGTGACTTAGAATACACATCCTGAGTAATAACGGGGACCACCAAAAGACTACCCATGGGCAAGAGATCTGTAAAGGAGCAGATCTTTTCTTTATATAGACCTCTATTCAGGCCCTTGTTAAGTTGTGTTGTGGAAATTCCTTCCGTTTTGGATGTGATGTAGGAGAACATGCGACCTCCCCTTCTGCTTTTGTAAATGTCTGGTGTGTGAGAGTGAGGCTGAGTGAGAGGGGTCTAGCTACAGTGAAAACTCATTTTCATGGACTGCCTTTAATTTAGCCCTTCTGTCTGTTGTCCATGATGAAAGCCTTAAGGGCCACCATTTGTCTAATTTTAGCCTTTCACATGAAGGACAAAAGTAATTAAGGCAGATCAGATTCCCCAGCTGGATTGAAAGGCAGCCAGTTTCCTGTGGTCTGAAGAAGGGGGGGCAGGTGGATTAAAAACAGGCCTACTTGCCAGGGTGTCTGCTACCTTAAAGAAATGCAAATGTGCATTGGTAAATATGCAAATGCAAAGGGGATTTGAAACCTGTATTGACTTTAATCAAAAAAGTCACTTGAAGCTTTCTGATGACAAAGATATTTTCTTTTAAAGAAGTACTGTAATGGTATTCCAAGGTGAGCTGTGGAGTGTGTGGTTTTAATGGACTGTTATAAAAAAATGTTAGTACCTTGTATAACTGTATATTATTTAAATCTGTATTTTAGAAGGATTTTTTTTTATTTAACCAGAATGTATTTGCGCATTTTGTAGCAGCCTTAATTATGATGTGTGTAATGCATGTTTAAATTGAGGACTTACACATTCACGGTTCTTTCAGGGACCTTGGTACCTCATAGTACTAACAAACATTGGCAAAGCCAGTAGATCTTGTCTACGCAAGAGTTATTGGCTTTGCCAATGTATTTGAGCCATGTCATACACCAGAGTGGCTGCTGTTCAGCATGGCTAAAGGTTAGTGGCATAGTGGTGTAGAGTGGAGTAGAGTGGCATAGGAGCAGTGGTTTAGAGCACAGTGGTGCAAAGTAGAGTGCAGTGGGGTACAGTGCAGTTGTTTAGAGTTCATTGACATAGAGTGCAAAGGTTTAGAGTGAAGTAGCATGGAGTGGGGTGGGGCAGAGTAGAGTGGCATGGTGTAGGGCAGAGTAGAGTGGCATGGAGTGCAATGGAGTATAGTGGCATACAATAGAGTGGCAGAGAGTGTTGTAGTGTAGAGTGGTCTAGTGACATAGACTGCAGAGTAGACTTGTTTGGCAAAGAGTACAATGGCATAGAGTGCAGTGGCATAGAGTGCAGTACTACAGAGTAGACCGGTGTAGAGTACAGTGGTGGAGAGAGTGCAATGCTGCAGACTAAAGTGTCAGTGCAGTGATGTAGAGTGGCACAGGGAGCAGTGCCGTGGAGTACAGTGGTGCAGAGTAGAAGGCAGTGCCGTACAGTGCAGTTTAAAGTGCATTGGTGTAGAGTGCAGTGGGACAGAGGGACATGGGGCAGAGTAGAGTGGCATAGAGTGCAATGGAGTAGAGTGCCATACACTAGAGTGACAAAAAGTGCAATAGTGTAGAGGGGTGCAGTGGCATAGAGTGCAGAGTAGACTCTAGTGCATAGAGTGCAGTGGCATAGAGTGGTGAATAGTAGAGTAGTGTAGCATGGTGCAGTACAGAACAGAGTATAATGCTGTGAAGTGCAGTGGCGTAGAGTGGGGTCATGCAGGAGTAGAGTGGTATACAGTGCAGTGGAATAGAGTGTATTGGTGCAGAATGCAGTAGTACAGAGTAGAGTGGTGTAGAGTATAGTGGTGCCAGTGCAGTGTTGCAGAGTAGAGTGTCAGAGTGCAGTGGCATATAGTGCAGTTGTTTTGAGAGCATTGGCGTAGAGTACATTGAAGTAGAGTGCAGTGGGGCAGAGTGGCGTAGAGTGCAGTAGCATAGAATAGATTGTTTCAGAGAAGAGTGCAGTAGCATAGAGTGGAGAGGTGTACAGTAGAGTGCAGTGGCATAGAATGCAGTGGTGCAGGGTGCAGTGTGGCTTAAAGTAGATTGTTTCACAGTAGAGTGAAGTGGCGTAGAGTTGAGAGATGCAGGGTAAAGTGGAGTTGCATGGAGTGGAAAAGGTTATTGTTTGCAGCACAGTTCAGAATTAACAAAAGTGTGCTTCATTTGTTCTCCTAATTCTGATATATTCTGAAGTTTATTTAAATGTTGTCATGCAATAGAAAAAACTCTTTCCTAACTCTAGTGTCCAGCAAGATTGTTGCATAAATCCTCTCACTTTGAAGACAGAGAAAGAAAAGTAAACACTAAGACCCTCATTATGACATTGACGGTAAGTGCCGCTTACCACCATGCTGACTGCCACCAACATACCGCGGCGGTATACCGCTACCCTTATTATGACCCACACATAGAAATCTGCCACTATACAGACACACACACAAGTCTGCCAGCCCAAAGGTCAGTGATAAACTGGCAGTACCAAAACCCCCACCGTTACGCCAACAGAACTACGCACACAGCATTATGACCCACGAATGACCGCAGCGGACATTCAACAGCGGAAAACCATTGGCGGTACATACCTCCGCCCTCAAAATACACACAACCTAACAAAACAACACCACATTGGACAATTCAAACTAGACACACCTGATACACATACACACACCACACCCACACACCCACACCACTATAAAACACACACCCACATTACCCACAACCCTTGACAACAGAGAGAGAGGCACACCAAGAGCACTCACGGAACTACAGCCACAGAACACCATCACCCATACACCATCCACGCACCTTACAACACACACCCCAACACAGCACCCCACACACCCTCACACACACCACACACACTACACCAATGGCACCACAAAGACACCCCAGATTCTCTGAGGAGGAGCTAAGGTCCATGGTAGAGGAAATCATCCAGGTAGAGCCACAGATATTCCGATCACAGGTGCAGCAGACATCCATTGCAAGGAAGATGGAGTTATGGCAGAGAATCGTGGACAGTGTCAACGCCGTGGGACAGCACCCAAGAACAAGGGATGACATCAGGAAGAGGTGGAATGACCTACGGGGGGAGGTGCGTTCCATGGTTGCAAGACACCAGATAGCTGTACAGAGGACTGGCGGTGGACCCCCACCTCCTCCCCCACAACTAACAACATGGGAGGACCAAGTCTTGGCAATACTGCATCCTGAGGGCCTGGCAGGAATAGCAGGAGGACTGCAGTCTGGTAAGTCATATCTTTACTACTTTCACCCACCTACCTGCATGCCATCACAAACTCCCACCCCTATCCTCACCCCCATCACTCCACCCCCTCCCACATACCCCACCATCAACACCCACCCTCCCTCAACCAAGCTCTGCATGCAACACCAGTGCATGGACACCACTCACAGACCTGCATGGACAACCATCACCACTACACGCACACTAGACACAATCACTTAGTGAACCAAATAACAACCCAGACTAAGGCCAATCTGCCATGGCAATAACAACCATAGAGGGCAACATACCCATGCACAAGATGTCACACGCAGAAACAATAACACTGCATTTACATCCCCACAGGACCCCCACACAACCTCACCATAGAGGAGTTGCCAGCAACATCCAGTCCCCCCACAGAAGAGGTCCACAGTGATGACAGTAGTCCTGCACGCCTTGATCAGTGTTGGAAAATGGGTTATTGGTAGGGCAGGTAGGTACCTACACCTAGCAACAAGCCACTAACCTCCACATAGGTACAGTTAGGTCTCAGTAAATTAATCCCAGCTCAACCCTTGGTAGCTTGGCAACGAGCGTCAAGGCTTAACTTAGGAGACAAAGGTGGTCATTCTGACCTCAGCGGTAAAAGGCGCCTACCGCCGGTCAGAAATCCTCCATAATCCTGCCGCGGTCGCGGAAACCCGCCACGGTCATTCTGACCCGCAGAAGGGAAACCTCCGAAAATCCGACCGCCACAACAGACCGCCAGACCAGCGGTCGGCGGAAAAGTGGAGGTGACAAAACCTCCACCGTCACGCCAACAGAAATACGCCCATCCCATTACGACCCACGAATCCACGCGGCGGTCCTTCAAACGCGGTATTCCATTGGCGGGACACACCGCCGCGGTCAGAATACACACAAACGAACAAAACTCAGCCACATTGGACGATTTGAATCCCACACACCTGATACACATACACACACCACTCCCACACACACAATACAATATAAAACACCCACCCACATCACCCACAAACCCCTACGCTAAAAAATTCGTAAAGAAGGCAAGAGCGAGACACCAGCATCCAAAAAATAACAGCCACAGCCACTCAACACCATCACCCACACACTATCCACACACAAAACAACACACACCACCACACTCAACTCACTTAAATACACATACTCCACCCCACACATCATACACACCACCCCATGGCACCCCAAAGACAACCCCGCTTCACAGACGAAGAACTCAGGGTCATGGTGGAGGAAATCGTTCGGGTAGAGCCCCAGCTGTTCGGCACACAGATACAATACACCAGCATTGCCCGGAGGACGGAGCTATGGCAGAGGATTGTCGACAGGGTCAACGCAGTGGGACAGCACCCCAGAAATCGGGAAGACATCAGGAAGCGATGGAACGACCTACGGGGGAAGGTGCGTTCCATGGTATCCAGGCACAACATCGCCGTGCAGAAGACTGGCGGAGGACCCCCACCTCAACCCCCACAATTCACATCATGGGAGGAGGAAGTCTTGAACATCCTGCATCCTGACGGCCTCGCAGGAGTCGGCGGAGGAATGGATACTGGTAAGTTGAAGCTTCAATACTGCTTCCCCCCCACCTGCATGCCAAATCATACCCCAAACCTCACCCCCATCCTCGAACCCCACCCTCACCCCCATCCTCGAACCCCACCCTCACCCCCACCCCCACCACCATCCTCACCCCCACCACCATCCTCACCCCCACCCCCAGCACACCTATTCCCCGCCAATGTCTCACCATCACAACCCATACATCCCAAAACCTAGGCCTGCATGCGTCCACTAAGCATGGACACCCATCACCAAAGCATGCCCAATGCATATACACATCCCCCCCACAAGCCACCCTCACCAAAGCCCCCACACACGAATGCCAGCACTTGGGGACACGAGAACCCACAGATACACCCATATGCCACACATTGAAACTATAACCATACCTCTATACCCCTGCAGGACCCGACCGTCAACACACCGCGGCGGAGGGGCCAGAATTCTCCACACCCCCCACCCAAGAGGCCGTCAGCGATGACAGCAGCTCTGTCGACCTTGACACCGATGACCAGCCCGGACCATCGGGGACCTCTGGACAGTCGGTTCCCCTCACACAGGCCCAGGCCACTACAGACCCAAACCCCTCTGGGAACACCAGCACAGCTCCCACCCAGCGGGCCCATGCCTCTGTCTCCAGGGCGCGTCAATCTGCGGTGTGTCTACCACTACAGGGCACCCAGGATAACCCACCACCCCAACAACAACAGGGACCTGGGGGCAGTGGTAGTGGGCACACCGGCCAGGGGGCAGAGGCCCAGGGAAACAGGGGAACTCGGAGGGCAGCTGTGCGACAGGGGGGGGAGGAGAGGCCCAGGGAACCCACTCTCCACGAGGTCCTCACCACCATCATGGGAGCATACAACCGCTCCCAGGAGACGATGGCGACGGTACTGGCCCGGTTCCAGGAGATCCAGGTACTGCAGGAGGAACACTATCGGGGGTACAGGGAGGACATCAGAGCCATCAACACCACCCTGGTTACCATGGTAGGGCTGCTGCAGGACCTCGTCAACAACAGGGCGGACACTCAACAACACCCAAGGGCCCCTGCCACTAGCTTGGACCAAGAACAGCCAACCACCTCCGCCGGCGCTAGTGGACAGGAGGCCCCCGCACAGCAGCAGCCCACCAGACCCCCACCTCCTGCAGGAGAAGAACCACCCCGCAAGAGGGCCCTGAGATCTCGCAAGAAGACAGAGTAGGATGTCAAGACCCCCGCCAGCAATGGATACCACCTGATGTCATCCCACTGTCCCACATTGTCACCCTGTCCATCCTTGAACTGCCCATGCTCCATCTCTCCACAGGCCTCTGGACAATGCACCTGTGTGACTGTTACTCTGGACTCTGCCATGGACATTCCTTCACCATAGCCCCCACCCACTTGAAACCACCCATCCCATTTTGAGCACTTAAATAAACACCTATTTTGCACCAAAATATCTGGAGTCTGGCTGTGATTTCAATATATTGTAATTGACATGACAGTGCAAATATGTCCTTGTACATGGTGAAGTCAACAAACAGCTGCCACAAAGCTGTAGTCCATGGGGAAACGAAGCACAGGACTCGTAGTGGGGACCCCAGATCTGAAATAGGGAGGGAAAAGCCAAAACTCAGTCATCATACACTGGGGCAAATAGACAGGCAGCAGAGATGCAGGAGAGTAGTTAACATTTACTAAATTATCTTTGAAATGTTACCTGTGTCCTATTGGAAGTACTGTTCAATGATTCTGTCCCTGTTGTCTGTTTCAGCCCTGTCGTCTTCCTCCTCGTCACTCTCCTCAGGTTCCACCGCTGCCACAACACCACCGTCTCGACCATCCTCCTGCAGGAAAGGCACCTGGCGGCGCAAAGCCAGGTTGTGAAGCATGCAGCAGGCCACGATGATGTGACACACCTTCTTAGGTGAGTACATTAGGGATCCACCTGTCATATGCAGGCACCTAAACCTGGCCTTTAGGAGGCCAAAGGTGCGTTCGATCACCCTCCTAGTACGCCCATGGGCCTCATTGTACCGTTCGTCTGCCCTGGTCCGGGGATTCCTTACTGGGGTCAGTAGCCACGACAGGTTGGGGTACCCAGAGTCCCCCACTAGCCATACACGGTGTCTCTGTAGCTGTTCCATCACGTAAGGGATGCTGCTATTCCTGAGGATGTAGGCGTCATGCACTGACCCTGGGAATTTGGCATTTACATGCGAGATGTACTGGTCAGCCAAACACACCACCTGGATGTTCATTGAATGGTAATTTTTTCTGTTCCTGTACACCTGCTCCCTGTCTCTTGGGGGAACCAAAGCCACATGGGTCCCATCAATGGCACCAATTACGTTGGGAATATGTCCAAGGGCGTAGAAATCACCCTTCACTGTAGCCAATTCGCCCACCTCAGGGAAAATGATGTAGCTCCTCACGGATTTCATCAGGGCAGACAACACTCTGGATAACACCTTCGAAAACATGGGCTGAGACATCCCAGAAGCAATTCCCACGGTTGTCTGAAATGACCCACTTGCCAAGAAATGGAGTACTGACATGACCTGCACCAGAGGGGGAATCACTGTGGGTTGGCGGATGGGGGACATCAGGTCGGGCTCCAGCTGGGCACACAGTTCATGGATAGTGGCACGGTTAAGACGGTAGGTCAGGATAATGTGGCGTTCTTCCATTGTCGACAGGTCCACCAGCGGTCGGTACACGGGAGGATTCATCCGTCTCCTCGCCCAACCCAGCGGACGGTGCCTAGGAAGGACAACATGGAGCACACAGTCAAGCAACCCACAGGTACGTACTCACAGCTAGCACAGTATACGATTCTCTATGCAGTGAATGGCGTGTCTGAGTGGCTATGCAAGGCCTAGGCCTGTGTGACGCAGTTGAAATTGAGCCATGTGGGCCCTGGAAATGGCGGCTGCCTGACCTGTGAAGTGTGACAATGGGATGTGAGGTCAATGCGCTGGCGTGGCACACCGCGGCGGGCGGCGGGCGAAGACCGCGGCGCAAAGCCGCATTGGTTAACATTGAAGCCTATGGGTTTCAGGAGCCAATGGCGAAGGGCGCCGGCGGTGGCGGGACGCACCGCTGCGGTACGCACCGCCGCGGACGTCACTGCCATTTTCTATCTACTTATCCACTTGCGACTTGAACTTTCACAGGAGAGGACCTATACTGCAAGTGTTGCTGTGACCTCGGTCTGGAAGGGACAATGGCTGCTGCGCCTGGGGAAAGGGCCCCTGCCTTCACTGGAGAGGAGTTGGAGAAACTTGTGGATGGGGTCCTCCCCCAGTATGCGCTACTCTACGGTCCTCCAGACCAACAAGTGAGTTTAATTCAATATGGATTTGGGGCCACTGGCTGGCTTGGGGGCCTGGTGGGGGCCTGGCAGGGATGGGGGGCATGTTGGGCCTGGCGGGGGGCCTGGCGGGGATGGGGGGCATGTTGGGCCTGGCGGGGGGCCTGGCGGGGGGCCTGGCGGGGATGGGGGGCATGTTGGGCCTGGCGGGGGGCCTGGCGGGGGGCCTGGCGGGGATGGGGGGCATGTTGGGCCTGGCGGGGGGCATGGCGGGGGGCCTGGCGGGGATGGGGGGCATGTTGGGCCTGGCGGGGGGCCTGGCGGGGATGGGGGGCATGTTGGGCCTGGCGGGGGGCATGGAGGGGGGCCTGGCGGGGATGAGGGGCATGTTGGGCCTGGCGGGGGGCCTGGCGGGGGGCCTGGTGGGGATGGGGGGCATGTTGGGCCTGGCGGGGGGCATGGCGGGGGGCCTGGCGGGGATGGGGGGCATGTTGGGCCTGGCGGGGGGCATGGCGGGGGGCCTGGCGGGGATGGGGGGCGTTGGGCCACTGGAAAGGAAAATGCTGAGAAACTTGAACGTGGTATTTCTCCCTCCCTGTACGTGTCACATAGGTCCGCGCCCATGAGAAGATCGGGATTTGGCGTGCCATCGCCAAGGAAGTCCGGACCCTGGGGGTCCACCATCGACGGGGCACCCACTGCCGCAAGAGGTGGGAGGACATCCGCCGCGGGACCAAGAAGACCGCCGAGTCTCTGCTGGGGATGGCCTCCCAACGTAGGCGGGGTGCCTGCCGTCAACTGAGCCCCCTGATGTTCCGGATCCTGGCGGTGGCCTACCCTGAATTGGATGGGCGCGTGAGGGCAGCACAGCAGACACAAGGGGGTGAGTACAAGCATTATCTACTCTGTTGTCGCGCAGTGGAGGTGTCTGGGTGGGGGAGGAGGGCTGGGGGTCCCCCTAGGCCAGGGCGATATCTGTAGGCTGGGCACCCCCGTAAGCCCCTGTGTCCCCAGCCACCACCCTCAGTAGTTTGTCAGTACAGCCATCCCTGGGCCGTGTCATCCATGGGTGCAGTTGTCAACTCTAGGCGTGTAGGGCATGTTCCACGGAATGCGTAGCGGACCCCAAGTGCGCAACTTAGTGCAGGGGGCATCTGTGTCTGTCATGTCCGCTAACTGTACCGGAGATCCATGTACTCAATATCCCTTTATTTCTCTCTCCCCCCCCCCTTTTTGTTTGTCTTTCTGTGCTTGTGTGCATCAGCATCATCAGGCGGAGGAGAAGTGGCATCGGGGCAGGAGGGAGCTGCATCTCACATGGCCCAGGAGGGCCATGCCACAGAGTCAGACTGGACCAGTGAGACGGAGGGCGAGGGGAGCTGCACGACGGGGACGACTGGACCCTGCAGCGACACAGACACGTCCTCGGAAGGGGGCTCCCTTGCGGGGGTGGCACCATCCGTGCCCCCCGCCATTACAGGTACAGCCGCCACCCAGCGCACCATCTCCGCCCTCCCAGCAGCCCCTCAGCATTCGCCCCGTGCCCGCTCTGCCAGGAAGCCGGGCATCTCCTTCGCCCCAGGCACCTCAGGCCCTGCCCCTGTTACCCCCGCTGCCCTCAGTGAGGAGGTCATTGACCTCCTCCGAACGCTCATTGTTGGGCAGACTACCCTTTTGAATGCCATCCAGGGGGTGGAGAGGGAGGTTCATCGCAGCAATGCGTACCTGGAGGGCATTCATTCGGGTCAGGCTGCCCATCAGCGATCGTTCCAGGCTCTGGCCTCAGCACTGACGGCAGCCATTGTCCCTGTCTCCTACCTGCCTCTACTAACTCCCTCCTCCCAGTCTCCTGTTCCTCTGCCTGTCCCACCCACACCATCAGACCAGCCTGCACACACCTCAACACCCAAGAGAAGCTCATCCAAACATAAGCACCACAGATCACGCAGACATTCACACACGCAACATTCCGATGCAGACATGCCAACAGTCACTACCACCTCTGTGACCCCCACCTCCTCGTCTCCCTCCTCACTCCCTGTGACGTCTACACTCACACCTCCATTCACCTCACCATCAGCCAGTGTTTCCATCACCAGCACACCCTCCACTCCAGTCCGCACACGTGCAGTCACCACCCCCACTGCCATTTACACGTCCCCTGTGTCCTCTCCCACTGTGTCTGTCACCCCCTCTTCCACACCACACAAACGCAGCCACCCACCCACCCAACAGCCATCCACCTCACGACAGCCTATCCCTCCTGCACCTGCACCCAAAGACAGCAAACGTGACTCACCTACAACCACATCCTCTCCCTCCACTCCCATTCCCACTGTACCTACCACTCTCCATTGTCCCAAGAAGCTCTTCCTCGCCACTACTAACTTCTTTCCTGACCCTGAGCCCCCCCCTCCTTCTCGTCGGGGTAAGAAGAGCACCTCAGCCACCACCAGCCCTGCAGCCCCCTTAACAAGGGTGTAGGGGTATTGGAGCCCGCCAGCCCGCATGTCTGGATCTTCGCCCAGCAGCAAGGGGACAGCCAGCCCACCCCCTGGGAAGAGGAGCAGAAGGCGGAAGGGTCGCCGCAGGAGCCCGCCTTCTACATCCCCCCCGGACACCACCCAGAGACAGTCACCAGCCACAGCTCCAAAGGGAGGAAAGGGCCACAGGCCCACGACTAAGGAGGGCAAGGGCAGCAAGTCGGAGAGGTCAGGCAGCAGGCCTGCTGCCCAGGAGGAGCCCACAACCCCCATAGCCGCTGCCCCGGGAGGAACCGGCACAGCTGCCCCGGGAGAGCCCACCACCCCCATAGCAGCTGCCCAGGGAGGACCCAGCCCAGCTGGCCAGGAGGGCCCCACCACCCACAGCCCAGGTGGGCAGTGAAGGAGCACCATCCCCGCTGCCCAGGAGGGCACCACCAGGCAATTAGCAGTTGGCCATAGACCGGCCGCCGTCTCAAGAACCGCTAAACTGGGCCCTTCAAGGCAAGGACCGCTGAACTGGGCCCCGCCGTCTCAAGAACCGCTGAACTGGGCCCTTCAAGGCAAGGAGAGCTGAACTGGGCCCCGCCGTCTCAAGAACCGCTGAACTGGGCCCTTCAGGGCAAGGACCGCTGAACTGGGCCCTGCCGTCTCAAGAACCGCTGAACTGGGCCCCGCCGTCTCAAGAACCGCTGAACTGGGCCCTTCAGGGCAAGGAGCGCTGAACTGGGCCCCGCCGTCTCAAGAACCGCTGAACTGGGCCCTTCAGGGCAAGGACCGCTGAACTGGGCCCCGCCGTCTCAAGAACCGCTGAACTGGGCCCCGCCGTCTCAAGAACCGCTGAACTGGGCCCTTCAGGGCAAGGACCGCTGAACTGGGCCCCGCAGTCTCAAGCACCGCTCCGCTGGGCCCTGCCGTCTCAAGAACCGCTCCGCTGGGCCCCGCCGTCTCACGCACCGCTCCGCTGGGCCCCGCCGTCTCAAGAACCGCTGAACTGGGCCCGCCGTCTCAAGAACCGCTGAACTGGGCCCCGCCGTCTCAAGAACCGCTGAACTGGGCCCTTCAGGGCAAGGACCGCTGAACTGGGCCCGCAGTCTCAAGCACCGCTCCGCTGGGCCCCGCCGTCTCAAGAACCGCTCCGCTGGGCCCCGCCGTCTCACGCACCGCTCCGCTGGGCCCCGCCGTCTCAAGAACCGCTGAACTGGGCCCCGCCGTCTCAAGAACCGCTGAACTGGGCCCTTCAGGGCAAGGACCGCTGAACTGGGCCCCGCAGTCTCAAGCACCGCTCCGCTGGGCCCCGCCGTCTCAAGAACCGCTCCGCTGGGCCCCGCCGTCTCACGCACCGCTCGTCTGGGCCCCGCCATCTCAAGAACCGCTGAACTGGGCCCGCCGTCTCAAGAACCGCTGAACTGGGCCCTTCAGGGCAAGGACCGCTGAACTGGGGCCCGCAGTCTCAAGCACCGCTCCGCTGGGCCCCGCCGTCTCAAGAACCGCTCCGCTGGGCCCCGCCGTCTCACGCACCGCTCCGCTGGGCCCCGCCGTCTCAAGAACCGCTGAACTGGGCCCCGCCGTCTCAAGAACCGCTGAACTGGGCCCTTCAGGGCAAGGACCGCTGAACTGGGGCCCGCAGTCTCAAGCACCGCTCCGCTGGGGCCCGCCGTCTCAAGAACCGCTCCGCTGGGCCCCGCCGTCTCACGCACCGCTCCGCTGGGCCCCGCCGTCTCAAGAACCGCTGAACTGGGCCCCGCCGTCTCAGGAACCGCTGAACTGGGCCCTTCAAGGCAAGAACCGCTGGCCCTTTGGCAGACGTGGCAGGGCAGGATCTATCTCGGGCAGGGCTGCAGGATGTCCTCTGGCCAACTTGCCTCCTCCAGTGGCAGTGGGGTCTGTTATGGACTGTATGGACTGTGGCTTTGCTCTCCCCAGGATGGCTCAGTGGGCAGGCCACCCACTGTATGGACTGTATGGACTGTGGCTTTGCTCTCCCCAGGATGGCCCAGTGGGCAGGCCACCCACTGTATGGACTGTATGGACTGTGGCTTTGCTCTCCCCAGGATGGCCCAGTGGGCAGGCCACCCACTGTATGGACTGTATGGACTGTGGCTTTGCTCTCCCCAGGATGGCCCAGTGGGCAGGCCACCCACTGTATGGACTGTTTGGACTGTGGCTTTGCTCTCCCCAGGATGGCCCAGTGGGCAGGCCACCCACTGTATGGACTGTTTGGACTGTGGCTTTGCTCTCCCCAGGATGGCCCAGTGGGCAGGCCACCCACTGTATGGACTGTTTGGACTGTGGCTTTGCTCTCCCCAGGATGGCCCAGTGGGCAGGCCACCCACTGTATGGACTGTATGGACTGTGGCTTTGCTCTCCCCAGGATGGGCCAGTGGTCATGGAGTCCCCTCGTGGATCTGGCGTCGTGTACTCAAGTGGCTGAGGTGCCCCCCCTTCCCTTCCCCCTGAGGTGCCTGTCCTATTTTCTTTCTGATGCCCCTGCAGTGTTCTCTCCGTGGAGTTCTTGTCGTGGGACTGGGCCTTGCCCCTTTGCACAGGACCCCTGTGATCCACGGACAGTGGTTGGACTACATTTAGTAGCTGTATATATTTTGGACATAGTTTATTTATTTATTGGGATTACTGGTGTACATATTTCAATATATCTGCCCGTTTATGATCTCTTCTTTTGGTCTTTGCATTATTTCGGAGGGGGGTGGTTTGTGGGTTGTGACAGTGATCTGTGGGAATGCATTGATGTGTGTGTTGTAGTGGGTGTGGGTGGGTGGGTGTGTGCCGGTAATCTTTTCCCTCCCCTGTGTCGTAGGTGCAGTACTCACCGATGTCTTCCGCGCCGCCGGACGTGCTCCTGGTATATGAGCAGGAATAGGAGTGCGGGGATGACCTGCAACTCTGGTTCCATACTGCCGGAATCTCGCGTGGAGTGCGTAGAGGTGAGCGTTTTCCCGTTCGTAGTCTGTTTCCGCCGTGTTCTTATCGGCGGTGCTCCCGCCCCGGAAAAGGTGGCAGATTGGTGGGTCGTAATAGGGTGGGCGGTACATTGTCTGCCGCCTGGCTGTTGGCGGGAACCGCCGCGCTGTTTGTTTGTACCGCCGTGGCGGGCGGAGTGTTAAGTTGGCGGGCTGTGTTGGCGGTTCCCGCCAGGGTCAGAATTGCATATTTTAGACCGCCAGCCTGTTGGCGGCTTGGCCGCCGCTTTATCACCGACCGCCAGGGTCAGAATGAGGGCCAAAGTGTAAAGCATTCAAATATCACAAAACAGTAATTAAATAAAACACAGGAAACAGTTTAAAAATCCAAAACCAATTTATAAAAATAGTTTATATTTTTATCTTTAAAATGACACAAAAATGATTAAAATCGGTTCAGGGGAACCAGAGATATGAATTTTTAAAGAATTATTACTTTTCTAGCGCTTAGAAACAAAAAGCGCCAATCGGGTCATCTGGTTGCACCTCGACCGGGGCAAAGTCAAACTTTCAGGCCGACCGCGATGGAGCCCTGCTCGGCTACAGGTCGCGGGAGGCCTCGGTTAAAAAGTTACCTTCTGACTTAGTCTTTATTTTGAAGTTTTTCTTCACCGGGACGAACCTGCCAGTTGAATCCGACCTCCTGGAGCCCTTGTCCGGATACGCGATGTGGGTTTCCTCGGTGGAGACTTTTACCTTCGGACTTAGTCGTTTTTTCGAGATGAAAATCCTTCGACCGGGGTAAACCTGTATCTTGATCCGACGTCCATGGAGCCCTTCTCGGATACGATGGCTGGGAGGTCCCGGTCAACTTTTTACGTTCAGACTTAGGCGGTCATTCTGACCCTGGCGGTCAAAGACCGCCAGGGCGGAGGACCGCGGGAGCACCGCCGACAGGCCGGCGGTGCTCCAATGGGGATTCCGACCGCGGCGGTAAAGCCGCGGTCGGACCGGCAACACTGGCGGTCTCCCGCCAGTGTACCGCCGCCCCATTGAATCCTCCAAGGCGGCGCAGCTTGCTGCGCCGCCGAGGGGATTCCGACCCCCCCTACCGCCATCCAGATCCCGGCGGTCCGACCGCCGGGAACCGGATGGCGGTAGGGGGGGTCGCGGGGCCCCTGGGGGCCCCTGCAGTGCCCATGCCACTGGCATGGGCATTGCAGGGGCCCCCGTAAGAGGGCCCCTAAATGTATTTCACTGTCTGCTGCGCAGACAGTGAAATACGCGACGGGTGCAACTGCACCCGTCGCACAGCTTCCACTCCGCCGGCTCGATTCCGAGCCGGCTTCATCGTGGAAGCCTCTTTCCCGCTGGGCTGGCGGGCGGCCTGAAGGCGACCGCCCGCCAGCCCAGCGGGAAAGTCAGAATTACCGCCGCGGTCTTTCGACCGCGGAACGGTAACCTGACGGCGGGACTTTGGCGGGCGGCCTCCGCCGCCCGCCAAGGTCAGAATGAGGGCCTTAGTCTCTTTTTTTGGATGTTTTTCTTTACCGGGACGAACCACGAAGTCAGGCCGGGTCGCGGTTGAGGCAAGCCGGCTAGAATTTCCACGGCGGGTCGTTCCCTCTCTGGAGCTTTTTTCCAAAAATTCTCAAATCTTTTCCAAACTTCTGGGGCTTCACCCAGATGTTCTTTTAAGGTTCTTTTGGGGTCCACAGCTCACCCCAAGGGTCCAGAAGTTCTGTGATGGTCCTTGGGGGGTGCGGACTTCAACTCCCAGAATGCACCTGGTGCAAACTCCTTTTTGGCCACTGGACAGTGGTCAGCTGGTCGCTTTCTTCAGGAGTTGGTGCAGGGGACTCTGGTTTAGCAATTTTTCACCTGTAGCAAACAGGGAGTCCCTCCTTGAACCAGGCAAAGTCCTTCTTGTGGTGAAGCCCAAGTGTGCAGCTGGTGCAGTCCTTCTGAGTGCAGGGTCCAGGTGCAGGCCAGGGGTCCAGCAGGGCAGTCCTTCTTCTTCTTTAGTTCCTTTCTTGTTGAATTCTGGAGGGGATCTGAGGTGTGGGGGCATGTCTGCCAGTTTTATCCTTGCTCCTGGGTGAAAAGCAGGGGGGTCCTGATCCTCCAATCAGGGACAGGGTCGTCCCCCTGTGATGACCACTTCCTGGGAAGTGTGGCAAAAATCCATCCCAAAAGGCAACAGTCTCTAAAAATCCAACATGGCTGAATCTGATTTTTGGAGGTTACATCTGGCTGAGCCCACCCACTGGTGTGGCTAAAAATCATAAACACACCCCTCTCCTGCCCTCTCCTAATCTAATCAAGGGGGCACCTAATTGTCTGGGGTTGCAGGATGTGGGGGTGTTGCTGGGTGCTGCAAATGTCCTTCTCTGCCTTTGAAGACCAGTTTGGCAGCCCTCCCCCTTCCTGCCTCACCATCTGCTGAGGGGAGATTCTCTCCCCCAAGCACATTCCTTTGTGTGAAGCCTGGCCACTTCACACCTCATCAAGGCAGCCTGGCAGAAGCTGCTGCAGGCTGGCCAATCAGAGCACAGCAGCAAAAACAATGCAGAGCTGAAATTGGCAACTTTTTAGGTAAAGTCTAAACTTTTTACCTGAACAAGTTATATTAAATCCCACAACTGGAAGTTGTGGGATTTATTACAACAATTAATTTGATACCAAATTCTTGGTATGTAACATTTAAGGAGACTTTAAAATTTAAAATAAAGTCTGCCCATTCTAGCCTATGAAGGCCATTTACTTCAATGAGGGAAAAACGAATTTGGCTGTTTTTACCTCACCAGGGCTTATAAATCTATTTTTATAAAGTCCCTGCTTATAGTTACATGGCACCCAGCCCTAGGGGCACATAGGGCACACCTTAGGGGTGACTTATATGTAAAAATAAGGTAGTTTAAGACTTAGGAAGTACCTTTAATTCCAAAGTCGAATTTGCATATAACTTTAATTTAAAAGCAGCCAGCAAGGCAGGCTTGCTTTTAAAATGACACTGGGCACCTCAGCAGTGCACCTAGGTGTGCACCACCTATGCTGTGGTCCCTAAACCTACATGCCCTACCATATACTAGGGACTTATAGGTAGGTTAACTTAGCCAATTATAATTAGCCTAATTTGCATATCCATTTTACACAGAGCACAGGCCCTGGGACTGGTTAGCAGTACCCAGGGCACCATCAAAGTCAGGAAAACACCAGCAAAAAGAGGAAAATGGGGGCAAAAAGTTATGGGGCCTCTGCAATCAGCCCTGTTTTCTCACAATCAGGATGGCCAACCTGGCCCATCAGGAATCTCTGGACAGTCGGTTACCCAGGCACAGTCCTATACCACCACAGAGCCTCCCCACTCAGGAAACACCACCACAGCACCCACCCAGCGGGCCCATACCACTGTTCCCAGGACACGTCAATCAGCAGTGTGTCTACCACTGCAGGGACCCCAGGCAACCCCACAAACAGAGGATGATCAGGGACCTGGGGTCAGTGGCAGTAGGCACACGGTTCAGGGGACAGAGGAGCAGGACAACAGGGAAGCTGGGAGGACTGCTGTGCGACAGGACAGGCCTGGGAAACCGACTCTCCACAAGGCACTCAGCAACATCCTGGGAGCATGCCACCATTCCCAGGAGCCCATGGGCCAGATACTGGCCAAGATGCAGGAGACCCAGCGGCTGCAGGAGGGACAGTACCTGGGGATCAGGGAGGACCTAAGGGACACCCACACCACCCTGGTCACCATTGCAGGGGTGCTGGCAGACATGGCCAACACCATGAGGGAGGCAGTGGCACACCAACGGGCCCTTGACACTAGCCACACTGATGAACAGCCCTCCACATCCACTGACGCTAGTGGACAGGAGGCCCCACCACAGGAACAACAGGCCACCAGCACCCTACCCCCTGCAGAAGGAGAACTACCCCACAAACAGTCCCTGCGATCCAGGCAGAAGCCAGATAACATTGCCAAAAACCCTCGCCAGGAAATAAGACTCTCCTGATTGTCACCTGTAGGAAAGTACCATCTTTCTTGGCATGTTACCCCCAATTTTACATGTATGTCAGCATGTTTTTGCCTGTCTCACTGGGATCCTGCTAGACAGGACCCCAGTGCTCATAGTTTGTGGTCTAAATGTGTATGCCTGTGTAGTGCCTAACTGTGTCTCTGAGGCTCTGCTCATCCGAATCTCAGTGCTAATGCTCTCTCTGCCTTGAAATTTGTCACTATATGCTAGTGACTACATTTACCAATTCGAATTGACATACTGGACCCCCCATATAAGTCCCTAGTATATGGTACCTAGGTACCCAGGGCATTGGGGTTCTAGGAGATCCATATGGGCTGCAGCATTTCTTTTGCCACCCATAGGGAGCGCAGACAAACCCTTATACAGGACGGCCATTGCAGCCTGCGTGAAATAACGCACACGTTATTTCACAGCCATTTTCAGTGCACTTAAGTAACTTATAAGTCACTGATATGTCTAACCTTCACTTGCTGAAGGTTAGGTGCAAAGTTACTAAGTGTGAGGGCACCCTTGCACTAGCAAAGGTGTCCCCATTTAGTTCAGGGCCATTTCCCCCGACTTTGTGAGTGCGGGGACACCATTACACGCATGCACTACATATAGGTCAATACCTATATCTAGCCTCACAATGGTAACTCTGAATATGGCCATGTAACATGTCTAAGATCAAGGAATTGTCCCCCCACTCCAAATCTGGTATTGGGGAGCCAATTCCATGCATCCTGGGGGCTCCACTATGGACCCCCAGTACTGCCAAACCAGCTCTCTGAGGCTTGCACTGCAGCTACAGCTGCTGCCACCTCACAGACAGGGTTCTGCCCTCCTGGGGTCTGGGCAGCCCAGTCCCAGTCCCAGGAAGGCGGAACAAAGCATTTCCTCTGAGAGCAGGGTGTTACACCCTCTCTCTTCGGAAATAGGCGTTACAGGCTGGGGAGGGTTAGCCTCCCCAACCTCTGAAAATGCTTTGAAGGGCACAGATGGTGCCCTCCTTGCATAAACCAGTCTACACAGGTTTAGGGAACCCCAGTCCCTGCTCTGGCACGAAACTGGACAAAGGAAATGGGAGTGACCACTCCCGTGTCCATCACCACCCCAGGGGTGGTGCCCAGAGCTCCTCCAGTGTGTCTCAGACCTCTGTCATCTTGTTTTCAGAGGTGCGAGGGCACTCTGGAGGCCTCTGAGTGGTCAGTGCCAACAGGTGACGTCAGAGACCCCTCCTGATAGGTGCATACCTGAGTAGGTAGCCAATCCTCCTCTCAGGGCTATTTAGGGTCTCTCCTGTGGGCTTCTCCTCAGATTACGACTTGCAAGAATCCAGCAGGACTCCTCTGCACTTCTCTCTTCGACTTCTGCCAAGGATCGACCACTGACTGCTCCAAGACGCCTGCCAAACTGCAACAAAGTAGCAAGAAGACTACCAGTGACATTGTAGCGCCTAATCCTGCCAGTTTTCTTGACTGTTTCCTGGTGGTGCATGCTCTGGGGGCTGCCTGCCTTCACCCTGCACTGGAAGCCACGAAGACATCTCCCGTGGGTTGACCGAATCTTCCCCCTCCTTCAGCAGGCAGCAAACTACAGCCTTACCGGTACTCTGGGTCCCCTCTCATCCTGACGAGCGTGGCCCCTGGAACACAGGTGGTGGACCCAAGTGACCCGTGACTGTCCAGTGGTCCACCTGCCCGAATTTGGAGGAGGTAAGTCCTTGCCTCCCCTCCCCAGACAGTAATCCTGTGCACCCTGTGATCCGTCATGCGATGCTCAGCTCCCAGAGTTGACCTCCGGTGTCGTGGGACCTCTCTTTGCATTGTTGAGATGACCGCCGTGTTCAGTCTTCTTGAACCCGTGTTCAAGGACTCCTGCGGGTGCTTCCCTCCATCCAGTGGGCTCTCTACGATGCTGAGGGCCCCCTCTGCCTCCCCTCCTAAGTTGCAACATCCGGGTCCTTCCTGGGCAGCACCCTTTTTCTTCAACCGTGACTCTTGCAGGTACAAAGGCTTGTTTGCAGTATTTTGATGAGTAAACAACTCTGCATCCACCAGCATGCTGTGGGACACCTTCTGCAGAAAGCAGAACCTCCTACCTCCATTCGTTGGTGCAAAACCAGCATCTTCTTTCAAAACGAGGCAGTCATTTTGCACCTTCATCTGGGGTTTCATGGGCTCCTGCCCCCCCTGGACACTTTAGCGACTCCTGGACTGTGTCTCCTTCCTTTACAGGTATTCAGGTCCAGGAATCCTTCTTCAGTGCTTTGCAGTCTCTTGTGGTCCTTACAAAATTCTTTACCACAACTTTAGTGTGTTTTGGGGGAAATAGTAGTACTTAACTCCTGCTTTCCTGAGTCCTGGAGTGGGGTCTCCTTTGCACCCTTAGTGTTTTCTCACACTCCCAGTGACCCTCTACACACTACACTTGCCTAAGGGTGCATTCGTGGTTCGCATTCCTCTTACTTAGTATATGGTTTGTGTTGACCCTAGGCCTATTGCATTCTATTCTGTTTTACAGTGTTTGCACTACTTTCTGACTGTTTTACTTACCTGATTTGGCTGTTTGTGTATAATTTGTGTATGTTACTTCCCTCCTAAGGGAGTATATCCACTGAGATATTTTTGGCACATTGTCACAAAAATAAAGTACCTTTATCTTTAGTAACTATGAGTATTGTCTTTCTTATGATATAGTACCTATATGATATAAGTGGTATTTTATGAGCTTTGCATGTCTCCTAGCTGAGCCTTGGCTGCTCTGCTATAGCTACCTCTATCAGCCTAAGCTGCTAGAACACTACACTCTACTAGTAAGTGATAACTGGACCTGGCATAAGGTGTATGTACCATTGGTACCCACTACAGATCAGGCCAGCCTACTACATCACCCTTGTGTCCCACTCTGTCACCCTGTCCACCTTGAACTGCCATTGCTCCACTTCCCATGCCCCATTGGACAATGCACCGGGAATACCAATAGACTGGACTCTGTTCTGGACTTTCCTCCACCATCACCCAAGCCCATTACACATCCCCATTTACTTCTCAGCACTGAAATTAACACCCTTGGAAAAATACAAGTATGGAGTATGTCAAATGATTTAAGGATGTTTTCGTTTAACAATCTGTAGACATTGCAAATAGACTGTACAGTTATGTATACATAGGTATGACCTGTAATGTGCTGCAATCAATACACCCAGAGCCACTATAGGGCACACAAATCTGCAAATAGACATGTTAAAGGGTACTATAGGTGGCCATAGTAGTGGGAACAGCAGCCAGCCAGAGAAACTTCACTACACAAAACAGCAATGGAAGGTGAGGTTACAGTGTCTTACCTGTGTGTCACTGGAAGTACTGTTATATGATAGTTGTTCTGTTGTCCACATCCTTTTCCTCCTCTTTGTCACTGTCCACAGGATGCACCACTGCCACATGCCCATCTCCAGCCTCATCCTCCTGCAGAAAAGGCACCTGGCATCTCAAGGCTAGGTTGTGCAACATGCAACATGTCACAATGATCTGGCAGACCTTCTTGGATCAGTAGCACAGGGATCCACCTGTCAGATGGAGGCACCTGAACCTGGCCTTCAGGAAGCCAAAGGTGCGTTCAATAATCCTCCTTATAACGTTCCTCTGCCCTTGTCCTGGCATTCCTCATGGGGTCAGTAGCCATGAGAGGTTGGGGTAACCAGAGTCACCTGAAAATATCAAGGGATACCTGTTAGCCAGACACTCCCCCTTAGGGCCAACCCCACAATGATATACCAACATACACCGGGTGGGGACCATGGTCTCACCTATCAGCCACACCCGGTGCCTCTGGAATTGAGCCATCACATATGAGATGCTGCTATTCCTCAGGATGTAGCATCATGCACAGACCCAGGATTCTTTGCATTCACATGGGAATGTACTGGTCCGCCAGGCACACTATCTGCACATTCATAGAGTGAAAGCTCTTTCGATTTCCGTACACCTGTTCATTTCTCTGGGGGGGACAAAGGCAATATGTGTACCATCAATAGCACCAATGATGTTGGGGATATGTCCCATTGCTAGAAGTCAGCCTTCACTGTGGCCAAATCCTCCACCTGGGGCAAAATGATGTAGCTGTGCATGTGTTTCATCAGGGCAGACAACACTCTGGTCAGCACTATTCTGAACATTGGCTGTGACATCCCTGCTGCCATGGCCACTGTCACTTGGAAGGAGCCACTTGCCAAGAAATGGAGCACTGTTAGGACTTGCACAAGAGGGGGGATCCCAGTGGGGTGATGAATAGCTGAGATCAGGTCTGGCTCCAGCTGGGCACACAGCCCTTGGATTGTGGCCCTATCAAGTCTGTAGGTGAGGATAATGTGCCTGTCCTCCATTGTTGCCAGGTCCAATAGAGGTCTGTACATGGGGGTATGTCTCTATCTCCTACTCATCCTCAGCGGTTGTACTCTAGGGTAAAAAACGGTGAGCAGCTGGTCATATTCAAACATATCCTCAGAATAAAATGCCTTGCATGTTGTGACAGAAACAGTATGTTAATGTGTATTCCCGTAAATGTGCCTTTGTCTGCTGTGACGCAGTTAGGTGCCATGGGCTGCTCCCCCCTGAAATGGCGGCCGCCTGACCTGTGTGGAGGGACATGTGGAGATGAGGTAATTCCTCTAACGTTGTGCGCCATTGCGGGAGGCGGTCGAGGACCGCAGTGCAACTCCTCATTGGTCATCATTGGGCCCTATGGGTTACAGTAGCCAATGGTGATGTACACCGGTGGTGACGGTACGCACCGCCACAGACGTGACCGCCATTTTCTGTTCACTCACTTGCTACCTGACCTTCAACAGGAGAGGACCTACACTGCAAGTGCTGCTATGACCTGTGTCTGGAAGTGCAGAGCATTAAACAAATAAAGACAGCAAATTAAAAGCAATGGAATGTGTGTTGCAAACCACAAAGCCAATGTCAAGCAATGGGATACTTTGTGGGGAAAGTCCAGCATTTTAGTCCAGTCTGTATCTTGCAGAGGTTTGGCCACATCAATCATCCAGGTAGTATCACAAGAAGACCTGGCGTGGTCTCAATGTTGCAGGAAAGGTCTGTACACTCATTCTATCAGTTTGCCACCAGTTCCTATGGTGTAGGGCTTCTGGCACACCTCATGTAGGGTTAGTGCTAGGTGGCAGACATGAAATAGGGCATGCAATTATTGTTTAAGGTGGTTGTAAGTAAGGAGTTAACAGGGGTGAAGATGGTAGTCTGCCACAAGGATTTGGAAATTTGGTAGCTTGCCGTCCAGAAAAAAATCCCCCAATTTTAAGACACCTACAGCATGCCACTGATGGAGTTGCTCTGAGCACAGCCGTCCTGTGCAAGTGGCAAGGGTTTGCAAAGTTAGTGCAGGAGCATGGGGTTTCTTTGTGGCAGTGAGTTTACAGGTTCTAGCAAGGCCAGAGAAAGCTGTGCATGATAACCCCGGATGGTGATCCCTAGAACGGTCTGTAGGAAACAATGTGCAGTGCAGTAAGCCCTCCTTAAAAGTCTTCATGGATAAACCCCATCTCATGCAGGGGGGTGGGCAGAAAGCCAGCGAGCCACCCATTGAACCTGTGCAGCTGAATAATAGCGTTTTAAGTCCAGAAGGCCTAATCCACCCACAGTTACGGGGAGATTAAGAGTGGAAAAAGCTACCCGATGGCACCCCAGCAATAAAATAAGATGTGTGGCATGTCTGAAGAAGGAAAGAAGGACAAGCAGGGGAATGTTTACTAAATAATACTATAATTGGGGTAGCACACCGTCTTCACTAGTGCTATGTGGTCCACTACAGAAAGCAGAAGAGAAGACCAAAAAGCAAACTGGGCTCTGAGGGACCGTGACGCTCTACAGAGATTTCCATCCTGCAAATCAGTGGGAGAATGATAGATATTAATCACTAGGCATCAACAGGTAGCTGGTTCCCAGTTCAATCTAAGGTCTAATTGTGTATAAGGGGAAAACAGTGCCATAGGTTAAAGAAACATCAATTACATTTAAAAATGTTTACATTTTGTTTGTGCAATTTACATTCCAAATATTTTGAAGATTATATGTGTACTTGACTCTTAGAGATAACCCGGATCACTAGTTTGGTTTTTGCTCTATTTCAAAATCATTTTAAGTCATGGACAAAGTGGGCAATTGCCTTGCACCACCTTGCAAGGGGTCTGGCCCCTGCTCACCCTTCACAAGCCCGAACAGCGGACCATTGCACCAGAAGAGTTTGCCAAGGCTGGTAGGTGCTGCTTTTTCAACCACTTAACAGTGCCTCCTCTGTTTCTCTTCTGTCTGCAGAGACAACTCCCCAGGCACCCAATACCTTCTGATAGTCTTGGTGGACTTATCTTGTCTGATTTTAGGACTTGTCCCACCTTGTTCTTCTCTTCCTTATTTATCCGGTTCTTAGCAACAACCTCCCATTTGAACTCAATTTCATCCTCCTCTTTTATTATATGTGATTGGTAGTCCGGACTATCAGTTCTGAGATAAATGTAGAGTCCCAGACATACACTCTAGTGCTGTGAGACTACAGACAAGTTGTAGGTTCCTCACATCCTGACATTAGGTATGAGACTGTTGTCCACACCATCTGCCATGCCTCATAAAAAATGTTTTAGGTTGAAAGTCCATGGGCGGTGGGGGTAAGCCAGATGTTTTTGTTCAATTTGTTTAAACCTGCATAAGATTAATTCCCTTAATGTTTCCCAAACTGTTTGCCAGGGGTTTTAAATTTTTCAGAAACATAATCAAAATGCTGTTACTTTCTTTTTAAGAAAGATTAGGCAGATTTGGGTAGGGGTGATGGCCTTGACACAGTGCTGAAGGGCATTAATTTACTACTGAACAAGGGCACAATGTGACACCTGAATGTAGCATACCAGAAGGCAATCACAAAAGGACCACAGTGAATAAATGGTGCTATGTTGGAAAGGAGTAAATAAATGCACTGATAGCATAGAGAGGTATGGCCTCTGTAAAACTGACATTTGTTCTTGAATTTTTGTCCTGAATTTTTACCCTTCGTCCTGAATTCATGTCCTGAATTTTTACCCTTTGTCCTGAATTTTTTACAGTCCTGTCCAGAATTTGCCTCAATGCCAAGTGGTCACCCTAGGTCTAGCAGGCTGGTGAAAGTGTATCCAGCTGATCAGTCATGCTGGTCCGGTGTTGTGAAGGGCTTTGTAGGTGTTAGTGAGGAGTTTGAATTCGCTGTGTTTGTGAATGGAAAGCCATTGTAGAAATCTGAGGTAAGGTGAGATGAAGGGGCAGCATAGAAGGTTGAGTATTAGTCTTGCTGCAACAGGGGTAGAGTGCATTGCTCTTTTTCAAGTCTGCTTGTGATTAGTGCTTGCAAGACTATTTGTTTGGTGCACAGTGGAAGCCACTTGAAGATCTTTCATAGCATTCATAGGATGTGGAAGCAGGCGGAGTTTACTGCATTGATTTTTGCTGTTACGTTGAGCTTGTGAAAAAATATTTTTGTTTAAATTATCTTGCAATGCAGATGAGTACATTTATAACTCTCCCCTGACCTTTGACTTTTTCTCCTGCATTGTATTGACCCAATTGGGTCTGTTTTCAAATGCATATGCAGTAGTAAATTTGCATTGTAGTCAGAGTGCCAATGATGTGTATTTGAAAACATTCACCCAGTACTTTTTTTGGGCTGCCAGAAAAATGTTTGAATTCATAGTTGGATGTGACCCATTCCTGGACAAGTACCAGTTAAGATGCTACACTGACGCTGGAGGGAAGGGCTGTGGAGTTACCCAGAATTTATGTCAATGATTGGGAATATGTGTTACCTGTTATGTCCCATTGATATCACACTTTGATTCAAACCAGTGGAGTATGTCCTATTGCGTATGAATTATATTATTAAAGAACAAGTCAACATTCTTAGAGCTTAGTCCAATTACATTACTGTAAAAGTTTGGATTCTTTTTTTTCATTTTGTTTTTTTACTGATTGAAGACCAGCCATTGAGTTCAGTTAAGCAAAAGAAAACTATTATAATTTTGCTAGATGCATACCTGAGTGTCATTAATGTGTCTTAAATAGTATGGTGGTCGTTTACTGAGCCTGAGAGGGATGCCAGATGTACATGATTGGATGTATATGTGACTTAAAGACTGAGGGAGGAGGTCATCTAAGACTGAAAGAGGCATGTCTTAGATATGGGAACTGATGTCTCGTGTGTGAACTATTTCATCAGGACTTGCCCATGTCTAAGGAAGGGTGCAACATCACCTTTATCACAGGTATGTATGAGTGTGCATATATGAGTCAGTGGTGCTGAAACAACTTTTGGAGTGCGGGTGCTGGTATTAGTGTTACATCAGTGACGTCATAGGGATTCTGAGAAATCCAAATATCATCCAAAGTATGAGTGTGGCAAATGAGCCATATCAATTCAGCATTACAGTGGTAAAGCTGTGGCATGTAGCTGGCAATGCATTCTGAAGCAAACTGTCACAAATATATTACTAAAGTATGATATGGTAGAG
Organism: Pleurodeles waltl; assembly: GCF_031143425.1. NCBI lineage: Eukaryota > Metazoa > Chordata > Amphibia > Caudata > Salamandridae > Pleurodeles > Pleurodeles waltl. Next base: position 1,472,859,443 of record NC_090445.1, on the reverse strand, counting down.
CACAGTGATTTGACAGACAACACATTTGCCACTGAAGAGGCCAAGTGATTCACACTGTCGTAGTTTTACTGCCCAATCTATATAGTGCTCAAACTATAATGCATAGAATCAGATTTCAGCAAACATGTGTAATTTGCACATCAACAAGTAACGTGCCTTGATTTTTTCTAATCCATTTGAAATCTTTGTTTCCGTTGTAATTCAGAATTGCAAAAATGGCATAATTTGTTCTTTCATTGTTGTGTTTTTATTTATGTGTACTTTTTATTAAAGGTATTCAAATGTTATTGTGTGTTAAAAAAACAATATATTACAGCCTTCCCTTCCATGCTACTTGTACCCCAGAAAGATTTTGCGGATAGTTATTTTCCAAACGCTCTACCTATGCAGTCAGAGAAAGAAACAGAAAAATCGACAAATCAAGCAAAATAGTCTGACATTTGACCTCTGTCTTTCAGCACTGCAAAACTGATAAGATAAAAATAATATTTAAAGTCATTTTTATTTCTCATTCATCTTTTGAACTCCAGCTTGTTCATAATGGGGGAGCTGCAGCACTCTCCACACTCTGACTTCCAGAGCCTACAAAATTAATTGAGACCTGCAGCAGTTGCTTGCTTGCTGAACAGCAAGGAAGCTACATGTTTGGAGATCTGGGAGGATGCTATATATATACCTCTTCCACCAAGATAAATGATGCGATCATTGTAACATAATGCTTTAACAAGGGATCACTAACATATTATTGATGCATACAGCATTGAAACACAAAAGTATAGGAAAATAGATATCTTTAACAAAATGATTGTCTTATCCAGGTGACTGGTTGACACCTGTTCGGTATAAGTCAATAAGGAAGCTCAATGAAGGACCACACACCAATTATGAACACAATTTAGCTTTACTAGAATTTCAGGTAAATGTAGGCATTTAGCACATTAACAATAGTGGAATAAGAATAGAAATGAAAAGCATCTATTTATATATAAGTACACTACAAAGAGCATCTGTGTATACATATGAGCAAAGAGTTCATTGACAGAACAAGAATAGCAATGAAAAGCATCTATTTATATATAAGTACACCACAAAGAGCATCTATGTATACATATGAGCAATGAAAATATAAACTAGTTGAATACTTCAGATAAGCTTTGATTTACTGCACACCAAAATGCATGTTTCAATTACTGCAGCAGGCTCACACTACGATGTTCAGTAAGCAAAATATAAACAAGCTGAATTCGTCAGATTAGCTTTGCTTAACTGCATACCAAAATGTATGTTTCAATTACTGTAGCAGGCTCACACTACGATGTTTAGAAAGCAAAATATAAACGAGCTGAATACTTCAGATTATAAACACAGTGCAAGCATAATAATCTACCATAATAATAGAGCAGAGAAACAAAGGCCTTTCATCCCTGGGTGGAACTTAACTTAGTCCACGAAATGCTGGGAAGCCCTCTACCGCCCGCTTGGACCTCTCTCCCCCTCGAGCGTCACGGTCTCTGAACAGCACAACAGGGAGGCAGCTCTGGGTCTGAAGATGACAGTTTTCACAACTCCATCTGCGAGCTTCAATTCCCTCACCCGCCTTTCAGTGTTTAAGTAACCTGAAGCTTGGATTCTATCCCCTTCCATTATTTTCTAGCTATGTTATCAGCGCATGTCTCTTGGCTGCCTTGCCATTCCCTGGCCATTGTTTTCATTCCATCTTTACTGTGGTCTCGTTCTCAAGGTTGAGACTGAATCTCCTTCACAACCTGTTTCTCACACATGCAGCTGCGAATAAGTTTATCTACGGAATGTCAAAAAAACAAGCTTGAAAGCGAACATCGTGAATTTTTTCCACGTTGCTCTGGCTTCAGCAGGCATCACGCTCATCTACACTGTTCAAGCTAATTAACCCTTCTCGTCACAATGTCTTCTGCACCTTTCCCTATACTGATCAATGATCATCTTCCTATTCTTGACTAATAAATCCACCAATATCAAGAATACAAATATTGATGTTAAAAATATAGATTTTTACATATATTAAAAAGACAATCATGTAAAACAAAAATAGTGTCACCTTTAAATAAACACATGTTATGTCAAAAATATTGCCTCACACAATATTGAATGCAATAATATCGACAAAATAATTACATTATCATTAATAAGTATAAAAGGCTACAATTAATTTTAAGCAAATAATTACAATAAACATTAACCACAACATTCACATGTCTAAAAAATAGACTGCATGACCAAAATAATCATAATTCACCCAACAGAATATATATCAAAATACATAAAATTATAAGCAAAAATAATTACTTACATAAAATACAAACATTTATAGAACAAACTAAATATATAGAAATATATATAAATAAAATAATATTCAAAACAAAAAAAGGCACACAAATTTAATTGACTGAATACTTCAAAAACAACAAAAGCTGCAAGATGAGGAAATTCTCCTGGATTCTATGACCAGACCCATAAAAATAAAAAAATGAGCTCAACAACTAGCTTGCAAATGAGTAAAACTTATATTTAAACTAAAATATACTTGTAATTAAAATTATAAATGTAGAAATAACAAATAATTAACAAAACACTCTCAAACTTCTATCTCTTTACTGACTAAAAGAAAAACCAACATCGAAACCTGCTAACCTGACCGAAAACAACACTAATTACAAATCAGAAAAAATGCATAAAAAATAAGTATATATTCATGATTATAAAATAAACATTCACACAGAAGTAATTAACAAACCTTAACAGCCTCAACTTTTGTAAAATATCGAGAAATTACCCTTTAAAATGAAACTGACACTTTTTTTCCAACAGAAAAGAAAAGCCCCTCTCTACCATATAACATCCCCAAAGGGAAAGCTTTTTTATGTAAATACACTTATAAATATTTTACAGTTGTAATTATTTATACTGTTACACTACTTTCAGACACAATGACAGAAAGAGCAAGATAGAAAACATCCCAGAAAGAAATTACTAAAGGCCTCATTAAGAGTTTGGCCGTCCGTGCACTGCCATGGCGGCAGTCTGACCATCGTCGTGTTGGTGGTTGGACCGCCTATTATGAGTAATGCGGGTTTCTGAACCAAAGGCGGCTGAGGTTCTGCCAGGCAACACAGACCGCCGCAGTCACAAAGCAGCACACCAGGCCAACTGAGCCTGTGTTTCCACCGGACATACTATGAGGTTGCACACCGCCAATGCGACCATGGTGGTCCAACAACCACATCACAGCAGGCAGAAACAAGGAGTATAAATAGATAGTCTCACCTGCAGGCAGCCTTAAATGTCTGCTGCCACCATGGAACCCATCAAACACACCCTGCCCTGCTGATCACTGAAGGTGCACAAATTCCACGTCACTATGGAAACAACCGCCCATAAGCCATATCATATGGAAGTCACACTACTGGCACCAAGTACACATGTCATTGTGTCCCAGGTCAGAATCATATTCGAAGAGGGACACACTCACAATCACTAAATGCCCCCTATGGGCAGGTCACTCACACTGCACTACAACACTACACAAAACACGCATCTGCTCATCTCAGGCCCAGGGACAGTGAAGTGTACACAACATTGTGTCACACAACACCAACAACACAGCAACATCACCTCTACAAATACAGCTCACACATTTACATTGCACACATGCCATGGACTGTCACATTCAACACACATATGCATGGATGTGGCATGGGTTACAAACACCACTCCCATTAAACAGCCTTGCAGTAGACACACACGTCACCCACATTGCAACACTTTGGATGGACAAGGGGATGCACAAAAGACAGAGAGACAAATATACAAAATTCACTATGGAAACAAAACCTGCACAATAGGGATGGAGGCATCAGGAGCACTTAGGGAACGAGGCTGGGACACATTAAACTTTGCACATGCCCTTTAACCAACATTTGCACAGGAACTGGCCCTACATATATCACTGAAACAAATAATACTAAAGTCAAGTGACATGCCTATCTACACATTGTAGACGTGCAAGTCAACAAAGGCATACAACTCTAACTGCAAGGGTCATACATCTACATGAAGTAGATGCAAAGTACACACAGCAAAACGGACACATGCACGGTCAAATGCAATCAAAGGTAGCATAATTGAACACACTCCATGTTGGCACAAACAAAACTCAAGCTGTCACACATTAGATTAATCTATTGTCCATTGCAGGGGGACAAGTCTAACACCATACATGCTCACATTGGACAACCCAAGGTGCAATACTTACCATACCAAACAGAACACAATCTACCTTTGTCTTGGGTGACATCAGCACTGCCCATAAAGTCAGATACTGCAAACAACAGCAAATGGATCATCAAGTAGGCTGAAACACACACAACTGTAGGCTGACACCACAGGAAGAATATAAAGGTAGAAAATGAATTGCAGGACAAATGTGTACTAAAAAAACAACTGTTTGGGTTAATTAAGGCCATTGGCCAGTCCATATGCAATTGTCCATGCATATCACTGTGCTCTCACTTGACTCCTTTACTGCCAAGAAACCTCAACAGGAAGGTGCATCAAGTGGGCAGGCAGGCACCTGAGGGATTATCATTGGGGGAGGTTCAGATTTGGGATGGGTGGATTTTGGTTTAGTAGGGGTGGACTGCTTCTTAATAGGTGTAGGCTTCTTCTTGGGGGGGCTATGAGTGCTTGCAGGGGGTAGGTATGGCAGAGGGAATTCCAATTGCAAATGGCAAAACTGAAAATTGAGGCCCAACAGGAAGAAAAGAAGGCAGAGAGAGAAGCCAAACAAGGGGAAGCTGAATGAGCTTTGGCTGAAAATAAACTATTGTTGGCTCATGAACTGAGTCTCAAGGAGCTGGAGATCAAGGCGAGACAGTCTGAATCCAGCAATAATGGTGGCAGCATACCTACAGGACTTGCAAGTAGAAGGGATATGTTGGGATGTGGGTGGGGTCCTCCTGGGTTTGCAAAAGGGGTGGAGGGAACAGGGGAAAGGGCAAGCTCAAACAAAAAATCTTTCTTAGGAACACCAGGATGGTCAACAGAATGGGTGGAGATTTGGAGGATGAGGGAGTGGTTATCTGCTGTGTTGGTGTTGATGTCTTGAGAGTGTGTAGGTGTGATGTATGCTTATGTTTGGGTGGTGTCTTTTGTGTGTGTGATTGAGGACGTTTGTGTGTCTTGGGGGCTGTGAGGTGGAGTTCTGAGTGATGGAGTGGTGGGTACTTATGTGTCTGTTGGGGTGGTGTCTGTAGGTATGCTTGTAGTGGTGAAAAGGTGTGTGTGTGTCTGTTGGGCCAGTGTCTGCAGGTATGGTTGATGTCTATGTGTCTGTTGGGGTGGTGTCTGGGGGTATGGTGCATGTGGTGGGTGTGTCACTGACTATTGTGGTGGTGCCTGTGTGTATGTTTGATGTGGTGTGTGTTATGGTGGGGGTATTTGAGGTGCCTGGGTGAGAGAGGCTGGCCTGGTTTGTAGTGGATACCCTAGGTACTTACACCTTATACCAGGTCCAGTCATCCCTTATTAGTAAAATGTAGTCAGTGTTCAAGCAGCTTAGGCTGATAGAGGTAGCTGTAGCAGGGCAGCTTAGGCTGAACTAGGAGACATGCAAGCTCCTGCAATACCACTATAGTTACACAGTACTTATACACATGAAAAGACAATACTCAGTGTTACCAAAAATAAAGGTACTTTATTTTAGTGATGTTGGCAATGGCGTTTCTGCAGGGTCACCCCCAGACTTTTTGCCTTCCTCCTTCTCTATTTCTAACCTCATTTTTGCTGGACTCTGCACACTTTACCACTACTAATCAGTGCTAAGGTGCATACGCTCTCTCCTTAAAACATGGTAGCATTGGCTCATACCCAATTGGCTTATTTAATTTACATGTAAGTCCCTAGTCATGTGCACTACATGTGCCCAGGGCCTGTAAATTAAATGCTACCAGAGGGCTGCAGCACTGGTTGCGCCACCCATATAAGTAGCCCCCTAACCATGTCTCAGGCCTGTCTCTGCAGTGCCTGTGTGTGCAGTTTCACTGCCTCTTCCACTTGGCATTTAAAAGTACTTGCCAAGCACTAAACTCCCCTTTTTCTACATATAAGTCACCCCAAAGGTAGGCTCTAGGTAGCCCATAGGGCAGGGAGCTATGTAGGTAAAAGGCAGGACATGAACATGTGTGTTCTATGACCTGGTAGTGTAAAACTCCTAAATTCATTTTTACACTGCTGTGAGGCCTGCTCAGTTCATAGGATAGCATTGAGGCTACCCTCATATACTGCTTGAGTGGTAGATCCTGATCTGAAAGGAGTAGCCAGGTCATATTTAGTATGGCCAGAATGGTGATATAAAATCCTGCTTAATGGTGAAGTTAGATTTTTTTATTACTATTTTAGAAATGCTACTTTTAGAAGGTGAGCATTTCTCTACACTTAAATCCTTCTGTGCCTTCCGATCCACGTCTGGGTAGGTTTAGTTGACAGCTCCTTTGTGCATTCACTCAGACACACCCCAAACACAGGATACTCAGTCTCACTTGCACACATCTGCATTTTGAATGGGTCTTCCTGGGCTGGGAAGGTGGAGGACTTGACACTTACATGTCAAAGGACAGTAGCCTGCCCTCACACAAAGGACTGCCATACCCCCTACTGGGACCCTGGCAGACAGGATGGAACTGAAATGGGATCTTGTGCACTTCTAAGCCACTCTTTGAAGTATCCCCCACTTCAAAGGAACATTTGTAAATTTAAGCAGGGTTTCTGACCCTACCAGCTTAGACACTTCTGAGGTAGACACTCTACTTCATCAAGACACTTCCTGGAGAAGAGAACCTGAACCAGAACCTGCATCCTGCCAAGAAGAACTGCCTGACTGCCCAAAGGACTCACCTGACTGCTTTCTGTGAAAGACTGCTACCTTGCTTTTGACCTGCTGCCTTGCTGCTCTCTGGCTGTGGTGAGAATTGCTCTCCAAGGGCTTCCATAGAGCTTGCCTCCTGTTCCCCGAAGTCTCAGGACCAAAAAGACTTCATCTGTACAAGAAGGACTCCTTGTGTGGCGAAATTCGATGCACAGCTTGCCAGAAACAACGCACAGCCTGCATCGCAGTGACAAATTCACTGCACGCTGAACTGGAACGACCCAGATCTACTTTGCAATGAGAAGATCGAAGCAACACCAGAATCGCAACCGGGAATTCCAGAGAGCAATTGACGCAGCACCTGCCGTGCGGTAGAAATTTAAACGCAACGCCCACCGGATCGACGCAGCCCCTGGAACTTCATCCTGTGAGCACCAGAAATCCACGGGGAATACGAAAACCCCACAACCTGAAAAGGATCCACGACTGAGCACCAGAAATAGATGCACAGCCGTCATTGCGTGAAAACTAAATGACGCATCGCCGTGTGTGGCCCAAGAAATCAACGCACACCTCCCCGTTTTCCACGCATCTCCTCCTCTTCGGAGATTTTGAACGCAAACCAGGTACTTTATGCTTGAAAGAGACATTTATTGCTTTTAAAAGATTAAAATATTAAATACACTTTTTATCACTTTTAAAATGATATCTCAACATATACCTATTGCACTTTAATTGTTTTGACCTATATCTTTTCAGATAAATATGACGTATTTTTCTAAACAATGTGTGGTGTATTTTTGTGATGTTCTACTGTGTTATTGCATGATTTAATGCACAAATACTTTACACATTGCCTTCTAAGTTAAGCCTGACTGCTCAGTGCCAAGCTACCAGAGGGTGGGCACAGGATGATTTGGATTGTGTGTGACTTACCCTGATTAGAGTGAGGGTTCTTGCTTGGACAGGGGGTAACCTGACTGCCAACCAAAGACCCATTTCTAACAAGTGACACAATGCCAAAAATATCTTAGAGGCAATACGTCTTCTGGTGGTAAGTAATATACACAATATATACACTAAGTAAATAGTCACAGAATAGTGTAAACAGTAGGAAATAACAAAGAATGCAATAGGAAGAAATAGGCCTAGGGGCAACACAAGGCATATACTAAAATACTGGAATGCGAATCATGAACTTCCCCCTAGGCAAGCGTGGTGTGTAGAGGGGAGCTGGTAGTGTAAGAAAACCACAAAAGTGAGTAAAATACCCCCCCCCCAGAGCCCAGGAAAGTAGGTGTAAAGCATTGCAAGTTTCCGCAAGACACCCTACAAGTCATGATAAGAGTTATTGCAAGAACTAAGCAAGACTGAAAGCAACAAATGATGGATTCCTATACCTGAATTCCTGTGAAGAGAGGAAACCAAGTCTAGAAGTTGCAGAAGATTCCAGGAAGGACAGGAACCCCTGCCAACCTAGAAGATGGTGCAAAAGAGGATTCTCTGGTTGGAATAAGTCTGCAGAAGAGCACCAAAGAAGATGCCAACAGCTTCCTGTGTGATGCAAGAGATGTCCCACATCGAGATGTTGGATGCAGGCTAGTTGCAGCGCTGGATTCATCCAACAAGCCTTGGTTCAAGCAATGCCACTGCTTGCGTCAAAATGGCACTGCTTGGACACAGGAGGGACCTGGGGGCCTCAACTCGGATGGAGGAGGCAGAGAGGGCTCTCAACACTGGAGAGAGCCCACAGATGACCAGGCAGCACCCATGGGAGTCCCAGGACGTGGGGACAAAGAAGGGTCAAATTGCGGTTGCTGCAGCACTACAAAAGAAGGTCCCACGCCGCCGGAGAACAACTCAGTGAGTTGAGTGTCACAGGATGAAGTGCTGGGGACCTGAACCACGCTGTGCACATAGTGTACAGAGGCCTCAGGAGGTAGAGATGATGCAGTGCATAGGGGTACTGTCGCAAACGGGGAAGGAAAGCTCTTACCCCTGCCAAATTTGGACAGCTGGACCTTAGGACAGTCTGAGTCATGTTGGTCCACCACCTATGTTCCAGGGAGCATGCTCGTCGCCAGGAGAGGAGTCCCAGAGAACTGATCGTCGTCTTAGAAGGTGCCTGCTGGAGCAGGGAAGTGACTCCGTCACTCCACGGGAGATTCCTTTGGTTCTTCTGGTTCTTCTGGTGCAGGGTGAAGGCAGGGAGTCCTCAGAGCATGAACATCTTGGAAACTGTTGCTGTTGCTGGCTGAAGGTGCAGGGTCACTGTAGCCTTTCTGGATACTTTGTTGCAGTTACAGCGGTTCCTGGAGCAGTCTGCGGTTGATCCGACAGTCAGAAGCTGAAGCAGACATTGCAGAGGATTCGTGGTAGAAGCTTTCAAGCTGAATCTGAAGAGGAACCCACAGGAGAGACCCTAAATAGCCCTGAGAGGGGGATTGGCTACCTAACCAGGTATGCACCCATCAGGAGGGTTCTCTGGCCTCACCTGCTTGCACTGGCCACTCAGAGATCTGCAGAGTGTCCCCACACCTTGGAAAACAAGATGGCAAATGCCAGGGACACACTGGAGGAGCTCTGGGCACCACCCCTGGGGTGGTGATGGACAGGGGAATGCTCACTCCCCTTTCCTTTTTCCAGGTTTGCACCAGAGCATGGACTGGGGGTCCCTGAACCTTTGTAGACTGGTTTATGCAAGGAGAGCACCATCTGTGCCCTACAAAGCATTTCCAGAAGCTCTGAGAGGCTACCCCTCCCAAACCCTCCCCCCAAAGGAAATGCTTTGTTCTGCCTTCCTGGGACTGAGCTGCTCAGACCCCAGGAGGGCAGAACCCTGTATGTGAGGTGGCAGCAGCTGTAGCAGCAGTGCAAGCCTCAGAGAGCTGGTTTGGCAGTACTGGGGGTCCATGGTGGAGCACCCAGGATGCATTGGATGGGCCCCCCAATACCAAATTTTGAATGGGGGGACAAATCCATGATCTAGACACCTTACAAAGCCATATTCGGAGTTACCATTGTGAAGCTACATATAGGTATTTACCTATATGTAGTGTACACGTATAATGGTATTCCCACACTCACAAAGACCGGGGGATTGGCCCTGGATAACGTGGGGGCAACTTTGCTAGTGCAAGGGTGCCCTCACACTTAGTAACTTTGCAACTAGACTTCAGTAAATGAAGGTTAGACATATAGGTGACTTATAAGTTACTTAGGTGCAGTGAAAATGGATGTGAAATAGTGTGTGCACTATTTCACGCAGGCTGCAGTGGTAGTCCTGTGAAAGGGTTTGTATGAGCTACTTATGGTTGGCAAAAGAAATGCTGCAGCCCATAAGGATCTCCTGTAACCGCAAATGCCCTGGGTGCCTAAGTACCATACACTAGGGACTTTGAAGGGGTGGTCCAGTCTGCTAATTGGAATTGGAATATGAAGTCACTAAACTATAGTGACTAATTTGGAAGCAGAGAGAGCATAAGCACTGAAGTTCTGGTTAGCAGAACTTCAGTGACACAGTTAAGCATACTGACAACACACACATAGGCCACAAACTATGAGCACTGGGGTCAGGCTAGCAGGATACCTGTAAGACAGGCAAAACACACTGACAAATAGGGTTTTCAACATGAGCACTGGGGTTCTGGCTAGCAGGATCCCAGTGAGACAGTAAAAACACCCTGAAACACACTCACAAACAGGCCAAAAGTGGGGGTAACCATGCTAGAAAGAGGCTACTTTCTCACACTCTGGAAGTGGTGGCTGATGTTGTGCGTGTGGGTGTCTGTTGAGTGATAGAGTGTTGTGTGGTGTTTGCGTTTATGTTTGCTGCTCTTGTGTGTTGAGGTGGGTACGTGTGGATCGGTCTGTACACTTGGGATAGCTAGCGAAATGGGGGAGTTGGATTGGGAAGAGGAAGGTGGAGAGGGGAAAGAAGGTCGGGAATGACTAACTGCTATCACTGAGGAGGCCAGAAACTAAAAAGATCTCTGTAGGTCAGACATTGTGCTATGAATGCCTTCCAGGAACACATTTATCTGCTGCAGTTAGGTGTACAACCTCTGGATGGTATTCACAATGGCTGTCTCACTCACAGAGATACTCTTCAGGAGGTCAATAGACTCCTCACTGAGGGCAGCAGTGGTAACAGGGATTAGCGTGGAGGTGCATGCAGCAAAGGAAATGCCTACCCTCTTGGGTGAGTGGGTGCGGCCAAGTGAGTGGGGAGCAACAGGGAGGGTGGCAATAGAACTGGTAGGGATGAACACAGATGGTACAGGAGTAGTCTGATGGGTCCACCACCACTTAGGAGTGGCCGTTGGAGAAAGAATCCGATGATGACGAGTATGTAGATCCTGTCTCCCCCGTGGCACTCCCCTCACCCTCTGGGCCACTGGATCTGTCTGCGTTCATGGTGTTTTGACCTGAGGTCCCTTGGCCAGATGCATCCCCACTCGGCTGTGCCCTATCTCCTTCGGTTCTCAGGGCTGATGCCTACAAATACAAAGAGAAATAGGGTCATCACATGTCCATGATCAAAGCTGAACAGCACTTGTGATTAGCTATCATTACCATGATGTCAAGTAGGCCCCAGCAACAAACTCTACCTAAGTGGCCCCTAAATGTACCAAAACATATCCATGCATGCCACATGAACTGTCAACAGTTGTCCACAGTAAAATCACTATCTCAGAAAACTACAATTGCATGGCTGAAGTTGTGCAATCCCAGTAACCATTGAACAAGTGGGAGACCACATCACCTTCAATGCTTTGCCTCGTTGAGCATATATCACTTACCTGTTGTCATACAATAATAGGCCAATTCTTAATGCATTCCCCCAGTTCCCACACAAGGTGATGCAGTTATCTATTTGTCACATACACAATAACACAACAATAAGAAATAATGCTCCCAGAACATGCCATGTTGCTGACAATAGTACAATATCCAGGAGAAGGTGACATGTAAATACTCATGTCACAGTGGAAACAGATCCACAATGCACACTTCATCAAGTAAAATTTGCCCCAGTGGAGTCATGGAGGTAGTACTAATGTTGCTCAGATATGCCACATATTTGGCAAGGAAATGGACACTGTAGACAAAATGTGCAAAATATCAGGGAGATATGTCTCTAAACTCCACAACAGAATGAATCATCAAGTGCCAGGGAAATCACCACCAATATCTGGCGCCCCTTACAATGACATACTCTGAGTGTATCGGTAGATGCTGTTAGTCCTTTGGATGTTGGAGAGGCCCAGACATTTGCATGTACTTGGAGAAGTCCCTCAACATTTTGCCCATTGTTTCCATTTTGGTCATGCCAGATGTCTGTGAATGAATGCTTGTACCCAAACACATATGATTCCAACATAACTGCAAGTCACTCTGTGATTCATGCCAACAGTCAATTTAAAAACAAACCCAATTTCACATGTGTAAAGTACTTTGCCACATGATTCTACATTAGTGGCAGGGAAATGCACATTGTGGGTGAAAACTTTAGGCCTACATGTCATGTCCCTCATTACTACTGCAGTTATACATGCTATGATGACACGCTATGATGAGTGAGGGTAAGTGTCAGACAATAATCAATGGTTACACACTCCTGTATGTGGCACAACATGAAATGTACCCTCACTGTAAATGTCTTATTCCACAAACATATTGTCATGCACATATATGTGAGGGACGATAGAAATTATCCCATCAATGCAGATAGACCTTCATTAAACAGCAGCTTACACATTTTTCTAAAGAGAAAGGGACATATGCTAGCATGTAGACACAAAGAATGTTGGCACATAAGTCATGTCAATGGACATTCCTCACTTACCAAGGGAAAGTGTTTATCTATAGCTGCACCAAAAAAAATGTGTGCACTGTCGCATGTATGATGTCCGTCTTCACATTACAGACAGTAGTAAGGCACTAGAACCCATCATACGGTAAAGACAAGCAGCCTCTGGGTGGCAGAAGCCAATATGCTCCTTTCACCAGACACATGGCTGAGGACAGAGATCAATCACTACCCTTCTTTTGCCCTGTAGTGGTTTGTTGCATATAAATTTATAAATTACACCCACTACAACAAGAAACAGTACTTGATTGATCCCTGTACACAGCCATATATTGCCCCTGGAGAGCAGCTTTTTTGTGGATTAGACACAGTTGTGTTCTAGGTCTCTGGGCTAATAGGCAAGGCACATCAGTATGCAACACATAGCATGTCGACACAAACAATCACTCATCTATTGTGTTATACTTGACTCATCCCTAATCATCATGGGGAGCTGTCAGAACCTAACATATTCACATGGCTGTGATAGGCAGGAATATGCCCTGTACTCACCCACTTGTGACTGCTGGCTGTCCTCAAAGGCCCATCAAGGTCTGGGTAGGCCACCACCAGAATGCGGGCCATTAGGGAGGTGATGGTCGGAAGGGCACCTCGCCCATGTTGGGAGGATATGCCCAGCTGGGCCTCAGCAATCATCTAGGCCCAGCATCTCAGGTTCTCCCACTTTCTCTGACAGTGGGTCCTCCACCGGCTATGGACTGCTAGTGTTGCCACCTTCCCGGCGATGACTCTCCATAGCTCCTTCTCATGATAGGTGTTGATCTTCATGGACGCAAAATACAAATCAAGAGAATCACATACATGTCAGAAACACCAAACTCGAACTTTTCAATTTGTAACACTCCACAAATGTAAAACATACAAGTCAATAAGTACAGGGACATGAATACAGACATATGTATTTGCATCTGCAGACTAACCTATTACGCTGCTCATAGCTTACAATGACTAATCAAGCTTGCTGACATCAGGTAGCCCATGCTCCAGCAACCTGTATTGTGAAGTGAGCCACAATGAAACACCACAAACCTATGTGGCTTCTAAGGGGTAAAATCCTTAGGCCTGATTGGACCAACACATTCACACACTGTGAGATTGTCAAGTAAAGTCTAAAAAGCTTTATTGCGTCTCAAAGCCATAAAAGCATAAAATAGAATAAAACAGTTAAATATAAAAACAATCATCATAATACATAATATATTGAGTAATCAATACAATATCATGTGGAAGGGAGACGTGAATGAAACAACTAGTCACTTTTAAGGCAGATGATGTCATGTACAAAATCGTTTTCCTTAAATAATTAATTGTCAAATTATATACACAATAACACAGTCAATAGGTACCAAGGTTCATACAACACAGTAACCATTGGGGTTAGGGAAAAACATGAGCTTTATAAAATCACCCCAAGGCCATTTGCCACTAAATCATCCCTCCTTCTCTACCTAATTTTCCACATGCTTAACAAAAATCTGACAACCCCAAATACAATTAGGCAATTTGCGTCATATTTCAGTATCCTACATGCAGCTGCATTCTCTTTAATTCCCAGATTCCAGCACAGCAGAACAATCTATCTTTTCCTACGGTTTTGCTAAAGTGGACAAACAATCAAGACATGCTCTGTAGTCTCTTTGGGGGACACACAATGTGGGCACTGAGATGCTGGATCAGTCTATAACTTTGGACCAGTTGGCTGTAAAGTGTCCAAATGGCAGAGTACCATACCGTAGTTGCTTATACAATCGCCTAGCCAATAGCGGTTGAATCTTATCCAAAAAATTCTCCCTCCTCTAGGAGTCTTTAACAGCCAAAAAGGCCGCTGTCAATGAGCATCTGTTCAGCCCCACCCAATATTTCTACTGCCAATGCTTGGTTTTGACTAAGAACTTTGGGATTGCCAGTATATCGAGCCAGGGTTACTCCCCAAATTCTCAAGCACAAAGGGGGTCATTCCGACCCCGGCGGTCAAAGACCGCCGGGGCCGGGGATGCGGGAGCACCGCCAACAGGCTAGCGGTGCCCCGCAGGGCATTCTGACCGCAGCGGTTTGGCCGCGGTCAGAACAGGAAAACCGGCGGTCTCCCGCCGGTTTTCCAATGCCCTCAGGAATCCTCCAAGCTGCGCCGCCATGGGGATTCCGACACCCCATACCGCCATCCTGTTCCTGGCGGTTCGCCCGCCAGGAACAGGATGGCGGTATGGGGTGTCGTGGGGCCCCTGGGGGCCCCACAAAGAATTTCAGTGTCTGCTCAGCAGACACTGAAATTCGCGACGGGTGCAACTGCACCCGTCGCACCTTCCCACTCCGCCGGCTCCATTCGGAGCCGGCTTCCTCGTGGGAAGGGGTTTCCCGCTGGGCTGGCGGGTGGCCTTCTGGCGGTCGCCCGCCAGCCCAGCGGGAAAGCCAGAATGGCCTCCGCGGTCTTTCGACCGCGGAGCGGCCATATGACGGTTCCTTCCAGGCGGGCGGCTCCCGCCGCCCGCCGGGGTCTGAATGACCCCCAATATCTTGAAAAACAGCCTTGATATGCCGCATCGATGGAATGTATTTGAAACGGGAAGAGACAGAATTTCTTCCAATCCTTTGTGATAAGAAGAAGGCACAGGAGTATACCAGACTCTTCTCCAATAGAGCAAAGGATGCAACCCGACTTTATATCTAATTGGTCTCAACTCAAGATATAACTTCAGTGGAAGCAAGGGAAAACATATAGGAAGCTCAATCAACTGCTGCATAAAGCGGTTTTCTGCTACACTAAGGGGAGTCACACAGAGGTGTCCCCACAGTTCAGCTCCATAGCTTGCCATCCGTAGATGTTGCAAATTGTTAATTTCTAGTGGCGGCTGGATTGGGCAAAACTGAGACTGAAGTAAAATCTTATTGATGCCTCCCACCCCTTACTCTAGTTTTAATGTCTGCTGCTTAAGATGCAAGTGCTACCCCAGATGTTCAGCTAAAGTTATACCCAGGTAATGAAATGTACACACTCACTCAAGGTAAGTCCCAGCAAGCCTAGGACTCACCCTATTTAAGCACACAGGGTTCAAGACCATGGTAATCATTATGACACTGGAAGTGAGTGATAAAGTGGCAGAAATACTGCCAACAGGCGTCAAATTATAACCATGGCGGTGAGAACTCCCATAGACAACCAATGTACCACACCATTCGCCAGGGTGTTAACACCACTCACCACGGGGGTAGCCATCAACATCCAGGCAGAAGACAAGGTACCGCCCACCATATCATGACACTGCCATCCGCCACATTTTTCCAGGGCGGAACCAATGCCATCAAAAGCCTGGCGGAAAAACTGCACAGAAGACCAAAGACTCACCATCAGAGACACAGAGAAGCACAACGCCGCCATGGAACTGGAACTGCAAGTCTTCCCGATGCTCTTCTACGCCATGCTCCACCTGGAACACCAACGCCGACGGTGAGTACAGCCGCATAGTGCACAAGGGAGGGAGGGAGGAAAAGGAGAGTGACACACGCACAACACACACCATACACACAACCAGCTGCAGACGTAAACCAATGGCACACAACATACAACATATTAATACAAGGACTAGAGTTCAGAAGTACTGAAAATGTATTAGCAAGGCAAAAGCCACCACATGAACCAGATATGTACAATTGTCCACAAAGGGCCAATGCCCAGTCCAAAGTAAGAAGGCCTCACATGGCCACAGGGCACAGTCCAAGGCCCAACTCGTTTCCTGATGACATCCTCACAGAACTGTGCAAGGCATCATTACTGAAGTGGGCAGGCACCTCAGAAGGAAAGGGGTGGGGGGCACCTCAGCAGAAGTCGGGAACTTGCCCACTGGTTCTGGAGGAGGTTCCACGCTCATTTCCCAATGCTGGGGGTGCAAGGTCACAGTCTCTGAGGTGGGGGACTTGCCCACTGCTTCTGGAGGGGGCTCCATGCTCATTTCCCAATGCTGGGGAGTGCAAGGTCACAGTCTCTGAGGTGGGTGGCTTGCCCACTGCTTCTGGAGGGGGATCCATGCCCATTACAATTAGCTGGGGAGTGCAAGGTGACAGTCTCTGGGGTGGGGGACTTGCCCACTGCTTCTGAAGGGGGCTCCATGCCCATTTCCCAATGCTGGGGAGTGCAAGGTCACAGTCTCTGAGGTTGGGGACTTGCCCACTTCTTCTGGAGGGGGCTCCTTGTACAACAGTCCCTGGAGGGTGGCCTACATTTCCGCTGCTGGAGGTGCAGTACCCTGCCAGCCTCTGCTGGAGGTGAGGGCTGTTGTGTCTCAGCTGTGGAACGTGCCTCCTGGGCAGCCTCCGTTTAGAGGCAAGGGCTGCTGTGTCTCACATGTGGAAGGTGCCTTCTGGGTAGCCTCCGTTGGAGGTGAGGGCTGCTGTGTCTCAGCTGTAGAAGGTGCCTCCTGGGCATCCTCCATTGGAGGCAAAGGCTGCTGTGTCACAGCTGGAGGTGAGGGCTTTTTCACTTTCATGGCAGGAGGTGAGGGCTTCTTCCCTGTCCTGGCTGTTTGAGTGGGATCCTTCCCCTTCCTGTCTGGTGGAGTGGGATCCTTCCCCTTCCTGGCTGGTGGAGTGGGATCCTTCACTGTCTTGCCTCCACGACTGGGAGGTGCCTCCACTGTCCCCGTGGGCTGTCTGGTGAGGTGCTGGGCTGAGTCATTGGGACCCTGCTCTTACAGGCAGGATGGAGGGAGGAGGAGGAGGGAAGAGATCAAGTTGGGCAAGGAAAAATTTCTTAGGGACGGTGGGGAGGGATGAGGGAGGAGGGATGGGAGTGTAGTTTGAGGGAGTGGTTGTTGGAGGAGTACGTCTGCTGGACTTGGGTGCAGATGCAATGGGAGTGTGCTGATGGGAGGTGGATGGCTGTTGGGTGTCTGAGTGCCTGTGTTTGTGTCCTTTAGGAGGGGGGACAGACACGGTGGGAGAGGACACAGGGGACGCATGGATGGATATTGTGGAAGTGTCTACAAGTGAGTGCTGCTTGGTGTGGTGATGCTTGTGGTGGATGTTAAAGCAGTGCATGCAGTTGTGAGTGTGGATGTGACTGTGAGGGAGGTGGAGGAGGAGGAGGGGGAGACAGTGGAGGCAGTGGATGTGGTTGTGTGTGCAACTGTCTTGTGTTTGCGTGAGTGCTTGTGGGCTGAAGTATGGTGCCTGTGTTTGACTGTGCCACTCTTGTGTGTTGTCTTGTGTGCATGCTGGTCTGCACATGTGAATGGGATGGGTTGAGGTTCAGGAGATTGGGAATGGGAAACGGTAGTTGGAGGGGGGACGTAGGAACAGGGACAATGGCTGCCATTAGAGAGGAGGCCAGAGCCTGAATCAATCTCTGTTGGGATGCCAATCCGCCATGGACGCCCTCCAGGAATGCTTTGGATTGCTGCATCTGGGATGCCAGCCCCATGATGGCATTCACAATGGTTGACTGCCCTACAGAGATGGATCTCAGGAGGTCAATAGCCTCCTCACTCAGGGCAGCAGGGCTCACTGAGGCAGGGCCTGAGGTGCCTGGGGTGAAGGAGATGTCCACCTTCCTTGGTGAGCGAGCATGGGTAACTCACTGAGGGGATACTGGGAGAGCGGTGCTGGTACAGGGGGTGGCGGCTGTACCTGCAGCTGGGGTGGTCACAGATGTGTCCGCCACCACTAGGGAGCTTCCATCGGAGGAGATATCTGAGTCAGTGTTGTCATCTCCTGTCGCTGACGTAGTGCTCCCCTCACTCTCCATCCTACTGGTTCCCTCTGCGTCGGTGGACTCTGCCTTATGGGTCCTGTGGGATGCAGCTTCCTCTGATGCCGGAGCCCCTGCTCCTCCGCCAGATGCTGCTAATGCACGCAGGTACAGGATGACAGAAGGAAAAAGGGGGGGAGAAAGAAGAAGGGAACACTGGGTCAATTAATGCACCAAAACCACAGTTGGCACACACAGCACCGTCACAAACAGGGCTCAGGATTGAGCACTATGCATTGGACTGCCATTGAAATTGGGTAGCTGCCACAGCAAGATGAGGGCCAAACACCACCAACTACACCCCTCCTGGGACCCACAAAGCCCTGACTGACACAGAATGCAAACAAGGTAGATTACCAACATTTTCCATACACCCATTACCCTTGAGCTGGATCACGCGGCAATGTCTGGCCTGGTATTAAGGGGTATCCACTAACTCACATGCAGCACCTGGATTCCATGCCACCTACCAATTATTTTAGTAATGCCCACTGTACTCACCCCCTTGTGGCTGCTTTGATGCCCTCAAGTGCCTATCCAGCTATGGGTAGGCCACCGCCAGTATGCAGGCCATCAGGGGGGTCAGGTTTTCAAGGGCACCCCTTCCTCGTTGGGAGGCCAACCCCAGCTGGGCCTCCGCGGTCTTCCATGACCAGCGTCTCAGGTCCTTCCACTGTATCCTGCAGTGGGTGCCCCGCCTGCTGTAGACCCCCAGGATCTGCACGTCCTTGGCGATGGCATGCCACAATCCCTTCTTTTGATGGGTGCTGACCTGCAGAGGGAATGCAGACAGGAGGACACCATTACACAGACAATCCAGCCTGTCACACATATGGCCCACCAATCCTGTTTCCATCACCACTGGCACACACATCATCCGGCGCCTACCATGTACACTACCACCAGACATCCCCACTCAATGACAAGAGGCTTGCACACACATCCCCATGCATCCTTCCCACATGCATCATGCCCATGGCGTACTCACCTGTTGTTCTGGAGGCCCAACCAGAAGTCCATACTGGGGTAGTATGGTATCCACCAGTCACTCCAACTCCTCCAAAGTGAAGGCAGGGGCCCTTTCCCAGGTCATACAGGTCATGGTAGGTTCCAGACACAGGTCACAGCAGCACACGCAGTGTAGGTGTCATCCTGTGGAAAGTCAGGAAACAAGTGAGGATTTGGATAGAAAATGGTGGTCACGTTCGTGGCAGTGTACACCATCACCGCTGGCGCTGATCCCCATTGGCCACTGTTCTCCATAGAGCCCCATATTAGCCAATGAGGAATTGCACGGCGGTGCACGACCGCCTTCTGCCACAATGCCCAACGTTGGCAGAGTTACCTCACTTCCACCTGTCCCAAGATACAGGACAGGCGGTCACCATTTCATGGTGGTGGACAACGATCAGATAAACCATAACTGTGTCATTGCCTAAAATAGCACATACATTGCCATTCCCACTGTTCCATCACATTGATGCTATATCTACACTAGGTGTACATTGATGCTGTAGGTACACTGAGTGTACAGTTGGTGGTTCCATTGTTCAAATTGTGACAGTCTACTTACTCTTGTGTCCTTAGACAGCTACTGCTGTAGATGAATAGGAGGAGGAGACAAACCCCGTGTAGAGATCCCTTGTGGTCTTGGCTACGCTGGAGGACAGGCACATTATACTTACCTATAGACTGGTCAGGGCCACAATCAGAGACCTGGGTGCCCAATTGGAACCTGACCTGATATCAGCCATCCGTCATCCCCCTGGGATCCCCCCTCTTGCGCAAGTGCTATCAGTGCTCCATTTCCTTGCAACTGGTTCTTTCCAAGTGGCAGTGGGCTTGGCAGCAGGAATGTCACAGCCAATGTTCTCAATCGTGCTGGCAAGGGTTCTGTCTGCCCTGGTGAAGAACATGTGCAGCTATATTGTTTTCCCCCAGGTGGATGATTTTGCCACTGTTAAGGCAGGACTCTATGCAGTGGGGCATAACCCCAATATTACTGGGGTGATTAACTGTACACATATTGCGTTCGTCCCCCCGCCAGAATGAACAGGTGTTCAGGAATCGGAAGAGTTTCCACTCAATGAATGTGCAAATGGTGTGCCTGGCGGACATCTCCCACATCACTGCCAAGTATCCTGGGTCGGTGTATGATGTCTTTGTTCTCAGGAGTAGCAGCATCACAAATGTGATGGCCCAACTTCAGAGGCACAGGGTGTGGCTAATAGGTAAGCCAGAGTCCCCACCCACTGTATGTCAGTGTATGCCTTCAGATGTTATCCCCGTAAGATTGTGTAAGGCTAAAGTTTGACCCTCACTATTTGCAGGTGACTCTGGCTACCCAATCCTATTGTGGCTCCTGAGCCCTGTGAGGAATGCCAGGCAGGGGCTGATAACCATTATAATGAGGCACATGGGCAAACCAGAATAATAATTAAAAGAACCTTCGAGATACTGAAGGCCAGGTTCAGGTGCCTCCATCTGACAGGAGGATCCCTGTGATACTCTCTCAGGAAGGTCTGCCAGATAGTAGTGGCATCCTGCATGTTGCACAACCTGGCCCTCAGATAGCATGTGCCTTTTCTGCAGGAGGAGGAGACTGTAGATACCCCTGTGGCAGCAGAGGACCCTGACGACAGTGAGGATGAGGAGGCAGAGGATGAAGATGTGGACAACAAAACACCAGTTATACGTCAATACTTCCAATGAAACACAGGTGAGACAGTGGAACTGATCATTGCTCTGAATATTGATTTCATCTGTGTGACTGTGGCATGATGGCATTTGCTTGCTTTGCATATAAACTTACTGTCACCTATGGTTTGTCATTTAACAGTTGATGGTGATATGACAAGAGTGTCCTGATGTGGTCACTACAGACAGTTACAGGCCATTAATAGTATGCTATCATAGGCCCTCATTCTGACCTTGGCGGGCGGCGGAGGCCGCCCGCCAAAGTCCCGCCGTCAGGTTACCGTTCCGCGGTCGAAAGACCGCGGCGGTAATTCTGACTTTCCCGCTGGGCTGGCGGGCGGTCGCCTTCAGACCGCCAGCCAGCCCAGCGGGAAAGAGGCTTCCACGATGAAGCCGGCTCGGAATCGAGCCGGCGGAGTGGAAGCTGTGCGACGGGTGCAGTTGCACCCGTCGCGTATTTCACTGTCTGCGCAGCAGACAGTGAAATACATGTAGGGGCCCTCTTACGGGGGCCCCTGCAATGCCCATGCCAGTGGCATGGGCACTGCAGGGGCCCCCAGGGGCCCCGCGACCCCCCCTACCGCCATCCTGATCTCGGCGGTCCGACCGCCGGGATCTGGATGGCGGTAGGGGGGTCGGAATCCCCGCGGCGGTGCAGCAAGCTGCGCCGCCGCGGAGGATTCAATGGGGCGGCGGTACACTGGCGGGACCCCGCCAGTGGTGCCGGTCCGACCGCGGCTTTACCGCCGCGGTCGGAATCCCCATTGGAGCACCGCCGGCCTGTCGGCGGTGCTCCCGCGGTCCTCCGCCCTGGCGGTCAAAGACCGCCAGGGTCAGAATGACCACCATAGTGTCCATATCATTTTCACCACATGTGACTGTTCTCCTTAATGCAATTCTCAACACATAAAATACAGTCAAGTTGTGTTCAAGGCTGTTTATTGTAGTGCTATAAAAGTGAGGGTAAAGTGCAATGGAATGGGGCGATGGTAGAGGTAAGTCCAGGATATTATTTCAGTCTGTTTGTAGCACAGGTGCAGTATCCAAGGGGCCATAGGAAGGGGAGCAAGGACAGTTCAAAGTGGTGAAAGTGACAGGGTGGGACACAAGTGGGACAATAAGGAGAGTCTCATTTTCTGGCGGTGTTCTTGATCTTAGCAAGTGTCTCTGGCTTCTGTCTGGGTCACATGGAAGGTTTGCGGGGTGGTTCACCTTCAGCGGGGGGAGGGGTGCTGGTGGCCTGTAGGTCCAGTGTGGGGCCTCCTGCCCACTAGATGCAGCGGAGGTGGTGGGCTGGTCAATAGACTGGCTAGTGGTAGGGGCCCACTGGTGTGCTGTTGATTCCCTCATTATGTTGGCCATGTCTGCCAGCACCCCTGCTATGGAGATCACGTGGTGTTGACAGCCTGCAAGTCCTCCCTGATCTCTTGATGGTGTTCCTCCTTCAGACGCTTGTTCTCCTGCATGTTGTCAAGGATCTGGCCCATAGTGTCCTGGGATTGTTGGTAGGCCCCCAGGATCTTGGTGAGTGCCTCCTGGAGCATCGGTTCCCTGGGCCTGTCCTCCCCCTGGCGCACAGTAGTCCTCCCAGTGTCCCTGTTCCCCGTGCCTCTGTCCACTGAACGGTGTGCCCACTGCCACTGACCTCAGGTCCCTGATTGTATTGCGTGTGAGGTGTGGACTGGGGTCCCTGTACAGGTGGGCACACTGCTGATTGACGTGTCCTGGGGACAGAGGTGTGGGGACGCTGGGTGGGTGCTGTGGTGTTGGATACTGATGGGGGAGGCTCTGTGGTGGACTGTGAGTGGACTGGGGTGACCGACTGTCCAGGGGTCCCTGATGGGCCAGGTTGCTGATCCAGATCCTGAAGACCAGAGTTACTATCATCACTGGGGGCATCTTCTGTTGGGGGACTGGTTTGTCGTGGCACCTCCTCTCCACTGACATTGGCTGTGGCACCTGCGGGGATGTAAGTGATGTATTATACTTCATGCCTGTGACATATTGTACATCCCTAGCTTCCCCTCTATCTTTGCTGATGCTCTGCCACCTTGGTTTGTGTATATTGCTGTATTGTGGGATTGTTAGTTCCCCTATGTTGTGCATGCTTTAGTGATGGGTGTAAATGCAGAGCTGGGAGGGCTGCCCATGCATTGGTATTGCATGCAGGGCTGGGCATTGGGGTTAGTCATATGTGTAGGTGCAGTGTGTGGGATGGAGTGGAAGGATGGGAGTGAGGGTAAGGGGGTGTGATGGCATGCAGGTATGGGGGTTGATAAGTAATAAATATTGACTCACCAGTGTCCAGTCCTCCGGCAACTCCAGTGAGTCCGTCAGGATTCAGTATTGCCAAGACTTGCTCCTCCCACGCTGTGGGGGAGGGGGTGGGGGTCCACCACCAGTCCTCTGTATGGCAAGCTGGTGTCTTGCTGCTATGGAATGTACGTTCCCCTGTAGGTCGTTCCACCTCTTCCTGATGTCGTCCCTTGTTCTTGGATGCCGTCCCATGGTGTTCACCCTGTCCACGATTCTCCGCCATAATCCATCATCCATGCAATGGATATTTCCTGTACCTGTGCTCCAAACAGCTCTGGCTCTACCCTGACTATTTCCTCCAACATGACCCTCAACTCCTCATCTGTGAAACGGGGGTGCCTTTGTGGGGACATTGGTGTTGTGTGGTGTGTGTAATTATGTGGGTGATTGGAACTGTAGTTGGGTGTGCATAGTGGGGTGCGTGAGGGATGTGTGGGTGTAAGTGATGTTTGTGTCTAGTTGTCGCAGTGCTCTTGGTGTCAGTCTGGTGGCAATGATTTGTATTCGTAAAGGGTTGTGGCTGATGTGGGTGTGTGTTTTATAGTGCTGTGGGTGTGTGTGGTGTGTGTATGAGTTTCAGGTGTGTGTTTTTGGTATTGGCCAGTGTTGTGCAGTTTAGTATTTGGGTGTCCATTCTGAGCACGCCGGTGTGTACCGCAAATGGTTTACCGCCGTTGAATGGCCGCCGTGGTGATTCGTGGGTCATGATGTAGTGGGTGTTGTTTTGTTGGCGTAACGCATGGGTGTTGGTGCCGCCACTTTAGCACTGACCTTTGGAGTGGCGGATTTGTGGATGTGGCAGTCTTCTGTCGGATTGGTGTGTGTGTGTCATAATATGGCGAAAGGATATGTTAGCAGCCATTACCATAGCGGTAAGTGGGATTTACCGCCAATGTCATTATGAGGGCCCATGTATTTTATTATATTCACATTATGCTCAAGACCCCTCTCTTCAAAGAAAAGTTCAAATTGATCCAGCAACCTCTGAGAACCCATTGAAGTTTTTGAGAGTGATAGAGTGTCATCTGCAAACATAAGTGCAGGCCCCCTCTGATTGGCCAACTTAGATGCGTCATTATCACACGGCTTAAGATAATCAACAAGGCCATTTAAATACAAAGAAAATAGCGTTTGGGCAAGGACACATCCTTGCCGCACCACTCTATTCATTGCAGTCAGTTAGCTCCCCTAAACTACTGCATCTCACTCAGGCATATGTCTCAGTGTGTAACCTCTCTATATTACTTAACAAATAACCAGGGACCCCTGTTTAAGCTAAAACCCTCCAAATGATATTTCTAGGAACTAGGTCAAAAGCCTCTTTTCCAGAGTAGCAGTTATCCAATACGGCAACTGGAGTCTGAATACCTGATCAATAGTACTAACAGATTCCCTGAAGCATGCTTGCAGGGGGTTAGGTCCTGATTATCAGTTATCCACTCCTGCAGTCTACCCAGGATTACTTTACTGAAAAGCTTTTGTGCACTATCGACCAGGCTTATGGGTCAATGATTAAGAGGGGAATCCCATGGGCCTTTTATGTATAAGGGGATAATTTCAGCCCCAATCCATGTATGAGGGAATGATGCCCCTTTGATGATGACAGTGAATACTGTAGAGAAAAGAACACTCCAGGCTCCTGGTTCATTCAGAAACAGGTCGCAAGGGATTTTGTCAAGGCCAGGGGCTTTGTTGGGGACAATTCTTTCTATAGCTTTTGTCAATTGCTGAGCTGTGATCTCACAATAATCGCCAACTTGTGACTGTCTGGCAGTCAATCGGAGACCAGCCGCAGGGCTGGCATCTTTACTTCTACCAGCACTACCTAACTTGTGTGGGGTCTCAAGTGGACCCTCATCAATGAAAGAGGCAATCTTGGTGCCTCTATCAGCGTAGTGGGTCGAAAATTGTGCAACCCAGCAACAAGTTGTTTTATTACATTTAATGATACATGACCCAATCTGATTTCCGGAGGTCACTATATTCCAGAAAGAATGTGAGTTCCTAGTTCTTGCTGCTACAAGGAGTCCCTCACATTTTTCCCTTTCTCCATTTTTTTGCATCCTATAGGGCTTTATTATATTGCACCCTGCCAAACAAAATCACTGATCTGTCCTGGGTTCTCAGTGCTTTGATCAATTTGCATTTAGCCTCTCTGCAATTTGGATTAAACCTGGCTCGCCCAACCTCCTTATAGAAGCACTTTTCCTTCATATTATCAAATAATTGTACACTACCTCCTTCTATTGCCTCCAGAGCTCCCCTGGTTCCCCCAGTTAAATCTAGTTTGATAGCTCTACCAAAGAATTGGTCACCAGGCTGTATATCCCACTAAGCAACGCCTACTAGCACTGCATACTTCTCCATTCAACTCTGCACCTATTACTTACAACTATCAACATTCTGTTGCAGTTCCCATCAATAACATTAATACAAGTTTTATCAAGACTAGTCAATGATAAAGACAGAGCATTATGATCACTATTGTGGTGAGGAACTACTGTCATATCAAATAAATTGTCCCACAGCCTGGCATCTCACATTATATAATCAATCAGACTGGGGTGATTTACCCTATTTTGTGTATGAGCACCAAGTTGGTCAGAAGTAGTTCTGCCATTACAAGCAGGTAGCCCAAGGTAAGTGCATTTATCTGAAGGGCTACTGTTGTCCATTTTTTTATCTGGCACGCTTCCTTTCTCCAGGAGACCCCTACTAGCATCCTCTTCAAAGCAAGGGGCTGGTTATCAATACTTAGTAGTTCGTACTGACAATTAAAGTTTCCAGATGCCACCTTCCTTGCTGTAAGTGGAATTAGAGAAAAATGGTCATTCAAAATATCCAGAACCACTGACTCACTTTTTGTGCTAACAGATCTAGAAGAGACATTATGGCCCTCATAACGACTTACAAAAAGACCGCCGAAGCCGCGGGTGTCACTATACTGCCAGTGCTGGCAGTATTTGTGGCTCCCTATTTTGACATTCCCGCTGGCCCAGCGGAAAAGTCACATCAACATTGCAGCCGGCTCATAATAGTGCCGGCGGCAATGTTGATGTGCAGTGGGTGCAGCAGCACGCGTCGTGCGTTTCACTGCCCGAAATCTGGGCAGTGAAATGTGCGCTGTGGCTGTGCCTGGGGGCCCCTGAACTGCCCATGCCAAGTGCATGGGCAGTGCAGGGGCCCCCAGGGGCACCCTAGTCCCTCTTACACCAGGCCTTTCCATGGCGGTGTTTACCCCCATGGACAGGCTGGCGGTTGGGGACTCATAATCCCCAGGGCAGCACTGCTTGCAGCGCTACCCTGGGGATTATGACCACCTGGCGGTCAAGTGGAGGGGCCGGCGGTACGGCAGTTGCTAATGCGCCACGGTCATAATACACTGGCGGTACACCCCCGCCGGCCACCAGGGTCGTAATGAGGCCCTATATATGTAAAGAGTCAGATCAGTAGATAAGCTAAGGCATACACATAATAGAACAAGGGAGTCCATATTCACCTCCTGAAACTGACCTACCGTAGAAGTTTTCACCCATGTTGATAGACCCCAGAGGGTCTTCGGAAACCAAAAAAGATTGCTGCTTTAGAAAAGTTAACAAATCTTGGAAAAAGCAATGGCTGCATAGCCCAGGCCTCTTGGAAAAGGCAGATATCAAATTTATTAATAAATGCACACCACTTTGAATCTGACAATTTGGCCCCAGTCCTGCCACATTCCAAGAGGGTAATTTAAAATGGGGAACCACACCTCAGTAGCTCCAGAGAATGGAACTTTCAAACCAGGGTCGCGGGATGGTGCTGTCCCAATTGTATAGGACAGCACTGGAAAAGCTGTTGAGGTGGTACAAGTTAAGGGGCTGGAGAAAACTAGTTGGTCTGGCCCTGTGGAAGGCTCATGGTTTATAGGCACAGATTGTAGCTTGTGAGTCTATCCAACCCCATCAAGAGACTCAAACTGATTATGGGTAGGGATTACATATTAGTCAGCTCTACTTGGTGGGGTGAGCTTGAACTGCAGCAGGGATGGGCCGCTAAGACTTGTATTGGCTAGATACCGGGGGGATTATCACAGGTCTATAAAAATGTCCTAATGGAGGTGAGTCAATACCACTACTAAGCTCATATGTACTGCTGGTCCTACCATACAAAACTAGAGGGACCAGGAAGGGTAGCCTAAAATTAAAAATAATACAACCCCTTCACAGTCCACCCTACCAGATCCCAGCCAGGCTACCCGTCGAGTAAGCAGAATGTTATGTGGCTGTGACGGGGAAATATCTGTGCTTTACAATGTTTTATTAAACAGCACATCATAAGGTTCTTTCTTTTCTGCATGCAACTTTGGTACTCTATTTAGGATTACAATATTTGGGCATGATGGTGAGGGAAGGTTAATCCTAGGAAGCCTGTGTATCACAGAGCTATTGCCTAAACATATGTCTTCCCTAGACAAAGGTTTCTTACTATGCATCCCTACCTTATTTCAGAGCTAATGGTCCACATGGGACAAAGAAAGAAATGGAAGAAGAGTGGAGCCTGCTGGGGCAGATAGTGTTCAAGAGTTAGTTATAGTGGGGACTCCCAAACACTGCTGAGGATTAATCCAACCCTTTGTACTAGTGGTGGCTTGTGAGTCTCTTGTCAGACCAATGTGGTTAGCCATGCTATCAGCCCCTACTCTCAATAACATCTACTGTATTGTCAGTTTCAAAATGGACACCTATGCCCTTAAGATGGGATAATTTATTCTCTTTATATGGAGCGAAAACTGCAAAAAGTCTCTACAGGCAACTGCCAATATATAAACTTCACCATTACACTTGAGTAACAATCAAGGGTCTGGCATTGTGAGTACAGAAAGTGTCTTCTTTGTCCATGTGTGGACATGTGGCCTACAAGTGCAGACTCCTGACACTTCAGGGGTTGGGTTCTGTGGTATTTACCTATAACAAAAAAAGTCCTTTGGACTATTCTACAGAGATGGGATCCAACACACAAAGCATGCCTTGTCCAGTTTCTGCTATGCGACCAGGCCACTGATGGTATCCCAGAAATAATCACACTGTCTGCACTGTGGGACTGTCATTTGTACAGTAAGCCTCTATGGGATAAATATGACCCGTGTGAAGGTGACAACAGAGCTGTGGGTGTTGAGGACCTGTCATTCTTTAAAGACACACATTGACAATGATGCTAAATTGTGAGAAAGTAGCCTCTTTCTAGCATGGTTACCCCCACTTTTGGTCGTTTGTGAGTGTGTGTGTAAGTGTGTTTTTACTGTCTCACTGGGATCCTGCTAGCGAGGACCCCGGTGCTCATAGTGAAAACCCTATATGACAGTGTATTTTGCCTGTCCTACTGGGATCCTGCTGGCCAGGACCCCAGTGCTCATAGTTTGTGGCCTAATATGTGTTGTAAGTAGTGCTTAATTGTGTCACTGAAGCTCTGCTAACCAGAACTTCAGTGCTTATGCTTTTGCTTCTTCCAAATTAGTCACTATAGTTTCGTGACTTCATATTCCAATTCCAATTGGCACACTGGACCCCCCTTATAAGTCCCTTGTATATAGTACCTAGGTACCCAGGACATTGGGGTTCCAGGAGATCCTTATGGGCTGCAGCATTTCTTTTGCCACCCATAAGGAGCTCAGATAAACCCTTCTACAGGACTGCCACTGCAGCCTGCGTGAAATAGTGCACACACTATTTCACAGGCATTTTCACTCCACTTAAGTAACTTATAAGTCACCTATATGTCTAACCTTCATTTACTGAAGGCTAGGTGCAAAGTTACTAAGTGTGAGGGCACCCTTGCACTAGCAAAGGTGCCCCTACGCAGTCCAGGGCAAATTCGACAGACTTTGTGAGTGCAGGGACGCCATTACACACATGCACTACATATAGGTCAATACCTAAATGTAGCCTCACAATGGTAACTCCGAATATGGCCGTGTAAGGTGTCTAAGATCATGGACTTGTCCCCCAATTCCAAATCTGGTATTGGGGGACAATCCCATGCATCCTGTGGGCTCTACTAGAGACCCCCAGTACTGCAAAAACCAGCTCTCAGAGGCTTGCACTGCAGCTACAGCTGCTGCCACCTCACAGACAAGGTATTGCCATCCTGGGGTCTGAGCAGCTCAGTTCCAGGAAGGCAGAACAAAGCATTTCCTTTGGGAGGAGAGTGTTACACTCTCCCTCTCCCTTTGGAAATAGGTGTTACAAGCTTGGGAGGGGTAGCCTCCCAGAGCCCCTGGAAATGGTTAGAAGGGCACAGATGGTGCCCACCTTGCACAAACCAGTCTACACTGGTTCAGGGACCCCTAGTCCCTGCTCTGGATCAAAAATGGAAAAATGGAAAAATGGACAAATGAAAGGGGAGTGACCACTCCCCTGTCCATCACCACCCCAGGAGTGGTGCACAGAGTTCCTCCAGTGTGTCCCTGGCATAGCCATTTGTTTTCCAAGGTGTGGGGGCACTCTGGAGATCTCTGACTGGCTAGTACCAGCAGGTGACGTCAGAGACCCGTCCTGATTATACTTTAGTGTTAGACGCGTCTAGCGCCAAAGTCCATGGAGTTAGCGTAATTTTTTAGCGTGGACACCTACTTTGCATTAATTATATGCAAGGTAGGCGTTCCCGTCTAAAAAATCGACTGCGAGGCATGTGCGTGGGATTTATACTCCCGGGCAAAAATCACGCCCGGGAGTGGGCGGGTCAAAAAAAATGACGTACGCCCGCTTTTGCGCCGTTTTTTTGCGCCTGCAAAAGGCAGGCGTTAAGGGACCTGTGGGCTCTGAAGGAGCCCAGAGGTGCCCCCCCATATCCCCAGGGACACCCCCTGTCACCCATGCCCATCCCAGGAGGACACCCAAGGCTGGCGGGACCCATCCCAGGGACATTAAGGTAAGTTCAGGTAAGTGTTTAAAAAAAAAAAAAAATTGTGGCATAGGGGGGCCTGATTTGTGCCACCCTACATGCCACTATGCCCAATGACCATGCCCAGGGGACAGAAGTCCCCTGGGCATGGCCATTGGGCAAGGGGGCATGACTCCTGTCTTTGCTAAGACAGGAGTCATTTCTATGGGGGTTGGGAGTGGAAAAAAATGGCGCAAATCGGGTTGAGGCGAAAAAATTGCCTCAACCTGACTTGCCCCATTTCTTGACGCCCAAGCTCCATATCCCCCTACGCCGGCGCTGCCTGGAGTATGTCGTTTTTTTTAACGCACACCAGACGGCGCCGCCGGCTAACGCCGGCTAACGTCATTCAATAAATACGGCGCCCGCATGGCGCTTCAGAATGGCGTTAGCCGGCGCACATTTTTTTGACGCAAAACTGCGTTGGCGCAGTTTTGCGTCAAAAAGTATAAATATGGGCCAAAGTATCCAGAAAGGCTACTGTGACCCTGCAACTTCAGCTCCAGCCAGCAACTGCAACAGTTTCCAAGGTGTGCACACTCTGAGGACTCCCTCTCTTTGTCCTGCACCAGAGGAACCAAAGGAATCTCCCGTGGAGTGACAGAGTCACTTTCCTGCTCCAGCAGGCACCTTCTAAGATGACGACCAGTTCTCTGGGACCCCTCTCCTGGTGACGAGTGTGCTCCCTGGAACACAGGTGGTAGAACCCGTTGACCCAGACTGTCCTAAGGCCCAGCTGTCCAAATTTGGTGGAGGTAAGAGCTTGCCTTCCCTGTGTGCGACAGTACCCCTATGCACCATGTCATCTCTAGCTCCTGAGGCCTGTGTGCACTATTTACAAGAATCCTTCGTGCACATTGTGGCCCAGGTCCCCAGCACTCCATCCTGCAATGCACAACTCGCTGTGTTGTTCTCCAGCGGCGTGGAACCTTCTTCTGTAGTGCTGCAGCAACCGTAATTTGCACCTTCTTTGTCCCCGTGTCCTGGGACTCCTGTGGGTGCTGCTTGGTCATTTTTCCATTCCCTCCAGTGTTGGGAGCCCCCTCTGCCTCCTCAGTTCAAGTTGAGGCTCCCAGCTCCCTCCTGGGTCTAGGTAGCGCCATTTTGACGCAAACCTCGACATTGCTTAAACCAAGGCTTGTTGGACAAATCCAGCGCTGCAACTTGCCTGCATCCAACATCTCGACGTGGAACATCTCTTGCATCATGCAGGAACCTGCAGCCATCTTCTTTGGTGCTCTTCTGCAGACTTCTTCTAACCGGAGAATCCTCTTTTGCACCATCTTCTAGGTTGGCAGGGGCTCCTGTCCTTCCTGGAATCTTCTGCAACTTCTGGACTTGGTCTCCTCTCTTCACAGGTCTTCAGGTCCAGAAATCCACCATTTGTTGCTTGCAGTCTTGCTTGGTTCTTGCAATAACTCTTACTACGACTTGTAGTGTGTCCTGAGGAAACTTGCTGTACTTTACTACTACTTTCCTGGGCTCTGAGGTGGGGTGTTTTACTCACCTTTGTGGTTTTCTTACACTCCGAGCACCCCTCTACAGACTATACTTGCCTAGGGGGGAATTTGTGATTCGCATTCCACTTTCTTAGTATATGGTTTGTGTTTCCCCTAGACCTATTCCTTCCTATTGCATTCTATTGTATTTTCTACTGTTTGCACTATTCTGTGACTATTTACTTATCTGACTTTGGTCTCTAGTGTATATATTGTATCTAATACTTACCTACAGTAGGAGTATTGCCTCTAAGATATTTTTGGCCTTGTGTCACTAAAATAAAGTCCCTTTATTTTTGGTAACACTGAGTATTGTCTTTCATTGTGTATATGTGCTGTGTAACTATTGTGGTATTGCAGGAGCTTTGCATGTCTCCTAGTTCAGCCTAAACTGCTCTGCTACAGCTACCTCTATCAGCCTAAGCTGCCAGAACACAGACTACAATTCACTAAAAAGGGATAACTGGACCTGGTATAAGGTGTAAGTTCCTAGGGTACCCACTACAAACCAGGCCAGCCTCCTACATAAATGTACATATGGACTAACTTAATGACTTACCTCTATATCTATTCCTAATCTAGTCAAAAGACTGAAGCATTCATGGCAGGTTTTGCCACTAGAGCATCATATTGGCCACAAGCCAGTATCTGCTGGGGTACAGGGTGTGGGCACAGTGCCACAGTTGCCATAGTGACTCTCCCACAACCTGGACTAGGTCCCATACTGGGAGATACAGTACATTTGACAGGCCTTGGTCTCTTCAGGCTGAGCAGACAGAACCTACACAACACTTTGGCCCTTATTATGACATTGGCGGTAAGTGCCGCTTACCACCATGCTGACTGCCACCAAAATAAAGAGGCGGTATACCGCTACGGGTATTATGACCCACACATAGAAATCTGCCACTACACAGACACACACAAAAGTCCGCCAGCCCAAAGGTCAGTATTAAAATGGCGGTACCAAAACTTACACTGTTACGCCAATAGAAATACGCCCACAGCATCATGATCCACGAATCATCGCGGCGGTCATTCAACAGCGGTAAACCATTGATGGTACAGACCGCTGCGCTCAAAATACACACACACATACAAAACAACACCACATTGGACAATTCAAACTACACACACCTGACACACATACACACACCACACCCACACACCCACACCAATATAAAACACACACCCACAATACCCACAACCCTTTATGACTCAAAGAATTTGACAATATAGAGAGTGTCAAGCCAGGAGCACCCACTGAATCTGAGCCACAAAACACCATCACCCATGCACCATCCACGCACCTCACAGCACACACCCCAACACATCACCCCACACACCCTCACACACACCACTCACATTACACCCATGCCACCACAACAACACCCAAGAGTCTCTGAGGAGGAGCTAAGGGTTATGGAAATCATCCGGGTAGAGCCACAGCTATTTGGATCACAGGTGCAGCAGGCATCCATTGCAAGGAAGATGGAGGGTCAACGCCATGGGACAGCACCCAAGAACCAGGGATGACATCAGGAAGAGGTGGAACGACCTATGGGGGAAAGTACATTCCGTGGTTGCAAGACACCAGATAGCAGTACAGAGGACTGGTGGTGGACCCCCAACTCCTACCCCACAACTAACAACATGGGAGGAGCAAGTCTTGGCAATCATGGATCCTGAGGGCCTGAGAAGGAGTAGCAGGAGGACTGGACTCTGGTAAGTCAATTCTTTACTACTTTCACCCTCCTACCTGCATGCCGTCACATACCCCCACCCTCACCCCACCACCTCACATATACCTCACCATCACAACCCACCCCTCCCAGTACCCACCACTGCGTGCAAAAACAATGCATGGACACCACTCACAGCCCTGCATGGACACCCATCACCACAGCATGCACAATAGTGGCAATCACTTAGCCAACCAAATTACAATTCACACAAGCCAAAGCTGCCTTGGTAATAACAACCATAGAGGGAAACACACCCATGCACAAGACGTCACGCGCAGTAACAATAACACTGCATTTACATACCCACAGGACCCCCACACAACGTCACCGGAGAGGAGGTGCCAGCAACATCCAGTCCACCCCCAGAAGAGGCCCACAGTGATGACAGCAGCTCTGCATGCCTGGATCAGGATGACAAACCTAGCCCATCAGGGATCTCTGGACAGACGGTGACCCAGTTACATTCCCAAACCACCACAGAGCCTCCCCACTCAGAAAACATCAGCAAGGCACCCACCCAGCAGGCCCATCTCTCTGTCCCCAGGACACATCAATCAGCAGTGTGTCGACCACTACAGGGACCCCAGGCAATCCCACAAACAAAAGACGATCAGGGACCTGGGGTCAGTGGCAGTGGGCACATCGTTCAGGGGACAGAGGCACAGGACAACAGGGAAGCTAAGAGGACTGCTATGCGATGGGGGAGGACAGGCCCAGGGAACTGACTCTCCACAAGGCACTCACCAACATCCTGGGAGCAAATACGACTCCCCTGATGTCACCCTTGTGTCCCACTCTGTCACCCTGTCCACCTTTAACTGACATTGCTCTACTTCCCATGCCCCCTTGGACAATGCACTTGTGCTACCAATAGACTAGACTCTATCCTGGACATTTCTCCACCATCAACCCAGCCCATTGCAATACTCCTTACACATATTATCACATAAATAAACACCCTTGGAACAAATACAAGTATGGAGTCTGTCAATTAATTGAAATATGTATTAGTTTAACAAACTGTAAACATTGCAATTCAAATGTACAGTTATATTTACATAGGTATGACCTGTAGTGGCAGCAGTAAACACAACAGAAGCCAGAGTGGGGCACAAATATCTTAAAATAGAGATGACAAAGGGTACAGTAAGTGGCCATAGAAATGGGGAAATCATGCTGCCATGTACAATGTCCAACACAAAACTGCAATGGAAGGTGAAGTTACAGTGTCTTACCTGTGTGTCACTGGAAGTACTGTTGAAATACTGTAGTTCTGTTTTCCACATCCTCTGCCTCCTCTTCATCACTGTCAACAGGCTCCACCGCTGCCACTCGACCATCCCCAGGATCATCCTCCTGCAGAAAAGGCACCTGGCTTCTCAAGGCCAGGTTGTGCAACATGCAACATGCAACAATGATCTGGCAGACCTTCTTGGGTGAGTAGTACAGGGATCCACCTGTCAGATGGAGGCACCTGAATCTGGCCTTCAGGAGGCCAAAGATGCACTCAATGATCCTCCTTGATCAGCCATGTGCCTCATTGTAACGTTCATCTGCCCTTGTCCTGGCATTTCTCACTGGGGTCAGTAGCCATGAGAGGTTGGGGTAACCAGAGGCCCCTGTAAATATCGGTTAATACCTGTTAGCCACACACTCACCCTTAGGGCCAACCCAACACCCATATACCTACATCAACTGGGTGGGGACCATAGGCTCACCTATTAGCCACATGTAGGAAAATACCATCTTGCCTGGCATTTTACCCCCATATTTCACTGTATATATGTTGTTTTAGTCTATGTGTCACTGGGACCCTGCCAGGCAGGGCCCCAGTGCTCATAAGTATGTGCCCTGTATGTGTTCCCTGTGTGATGCCTAACTGTCTCACTGAGGCTCTGCTAACCAGAACCTCAGTGGTTATGCTAACAGACTAGTGACTAAATTTACCTAATCACATTGGCATACTGGTACACCCATATAATTCCCTAGTATATGGTACTGAGTGACCCAGGGTATTGGGGTTCCAGGAGATCCCTATGGGCTGCAGCATTTCTTTTGCCACCCATAGGGAGCTCTGACAATTCTTACACAGGCCTGCCAGTGCAGCCTAAGTGAAATAACGTCCACGTTATTTCACAGCCATTTACCACTGCACTTAAGTAACTTATAAGTCACCTATATGTCTAACCTTCACCTGGTGAAGGTTGGGTGCAAAATTACTTAGTGTGTGGGCACCCTGGCACTAGCCAAGGTGCCCCCACATCGTTCAGGGCAAATTCCCCGGACTTTGTGAGTGCGGGGACACCGTTACACGAGTGCATTACACATAGGTCACTACCTATGTGTAGTGTCACAATGGTAACTCCGAACATGGCCATGTAACATGTCTAAGATAATGGAATTATCACCCCAATGCCATTCTGGCATTAGGGGGACAATTTCATGATCCCCCGGGTCTCTAGCATAGTACCCTGGTACTGCCAAACTGCCTTTCCGGGGTCTCCACTGCAGCTGCTGCTGCTGCCTACCCCTCAGACAGGTTTCTGCCCTCCTGGGGTCCAGGCAGCCCTGGCCCAGGAAAGCAGAACAAAGGATTTCCTCTGAGAGAGGGTGTAACACCCTCTACCTTTGGAAATAGGTGTCAGGGCTGGGGAGGGGTAGCCTCCTCCAGCCTCTGGAAATGCTTTGATAGGCACAGATGGTGCCCATCTCTGCATAAGCCAGTCTACACTGGTTTAGGGATCCCCCAGCCCTGCTCTGGCGTGAAACTGGACAAAGGAAAGGGGAGTGACCACTCCCCTGCCCTGCACCTCCCAGGCGAGGTGCCCAGAGCTCCTCCAGTGTGTCCCAGACCTCTGCCATCTTGGAAACAGAGGTGTTTGTGGCACACTGGACTGCTCTGAGTGGCCAGTGCCAGCAGGTGACGTCAGAGGCTCCTTCTGATAGGCTCTTACCTCTCTTAGTAGCAAATCCTCCTTCCTTGGTAGCCAAACCTCCTTTTCTGGCTATTTAGGATCTCTGCTTTGGGGAATTCTTCAGATAACGAATGCAAGAGCTCACCAGAGTTCCCCTGCATCTCCCTCTTCACCTTCTACCAAAGGATCGAACGATGACTGCTCAGGACGTCTGCAAAACCGCAACAAAGTAGCAAGACGACTACTAGCAACCTTGTATCGCCTCATACTGCCGGCTTTCTCAACTGTTTCCAGGTGGTGCATGCTCTGGGGGTAGCCTGACTCCTCCCTGCACCAGGAGCTCTGAAGAAATCTCCCGTGGGTCAACGGAATCTTCCCCCTGCAACCGCAGGCACCAAAAGACTGCATCACTGGTCCTCTGGGTCCCCTCTCAGAATGACGAGCGTGGTCCCTGGAACTCAGCAACTCTGTCCAAGTGACTCCCACAGTTCAGTGACTCTTCAGTCCAAGTTTGGTGGAGGTAAGTCCTAGACTGCATTGCTGGGTACCGTGTGATTTGCAGCTGCTCCGGCTCCTGTGCACTCTTCCAGGATTTCCTTTGTGCACAGCCAAGCCTGGGTCCCCGACACTCTATCCTGCAGTGCACAACCTTCTGAGTTGTCCTCCGGCGTCGTGGGACTCCCTTTTGTGACTTTGCATGGACTCTGGTTCACTCTTCTTCCAAGTGCCTGTTTAGGTACTTCTGCGGGTGCTGCCTGCTTTTGTGAGGGTTCCCTGAGTTGCTGGGCGCCCCCTCTGTCTCCTCCTCCAAGTGGTGCCATCCTGGTCCCTCCTGGGCCACAGCAGCCCCCAAAAACTTCTACCACAGCCCTTGCAGCTAGCAAGGCTTGTTTGTGGTCTTTCTGCATGGAAACACCTGTGCAAGCTTCATCGTGACGTGTGACATCCGTCTTCCAAAGGAGAAGGCCCTAGCTCTCTTCTTTCTTGCAGAACTCCAAGCTTCCTCCATCCGATGGCAGCTTCCTTGTACCCTCAGCTGGCATTTCCTGGGCTCCTGCCCACTCTCGACACTGTCGAGACTATTGGACTTGGTCCCCTTGTCTTACAGGTACTCAGCTCCGGAAATCCACTGCTGTTGCATTGCTGGTGTTTGTTCTCCCTGCAGAATCCCACTATCAAGACTTCTGTGCTCTCTGGGGGTAGAAGGTGCACTTTACACCTACCTTTCAGGGTCTTGGGGTGGGCTATTTTTCTAACCCTCACTGTTTTCTTACAGTCCCAGCGACCCTCTACAAGCTCACATAGGTTTTGGGGTCCATTCGTGGTTCGCATTCCAGTTTTGGAGTATATGGTTTGTGTTGCCCCTATACCTATGTGTTCCTATTGCAACCTATTGTGATTCTACACTGTTTGCATTACTTTTCTTGATATTACTTACCTAAGTTTAGTTTGTGTACATATATCTTGTGTATATAACTTATCCTCATACTGAGGGTACTCACTGATATACTTTTGGCATATTGTTATAAAAATAAAGTACCTTTATTTTGAGTAATTCTGTGTATTGTGTTTTCCTATGATATTGTGCATATGACACCAGTGGTGTAGTAGGAGCTTTACATGTCTCCTAGTTCAGCCTAAGCTGCTTTGCCATAGCTACCTTCTATCATCCTAAGCTGCTAGAAACACCTCTTCTACACTAATAAGGGATAACTGGACCTGGCACAAGGTGTAAGTACCTCTGGTACCCACTACAAGCCAGGCCAGCCTCCTACACCACACCAGGTGCCTCTGGAGTTGAGCCATCACATATGGGATGCTGCTGTTCCTCAAGATAAAGGCATCATGCACAGAGCCAGGATACTTTGCATTGACATGGGATATGTACTCGTCCGCCAAACACACCATCTGCACATTCAGAGAGTGAAAGCTCTTTTGATATCTGAAAATCTGAACACCTGTTCATTTCTCCGGTGGGGGTGGGGAACAAAGGCAATATGTGTACCATCAATGGCACCAATGATGTTGGGGATATGTCCCATTGCATTGAAGTCAGCCTTCACTGCGGCCAAATCCTCCACCTGGGGGAATACAATGTAGCTGCGCTTGTGTTTCGTCAGGGCAGACAACACTCTGGTCAGCACGTTTGAGAACTTAGGCTGTGACATCCCTGATGCCATGGCCACTGTCGCTTGGAAGGAACCACTTGCCAAGAAATGGAGCACTGACAGGACCTGCACAAGAGGGGGGGCACCTGTGGCGTGGCAGATAGCTGAAATCAGGTCTGGCTCCAATTGGGCACACAGCTCTTGGATTGTGGCCCTATCAAGTCTGTAAGTTAGGATAATGTGCCTGTCCTCCACTATTGCCAGGTCCACCAGGGGTCTGTACACGGGGGATGTCTCCATCTCCTATTCATCCTCAGTGGTTGAATTCTAGGGTGAAAAACGGTGAGCAGAAGATCATATTCAAACATGTACTCAAATTAATATGCAATTTTTGTTTTACAGGAACAGCATGTGAACTTGTAATTCAGTTGATGTGCCTAAGTCTACTGTGACGCAGTTAGGTGACATGGCCTGTGCCCCCCTGAAATGGCAGCTGCCTGACCTGTGAGGCGGGACAAGTGGAAATGAGGTAATTCCGCTGGTGTTGTGCACCGTTGCGGTCGGTGGTCGACGACCGCCGTGGAACACCACATTGGTTATCATTGGGTCCTTTGGCTTCCAGGAGCCAATGGCGATGCACGCTGGCAGTGACGGTATGCACTGTCGCGGACATGACCGCCATTTTCTATCTGTTCACTCACTTGCTACCGGACCTTCAACAGGAGAGGATCTACACTGCAAGTGCTGCTGTGACCTGTGTCTGGAAGCGACCATGGCTCGAGTGTCTGGGGAAAGGGCCCCTGCCTAAACATCCGAGGAGTTGGAGAGACTGGTGGATGGGGTCCTACCCCACTACCATTTACTTTATGATACTCCAGACCAGCAGGTCAATACACTGTGAGCATGATGCGTGGGGCATGAATGTATGGAGTGCTGTGTGTGTAAGCCTCGTGTGGGGGGGCTGAGGGGTCCTGGGCAGAATGCTGCATGTATGGTGGGCAATTTCTGTGCATAAGGGGATGGGAGGGATATGGTGGGCATGAGTATCACAGTCCGAACGGTATGACTAATAACTTTTCTGCTGTATTTTTTCTGCAGGTCAGCGCCCATCAGTAAAAGGGTATTTGGCGTGAGAACTCCAAGGAGGTACAGATCCTGGGGGTCTTTGACAGGTGGAGCACCCACTGCCTCAAATGGTGGGAGGACCTGTGCCACTGGGCAAGGAAGGCGGCAGAGGCACAGCTGGGGCTGGCCTCCCAACGAGGAAGGGGTGCCCGTCGTACACTGATCCCCCTGATGTTCCTCATCTTGGTGGTGGCCTATCCAGAGTTGGATGGGCGCTTGAAGGCATCACAGCAGCCACAAGGGGGTGAGTACAGTTTCAGATTCTTGACTTTGCGTGAGTTAAGGTGTTACCTGGGTGAGGGATAAGGGCTGTGGGTGCCCCTAGGCCAGGGCGAACATGGCAGGGTAGGTTCAATGCTGCAAAAGCTCAGATGCATCCCAAGCACAATAATGTTGGTGGGCATCTACTACTGGGCAGGGTCCTGTGGGTTTCAGGTGTGTAGCTAATGGCGTTAGGCATTGTCCCCCATGGGCTGGTGACTAGCATTGTAACTGGTAGTGCATGGCCTAGTGCATAGGGCTGTTCCCTGTGAGTTGTGTACGCCAACGGTATTGTTGTTGCTGGCATTGACCAAGTGTATCCTCTGTCTCTTCCTCCCCTTTTTGTTTTGTCACCCTGTCCTTGTGTGCATTAGCATCATCTGCCAGGGGAGCAGACGCACTGTTGATGAAGGGAGCTGCATCCCACATGGGCTAGGAGGCTCAATCCACCGATGGTGAGTGCACCAGTGGGAGGAAGGGCGAGGGGAGCACCACGACGGAGACAGGAGGGGACAGTACTGACAGTGACTCCTCCTCCGATGGAAGCTCCCTGGCGGTGGCGGACACCTCTGTGCCCACCCCAACTACAGGTACAGCCTCCACCCCCCATACCAGCACCACCCTCCCAGAAGCCCTTCAGTGTGTTTCCTGTGCCTGCTCACCCAGGAGGGTGGGCATCTCCTTCACCCCAGGCACCTTAGGCCCTGTCCCAGTCAGCCCTGCTGCCCTCAGTGAGGAGGCTATTGATCTCCTGAGATCCCTCTCTGTTAGGCAGTCAACCATACTGAATGCCATCCAAGGTCTAGCAGGGCATTTGCAACAAACAAATGCATACCTGGAGGGCATTCACTCTGGCATGGCGGCCCAACAGAGAGCATTCCAGGCTCTGGCCAACTCACTGATGGCAGCCATTGTCCCTGTCTCCAGCCTCCCCCCTCCAGCTTCCTCTACCCAGTCCCAATCCCCTCAACCCCAGCCTATCCCAAGCACGGTTCAGACCTGCATTCACCCAAATCAACACACAGAAGTGGCTTAGGCAAATACAAGCACCACACTTCATCCCACAGGCACTCACACCAGCACGATCCAGATGCAGACACACCAACATCCACTGCCTCCACTGTGTCCCCCTCCTCCTCGTCCACCTCCCTCCTAGTAGCGTCTCTACTCACAACTGCATGCACTACATCCTCATCCACTACCTCCATCACCAGCACGCCTATCACTATACGCCCCTTACTGGCAGTCACCACCCCCACATCCATGCACACGTCCCATGTGTCCTCTCCCACTGTGTCTTTAACCCCTCCTCCCAAAGTACACAAATGCAAGCCCTCAGACACCCAACAGCCATCCACCTCACAACAGC
The DNA here is from genome assembly GCF_031143425.1 of Pleurodeles waltl. NCBI lineage: Eukaryota > Metazoa > Chordata > Amphibia > Caudata > Salamandridae > Pleurodeles > Pleurodeles waltl. The sequence continues at coordinate 1,472,817,977 of NC_090445.1, read as the reverse complement.
ATCCAGCCCATGCACCTGCACCCAAACACAGCAGACAGACACCTCCTACAACCACTCCCTCTTCCTCCACTCCCAAACCGTCACCCTCTTCCCACCCCAGTGTCCCTAAGAAGCTTTTCCTCACCATCATTGACCTATTCCCTACCCCTCCCCCGTCCTTCACTTTGGGCCAGGGTGGCCAGATCCCAGCCCAGCACCTCAGCCACCCAGTCCACGGCCATTGTGTTTTCTGCAGCTACTGCAGGTGGGAGAGGCTCCAAGGTGGCACCCTTCAGCACAGCCAGTGTGCCAGCACCACTGCCAAGGCCAAGAAGGGGCCGCCACCTAGCAAGGGCAAGAAGGAGACTCCAGCCAGCAAGGAGAAGGAGACACACCAGCCAGCAAGGGGAAGGAGGTACCACCAGCCAGCAAGGGGAAGGAGGCACCACCAGCCAGCAAGGGCAGGAAAAGAACACCAGCTGGCAGAAGCAAGGAGGCACCACCATCTGCCAAGGGCAGGAAGGGGCACACAACACCAGCCATGGCACTGCAGCCATCTGAGTGCACATTTGGGCTCCTGAAGGCCAGATTTAGGTGTCTGGATAGGAGTGGTAGAGCCCTCCTCAGCTCACTTGGAAAAGTGTGTAAGATCACTGTGGCAAGCTCCACAACATTGCCTTGAGGAGGACTATCCAATACATCCCAGAGGAGCGGGAGCATGCAAAGCCACCAGGTAAAACTCCGGAAATGCCAAGTGAGGATGACATTGGTTAAGAAGAAGCAGCTGATTTGCAGGAAGATCTCATCAACTGTTACTTTTCATGAGTGTAAGTATGTCATGTGATGTACTGACTGTGACTGTACAATAAACTGTATTTGTGAGAAAGTGTGGAGTTGAGTGGGTTAACAGCTAGGGAGTTGGTAATATGCAATATTCAGCCAAAGGATGCTTGATGAGTTAGCTATTGAAATATCCCGATCTTTTTGATGTTGCTTTGTCTGTGTCAGTTTCCTTGCAATGTAATTTCATTTCTAGATGCTTGCTATGTTTTCAAGCCTATATTCCCTGTGTTAGTTTTATACAGGTACCTTTACCATGGCATCCTCATGTGGGCATTTCAGAGTTGTTACATTGGCAGGTATCTGATGCTGAACTGACATTCAAAGTGGACATGGATTGTTCCAAGTAATGTAAGTAATGTAGGTCACAGATTTTGGGTGTATGAGACCTGTGCCAAGATAGCTTGCACAGTGTTTGGATGGAAGGTCAGAAGTGCACATTGAACTTGTTTTGTGTGCTGTTGTGGGACAATTGCATCCTGTGTGTCATCATGTGGGCAGGAAATATGTAGTCATAGATTGCGACCAAATCATTTTTCCTTCACAATAGCTAAACAATGTTTGTATTACCGGTATGTAGCTGGTGATGTGTTTCATAACTGTGGCCACAGTGCCTGTGCCACAACACTGACATATGTCTGTGTCTTACCATAGGAATAGGATTATGATGGGCATGTGATCACGGACTGTTGTACTACCATCTGTCTGTGTCTTGGATTATGTAATGTCTGATTATTTTGTGTGGTATGTAATAAGGCTCAAGATGGTGACATCATCCATGTTAATGTTTGCCTGTTCAAGCAGGACAATGTCTGACAAATCCCTTCCTTCTGTGGACTGGGGGGCTGTACCTGGGAATATGCACTTTAACTCAATATGAGTCACACATTCTTGTTTCAAAAAGTCCAAAAAGTCCAGACATATAGACAGCCTATATGCTGTACAATAGAATAAAATGTTTGGTGTGACCAGACACTTGAACCAATGTGCTTGTGTGTGATGGTTGTAAGCCTGAGCAAGACACTGTGTACCTGTAACATATCGTTCCTTGCACAAGTAGCTTGTGTCTTCATCATAGGGTTCACATGGTCTTACATCTATACATAGCTAAATATGGAAATTAAGCAAGCAGACAATGAATTTGTGATGGGTGAATTCAGTACAATGCTGATGCATAAAATACATTTTGGACAGAAAGGAACTAAAAAGTAAAATGAAGGGGTCAGTCATGGTGAGTGAACGCATTGGAGTAGAGGCCACACCATTGGGTATCCAAAAGTCCAAAGTCAAGAATACTCCTTCCTTTGGAACAATGGTTGATGGTCAGTCAACGGAGTGAATATGTGGCACACAAAGGAGGTTCTTTAGGAGGAGGTCACTTGCTGACAGTGGTGGGTGTCTTGCCATCTACACTTCCTAGATAGATTCTTTGTTGGAAGTACCCGCTTGAGAAAGGGGGATCTGCTGCTACAGAGGCAGGGGTGTCTGTGTCTGGTTTTCCTCTGGCAGGGCCTCCCTTCCTGTGGCTGGCACTGATGTTAATGGGTCTGCTGTTGATGAGCCAAAGGAAGGGGACAATTGGTTTTGAAAAGCCCTGCTCAGAGCTATGTGAATATCCCTCACAACCCCTATTAGAGAGGCCATGTTGTTATTGTGGGCCTCCATCTGTTCTTGCATGTCCTGTGTATGTCCCTCTGTAGCTGCTTGAGTTCCTGGAATTTGGTGAAGGCCTGGCCCATCATGCCTTGGGACTCCTGATAGACCACTAAGATACGGCTGATGGTGTCCTAGCCAAGATCAGTCCCAGTGTCCTCACCCCTTTCAGCCACAGCATTACTTCCACGCATCCTAGCCCCATGGGCCTGTGTCCTTGCCACAGTGTGCCCTCCCCAACTAGGTCCTGTCATCTCATTGTTGGAAGTGTTACACTGCACAAGATGGTTGACACTGTGCGCAGTACACAGGTTGGAGGGCAAATGGCTACCTGTGATGTTGAGGCAACTGGGCTGGGCAGTGTTGATGTGTCCAAAGTGAGACTCAGTGTTGGCATGTTGGAAAATGGGTTATTGGTAGTGCAGGTAGGTACCTACACCTAGCAACAAGCCACAAACCTCCACATAAGTACAGTTAGGTCTCAGTAAATTAATCCCAGCTCTACCCTTGGTAGCTTGGCATCGAGCGTCAAGGCTTAACTTAGGAGACAAAGTGTAAAGCATTCAAATATCACAAAACAGTAATTAAATAAAACACAGGAAACAGTTTAAAAATCCAAAACCAATTCATAAAAATAGCTTATATTTTTATCTTTAAAATGACACCAAAACGAATAAAATCGGATAAAGGGAACCGGAGATATGAATTTTTAAAGAATTATTACTTTTCTAGCGCTTAGAAACAAAAAGCGCCAATCGGGTCATCTGGTTGCACCACGACCGGGGCAAAGTCAAACTTTCAGGCCGACCGCGATGGAGCCCTGCTCGGCTACAGGTCGCGGGAGGCCTCGGTTAAAAAGTTACCTTCTGACTTAGTCTTTATTTTGAAGATTTTTCTTCACCGGGACGAACCTGCCAGTTGAACCCGACCTCCTGGAGCCCTTGTCCGGATACGCAATGTGGGTTTCCTCCGTGGAGACTTTTACCTTCGGACTTAGTCGTTTTTTCGAGATGAAAATCCTTCGACCGGGGTAAACCTGTATCTTGATCCGACGTCCATGGAGCCCTTCTCGGATACGATGGCTGGGAGGTCCCGGTCAACTTTTTACGTTCAGACTTAGTCTCTTTTTCGGATGTTTTTCTTTACCGGGACGAACCACGAAGTCAGGCCGGGTCGCGGTTGAGGCAAGCCGGCTAGAATTTCCGCGGCGGGTCGGTCCCTCTCTGGAGCTTTTTTACAAAATGTGTCAAATCTTCTCCAAACTTCTGGGGCTTCACCCAGATGTTCTTTTAAGGTTCTTTTGGGGTCCACAGCTCACCCCAAGGGTCCAGAAGTTCTGTGATGGTCCTTGGGGAGTGCGGACTTCAACTCCCAGAATGCACCTGGCGCAAACTCCTTTTTGGCCACTGGGCAGTGGTCAACTGGTCTCTTTTTTAGGAGTTGGTGCAGGGGACTCTGGATAGCAATTTTTCCCCTGTAGCAAACAGGGAGTCCCTCCTTGAACCAGTTGAAGCCAGGCAAAGTCCTTCTTGTGGTGAAGCCCAAGTGTGCAGCTGGTGCAGTCCTTCTGAGTGCAGGTTCCAGGTGCAGGCCAGGGGTCCAGCAGGGCAGTCCTTCTTCTCCTTAAGTTCCTTCTTCTTGAAAGTTGGCGGGGATCTGAGGTGTGGGTGCAGGTCTGCCAGTTTTATCCTTGTTCCTGGGTGAAAAGCAGGGGGGCCCTGGTTCTCCAATCAGGGACAGGGTCGTCCCCCTGTGATGACCACTTCCTGGGAAGTGTGGCAAAAATCCATCCCCGAAGGCAACAGTCTCTAAAAATCCAACATGGATGAATCTGATTTTTGGAGGTTACATCTGGCTGAGCCCACCCACTGGTGTGGCTAAAAATCATAAACACACCCCTCTCCTGCCCTCTCCTAATCTAATCAAGGGGGCACCTAGCTGTCTGGGGTTGCAGGATGTGGGGGTGTTGCTGGGTGCTGCAAATGTCCTTCTCTGCCTTTGAAGACCAGTTTGGCAGCCCTCCCCCTTCCTGCCTCACCATCTGCTGAGGGGAGATTCTCTCCCCCAAGCACATTCCTTTGTGTGAAGTCTGGCCACTTCACACCTCATCAAGGCAGCCTGGCAGTAGCTGCTGCAGGCTGGCCAATCAGAGCACAGCAGCAAAAACAATGCAGAGCTGAAATTGGCAACTTTTTAGGTAAAGTCTAAACTTTTTACCTGGACAAGTTATATTAAATCCAACAACTGGAAGTTGTGGGATTTATTACAACAATCAATTTGATACCAAATTCTTGGTATGTAACATTTAAGGAGACTTTAAAATTTAAAATAAAGTCTGCCCATTCTAGCCTATGAAGGCCATTTACTTCAATGAGGGAAAAACGAATTTGGCTGTTTTTACCTCACCAGGGCTTATAAATCTATTTTTATAAAGTCCCTGCTTATAGTTACATGGCACCCAGCCCTAGGGGCACATAGGGCACACCTTAGGGGTGACTTATATGTAAAAATAAGGTAGTTTAAGACTTTGGAAGTACCTTTAATTCCAAAGTCGAATTTGCATATAACTTTAATTTAAAAGCAGCCAGCAAGGCAGGCTTGCTTTTAAAATGACACTGGGCACCTCAGCAATGCACCTAGGTGTGCACCACCTATGCTGTGGTCACTAAACCTACATGCCCTACCATATACTAGGGACTTATAGGTAGGTTAACTTAGCCAATTATAATTAGCCTAATTTGCATATCCATTTTACACAGAGCACAGGCCCTGGGACTGGTTAGCAGTACCCAGGGCACCTTTAAAGTCAGGAAAACACCAGCATAAAGTTGAAAATGGGGGCAAAAAGTTAGGGGGCCTCTGCAATCAGCCCTGTTTTCTCACATGGCATCTGACAAGATTGCCCAGATGGGCCAGAACCGTCCTCCACATCCAGACGTACAGGAGAGTCTTCTTCACTGAGGTCTTCATCCAGTGACAGTCTCTTCTGTGGCCACTGTGTGCCCAGTGGCATCTCGACCTCTTGATGTGAAAGATACAGTGCTACTGGTTGTATTGTAACATCTACCTCCAACAGTTTAGTGCTACATTAAGCAGAGACCTTGTAAAAAAGTTAAGTTGCAGTTAATCCCATTGTGGCAAGTACCCATGGTATTGGTTGTATTGACATTGCATTTATGAAGCATGACAGATCTTTTAGACTGAGGATGGCCTTAGAAGTCAAAACAGTGGTTAGGCAATATATGTCTTTGGCAATTTTGAGGCCTAGTTGATTGTGATGCAGGCAAACCCAGGAACTTGTTGTGTACGTGACTAGAGTCATCATGTGGTCAGTGCTGTGTGAATGTGCCTGCTGCCAATACCATTATGTGATGCATCTTGAGGCCTTAGGGATAATTGTTGTGCACACTTGGTAAGCTTTCCTTCCTGCCCTCAATAGTTTTGTCTTCGGTTAGCAGGCCAAGATGGAGCTAGGTAGCCAGACACATCTCAGTGTTGTGCATGATCTGTCTATTGGTAACTCCCAGGTGAGTAAATATCAATTGAGAGTTAGTAAACAAGGGTATTTGGACAAGTGACCATTGGTCTTGTGTTTGGAGTTAGAGAAAATGTGCCTCCTTAGAGTTGCAGTCATGTCACTCTATAAACTACACTCACTTGACAAATGTTATCCACCCAGGTGAGAACACTTCATTTGAGAGTTCAATAATAGATGCATTGGGCAAGTGAACACTGGGCTTGTGGTTGTGTTGTGTAGCCATTTTCAGTTATAGCTTTATACACATTATTTTAGCAAGCTAGACCTGCCGCTGTGCACTTTAACCGACATATATTTTATTCAGCTTTGTTTTAATTACTTTCATGATAGCCACATTTGCGGTCATTTTATTTTCTCTATCTAGCTGTTCTTTTCCTAGGCCATCACTGCGTTCTTAAACAACACATTTCTTTCACTCTGTGCTTTTATCAAGGCTGTAGTAAGATAGGTTGCCGGCAAAAGTGGTACGCTTAGTCTATAATATTCAGAGAAACATACACACTCTTACGTTGGGATCCTTTCTTGGAACATTTCTAGCCATATGACCACGACTGTAGCTGATTGTTGAGTGCTTCGCTGCTGTTGCTTATGTAGACTACAGGCCTCTTGCTCAGGTATGAGGGATGATGTCTTTCTGGGGGAACCCAAAGGCAGAACTAGAGCTTAACATGCTGTGCTCTAACATAGCCTAGGTAGGAGCAATTCTTAACGATTTTAGTGACAATATGGTAGCGTTATTTTATGTTTCACTCTCTTTGTCACAATTGTAATCCTGTCATGCTTCTTCGTCCTAGTCATTGCAATACATGCTTTATTCTCTAAGATGCAGTTACTTCAATAAAACCTTATTGAACTTTATTCTGCCTCTGATTGTCCTTGCATATGTGAGACTAATGTAACTGAGAGAAACGGATGAGGTCTGAGTGACCACGATTTCCCTGAGGAGTCAAGTATGTCATGCACTCGGTTGCCTAATCATCCCTGCTCTAGCTCTAGGGTGGAGATGAGGCACTGCTAGTTAGCCGGAACACAACCCGGATTAGGCTGACCGGTGTCACCTGTAGTGGGTTCAGACTCAGTCCCCCACAAGTACAAGTGATCCTGCCGCCCAAATTCAGTAATGTCATTAGGATAATGAGAACCTATGCAACATGGCGCCGCCAACGTTTGGTCAGGCACTCATTTTTGGGTCTTCCTGAGCACCTCTTTCTCACTACATGCAAAGACACCTCAGTAATATATATGTAGACGTCTGTGGTATTGAGGATTTTCCTCCTTAGCTAACTAACACTGTAGGTTGTTCAAACTTGAACTCTAAAAGGATAATCCCCATTTGGTGTGCTGATCCCTGAACAAAATTTACCATTCGTCATGGCAAACCCACAACAGGTAGCAATTGCAGTCAATATGCGACCACCCCTTACTGCACATTTATTGACACATGGCCCAGGGGGGTAAGGTTACATTTGTTGTTGAAGCTCATCCAGCCTATAGAACAAAAAATTTCTATTCTTGGGTCACATTTCCAGCAGCTGATGGGAACACAAATACATTTCATCACTATACACCTGCAAACATACCTGCACAATATAGAGCATATGTATATCTAGAAATACCTCTATCTTATCAAGAACATAATAATTGGCTTGATGACTCCTTACCCCTTACAATTCTACACGTTAGGTTAGGACCCACCTAGCCTTTATTGGCCACATATACAGCGCCCCGTCGCTTATATACTGAGCTTATGGCAATATACAGATGATTAGTACAGTTTGTAATGCAAACATTAAATACAAATCCAGCACATGCTGCCCAGGTGCAACCACATGCAGTAATGCCAGGTATTAATCCTGCAACTGTACATCCGATCATGGGTAAAGTACCCGCCAAACGAGAAAAGATTCCATTTTGGTTAGCTCAAAAAATTAATGCACTGGAAGCATTATTTCCCCATACGGGACCTCAGGAGAAACATAGAATATTAATGATGTGCTTGCCATTTGGGATGGTTCCCACAGTAGATAAGTGCAATACATGGGGCACAGTATTTGCGACGCTCTATACTACCACACACAGTACACTGACACTTGCCAATTTACCGGAAGCGTTGAAACAAATTCAAGATGAATACGGGGCCGCCCCGGCCCTGGACTTGGGGATGCAACATTTGGGCAATTTTGCCACTCTATCTTCCATTATACTGAGAAATCTTAAAGGGGAAGCAGTTGCACTAGCAGTGCTCATGCAGCTCCAGGACATTCCTCCACAGGATCAAGAACGTGAGTTGCCAAAGATTATTGCGGAGACCTACTCTAGTATTGGTCGAGATAGTCTGGAGGCCAGACCAACAAAATCAGAGTTTCAGAGTCAATCTAATAAAGATTCTACCAACAAAATCCTGAGGGTTCTAAGAAATCCTGGGATAAAAAACAATAAACACTTAAAAAAGAAAGGGGAGAATTGCCGCATACCAAGACCGCATAGAATAGATATAATCTCAGAAATAGAGATAATATAAAAATGCATGACAGATATCAATATACTGATACACGCCAATCTCGTTCCTTTCAGGACTCACTGAAAAAACTCAGTGAGAGAAGTGGGCGGTTAGAGCGAAGCACTGAGTACGTGAAACCGAGACAGGAATCACAGAGCTCTACAGAAGTTTCTGTTAAAAAAGAAGAGAAACTTCCCCAACAAAAACCCCAATTCAAAAAGAAAAAAGTGGCAGCAGTTGCAATTGATCATGTCACTCAAGAAGATGGCTCCATTCAAGAACAAGAAGTGGGCACTAGCTCTGGTAAACAGCACAGCAGAGGTCACAATAGTTCACTGGAATCTTTAGGAGCATCTGGAGGTGAAAGCAACTGATAACTTCTTACAAGTTGAAACTGCAGACATGCATGTCTCCACGTCAGATAGGGTGTACAAAGTAACGTTACAGTTAAAAGGAGACATTGAATGCACAATCGACGCAACCTTTTGGTACTGCGTCGTAAATATATATGATATTCTACTGGCGGAAAGGGATTGGCCACCAGAATTTGTTCGTACTTGCCCATTTGGGGAAGATGTTATCAAACCGTCTTTCTCGCCCCTTGTTCCAGATGAGCTTGCAGAATCCGACGTCATTGATTGGGCATTGGCGCAGGTACCCGCGTTAAATCGCAACCACGTAGGGTGGGCTAAAGATTCCCCCTATCATGTAATATCAATTAAAAATCAACCCCAACCTCAACCACAATACCCAATAAACATGATGCTGAAGCATCACTGAGGGAAATTCTCACACAACTATAGTACCAGGGCGTAATCGAACCCTGAGTCTCACCAATGAATAACCATTTATTCCTAGTAGCTAAACCAGGCCATTCGTACAGAACAGTCTTAGACTAGAGACACTTAAACAGTCACACACACACACACGCTATACAAAACTCTCACAGCACTTATGAACAACACAGTGTGCAGAAAATACAAAAAAACACAGAACATTTCCAATGCTTTTTTCTGCCAAAACATAGCATCGGAGAGTAGAGACCTAACAAGTTTCAGCGCACTAGGCTCCCAGAAAAAATTCTGTCATTTACCACAGCGGTATAAAAACAGTCCAGGACTGTTTGCGGCTTGTGTAACTTCAATATTGCATGACATTGACCCAAGACATTGTCCTACCTCACGGATGATGAATTACTGCAACATCTAAGAGGGGTAGTCCGCATTGTTGTGGAGTTTGCCAAATTTGGTTATAAATTTAATTTAATAAAACAGAAATAGACTTCCTAAGTGTCCTGTTTTTGGGATACAAGCTATCAAGTGAAGGAAAGAGCCTAGCACCACAATTCTTGAAAAAATGCACACAGTTATAAACTTTCAAATACCATTAAAAAAACTCCAATCCTTTTTGGGTTTCCTAAATTTCAGCAGAACTTACATTCCAGATTATGCATCACACATAAAACCCTTACATGACTTAATGCAGCCTGACTTTTCCAGTAAATTCTGGACAGTCGAAAACACACATTCTTAGAGCTTTGCAAACAGACATGCTTGCAGCACAACACCAATACACAAGGGACCATAAAAAACATCTGGTCATCAGAGTATTTGCTGGTGCCATTGGTTTCACCTAGGTAACTTTCAGTGAGGGTGAGACGGTCCCGATTGCATACAAATCACATTTGTGTTCAGCAGCAGAACAGCGCTTTGCTCCCACTGAGAAAAATCTCACTGCTGTTCAGATGGCTGTCATTAAAGAAAGACCACGGGCCCAGGGGAAATGCATCATTGTCATATCTCCAATTCCAGCCCTTGAGGCTGTTACCAAAGCCAGCGTTCCAAATGCTAAAGCATTACATCCATGTTGGATACAATGGTGAACGTCTCTGACAGCCACTGAGACTGACTATATTTTTGACCCAAAGTTACAAACTCAAGAATTTTTACAATATGAACTAGAATACACAGTTCCGGCAAATACATCGCTTATTGATCAATATCAAAGAGCCATGTACACCGATGGCTCATCACAACTTGCAATAGGCACAAAGGATCAATACTCCACTGCTTGTGCAGTTGTAAGCGGCTATATGGAGGGTAATAAATTCTATCCACAACATACTTTCACGCAAACCCTAGGGGATCACACTGCACAACTAGAAGAGGTAAAGGCTCTGGTGATGGTACTGGAACATACGGTTACTGCACAGCTAACAGTGACTGTTTGTGATTCATACTATTGTGTCCAGTCCTTCAATGAATATCTGAATTACTGGCGCCAGAATGGGTTAGGAGATTCTAGAGGTAAAACCATCAAACACAGACTTCTGTGGGGGAAAGTAGAGGATCTGAAGGAACCGCTACCAAACGTCCATGTTGTACATACACTTGGACACCAGCGTATTGGAATACATGTTGGTGGAAATACACTGGTTGATGAAGCAGCCAAGTCAGCAGTAGCTATGGCCTCTGTTGCTGCAGTAACTCATTCTATAACTAAACCGGACAATGACATATGGGCTGCCGTGAAAGCCACGGCTGAAGGCACGCCCTTTCCAAAAGCATGTCCTGCTAAATATTCCTACCAAATGGGAGACTTCCTTAACGCAGAAGTAAAAATACCAGGCGTGGGGGTTCCAGTAATTCCCAATAAAGACCTGAGACCAGAGTTGATTAAAGCAGCGCATGAGGGGGTTGCTTCCACCCATGCTGGTGTGGCAGCTACAATATCATTATTGCAATCACGTTATTGGTGGCCAAACAGACCAAGCAGTATGTACTTTGTTGCAATATCTGCCAACAAATAAAAGGGTCCACTGTCAAATGCCCACCGCAGACACCCCTTCTAATTTCAAACAAACCATTACAATGTGTGTACGTGGACCATTGTAGTTCCCTAACACCGGAAATTGTATACAAATACATTTTAGTCGCTGTTAACTCCTGCTCCAGATTTCTATGGGTGTGGCCACAACGCTCAGCTGATGCTCGGACTGTTATTAAAGATTTGCAGTTCCTTATCGGCAAATATGCAGTTGCGGCTTTCCACTCGGACCAGGGCCCTGCTTTCGCCTTAAGGGCATTCAGAGACACCATGGCTTCGTTAGGAGTCCAACTCCATTACTCGTCTCCATTTCATCCCGAGAGAAATAGTGTAGTGAAGCAACAAAACTGAGATTCAAAGCAATCCTTAACAGCCAGAGTATTGGGTACAGGTCGTAGTTGGCTTAATCACCTGTATGGAGTCCAGAGAGCACTGAATATTCTGCCTGGAAGGTCCCTGGGGGGGTCGTACTTCATACGAGTGCCTGTTTGGAACTCAAATGTATGTTCCAGATCTTGATGGTCCTGGCGTGGAGGTGGCAGAAACACCTTTTGACATAAATGAATGTGTCTCTGTTTTGCAGGAATTACAACAGTTCCGTGATCACAACGCTTCTACCACTGCTGCCTCTGTAGGAATTAAGGATGCACCAATAAAACCTACCGGCTGGATTGCAAAGGTTGGGAATCTAGTATGTGAAAAAGTTGCTGTGAAAAATGAGTTTGGTCCTTCCTACCGTGCACCGGTCCCAGTGTTTGGAATACACGGTACCAGAACTGTAATTTCACCACCATTGCCTGGTCCTAAAGAAAACCGCTTTGTCTCTATCGACAATGTCAAGTTACACCATGTGGCCGATCCTGCACAGCAGACCAAAAGGCGAACCAGTAGTACCCGAATCCCTCTCACTACTGGTCATAATGTCCCTCTACAAGTTTTGAACCGCAACGTTGACACCTCTCTGAGCTTGGCAAGGGTAGAAAATGATCTTGCATTAGTTCCACTGACATCTATTATAACAAGCAACACAGAAATTGCTGATTGATTTGATTCGACTTCTACACAAACGGATGGTGTCATTTATAGTAAACCACTGCGGGAGACCAGTTCTCCTTGTTACAATACAGCTCCAGTTATTGCACAAACTGCTTCTGGATACTTTGCCAACATCAATGACACCTTTTCGGACTCATTTGCCCCTTCTACACCTGAACTGTCAAAAACATGTAAGCTGATACACTGGCTTATAACAAATTACTTCATTTTTCCATGGAACTATCTGTGGCTTTCCTTTACTATATTAGCTTTCTTCCTTTGGATTGGCTTTGTTATTACTTTCTTTCTATTAATACATGGTCATTACCTTCCTGTAAGGTCAACAGTTGAACTGGTGGATGAGGTTCTAAAACCCCATTTTTCTTCACACAAGGTCTGCAGAGACCTGTCTTTCATGAACATTGCCGCTATACCAATTCCTGATGGGATTGTTTGGGATAAAGTCACATTTGATACATACGGCCTGATTGGGTCATTCAAATACCATATGTGTTTAAACTTTCTTTGAACAATGTAATAATACCCAGAGTTGTTTCTGATGACTGGGATGTGAAAACAGCTGATTTTATGATGAATGAACTGCAGTATTTTACTGTTTTTGAAAGTGAGGATGTTTATCAATCCAAAGAGAATTATGATGACATGTTTTGCTATAATTATTATGGACACCATTTCATTCACAGAGCAAGTACCCCAAAGACTATTTTTAATCACAAACAATGGGAACATTGTCCAACTCGACCACAAGGGAGTTCTAAAACATATTCTAATAAGTTTACATATTTTTCTGGGCATATTGTTAAAAATGCTGAGTCATATTATTTCAATTGTCATTGATGGAAAATGTACATATATTATTGACAGATACAAAATTCATTTATTCTGATTCCTTTGTTTCCCGGTTGGCTATAGAAAGCTATAAATATTGGTTGAAGTTGAGTGACTTAAAAAGTGTGTGGGGAACAAAAAATTGGTAAATAAGGGGTAAGGAAGCTTTATTTAGAGCATGCCTGATACCTATTCAAATGATATTTTATAATGAAACTGTACAACAGACAAGCTGTTTAGGCTTAGCAAATATTAAGGATTTGAATGTGCTCCAGTATTCCTGACCCTGCTAAATTGTACAAATGGCAAAGGTATATAAATGCAGCTGAAGATCAGCTCAATGAATGTGTCCAAAATGGCATGTTTAATGCTTCACATTCATGTCCTGGCGGGTGGTTATTGTGGCCAATAGATACCAATGGGTGTCATAAACATTTTAGAAACTCCACAGAGGTTTTAGAGCAAGTAGGCATGACCCTCGCTATGTGTCATCTGAACATGTGGGTATTGTAACAACATACAGTATAGTAAATCTATGCCAGCAAGGGTTGAAGAGTTCCTCACTAGATGCTGTTAAAGAACACCTCAGCCTTCTGTCTAATAACACTGACTTACAGGATTTCCTGTTAAGCCCCAGAAAACATCACAGAAAGCACTTCCTATATGCAATCTATAATGAAATTTGGAAGCTTTCTTAACAAGAAGCAGGTGCCCAGTTAAGGCAAATAGATCAGGAAAATTTACAGAAAGCATTAGCTGTTATAGGTAATGGATTAATACCCTGTCTGACTGGATATACACCTTTAACAACATTGTTTCTTCTGCAATAGATATAATACAAAGTGACGTCTTCCTTATACCATGGACAGAGTCAACTAAGATCCATTATGCAGTTAGATTGGACACTACAAACACTGAAGGCAGGTCGCATTCCCTGGCAACATGTCAGCGCCCGGGTTACATTTTCCACCTTTAATTTAATGCAACAACAATAACTAATGTCAAAAAAGAAGTGACTTACGTCATGTTAAATATTGAAAAATTAGAAAAGTTGCCTTTTACTGTGGCTGAAATACCATCTGCTGAGTGGTTAATACAAAGGGTCATTATTCTGCCTATTTCAACGTTTCAATTTACGTCCTGCTTAAAACACATTCCAGTGGACAGATATGAAAGGCTAGGAGATAGTTACATCCATGAGGTGTGAGAACTACCCTTCTCGTACAAATGTCTTAGTGGTATGAATGAGGTCTTTCTTAGCAGTAGTGAATGCGAGACTTCTGTCAGTCAATCGATAGTTTGTAAACAACTGTCCTTGCACGGGACGTGCAACGCTTCGGCAGGGAACTTGGCTTGTTATCTGAATGGAGTCCCAGTCCCCTTGATTAGACCTGCATTCCAGGTGCTCTCGAATGGCAGCTATGTTCTCGTCAATAGTGAGAACTGTTGTGGGATATGAGCCAGAATAGTTTATGTTGTTTCGGTCTCTAAGATTGTTACATGCCACGGCAACGTACTTTTTCCTCCTACACGACAGAGGGAAGTAGCTGAGATTTGGCCCCATATCGCTACTTCAAATGCAAATTTTGACAGGTTGAACAGACTCAAGGATTCATTGTTTCAAAACCATGTGGCCTTACATCTGCACGCAAGACCTATGTGCTTGAGGTTGCAAGGTCATCAGCAGAGATACAGTTCTATTGAAGTACTAACTTTCTTAGACACTTTGGTGAGCTCGTGGGATGAATAATTAATGCATTCAGTACTACTGGAATTGCAATTTTCTTTGAGGCTGTTGGGTCTGGTTTCGTTCATGCCTTCTCCTCTATGTTCGGCTTTCTACCTTCAGCCATCCACTCAATATTCTCCAGAATTTTCGGGGGATTTCTGAATACTTTGGCTATAATAGATGGCATTTTGCTATTGCTACTTTTTCTGTACAATGGCTGTCCTGTCCCAACAAGGCTTCCACCAGCGCAGCTGTGTCATGAACGCATGATGCAGTACTTTGGAGCATCACTCCCGGAGCAATTAGAGTGTGACTGGTCTCTGTCATTCAGACTGGTCTTGCATTGTGAGCAGCCTGTGTTTCGGTGCCTCTGGTGCTCATTTTAAACATGCACTGAAAGTTTGTCTTTTTACGCAGCGCTTGCTTTCATTGGAAGCTGATCTGTTGATGTTCTCACTGAGGGCTCATTACCAGACATG
The DNA here is from genome assembly GCF_031143425.1 of Pleurodeles waltl. Lineage (NCBI taxonomy): Eukaryota > Metazoa > Chordata > Amphibia > Caudata > Salamandridae > Pleurodeles > Pleurodeles waltl. The sequence continues at coordinate 1,472,802,549 of NC_090445.1, read as the reverse complement.
CGCGTTGAGGGTGCGTTTGCTACGTGAAACTGCTTATGAGTTGCCCTTTGTGGATGGTGCAAACTTATTGTTGGGCACACCTCAGATGGCTGCTGCCTTGGATGGAGCTCAGGCTTTCGAACATGAATGCTCCTTGGTTTCCCTTGGCAATTAACTTCCCACCTTACCACCTGCAGAAGTGGAAGATTTCCTGTCCTCAATTATCCCGGATTGAATTCGCAACTTCCAAAATGACTCTGACTTTTGAAATTCAACTTTTTTGGCACCACACTTAACATTTTTAATTGTCCTTCTAATACATGCTCAAGTGTCTTTTAACTTCTCATTATTGGCATTCCCATATATATGCCTTATGTTGTATTTTAGTAGCTTTTATACATAAATAGGCTTTGAACCACCTTTGAACCGGCAGGGGGAGGGTGTTGTGTAGCCATTTTTAGTTATAGCTTCATACACATTATTTTAGTAAACTAGGCCTGCCACTGTGCACTTTAACCTAGATATATTTTTTTCAGCTTTATTTTTATTATTTTAACAATAGCCACATTTGCGGTCTTGTTTTATCTTCTCTATCAAGCTGTTCTTTGCCCAGGTCAGCACTGCGTTCTTAAACAAGAATTTTTTTTCTCTCTGTGCTTTTCTCAAGGCTTCAGTAAGATAGATTGCCAGCAAAAGTGATACGCTTTGTCTCTAATGTTCCCAGAAACATACACACTCTTACTTGGGGATAATTTCTTGGAACATCAACTGTTTTATTATTAAATTACTACTTTGACCAATGTACATTAGAGGGAGATTCCAACCAGATGACCACGACTGTATGCTGATTGCTGAGTGCTTCGTGGCAGCTGCTCTAGCTCAGGTGTGAGGAATTATGTCTTCCTGGGGGGAACCTGAAGGGCAGAGTTAGAGCTTAACATGCTGTGTTCGAACGTAACCTAGGTAGGAGCTATTCTTAATGATTTTAGTGCCAATATGGTAGAGTTATTTTTATGTTTCACTTTCCTTGTCACAATTTTAATCCTGTCATGCTTTTGTCATGCTTCATTGTCCTTGTTATTGCAATACATGCTTTGTTCTCTAGGATGCAGTTACTTCAATAAAACCTTATTGAACTATTTTCTGCCTCTGATTGTCCTTCCATGTGAGAGACTACTGTAACTGAGAGAAACGGATGAGATATGAGTGACCGCGATTTCCCTGAGGAATCAAGTGTGTCATGGGCTCGGTTGCCCAATCATCCCTTCTCTAGGGTGGAGATTAGGCACTGCTAGTTAACCAGAACAAAACCCAGATTAGGCTGACAGGTGTCACCTGTAGTGAGTTCAGACTCAGTCACCCACAAGTACTAGTGATCCTGCCACCCAAATCCAGTAGTCTCATTAGGATAATGAGAACCTATGCAGCAGTTGTAGTTGGAAAAACAGGGCCTATTGGGATTTGCATTCCGGTCACTCCCTCTACTTCCTACCACTATACAAATTGTATCCTCCCAGGTGAGTACACTTCAATTGGGAGTTAACAGACATGGGTATTTGGGCAAGTGAACACTGGGCTTGTGTTTGGAGTTAGAGAAAAAGAGCCCCCCTTACGTTAGCAGGTATGTCACTCCCTCTACTTCTAACACCTGATACATTTTGTCTTTGGAGAAGAGAAAACTGGACTGGTAGTTGGAGTGATAGTAACAGAGCCTCCTGGAAGTTGTAGTCATGTCACTCCCCGTACTACACACACTATACAAATATTATCCTCCCAGGTGAGTGCACTTCCTATGTGAGCTACCAAACAGGAGTCTATAGAAAAGGATACAGAACTGATGAGTGGAGTAACAGTGACAGAGCCCACTGGCCTTAGCAGTCATGTCACTCCCTCTATTAGACACACTATTCAAATGGCATCCTCTCCACTGAGTAAATGTACACTGAGAGGTGCCAAACAGGGGTCTTTCAACAAGTGAACACTGTTCTGGTGTTTGGAGTCAAAGAAACAGTGCCTCCTGTGAGTTGCAGTCAGGTCATTCCATCTACTTCACATACTTGACCAATATTATCCCCACAAGTGAATAAACGTCATTAGGGAGTTGACACACAGGGGTCTTTAGACACAGGAACACTGGGCTGGTGGTTGGGGTTATATAAACAGTGCCTTCTGGGAGTTGCAGTCGTGTCACTATCTCAACTACACACACTATACAAATGTTATCCCCCAGGTGAGTACACTGCAATTGATAATTGTGAAACAGATGTTTTGGGGCATGTGACCACTGTGCTGGTGGTTGGAATTAGAGAAACAGTGCATCCTGTGAGTTTCAGGCAGGTCACTCACTCTACTACACACAGTTGACCAATGTTCTCTTCCCTGTAATTGAGAGTTCACAAACAGATGTATTGTAGCATATGGCCACTAAGCTGTAGTATTTGTGGTTTCTGTGGCTTGCTGTGTTAATGGAAAGGATTGTTTTGTGTGAAGGGGTGTGTTTTATAGTGTCCTTTGCAGGTGCGTCCAGTGTTGCAATGTATGTCAGCTGTTTTGTTTTCAAATTAATTCAATGTGCAGTTGTGTATTACTTTGCGGACCGCAAACCACCGTGGTTCAGCCCACCATTGGATGACCACCATGGGGGCCCACCACGGTCACCATGTGCTTGTAATTAGGTTCATGTTTGGTCGCGGTGCTGTCGAGTCTGAAGGTCCGACCACCTATTTCCAGGTGGCTGTGCTGCTGGTGGTCTGTCTTTTTAGGTTGGTGGTTGGCAGTCCCGCCTGAATGACTCATAATAAGGCTGTCTGAAAGACCACCAACGTGGCGGTCTGGTGCTCTGACCGCCAGACTCATAATGAGGCCCTAAGTCACATAAGCTACACCTACAATCGCGAAAGTAAATCAATGGAAAATGTGAACTGGAAATGTACCAAATATTATACTAATGCATGCCATGGAAGAGCCACTACAAAAGATGATGTTGTAATTATTGTGAGGGAATAAAACCACCCCCAGAAATAGGAGTAAGGTACCCATTGCTGGATATAAGAGAAGAAAGCATTAGCTCCCAGGAATCCATGACCAAAATCTTAAAAGATATACTCCCTAACGTCCATGAACACATCACAGGCCAACTACCACCTATCCCCACTTTAAAATGTTTAATTACACAAACAAAAAATGCCCTGAGTGACACTTCTCCTGTCTGTAGACGATACCAAGAATTAGAAATACCTGAACACTTTAAATTAAAATGACACATAATGAGGAGAACTTCCAGTTGTATGACAACCTAAACAGTGGTAGATGAGTCATAATATTTTCTACCCCAGATAAGTTACTAAAACTAAGCCAATGTAAAACTTGGTTGATGGATGGAACCTTTAAAATGTGCCCTAATCTATTCAGTCAGATATACACCACGCATGGTGAATATAAAAAAAAACAGAAGTCCATTGTGTTTATGCCCTACTATCAAACAAAAAAGTAGCAGCTACTATAGACTCTTAAACTACATTACACATAAAAGAAATAACTACAACCCACAAAAAGTAATCTTAGACTTTGAACAATTCATGATTTCAAACCATTTTAAGTCTTTACCCTCACACAGCCATAATTTCAATCAAAATATGTAGAGACACCTCCAACAATCTACACTAAGGGGGTCATTCCAACCCTGGCGGTCGGTGTTAAAGCGGCGGCTAACCCGCCAACAGGCTGGCGGTTAAAAAAATGGAATTCTGACCCTGGCGGAAACCGCCAACAGAGACCGCCACATTAACACTCCGACCGCCACGGCGGGACAAACAAACAGCGGGGCGGTCACCGCCAACAGACAGGTGGGAGTCAATGTACCGCCCACCCTATCACAAACCACCAATCTGCAACCTTTTCCGGGGCGGTAGCCCCGCCGATAAAAACACGGCGGAAACAGACATTTCAAACGGAAAACGCTCACCTCCATACATCCCACGAGGAATCTGGACAGCATGGAACCCGAACTACACATCCTACCAGCTATTGTATTCCTGCTCCTCTACCAGGAGCACGAACGCCGGCGCAGAAGACTGCGGTGAGTACTGCACCTACGACACAGGGGAGGGGAGAGGAGAAAATATTACGGGCACACATACCCTACACACCCACCACCACCCTCACCCACTACAACACACACATCAATGCATAACAATACATCACTGTTACAACCCCAAACCCCCCGGAAGAATGCAAAGACAAAATGAATTGAACATAAACAGTCGAATATATTGTATTATCGGCATATAAAAATATCACACATTTAAAACTAATATATACATAAATATTCAAAGTCCGATACTTTTAGCAGTCAATGTCCGTGGACCACTGGGCCCAAATCAAATGGGCAAGGCCCACACAGGATACCTGACACCAACGGAGAGAACACTGCAGGGGCATCAGATAGAAAAACTACAGGCACCTCAGGGGGAAGGGAAGGGGGGGCACCTCAGCCACATGAGTACACGACGCCAGATCCACGAGGGGCCTCCATGGCCACTGTCCCATCCTGGGGAGTGCAAAGCCACAGTCTCTCAAGTCCATACAGTGGGTGGTTTGCCCACTGTACCATCCTGGGGAGTGCAAAGCCACAGTCTCTCAAGTCCATACAGTGGGTGGCTTGCCCACTGTACCATCCTGGGGAGTGCAAAGCCACAGTCTCTCAAGTCCATACAGTGGGTGGCTTGCCCACTGTACCATCCTGGGGAGTGCAAAGCCACAGTCTCTCAAGTCTCTCCAGTGGGTGGGTTGCCCACTGTTACATCCTGGGGAGTGCAAAGCCACAGTCTCTCAAGTCCATACAGTGGGTGGCTTGCCCACTGTACCATCCTGGGGAGTGCAAAGCCACAGTCTCTCAAGTGGATGACAGTGTCCACTGGTTCTGGAGGGGGACTGCTGCCTAGAGTGCTTCGTGCAGCCCTGCCCGACACAGATGCGGCACTGCCCCTTCCGCCAATGGGCCAGCGGTGCTTGAGATGAAGGGCCCAGTTCAGCGGTTCTTGAGACGGCGGTGCCCAGCGGAGCGGTGCTTGAGATGAAGGGCCCAGTGCAGCGGTGCTTGAGATGAAGGGCCCAGTGCAGCGGTGCTTGAGATGAAGGGCCCAGTGCAGCGGTGCTTGAGATGAAGGGCCCAGTTCAGCGGTTCTTGAGACGGCGGTGCCCAGCGGAGCGGTGCTTGAGATGAAGGGCCCAGTTCAGCGGTTCTTGAGACGGCGGTGCCCAGCGAAGCGGTGCTTGAGATGAAGGGCCCAGTGCAGCGGTGCTTGAGATGAAGGGCCCAGTGCAGCGGTGCTTGAGATGAAGGGCCCAGTTCAGCGGTTCTTGAGACGGCGGTGCCCAGCGGAGCGGTGCTTGAGATGAAGGGCCCAGTGCAGCGGTGCTTGAGATGAAGGGCCCAGTGCAGCGGTGCTTGAGATGAAGGGCCCAGTTCAGCGGTTCTTGAGACGGCAGTGCCCAGCGGAGCGGTGCTTGAGATGAAGGGCCCAGTGCAGCGGTGCTTGAGATGAAGGGCCCAGTGCAGCGGTGCTTGAGATGAAGGGCCCAGTTCAGCGGTTCTTGAGACGGCGGTGCCCAGCAGAGCGGTTCTTGAGACGGCGTTGCCCAGCGGAGCGGTGCTTGAGATAAAGGGCCCAGTGCAGCGGTGCTTGCCCTGTTCAGCGGTGCTTGCCCTGTTCAGCGGTGCTTGCCTTGGCGGTCCTTGCCCTGTTCAGCGGTCCTTGCCCTGTTCAGCGGTCCTTGCCCTGTTCAGCGGTGCTTGCCCTGTTCAGGGGTGCTTGCCTTGGCGGTCCTTGCCCTGTTCAGCGGTTCTTGCCCTGTTCAGCGGTCCTTGCCCTGTTCAGCGGTGCTTGCCCTGTCCAGCGGTGCTTGCCTTGGCGGTCCTTGCCCTGTTCAGCGGTGCTTGCCTTGGCGGTCCTTGCCCTGTTCAGCGGTCCTTGCCCTGTTCAGCGGTGCTTGCCTTGGCGGTCCTTGCCATGTTCAGCGGTGCTTGCCTTGGCGGTCCTTGCCCTGTTTAGCGGTGCTTGCCTTGGCAGTCCTTGCCATGTTCAGCGGTGCTTGAGTTGGCGCTCCTTCATTGCCCAGCTGGGCTGTGGCTGGCGCTCCTTCATTGCCCAGCTGGCTGTGGCTGGCGGGGCCCTCCTGGGCAGCTGGGCTGTGGCCGGCAGGGCCCTCCTGGGCAGCTGGGCTGTGGCTGGCGGGGCCCTCCTGGGCTGCCGTACCGGGCCTCTGGGTGTCCTCCTGCACACCCGGGATGGGGCTGGTGGGGCCCTCCGGGGCAGCTGGCCTGCTGCCGGACCTGTCGGGCGTGCTGCCCTTCCCACCCTTCCCTGGTCGTCTGTGGCCCTTTCCCACCTTTGGCGGTGTGCCAGGTGGCACCCCACTTCCAGCCAGAGCCAGGGTAGGGATTTTGGTCCCTGGTGTCCTTGGCCTCTCGCGCCGGGCACTGGTAATTTTTGGGTGTTTTTCCGGGGGCGGGCTGGCCGTGCCTTGGCTCCTAGCAGAACTAGTTGCCCTTGAGGGTGGGGGACTCCACAGTCCTTGGACAACAGTCCTGATCGGTCCTGGTTTGGTGGTGGCTGAGGTGCTGATTGCAGTCTTATGAGACGGACGGGGTGGGGGAGTTGTTGGAAAGAGGTCAAGTTTGGAAAGGAAAATCAATTTGGAAAGAGAGGGACGGCTAGGTGTAGTGGGTATGGGAGTGGAGGAAGAGGATGTGGTTGTAGGAGTGTGAAGTCTGGTGTCTTTGGGTGCAGGTGCTTGGGCTGGAGGCTGTCGTGAGGTGGATGGCTGTTGGGTGGGTGGCTGCCTGCGTTTGTGTGGTTTGGAAGAGGGGGTGACAGACACACTGGGAGAGGACACAGTGGATGTGTAAATGGTAGTGGGGGGGTGACTGCACATGTGCGGAGTGTTCTGGTGGGTGTGCTGGTGATGGACGTAGTGGCTGAAGATGTTGTGCATGCAAGTGTGAGTGGAGACGTCACAGGGAGGGAGGAGGGAGACGAGGAGGAGGGGGACACAGTGGAGGCAGTGGGTGTTGCTGTGTCTGCATGTGGATGTTGCTTGTGTGAATGCTTGTGTGATGTGTGATGCTTATGTCTGGATGAGCTTCCCTTGGGTGTTGAGGTGTGTGCAGGCTGGTCTGTAGGTGTATCTGGGATAGGCAGAGGTACAGGGGATTGGGTCTGGGTGGAGGAAGTTGGAGGGGGGAGGCTAGAGACAGGGAGAATTGCTGCCGTCAGTGCTGAGGCCAGAGCGTTGAACGATCGCTGATGGGCAGCCTGACCCGAATGAATGCCCTCCAGGTATGCATTACTCCGGTGCACCTCCCTTTCTACACCCTGGATGGCATTCAAAAGGGTAGACTGCCCAACAATGATGGTCCTCAGGAGGTCAATGACCTCCTCACTGAGGGCAGCAGGGGTGACAGGGGCAGGGCCTGAGGTGCCTGGGGCGAAGGAGATGCCCCCCTTCCTGGGTGAGCGGGCACGGGGCAAACGCTGAGGGGCTGCTGGGAGGGCGGTGCTGGTGCGCTGGGTGGCGGCTGTACCTGTTGTTGCAGGGGGCACGGATGTTGCCGCCACCACAAGGGAGCTCCCTTCAGAGGACGAGTCGCTGCCACTGACATCAGCACGAGTCCCCGCTGTGGAGCTCCCCTCGCCCTCCGTCTCACTGGTGAAATCTGAGTCAGTTGAATGGCCCGCCATGGCCATGTGAGATGCAGCTCCCTCGTGCTCCGATGCCACTTCTCTTCCGCCTGATAATGCCAATGCACACATGAACAGGAAGACCACAAAAAAGGGGGGGAGGAGAAATAAAGACATGTTGAGTGCATGAATTACCGCTACCGTTGGCGGACAAGACAGACACAGAAGGCCCCTGCACTACGCCGCGCACTTGGGCTCCACTACGCAATCCGTGGGACATGGCCTACAAGCCTATGGACGACAACTGCACACATAGATGACACAGGGCCATGGATACCTGTACTTGGCACCCTACAGAGGTGGGGGGTGGGGCACAGGGCCATGCCTGACGGAGGGACCTAGCCTACAGAAATCGCCCTGGCCTAGGGATACCCACAGCCCTCCTCCCCCACCCAGACACCTCCACTGCCCGCAAAGTCAGCAGAATGTATTTGTACTCACCCCCTTGTGTCTGCTGTGATGTCCTCACGCGCCCATCCAAATCGGGGTAGGCCACCGCCAGGATCCGGGACATCAGGGGGGTCAATATACGACTGGCACCCCCCCTACGTTGGGAGGCCATCCCCAGCAGAGCCTCCGCCGTCTTCCTGCTCCCGCGTCGGATGTCCTCCCACCTCTTCCGGCAGTGGGTGCCCCGTCTGTTGTGGACCCCCAGGGTCCGGACGTCCTTGGCGATGGCACGCCAAATCGCGACTTTCTGGTGGGCGCTGACCTATGTGACATGTACAGGGAGAGAAAAAATGTCATCACCTTCTGCATGCTCGATGTGAGTGGCCCCCCACCCCCACCCTTGCCATGTGGCACATGCTCTCATCTGTCATCTGATGCATGCCTCAATCGCTCCCCTCCCCACCATCTTTCAACCACCCGACTCAACCCAGGCATTGGCCACAAAGCATGGTCCCAGTGTACTTACCTGTTGGTCTGGAGGACTGTAGAGTAGCGCATACTGGGGGAGGACCCCATCCACGAGTTTCTCCAATTCTTCAGAAGTGAAGGCAGGGGCCCTTTCCCCAGTCGCAGCAGCCATTGTCTCTTCCAGACCGAGGTCACAGCAGCACTTGCAGTGTAGGTCCTCTCCTGTGGAAGATCAGGTATCGAGTGATTAAGCTGATAGAAAATGGCGTTCACGCCCGCGGCGGTGCGTACCGCGACCGCCGGCGCACATCGTCATTGGCTCGTGAAACCCATAGGCTTCAATGTTAACCAATGCGGCTTTGCGCCGCGGTCTTCGACCACCTACCGCCGCGGTGTGCCACGCCAGCGCATTGACCTCACATCCCATTGTCACACTTCACAGGTCAGGCAGCCGCCATTTCAAGGGCCCACAAGGCTTAATTTCTACTGCGTCACACATACCTAGGCCTTTCCTCAACACTCATACAAACCATTCAATGCATAGTGAATCGTGTTGTGTGCAAGCTGTGGGAACGTACCTGTGGGTTGATTGACTCTGTGCTCGCTGTTGTCCTTCCTAGGCACCGTCCGCTGGGACATGCGAGGAGAAGGAGGAATCTTCCCGTGTACAGACCGCTGGTGGACCTGTCGACAATGGAGGAACGACATGTCATTCTAACATACAGGCTTGACCGAGCCACTATACATGAACTGTGTGCCCAGCTGGAGGCAGGCCTGATGTCACCCATCCGCCAACCCACAGGGATCCCCCCTCTAGTGCAGGTGCTGTCAGTACTCCATTTCTTAGCAAGTGGGTCATTTCAAACAACAGTGGCCATAGCATCAAGGATGTCCCAGCCCATGTTTTCCAAGGTGTTGTCCAGAGTGTTGTCTGCCCTGCTCAAACACATGCGGAGCTACATCATGTTCCCTGAGGTGGGGGATTTGCCTACAGTGAAGGGTGATTTCTATGCCCTTGGACATATCCCCAACATCATAGGTGCCATTGATGGGACACATGTGGCTTTGGTACCCCCCAGCAGGAGTGAACAGGTGTACAGGAACAGGAAAAGTTATCATTCCATGAATGTACAGATGGTGTGTTTGGCTGACCAGTACATCTCCCATGTTAATGCCAAGTTCCCTGGGTCAGTGCATGACGCCTACATCCTGCGGAATAGCAGCATCCCGTATGTGATGGGTCAACTCCAGAGGCACCGGGGGTGGCTATTAGGGGACTCTGGTTACCCCAACCTGTCCTGGCTACTGACCCCAGAGAGGAATCCCAGGACAAGGGCAGAGGAACGGTACAATGAGGCCCATGGGCGGACTAGGAGGGTGATAGAGCGAACCTTTGGCCTCCTGAAGGCCAGGTTCAGGTGCCTCCATATGACAGGTGGATCCCTAATGTACTCACCAAAGAAGGTGTGCCAGATCATCGTGGCCTGCTGTATGCTTCACAACCTGGCTTTGCGACGCCAGGTGCCTTTTCTGCAGGAGGATGGTCCAGATGGTGGTGTTGTAGCAGCTGTGGAGCCTGTGGAGAGTGAAGAGGAGGAAGCTGAAGAGGACGACATAGTAATAGAGCAGTATTTTCATTGACACACAGCTAGGAGTAGACACCGGCATATTACATTTACCTAAAGACTCCTACCTCTCTACTGTCTGACTTTTTCCCCCAGTGTATGGTAACAGTGTTGTGACTTTCCCTTCCAATTTCAGAGCTGTGGGCCCCACTGCGTGACATCTGCTTTGTTTCCCCATGGACTACAGCTGTGTGACAGCGGTTTGTTGGCATCACAATGTGAATAAACATTTTGGCACAGCCATGTCTAATACATTTGTTAAAATCACAGACAGACTCCAGATTGTTTATGTGCAATAAGTGTGTTTATTCAAGTGCTCTAATTTGGATGGGTGGTTGCAAATCGGTGAGGGGTGATGGTGGAGGATTGTCCATGGCAGAGTCCAGACTATCAGTATCACAGGTGCATTGTCCAAATGCCTGTGGAAAGTGGAGCAGGGGCAGTTTAAAGTTGGACAGCGTGACAATGTGGGACAGTGGGATGACAATCAGGGCGGTATCCTTTGCTGGCGGGGGTCTTGACATGTTACTCTGTCTTCTTCCTGGATCTCAGGGCCCGCTTGCGGGGTGGTTCTCCTTCTGCAGGGGTTGGGGTTCTGGTGGCCTGTTGGTCTTGTTTCGGGGCCTCCTGTCCACTAGCGCTGGCGGAGGTGGTAGCCAGTTCTTGGTCCATGCTAGTGACAGGGGCCCTTTGAGGTGCCACAGTGTTCCGCAATGTGGTGATTAACTCATTCAGGGCCACTACGATGGTACCCATGGCGGAACTGATGTTTCTTAGTTCCTCCCTGAACCCCATATACTGTTGCTCCTGCAGAAGCTGGATTTCCTGAAACCTGGCCAGGACCATCGCCATCGTCTCCTGGGAGCGGTGGTATGCTCCCATGATGGAGGAGAGGGCCTCGTGGAGAGTGGGTTCCCTTGGCCTGTCCCCCCCCGTTGCACAGCAGCCCTCCCAGTTCCCCTGTTTCCCTGGGCCTCTGTCCCCTGGACCGTGTGCCCACTACCACTGCCCCCAGGTCCCTGTTGTTGTTGGGGTGGTGGGTTACCCTGGGTTCCCTGTAGTGGTGGACACACCGCTGATTGACGTGTCCTGGGGACAGAGGTATGGGCCCGCTGGGTGGGTGCTGTGCTGGTGTTCCCAGAGGGGGGAAGGTCTGCTGTGGCCTGTGACTGTCTGAGGGGAACCGACTGTCCCGAGGTCCCCGATGGACCGGGCTGGTCATCTAGATCCAGGGAGACAGAGCTGCTGTCATCACTGTGGGCCTCTTCTGGGGGTGGAGTGGACATTTGTGGACCCTCCTGCGCGGTGACCTGGCGTTCCGGTCCTGCAGGGGTATAAAAGTATGGTTATTGCTTATGTGTGTGCCAATGGCGTGCAATGGGTGGGTGCCCGTGTACCCCAGTGCTGGCATTCCTTTGTGGGGGCTGTTGTGACGGTGTTTTGGGGGGGGGGTGATGGGTATGTGCATTGGGCATGCTTTGGTGATGGGTGTCCATGCTTTGGGGCCACATGCAGGGCTAAGTTTTGGGATGGGTGGGTTGTGATGGTTAGACATTTGCAAGGGGTAGTTGTGATGGGGGTGGGGGTGAGGGTGGGGGTATGAGTTGGCATGCAGGTGGGATGGGGGGGATGAAGTAGTGAAGATGAGACTTACCAGAGTCCATTCCTCCACCGACTCCTGCGAGGCCCTCAGGATGCAGGATGTTCAAGAATTGCTCCTCCCATGTTGTAAATTCTGGGGGAGGAGGTGGGGGTCCGCCGCCAGTCCGCTGTACCGCGATGTTGTGTCATGAGACCATGGAACGCACCTTCCCCCGTAGGTCGTTCCACCTCTTCCTGATGTCGTCCCTATTTCTTGGGTGCTGTCCCACAGCGTTGACCCTGTCGACTATTCTGCTCCATAGCTCCATCTTCCTGGCAATGGTGGTGTGCTGCACCTGTGTCCCGAACAGCTGGGGCTCTACTCGTACAATTTCCTCCACCATGACCCTGAGTTCATCATCTGAGAACCTGGGGTGTCTTTGAGGGTGCCATGGGGTGGTGTGGGTGATGTGTGGGGTGGATTGTGTGGTGCTAAGTGTGGTGATGTGTATTGTTGTGTTGTGTGAAGTGCGTGCTAATATTGCAGGGTGACAGTGAATTGGGCGTCTGGATGCTCGGATGTCTTTTCTCGGTGCGTGTTCACGAATCTCTAGGAGTGGAAGTTTGTGGGTGATGTGGGTGTGTGTTTTATATTGTATTGGGTGTGTGGGAGTGGTGTGTGTATGTGTATCAGGTGTGTGTATTTCGAATTGGCCAATGTGGTAGTGCTTTGTACGAGTATGTGTATTTCAACCGCGGCGGTGTGTACCGCCAATAGAATACTGCGGTGGAAAGACCGCCACGTGGGTTTGTGGGTCGTAATGGCATGGGTGTATTTCTGTTGGCGTGACAGTGGAGGTTTGGTCATCGCCAGTTTATCGCTGACCTTTGGTGTGGCGGACTTTTGTGGATGTCGGTATTTTGGCGGTTTGCCTGTTGTGGGTCAGAATGACCGTGGCGGTTTACTGCGACCGCGGCGGTTTTATGGCGGTCTTCTGTCTGGCGGTAAGCGCATTTTACCGCCAAGGTTGGAATGACCACCTAAGTGTAGAATTTGCTACAAACAGCCAACTTACATTTGAAATAAAAACTAATAAGAAACAAACATAACTTTAGCCTTTGTCACTGTTGCAGAGGTAGCTAACCACTACAATTCACTTACAGAAAGTCTGTCAGCAAAATAAGCACAGACTAAGACCCCCTAATGGATTATTTTGAAGATACTTTGAAGATACATGGGTTGTGAGATCACTCGGAATGCCAATCCAAGTTCCAAATACCGTGGTAGAATGTCTCTGACAGCAACTTGGCACAGGAAGCCAAAACAAACAACAACACTGGCAGGATGGCACAATGCCTTCCAATAAGCACTAGACACAGTACAACTTTGTTAGAACACTGGGCTGATTGCAGAAGCCACCAAACCTTTTGCCCCCATTTTTACTTTTTGCTGGTGTCCTCCTGACTCTGATGGTGCCCTGGGTACTGCTCACCAGTCGCAGGACGGGTGCTCTGTGTAAAACAAGTATGCATATTAAGCTCATTAAAACTGGCTATTTCAACCTAATTATAAGTCCCTAGTATATGGTAGGACAGGTAGGTCTAGGGTCCCTAGCATAGGTGGTGCACCCATAGGTGCACTACTGAGGTACCTATTGTCATTTTCTAGGTAGGCCTGCCTTGCTGGCTGCTTTTAAATTAAAGTTACATGCAAATTCGACTTTGGAATTAAAAGTACTTTCAAAGTCTTAAACTACCTTATTTTTACATAAAGGTCACCCCTAAGGTGTGCCCTAGAGGCCCCCAGGATGCAGTGAAACTATAAGCAGGGACCTTATAAAATATGTTTTATAAGCCCCGGTGAGGAAAAATAGCCACATTTGTTTTCCCTCATTGTAGTGAATAAGTTCCACAGGCTAAAATGGGGAGACTATATTATAAATTAATAAAGTCTCTAAAGGAGCCAGACCTGTCAAGTATCTAACTTAATGTTATAATAAATACAACAACTTGCAACTGTTGAATTTTATAAAACTTTCACCTAGAAAGAGTTTTAGAACTCTTCCTAAAAGTTACCAGTTTCAGCTCTGTAGTCCCCTTATCTGACTGGCCAGCCTCTGGCAATCTTTCTAGGCTGCCTTGATGAGGCATGAAGTGGCCTGGGCTGAGCACAAAGGAAGGGCCTGGGGGATGAGATCTGCCTCAGAAGATGGTAAAACAGAATGGTAGGAGAGCAACCAAACAAGTCTTCAAAGAAGGGAAGGACATTTGAAGCAGCTCAGGACCTCCCCCATTTCCTGCAACCCCAGACAATTACGTGTCCTCTTGATTAGATTAGTAGAGGGCAGGAGAGGGGTGTGTAAGAGATTTATAGCCCCACCACTGGGTGGGCTCAGCCAGACCCAGCCTCCAAATTCAGTTTCTACCATTTTGTTTTTTTAAGGAATGTTGCTCCCCGGGATTGATTTTTGCCACACTTCCCAGGAAGTGATCATCCAAAAGGGGAGTGGCCTGCCTGTGATTGGGCAGTTGCCCCTATGCTTTTCACCTCAGGAGCAAGGAGAAATTTGGCAGAACTGCACCTGCACCTCAGATCCCTGTAAGGAACAACATCAGAACAAGAAGTAGTGCCCTGCTGGACCCCCCCAACTGCAACTGGACACTGCACTCTGAAGGACTGCACTCTTAGGCTTCACCACTAAAAAGACTTTGCCTGTTTTCAATTGAGTCAAGAAGGGACTCCTTGCTTGCTACTGGTGTAAAATTGCTAACCAGAGTTACCTGCATCAAAACCTGAAGGAACTGACCAGTGGCTAGTGGTCATTTTTGGATTTGAACCAACTGCATTCTGGGAGTTGGAGTCCTAACCCTCAAGGAGTAACTCAGAGCTTCTGGAACCTGGGGGTGAGCTGTGGACTTCTAAAGGACCTTCAAAGACCTTCTGGAAGAAGATCCAGAAGTTTGGAGAACTTTTGGAAAAAAGCTCCATAAAGGGACCCACATGCCATGGTGAGTCAAGCTGTCTTACCTCAACAGCAACCCAGCATGACTTTCAGGTTCATCCTGGTAAAAAGCTCTGGAGCCACAGACTTCCAGGATTTCACTGGGGGCTCCTGGAAAGGTGATCCGACAACCTTGCATCAAAATCGGTTTGCTGTAGCAGTTCCACCCCTGTCAGATAGAAAGAGCTTCAAAAAAGGGACAAAGGGCCTGATTACAACTTTGGAGGAAGGTGTTAATCCGTCCCAAATGTGACGGGTATACCACCAGCCGTATTACGAGTCCATTATATCCTATGGAACTCGTAATATGGCTGGTGGTATATCCGTCACATTTGGGACGGATTAACACCTCCTCCAAAGTTGTAAACAGGGCCAAAGTCTGAACGTTTAAAGTTGACCAGGACTGAGGAGGGCTCCAGGGACATCAGATCAAGATTCAGCTTCGGCCCTGACAAAGATTTCCATCCTGGAAACTCATCTAAGTCCAAAGGTAGAATTCTTCACAAAGGTCTCCATGGAGGTCAGATCGGATTGGTGACTTTATCCCGCTGAAGAAACTCTTAAAAAAAAAAGATGAAGGTCCTCATTATGAGTTTGGCGGGTGGCAGGGGCCGCCCGCCAAACTCTTACCACCATCAAGCCACCTGTGCGGCCTGAACCCCGCCAGTCCTATTTTGAGTTCCCTGCGGGGAACAGGGCTTTAACATTGCAGCTCCTAATGGAGGTGGCAGCAATATGGCGGGGCGGCGGGTGCATTCAGGAATGCACAACGGGGCTGTGCATGGTGGCCACTGCACTCTCCATGCCAAGTCCCGAAGTCCCCATTCCATTAGCCTTTCCATGGTGGTATAAACCACCATGGACAGGCTGGCAAAGGGGGACTTGTAATCCCCAGGGCAGCGATGCGTACAGCACTGCCCTGGTGGATTACAACCGCCGGGACTGCCAGGTTGCAGGTGTTGGCGGTTGGACCATGGCACCTCTGCCGAGGTTATAATGTCATGGTCGGACCGCCACTTGGATGGCGGTCTGACTGCGACCCTGGCGGTCTGGTGACCGTCAGGGTCATAATGAGGCCCTAAGTCTGAAGGTAAACTTTTGACTGAGGCCTCCCTCTTGCTGTAGCAGAGTAGGGCTCCATCGTGGTCGGCCTCAAACTTTGATCTTGCCCCCGGCTAGTGCGATCAGATGACCAGATTGGCGCTTTTATTTCCTACAAGCTAGAAAGCATTCATTCTTTAAGAATTCATATCTACAGTTCCCCTCATCTAATTGTAATCGCTTTGGCGTCATTTTAAAGATAAAAATACACTCTAATTGGTGTGAGATTTTTATTGTGTTTTACTTATTCACTGTGTTGGATTTATAAATGCTTTACACACCTGTCTCCTAAATTAAGCCTTGTCGCACATTTGCAAGCTACCAAGTGTTGAGCGGGGTTTAATTGATTGAGACCTAACTGGACCTAGTGTGGGTTAGTGGCCTATTGCTAACTGTAGGTACTTACCTTACCTTATCAATAATCCACTTTCCAACAAATGTATACTCTATACATTTTTAGAGGCATTACAAAAAGAGCAAAGCTACAAACAACTGCAAATGGTGCAATACGTAACCCAAATTGCTCCTAAACTTAGCAAACAAACCAAAAGAAATGACAACATAGCCAAACTCCGCATAAAAAACAAAGGAGTACATCATTATTTTGCAATAATATCCAAAAGCATTTATAAAATAAATACTAACCTACAAACTTCCCAAAATACTAGCACATAATCTTAATCTACATGACAAATCATTTTTATTAAAATAATTAACATAATATTCAACTATATCAGTCAAACCCATCAAATAATACTCCAATCACAAATAAAACAGATATTATAAAATAATATACAAATTATATTTATTTAAAAGTCTAAACCTCACCAACCAAAATGCTCAATGAACAAACTCAATCTATTATGTAAAATAATTAGAGCACATAAAAAATAAACCTTTTCAAATAAAAATCATATCATTATTACACAAATAACAAAATATAGAACTTCCACCCAAAACAAATAAAACAAATACGACTTACTGTTCTGTAGCTGCAGATCATCCTCTGTATCAACATAGTCAAAAAGAATACTCCACCAAAAATGGTAAAAAAAATAAATAAAAGCCCAAATAAATGCAAAGATAAAACCACATAAAGCAATCCAAAGTATGTAGGAGCCATAAAAAACCTAAAAAAAAGCCTTTAAAAAAGAAATTTTCCTGGGAACCAGAAAAAATGAATCTATAGTTAAGAATATTGGTTTATAATAAACAAAAGTGATTTCCTTTTCATACAGGTGTTGCTCAAATGTGAATTTACCTAAAAAACAAAAGACAAGTGGCGTCTGGCAAACCAGGAACAGTTCATTTAGTTAACTTTTGCAGCCAGGAGAGCAGTTACAGAACTGGTGTCTGGGGACTGTCTCTCATTGTACATCAGTTTGGAAAGGTTTTTAGACATTTCTCTGAGTACCATAAAGTGATAAAAACATTCCTGTCTTGGTTTGGAAGGCAAACAGTTATCATGGAGTCATACATAAGGTCCTGATAACAAATGGAGGTGGGCCTCAACCTAGCGTGGACACAATGTAGGCAAGGAAGTGCGTGTCCTGATGTCCCACTTTATAGGGTACATAGTTGTTGTGTGTGCTGTGTTCTGGTTGGTTAAGTTTTCCGAGCTACATATGGCATCTAACTTTATGGTGTTTTTGGGAATGCACGCACCCATTTGGACATGTGTGTTTTATTGGAGCTGATTTCCTGGGCCCACTGTGGTGTCACTGCATCTATCTATGGGATCAGATCTAAGTTTTCCTGTTAGTGCATTTGTTTGCTGGCTAATTGTTACTCCATCTGTGACCTGTCAGTCAGTAACCTCAGGCCTAAGTCTCAGAGCCTGTCTGACCACATATCTACGTGCCAGGGAAGGCGGAGTGTTCACAACGAGGGAATCTAATAAAGGTGATGTATGTGTATATGAAAGTGTCGTTGTGTGTGTATCGACATTGATTACTCCAATATTAACATTCCCCCTGTAGTAGAATTTTCAACTACACCATCAGACCTATAAGTCATAATAGTCACATGTTGTCCCACTTACCTAGCCACTTGCATTCTACCCTATTTGAGGACTGGATTTTACAGCAGGAAACCCCCGCTTGCAGGAAACCACACAAAAACAGCAATTTGATGAAAATAGGCAACAATGATGTGAACAGACTGGTCAGCCACTGGGGAGCCAGGAGAACAGTTTGTCAACTACTCCTGCTCAGGGACACCTTCCTCTTCATGCAGGTCTTTTTGTAGTCAGTGCAATCCTTCGATGGCAAGTGTCAGAGTCCCATTGCCCAGGTCATTGCCAGGTGTCATGCTACAGCAGGATGCACCAATCTTCATGTACTCCCCACCCTCCATTGAGGTCATCAAGTCCAGCACATACCAACGTTGCATCATCATGAAGCGGATGGCTCTCAGTTCTTCCTTCATGGCATTAAGGCTGAGCTCATTGCTGTTCATCATTTTAAGCATTTCCCAATAGGTTATTTGCTTTTGTCTGCAAGGTGAAGAAGGGTATGGACGCTCCTCCAGAACCTTGGGTGTCAGTGAACAGTCAGAATTTCTCAGGAATTGCTATGTACTGAGCCCACCCAAAATATTCAGAGGTTCTTTCCTCTCAAGCCTGATGCAACAGTGTTGTTTTCTTCCTTAGCAGGTGCTGGTAGAATTCAGACAGATCTTATCCGGGGATGACCAGGGTTGGGCTGTGTTTAGTGATTAGTTAGCAGAGGCTATACCATCCAGGGACGAGCTGAGTGTATGCAAATTTGCTGCATTGCCAGTAGGTTTCCATCAGCATAGAGGTGCCTGATTGCATGTCTGGAATGTGCAGGATTGTGCCAGAGTTTTCATTCATTCCCAGAGAAATGGTTCCTTTGCCTCTGAAGCAGAAGGAATAAAGTGCGAGTTTCCATACAATTAGGGGCTGCACCTTCCCTTCTATCCACGTATACGTATTCATCTCAGTGTCCCATATCCCCAACACGGGATATCTACGCAGTTATTTAACCCTTCCCTATGAGACACAATTCCCTTCTTATCATAAAGGTGGATGGCCCTGCACTGAAACTCCATGTCTGGGGTCCACTTGTTGTTAATGAAGGCAAACCCAGACAGGCTAAGCACCACCCTGGGAAGCCAAATGTAAGGGAAGGCAGACATGTTTATGCACTGGTTAGGTAGTTTCGCTACCTCCAAGAATCTATTCTCTGGAAAATCTTGGGGCAAAACAATGTCCTCCCCTATAGTGCCCTTCCTGCGCATTCTATGGGGCGCTACTCTGTTAGGTTGTATCTTTGCCTTAATCTTACAAAGATATAAATGAGAAGGCGTTTTGCTTTTTCATGGGCTTCCTCTTCGGATAAGTAAAGCTTATCTGTGCCTACTGCATGTGGTATCAGCGAACAGATGTAACATGACCCAGCTGATGTCTGGGAAGCCACTGCGGTCATGTGCTGATACCAAGTGTTGTGTACAAAGGGTGCTGTGTAGTGCATGTAGAATGCTAGTGTTGGGTGCAGTGTAATTATAGGTGACATGGGAGAGGGGCTTGCACAAGCGCAGTAGTGATTTCTGAATAGATCCATTAGACAACGCCCTTTTTTGGAAATGCAGGTATGCAATTGCACCAATAGTACACAGAGAGTGTAGAAATATTTAAAAACACATAATTTGTAGAACATTATGGGGGTGATTCCAAGCTTGGCGGGCGGCGGGACCCGCCGCCAAGCGGGAACCGCCAGAAGACCGTACCGCGGTCAAAAGACCGCGGCGGTCATTCTGGGTTTCCCACTGGGCTGGCGGGTGACCGCCAAAAGGCCGCCCGCCAGCCAGCGGGAAACACCCTTCCACGAGGAAGCCGGCTCCGAATGGAGCTGGCGGAGTGGAAGGGGTGCGACGGGTGCAGTAGCACCCGTCGCGAATTTCAGTGTCTGCTGAGCAGACACTGAAATTCTAAGTGGGGCCCTCTTACGGGGGCCCCACGACACCCCATACCGCCATCCTGTTCCTGGCGGCCGAAACCGCCAGGAACAGGATGGCGGTATGGGGGTCGGAATCCCCATGGCGGCCCAGCAAGCTGCGCCGCCATGGAGGATTCCCCTGGGCAGCGGAAAGCCGGCGGTACACCGCCGACTTTCCGTTTCTGGCCGCGGCTGTACCGCCGCGGTCAGAATGCCCAAAGGAGCACCGCCAGCCTGTTGGCGGTGCTCCCGCGGACCACGGCCCTGGCGGTTTTTACCGCCAGGGTCGGAATGACCGCCATATGTCTTGAGATAATTTCAGCCGATATGTCTGAAGTTCTTTGGTGATGGGAGTTTCTCAGTTGTAAACAGTTAGAAAAAAGTCTTTTGAGCAAAGTGTGGCTCAGGATCCCAGTGAGGTATTGATGTGGAAAGTTCTTGGAGCGGGTTGTAGCACGTGAGCCTGTTGGGGGTATTTGATGTGGCCACTGAGAAACCAATGGTCGGCTGTAGAGGTAGTACACTTGGAGGCTCAACTGCAGACCTGTTGAATGAGAGCTAGGTTTGGTTGTTATAAAAGAAAAAACACATCACATCCTTGGATGTTACCAATTATTTCTTAGGAATTCCTACATTTTCTGTCAATTAAGTAAGGCACCAGAGGGTAGCCCCACTTGGGGTAACTAGTTTGGAAAAAATCGGTTATCGTTTATGAATGTATTTTTGGGCCTCCCCCCTTTCCGTGCCTGACTAAGTGTACATCTGTAAGTAAGTTTTGCGGGGTGATTCTCGCAAGCATGAGGGTAAGTTACATGTTAATTGGTGCTCTGTTGGTATCACCAGCTCTCCAGTACCCTAGTGTGTGCCTCGGGATGCTATCAGTGTGGGCAGTGTTTTTGGCCTACACATGCGTGGAGAAATATGAAGAGGAGCCGGGTCGCACTGAAAGTTTTTTGGTGATCGCAACGTGCCTTTCGATCTCATGTGTACCCCTCATGTCCCAGCATGTGGCCTGCAACGTGACCCTCCCAAGTGGCGCCAGGTGTCTTGATTACACACATAGTTAGAGGCTTCCTTTGAGCTACATTTGGGCTTCTTTTTATTGTTTTTTGGAGCTTTCCCAGGAACTTCACATGATTTTGTATTTTTAAATATGATGAACCGGAGGGGGTCAGAGAGTAGTTCTGCAGCCCCATATGCCTCTGATTTACAGTGTTCAGATTTGGGATTGTTTCTCCCTTCAGATGGTATGTGTGAGGCCTTGTGTGTTAGCTGCTTGCTATGCCTGATGTGGGGTGACGAATCTGTAGGTCTCCCTTTCCCATGCACCCTCCTGTCCCTTGTACAATACATTTTTTTAACCTGCTGTTCCCGGCTGCTACTTGGAAAGTTTTGAGGGAAAGAAGGCAAAAATATCACCCCACGTGGAATCCGAATCAAGACTGAGAACTTGTCAAACTTTGCTCAAAATATGGGAATGGACTGGGACGGTTGAATGGTCTGGTGGACCCCCTCTACTGACTCGGCGTCATGCAGTGCCTCGCAATCTGCCAGAACCCATGCATGTACTGTGGAGGTTATGGGGTCTTCACTATCCTAACCGTGCAGGAAGACTAGCTCTCAACAGTACAGGACAGCTGCATTTTGAAAACCATTTGGCTGAAGGCTTTAAACATTCTGTGGACTCTATTGCTGCTGGGACAACATGCCAAAAAGAACTCTTGCTCCAGAGAAAGGGAGCATTTTGACCTGGTAATTGGAACGTGCCCCAATTTAGCTTGTGGATGCGAGGACCTAGGGTGCTGGGTTTTTTATGCACATGCTCAGGAAGCCACCCAGCCCTCCTTTGTAAGACTGCCCTCCCCCTGGTGTGTGGCCACCTGACCCCACCCTGGAGGATCAGCAGCAGAATAAGCTCCTGTAGGCTCCCCAAATAGCAGAGTCGAGTGAGGATACCCGATCGACAGCCGTACAGCAACCCTGAGCTTTCCAAATGCAAGTGAAGGTTTAAATCTGTAATGTTTTCTTGGTATTCCTTTTTTAGTACATAGATTTTTCAGGTATTGCCAAAATGGATCTTTTACATTGGGGTATTAAGTTTTACTGCGGCGTTTGGCTTCTGTGTCTGTGTGAAGGCATTGCTCCCAAAACTGTCACCCCTCCCTGCTGCAGTGGTGGCCCCAATTCTTGCTGGGCTGTGTTCCCATGGTTGCTTATGCCACGTGTTGGTCCTAATACCTGACCCCTGTTGCGCTCGTGCTGCAGTGGACTGACTTCCCTGCAACTGAATATGAGGTGCATTCAGGTTTCCCTGTGCTGGGCTTTGCTGATGGAAATTTTGCAGGGCCTAGCCCTGGCTCAACAACCTCTACTCTTGGTGCACCTTTAGTCAGTATCGATCAACCATGTGGCCATTCCTGTGGCAATAATAACATTGTATGGAGTTTTGATGCTGCCAATCTCCCTGATTTCAATTGTTATAGCTATATTGACACCCTCTGGGGTCTTAAAGTGGTGCTCTGTTCAGAACTGGTGCCATTTGCACTCTTGCTGCAAATGTGACCCCCCCCCAAGGGTGGTCTTTCTCTGTTTATGTTGGACCAACTGAGCGATGTCCCTCTGGGCATGCTCACATTGTTTTCTGTCCTTTTCCTGTTTCCTTTTGTGAGAATGCAATATGTGTGCTTAAATCTCCTACCGAGGTTTGGTGTCTAGCCCTACTACACTGTCTAGTCCACTTTGTATTTCAGTGGGGAGCCCCTTTTAAAGGATGTTGTAAAAGAATATGACGTGGGTGTCCGTATTGGCCCAAGGCTGTCCTGTCTCCTGTCCCCATTGTTCGCTCATCCTGTGTAGAAAATTTGTGATAGTCTCACCAGGTTTCTGTCATCAACCCTCCTACATCTGGGATTTAGGAAACATTTCCCTCACGGCTGTTCATATTTGGTGCCTGTATGAATTGAATGTGGTCCCATCATTCTCTGTGTTTCTCAGCGTGATTGCTTAGATGTGAGCTTAGGAAAACACAGTGTCAGTCTTCTCTCCAAAAATACAGCTTAGCAGACTTTTAACATCACCTATTGCCAGATTTATTCATGCTGTGTTCTTCTCAAAGCATGAGATCCATTTCCCTTCCCCATCCAACAACAGTGACAATTTTGCTCCTAGCCCTTCCTTATCCATCTGAGCTAATGGCATATAGATGGTCCCTGATGTACCCTTCTGCAGTAGCGGACATATTATTGTTTTGGCCAGCTCCATTACTTTCTCCTCAACATTGTGGTCCCATCTCCTTAGACAATCCTGCATGTAAGGGAAGTTCCACTTGGGATCTCCCTCTCTGTGCCGGATGCAGTCTTCTGCAGCTATGTCCTCTGGTTCAATGGATCCCTCCTCAGGCCAGGGTCTATCATATTGGTCAGTTCCTTTGGTCCAGCTGGCTTGCAGGTGACAAAAGGGTTGTGCAAAAATGGCACCTTCCTCCTGAGCTACTGTGTCCCTTGGGATTAGGCTATCTGTCTTGCGCGTATGGGAGGAGCAGCGGAGGTCTTCGTCTCTGATCTCCTCATGCGCACGCAAAGGTGCCATCTTGGTTTTTCTGTGTCTAAGCTGAGTTTGCACCATGCTACCTTGATCCCTAATCTCCTGGTCAGCCCCTCTCCTTCATGGCACTTGGGTGAGCCTCAGGCGCCAATCAAAAGCCTCTCTTCTAAGTCCACCTCGGATTCTTCTGCAACTGGGGCTCAGTACCTACCCCTGCTTTTCTCAGGTGGAGGTTGTGCTGCTTTACTCTCTTTCTGGGATTCCAGGGTGTGAGCTCTCCCTCACTCCTTAGTTCATGTCTTTCCTCTTGATCCCACCCAGATTGCTTCCTTCGCTTTGAGCTATGCGCTGTTCTCCTTAATTGGGACCTACCTTGAAACTTGCTCTATGTTGTTTCTCCAGTTACCTGACAGTACCCTGTGGCTCCCTCCTCACCAATAGATTCCAGAGGCCTGGGACCCCTCTCCTCACCTCCACTAGTAGTCTCACTGTCCAGAACTACTATGAACCTCCCTGTCACCCAGGTGCATTACCTGGAATCAGTCGGAGTGTTCATTCTCTTAATGCTGCTGAGGTTTGGTGGCCTAATTATGATGGACAGGGGGTCAAATTTTTGGGAGCTCTCGTGCTGGACAGGGGTGGTGCTGAGAGTACCTGGGATTGTTGACCTTTTAGTCTGTCATGTCTAGACCTGACAGCTTATTGTTTGGTAGGGGTCCCTGGGGCTCTTTGGACTGGCATATTGGTGTATCGTAATGGGGTGTAGCAGGCATCGGAGAGAGCACCTCCATACCCACATTTGGCAGTGGAGGTACGGCCGCCTTGCTTGCTGATTGTGGGTCAGTGTCATCAGCCTGGGTTTCCTCAAAGGTGGCCCAAAATTCTAGTGATGCCTTTCTTTTGTTCTTCTATTGGGGCCAAACTCCTAGGACCAATGTGGTGTTCCTGCGCCTATCTGTGGAATCTGATCTAAGTTTTCTGTTTGTATGCTGGCTAAGTGTTGCTCCATCTGCGACCTGTCAGTCAGTATCCCACGGCATTGGTCTCAGAGCCTGCCTGACTATGTATCTATGTGCCGCCGTTGACATAGTTCACAATGGGGAAACCTAATAATGGTGATGCGACTTTGTTTGTTTATATGAATGTATACCTGTGTGTACCAACATCGATTACTCCAATATTACCACAAGGAAACCTGAAAAGTATACGGTAAGCCCATCTGCCAAAACATTACATTCCCAAAAGTACTTTTACATATCACTTACTTACCATAAAGCAATTACCATGAAGCAGTATAAAATGCCATATCTATATATTACTAAAATAGTGTACGATAACTCAAACCTATGCACTAGTGAAAAACACTACAATTAATGCAAATAAATTTACAAATCCCACAAACACTTTAACTAATCTGTAGTCCTCCCACTCGTATCCCCCCTAAAGTCAAAAGCCTGAGAAATCCCTCCAACCTCAAAAGCCCCTAAAGAAACTTTTATAAAGGGATTAGGACAAACATCAGCACCTTCCCCATAATTGGAACCCAGAAAATAGACTACCAATGACACAAATAGACTACAAATTAGAAGATAGCGTTAATTAAAAATGGCCACTAAATGAAACTGAAAAACAAGAATATCTTCCCATACAAATGGATGGAAAAATAAGTTTAAAATGTTGAATACATGCTTGAGAAATGTAAAACATTTTTAAACCGGGAAAACATGCAACAAATATTGTATAAACACTAAAGAATTGTAAAGTATAAATGTAATAATCTTCCTCAAAAATACTTTATTTCGGTATGGCATCATAAAGGCATGTATAAAATGCAAAATTTCCACTAAATAAGAAGTGTATAGTAATGTGCAAATGCTGCAGGCTAAAAAATACATCTAAAATTAAGAAATGGTGCATGCATAAGTGCTTGTACTCATCAAAGGGATAAATTACATCTACAGCTACATTTATTTTTCTAAAGTAGGACCAGACCTCAGTGTTAAGCTAACATTATTATGCTCACCAATACATCCACTCACAAATTCTTTAATATTGCGAATAATGCAGAAGCACTTATACTTAAAAAAATATTAATAATCAAACATAATTTAAAATATAATAAAACATGCAGGGCCAGATGTATGAAAGCCTTTTGGGCTTTTTGCATCTGGAAAACAGCCTTTCTATATGTAACAATCCTATTCTGCGAGTCAGTAACCTGTTTCTAGCTGGCAAAATAGGTTTGTGGGTCGCTATTAAGAAAGGGAATGCCACGGATGCTTTTTCCTCATAGCGAGTTGCAGGGGTATGTAAATATGTTTTGGAACTGTGAATGCGGTCACAAAACAATTGCAGTTACCACCAACTTCAAGTTGGTGTAACCCATTTGCAAACAGGAAGGGGTCCCCACGGGACCCATCCCCCATGTGAATGGAAGCAAAAATAATTTTTCAGAGCAGGTCGTGGTCCCACATACCACTGCCTATTCTGAAAAAAGTTTTAAAAAAAAAAGTTTCTTTTTTTTTGGTTTGAAATGCATCTTGTTTCCCTTTAAGGAAAATGGGTTGCATTTAAAAAAAAAAACTGCTTCATTTAAAAAGCAGTCACATTGGGGTTGCAGACTGTGACTTACCTCATGAATATTGATGAAGTAGGTCATTTGCGGCCCCATTGGAAATCACAAACAGTGTTAAACACACTGTTATACATCCCAGTTTGTAATTAGGAAATTGCAAAGTCAAAACTACATACATCTGGCCGATTGACATTCTGCGTATACTACTCAGACAATAAAATTAAGCCTGTGCGACATTAGCAGTATGCAGACTAATTTATAAGCTTAGTACTGTAATTTCTGTGAGCCTAACTAGGTGAACAAAAATAGCACATGTAAACTTCTCTACATGTATTACGCATATGCTAAGGCTAAACCTATTCAACATATACCTTGTACAGCTATCTCGTACACTTGCTGTTACAATTTCTCAAGATAACAGTCACCCAAAAGAAAGGAATGCTAAGAGAGATGCACTGCAATGTGGTCAGGTCATTAGGAGCTCAGATATAAAATTGATTCTAAGCACGCAACCGTGTCTAACCCTGTGTTTAATGTTGACCTGATCATTTTGTTTCCCAGGTTGTCCCCAACAAATCTGTGCCTAAGGAAACTATTGAAACGATTGGCAGCGGGTTCGGAGTACAAATGCACCAATCCCTATCCCCTACTTAGATATAGGCCTTGTAATGGAACAAGAAGCAAGTATTTGTGAATCGATGTGTGCACAAATCACAGCACCTGTCACTAAGGTGCTAACTCAAGAGAGATACGATAATAGATATTTTGATAGTGCACCACTTGAAGTAGAATAATAAAGTCCAGTTAGTCCATATCTTCACAAGATCATCTTCTTTTTCTTCTTATTAAGTTTTCCTTGCACATAAAAACAGATCAGCCAACGTGGTTCGTCCTTTACAAAGGACTTTTTCAGGACAGCAATCAGACACTGTGTCCAGGGGAAGCCATAATGAGTCCCCAGGTTCAGTAACGGTCAAGTGTATATATGAGGTGGTAAAGGTGCATAAGTATCCTTATGAAGGCAAATTAAAATATCTAACAGAGGATGAGGGACACCCATACCTCTAAGTGTCGTCCATATTTGTTCTTAGGTCAAATGCTGTTTTTAGGTCCTCAAAAACAACATAGACATGTTGTTTCTGGATGACCATTGCCTTTCAGTAGATAGATAAAAATCTGAAGGCTTGGTCAATGGTGCTGGGTTATTTTCTGAATGCCATTTGAAGGGGGAATAATGCTTCAGCTTTATCTATCCAAGCCTCCTGAGAAAACTAAATCTGTCTAGAGTCTAGAGAATACTGTTTGCGAAGCATCTATCAAGCCTGTGGCTCTGTACTTTAAGGGAGTATCTCTTGGACCCTTCTCATGTACTGAGACGATTTTGGCTGTCCTCCTTGATGCTGGCAATTTGGAACAATTTAAGAAATAGTAAAAAAATATTAAGCAAAAAAACCTGGAAAATGTATAACATACAATACTATTTAAATGTGATTTACATTTTTATTTAATAATATAAAAGTATTAAAATAGTTTTACTTATCTATATATAAATGTGTTGCTTAGACTTATATATTTTAAAAAATGTAACAGTATACAATAAATAAACTTTGAAAAAATAAATACAAATTGAAAAATGTTTTCTATGTGTTTATTCTATGCAAATATGTAATTAATAATGTCATTTATTACACATATACTACTGACTATTTTCTAAATATCCTTCCAAACACCAACAATAATGGAATAACACAAACTACTCTTAATATATAGAAATACAATTTTAAGTAGAAGTAGTATTTCACACTAAAACGATTGAATTAACAATTGGACTCAAACGTAAAGCATTTTTAAAAAACTGTTTGACACTAAAGAGGTGACATTTACTATTTCCACCCCAATTTATATCAGTTCGAAGAAGATGCTGGACACTAAAGAGGTTACATTTACTATTTCCACTCCAATCTATATCAATTTGGAATAGGTATTGGACACTAAAGCAGTGACAGTTACTATTACCACTCGTCTATACCACTTTTGTGAAGGTGTTGGACACTAAACGGGATGATATTTACTATTCCCACTTCAATATAAACAATTTTGAAGAAAGTGAATGACATAAAGGGTGAGGTTTATTATTCATACTCCATATTAAACCATTTTGAAGTATGTGTTTCACACTAAAATGTTGACATTTACTATTGCCACTTCAGTCTAAACCAATTTGGGGAAGGTGTGAGCACTAAAGGGGTAACATGTAATATTCCAATCTAGAGCAATTTGGGAAAGGTTTCAGATATTAAAGGGGCAAATTTACTATTCCCATTCAAATCTAAACCAATTTAGGGAAGGGGTGACATTTACCATTTCCAATCTAACTTAAACCATTTTGAAGTAAGTGGTGGACCTTAAAGAAGTCACATTTACTGTTCCCACTCCAACATTAATCATTTTGAAGAATGTGCTGGAGACTAAAAGGGTGACATTTACTGTTCCCACTCTAATATAAACCAATTGAGGAAGGTGTTGGACACTAAAGAGTGAAAATAGAAATAACTATATCTACCCCGATCTAAACCTACTTAGGGAATGTGTTGGATATTACATGGGTGCAATTTTCTATTTCCACTACAATCAAAAACATTTCATGCAAAGTGCTCCACACTAAAACGTATATATGCACAAAGTCTAAACTTACACATACTTTTTAATTAATGAAATTAAGTAAAAATTGCTTTAAGGGACACAATAGCCCAAACTAAAAACCTATATGTTTATAGTTAAACATTAACATATAAAATACTATATTTATCACTATTATTAATAGAATATATGTTTTATTAGTATGCACTAATATTCCTAAACTTTCAAAACAAACACTAAAAATAAAAACCATAAACTAAAATTCCCACCAACAGAACTTATTCCAAAAATATGATACAGGCATTATCTGTATGGTGTTTGAAACTTTCTTCATAAATAAAATATATTTAACAAAATCTAAAATAATAAATCATAAATATTACACATTTACTCTATTTTAGTAATTTAATTAGACAACATTTCAAAAATGTTTAAAATAAATGTAAATAGAAAAAATAGAAAATCTTCAAACAATTTATATATAAAGACATTATAATTTTCAAAACTCAAAAAAACTAAAATATTGTACAAAAAATTACATATAATTTTAAAAAGAAATTACACATACTTTACATTATTACATTAATGTGTCATATATTTTAATAAGTATTTATTCAATTGGAGGAATGGTCAACCAACAGGCTTTTTAAATTCTTTTGTGTTGTTAGATATGTGGGAGATTTGTTGTCAATTTTGCTGTTTATAAATCAGGTGCACTTTATCTTTTAAACTTTTTCTGTCTTTCTTTTTGTTTTGATATGGTAGGAAGTTTGATTTATATTTAATACATTATTTAAAAGATTTTTTTTAAATGGAGTAATTAATGGAAATTTCAATGATGTTTTGTATCGATGCTGCATGGGTGATAATAATTATTTTTATTAGAATTGGATTAGACATTGATGGGGGTTTCCTCCGGTTGGATCAATGTTGTTTTATAATATAACCAAACCCAGATCCGTCGGATTCTTATTGGGTTAACCTGTGTAGACTATAATATATTCTCAGAGCAGATGCTGATCTGCGAAAGGTTGTTTTGTGTTTTTTTGTTTGATAATTAATTTGTCAAGAATTGTTGAGTATTTATACTGATTTTTGGAAATTGAATATCCTACAAGTCTGACTTTTGAAAGAGACTCTCGTATAGCGAGGATTACATTAACAGGCTGGTACAGGGGTAAACTGGTACTCAATTTTTAAATACTGTGTCTTCCTCAATTGATTTAACATTAAGTGAAAAGATTAATAGACTAGAGAGACTTCAGAAGAAATTGGTTTGTACGCGCCTACATTGACATTTACAATCAAACACCATCCCATTAGGGTTACAGGTGAGAAATGAACCAGCAAGTTTTGTGGATAATCACAAATTTAAAGAAAATTGTTAGCTTTGTAGAAAATAATTGCTCTAGACACTGGATGGTGTTAGGAGTAGAAACAGCATTAGAGGAAGTTCAAAAACTGACCAGGGAAATTGCGGACCTTAAAAACGAGCTCCTGGAAAAAAAGGCTTTGGTGAATGCAAAGGAGGCTTTGGAACCTTTAGAAAGAACGATGAAGGATTTTGATACCAATATGCAAGCTTTTAAACTTTGATAAATTAGCTAGAGACATTCATTTTTACAAAAAGACATTAACTTATCCATACTTGACAGAGGAATATTACAGACAAGACTCCTGTGGAAGATACTCAAGTAGGGGTTGGGGTGGTTATAAACATTATACCACCTTTTCTGAGTCCTCTGGTACAAGTGGAGGAGAAAATGATAATGAACAACTAAGTACAAGTACCACTTCACGCGAACAAGAATTTAATTATCCGGAACTGGAATCTGGCCCCTTTTAGGGACCAGTCAATGGACCCAACTCAGAGGATGGGGTGGCCCATGGTCCAGGGGACAACCAAGAAAACGGCGTTGGGGCAGAGGGAGATACAAAGGCAGGAAACAAGTTTGTTTCCAACAGGAAGATCATGGGGAGATACAGTCACAGAGCCAACATTACAGATGGTCAACCCCAAACAATCCAATGCTGTTGTCAATTTGTCAACCTAATGTCTATCTCGGGCAGAAGAAAAGGCATTATCAAAAGGGCTGGCATATGTTCCCACTACTTTACCTAATACTTTTAATCTTAAAATGGAATGACACCAATTTTTTCGGAAGGTGAGATTAAATTACTATTTTAATAGAACTTTGTCCTTTCCGACAACCTTGGTTACTGGATTGAGGATGCCTTCCACCTTCACTCCCCCTGCACATTTGATGTCTCATAAGATTTTAGCTTTTGAACAAGTAGTTGTGAGGGGCATGATAAATCTAGTCTAGAAGGGTAGATATGTGAAATTTAACATCACGAAAGCTGAGAAAGATGCATTGATGGGTCTGAAGGAAAACAAATACAAATCAGGTGCTCTAGTTTAGTTTCTTGTGAAAATGTTTCTTGCTAGTTACAGCATGTTGATCCTAGATCAAGGTTAATTGAGACCCTTACTGTGGCTACAGAAAAAGCTCCATAAACTGAAGGTATGGTCTTGGTATTCGAGATTTGCAACAACTATTGATAGCAAATTATGTTATAGCATGTAAGAAACACATTTGTTCACCATAAATCAGGGAAAGGTTGATGGCACATGAGAACAGGAGATTTAAGCAGGGTGCTTTTTCTGACAAGCAATGAAAAAAAAAAAAATTGGGATGATATGATCCCTTTTTTTGCTACTACTGATGAGGATGGCTGCCTCATTCAAGCCATCTGCAGCATTCCTGTTCGTTTCTCTGGGGCACCAATGGAGAATGAATTACGATAATCCAGCCACAATTGTATGGAAGCATATGATATTCAGAATCAACAAACAAATGAACAAGACAGTTGTTTAGCAGTTTAATATGCCACATGCAAGTGCTGGTTAACTTTGATTCCTTTGCTCCAAAGAATATCTCGGTGTCAATGAGGATGCTAAGAATACAGATGGCAGAGGAGCAGCCATGATTTTAGCCCAGACCATTCGCTTTGATTTATTGTATTTGTTACTGGTAAAGGTTTCAGGAAGTTACATTTAAGTTATACCAGAAAGTAAAGAAAAATAGAAAAGATGAATAGAAAATTACCACATCTGGATAGGAGGCAAATATACCCCAAGTTGAATTTTTGTGCCTTCTTTTCATTTTTTAAACCTCCATTAATATTGTTCATATCATTTGAACATACATACTCATTTGACTTATGCTGCCCTCCCTTTTGTCATAAGTAATATGACTCCTTTTTACAACACATATAAAAATATGGCCTAACTACGGGCCTGATTATGACTTTGGCAGTCCCACCACGGGACCTTGAAAGCTGCGGAGAGGACATCACTGCCAAGATGGTGATGTTCCCCTTGAGCATATTACAATGTTCCTGCCGGGCACATTGTAATAATCGGTTCCCGCCGGGCTGACCAGCGGGAACAGCGCTATGATATTGGTCTTGACTCACTTAAGGGAGCACAGACCAATATCATAGCACTCCAGCACCCTCAGAATGCACACTGTCTGCATAGCCATGATAGCCATGGGCATTAGCAGTGCAGAGGCCCACCTGTTGTCCCCTGCACTGGCTTTCCACTAGCCTCTCCAGCCATGGGAAGGCTGACAGAAAGTGGGGTTGTAATCATCCAGGCGGTGCTGAGTTCAGCACCGCCTTGGCTGGTTACAACTTCGGCCACCATCACCACATCAGGATCTTTGTTCCCAGTGGGGACAGTGGTCCCCTGGTGGGTCCGCTAACCAGGGTTGTAATGTGGCGGTCGTACTGCCACAGTCTCAGCTGTCCAACCGTCAGCACAAAGAGGCTGTCCTGGGACCGCCAGCCTCATAATGAGGCCCTAAGTTTGGCACACCGTGTGGCATTTTCATGCATATACATGGCATCCATCACTTCTAGTTGTTTGCTAGCAGAGCTGTGACAGTCTGGCACATGCATGTAAGACACTCTGACTGAGCATGTACTAGCCACATGCACTGTCTTTCTCACAACGGCCCTTATGGTCCTTTAATGGTAAGCTTGTTTACCATCCTGGTATTACTTGGGGACAGAAGCCTAGAGGCCACAAGTCAATAGCTGGTGCACACGTCTGATGGCCTAAGTGGAATACAAATAATTGAACTGTGCCAGCTTGTACCTTGCTATGAGTACAGGTTTTTTTGTAGTGCTATTTTACTGCAGAGTGTGACTAGTACAACAGCAGGTCCTTGCTTCCCCTGGGACTTTTGTGACTCAGAGCTAGAGTAACCAACATTTCATGCACATGTGAACATTTTCTTCTTTGGCAATCTACAAATGGCCCTTCATGTGTGTGTGTGTGTGTGTGTGTGTGTGTGTGTGTGTATGTGTGTGTGTAGTTGCTCTTTTTAAACCCACAATGTGCTGTGTTGCATCATTTGCTGTTTTCACTTGTGTTGGATTACAAATATAATATAATGTGTGTATTGGTGATGATCCTTTAACCACAGCGGTATGAAGGTTATTAAAAGGTTTCATGTTCCTGTATTTGTTTCCGACAGCACCAAAGAGTATTCAGATTATCTAGTTTGTGTAGGTTGTCTAGGTTTTGTAATTTCTATAAATTTGTGTGTGTATGTGTTTTGCCCTACCGTTTATGATGTCTATAACGTCCAGAGGTCTACATTTAGATTACAGTTTACTCTGCATGGTCCTGATGATTGCTAATGATCTGGATGGGCAATATGACGCAGACATGTTGACTATCTTCTAATTAGGGACTTTAAGATAGTAATAATTTCAATAACCCGCTCTGTTTTTGTCCTTAGCATGGCTCATAAATAATAGTAATAAAATTGTTTTCATATTGTCCCCAGGTAATTTTACACAAACATGTTTGCCCTTTCTAAAAATATCCTCATACACCATAATTGAGGAGATTACTCATCACAAAAGGATCTCAAACTTAGGCCTAACCTCTCATTTTTCTCTCTACTTAGGCTGGCACTAAACCTAATGGTGTAGAGGTACTTACCAGAACTGGTTTATGAGTGGACAAATGTTTAACTCACCCACCACCCCAACCCCAGGCTGAACAAATTGGACTACAGAACACTCCTGGTCCTTGGGAAGGCTAGAAAAAGGACTGCCCTACTGTCTAAAACCAGAAGGAAGAATGAACCTGCTTATCTTTACTCGAACCCAGACCCCCAGAAGTGACTTCAAGGGTCAGTTGGTTGACCTGCTCTTTGAGATACAGGAACACAACAGGCTTTCAAACATCTTCCATACAACTGCCCAGATAGCCAGTACTAAATGAACCTTGCTTGCACCCTCCTGCTGGTCTCTGTTGGAGTGAATCCTAACCCCTAAGTGGTGTTCCCAAGGTCCTAGACTCTTGGCTAGTGTGAGAATGCAATCTTCCTTTCCGCATTGCAAAAGCTGGGACTTAGAAACTTTTTGCCAACTTTGCGCCTGGAGAATCGACTGAGACATGAACCACCGACAAAGCTGCAGCCGTCGACTTTAAAGTTTCAAAGTCTGAACCTAAAGGGCTTCATCAGGACTGATGCTGAACAATAACTCATTGATGTTGAGATATTCCTAGGCACAATACACAGTCCTTACCAGCTCATAGCTTTCCCACAAATCTACACAAAAGTATTCAGTTTGCACCACTGACAACTTGGCACCAACCACTTATTCTCCAAAAATAGTAAATCTTCCTTTGGGTTCAATCTGGTCCCTGCATCTGACATGAGCTTTATCCCAGTCAACCTTAGCTTTTGACTTTGACCTGGTCTGGTACAACAAGAAAACCACAGTTGGTGCTTTGTGATTTTTGCCACAATTTTTAGTTAAAACTTAAAAAAATCATGTTTCCAGTTATACGTGCAGAACTTTTGTCATTTTGGTAACATTTCTTTTATTTTATATTTATTCTAGTTTTCTAATTGGTTTGATATTTTTATTGTGTTGTGTTGTACTTTATTACTGTTCGAGTGTTGCATCAAAGTTTAGCCTGACTGCTTTGTGTCAAACTACATGTAGATTAAGCACAGGTTTATTTGAGATTTTTGTGCTTCACCCTGGCGAGGACTATGATTAATATTGGAGGGGGGTTCTCCCCCTGTTCAAGTAATATTCAATTTTCCTATACATTAAATCTTCATGTGCATATGACTTTTTGGATTCACCTGTCTCAACAGTAGTCAGATATTATAAATGCCAAATCTTCCCACATAAAGTCAACTATAGGCGAGGTGTTCACAGACTTGGAGAGATAATCATAGCACCTCGTTATTTCATTATGAATTTCTTCTCCTGTCCTTGGAACTTTAACCTTGAAGCAATATGGCCAGGGTAATGCACAAGGCGCATTTGACTTACAGAGTGTACCATGTAAAATTAAGTAACTGCCTTCTGAATTAAATGGTGAAGGGTTTAAGGCCTTGTGTCTTTCTCCTCAATACTGAATGCTGACTGTAGTCAAAAGGTGGAAGTATCAGTGGATCATTCCTTTAGATTTTAGCAAATACACATTGCTAAGTTTGAGGTATATACTGATATGTGGTTTCCTAAAAGAAATGAGGGCCAGATTTAACAGAAAATGACGATGCGTGTTGCTGCAGCAAATTTGGCACCGTCGTGCACTGTTGTTTTCAAAACGCAGGAATGTGCTGTATTTACTAGAATACGGCACATCTCTGTGTTTCTCCCTGGGGTGGCGCTAAATTTGCTGCCATGCATCAACGCAGCAACCCTTGTACCATAGTGCAAGGATGGCTGCATTGAGGGGGAGATTGTTTTTGTGCAGGAAGGAATTCCTTCCTGCACAAAAACATTCTTAAATGGAAAATAAAAAGAAACTAGGAGAAATTAAAGCATTTCTCCTCGTTGCACTATGCTAACGCCAATCCGGGATGGCGTTAGATTTTGGCGGTGCCTCAGGTTTACGAAAACCTGTAAATCTGGGGCAGTGTCAAAATGCAATGAGTGTTGTTGTGGCACACCCATAGGCACACCCATTGCACACTCCTTCCACGCAAAGTGCTGCGTGTGTAGGGGCCATATTTACAAGATGGCGTTAAGTATTTAAGGTGAAGGCCGAGGCTTAAGCTGCACTGTTCTGATCTCCTAGACCTAAGGACAGTGAACACAGTTTGGGGGTGATTCTGACCCCGGCGGTCTTAGACCGCCGGGGCCAGGGTTGGCGGGAGCACCGCCGACAGGCCGGTGTGCCCCGCAGGGCATTCTGACCGCGGCGGTAAAGCCGCGGTCAGACCGGCAACACTGGCGGGCTCCCGCCAGTGTACCGCTGCCCTGTTGAATCCTCCAAGGCGGCGCAGCTAGCTGCGCCGCCGAGGGGATTCCGACCCCCCCTACCGCCATCCAGTTCCCGGCGGTCCGCCCGCCGGGAACCGGATGGTGGTAGGGGGGGTCGCGGGGCCCCTGGGGGCCCCTGCAGTGCCCATGCCACTGGCATGGGCACTGCAGGGGCCCCCGTAAGAGGGCCCCTACAAGTATTTCACTGTCTGCTTGGCAGACAGTGAAATACGCGACGGGTGCAAATGCACCCGTCGCACCTTCCCACTCCGCCCGCTCGATTACGAGCCGGCATCCTCGTGGGAAGGTCGTTTTCCCCTGGGCTGGCGGGCGGCCTTTTGGTGGCCGCCCGCCAGCCCAGGGGAAAACTTGAAATACCCGCCGCGGTCTTTTGACCGCGGCGCGGTATTTTGGAGGGCGGAATTCTGGCAGGCGGCCTCCGCCGCCCGCCAGAATCAGAATCACCCCCTTTATCTTTTATTGGATGAGTCTGATATTGGTATTGTTGACACTGATTTGTGCTTCTGGCCACAAAGAAAAATACTTCTCTTGTTTCGTGTGCCCTGAAACTGGCATTCATGAGGATTACATTTCAGATATCAACTTGCATTGGTATACTCCTATATTTCGATTTTTCAGAGGATTGACAATACATTCCTGGAGATGTCCTAAAACATTTGTAACAGTGACAGTTTTCTAGGGCTACTCCTTCTTGGTAGAATTTGCCTGCCACATGGTGGGGAAATCATGCATTTGTGCACGTTACTGTTTGTAGAGACTATGACCAACAGGTAGCAGATAAAGGATTACTTTTGACCTTTCTTGGACTAAACTGGGAGAAACAGAAGGAGGGGTAGAGTGCAGGAGAAAACTCATCACAGTTGAAGAATATGTCCACCATCTTACTTTCTGGGTGCATGGAGTGGCTCCCTTTTACATAAAACATGCAACACACATCTGAAAAATTGGAAGAAATGAGCATGCAAACTTTAGGCCTCATGAAAAATACCTTCATGGCTTATAATTTAAAATACCCTGCTTGATCCACTCTGAATATAGTGTCTACCAAGTAAACAGGCAAGAAGACTTCCCTGCATCGTACTGCAGGTGCAAATGCTCCTGGCTGCCTTACTGAGGAGTGGAGAAAAATGACTGTAACACTGCCTTGGACTTCAACCCCTAAACTGTTTCACAAGACTGGTGGTCCCAACCTCTTGCTGGTCCAAGGTGCTATATGTCTAAGGGTGCTCGTAGAACTGTCAGTTTTCTTTATTTTCAATTTCCTTCTCGTTGCTGGAGGGGGATAGAGTATACAGAGACAGAAAATAATGGGCTGTTTGTCTGAAAGAATATCATAAGCATAGTCTAACTGAACATTTCTCCAGTCATAAACAATAAATATGGCTGAACTGTGCACATATTTACTCCGAACTCATAATTGGGGCCTAAATCTGTTGTAAATACGAATCATGTACAAAAGTACCAATTGCTTATGGCGCCCCATGGTTGTCACACCATAACAATCAATTTTAGGTTGACTTTCACACTTTCAGGAACAATTCATTATTTCTTCTTGTGAAGTACACCTATACTACGATGGCTCGTGTTATGTCCAACATTATCTGCCAAAATCAGTTGCAGGTGCCTAGCAGTTTACATATTGTATGCTGACTGTCCTACCTGTGAACATATTTCCTGTTAGAAATTCACCAGTTTCATAAGCTGTTTGGTAATTACTAAACTCTGCTTGTCTGCTAGATATCAGTGCTGAAGTGACTGAGAGATAGAATGGGTAAATTCTATAATTGAACCGTGTCTGTATTTATATTGTACTGATCAAGGGTGTGATAGAGCTACATTATCAGCTTACAATTAATTGCCCTTTATACCCATTTGCCTTTCTTTACTTATGTATTACCATTTCCGCATCTTGCACTGTTAATCAAAACATTGCAATATTCATGTTCTTATCGACATTTACAGATGCAGCAAAATGAAATGTGTAGGTTAAAAGAGAATATGCACTGGTAATGTAGTGCTGGTCGTACATGGGGTATTTAAATAATCTAGAATTTTCAATTAATTAAACCTTATTTTGTCGACTTTTGTACTTTTCTACTATTCATCATTTTCATAAAATTAAACACATTTTTTAATGAAAACAGGTGACAGATCACATAATGATAGCAAACATCACGAGATTCTACCCATAGGGTTATCAAACATGCATCAGTAAGGCACACAATCTAAATATTATATTTAAGGAGTGCATCTGGAAAAAGGTTGTTTATGGGAAGTACACAATCTTCAACTAGTAAATTATTACATGTATTCCACTCACCTTCTGAAAGCATGAAACGTATAAGAAAATGCCCTTTTTTACATAGTCACCTCAATTTTTTGCTGATCCTTAGATACTGCTGGCTGAGGCTTTTCTGTCCAGGGCCCAGTGTATGCACTCTGCCCCTAAATCATGAATAAATAGGCTAATGCCTTATTGCTCTATGTAACACTCATGTAAGACTATAGTAGATAGTGTACAAACTACACTCCTGGCAAGGAAAGTCAAATGCCATCTGTGGACTGCAACACTTTCACTATAACAGCTTATCATAGGGAAAAACCTTTCTTTTACATACTAGCATTTGCCCCCTAAGTAGGCCCTGTAGTCCTCAAGGTAGGTTGCAATGTATTCAAGGGTAGGACATGTAGAAATTTCTTTTCTGCATATCTCTATAATAGCATGCCCACAAAACTGCTTTTTGATGTGGAAAGCTCCTACTGTTAATAATATATATACTTCTTAATATTTTTAACAAAGCAGTTTATTAAAAAAAAAATACTCCTTTTATTTTGCTTAGTGTGTGACTAAAGGGTGGTGCTCCCACTCGGCTCCAGGTTTAAAGATGACTTAAGGGAAACTAGGTGCCTGCGAGATAAGTCCAATATTAATTTGGAAAGCTCACTGCTTGGGGGTGAAACCATTCAGGCTGATGGGCTGAATCATGATGGAATGTGAATGTGTAAAGGAGATAACATTGAACTATGAGGGAACCAATGTACACATTTGTTTGCGTATATGTTTGTGATGGGATAGAGAGGCAATGGATTGGATGAATTTTCAACCGCAAAAATGAATTTGTGTGTGTGTGTGACATTTGTCTTTCTACCCTTTGTCATAGATGACGCACAGTGTGTATACGAACAGGGGTTAAGTGTACATGGATACTTAGAGTGATAGAAGCCCTGACTTATGACAGGTAGGGGACAAAAATAACAGGGATCCAAGAGGTCCTGATAAAGGCCGAATGACCCTTAAGGCAATGAAGATGGCTGAAACATGTTGACTGGTGAACAGAGACTGGGGTGAACAGGTAATAGTGTCCTGTATATCACCACCAGGAGTCAATTTTTAATCCTTTCCAGGGGGTCCTTTAATAAAATGACGGAGTGGACACCCATGAGATAGTTTTAATGTATTGTTGTGTGTTCTGACCCCTGTTTTGCTCATTTTGTTGCATAGTGTTTTATGTTCCCCACCCATACTGCTCCATTCCAATGTGGGTATATATAGGAATGTGTTAGCAGAAGCCCATTGATGAAGCATGCCACGATTAGTGGGCAAGGGCAGTTGTTTCAAACATTTAATCTGTGTTTGTATTATATCTTGTTAGTTGCCCGCCCATGAAGGCGGGGGGACTTACTTTTTTTTTCTTGGCCTTTTTGTGATAGTGGTAGATAATTTGGGAGGTTGGACAAGGAAATTTTCCTCTTACTCTTTTTTTGTAGGTGTGTTGGAATAATATGCATTAACCTGTTAGCAGCTGAGCCTGCACTCTACCCCTAATAGATGGCCTTTACAACTGTCATTGACCTCTGCAGCAGGCTAGACTGCTTTAGTAAACATATATTGCAGCAGCGTTGATACAACAAACACTGCAAGTCTATCATAAAATCACATTAGTGATTACAACAAGGCATCATAATGGGAAATTGGTGCTACCACGAAAAACATAAACCCCACTACCTTAGGGTAAATATAAAGCTTTTGCAATACCTCCCTCCACTCTTAATAACAGAAGATTTTGAAAATCATAGCACTCAAAATAGTTAATCCATGGTCAAAAACAGTTCACAGGTAAATGTTTCTTTGTTGAATGTTAATGGTGAGTATTATTAGGACGACAGAAAACCATTTTGTTTAGTGGATGAAAAACTGTGTATCCTACAGAGAGCA
Organism: Pleurodeles waltl; assembly: GCF_031143425.1. Classification (NCBI taxonomy): domain Eukaryota; kingdom Metazoa; phylum Chordata; class Amphibia; order Caudata; family Salamandridae; genus Pleurodeles; species Pleurodeles waltl. The sequence continues at coordinate 1,472,762,396 of NC_090445.1, read as the reverse complement.
AGTTGTTCTCTCGGTTTTTCTCCAGGGTAAAAAGTATTACTGAACCAACAATGGTTAATTGAAATTCTGTTGTAACAAGATCATACAAAACGAATCAGATACATTTTTCAAAACATAGCACAGTAACCGGCGATAGTAAAAAATCCACAGGAAGTAAAGTGTTATCCAGAAAACACTTTGCGTTATTTTGAAGGGCAAGCTCATCTGATGTCTGTTTGCATATACAAAACAAACGTGAATCAAAAATCATAAATAATAGGAAAGTCCTAGCGATGAGACATTAGGCAAGCCATGCATGCTAAGCTGGAACAGGAAGCAAGGAGTAAGGAGCTGGGCGCCTAGCGCTGTGCGTTGTGAGCTGCGAGCTCAGAGCCAGACTGACAGGCTCCTGAAGGGCAGGAGAGGTGCTGAGGCGTGGAGAGTTGCCTTGGAGCCTTGGAACCTCGGAGGGCCTCAGAGGGTCACCGAGGGACATGGAGGTTTAAGGACACAGAGGCTAAAGGATAAGGCTCATGGATACGGCTCGGGTAGGTGACTTTGCGATTGGAGCTACGGGATCAACAGGGAGATCCCGGGAATTAGATACTTGGGCCCATATTTATACTTTTTGACGCAAAACTGCGCCAACGCAGTTTTGCGTCAAAAAAATTAGCGCCGGCTAACGCCATTCTGAAGCGCCATGCGGGCGCCGTATCTATTGAATGACGTTAGCCGGCGTTAGCCGCCGGCGCCGTCTGGTGTGCGTTAAAAAAAACAACGTACACCAGGCGGCGCCGGCGTAGGGGGATATGGAGCTTGGGCGTCAAGAAATGGGGCAAGTCAGGTTGAGGCAATTTTTTCGCCTCAACCCGATTTGCGCCATTTTTTTTCACTCCCAACCCCCATAGAAATGACTCCTGTCTTAGCAAAGACAGGAGTCATGCCCCCTTGCCCAATGGCCATGCCCAGGGGACTTCTGTCCCCTGGGCATGGTCATTGGGCATAGTGGCATGTAGGGGGGCACAAATCAGGCCCCCCTATGCCACAATTTTTTTTTTTTAAAAACACTTACCTGAACTTACCTTAATGTCCCTGGGATGGGTCCCTCCAGCCTTGGGTGTCCTCCTGGGGTGGGCATGGGTGACAGGGGGTGTCCCTGGGGGTATGGGGGGGCACCTCTGGGCTCCTTCAGAGCCCACAGGTCCCTTAACGCCTGCCTTTTTCAGGCGCTAAAAACCGGCGCAAAAGCGGCCGTACGTCATTTTTTTTTACCTGCCCACTCCCGGGCGTGATTTTTGCCCGGGAGTATAAATCCCACGCACATGCCTCGGAGTCGATTTTTTAGACGGGAACGCCTACCTTGCATATAATTAACGCAAAGTAGGTGTCCACGCTAAAAAATGACGCTAACTCCATGGACTTTGGCGCTAGACGCGTCTAACGCCAAAGTATAAATATGGAGTTAGTTTTGCGTCTAAATTGCGTCAAAAAAAACGACGCAATTTCGGCGCAAACGGAGTATAAATATGCCCCTTGGAGCGACACAACAAGACAAGAACAGGGCATATCTCGGTATTAAGACATGTTGGTCTGGTTGGTTTTGACAATGCTTTCATTATTCCCAAAGTCCTCCTGTGCAAACATTATGTATTCTAGAAAGTCACATACTTCTTCTACCCATATTAGGACGCTTAAATGTTTTTTCCTAAGTCTGTATTTCATACAACCCTATGTCTTGTAAACAGCTGCATTTTTCAAATCGAAAAATACCTGTCCAGGCGCTTGTTAATTTAAAATATGATTACAAAACCGTGACTCAAATTCAGCAAGAGTAAAACAAAAAATTGTTGTAGGTTATCATACCGCACGTGACATTCAAGAAGCTAAAACAGGTGGTCGAGCACCTCTTCCCAGCTCCTTCTTTTCTCTGCAGTGCTGCTGGAACACCGAGAAGCAGTAATCAGGCCATATTAGTTCACACACGTCCATACATTATAAATCATGTTATTGTTCATTCTTATCATGGGATCCAATTATGTGGCTATTTCGATCCCTTGGTTATTACCTTTCAGCGCGAGGGCAATTACTCTCGCTCTCCCTTTGCTCATGTGAAGGGCATTAAACAAACATAGTGACAGTTCCTAGAAGTCGGCTGGTTATTTTGATTACCTGATACATACTGATCAGATCTCGTGCCCTATTGAAGACAAATCCCAGTAGCACATAAATGAGAGGTTTTTTTCCAGTCCCTTGGAGTGCTACAGATCTGGAATACAGAAATACAGAATATATTCAAACTTGTGTGACATTCAAAAGGCAATGTCCAAAAATGAGAAAGGTATACATTTATGTGTGTGAAAGAAAGCAGTGCCTTCCTTGTTATTATTAAAGATATATAACTGACGAGGACATATATATGTATATGCATGTGTGTGTGTGTAGATATATATATATATATATATATATATGTTTTCACTGAAAATACTAAAGGTTAGAGGGTCTTTTTAGTTAGGGCCTATATTTAGTTCCACAAAACCGGAGAAATTCAGCATTTATAGTTACCTAAACTAAACTTGGCCCCCAGATGCACTGATTATGACATCACATAAGACATCACTCATGACATAGCCAGTGACATGACACTGATGACATCTCAAATTACATCACTGTGGACATCACTGATGATGTCATTCACATGCAAATGTGTTTTCCCTTCAATATCTCCTAATGTTATGGGCACATTTTAACCAAATAAACGAAATCGTAATCTGTGAACCGAAATCTAGCTTTCTGCCAAATTTCATGTAATTCTGTCCAGTAGATCTGGTTGTAGTCATGTCTAAAGATCCTATGAAAATTAACATGAGAAACACAACTTTTTTGACCTGCCCTTTTTCTTGGCTCCTGCTTGACGAATTACCCAGAAACTTTCTGTGCACAACAAGAATCACCACGACACTTTTTTTTGGAAACTTTTGTGAAGATTTGTCAAAAGGTGCCAAAGATATAGGCAAGTCAAAAAACGCTTATTCTATGGAAACTAGTTCCTAACTATAACTACCTCCTAGCAACCGCTAATAAGTTATATATATATATATATATAAAAATATACATACACACATATATATTATTTACTATGTATATATATGCATACATATGTATACATGCATACAAATATGTTTATGTGTGTGCGTTTGTGTGAGAAATACTACAGGCCTGATTTGGAAAAGTGGCGCTGCACCCAGTGCAGCGCCACTTTTCTTGCGCCCTTTAGGGCCCCCCTAATACCATCATGTATGCACTGTATCTAAGATACAGCACACCATGGTATCAGTTAGGGGAACTAGTGTCAAAATTTATGACGCTAGTTCGGAGCTTTGCAGCATTGGCGTCAAAGATTTTGACACTAATCCTGCAAAGCCTGTTGAGGCCCATTGTGAACGATGGTGTACCTCCTTTTAATGGCGTTTCTTGGCAGACGTTAAAAGTGACAAAAAAATGACGTAAAGAAATCTCTTATATTTCTTTAGGCCATTTTTTTTACCACCCACTTAATGGCGGAACGCCCCTTTTGCATACATAGGGGGTCATTCCAACTTTGGCAGGCGGCGGAGGCCGCCCGCCAAAGTTCCGCCGCCAGAAGACCGCACCGCAGTCAAAAGACCGCGGCGGTCATTCTGGCTTTCCCGCTGGGCTGGCGGGCGACCGCCAAAAGGCCGCCCGCCCGCCCAGCGGGAAAGCACCAGCAACGAGGATGCCGGCTCCGAATGGAGGCGGCGGAGTTGCTGGTGTGCGACGGGTGCAGTTGCACCCGTCGCGATTTTCAGTGTCTGCCAAGCAGACACTGAAAATCAATGTGGGGCCCTGTTAGGGGGCCCCTGCAGTGCCAATGCCAATGGCATGGGCACAGCAGGGGCCCCCAGGGGCCCCACGACACCCGTTCCCGCCAGCCAGGTTCTGGCGGTGAAAACCGCCAGAACCAGGCTGGCGGGAAGGTGGTCAGAATCCACATGGCGGCGCTGCTTGCAGCGCTGCCGTGGAGGATTCCCTGGGGCAGTGGGAAACCGGCGGGACACCGCCGGTTTTCCGTTTCTGACCGCAGCTGTACCGCCGCAGTCAGAATGCCCATGGAAGCACCGCCAGCCTGTTGGCGGGGCTTCCGCGGTATGGACCGCCAGGGTCAGAATGACCCCCATAATGCCTGGCGCAGGCATAATGTAGCACAAAGGGTTGCAAAGTGGCGCAATGCAGGCATTGCGCCATGTTGTAAGTTTTGTGTGGCAATTTAGTCCTTACTGGCCCACATTAGCATAAAAAAAAAAACGCTAATGTGGCACAAGGATGCGGTCTGGGCCTCTTAAATCTGCCCCTACCTGTTTGCCTGGACCAAATGTAAAATAGAGCAAAGAGGAACAATTAATATTCGCATTATATTTAATGCATCTTTGTTGTGAAAATGTAAACAATAGGCTACGAAGCATTCTCTCAGTACTTCCTTTTACACTGATACTGGACAGCAAATATTCCATTGAAGCAAAATATACATCCAATTAAGCATTTTTAAATAACCACTGGTCTAGATGGTTTTATCCACAGTAAAACCTTTCCTTTCAAAGAGTAGACAATACTTTGAATGCCTCTCATGCGTTATAAAACTTGAAATAGCAAGCATTTTAATAATTGTATACACTTTCTCTAAAAAAAATTCAGGCTCACCTCCGGAAATGTCAACTTTGCTGGAAAATAAATCCTACTAATAACTATGAAAGTAAGGTTAAAAGACTGGAGTTTGGGACATTTATTATTCATGCAAAAGCATTCTATATTTAACCTACTTAAAATCCTACTATTTTACCTAGAGACATTTTGAAGGTGTTCAAAGGTCTGGAACATACTGATATAGCAATCTTTAAGGAACCAGCATCAGAAGATTAGTCTAAAAAATCAAGGATACGTTTTCAGACCAGTGAGATAAAACCCATATGGCTACCCAATCAGCTCTCCTGGATAGCACTCTGGACAAGGCAGGTTCTCCACTATGTTGAGGCCTTCCTATAGGCAGTGGGAAGGAAAAGGATTTTAGTGTGATGCAGAGAGATGAATCTGACACAAAGTCATGGTGATTCTTTTCCCTTTCTACTATTAGAGCAGTTTTATGAGGAATTTCACCTATTGAATACAAGTTTTATGAACATTTCCTTTTATTAGCAGTATATCCCAAACTCGTTTAAAATTGCATGGGGAAGCCACTGATGAGAAAATCCTCCTTAGTAATTATTGCCTGGTATAAATATCCTGATACTAAAGATATCATTCAGGGAGCACTCAATTACAAGTCCACCATCTACGGAATCCATTAGGTACACTGTATGAAAAGGAGAACTTCTCGATATAGTATACACATCTTCCTTGTTGATTCCATTTTAAAAAATCATACAGCCACCATGGTTCGTTGAGAAGAACTTCTACAAGGCAGTAAGTAACAATACACATTTAAAAACATACATACATTGACATGTTGAAAACACTAGATTAAAATCGAGCCCAGTTTTGACCATAATCTTAAAAACAGATTAATCACAATGTCCAATTCATAGTTCAGCTCGCCAAAAGATATAGTTGCCTCATCCTATCATATAGTTGTAGAAAGCACTAATTACATTATAACAGTCTGGTGAGCCGCCTGATGTACTGACCTCCTGAAAATAATCAGTGCATAATTTAATAAAGAAAAAAATTAGAAAGAGAAAGAGCAAAGCGTAAACACAAAAACACAATGTGCAATGAAATTACCAATTCAAATGAAAAATATATCACTTTATAAAAGGTTATTCCCATTTCCGTTGTGAAAAAAGTTAATGATATGATGAATAATGGCACATAGCTTTAGTCACATAACCAGACTTTTGCGATTGAGGCCCATCCAAAAGCTCATCCATTAAGAATTCAGAGTTCGCCAATTTCATCCTCAGTATTCAAATTTAATTCAGTGGTAAAAGCAGGTGTTAATACCTACACAACTGGTTATACTATTAATGACCTAACTCCAACTCAACGGTATTAATAGCCCGTTCAAAAACAAGGCAGTTTGTAGTGAGTCAAATATTTCACAAAATGACTGCTAATTTTGTCAAATGAAGGCAAAATTACACCCCAAAAGAGATGAAATTAGTTCCACAATAGCTCTTATACACAAAATATCATGACATTATCAATCCATCGATAATTAAACCTGAAAATGCTGCCTACCCATTCGTAAAAAAGGAAATCATTATATTAACACATTATCCCATCAACCTGCATCAAGACTGATTGGTCTGAACAATGTGAGCCGTATATAAGGCCACCACTTGGTATACTGTTCGTATTCCAAATGGGGAAAAGTTAGTTATATGTTTTTCATCACATGAAGCCAGCAGCCAAAAATAAGGACCCTAGATTTCTAACACTGTGACATGCAGTTTTCAGTTCATGGAGTCTCAACAAGTCCATCAGTACTAATCTGCTATCATATTGACTTGCCCCTGAAGACATCCTGCAACTGAAAACATCCTGTGTTGCTGACAATAATCCAATAATGCCTTTCTGTTTCTGCTAGAGGTTTTGATTTTGTGTCCCCTAGGCTGTTGCCACAATTTAATTCTGTCAGACTGACCATTCTCAGAAGAATTGCCTATTTCCCCATTCCTTTTGTTAAACTTTCGATGACAGAGGAGCATGCAAGAAGTCATAAACAATTGTCTGGAGTCCTTCTCTAGTCATCTTTCCCCTGTCCAAATTGCTTCACATCGGGCGTCCCAGCCTGTCAGATCTGCATCTGATTCTTAAACAAGATCTAAAGAAATATGACATTTGGGCCCATATGTATACTTTTTTAGTGCCGCATTTGTGCCGCTTTCTGCCGCAAAAACGGCACAAACTTGCAAAATACAATTGTATTTTGTAGTTTGCGCCGTTTTTGCGTAAAAAAATACAATTGTATTTTGTAAGTTTGTGCCGTTTTTGCGTCAAAATGTGGCACAAGTGCGGCACTAAAAAAGTATAAATATGGGCCTTGGTGTGGCTGTTCAAAGCTTCTATAAATATATAATCTATCCTACATTTTAATTCCTGCTTTTCTTCTCTGTCTAAGGGAAGCACATGAGAGTAACTTAACCCCTTTTGTAAATACTTTGGGCCATATTTATACTTTTTGATGCAAAACTGCGCTAACGCAGTTTAGCGTCAAAAAGTTTAGCGCCGGCTAACGCCATTCTGAAGCGCCATGCGGGCGCCGTATTTATTGAATGGCGTTAGCCGGCGCTAGCAGACCGGCGCTCCCTGGTGTGCGTGGAAAAAAACCACGTACACCAGGCAGCGCCGGCGTTGGGGAAAATGGCGTTAGGGCGTCTTAAAATGGGGCAAGTCAGGTTGAGGCAAAAAAATCGCCTCAACCCGATTTGCGCCATTTTTAACGACGCCCAGACGCCATTTACATGACTCCTGTCTTAGTAAAGACAGGAGTCATGCCCCCTTGCCCAATGGCCATGCCCAGGGGACTTATGTCCCCTGGGCATGGTCATTGGGCATTGTGGCATGTAGGGGGGCACAAATCAGGCCCCCCTATGCCAAAAAAAAATATTTAAAAAAAAAAAAACTTATACTTACCTGAACTTACCTGAATGTCCCTGGGATGGGTCCCTCCATCCTTGGGTGTCCTCCTGGGGTGGGCAAGGGTGGCAGGGGGGGTCCCTGGGGGCATGGGAGGGCAGCTGTGGGCTCATTTTGAGCCCACAGGTCCCTTAACGCCTGCCCTGACCCAGGCGTTAAAAAGAGGCGCAAATGCGGCTTTTTTTGCCCCGCCCACTCCCGGGCGTGATTTTTGCCCGGGAGTATAAATACAACGCATTTGCGTCGCAGTCATTTTTTTAGACGGGAACGCCTACCTTGCATCTCATTAATGCAAGGAAGGCGTTCACGCAAAAAAATGACGCTCATTCCTCATACTTTGGCGCTAGACGCGTCTAACGCCAAAGTATAAAGATGGCGTTAGTTTTGCGCCGAATTTGCGTCGATAAAAGCGACGCGAATTCGGCGCAAACGGAGTATAAATATGCCCCTTTATTTTAACATGTACAGGACTTTCTAATAGAGAGGCCTAGGGAAGATTGCCTGAATGGATTAAACTAGCTGCCTGAGAACTATGTGGCAGGCTTACAAAGTGTGTTTCAACTTGATCCGGATGTCTTTCTCCTTTACCACTGAAAGTCTCAGCACAGCTTCTTCTGAATCTATCAGAAAGCCCAAGAAGTCCATGTTTCTTCAAGGTGTGAATCTGATTTCTCCTGGATTATTATGATTCTCAGACTCCGCAGTATATATACTGCCTCTTGAACTTGGGACACTAGAAATGACACGTGAAAACAATAACCTCTAAGTAAATCTCCATTTGAATACCCTTTGATCTTAATAATGAAGCCACCAGCCTCAGGATCATTGTAAAATGCTGAGGGGCAAGGGAAACAAGAAAGGGTGGGGAGTTCAATCTGTACACTTAGCCGTCCCATGAATCTGCAGGTATTTCCTGTGATGGTGCAAAATGGTAACCAAAAGAAAAGCATCTTTGAGATCAAAATGTCATCAGCCAATCCCCCCGTAAAAGGATGTCCCTCAGGCCTATGACAGTTTCCATCTTGTAAAAAACAAAATTGTTCAGTTCCCTCAGGTTTATAACTGGCCCCAACCTATTGTTTTTCTTTTGAATCAGAAAAATACACCAAATGGAAACTGCATCTGTCTATTGATCCTTTTACTGATGATCTCTTACTTTGGAGATGAGATCAGCAACAAGGCATTTAGCACTGAAGAGCAATAGGAAGAATATCTACTCTAAACCCGTTCACTGTTTGGCGTTCACAAGGGTCCTGTGAAATAGCCCATCATTTTTTTAAATAGAGGTAACCTGCCTCCAACTTTCACCAAGGAAGGAGTAACAACATTTACTTATAGCTCTCCCTACTCTGGTTTGTTCTCAGAATGGGCGCAAGTGTCCTCCTCTCCTTCTCTGGAATAAGAAGATTGGCCTTGGGAAGGTGCTCTGCTGGTTGTCTAAGGTCCTGTAATACCTTGCATGGCAAGTGTGTCGGCCTGCACCTGTACCCATCGGTCCTTGGAGGTACCAGTTAAAAAATAACCATAAGAGAGGAATGTTCTTTGTCAAGAAATGTAAAAACCTGTACAAAGTTGTTGTTGGACCTACCATCCTTGACGAGGTTTTCCTCCAACTTTTTGCCTTCAATCCTCCTGTTTTAGCAGACTTTGGGCCAGATGTATCATTATATCCAATAGTGATTACCTAATTGCGATTTTTTGCGAATCACAATTAAGTAATCGCTATTGGTATGTATGAAACTCCAGGAGTTTCATACTGTTATTCACAAGGGCTTGCAAAGGGACCTACCTCATCAATGTTCATCAGGTAGGTCGCAATTTGCGAGCCATTGCAAATGGCTACAATCACAGGGGTGGTGGCCTGCTGGGCTCAGCAGACCACCATGTCTGTGATTGCGTTTTTTCAATAAAGCAATGTTTTTTTGTAAATGCAGCCTGTTTTCCTTGATGTGTTTAAAAATGAAAAATGAAACGTTTTCTTTTCATTATTTAAGAGTAGGCAGTGGTCCGTGGGACCACTGCCCGCTCTTAAAAAACGTTTTTGCATACATTCACAAAGGGGAAGGGGTCCCTTGGGGACCCCTTCCCCCTTGCAAATGGGTTACCAGCAATTTGAAATTGGTGGTAACTGCGATTGTTTTGCGACCACATTTATGGTCACAAAACAATCATACATACCTCTGCGATTCGGTATAAGGAAGGGACCCCCTTGACACACCCCTTCCTAATACCAAATAGGAATGTAGTCACAAATCTAATTTGCAATTCGGTAACAAGTTACCGATTCGCAAATTGGAATTGTTACATAACAAAATGCAGATTTTGCGATCGCAAACCGGATCACAAAACACTCTGATAGATCTGGCCCTTTGTTTTTGTTGGCATTGAGACTCTGCGGCTCGCTGTACAATTGCTAACCAGTGCTCAAATGATTGTGATCTCTCCCTAACACTGGTTAAAATTGGCTTACACCCATTTTGCACCTTAAGTTTACTAAAGTCTCTAGTAAAGCAGTAAAACATGGACCCAGGACCTGCAAATTAAATGCTACTAGTTGTCCTGCAGCACTTATTTGGCAACCCACTTAAGTAGCCTTTTTGAAAAGGCCTGCCATTGTAGTCTATGTGTACAGTTTTAAACTGCCATTTCAGCATGGCAAAATAAACCTTTTATGAGGCCTAAACCTTTTGTGTAAATACATATAAGTCACCACTAGGGTAGGCCCTAAACAGCCCACTAGGCAAGATGGTGTGTATTTAGAAGTTGAACACCTACTTTTAACTTTTACATGTCCTGGTAGTGAAAAACTCTTTACATTATTTTTCAGTACTGCAAGGCCTCCCTCACCCAAGGGACACATTGGTGTTATCGCCTTACGTTTAAAATGTTGAGTTTTGTATCTAAAGAATTGTAATTTGAAACCCTCTTTAACGTTAAAGTCAGATTTTAATTTTTAAAATGCCACTTTAAGAAACTTTGCATTTTCTTATCCTAACCATTTGGTGCCTGCAGCCTATATCCTGTTCACATGGCTAGATGTAGCGGGCAGCCGGTCTTTGTGTATTACACCTATGCAGTGGGACAAAGGGGCATAGGTGGGGCCATCTCTGACTTGATAGGGGGCTGAGCTGTCACCTACTATACTTTCACATCAAAAAGACTCAGCCTCAACACACTCACAAATGGTTTCACACCAGTCTATGGTGCTCCCTAGCAAACTAGGTCCAGGACTGGAAGACATGAAATTCCAGACACCTTTGTGGGTATAAGCCTCTAGAAACTTCTGCTCCTTCAAAGCTCGTACCAGGTAGAGATAATGGACCCTCAATCCCAACACATCAATACACTCTTGGACCTGTGAATACTACATAAGAAGGACACCCTGCTGCCCTGCTTGCTGAGACTGAAAACTGGACCTGCACCCTTCTTACCAGGCTAAAGTGACTTCAAGGGTCATCTGACTGACCTCTTCTGAGATACAAGGTCCAGAGGCCTTCCTGCATCTGCCCAGCTGACCTGCTGCCTGGAACTGCAACTGGACCTGCAATTGGAACTGCCTGAGCCCTGTTGGTTTCTGCCAGTGTGATATCCTTATTCCCAAGAGGTGCCTCTCAGGTCCTGGACCCTGGTGTAGCATTAGTTGAGATTCCTCTCCAAGAAAAGGACAAATTCTGAAGTTCTGAGGTCTTTGTGACTACGAACAGGCTCGTTCATACAAAGATCTTGCTATCTACATCAACCACCAATGCCAAGTTCTAGTGAACCTGACTCTTCGCACTACAGCAACCACCAGCAACAATGTGAGAAGTGAACTGTGCTTTACATCATGGACAGCCCACAGTTTGCTGCCAACGCAAATCTCCAGCAATGACTTTCCACGACACCCAACAGGTTATGTCCACGAACCCCATCCTGCTCTCCACTACATCGACAACCATTTATGATGCAGTGCTAGCTTTTCACAGCTTCCTCCAGTACAAATGGAACTCTTTTCACTGGACTTTAGAAGGGACTAGCCTGGTTCCTGTATCTGGCCCATGGTCTTTTGCGGTCGGCCTGAACTTGTGGCTTTTCCTCGGTCTCGCACAAGTAGAAATTGTGAGTGACAGTTTGTGCTTTTAGGCACTTTACTTACCTTAAGTATTTGAAATTGCATTTTTCTGGTTCTACTGATTGAAATTTTGCCGTCTTGGTGTCACATAATTTATTACATTTTACTCAATTTTTCTAAATGGTTGTGGGATTTTTTTGTGTTGTGTTTTTCACTTTATTTCTGTTTGTGTACCAAATATACTTTACAGATTAACTCTAAGTTAATCCTGACTGCTTTTGTGCCAAGCTACCAGGGAGTTAAGCACAGTTCATTTGGGGAGTGCTTGTTGTTAGAAAGTGGGTCTTTAGTTGGCAGAGGTGTGCAATATGTCCAGGTAGAGACCAGATCCTAATTCAGGGTTAGTCAGATACACACCCTAAAATAACCTTTGCTCACCCTCCAGCAGCTTCGCACAGAGCAGTGAGACTTAACTTAAGAGACAATGTGTAAATTATTAGTGCCACACGTAAATTACAGTAACACAGTGAAAACACCACAAAAAGACTCCTCACTGGTTTAGCTAAATGAAAGATACATTTATGAGTAAAACAAGACCAACATGACAACATTCCATTCAGTAGAACTTGAGATATACAATTTTAAACAAGAAACTGCAATAGAAAGCAGAAAGCTTAATAGCACTTACCAGTTACTTGAGGTCGCTCTGGACCGGGGTAGATCCAAACTTCAGGCTGACCATGAAGTAGGGTAGGACATCTACAGGACTCATGAAGGGCCGACTGAAAAAATACCGTAGATGGAGAGTTGGATCGACGTCAATGAGGCGATACAAAGGTGATGTGTCGATTCTGATGCACGCAATCAGGGAATGCGTCGTCGTCGAGCTGCACAGTCATCAATTCCTTCTCCTTGAAGTGCGGCGTCAAACCTTTTGTGATGAGGAAGATACATCTTTATGAAGCTGCACAGCGGGTGATGGTGGTGATGCATAGTCAGGGCTGGTGGTGTTGCATCGATCTTGAAAAGTGCATTCAGACATGTGAAGCCCTCAGCAGCACTGGTGATGCGTTGGAATTGAGTAGTTCCAACTGACACAATAGCGGAGGTGCATCCACTTTTGCAAACAAACAGATGCCAAAATCACTTTTGAGGCCCAGGACTAGATTGACACCTCTTGATAAGGTAGGACTCACAAGAGGCAAGCCAACAAGTCCTTCGAGTCACATAGGTTCTTGGAGGATGCATAGAGGCAAGTCCATTATTTCTCTTTCCCGGGAAACAGGCAGCATGCCAACACAGCAAAGCAGTTCAGCAGAGTGGCAGTCCCTTCTGCCAGCACAGCAGTCCTTCTTCCTTGCAGAATCTCCTCAGATCCAAACGTTTACTGATTTGGTGGTCCAGTCCTTAAACCTGTGCCTTTGAAGGGGGGAGACTTAAAAGAGAGGCCTTTGAAGTGTACAATGTCCTGCTCTTCCTTCCCTGGCTCCATAAACTCTACATGGGGCTAAGCAGCTCTTTTCGTGGGGACAGAAACATCCCTATGGGTGCAAGTGTCAACTCGGCCCTTCTAACTAGCCTAGGAAGGCCTGTCAACCTGGTGATGGGCCACCACGATGTAAATGTCACACCCCAGCTCCCTTTGTGTGTGACTGTCTAGAGGAAATAGACACAGCCTAGCTGTCAGCCACCCCAGACATATAATCGGAGACAGGCAGAAGCACAGAATGGTTAAAGTAAGAAATTGTCAACTTTCTAAAAGTGGCTTTTTCAGACTTACAATTTAAGATTTAACTTCATCATGAATTCTGATTTTAAAATATGAGCCCAGAAAAACCAAACTCTAAATTACTATCTTTTCCCAAAAATTACACTTAAAGACTGTCTCAAGGTATTTCCAATTTTAACTTTTAGAAAACATGGGCCTTGCAGTAGTGAAAAATGAATTTAATAGGTTTTCACAACCAGGACATGTTGAACTTAAAAGTACATGTCCACATTCACACCCCACTTATCCACAATTGGCACACTTTGGGTCCCTAAATACAGCTTTAATAAGAAGTCCTCTTCCTGACCTCAAGTTATGGTTTAATTGAGGGAGCATGAACCAGTGCAACATTTATGTGTTGGCTCCTCCAATAAATATTTTTCCTTTTTTCAAATAATCAAGGCATGAGATATACTTTGTTATTCCCAATATAATTTTCTATTTCTAATGTATAGCTGTTTGTATTGTAATTTGAGGATACAATTGATTGTTTGCCATTCGCAATGTTGGTTATATTAGATGTGCTATAAGCTCTCCGTCAGATAAGTGGGCTTGTAAAAGCGTTTGTTAAATGCATGGAAAGTTCCATTTCCTAGCTGTTACCTGTTCTTATGACAATGTTTGATCAGAAATTCACAAAAGCTCTCTGTAAAAAGTTATAACCATAAAATTAAAAAAAAAAAATCATGTCAATTCACTTGCATGACAACATTTGTGAAGGATTTGAGCTTATAATTACTGTCAGTGGAGTTTTTTTTCTGTTTTGCATCTTTCCAAAGTGGCATGTTCAGACTTTCAATTTAAAATCCATCCTCATGATATATTTTGATTTTACAATGTGACTCCAGAGACACCAAGCTCTAAATTTCTATCTTGTTGATATTAGAAATTACACTTAGTTTCAAGCTCATTCCAACATTAACTTGTTGAAGGGATAGGCCTTGATGTAGTGAAAAATAAATATTTCACTACAGTACATGTTAAACTTAAAATTACATGTCCAACTTTTCTAAATCCATTGAATCATGTCCTTGGGGCTAGCTACGGCCTATCTTAGGGGTGACTTACACGTAATAAAAAGGAAGGCTTGGACATGGCAACTGGGTGCACTTGCCAGGTTGAAGGGGCAGTTTAAAACTGCACACACGTTTAAGGGGCTACTGTAGTGGGTGGCACAATCAGTGCTGCAGGACCACTAACAGCATTTAATTTACAGACCATGGGCATATATAGCACACTTTACTAAGGACTTACAAGTAAATGAAATAGGCCAAGTGTGGATAACCAATATCATCCTGTGTAGGGTACAGGGCATCTGCACTTTAGCACTGGTTAGCAGTGGTAAAGTTCACACAATCCTAAAGCCAGCAAAACTGAAGTCAGTGAAAAAGGAGGTCGGAAGGTAAAAAGACAGGAGAAACAATGCCAAGAATGCCAGGTCTAACACTTGTGTTTCATTGTGACACGAATTGTGTTTCCTGCTTGAGTAGAGTAGAGTTTCACCCCCCTCAACCAATTTCTTACACTTCTAAATGTGCTTGATTGCTCAGCTTAGGGTCTATACTGAGCAGGAGACTTTCCTCATTTCAAAGAAACGCTCAGCATTGGTGTTTCTGAGGGAACACATTTCCCTGTGCCCCTAATTGGAAACAATAGCCTGGTGCGGGACCTCCTATGATGCTTTTGCACTACAGTCCCCAGAGTGCCAGGCAATCTATCCATGCATGAGGACCAGACCTTGTTGACCCCTTTCTTGGGTTCCTTACTGGCATTCAGCACTCATTTTCAGCCTAGTAGCATTGGCATTTGGGACCATCATGCAGGCCTTAATGTATTCATCCAGAAAGGGGTAGAAGAACCATTCAGGTGAATTTGGATGCCTGATCAGGCCAGGGTTGAAGGCAGCATTCCCTTCAGCATCCAAAAATACACTCTATGTATCAGATGTGGATTTCTTGGAGGAATCATGAAATCATCGTCATAATAAAAGATATTGCATAATGCATCATCCTTAAAAGAGTCACTGATTGAATCAAATAGTCTTTTGAATAGTTACCAGTAGGATTTATCTGGCAAATATATATAGTTTGGATCAATGTCCAATTCCCTTTGCAGAGCAGAACCAGAATATCACAGTGCTTAGTTTTGGGCAGTTTTTTTCCTACTGCTTGATGGAGAAAATTTGAAATGGCTGTACACCTTGACTGGCCTATGTCAGAGGCTACCAACTAAAAAGTGGGAGCAACTGCTTTAGCTATCAATATTTAAATATGATTTTTGAGCCTGAGGAGTAAAGAAAATTATATGGATTAAGGCCCATATTTATACTTTTTTAGCGCCGCATTTGCTCCGTTTTTGACGCAAAAGCGGCGCAAACTTATAAAACTCAATTGTATTTTGTACGTTTGTGCCGCTTGTGCGTCAAAAAATTACGCAAATGCAGCGCTAAAAAAGTATGAAAATGGGCCTACGTTTATTAAGTTTAAAGGTATTGTTTTCTGATACCCTTCCATTATCCAAATGGTGTTTATGCTTGTTTTCTCTTCTTTGATTTGATATTAGGGTTTTAGGGAACAGAACCCTATTTGTTGTTTTTCTTTAACACCACTGCCTGATATATATATATATATATATATATATAAATATCAAAAAGCTTTGCTTTTTCTTCCCGTTTATATAACCTGCTGGGAGTGCGCTTTCACATGAGGACAACTTCGTTTTTGATATATATAAATATATATATATTCAGGAAATACAGGTCACTTCTCGGTCACTACCCCAGACCAGTTGCACCACGGCACAAGAACAGACGACTCCCAATCCAATTTAAGATATTTGATGATTTTTATTGTTGTTTTTCTTTTTCGGGCATCATAATACTAAATTAAATAAAGTGCAAAACACATTTAAGGAAAAGAAAATGTATATATATATATATCACTGAAAGAAACAAAGGTTACAGGGACGTTATAGTGAGGTTCTGAATTTACTTGCACAAAACCTTAGAAATTCAGCAGTTATAGTTAGTTATTTCAAGTAACTATAACTCACGCCCCAAGGTAACTATAGCTCGCAATCTTGCCATGCACATTTTTCTGATCAATAATTTTATTGCAAATTTTGCAGTGATTATATCAAAGATGCCAAAGAAGGTGTTATCAGTGATATCAAATGGGGAGTAATTAACTGCTCATGCCAAATGCGTGAGTTATAGTTACCTTAGGGAGCATGAGTTTGGATACAGTGGGTGTTTTTTCAATTTTTCTTTGTATTCGTGAATCTGCAAGTGGATTCACAAATCCAGGATTTGTGGATCCATGAATTGGATGAAAAAAAAGGGCTGTAGTCCTTTCTAAATGTCCTATGGAAAAATGAATAGGGAAACACATATAGGGATCTCCCCTTTTCACTGCCCCTGCTAGACAAATCACCCTGAAACTTTCAAGACAGAAGCTGAACTTAGCAAAGTATAAGTATTGAAAATTTCATGAAGATTCATCAAGCGGCACCAAAGTTATTAGCAAAACAAAAAATGCCTTTTCTATAGAAGCTAGGTCCTAACTATAATTACCTATTGGTGACCAGTGACGTTATAGTTAGGTTCTGAATTAAGTTGCACGAAACCGGAGAAATTCACCTGTTATATTTAGAGTTATCTCAAACAACTTTAAGTTGTGCCCTATCATAGCTATAACGTGCTCTCAGAAATTCAAAACCTAACTATAACGACTCTGTGACCTTTACGTTTTTTCAAGTGAATTCATAAGGTTTTTTTTAAATTTTGTTTCCTAACTATAATGTCCCTGTAACCTTCGTTTTTTCAGTGAATTTATGTGTTTTTTTAACAGATTTTTGTTTTAATTGGTCTACTTTAATCCAACCACTACTGCGCAACCACCCTGCGGCCAGGCCCTGCAGCCAAGCCCCTATAACCACTCAGCCCTGCGCCACATATGGCCTTCAGCTGTGTGAAGCAGGAGCTGGCCACAGGGCCTGACCTGCTGCCAGGCCCAGTGGCCAAGCCTCTATGACCACCTAAAAAAAATAAGAGAGGGAGAGAGAGAGAGCTTTTTAAAGCTTTGATGAATGATATATTTAGGATGAGATATTTGCAGAAAAATTGAAAAGAAAAATGCTTTTGTCAAGTAAGTAGAGTGAGATCACCTTTCAGTATGTACCTTAAATATTTGAAGTTGAAAAGAAATTGAAGTATGGAAATGACCACAGTCACACCTACACTAGATCCCACAAACTTCAGTGTGACAGTCTGGACCTTAATTACTATGCCACAGTTGACTTATTAGTCTACAGTGTCCATATACAATTACGGCTTTCAACCCACAGATTTTGATGGCAAAAGCACACAAATGGTACATCACTAAAAATGCTTAACATTGAATACACTAGTAAATAAACAGACACACAGCATGAGATATCAGGACTTGAACCATCAATCTATTAAGTGACAGCCTAATATCAGTAAACCATTTTTTTTTAAACTAGAAGACCGCTGGGGGCATTAAATCCCCCCGGTCCTGGCTGGCTCCCGACTCCTGTGGGAATCAGCATTGCTCCCGCAAGCAGGCTCCCTGCTTACAGGAGCATTGTTTTCATCTGTTTCGCTGCACGCATATTTGCATGCAGGGAAACAGATGAGAACTCCACTTTTTGCAAGTATGAGCTGATTGACAGCTCCTGCTTGCAGAAAGCAGAGTTTGTATGCTTTTGCTTGGTTGAAGCTGTCAGCTCCCACCAAGCAAAAGCAAATAGCTATGCCCTGGGGTTTGGCATCCTGGGACATAGCAGGAGCTAGGGGACCCTAGGGGTTGGCGTTCCACAAGGCCATCATTGGCTTCTCGAGGGGGGCTTAGTGGCCCCCCTCCAACGTGAACTAACCCACGGGAGGTGATAGTCCCCGGGGCCAGCGATCCAGGACAGACTCCTTTCCTTCTTTAAATTAACCCCCAGAGAGGTGGCGTCCCCGGGACTGTGGGAGGGAGGGCACATAGTCCCCTGCATTCATTTCAGTTGAAGCCTCAACTGCAAGTTGCAGTCCCTAGGACAAGGGAGGTCTGTTCACCTATATAAATAAAAGTATTTTGCCTGGGGAGGTGGTGGTCCCTGGGGCACTGGGTGGCCACGTGGCCCCCCAGCATGCAAGGTGATATTTGCCTTTGGAGGTGGAGGTCTCCAAGGCTTCAGCAAGCAGAGGAGGGTGGCCCCTTGTGCCCCCTCCTTATGTTTGACATGCCCCCGGGGCATGGTTCACCAGGGGGCTTCATTAAAACAAGCGCAGGAGTCCTTGCTTGTTTTTTAAAATTTTTGCCAGATCCATGGATTCTCCGTAACTCTCGTACAAAATTCTATGAAATGCTTTTTTGCCCTGGTAGAGTCTATCTGGGATCTCAGTACCAGAGCAAAGGGGTCAGGGTGCCCCTGCCCTGGCCTCTTTTCTTTTTTTTAACCTTTTTTTTGGGGGACCAGAGTGAAGCCAAATACCAAGATGGCTGCCATCACTTCCTGGTTGAAGTGTTGGCAGCCAAAAAAATATCAGCAAAGGGACAGTTGGATCCACAGAGGATCCGTGTCCCTAGATATCTATATTGTTTGACCTTGAATATCTCCAACACTAATGAACAGATTTACGCCAAATTATAACAAGCACAATCTGCGCAACAAGTTATAACGTCCTGCCAAATATGGAGTAATTCTATTCCTATGGAAGCTAGGTGCTAACTATAACTACCTAGTGGCCGTTGCCACTGGGTAGTTACAGTTAGGACCTAGTGTCTCTAGAAAAAGCATTTTTTTACTTGCCTATATCTTTGGTGCCAGGTAATGAATCTTCTTGAAATTTTCCAAACAAATACGACGTTCACTTCAGCTGATGTATGGAAAGTTTCAGGGTAATCCGTCATGCGGGGATGAGAAAAAGAGGGGTCCCAAAACACGTTTTCTACATTTTAATTTCCATAGGGATTTTGAACAGGAATTGAGGCTGTACCGCTGGACTGAATTACACCAAATTTGTCAGAAAGCTAGGTCTTGGACCATAAAGACCCCTTTTTGATATTTGTTGTAAATTAATTCAGTTGTTTTTGAAACATTAAAGAAAAAACTAATTTGTATCTATTAGTATATGAAGGTTTCGTGAACCCTCCTAATCACATGCAGAGATCTGATTGGCTTCCAACACTTCAACAAGGAGGTGTTGGCAGCCATCTTGGGGCTTGGTTTCAGCCGAGTCCCAGAAAAGAGGGTGACACCCTGACCCCTTAGCTCTGGTACTGAGGTTCCAGAGGGAACCCCAGGGAAAAAAAGTATTTTAAAAAAAGGTTTTGCAGTGAATTCACGACGCAGTTGCAGATCTGTGGTAAAAAAGTTTTAAAAAACAAGCATGGTCTTTCTGTGCTTGTTTTAAGAAAGTTCCCTGGTGGTCCAGGTCCTGGGGGCATGTTCAAAATAAAGGAGGGGGTGCTCGGGGGCCCCCTCCTGGACTTATTTATGCCCCAGGGACTGCCATTTCTCTGGAGCTTAATTTCAATAGTAAGCTGGGGCTGTGCAGCCACCCACGTCCCGGTAACTGCCACCCTGCCCCTGGCTAATATTTAGCTATGTGTGGGGGGGACTGTGTGAACCCCCCACACAGCCCTAGGGACCACCAACTTCCTGGGGCAAGCACTGATTTACATGGGGAGGCTGTGCGCTCCCTACAGCCCCTGGGACCGCCAGCTCCCCAGGCAAACATTGATATACATGATGGGACTGCCCACCCCACCTGCAGCCCCCGGGGACTACCACCTTTCTGGTGTAAACGTTGATTTACATGGGGGGCACGCAACCCCTTTACAGCCCTAAGACCCCACCTCCCCAAGGATATTTATTTAAATTAAGGGGAGCTACACAACCCACCCACAGCCCTGGGACCACAACCTCCCTGGGGCTGAACTAAAAGAATGATGGTGCCACGCGGGCGCCCTTGTGGAGCCATAAATGACCCTGGGGACCGACATGTCTCAGGGTTGGCTTCTGCTTTGTCCTGGGTTGCCCACTCCCGGGACATAGCTGTTTGCTCTGAATTGGAGGGAGCTTTGACAGCTTCCTCTAAGTCAGAACAAACACTCCGGTTCCAGCAAGTGAGAGCTGTCAAACAGAATTGCTCTCCCAAACTGGGAGTTGCATCTTTAGCAGCTCCCTGTCTTTGACAGCAATGCTGGCTCCTGCAATAGACGGGGAGCCGGCTGGGACTGCCAGGGCCTTCAGGCCTGTTAAGGCCAGGCCCTGGGGTATGAGGTCCCCGGGGAAGAGATTGACTCTGGGTGGGAAGCCTCGTGACCCACCCCCCCCCCCAAAAAAAAGGCCAGGTTCTAGGGTATCGGGTCCCCGGGTCCCGAAATTGGCCAGTGAAGGGGGATGGCGTAGCCTCCCTCCTCAATTTAATAAAGGTCAGGCCCCGGGCGATGGGGCCTAGATCAGCCCTGTGAGAGGGGCAGTGCACCCCCCATTGAATTGTGGGTGCCGGGAGATGTGGACCCCAGGGGTGAAATCAGCCAGGGGAGGGTTGCTGCCTAGGCCCCCCTTCCTCACACTGGCCGTTTACCCAACAAGGTATCACTTACTAGCTAACCAGTAGGAAGTGCTCTCTCTTACACCCACTCTCACACCCACATAGACTCTCTCACACCTACTCTCACATCCAGACAGGCTGCACGGCCAACTCCCAATTTCCAAGGTTTTTTAATTCTATTTTCTAACTATAATGTTCTTGGAACCTTTGTTTTATTCCATGAATATATATAGATAGATTTGTTAACTTTGTTTTTTTCAGTGAATATATATTTATGACAGTAGACATAGATTCCGACATAACCCAATCACATCCCCAAAAACAAGGTCGGTGAGAGTTGCGGACACCGGTTACTGCTAAAATCACACTAGAAGGTGCTGCGGATCGCAGACACCGTAAAACACACACCCCAAGGCTTAATGTCTGCAGAAAGGTTTAATGGCAATGCGTTTCGATCTTAAAGAGATCTTCTTCACAGCCAGTACAAAAGCAACGTACACCACCACCTATAAACACAAATACATCTCGGCACAACAAAAACAGTGAAAAGACTATACCCCTATCACAGTCTCATGGAAGAAATAAATTGCTACAGCAAATTACGAATTTGAGATTTCATGTCATATAAGTCACAGCATAACATCCTAAAAATAAATTTAATTGATTACAAAATATGTGCCCAATTCAACATGAATATTCTTAATTCATAATATTCCCAAATCAAGGCCAAGTGGCTCTTCAATCCTCCTTTATAATTAGATATTTTATTTCAATTCAAAGAGACATCTACACAAAAAACTACCCAATACCTAGTTGTATACTAACAGTGCACTCCCAAATACATAAATATACAAAGTGCAACACAATGCTAAAAAATATAAATACAAATAATAATAAGGTTGATAGTCATCAATATAAAAAAATAAAATAATTGAAAAGACATGCAAAAATAAATAGAAAAACCCTTGCAATCACCTATCACAAAATACAGGACATAAAAAAGGACATAAAAAGCTGGTGTCAAATAATTGCACAAGGGAAAGGAGCCTCAAACAATATCCACTGAAAGTTCCTCAAAAGTGAGACCCAATGGGCCTTACAATTAAGACTCACAATATACCCTGACCCCATAATCCGAAATGTATTTTCCCTTTTGCCTCCTCTCACCTTGCCAATACCCTGTCAATACCAAAGAAAGAGAGTGTATCAGGATTTTGAGAGTCTGCTTGTTTCCAATGCCTTGCCACTGAGTAACTGTAATCACAATTCCTAATTGCCGTTAAATGCTCCAGAATAATTTTTTTACCAGGAAAAATGGTACTTCCTACATAACTAAAACCACATGGGCACATTAGAACATAAACACAGATATCACTGCTGCATGTGATGAATTTATTGATCTTTTGCCATTGACCATTGGGCAACAAATAGCTTTTAATGTTCCTAATACTCCTACATGCTTTACACTTCCCACACTTGTAGAAATCACTCTGTTTTGATAGCCAGCCATCACTGTTGGAATCTACTTTAATATCACTGTGCCCCAGTATCTCTCCCACTGACCTCGAGTTACGGTAGGTGCTCAAAGGATATGGGGAGACTTAAGCCCTCATTACAACCCTGGCGGTAAATGCCGTTTACTGCAGTGCAGAAGACCGCCAACATACCGCTGTGGCCGCAGAATCCTGCTACAGGTATTACAACCCACAGCTCGGAATCCGCCATAATACAGACACCCACACTAGTCCGCCACACCAAAGGTCAGTGATAAACCAGAAATTTGAAAGCAGGCCACAGAGAGACACTACCTAAAACAACACCAGTATCCACAGACAGACAACACCATCACTTACACAACATCCACGCACCTCAAACAACACACACCAACACATCCCCTCACACATCACAACACACACCACCTCACACATTACCCACACCACATCATGGCACCTCAAAGACACCCCAGGTTCTCTGAGGAGGAGCTCGGGTCATGGTGGAGGAAATCGTCCGGGTAGAGCTACAGCTATTCGGATCACAGGTGCAGCAGACCTCCATTGCAAGAAAGATGGAGCTATGGTGCAGAATTGTCGACAGGGTCAACGCAGTAGGACAGCATCCAAGAACACCGGATGACATCAGGAAGAGGTGGAACGACCTACTGGGGAAGGTGCGTTCCATGGTCTCCTGACACCAGATTGCTGTACAGAGGATGGGGATGGACCTCCACGTCCTCCCCCACAACTAACAACATGGGAGGAGCAAGTCTTGGCAATACTGCATCCTGAGGGCCTCGCAGGAGTAGCAGGAGGACTGGACTCTGGTAAGGCAAATCTTTACTACTTTATCCTCCACCCTACATGCATGCCATCACATACCCCACCCTTACCCTCACACCCATCACCCCAACAACCCACAGATACCCCACCAGCACAACCCACACACCCCAAAAACAAGCCCTGCATGTAACACCAATGCATGGACACCCATCACCAAAGCATGTCCACTACAGATACCCACACAGACCCCAAACCAACTATCACACAAGGACCAAGCCAAGAATGCAAGCACTAGAGTACAGGGTCACTCACCCATTGCACACAATGGCACACACAGATGCAATAATCATGCCTTTACACCCCTACAGGACCCCTACCCAACGTCACCGGACAGGAGGTGCCAGACATATCCAGTCCCCCCACAGAAGAGACCCAGAGTGTTGATAGCAGCTCTGCACAACTGGATCAAGATGACCAGCCCGGCCCATCAGGGACCTCTGGCCAGTCGGTTCCCCTGACACAGTCACAAGCCACCACAGAGCCTCCCCCCTCAGGAAACACCACCACAGCACCCACCCAGCAGGCCCATCCCTCTGTCCCCAGGACACGTCAATCAGCAGTGTGTCCACCACTACAGGGAACCCAGGCAACCCCACTAACACAGGACGATCAGGGACCTGGGGGCAATGGCAGTGGGCACACGGGTCAGGGGACAGAGGCACAGGACAACATGGAAGCTGGGAGGACTGCTGTGCGACAGGAGGAGGACTGGTCCAGGGAACTCACTCTCCACAAGGCACTCTCAGACATCATGGGAGCTTACCATAATTCCCTGGAGACGATGGCAACGGAACTGGCCAAGTTTCAGGAGACCCAGCGGCTGCAGGAGGAACACTACCTTGGGATCAGGGAGGACTTGAAGTCCATTAACAACACCCTGGTCACCATTGCAGGGGTGCCGCAAGACCTTGTCAACACCAGGAGGGACACAGTGGCAC
Source organism: Pleurodeles waltl (assembly GCF_031143425.1). NCBI lineage: Eukaryota > Metazoa > Chordata > Amphibia > Caudata > Salamandridae > Pleurodeles > Pleurodeles waltl. The sequence goes on along the minus strand of NC_090445.1, from coordinate 1,472,738,107 downwards.
AACAAGGGGCCCCTGACACTAGCCTTGACGATGAACAGCCCTCCACCCCCTGCAGATGGAGAACCACCCCACAAACGATCCCTGAGATGCAGGAACAAGACAGAGAACATTGCCAAGACCCCCGCCAGGAAATGAGACCCCCCTTCTGTCCCACTTTGTCACCCTGTCCATCCTTCAACTGCCATTGCTCCACTTCCCATGCCCCTTTGGACAATGCACCTGTGAAACAAATAGACTGGACTCTGCCATGGACATTCCTCCACCATCCCACCAGCCCATTTTACAACCCTGTCCACTTATTTGCACAGAAAGAAACACACTTCAATCACAAAACAATCTGGAGTCTGTCTGTGCTTTCACAAACGTGTAATTGCAATAACCATGGAATATAGCAATGTCAATTTACTTGTGCACATACCGATGTAACACAGCTGTAGGCCTGGAGGAAATATAGCAGAGGGCACAAAGTGGGACCAACATCTGTGAAATGGAAAGGCAAAGTTACAAGTCAGGGTCCATACACTGAGTGAAAATGATAGACTTATGCTAGCTCCTGAAATTGTATGAGATGTGGGAAGCATTGACATCTTCTTACCTGTGTCTCACTGGAAGTATTGCATGATTATGTTATTTTGGTTGTTCATCTGCCTCCTCTTCTTCACTGCCCACAGGGTCCACAGCTGCCACAAGACTACCAGCTGGTCCATCGTCCTGCAGAAAAGGCACCTGCCGTCGCAAAGCCAGGTTGTGCAGCATACAGCATGCCACGATTATCTGGCACACCTTCTTTTGGTGAGTAGTAGAGGGAACACCTGTCATATGGAGGCACCGGAATCTGGCCTTCAGGAGGCCGAAGGTTCATTCGATCACCCTTCTAGTTCGCCCATGTGCCTCATTGTAGCGTTCCTCTGCCCTTGTCCTTGGATTCCTCACTGGGGTCAGTAGCCATGACAGGTTGGGGTAACCAGGGTCACCTGCAAATATCGAGGGACAAGTGTTAGACACACACTAGCCCGTAGGGACAACCCCATACCCAGACACACTGTATTGGGTCCATGGCCTCACCTATTAGTCACACACGGTGCCTCTGGAGTTGCCCCATCACATAAGGGATGCTGCTATTCCTAAAAATGTAAGCGTCATACACTGAGCCTGGAAACTTGGCATTCACATGGGAGATGTACTGGTCTGCCAAACACACCATCTGCACATTCATAGAATGGTAGCTCTTCCGGTATCTGTACACCTGTTAACTCCTGCGGGGGGGTACTAATGCCACATGTGTCCCATGAATGGCACCAATGATGTTGGGTATATGTCCCAGGGCATAGAAGTCACCTTTCACTGTGGGCAAATCCTCCACCTGAGGGAACACGATGTAGCTGTGCATGTGTTTCAGCAGGGCAGACAACACTCTGGACAACACGTTTGAGAACATTGGCTGGGACATCCCTGATGCAATGGCCACAGTTGTTTGAAAGGAACCACTTGCCAGGAAATGGAGTACTGACAGGACCTGCACTAGAGGGGGTATCCCTGTGGGATGGTGGATAGCTGACATCAGGTCCGGCTCCAACTGGGCACACAGTTCCTGGATTGTTGCACGATCAAGTCTGTATGTGACTATTATGTGTCTCTCTTCCATTGTCGACAGGTTCATCAGGCGGAGGAGCATTGGCACCGGAGCAGGAGGGAGCTGCATCCCACTTGGCCCTGGAGGGTGAAGCTACGGAGTCTGAAGCCACCAGTGGGACTGAGGGCGAGGGGAGCTACACAGCAGGGACAGGAGCAGAGACCAGCGACAGCGACTCCTCCTCTGATGGGAGCTCCCTTGCGGTGGCGGGCCCCTCTGTGCCCACCGCATCAACAGGTACAGCCTCCAACCCCCTTACCAGCCCTGCCCTCCCAGCAGCCCCTCAGCGTGTGTCCTGTGCCCGCTCACCCAAGAGGGTGTGCATCTCCTTCGCCCCAGCCAGCCCTGCAGCCCTCAGTGAGGAGGCTATTGACCTCCTGAGATCCCTCACTGTTGGGCAGTTTACCATTGTGAATGCCATTCAGGGTGTTGAGAGGCATTAGCAACAAACAAATGCATACCTGGAGGGCATTCATTCTGGCCAGGCAGCCCAACAGAGAGCATTTCAGGCTCTGGCCTCAGCACTGATGGCAGCCATTGTCCCTGTGTCCAGCCTCCCCCCTCCAACCTCCTCCACCCAGACCCAGTCCCCTGTACCTCAGCCTATCCCAAGCACACCATCAGACCAGCATGCACACACATCAACACACAAGAGTGGCTCAGGCAAACATAAGCACCACACATCCCACAGGCACTCACACAAGCACCATACCCATGCACACATACCAACATCCACTTCCTCCACTGTGTTCCCCTCCTCCACGTCTCCCTCCTCCCTCCCAATCTCATCTCCACTCAGACCTGCATGCACTACATCCTCAGCCACTACCTCCATCACCAGCACGCCCATCACCACACACTGCTCACGTGCACTCACCACCCCGACTACCATTCACACATCCCCAGTGTCCTCTACCAGTGAGTCTGTGAGCACTCCTCCCAAAGTACACAAGCGCAGGCACACACCCACCCAACAGCCATACAACTCACAACAGCCTCCAGCCCATGCACCTTCACCCAAATTCAGCAGACGTACACCTCCTACAACCACTACCTCTACCTCCACTCCCAAACCCCCTCCATTTACCCATCCCAGTGTGTCTAAAAAACTTTTCCTGTCAAACCTTGACCTCTTCCCTTCACCTCCCCCCCCGTCCTTCCCCTAGGGCCAGGCTTTCCATGTCCCAGCCCAGCACCTCAGCCACCACATCCCCAGGCACAGTGGTGCCAGCAACTGCGGGGTCATGGAGTGCGCCAACCATCAGGGCTGCCAGTGTGCCACGTAGCGAGGGCAAGGACATTCCGCCACCTGCCAAGGTGAAAAAGGTGCCCACATCCCGGAGGGAGAAGCCGAAAACACCAGCCACCAGGGGTTCAGCGAAAACGAAAGGGGATAGTGGCAAGACGACTGCGCCACCATCAAAGGTGGGGAAGGGCCAAAAACTGAAGGGCAGGTCAGGAGAGGGCATGGTGGCACAGGCTGGGAGACCAGTGTCACACCTTCTGTCCACGTCGACGCCAACCTGTACGGTGGCGAACACCGCCACCTGCACCGCCAAATGCACTGCCACCTGCACCGCCTCGGGCACGTCTACAGCCGCTGTGACAGTCCTGAGCCTCTTCCCTGGTGGGCTGCCGTCCGCGGCTGCAGGAAACATCCTGCTTTCTCCCTCAGCAGGTGCTGACAAATGCCCCGCCACCACAGACCCCACCGCTGGCACTGCCGCCATAGACCCCGCAGCCAGCACCGCCGCCACATGCCCCCGCCGCCACAGACCCCACCGCCAGCACTGCCGCCACAGACCCCGCAGCCAGCACCGCCGCCACAGACCCGGCCGCCAGCACCGTTGCCACAGACCCTGCCGCCAGCACCCCCGCCACAGACCCCGCAGCCAGCACCGCCGCTACAGACTCCGCAGCCAGCACCACCTCCACAGACCCCACAGCCAACACTGCCACGACAGACACCGCCGCAAGCACCGTCAGCGCCCCTGCGACGCCTCGGACAGTGGCACCACCGCTGACATGCCTACCATCCCTAGTGGTCAGTCATCTGAGGCTGGTGGGGAGTTCCAGGACCCTGGGCAGCTTCCATGAAGCATTACTGTCATCACTGTTGTCACCTGCAGGTGGAATGCGAAGCAGCAGCAGTGTGGGGTATGTCGCTGCCTCCATGGCGTATCATGCTACCTGTACCTCGGCAATCTCGTGGCACACACACCCAGGTGAGGGAATTGTACTGGCCACACTGCAAGTGGAGCACTCTGGGCACCATGGCCCCCTCCAGAACCAGTGGAGAAAGGCATCCACTACCTCAGTCCTTGTCAGGATGAAGTACTCTGGGCACAAAGCCCCCTCCAGAACCAGTGGAGAGATACATCCACTACCTCAGTCCTTGGCAGGATGAAGCACTCTGGGCACAAAGCCCCCTCCAGAACCAGTGGAGAGATCCATCCACTACCTCAGTCTTTGGCGGGATGAAGCACTCTGGCCACAAAGTCCCCTCCAGAACCAGTGGAGAGATACATCCACTACCTCAGTCCTTGGCAGGATGAAGCACTCTGGGCACAAAGCCCCCTCCAGAACCAGTGGAGACTGACATCCACTTGAGAGACTGTGGCTTTGCACTCCCCAGGATAAAGCAGTGGGCAGCCCAGCCAATGGAGAGACTTGAGAGACTGTGGCTTTGCACTCCCGGGATAAAGCAACGGGCAAACCACCCACTGGAGAGAATTGAGAGGCTGTGGCTTTGCACTCCCCAGGATACATCAATGGGAATGGAGCCTCTTCGTGCAGCAGTGGCGTCGGGCGTTCATCTGGCTGAGGTGCCCCCCTCCCCCTTCCCCTCCCCCTGAGGTGCCTGTTTCATTTCGATCTGATGCCCTAGCAGTGTTGTCTCCGTTTCCAGTCAGGTATCATGTGTGGGCTTCGCCCATGCATTTGGGCCCAGTGGTCCACGGACAATGATTGGTGCACTATCCGGACTTGTGTAGTTGGTGTACATAATTGCGTTTACTGGATTTTGAACTTTGATCATGAGATTTCACATGATTACATTCGTTCAAATCAATTCCTTTTGTCCTTGCGTTCTTCCGGGGGTGGGGGTGTGTGAGTGTACTGTTGCTGCATGCATTTGTGTGTATGGTGTTGTGGGTGGGGGTGGAGGTGTTGCGTGTTGCATGTGTGTGTCACTCTCTTTTCCCTCCTCCCTCTCCTGTGTTGTAGGTGCAGTACTCACCTTGGTCGTCGCTGCCATCGTTGGTGCTCCTGATAGAAGAGAAGGAAGACCAGCATCAGCAGTATCTGCAATTCGGGCTCCATGGCATCCTGCTTCCTCGTGGGGTGTGGAGAGGTGAGTGTTTTCCCTTCTGTGTACTGTTTCCGCCGTGTTTTTGTTCACGTTGATTCTGCCCCAGAAAAGGTGGCGGATTGGCATCTTGTGATTGGGTGGGCGGTACATTGTCTTCCGCCTGCCTGTTGGCAGTTACCACCCCGCTGTTTGTTTGTACAGCCGTGGCGGTCGGAATGTTAAAGTGTCTGTCTATGTCGGCGGTTTCCGCCACGGCCGTAATCCCATTTTTTTCTCCACTGGCCTGTTTGCGGTATTACCGCCGCTTTAACACCAACCGCCAGGGTTGTAATGAGGGCCTTTGTGTCCAATCACAGAATCAGATTTAACCAAATGCCAATGCTTGGAGATCATTATCCTTATTTAATTTAATTCTGCATTATAAGTAGTAATCAGTCTCACCTTCCCTTCGTCACTAATGGCCCTAGGTTTCTTAGCAAAAAGATCCTTCCTGGAAACCGTACTTACTCTCTCTTTGGCTGACAATAGTACTTTACGGAGATAACCTCTTGCTTGAAATCTATATAAAATAGTAGTCTCTTTCCTCTCGTAGGCCTCAGTGCTGCTGCTATTGCGTCTAGCCCTAAGGAGTTCCCCATAGGGAATGCTTCACTTCATCTTATTCAGATGGTGACTATGCGCATGCAACAAGCTGTTGGCTGCTATTTTTTTTATGATGAAGAGAAGTCTGAACCCCACCTTCCTTGATTTCCACATCCAAAAAGTGCATTACACTATTGTGTACCTGATGTGTGAAAGATAAGTTCAAATCATTGTGTGAAATATATGACAAAAAGTCCTGTAAGAGGCTTCTGGGACCATCCCATATGATAAAGATTGAATCAATATATCTTGTCCAGAGTGATATGTGTCACATCCAACGTTCATTGTCCTCTGACCAAATGTATTGCTGCTCCCACCTACCCATTAAAATGCCTACAAAACTTGGGGCAAAGCAACTACCCATCGCTGTCCCGGTAACCTGTCTAAACTATTTGTTATTAAAAAGAAACAAATAGTTACTCAAACAAAATTTCAACATATCCAATAAAAACATGATCACACAGATGGATGGCTTTGTCCCGAAAAAAATGTCTGCAAGCCCCGATCCCCAGCTCATGATCAATGCAAGTATACAATGATACAACATCAATGGTAACCAGAAGATATGTGGGCTGCCAGGGTACTGCCTCCATCTTAGAAATAAAATCGGCACTATCCCTACAAAAAGAGGGTACATTTAATACATATGGTAATAAATAGAAATCCAAATAAATAGTGGTTGGCTCTAAAAGACTTCCCTTAGAAGAAATAATAGGTCTGCCAGGTGGGTTGGTATCACTCTTGTAGATTTCAGGAAGCATGTAGCAACATGGTGCCTCAGGTTTCTTCACATATAAAAATTGAATTCATTCATTGAAATCATTTGTGCTGAGCAAACCTTGTTCTCTCCAATCACTGAGCTTGCAGTGATAATGAGAAGTCAGTTGTTTATAGGCCTCAAACCCTGAGATCTCATAATCCTTTATTCTTGTTAGTTGCCTGTCAGCCTCTTGCAAATATTGCTGTACATCCCACAAGACTACATTACCTCCATTATCGGAAGGCTTGATAACAACACTGGAATCCTGTGATAATGTATGTAAAGCTAATTTTTGTGATACACTCAGATTCTCTGCAAAACGGTTACTACTACTCCTCTGCCAAATCGTTAAGAGATCTCTGATTACAACATAAAGGAAAAGTGTCTATATTGGCATGTGGAGTGTTGAGGTTACATCTTGATTTGGGTTTGAAAGGATTAGTATCTGCCCTATCCAATTAAAGATTCATAGAGACCAAAAAGTCCCTTTCCATGTTTAAAACCAACCCCCCATGTTTCAGTTAATGTAAAACCAGCAACTCCTCAACATCACTCAGACATAAATGATCAAAAGTATGATCTACATTAGAGCTGATAGAAGGAATCTTTGGGCATTTGTCCTCTTGCTGTGAGAAGTTTTCATCAATTTCAACATACAACAAAATAAGAACGTATCAATTTGAGTTCTACAAAAGTCCATGTTAGCTACAGGACAAAAAGACAAGCCTAATTCTAAAAGGGATTGTTCACTCTTGTTCAGTTAATGTGTCAACACATTAATGGCAGTTAGTTGATTCTCACCCATCATTTCTTCTTTGTCTTCAATATTGGCCTCCCATGCAGCATTGCAGGTTTGTCTCTTTTTCCCCTCCTCTCTGGGCTTTCCACCTTGTTCTTGTCTATGCCTTTTTCTCCTGCCAAGGTTTTTTTTGTGGGCCCCGGCTTTGTTGTAAAAAATTATACGCTTCCAAGGTGGACAGCGGTAATAAATCCCTAATATTGGTGTTTGGCTGTTCCTCAAAATTTGAGTAAATCTCAGGTCCTAATTCAGATGTAACCAATTCCTGTTATCTTAGAGCCCCTCCTTGCTTAAACTGTCTAACATCATTGTCAAATTTTCTCCAAATGTAAGAATCCAGCCTGAAGCATAAACCTGTTTGTCCTATAACAACGTTCTCCTTTTCTTTGCCTGAATTCCTTGTTCATATTTATTAAGCCTCTGCTCAATTTCAGAGCTGACCCTCTTCATTTCATCCTTCTTTGGATGCTGATCCAGTATTGCTTTCACTTTAACAATCTCCTCACCCCAAACCCGGGTGGGACCCCTGACATTAGTGACAAGACTAGCAGTACAAGGTAGCGTGATAGTAGCCAAGAGGCTTACTGTGTGCGTGCATTCTCCTGCACGCTAGTGTCCATGGCCACATTGTTCTGCCATTCCATTGGAGCTCAGCTGTATGCCAAATCACATAACTTCAATGGCAGCGGGAGCCAGGTTACACAAGTCACTGAGCATAGATTCTGGCATTACCCAGCCACATCCGCCATAACAAGGTTGGTGAGAGTTGCGGATGCTGCCCACGGCTAAAATCACACTGGAAGGTGTTGCGGACCGTGGACACAGAAATACGCGCACTCCAAGGCTTATTGTTTGCAGAAAGGTTTAATGGCAACGTCTTGTGATCTCAGAGAGATCTTCTTCATAGCCAGTACAAAAGCAAAGTGCACCACCACCTATTAAAACCAAAACTTCTCAGCACAACAAAAATAGTGAAAAGACTATACCCCTGTTACAGTCTCATGGAAGAAAGAAATTGCTACAGCAATGTTCAAATTTCAGATTGCTTGTCCTATAAATCACAGCATAACATCTGAAAAATAAATGCATTGATTACCTAATAAATGCCCAATTCGACATGAATATTCTTAATTCATATTCCCTCTTACACCCACTCTCACACCCACATAGATTCTATCACATCTACTCTCGCACCCAGAGTGACAGGCCCTATGAACAACTCCCAATGCACACGGCCAAAGGCTGTAATCAGTGCGGGGAACGGTGGTTATAGGGCGCAAATTCAACTAACTATAGCATCCCAGTAAGCTTTTTTCCATAAATATATATATATATACATATATATATATATATATAAATATATATATATATATATATATATATATATATATTTATATATATATATATGTATATAGATAAGTTCACTTTTTTCAGTATATATATATATATATATATATATATATATATATATATATTCACTGAAAAAACAAAGGTTACAGAGATATTATAGTTAAGAAAAAGGTTCCTGGGATGGTATAATTAGGAAAGAAAATTAAAAAAAAAAAAAAAAAAAACGTAGAAATTCACTGACAAAAACAGCAATTTGTTTGTTTCAGTAAATTTCAATGTTTTAAAAAAAAAATCTATTTCCTAACTATAACCCCAATAACCACCCAACCACGCACCATGCAGAGCCAAACTGTTTGTCTCTCTTCTTCTTAGAATAGATGTGAAAGGGTGCATCTGGGTGTAAGAGTGTCTGTCTGGCTGTGAAAGTGGGTGTGTGAAGGTCTGAGTGTTTTGTGAGTGGGTGCACAAGGGTTTGAGTGGCTCTATGAGTGAGTGCATAAGGGTCTGAGTGGGTCTGTGACTTGGTGCGTCTGTGTCTGAGTGGGTCTGTGAGTGAATGTAGTAGGGTATGAGGGTGTCCTTGAGTGGGTGCATGAGTGTCTGAGTGGGTCTGTGAGTGGATGCATCAGTGTCTGAGTGGGACTGTGAATGGGTAAATCAGTGGATGAGTGGGTCTGTGACTGGGTGTGTGACTGGGTGTGTGAGGGTATAAGTAGGTCTGTGAGTTGGTGCATCAGTGTCTGATTGGGTCTGTGAGTGGGTTTGGCAGTGTCTGAGTGTGTAAGTGAGTGGGTGCATGAGTGTCTATGTAGGTCTGTGAGTGGGTGTGTGAGGGTCTCAGTGGGTCTGTGAGTGGGTGCGTTGGTGTCTGAGTGGGTTTGTGAGTTTGAGAGTCAGTGTCTGAGTGGGTCTGTGAGTGGGTGCATGAGTGCCTGACTGGGTCTGAAAGCGGGTGTGGGAGTTTATGAGTGAGTCTGAGTAGGTGCATACGTGTATGAGTGAGTGGGTGCATGAGTCTCTGAGTGCATGTGTGAGTAAATTAATTAGTATATGAATGATTCTGTGATTTTGTTTTGCTTTTTCGTGATTAATCTCGATTAATCACAATTAATCTTGATTAATTGTGACTATTGTGCATGGTGCAGAAAAATAATTTAAAACCCTTAAATTGACCCTCACCTCTATATCACACTTTTTTGGCCAGGGAACCTTCGCCCTAGCCCCTTATGCTGCTTTTCAGGGTTTTTTCCAGCTCCAGGGACCATGTCCTGAGACCCTAAAATGGTGGCCACAACTTTCTGTTCAGGTTGCGGTTAGTCAATTACAGCAATTATATTCTCAGGCACATTCGTGAAAATGTCCAAATATTTGTGACCTCAGATATACAAATTCATTTTCCCTTTAATATCTCAAAAACTACTGGATGGATATACACCAAACACCCAAAAGCACGATCTGCATACCAACAGCAAGCTTTCAGCCACATCTGGTGTAATTCCATCCAGGGTACAGGCTGTAGCCTTGTTCAAAGGTCCTTTGGGAATTAACATGGGAAACACAACTTTTTTAATCCCCCGTTTTCTCGGTCCTGCTTGACGGATCACCCTGAAACTTTCCTTGTGCAACAAGAATCACTAGGGCACATTTTTTTAGAAAAATGGGAAGATTTGTCAAATGGTGGCAAAGATATAGGCAAGTCAAAAAACGCTTTTTCTATGTAAACATGGTTCTATATATAACGACCTAGTGGCAACCACCACAACAAGGTAAAAAAAATATATATATATATATATATTTATATATATATATATATATATATATATATATGTCCAACAAGTTTCTCCATGTTTGGGAGCTTTATCACTCACAGGGCGGCAACGGCGTTTGTGGGGACGGAGCACCCTCGCAAATATATTCCAACAACTTCTCCACAACAGAGATACGTCGTACTCCGGTAAACAGTGATGTGGGGCACTTTATTTCCAAAAATAGTTGTTCTCATTTTCCTGACACATTTCGGCTGTCAATACCAGCCTTAATCATCGGTATATGGTTTCTCCAATTTGAAAATATTTACATGACAAAGCCGACCAATCATTTATACCTTGGCTTTAAAGTCACAGAGTCTTTATCACATTTTCATGAAATTGAGTGCTGTTTATTCATGTCTTCCGTAGTGTTATTTTCTTTCATAATACAGTATATTAAAAGCACACTCTGAATTTATAATTTTCCTCGTATTATTGCTTCATTTTTCTTTCTTTCTAAATGGCCTTGCTAAGTTTCCTTAACAACGTCCTTCTCATAATTTAAAAGACTCAGCAATAAATATCTTCGTGTTTTTTTTTTTTTAAAGAGTGTCTTTAAAAATGTTATTTGTCAAATTGCACTACGGCGGTTCCTGATTTATAAGCCTCACACACTTGTTTCAAATAAAAATGGCCTGTGCTTTCCTTCAGTGCCACACATAAACGATTCACCAGTGAATGAGATAAATACTGCACTCAATTTCATGAAAATGTGATAAAGACTCTGTGACTTTAATGCCAATACTTGTAACTGATTCATATCTACTTAGTTTAGGAAACCGACTAAAGTGGGAGAAATTTAAGGCTTAGGTTTAAGTTAATCCTTCAGCAAATAAATAGACTGGGGGTAAATCCCTCTTATTCCTCCCTAACCCCATGCTCTTCTGTAGTAAGTCTTCTTGTTTGTTTTAAGCCACTCCCATGTTTCCCTGACTCATTTGATACTAAAAGATATACTTATGTGTGCAGAGACCATCCACACAGATATGTATTGGTAACGGGGAGATGCACTTTGCTGTTCACCACCTAGCCATTCAGTGAGTGTTAGACCTGACAACCTTAGGGTGGTCTTAACCCACCTTTTTGATTACCTCCCTCTATTTTTCTGATCTCCTTTTTGCTGGTTTTAGAACTCTGCGCACTTTACCACTGCTGACCAGTTCTAAAGGGCTTGTGCTCTCTTTCTCTCCTAAACATAGTAACATTGGCTGATACCCAATTGGCATATTTAATTTACCTATATGTCCCTGGTAAAGTGCACTAGCGGTGTCCAGTGCCTGTATATTAAATTCTACTGTTAGGCCTGCAGCACTGATTTTGCCACCCATCAAAAGTAGCCCTTAATTATATCCCAGGTCTGCCATTGCTAGGCCTGTGGGTGCAGTTACACTGCCACTTCGAATTGGGATTCAAAGGTACTTGTCAAGCCTTAAATTCCCCTTTTTGTACACATAGGTTACCCCTAAGGTAGGCCCTAGGTGACCCATAAAGCAGACTGCTATGTAAGTAAAAGGCAGGACAGATACTTATTGGTTTTACATGTCCTGGTAGTGAAAAACTCACAAAGTTGTTTTTTAATACTATGAAGCCTGTTCTTCTCATATGCCAGCATTAGAGAGTCCCTTATATGCTTTTAAGTGGTAATTTCTCATCTGAGGGGAATAGACTTGTCATATTTGGCATGGTTGGAATGGTAGTAAGAAGTCCTATTTACTGGTGAAGTTGGATTCTACATCACGATTTCCGAAATGCCACTTTTAGAAAGTAGGCATTTCTCTGCACATACTGCCATCTGTGCCTTACAGCCTGTCAACAATCCACCTCTGGCCTGTGCTGGTTGACAGCTCCCCTTGTGTATTCCAACCAGACAGCCAGAAACACAGGACACTCAGCTGCATCTGCCATCACCTGCATACAGATGGGTTTCCCTGGGTGGGGTGGAAAGGCTCTCTCTTACACTTCAAAGGCCAGTGGTCTGCCCTCACACAGAATACTGATAACCTCGCACAGGGCCCCTGGCAGACAGGGCTGGGTTTAAAGGGGCACTTGTGCACTTCAAGTTTCCTCCACTTCAAAGGAACTTTTGGGTATATATACTGGGTCTGCGACCCCAAAAAATCAGATGCTTCTGGACCTACAACTGGACTCCATCAGAGGGACTGCCTGGCTTCCCAAAGAGCTCATCTTGGCTGCTTTGCTCGAAAAACTGCTGGCCTGCTTGCTGGCTGCCCTGCTGCCTGATGACCCCTGACTCTGCTGGAAGGACTCTGCTGTCCTCCACAATTGCTCTCCAGAGGCTTAGATTGAGCTTGCCTCCTATTTTGAGGTCTCAGGGCTATCAAAGACTTTGCCAAAGTGAGGAAAATCCAGCGTGTTGGAAAAGTGATGCAACACCTGCAAAATTCGAAGCAATGCCTGCCAGATTGACCTAGTGCCTACCTTGCACCTGAAAAATCACTGTATCATCTGCCGGATCAACACAGAGCCGGTTGCCCCTTCTCAATGCTTTCTGGATTTTCCAAGCATCATCCCTGGGCGTCAAATATCCCCCACATCAAAGTGAGGAACCAAGGCTGCAATCCCGGAATTTGACGCATCGCCTTGGAGCGTGGAAAGAAACTATGCATCATCTTTGCCGTGCATGAAAAAATGAGGCTCGGCATTACTTTTGGACTCATCTACTCCTCTGCGGCCACTCTGTGTGTTATTTTTGATGCATCCAAGGTACTGTTAGTTAAAAGGAAACAACCACTGATTCTTAAGGACTGAGACGTTTAAACCTTTTAAAAGTGATATCTTGCCTTGTGCAAATTGGATTTTTGCCATTTTGGTCTCATTTTATTTAGATAAATATTATATATTTTCCTAAACTGGTGTGGACTACTTTTTGTGGTGTTATCACTGTGTTACTGTGTGTTTTAAGTTAAACCTGTCTGCCCTGTGCCAAGGTATTGGACGGGGAGCACAGGATAATTTAGGTTGCGTTGTAACTTACCCTAATTAGGATTGTGGTCCCTACCTGGACAGGGTGCTTACCTCTGCCAACTAAAGACCCAACAGTGTGTTTCATACTTTTAGTACATTTTGTAGTACTAAGAAATGTTTACAAAGTGCAATTTGTGAATCAGGCCCTATGTCCCGAGTATCAGTAACCAAAATATCACCCCATTGGAGTTACCAATAGAAAAACGACACCCAAAGAGTCAGTAGTTTTGTAAACAATATTTAGAGTACAATAGTTATGTCAAAAAATATATCTGACAAGCAATTCTGACATGAAATCTTTAGGAGGCAGGAAATTGGAATTTATACCAAAAAGAGGCACTGAGATTGTACTTGGAGATCTATAATCTACCACCTAGGAAAGCATGAGCTGACATAAAGAAGTGTCAATGGATCTTGTTGATAATCCTGGACTCCGTTGCCATGTTTGATGTGGTTGACTAACCATTATTGTTACCTCAAGTTAGGGATGTATTGGGGATGTGTTGAATCAGTTGTAGAATTGTTTGCCTTTTTATTGTCAGAATGGCCATGCATCTGTGTTAGATAACTCTCTGTCCCATTAAATAAAAATAAACGTTAGGGCTTCTGATTGTCCCCAGTTCAGCTTAACATTTGTATTCAAAATCTACCCAATCCACTGCAGAATTTAAGGGTGGCATTCCATAATTATACAGATGACATACAATTCAGATTTCAGCAGTCATTTATGATGAATTGATTCTTTCGTCCGTACAGTCAGCTTCTCATTTGACTAAATCATGTTGTGTTTTACATCTTTGTTTTACAGCACAGGATAAGATAGAAACCTTAGAGTCAATTTTCATGCGTTATCAGTGGATACGCATATTACCAAAGTAGTTGCTCTGCCTTGCTACTCCTTTCAGGTACAATATAACAAAAGCTGATTTTTTGAGGATATAGACCATGTAGTAATTGCAAGAAATATTATTTCATTCAAACACTGCAATGTTCTTTGTATAAGCACATTTCCATAATTGTAAGTAATCCACAGTTCATTTCCCTGGGAAGCAGTGAATATTCAAAAAAATATTTCTCTCAGTCTGTTATCCTTAAATTCATTGCATGTGGCACGGAGAATGAAATTAAGGGCATTAATTCTGGCTCATAAAACATTACATGAAACCCTAATTGTCTGATATTAGCATGTTATATGTATATTCCCAAAAGGAGTTTACGCTCCATAGGCAAGATTTGGCTGACTGTCCTTAGGGTGTGTCTGTCATAGACTGGAAGAAGAACCTTTTTTATTTTTCTTTGATTATTTTCTGAAATGCCTGGCCTGATTCATTTAGGGACATGTTAGAACTATTAAATTGTAGCAAACGGATCTTCCCATCTAAAGTCAAAGCGAAAAGGGTGGAGAATGCCAGAAGTGCTCGCACATCAACAAAGGTTTGTCTACTGTCCATCCGTGATAGTCTTTTAAAAGCAGCAGGTGGTCATGGGTGCCAGGCTAGCCATACACCTGCCATCACAGGTGTCAGAGGACCACACACTGGAACAGTGAGTGGTTGCCTGTACAACGAAAACACAAAGGCCAGGGCACACCCAAGGTAAAACTTAGTGTAGTTGATCCAAGTGGTATTTCAGAAATTAAGTCGAAGTGCGGCAAACAGGTGACACTGGATATTTATTATAGATGAGAATCAGTGGTCAGAGTTCCAATCAAAATGACCACATACAACATAAGTCCATACAGGAAAACAAGCCGACACGTGTTTCGTCTTCTAGATAAGAAGCCTACTCGAATAGAAAGTTAACTTTAATGCTACGAGCGTTATATCCGCTCGTTTCTTCATTTATTATTTTTTTCTCGTTTACACGAGCACTTACTATAATGCAGCATTCTGTTTTGTACTCACTTTAAGACTGAGGTCGTTATGAGCATTCACGGATTTTTAATTGCTTAGCCGCACACGCCGGGACGGCATATTTACCAGGTACAGACGCGACCGTTACTCGGTGCCTCTATCTGCACTTTGCCTTAAATTACTTGCGTTTACAGTGTTCCTCTTTAACTTTATCTTTAATCGGGTTTCCTCTCACACTGCTCTATTTTAGTGGCACCATACTCGGGCCAATTTAATACAATTTAATAGTCGATAGTCTCGACTAGTAACTAATGTTTCTAACTGTGTGGTTTCCTCTCACACTGCTTTATTTTATTGGCACCATACTCGGGCCAATTCAATACAATTTATAGTAGATAGTCTCGACTAGTAACTAATGTTTTTAAATGTGTGGTTTCTTAAACCATGTTTGTTGGCCTTGCACCATCACGCTACCTGCCGCAGGTCGTTTAGCCCACTAATGGACCCCTACACACCACAACCTTAGGCGGTGTGACCAGGTAAGCCATATTTCATATGGCTATTTCTTATGACTCAACATGCCTCTTGACTTTTATTGGTCTTTCAGTGCCAGTGTTTTTTCATATTCCTTTCTGTTTTTCCACATTAGGCTTATCATGGTCATCATTGCTACATTTACTCCTTATGATTGATTCACCGGGAGTTCTACACCAACCATTTGTCTGGAACTCCTGTTTATTTCTCCGTACCTACATGTGTCCGCATAGCTTAAGGTACTTGACCTCTGACTTAAATCCTCTGCACTTTCTTACCAACACGCTTTCCAATTTCGCTCTCTTATTTGACAAATCACTTTGTTGTTTATACATGCACTTGCTTGACCTACACAATCACCTCTCCTCTAGGGCACGGTTCACCCACCTGGTGATTTGCCTGCTAGATGTTCTCTGATATATCATTATTTCTGGGTGGCATGCTCGTCCCCACGCGCCATACTCGTATTAGTTTTACTCGTTACTTCCATAGTGTGCACTCTTTTCTGTCCATGTTCTTTCACTTGTGGTGCGCATCCCTTACTCTAAATTGTTTTGATCTTTGTAAATCACACTGGTTTTAGTTGTCTGGCCTTTCCCCCTCTTTTCTACAATGCACATGGATGTTGGATACTCCATTGTACATTTCCCATCTCATCTACTTGTATATATTGTTCATCTATTCCACAGCCTTGACAAAGTCTAGAAGACGAAACACGTGTCAATTGTTTTGCTGTATGGACTTATGTTGTATGTGGTCATTTTGATTGGAACTCTGACCACTGATTCTCATCTATAATAAATATCCAGTGTCACCTGTTTGACGGACTTCGATTTAATTCCTGAAATACCACTTGGATCAACTACACAAAGTTTTACCTTGGGTGTGCATTGGCCTTTGTGTTTTAGATCTTCCCATCTAGTCAGTATCTGTTTGTAGCGCTTGGGTGAAACACTTTACAAGGGATGATTATGATGAAGATGTGTTAAGACTAAAGTGAAAGAATCATATATTGACTTGCAAAATGTTATAGCAGGAAAAATGTTATCCATGCCCTAATTCTATATTCCTTTGATTCTATCCATATCCCCATATCAATGTTTCAAAGCCTCTGTGCCTCTGTCATATTCAATGTCTCTATGTATCTTTTCACCCTTTGCAGGAATCAATGCTCACCGAGCTCAACTGATCTTTTGACCCTGCATAGGATGTGGTAGGACCATACAACACAATTTCAAAACAAACCAATTAAATTTCACAGTATAACCAATGTGGCTATACAAGGAAAACTCCAGATAGGAATACGGTTAACGGATTTATTGCAAACATAAGCTAAGAGTCAATTCTCAAGACAAAGTCATAAAGATAAAGGATCACTTGGGTTGCCCAAGGCAACAAAATAAGTTCAAAGGAACTTGCATTCAAAGAACGAAGCACTCAACAGGAGTTATACAAAACATCGACAGGATAATTTGAGATACAAAAAATAAACGTTGCTCAGTCTTAATAGGCATTAAGGCAGTTTCAAATTCTCAAGGTACAATTTAGCTAAGCAAAGGGAAAACCCACAGTTAGCCAATCAGGGGAAAACGTGTGTGGGGTGAAACACGTGGGCAAAAGTCAAAAAGAACTATTAGGGCAAACGAATTTGGAACAAAGTAATCTTGGGCAACAAGTTGCAAACTAAGGTGGGTAGAAGATAGGCAAAAAGGGAAAGCGTCAGCATGTCAGAAGCTCGGTCAAGAGTCTTCTGTGAGGGTTAGGAAGAAAATCTCCAAGTCTCAGCAAGGTATTTCAAAGGGGCAAAAGCAGAGAGGGAGATACCTCTCCAAGGGACTCAACATTCATAATACAGTGCAGAAAGGGGTTCAGCTTCTCATCTTTGGGGAGGACACTCATCTTCCAACCAAAATCCAACTGTTCATAGACATATCAAAGGTCATATGACAATCGGATTAGTTAGGACAACAGTTCATTTGGCCTTGAAGGGGCATCATCCAATAGAAATCGATCATACGACTCCAAGTTTAAACATTCTCAGGTTTTCCCAAGACTGTCATGAGAACAGCTTCCAGCCATGTAGCTCCACATGAGACTGAAACAAATGTGTAAATTGCTATTCCACAGTCCTAGATGTTCCACACCAAAATAGTCTTCTCATGGGAACGAAATCTGAAAGGAAGTTTACCTTCATAGAATCTCTTAACAGTTTCTGCACACTCAAGGAATACAGGGCCTAGCAGGCCCCACTTAGGCTTTTGCAAGTGAGTTAGTACAGCAAATTAATACATTCAAATAACCAATTTTTTTATATGTAAATTTTAAAATCTGCATCACAAATTCTTCCTTAATATGTTCCAATAGCTTTAAACGAAATGACTCTGTAAATACCTTTCAGTCAATATAATGTAGAACTGCATTTGTTTATTTTTACAAACGTATTTAAAACATTTATCATTAGAAATTTAATATTGTTTCAATACATACTATTAGTTTAAAGTCTGAATTATAACATGATGTCAGTTTAATCCTTCAAACATTTAATTAAACTTAAATACCACCAGGGTCTCTCACATTAGTCTCAATGAAATGCACATTTAAAATGACTTCTCAGTGTATCACTCTCCAGTCAAAGTATTAATACTTTGATTAACCTAATGCATAGGTTGTCACTTATAGACAACTTCCAAGACATGAGGGATAGGACTAAAGTTTCTGCTACATCATTGGACCCTCTGATGGCGAACCAAGCGATCACACATTATAAAAAATCTTGTTTCCAATAAGACAGCTCAATATGTCTGAGACTTTTTCAGATGAGGTCTTCTAAAGTCCTCTAACTTCTTGATGTTAATATGGTGTATGTTCCTTTTAGTCTCCATTTCAACCTTTTCCTTTCTCTGCTTATTCTTGGTTCTTCTCTCTTTCATCTTCTTGAGTAATGTATAAAGACTAACTACAACTAGGGTACACAAAGCCATAATCAATTAGTGTTTCAAAATGGATCAACAATTCCTCTCCCTAGGCTTTCAAAGCTTCTTCCATTTGCTGAAAAACCACTACCTATTGCTTTCCATGAATATTTGACTGTTTACTCTTTTAGGTACTGTTTCAGGTCAGTCATGTTTGCAACGTATTTTGTATCTCGTTACTATTGTTTAGTATGTAAGTGCAACACTATTAAGCATGTAAGATCATGCAAACTCCGCCCTCCTTTGCAAGAAAAATGTCTAATGCAAGGTGATTTTTAAAAACCATTGATCATACGGCAACCATTTCTGTGTCCATTAATAATATGGCACCTGCAGTGTCTGTGGATAATTTATCTACTATTGTTAACAACTTCCTAATCCTGAGATCATTCAGGATCATACCTACTGATGGAATTATGGCACCAAAAATATCTACTACAATCTCTAAAGCACTAGCACCTCTCTTAACTCCAGTGTTTGATTTCTCATCCCAAACTGGATCATTAAATTGGTCCACATCATATATCTTTGAAAAAACGGCTCCCAGGTAACAAGTAACATACCAGCCTTACGGCATTCTTTCCACTTATAAAATAACCACCTGGTATGGTGGGGTCTTGTCCATTCAACATAAAATTCCAAACAATCTTAAACAAAAGCACATGTCTACATTAACTGGTTCCTACAAAATGTATGTTAGTCTTTGATCTAGGTCCATATATACACCTTATGTCCGTACATGTTGCCAATCTAAAGCCAGGAATCCTTGACGTCTAGCAACAGAATGTTTTTCATCTTTCTCCCAACTTTGTAAAACTATTCCCTATTCTATTTTAGCCTTCATAGCCTTTCTCCTCTCTATAACTTGTCTAAGGAATTCCTTCTCTACTGGGCTAAAACTACAAGTCAAATTGTTCTTGTGGGCATAAACTGTACCAAATGTCAATATAGTCTCAAAGGAACCTCCCACTGTGTCAATGTTTTTCATCTTTGCAATATTGCTCAAATGTTTCATTATAGGGACAATCAATAACACTAGGTCATAATTTGAGTAAAAATACTGATTCCTGCTGATACAAAAGCATTGGTAACAGTCTACAGGAAATGCCATAGGTTAGGGGTAAACTATGATGTGTGATTTCTTCACTTACCAATGAAGGGAACTATGTCCATACGTAGCAATCTCTAGCTTCCATGGTATCTATAGACTCATATAACAACTTATAATACACATCTACAGAACCACCAGTGTGTAAATATTTCTCATCGTTGTAAAGTGGATTCTGATTTTCAATCAGATTTTCTAAATTCATTAAGTTCATCAAGACTTTCTTCTACATACAAATGTTCAAAGATGCTACTAAAAGTTCGAATGTCCCTAATAAAGGCACAACTCATAATCCCTAATAATCACTTCCAAAATCGAATGTCTTTGTTCATCAATCGGCAATGAGATTTCAAAGTTCAGCTCCATCATAATTTCAAACTCAATAATTTTGACTAAATTCAAATTGTTAATCCAAAAGGTTGCAAACTCTTTCTCCCAGTCATTTGCAGAAAAAATATGTCCATTCAGGTGCTGAGTATTTCCAACTTGGTACTCTCTTTCTCTTTGATGTTCTTTTTACTTGACCCTCAGAACCACTGTCACATTGACTTGACTCTTCAACCTCTTCAGCAATAGTTAGAGGTACTTATACAGCTGCTATTTATGCCAATTGTGTCCTGGTACAACTCTTTTATCTATAGTAACTGGTCCTTCATCAGCATTTGTGTTTGCATGAGTCAACTGATTCTATCTTGACCCTTCTATGCCATCCACTGTTGTTGACTCAGTCAGACCCCCCTCAGACCACACGTGCTGTAACAGCCACTTGTCCAGCCCCAACAGCTTGACTAACCTGGTCCCTCTTGCTCACTGTAAATGACCCATCCAGAACAGGTGCTGTATCATTTAGGGGACCTGGAACTTTGCTAGTGTGGCTCGCATGTACCCAGTTAGGAAGACCAGCACACTTCACAGCTGTCGTGGTTACCAGAATCACTTGATGAGGGCCTCTCCAATGTGGTTCCAAACATGTCTTCCTTAGATGCTTTTTAACAAAGACCCAGTCGCCTGGACACAGGCCATGGTAAAGCTCCTACTGCAGCTGTGAAGTAGCTTCTCCAACCTGAAGAGTCAAATAACAAACGATGTCAGCCAGTCTTTTGCAACAATTGAGCACCAAGTCATCTGTAATATTCACAAGGGCTTTCGCAGGCACTTCTGGCAATATCTTCCCAACATAAATTCACGAGGGGACAGCCCAGTGTTTCTGTGGGTTTACTGCAAACATTCATCAAGACAAGAGGCAATGCATATGGCCATTTCAAAGTGGTGAATGCACATACATTTGTCAATCTGGACTTCAAGTTGCAATTAATTTGTTCTACAAGTCGAGAAGCCTCAGGTCTGTACCTGCAATGCAATCTTTGTTCAACTTGTAATGGTACACACAACAATTTAAAGACCTCACTGTTGAAATTAGTTCCTTGGTCTGACTCCAGAGAGGTTGGAAATCTGAATTGTGGAAATAGTTCCCTAATTAACAGCCTTGCCCCATTTTTCCTTGTCTGGTACACTTCAACCCAGTGTGAGAAAATGCATACAATGACTAAGACACATCACAGTCCATTGCACACAGGCAGCTCTATAAAATCCAGCTGCATCCTGTTGAGCAGTCCTCCTGATCTACGTGACTCAGTGTAACAACTGTGTTTTCCTACATTCATCTGCTGAAATGTGACACATCTGTGGCACATGGCTACTGCAATCCCTCTGGATCTGGGGTTAAACCATGTTTGTCTAAAGGTTCTGATCATTGCATCTCTACCTATGAGTGCCTGTCTATGATAGCATATGGCATTCTGTGATATCAAGCTATTGGGCAACACCGCTGTTCTATCACTTGAAACCCAAATATCATCCTCATTTCTCCTGACACAACCTGCTCTAACCCAAATTTGCTGGTCTTCTTCTTTCACTTCTTCCTGCAATCTCTTAACTTACGCCCATGTATTTATAGCAGTTAACAAGAAATTTTGACTTGTCTCCTCATTTGTCTCATAATTCAATTGTACATTAAAGGAGGTATAACTTAGGGCACAATACCTTTTCACTTCATCAGCATATGTATTATCTAAGGTTACATAGTCAGCAGATTTTTTGAGTGCTGCACCCTCTCTTGGACCACAACTGTCCGAAATCATGAATGACACCAAAACCATTCTGACTATCAGTGAAGATTGGTACGAAAAACCAAAAGTACACTGTTCCATTAAGAGAAAAGAGAAGAAAACTAGGGAGACCTGAATCATCAGGAGCGAGTGCCCTCAAGCATCACAATGGATGACTGGAATCATCATCGGGTAATGCTCCTCGCCAGGCCGGCAGTGCAATGCCTGACGGGCTCCCCACATAGGGGGGCACTAAGCCGTATTGTACCGATGGTAACTAAAGAGGTCGCACCATCTAAACGGACATGCCTGCACTCAAGCACCCGTATAAAAGGAGAGAACAAAGAAAATTAAGGATAAAATTAGTTAAACATCACTGCATATATCATCATTTTAATCAATAGTCAGGGATGAAACCAAGATTAAAAACACAGGAATGTAATAAAATGAGTGTCAATGCTCAATTACTTTCAAAGAGCAGTAAGATCGGAGGTCTGACTATTTACAAACCTTCCTCAGCCAGGGTCAACATGTTTCGCGTCGTGTGGTCCCTACGGATCCAATGACGTTTCATCAGGACCAGAATAATCAATATGTGAGCTCCTCTCCAAATAAACAACAGCGAATGATATGGAAATCAAGTCAATAATTAATATAGGCCGGTCACTTACATTGAAGTACACTAGGCTACGTCACAGTCAGGTCACCCTAGAAAACATAAAGTGAGAACAAACACCAAAATATACCCAACAAGTGGTCATCGGTGTAATGGTGCAAACATTGTGCAAATAGATCGCAAAAAAAGAAGGTAAGATGACAAAAAGTGGGCTCACCACCCCCAAGTCGGAAACAGGCTCCTTGGTAAGCACGTCCCAAGGACTCGGCTTACAGCTAAACATGGTGAACATAAGTAGTCAATCAAAGTAGGTTAGAGTTTGTTTGTCATGAAAGAATGCAGGGACAACTTAATTCCTCATTCAGTAATGTGTATAATTGTAAAATCACCCAGAAAATTCTCGTAACTCAATGTATGTTAATAGATACAACAAAACGAATGGACAATAGTCCAGTGACTCAAAAGTTAACACTGTGTGCACATGGGTAAAAATCAAAACCAGTAAGGTGATAATTATCACAATAAGTCTTGCTATCATCAATATTGTACATAATGTTCATGAAGAACTTCGACTAAATCAGTCACCGAACCGATGTCCGGATTACCACGCTTCAAGATGTGCCCGTAATGGTTAACCTGGTCGACAGTAGATAGTTAAGTATGTTATGAGAAGTCCATAGTACTTACTTATGTAGCGCTGGTCCAAAGTAGTGGACCTACCCTCCGGGGCGTGCACCCGCAACCAAACGCGGTGAAACGCCACCGGAGTTCATAAGCATTCGAGGACCCGGAAGTCGGCAACCACCTCACGTCCGAGAGCGTCTCGGAGCGAGTAACAGAAACAAACAAAGGACTCCGGTTCGTATTGGAGTTACTAAAATTAATAGAAATTGAAGACGGACTAAAGCCTTGGTCGTCCTCAATAAGAAACTGATAAATACAATTAGTAGTCAGAAAATCGTAATTTTTACGAACAGGGGTGATCGTTCAGATGATAATGAACAATTTTAACTCATAGCTAGTAGAAACTAGTTGTTGCTCTCAACTGTGAGCAGAAAAGGTAGAGCTTAAAGAGATATATAAACCTGGCAAAGATCGGTGTGAAATTACAGAATGGGAAAATATTCCACGTCCCAATTAAGTAAAGGTGTACAAAGTCAAAGCCTCACGATTAATATCCCGGGGGGCAGTTTAGTATGGAAACCCAATAGATACTAAAAACCACCAAACTTTTAAAATTCAGTCACTTCATTAGTGGGGAGTCAAGAAGTGAGTGAAGTGTTCAGGATAACGAGGTCCAGGGAATGTCATCATTGAGACACCGTATGTTGGTGCCCAATTTAAACACCCATCTCTGTTCTGTCCTGAAAAGATGTCCTGAGTCATTAGGTCGAATCTTAGGTGCTTCTAGAACCACCCACCATAGATCATCAGGAGAATGTTTTGCCGCCAAGAAATGAGTACTGAGCTTCGTAGTAATCCTGTTACACCGGATGTTGCTACGATGTTCGTTAATACCGTTCTTAACTGGTCTTGACGTCATGCCAATATAACGCAGATCACAAGGGCAAGTGATCATGTAGACACAGTTCCTTGTATTACAGTTGGTATGTTTATTTAGGTGCCATGTGCCTATCGGGTCCAGATATACAGTAGATAAGTGTTTGGTCAGGGTACATACACTACAATTGCCACATGGATGGTGACCTACAACAGGGGGAAGTCCCCATAATGTCTTTTGAGTGTGGATATCAGGTAGTGGTCGCGGACGGGTATGGATTACCATATCCTCAATATTAGCTGAACGTTTGAAAGCAAACAAAGGTCGAGCAATCTCATACCCTCCGCTAGTCAAAATGGACCATCTTTTATTAATCAGTTTTTTAATGGAATTCGATAGAGGAGTAAAAGTGGATACGCAAGTAATTCTAGACTGAGGTGTCTTGTCAAAGGTTGTAAGTAAGGCTTCTCTGTTATTGTTCCTTGCCCTTTTCCGTGCTTGATTTACAATTCGAGGAGGATAGTGGCGTTCCAAAAGCTTCTCTTGAAGACCATCTGCCTGATGATCGAATTCATAAGAGGAGCTACAATTTCGTCTGAGTCGTAGAAATTGGCCAACAGGTAAATTATCCCGTAATGATTTCGGATGATGGCTTTCATACAGTAACAAAGAGTTACGATCAGTAGGTTTGTGGTAAACGGAAGTGGTTAGTTTACCGTTATGAATGGTAATCAATAAATCAAGAAAAGGTAAATGAGTGGCAGATACCGTGGTCGTAAACCTCAAGAAAGGATCAAGAGTATTGATCCAGGTCGTGAATTGGTCCGCAAGTTGCAGAGGACCATTCCATATGATGAGAATATCATCGACGTAGCAACGCCATAATGTTACATGTTTCATGAAAGGATTCAAAAGTGATAAAATGAATTTCTTTTCCAAATCAGACATGTATAAACAAGCCAAGCTTGGAGCAAAAGTACTGCCCATTGATGTTCCCCGAATTTGATGGTAAAACTGGTCCTCAAATTGAAAAAAGTTTTCAGTCAGAGCCAGTCTAGCAAGGTGCATAATAAAAGTTACAGGAGTGGAGAGGGCCCTTGATGACTCTTGAAGAGCCGACTCAATGACTTGTAAAGTGGCCTCTTGTGGAATGTTGGTGTATAGTGCTTCAACATCCATAGTGATTATGCCTTGTACAGTGCCAGAGATGTTGACCGATTCGATCAGAATAAGGACATTTTTGGTGTCCTTCAAATAAGTAGAGGAGTTCTTAACTAGAGTCTGCAGGAAATGATCACAAAAAACTGTCAGTGGTTCTAAAACTGAACCGATCCCCGAGACAATGGGACGTCCTGGAGGTGGTGTTATGCCTTTATGAATCTTGGGTAGGCAATAAAAATAGGGAACTCGGGGATGTGGTGTGTCCAGGATTTCAGCCTCCTTTGGTGAAATCCACTGGTTATTCCTGGCTTCCTCAATGAGAATCCTAATCTGAGTCTGTAATCTGGTAGTAGGATCACACCTGATCTTGGCGTAATAAGTAGAGTCGCCTTATAGGCGGAGACATTCCTGTTTGTAATCCGTGGAGTTCATAATAACTATAGCTCCACCTTTATCAGCCTGTTTGATGGTAATCTGAGGGTCAGATGCTAGGTCAAGGAGAGCCTTCTTCTCTTTATTGGGAATGTTAATGAATGGATGTTTAGGGCATAATTTGTTTAGATCAGCGAGTATTGCTTTCTCAAAAGTAACAACTTCGCTGGGCATGACCACTTGTGGTGGCACAAAGGTCGATGGTTTTCTTAGACCAGAGTCAAGCTGTGTAGGTTGTACTGTCTTATCCTTAAAGAAAAAATGTAATCGGATTTTCCGGAAGAACTGAGACATTTCAATGTGTAGACGAAAGAAGTCCTCCTCAGGGGTAGGGACAAATCCAAGGCCCCTATTGAGTACATCTAATTCAATAGGCGTGAGTAATCTAGATGATAAATTGACAACTAGGTTCTCACTGAGGGGCTTTTTGTTTGGCTGCTGGTCAGCATCTGAGGTTCCTCTCTGGACACTGCACACGTCTGCCTCTTCCTCTTCTTCTGCCTCTGCCCCTGCCCCGGCCGTGGCCTAAAAAAGGCATGTATGGCATCATAGGGCGGGGCTGAAAGAAGGGATAAGGGGGTTGCCAAGGCATAGGTTGGTGTACAGGGTAAGGAGGATAGTTGTAAAAATTGTGTGGTGGGTTATCATCCGTACTCCACCCATCAGATGATGAACCACTGCTATAAGTGCGAGTCTTTTTAGGAGCTGTCACAGATTCATCAGATGATCGAGACTGATTGTCAACTTCATAATCATCTTTGATGTAAGGATACACCTTTTCTCTACTAAATCTAACAATATCCTTTTGTAGTTTAGTGATTTTTTGTTGTGTCAAGAAATCTTTTGTCTCATTTAATTCAGCTGTGATTTCAGAAAGGCGACTTTTAAAGGCTGTTAGTGTTATTGTGGTCTTAAGGCTGTGCTCAATAGCATTGATTTGAATGGTGATGGTGTCAGCCAAAGTTTAGAAGTGTTGATAATTAAGACCAACCAATCTCTGGTACACTTCCAGGCTATTTGCGCCCAATCCTTTCTGAAAGATAAATCTTGTAAAAATATTCTTGGGATGTTAGAGACCAACAAATCATTGGGAGCGATGTTAGCTCGTAAGTACTCTGTCATGATAGTACCATGCATGACAGTCTTGATCAGTTCTTTTTTCAAGGAGGATAATTTATCCCATTCAGATTTTAGACTACTTGAGTCAGCAGACCCCTCGTTATCAAGGATAGAGGGTGTCTGTAGAATAGCTGATACCATGTCATCATCGTAGCTTAGGCCCTGGAAATCTTCCATTGTGAAGGTTATCAACAGGATTGCCTAAATTCTCAGAAATACTTAAATGGTCCCACAGCAAACTGCTGTTCATGCATATAAAGAAAAAAGAAGGGGGACCGGGAGATTACTTGGTCCAGTGTACATTCTCCCAACAATAGTACGAAAAACCAAAAGTACACTGTTCCATTAAGAGAAAAGAGAAGAAAACTAGGGAGACCTGAATCATCAGGAGCAAGTGCCCTCAAGCATCACAATGGATGACTGGCATCATCATCGGGTAATACATGCAGTGATGTTTAACCAATTTTATCCTTAATTTTCTTTGTTCTCTCCTTTTTTTACGGTTGCTTGAGTGCAGGCATGTCCGTTTAGATGGTGCGACCTCTTTAGTTACCATCGGTACAATACGGCTTAGTGCCCCCCCTATGTGGGGAGCCCGTCAGGCGTTGCACTGCCGGCCTGGCGAAGAGCATTACCCGATGATGATGCAATCCTGTTGATAACCTTCACAATGGAAGATTTCCAGGGCCTAAGCTACGATGATGACATGGTATCAGCTATTCTACAGACACCCTCTATCCTTGATAACGAGGGGTCTGCTGCCTCAAGTAGTCTAAAATCTGAATGGGATAAATTATCCACCTTGAAAAAAGAACTGATCAAGACTGTCATGCATGGTACCATCATGACAGAGTACTTACGAGCTAACATCGCTCCCAATGGTTTGTTGGTCTCTAACATCCAAAGAATATTTTTACAAGATTTATCTTTCAGAAAGGATTGGGCGCAACTAGCCTGGAAGTGTACCAGAGATTGGTTGGTCTTAATTATCAACACTTCTAAACGTTTGGCTGACACCATCACCATTCAAATCAATGCTATTGAGCACAGCCTTAAGACCACAATAACACTAACAGCCTTTAAAAGCCGCCTTTCTGAAATCACAGATGAATTAAATGAGACAAAAGATTTCTTGACACAACAAAAAATCACTAAACTACAAAAGGATATTGTTAGATTTAGTAGAGAAAAGGCGTATCCTTACATCAAAGATGATTATGAAGTTGACAATCAGTCTTGATCATCTGATGAATCTGTGACAGCTCCTAAAAAGACTCGCACTTATAGCAGTGGTTCATCATCTGATGGGTGGAGTACGGATGATAACCCACCACACAATTTTTACAACTATCCTCCTTACCCTGTACACCAACCTATGCCTTGGCAACCCCCTTATCCCTTCTTTCAGCCCCGCCCTATGATGCCATACATGCCTTTTTTAGGCCACGGCCGGGGCAGGGGCAGAGGCAGAAGAAGAGGAAGTGGCAGAGGTGTGCAGTGGTCCAGAGAGGAATCTCAGATGCTGACCAGGAGCCAAACAAAAAGCCCCTCAGTGAGAACCTAGTTGTCAACTTATCATGTAGATTACTCACGCCTATTGAATTAGATGTACTCAATAGGGGCCTTGGATTTGTCCCTACCCCTGAGGAGGACTTCTTTCATCTTCACATTGAAATGTCTCAGTTCTTCCGGAAAATCCGATTACATTTTTTCTTTAAGGATAAGATGGAACAACCTACACAGCTTGACTCTGGTCTAAGAAAACCATCGACCTTTGTGCCACCACAAGTGGTCATGCCCAGTGAAGTTGTTACTTTTGAGAAAGCAATACTCGCTGATCTAAACAAATTATGCCCTAAACATCCATTCATTAACATTCCCAATAAAGAGAAGAAGGCTCTCCTTGACCTAGCATCTGACCCTCAGATTACCATCAAACAGGCTGATAAAGGTGGAGCTATCGTTATTATGAACTCCACGGATTACAAACAGGAATGTCTCCGCCTATTAGGCGACTCTACTTATTACGCCAAGATCAGGTGTGATCCTACTATCAGATTACAGACTCAGATTAGGATTCTCATTGAGGAAGCCAGGAATAACCAGTGGATTTCACCAAAGTAGGCTGAATTCCTGGACACACCACATCCCCGAGTTCCCTATTTTTATTGCCTACCCAAGATTCATAAAGGCATAACACCACCTCCAGGACGTCCCATTGTCTCAGGGATCGGTTCAGTTTTAGAACCACTGTCAGTTTTTTGTGAACATTTCCTGCAGACTCTAGTTAAGAACTCCTCTACTTATTTGAAGGACACCAAAGATGTCCTTAATCTGATCGAATCGGTCAACATCTCTGGCACTGTACAAGGCATAATCACTATGGATGTTGAAGCACTATACACCAACATTCCACAAGAGGCCACTTTACAAGTCATTGAGTCGGCTCTTCAAGAGTCATCAAGGGCCCTCTCCACTCCTGTAACTTTTATTATGCACCTTGCTAGACTGGCTCTGACTGAAAACTTTTTTCAATTTGAGGACCAGTTTTACCATCAAATTCGGGGAACATCAATGGGCAGTACTTTTGCTCCAAGCTTGGCTTGTTTATACATGTATGATTTTGAAAAGAAATTCATTTTATCACTTTTGAATCCTTTCATGAAACATGTAACATTATGGCGTCGCTACATCGATGATATTCTCATCACATGGAATGGTCCTCTGCAACTTGCGGACCAATTCACGACCTGGATCAATACTCTTGAAATGGGACCATTTAAGTATTTCTGATAATTTAGGCAATCCTGTTGATAACCTTCACAATGGAAGATTTCCAGGGCCTAAGCTACGATGATGACATGGTATCAGCTATTCTACAGACACCCTCTATCCTTGATAACAAGGGGTCTGCTGCCTCAAGTAGTCTAAAATCTGAATGGGATAAATTATCCACCTTGAAAAAAGAACTGATCAAGACTGTCATGCATGCTACCATCATGACAGAGTACTTACGAGCTAACATCGCTCCCAATGGTTTGTTGGTCTCTAACATCCCAAGAATATTTTTACAAGATTTATCTTTCAGAAAGGATTGGGCGCAAATAGCCTGGAAGTGTACCAGAGATTGGTTGGTGTTAATTATCAACACTTCTAAACGTTTGGCTGACACCATCACCATTCAAATCAATGCTATTTAGCACAGCCTTAAGACCACAATAACACTAACAGCCTTTAAAAGCCGCCTTTCTGAAATCACAGCTGAATTAAATGAGACAAAAGATTTCTTGATACAACAAAAAATCACTAAACTACAAAAGGATATTGTTAGATTTAGTAGAGAAAAGGTGTATCCTTACATCAAAGATGATTATGAAGTTGACAATCAGTCTTGATCATCTGATGAATCAGTGACAGCTCCTAAAAAGACTCGCACTTATAGCAGTGGTTCATCATCTGATGGGTGGAGTACGGATGATAACCCACCACACAATTTTTACAACTATCCTCCTTACCCTGTACACCAACCTATGCCTTGGCAACCCCCTTATCCCTTCTTTCAGCCCGCCCTATGATGCCATACATGCCTTTTTTAGGCCACTGCCGGGGCAGGGGCAGAGGCAGAAGAAGAGGAAGAGGCAGACGTGTGCAGTGGTCCAGAGAGGAACCTCAGATGCTGACCAGGAGCCAAACAAAAAGCCCCTCAGTGAGAACCTAGTTGTCAACTTATCATCTAGATTACTCACGCCTATTGAATTAGATGTACTCAATAGGGGCCTTGGATTTGTCCCTACCCCTGAGGAGGACTTCTTTCGTCTACACATTGAAATGTCTCAGTTCTTCCGGAAAATCCGATTACATTTTTTCTTTAAGGATAAGACAGTACAACCTACACAGCTTGACTCTGGTCTAAGAAAACCATCGACCTTTGTGCCACCACAAGTGGTCATGCCCAGCGAAGTTGTTACTTTTGAGAACGCAATACTCGCTGATCTAAACAAATTATGCCCTAAACATCCATTCATTAACATTCCCAATAAAGAGAAGAAGGCTCTCCTTGACCTAGCATCTGACCCTCAGATTACCATCAAACAGGCTGATAAAGGTGGAGCTATCGTTATTATGAACTCCATGGATTACAAACAGGAAAGTCTCCGCCTATTAGGCGACTCTACTTATTACGCCAAGATCAGGTGAGATCCTACTACCAGATTACAGACTCAGATTAGGATTCTCATTGAGGAAGCCAGGAATAACCAGTTGATTTCTCCAAAGTAGGCTGAATTCCTGGACACACCACATCCCCGAGTTCCCTATTTTTATTGCCTACCCAAGATTCATAAAGGCATAACACCACCTCCAGGACGTCCCATTGTCTCGGGGATCGGTTCAGTTTTAGAACCACTGTCAGTTTTTTGTGAACATTTCCTGCAGACTCTAGTTAAGAACTCCTCTACTTATTTGAAGGACACCAAAGATGTCCTTAATCTGATCGAATCGGTCAACATCTCTGGCACTGTACAAGGCATAATCACTATGGATGTTGAAGCACTATACACCAACATTCCACAAGAGGCCACTTTACAAGTCATTGAGTCGGCTCCTCAAGAGTCATCAAGGGCCCTCTCCACTCCTGTAACTTTTATTATGCACCTTGCTAGACTGGCTCTGACTGAAAACTTTTTTCAATTTGAGGACCAGTTTTACCATCAAATTCGGGGAACATATATGGGCAGTACTTTTGCTCCAAGCTTGGCTTGTTTATACATGTATGATTTTGAAAAGAAATTCATTTTATCACTTTTGAATCCTTTCATGAAACATGTAACTTATGGCGTCGCTACATCGATGATATTCTCATCACATGGAATGGTCCTCTGCAACTTGCGGACCAATTCACGACCTGGATCAATACTCTTGATCCTTTCTTGAGGTTTACGACCACAGTATCTGCCACTCATTTACCTTTTCTTGATTTAATGATTACCATTCATAACGGTAAACTAACCACTTCCGTTTACCACAAACCTACTGATCGTAACTCTTTGTTACTGTATGAAAGCCATCATCCGAAATCATTACGGGATAATTTACCTGTTGGCCAATTTCTACG
Organism: Pleurodeles waltl; assembly: GCF_031143425.1. NCBI lineage: Eukaryota > Metazoa > Chordata > Amphibia > Caudata > Salamandridae > Pleurodeles > Pleurodeles waltl. The sequence continues at coordinate 1,472,706,303 of NC_090445.1, read as the reverse complement.
ACTCAGACGAAATTGTAGCTCCTCTTATGAATTCGATCATCAGGCAGATGGTCTTCAAGAGAAGCTTTTGGAACGCCACTATCCTCCTCGAATTGTAAATCAAGCACGGAAAAGGGCAAGGAACAATAACAGAGAAGCCTTACTTACAACCTTTGACAAGACACCTCAGTCTAGAATTACTTGCGTATCCACTTTTACTCCTCTATCGAATTCCATAAAAAAACTGATTAATAAAAGATGGTCCATTTTGACTAGCGGAGGGTATGAGATTGCTCGACCTTTGTTTGCTTTCAAACGTTCAGCTAATATTAAGGATATGGTAATCCATACCCGTCCACGACCACTACCTGATATCCACACCCAAAAGACATTATGGGGACTTCCCCCTGTTGTAGGTCACCATCCATGTGGCAATTGTAGTGTATGTACCCTGACCAAACACTTATCTACTGTATATCTGGACCCGATAGGCACATGGCACCTAAATAAACATACCAACTGTAATACAAGGAACTGTGTCTACATGATCACTTGCCCTTGTGATCTGCGTTATATTGGCATGACGTCGAGACCAGTTAAGAACCGTATTAACGAACATCGTAGCAACATCCGGTGTAACAGGATTACTACGAAGCTCAGTACCCGTTTCTTGGCGGCAAAACATTCTCCTGATGATCTATGGTGGGTGGTTCTAGAAGCACCTAAGATTCGACCTAATGACTCAGGACATCTTTTCAGGACAGAACAGAGATGGGTGTTTAAATTGGGCACCAACATACGGGGTCTCAATGATGACATTCCCTGGACCTCGTTATCCTGAACACTTCACTCAGTTCTTGACTCCCCACTAATGAAGTGACTGAATTTTGAAAGTTTGGTGGTTTTTAGTATCTATTGGGTTTCCATACTAAACTGCCCCCCGGGATATTAATCGTGAGGCTTTGACTTTATACACCTTTACTTAATTGGGACGTGGAATATTTTCCCATTCTGGAATTTCACACCGATCTTTGCCAGGTTAATATATCTCTTTAAGCTCTACTTTTTCTGCTCACAGTTGAGAGCAACAACTAGTTTCTACTAGCTATAAGTTAAAATTGTTCATTATCATCTGAACGATCACCCCTGTTCGTAAAAATTACGATTTTCTGACTACTAATTGTATTTATCAGTTTCTTATTGAGGACGACCAAGGCTTTAGTCCGTCTTCAATTTCTATAAATTTTTGTAACTCCAATACGAACCGGAGTCCTTTGTTTGTTTCTGTTACGCGCTCCGAGACGCTCTCGGACGTGAGGTGGTTGCCGACTTCCGGGTCCTCGAATGCTTATGAACTCCGGTGGCGTTTCACCGCGTTTGGTTGCGGGTGCACGCCCGGAGGGTAGGTCCACTACTTTGGACCAGCGCTACATAAGTACTTTGGACTTCTCATAACATACTTAACTATCTACTGTCGACCAGGTTAACCATTACGGGCACATCTTGAAGCGTGGTAATCCGGACATCGGTTCGGTGACTGATTTAGTCGAAGTTCTTCATGAACATTATGTACAATATTGATGATAGCAAGACTTATTGTGATAATTATCACCTTACTGGTTTTGATTTTTACCCATGTGCACAAGGTGTTAACTGTTGAGTCACTGGACTATTGTCCATTTGTTTGGTTGTATCTATTAACATACATTGAGTTACGAGAATTTTCTGGGTAATTTTACAATTATACACATTAATGAATGAGGAATTAAGTTGTCCCTGCATTCTTTCATGACAAACAAACTCTAACCTACTTTGATTGACTACTTATGTTCACCATGTTTAGCTGTTAGCCGAGTCCTTGGGACGTGCTTACCAAGGAGCCTGTTCCCGACTTGGGGGTGGTAAGCCCACTTTTTGTCATCTTACCTTCTTTTTTTGCGATCTATTTGCACAATGTTTGCACCATTACACCGATGACCACTTGTTGGGTATATTTTGGTGTTTGTTCTCACTTTATGTTTTCTAGGGCGACCTGACTGTGACCTAGCCTAGTGTACTTCAATGTAAGTGACCGGCCTATATTAATTATTGACTTGATTTCCATATCATTCGCTGTTGTTTATTTGGAGAGGAGCTCACATATTGATTATTCTGGTCCTGATGAAGCGTCATTGGATCCGTAGGGACCACACGACGCGAAACATGTTGACCCTGGCTGAGGAAGGTTTGTAAACAGTCAGACCTCCGATCTTACTGCTCTTTGAAAGTAATTGAGCATTGACACTCATTTTATTACTTTCCTGTGTTTTTAATCTTGGTTTCATACCTGACTATTGATTAAAATGATGATATATGCAGTGATGTTTAACCAATTTTATCCTTAATTTTCTTTGTTCTCTCCTTTTAAACGGGTGCTTGAGTGAAGGCATGTCCGTTAAGATGGTGCGACCTCGTTAGTTACCATCAGTACAATACGGCTTAGTGCCCCCCCTATGTGGGGAGCCCGTCAGGCATTGCTCTGCCGGCCTGGCGAGGAGCATTACCCGATGATGATGCCAGTCATCCATTGTGATGCTTGAGGGCAGTCGCTCCTGATGATTCAGGTCTCACTAGTTTTCTTCTCTTTTCTCTTAATGGAACAGTGTACTTTTGGATTTTCGTACTATTGTTGGGAGAATGTACACTGGACCAAGTAATCTCCCGGTCCCCCTTCTTTTTTCTTTATATCAATGAAGATTGCCACTATGAGCTCTTCAGAAACACAGCATGCTCTTGTAAGTGTGATAATTTTGGCTACTTGGGCAGAAAAGACTCCTTGAAGCCAAGAGGCTTCAATCACATATAAGACCGTACAAACTGCACAACCAGCTCTCATGGTGCCATCTATGGGCCTGATTTAGATCCTGTGTGTAACAGTCCTGCCATTGACTTCTTGAATGAAAACCATATGTCACCCTGTTGGTCTGCCCAGCACATTGAGATGTTGGTGGCCCCATAGACGAAAGCCTGCATTAGAACTGCTGTCTCCGCCAAGAAATACCACCCATGTTGACAGCGGGAGAGGGAAAAGTAGACGCTGTCGAGAATGGAGACACCTTTACCGCTGTGCAAATTTGGATGTGCCTTACCGCCAACAAAAACTGGCAGTTCCACCTCCATGTCTGAGTTGGTGGATTGAGTGAGAAAAGGGGTCACCTTTTTTCCACTTCTCCCCCCATCTTCGACTGGACATGACTGAACTACACCTACCGTCACTGCTGCCACCAACCCATGGTGAAAACACGACCCCCCGGCACCGGACTCAAAGGTAGGGATGTCGCATTACTGCAGTGTGCTGGGTGGGCACTGCATGGGAGGTCAGGACCACTGCAGACAGGTAAGTGTTACAGTATTTTTTTGTTATTACTCTGACATGAATATGTGGGGTACACGATGGTGTCACATATGGCTGGGGACACACTGGCACAACACGCATATCACCCACATACACAACTTTCATGGTGGTGTCAACATTCATTGTAAAATAAACGCTGACAACTCAATGACGGTACACTCACACTGTACAACAGTGTCCATGTGTGCGCATCGCAAGGGGACCTGTACGGGTAGGTTTGTGCTATCTGTTGTATATGTGAGCGAGTATGTGTATGTGTGTGTGGATTGGCTCATTGAGGTATAGGGAGCTGGAGTGGATGGTGTAGTTCTGTCTATATGGGTGTCACTTGCATTGAGACCGATGTTGTTGTGTATGTTGTGTGTCAGATTCAGGTGAGTGTTGTTGCGTGGCGGTCCTTGTTGTGTTGTGTGTAGTGCATATGTGTGAGTGTGTTTGTGCAGCTCAGTATGTAGTTGTGTTAGCTGTGGTTGTGTCATGTGTGGGTACAGTGGCAATGGTGTGTGTATGTTGTGGCAAGGATGTATGTCAATGTGTTTTCGGCATGTACAGGTTGTGTTGTTTCAGAAAGGCAATGGATTATTGTGTCAATGTGTCGTGTTGTGTAGTGCAGGGGTACACCTATGGCTAAGGGACAGTGTGTATGTGTCGCTTACCTCTCATCCATAGTCCCTGCCAGTGCACTTAGTCCATTGGGTCCTACCAGCTGCTCCCTTTGTCATGAATCTGTTGCCAGTCAGTCCGCTTGCAGAGCTGTAACATCTAAATATGGCAGACAGAAGACCGTGAACTTGATGGTCTTCTCAGATCCACTGCTTACGCAGTTTGGTGGTGCCACCAACTCAATCTAAATCAGGCCCTTTTTTTCTTAAACAGGAGTCATCAACAAACATGACATAATCATTCTCAGCTAAGGGGAAATCTTGAATAGCAGGTCTCGGTTTGGTGCACAATTCATTCACATCACATCAAGAGAGTCATGCTCAACCTCACCCAAACAATCAATGACATTTTCAACAGGATTTGGCAATAACGTTGTAGGATTCAGAACAGTACATCTCTTGATGTTAACATTCGGTGAAACAAGGATGACTTGCTCATATCGGGTCAAACGCGCACTTGTCAAAAACTATGTTTTTGTCTAGGCTAGCAATATTTCCAATGAGTGGAGAGTAAAAACATTCAGGGGATGACCCATAACAATGCCTTTGCACTGTTTGATGCTGATGCTCAAAGCGGCGACTGCCACCAAATAACTAGGTAGCGCTGAAGCCACAGGATCAGTTGTGGCAAAAAAGTAAGCCACTGGATTATTTGCATTTCATTGCACCTGTGTCAAAACTGGGAGGGTTACAAGAAAAACATTTATTATAATTAGGCATTGCCAGAGCTGGGACTTTCTCTCAGCTCTGTAAAGGCACGTATGCAGTTGTCATCCAATGGTACCAGATCAGACACATCTTTGTGTGTTGTCCTCTGTAAAGGCTTAGCCAAAAGGGAAATGTTTGAATTCCACTGGCGACAGTGGGCAAGTATTCCCAGGAAAATTCAGACTTTTTTTCTGTGTGGCAAGGGGATTCGTTTTCATGACCGCTAAGATTCTTTCTTGTGACACTTTCCACACACATTTCTCGACGTGGTGATTTAAATACAGGACATTTTTTGTGATACTGTAATTTTACTTGGGAAATTGTATGGCCATTCTCCCCTAAATGATTCAGAAGAGCAATTGTGCCTTTCCTGCATGCTTCTCCCGTGTTTGATGAAGTTGTCTATATACTGCACTAAGACTGAGCGATAGAGCATTTTAAGGGATTCAACAGCCTTTCTGATCTGGCTGAAAATGGATGGTGACTCCATATACCCTCGTGGAGTTTGGCACTATGCCAAAACAAAACTGCTGAATTTGAATGCAAAGAGAAATTAACTTTCCTCGCACAATAGTATGGAAAAAAGCTTGACATAAATCAATCACAGTAAACCACTCTGCTTCACAAGGAATTTGGAATAAGATCACTGAAGGATTCTGTACCACAGGACAACAGGGAACAACAATCTCATTTACCTTCCTCAGGTCCTGGACTATGTGGTATTTTCCATTGGGCTTCCACAGTCTTAAAAGGAAAGTGTTACACTGTCTTCCCATTATCTCTTTCAGGCTACCTTGCATAATTAAACTTTTGTTAAGAGGAGTAATTCCAGCAATTGTGTCAGGTCTCATACTATACCGGAGTGTTTTTGTATACACTGCATTTGGGTTCACTGTAATCTTGATTGGGTCAACTCCCTTGATGAGTCTTATTTCCTTTCCTGAAAAATCCCAAACCTCAGGTGTGACTGTGTCTTTTAAGTCTTTGAGCAAATCATTACATGCCAGCATTGGGTACAATGTGACACTCGAGTAGTGCTTCATAGTTTTACAGGGCATATCTTACTCATTTGTTTGAACTGCAATACCTGGGGTGTGCAGCTAATAGAACAGTTTAGCTTTCATAGTAGGTTGCATCCAAGTGAACTCACAGGACTTAAATCACAGACCAAAAATTGGTGCTCATCTGCAAATGAACCTATCTTTACAGAGAAATATTCTGTTACAGGGTTGGTCAACTGCTTATTTGTGACTCCTACAACCTGAATTCTTTTTTTCCTGAAAGGGGGAAGCTTGGTTCTTGTGCTGTTCTAACAGTCGAACGTGTAGCTACAGTGTCAACCAGTGATGACACGTCATGACCCATTACCTTGGCATTTACATAGAGACCACATTGATCTAATTCAAAGGATGCACCTAGCATGCAATCCTCGTCACCTGAGCTATCGGCTTGGGGAAACTGTGATGCTATCTGATTCACATTGGCAGATCTACATTTAGTTGTGGAACAATTATTAGTTGTTGAGTCATCAGGGCTTGTGTGGTACCTGCATTTGCTGCCTTGGGACACATCTACATTTTGCACTTAGGGTCTTTACATTTTTTGGATTTTAAACTGAATATTGCCTTCTACCTGAGCAACTCCAGTATTTTGTCTCAATTATTCACATCATTAAAGAAATACTCTCATTGCTAATGATCAAACTTTCAAATTAGTTCTCTTCAAAGCCTGAACACCAACCATACCTCCATTTTGATCTACCTGAACACCACATCCTCTTCCTCTAGACTGGACAGCATTCATCACCTTCTGTGGCACTCCCTGCATACCAGCAGTGTTTACCATCATCTGCCTACTCCGACTAGCTTTCTGTGCAACTTTCAATTGCATGACCATCACGTTCTCCTTCACAAATCAATATAATCACAATGTCAAACAGCATATTCAAATCTTCCCACAGACATTTTGAAAGTTTCACAAATCTCTTTGTTTGCTTGTACCACTTGTAGCAAGGTGGCAGTATTATATGTTATGATTGGGGGGGGTCTTACTTCGTAATACTAGCACATTACTGTAGGAGGCTGGCCTGGCTTATAGTGGGTCCCTTGTGGTACTTACACCTTGTGCCAGGTCTAGTTATCCCTTATTAGTAGATTAGAGGTGTTCTAGCAGCTTAGGATGATAGAGGTAGCTATAGCAGAGCAGCTTTGGCTGAACTAGGAGACATGCAAAGCTCCTACTATACCACTTATATCACTTAGCACTATATCATAAGAAAACACAATACTCAGAGTTACCAAAAATAAAGATACTTTATTTTAGTGACAATATGCCAAAAGTATCTCAGAGGATATACTCCCTTAGGAGGTAAGTAAAATACACAAAATATATACACACAAACCAAATCAGGTAAGTAAACAGTTAGGAAAGTAGTGCAAACACTGTAGAACACAATAGAATGCAGTAGGAGAAAATATGCCTAGGGGCAACACAAATCATATACTCCAAAAGTGGAATGCGAACCATGAATGGACCCCAGGCCTAGTGTATTGTGTAGAGGGTCGCTGGGAGTGTAAGAAAACACTAAGGGTGTCCAAGATACCCCACCCCAAGACCCTGAAATATAGGGGTAAAGTTACCCAACTACCCCAGAAAGACAGTAAAGTCGAGATAGGGGATTCTGCAAAGACAACAATGGACTGCAAAACACTGAAGACGGATTCCTGGACCTGAGGACCTGTAAAGGAAGGGGATCAAGTCCAAGAGTCACGCAAGTGTCCAGGGGGGGCAGGAGCCCACTAAACCCCGGATGAAGGTGCAAAAGGGCTGCCTCTGGGTGGAAGAAGCCCAAGATTCTGCAACAACGAAGGTGCCAGGAACTTCTCCTTTGGTCAGAAGATGGCCCACAGCGTGCTGGAGGATGCAGAGTTGTTCCCACGCAGAAAGACCACAAACAAGCCTTGCTAGCTGCAAGAGTCGCAGTTGGGGATTTTGTGTGCTGCCAGGGCCCAGGAAGGACCAGGAGGTCGCCCCTTGGAGGAGGAGACAGATGGGGCGCACAGCAACACGGAAAGCCCACGCAGAAGCAGGCAGCACCTGCAGATGTACCTGAACAGGCACTTAGAAGATCTGAGGACAACGATCGACTCAGAACAACAAAGGAGGGTCCCATGACGTCGGAGTCCAACTCAGCGAGTTGGGCAATGCAGGATAGAGTGCTGGGGACTTGGGCTAGGCTGTGCACAAAGGAAGTCTTGCAGAAGTGCACAGAAGCCCGAGCAGCTGCAGTTCACGCTGTACACAGGCTTACTGTCTGGTGTGGGGAGGCAAGGACTTACCTCCACCAAAATTGGACAGAAGGGCCACTGGACTGTTGAAGACACTTGGACCCAGCTCCTGTGTTCCAGGGACCATGCTCGTCAGGATGAGAGGGGACCCAGAGGACCGGTGATGCAGGAGTTTGGTGCCTGCGTTGGCAGGAGGAAGATTCCATCGACCCACGGGCGATGTCTTCTTGGCTTCGAGTGCAGGGTGAAGGCAGACAATCCTCAGAGCATGCACCACCAGGAAACAGTTGAGAAAGCCGGCAGGATGAGGCACTACAATGCTGCTGGTAGTCTTCTTGCTACTTTGTTGTGGTTATGCAGGCGTCCTGGAGCAGTCAGCGGTCGATCCTTGGCAGAAGTCAAAGAGGAAAGTGCAGAGGAACTCTGGTGAGCTCTTGCATTCATTATCTGGTGAGATACCCACAGGAGAGACCCTAAATAGCCCTCAGAGGAGGATTGGCTACAGAGAACGGTAAGCACCTATCAGGAGGGGTCTCTGACGTCACCTGCTGGCACTGGCCACTCAGAGCTGTCCATTGTGACCTCACACCTCTGCATCCAAGATGGCAGAGGCCTGGGACATACTGGAGGAGCTCTGGGCACCACCCCTGGGAGGTGCTGATCAGGGGAGTGGTCACTCCCCTTTCCTTTGTCCAGTTTCGCACCAGAGCAGGGCTGGGGGGATCCCTGAACTGGTGTAGACTAGCTTATGCAAGGAGGGCACCATCTGTGCCCTTCAAAACATTTCCAGAGGCCAGGAGAGGCTACTCCTCTCAGGCCCTTCACACCTATTTCCAAAGGGAGGAATCCTTTGTTCTGCCTTCCCTGGACCAGGCTGCCCAGGCCCCAGGGGGGTAGAAACCTGTCTGAGGGGTTGGCAGCAGCGGTAGCTGCAGAGGAGACCACGGAAAGGTAGTATGGCAGTACCCGGGTTCTATGCTGGAGACCCGGGGATGCATGGCCCAATACCAGAATGGTATTGGGGTGACAATTCCATGATCCTAGACATGTTACATGGCCATGTTCGGAGTTACCATTGTGACGCTACATATATGTATTGACCTATATGTAGTCCACGCGTGTAATGGTGTCCCCGCACTCACAAAGTCCGGGGAATTTGCCCTGAACAATGTGGGGGCACCTTGGCTAGTAACTTTGCACCTAACCTTCACTAAGTGAAGGTTAGACATATAGGTGACTTATAAGTTACTTAAGTGCAGTGTAAAATGCAGCCCATAGGGATCTCTTGGAACCCCAATACCCTGGGTACCTAGGGACCATATACTAGGGAATTATAAGGGTGTTCCAGTGCGCCAATCAGAATTGGTAAAATTAGTCACTAGCCTGCAGTGACAATTTTAAAAGCAGAGAGAGCATAAACACTGAAGTTCTGGTTAGCAGAGCCTCAGTGATACAGTTAGGCACCACTCAGGGAACACATACAGGGCATACTTTATGAGCACTCGGGTCCTGGTTAGCAGGATCCCAGTGACACAGGCAAAAACAAACATACATACAGTAAAAATGGGGGTAACATGCCAGGCAAGATGGTACTTTCCTACAATTACCCAGATGTGGAACTCTGGTTTATACCAGTAAACCTTAGCTCAGTCCTAGTAGAGTGGCAAGGATCAGTCAGACTACTTAGAGGAACATGTGTAAAGCATTTCACTACACCAAAATGGATGATATGTAATTTACACAACTCAAAAGAAATCCAGATTTGTATCCTAATTTAAACACCAAAACAAACTTTGTAGCTTACATACAACCGGAGATGGGGATGTTCAAAGCATCTAAAAATAGATGCACTTTTAGTTGTCTAATGAATACCATTGAAGTAAATCTGGGAAAGCACAGTGAGCAATCGGTCCCTTGTGGGGTGAGTTCCGTGGAATCTACTTGAAGTTAAGGTCTAAGGGTTCCCTAGACCATATTTCTATAGACAGTACTTTTTTTACCTTGCCCAGTGAGTCCTGCTGCAGATTTAGCCTTGCTGTCCTTTGAAAAGACCGGGAACGGAGAGTGCTTCAAATCAAAGACACAGCACTGGTGATGGAGTTACACTCCACCCTCAGAGAGTAGAGGCCTTTGGGGCCTTTGTGGTTCCAGGACCTCAATTCCACAACTGGCACTCCAATACCATGTCAGGCAGTTTCAGGTGCAGAGGTGGCCTTGCAGGTGTCAATCACCGGCGTGTCGCATGAAAGATGCTTTGCACTCAGTCCAAGTCACCTTTTTCAGGATGCAGGATCTGTCCGCAGTGGGGTCATTGCCGACATTGGTCACTATTGCTGGGAGTTGCTCTGGAGTTCGTAACATCGGGGACAGTTCGGTTACCGGGCTGGTGGCCATCAAGCCTTGGCAGTCACAAAAGTAATCCATGGATACTTAGTTGGCTGGAGATCAACAGGAGTGGTGTTGTGGCTCGAAACTTGGTGTGATCCTCACTACAACTCCCATGGTACAGGTCACCAATTTTTTTCTGGTTCACTCAAAAAGGTCCGAATGGTTGCATTGTTTTGTGTGACAGCACAACAATTATTATGCAGGTTGCAGGTGACTGGTTCCACCAGTCAGGGGAGTGTGCTTCAGTTTCTGGCAACCACTGGAGTCCCTCTTGCTGGGGCAATGAGGTTTTGCCACAGGCACACAACAAACACACAGTTCCAGTATATGATCTCCTCAGTGCACTTAAGTGTTTTCTCTTTGCTCTGTGCAGGGTCCAAAGCCTGTTGTACATGATGTTCTTTGTGCCTCTTCTCAGATTCAAAGTCAGAAGTCAGGTTCTGGTGCCAGGGGACCCCCTTAAATCCTAGTTTAGGGGGCATTAAGGGTGTAAGGGACAGTGGCCAATGGGTTACTGGTCTCTTCAACTAGTTCACCCGTGCGATTACAACTTACTGTGGGAGTAGGCTACTTTTCTACACAGAACCCTCTAATTTCAAGGTTTGCCAACATATCAAAACCTTTCTTTGGCTGTACAAACCTCGTAGCCCACTCTGAAGGTGTGAATAGCCTCTTGGAGGTGTACAACACCAAACTTGGGGGAAATCGGTAAGGCCATCCCTGAGGAAACCTTGTATCACGAGTAAATCCTGTTTGACTTGTCATCAGGTATGGATATGCAATTCATGTAGGGGTTAACAATCTAACAAGAGAAGCTGTTCTCTCCATCTAGGAGTTGTTAGAATATACTAACCTCTGCATATCAATTGGTGATGTCCCAGCAGAGGTAACCAGTGTATCTGAAACTTTCAGGACCTTCAATGAATGTGCATTGCTTCCAGACGTACCTGGAGCATGCAAAGGTACAAGGGGCCCTATTGTCACAGGAACTGTTAATGCATCTTGACCCTTATGATTTGTCTGATTCTGAGGAATCATCATTCCTAGATTCTGTCCTGTTAGGACAGTACTTAAACTTTTTCCTGTTTGAATCGGGCACCATTTGGCATTGACTGAACTGGACTAAACATCGCCACAGGTTGATTCGGAATACCCATTTGCACTGACAGATTCATATAAGGTGACTGCACCATCTGATTCACATTAGAGTTTGGCACTACCACTTACAGTGGGGCTTGGGAAGGCTGAACTGCATTAAAACTCTGAACCGGTTGATGCACATCAGGAATATGTGTCACTGAATTTGCAGGTGTACCTGGTACTATCTGATTCAGGGTCTGTGCAACTGGAGCAGTTGGCACATTCAGGGTTACATTTTGTGCTGCTTCATTTCTTGCTCCTACCTCAACTAAATAGTACGGAGGGGGCGATTTATCAGTATCTGATTTATAAAATTGTCATCTGAATCACTCACATGTGTTGCTGTCTTCTTATCCTCAGCTTCTGTTATCTGTTCTGCTTTTCCTGCCCTTTCCTTAGTCTTGGGTTTACTGCTTTCACCATCTTCGTTTGAAATAGCTGGATATAACTTGACTCTCTCAATTATATTTGCTCTCCACATTTTCTGGTCTGCATCCAATTTAGCCTCTGCAAGTGTCTTCACTGCTTTCTGCATTCTGTTCTCATACTTGTTTGTAATTTTCTCTTATGCTATGAGTTCCCAAATTCTATGGGCTTTAAATTGTGCGTGTCTTGGAAGAGCTATTTTCTCATACAATATACACCTCAAGTTGTCTAAAATTCTCAAGTTAAATGTTCCATAATGGGTAAAAGCTAAAGGCATCTTCTTTCTCATGAATCTTGCACCATTGTTCAAGCCACAAAAATGCATGAAATCCTCTAACAGATGATACACAATGACCTGGACTTCCTTCTGGGGTGGGCTCTCTATACCCTCTCTAACTGGAATAAACATATTTCCTCTTAGCACACTCTATAAAGCTTTGAAAATCTTCATTTCAATCAAATTCAGTTAATCACAATAAATTTCTGGTCAAATCCGGAAATAACTTACATCCCACAATCATTTTCTCTCGATATTTTCAACCAATCGCAATGCAGCACTGTCCATCAATACCAGTGTGGCTTTGCACCACCCGACCTATACCAGCACGGCACACAATGACGTCACACTCACTTCTTCCAGCACTGCAATTGGTTTACAAGTGTCTATCATACAATTGCTCACACACACCTAATGCAAATATTGCAAACAAAAAACAATAACCTGTCTGCACACTAAAGGGTAGAAACTTAGACACTTCAAAGTTGCACGCAGATAAACCTTCTGACTGTAGCTTTCACAATTACACAATGAGTGAAACTTAACCAGCACTTCTCACTCAGGCTGATACTGATCTTTCATGTGCACTTAGGATTCACTTAATACCAACCAAAACTCACACACATTCAAGGAAAACTGTTGTCACTGTCAATGACATCTCATGACAAGTACCTCATTGTAAACAATAAATCTACCAGGGGCAGAATTATGTAAAGTGATGCTGCACTAGGCGCAGCAACACTTTTCTTGCGCCTCTTAGTGCTCCCCTTCCACCACCATGTGTACACCGTATTTAAAATACGGTGCACCATGGAGGTAGTCAGAGGTACTAGTGATGCTAGTCTGGCACTTTGCAGGATTAGCATCAAAAATGTTGATGCTAACCCTGTAAATCACCCAGAGGCCCATTGAAAACAATGGGAGCCTCGCTTTAACGCCTACTCTTAGAAGGCGTTAAAATGCTGATAAAAATGATGCAAAGAAATCTCTTAGATTTCTTTGCACCATTTTTTTGACCCCCCTCTAGCACTTGAACAAACCCTTTGTATACATTATGCCTGGTGCACTGTCTAGAGAGAGGTGCAAACAGCCCAACTGTCAAACTGACCCAGACAGGGAATCCACAAATAAGCAGAGTCACAGAACGGTTTAAGCAAGAAAATGCCCACTTTCTAAAAGTGGCATTTTCAAACACACAATCTTAAAATCAACTTTACTAAAAGATGTATTTTTAAATTGTGAGCTCAGAGACCCCAAACTCCATATGTTTATCCTCTCCCAAAGGGAATCTACGCTTTAATCATAATTAAAGGCAGTCCCCATGTTAACCTATGAGAAGGATAGGCGTTGCAACAGTGAAAACCGAATTCAGCAGTATTTCACTGTTAGGATATATAAAACACATTAGTATACTGTATGTCCTACCTTAAACATACACTGGATCCTCCCCACAGGGCTACCTAGGGCCTACCTTAGGGGTGTCTTACATGTAAGAAAAGGGAAGGTTTAGGCCTGGCAAGTGGGTACACTTGCCAAGCCGAACTGGCAATTTAAAACTGCACACACAGACACTGCAGTGGCAGGTCTGAGCCATGTTTACAGAGCTACTAATGTGGGTGGCACAACCAGTGCTGTAGGCCCACTAGTAGCATTTGATTTAGATGCCCTGGGCACCTCTAGTGCACAGTACTAGGGTCTAACCAGTAAATCAAATATGCCAATCATGGATAAACCAATCAACCCGACAATTTACACAGAGAGCATGTGCACTTTAGCACTGGTTAGCAGTGGTAAAGTGTCCAGAGTTCAAAAGCCAACAACAATAGGTCAGAAAAAATACAAGGCAGGAGGCTAAAAGACTGGGGATGACCCTGCATAAGGAAAAAAATCCAACAAGAGTCATATAGACAATTGTCAAGACAAAGTCATAAAGATACAGAATCACCCAGGGTTGACCAGGCGATGAAATAAGTTCAAACAAACACTAAAAGAACTAAGCATTTGACAAGTACTATAAAAATATCAACATGATAATTTGAGGTACAGAAAATAAACTTTGCTCGACTTAATGAGTGTAGGAGGCTGGCCTGGTTTGTAGTGGGTACCCTAGGTACTTACACCTTATACCAGGTCCAGTTACCCCATATTAGTGAAATGTAATCAGTGTTCTAGCAGTTTAGGCAGGCTGTTAGAGGTAGCTGTAGCAGAGCAGCTTAGGCTGAACTAGGAGACATGCAAACCTCCTGCAATACCACTATAGTTATGCAGTACCTATACACAATGAAAGACAATGCTCAGTGTTACCAAAAATAAAGGTACTTTATTTAAGTGACACAAGGCCAAAAATATCTTAGAGGCAATATTCCTTCTGGAAGTATTATACACAATATATGTACTAGAGATCATAATCAGGTAAGTAAGTAGTCACAGAATAGTGCAAACAGTAGAAAATACCATAGAATGCAATAGGAAGAAATAGGCCTAGGGGCAATACAAACCATATACTAAGAAACTGGAATGTGAATCACAAATTCCCCCCAGGCAAGTGTAGTGTGGAGAAGGGGGCTGGGAGTGTAAGAAAACCACAAAGGTGAGTAAAATACCCCACCCCAGAGCCCAGGAAAGTAGGAGTAAAGTACTGCAAGTTTCCTCAGGACACACTACAAGTCATGATTAGAGTTATTGAAAGAACCAAGCAAGACTGCAAGCAACAAACAGTGGATTCCTGGACCTGAAGACCTGTAAAGAGAAGAGACCAAGTCCAGAAGTCGCAGAAGAGTCCACAAAGGACAAACCTAGAAGATGGTGCAAAGGCAAATTCTCCGGTTAGAAGAAGTCTGCAGAAGAGCACCAAATAAGATGGCTGCGGGTTCCTGCATGATGCAAAGGATGTCCCATGTCGAGATGTTGGATGCAGGCAAGTTGCAGCACTGGATTCGTTCATCAAGCCTTGGGTCAAGCAATGTTACAGATGGAATCAAATTGGCACTGCCTGGACCCAGGAGGGACCTGGGGGCCTCAACTGGGACTGAGGAGGCAGAGTGGGTTCCCAACACTGGAGGGAACCCACAGATGACCAGGTAGCACCCACGGTGGTCCCAGGACACAAGGGGCAAAGAAGGTGCAAATTGCGGTTGCTGCACCACTATAAAAGAAGGTCCCACACCGTGTGAGAACAACTCAGAGAGTTGAGCATCGCAGAGTGGAGTGCTGGGTACCTGGGCCAGGCTCTGCATGAAAGATTCTTGCAAATAGTGCACAGAGACCTCAGGAGCCAGAGTTGATCCAGTGCACAGGGGTTCTGTCACTAACGGGAAAGGCAAGCTCTTACCTCCACCAAATGTGGACAGCTGGACCCTAGGATGGTCTGTGTCTAAGGGGTCTACCACCTGTGTTCCAGGGAATACGCTAGTCGCCAGCAGAGGAGTCCCAGAGAACCTGTTGTCGTCTTGGAAGTGACTCTGTCACTCCTCTGGAGATTTCTTCGTCCTTCTGCTGCAGGGTGAAGACAGGGAATCCTCAGAGCATGCACACTGTGGAAACTGTTGCAGCTGCTGGCTGGAGCTGAAGTTGCAGAGTCACAGTAGCCTTCTTGGAAACTTTGTTGCAGTTACAGCGCTTCCTGGAGCAGTCTGTGGTTGATCTGACAGTCAGAGGATGAAGCAGGAGTTGCAGAGGATTCTTGCAAGCCAAATGTGAAGAGGAACCCACAGGAGACACCCTAAATAGCCTTAAGAGGGGGATTGGCTACCTAACCAGGTATGCACCTACCAGGAGGGGTCTCTGACATCACCTGCGGGCACTAGCCACTCAGAGATCTCAAGAGTGTCCCCACACATTGGAAAATAAGATATGTGACACCAGGGACACACTATAGGAACTCTGGGCACCACCCCTGGGATGGTGATGGACAGGGAAGTGGTCACTCCCCTTTCCTTTGTCCAGTTTCGCGCCAGAGCAAGGACTGGGGGTCCCTGAACTGGTGTTGACTGGCTTATGCAAGGAGGGCACCATCTGTGCCCTTCAAAGAATTTCCAGAGGCTCTGGGAGGCTACCCCTCCCAAGCCTGTAACACTTATTTCCAAAGGGAGAGGGTGTAACACCCTCCTCCTAAAGGAAATACTTTGTTCTGTCTTCCTGGGACTGAGCTGCTCAGACCCCAGGAGAGCAGAACCCTGTCTTTAGCTTGCCAGCAGCTGTAGCTTCAGTGCAAGCCTCAGAGAGCTGGTTTGGCAGTACTGGGGGTCCATGGTGGAGCCCCAGGATGCATAGGATGCATAGGATTGGCCCCCAATACCAGATTTGGAATGAGGGACAATTCCATGATCTTAGACACCCATGTTCGGAGTTACCATTTTGAAGCTACATATAGGTATTGACCTATATGTAGTGCACACGTGTAATGGTGTCCCCACACTCACGAAGTCCGGGGAGTTGGCCCTGAACAGAGTGGAGGCACCTTTTCTAGTGCAAGGGTGCTCTCACACTTGGTAACTTTGCACCTAGCCTTCAGTAAATGAAGGTTAGATATATAGGTGACTTATAAGTTACTTACGTGCACTGAAAATGGCTGTGAAATAGTGTGTGCACTATTTCACGCAGGCTATAGTGGCAGTCCTGTGAAAGGGTTTGTCTGATCTCCTTATGGGTGGCAAAAGAAATGCTGCAGCCCATAAGGATCTCCTGGAACCCCAATGCCCTGGGTACCTAGGTACCATATACTAGGGACTTATAAGGGGGGTCCAGTGTGCCAATTGCAATTGGAATATGAATGTCACTAAACTATAGTGACTAATTTGGAAGCAGAGAGAGCATAAGCACTGAAGTTCTGGTTAGTTCTGGTGTACTGACAACACACAAATTAGGCCACAAACTATGAGCACTGAGGTCCTGGCTATCAGGATCCCATTGAGACAGGCAAAACACACTGATAAATAGGGTTTTAATTATGAGCACTGGGATCCTGGCTAGCAGGATCCCAGTGAAACAGTAAAAACACACTGACACACACTCACAAACAGGCCAAAAGTGTGGGTAACCCCTCTTGAAAGAAGCTACTTTCTCACAATGAGCATTAAGGCAGTTTCATTTCATCAAGGTTCAATTTAGCTAAGCAAAGGGAAACCCTGCAGATGGCCAATCAGGGGAAACGTGTGGGATGGAATACATCCAGGAAAAAGACAAAAAAAAATTAAAAGGCCAAAAAGAATTTGGAAAAAGGTAATCTTGTGCAACAAGTTACTAACTAAGGTGGTCAAAAGACAGGTAAAAAGAGAAAGCATCAGCATGTCAAAAGCTCGGCCAAGAGTCTTCTGTGAAGCCTAGGAAGAAAATCTTTAAGTCTTAGCAGAGCATTTCACGGGGGCAAAAGCACAGAAGAAGATACCTCTTCAAGGGACTCATCATTCAGGACATATGGCAAAAAGGGGTTCAGCTTCTCATCTTTGGGCAGGTTACTCATTATCTGACCAAACTCCAACTGGTCATAGACATATCAAAGTTCATGGGACAATCTGATTTGTCATGACAAAATTGTATTTGACATTGAAGGGACATCACCCAATAGAAATCCCTCATATGACTCCAAGATGAAACATTCTCAGGTTTTCCCAAGTCTGTTATTTGAACAGCGTCCATCAATGTAGCTCCATACAAGATTGAAACAAATATGTAAATTGCTAGTCCACAGTCCAGGATGTTCCAAATCCAAGATCAAATACTTACAACTCTCTATGTGTAAAACAAAAGATATCTATTACCAAACTAGTCTTCTCATGGGAAAATCTGGAAGGAAATTCATGTTAAAGAATGACTTGACATTTTCTGCACATCACGAAATACAGAGCCTAGCAGACCCCACCTAGGCTTTTTGCAAGTGAGTTAATACAGCAGATTAATACATTCAAATAAAACACATTTTAATATGCAAACTATAAATTCTGCATGAATAATTCTTCATTATTATTTATGTTACAATAACTTTAAACAAAATGACTAACACATTTCAGTCAGTATAACATATAACTGCATTTCTCTATTTTTATACACATATTTAAAACATTTATCATTAGAAATTCAATATCGTTTTGATACAAACTATAAGTTTAGACTCTAAATTATAACATTAACGTCAGTTTAATCCTTCAAATGTTTAATTAAACATCAATACCACCAGGGTCTTTAACGTTAGTCTAAACGAAATGCAATGCACATATAAAATGACTTCTCAGCGCATCACTTTCCAGTCAAACTATCAGTAGCTTGATTAACATAATGCACAGACTGTCACATACAGATTACTTCTGTGACATGAGGGACAATACTAACGTATCTACTACATCACCTTCAACGTTTTCAGGTGCTGTTGCCAATGGGCGAATATTCCGTGGTGCTTTTAAACACTTTGGTGTCATCTGTTTTTAATTTGATGCTGCGTTATTATTCTCAATATTTTATCATGTATTCATTTTTGTATGTTTTCAAGTCAATAGGTCATCCTTATCAACTTATTTAGCATTTGCAGATAATAGAACTTTGAAGATGTTCTTAATGGGTTTTGATCATTTTTATCTTCTTCAGGAGGATATATTCTCTAGTAGTTCTATAAATAAACAAAATAATGTTTAGGTTAGTACTGAAGCTTTTTGAAACAAATGGAAAGCATACCTCTTAGCATATTTAATTATTAATATTGTAAACCTCTGTTTATTGGATTGCAGACAAACAAAAACCATAATTGCTAAAAATGTTGAACATCTGTGGTGAAAAATAGCAGGCATGAACGCCTATAAAGTGTAAACAACTGATATTTTCAAAGGTATGAGTTGTTGTATGTAAAGCTACAGTGCTTAATTTGTAAATTAAAACATGCCAGTGCCTAAAGCATCCCTCTGAAACATGTGGCTGCTGCAATTAAATGTGCAACACAAAATATTGAGACAGAGTAATCCTAAAGCCATTGCGGGCCTCTTTAATACATTTACAGGCCTTCCCTGTCCCTTCAGCTTACTCTTGCAGCTTTCTGCTTTCTCCCTTTGTGGCGCTTTTTCATTTCTCTCTTCCTCCGTCTTTCCCATATTTGTTTTTTGCTCACAGTTTATGCTTTGTGCAGAAAAATAAGTGCTGGCCTTCAAAAATAAGTGAGGGTGCCACCCACCTGAAACCACCAGCACAATTTAAGCTCTGTAAAGTAATTTTCGAGTTTCTTCTCTGTAGTACGTGAAATCGTAAATTCAGTCTATCGCCAGAACATGTTTTCTCAATCTTGAAATCATCCTTGAATCACAGTTTTCTTCTTTCCGTCAGTGTGTGCAACCATATTTCGAGTCTCCATTACTGTTAACGGTCGTCTTCTTTTCTATTAAAAACGGAAATCCTTTTTACAATTTGGAATTATGGATCTCGTTTTTCTATTATACTTTACCTGCGTCTTTTCCAACAGATTTCACAAATACATCATTTCTTTCTGCATCAACAAAACACACTCCATAATTTAACGGATTTCCGTGATCAAGATTTTTCTTTTTTGCATATAATAAATTCCGTTATACTATGTGTAGTCCAAGGTGGCCATTGGCATTGTAAGTTTTGTCAATGTTTTTTTTCAAGTTAATAGAAGAGTTAATATATTTCTTATTTCAAAGTGATATTGATATTTTGCAGCCATTGATTTTATAATAATAGAGGTTAAGTTCAACCAGTCATACGTTTCATTGTACGGCATAGGAAATTCGAATGCTCCATCCAAAGTAATTCGCTCTGTTTGTGTACCTTTTCGTAAATTTGATTCTTCATCTGCGCTTTCTGATATTTGTTTTCAGTTCAGTAATTTGCTGTTTGGTTTTTATATTCTCGCTGAATCTGGTAGATTTGCGTTTTATAATCCTCATTTTAAATGTACATGTTGTTTGACCAATGTAAATCTTTGAACATGAAACGTGTATTAAATACATCATTTCTCAATATCACATGTTTATAGGCATTGATTATATACTTTCCCCCTGTAAAATAGGGGTTTCCTCATATATATACAAGATGGAAGTAGTGGTGTGTTTAATAAAATTCCCATGCCAAATATAACAAAGTTGACAATTTATTAAATCCTGAGGGCCATATTTATACTTTTTGACGCAAAACCGCGCTAACGCAGTTTTGCGTCAAAAAAATTAGCGCTGGCTAACGCCATTCTGAAGCACCATGCGGGCACCATATTTAATCAATGACGTTAGCCGGCGTTAGCCGCCGGCGCTGCCTGGTGTGCGTGGAAAAAAACGACGTACACCAGGCAGCGCCGGCGTAGGGGGATATGGGGCTTGGGCGTCAAAAAATGGGGCAAGTCAGGTTGAGGCAAATTTTTCGCCTCAACCCGATTTGCGCCATTTTTTTCGACTCCCAACCCCCATAGAAATGACTACTGTCTTAGCAAAGACAGGAGTCATGCCCCCTTGCCCAACGGCCATGCCCAGGGGACTTCTGTCCCCTGCGCATGGTCATTGGGCATAGTGGCATGTCGGGGGGCACAAATCAGGCCCCGCTATGCCACAAAAAAAAAAAAAATGACTTACCTGAACTTACCTTAATGTCCCTGGGATGGGTCCCTCCAGCCTTGGGTGTCCTCCTGGGGTGGGCAAGGGTGACAGGGGGTGTCCCTGGGGGCATGGGAGGGCACCTCTGGGCTCCTTCAGAGCCCACAGGTCCCTTAACGCCTGCCTTTTCCAGGCGCTAAAAAACGGCGCAAAAGCGGCCGTACGTCATTTTTTTTGACCCGCCCACTCCCGGGCGTGAATTTTGCCCGGGAATGTAAATACGGCGCACATGCCTCGGAGTCAATTTTTTAGACGTGAACGCCTACCTTGCATATCATTAACGCAAAGTAGGTGTCCACGGTAAAAAATGACGCAAACTCCATGGACTTTGGCGCTAGACGCGTCTAACGCAAAAGTATAAATATGGAGTAAGTTTTGCGTCGGAATTGCGTAAAAAAAAACGACGCAATTCCGGCGCAAACGGAGTATAAATATGCCCCTGAAATTTTCAGATTTTGACCGATTTTGCTAGGGTGTGTTGAAAACACATTCACCACTAATTACAATTACTCATTCTACCAACCCAAAAAACTGTTCTGCAAACAATCACTTTGGAGGTGAATGTTACAATGCCACGCTACTGTGTGTTTTGCCCAGACCAATTTACACAACTCAAAAGAAATCCAGATTTGTATCCTAATTTAAACACCAAAACAAACTTTGTAGCTTACATACAACCGGAGATGGGGATGTTCAAAGCATTTAAAAATAGATTCACTTTTAGTTGTCTAATGAATACCATTGAAGTAAATCTGGGAAAGCACAGTGAGCAATCGGTCCCTTGTGGGGTGAGTTCCGTGGAATCTACTTGGAGTTAAGGTCTAAGGGTTCCCTAGACCGTATTTCTATAGACAGTACTTTTTTTACCTTGCCCAGTGAGTCCTGCTGCAGATTTAGCCTTGCTGTCCTTTGAAAAGACCGGGAACGGAGAGTGCTTCAAATCAAATACACAGCACTGGTGATGGAGTTACACTCCACCCTCAGAGAGTAGAGGCCTTTGGGGCCTTTGCGGTTCCAGGACCTCAATTCCACAACTGGCACTCCAATACCATGTTGGGCAGTTTGAGGTGCAGAGGTGGCCTTGCAGGTGTCAATCACCGGCGGGTCGCATGAAAGATGCTTTGCACTCAGTCCAAGTCACCTTTTTCAGGATGCAGGATCTGTCAGCAGTGGGGTCATTGCCGACATTGGTCACTATTGCTGGGAGTTGCTCTGGAGTTCGTAACATCGGGGACAGGTCGGTTACCGGGCTGGTGACCATCAAGCCTTGGCAGTCACAAAAGTAATCCATGGATACTTAGTTGGCTGGAGATAAACAGGAGTGGTGTTGTGGCTCGAAACTTGGTGTGATCCTCACTACAACTCCCATGGTACAGGTCACCAATTTTTTTCTGGTTCACTCAAAAAGGTCCGAATGGTTGCATTGTTTTGTGTGACAGCACAACAATTGTTATGCAGGTTGCAGGTGACTGGTTCCACCAGTCAGGGGAGTGTGCTTCAGTTTCTGGCAACCACTGGAGTCCCTCTTGCTGGGGCAATGAGGTTTTGCCACAGGCACACAACAAACACACAGTTCCAGTATATGATCTCCTCAGGGCACTAAAGTGTTCTCTCTTTGCTCTGTGCAGGGTCCAAAGCCTGTTGTACATGATCTTCTTTGTGCCTCTTCTCAGATTCAAAGTCTGAAGTCAGGTTCTGGTGCCAGGGGAGCCCCTTAAATCCTAGTTTAGGGGGCATTAAGGGTGTAAGGGACAGTGGCCAATGGGTTACTGGTCTCTTCAACTAGTTCACCCGTGCAATTACAACTTACTGTGGGAGTAGGCTACTTTTCTACACAGAACCCTCTAATTTCAAGGTTTGCCAACATATCAAAACCTTTCTTTGGCTGTACAAACCTCGTAGCCCACTCTGAAGGTGTGAATAGCCTCTTGGAGGTGTACAACACCAAACATGGGGGAAATCGGTAAGGCCATCCCTGAGGAAACCTTGTATCAGGAGTAAATCCTGTTTGACTTGTCATCAGGTATGGATATGCAATTCATGTAGGGGTTAACAATCTAACAAGAGAAGCTGTTCTCTCCATCTAGGAGTTGTTAGAATATACTAACCTCTGCATATCAATTGGTGATGTCCCAGCAGAGGTAACCAGTGTATCTGAAACTTTCAGGACCTTCAATGAATGTGCATTGCTTCCAGACGTACCTGGAGCATGCAAAGGTACAAGGGGCCCTATTGTCACAGGAACTGTTAATGCATATTGACCCTTATGATTTGTCTGATTCTGAGGAATCATCATTCCTAGATTCTGTCCTGTTAGGACAGTACTTAAAGTTTTTCCTGTTTGAATCGGGCACCATTTGGCATTGACTGAACTGGACTAAACATCGCCACAGGTTGATTCGGAATACCCATTTGCACTGACAGATTCATATAAGGTGACTGCACCATCTGATTCACATTAGAGTTTGGCACTACCACTTACAGTGGGGCTTGGGAAGGCTGAACTGCATTAAAACTCTGAACCGGTTGATGCACATCAGGAATATGTGTCACTGAATTTGCAGGTGTACCTGGTACTATCTGATTCAGGGTCTGTGCAACTGGAGCAGTTGGCACATTCAGGGTTACATTTTGTGCTGCTTCATTTCTTGCTCCTACCTCAACTAAATAGTACGTAGGGGGCGATTTATCAGTATCTGATTTATCAAATTGTCATCTGAATCACTCACATGTGTTGCTGTCTTCTTATCCTCAGCTTCTGTTATCTGTTCTGCTTTTCCTGCCCTTTCCTTAGTCTTGGGTTTACAGCTTTCACCATCTTCGTTTGAAATAGCTGGATATAACTTGACTCTCTCAATTATATTTGCTCTCCACATTTTCTGGTCTGCATCCAATTTAGCCTCTGCAAGTGTCTTCACTGCTTTCTGCATTCTGTTCTCATACTTGTTTGTAATTTTCTCTTATTCTATGAGTTCCCAAATTCTATGGGCTTCAAATTGTGCGTGTCTTGGAAGAGCTATTTTCTCATACAATATACACCTCAAGTTGTCTAAAATTCTCAAGTTAAATGTTCCATAATGGGTAAAAGCTAAAGGCATCTTCTTTCTCATGAATCTTGCACCATTGTTCAAGCCACAAAAATGCATGAAATCCTCTAACAGATGATACACAATGACCTGGACTTCCTTCTGGGGTGGGCTCTCTATACCCTCTCTAACTAGAATAAACATATTTCCTCTTAGCACACTCTATAAAGATTTGAAAATCTTCATTTCAATCAAATTCAGTTAATCACAATAAATTTCTGGTCAAATCCGGAAATAACTTACATCCCACAATCGTTTTCTCTCGATATTTTCAACCAATCGCAACGCAGCACTGTCCATCAATACCAGTGTGGCTTTGCACCACCCGACCTATACCAGCACGGCACACAATGACGTCACACTCACTTCTTCCAGCACTGCAATTGGTTTACAAGTGTCTATCATACAATTGCTCACACACACCTAATGCAAATATTGCAAACAAAAAACAATAACCTGTCTGCACACTAAAGGGTAGAAACTTAGACACTTCAAAGTTGCACGCAGATAAACCTTCTGACTGTAGCTTTCACAATTACACAATGAGTGAAACTTAACCAGCACTTCTCACTCAGGCTGATACAGATCTTTCATGTGCACTTAGGATTCACTTAATACCAACCAAAACTCACACACATTCAAGGAAAACTAATGTCACTGTCAATGACATCTCATGACAAGTACCTCATTGTAAACAATAAATCTACCAGGGGCAGAATTATGTAAAGTGATGCTGCACTAGGCGCAGCAACACTTTTCTTGCGCCTCTTAGTGCTCCCCTTCCACCACCATGTGTACACCGTATTTAAAATACGGTGCACCATGGAGGTAGTCAGGGGTACTAGTGATGCTAGTCTGGCACTTTGCAGGATTAGCATCAACAATGTTGATGCTAACCCTGTAAATCACCCAGAGGCCCATTGAAAACAATGGGAGCCTCACTTTAACGCCTACTCTTAGAAGGCGTTAAAATGCTGATAAAAATGATGCAAAGAAATCTCTTAGATTTCTTTGCACCATTTTTTTTACCCCCCTCTAGCACTTGAACACCCCCTTTGTATACATTATGCCTGGTGCACTGTCTAGAGAGAGGTGCAAACAGCCCAACTGTCAAACTGACCCAGACAGGGAATCCACAAATAAGCAGAGTCACAGAACGGTTTAAGCAAGAAAATGCCCACTTTCTAAAAGTGGCATTTTCAAACACACAATCTTAAAATCAACTTTACTAAAAGATGTATTTTTAAATTGTGAGCTCAGAGACCCCAAACTCCATATGTCTATCCTCTCCCAAAGGGAATCTACGCTTTAATCATAATTAAAGGCAGTCCCCATGTTAACCTATGAGAAGGATAGGCGTTGCAACAGTGAAAACCGAATTCAGCAGTATTTCACTGTTAGGATATATAAAACACATTAGTATATGTCCTACCTTAAACATACACTGGATCCTCCCCACAGGGCTACCTAGGGCCTACCTTAGGGGTGTCTTACATGTAAGAAAAGGGAAGGTTTAGGCCTGGCAAGTGGGTACACTTGCCAAGCCGAACTGTCAATTTAAAACTGCACACACAGACACTGCAGTGGCAGGTCTGAGCCATGTTTACAGAGCTACTAATGTGGGTGGCACAACCAGTGCTGTAGGCCCAATAGTAGCATTTGATTTAGATGCCCTGGGCACCTCTAGTGCACAGTACTAGGTTCTAACCAGTAAATCAAATATGCCAATCATGGATAAACCAATCAACCCGACAATTTACACAGAGAGCATGTGCACTTTAGCACTGGTTAGCAGTGGTAAAGTGTCCAGAGTTCAAAAGCCAACTACAATAGGTCAGAAAAAATACAAGGCAGGAGGCAAAAAGACTGGGGATGACCCTGCATAAGGAAAAAAATCCACTGTCCCTGGGGGCATGGGAGGGCACCTCTGGGCTCCTTCAGAGCCCACAGGTCCCTTAACGCCTGCCTTTTCCAGGCGCTAAAAAACGGCGCAAAAGCGGCCGTACGTCATTTTTTTTGACCCGCCCACGCCCGGGAGTGTAAATACGGCGCACATGCCTCGGAGTCAATTTTTTCAACGTGAACGCCTACCTTGCATATCATTAACGCAAAGTAGGTGTCCACGATAAAAAATGACGCAAACTCCATGGACTTTGGCGCTAGACGCATCTAACGCCAAAGTATAAATATGGAGTTAGTTTTGCGTCGGAATTGCGTAAAAAAAAACAACGCAATTCCGGCGCAAACAGAGTATAAATATGCCCCTGAAATTTTCAGATTTTGACCGATTTTGCTAGGGTGTGTTGAAAACACATTCACCACTAATTACAATTACTCATTCTGCCAACCCAAAAAACTGTTCTGCAAACAATCACTTCGGAAGTGAATGTTACAATGCCACGCTACTGTGTGTTTTGCCCAGAACAAATGATACACAACCATAACATTTAAAGAATTGTCAGTTTTGTGTAACTAGAAATAACTGGCTAGGCCTTTTAATCCATTGGGCACTTCCCCAGTGGGCTGAAGCCCTTGGTGTCCGGTTTGAAAGCCCAAGGCCACTCCTGGAGCTTGTCACTTTCACCAGGTCCCCAAGTTCAATTGCAACAGGAACAGGATGGCTTCAGAAAAAGGGGGAGACAGACAGTAGAGAGAAATCGATCAGAGAAGAGAGAAGGAGAGAAAGCGAATGGATGGATGGAAGTAGAGAAATGCACTAGAAAAGGAAGGTAGTTGGGCTAGTTGGAGCATGTTTACGAAGGCTACTTTTGGTTCCTCAGTCCGGTCACACAATTGGGTCTAAATTAGGAATGCAAAAAATATAATTTGTCCTTCAAAATCTATCCTTATTCACAGAAAATACTGCAGTGCATTTTGCAAAGCAAAAAGTGCTCTTACAATGATGACAGCGAGCAGGAAAACACATGAAAAGCCCGCTCCCAGAGAGCAGGAGCAGTTTTCATGATCCCATCCACTGGAAGTGGACTTACTGTTTGCTCTTGCTTCGCAGGAGCTGTTAAAGCTCCTCCCAAGCAACAGCAAACAACTATATTCTGGCATAGGGCATCTCCTGTTATAGGGAGCCAGCCCCGGGAGATAGCAGTCCTCAGGGCCACTTATGGCTCCAAGAGGGAGGCCATGTGGCACCCCTATTTTGCTTTTATAGGGCTAGTCCCGGGGGCCACCCTCCCAGTTAAAATTTTGCCAAGCTACGGGGAGGTGGTGGTCCCGAGGGCTGAATATGGCCTGGTAAGGGGTTCCACATAGACCCCTCGACCCTTTGAAAATTACCATGGTGCCGGGGAGGTGGTGGTCCCCGGGAACCCTCCCTTGTTGTAAAGCCAAGCCCCAGGGAGGTGTTGTCCCGGGGCCGTAAACGGTCTACAGAGGAGGGGCTCACAGCCCTCCTCCACCTCTGTATTATTTGACTTGCCATATGGAAATGGAGGTCCCCAGGGCCGATATCGGCCATCAGGAAGGGGCCACATGCACCCCATCCCAATCATAAATAGTATTTATTTCCCCCTGGATCTGGACGACCTGGGGACCAAGTTTATACAAGCATGGGAGACCATGCTTGTTTTTTTTATTTATCCGTGGATCCTCCATGGTTTTTCGGCAAATATTTATTAAGAAAAACACTTTTTAGCCCAGATGGGGACCATGGGGAACCAAATAACCTGGCCTAGGAGATCAGGGTATTCATACCCTGCCCTTTTTTCTTTTTTAACATTTTTAGGGGGCTTAGCTCAGTCCAAGTCCCAAAATGGCTTCTAACATTTCCTGGCTGAAGTGCTGGCAGCAAATAAGATCTTAGCATGAGATCTGTTGGATCCACAGTGGGTCAGTGTCCCTAGATATACAATTTTGTTTTTATCTGTAATTTCTTGAAAACTACTGATTGGATTTACACCAAATCACAGACAAGGCTCTTTCTGGACCAAGCGATAGCTTTCTGCTAAATTTGGTGTAATCCCATCCAGCTGTTCTGTCTTAAATCCCTATGGGAAATTGCATGGGCAAAATGCGTTTTGGGACCCCCCACCTTTTTTTCAGCCTTCACTTGACAAGTCATCCTGAAGCTTTCAAGACAGCAGCTGAATTAAGGTGTGAACTCGTTTTGAAAACTTTGTGAAGATTCGTCAAATGGTGTCAACGTTTTTGGCAAAATAAAAAATGCTTTTCCTATGGAAACTAAGGCCCTCATTATGAACACAGGGGAAAGACTGCACTGCCGGCGGTGGCGGTAACCACCGCCAACAGTCAGGCGGTCTAGGCCACCAAATAATGAATCACATGAAAAACAGGCAATCTGAAAAGCACCCACCGCCAGCAGAGTGCCGCCCACAGGCCGACGGAAAGGCCCTACCCAACCAACAAATAATGAAGCACTAGACTGCCGTCACTTCCGGGGTGGGAACCACCGCCACGCAAAGCCTGGCAGAAACGAACCAAATAAAAGGAAACACTCACCGGAGGCTCACACAACACGCCGAAGCAGACATGGAGAGAGGGTTGCAAATCATGCCAGTGCTGCTCCTGGTCATATACCTCCACGACCGAGACTGCTGACGAAGACTACTAAGGTAAGTACTGCAACCTACTAAACAAGGGAAGAAAGGGCACAGTTACATACCCACCCACTCCACCCACCCCGCAAAGTACCCACAATCCCTCACAACATCACAAGCCATACACACCTGAGCAAGAGGTACTAACCCGACACAATCCCAAGACAACCTGCCCAAAGTACCCACATGTGCACAACACCCCCCCACAATGAAACAAGGAACCACGGATCCAGAGTGTGCAAACACCAACACTGGCCACACACACTTTAATAAAGCTCCAGGAGCAACAGATTGTCCACATTAGGCTAATGGTCAGTCCTTAGCAATAAGGCAGATGGGCCCAAATGGCCCAAACCTGACTCCCACATGTGCACATGGTACTCCACCATAAAGGGGCATCAATGGGGCAGCCAGGCGCCTCAGGGAACAGGGGCAGGGGGTGACGGGAGTGAGGTCTTACATCTGGGAGAGGGGGCTTGGGCTTACGTTTTGGAGGTGGAGGGGGTTTGGGTTTAGCCTTGGAAGGTGGGGGAGCGGGCTAGCACTGGGGGCGGCAGATGTACCCGGGCCAGCATAGGGCATCTTGCTCACAGGGATAGGTGCACAGGAATGGGAAGGGCGGACGGGTGGACTTGGACGTGGGAGGAGTGGGCAGTGCAAGGAGGTGTGCACGTTTAGGGACGAGACTGGGTGAGCCAGTGGGTTCAAAAAGGTCTACATGGGATAGGAAAAGTTTCTTTGGGGCAGTCGGGGTGGACCTGGAGGAAGGTGTGGGAGTGGAGGTAGAGGGGATGGTTGTAACAGATGTAGGTGTGCGTGACATGGATGCAGGTGACTGTACAGTATGCTGAGGTGTGGTGGATGTGTGTTGGGTGGGTGTCTGGGAACGTTTGAGTGTCTTGGGAGGAGGAGGGTGGACACAGTGGGACAAGACAGGCTGCCAGTGTAAATGGATGTTGTCTGGGTGTCTGCAAGTTTGGTGAGTATGCTGCAAGTGGTACTCAGAGTCGTTGTCGGGAGTGCAGGTGTGGTGTCTGGGGTGCATGACTGGATGTCTGATGTTGTGGTGACTGCAAGAATGGGGCCAGAAACAGTGAATGAAGGTGCAGTGCCTGTGAGTGTGCATGTAGAGGTGACAGACAGGGAGGCGGAAGAGGTGGACACAGTGGGGGAAGTGGATGTTGTTGTGTGTGCCTTTGTATGTCAGCTGTGTGTATACCTGTGGTGGGAAGTGTGGTGCTTGTGTTTCTCTGTGTTCTTCTTGTGTGTTGAGGTGTGAGCATGGCTGTCTGAACGTGTGCTTGGGATGGGTGAAGACAGTGGGGTGCTGGAAGGGGTAGTGGTGGTTGGAGGGGGGACGGAAAGACCAGGGACACTGGCTGCCATCAAAGTGGAGGCCAGAGCCTGAAAAGATCTCTGTAGGCCAGACACGGCACCGTGAATGCCATTCAGGTATGCATTGGTCTGCTGCATCTGGGATGCTAGCCCCTGAATGGCATTCATGATGGTTGTCTGCTCTATAGAGATGGTCCTCAGGAGGTCAATAGCCTCCTCCGTGAGGGCAGCAGGCTGACTGGGGCAGGGGATGAGGGGCCTGGGGTGAAGGAGACACCCACCCTTCTGGGTGAGCGGGCACGGGCAACTGGGTGGGGCGCAACTGGGAGGGCAGTGATGGTATGGGGGTGGCAGAAGATGACAAAGAATGGGTGGGCCCACTCAGGTCCACCACCACCAGGGAGCTCCCATCGGAAAAGATATCAGAATCACCACCTCCAGTGGTAGTTGCCTCCCCCGTGGTGCTCCCCTCTCCCTCCAACCCACTGGTCCCCTTGGCGTCACTCGACTCTGCCTCCTTGGACCCGTGGGTCGCTGCATCCCCACTCACCAGTGCCACTGTCCCTAACCAGATGATGCTGATGTACACAGACAACACAAGAGTACAAGGGTGGGGAGACAAAACAGGATAGAATTCTGTAAATAGCTGAACGGATGTACATGTACTCCCACCCAGCAAATATACCAACATGCAGCACCTACCTCTATAATCATGGTTATGCCCCTGACTATTGTCCACAACCTTGATATACATCCATCTCCAGCATTACAGAAGGACCTGGAGAACTGCAGTCCTGTCCCTTATCATCTAACTGCCCATGGGGGCCATTATGCTAAATGACATCAGTCAGAGTCCCTGCCATTAGACAGCATAAGTATTACAGCACCCTCAGACATCCATCAAGGAGGCATGCAATGGACTTGGTACTCACCCCCTTGTGTCTGCTGTGCAGTTTTCAAGCGCCCATCCAAGTCTGGATATGCCACCACCAGAATGCAGCGCATTAGGGGGATCAGGGCCCGACGGGCACCCCTTCTTTATTGGGAGGACTTCCCCAGCTGGGCCTCGCAGGTCTTCCTTGCCCAGCGCAGCAGGTCCTCCCACCGCTTCCTGCAGTGTGTGCTCCGCCGGTTGTAGACCGCAGGGTCCGCACCTCCCTGGCGATGGCGTGCCAGAGTCCTCTCTTCTGATGGGCGCTGACCTGTAGTAGACACACAGGAAAGAAACACTGAGGTCAGAATAGGCACATGTGATACCGCTGGCCATACATCCCCTATGGGACAGACACTTAAAGCAGCATTACAGCACCTCACTCATGCAGATTGTCATGCATTAAATGGTTGTGCAGTTACAAATCATGCACACATGTTTACAGGCATCCATTACCATCACACACATCCATGCACCCCAATCCTCCTACTCACCTGCATCTCTGGTCGCCCCTATAGCTTGGCCTACAGGGTAGGACCCCGGCCTTCACCACGGAGGAGATGGATAAGCTGTGACTCGTGCCATTTCCAGGACCAGAGTCAGGACACAGCAGCACACTCAGTGGAGTACTTGCATGCACGGAATCCGGAAGTCAAGTGAAGCTGGGGTGACGAAATAGCGTACACTCCGCGACGGTGTGCACCATCACCGCCGGCGGCGATCATGATAGGCCCATATTCCCCATTGACAACCATGTTAACCAATGAATGGGTGCATGGCGGTGAACACCACATTACGCCATTATGACAACCGCTAGCAGCATGAGGTCACTTCCACTGCTACATATCTGGAGGACTGGGGGCTGACATTTTCCAAACTACTACGCAGTTATTATTTGGTCATAGGCCCCATGGTGGCCCTATGGACCCCAGCCCTGAAACGCATGGCCAAAAGTAAATTTACTCACCACAACAGTCCAGATTTATCAGTTAGGACATGTCACTACTGTTTAACATCCTATAATGCTTATGTGTCACCTACTTGTTTGACAGCAGTGTTATATACACAACATGTTGTGCAAATTAACTTGTGTACCTCACATGTGTTCTTCACTCCTCCTAGGTACAGACCCATGTGGCGAGGGACGGCCCCATCTGTATACAGACCACTTGTTGATTTGGAGACCATGGTGGAACGTCACATCATTATCAATTACAGACTCACTCGTGCTACTATTCATGAACTTTGTGCATTACTGGATAAAGCACTGAGACCGGCTAATTGGCATCAGCATGCCATCCCTACTGAAGTGCAAGTGTTCTCTGTACTCCATTTCCTGGCCACAGGTTCCTTTCAGGTGACTGTGGGCATGGGTGCAGGCTTTTCATAGCCAATGTTATGCCTAATCCTGTCCAGATTCCTGGATGCATTTGTACAACAACTGCAGTCATATGTGAGGTTTGAACTACCTGCCATTAAAGTCAGACTTTTATGCCTTTGACAACATTCCCCATGTGATAGGTGCCATCGATGGCACCCACATAGCTCTCATCCCCCAAGAGTAAGTGAACAGGTGTACAGAAACAGGAAGAACTTTCACTCTATGAACATTCAATTGGTGTGTACTGCAGACTGGTACATCTCACATGTGAATGCCATGTTCCCTGGATCAGTCCATGATTCATTTGTGCTGAGGTGTCAGACATGACAGAACAACTAGAAGGGGACAGAGGATGGATCATAGGTGAGTGTGGCTAACAATTTTACTGTACATTGCTGACAGCCAGGCTGTCTGCAGCTGAGGGTAGTTAGTTACAGTCATATTTTCCCGACTTTTGCAGGAGATTCGGGCTACCCCAACGTGCATTGGCTACTGACACCAGTGAGGAATCCTAGAACTATAGGTCTCCTGAAGGCTAGATTCCGTTGCCTCCATATCTCTGGGGGTTCACTGTGCTATGGCCCTGAGAAGGTGTGTAGAATAGTGGTGGCCTGCTGCATGCTGCAAAACGTGGCTGTGAGGAAATCTATTCCCCTCTTGGAGGAAGAGGGTGCTGTATATTCAGACCAGCTTCCTCTGAGAGGGGATGAGAGTGATGGTGATGATGAAGAGCAGTAAGTTTACATTCCAGGAACCAACTGATCCAACTATACTTCCAGTGACTAAGAGGTACTGTTTGCTGATGTTGTTGTCTGTATTGCATACTGTCGGTCTGACTTATTCTCAATGGGGTTGTTGGGTCTATAGACATTTACACTGTAACAAGGTATTCAAGTGTCATGTGACATGATGAACAACTAGTTAGACATTTCTGTTTACTCCACACCATGTTGTGTGTGGGGTTCCGTTCCTGCAATAAAGGTCTGATTATTGGATTTCAATGGCAAATGCATTCACACTTCAACTTGATTCAACATAATGACAGGGGACATTGACGTTGGTGTACATGTGTTTTAATAGGGGTCAGGGATGCCATGGTGCTCTTTAGTGGGCTGAAGGTGGATGTCCATACTGGCTACATGGTCTCAGTGATTGGTTGCTGTGGTAATGTGTCCATCTACCTTGCAGGTTGCGGAGTTGGTATTGGCCGGTGGGGATGGGGGTTCAGTGGCACACTTGGTAGACAGTTCATGTCAGATTCACTTCTTTGACTGTGCCTTGGTCTTGGCAGGTGTACCAGTACCATATCTGGGCCTGAGGGACCGTTTGAGTGCCTGTTGTTGGACTGTACGGGTAGGGAGCGTTTCTCCTGTGTGTCCTTATATAGTTGCACCAGTCCAGTTGCTGCTGCTGATGTTGATGGCTGGTCTGTATCGTGGTCTGTAGTAGGGGCTTCCTGGTTTGGGGGGTCTCAGGCTGGGTTGGGAAGTGGTGCAGCAGCGCCCATGCAATGGCGGCCATGGTGGCATTGAGCTGTTTCCACTGCTCCATGGCCTCTTGGTGGTGTGCTATCTGCAGCCTTTGATTCTGCTCTAGAGTGGCCACGATCTGGCCCATCCTGTCCTGGGTATGGTGGTATGCTCCCAAAACCTCAGAGATCACCTCCTGGGCTGCAGCATCCATCCTTTGGCCTCCCCCCTGGGCCACTGATGCCCTCCCACTGGGCCTAGCCACCTGTGCCTGTGTCCCATGCACAAGTCTGGCGGTACCACTTGTACTGGGGCCATCATCATCCTGCCTGTTGGTCGGTGGTGACTGTGGCCTATGTCCTTGTGTTCCCCCAGTCTGTGGCCTGGATACACTGGTGTGGGGTCGTTTGGCCAGAGCTGATGTTGGTGGCTGGGTGGTAGGGGTATCAGTGGTTTTCCTGGGTGGGGCTGCTGGATGGTGACAGTCCAGGGCTGTGTGATGGGCCAGGGTATTTCTCATTGTCCATACTACCCTCACAGGTGTCCAGGTGCCTCTGTCTCCATGTGGGGCCCTTTAACTCCTTGTCCTTTACATCAGGGTGGCATGGGTGGTGGTGCCTGTGAGGGGGAATGGACATGTATGTTACATTTACAGAATCGGATGGGGTGCATATGGAAGGACTATTTTGTGTAGGTTTTCCACTGTTGGGCCATGCAGAGACCTATTGTGGGGTTGCCATTGCATTTAGCATGGGATGTGGAGGTGCATTGTGGGTGGTGTAGTGCCATTGTGATTCATTGCAGGGGTAGGTGGCTGTGCACGGGGGGATGTGGGCCTGTTGGTGGGTTTGTGGGCATGCAGGGTGACTGGATGTAGTGATTGGGACCTGGGTGGGGTAGTGGTACTGGTGGTAGTTGGAGGTGTGTGGAGATGCATGCATTACAGGTGTGGTGGATATGGGGTAATTGTAGATGACTTACCCGAGTCCATTCCTCCAGTTAGTCCAGTGAGGCCCTCAGGGTGCAGGATGGCCAGTACCTTTTCCTCCCAGTCAGTGTAGTCGGGGTGTTGGTGGGAGTCCTCCCCCAGTCTTCTGGACTGCAATGTTGTGCCTGGATGCCATGGACCTCACCTTCCCACGCTGGTCGTTCCATCTCTTGCGGATGTCATCCCTTGTGTGTGGTTGGATTCCCACTGCATTGATCTTGTTGAATATTGTCTGCCATAACTCCATCTTCCTGGCGATGGGTGTGTGCTGGACCTGTGTCCGAATATTTGTGGCTCGACCTTGAGTATCTGTAGGAAAGTACCATCTTGCCTGGCATGTTAGCCCCATATTTCACTGTATATATGTTGTTTTAGTGTATGTGTCAATGGGACCCTGCCAGCCAGGGCCCCAGTGCTCATAAGTGTGCCCTGTATGTGTTCCCTGTGTAATGACTAACTGTCTCACTGAGGCTCTGCTAACCAGAACCTCAGTGGTTATGCTCTCTCTGCTTTCCAAATTGTCACTAACAGGCTAGTGACCAATTTCACCAATTCACATTGGCATACTGGAACACCCTTATAATTCCCTAGTATATGGTACTGAGGTACCCAGGGTATTGGGGTTCCAGGAGATCCCTATGGGCTGCAGCATTTCTTTTGCCACCCATAGGGAGCTCTGACAATTCTTACACAGGCCTGCCACTGCAGCCTGAGTGAAATAACATCCACGTTATTTCACAGCCATTTACCACTGCACTTAAGTAACTTAATAGTCAGCTAAATGTCTAACCTTCACCTGGTGAAGGTTGGGTGCTAAGTTACTTAGTGTGTGGGCACCCTGGCACTAGCAAAGGTGTCCCCACATCGTTCAGGGCAAATTCCCCAGACTTTTTGAGTGCGGGGACACCATTTCACGAGTGCACTATACATAGGTCACTACCTATGTATATCGTCACAATGGTAACTCCGAACATGGCCATATAACATGTCTAAGATCATGGAATTGTCACCCCAATGCCATTCTGGCATTGGGGAGACAATTCCATGATCCCCCGAGTCTCTAGCACAGACCCGGGTACTGCCAAACTGCCTTTCCCGGGGTTTCACTGCTGCTGCTGCCAACCCCTCAGACAGGTTTCTGCCCTCCTGGGGTCCAGCCAGGCCTGGCCCAGGAAGGCAGAACAAAGGACTTCCTCAGAGAGAGGGTGTTACACCCTCTCCCTTTGGAAAAAGGTGTCAGGGCTGGGGAGGAGTAGCCTCCCCCAGCCTCTGGAAATGCTTTGATGGGCACAGATGGTGCCCATCTCTGCATAAGCCAGTCTACACCGGTTCAGGGATCCCCCAGCCCTGCTCTGGCGCAAAACTGGACAAAGGAAAGGGGAGTGACCACTCCCCTGACCTGCACCTCCCAGGGGAGGTGCCCAGAGCTCCTCCAGCGTGCCCCAGACCTCTGCCATCTTGGATTCAGAGATGTGCTGGCACACTGAACTGCTCTGAGTGGCCAGGGCCAGCAGGTGACGTCAGAGACTCCTTCTGATAGGCTCTTACCTGTGTTACTAGCCTATCCTCCTTCCTAGGTAGCCAAACCTCCTTTTCTGGCTATTTAGGGTCTCTGCTTTGGGGAGTTCTTGAGATACCGAATGCAAGAGCTCACCAGAGTTCCTCTGAATCTCCCTCTTCACCTTCTGCCAAAGGATCGACCGTTGACTGCTCAGGACGCCTGCAAAACCGCCACAAAGTAGCAAAGACGACTACTGCAACCTTGTATCGCTGATCCTGCCGCCTTCTCAACTGTTTCCTGGTGGTGCATGCTCTGGGGGTAGCCTGCCTCCTTTCTGCACCAGGAGCTCTGAAGAAATCTCCTGTGGGTTGACGGAATCTTCCCCCTGCAACCGCAGGCAACAAAAGACTGCATCACCGGTCCTCTGGGTCCCCTCTCAGCACGACGAGCGTGGTCCCTGGAACTCAGCAACTCTGTCCAAGTGACTCCCACAGTCCAGTGACTCTTCAGTCCAAGTTTGGTGGAGGTAAGTCCTTGCCTTCCCACGCTAGACTGCATTGGTGGGTACCGCGTGATTTGCAGCTGCTCCAGCTCCTGTGCACTCTTCCAGGATTTCTTTTGTGCACAGCCAAGCCTGGGTCCCCGACACTTTAACCTGCAGTGCACAACCTTCTGAGTTGTCCTCCGGCTTCGTGGGTCTCCCTTTTGTGTCTTTGGGTGGACTTCGGTTCACTCCTCTTCCAAGTGCCTGTTCCGGTACTTCTGCAGGTGCTGCCTGCTTCTGTGAGGGCTCCCTGACTTGCTGGGTGCCCCCTCTGTCTCCTCATCCAAGTGGCGACATCCTGGTCCCTCCTGGGCCACAGCAGCATCCAAAAACCCTAACCACGACCCTTGCAGCTAGCAAGGCTTGTTTGCGGTCCTTCTGCGTGGGAGCACCTCTGCAAGCTTCTTCACGACGTGGGACATCCATCCTCCAAAGGGGAAGTTTCTAGCCCTCTTCGTTCTCACAGAATCCACAGCTTCTACCATCCGGTGGCAGCTTCTTTGCACCCTCAGCTGGCATTTCCTGGGCATCTGCCCCCTCTCGACACTGTTGCGACTCTTGGTCCCCTTGTTTCACAGGTACGCAGGTCCGGAAATCCACTGTTGTTGCTTTGCTGGTGTTGGTCTTCCTTGCAGAAACCCCCTATCACGACTTCTGTGCTCTCTGGAGGTTATAGGTACACTTTACACCTACTTTTCAGGGTCTTGGGGTGGGCTATTTTTCTCACTGTTTTCTTACAGTCCCAGCGACCCTCTACAAGCTCACATAGGTTTGGGGTCCATTCGTGGTTTGCATTCCACTTTTGGAGTATATGGTTTGTGTTGCCCCTATACCTATGTGCTCCTATTGCAATCTACTGTAACTTTACATTGCTTGCATTACTTCTTTTTGCTATTACTGCATATTTTTGGCATTGTGTACATATATCTTGTGTATATTTGGCATCCTCATACTGAGGGTACTCACTGAGATACTTTTGGCATATTTTCATAAAAATAAAGTACCTTTATTTTTAGTATATCTGTGTATTGTGTTTTCTTATGATATTGTGCATATGACACCAGTGGTATAGTAGGAGCTTTGCATGTCTCCTAGTTCAGCCAAAGCTGCTCTGCTGTAACTACCTTCTATCAGCCTAAGCTGCTAGAAAAACCTCTTCTACACTAATAAGGGATAACTGGACCAGGTACAGAGTGTAAGTACCCCTTGGTACCCACTACAAGCCAGGCCAGCCTGCTACAGTATCTCTCCCATCATTGTCCTTAGCTCCCTTTCTTTGAAGTGTGGGTGCTTAGGGGGTGCCATGGTGTGCGTCGTGGGTGGTGTATTGTGTGGATATTCATGAGGGTGCTGTTGTGTGGTTGGGTGTGTGAGTTGTGTGCTGTTGCATTGAGCGTCTGCTTGTAGTGTTGTCAGTCTGGCTTCTCCTATTGGCGATGCAAAGGATTGTGGGGTGTGTCTGTTTTATAGTGTTGTGAATGTATGTCAGGTGTGTACGTTTCAAACATTGCCAATGTGTGCATTTCTTGCTGTTGGGTCCCGTTCCTGGCGGCCTGTACCGTCATTGGTCGTTCGGCATCCACTGACCGCCGCGGTGATTTGTGCATCATTATTTGGAGGGCAGGGGATTTGTGTGCTCGGCG
This sequence comes from Pleurodeles waltl, assembly GCF_031143425.1. Classification (NCBI taxonomy): domain Eukaryota; kingdom Metazoa; phylum Chordata; class Amphibia; order Caudata; family Salamandridae; genus Pleurodeles; species Pleurodeles waltl. The sequence goes on along the minus strand of NC_090445.1, from coordinate 1,472,668,008 downwards.
GTGGTGGGGTGGGTTGTGCAGCTTTTTCGCAGACAATGCCCTGGCAGTGGCTGGTGGTAACAGAAATGTGGCTGATTCTGTTTTTGGCATCTTTATATAGCGGGTTTCTGTTCACCGTCAATGGCGGTATTCTGTTCACCATCGCCACAGCGGGCTATGGTGTTTACCGCAATGTTCATAATGACCCCTTAAGTCTCAACTATAACTACCTAGATATATGGATTTGGAACACTTTTTTGATTTGGTTAAAGATAACTCCGTTATTTAGCTGATGACAGAGCTTCGTATTGTTTGATTATCTGCTGCTGCACACTGAAGCCCCTCTACCCTGCTTCCTACATACACATTTAACTGGAGCACATTACCAAGTGGGTATGTCCACTTGCTGCAGGCAGTATTTGTAATTGTTATCTGGCATCTACAAAAGCGTGCTCTTCTGGTGATTGAATGCATCAGAGAGATAATCTGCATGCAGAGGAATCAATGTGAGAAGACGGAACAGGAGAATGTACAGAAAATACTGGGATTCTTGTCAACGGAGTCAGCTTACATGATAAGTTGCAGGCTCCTGTCTTGAAGACATGGCCATGTATGTATCCACAGCATGATTCTGAGGGTGACCAAACAAAGACAACGTGGGTAAGTGGTCACCTATTAGACAGAATATCCAAGGTATTGTACTGTATTAAAGCATTGGCATAGCGCTTACTACCCCTTTGTGTGATAGTGAGTGACAGCTTCAAGACAGGTGTAGATAATGCTTGCTGCACCAACATTATGCCTGTTGGTCGATCAGAGTGTGATGCAGCAACTCTAGGTCAGAGCAAGCTCACTGTGCACTTTGCTATTTCCTCAAACAATTTTCTGTGCCAGAAGACAATGACCCCAACCTACTGAAGTAGTCATGGTGCGCTGACAATTTCCTTTGCCATGCCCAGTGTGGAGCACACTCAGTAGATGAAGATGTGGGAGAATTTCAAAGTCTGACCACACATTTCAGATGTCAGGAAATTAAATCTGTGAGTCCAGATTTCCACTGAATTTACCAAATTAGTTTTATGAAGAGCAGCATGAAAATGCAGGAGGATGGCTAAAATGTATCATAATATAATATACATTTTGTGATCAGATTGCATCCCCTACTCATCCCTGCCTCTCCTGGGAGGCTCTGTGTCTGCCTTAGCCCTGGCACGCACACTATCTATTGTCCCCACTACTTCTGATCATTAATCTCACTGCAGCACTTTGGAACATCCTTCAGACATCATCAGTGCTATATAAAAGCATCAAATAAAAAAAAATCCATAATTTTAAAACCGTGTTGACGCTAGAGCCCGGTTAATAATACTTTCATACTTCAGGTAAAGCCCATTCTGGGACATAAAACCACAATCTGCATGAGGGGAACAGACAGGGTTATTATAGTTAGGAAATATATATATTTTTTTAAACCATAGAGATTCACTGTAGCAAACCAAAGGTTACAGATGGTTTAGTTTGGATATAGAATAAAGAAACCTTGGCAATTCACTGAAAAAAACAAAAGATACAGGGACCTTATAGTAACGTTTTAAAAAATTTGAAATTCACTGAAAAAACCCTCTAATGTTTACTGATTTTTAAAACATTTAAATGGTACTTTACAAAGAATATTGAAGTTTACTTTGCTGGATGATATCATCAGTTATGTCTTCAGTGGTGTCTCTGAACCAAGGAGATACTCCAAAGAGATCGTGGTTTATCTTTATTGTAAATTAAATCAGCAAACAGAATGTTAGTGAAGCATTTGGATATCAAGTCTTGTTCACACAAAGCGGCCGCCATTCGCATGACCTATTTATTTAGTGCTTTAATTATTTTTATCCTCTCTGCATCTCTGTATCATGGTAATCCATTATTTCTAATCATTACTCTTCATTTTCACGAATATGATATGAAATGTCTGCAAATTGACAATCTAGGCCACAACAAATGCCCGGTAGTTCATTTTCTGATTTCATAAGATTCCGCTTTGATAGCACATTCCTTTAGTAACACTTAGGCCCTGATTTATACTTTTTTGCGCTGTATTTGCGTCATTTTGTGACGCAAAAGTGGCACAAACTTACAAAATACAGGGCCATATTTATACTTTTTGACGCACAACTGCGCCAACGCAGTTGTGCGGCAAAAATTTTAACGCCGGCTAACACCATTCCAAAGCGCCATGCGGGCGCCTTATTTATTGAATGACATTAGCCGGCGCGTCGGTGTGCGTCAAAAAAAATGACCCACACCAGGCAGCGCCGGCGTAGGGGACAATGGAGCTTGGGCGTCAAAAAAAGGGTGCAAGTCAGGTCTGAGGCAAAATATTGGCCTCAACCCGATTTGCGCCATTTTTTTTTACTCCCAACCCCCATTGAAATGACTCCTGTCTTAGCACAGACAGGAGTCATGCCCCCTTGCCCAATGGCCATGCCCAGGGGACTTATGTCCCCTGGGCATGGTCATTGGGCATAGTGGCATGTAGGGGGGCACAAATCAGGCCCCCCTATGCCACAAAAAAAATAATAATAATACTTACCTGAACTTACCTTAAAATCCCTGGGATGGGTCTCTCCATCCTTGGGCGTCCTCCTGGGGTGGGCAAGGGTGGCAGGGGGTGTCCCTGGGGGCATGGGAGGGCACCTCTGGGCTCCTTCCGAGCCCACAGGTCCCTTAACGCCTGCCCTGACCAGGCGTTAAAAAATGACGCAAAAGCGGCTGGACGTAATTTTTTAAGGCCCGTCCTCTCCCGTGTGTCATTTTTGCACGGGAGTTTAAATATGGCGCACATGCCTTAGAGTCATTTTTTAGAAGGGAACGCCTACCTTGCATATCATTAACGCAAGGTAGGTGTCCACACTAAAAAATGACGCAAACTCCAAGATCTTTGGCGCTAGACGGGTCTAACGCCAAAGTATAAATATGGAGTTAGCTTTGCGTCAGATTTGCGTAAAAAAAAAGACGCTAATCCGGCGCAAACAGAGTATAAATATGCCCCACAATTGTAAGTTTACGCCGCAAAAAATGACGCAAATGCGGCACAAAAAAGTATAAATCAGGGCCTTAATATGTACCTATCTTACATTTTGTACGTTTCTAAATCCTGTGCTTGCTTCCAACTTTAGCCACGAGGTCCCAGTTTCTTCCTCTTGTTTCACAACAAAGTGGCAGTTGGCTAGTATTTTGGACAATGAAAATACTCTCTTAAATGTTAGCTTCGGAAATGAACCGATTTGTTTCTTTCAGATCCTCGTCATGACTTATTAAGTGCCAATGTTTCCTAAGGAGCCTTCTAATGTATGTCTATGTGTTCATATATACCCCCATGTCTACAAAAGCCAAAGTTTAACATTTTAAGCACATCACAGTTGTTTTGCAGTAAAAAAGTAATGGGACAAATCAATGTGTGTGGCAAGGTGCCGTTTTATGTCGCCTCTTGGTACCTTCATTAGCCGTGGTGCCGGGGCTCAATGCCTTTGAAATCATAATAGAACAGTCGATTGGGTAAGGGGAGGTGCTTTTCACCCTTCAAAGCTGTCTTTACATTATGACAAACAAACATCGCCAGGATTCTGTCAGGCAGCATTTCCGGATGTGCACAGGCATTGTTACAATTTAGGAGAACACCTGTATTCCTATCTTCTGGTACCTGTTATCTCACTGAAATTTACTTTTCATACTGTCTTAGAAAATTTCTCTTATCTTTGGTTTCGGATTTTAAACAGTTGAAGGTACTTGACAACGTTGTAGCTACCTCTGCAACAGTTGTCCATTACAATCCTGTCCAATTCCCATTAAACTATACATCTGTTTGAACAACTCACGGCAGGAAAACGTTTGAACAGATTACAATATTATGCTGTTGAGCAGCAGAACCATGAAACTCTACATATTAGTTAGTTTCAACGCTTAAAATGCATTTATTCAAACCCGTGGAAACGTTTATATCAGTGCATCTTCTTTGTCCCAGTCCTTATATAATGAGGCCTGCCTCATCATCCAAACAGATTCTATCTATGCAAGCATCAAACAATTCTGTATTGCACATCTACAGGGAGTGCAGAATTATTAGGCAAGTTGTATTTTTGAGGATTACATTTATTATTGAACAACAACCATGTTCTCAATGAACCCAAAAAACTCATTAATATCAAAACTGAATATTTTTGGAAGTAGTTTTTAGTTTGTTTTTAGTTTTAGCTATGTTAGGGGGATATCTGTGTGTGCAGGTGACTATCACTGTGCATAATTATTAGGCAACTTAACAAAAAAATATATATACCCATTTCAATTATTTATCATTACCAGTGAAACCAATATAACATCTCAACATTCACAAATATACATTTCTGACATTCAAAAACAAAACAAAAACAAATCAGTGACCAATATTGCCACCTTTCTTTGCAAGGACACTCAAAAGCCTGCCATCCATGGATTCTGTCAGTGTTTTGATCTGTTCACCATCAACATTGCGTGCAGCAGCAACCACAGCCTCCCAGACACTGTTCAGAGAGGTGTACTGTTTTCCCTCCTTGTAAATCTCACATTTGATGATGGACCACAGGTTCTCAATGGGGTTCAGATCAGGTGAACAAGGAGGCCATGTCATTAGATTTCCTTCTTTTATACCCTTTCTTGCCAGCCACGCTGTGGAGTACTTGGACGCGTGTGATGGAGCATTGTCCTGCATGAAAATCATGTTTTTCTTGAAGGATGCAGACTTCTTCCTGTACCACTGCTTGAAGAAGGTGTCTTCCAGGAACTGGCAGTAGGACTGGGAGTTGAGCTTGACTCCATCCTCAACCCGAAAAGGCCCCACAAGCTAATCTTTGATGATACCAGCCCAAACCAGTACTCCACCTCCACCTTGCTGGCGTCTGAGTCGGACTGGAGCTCTCTGACCTTTACCAATCCAGCCACGGGCCCATCCATCTGGCCCATCAAGACTCACTCTCATTTCATCAGCCCATAAAACCTTAGAAAAATCAGTCTTGAGATATTTCTTGGCCCAGTCTTGACGTTTCAGCTTGTGTGTCTTGTTCAGTGGTGGTCGTCTTTCAGCCTTTCCTACCTTGGCCATGTCTCTGAGTATTGCACACCTTGTGCTTTTGGGCACTCCAGTGATGTTGCAGCTCTGAAATATGGCCAAACTGGTGGCAAGTGGCATCGTGGCAGCTGCACGCTTGACTTTTCTCAGTTCATGGGCAGTTATTTTGTGCCTTGGTTTTTCCACACGCTTCTTGCGACCCTGTTGACTATTTTGAATGAAACGCTTGATTGTTCGATGATCACGCTTCAGAAGCTTTGCAATTTTAAGAGTGCTGCATCCCTCTGCAAGATATCTCACTATTTTTGACTTTTCTGAGCCTGTCAAGTCCTTCTTTTGACCCATTTTGCCAAAGGAAAGTAAGTTGCCTAATAATTATGCACACCTGATATAGGGTGTTGATGTCATTAGACCACACCCCTTCTTATTACAGAGATGCACATCACCTAATATGCTTAATTGGTAGTAGGCTTTCGAGCCTATACAGCTTGGAGTAAGACAACATGCATAAAGAGGATGATGTGGTCAAAATACTCATTTGCCTAATAATTCTGCACTCCCTGTATTCCTAAAGTTTTCACCTCTTCCACTTCCAGAGCAGACCTGTGGTCGCAGATGATGCCTGGGTAAATGGGAAAGGGAAACTGGAATTTGAGAGAGAGAGAGGGAGAGGGAGGGCAAGGGCACATGTAAGGAATTGTGTACTTTGAGAACATAAGAAGGTGGAGATGTTTGATGTGGTCTGTAGGAATGGGAGAGGCCGTGGGAATGAGCAAGGGAGTAACAACCTGTGAGTATGGGAGAAGGGAGGGAGTGATTGGTTCTTTGGAATGTGACAACATACAATAGGGTTTGTCAGGATTCTCTGAGAATGGGAAAGGAAGCAATAGGGGCTGTGGGGATGGGAGCATATGAGAGAAAGAGTAATAGGGCATCTGAGAGGATGGAAGAGGATGTGAAGTGACTCTGAGGAAAAGAGAGAGGGAATTATAGGATCTTTGGGGATGAATGAGGGAGTGATCGAGTCCATAGAGATGGATAAGTTAGTCACAGCGGCCGGGGGAGTGAAAGAAGGAGAAATAAGGTTTATAGAAATGTGCAAATTAGTGATAGGAGCTGCCTCTACAGAAAATAGATTGATAGGGGCTGTGGGGATAAGGGAGAGAATTATAGGGTATAGAGGATGGAAAATTAGTGATAGCGTCCACTGAGATTGGTGCTATAGTGGTAGGGGCTTTGCAGAAGAGAAAGGAAGTGATAAGGCTTCATGGATGGGAGCATTTGAGACGGTCTGTGAGGATCAGAGGAAATGATAGGGTGTGTTCGAATGAGTAAGGGGCTAATGGGACACTTCTGGGATGGAAGAGGGTGTGATAGGAACTATGAGGCTAAGAAAAAGGGAATTATAAGGTTTGTAGTGTTGAAAGAGAGTGATGGGGTCTGTAGAGGTGGGCAAGTTAGTGATAGAGGCTGTATGGATGGGTAGTATGAGTTGGGGTTGTGAGGATGGGAGAGGAAGTTATAGTGACAGTGGGTATGGGTATATAGGAAAATAGGAAATTTCCTTCCTTGTATTATGGCCCATGCATCCTTGCTTGATATGCCACTGGCTGCAATGCTACTGTTCCTCTTAATGTAAGCACTAAGGGTTCAATGTATGACCATTCTGCGAGTCGCAAGTCAATCACAATCCTTTTTGTGAATTCAAAAACAGCTGTATGTGATGTACGACAAACATTCGCAAAAATAAAATAGCAATGTAAGTGATATGTGACTCGCTAAATGTAGCAACTAGATTATACAAGTCGCAATTAGAAAATACCTAATTGTGAGTCGAACAATTGCATGTACGAACGATTTGCAATTTGCAAGTAGTCACAAAATGTCCCATTTGCACATGCAATTAACCACCAATTCAAAACAGGTGGCAACTGGGTCCATCCTATAAAATGAGTCCCAGAATGCATCAGGGACTTCCATAATGGATACCCTGTACCGGATAGCGAGGAGGATGTGGATACTGGCTGCTCAGTAGAGGAGGTTGAGACAGGAGAGGATATTCAGAGTCAGACCGACCCTGTTTGAGAAGACAGAGGAGGAGATTTTTTAGCAATACAGGCTGAGTAGCAATGTGATCCTGGAGCTAACATCCACCTTAAAGCCATCTTGAGAGCAGTTGACAGCTCAACAATGCAATCCCCACCCATGTTCAGGTTTTATGCTCCCTCCACCTATTGGTCAGTAGTAGGTCGGTAGTAGTTACCAACATGTCATAGCAGTGACTAGAGGAGCATTGCAGATTGTGCTGATTCGTTTTTTCCACAATTTCCTAGATGCCATGTTCTATCATACACCAACACATCTACCTGCCCAGGGATGATTTGGAAATGCAAAAACACGAAAACGCAATTCTTCTTCTGAAATCACGCTTCCAGAGTGTTGCTGCCAGTCAGAGGTGCAGGCTGACAGCTGCTGCTCCTATGCAGCACACGTGCATCTGCAGCAGAAACACTACTCAGGCTTGACATCTCTGTCTGGTACTTCACCAGTAGCCCTACTGGAAATGCTGGCTGTCTGGAATGCCTCCATGGCTGCAGTTATCGGTTGCAGGTCTCGTGCCATATCACCACTGTACTGTAGTGGCCCATCTCTACCTGCAGGGCCAGGGTGCGTTTGGTGTGCTGAGTGGTAGCCTGCACTAGCCTCCCAATTGCCCTGGTCATTACCTGTTACTTGATAGCTCTGCTATGCTCCCGGCTCCTTTGCTGGCATCTTTCCTCTGACAGCTATGTGCAGAGTTGCCTAACAGCCTGTGTAAGGGCATCAAATGTAGGGCCAGATTTATGTTGGCCATGGGCCATTCCAGTGCCACATTAGCACCATTCTTTTCATGCTAATGTGGCATTGGAGGGGGAAAAACGCTGCATAATATTTACAAAGTGGCACAATGCTTGCATTGTGCCAATTTGTAACCCTTAGCACCACATTATGCTTGCGCCTGGCATAATGTACCCAAGGGGGATGTTCCGGCATTAGAGGGGGCTGTAAAAATAGCACGAAGGAATCTATAGGATTCCTTCGTGTAATTTTGTTCAGCATTTTTTTAACGGCTGCTAAGTGCAGGTGTTATAAAGAGGCCCCCATTAATTATAATGGGACTACCGTATTTTAAATATGGCACTACCGTGATGGCATTAGGGAGGCGCTAAAGGACACTATAAAAGTGGCACTGCACTAGTTTCAACGTCACTTTTCATAAAACTGCCCCTTAGCATCCAGACAGGCCTGGTTATCAGTCATCTGCTGGGTAATGTTGGAAAATCCCTGTGTTTGTTTGAGGTTTAACAAACTGATCTGCTTTTGCCAAAGGTGCTGAACTTGTAGCGTAGTGTGTTCTATGCCACCAAACTCAACCTGTTTGCTGGATCCTGCCTGGGAGCAAAAGGCCTCACTGCCTGCTGCTGCCTACGTACCTGCTGAGTTGGACACAGCAGTTGGACCCTGCTGACCGGAATGCATTAAGGAGTGACTGTCTGTTGGACTTTCAGGACCTCAAATGCAGCTGGCTGTGGGGAGCTGAATGTAGCAATGGCCTGGACATTAGAAGTACTCAGTAGACTCAGGGTCACCTCACCTTGCCCTTTTTCCATTTGGGATAGCTCCTGGCATTCTCCTTCATCCTCATCTCTTTCCTGTTGTTAACCAGGTGTACCTATGCGGTGGATGGGGAGTTTAATAAAATGCACGTTTGAAACACTGGCTCACTGGTTGTACTACGTTATTCAGCTTATGTCCCACAATAACCGCACTATTTATGTACATGACTACATGTCCCAAAATGCACCAGGTGTGAAATTCTGATCATCTATATGGACCATCCAGGTATATCTGGGTGAGGGTGTATTGCTTGCATGTGGACAGCAGGGTTTTGGCCAGGAATTTGGGTATAGTAGAAATATTGCACTACCAAAGGTTGGTGGAAGTGCAGATGTGCTGAGGGACCCATAGCTGCAAACTGGCTCTGGCTCCAGTGTTGTTTCTACCATTGCCTCTGCAAATGGGTGGGGCATTAGATGGACCTCCTCCAGTTCCATTGGCGTTCTGCAGCCATGCTGCCACCGTCTCCTTGGCCTGAGACTGCAGGTCATATTATCTTTTTTTAATCACATCTATGGACCTGTCTGCCACACCCATGGCATTGATTCTCAGCTTCATCTTCCTCCATATTTTTATCTGGGACAGTCTGAGAATGATGCCCAAATAACTCCTGGTGATGGTTGCAGCATACGTTTGTGAGGATATCCAGTTCCCTCTCAGAAAGTTTGTGGTGGTGCTCCCCTTCTGCAGTCTCACTCTGTTCTGACCATTGCAGTGTTTTGTTTGGAGCTTGGATGCTCTGTAGGTCTGTGCTGCAGGGCCTTCCAATGTACTCTGACTGCTGAGCAGGATTCTCCAAGGACACCACTTTCTGTTTTGGGGTCCGTTAGCTGTCCCAGGAAGGGAATTGGGGATTTTTAAAGCTGCAATTAGCAACTGGTTATTGACTCGCATTTTGTGAAATCAGCAATAGCGATGCAACTTGTTTGCAAGTTGGTATTTTGTGGCCAGTTTTGTATGCACATCAGATTTAGCAATTTATAATTTGGGAGTCGCTATTTTTTGCAAATTGCTAATTCTAGCAGTCTTACATCTGGCTCATAGTGTAGTGCTGTAACAAGTAGACAGAGACTATTCATTGTCTATCTACTGAAGGATGGACATTTATGGTTATAGTCTCTGCTGTGAGGCCTTCGATGGGATATCAAATGCCCCAAACATACCCTAAAACATGTAGCGATAAGGCACTCTGCAGGAAGCCTGCAATATCTTTACCTTATATGTACTATTGTTTGGAGTCCTTTTTGAATTTAAGAGTAAGTATAAGTAATCACTATTAATTAAAGTCCATAAGTCTGGCCTTAATAGCCATCATAGGTGAATTTTAAATGCAATATAAGTTTAATAAAAGAATGGGAATGTATGTATGTTATAGGGTTCATGTGTAGTAGTGCGTGCACCAGTATTACGTTTGGCATGTAATGGTATTTGCTTCATTTAGGCAAACAAATTGCATTCAATACACACTTCATACACATAGGAAGGGGCGTAACGTCAGTCTGTTTCAAGGACTGGCTTGAGACATTGTTTAATAACATCTTGGATCGTCCCACTGTAGCATTTTATTGTCACACCCTTTAATCAAGTAAGGTGTTAGTTTTTCTTTTTGCGGAATGCATGAGAAACTGTTTTGTATTTAAAACACAGACTCTGCGATCACACATTTAATTTATCATCTCTTTTGTGGATTGTATATACAAAGCTTTTTCTTTTTGTCTTGCACTGCAACTGGGATTTTTAATTTGCTTTTGTCATTGGTTGACTAGGAGACATGAGGTGCCTCACATCCAAAGATGTACAGGTTCAGGCCTCATTTTACCTGGAGTACCTTGAAGTTCCTAGCAGCAAACAAGCTAGGACCAAGAAAGCTGAAGTTTGACTATACAGCCAACAGATGTCTTCAATGGAGAATGCAATTGCACGTTAAAGCCAAAAGATGTCCTCTCAGATGAATACAATAGAGATGGTAAGCTTCATGTGCACTATACTACCTAAAAATGTTCTCACAGAAGATTAATGATTACAGTTGTACTAAAGAGGAGACAGTTATGCTCAAATAAATATATAATTGTAGTGGGGAGGGAGAACTGGAACTGTATGTCATAAAAGATTAATGCCAAATGAGGGCAGAATGGGGTATACAAGTCAAAGGATGGAAGCACTTTCTAAGTTTTACAGTCTTCTTGCTTTAAATAATAACTATACATGGAATTAGCAGTACCAGACCAAAAAAAAATTATCTGGCCTTCCGGTACTGTTCATATTTAGGCCAGAAAGAACAAGATATTTAAATTGTGTGTTCATTCTGTGTAAACGTGAAACCATACTTGCACTATACAAAACAAAGATCTGAGTGTGCACTCACAAAGTTGAACTTTTGAGAAAGTGCACGCACTGTCTTGCATCTAGAGCCAGGTTTTCCATAGCCTCAGAAAAGTTTCATTATGCAGCCTACAGATCCCTTCGCAGGAGAGTACAATGGTGATGGAAAATAGCAGTTGCGCTATATCACCAACAAAGGACCTCACAGAAGAGTATAAAGTAGATAGGAAACTTGGTGCATTCTTCTAACAACAGAGAACCTCACAGACGAGTAGAGTGGAGTTGTAGATGGAAATCTGCAGTTGTACTTTACTACCAACCGACCTCCTCACAGAAGGGTGCAATGGAGATGAAAAATTGCAGCGGAGCTATATTACCAACACGTCCTCACAGAAGAGAGCAATGAAGGTTAATATGGGAAACTGATGAATGAATGAATGAATGGATGACGGAATTTATACAGCACACAGCTACTCTGAAGAGTGTTCCAGCATTAAAAACAAAAAGTAGGAGTCATAGGTGAAAGACAAGAACGAGAAGAGTCAGGTCATAAGTTGTATTAAAATGTTTCTCATTTTCAGTTTGGTGCAGCAGAACATAGAGCTGATTCCAGTGTTGAGGGCCTATAAAAGAGAAGCATCGTCCACCTGATTTTGTCAACGTGACTTTAGGTACTTTAGTCAAATGGCTATGGGAGGAGTGCAAGGTTCTGAGTGTAGTGATGAATCCTAGAGGACACGTACTGAGGGAAGGAATTGTTTATAGCTCTGAGCGTAAGGATGAGTCTTAAACAGTATAGTTTTGTTAACAGGGAGCCAATGAATGGTCTTCAAATGTGCTGAGATCAGAACCCATCTAGGAAGATTAAAGCTCCAGATGGGCTGCTGCATTCTGGATTGTCCGTAGTTTCCTCAATGTGAATTGTGGGAGGCCCGCGTAGAGGGCATTGGCATAGTATAGCCTCGACTTAATCAGGACCAGAATTACTGTTATCCTCAAAGGCAAAGAGAGGATCTGCAGAAAGGTTTAGTAGTGCTCCTTAAACCAAAACATATGCCAACTACCTTGTTTATTTATCCAAGTTGTCTACAGCATCAACTTAAGAATTGGGCAAGACTCCCCCATCAGGCCGGTAATCTTGCAACGTTAAAATTAAAGTTGCGGCCAAAGCTGAGAACCTCTGTCTTATCGGTGCCGGATTTGAGTTTTTTAATCTCATCAAATGAAATACTGCTATAAATCAGAGTTTAATAGCATCCTGGGCAATTGGTTCTCCTTTTCTAAATGAAAAAAGCAACTGAGAGTCATAGGCATAGGAAATTATCTTGGCCTTCGATCAGTGACTCCAATGGGGACATATAGATATTAAACAAAGTTGGACTAAGGGCCGTGCCCTGGGGCACCTCCTGAGCTCTGTCTTCAAGGTGAAGATTTCAGGCACTTCAGTGCATGCCTCTGTTATAAAGGCAAGCTAGCAGCCTGGTGTGCGGGACCATGTCAAAAGCAGCTGCCTGGTCGAGCAGTGCCAGAACTGCCTTTCCACCTGCATCTAAGGTGCATTTTACCTCATCATGGACTTCCAGAAGTACTGTTCCAGTACTACATTTTGACCTAAAACCTGACTGACTGGGGTGGAGAAGCGAGTTGGAGTCCATATAGTCAGATAACTGCCAATTCACAAACTTTTCCACAAGATTTGATGTGGCAGGCAGCAAGGAGATAGTCTTGTAGTTGCTTGGGATATTAGGATCTGCATTGGGTTTTTTCAAAAGAGGCAAAAGTTTAGCCTGTTTTGAATTAGAGGGGACTATCCAAGATAAAACAGACTTATTTGGCAAAGAGTTCAGGACCAGGTTAATGACATCTACTCCCTGAGCTAAAAGAAAAGGGGGGAGCAGAGATTTGAAGGGGAGGCTGACTTGAGATTTAAAATAGCTGTTCTGGAATCATCCTTTAAAATGAAGTCAAAGGATGAAAGTATACAATTCATGGGAAGGATGGTCAGAATCAAAGCATCTTGACATAGTTAGGCTTTTTTGAATATCAGAAATTTTGTTTCTGAAGAAAGTAGCCAGTTGTGCACACCACTTTTTCGAGGGAGCTTTAATATGTTTTAACTATTTCTAAAATGTATTTTGTTTTGTTATCCACCTTCTCAATCCTATCTTCATGGAATTTTATTTTAATCGGGGTAATAAGATTGGAATAGCTTAGTAGTGCTAACCTATACCTACATTTATCCTCCAAGCTGTAATTTTTTTATGCCATGCTCTTTCAGCCTTCTTACCATTTTTTTTCTTCTGCCTCATAGTTTCATTGAACCAGGGACAGGAAAGCCTAGACCGACCTATCACATTTGGGTGCTGGAGCCAACTGTTCCACGGATGACCGAATCAATTGATCGAACACCTAGATTACAGCATCAAGTGGGCCTGGAAAGTTTGTAAGGGCATGGTTCAGGGCCTTTAGCAAGCTGTCCTGAGGGATCCTGGCTGCAGGTTGAACTTTCTCTAGGATGGAGGGACTTTCACATCTTACATGTAAGGTCACCTGCCATCCAAAATAGATTAAATAATGATCAGACCAAGGAAAAGGGAAGGGGCCAGATAAGCTTAAATACTTACTAGAAAAAATGAGATCAAATGTATGTCCCCTTAAATTCATAGAATTGCCAACCATTTGTGAAAGGCCAAAAACGGCCATAATGTCTTTAAGCTTGAGATTGTCTTTATCCAAAAGGGAACCCCAATGAATATTCATATATTAATACTATACTACCAACAAAGGTCTCAATAGAAGAGTTCTATGTATCAAAGCTGTTCCTGGGTGTATACCTAAACTTTGGAAGAGAAAAGTATGCAAAAGCACACAAAACTGAATCTTGAGAAAATACATATGGAACTGCTTTGCAGCCAGATCCACATTTTCATCAAACAAGTTTAATAAACAAACATATTGGCTTCCACAAGGTCATATTTGCCATGGACTGCCTTCCACCATTTAACTTTTCCTTTCATATTTAAGAATTAAGATATGCACCTAATGGAGAATATAAATACATAACTATTCTGAGATGACGCTAATATCTTTGAATTTGTGCACTCAATGAATACATGTAATTGCAACACCAGTGTATCAGAAAGTAGTGATAGAGAAGCAAAGCTGTTCCCCAGGTTGTTACTGGAGATATGCTTATGTGATAGTGGGATGTGTATTAGGTGTACTGGCAGTGGTGTTTGTCCATGTGTGCCTAATGCATGCAAATATTTACCCCAGGAGAAGTGTGCTGTCTGGGCTCAGTGACAGGTTTTGCCATTTGTAGAATAGTGTGTTTGAGGGTGGAGTTGTCATGGTGCCTATTCAAACTAGTGTACCAGCATGTGTGATGGCATGGAAAGTGGTCCATGATGTGGTATGTGTGTTCCAGAGGTACATCAGCTGTGACACTGCACTCAGTGGATGTGTTAGGATGTTTAACATTTTGTACATGGCCCATTGTAGATGCAATTAGCAATATGCAGAGTAGTAATATATGTGTTTTGTCTCAGTAGTTCAGGCTTTGTGATAGGGCCTGACTACTGACATGGCTATATCACAGAATCACATAGTACACATCTGATGTGAAGTGTTAGGGTGTCTGACTGGTATTGGCTATATCTAAGTTGTCCTCCATAATGGTAGCACTATACTGAGTGGGCAGCCATGTCTAAGGACAGGTAGGTGGTGTGTGGTCTGTGAGTGGAGTTGTCTTAACTGTAATGGACATGTTACAGAGGACGTGGACTAATCAGGTGTGTGTTGTCACTGTAGAGTCCTGCAGTGATTTGTTGTGTCAGCTGCACATCCAATGGGTGATAGAGGTATGGATAAGTAAGATGTGTATTCAGGCATAGTATTGATAGTGCATCTTGGGTATGCTCTGTCAGCTTCAAAGGGCATTGGTTGGCATCATGGGGATGAGTCTAGTAGTGCTGTCCTACTTAGGTATTGCTGTAGGTGTGAGGGTTGGCAGACAGGTGTGGGTAGTAGTGACATGTCATGACATGATGTAGGTAATGTGTATTGGCAACTGCGATTGCCTAGCCATGATATGTATTGTCACAGATGTGCATGTTTACTTGTGTGTTTCTGAGGTATATGTTAACCATTTTGCCCCCTACCTCTCTCTCTCCCTCCCTTTCTCTCTCTCATTGTGTGCATAATTATTGCCTGGAAGAGGAGAAGGGGCACAGGCGAGTGAGGAAGCAGCAGCTCACAGGACCCAGGAAGCTGGCACCAGTGACACCTAGGGACCAAGTCGGATGGAGGGCAAGGGGAGTGCCATGAGAGAGACTGGATCTTTCACCTCTTCATTGGAGTCTTTCTCCAGTGGGCATACTCCCTGGCAGTGGCAGACCCATCTGGGACCACCCCAGCACCATCTTTGTCCACCACCCCCCTTACTAGCTCTGTCCTCCCTGTAACTTCCCACCCAGTTGCCTGTTCCCCCTCACCCAGGAGGGTGGACGTCTCGTTTGATGCAGGCACCTCTGCCCCTGCCCCAGTCAGCCCTGCTGCCCTCAGTGTGGAGGCTATTGACCTCATGAGGTCGATCTCTGTGGGTCAGTCGGTGAGACTGGCCGCTCAAGTCCACCAGAGCAATGCATTCCTGGAGGGCATTCACTGTGCCATGGCTGGCCTACAGAGATCCTTTCAGGCTCTGGCCTCCACTCTGACGGCAGCCAATGTTCCTTTGTCTACCATCCCCCCTCCAACTACCTCTTCCCAAACCCCAAACAATCTCCCCATAACCATCCAAAGCACATGTACATACAGGCATGCATCTACCTCAACAGACAAGAGTTCCACAGACAAACATAAGCACCACAAGACCCATCACCGGCATGCACACAAGCAACAGCCATCTGCAGACACACCAACATCCACTCCCTGCACTGACTCCCCGCCACCCCCTCCCTCACAGATACTACACCAGACACACCTGCAGCCACCACACCATCACTGACAGATCCAGCCACCAGTCCCATCTTACCCACAGTCAGCACAATATCAGACCAGCAGACATCCACCGCAAACTCCACAACCACTGAGACCCCTACGTGCAACACATGTACCATACCTGTAGACACCACCCCAACAGTCACCCATGCACCAAGTCATCTCCCAGCACCTCCTCCCCACCTCTTCCCAAAACACCTAAATGCCCGATCTGACCCACCCAACAGACACTCAGCACCCACAAGCATTCCACGCATGCACCTGCACCCAAGACAACCACCAACACACATCTCACAACCACTCTCTCTCCCTCCACTCCCAAACCCTTTTGCCATGTCTGCCCTGTGTGTCTAAGAAACATTTACTTGTGGAGGTTTCCCTGTTCCCTACCCCTCTCCCACCTGTGAAACCCCCAAGCACTCTTTGTCCATCCCCAAGTCCAGCCCTTCCACTTCAAAGTCCTCCCCTGCCCCCCCAGTAGTGCCCATGCCCCTTCCCCTGCCAAGAAGTCTGCCCCCCCATGTAAAAGGCCATGGACCCCTCCCAAGCCCAGACCCAAGCCCAAGGACCCCCCTCACAAGCCCAGACCCAAGCCCAAGGACCCCCCTCACAAGCCCAGACCCCTCCACTTCCCCCTCCAAATCTCTGAGGTGTCTGCCTGCCTCCTTGATGCCCCTACACTGTGAAGGTCATTTTGCAGTCAGGAGTCAAGTAGGTGCTCAATGTGGGCCAATTAATGTCATGGGCACCTGAGACTTTGGACTGGCCTTTGACATTCAAATTGTATATAGTTGTAATTCCTGCTCAGGACATATCTTAATACATCTGGTCCAACATGCTGTTGGATTCAATGGTAACATGCTTGTCCTGATTTTCTTTCTACATGGCTGTTTAGGGTTTGTGGGCTTTGGTTTGTGTGTGACTTGTGTATGTGTGCGTTGGTTGTGCTAGCTGTTGTGCCTGGGCTGCATGTGTGTGTGTCGCCCTGCCATTGGTCCTGCTGTCATTGCTGTGTTTTGTGTGTTGGATATGCTTGTGTTTGTTCCATGCATGTATGTAGTCAAATTGTGTATAGTTAGTGTTGGCATGTGTTATGGTAGTGTTGTGTGTCCTTGTGTGATTGTTGTGTATGCGTGCATGTGTATGGTGTTGGCTATGTCCCATGAGTTGTGTGTGGTATGGGCGTAATGTGTCAAATAGTTCATTATATGCCTGTGTGATAGGGTTGGTTGATTGTGTGGTGTTGTTATGTGTTATATGTATGTGCTGTCATATGGAGGTGTGCAGTGAGAGTGCTTGACAAAGTGTTTGTGTAGCTGCAGTTGTGATGTGGTGTGTGAGTCAGTAGTGTTGTGTATGATTGTGTTAGACAGTGGCGGTGCTGTGTGTGTGTGGGTTGGTGTGTGTGGCACGTGTGTTGGCCTGGGTGTATATAGTTTGGGTGTAGGTGTGTGTAGTATGTGTGTGCATGTGTGTATGTACGTGTGTGTGTGAGTGTGTGTGTGTGTTCGTGTGGGTGTGTGGTTATATGTGGGTGTTTCCGTCGCAAGCCATCCGGATGGTTGTGTTGTGTGTGGGTATGTACTAATGCCTTTACCTCCAGTGTGTGCTAGGTGTGTGTACTTATGCTTATTGTCTTCGTAGCTTTCGCTGGTTCCGGAGTCGTTGTGTGAGCAGGAGCATGGGAGTACTTTGAGTTCAGGCTCCATGGCGGCTCCGAGCAGGTCTGTGTTCCTGAAGGTGAGTGTTTCCTTTTATAGAGTTAGTTTCCTCCAGGGTTTTGGTGCGGTGCAACCGCAGCAGAAGCCCTGGCAGTATGCATCCTTGTAATATGTCCATTGGAACCATAGTCCCCACCAGTGTGAAGGTGACTATTGCCTTCCGTGGCGGTCTGACCACACTGTTGGTAGTTTGGCTGTGTTCTGTTCGGACAATCGCCATGGTAATGATTTGGAGGACTTCACCACCGGGCCTTTGGCGGTTCAGCCGCCAACATGGCGGTCCGGTTACTACCAAACTCGTAATGACCACCAAAGTGTGTAAAACATTCAAGTATCACAAATCAGTAATAAAATAAAAAACAGGAAACAGTTTAAAAATCTAAAACCAATTTATAAAAATAGGAAATATTTGTATCTTTAATTTGACACCAAATACAAATAAAATCGGATAAAGGGAACAAGAGATATTATTTTTTAAAGAATTAGGACCTCATTACAACCTTGGCGGTAAATCCGGCTTACCGCCGTGCTGATGGCAGTCAAGATACTGTGGCCGCTGTGGAAATCTGCTACAGGTATTACGACCCACATCTCGTAATCCGCCACAATACAGACACCCACACAAGTCCGCCACACCAAAGGTCAGTGATAAACTGGCGATAGCAAAACCTACACCGTCATACCAACAGGAAAACGCCCACACTATCACGACCCACGAATCAATGCAGCAGTCATTTAACCGCGGTAATCCATTGGTGGTACACACTGCAGCGCTCAAAATACCCACATATTTACAAAACACAACCACATTGGACAATTCAAAATACACACACCTGATACACACACAACACCCACACACTCACGCCACTATAAAACACACACCCACATTACCCACAACCCCTTACACTGAATATTTAGGAAGCAGAGAGAGAATAGCAAACACAACACCAGCATTCAGAGGCACACAACACCATCACTTATACAACATCCACGCACCTCAAAGAACACACACCAACACAACACATCACACAGCACAACAAACATCACCTCACACATCACCCACACCACATTATGGCACCTCAAAGACACCCCAGGTTTTCTGAGGAGGAGCTCAGGGTCATGGTGGAGGAAATCATCCGGGTAGAGACACAGCTATTTGGATCACAGGTGCAGCAGCCATCCATTGCAAGGAAGATGGAGCTATGGCGGAGAATTGTCGACAGGGTCAATGCAGTGGGACAACATCCAAGAACACAGGATGACATCAGGAAGAGGTGGAATGACCTACCGGGGAAGGTGCGCTCTGTGGTATCCATACACCAGGTAGCAGTACAGAGGACTGGCGGTGGACCCCCATCTCCTCCCCCACAACTAACATCAGGGGAGGAGCAAGTCTTGGCGATCATGCATCCTGAGGGCCTAGCAGGAGTAGCAGGAGGACTGGACTCTGGTAAGTCATATCTTTACTACCATATCCCCCCCACCCTACCTGCATGCTATCACAAACTCCTAGCCCAACCCTCACACCCATCACCCTAGCACCCCACAGATGCCCCACTATCACAATCCACACATCCCAAAACCAAGGCCTGCATGTTACACCAATGCCTGGACACCCATCACCAAAGAATGTCCAGTACAGATACTCACACAGGCCCCAAAATCACAAATCACACAAGGGCAAAGACAATAAGCCAAGCACAGGAGTAGAAGGTAACTCACACATTGCACAAGATGGCACACACAGATACAATAACTATGCATTTACACCCCAAAAGGACCCCTACCCAACGTCACCTGACAGGAGGTGCCAGACATATCCAGTCCCCCCACAGAAGAGGCCCACAGTGACAACAGCAGCTCTGCACGCCTGGATCAAGATGGCAAGCCCAGCCCATCAGGGACCTCTGGACAGTCAGTTCCCCTGCCACTGTCACAAGCCACCACTGAACCTCACCCCTCAGGAAAGACCACCACAGCACCCACCCAGTGGGCCCATCCCTCTGTCCCCAGGACAAGTCAATCAGCAGTGTGTCCACCACTACAGGGACCCCAGGCAAACCCACTATCCCAAGACAATCAGGGACCTGGGGTCAGTGGCAGTGGGCACACAGTTGAGGGGACAGAGGCACAGGACAACAGGGAAGCTGGGAGGACTGCTGTGCGACAGGGGGAGGACAGGCCCAGGGAACCCACTCTCCATGTGGCACTCTCCAACATCATGGGAGCACACCACCATTCCCAGGAGACCATGGGCACGGTACTGGCCAAGTTTCAGGAGGCCCAGTGGCTGCAGGAGGAACAGTACCTGGGGATCAGGGAGGACTTGAAGTCCATTATCAACACCCTGGTCACCATTGCATGGGTGCTGGCAGACATGGCCAATACCATGAGGGACTCACTGGCACACCAACGGGCCCCTGACACTAGCCTGAACGATGAACAGCCCTCCCCCTCCGCTGGTGCTAGGTCCTGCCACAGGACCAACAGGCCACCAGCACCCCACCCCCCACAGAAGGAGAACAAGCCCGCAAATGGTCCCTGAGATCCAGGAACAAGACAGAGAACATTGCCAAGACCCCCTGCCTGGAAATAAGACTCTCCTGATTGTCACCCTTCTGTCCCACTATGTCACCCTGACAACCTTGAACTGCCATTGCTCCCCTTCCTATGTACCCTTGTACAATGCACTTGTGCTACAAACAGACTGGAACAATACCCTGAACGTTCCTCCATCATCACTCATCCCATTGCACTTTCCCCCTATATGTAAGCACATCAGTAAACACCCTTTGAAAAAAATCGATTTGGAGTATGTCATGTATATCAAATATGTATTTTTGAAACAGGTACAAACATTAAAAATGAACTGTACATTGAATGAGCATAGATTAATGACCTGTAGCTGGCTGTAGTGATCACACCAGGAGTATGTGTCAAATCACCAACATCTGCAAAATGAATAGCCAGAGGGAACAGTAAGTGGGCATAGAAGTGGGAAATACCAGCATGCCATTGCCACACAGATTACAACAAAGGTCATTGAAATGTAAAGTTACACTGTCTTACCTGTGTGTCATTGGAAGTATTGACAGATCACAGGTGTTCTTTTGTCCTCATCCTCATCCTCTGCCTCCTCATCTTCACTGTCCAAATGGTCTACTGCTGCCCCAGGGGCATCTCCAGTCTCCGCCTCCTGCAGAAAAGGTACATGTCGTCTGAGGGCCAGGTTGTGCAACATGCAGCATGCCGCTACTATCTGGAAGACCTTCTTGGGTGAGTAGCACAGGGATCCACCAGTTAGATGGAGTCACCGGAACCTGGCTTTCAGGAGATGCGGACCCTGGGGGTCTATGGCAGGCGGAGCACCTACTGTCACAAACGGTGGTCGGATCTTAGACGCTGGGCACTGAAGATGGTGGAGGCCCAGCTGGGGATGGCCTCCCAACGAGGAAGGGGTGCCGGTCGACCCCTGACCCCCCGCCCCGATGGCCCGCATGCTGGCGGTGGCCTATCCAGAGCTGGATTCTTGAGGGCATCACAGCAGCTACTGGGGGTGAGTACAGTGGCTATCATTACTACTTATGCCTGTTGGGGTGGTATCTGGGTGGTGGTTGTGTGTCCTTGTGTGCCCCAAGGCCAGGCTAAACATAGCAGCATAGGTCCTTTGGTGGCTAGTGGTTTGAAGGGATAATACTGTCTAACTAGGTTGTTAGCATCCACAACTGGCCAGGGTTGCGTGGGTCCCAGGTGTGCTGCAGTTGGCGGTGTGTTCCCCTCCTCATGCCTTGGTGGCTAGCAATATCAGTGGTGGTGCAATGCATAGTGCGTAGGCGTGTCCCATGTGTGTGAGAGTGCTGTGTACGCCAACAGTGGTGTTGGTACAGTCATTAACCCAGTGTATTATTTACTCCCCCCCTTTCTTGTTTTGTCATCCTGTCCTTATGTGCATTAGCATCATCTGGGGGAGGAGCAGAGGCACCGGCGATGGAGGGAGCTGCATCCCACAGGACCCTGGAGGCCTGACGCTGAGGGCAGTAGTGGGACGGAGGGTGAGGGGAGCACCACAGCAGAGACTGGAAGGGACAATACAGACTCAGATACCTCCTCCGATGGAAGCTCCCTGGTGGTGGCGGAGACTTCTGTGACCACCGCAGCTACAGGTACAGCCGCCACCCCACGTACCAGCACCCCCTCATCGAGTTTCCCTTGCCCACTCACCCAGGAGGGTGGGCATCTCCTTCGCCCCGACCACCTCAGGCCTTGCCCCAGTGAGCCTGCTGCCCTGAGTGAGGAGGATATTGACCTCCTGAGATCCATCTCTGTAGGGCAGTCAACCATTGTGAATGCCATCCAGGGGCTCGCAGCCCAGATGCAACAATCTAATGCATTCCTGGAGGGCATTCATCGTGGACTGGCGGCCCCACAGACATCGATCCAGGCTCTGGCCTCCTCTCTGATGGCAGCCATTGTACCTGTTTCTACCGTCCCCGCCTTCAACTTCCACCTCCCAGTCCCATTCCCCTCAACCCCAACCCATCCAAAGCACACAGCCAGACGGGCATGCACACAGGACAACACTCAAGAGTGTTATAGGCAAACACAAACAACACAATTCATCCCAAAGGCACTCACGCAAACACCATCCAGTTGCAGAGAAAACAACATCCACTATTTCAACTGTCTCCCCCTCTTCCTCCTTCTCCACCTCCCACCCAGTTACGTCCATACTCACACCTGCATGCACTACATCATCATCCACTACCTGCATCATCACCACACCAAGCAGAACACACACCTCACTGGCAGACCTCCACAACATCTATGCACATGTCCCCTGTGTCCTCTCCCACTGTGTCTGTCCCCCCTCCTAAAGTATACAAGCACTCAGACACCCAACAGCCATCCATCTCACAACAGCATGCAGCCCATGCACCTGTACCCAAATCCAGCAGACAGGCACCTCCAACAACAACTCCCTCATCCTCCACTCCCATTACTTCTCCCTCTTCCCACCCTAATGTCCCTGAAAAGCTTTTCCTTTCCACCACTGACATTTCCCTACCCCTCCCTCCATGTCCTGCATGTATGGCCAGAGTACCAAGAACCCAGCCAAGCACCTCAGCCACACAGTCCACGGGCCCAGTTCCAACCGCACCTACTTGTGGTGGGAAAGGATTCCAGGCCACAAATACTGAAGAGGAAGGAGCCTGCACCAGCCATCTGCAAAGGGAAGGAGCCTGCACCAGCAGGCAAGAAGGGAAATGCCTGCACCTGCTAGCAAGAAGAGGTGTGAGCCTGCACCTGCCATCCTAAAGGGGAAGGAGCCTGCACAAGCAGGCAAAAAGGGGAAGGAGCCTGCACCAGCAGACGAGAAGGGGAAGGAGCCTTCACCAGCAGCTGTCACAGAGCCCCCACCATTAACCGTGGTTGTGCAGACATCGCAGGGTGCAGGGGCTGAGCAGGAGCCTCCCACTACCACCACCACGACCGCAGTGCAGCCATCAGAGGGTGCAGGGACTGTGCAGGAGCCTCCCACTACCACCACTACAACAGTGCAGCCATCAGAAGGGTGCAGGGGCTGAGCAGGAGCCTCCCACTTCCACCACCACCATAGTGCAGCCATTGGAGGGTGCAGGGGCTGTGCAGGAACCTACCACTAACACCACCACAGTGCAGACATCAGAGGTTGCAGGAGCTGTGCAGGAGCCTCCCACTACCACCACCACCACCACAGTGAAGCCATTGGAGGGTGCAGGGGCTGAGCAGAAGCCTCCCACTACCACCGCCACCACCAAAGGGCAGCCGTCACCGCCGGCGGATACAATGTGATCCTGCCTCCATGGGCTGCTGTGTGGCTTGTCCACTCCAGAACCAGTGGGGTAATCACCTACCTGAGAGCCTGTGGCCTTTCACTCCCCAGGATCAAGCACAGGGCATGATGCCCCCTCCAGAACCAGTGGGAAAGTCACCCACTCCAGAGACTGGGGCCTTGCACTCCCCACGACCAAGCACAGGGCATGTTGCCCCCTCCAGAACCAGTAGGGAAGTCACCCACTCGAGAGATCGTGGCCTATCACCGGTTGTTTCCGCCCTGGCGGTCGGTGTGGTACATTGGCTTATTTTCGGAGATCCTTCCGCCATGGTCATAATTTGGTAGTAGTTACCACCAGACTCTTGGCAGTATTACTGCCACTTTATCACTGACCGCCAGGGTGGTAATGAGGGCCTCAATCTTTAACTAAAACCAATAAAATGGTACAACATGTTAACTCATCAAATCAAACATTTTATGAATTATTAAAATATATTCACTTATTGCATGCTTTGTTTTGTTCAAAATTACCAAAAAAAAACATAAGCAGCTTAATACTGAATATTTAGTTAATATTTCGGAAGTTTAAAAAAACACTATTTATGTGTCGTAATTATATGTTTATTACATTTTAAAAGTAGAGTTTTTTTAATTATTGTTTTTAAAATGATAAAGTATTATTTTTTTTATTTATAACTTTTTAATGCTGAAAATATCATATATATAGTATGTGTCAGCCGAAACGCGTTGTGCTTTGATTAAACACTGTTTTCATTTGCCCTGAATCCTGAGCATGCAAATTTTACTTTTTTCCTTCTTGTTTTGGTGAATTACAATTACCGGCTTGCTCGTGCCGGTTTTCGCACCACCCCTCTCGGGCCACATGAGTTCACCTCGAGTATATGGAGTTTGTCTATATATATATATATATATATATATAAATATATAAAATCAATGTATTTATTTAATATTATTTCTGATTAGGTTTTAATATGCCCGGCATCCATTTCTTTCAAAGGAAATGGGCTGCAGTACTTATGAGTGGCGACCATGTATTGTGCTGGACTGCCAGGTCCACTCCAAGTCTTGAAAAAGGATTACTCCCATTTAGAAATAAGTATTCTCCATTTTCTGACCACTCCCCTTGTTCCTCCCACAGTTACCACAAAATATGAGCATAGATCTCTGCCATGTTAATGGAGATCTCCCCTTGGAAAAGACTTGAGAGGTGAATGGGAAGGTCTCTGCATTTAGGTCTGTGAATAACATTCCGTACTGCGTTAGTAGTTCTCCTTTTCCTATTACAAAATGCAGTTTTTAAATAGACTTACTGTGTATCTGAGAGTGAGTCTACACATGTAATTTTACCTTGGTGAATAGGGCCCATATTTTATATGTGTATACCAAAAGAACAAAGAGGTTCATAGCTTTAAATAATCAGAAGCCAATTTGTTCTTAGAAAAGCTCAGAAGTGTGCAAACACCACACCAGTGAATAGGTTAAGGGACAAAAGCCCATATTTATGCTTGGTTTGCGCTGGATTAGCATAATTGTTTTTTACGCTAAATGAGAGCAAACTTTATTCCAAATTTATACTTTGGCGTTAACATGTCTAGTGCCAAAGTTATGAAGTTGAAGTTGTTTTCTGGATGTTAAAAACAACCTTGCATCAATGAGATGCACCGTAGGCCTTCCCGTCCAGAAAAGGAAGATATGGCCTTAGCGTCATATTTATCCCCCGTGCTAAAATCTAGCACGGGGGATGGGGGCCTTAAACTTAAATAATGGCGCTAAGCTTGCTGTGTATGGGCAGGCGTTAGGGGACATGTAGGCATATTTCCATGGTTAGAGACCATGAAAAAGCACACAGGTGCCCTTCCCTGGCCCCAGGGACACCCCCACCCACCTCCACCCACACCAGAGGGACACCACAGGTGAGTATTTTTTTCACACTGGGGGGCCCTGACTTGGGGCCCCCTGTATGGCTTTGGCCCCAGTGGGCATGGCCGTTGGGCTGGTGAGCATGGCTCCTGTCTTTACTAAGACAGGAGCCATGTCCATGTGGGTTGGGTGCCAGAAAATGGCGCTACACTGCTTAGAGGCATTTTTTTGCCTCTAAACAGTGTAGCGCCATAATTTGGCACACAAGCTCTGGTTTCCCCTACACCTCCCCCACCCTGTTAGCGTCCTTTAAAAGGACGCTAGCAGGGCATTAGTGCCGGCTAGCTCCATTCCATAAATATTGTGCACAGCCGGCATCTTGGAATGGCGCTAGCTGGCGCTATACTTTTTCACAACAAACTGCACTAACGCAGTTTTGGGAGAGAAAGTATAAATATGGGCTATATTATGAACTCTGCATAACGACCCACCAAAGGGACGACTTGAAACGCTTTTCTATTGACAAACTGCTTTGTATTTTTCAACTGGTGAGAGACAGCATATGGCCCCGACTCTAAGCAATGCTCTATTGTTCTGAGTATATTTAAAACAATTACAGTAAAAAAATGAAGGCGTGGGTAGTTCTGTTATTTTTTTAATCTATTAGCTCTCCACTTGATGTTAGAAATGAGCGCATGGTCTCGAATATTTACCAATAATAATTATTTGACAAAGAAAAAATATGATTTTAAAATTTTATAGGAACATGTTTATCATAATTGTCTAGCTATATGTAAATGACTTTCCGGTCACACAAATGGACATTTCATTAACTAACACTTAACTACCGGCTGGATAAAGAAAAGTTTGAAACTTTGAACTTTTTTTTTTTTTCTTTTTTTACTCCGCAAGTTTTTGAACTCTCTTCTAGAGCATTCCACCTCTTATTGACACCCTGACAAAATGTATTTACACCGGATAAAATAGTGATTACACAAGCTATGGCTTGCTTTCTCCTGGCTCTGACGCTTAGGTTACTGATCCGCTGAAATTGTTGTCCACGTCTGAGTTCATGCACCTCTTCAATAGATCAGTTACTGCTCTTTGTAAAATTATCAAAAAGAAACAGACAAACTCCAGAGAATACAGATGGAAAATTCAGCTGATGGCAAGAATTTGCCACTGTTGCATTTTATAGTACAGCTCCTTCACGCCCAATAATTTTACTTTTATACAGTGCTAAAATTCAAGCTTGTCTGCTCTCTCATTTATAGGCTTCGCAACTCTAGAATACTATTTCAAATCATATGAAAAATATATTTAAATCCACCACACACAACCAAATGTGTCATATTATTTCAAAGCTCAGTGTATGGATGCATATTTGTTCTGGCACAGATATATATTTTCCAGGGTACACACAAAATTCGGCATTGTTAAAATGGATGTGCTGTGGTGTGACGTAGTTGTTGGCCTACGCACACCTTGCCAAACACAGAAGGGGTTATATGAAGAGGGTGGTTAAATGCTATTTGCATTTTCTACATACTGAATGACTGATTTCGTAAATTGCACTGTTACCGAACGGCATCTTCATTCATCTGAACAACTCTAATTTGAGGTAAACATACTAGGAAGAGGAAAAGTAGATTTTCAGTATTTTTCAGAGGGCACGTAATCCATGTTGAGCCTAAGAAGAGCAACAGAGTTTTAGGGTTTGACTACTTTGACTGAGAAGCTGCGTCAGCAGTGGTGTAAGAATGGCCCCTGCAGCCCCCGGAGTGCGGGGTGCGAGTTATAGGGCCTCCCTTAGCACAATACCCTGGTGTGGCAGCTCCTGAGTGAGTTCGCGGGGGGGCCCTCAACGTACTTTGCAGGGGGGCCCTTCACCTTTCGTTACACCTCTGCATCACTCAAGGCGAGATCAGACAAAGCAAGGAATAATCAAACGGGTCAAGCAGGTTGTTCGTAGCCTATGTATTGGATTTAGCTGCTTTCTTGACGGGGCCGAGAGGGTAGAGGGCATGATGCCCGAACCAGATGCAGACCTACCAACTTCACTAATAATCTCACAGTGTGAGGAGGAGGTGGGGCCTCAAAGGGGGCATGGCCTCATGCTGAGAACTCCTCCTCTGATGGGAGCTCCCTTGCGGTGGCGGGCCCCACTGTGCCCCCCGCATCAACAGGTAAAGCCGCCACTCCCCCTACCAGCACTGCCCTCCCAGCAGCCCCATAG
Source organism: Pleurodeles waltl (assembly GCF_031143425.1). NCBI lineage: Eukaryota > Metazoa > Chordata > Amphibia > Caudata > Salamandridae > Pleurodeles > Pleurodeles waltl. Next base: position 1,472,640,304 of record NC_090445.1, on the reverse strand, counting down.
CGTGTTTCCCATGGCCGCTCACCCAGGAGGGTGGACATCTCCTTCGCCCCAGGCACCTCAAGCCCTGCCCCAGTCAACCCTGCTGCCCTCAGTGAGGAGGTTGAGATTATGAGATCCCTCACTGTTGGGCAATCAACCATTCTGAATGCCATCCAGGGTGTCGCGAGGCATTTGCAACAAACAAATGCATACCTGGAGGGCATTCATTCTGGCGTGGCAGCCCAACAGTGAGCATTTCAGGTTCTGGCCTCAGCACTGATGGCAGCCATTGTCCCTGTGTCCAGCCTCCCCCCACCTACCTCCTCCACCCAGACCCAAGCCCCTGTACCTAAGCCTATCCCAAGCACACCATCAGACCAGCATGCACACACCTCAACACATAAAAGTGGCTCAGGCAAACATAAGCACCACACGTCCCACAGGCACTCACACAAGCATCATACCCATGCAGACATACCAACATCCACTGCCTCCACTGTGTCCCCCTCCTCTACGTTGTCCTCCTCCCTCCCTGTCTCATCTCCACTCACACCTGCATGGACTACATCTTCAGCCATTACCTCCATCACCAGCACGCCCATCACCAAACACCGCTCACGTGCCCTCACCACCCCCACTACCATTCACACATCCCCTGTGTCCTCTACCAGTGTGTCTGTGAGCCCTCCTTCCAAAGTACACAAACGCAGGCACACACCCACCCAACAGCCATCCACCTCACAACAGCCTCCAGCCCTTGCACCTTCACCTAAATTCAGCAAACGTACACCTCCTACAACCACTACCTCTTCCTCCACTCCCAAATCCCCTCCATCTACCCATCCCAGTGTGTCTAAAAAACTTTTCCTGGCTAATATTGACCTCTTCCCTACAACCCCCCCGTCCTTCCCCTAGGGCAGGCTTTCCAGGTCCCAACCCAGCACCTCAGCCACCACATCACCAGGCACAGTGGCGCCAGCAACTGCGGGCTATTGGAGTGCGCCAACCAACAGGGCTGCCAGTGTGCCACTGAGCGAGGGCAAGGACATTCCGCCACCTGCAAAAGTCAAAAGGCTTCCCACATCCCGAAGGGAGAAGCAGAAAACAGCGGCCACCAAGGGCTCAGGGAAAACGAAAGGGGATGGTGGCAAGACAGTTGCGTCACCATCCAAGGTGGGGAAGGGCCAGAAAATAAAGGGCAAGTCAGGAGAGGGCATGGTGGCACTGACAATTGGACCAGTGTCACACCTTCAGTCCATGCGGACGCCAACCTGTACGGCGGAGAAGACCGCCACCTGCACCGCCACCTGCACTGCCATCTGCACCGCCACCTGCACTGCTGTCATTGAGGCCACTACCAGCACTGCAGTCACTGATCCCGCCACCAGCACTGCAGTCACTGGCCCGCCACCAGCACAGCAGTCACTGAGCCCACCACCAGCACCTCCGCCACAGAGCCCTCCGCCAGTACCGCCGCCACAGAGCACGCTGCCAGCACCGCTGCCACAGAGCCCGCCGCCAGCACTGATGCCACAAAGGCCGCCGCAAGCACCGCCACCACAGAGCCCACCGCCAGCACCGATGCCACAGAGGCCCCCGCAAGCACCACCACCACAGAGCCTGCCACCAGCACCGATGCCACAGAGGCTGCCACCAGCCCCGCCGCGAATGACCCCGCCGCAAGCACCCTCAGCAGCCCCGCAACATCCTGAGCCTGTGGCACCACCGCAGACATCGCTGCCATCCCCAGTTGTCAGTCGTCCGAGGCTGGTGGTCAGTTCCAGGAGCCTGGGCAGCTTCCATGATGCACGACTGTGGAGAAAGGCATCCACTACCTCAGTCCTTGGCAGGATGAAGCACTCTGGGCACAAAGCCCCCTCCAGAACCAGTGGAGAAAGGCATCCACTACCTCAGTCCTTGGCAGGATGAAGCACTCTGGGCACAAAGCCCCCTCCAGAGCCAGTGGAGAAAGGCATCCACTACCTCTGTCTTTGGCAGGATGAAACACTCTGGGCACAAAGCCCCCTCCGGAACCAGTGGAGAGATACATCCACTACCTCTGTCCTTGGCAGGATGAAGCACTCTGGGAACAAAGCCCCCTCCGGAACCAGTGGAGAGATACATCAACTACCTCTGTCCTTGGCAGGATGAAGCACTCTGGGCACAAAGCCCCCTCCAGAACCAGTGGAGAAGGACATCCACTTGAGAGACTGTGGCTTTGCACTCCCCAGGATAAAGCAGTGGGCAAGCCACCTACTTGAGAGAGTTGAGAGACTGTGGCTTTGCCCTCCCCAGGATAAAGCAGTGGGCAAACCACCCACTTGAGAGACTTGAGAGACTGTGGCTTTGCACTCCCCAGGATAAAGCAGTGGGCAAACCACCCACTGTAAAGACTTGAGAGACTGTGGCTTTGCACTCCCCAGGATAAAGCAGTGGGTAAACCACCCACTGGAAAGAGTTGAGAGACTGTGGCTTTGCACTCCCCAGGATACAGCAGTGGGCATGGAGCCCCCTCGTGGAGCAGTGGCGTCGTGCACTCATCCGGCTGAGGTGCCCCCCCTTCCCTTCCCCCTGAGGTGCCTGTTTCATTTCAATCTGATGCCCCTGCAGTGTCCTCTCCGTTTGGAGTCTGGTATTGAGTGTGGGCCTCGCCCATGCATTTTGGGCCCAGTGGTCCACGGACAATAATTGTTGCAGTATCCAGACTTGTGTAGTTGGTTTACATAATTGTATATACTGTATTTCGAGTTTTGACTAATGGATTTTTATTTATTACAATCTTTCAACTCATTTCCTTTTGTCCTTGAGTTGTTCCAGGGGTGGTGGGGGGTATAAATGTTATGTTGTAGCATGTATTTGTGTGTATGTTGTTGTGAGTGAGGGTGGGGGTGGGGGTTTTGCGTGTCACATGTTTGTGTCACTCTCCCCCCCCCCCTGTATTGTAGGTGAAGTCGTCGCCGTCGTCTTTGGTGCTCCTGATAGAGGAGCAGGAATACCATCGCAGGGAGTATTTGGAGTTCTGGCTCCATGGTCTTGGTTCCTCGTGTGGTGTGGAGTGGTGAGTGTTTTCCCTTCCAAGTCCTGTTTCCGCTGTGTTTTTGTTTGCGTTGGTTCCGCCCCGGAAAATGTGGCGGATTGGCCTCTCATAATAGTGTGGGCGGTACATTGTCTTCCGCCTGTCTGTTGACAGTGACCGCTGCGCTGTTTGTTTGTACTGCCGTGGCGGTCGGAGTGTTAAAGTGGCTGTCTACGTTGACGGTTTCTGCCACGGTCGTGATTCCATTTTTTTTTCCACCGGCCTGTTGGTGGTATTATTGCCGCTTTAACACCGACCGCCAGGGTTGTAATGAGGGCCTTCGTTTTTAAATGCAGAAACATGAATTGCACACATTGCTGAATTCAACAAGAATCTGCAAATACCATGAAATGATCGCGCACACTGCAAGCTATCTGAAACATCACGTTTTATTGCGGTAAATGAATTGCGCGCTTTGCCGATTCGAACGTCACCTTGTAAGTGCCAAGAAATGGTTGCGCATGATGAGCATCAAGAGTTACACACAAGGAATGAATCGTGTGTCTTGTCGATTCGAATGCCACAATGTAAATGCCATGAAATGGTAGCGCACAATGAATTTCATGAGTTCAGCACAAGAAATGAATTGCGCGTCTTGCCGATTCGAATGCCACCATGTAAATGCCATGAAATGGTAGCGCACAATGAATATCATGAGTTGAGCACAAGAGACGAATCGCGCATCTTGCCGATTCGAAAGCCACCATTTAAATACCATGAAATGGTAGCGCACACTGAATATCACAAGTTCAACACAAGAAATGAATCGCGCGTCTTGCCGATTCGAAAACCACCATATAAATTCCATGAAATGGTAGCGCACACTGAATACCACAAGTTAAACACAAGAAATGAATCGCGTGTCTTGCCGATTCGAATGCCACCATGTGAATGCCAAGAAATGGTAGCGCACAATGAATATCAAGAGTTACACACAAGAAATGAATCGCGCGTCTTGCCGATTCAAATGCCACCATGTGAATGCCAAGAAATGGTAGCGCACAATGAATATCAAGAGTTACACTCAAGAAATGAATCGTGTGTCTTGCCGATTCGAATGCCACCTTGTGAATGCCAAGAAATGGTAGCGCACAATGAATATCAAGAATTACACACAAGAAAAGAATTGCGCGTCTTGCCGATTCGAGTATCAACATGCAAATGGCAGAAAAAACCAAGCGCACATTCACACGCACAAGATAAAATCTTTCATCATGAAAATTAGGCCCAATAACTTGAAAGTCTTCGAGAACGGGATCGGGGGCCCAGCCCGACCTCCGTCTTACCGCCCTGATCAAGGATCACAACACAATGAAGGGCAAGGCCTGAAAGATCAAAGTAGGCCTCCGGAACAGGAGCTCAGGAAGTTGCTACTGCTCTGCACCGGGACCTCTGAATAGTGAGCACGTGGAGCTGGGCTGGCCCCCTTATATAGAGTCTTGGCCAAGCCCACAAACCACACCCAGTCATGCTGCAGCTAGAAGGCCCTGGAAAGGGACCACACCCTGACACAGTCTGAAAGCCTGCAGCAATACATTGCAAATGAACAGTATTTATAAGCACCTTGAATATAAGTCTTCAGGATTAAACTCTGCAATGCAAAAGGCTTAACAACAGCACATCAGCATAATGCATGAATTACCTTATCTTGGAAGTGCATTCCAGTCGCCCGAAGAGCGCGCACTGCCCTGATGTTGACACACGTAGGCATGTGTAGTGTGTAGAGGGGAGCTGGGAGTACCAGGAAAGCAGGAATAAATCACAGTAACTTTCCCATAACACACGCAGAAATGGGAAGAAGAATTATGCAAGAACCAGAAGAGACTGCAAGACACCAACAGGGGATTCCTGGACCAGAGGACCTGTGGAAGACGGGGACCAAGTCCAAGAAGCACAGAAGAGTCCAGGAAGAACAGGAGCCCCTTCTAACTTGGATGAAGGTGCAAAAGGAGAACCACTGGTGAAGAAGAACAGTCAGTACTGCACCCAAAAAGACAAAGTCAGGTTCCTGGATGATGCAAGTGATGTCCCACGCAAGATGGAGGATTGCAGTCTGGATTGTGTCACTGGAGTCCGCCAACAAGCCTTGGCACATGCAAATCTTGTGGTTAGCAGAAATTGGTGCTGCCCAGGACCAAGAAGGACCAGGTGGACTCTACACAGGAGGAGAGTCAGAGGGGGCTCTCAGCAACTCAGAGAGCCCACAGACAAACAGGCAGTGCACACAGGAGTCCTAAAGTACGGGGACAAAGAAGGTGCAAAAAAGGACCACGTAGCACAATGACAAAGGCTGCCATGCCGCCGGAGAACCACTCAGGAACCTGTGCTTCGCAGGACAGAGTGCTGGGGGCCGGAGCTACAAGATACATAAAAGACTTAGAGGAAAGAAGTCGACAAGCCTTAGCAGCTTCAAAACACACAGAGCATGGCGGTACTGTCTTGTGTGGGTAGGCAAGCTCTTACCTCCACCAAAGTTGGACAGTGGGACGCGAGGACCGTCGAGACCACTTCAGTCCACCACCCATGATGCAGGATCCACACAGCTCAGTAGGAGAGAGGAACCATGCAACCTGTTGCTGTTTGCAGTTGGTGCCTGCTGAAGCAGGTGAGTGACTCCATCACCCAAAGGGAGATTCCTTCGCTCTTCTGGTGCAGGCTGAAGACGGGCTGTCCTCAGAGGATGCATGACCAGAAAAAAGTTGCACTTGCTAGCAGGAGCCGGAGCTACAATGTTGCAGAAGGTGTCTTGCTTCTTTGTTGCAGCTTGTAGAGTTCCTGGAGGGTCCAGATGCTGTTTGCTCAGTGAGAAGTCGAAGTGGAGAATGCAGAGGATTCCTGATGGAGTCTTGCAATCTAAATCTGAGGAACCACCTAAAAGAGAGACCCTAAATAGCCCTGAAAGAGGGATTGATCACCTAACCAGGTAGGCACCTATCAGGGGAGGGCTGTGATGTCACCTGCTGGCACTGGCCACTCAGATGCTCCCAGAGTTCCCTGCCAACCTTGAATCCAAGATGGAAAAACCCACTGACCCTCTGGAGGAGCTCTGAGTACCACCCCTGGGGTGGTGATGGGAAGGGGAGTGGTCACTCCCCTTTCCTTTGTCCAGTTTCATGCCAGAGCATGGACTAGGGTGTCCCTGAACTGGTGTAGACTGGTTTATGCAAGGAGGGCACCAATGTGCCCTTTAAAGCATTTCCATTGGCTTGGGGAAGCTACCCCTCCAAGCCTGTAACACCTATTTCCAAAGGGAAAAGGTGTAACACCCCTCTCCCAAAGGAAATCCTTTCTATTGCCTTCCTGGGCTCGAGCTTTTCAAGCAATAGGAGGGCAGAAACCCACCTGTGAGGTGGTAGCAGCTGTGGCTGCCTGGAAAACCTCAGAAGGCTGGAATAGCAATACTGGGGGTCCTCTAAGGAGTCCACAGAGTGCATGGAATCATACAACAAATGCTTGCCTTGTGGTATGATTCCAACATGTTTGATACCAAACGTTCCTATTTTCGGAGTTACCATAATGTAGCTGGACAAAGGTAGGTACCCATGTCCAGTACATGTGTAAAATGGCGTCCCCACACTCATGAAGTCTGGGGAAATGGTCCTGGAGGTGGTTGGGGCACCTCTGCTAGTGCAGGGGTGCCCTCACACACAGGTATTTTGCACCCTGCCCTCAGAGCTGGAGGACCTGCTATAGGGGTGACTTATAAGTGACCTTGTAAATGGTAAACGGTACTTGCACCTTTCCACGCAGGATGCAATGGCAGTCCTGCAGAAGCCTTTGCATGGGCTCCTTAAGGGTGGCAAAATCTATGCTGCAGCCCATAGGGATCCCCTGGAACCCCAAAGCCCTTGGTACCTAGGTACCATATAGTAGGGACTTATAAGGAGGCACCAGTATGCCAATTATAGGTGAAATGCTGTGTTAACAGTAGTCAACAATCAAATTTAAGGGAGAGAGAGCATAATCAATGGGGTCCTGGTTAGTAGGAGCCTAGTGAACACAGCCAAGCACATTGACATCAGGCAGTAAATGGGGTAACCAAGCTAAGAAAGAGGGTACTTTCCTAGAGTAGGTAAAAGTTTTTTTTCACTTCATATACTTTTTTCTACTTAGAAGTATTGCAGTACTTAAAAAATAATAAGATGAACTGAATATGTAAAAACTTACAAAACACTACTAAATAATTTTTAAAGGGCATAGTGTAGACAGTGTTATTTTAGTTGTTTGCATATGTATATTTTTCACATTTTACACTCAGGGCCTGATTTAGAACTCAGGGGGCAGGTTACTCCATCAAAACAGTGGGGGTCATTCCACGCCGCCCGCCAAAGTTCCCCCGCCAGAAGACCGTACCGCGGTCAAAAGACCGCGGCGGTCATTCTGGCTTTCCCGCTGGGCTGGCGGGCGACTGCCAAAAGGCCGCCCGCCCGCCCAGCGGGAAAGCACCAGCAACGAGGATGCCGGCTCCAAATGGAGCCGGCGGAGTTGCTGGTGTGCGACGGGTGCAGTTGCACCCGTCGCGATTTTCAGTGTCTGCCAAGCAGACACTGAAAATCAATGTGGGGCCCTGTTAGGGGGCCCCTGCAGTGCCCATGCCAGTGGCATGGGCACTGCAGGGGCCCCCAGGGGTCCCACGACACCCGTTCCCGCCAGCTTGGTTCTGGCGGTGAAAACCGCAAGAACCAGGCTGGCGGGAAGGGGGTCGGAATCCCCATGGCGGCGCTGCTTGCAGCGCCGCCGTGGAGGATTCACAGGGGCAGCGGGAAACCGGCGGGAAACCGGCGGCTTCCCTTTTCTGACCGCGGCTTTACCGCTGCGGTCAGAATTGCCCTTGATGCACCGCCAGCCTGTTGGCGGTGCATCCTCCAACCCCGGCCCTGGCGGTCCATGACTGCCAGGGTCGGAATGACCCCCAGTGACAGATAACCTGTCCACCGAAATCTAAATCCCAATATGTACTGTGGGATTTAGATTTTGGTGGACGAGACGTCCGTTACCGTTATGAGTAACCAGTCTGCTGAACTCTAAATCAGGCGCTCAGTCTGTACTCTGGGTTTCAGGCTGAAATATGGGGAGTTATTACAACTTTGGAGGAGGTGTTAATCCGTCCCAAAAGTGACGGTAAAGTGACGGATATACCACCAGCCGTATTACGAGTCCATTATATCCTCCAAAGTTGTAATAACCCCCATAGTGTAGTACAATGTAAATAAAACAAATAAAAGAAAATATACGCCCAGATTTACACTTTTTGCTGCAAAACTGCACAAAAGCAGTTTCGCAGCAAAAAGTATAGCACCAGCTTGCGCCATTCCACAGCACCAGCCAGGTGTTATATTAAAGGAATGGTGCAAGCCAGTGCTAAACTTGGGCTAGCATCTCAGAAGAAGACACTAGCCGATTGGGGGTGGCTGTAAGAAAGGAGGAGGGATGTGTGTCAGAAAATGATGCTAGCCTGGTTAGAGGCAAAAAAAATGCCTCTAACCAGACTTGCGCCATTTCCTGGCACACAACCACCAAAAACATGACTCCCGTCTTAGGAAAGACAGGAATCATGCCCACCACTCCAATGGCTAGCACAGGGGACAAGTGTCCCCTGGGCATGGCCATAGCACCTGTGCAATGAAGGGGGCCCTAAGTTAGGGCCCCAGATGGCAAAAAATATATAAATTAAAAAATACTTACACTACTTACCTGGGATGGGGTTCCCCATCCTCTGGTGTCTGGTGGGGTTGAGGGTGTTCCTGGGGCTTGGGAGGTCACCTGTGGAACCATTCCATGGTGTTTAATGCAAGGTCTGACCGAGGAACTAAATAATGGTGCAAAGCAATCTTTGTACCATTAGTTAGCCCCTCCTCCCACCGTAACATTATTTTAGCACGGGGGATAAATATGGGGCTATGGGGATAGCACCATTTTTTGGATGGGAACACGTACCTTGCATCTCATTGACGCAAGGTAGGTTCACGCTTCCAGAAAATGGTGCAAACTCCAACATTTTTACGCTAGATGTGTCTAGCGTTAAAATATAAATAAATATGGAGATAAGTTTGCACCGAATTTGCGTAAAAAGAAGTGGTGCAAATTTGTCGCAGAGTATAAATATGGGTACAAATATGCTAAAAAGTTATTTTAAAAAAAACATGTTCTACACTATATTTCCCTTTAAATCCAAGAACACAGACTAAAAGTATGAATTAGATCTTAGCAGATGGGTAACTCACTCACGGTGCCGATGGATATCCCATATGCTAAATTTGAAATCCCATAGGATGTAATAGGATTTATATTTCGGCGGACGGGATATCCTTCGCCATTGTGATGGAGTAACCAGTTCACTGAGATCTAAATCAGGCCCAGAGTGTAGTCCAATCTATATTTTGCACTTTTGATTTTGGAAGGGACGAATATTGTTTAGACCACACTTCGGCCCTGATTTATACTTTCTTTGCACCGCATTATGTCATTTATTGACGCAAAATCGTCATAAACTTACAAAATACAATTGTATTTTGTAAGTTTGTGCCACTTTTCCGTCAAAAAATGACGGTAATGTAGCGCAAAGAAAGTATAAATCAGGGCAATAGTCTGCCTAATGGAGTCGGCGGTGTTGCGGCCGTGCGACGGGTGCAGTTGCACCCGTCGCGCTTTTCACTGTCTGCCATGCATGGGCAGTGCAGGGGCCCCCAGGGGCCCCAGGACACCCCTTACCGCCAGCCTCTTCCTGGCGGTGTAAACCACCAGAAACAGGCTGGCGGTAAGGGGGTCAGCGCTGCTCTGGCGGATTATCACCGCCGGGGGAAAATCGGCGGGAAACCGCTGGCCCCGGTCAGAATAGGGAATGAAGCACTGCCAGCCTGTTGGCGGTGCTTCCGTCATTCTTGCCCTGTCAGAACGACCCCCTATATTTACTCTTAAAACCAAGAACACAGACTAAGGGGCACATTCAAGAAAAGAGGCTCTGCACACAGTTCAGCACCACTTTTACTCCACCCTCTAACGCCTCCCCTAATGCCACCATGTGTGCGCTGTATTTAAAATACGGCACACCAAGCACATTTTTTACGCTAGTCCGGCATTTTGCAGGATTAGCATCAAAAATGTTCATGCTAATCCTGGAAATCACCCAGAGGCCCATTGTAAGCAATAAAAGACTCCTTTTAATCCCTGCTCTGAGCAGGCATTAAAAGTGCCGAAAAAAATGGCGCAAGGAAATCTCATACATTTCCTTGTGCCATTTTTTGGGCTTTCCGAACGGGGCAATGCCCTCTTTGCATACATTATGTCAGTGTAGGTCAAAGAGTTACAAAGTGGCCCAATGCATGCATTGCACCACTTTGTAAATATGGCGCGAAATTTTGGCATTCTTACGCCACATTAGATTTTTTTAAATGACTCTAATGTGGCGATAGAATGGCATTAGGGGCTCTTAAATATGCCCTAACGTGTGGTTTAAGCAATATTGCTGCCTTTCAATTGTGTAAGGGCTTGCATTACTCAGTCATACACTGTTTTGGCATCATGTTGTAGCGTGGTGTACCACAAAATTATAGCAGTATAGCTCAGCACAAAATATCACTACATTTTTGTGCATTATGATCCTGATTCTCAAAGGTAAAAGTACACTTTTGGGAAAGTTAACGATTGATTGTTATTCACAAAGATATTTTACAAGTAATATTTTTACAAGTGCAAAGTAACCACATATAAAAACATGACAGTCCTGGTTTTTTATATTAAGTCCATGCATCATTATTTTCTAAGGAAGTTGCAATATTTGTTAATTGTCATATGTGGTGCTAGACTTATTCCAAAACTAGGCTGGAGTATATTTACTTATTTTGTGTGACCCTTGGGGTTGCAGTAACTTTAGAAGTGCAGTTTGTGAATAGCAGTGGTCTTACTTTTTTTATTTTTTTATAGGGTGTTTCTATTGGGATGTTCCTCCTTAAACATCTCTTCACTCCTTGCTAATCCCTTTTTATTCCTTCTTAAACCCCTCCCATTCAGTAGTATTTCCCTTTTCCCAGGCACTGCCCCTCAGCCTTCCAACATTTACTACAAATCTATGCCATATATTTTCGAATTCTGTAGAACCTAAGGAATGTATTGTGGCAAATCTTTTGCCCTGACTGTAGAACACACTGAATATGACATCTGTCAGATTTTACGTTTTTTTTCCCCCAAACCTGTCACTTCTCCCCATTCTCCTTTGCTCAGGGTATTCTTGTTCAACACATTTGTGGCTTTCAGTATCCTAGGTCTGAATTTTCTAGAGGTTCAGGGTCCTTAAGGCAGAATATTTTGGTGCAGGGGATTATGGAAACTTGAAAAGCAATAGCAGACTGAATACTGGTTCTGACTGTCTGTTGGTCACAGGTATCATGCCTGGGCCCCACAGAAACATGCCCCAACCAAATATTTTCCACATCTACACATCCTTAGATTTCTATTGCTGGGAGGTGGACTTTTTCCTTCCTAATTGGCTGGTCGACAGACTGTCCTGTTCATACTATTTGTCCAATTTTTAAAATTTAGCTGCAGAATATTTTAATTCTATCATATAGCCCTACCCTGCCCCCTTACATATTATTTTTTTTAAACTTCAGGTCTGGCGTCTACGTCTTTGACTCCTTTGATGACTAGGATTGTGTTTCCATAGGAAATGTCTCTTTTGTGCCTCAAGTACCTTTGGCCCTGTATGATGAATCTCCACAAAAAGTTCCATAAAAGTGCTACTTTTAGAAATGTTTGTGCATGGAAAGTTTTGGGGTGATCCATCAAGTGGGAGCCAGGAAAAGTGGGGAGTCCAAAAACATGTTTTCTCATTCATTTTTTAATCGGAAGTTTATACACTGTTACAGCCCAAAACTGTTAAACAGATTTACACCAAATATGACAGAAACCTAGATTGTGGTCCACAAAGAGTGCTTTTTGTATTTTGGTGTAAATCTGTACAGTAGGTTTGGGGAAATTCAGGTTCAAACAAATTGCATATTTCACCCCGCAGAGGATCTGCAGATCTGACAGATTTCAAGGTGAGATCTGATTGTCTGCCACTACATCAACTAGAAAGGGATGGCAGTCATCTGAGGACTTGGAACGCAGTCCCAAGTCCTAAAAAAGGTAAAAAAAGAGAAAGAAGAGGGCAGGGTAAGAATATCCTGACCTCCTAGGCCTGGTGTTCAAAAATGTTTGTTGCTTTTTAATTTTGCTGTGATGCTGCAAATTTGCAGAGAATTTGCAGGAAAACAAAAAAGAAACACGGTCTCCCATTCTTTTTTCAATGCCCTCCGGGGTGGGCCAGACCCCTGAGGAATAGCTCAATTTCTTTTGGGGGGAGGGGGCATGTGTGACCCTCCCCCTAGGCCATTATTCAGCTTCCCTGCCTGCACTGCTGTGGGCAGGGAAACAGACAAAGAGATTGCTCTTGTCTCGAAGGAACAGCATAAGGAGCTGCTTCCTGTGAGCAGGAGCAATGCAGGCCCCCACAGCATGAAGGAGCTAGCTGTGGCAATGTGAGTCCTGTGCCTGCTCCCATTAATTAAAAAAGGCCCTAGGGGATAGGATCCCCAGAGCCTAATAAGACTCAGGGAGGAAGGCCATGGCCCCTCTCCTCTTTAATGAAAAAAACAGCCCAGGGTATGGGGCCCCAGGGCCTAATGAGGCTTGGGGAGGCGTGGCATGCATAACCAGCAGCATCAGTCCAAAAACTTGGGGGTGATCATTCCGGAAGAGACATTTCCTTATACATCGCTTGTTAGGCATAAAGTAAATCTCCAGGTAGAGATTGGACATCTCATTCTAGACATGTCTAGGGGATTGGTCTAGATGAGTTTTACTTTGGATGAGCTACAACCAGCACACATTTTAACAGCGGAACAAGAAATTTCTAGTAAAATTGAGCATGCTCAGACTGGCTCTACCCGGCACAGGCCTTTTTCCCAGAGGGTTGGCAGAGTTGAGGTTGGTTTAATCTTGCTGAGACCTGGGTTTGTTGCTGGGGATGGGACATTTACTGCCTGCAGCACTTCAGCGCTTGTAAAATAAACAGTGCAAAACACATGGTTTAATCTGAACTTAAAATCTATTGATTATTGCATTTAGGTGGATACCGTCTCCTGCAGTGTTACCTTGAGCCACCCTTTCTAGGGTGGCCACCTGTCCGTAATTTTCACAGATTGCCTGTATTTCAGCTCTACTATCAGTTGTCCATGATGAAAGGTTCAACAGACAGCATTTCTCTGTTATTTTTGCCTTTCAGCTGAAGGACAAATGTAATTAGAACAATTCAGTTTCCCCAGCTGGAGTGAAAGGCAGGAAGTCTTCTGTGTTCTGATCCAGAGGGAGGGGCAGACTGATAAGAAACAGGCCTGCTTGTCAGGATGTCTCCTTCCCAAAAGAAATGCAAATGTGTGCAACTGGTAAATCTGCAAATGTAAAGGGGCTTGGAAACCCATATTTGCTTAACTAGGAGGAGTCACTTGAAGCTGTCTGATGGCTAAGATATTTTCTTTTAGAGAGGTACTGTAAGGGTGTTCCAAGCTGAGATGTGGAGTGTGTGGTTTTAATGGGCAGTTATTAAAACGGTTTGCACTCTGTACAATCTGTATATTATTGAAATCTGTGTTTTAGAAGTTTTTTTTTTATATAACCTAAATGTATTTGCGCTTTTTGTGACATCCTGTATTATGCTGTGTGCAATGCATGTTTAAACTAAGGACTTGCACATTCACAGTTCTTCCGGGGACCTTAGCACCTCATAGTACTAACAAACACTGGCAAAGCCAATAGGTCTTATCTACTTAAGAGTTATTGGCTTTGCCAATGTGTTTTAGCGATGTTATACACCAGAGTATCTGCTGTTCAGCATGGCTAAAAGTTAGTGGCATAGAGGAGAGTGGCACAAAGTATCACAGAGTGTATTGGCGTACAGTGTTGCAATATATAGTGGTGTAGAGTGAAGTGGCATTAAATGTAGTGGCATAGAATTCAGTGGCATACAATGCAGTGCCATAGAATGCAGAGGCATAACATAGAGTGGTGCATAATAGAGTGCAGTGGTGAAGAGTGGATTGTTGTAGAGTAGAGTGGCATAGAGTGCAGTGGTGCAAAGAGGGGTGTACAATACAGTGGCAGAGTGTGAGTAGTGTTGAGCGGTGTATAGTGCAGTGGTGTAGAGTAGACTTGAGTGGCATAGAGTGAAGTAGTGTAGAGTGGTGCAGAGCAGAGTAGTGTAGAGTGGTACAGTGTAGAGTAGAGTGCTGTAGAATGCAGTGGCGTAGAGTGGAGTTATGCAGAGTACAGTGGCACAGAGTGCAGTGTCAGAGGGTATTGGTGCAGAATTCAGTAGTACAGAGGCAAGAGGTATAGAGTACAGTGGCAGAGAGTGTAGTGTTGCAGAATAGAGTGCCACAGAGTGCAGCTTTTCAAGAATTGCCTGCTGTAGGAGGCTGCCCTGGTTTGTAGTGGTTACCTATGGTACTTACGCCTTATACCAGGTCCAGCTATCCCTTATGTTAGAAATAGGGTCTTTGGTTGGCAGTCAGGTTACCCCCTGTCCAAGCAAGGACTCTCACTCTAGTCAGGGTAAGTCACACACAATCCAAATTATTCTGTGCCCACCCTCGGGTAGCTTGGCACTGAGCAGTCAGGCTTAACTTAGAAGGCAATGTGTAAAGTATTTGTGCAATAAATCATACAACAACCCAATATAGAACCACAAAAATACACCATACAGTGTTTAGAAAAATATCTCATATTTATCTGGATAAATGCAAGTCAAAATGATCAAAGATGCAGTAAGTAAATGTAGAGATGTCACTGAAAAGTTATATAAAGTGTCTGAAGTCTTTTTAAAGCAAACAAAGGCCCTCATTACAACCTCGGCAATATTTGCAAAAGACCGCCAAGGCTGCGTGAGCCAGAATACCGCCAGTGCTGGCGGTATATCTGACTCCCTATTATGACTATTCCACTGGGCCAGCGGACGGAAACAGTGTTACCGTCCCCTTGCCCAGCGGAAAAGTCACATCAACATTGCTGCAGGCTCGTAATAGAGCCGGCAGCAATGCTGATGTGCAGCGGGTGCAGTAGCACCCGTCACGCACTTCACTGCCCACAATTTGGGCAGTGAAATGCATGATGGGGCTATGCTTGGGGGCCCCTGCACTGCCCATGCCAAGTGCAGGGGCCCCCAGGGACACCTTGAGTCTCCTTACCGCCAGCCTTTCCATGGCAGTGTATACGGCCATGGACAGGCTGGCAGTAAGGGGAGTGAAAACCCCCAGAGCAGCACTGCTTGCAGCGCTGCTCTGGCGGGTTACAACTGCCGGGACCGCCATGGTGGTATACCGCCGGTCCTGGCGGTTTTACCACTGCTAAACCGACGCGGTCATAATATCGTGACTAGTACCGCCAGCTTGTTGGCGGTACTAGCGCCACTATAGCCGCCAGTGTTATAATGAGGGCTAAAGTCTCTTTCAAGCACAAAGTACCTGGTTCGCGCAAAAAATCTCAGCAAAGAACCGCAGAGGAGGAGAAGCGTGGAAACCAAGGGGTGTGCGTTGATTTCTCGGACCGCACACAGTGATGTGTCGTTTAGTTTTCATGCAGGGACGGCTGTGTGTCGATTTGGGTACTCGGTCGTGGATCCTCTTCGGGTTGCGGGGTTTTCAGATGCCCCGGGGATGGTGCATGGATTACCTGCGCTGGCAGGACAAAGTCACAAGAGCTGCGTCGATCCGGTGGGTGTTGCGTCGCATTTTCTACCACACGGCAGGCGCTGCATCGATTCCTCTCTGGAAGTCAGACTGAGTCGTTCTGGCTCAGCTGTGCGTCGATCCGGTGGGCTGTGCGTTGAACTTCCAGACACAACGCTGGCGCCGCATCGATCTTCTCGTTGCGAAGTCAGGTGGCGTCGTTCTGGTTTGGTGTACGGTGAACTTTTCACTGAGGTGCTGGCGGTGCGTTGTTTCTGGCAGGCTGTGTGCCGAATTTCGACACACAAGGAGTCCTTTTTGAAGAGATGAAGTCTTTTTGGTCCTGAGACTTCAGGGAACAGGAGGCAAGCTCTATCCAAGCCCTTGGAGATCACTTCTTCACCACTGCCAGAGAGCAGCAAGGCAGCAGGGCAACAGCAAGGCACCAGTCCTTCACAGAAAGCAGTTAGGTGAGTCTTTTGGGCAGCCAGGCAGTTCTTCTTGGCAGGATGCAGGTTCTGGTTTCAAGTTTCTTCTGCAGGAAGTGTCTGAGTTGGTAGGGGCAGAGGCCCTGTTTATATACCCAAATGTGCCTTTGAAGTGGGGGAGACTTCAAAGAGTGGCTTAGAAGTGCACCAGGTCCCCTTTCAGTTCAATCCTGTCTGCCAGCGTCCCAGTATGGGATGTGGCAGGCCTTTGTGTGAGAGCAGGCCCTCCACCCTCCGAGCCCAGGAAGACCCATTAAAAATGCAGATGTATGCAAGTGAGGCTGAGTATCCTGTGTTTGTGGTGTGTCTGAGTGAATGCACAAGGAGCTGTGAGCTAAACCCAGCCAGACGTGGATTGTAAGGCACAGAAAGATTTAAGTGTAGAGAAATGCTTACTTTCTAAAAGTGGCATTTCTAAAATAGTAATATTAAATCCAACTTCACCAGTCAGCAAGATTTTGCATCACCATTCCGCCCATACTAAATATGGCCTTCCTACTCCTTTCAAATCAACAGCTACCAGCCAAGCAATGTATGAGGGCACCCCCAATGTTAGCCAAGAAGGGAGCAGGACTCACAGCAGTGTAAAAACGAACTTAGGAGTTTCACACTACCAGGACATGTAAACTACATAGGTACATGTCCTGCCTTTTGCCTACACAGCACCCTGCCCTATGGGTTACCTAGGGCATACCTTAGGGGTGTCTTATATGTAGAGAAAGGGGAGTTTAAGGCTTGGCAAGTACTTTCAAATGCCATCTCGAATTGGCAGTGAAACTGCAAACAGAGCCTTGCAATGGCAGGCCTGAGACACTAGTAACATTTAATCTACAGGCCCTGGGCACACATAGTGCACTCTACTAGGGATTTATAAGTACATTACATAGTCCAATTGGGTATGATCCAATGTTACCATGTTTAAAGGGATTGAGCATATGCACCTTAGCAGTGGTTAGCAGTGGTAAAGTGTGCAAGGTCTTAAAACCAGCAAAAACAGTGTCTAAAAAGTGGAGGGAGGCAGGAAAAAAGTTAAGGGTGACCACCCTAAGGCTGGCAGGTCTAACACCTTACTAGTGAAATGTATGCAGTGTTTTAGAAGCCAAGCTGTAGGCAGAGCTGCCAAAGCTGAACCAGGAGACATGCAACACTCTTGCAATACCACTGTAGTCACACAGGTCTCACATACAAGAAATGCAATACTCAGTGTTATCAAACATAAAGGTACTTTATTTTAGTCACACAAGGACAAAAATATTTTATAGGCGATACTCCTTATGAGGAAATCACTTAAAACATTCACTAGTAACCAAAATCAGGTTAGTACACAATCATAAAATAGTGCAAATAGTGACAATCACCATATGCTAGAATGAGCCTAGGGGCACACAAACCATATACTAAAATGGTGGAATGCGAAAGTCGGTTCCCCCCGTAGGCAAGAGTAGTGTGTAGAGGGGCGCTGGGAGTGTAAGAAACCACCAGAGGTAAGTAAAGTATCCCTTATTAGTGAAATGTAAGCAGTGTTCTAGCAGCTTAGGCTGTCTGGAGGTAGCTGTAGTAGAGCAGCTTAGGCTGAACTAGGAGGCATGCAAAGCTCCTGCAATACCACTATAGTTACACAGTCCTTATATACAACAAAAGACATTATTCAGTGTTACCAAAAATAAAGGTACTTTATTTTAGTGGCATAAGGCCAAAAATATCTTAGAGGCAATACTCCTTCTTGAGGTAAGTATTATACACAATGTATACATTAGTAACCAAAATCGGGTAAGTAAACAGTCATAGAATAGTGCAAACAGTAGAAAATATGATAGAATGCAATAGGCCTAGGGGCAACACAAACCATATACAAAGAAAGTGGAATGCAAATCAATAATTCCGCCCTAGTCAAGGGTAGTGTGTTGAAGGGTGCTGGGAGAAAACACCAAAGGTAAGTAATGTACCTCACCCCAGAGCCCAGGAAAGTAGGAGTAAAGTACTGCAAGTTTCCTCAGGACACACTATGAGTCGTAATAAGAGATTTAGCAAGAACCAAGCAAGACTGCAATCAACAACCAATGTATTCCTGGACCTGGAGACCTGAGAAAAGAGGAGACCAAGTCCAGAAGTCGGAGAAGATTCCAGGAAGGACAGGACCCCCTGCCAACCTAGAAGATGGTGCACAAGTGGATTCTCTGGTAAAAAGAAGAGTACAGAAGAGCACCAGAGAAGATGGCTGTAGATTCCTGCATGGTGCAGTTGTCCCATGTTGAATTGTTGGATGCAGGCTGTTTGCATCGCTGGATTCAACCAACAAGCCTTGGTTCAAGCAAGTTTATGGTCTGTGTCAATGTGGAGCTGCCTGGGCCCAGGAGGGACCTGGGGGTCTCAACTTAGACTGAGGAGACAGAGGGGGCTCTCAGCACTGAAGACAACCCACAGAAGACCAGGCAGCACCCACAGGAGTCCCTAGACATGGGGACAAAGAAGATGCAAAGTGCAGTGGTTGCAGCACAATAAAGGAAGGCAACACGCTGCCGGAGAACAACTCAGCAAGTTGTGCATCTCAGGATGGAGTGCTGGGTACCTGGGCTACACTGTGCATGAAGGATTCTTGGAAGAAGTGCACAGAAGCCCAAGGAACTGGAGACAACGCAGTGCACAGGGGTACTGTCTCAGCATGGAGAGGCAAGCTCTTATCTCCACCAAATTTGGACAGCTGGAACTTAGGACAGTCTGAGTCAGGTCGGTCCATGACCTGTGTTCCAGGGACCACTCCTTTTGTCAGGATAGGAGTCCCAGAGTACCGGTCATCATCACAGAAGGGTGCCTGCAGAATCAGGGAAGTGACTCTGTCACTCCATGGGAGAATCCTTTGGTTCTTCTAGTGCAGGATGAAGACAGGCAGTCCTCAGAGCGTGAACACCTTCGAAACTGCTGTAAATGCTGGCTGGAGCTGAAGTTGCAGGTCACAGTAGTCGTCCTGGACACTTTGTTGCAGTTACAGTGATTCCTGGAGCAGTCTGCGGTTGATCTGATGGTCAGAAGTTGAAGCAGAGGATGCAGAGGATTCCATTCCTGGAGGAGGCTTGCAAGCTGATTCTCAGGAAACACCCAGAGTAGAGAACCTAATTAGCACTGAGAGTGGGATTGGCTAGCTATCCAGGTATGCACATATCAGGAGAGGTCTCTGATGTCACCTGCTGCTGCTGGCCACTCAGAGGTCTCCAGAGTGTCATCACACCTTGGAATCCAAGATGGCTAACACCAGTGACACACTGGAGGAGCTCTGTGCACCACCTCTGAGGTGGTGATGGACAGGGGAGTGGTCATTCCCCTTTCCTTTGTCCATTTTCATGCCAGAGAAGGGACTGGGGGTTCCCTAAACCGGTGTAGACTGGCTTATGCAAGGAGGGCACCATCTGTGCCCTTCAAAGCATGTCCAGAGGCTGGGAGAGGCTACCCCACCCCAGCCTTGAACACTTATTTCCAAAGGGAGAGGGTGTAACACCCTCTCTCAGAGGGAATTCTTTGTTCTACCTTCCTGGGACTGGGCTGCCCAGACCCCAAGAGGGCAGAACCCTGTCTGTGGGGAGGCAGCAACTATAGCTGCAGAGAAAACCCCAGATAGCTAGTTTGCCAGTAATAGGGGTCCATAGTGGAGCCCCCACGATGCATGGAATTGGCTCCCTAATACCAGATTTGAATTGGGGGGACAATTCCATGATCTTAGACATGTTACATGGCCATGTTCGGAGTTACCATTGTGTAGCTACATATAGGTACTGACCTATATGTAGTGCACGCGTGAAATGGTGTGCCCTCACTCACAAAGTCCGGGGAAACGGCCCTGAACTATGTGGGGGCACCTTTGCTAGTACAAGGGTGCCCTCACACTTAGTAACTTTGCACCTAACCTTCAGCATGTGAAGGTTAGACATATAGGTGACATAAGTTACTTAAGTGCAGTGAAAATGGTTGTGAAATAACGTGTGCGTTATTTCATTCGGGCTGCAATGGCAATCCTGTGTAAAGGTTTGTCTGCACTCCCTATGGGTAGCAAAGAAATGCTGTAGCCCATATGGATCTCCTGGAACCCCAATACCCTGGTTACCTGGGTACCATATAGTAGGGGATTATAAGGGTGTGCCAGTATGCCAACTGAAATTGGTAAAAGTGGTCACTAGCCTATATTGACATATTTAAAGGCAGAGAGAGCATGAGCACTGAGGTTCTGATTAGCAGAGCCTCAGAGACCCAGTTAGGCACTAGACAGTTATACACATTCACGCCACAAACTATGAGCACTGGGTCCTGGCTAGCAGGATCCCAGAGAGACAGGCAAAAACATACTGACATACATGTAAAAATGGGGGTAACATGCCAAGTAAGACAGTACTTTCCTACAACTAGACTATAGTGACTAATTTGGAAAGTAGAGAGAGCATAAGCACTGGAGTTCTGGTTACCTCTGCATTAAATGATACCATTCAATTGAGTGGCAATTGTTAGTAGTGACTGATTATAATCAGGAGCTTCAAAATATTCATTGCTCCACCTCCCTCAAAATGAGGCTACTGGTGAACCTGGAAGAAAGCCAGCTGTCCTTGCTACTTATACGTAGCCTAGGGTGTAGCTATAGCTGGGGTAAGATTATAGGGCCTGATTTAGATATTGCAGGATAAGTTACCCCATCACAATGGAATATAATGGGATTTAGATTTTGGTGAATAGGACATCCATCATCATTGTGATGATCTTATTCGTCCACCAATATCTAAATCAGGCCCATAATCTTTTGCTCTTGTGCGGCACACACACACTGAGATATTTCAACATGCTGGCATGTCACTATGAAGGAAAGGGAGCACTGTGAAAAAAGTTACAGTCTAGGATCATATAATGTGGTCAAGTGGAAGACAGGGTTGATTCAAGGTTCCTTGGTGTTAGACCTGTCAGCCTTAGGGTGGTCTTTTGCCTGCTTGCCTTACATTTTTGCTGTATCTTTTTGTTGGCTTTAGGACTCTGAACACTTTACTACTGCTGAGCAGTGCTAAACTTAATGTGCTTCTCCCCTAAATATGGTAACAGTGGTGTATGTTAAGTGGTATACCATTTACAGAGGGTCTGTAAATTAAATGCTTGTAGTGGGCCTGCTCAATCTACCGCAAGTATGCCAATGGGGTATCAATGCTTGTATTCTTGTATTACAAGTGACAACTATGGCCATGCCACTGTAAAGCACAATGATTCAAAAATGTGAAAGAAACCAGGACCCCACCAGTAATCTTAATCTTACCTCATGAAAAGTGTGCACCCTACACTTACAAGCTGTCCACAAGGGTCCACGGGACTTCAATTATATTCAAATTCTAGTTGGGTATCAGAGTACACAGTGGAAATGATATACCATTTTAGTCATAACATCACCGCTAGTTCAACACATAACATGATAATGAACCTGCTGTTCATTCATACTTTCTTACCTAAACTTATCTGCGTGCCAAGTGCAAATCAGCATCACTAAACCGATTGGTATGCCTCCCAGTTGGCAGTTCTCACTTGTCATTCAGCGTTTCTCCAACGTAGTGAAGATGAGGCAGACATATTGTTATTATCTGTCTGTACCACAACAACTAGACAGCTGACCTGACATCACCATATTGTGAGTGTCCTAGTATCGTAATTCCACCAGGCATTACGCAGAGCCGACATAGAAAATGGACTACTCAATCAGATGTCATCAACGAACATATCTACAATAAGTACAAATTGTGCCAAACTTCGGGCTATCTCTGTGTTATCCACTTCTCATTTGCAGATCTATGTTTGCACAATGTTATGAAGCCGTGGTCACAACAACAAAGACTGGACCGCTGACCAGACACTGCCATCATGCAAACATCCCAATTCAACTATAACATGACTCAATCCCAATCATCTCCAATGAGGACAAAGTGTAATTCCTTAAGAGGAAGTTGTATTGTACGAGATGGGAAGGGATCCATTTCATTACTACACCTTATTGAGTTGAATTGACATAAAGTACATTAGTCCAGCCCCACATTATAGTAAAGGTTCCTTGGTCCAACGGTAAAATACACTCAAGTGCCCGTATCATAAATATTATTGTTACATTTGAAAAATGAGGTTATTCACAATGGGGAATTGCAATCAGTGAAATGATTCTGCTGTACATTTCCAAATTGTATTATTGACAATCTTTGCATATCATTAACATTATTCAGTCCCTCCTGGCACTCTGTAAAATGTCCGTCCATTTCCATTCTCTTATATTCATTAGTTCACAAAGGTAGTCTCTTCTTTTGGGTAGCACAACCACCTCAGACACTTCCCAGTAGATGCCATCCTCTGAATGTCCTTGTTCATGAAAATGAGCTCCTTCTACCCTACACCTTAAGCGACTTCTTTGTTGGGCGAGCCTCTGTTTCACCATCTGGGTAGTTTGCCCAACATATACAAACATACAGGGGCATTGGATCACATAAATTACATTGTGCATAAATGACAGAGTTCAAAGTGAATACCTTGTCGTTCACTTTCCATTCCTTAGTGTAACCAGTGAATTCACATACTGAGCAATATCCACATCTGTAATGACTTATAATCGCACTGTTAACACATCTCTTTATGATAATTTATTACACATCAGGACTCGTTTTAGGCCAATGAATCTTTTGACCCAGTTGAGAGACACCTTAGGACGAGATAACTAATCAATATGTCAAACAATACGTTAATAATGTCATCAATATTTATTACCACAATGCATTTCACTTTAGTCAAAGACATTAATCTACTCAAGACACCACCATGACCTTGCAGTCATGAATAACCACACCAGTTTAGTAGAATTTTTATGAGTTTTATTCCCTATAGGTTTACAATTCTAAAAGCAGGTGTGTTAATCTCACAACCAAGAAACACAATAGCATAGTCACAAATGGCAACTCTGATAAGATTTCATTAAGGCAAGAATCACAAACATCAGAACATAGCATGACGTGAACATAGATCTACTTTAGCAGATTGTCATCAATGCGTCAGTTCAACAAACCATAGATTCAGTCGTTTGTCTATTTGCGTCAGTTTAGTAAACCCCTATCCTAACCACTGATTAGCATTGGCATGTTGGGCTTCATGCAAAACAATTTAGAACACCTATTTGGAAAACTCCTAGCTATGGTCTCTGTCAAAGTAAGCAGTTGGTACCTAGAAAGGAAAAGCAAACAGACAAATCACAATTTCATTGTCATAGTTACCCTCCAAGTTTTGGGTCAGCACTCAGGTTCAGTCTTCGTCTTCAGGACATCAGTTGATTTGCCATCAGTCAAAACTCAGCTCTGGGGCAAAAAGGGGCACTTCCCTCATAAGGAGGTAAAGTGTAAAATGGGCAATCTAAGGAAGAGGATGGTTTTAAGTAAACCAATAAGTCACCAAACAGAGTGACAAAGTTTCTGGATAAAATCAATAGCATTCCCTAACTAATTCTAAAAGGCTCCCCGTGTCATGGGTTTTTATCCCTATTTCATTGTACATTCCCCTAAAATCTAATTGGCTAAGGGTTTGCACCCCACTATCTCTACCCAATTAACTTTGAATTAGCTAATCACATTTGTCACCCTACAACAGTTCACATACATTTTATTGGTCCATATGATTGACATCTTCAGAGGTAGCACGTCCGGTATGATTTCATCCTTCTGTAATTTCTTTGCACATCTTCGGTCAGTAGCTCCATTGTCTGTACCGGTTTGAACGACCTTGTACATTATACTAACCTACACTGTTGCATTTTGACTAAATATTTCTACAAGCAATATGAATTTCATGAGAACGGATCCACTATAGTTACATTCGGCTTCTAGTTGAAGAAAACAAGGGGTCATGTCGTTTTGCGAGTCAGCACACTGCACATTTAGAAAAACACATTTAATATGAGAGCCAGGCCACTAGGTTTCGGCTCATGATAACTTAAGGCCTACAAGATTTATTTAGCAAACTTTCATAACATAATCATTAATAATTAGTATAAAACCATTCTAATACAAGAATTCATAAGCATTAGTCATTACATTAGTCCTCATATACATTGGCGGCCACTCCCCGTGGTCACATTTCAAGTGCACGTTTAAGCAAAACATATTAATATAGTTTCTTTTCGGCATTATCATACATTAGTTCATAAACATTTTAATATAAATTATATAAGCTACGCTCTCTCAGTACTAATGGGCCCGCAGCACTGGTTGTGCCACCCACCTAAGTAACCCTGTAATCAATATCTCAGGCTTGCCCCTGCAGAGCGTGTGTTTGCAATTTCACTGCCACTTGTTTAAAACCACTTGCCAATCCTTAAACTCTCTAGTTATTACATATGTCATCCTTAAGCTAGACCCTAGGTAGCCCACAAGGCAGGGTGCTATGTAACTAAAAGGTAAGCCATGTACTTTTAAGTTTCACATATCCTGGTAGTGAAAAAATCCCAAAGTTGTTTTTCACTACTATGAGTCCTATTCCTCTCATAGGCCATCATTGGAAATTCCTTGATATACTTTTAAACTGTATTTACTGATCAGAAAGGAGTTGCTGTATCATGTTTTATATGATTGGACTGGTAATGATAAATCCTCTTTACTGGTAAAGTTGGATTTAACATTACTAGTTTAGAAATGCCACTTTTATCTGCTCTTACAGTTCTGTGTGCCTTCTGCATGTCTACAATATACGTCTTGGTTGGGTGACAGGTACGCTTTGTGCATTACTTCTAGACAGCCACAAACACAGGAAGGATAGGTGTGTCTGAGCACTCATCTCCATTCTGATGGTTCTTCTTGGGCATGAAGAGAGGGGGGGAGGTTGACACCAACACCTGAATAGGGAGTCTCTGTTCCCAAATAAAGGGCTGATTACCCACTACTTATAGTCTGGAGACAGGATTAAGAAGAAAGGACCTCTGTGCACTTCAAATACCCTTCTTTGAAGTCACTCCAACTTCAAAGGCACACTTGTGTATAAGAACTGGGTCCCTGACCCTACTAAATCAGTTAACTACTGGACTTGTGAAGAACTCTGCCAGACATAAGGGCTACAAGGAATGCCACTCTGCTGGATTGTTTTCCAAGGACTGCTCTCTGCTTTGATGAGTTACCCTGCAGCGTGCTGATCTCTGCCCTGCTGAGGAAGCACTGGACCCCTCTCATCTGAACCCAGAGTGACCCCAGGGTCTTCTTGGTTTGCCCACTGTTCTCCTGCAGTCTGAGGGACTTCAAATACTGCCTGCAACCTGCAGCCAGCACCTGGACACTATTTGGTGTATGTCCGGCTCTGCCAAGTAGTGCCAATCTAGACCTTGGTTTTTGGAAGTGAGTATCTGTGCACAACCCAAATAAATCAACACATTAATGAAGTTGTGGTGATCAGAACATGCACATTACCTCTCAACGCCGACTCAACACTGCTCCTTCCGAGCCACATACACTGCATTGCCAAATGTTGTATTGTCCCCAGATTCCACCACATCTTCAACTTTGTGCAGCCCGGCACCAACACATTGCTCCAACTCAGAGATTTGATGATGACACCCAACACTACCTGTACTTTAATGCATCCTTGATGCTGCACAGCTTGGAATCAACACATCACCTACATCTCCTCGATCAACAGTGACATATCTCTTCCTCTGCTCCACACATCGAGTCCCCGATGTTGACACTTATTTCATCCAAGTTACTTTCTCAGCGGACCCTGCATGGGTTCTGTAGCCCGCATGCCCTCCATCGCAGTTGACCTGAACTTTGGATCTACCACAGTTGAATGTAATCTCAAATATTCTTTTAGCACTATTAACTTCTAAGCACTGGTTTTGATTTATTCTTTGAAAATTAATATTTCGACTTCTACTGATTGAATTTTTGTCATTTTGTCCTTGTTATACTCTTAAAATGTAATCTAGTTTTCTAAAATTATTTTTTTATTGTTATTAGTTCTTGAATTAATGAATCTATTAATTCCTCACAATTAAACTATTTATTCATTAAAGCAAGCAGACATGACTTTAATCTCTATCCATCCATTCATTGATTGTACAAGGTTCAAAATTAAAAATTTGTTTTAAAATATACCATATTTGCATTTTGTGCTCAAATATTTCTTATGGGGAGGACTCCCCCCAAAACCTCCTTGCAGTGGTCAGACATGCTCGTAGCACTCTCTCACTACACGCACTATGGAAGCTGGTGTGGCATAATTTGCCAGGACTGTTTTTGGTGCCCAGTCTAACTGTGATCGTGAGTGAGAAATAGTAAGTGGCCGACACACAAGGAGTAGAAGATCTGAGATTTAAGGGCCTGACCCATCATCCAATTCATTCTCTATTTTTATCCATGACATACATTTTCTAATCCCTACACTGTACAACATTACCCAGCAAGCTGTTCTTTTAAATTATGTCTCTGGAATGTTTAGAATTGCCCCTTCATTTTCACTTAGACATCTGAATCTTCCTTTTAGAATTTGAACAGGTCTCTCAGTATCAGAGATCATGTATTTGTGTGCATTGGTTTATCTTCTTCACTTACCGTACATGTACGAAGATGCAGTATAGGTAGCCCGAAACAGATGACAAAACCGCACCCACATTAAAAAAATATTTTACAAAATGTATGAATTATTTATATTTAAGTGACATAATTTTTTTTAAAGAATTGTATTTACATAGTAGGCACAATAGGAAACCATCAGCAAGGTTACCTCTGAAAAGGCAACTGTAAAATGCACAGTGGCAGAACTTATGACTTCTGTGTACTTCTAGGATATCTTGTGACAATATCTGTAAATACTGTGCATTGTAGATGACCTAGCTATGTTGAGTCTACCTACTCCTGTACAAAAATTATGATGCAGAGATTGGACCGAAAGGTATACATATCCTATCTACACAGCCAATTAAATGAGGAAAATGCACAATTAGAATCCTTTAATTCCGAAGCAGTGTTTGCAAAATATATAGGATTGTTTATTGCTCTGGTAATGGCATCCAAAAAAAGTTGGAAAACTCAGGCAGTGCATTCAGTGACACACCACCAGCTGCGGTAACAATGTACTACAAACTGCCAGAAAATAAAGATGGATAGAGCATTAAACCTGCATATGTGTGTATGGCCTGGCTTTCTAAAGGTTGCCCTTCCTAGTAGTGAATCTAGCTGACTGATTTTTCCCTCTGTGTAATCACAAATGTGCTACTCTAAACCTACAGATCATCTTCTCCCCCTTCTTTTCCTTCCTTATGTTGTAAAAATCCTCGTTCTCCTACATCCATTTTAAATCTTGCACCTGGTTACCACCTGAAACCACTTGAGAGTAATATGCAAGCACAAAATAGGCTTTTTGGGACTTATCCTAATGCAGGATTTAATAGTACACGTTATTTGTGATTAGTTATGACAGAAATCACAAATAGGAAATGCGGTAAGAACACTATTTACTATATATTCGAGTTGTTATGCTATTTTTGTGGCTATCTTTTTTTACATATTTGTTATTGCATTGAATACAAATCAAGACAAGGTCTAACAACAACTGTAGTGACAACATCAACAGTAAGGCAACAGCAGGTCTCTGTGTCTCATGCAGCAACATCAAAAAAGAAAAAAAGAAAAAAGGGAAAAACAACATTAAAATTGGAGTGTGCAAAGGATATAAATGTCTCAATTAGGGGTGGGCAGAACTCGCTGAATTTTACTGCATGGAATTCTGTGGAGTTTCCTTGAAACTCTGCAAGATTCCATGGAGTTTGCGAACAGCGGACTTCTGGACTGGCAAGCTGATTTTTAGCACCAGTAGTTTGTCCGGGACTGTGAATGGCACCATGAAGTACAATAGATGGCACTGCTTCTTTCTGCTGCTCAAGTAGATTATCTACTCAGATTCCAGATCAGTAACCCATGTCTGTATGCTGGTTCTCCTCATAAATCATGCAGATGTCAGGGCTCTTGGTGCATTGCAGGTGTGCTGCTGCTTTGAACAGTTCGTAATTGAGCCCTCCTTCAAGCAGGAACCCCTGGAGAATGGAGAGCACCACTCATCGGTTGCCCAGTCCCCATATCAATTCTAGCATGGGGCCTTACTGTTCTTGAAAGAAGCACCTAGGAAGTCCATGTGGGAGTGCAGTAAAAAATATAGCAAGGTGAACAGCTGGAAGCTGGAGCATTTCATAGATCACCACTCGATCTTGTGGGGAGAGAGGCAGTGATAGCCAAAAGGGAAGAGATTTGCAGATCCACCCTTGCACTTTATCTACACTGCTCTCCTTGATGTCCTTCTCTGCATGGTATTTCTGGACACCCAAGTACTTGAACGTGTCATAGCACCATTTAACTCAGAGGCCTGGCAAAGTACCCCTATCAGGTTCAGGGCCAAAGGAAACAGGCATGACTTATGCCAAATGACTCTGAGGCCGGAGACAGACCCAAATTCTTCTAGCAACACCAGCAAGCCCGGAAAATAGGTGCATACTACCCACATGGAAGACAAGGGCATTGTTTGCAAAGAGTGAGATGATGTAATGTTTTTCATGCTCCAGGATCCCCCTTTGTGGAGCACGTCAGGGAAATTGTGAGCCATTGCAGGAGAAAAATCAGCAGAGATAAGGGCAGCCTTCCCCAGTGTTATTCTGCATAATGAAATTGTCTGAAATCGTCTTGCCCACCTGGACTAGTGAATTCAGACATGCACACAATGTGTGGATCCAACCAAGGTATCCCGGAATGAAGCTCATTCCCTGCAATATCAACAATAAAGTCTCATCCCATTGTGTCTAACACCTTTTCGATGTCAAGTGACACCACAATCTATCCATGGGCCTCGTCCAGGGTAATTTGTAAAAGGTGCAGCAGGGGGTATATATTGAGGAAGGTTCTGCGCCTGGGTATGAACACTGTTTAAGAGGGATAGCAAGTGTTAGAAATGGACATCTAAAGGGTCTGAAGGTTAGACATATAGGCGACTTATAAGTGATCTGGTGCAGTGAAAATGGCTGTGAAATAGTGCTTAGACTATTTCACGCAGGCTGCAATGGCAATCCTGAAGAAGTGTTTGTATGAGCTCCTTATGGTTGGCAAAAGAAATGCTGCAGCCCATAGGGGTCTCCTGGAACCCCAAAGCCCTGGGTATCTAGGTACCATATACTAGAGACTTATAAGAGGGTCCAGTATGCCAATCTGGAGTGGAATACTGGTTTACCAGAAGGTAAGTACAAATTTGGAACCAGAGAGAGCATAAACACTGGAGTTCTGATTAGCAGGACTCAAGTAACACAGTCAAGTATACTGACAAAACTGTAAACATACTAACATGTAGGCCACAAACTCTGAGCACTGGGGTCCTGACTAGCAGGATCCCAGTGACACAGTAAAAACAGACTGACAAATAGGCAAAAATGGGGGTAATCATGCTAGAAAGAGGCTACTTTCTCACATCCTTTTCTTGTCTTGCTCTTGATATCCTTGACATTCTTTCACACCGATATTGTGTGTCTCGGCCCGCCTCATCCTCGACATACCCCGCAGCAGCCACATCTCCGCACACCTGAGACACCTGCATTGGCTCCCTGTCAGCAAAAGGATCATCTTCCGACTTCTCACCCACGCACACAAAGCCCTCTACGACAAGGGACCGGAATACCTCAACAGACGCCTCAGCTTCTACGTCCCCACCCGCCTCCTCCGCTCCTCTGGCCTCGCACTCGCTGCTGTCCCTCGCATCCGCCGCTCCACGGCGGCTGGGAGATCTTTCTCCTTCCTGGCGGCCAAGACCTGGAACTCCCTCCCCACCAGCCTCAGGACCACCCAGGACCACTCCGCTTTCCGGAGACTCCTAAAGACCTGGCTGTTCGAACAGCGATAACCCCCCCCTTTTTCCCCTAGCGCCTTGAGACCCGCACGGGTGAGTAGCGCGCTTTATAACTGTTAATGATTTGATTTGATTTGATTTGTGTTAGCCCATTGCAGAGAAAGGGCATTCATAGAGGAGAAAATGTGTGATTAAATATTCAACACAATGTTTAAAAAAATAAGTTAGTTCATAAGCTATAGAAGAAGATTTCTTAAATAAGATCCTCAAAGTTTCTCCAAAGATGGCGTACGGAGTAAGAAAAAAGAATAAAAACACCCTATTAAGGCTGCTCAAGTCTAACAGAATAAAACAACAAATATTGCTCATGAAACAACAAGCACATATTGGTGTCCTAATTGTACTAACTACACTGAAATCTTGAATGGCAATATTATATACCACATACTGACGAGGAATTAAATATCAGTGAAACATTTTGCTACTTGTTAAATCAAATATTGTGTTTATGGTATGGCACACAGTGAAACCGAGTTTGGGATGAATATAGTTTCCTTCCATTGGACTCAATATAAAAAAAAAATACTTAGAGCATGTCACTTCAATCAATGGAATGTAAAATTTCACAAATGCATTTTTATGGGATTGATGATGAGAATATGCGGAGAAGAATAGTGAAAGAAGGACAACTATAAGAAAAATGTATAGAATGGAAAAACTAGAAAATTGGAATGTAAAGGTTTACACCAATCCGTGAACTGAACTTACATTTTGTAATATCTTTTTCAGATAGAAATTTGGATACATGACTAAATAGAGATACTAGGAAATGATTGTGGGAGGCTGGCCCTCTATGTCAGTTTTACACTGTGCAGACGGCCCGGGAAACCACACGTTGGTTTACGGAGGTAAAAACTATGCCACCTAATGCTCTAATTTTTATGGCAGCTTGGTCGATCAGTTAAGCTAAACTTGGAGATGTGCAAAGCATTTGTTGTACTCACAGTCTCAATAAATGAAACCACCCCCTAAAAAGAATAACTCAAGACCAATTACTTCAGATTTTTATAACATTTTATGGCAAAGATCATCAAAATCAGGAAAGTACTTTTAAAGTTATGAATTTTCAAAGTTTAGAAAATATCAGTTCTGTGCATAATTATGCATCATCAGAATAAATGGAGAAATACTTTAAAAATGAATATAAAATCAGGCAATGCATTTACCAATGTCTCCTTTCAGGTTGTAGGTCGAGGTAATGGGTGGGTCCTCTAGGCCAGTGAGAGAAGTTACGGCAGCTCCTGGTTTTGGCAGGAGCAGCTGCAGAAAGTCTTTGGAGCTGGTGCAAGGTCGCTGAGGGTACCACTTGAAAAAGCACTGCACAGGTGGACTTCAAGGTGAGTCCGGTGGGTCCCCTTGGACTGTCGAGGGGGTGGGGGTCCCCTAGAACACAGATGAATCATCAGTGCAGGGCAGAGGGGAGCAAGGTGCAGAGCGAATTGGTGTGCCAGGAGCTGTGCACACAGGTACCCTTGGAAGTAGGAGGTAAGTTGCTCTGATGGTCACTTGCAGGTTAGCAGGGGCTGTATGGTGGGAAATCTTAGGTTTTTTCTGAAGTCCCTTGACTTGGACTTCATCCTGGTCCTT
Source organism: Pleurodeles waltl (assembly GCF_031143425.1). Taxonomy (NCBI): domain Eukaryota; kingdom Metazoa; phylum Chordata; class Amphibia; order Caudata; family Salamandridae; genus Pleurodeles; species Pleurodeles waltl. The sequence continues at coordinate 1,472,608,559 of NC_090445.1, read as the reverse complement.
TTCGAGTCCAAAATAGACTGCCCTTCTGGGTGCCCACCATTGAGTGACCAGTCCCTAGGGCTATTGCACGGTTCAGCCACTGGAGGTCACAGTGCCACTAAACTTGGCACACTTGCAGGTTTTATCCTCACAGTCCGACGGGTGAAATGTGGTGTGGCTGGCATGTCTGACTCCTTGGTCAGAAGTCGTCTTAGTGAACTGGACTTCTCTGGACTTTTGGTCTTTGCTGTAGGAGAGTGATGCCTTCACTATGAAGTGATTTTTAGACGAGTGTTGGTCCTCTGGTGCTTTGTAAAGTTAGTCTGATGTCCAAGTAACCCCTCCGCTGAGATTGTCATATCCTGGGTGCAGCAGCCAGAGTTTAGACCCTTTACTGGGTACAACAGGACTTCAGTTCTCGAGCCTTGGGTCTTCTACGTTGCTGGTCTTCTGGTGTCCTTGGAATCTGAATCTCTCGTATAGGAGTGCCCACTAAATACTATATTTAGTGGGCATTTAGAGAGTACCTAGTAGTCACCAATGGGTCATCTACCTTAGGATGGCTACACCCACTAAGTGACCACTTCCCCTGGGTAGAGGTCACCTCTCTACACCTGATTGGCCATTTTTCTTCCATGCAAGATGGAGGAAAATGAAATGGAGGGGTCACCTTGTATGCAATACCTGAGGGGTGGTGCAAGCTGGGCCTGGCCACTACTTCTGTCCTTTGTGTGTTTTCCTGCTGTTGCTCCCTCCAAAAGTGGAAGTTTGCAATGGAGGCAGCCATCTGCTTCTGGCAGCAGGTTTGGGGGTTGAGTTTCAAAGGTAGTAGGCCCTTTGAAGCTTGCTAGCAGGGCAGTGCACATTCCCGAGGAAGGAGGTGTGAAACCTCCATCCAGGAAGGGCTATGTTCTGGGACCCAGAGAGCAGGATCTCTCACCCCAGGGTTCCAGAATCTTGTCTGGTGGTGGCATGCAGGTGGTGACCGGCCAGCAACCATGCCAGTGTTAGCTTTGCAGGGGTCACCTCTAAGGTGTTCTCTGGGTCCATTTTGCAATAAGTCCAATACTGGTACCCGTTTGTATTTATCATTCTAAGTTGTTTGATACCAAACAGCCCAGGGTTCTGAGTGGCCATCACGTAGCTGTGAAACTCATGCTGACCAGTGCCCATCACAGGCATTTAAAAAGTCTGCTCTGTTCACTTTCTATGTCCTAGGTTTGCCAAGGACACAGTAGGGGCATATTGCTCATGCATCTATGCCCACACATACAGTATAGTGCACCCTGCCCTAGGGTTTTAGGGACTGCCAGAGGGGTGGCTTTCCTATATTGCATGCAGTGTGTAGTGGACAGGGCACATAGGTTGTGTGCCATGTCAAGTTTGCTTTTTCGGATTGCACCAGGACACAGACTGCTTTGGCAGTGCAGGGTGCATACAGATGCATGGCCATTTATGATGTTCTACCCTTAGTACCCCCATGCCCTGGGTACTTAAGTACCATTTACTAGGGACTTTTAGTGGCAGCTAAGGGTGTTGCCAGTTGTGCCAAAGCATCACAACAGTTTTGAGAAAGAGATCTGGACCCGGGAACCTGGTTCGGAGGGGCCCGGGCACTAACAACTTTAAGACTACATAAAATACCAGGCAAAAAGTGGGGGCTAACCGTGACAAAAGAGGCCTTTTCTCACAATGATTACTTGAAGAGAGCAGTGTAAGGCATTTATAGAGAAGGACCCTTCATTTTAAATATACAGCAAACAGAAGCGAAAGACTAACCATATTCAAATGAAATGATGGCTGCATATCAACACAGGCATAGAGATCATCAATAATACAAAGGACATTTGTAGTTTTAAATGTGTATGAATATAGATACAAATATGGAGGGTTTAGTGCTGATATTGTTAATCAGCCGCCTTTTGCATCTTCACACCTCAGTTTTGAAATGATGCTGCTGGTTTTTCGATTATGAGACTTCAATGAGGCCTGCTTACTAGACCTCAGTGCCTGTGTTCTAACCCATTACAAAGTGTTGAATTGGCTAAACCTAATTGGCAGAGGCTGGCTTGCTTATAAATCCCCAATATATGGTACCCAGGGCAGAGTGTCCACCCAGGGCTGCAGCACTGATTGTGCCACTCCGTGTGGGACAAATGTACAAAATGACTCCCGCCTGAACTCCAGACTGAAAGAGCAGTATTTACACTTGTAGTTTGACTTGGATATTAAAACCAGTGGCATAGCCCCCACTTAATTTGACAATACATTTAAGTCTCCCCTAAAAAAGGCCTATCAAGGCCTAAGACAAGGAGCTGTATATTAAGTAGGACATGTATTTTATATATATATATATATATGTCCTGACAGCAACACTTCGATATTGTTGTTTTGCTGTGGGAGTTTGTAGTCACCTGTAGTGGACAAACATTGATCACACTCTCAAGGGTCTTCCCTTTGTTTAGGTAGACAGGCTGGCAGTGGGAACAGAGAGGGGAGACCAGTGCCCAAACTAGTTTTACAGTTCATGTGTAGCCCATAGATTACCATACCTCTAGGATGATTTACCAAGCTCCTAAGATCCAAGGAAGACTTCAGACATCTTTAGAGTGGGCAGAATAGTGCTCTCTGAAATTGCTAGATACCATATATTGCCTGAAATTCGTCTTAGAGCAGGAGGGGACCTGGTAGACCATTGGCTACTGACTGCATCATCCACCCAGCGTGCTTTTTGGGCATAAATATGGCACCCCTGCTACCCTGAACCTCAGATCACACCAGAACTGGAGAAAATACTAAAGTGGATGGCTCTGCTGCCCCACGGACATGGTACAGAGAAGTTGCATTGTCTTCTGGACTGCACCTGCTGCACCTTGGGCTAGCAAAGAAAGAACTGTGCTTGTGGCTCCTGGCATGGTGAAGTGTAGCTCCCAAACCCCAGACCAAAGAAGTGGCTCTAAGGGTCAGTTGGTTGACCCCCTAGATCCAGCACAAGGGCCATCAAAGCTGAAGTAGTCCAACTCTGCAAGTCAGCAGCTACTTCTAGAGAAGTTGTTGAATTTTAAAGCAGTATCTACGAGAAATAAGTTGCCATTTATTATATTTGCTAAGATATGTTAAGAAGTTGCATAAAGATTTTTTTCACAATAAATGCAGTGCTTTCAGTGAGAGAAGATTTGTCCCAGTACAAATATCATTGGTGGAGCAGATTTCCTACCATTTCCAATGCAGAAATGGCTCAGAGATAGGTTTATGAATGACCAGAGCTCCTTTGTTTGTGTAAATTAATAAATGAGCAGATCAAACCATGTCTTGATCTGCTTACTCCATACATTTTACATGGTGCTTATTACTAAGTAATTGAGCAAAGTTGGGGCACACAATTACACAGTGCAACATGTATTTATAGTAGGATGGCCACCTTACTCCATGTCCTTACAGCCAATGTCTCCAGTCCCAAATCTCTCAAATACAAACCAGTGATTTCAGGTGTGTTAGCCTAATAAGTGCAATAGATGCAAAACAAGACCACAACACACATAGGGCCTGATTACAACTTTGGCGGAGGGGGTTAATCCATCCCAAATGTGATGGATATCCCGCCCGCCGTATTAAGAGTCCATTATATCCTATGGAACTCGTAATACAGCGAGCGGGATATCCGTCACATTTGGGACGGATTAATCCCCTTCGCCAAAGTTGTAATGAGGCCCTTAGGCCCATATTTATACTTTTTGACACAAAACTGCGCTGACGCAGTTTTGCGTAAAAAACGTCATGTCTTTGCGCCGCTCGGCCGTCAAATTTATACTATGACGCACGGCGGTGCAACCCACTGGTGTGAGTCATTTTTTTTTACTCAAACCAATGCATCACCTTGTAAAGAAAAACAACGTTAACGCAGTGAAAATGACTGTGAGTCGATTTACGATGGCGCAAACCAGATACGTGCCTTTTTTTGAAGCAATAGCGTCAAAAGACGGCGCAAACACGGCAAAATGTGCAAAGGAGAGCCAAAATGGATCCCAGATGCTTGGACAGACCCTAGGAAGATGACAACAGACCAGAAACCAGCCAGGAGGACCCACACAAGACCCAGGAGAGGGAGAAGAAGAAAAGAAAGTGTCAGTTCAGTGCAGAGGAGCAGGAAATACTGGTGAAATAGGTGACGGAACACCCGCACCAACTTTTTGTCACCTCTAAATTGCCAATTAGTAGGAGAGAGGCAATATGACAACAAATTGTTGACAAGAGAAACAGTGTGGCAGAAGTACGGAGAACAGTCATTGAGTGCAAGAAACGCTGGCATGACTGCAAGTGCAGGACAAAGGAAAAGATGGCCAGGAACAGGAAGGCAGCACTGCAGACTGGAGGTGGGAGTCCTGCGGTGGCCCTGGACCACATGGAGGAGATGGTGGCAGCCGTTATCCCTGAGGAGATTGTCACAGGGATTCAAAGACAGGGCAGCGCAGACTACCAGGAGACAACACAGATGCAGGGTAAGCGGCATGGGGAACAAAAATGCACAAATGTTAACTGTAAGCAGGGGGAGTGGGCATACCTAATACACAATGCATGTAAGTGGAATGGGTAAAGGGGCACAGCACGGGGGCATGTACTGTTCAGAGGAAACCTGGTGCACAGTACTACACTACACCAACAACCTGTGCATGGGGGTATGCTGCCATGCCAAGGATGTTGGAAAGGTAAAGCCAGTCCAGGAGGGTAGGGTATAACGTAAAACTGGCCTGCAGTCACACGACAGCTGGTATTCTCCCTACATGAACTAGGGCTCAATTAACAGTCTTAGGCCATATCTGCAAGTGGAATTTAACATTGACAACAGTTGCCACTACCACCTTTGCTGTGTGTGCAGGTCAAGTAGCTAATGGCAGTTATGTGCCCATGGATCAAACCCACCCAAATTAGAGGGTTCAGGATGACAACTTTATCAATCCCCTGTAATCAATACAAATGTGCTAATCCTGTCAAATGTGAATGTCCTTAGCTGCTACAAACATCAGCCATTGTTATAAACATTATGAGGTACACATCACTAAGGTCATACCCATGCTGCATATGTCAGGGTCCACCCTGTGCCTGGGTCACAATAGCTCCAATGACACCATGCAACATCCCAACTGTTATACTGCTCAGACAACAGCATTGAGGGGGAGGACATATGTCACCGGCGAGTGAAATACACCCACACAGTCAGAAGAGGAAATGGAACACTGCTAGAACCATCAGTGCAATCCTATGTAGCACACATTCCCCAACATCAACATTACACACTACCAATGCTGACATATGTAGTGTGCCATGCCAATGCTATACAAAGTATAAGCTAGGTCTCAGCAACATATAGCTGGATGTGAAATATCAGAGACTGGGGCAATTCAAGATTGTTAAGTGTGGTGCAAGTGCCATCAGAACACCCACAGCCAGTGCAAGGTCTCACCATGAGAATGGAAGTAGATGGAGAGTTGAGTAGGACGAGAAGGTGGCAATATACAATTTGGGCAGAACCTACACCTAGAGGATGTGATGCTGACAAGTCCCCAAACTGACCACAATACATGTGACATGCAGGTGGGGCATAGGCCTGGGAGAATGCTAATATTAAAGACAGGAACAATGAACAGGAACCAATATCACAATGTGCAACTAATAGGAAGGCAGGCATGTCACATTACAAATGCCAAAACACAGACACACTAATTGTACAATATATCATTGCAGAGGACGATGGCTCTCCTGGGGATATGCCTGTCCTGGACTTCCCTGATGGCATGGATGACGAGCTGACAAACATCAGCCAGCAGACCCTCCAAGATGTCCTTGGAATACTCCAGACCCCAGCTTCAGTCGCAAGGAGGAGCACCACCCCAATTGTATGACCTGCCAGCTCCAACCCAGCTGAGGACTCTGACGACACTGGCACCAGCTTTGAGAGAACTGTAGTTGGAGTACAGCGGGAGCTGGCCATGGAGGTGTGGGTGGGGATGGAAAATATGGCAGCCAGCCTAGAGGGGGTGCGTTCGTGCATGATGTCATCTGCAGAACAGGCAGCAGCCATGCAAGAGTGAACATCAATCTTGCAAGTACTTGAAACAAGTGTGAAGGAAATCAGCACAGCTGTAAAAGAGTTGACACAACACCTCCAACAACAAACCTTTCAAAGCGTGCACAAATGAAACATTGACCCCCTCAGGGCCGACCTGGCTGCCTACCACAGTGATGTGGCTGCTATTGTTAAGAACCAGCGGCTCCTCCTTGCTGTAGTACTGCCCTTAGTAGCCCCACAGTTGGCAGCTACCGGGATTTCTGAATCCACGTCTTCAAACACTGAGGTGTGTGTTGCCCCTTGACACCCACCACCAAGGGCGGAGGAGACAACACACACAACAGAAGATGAAGACTTGGAACAGATCACCTTCACCCGTAAGAGTACCCGGTAGCACTAGTCCCTGCCACCTGGCCACTTATAACCAAGGTCCTGTGCTTTGTAACCTGACAGTCTTGCAACAGCTGCTCTCAAGCAGCACTGTTCTCCAGCCCACTGTTTACCTTGTCACAATGCCCTGTGATTGTCTCTCACTACCTCATTGGCAACTCATGTCCCTCTGCACTGTATGACACTTCACCCCAGCATGTCCAATGACATGTCCTTTTGCACTTGTGTAGGATCACAATGGAAGGTGTCACACTATTGGACTCACAATCATAGACAATGTAAATATAGCACTACAGCACTTTAAAATAAATAGCACTTACACAACCACTTTGTCTCTGTGTAATGTGACGCATTAACCATGAGAGAGATAAGTGATGTTTACCTCATGTCAATGCCCATAGAATGTCAATACAACTGCCCTGAAAGAATGTGGGCTGGTACCTATGCACTGCGGACTGGATTGTACCATCATCTACCCTTCATGAAGGTTAATTCTAAGGTAACTCAAAACTATACAGTAAAATTCTGTGTTCTTCAAGGGATGTCTAAGCCGAAAAATATTGCCTTTAAATTACTGCTCTAGACAATCTTTACGTATGTGACATGTGTCACAATGTTTTCCACACACACACCATACAGCAGGAATGGATGTGTATGAGTGTACGTACAAATAAGTAACCTGGCTGTACAATGTAACAAATGATAGGTGTGAGTTATGTATACTATACTACATGAGATCATACCATCACTCACCTTATCAGGGTTCACTTGAACATCAGGCTGCAGGCAGACATAGCACAACGTCCTCAATACCAAATCTGGCCCCAAAGTATGTCAGATTGAAAACATACATCAAAAATTAACAACACATTGGGATCCATAGTAACCTTGAGTGGTGGGTGCAATGGATGGCAGATTCCTAGCAAAGTAGCTCTGGTGTAGCTACCAATGTGACAGCTCAATTGGGATTTGGTTGCAGGATGGGGCACAAATGCAAATACTAAATAGACACTGTTCACCCATGCCAAGGCCCTGATCCCCAAGCATATGACAATAACTGTAAAGGAGTACCTAAATATTTATTTAACTGTAAAAAAGGATACTAAAACCAGTGGAAACACCTTAACTAACCTAACCTATCCTAACTACACATTACCCACAACTGGCCCTAACTAACCTAAGCTAAACATACTTATCACATTTAACTAAACATTCTAAACATCAACCCCCCACCCCCCTTATAAGACGGGACACATGGAGGACAACATATACTAACCTAAACACATTCTATCTTATACTAAACAAATATATATTTTTTTGTATTCTTATATTTTTACATACATTTTTTATATTTGTATTTTTTATTTTTTTTAAAACACCAAAACCCAAACATCATCAATCCACCCACCCACCCACACACATAAAAAAATAACATGTAAAAATATCATACTCCCAACCCACTACTTCTAACTAAACTAACAGCCTATTCTAACCTATCACTAAGCCCACTAAACCCACTAATTAAAAGAACCAGGAAAGAGGAGGGAGGGGAGGGAATCATGGCAGAGTGTATAATAGTCACAAGTTCGCCCTCCGCAGGGTTCTCTTTATGGCAGGCACCCTCTTATTGATTTGTGACACCTCCTGCTGCAGCCTGTCCAGTCTCCGCAACATATGTTGCATGTCATGTTGCATTACTCTAAAATCACCAGGATCAATGACTGCAGCGGGATGGTCTGAGTGCCAGTTGTTGACGTGTGTCTGGTTGGTGGTGCCATGCTTGGAGGGGGAGGTGCAGGTGCAGGTGCTGCTGTCAGTGGTCCTGGAGCAGTGGAAGTAAATGGTCCTGCAGTGGTGGCTGTCATCCTTGGTGCCACCTGGGTCATAGTGGTGGTGCTGGTGATGGCGGCTGTTGTGGACACCGAAGGGACCCCTTGGGCAAATGCCCTCCACACTCCCGAGGCTCTTTCATGGCGATAACGCCATGCCATGTGGCGGAACCCAGACTCCACATCCAGAATGTGGCGGTAACGCATCGCCCGCCGCTGAAACTCACGGATCTGGTAGGCATCCATATTGGCTGCTGTTAAAAAGGAGAAAGCCAAACATTAGGTACTTCATTGTGTGATATAGCTACTGATGAGAATCAGACAATACATCTAATGTAGCTGAAACAGGCCATATCACCATACAGATCACAGATTCTCCCTGAGGAAGTACATGCCAACGCAGCCTACACATGTTCTATCTAACAGCACAGCAATGCTCAAAAAGATGTATGCCAACTTAAATGACCTATGCATCATTGTTCAGCCATTAGTCACGTAAAAAATGCTGCAAGTCCTCCACATGTGACAGGCCAACTAATGACTATCTTCTGGATGACAATCAAGGGACACAAGATCTGTGATTTGTAAATGGAATTGCCAGGATGGTATGCAGTTGCTAATCGTGAGTGGGTATCCTAGGTTTGGACAAGTGATTTACAGATTTACATGTCTGTGTACTAAACTTGGATCATCACACCTAGGTACACATTTCATAACCCTAAGTCTGTGCCTCCGGGTGGGGGGGATGGACAAGCAACACATACTTTCAAACATCAAGGACACCTAGGAAGCTTTGGACAGCTGTACATGGGTTTAGGCAGTCCACCACAGGTAAGGAGGATGTCTACCTAGGATAGACCCAAACCTTGGACAATCCCATCCACATTTATGTTTGTAAATGCAGACAATTTTCAACATCATTTGATACCACTAATACCTGTCTTACAACAAGCAGATAGGTGCAAGCACACATCTGGCCATGAGCTGCATGTACACCTATGACATTGTACTCAAGTGCTACATACACGTAGCACAACATGTGGAGCTACATGCTGCTAGGAAGTTAAACATACAGTCAAACATGTTCATTAGTGAACAGGGAGGCTCAAGTCTCTGGGTAAGACTTTGGCATCCCTATTCTGTAAGAATCAGGGTCTGACGTGATGACCAAATCATGAATGTGGTCCTCTGCTATTTTTTCTTTATAAAAATGTCAAAAACAAATGTCACCCTCTTCACATGGCCATGCCTACAGGGCTGCACTACAATCCCAAAATATGACTATACGCTTCTGATTGTCCAACTCAAAGATGGAAAAAAAGTGAAACTCCAGTCAAGTTACATATCAGATCATGTGCCAGCACATCATACCTTGCTATGTGTCCAACACACAGGAGTCAATCACACAACATCTGCAAACACAGCACAGAACAGAAATGTCAACACTTACTGGAGATGTCTGGGTCTGCAAATCGAGCCACTTCTCCGATTGTGTAAGGGGCACATCCACCAGTAAAGCATGGAAGGGTGAAATGTGCTCAATGTCTGTGCACTGTACAACACTTTCAAATACAATTACTGTGTATAACATTACATCTGAAAGTCCAGCCTCTCAGGCATGATGATACTCCAACATGCATACCACTGCAAACATGTATAGATCCTGTCACTCCAGTGAGTGATAAACACATATCTGCACACATGCAGTGGCCCTAACTATCATGTGGTGACAAACATGCTCCATCAATTGGTTGCAGACTCATTTATGGAGTGTACTCCTCTCATCATTTGTAGTAATGTGAGACATGCAAAGCCACATTCCTGGAACACTGCAATACCAATCATTTAGGTATTGTGGCTTGCACATCAAGGGACAATCATTTACTGTGTGACGCTCCTGTGGGTTGATTTAAGGTCATGATTTATCATACTTTCTATGGTCCCTTACATGTAGGGCCTGTGTTGTGTGTAGGTTACATTTGCTACATTAACAGTGTACCCTGAGCCACATATGCTCTCTATGACACCATAATGGCAGGGATCCTGTGCGTTAATTGGTGACAATTTGAGGCAAGACATGTATTGACCAGTTTTTATATTTTAATACAACAAGGAGATATATGCTGACAGTGTTTATTGTGGTCATCCATGACAGACTGCATGGGCACAGGTGTAGTCATTGCACCTGAAATGTATCACTCATTGCCCTGTGTACCCATAATGGGTTTTGGAAATCACAGTTAGCCACATTCATCATCTTACATTTGCCAAGTTGGGAGATCAGCGGGTATACTGCAAACTGACACTGTCATACTATTAACACATGGTTTAGCAAATGTACTTCTGTGTCAATCATGATGATGTAGGTTTCAATTTGTATGTACCTTCAGAATGGCAGCAGTCCCAGGAATGCTGGTCTTCTGATCTTAGCATCCACCAATGTCTGTGATAGCCTCCATACTGGGAAGTTAGTTATTGAACATATGCTGCACTAGATCAGCAGGGGTGTACCAAATAAAACTGGCAAAGTATTAGGGAACTTTATACGTATGATGGAATTGGTCAGACATCATGCACGTAATACATTGTGACCATGCATTCCCCAACGTCAGGTATCCCATGATGATCCCATAACTTATGAGAAGTGCATGGCTATAGAGTAACACAGATGGGAAATGCATTAGCTCTGTTCCAGCTATTGTGCCCAAGACCAATTTAAAACACACAGGTACAAACAGAGGGCCAGGGATAGTTGTTATCCCTCAATTTGTATCATTTGCTTCATTTTATATGCTACAGCTATGGAAAGTAGCACCAAACATTTAGATATGAACCTGTGTGCATTACTTTGGCATCCATGCCTAATTTAATTGTGGCACAACCAAGTCAACCTATCAGGCTAGATATTACCTGAGGTTAGAAAGAAATTGGTATGTATGGGCCAGAATACAGCCCAGACATGTATTCAAAATAACTGGGGAACACATTAATTCTTGGAATTATCTGGTGAAAAACATCTCTTTCCTTTTACACTCATAGACCATGGCTAAAACATATGTTAGAGCCATATTTGCATCATCTATTGACGTGAAGGCAGCACTAATTTACAGGCTCCAGTTGTGTTTTGTAACTTAGTGCAGCTGTTGCGTCAACAATTGACCATAATGTGTAGCAATGATTGTATAATTCAGGGCCACTGTATGTTTAACTTGCATTCCACATGTCCAAAAACATTGCCTGCAGCACATCAACAAATCTGCTACTGTCACCATAGAGCATTTAAATGTGCACATTACTCTGAATTGTACTCACCAACAGGGCTACCAATCACAATACGCAGGTGGTCCAGCAGGTCTTGCTCTCAGGCAACAAGGTCAGCCCAGGGGTGCTTTTGTTGGTAGTTATTGCACGGTGTGTTGTAGACACGTTGCAGATGGTACAATACCTTTGACCACTGGAGCCTCCTTGCTTCTGTGTGATACCCCTGTATCACCCTGCCACCTGCTTTGATCATCAATGGGAGGAAGTGGCACACCAGCCAAATGAATCCCCCAGCTCCTCTTCATCCATTCTCCCCAGACGTGGCCTACCCACCATGACTGAAATGATAAGAAAATGAAGGGGTACAGAGGATTATAAAGGGAAAGGAGGGAGGAAAATAAAATAAAAGTAACCCTAAAAATCCCAATTATCCCCAAAATAACAAAACCCACAACAGACTCCCAACAGTACAAAGACAAAATTAGACACCAAAAATGACAAAAATAGACTTACACATGATACCACAGACGCTTACAAAACACCAAAAGACAATATAAAGAGCACACAGGAGACAAATTCACAATATTCACAGAGAGACAGTCCAAACACAGCCACACAGTCAAGAAAAATCACAGACTGCAAAGTGAAAGTGAAAGTACACCCACTATACCAATTCTGTAAAGAGGACATCCTATTACATCACTTCCTGCCTCAAATGCGGTGCGTTTTTATTATGATGCGTCAAAATATTATGACGCTTACAGTCTGTGCGTAATTGTTTTATGCACATGCTTAAAAATTACCCACATCCATAGTTCCAAATATTTAGCATTGGTAACCAATTTCATGGGGTACAGTGTGGGAATTACTAATGGATGTATCATGGCTGTGAGCGTCATTTTTCTACGCATATGCGGCGTTTCTTGACACACATGCGTCTTCTTTGGCACGTATGCGTCAAAATTTATGTATTTTACTGGGTTTGGGTCATTTCTCACATTTTTATAGTACATGACAGCTGTAACTATAGAGAGATAGGCTGTTTGCACCTATATTGTGCATTCCAGTGTTTGGGCACATGTGGCAGATCACAATACTGCAGACCATGATCCTCTAGTTTTGCACTCTTCACTGACACAACAGATACACAAAATTTTGGAATACAAATTGGTATTACCCAGTTTGAGCAGGTTGTGCGTCAATAGAGGATAGCAAGGCTACGCAAACTAATACAGTTACACATTGCCTGTGTGTCAATGTCTGTGAATTGGCTATTTCAATTTTAGTTGGCCCTCTGTGTGAACATCACAAGACGTGTTTTCATAAATGTGCTTGTATGCTAGTGTTGTCAATGTGGATAACCATCAGATGCTATTCTGTGTGGAAATGAGTCAGGAAATGTGTTTGTCATACACGTAGCAACAAATTCTGTGTGAACTTCCCTGAATTTTGGGACAAAAGCATCTCCCATGACAAACCATGCACAGGATAGATGGAGGACAGTTGATTATGGCAATGTTACAAGACTAAGCCATCACATGTACTGGAATGTTGAATAACACTTCCTGGTCACTTGTTTGTATACTACCCATGAGGCAGGCATTTGAAAATGCTATATATGTACAGTGTTTGTGACACAGAGTCCCAAAAACAATCCGAAAATATAATGTCACTCCACAGTTTGACTCATATTAATGACCTATGTTTCTCTTGTGGCAGTGGAGGACCAGCAGACCAAGCAGCATGTGTTCACATATTTCCAGTGCTTAATTGCACAAAGGTGTTCAGTTCAGGTGTGTGGCCATGTGTACCCTGTGTCATTATTGGGGTCCATGCTGTCACAGTTACGTGCAGGTCTAGTCATGAGTCTGTGGAACCATTCCCTGCATTAACAAAGTATCCTTTACAGCTGAATTGAACGAAAGCCAAAGAGGAATTCAGAACACACATGGGGATAGTCCAGCTATGGCACTGCAGAAGTTTTATGAGAATGACAACAGGGCAGCCTTTGTGTACTCACAAAGTTGATGAATCAGTAATTTTAAACCAGCAGGTTTCCTCACAACATTTGTATACAGGGTGGCCTCTAAAATTCTCACTGCAACCGGGAACAACAGTGCCTCTGTGCTGATTAATCTCACAGCTATTCACCACGCAAGCCCCATCAATACGTTTGGGGCCGATGTGAATCAGTGTGTGGACCGTCAGGGCACAAACATGTTTTGATATTTCATGCACATTAGCAAACGTTGTTTGTTGTGCTGGAGGCACCATACCCAATCCATGCATACAGCCAGGATACATTGTCACTGTTTGTCACTCATGCATACATGAAACCCTGACAAGGGATGGGCCATGATTAGGCTTTTTGAAGACATGTCCCACCCCATAATACGATAAGTAAACTGATTACGCTATACAATGTATTTGAGTATTCATTTAGACCTACCAGACACAATACCCCAGGAGGAAAGTGAGGGCATGGAAAGCAACTATGAGACAAAAGTAGCCACATGGAAACTTTATGGTAACAGAAAGACAGGGACCAATCAGGCTAACAGGTTGGAGCCTCTGTCAGGAACTAACATGAACAAGGCAAATACAGAGTGAGCAGACTGAGTCAAAGCTGGAGCAACACTGTAGAAAATGAAAACTGTATTTGTCCTGTGTGCTGCAACATTACACAATAACCCAAGGCCTGTGTGTAGGAGGCTGGCCTGGCTTATAGTGGGTACCTTGTTGTACTTACACCTTGTGCCAGGTCCATTTATCCCTTATCAGTAGGTTAGAGGTGTTCTAGCAGCTTAGGCTGATAGAGGTAGCTATAGCAGAGCAGCTTAGGCTGAACTAGGAGACATACAAAGCTCCTACTATACCACTTATATCATATAGTACTTTAGCACAAGAAAACACAATACTCAGAGTTACTAAAAAATAAAGGTACTTTATTTTAGTAACAATATGCCAAAGGTATCTCAGAGGATATACTCCCTTAGGAGGTAAGTAATATACACAACATATACACACAAACCAAAATCAAGTAGGAAAAACACTTAGAAAAGTAGTGCAAATACTGTAGAACACAATAGAATGCAATTGGAGACAATAGGCCTAGGGGCAACAAAAACCATATACTCCAAAAGTGAAATGCGAACAACAAAGGGACCCCAGGCCTAGTGTAGTGTGTAGAGGGTCGCTGGGAATGTAAGAAAACACTAAGGCCCATATTTATACTTTTTTTGCGCTGTTTTTTTAAGCAAATCCAGTTGTATTTTGTAGATGTGCGCCGCTTTTGCTTCAAAAAGCGGCACAAATGAGGCGCTAAAAAAGTATAAATATGGGCCTTAGGGTGTCCAAGATACCCCACCTCAAGGCCCTGAAAAGTAGGAGTAAAGTTACCCTACTACCCCAGAAAGACAGTAAAGTCCAGATAGGGGATTCTGCAAAGACAACAACTGACTGCAAAGCACTGAAGACGGATTCCTGGACCTGAGGACCTGCAAAGGAAGGGGACCAAGTCCAAGAGTCACGCAAGTGTTCGGGGGGGCAGGAGCCCACTAAAACCCGGATGAAGATTCAAAAGGGCTGCCTCTGGGTGGAAGAAGCTGAAGATTCTGCAACAACGGAAGGTGCCAGGAACTTATCCTTTGGCCAGAAGATGTCCCAAGGCGTGCTGGAGGATTCAGAGTTATTTTCACGCAGAAAGACCACAAACAAGCCTTGCTAGCGGCAAGAGTCATGGTTGAGGATTTTGGGTACTGCCAGGGCCCAGGAAGGACCAGGAGGTCGCCCCTTGAAGGAGGAAACAGAGGGGGCACTCAGCAACACGGAGAGCCCACGCAGAAGCAGGCAGCACCCGCAGAAGCACCTGAACAGGCGTTCAGAAGTTCTGTGCATGACGGTCATCTCAGCACAACAAAAGTGGGTCCCACGAAGTCAGAGTCCAACTCAGTGAGTTGGGCAATGCAGGACAGAGTGCTGGGGACCTGGGCTAGGCTGCGCATGAAGGAAATCTTGCAAAAGTGCACACAAGCCCGAGCAGCTACACTTCATGCAGCAAACAGGATTACTGCCTTGCATGGGAAGGCAAGGACTTACCTCCACCAAATTTGGACAGAAGGGCCACTGGACTGTCGGGGACACTTGGATCCAGCTCCTGTGTTCCAGGGACCACGCTTGTCAAGATGAGTGGGGACCCAGAGGACCGGTGATGCCGAAGTTTGGTGCCTGCGTTGGCAGGGGGAAGATTCAGTCGACCCACGGGAGATTTCTTCTTGGCTTCCAGTGCAGGGTGAAGGCAGACAGCCCACAGAGCATGCACCACCAGGAAACAGTCGAGAAAGCCATCAGGATGAGGCGCTACAATGTTGCTGGTAGTCTTCTTGCTACTTTGTTGCGGTTTTGCAGGCGTCCTGGAGCAGTCAGCGGTCGATCCTTGGCAGAAATCGAAGAGGGAGATGCAGAAGAACTCTGGTGAACTCTTGCATTCGTTATCTGAAGAGAAATCCACAGGAGAGACCCTAAATAGCCCTCAGAGGAGGATTGGCTACAGAGAAGGGTAAGCACCTATCAAGAGGAGTCTTTGACGTCACCTGGTGGCAATGGCCACTCAGAGCTGTCCATTGTGCCCTCACACCTCTGCATCCAAGATGGCAGCGGTCTGGGGCACACTGGAGGAGCTCTGGGCACCTCCCTTGGGAGGTGCTGGTCAGGGGAGTGGTCACTCCCCTTTTCTTTGTCCAGTTTCGCACCAGAGCAGGGCTGAGGGGGTCCCTGAACCGGTGTAGACTGACTTATGCAAGGATCTGTGCCCTTCAAAGTATTTCCAGAAGCCAGGAGAGGTTACTCCTCTCAGACCCTTCACACCTATTTCCAAAGGGAGAGGGTGTAACACCCTCATGCAGAGGAAATCCTTTGTTCTGCCTTCCTGGGGCTGGGCTGCCCAGGCCCCAGGGGGGAAGAAACCTATCTGAGGGTTGGCAGCAGCAGTAGCTGCAGAGAAAACCCCGAAAAAAGGTAGTATGGCAGTACCCGGGCTCTATGCTGGAGCCCCGGGGATGCATGTAATTGTTCCCCCCCAATACCAGAATAGTATTGGGATGACAATTCCATGATCCTAGACATATTACATGGCCATGTTTGGAGTTACCATTGTGACGCTACATATAGGTATTGACCTATATGTAGTGCATGCATGTAATGGTGTGCCCGCACTCACAAAGTCCGGGGAATTTGCCCTAAACAATGTGGGGGCACCTTGGCTAGTGTCAGGGTGCCCACACACTAAGTAACTTTGCACCTAACCTTCACTAAGTGAGGGTTAGACAGATAGGTGACTTATAAGTTACTTAAGTGCAGTGTAAAATGGCTGTGAAATAACGTGGACGTTATTTCACTCAGGCTGCAGTGGCAGTCCTTGTGTAAGAATTGTCGGAGCTCCCTGTGGGTGGCAAAAGAAATGCTGCAGCCCATAGGGATCTCCTGGAACCCCAATACCCTGGGTACCTAGGTACCATATACTGTGTTACACAAGTGATTTATACGGCAGTGCATAACAGGGATATACATATAATGGCAGCTTCTAAGCCGTTCCAGGCAGCAGCAAGGGCAGTGCAGGTTCAAAGGGCTGGCCTGCATGGAAGTGCTCACAGGTGTGTGCAGCTTCAGTCTCTCACATGTCCTGTAGGTGATAATCAAGTTCAAAAGGCCAACAGTACCTTTCACGTGGGAAGCAATGGACAGGTGGTTATAGGTCCTACAGACTGCCATGCAGTGCATTATCTGACCGGACGTCCATGCAGACAGATGAACTATGACTATGGCATGCCATACTAAAGAGGGAAGCACACTGGAGTCAGAATGTGAGTCTGGGTGTGTGTAGATGAAGGATTATCTGGGTACAAATAGTCCATTTCCAGGGCCCTCTAGAGAAGGGTGGGGAGAGACTGAAAACATGGCAGTGGCTGGACTTATGACCTGGGATGGCATGTGCAGGGCATGTCTTGTGAGCAATGCTAGTCATACCTGGGGCACTCTTGCTATCCATTTGCAGCTTCCATGGACTTCTTGTCACACATACTCCTTGCAGAGATAGCTGATGTCACACTTTCTGCTGTCAAGAGTCTGGTCATACATTCCTGTTACCAATGCAATAGCACATCCACTGCCTCATGTATGAGGCAATTTTTTACCTTATGAATGATGGTGTCTTTGTTGTTTGCCATATGCTGCAATGAACCATGTTGCCAACATGTATGTGTGCCATAGCTGTGGTCCTCTGATATTGACCTTCAAATGTGAAATGGACAGGATATATGTAATTTACAGTGTGTGTGAAGTTGGGTGTACATTCATACCCATCAAATGTGATGTGGAATTTTCAGTACCCTAATCTGTATATCTGCAATGCTCCATGAGGCTAAACTCTGATTATGAATCCTAGGGATAATGTGATGCATAAATGATTATCCAGACCATGATATAGTGATTAGAATAGGTGTTTAATGACATATGGTAAGACAGTGGTGATGGTGAGTAGAGTTAAAAGAAGTTTTGTACAATGTGTTGTCTCCGATGCAATCCTGCTGCAGTGTTTGGATGGTCCCCCTCATGTTGATGGACAACATCCTCCTCTCCCTCCTCTTCAGGCATTTGTGGGTCTGGTTCATAGAGGGGAATGTTCCTTCTTACACCAAATGTTGTGCAGGATGGCACAGGTCAAAATGATCTTGCAGACCATTTCAGGTGAGTATAGGAGGCTGCCTCCGGTGATGTCGAGGCACCTGAATCTTGACTCCAGGATGCCAAAGGTCCTCTATACTATGGTGCATGTCCTCTGATGTGCATCATTATAGACACGCTAGGATGCTATGCTTGGGTGT
This sequence comes from Pleurodeles waltl, assembly GCF_031143425.1. Lineage (NCBI taxonomy): Eukaryota > Metazoa > Chordata > Amphibia > Caudata > Salamandridae > Pleurodeles > Pleurodeles waltl. The sequence goes on along the minus strand of NC_090445.1, from coordinate 1,472,590,152 downwards.
GCAAATTAGGTCATGGTCCATGGCTGGATCCCATACCCCTGATCAGCTGAAAGTAAAAATGAGTGAAAAATGTTGAGGGAGCTTGCACCATGATTATCACTTTGCATGGCAGTTGTTCTCTTGTGTTGTCTGTGACTCATCTGTGTTTGTGTTATTGTGTGGAATCCTAGGCTTCTAGGATGTACCATCAGCATTGGGATGTTTCATTATCTGAACTGGTGTTTGGCTGATTGACCGGATGTCAGCGGTATTTTTGTAGACTTGCAGTACATTGTGTACTCTCATGCAGTATGTCATGTGAAAGAGGTGTCCATGTGTCTTAACTGGGGGTGACATGATACTTCCACGCACAGAATAAATTCCACAGTGGTTGTAACACGGTTGCATCTATATGGCCTGGACATCCCATCCAATTTAACATGTGCCATAGAATTTGTTAAACATCAGTGAGGCCCTTTGATTTGGCTAGGTGACATTGTACAACAAATCTCCATAAGTTTGCAGCACTGACGTGTTGACAATTGACAATGCACAAATATCCCATGTGTGACAAGTTCTATGCAGACCTATTTATCTGCCCTTACCAAGTTGACTCATGTTCAAACGTGTACCTACACTACTGAACCTGGTCCAGTTCAGCTGGCTAACTTGGTTGTGAGGTTGACTTTTTAAGTGTCAGAAGGTCCACGTGCCTGTACATCTGTTGTGTATATGTGTAATTGTCTCAAACCGTATGTGTAGGAATGAGCACTTTGCAATATTGTCACATCAATATGTGTTCTTACCACAGTCCACTTGCTTATTGGTAGTGGGAAATGTCAGACCAGGAGTGATGTGAGATACTGGTACAGCCTCAATGATTCCATGTCCCCTTCATTAGAGTCATCATCATTATGCTATGTGTGTCATGGTATTATGCCTGCAGCGAAACACATTGCATACCCCTTACACTGTACATATTGTTTGGAAGGGTGTGTGATTGAGTGTTATTGATGTGATAATGTAACATTAATCTTCCAAGTTGTACTGGCAGTTAAAACACTTCATTGTCACTGTGTAGTTTTAAATTGTTCCCTTTTTGTCTGGGGCCCGGCATCTGTTGTTATTTGCATCTGTCATTTGTCCCTAGGTGTGTATGTAATTGGGTGAGGATATCAAACATGCCTAGCAGTGTCACAATCTCAGTGTCTTCCTAACCACATATCAATAAATGGTGTATGTGTTGTGTGTCCTACAGGGTTGCCATGCTGTGTGTATATAAGTAGGTTTCTGTACTTACCAACAAATAGGCCATTGCCATATCATCCATCCTGGAAGTGTTGATTGATGTTGCAGTGGCGGAAGAAGAATGAATCATGTACACTCCCAGGATACTTTGCCACGATGTTGGTGATCAATCCACGGTGATCAACAATGGTCTGCACATTGATGGAGTGTGTGTGCTTCCTTTTGCGGTATAGATGCTCGGTTGTAGCAGGTGGCACAATGTGTACATGTGTGCAGTCAATGGCACCAAGCACATGTGGGAAGTCGTTGATTTGGTAGAAGCCCTGTTTGGTCTCCTGCTGCTTCTGCTGTGTGTTGGGGAAGCTGATGTGGCGGGTGTGAGGGAGATGATGGCATCCAATACCTTGGGTAGGAAGGAAGAGAATGAGGGCTGTGAGATCCCGGCAACCAGGGCACCAGTGGTTTGAAATGAGCCACTTGCCAACTTGTGGAGGACAGCTAGCAGCTTGGTCTCTGGTGGAATGATGTGGGGTGTCTGCAAGCTGGGTGCCAACTGTGGCTTAATGTTGCGTAGCAGCTACTGAATGGCTTGCCAGTTTAGTCTGTGCCTCTGGATGATGTCTTGTTGCCTGAGTCCCTGAAGGGTTGTCCTGGTCCGGAATATCCTCTCCTGCCTTCTGCGTTGCCTTTGTGGTCCCTGCTGGTGTGGTGGAAGCTGCAGGTGTTGGTCCTGTGCTCTGCGTCTTCGTGCATGCTGGATGAATAGCACCTCCATGTCTTCCTTTTGGAGCTCTGCTGTTGCTTCTGTGTGTTTTCCTTAAGAACTGGAGTGTTTTCCCCATTTTAACACCTGCCCTGACCTAGGTGTTATTTTTTTACGCAAATCGGGTTGTGCGTAATTTCCGACGGTAGGATAAATATGGCGCATGGGTGTTTAAGTCATTTTTTGGATGGGAACGCCTACCTTGCATGTCATTAACGGAAGACGGTTTCAGGCATCCAGAAAATGACGCAGACGGTGGAATTTTGGCGTTCGCGGGCGTCAAACTATAAATATGGAGCAGGGTTTGCGCCGAATTTGCATAAAATATTTTGACGCACATTCGATGCAAACAGAGTATAAATATACCCCTTAATGCCTTAGGCAATCTCACAAAGATCCAGGACTGGAAGCTGAGCCCATAGTGACCTGAAGGGATGTGGTCTTTCTAATTTACTATGTATTTTTGACATGTTCTTCAAACATTTATAACTCCGGTTCCATTAATCACATTTAACCATTTTGCTAATTAAATGCTTCTTGATTTTTTTATATTGGTTTGAGGTTTTTATTTTGTTGGTTTCTTGACTTTTTTGATGCTTGGTATAGCTTAAACGCATTGCAAATTTCTCTGAGGAAAATTGTGCTTACTGTACCATAGCTACCAGTGATTGAGCAATATACTCTTGCATAGACGGTATTGTTACCTAACACGGCTATGTTATATTAAGCCAGTGTAATACCCCGTCCCATATTAATATTTCACTTTCTCACAAGCGATATTCCAATAGAGGCTCTGGTTCACATTTTTTTTTTCTCAGAGTGTGAGTCACTCCTGACTAAGGTCGCACATAATTATTGGATAAAACTTGATGAAAATAGCTCTTAACAAGGTTAGAAGAAGATACGAACGTGGTAAATAATGCAAACTTTTTATCTCACCAACGTATTGGATTCCTGGCGAACAATCACATATATGACCCTAAATATACTAGCATAGGGATATGCACAACATATATTTGTGTTCATCTTACTAGTATGGTCATCAAACTAGTGTTGATTTCACGCAGACACTTTACTGAGCATTGTTCTTAACCTTTCTTTATAAATTGAGCAACATGTTTTGAATGCTGAACTGAGTTTTACTTGTGCCTTTTTATTTTTCGATTTGATATTTTATTACTACTCTTGTCAATCAGCCTTCAAAACAGCATTAACAATAGTTCCTAATAAAAATCCAGTTGTGTTAAGAATATGATGTTTAAAAAAACAGATGTACACGCCGTGTCTAAGTGATCTACGGCCCCTTAGCAGTGTTGGCGTTTTTAGATATAAACCAGCAATGTTAGTGCTAAAGCAATTAGAAAAAAAACATGCAACTGCCAAATTCGTGAAGAATGTACTAGTCGAGGCGGGAAATGAATAATGACCAGGAATTTTTCATCCCTCCTAACTTTTGCATTGAATGTTTTATATTAGTGTATTAATCTTCACAATATTATAGTGTTTGTTATAGCGTTATAGCATGGTAAGTGAACTGGAAGGAGCAGTGCATACATCTTTTACAGGCAAATGGGAGCTTCGGAGAAAAAGAAGGAAAGGACAAAACACAACTGGTTCCTTATTACAGAGTGTTGTACGTTTGCAAAGAAAGAACAAATCATTTCAGCTCTTTTATGCAGTTTTTGTGGTACAGCTTGCGCACATTTTGACCCCGTCCATATTACAGAAAAGCACTCCACCAGGGAATTAATAAGATTCCGCATGGAACCATTTTTAAGCATATATTATACTTGTTTGATTAATAATCTTTATTCATGTGTAACAGAAATGTTAGCAGAGAAGCCTTGGTACAATAACATTCTTGAAAAACGCGCCTCTGCCATTCCAGCTGAAGACCACACATCATACCAACACGGTAGGGATTTTTTTGTGCCGAAAGTGCTTCCAGTGGTTTGGTGGAAGCCCTTTCAGCAAAACTGATATACTGGCTGCACGTCAAAGTAGGTGGGTGGGGGAATGGAAGGGGGGTCTTTTTGCAAAACAAAAAATCAATTGCCCTGATGTGGTGTGATTTTGCTCCCAGTGTGGGGGGTTTCCTTCTGCTGTTTCAAGTTCGAGACCTCCATACTTTGACCTGACTGTCCCCTTCAGGAAGAGACATCCAAAAAAGGCTTGGACTTTCTGATGTACACTTAAAGATAAATCTGAGGTGAGTAGGCAATTGATCAAATGTTTTCATTAGCAAAGCAGTGTGAAGCTCCACTGCTGTGGCAGAAAACAGGCAATTTGCTCAATGCTAAATGGGTCAGGTCAACCACAAGTTTGATGGACTGAGACACATATAAATACAGGGTCGGACTGGTTTATAGGGCATAGAGGCAGCGCCTGAAGAGCTGGGCTGACAAGTCAGTGAGTGGACCAGTTTTTAGCTATTTGTGGGCCTGCTTTATGTTCTGTTGAATTCCCTGATATTAAAGCAAATATTGCCCACAGCAAAGCAAGCGCAAATCCATGCAGTCTTCTATACCCTGTAAAACACATATACAATGTGTCTTTAAGTTCAAAACTGTCCCAGTTTGCAAACATGGGCCTCATTTTAGCTATCTAATTCACTAAAGGGGATCACTTTTACTTTGGGCCTTTGGCCTACTTCTATCCCAGTCATACCCTGTCTTAATGCCCCCCTTATTCTGTCTCATATGCAGGGTTTAAGTAATGCCACCCAGGTGTCATTATACAGAAAATGCGCAGGCATGCAAAAATTGGGCAATACCATTTTTCACAATTTTACATCCTTTTTATTCAACAAGGAAGGTTAGTTTGAAGGTTGATCTCACTAGCATCGACAGAAATGAAAACCTTTTAATAAAGGTGTGATAAATCTTTGTCAGCAGCTTATGAGTTACTTGAGGGCTGGGATCTTTTGATTCTGGTGTCTTGGAGCCCCTATACTATAAACCCTAGATTGAGAACAAATGGCCCCTTTAAGCATTTTAATGAGGGTAATAAGGAAAAACAGCACACAGCTGACTCAAGGAGGTGCTGTGGACTACAAGTTTAGAACTCAGCAACACCAGTGCTTAATTTGTGCTTGTTGTTTCCGGTGCTGAGCACCAGCACTTATTTTTGGGAGCTGGGGCTTATTCTTCTGCCTAAAGCATTTGCTGCGAGCAAAAGACACATATGGGAAAGACGGAGGAAGGGAAAACAAAAAAGCGTCACAAAGGGAGAAAGTAGAAAGCTGCTAGAGTGAGCTGAAGGGGCAGGGAGTGGCTGTAAATGGATTAAAGAGGCCCGAGATGGATTCAGGATTACGCTGCCTCAGTAGTCCATGTTCCTACATTTAATTGCAGCAGCCGCATGTTTAAGAGGAGGACTTTGGGCACCGGCACGTTTTTATTTACAAATTAAGCACTGCGCAACACTACAAATAACACCCAATGACACTAGTGTCAAGACAGTGTTTTTTTCATTTAAAATGAAAAAGAACTTAAATACACACACAAGTAAGTACTAAGCACACAATGTATACAAATGGAAGGTGGTAAAAGCAATGACAACACCGTCTAAAGGGCCTCACCAAGTACATGGTGTGCACACTGAAGGAAGTTCACAGTAAAGTAATCAACCAATCACCTACATGCAGAGTAGACTCTTTAGGTCTGATACACCCTTAGAGGTTTTTATGCCAACAAGCCAAAAGCTTTCTATCCTAAATACCCCAATATGTGCCATTGGCAAAAAATGCTACGTCCTATACCAAAAAGTCAAGTTGACTGGCTTTGTCACAATGTATTCAACAATGAGAAAGTAGATATTTTCTAGATGTTTTATTGTGTCTACGACTTGCTGCACTCTTGTGACCAAACACATATATTTATTGTATAGCTGTTGAAAAGGTACACTAATTGGCTTTGACAAACTTTCAACAAAAAGCATTGAAAAATGGTGACGATTTCAATCAAGGGCCATAGTTCTGTTGTTGAATCAAGTGTCCTAACAACGCCTCAAGACTCGAAAAGACACAGTTGATCCACATTTGTAGAAGAAACCAAAATATGAGTTTAAGAAGCACGTACGAAAGCCCCACATTTCTCCCAGGGTCAATATTGCAACACCCCAGAATGCCCAGTGTGCCACTTGATTAATACATGTGAGGCACATATAGACATCTACCGTACCTCCTCACAGCCCCCAAAATCAAATTTGATATGTTATGGTGCCCCAGCTTCTTCTGAGACATCACACAGAAGTATGGAAATTGGTAGCCCGGTGCACTATTTAGCATGCTTCAGTTAGGAGGTGATGCTCGGAGAATCTTTGATAAATGTTTACTTTTCTTCTTTACAATTTTGATGTCCCCACATGTGTATATTTATTTTCAAGCATAGTGCATCTTCCCTTTCTCTGAGGCAACTTTGCATGCCACCCAACTCCTACAGGTGCATTGGGAGTACTCAACAGGCTCTGTAGATCTCTGTTCTCCCACTGCCTTCCCTGCTGCCCATCACTCAGAAAGTGGAAGCCGGATGGAGAAGCAGTAGATCTTGCACTCTCCTACTGCCTCACGACTCACTCATCACCTCAGAGCGGAGAATGTAGCACAGGCTGGTGGACCAGCAGAGCCCCCTCCTTTCAGTAGTCACATAATAAAGCACAGGGCCCCTTTGGTCCAAGATGTGCACCAAGGAGGCCCCATATCCCCATATATTCAAATACACAGTGGTGCTCCAAGTCGCTCTGAGTGATGTTACACCTATCGGTACTGCTTGGCATCTGGTAATGTGGTAGGTGCCCATAATGCCCTAGGAACCTACTACTGGGCATTAGTTTGGTTTATTGTTTTAATAACTCCACCCCTGATAGGGAAATTTGGGATCAGTTTGTGACTTGAGCTCCTGTGCGGCACATCCCAAGAGTGTCTGATGGGGCCTCCTAACCTCCAAGTTTTAGATGTTAGTTACTGGATTCAATTTTACAGCCCCAAACTCTGCTATTTCAAGTACTTCAGTTACATCTGGATGAATGAGCCCGGAACTGCCAACCTACCTTGGCTGGTAGTCTCCTGATCTAGAGTCACTATGGCAGCAGCACTTTACACCAGTCTACACTTCCCACACACCCATTGACGGTCAACTACTTGAAGGATGCTTGTTTATTGAGCAAGAGTTTGTACTGCCCACTCTTAGGGCACCTAAATCTCCTCCCTTCAGGGTTCTTGCAAGTGCACCCTCTGCTAGCCCAGAGATTGAGGTAGGGTGTTTGAGCAACTAGCTCTGGAGATTGAGCCCAACAAAAGTCTGAGGAGTGCAAGTACATAGTGGGTACTTCATACCTCAGATCAAGGTTCATATGTATTGCACATCGATCCTCTGCCTTCTTTAGTTCCCATGTTTCTCAGATGTTCATCCCTGTGCAAGGATGTAAAATATTGAAGAGGTAAGTACACAGAACGAGGTATGGGTTTACTATTCTTGCATGTATGATGGAACAACGCATGCATATATCACGCTCAACAACGGCAGCGTCTTTACCATGCATGCCTTTACCACACAAGCCGTTACAATGAATTTCGTTGTGAAAGCATGTTTGGCAAAGGAACATGTATGGTAAATTCTTCGCCACCCTGCCTCCTTGCAACTGATATCATGCTCCACCACGCCCAAGCCCTTAAAACTGCCCCTTCTACCCCCTGCCCTGAGCCCTAAACACCCCCTCCCTGAGACCTAAAAATAACCCTACCCTGTTCTAATACCTACCCGACCCCCTTTCCCCACTCTGAACCCTAAAACCTACTCTACCATATCCCAGAAACTACCCCCGCCTGGAACCCTAAAACCTAACCTGTCCTTTCCTAAAAACTAGCCTGACCTCGCGCCTCCACCCTGAACCCTAAAACTACCCGCCCTGTCCTAAAAACTACCCTGACACCCTTACCCCGGCCCTGAACACTAAGGCCCTCATTACAACATTGGCGGTAAGTGTCGCCTACCACCAAGCTGACGGCCGCCAACATACCGTGGCGGTATACCGCTACCCGTATTATGACCCACACATAGAAATCCGCACTATACAGACACACACAAAGCCCACCAGCCCAAAGGTCAGTGATAAACTGGCGGTACCAAAACCCACACCGTTACGCCAACAGAAATATGCCCACAGCATCATGACCCACGAATCACTGCGGCGGTCATTCAACCACGGTAAACCATAGGCGGTACAAACCGCCGCGCTCAAAATACGCACACACATACAAAACTACACCACATTGGACAATTCAAACTACACACACTTGACACACATATACACACCACACCCACACACTAACACCACAATAAAACACACACCCACAATACCCACAACCCTTTACAACCCAAAGATTTTGGCAAGTGAGAGAGAGACAAGCCAGGAGCACCCACTGAATCTGAGCCACAAAACACAATCACCCATACACCATCCACGCACCTCACAGCACACACCCCAACACATCACCCCACACACCCTCACACATACCACTCACACTACACCCATGGCACCACAAAGACACCCCAGGTTCTCAGAGGAGGAGCTAAGGGTCATGGTGGAGGAAATCATCCAGGTAGAGCCACAGCTATTTGGATCACACGTGCGGCAGACATCTATTGCAAGAAAGATGAAGCTATGGTGGAGAGTCGTTGACAAGGTCAATGCCGTGGGACAGCAGCCAAGAACAAGGGATGAGATCAGGAAGAGGTGGAACGACCTACAGGGGAAGGTACATTCCGTGGTTGCAAGACACCAGATAACCGTACAGGGGACTTGCGGTGGAACCCCACCTCCTCCCCTACAACTACCAACATGGGAGGAGCAAGTCTTGGCGATCATGCATCCTGAGGCCCTGGCAGGAGGAGCAGGAGGACTGGACTCTGGTATGTCAAATCCTTACTACTTTATCCCCCACCCTACCTGTATGCCATCACAAACAATAACCCCTACCCTCACCCCCATCACCCCACCACCTCACATATACCCCACCATCACAACCCACCCATCCCAATACCAAGCCCTGCATGCAACACCAATGCATGGACCCCCATCACAGACCTGCATGGACACCCATCACCACAGCATGCACACTAGTGACAATCACTTAGCCAAACCAATCACAACTCACACAAGCCAAAGCTGCCTTGCTAATAACAACCATAAAGGGAAACATACCCATGTACAAGATGGCACACGCAGAAACAATAACACTGCATTTACATCCTCACAGGAACCCCCACTCAACGTCACTGGGGAGGAGGTGCCAGCCACATCGAGTCCCCCCCCCCAGAAGCGGCCCAAAGTGATGACAGCAGCTCTGCACGCTTGGATCACGATGACCAACCTGGCCCATCAGGGACCTCTGGACAGTCGGTTACCCACCCACAGTCCCAACCCACTACAGAGCATTCCCCCTCAGGAAACACCACCAACACAGCACCCACCCAGCGGGCCCATCATTCTGTACCCGGGACACGTCAATCAGCAGTGTGTCCACCACTACAGGGACCCCAGCCAAACCCACAAACACAGGATGATCAGGGACATCTGGTCAGTTGCAGTGGGCACATGGTTCAGGGGACAGAGGCACAGGACAACAGGGAAGCTGGGAGGACTGCTGTGCGACAGGGGGAGGACAGGCCCAGGGAACTGACTCTCCAGGAGGCACTTGCCAACATCCTGGGAGCATACCACCATTCCCAGGAGACCATGGGCCAGATACTGGCCAAGTTGCAGGAGACCTAGCGGCTGCAGGAGGGACAGTCCCTGGGGATCAGGGAGGACTTGAGGGAGATCCACACCACCCTGGTCACCATTGCAGGAGTGCTGGCAGACATAGTCAACACCATGAGGGAGGCAGTGGCACACCAACAGGCCCCTGACACTGGCCACACCGAAGAACAGCCCTCCACCTCCCCCGACGCAAGTGGATAGGAGGCCCCGCCACAGGACCAACAGGCCACCAGCACCCCAACCCCTGCAGAAGGAGAACAACCCCGCAAACAGTCCCTGCGATCCAGGCAGAAGCCAGAGAACATTGCCAAGACCCCCACCAGGAAATAAGACTCTCCTGATTGTCACCCTTGTGTCCCGCTCTGTCACCCTGTCCACTTTGAACTCCCATTGCACCCCTTTCTATGCCCCCTTAGGCAATGCACCTGTGACACAAATAGACTGGACTTTTGCCCTGGACGTTACTTCCATCAGCAACCCAGCCCATTGCAATACCCCCTCCACTTATTAGCACCTAAATAAACACCCTTGGAACAAATTCAAGTATGGAGTCTGCCAATTGTTTGACATATGTATTAGTTTCACAAACTGTAAACATTGCAATTCAAATGTACTGTAATATTTACATAGGTATGACCTGTAGTGGGCAGCAGTAAACACATCAGGAGCCATAGTGGGGCACAGAGATCTGAAAATAGCGATGCCAAAGGGTACAGTAAGTGGCCATGAAAATAGGGAAATCAGGCTGCCATGTTCAATGTCAAACACAAAACTGCAATGGAAGGTGAAGTTACAGTGTCTTACCTGTGTGCCACTGGAAGTACTGTTGAATTAGTGTAGTTCTGTTGTTCACATCTTCTTCCTCTGCCTCTTCTTCATCACTGTCCACAGGCTCGACCTCTGCCACACAACCATCCCCAGGCTCATCCTCCTGCAGAAAAGGCACCTGGTGTCTAAAGGCAAGGTTGTGCAACATGCAACGATGATCTTGCACACCTTCTTGGGTGAGTAGTACAGGGATCCATCTGTCCGATGGAGGCATGGGAATCTGGCCTTCAGGAGGCCAAAGGTTCGCTCAATGATCCTCCTTGTCCACCCATGTGCCTCATTGTAACGTTCCTCTGCCCTTGTCCTGGCATTCCTCACTGGGGTCAGTAGCCACGAGTAGTTGGGGTAACCAGAGTTACCTGCAAATATCGAGGAATACCTGTTAGCCACACACTCACCCTTAGGGCCAAACCCATATACCTACATCAACTGGGTGGGGACCATGGGCTCACCTATTAGCCACACCCGGTGCCTCTGGAGTTGAGACATCACATATGGGATGCTGCTATTCCTCAAGATAAAGGCATCATGCACAGAGCCAGGATACTTTGCATTGACATGGGAGATGTACTGGTCCACCAGGCACACTATCTGCACATTCAGAGAGTGAAAGCTTTTTCTATTTCTGAACACTTGATCATTTCCCCGGGGGGGGGGGCAAATGCAATATGTGTACCATCAATGGCACCAATGATGTTGGGGATATGTCCCAGTGCATAGAAGTCAGTCTTCACTGTGCCCAAATCCTCCACCTGGGGGAATACGATGTAGCTGCGCATGTTTTTCAGCAGGGCAGACAACACTCTGGTCAGCACGTTTGATAACATAGGCTGTGACATCCCTGATGCCATGGCCACTGTTGCTTGAAAAGAACCACTTGCCAGGAAATGGAGCACTGTCAGGACCTGCACTAGAGGGGGGATACCTGTGGGGTGCCGGATAGCAGATATCAGGTCTGGCTCCAATTGAGCATACAGTTCTTGGATTGTGGCCCTATCAAGTCTGTAGGTCCTCCATTGTCACCAGATCCACCAGGAGTCTGTACACGGGGGATGTCTCCATCTCCTATTCATCCTCAGTGGTTTAACTCTAGGGTGAAAACCGGTGAGCAGAAGGTCATATTCACACATATTTCAACATTAATATGCATTTTTTGCTTTACAGAAACAGCATGTGAACTCGTAAGTCGGTTGATGTGCCAATGTCTGCTGTGATGCAGTTAGGTGCCTTGGCCTGTGACCCCTGAAATGGCGGCTGCCTGACCTGTGAGGAGGGACAAGTGGAAATGGGGTAATTCCCCTGGTGTTGTGCACCGTTGCGGTCGGCGGTCGATGACAGCCATGCAAAACCACATTGGTTAAAATTGGTGCGTATGGGTTCCAGGAGCCAATGGCGATGTACGCACCGCCGTGGACGTGACCGCCATTTTCTATCTGTTCACTCGCTTGCTACCTGATCTTCAACAGGAGAGGACCTACACTTCAAGTGCTGCTGTGGCCTGTGTCTGGAAGCGACAATGGTTCGAGTGTCTGGGGAAAGGGACCCTGCCTTCACTTCGGAGGAGTTGGAGAGACTGGTGGATGGGGTCCTACCCCAGTACCCTTTACTCTATGGTCCTCCAGACAAACAGGTGAGTACACTGTGAGCATGATGCTTGGGGCATGAATGTATGGATTGCTGTGTGTGTAAGCCTCATGTGGGGGGGGGTCTGAGGGTTCCTGGGTGGAGTGCTGCATGTATGGTGGTCAGTGCATGTGCGTAAGTGGATGGTGGGATATGGTTGGCCATGAGTACACCACACTGGATGGTATGACTAATACCTTTTCTGCTGTTTTATTTCTGCAGGTCAGCGCCCATCAGAAAAAGGGTATTTGGGGTGCCATCGCCAAGGAGGTGCGGACCCTGGGGGTCTTTGAGAGGCACAGCACCCACTGCCTCAAACGGTGGGAGGACCTGTGCCGCTGGGCAAGGAAGACGGCGGAGGCCCAGCTGGGGCTGGCCTCCCAACGAGGAAGGGGTGCCCATCATACCCTGACCCCCCTGATGTTCCACATCCTGGCGATGGCCTATCCGGAGTTGGATGGGCACTTGAAGGCATCACAGCAGCCACAAGGGGGTGAGTACAGATTCAGAATCATGACTTTGCGGGCATTAAGGTATTACCTGGGTGGGGGATGTGGGCTGTGGGTGCCCCTAGGCCAGGGCAAACATGGCAGGGTATGTTCAATGATGGGCAAGCTCAGATGCACTCCAACCCCAATAATGTTAGAGGGCATCTACTACTGGGCAGGGTCCTGTGGGTTTCAGGTGTGCAGTTAATGGCTTTATGCATTACACCCCATGGGCTGGTGACTAGCATTGTAACTGGTAGTACATGGCCCCTAGTGCATAGGGCTATTCCCTGTGAGTTGTGTATGTCAACGGAAGTGTTGTTGCTGGCATTGACCAAGTGTATCCTCTGTCTCTCCCCCCGTTTTTGTTTTGTCACCCTGTCCTTGTGTGCATTAGCATCATCTGGCAGAGGAGCATAGGCACCGGCGACGGAGGGAGCTGCATCCCACATGGGCCTGGAGGCCGAATCCACCGACGATGAGGGCATCAGTGGGACGGAGGGGGAGTACCTACAGTGACACCTCCTCCGAGGTCAGCTCCCTGGCGGTGGCGGACACCTCTGTGCCCACCCCAACTACAGGTACAGCTGCCACCCCCGTACCAGCACCACCCTCCCAGAAGCTCCTCAGCATGTTTTCCGTGCCCGCTCACCCAGGAGGGTGGGCATCTCCTTCGCCCAAGGCACCTCAGGCCCTGCCCCATTCAGCCCTGCTGCTCTCAGAGAGGAGGCTATTGACCTCCTAAGATCCCTCTCTGTTGGGCAGTCAACCATACTGAATGCCATCCAGGGTGTAGCAAGGTATTTGCAACAAACAAATGCATACCTGGAGGGCATTCACTCTGGCGTGGCAGCCCAACAGAGACCATTCAAGGCTCTGGCCAACTCACTGATGGCAGCCATTGTCCCTGTCTCTAGCCTCCCCCCTCCAACTTCCTCTACCCAGTCCCAATCCCCTCAGCCCCAGCCTATCCCAAGCACACCTTCAAACCAGCAATCACCCAAATCAACACACAGAAGTAGCTCAGGCAAACACAAGCACTGTACTTCATCTCACAGGCACTCACACTTGCACCATCCACATGCAGACACACCAACATCCACTGCCTCCACTGTGTCCCCCTCCTCCTCGTCGTCCACCTCCCTCCCAGTAGCGTCCCCACTCACACCTGCATGCACTACATCCTCATCCACTACCTCCATCACCAGGACACCTATCACTACATGCCCCTCACTGGCAGTCACCAGCCCCACATCCATGCACACGTCCCCTGTGTCCTCTCCACTGTGTCTGTGACCCCTCCTCCCAAAGTACACAAACGCAAGCACTCAGACACACAACGGCCATCCACCTCACAACAGCATCCAGCCCATGCACCTGTACCTAAAAACAGCAGACTGACACCTCCTACAGCCACTCCCTCTTCCTCCACACCCAAACCTTCACCCTCTTCCCGCCCCAGTGTCCCTAAGAAGCTTTTCCTCGCCAACATTGACCTATTCCCTACCCCTCCCCCCGTCCTTCACCTCAGGCCAGGGTGGCCAGAACCCAGCCTAGCACCTCAGCTACCCAGTCCATGGCCACTGTGGTTTCTGCAGCAACTGCAGGTGTGAGAGGCTCCAAGGAGGCACCCATCAGCCCAGCCAGTGTGCCAGCACCACCTCCCAGGGCCAAGAAGGGTCCACCACCTACCAAGGGCAAAAAGGGGACACCAGCCTGCAAGGGGAAGGAGGCACCACCAGCCAGAAAGGGCAAGAAAAAGACACCAGCTGACAGAAGCAAGGAGGCACCACCATCTGCCAAGGGCAGGAAGGGGCAAAGAACACCAGCCATGGCACTTCAGCTGTCCGAGGTTGCAGGTGTAGGCCTGGAGGCTACCACCACCACTGCCAGCACCAACACCTGCACCGCAGCCAGCACCGCCACCTGCACCGCTGCCAGCACCGCCACATGCACTGCCGCCAGCAGCACCACTGCCAGCAGCAGCAGCTCCAGTGGGCAGCCGTCCGAGGCAGCAGGTTAAGGCCTGGAAGCTACCACCACCATTGGCAGCACCGCTACCTGCACAGCGACCAGCACCGCCACCTGCACCGCGGGCAGCACTGCCATATACACCGCTGCCAGCAGCACTACTGCCAGCAGCAGCCCCAGTGGGCAGCAGTCTGAGGCTGCAGGTGAAGGCCTGGAGGCTACCACCGTCACTGACAGCACCGCCACCTGTAGCGCAACTGGCATTCACTGAGCAGCCGTCACCGCCGGCGAGCAGTGTGAAGTGGTGACTACATGGGCTGCAGTGCGTCCTGGCCCTTGCAAAACCTGTTGGTGTGGCACACAGGTGAGAGACTGTAACCTTGTCCCATCCAGGATGAATCACACTTGGCACAAGGCCCCCCTCCAGAACCAGCGGAAGAAGGCATCCACTCAGCCCCTCCTTGCCAGGATGAAGCACACCGGGTACAAGGCCCCCTCCAGAACCAGTGGAAGAAGGCATCCACTCAGCCCCTCCTTGCCAGGTTGAAGCACACTGGGCACAAGGCCCCCTCCAGAACCAATTGAAGAAGGCATCCACTCAGCCCCTCCTTGCCAGGAAAAAGCACACTGGGCACAAGGCCCCCTCCAGAACCAGTGGACGAAAGCATCCACTCAGCCTCTCCTTGCCAGGATGAAGCACACTGGGCACAACGCCCCCTCCAGAACCAGTGGAAGAAGGCATCCACTCAGCCCTTCCTTGCCAGGATGAAGCACACTGGGCACAATACCCCCTCCAGTACCAGTGGAAGAAGGCATCCACTACAGAGACTGTGGCTTTGCACTCCCCAGGACCAAGCAGTGGGCAACCCACCCACTAGAGAGACTGTGGCTTTTCACTCCCCAGGGCCAAGCAGTGGGCAACCCACCAACTAGAGAGACTGTGGCTTCGCACTCCCCAGGACAAAGCAGTGGGCAAACCACCCACTAGAGACACTGTGGCTCTGCACTCCCCAGGACCGAGCAGTGGGCAAGGAGACCAACCCAGGCCAGCTGGGTTGTAACATCTTCCGGCTGAGGTGGCCCCCCATTTCCCGTCCCCCTGAGGTGCCTGTGCGTTTTCGACCTGATGCCCCTGCAGTGTTCTCTCCATATTGAGGCAGTAGTCAAGTGAGACCTTGGCCTATGTGTTATCGCCTAGTGGGCCATGGACATTTTGGAGTGGGCATTGTCCCTCCGTTTGTATATATTGTACATACTGTTTATTGTTTAAGGACGTATATCTAAAACTATACTATTACACTCATTTTACTCCATTCCTTTTGTTCTTGCCTTATTCCTGAGGGTTACGGGTGTAAATGTAATGTTGTTGCATCTGTTTGTGTGTATGGTGTTGGGGGTGGGAGTGGGGGTGGGGGTGTTGCGTGTGTGTCACTCTCTTTTTCCTCCCCCCTCCCTTGTGTGCTAGGTCCAGTACTCATCGTGGTTAACTTCGCCAGCGTTTGTGTTCCTGGTGTATGAGAAGGTACACCAGCATTGGAAAAAAGAGCAGCTCGGGCTCCTTGGTACCGACCCAGAAAAGCTGGCAGATAGGCGTGTTGTAATGCTGTGGGCGGTACATTGACTTCCACCTGGGTGTTTGCAGTTACCATGCTGTGTTTGTTGCTATCGCCATGGCGGTCGGTGTGTTAAAGTGGCTGTTTGTGTTGGCAGTTTCCGCCGTGGTCATGATTCCATTGTTTTTTACCACCGGCCTGTTGGCGGTGTTACCGCTGCTTTATCGCCAGGGTTCTAATGAGGGCCTAAAACTTTCCCTGCCCTGTCCTAAAAACTCGCCCGATCCCCCACCCCGCCCTGAACCCTAAAACCTACCATGCACAGTCCTAAAAACTGCCCCAACTCCCCGCCCCTGCCCGGAACCTTCGACCTACGCCACACTGTCCTAAAAACTACCACTACCCCTGCCCCCACCCTGAACTCTAAAACATACCTTGCACTTTTCTAAAAACTACTCTGACCCTGCCCTGAACCCAAAAACCTACCCCACCCTGTCCTAAAAACTACCACAACCCTGCCCCACCCTGAACTCTAAAACTTACCTCACCCTGTCCTAAAAATTACCCCAACCTCTGTCCCCATCCTGAACCCTAAAACCTACCCCACCCTGTCCTAAAAACTGTCCCAACCCCTCTGCCCTGAACCCTAAAACCTAACCGGCCCTGTCCTAAAAACTACCCCAACGAGTGTTCCAGGTATGAACCCTAAAATTTACCCCGCCCAGCCCTAAAAAAGTACCCTGACCCCCCTTGCCACCGCTCTGACTCCTAAAGCCTTCTCCCTCTCCTAAGAACTAACCCCAACCCCTCCGCCCCCGCTCTGAAGCCTAAAACCTACCCTGTTCTTATAACTACCTAACACCCTGTCTCCGCCCTGAACCCCTGAAACCTACCCCGCCCTGCCTTAATAACTACCCAACCCCCTCCCTGAACCCTAAAACCTACCCCATCCCATCTAACTCATCTCTCTCTCCTCTGCACTCTGTTCCTTCCTGTTCCGCCCAGACACCTAGACATTACCACGCATATGCATAGTAAACACATATACATGGTAATGGCACCGTGGTCAATGCATAGTGTTGCATTGACCGCGTTGTAAGTGATGTTGCCCCTATTCTTTAGTATGGAAAACCTAAACAAACTTACCTTTCAACATTTTGTCCCTGGATATTCTGGTCACGATATTGTGACTGTTCAATATTCTGACTTTGGTATTCCGTTTAGGAGTAAACTAAGGTCATACTTGGAGTACAAGAAACAAGAGTATCCCACTATCTTTGAGTGTCATCACTACGCTACTACAAAAGGCTGAGGTACATAACACAATCATATACTTTCCTCTATTCTCATACATAATGTCTTTCACATGGAAGGGTGGAAAAAGGATTAACTTCGCTGAGGGGTTTGGTGTGCGCTTGACCATAAAAGTATTGAGTAGACTCAGTAATTTTGAAAGCTCAATATCATACGTTTGGACTGTCGAATGTGTAATACTCTGAAGGGATATGTAATAATATGGATTTCCATAGGAGGTGACACACGTGAAAGGGCAGCATAGATGCAAGAACGTTCAAAATGGATAAAGAAAACTTTGCACCTTTTCCTCATCAAACTTTATACACAGCCATTCAAGATGAATAATGTATAGCATAAGAACTGCCTGTAAACTTCGTAAACTGTAAACTCCGTACTTGTATAGCGCACTACTCACCCGTTAGGGTCTCAAGGAGCAAGGTCAAAAAGGAAACTTTCTTTGGGAAAATGGGTAGGTTCATCAGAAGGGATTACAGGTTGGGAGGTTGAGGAAGTGCTTGTTTTGTCTGTAGGTGTTGTTGCTGCTGCATGGTATGTGTCTAGGGTATGCTTGGCTTTGGATGGTGTCTGTTCCATGTATGAGTGTGGGCATTTGCATTTTTGTGGGTCTGGGAGGTAGAGGTGCTGGGTAATGTGTGAGTGATGACTGTGTCTGTGGGTGTTAGGTTGTGTCTGGGGGTATGGTGGGTGTAGTGGCTGTGTCAGCAGGTGTTGGGGTGGTGTCAGGAGGTATGGTGGGTGTGGTGGCTGTGTCAATGGGTGTTGAGTTGGTGTCTGTGCGTATGGTGGGTGTGGTGTGTGTCCATGGGGTGCTGTCTGTGGGAATGGTGGTGTGTATGAGTGACTGTTGAGTGCTTGCATGTCTGTGTGTTTTATGGTGCCTGTGTTTATGTGTGCTGCTTGTGTGTGTTGACGTGGGTGCATGTGGATGTGTCTGTGTGCTTGGGAAAGGAGAAGGAATAAGAAATTGGATGGGGAACAGGTAGGTGGTGGGGGAGGATTGTGGGGGTGAATGGCTGCCATCAGTCAGGAGACCAGAGCCTGGAAAGATTTCTGTAGGCCAGACATGGCACTATGAATGCCTTCCAGGTACGCAACCATCTGCTGGAGTTTGCTGCCCTCCACCTGGATGGCATTCCGAATGGCAGTCTAACCCACAGAGATACTCCTTAGGAGTTCAATAGCTAACTCGCTCAGGGCAGAAGGGGTAGGGAGGGCAGCAGGTGAGGTGTCTGGGATGAATGAGATGACTACTCTCTTGGTGAGCAGGTATGGCCAACTCGCTGGGGAGTGTGAGAAAGTAGACTCATTCAAGCATGGTTACCCCCATTTTTGGCCTGTTGTGTGAGTGTTTGTCAGTGTGTTTTTACTGTCTCATTGGGATCCTGCTAGCCAGGAACCTAGTGCTCATAGTTAAAACCCTATTTGTCAGTGTGTTTTGCTTGTCTCACTGGGATCCTGCTAGCCAGGACCCCCGTGCTCATAGTTTGTGGCCTATGTGTGTGTTGTCAGTATGCTTAACTGCGTCACTGAAGATCTGCTAACCAGAAATCCAGCTGTCCAAATTTGTTGGAGGTAAGAGCTTGCCTTCCCATGCTACGATAGTACCCCTGTGTACCGCGTCTTCTGCAACTCCTTGGGCTTCTGTGCACTTCTTCCAATAATCCTTCATGCAGAGTGCAGCCCAGGTTCCCAGCACTCCATCCTATGACGCAGAGCTCCCTGAGTTGTTCTCCGGCAGCGTGGGAACTTCCAGTGTAGTGCTGAATCAAACGCATTTTTCATCTTCTTTGTTCCCGTGTTCTAGGACTCCCGTGGGTGTTGCCTGGTCTTCTGAGGGCTCTCTGAACTGCTGAGAGCCCCCTCTGTCTCGCAGCTCCTTTTTGACGCAAACTGCATACTTGCTTGAACCAAGGCTTGTTGGCAGAATACATTGACGCAAACAGCCTGCATCCAACAACTCGACATGGGACATCACCTGCACCAAGCAGGAACCTGCAGCCATCTTCTTTGATGCTCTTCTGTACTCTTCTTCTTACAGAGAATCCACTTTTGCACCATCTTCTAGGATGGCAGGGTCTCCTGTCCTTCCTGGACTCTTCTTTGACTTCTGAACTTGGTTTCCTCTCTCCACAGGTCTTCAGGTCTAGGAATCCATCACTTGTTGCTTGCAGTCCTGATTGGTTCTTGCAAAATCTCTTATCACGACTTGTAGTGTCTCCTGAAGAAACTTGCTGTACTTTACTCCTGCTTTCCTGGGCTCTGGTTTGGGGTACTGTACTTACCTTTGGTGTTTTCCTACACTCCCAGTGCCCCACTACACACTACACATGTCTAGGGGGAATTTATGAATCGCATTCCACTATTTTAGTATATGGCTTGTGCTACCCCTAGGCCCATTGCAATCTATTGAATTTTCTACTGTTTGCACTATTCTATGACTGTTTACTTACCTGATTTTGGTTACTAGTATATATATTGCGTATAATACTTACCTCCAGAAGGAGTATTGCCTCTAAGATATTTTGGGCCTTGTGTCACTAAAATAAAGTACCTTTATTTTTGGTGACACTGAGTTTAGTATTTTATTGTGTATAAGTACTGTGTAACTATAGTGGTATTGCAGGAGCTTTGCATGTCTCCTAGTTCAGCCTAAGCTGCTCTGCTACAGCTACCTCTAGACAGCCCAAGCTGCTAGAACAGTGCCTACATTTCACTAATAAGGGATAACTGGACCTGGTATAAGGTGCATTTACCTTAGGTACCCACTACAAAACAGGCCAACCTCCTACAAGGAGCAACAGAGAGGGTGGCAAGGGAACTGGGGGGGATGGACAAAGTTGAAACAGGAGCAGATCCTGATGTGTCTACCACCACCAAGGAGTGGCCACTGGAGGAAGAATCTGAATGAAGATGACAACGTGGATCCTGTGTCTTCTGTGGCACTCAATTCACCCCCCTGGGCCACTGTGTCCCTCCGTATCAGTTGTCTCATGATTGCAGGTACCATGCCCAGTTGCTTCCCCACTTGGTTCAGCCCTGTCTTCTCCGCATGCCTGGGATGATGCTAAAATTATAAAGACAAATAGGGTCACTGCATGTTCCTGATCACATTTGAACAACAGCTGTAATGAGCAAACATTATCATGATGCACAGTAGCCCCCAACCCCAAGCACCAGCAAAGTGGCTCCAACATTTACAACATCATATGCATGCATACTACAAGAAGTGTCAACAGTTGCCCAGAGGAAATTCAGAATCACAGACAACTCCAACTGCATGGGTGAAGTTGTGGAATCACAGTGCCCATGGAGCAAGTAGGAGAACACATCACCTTGAATGGTTTGCCTCATGTAGCATCCCTCAGTAACCTGTTCTCATTAAATATTATGGCAATGCCAAGTTCAGCTCCACAGATCCCACACAAGGTCATATCACACAATCTTCATATACTCAATGCCACACCATGAAGAAATGATGGCCAAATAATCCAGCCCTGTTAATGAAAGAAGCACAGTAGCCAGATGAAGGTGACATGGAAACACCCATGTCACTCTGTAAAAAACAACAATGGTCACTTCACTATGTGTACATTGTCTAAATTGACTGATGCAGATTATACTAATTTTGCTCAGATAGCTAACACATCTTGCAGAGAAATGTAAACTGGAGAGAAGTTGGACAAAATGTCAGGGAGATTTGTCTACAAAATGCACACCACAATGATTCAGCTAGCCCCAGGGAAATCACCTCTCTTGATTGGTACTCCTGAGAATACCCTACTAAAATTGCATAAGTAAACACCAATACTCCTTTGAATATTGTAGGGATACTCAAGTACCTGTAGAAGGCCCTAAACATGTTACTCAATGGTAAGGCACATCATTGTCCCTTTTTATCATGCAAACACAGATTCCCTTGGGTGAATGGCTGTACACAACCACACATGATTCCCACATTACTGCAAGTCACTCCCTGATACATATCAACAGTTAGGCTTTATCAATATTTTCCCTTGGTATTAGATTTAACATGTGCTAAGCACTTTGCTAAATGATTCTACATTAACGGCATGGTAATGCTTATTCAGAGTGGAAACTGTAGTCCTACCAGCCATGTCCTTCATTGTTTCTATTATTCTGCATGCCAAATTACATGGAATGGTGGGCGAGGTTATATGTGAGCTCCCACTCAGTGATGACATACTCTTGTCTGTGGCACCACATGAACTGTAACCCCATCACATATGTCCAATTCAAAACACATGTTGGCATGCATACATATGTGAGGGAATCAGGCGCAAATCCATGAAGACAGGTAGACCATGCATGAAACAGCAGTGAAAATGATATGGCAAAAGTGAAAGGTACACATGCTAACATGTAGGCACAAGGAATTATGGCAACAGTGATGTCACCAAAATCATGTCAATGGACAATCACTACTTACCAAGGGAAAGTATTAATCTGAGACTGCACCCTATGATCAATGTATGCTCTGTCACACATATGATGACAACTTTCACATGACAGACAGTAATGAGGCACCAGCACTTGTCACACAGAAAAGACAAGTGGCCTGTGGGGTACAGGTACCAATAGACTCACTTGAGCAGTCACAAGGATACATACAGTAATCTATTACTTCATGTTGTTTGGGCTGACACACTGAAGACAAGTGGACTGTTGGGTACAAATGACACCCACAACAACAGACAACGTTATCTGATTGATCAATGTACTCAGCCATGTTTTGGCCCTAGAGAGTTAATTGGTTGTGGACTGTACTCTGTTCTGTCCTAAATCACTAGGTCAATAGGCAAGGCACATCAGCATGCCTCAACTAGCATACCTACCCAAACAACCTCCAATCTTGAGGAGGAGATGGCAGACTTTAACACATCAACTTGCAATGTAACAGGCAGGAATATACACAGGACTCACCCCCTTATAAATACTTTGCTCCCATCAAACTCACTGTAGGTAACCTCCAGAATGCAGCCATTGGGGGATCAGGCTCCAAGGTGTGCCCGAACTGGACCTCTGCGATCGCCCAGCCACGCGTCTCAGGTCCTCCCAGCTCTTCTGACAGTGAGTGGTCCGTCTGCTATCGAGCCCCAGGGTCTGCACTTTTTGGGCAATGGCTCTCCAAATTCCTTACGTCTGATGAGCATTGACCTGTATGGATGTAAGAAACAAATCAAAAGGTTACAAATCCATTTTTGTGGCCAAATAGTTATGTCACACACATTTCAGAAACACCAAGCACAAAAATGTTATATTTTTTACACACACCACAAGTGTAAAGCATAAATACGGATAAGTACAGGGACATGACTACACACTTTTGGAGTCATCTTCAGACTATCCCACTACCCTCCTCATGACCTACACTGACTAAGCAAGCCTACTGACATCAGGTAGCCCAGGCTCAAGCAGCATGCACTGTGATGTGAGCCACAATGAAACACAACACACTACTGAGGCCTTCTGAAGGCTGAGCTCCTTGGGCCTGACTGGACAGACAAATGTACATCCAGCCACATTGATCAATGCAGACAGTCTCTACAGGCAAATACCTTAGTACAAACGTCACCCTAACACTTAAGTGACAATGAAAGGGCCGATATGGGTGGCACAGGAAGTCTCTCCTGTGCATGTGTGGACATGAGGGCTACCCAATGTTAACTCATACCACTTTAAGGTGGATTTGTGTGATTTGTAATTGTCGCACAGAACACACTTTTTACCATATATGACAGTCCTACAGAGATGGCATCCAACATAGTAAGGTATGTTTGCTCTGATTGGTTAGATGTAACCAAGCTAAAGAGTCACATGTCATGCCCTCCCAGGATTCAACCAACTATATGCACTGTGGGTTTGGCATTTGTGAAAAATGCCTGTACCGGACAAATACTACACATGTAAAGGTGAAAACAGAGCAGTGGGAATAAGGGACCTGTCATAAGTCAATGTCAGACGTTACCAATGAGGCAAAATTCACTAATGTACTAGGTCAGGGAGTTACCTCAGTACCCATCCCTAAAGTAATCGATGGCCAAAGGCCTTCAGGCAAGTCTTGCCATTGGAGACTCATTCTGGCCCATGCCTAAATCTGCAGGTCTACAGGGAGTGGACCTGGTGCCACAGTAGCATAGCCACAATGAGTCCACCCCAGCCTGGCCTATGTCCCAAACTGGGAGATACATATGACAGGCCCTGGTCTCTGCAGGCTTAGCACACAGAACCTACATGAAACTTGTATTTCCATCATTTCCATGCATGACAGTACATCATGTGCCCATCCTCTATGTAGGTTGTGGCTTGTGTGAAACTCTGAAGGGCACAGTGATTTTTACATGGTTCTCATACAACAGTTTTCTAAGGCCAGATGTGGGCTGTGTTCTGTGGAACTATACACGTTGCTTACAATATCCTCAAATGGCTCAACCTGTATACATACTGTATGCTGTGATGTATGTATATATCATTTGACAACAACAACCATCATAGTCAAACATATGTCATTGTATGGCTATAAAATCTCCTTGTCTAGATATATGAACGCAGTACAAGGAGGATTTAGGCATTATCTCACATCACATAACACAATGTCAATGTGAAATACATGGAGTACTTTTCTCCAGTATCTGCACCATGTATATCCCATGTATGGCACATAATGTGACAAAAGGCACCCAAAAGTCTAACTGGCACACAGAGGCACATTGTAGCTTTGAGGAAGGAAAGGAAGGTGTTGAGCAGAGTCAAATGTGCCTATGAGGTTCTTACCTGCTCCTCTGGTGAGCCATAGAGCTGACCACACAGGGAAAGGATCTCCTCAACAAGCCTCTCCAACTCCTCAGGAGTGAAGGCAGGTGCCCTTTCACCTGCTTAGCCTGACATTAGTGCTCCCAGAGGCGGCACACAGCAGCTGAAGAGGTGGGGGTGTTGATGGCAACAGTGTCAGGAGTCAAGTGAGTGAATTTGCAAAACGTGGAGTACATGTATGCCACACACGCGGTCATCACTGCCAATGCCCCCAGCCAGTGGCCCCTGACTGTCACAGGCAACAACATTAGCCTATGGCTGTGCCCGCCATGGTTGGAACTGCCCCTCTGTGCAATCAAGTTCCAGGCAGACATGGGCGGTTCCTCATGTTTACTGAAGGAGGTCAGGCATCCGCCATTTTGGTAGTTGGAAATACAGTATTGGGCCCTGATAAATGTGTCACAAGACTAAAATATGTGTCAGGTCATCAAGAACATTTTAAAGCAGCCTTATTGTTTAGATTCTACTACACAATCACCAATGTAGTGTGTTGCTGGGCACAGATGGCATATTACAGCGGTTGACAGTGCTCTGCTGCTGACAGTATTTT
This sequence comes from Pleurodeles waltl, assembly GCF_031143425.1. Taxonomy (NCBI): domain Eukaryota; kingdom Metazoa; phylum Chordata; class Amphibia; order Caudata; family Salamandridae; genus Pleurodeles; species Pleurodeles waltl. The sequence goes on along the minus strand of NC_090445.1, from coordinate 1,472,565,240 downwards.
TGGTGGTCAGAACAGACTGTTGGATTTTGAGGGTCATTTGAGTAGCAGATAGTTTGGTATTGTCCAAATCCATGTTTTGGACACATGTGTTGACAACCGTGTGGGGTCACATATGACCCTTGTGTCGTTCACAGCTGTGATGTGTACTGGGTGTAATGTATTTCAATCAGAAATGCTTTGTTACATAAGTTTGTTGCAATACATCATGTATATGGATGTGGACACAGTGACTAATGCTCCAGGTCATGTATTTTTACAAAACGTACCCTGGGAGAGAGAGGAGGCGACAACCTCCAGTGTACCGTCCATTGCCAGACCTTCAAACCATGAAACAACGTCACATCATCAAGTAGTACCATCTGAATTGGCAAAACCATTGTGAATTTATGTTGTCAGTTAGAGCCAGATCTGATGCCTGAAAACACAAATTCAACATGCATACCACCCATTGTTCAACTCATGGCAGTATTACACATCCTGGCCACAGGGTCTTTCGAACATACAGTGGCCATATCTGATGGAATGTCCCAACCTATGTTCAGTGGTGTGTTCAGAGCTTTGCTATCAGCAATGATGAGACACATTAACAGCTATATCAGGTTCCCCAGAAGTCAGGATTTAGCCAATGTCATGGTTGACTTCTACAGTTTTGCTCGCCTCTGACATGTGGTGGGAGACATTGATGGTTTCCTTGGTGCCACCGCGGGCCAGTGAACAAGTCTATCGCAACAGGAAGCACTTACATTCTATCAATGGGCAAGTTGTCTGGTAGTCGGATTTCTACATCTCAAACTCCTGTGCCTGGTACCTTGGTACAGCCCATGATTCCTTTGTAGTGTGGAACAGCACTATACTCCAGCTGATGTTACAATTGCAAATAGGGAGGGTCTGGCTGGTTGGTAAGTCACATCTGTCAAGATTTTGTGTGTTTAATGGCAGGTGGTACATTCATGAAGAGAGTGACTAATTGTTGCACTTATATCTGATTCCTAAACAGGAGACTCAGCATAACTGAACTGTCTTTGATTATTAAGACCGCTGAGGAATCCAACTACACCAGGGAAAGTCTGCTTTCATGAGCCCATGGAAGAACACAGTGGGCAGTGGAGCGGGCTTTTGGTGTCCTGAAGGCCAGATTTTGATGTCTGGACAGCACTGGGGGAGCCCTCCTTTACTCACCAGGGAAAGTGTGCTAGATCACAGTAGCATGCTGAATGCTCCATAAAATCACCCTGCAGAGGAATATCTCTTACATTCCAGAGGAAAGAGAGCCTGCGATGTAACCGGGTGAGAATCCTGAAATACCAAATTAAGATGATAGTGATGAAGAGAAAGGAGCTGACTTCCAACAAGATCTCATTGACAGTTTCTTCTTATGAGTGTACATATATCAGGAGATGTCATGACTTACTGTACAATGAACTGTACTTGTTACAATGTGTGGAGCTAACTCTTGGAAATAGTTAGGGAGCTGATGCGCCAGTAAAATCAGCCAACGGGTGTTTGATGAGGTAGCTTTTGACACATCCACATCTTGATGATGTTTATTTGTTTGTGTCAAATTTATTGTAATGTACTTTGTTCACCTGATGCTTGCTATGTGACTTGTGCCATATGTATGGTTTCATACCTATACTCTTTGTTTTGTTCTTTGTACAGGTTCCTTCACCATGACAGCTTCATGTGGTCACTTCAGAGTTGTGACATTGCAGATATGTGATGCTGTTCGGACATACAAAGTATATATGGATTGTTCCTGGGAATGTAGGTCACAGACCTTGTGTATACAAGACCTGTGCCACGACATCTTGCACAGTGATAGGATGGGAGTTTGGAAGACTCCATTGGACTTTTTCTTTGTTGTGTGGTGGCCCTAATGAAATATCTGTGTCATCATGGTGTAAGAAAATATGTAGTCCTAGTTTCCCTTCGAATTGGCTAAACACTCTTTTTGTATGAACTGTATGTAGCTGTTGATGTGTTTCATCGTTGTAGGCCAAAGTGCCTGTGGCACATACTGACATTTGTTTGTGTCATACCACCAGATGCAGAACCACTGGATTCTAATGACACATTGATCAGCAACTGTTGTACTGCCATCTGTCTGAGTCTTGTATTATACGATGTTGGATTACTTTTGTCTTTTTCACCATTTGCCTAATCTATAGGACAATGTATGGTAAATCGCTTCCTTCCATGGTCTGGAGGTCTGTACCTGTGAACTTGATCATTTACCCAGTATGATTCAATCATGTATGATTTACTATGTTTCAGACATATTGACAGCCTATGCGCTGAACAATGTAATACAATTTCTTCTTTGACAAGATACTTGTATGCATGTGTTTGTGTGGAATGGTTGTAATCCTGAGCTGGATACTGTGTACATACAACGTATCCCTGCATGCACAGGTACCTTATGTCTTCATTGTATGGTTCACATGGTCTGACATATCTACATGGCTAAATGTGAAATTTAAGAAAGCAGACAATGAATTTGTGATGGGTGAATTTATTGGAATTTTACTACATACAAAGATGTTTGTGATAGAAATAAACAAAAATGTAAAGTGAAAGGGTCAGTCATAGTGAGAGAAATCATTACAGTAGATTCCACATCATTGGAAGCCCAAAGTCCAGAGTGCTCCTCCCATTGGAAATGGAATGTGGTTCAGGATCAGTCCACAGAGTGTTTGTGTGACACACAAAGAAGGACATTAGGGAAGAGGTTTATTTCTGGCAAGTGGGTGTCTTCCATCCACACCTCCTGGTTTCTTGCATCGAAGTCCCCACTTGCAAAAATGGGATCATCTGCTACAGAAACAGGGGAAGTATGTGAGAGGTTGTGTCTCTGGCAGGGCCTCCCTTCCTGTGGCTGGTACTGATGTACTTGGGCCTGATGTTGCTGACTCAAAGAAAGGGGAAGATTGGGAGAAAAAAGCCCTGCTGGGGGTTGTATGAATGTCCCTCATCACCCCTGTTAGGGAGGCCATGTGGAACTGTGAGCCTCCATTGTTCACACATGTCCCAATGCATATTCCTCTGCAGCTGCTTAATTTCCCCGGGTTCTGTCAATACCTGGCCCATCACACCCTGGGACTGCTGATATATCCCCAAGACTTGGCTGATGGCGTCATGGTCGTGAGTGGCCCCAATGGCCACAATCTGCTGGCCTTCAGCATTCCTCCCACCAACCCTACCCCCACGAGCCTGTGCCCTTGGCACAGAGTGCCCTCTCCCACTGGGTCCTGGAGCCTTGGTGTCAAGGTTGTTGGTCTGGACCTCAGGATCCAGGACCTGGGGACACAAGATGGAGGAAAAGGTGCTAGGTACACAGATTGAGGGGTGCGTTGTTGCCTGTGATTTAGATGCAACAGGGCTGGAAGGTACTGTTGTGGACACAGTGAGACTCACTGTAGCCATCTTACCAGGTTGCCCAGATGTATCAGGACCATTCTCCACATCCACAAGTCCAGAAGTTTTATTATCACTGAGGGCTTCATGCGGGGGTAGAGTAGTAATCTGATCAGTAGAGGAGGTCTGACCAGAGGCCATGTGATCCTGCCCTGTTGAATAAGAGACTACACTGTTATTGGATGAAGTGTTCCATCTACCTCCAAAGGTTTTGTGTCACAATAAGTAGAAACATTGTCCATTCTTAAGTTGATGGAGTGTGTGTGCTTCCTGTTGCGGTATAGGTGCTCACTTGCAGCAGGTGGCACTATCCAAACATGTGGGCAGTCAATGGCACTAAGCATGTGCGGGAATCCATGAATTTAAAAGAACCCCAGTTTGGTCTCCTGCTGCTTCTGCTATATGTTGGGGAAGCTAATGTGGCGGGGTGTGCGGGAGATGATGGCATCAAGTACATTGAGAAGTAAGGCAGAAAATGAGGGCTGTGAGATCTCGGCAACCAGGGCACCAGTGGTGTGAAAAGAGCCACTTGCCACCATGTGCAGGACAGCTAGCAGCTTGGTCTCTGGAATGATGTGGGGTGTCTGCAAGCTGGTGCCAACTGTGGCTCAATGAGGTGCAGCAGCTGCTGTATGGCTTGCCAGTTTAGTCTGTACCTCCGGATGATGTCATGTTCCCTGAGGCCCTGAAGGGTTATCCTGGTCCTGAATATCCTCTCCTGCCTTCTGCGTTGCCTTTGGGGTCCATGTTGCTGTGGTGTTGGCTGCTGCTGTTGCTCCTGTGCTCTGCGTCTTTGTGCATGTTGCATGAGTACCACCTCCATGTCTTCCTTTTTGAGCTCTGATGTTGCTTGTGTGAGTTTTCCTTAAGTAGTGGTGTGTTTGCCCCATTTTAACGCCTGCCCTGACCCAGGTCGCGGTTGGATAAATATGGGGCACGGGTGCTTGAGTCATTTTTTGAGATGGTTACGCCTACCTTGCATCTCATTGACGCAAGACGGTTTCAAGCATCCAGAAAATGGCGCTGTAGGAAAGTACCATCTTGCCTGGCATGTTACCCCCATTTTTCACTGTATATATGTTGTTTTAGTTGTATGTGTCACTGGGACCGTGTGAACCAGGGCCCCAGTGCTCATAAGTGTGCCTGAATGTGTTACCTGTGTAGTGACTAACTGTCTCACTGAGGCTCTGCTAATCAGAACCTCAGTGTTTATGCTCTCTCATTTCTTTCAAATTGTCACTAACAGCCTAGTGACCAATTTTACCAATTTACATTGGCTTACTGGAACACCCTTATAATTCCCTAGTATATGGTACTGAGGTACCCAGGGAATTGGGGTTCCAGGAGATCCCTATGGGCTGCAGCATTTCTTTTGCCACCCATAGGGAGCTCTGACAATTCTTACACAGGCCTGCCACTGCAGCCTGAGTGAAATAACGTCCACGTTATTTCACAGCCATTTTACACTGCACTTAAGTAACTTATAAGTCACCTATATGTCTAACCTTTACCTGGTAAAGGTTAGGTGCAAAGTTACTAAGTGTGAGGGCACCCTGGCACTAGCCCAGGTGCCCCCACATTGTTCAGGGCCAATTCCCCGGACTTTGTGAGTGCGGGGACACCATTACACGCGTGCACTACATATAGGTCACTACCTATATGTAGCTTCACAATGGTAACTCCGAATATGGCCATGTAACAGGTCTATGATCATGGAATTGCCCCCTCTATGCCATCCTGGCATAGTTGGCACAATCCCATGATCCCAGTGGTCTGTAGCACAGACCCTGGTACTGCCAAACTGCCCTTCCTGGGGTTTCACTGCAGCTGCTGCTGCTGCCAACCCCTCAGACAGGCATCTGCCCTCCTGGGGTCCAGCCAGGCCTGGCCCAGGATGGCAGAACAAAGGACTTCCTCTGAGAGAGGGTGTTACACCCTCTCCCTTTGGAAAATGGTGTGAAGGCAGGGGAGGAGTAGCCTCCCCCAGCCTCTGGAAATGCTTTGTTGGGCACAGATGAGCCCAATTCTGCATAAGCCAGTCTACACCGGTTCAGGGGACCCCTTAGCCCTGCTCTGGCGCAAAACTGGACAAAGGAAAGGGGAGTGACCACTCCCCTGACCTGCACCTCCCCTGGGAGGTGTCCAGAGCTCCTCCAGTGTGCTCCAGACCTCTGCCATCTTGGAAACAGAGGTGCTGCTGGCACACTGGACTGCTCTGAGTGGCCAGTGCCACCAGGTGACGTCAGAGACTCCTTCTGATAGGCTCCTTCAGGTGTTAGTAGCCTATCCTCTCTCCTAGGTAGCCAAACCCTCTTTTCTGGCTATTTAGGGTCTCTGTCTCTGGGGAAACTTTAGATAACGAATGCAAGAGCTCATCCGAGTTCCTCTGCATCTCTCTCTTCACCTTCTGCCAAGGAATCGACTGCTGACCGCGCTGGAAGCCTGCAAAACTGCAACATAGTAGCAAAGACGACTACTGCAACTCTGTAACGCTGATCCTGCCGCCTTCTCGACTGTTTTCCTGGTGGTGCATGCTGTGGGGGTAGTCTGCATCCACTCTGCACTAGAAGCTCCGAAGAAATCTCCCGTGGGTCGACGGAATCTTCCCCCTGCAACCGCAGGCACCAAAAAGCTGCATTACCGGTCCCTTGGGTCTCCTCTCAGCACAACGAGCGAGGTCCCTCAAATCCAGCAACTCTGTCCAAGTGACCCCCACAGTCCAGTGACTCTTCAGTCCAAGTTTGGTGGAGGTAAGTCCTTGCCTCACCTCGCTAGACTGCATTTCTGGGAACCGCGACTTTTGCAGCTACTCCGGCCTCCGTGCACTTCCGGCGGAAATCCTTTGTGCACAGTCCAACCTGGGTCCACGGCACTCTAACCTGCATTGCACGACTTTCTAAGTTGGTCTCCGGCGACATGGGACTCCTTTGTGTAACTTCGGGTGAGCACCGTTTCACGCATCCTCGTAGTGCCTGTTTCTGGCACTTCTCCGGGTGCTACCTATTGCTAAGAGGGCTCCTTGTCTTGCTCGACGTCCCCTCTACCTTCTGGTCCAATTTGCGACCTCCTGGTCCCTCCAGGGCCACAGCAGCATCCAAAAACGCCAACTGCACGATTTGCAGCTAGCAAGGCTTGTTGGCATTCTTTTGGCAGGAAAACACTTCTGCACAACTCTCCACGGCGAGTGGGATCAGTCCACCAAAGGGGAAGTCTCTAGCCCTTTTTGTTCTTGCAGAAACCGCAGCTTCTTCTGTCCAGTAGAAGCTTCTTTGCACCCGCAGCTGGCATTTCCTGGGCATCTGCCCATCTCCGACTTGCTTGTGACTTTTGGACTTGGTCCCGTTGTTCCACAGGTACTCTAGATTGGAAATCCACAGTTGTTGCATTGTTGGTTTGTGTCTTTCCTGCATTATTCCTCTAACACGACTTCTTTGTCCTTAGGGGAACTTTAGTGCACTTTGCACTCACTTTTCAGGGTCTTGGGGAGGGCTATTTTTCTAACTCTCACTATTTTCTAATAGTCCCAGCGACCCTCTACAAGGTCACATAGGTTTGGGGTCCATTCGTGGTTCGCATTCCACTTTTGGAGTATATGGTTTGTGTTGCCCCATCCCTATATTTCCCCATTGCATCCTATTGTAACTATACATTGTTTGCACTGTTTTCTAAGACTATACTGCATATTTTTGCTATTATGTATATATATCTTGTGTATATTTCCTATCCTCTCCCTGAGGGTACACTCTAAGATACTTTGGCATATTGTCATAAAAATAAAGTACCTTTATTTTTAGTATAACTGTGTATTGTGTTTTCTTATGATATTGTGCATATGACACTAAGTGGTACTGTAGTAGCTTCACACGTCTCCTAGTTCAGCCTAAGCTGCTCTGCTAAGCTACCATTATCTATCAGCCTAAGCTGCTAGACACCCTATACACTAATAAGGGATAACTGGGCCTGGTGCAAGGTGCAAGTACCCCCTGGAACTCACTACAAGCCAGTCCAGCCTCCTACATTGGTTGAGCAGTGGTGGGATAAGTGCTTTGAGACTACTTACCACTCTTGTCATTGTACTTTTCATTAGAGAAAAATATACAAAACAAGGTCAGTGTATATACACATAGCCAAAAAGTTTTGCATTTCCTCTTTTCACTCTTTTCTAAGTGCTGAAAAGTACTTCTAAACTTTCAAAAAGTTCTTAAAAGTTTAAAAAGTTTTTTTCTGTCTTTCCAAAAAGTTCTGAAAACTTTTTTCTCTTTTTCTATCACTTTAACTCTCTCTAAAAATGTCTGGCACAGGCCAAAATGTTGATCTGTCCAAACTTCCATATGATCACCTTAGCTGGAAAGGAGCAAGGAGTCTCTGCATAGAGAGAGGTTTGAGTGTAGGGAAGAATCCTTCCTTGGAACTGTTACTTAACATGCTTAGAGAACAAGATAAGGCTATAGGTGCCCCATCTGTTGAAAAAGTACCTAATAGTTCCCAATCTGATTCAGGGACTCCCCCAGGAAAAGATTCAGGAAAGAAACTTCCTAGCCTGCCCATTACTAGACAGTCTAGCATAGTTGGTAATGATGATGAGCCACACCATACAAATAGTGTTGTCTCACATCATAGCAAAAGCATTTATTTTCACCATACTGGTAGTAATGTTTCTGTTAGCCAAGCTGTTAGGGTGGCTTCTGTAAGGGACAGGTCTCCTTCTGTTCATTCCCATCATACCTCTGTATCTAGGAATGTCCCTCCCACCAACCCTGATGACAGAATGTTAGAGAGGGAACTCAATAAGTTGAGGGTGGAACAAACCAGACTGAAGCTTAAAAAGCAACAGCTGGATTTGGATAGACAGTCTTTTGAACTAGAGAAGGAAAGACAGAAGTTGGGTTTAGATACCCATGGTGGCAGCAGCAGTATTCCCCATAGTCATCCTGCAAAAGAGCATGATTCCAGGAATCTGCACAAGATAGTTCCCCCTTATAAGGAGGGGGATGACATTAACAAGTGGTTTGCTGCACTTGAGAGGGCCTGTGTTGTACAGGATGTCCCTCAAAGGCAGTGGGCTGCTATCCTATGGCTATCATTTAGTGGAAAAGGTAGGGATAGGCTCCTTACTGTGAAAGAAAATGATGCTAATAATTTCCAAGTTCTTAAGAATGCACTCCTGGATGGTTATGGCTTAACCACTGAACAATACAGGATAAAGTTCAGAGAGACCAAAAAGGAGTCTTCACAAGACTGGGTTGATTTCATTGACCATTCAGTGAAGGCCTTGGAGGGGTGGTTACATGGCAGTAAAGTTACTGATTATGACAGCCTGTATAACTTAATCCTGAGAGAGCATATTCTTAATAATTGTGTGTCTGATTTGTTGCACCAGTACTTGGTGGACTCTGATCTGACCTCTCCCCAAGAATTGGGAAAGAAGGCAGACAAATGGGTCAGAACAAGGGTGAACAGAAAAGTTCATACAGGGGGTGACAAAGATGGCAACAAAAAGAAGGATGGTAAGTCTTCTGACAAGGGTGGGGACAAATCTAAAAATGAGTCTTCATTAGGCCCACAAAAACACTCTGGTGGGGGTGGTGGGCCCAAATCCTCTTTTAATCAGAACAAGGAAAAGAAACCATGGTGCTATTTATGTAAAATAAAAGGCCATTGGACAACAGATCCCAGTTGTCCAAAGAAAAGCACCAATGCTCCTACCACTACAACCCCTACTGCTACCCCTAGTGTCCCTACTAATAGCAGTGGTGGTGGGAGCAAACCTACTAATAGCCAATCCAAGGGAGTAGCTGGGCTCACTATTGGTAACTTAGTTGGGGTTGGGCTTGTTAGGGAGGCCACAGAGGCTGTGTTAGTCTCTGAGGGGGCTATTGATTTAGCCACCTTAGTTGCTTGTCCCCTTAATATGGATAAGTACAAGCAGCTACCCCTAATAAATGGTGTTGAGGTTCAGGCCTACAGGGACACTGGAGCCAGTGTGACTATGGTCATAGAGAAACTGGTCCACCCTGAACAACACCTACTTGGTCACCAGTACCAAGTAACCGATGGTCACAACAACACACTTAGCCACCCCATGGCTGTTGTTAATCTCAACTGGGGGGGGGGTTACTGGTCCAAAGAAAGTTGTGGTAGCCACAGATTTACCTGTAGACTGTCTACTAGGAAATGATTTGGAGACATCAGCTTGGTCAGATGTGGAGATGGAGGCCCATGCAGCAATGCTGGGCATCCCAGGGCATATTTTTGCTTTGACAAGGGCTCAGGCCAAAAAGCAAAAAGGACAGGGAAGCTTGGTTCCTGGAACAATGGACCAAGTGCTCCATAAAGCTAGGGCTAGTAGAAGCAAACCACTTCCTACTATCCCTCCCTGCACAGTGGATTCTACTTCTGAGGAAGAAGAATTCCCTCCCTGTGCAGAACCTATACCAGAGGAGCTTGAAGCAGACACTGCTGAGCTTTTGGGTGAAGGGGGGCCTGCCAGAGAGGAGCTGAGTGTGGCACAGCAAACCTGTCCCACATTAGAGGGTCTAAGACAGCAAGCTGTCAAACAGGCTAATGGGGATGTCAGTGACTCTCACAGAGTTTACTGGGAGGACAACCTCTTGTACACTGAGCATAGGGATCCTAAACCTGGAGCTGCCAGGAGATTAGTGATTCCTCAGGAGTACAGAAAGTTCCTCCTAACTCTTGCCCACGACATTCCCCTAGCTGGGCATCTAGGACAAATGAAAACTTGGGACAGGCTTGTCCCCTTGTTTCATTGGCCTAGGATGTCTGAGGACACAAAATAATTTTGTAAGTCCTGTGAAACCTGTCAAGCCAGTGGCAAGACAGGTGGCACCCCAAAGGCACCCCTTATCCCACTGCCTGTGGTTGGGGTTCCCTTTGAAAGGGTAGGGTTGACATAGTTGGCCCCCTTGACCCTCCTACTGCTTCAGGCAATAGGTTTATCTTGGTGGTAGTGGACCATGCCACAAGATATCCTGAAGCTATTCCTTTAAGGACCACTATAGCACCTGCAGTGGCAAAGGCCCTCCTGGAAAATTTTCCAGGGTGGGCTTCCCAAAGGAAGTAGTATCAGACAGGGGAAGCAATTTCATGTCTGCATACTTAAAGGCCATGTGGAAGGAGTGTGGTGTAACTTACAAGTTCACAACACCCTATCATCCACAAACAAATGGACTGGTGGAGAGATTTAATAAAACTCTCAAAGGCATGATTATGGGTCTCCCTGAAAAACTCCGCAGGAGATGGGATATCCTTCTACCATGCCTCCTTTTTGCCTACAGGGAGGTACCCCAGAAAGGAGTGGGCTTCAGCCCCTTTGAACTTCTTTTTGGACACCCTGTTAGGGGTCCACTCACACTTGTAAAGGAGGGTTGGGAACAACCTTTAAAAGCTCCTAAGCAGGATATTGTGGATTATGCACTTGGCCTCAGATCAAGGATGGCTGAGTACATGAAAAAGGCCAGTAAAAACCTTCAGGCCAGCCAAGAGCTACAGAAGCAATGGCATGATCAGAAGGCTGTTTTGGTTCAGTACCAACCAGGGCAGAAAGTGTGGGTCTTGGAGCCTGTGGCCCCAAGAGCACTCCAAGATAAATGGAGTGGCCCCCACACAATTGTTGAGAAAAAGGGTGAAGTCACCTATTTAGTTGACTTAGGCACTGCAAGGAGTCCCCTTAGGGTACTCCATGTAAACCGCCTGAAACCCTACTATGACATGGCTGATCTCACCCTGCTCATGGCAACAGATGAGGGACAGGAAGAAGACAGTGATCCTCTACCTGATCTCTTCTCTTCCACAGAACAAGATGCTCTGGTGGAAGGTGTAGTTTTGGCTGATTGTCTTACTGCTGAGCAGAAAGACAATTGCATAAACCTCTTAGATCAATTCTCTGAACTCTTCTCTACTGTGCCAGGTACCACTTCTTGGTGTGAGCACACTATAGATACTGGAGACAGCTTGCCTGTCAAAAGTAAGATCTATAGGCAGCCTGACCATGTCAGGGACTGCATAAAGCAAGAGGTCCAGAAAATGTTAGAACTAGGAGTGGTTGAGCACTCTGACAGTCCATGGGCTTCTCCTGTGGTACTGGTACCAAAACCCCATTCCAAAGATGGAAAGAAGGAAATGTGGTTTTGTGTAGACTATAGAGGTCTCAACTTGGTAACCAAAACTGATGCTCACCCTATACCCAGGGCAGATGAGCTCATAGATACACTAGCATCTGCCAAGTATCTAAGCACTTTTGATTTGACTGCAGGGTATTGGCAGATCAAATTGTCGGAAGATGCTAAACCTAAGACTGCATTTTCAACCATTGGAGGACATTACCAGTTTACTGTAATGCCTTTTGGTTTGAAAAATGCACCTGCCACTTTTCAGAGGTTGGTGAACACAGTCCTGCAAGGGCTGGAAGCTTTCAGTGCAGCATATTTGGACGATATAGCTGTCTTTAGCTCCAGCTGGGATGATCACCTGGTCCACCAATGGAAAGTTTTGGAGGCCCTGCAAAAGGCAGGCCTCACTATCAAGGCTTCAAAGTGCCAAATAGGGCAGGGTAAGGTGGTTTATCTGGGACACCTTGTTGGTGGGGAACAGATTGCACCACTTCAGGGGAAAATCCAAACAATTATTGATTGGGTTCCCCCTACTACTCAGACTCAGGTGAGAGCCTTCCTAGGCCCCACTGGGTATTACAGGAGGTTCATTAAGAACTATGGCTCCATTGCAGCCCCTCTTAATGACCTCACATCCAAGAAAATGCCTAAAAAGGTATTATGGACAGCAAACTGTCAGAAAGCTTTTGAGGAGCTGAAGCAGGCCATGTGCTCTGCACCTGTCCTGAAAAGCCCTTGTTACTCTAAAAAATTCTATATCCAAACTGATGCATCTGAATTAGGAGTAGGGGCAGTCCTATCACAACTTAATTCTGAGGGCCAGGATCAACCTGTTGCTTTTATTAGTAGGAGGTTGACCCCTAGAGAAAAGCGTTGGTCTGCCATTGAGAGGGAGGCCTTTGCTGTGGTCTGGGCACTGAAGAAGTTGAGGCCATACTTGTTTGGCACTCACTTCATTGTTCAGACAGACCACAAACCTCTACTTTGGCTAAAACAAATGAAAGGTGAAAATCCTAAATTGTTGAGGTGGTCCATATCCCTACAGGGAATGGACTATACAGTGGAACATAGACCTGGGAGTAGCCACTCCAATGCAGATGGACTCTCCAGATATTTCCACTTAGACAATGAAGACTCATCAGGTCATGGCTAGTCTTATTGTCCTTCGTTTGGGGGGGGGGTTGTGTAGGAAAGTACCATCTTGCCTGGCATGTTACCCCCATTTTTCACTGTATATATGTTGTTTTAGTTGTATGTGTCACTGGGACCCTGTGAACCAGGGCCCCAGTGCTCATAAGTGTGCCTGAATGTGTTACCTGTGTAGTGACTAACTGTCTCACTGAGGCTCTGCTAATCAGAACCTCAGTGGTTATGCTCTCTCATTTCTTTCAAATTGTCACTAACAGGCTAGTGACCAATTTTACCAATTTACATTGGCTTACTGGAACACCCTTATAATTCCCTAGTATATGGTACTGAGGTACCCAGGGTATTGGGGTTCCAGGAGATCCCTATGGGCTGCAGCATTTCTTTTGCCACCCATAGGGAGCTCTGACAATTCTTACACAGGCCTGCCACTGCAGCCTGAGTGAAATAACGTCCATGTTATTTCACAGCCATTTTACACTGCACTTAAGTAACTTATAAGTCACCTATATGTCTAACCTTTACCTGGTAAAGGTTAGGTGCAAAGTTACTAAGTGTGAGGGCACCCTGGCACTAGCCCAGGTGCCCCCACATTGTTCAGGGCCAATTCCCCGGACTTTGTGAGTGCGGGGACACCATTACACGCGTGCACTACATATAGGTCACTACCTATATGTAGCTTCACAATGGTAACTCCGAATATGGCCATGTAACATGTCTATGATCACGGAATTGCCCCCTCTATGCCATCCTGGCATAGTTGGCACAATCCCATGATCCCAGTGGTCTGTAGCACAGGCCCTGGTACTGCCAAACTGCCCTTCCTGGGGTTTCACTGCAGCTGCTGCTGCTGCCAACCCCTCAGACAGGCATCTGCCCTCCTGGGGTCCAGCCAGGCCTGGCCCAGGATGGCAGAACAAAGGACTTCCTCTGAGAGAGGGTGTTACACCCTCTCCCTTTGGAAAATGGTGTGAAGGCAGGGGAGGAGTAGCCTCCCCCAGCCTCTGGAAATGCTTTGTTGGGCACAGATGTGCCCAATTCTGCATAAGCCAGTCTACACCGGTTCAGGGGACCCCTTAGCCCTGCTCTGGTGCGAAACTGGACAAAGGAAAGGGGAGTGACCACTCCCCTGACCTGCACCTCCCCTGGGCGGTGTCCAGAGCTCCTCCAGTGTGCTCCAGACCTCTGCCATCTTGGAAACAGAGGTGCTGCTGGCACACTGGACTGCTCTGAGTGGCCAGTGCCACCAGGTGACGTCAGAGACTCCTTCTGATAGGCTCCTTCAGGTGTTAGTAGCCTATCCTCTCTCCTAGGTAGCCAAACCCTCTTTTCTGGCTATTTAGGGTCTCTGTCTCTGGGGAAACTTTAGATAACGAATGCAAGAGCTCATCCGAGTTCCTCTGCATCTCTCTCTTCACCTTCTGCCAAGGAATCGACTGCTGACCGCGCTGGAAGCCTGCAAAACTGCAACATAGTAGCAAAGACAACTACTGCAACTCTGTAACGCTGATCCTGCCGCCTTCTCGACTGTTTTCCTGGTGGTGCATGCTGTGGGGGTAGTCTGCCTCCACTCTGCACTAGAAGCTCCAAAGAAATCTCCCGTGGGTCGGCGGAATCTTCCCCTTGCAACCGCAGGCACCAAAAAGCTGCATTACCGGCCCCTTGGGTCTCCTCTCAGCACGACGAGCGAGGTCCCTCAAATCCAGCAACTCTGTCCAAGTGACCCCCACAGTCCAGTGACTCTTCAGTCCAAGTTTGGTGGAGGTAAGTCCTTGCCTCACCTCGCTAGACTGCATTGCTGGGAACCACGACTTTTGCAGCTACTCCCGCCTCCGTGCACTTCCGGCGGAAATCCTTTGTGCACAGTCCAACCTGGGTCCACGGCACTCTAACCTGCATTGCACGACTTTCTAAGTTGGTCTCCGGCGACGTGGGACTCCTTTGTGTAACTTCGGGTGAGCACTGTTTCACGCATCCTCGTAGTGCCTGTTTCTGGCACTTCCCTGGGTGCTACCTGCTGCTAAGAGGGCTCCTTGTCTTGCTCGACGTTCCCTCTACCTTCTGGTCCAATTTGCGACCTCCTGGTCCCTCCAGGGCCACAGCAGCGTCCAAAAATGCTAACCGCACGATTTGCAGCTAGCAAGGCTTGTTGGCGTTCTTTTGGCGGGAAAATACTTCTGCACGACTCTCCACGGCGAGAGGGATCCGTCCACCAAAGGGGAAGTCTCTAGCCCTTTTTGTTCTTGCAGAAACCGCAGCTTCTTCTGTCCAGTAGAAGCTTCTTTGCACCCGCAGCTGGCATTTCCTGGGCATCTGCCCATCTCCGACTTGCTTGTGACTTTTGGACTTGGTCCCCTTGTTCCACAGGTACTCTAGATTGGAATCCACAGTTGTTGTTGCATTATTGGTTTGTGTCTTTCCTGCATTATTCCTCTAACACGACTTCTTTGTCCTTAGGGGAACTTTAGGCAACTTTGCACTCACTTTTCAGGGTCTTGGGGAGGGTTATTTTTCTAACTCTCACTATTTTCTAATAGTCCCAGCGACCCTCTACAAGGTCACATAGGTTTGGGGTCCATTCGTGGTTCGCATTCCACTTTTGGAGTATATGGTTTGTGTTGCCCATATCCCTATGTTTCCCCATTACATCCTATTGTAACTATACATTGTTTGCACTGTTTTCTAAGACTATACTGCATATTTTTGCTATTGTGTATATATATCTTGTGTATATTTCCTATCCTCTCCCTGAGGGTACACTCTAAGATACTTTGGCATATTGTCATAAAAATAAACCTTTATTTTTAGTATAACTGTATATTGTGTTTTCTTATGATATTGTGCATATGACACTAAGTGGTACTGTAGTAGCTTCACACGTCTCCTAGTTCAGCCTAAGCTGCTCTGCTAAGCTACCATTATCTATCAGCCTAACTGCTAGACACCCTATACACTAATAAGGGATAACTGGGCCTGGTGCAAGGTGCAAGTACCCCTTGGAACTCACTACAAGCCAGTCCAGCCTCCTACAGGCGCACACTGGGATATTTTGACGTTAGACGGGTCTAGCGTCAAAATCTAAATATGGTGTTAAGTTTGCGCCAAATTAGCGTAAAAAAATGACGCTAATCCGGCGCAAAGGGAGTATCTCCTTTTTTAAACCCTCAAATATTCTAAAATGTTCTTACAGTTTAGGTAAAACACGTTACCCAATTTTTAAATTACACTAGTGGGCCATTTGATACTGTACAATTATATGACATACTCCCAAAGCGTAAGCATGGAGTGCACTTGGGTATCTTCTGATGACTATATGGATGTTGGATAGATGAGCAATGGTAGCATTCCTCCAACCTTGTAGTACTGAAGCATGTGCTATCATTAGTAGCTTATTATCTGCTCTTCCTTGTACTATCTTGTTTATCTCGCTTGTCATCAAATCAAAAATAACATCACAATACATTTGAAGTATATTAGCATGTTGCATCAGTTGACGGCAGATCAAGACAAAAGGCATGAGTATAAAAATACTTTCCAGTTCTTCACCAGTGAGTAAGATACTTCTACCACTGTTAGTAGTGTGTTTCTCATTACAAGACCCCTCTGGTTACATAATTATTGAGGTATTAAAATGTTGGGTCAAAAAGACCATTAACTATGATACCTACTTTATATTTGCCCAATGTAAATCGTGAACAAATCAAAACCTATCAAATAAAACTTTTAAATATTGTAAATAACAATGACAAAGAGGATATAAAAACACATAGGCCCATATTTATACTTTTTGACGCTAAACTGCGCTAACGCAGTTTAGCGTCAAAAAATTTAGCGCCGTCTAACGCCATTCTGAAGCGCCATGCGGGCGCCGTATTTATGGAATGGCGTTAGCCGGCGCTAGCAGACCGGCGCTGCCTGGTGTGCGTGGAAAAAAACCACGTAGACCAGGCAGCGCCGGCGTAGGGGGAAAATGGCGTTAGGGCGTCTTAAAATGGGGCAAGTCAGGTTGAGGCAAAAAAATCGCCTCAACCCGATTTGCGCCATTTTTTTCGACGCCCAGACGCCATTTAAATGACTCCTGTCTTAGTAAAGACAGGAGTCATGCCCCCTTGCCCAATGGCCATGCCCAGGGGACTTCTGTCCCCTGGGCATGGTCATTGGGCATAGTGGCATGTAGGGGGGCACAAATAAGGCCCCCCTATGCCACCAAAAAAAATTAAAAATTATAACAAATTATACTTACCTGAACTTAACTGAATGTCCCTGGGGTGGGTCCCTCCATCCTTGGGTGTCCTCCTGGGGTGGGCAGGGGTGGCAGGGGGGGTCCCTGGGGGCAGGGGAGGGCACCTGTGGGCTCATTTTGAGCCCACAGGCCCCTTAACGCCTACCCTGACCCAGGCGTTAAATAGTGGCGCAAATGCGGGGTTTTTTGACCCGCCAACTCCCCGGCATGATTTTTGCCCGGGAGTATAAATACGACACATTTGCGTCGCCGTCATTTTTTTAGACGGGAACGCCTTCCTTGCATCTCATTAACGCAAGGAAGGCGTTCACGCAAATAAATGACGCTATTTGCCCATACTTTGGCGCTAGACGCGTCTAACGCCAAAGTATAAATATGGCGTTAGTTTTGCGCCGAATTTGCGTCGAAAAAAACGACGCTAATTCGGCGCAAACGGACGGGCCATAATATCAATCAACCTGTCTCCAAAGTAAAACCCTACGAAAATATAATAAATCAACAAACACATTCATGACAAAGCATTAAATAATCTCTAAATATATACTTCTTGAAAAAATACTTATACCCTACTTAGCATTTTCACAATATGCCAAAAACAATTAAACTGCCCAGTCATATTAAAATTAAAAACTGAAAGCAAATCAGAACAGAGGAATAATTCACAAACCAAAGAAACAACAAAACTACGATTTGTGTGCCTTACCCTACAAAGATGTTAAATGCCTGCCCATATTGATCCAAATAACTCCAGAAAACTGTAACTGATACAACTCGTGAACAGTTCATTTACTTTTTCATAAGTGAACAAATAGGCTAAATATAGTATTCATACTTTTTTTCCAATTCTCAGGGGCTGGCAAAAAAGGAAAAAAATCCAGTAAAGCAAATCTCTAAAAAAGGGAACGCACAAACTGTGAAGCAACCAACATGAAAGCAGTGAATCAGTTCAATCAACACATAGAAAGATCTATTTAGTCTCAGTTATATCTAAAATTAAATACAGAAACTGTGCTCAATGAAGCTACTTTCAGAGATCCATAAAGAACAATCCCTGCTCACATACGTAATCTACACGTACAGCGAAGAATGTAGAACAAAATACCTTAACAACTGAAAACGTACAAAATATTATTCCAGTGGTTTCAATAGGAGGGACATCACTGTAAATGACGTAGTTGAAAATACAGCTGAGTATTATTACCCCATCACCAATAACCTTTCCAAAGATAGACATCCCTGAACATCAAGCTGTACACCACATTAACGAGGATTTCCAATTACATGCCAACCACAACAATGAGAAAAGACTGATAATATTTATTACTGCAAAAAACAAAAAAACACAAGCACAATACCTCATATGACTCATGTATGAAACATTTAAAACATGCCCAACTCCTACGTACAAGCTATACACCAACTATGGACCATTGCAAAAAAAACACCATGGGGGTCATTATGACCCTGGCGGAAGGCGGTGAAGCGGCGGTAAGACCGCCAACAGGCTGGCGGTCTTTCCTCAGCGTATTATGGCCATGGCGGTTACCGCCATGGTCATCCGCCGGTTCTCCGTTCTGCCCGCCAGGGTGGAGATGACTGCCGGGCTGGAGACCTGGGTCTCCAGCCCGGCGGCCGTCACTATACCGCTGGCGGTATTTTGACCCGGCTTACCGCTGTGGATTTCCAGCGGTTGGAACCACCATGAAATCCATGGCAGTAAGCACTATCAGTGCCAGGGAATTCCTTCCCTGGCACTGATAGGGGTCTCCCCCACCCCCCCCACCCCGACTCCCTCCCCTACACCCCCCACTACCCCTGTCACCCACCAAAGGTGGCAGGGCCCCCCTCCCCACCCCGACCCCCAACATTACAGAACTCACACACACCCGACACGCACGCAGGCACCACCAACACACACCCACCGACATACATGCCTACATCCACACACACAGTCCGACACGCACACCCACATACAAACTTACACGCACACATCCATACAGACATACCCACAGACATACACGCACTCATTCCCAATACACGCAACACCCCCGCAAGCATACACGCACTCACACACCCCCTCTAAATACACAGACGCACACCCCCATGCACCCACACAACACACAACACCCCCGCCCCCTCCCCTAACGGACGATCGACTTACCTGTTCCGTCGATCCTCCGGGAGGGGATGAGAGCCATGGGGGCTGCTCCGTCGACACCACACCGCCAACAGAAACACTGCGACGCTGAATCATAGGACGTGATTCGGTGGGCGGTGTTCTGTTGGCGTGGCGGTGAATGTGGAGCAACCTCCACTTCCCCGCCGCCCGCCAGTATGGCTGTTGGCGGCTCTCCGTCGGAAAAAAAACGGAGAGCAGCCAACAGTCATAATACGCCGAGCGGCAAACCGCCACTACTGGCGGTCTTCCACACGGCGGTACCTCGACGGTCTTGTAAAAAGACCGCCGAGGTTGTAATGACCCCCCATATCTCCCATATATGTACTACTCCCAAACAAACAAAACATAACTTACATTTTAACTACTGAAGGTAGTCAAAGAAAAAAACAACTATTCTCCAAATAAAATAGTCACAGACTTTGGATTTGCCATGAAGCACACAATAGCAAAGGATTAGCCAAACAGGCAAATACAAGATAATTATTTCCACTACAACAGAGTGATATGGCACTACCTTAAAAAATCAATACTAATTATAGATTACTCTACAAACAGCACATTCCAATTCCAGCTAAAACAATTATGTAGGGCCTCATTATGAGTTTTGTGGTCTTATGACCACCAAACTCGTGGTGGCGGTCAGACCACAACACTTTGAGGGGCCGACCGAAAGATTACAATCCTGACAGTCGGACATCCAGGGGAGCGCTGCCACTGCCAGGATCACAGATCCTGATGGGGTGGCAGAGGTGGGACTCATGGTCAGCCACGGCAGTGCCCATGGTAGCACCACCATGCTGATCATAAGTCCCCTTTCTGCCAGCCTTTCATTGCCGGCTTAACCACCATGGAATGCCTGGCCAAAAGCAAGTGGTGCGGCCCACAGAGGGGGCACCTGCACTGCCCATGCCCAATGCATGGGCAGTGCCAGGCCCCCCTGCCAGCACCCTTGGAATGCGCACTGTCAGCTCTGCAGACAGCGTGTATTTCGAGGGTGCTGTTGTGCAATGGTATTGGCTTCGGCTCCCGAGGCTTATGACGTGGCATTGTTTCTGCTGGGCTGAAAGGTCTCATCCCCGCGACTTTGACGGTCTGGGTGTCCGACCGCCAAAGTCATAACGAGGCCCTTATTCTGGCTTTGTACCACCTCAAGAATTGACTAGATGTTAGAACCTATTAATAGAAGAAAAGTTAAACCAACTCCTAGATTACTTTTAGGGTCATGCATTACTGTATGCACCACTCAGGACATGGATACCAAGCCATGTTTCACATAGAGTGGTGTGACATATAAGACAACACCCTAAACAAACTGTCCAACGCCAACAATGCAGCAGATACTAGCACAATTCACTCCAAGCTACTTTAGGCACAAAGCATCCCAAACTATACCCATTCATAGCAATTGTCCAAAAAGAACAGATATCAAGAATCCAGGAATAAACACGAATCCAGCGATTTTAAAACCAACACTATGTAAACAAGTACAATACTTGCACAAAATCCAATTAAAAAATACTTTCATTCACATAAACACCCTATTATAAATAAAATGGAGCAACAAACCAATTGCAAAAATTGTAAAAATAATAATGAAAATGCCATATTACCAACAGTAAAGCCAATGCAGAGGAGGGGCAACATGTGCATTTCATCATTTGGAGGCCTAGCTGAGTGTGATAGAGGCAAACACACAACTTTGTTGTATCTGTATCTGCAGTCCCATGCATCCTGGGGGCTCCACCATGGACCCCCAGCACTGCCAAACCAACTCTCTGAGGTTTCCACTGCAGCCCCAGCTGCTGCCACCTCACAAACAGGTTTCTGCCCTCCTGGAGACTGAGCAGCTCAATCCCAGGAAGGCAGAAGAATGCATTTCCTTTGGGAGGAGAGTGTTACACCCTCTCCCTTTGGAAATAGGTGTTACAGATTTGGGAGGGGTAGCCTCCCAGAGCCTCTTGAAATGCATTGAAGGGCAGAATCCCTGCTCTGGCACGAAACTGGACAAAGGACCACTCCCCTGTCCATCACAACCCCAGGGGTGGTGCCCAGAGCTCCTCCAGGGTGTCCCTGGTGTTAGCCATCTTGGATTCTAAGGTGTAAGGACACTCTGGAGGCCTCTGAGTGGCCAGTGCCAGTAGGTGACGCCAGAGACCCCTCCTGATAGGTGCATACCTGGGTAGGTTGCCAATCCCCCTCTCAGGGCTATTTAGGTTCTCTCCCCTGGGGGATTCCTCACATTCAGCTTGCAAGACTCCTCCAGGAATCCTCTGCATCTTCTGCTTCAGTTTCTGACCATTGGATCAACCGCAGAATGCTCCAGGAACCGCTGTAACTGCAACAAAGTATCCAGGATGACTCATGTGACCTGCAACTTCAGCTCCAGCCAGCATTTGCAACAATTTCCAAGGTGTGCACACTCTGAGGAATGTCTGTCTTCATTCTGCACCAGAAGAACCAAAGCAATCTCCCATTGAGTGATGGAGTCACTTCCCTGCTTTTGCAGGCACCCTTCTGCGGCAACCACTGGTACTCTGAGACTCCTCTCCTGGCAATGAGCATGCTCCCTGGAACATAGGTGGTGGACCAACGTGATCCAGACTGTCCTAAAGTCCAGCTGTCCAAATTGGGTGGAGGTAGGAGCTTGCCTCCCCGTGCTGCGACTGTACCCCTGTGCATCGCATCATCAACAGCTCCTTGGGCTTCTGTGCACTTCTTCCAAGAATCGTTCGTGCACAGTGTAGCCCAGGTCCCAGCACTCCATCCTGTGACACACAACTCGCTGCATTGTTCTCCGGCGACGTGGGACCTTCCTTTGTTGTGCTGTGACAACCACATCTTCTTTGTCCCCATGTCCTGGTACTCCTGTGGGAGCAGCCTGGTCTTCTGTGGGCTCTCTGAAGTGCTGAGACTCCCCTCTGTCTCCTCAGTCTGAATTGAGACCAACCTGTCCCTCCTGGGTCCAGGCAGCTCCATTTTGACGCAACCACGTATTTGCGTGAACCAAGGCCTGTTGGTGGAATCCAGCGATGCAAAAAGCCTGCATTCATCAACTCGATGTGGGACATCTCCTGCACCACGCACGAACCCGCAGCCATCTTCTTTGGTGCTCTTCTGTACTCTTCTTCTTACCAGAGAATCCACTTTTTCACCATCTTCTAGGTTGGCCAGGGCTCCTGTCCTTCTTGGAATCTTCTGCAACTTCTGGACTTGGTCTTCTCTCTTCACAGGTGTTCAGGCCCAGGAATCCACTGATTGCAGTCTTGCTTAGTTTTTGCAAAATCTCTTATCACGACTTGTAGTGTGTCCTGAGCAAACTTGCAGTACTTTACTTATACTTTCCTGGGCTCTGGGATGGGGTACATTACTTAGCTTTGGTGTTTTCCTACACTCCCAGGACCCCTCTACACACTACTCATGTCTAGGGGGGAATCTGTGATTCGCATTCCTCTTTCTTAGTATATGGTTTGTGTTGCCCCTATGCCCATTGCATTTATTGTATTTTCTATTCTTTGCACTATTCTATGACTGTTTGCTTTCCTGATTTTGGTTCTAGTGTATATATTGTGTATAAAGCTTACCTCCAGAAGGAGTATTGCCTCTAAGATATTTTTGGCCTTGTGTCACTAAAATAAAATACCTTTATTTTTGGTAACACTGAGTATTTTTCTTTTATTGTGTATGAGTACTGTGTAACTAAAGTGGTATTGCAGGAGCTTTGCAGGTGTCCTAGTTCAGCCTAAGCTACTCTGCTACAGCAACCTCTAGACAGCGTAAGCTGCTAGAACACTGCCTACATTTCACTAATAAGGGATAACTGGACCTGGTATAAGTTGTAAGTACCTTGGGTACCCACTACAAACTGTGTCAGCCCCCTACATTGCCCCACTTAATGACCTCACTTCAAAGAAAATGTCAAAGAAAGTAATATGGATAGCCAGCTGTCAAAAAGCTTTTGAGGAGCTTAAGCAGGCTATGTGTACCGCAGCAGCCCTGAAAAGCCCAAAGTATTCTAAGAAGTTCATTGTCCAGACAGATGCTTCTGAGGTAGCGGTTGGGGCAGTGTTATCACAACTAAACTGAGAGGGCCAGGATCAACATGTTGCTTTTATCAGTAAAAGATTGACACCTAGAGAAAAGCATTGGCCAGTCATATAAAGGGAGGCCTTTGCTGTGGTCTGGTCCCTGAAGAAGCTAAGGGCCAGATGTAGGAAGCCTTTTGCGCGTCGCAAACTGCGAAAAACGCAGTTTGCGACGCGCAAAAGGGCTAACGCGATGCACAACCTCAAATTGCGAGTCGGTACCGACTCGCAATTTGAGGCTGCGACTCGCAAATAGGAAGGGGTGTTCCCTTCCTATTTGCGACCGCATCGCCATGCTGAGTTGCTTTGTGACCGCGAATGCGGTCGCAAACCAACTCGCAGTTACCATCCACTTGAAGTGGATGGTAACTCATTTGCAAAAGAGAAGGGGTCCCCATGGGACCCCTTCCCCTTTTTGAATGTCAAAAAAAAAAAAAAATTCAGAGCAGGCAGTGGTCCTATGGACAAATGCCTACTCTCAAAAAACCGAAACCAAATGGTTTCGGAAGTTTTTCTTTGTGCAGCTCGTTTTCCTTTAAGGGAAACAGGCTGCAAAAATAAAATAAAAACTGCTTTATTAAAAAAGCAGTCACAGACATGGTGGTCTGCTGTCTGAGACACCTTTCTGCATTTCGGTTTACGAGTTGCAATTTGCGAGTCGCTGTGACTCACAAATTGCAAGTCACAAAAATCTACCTACCTACATCTGGCCCTAAGATCCTACTTGTCTGGGACTCCCTTCATAGTTCAGACAGACCACAAACCTCTCTTATGGTTAAAACAAATGAAAGGTGAAAACCCTAAATTGTTGAGGTGGTTCATTTCCCTACAGGGTATGAACTTTACAATGGAACATAGACCCGGGAGTAACCACTCCAATGCAGATGGACTCTCCAGATATTTCCACTTAGACACTGAAGACTCATCTGGGCAAGGTTAGTCTTATTGTCACTCACGGAGGGGGGGGGTTGTGTAGGTAAGTACCCTCTTTTTGACATGTTACCCCAATTTCTGCCTGATGTCCGTGTTTTTTTTTCTGTGTCACTGGGACCATGCTAGTCAGGACCCCAGTTTTTAATGTTTATGGCCTGCTTGTCAGTATGTTTCACTGTTTTCTAAATTGTCACTGGAGTCCTGCTAATCGGGACCCAGGTGCTCATGCTCTCTCTGTTTCCAAATTTGTCCTTACATACTGGTGCCTGAGTATGTTACTCCGAATTGGCATACTCCACTTATAAGTCCCTAGTATAAAGTACCTAGGTACCCAGGGCATTGGGGTTCCAGGGGATCCCTATGTGCTGCAGCATTTCTTTTGCCACCCATAGGGAGCCCATGCAAAGGCTTCTACAGGAGTGCCATTGCAATACTATTTCACAGCCATTTTCACTGCATTAGGTCACTTATAAGTCACCTGTATATCATATCTTCCAACCCTGAAAGCTGGGAGCAATGAACCTGTGTGAGGGCACCCCTGCACTAGCAGAGGTGCCCCCCATGTTGTCCAGGCCCATTTTCCCAGACTTTGTGAGTACTGGGATACCATTTTATGCATGCACTGGACATAGGTCAATACCTATGTCCAGCTTCACAATGGTAACCCCGAATAAGGCCATTGTAAGGTGTCTAACAACTGGGAATTGTACCCCAATACTGATTCCAGTATTGGTTTCACAATCCCTCCCCTGTCCATCACCACACCAGGGGTGGTGCCCCAAGCTCCTCCAGAGTGTCCCTTGGTATTGCCTTCTTGGATTTCAAGGTGGTGGGGCACTCTCGGAGCATCTGAGTTGGCCAGTACCAGAAGATGACATCAGAGACCCCTCCTGATACGTGCCGACCTTGTTAGGTGACCAATCCCCCTCATAGGGCTATTTAGGGTCTCTTTTCTGGGTGTTTCTTCGGATATGGATTGCAAGACTCCAGCAGGAACCTTCAGCATCCTTTATTTTGTCTTGTTTCGAAGGAATTGCAGCAAACCCTCCAAGAACTCTACAAACTGCAACAAAGAAGCAAAGATGACTTCGGGAACATTGTAACTTCAGCTTCTGCCAACAACTGCAACTGTTTCCAGGTCATATATCCTTCTAGGGCTGCCTGTCTTCATTCTGCACCAGAAGAACCAAAACAAATTCCTGTGGAGAGCCAGTCACTTCCCTGCTTCAGCATGTATAAGAAAGTAGCCTCTTTCTAGCATGGTTACCCCCACTTTTGGACTGTTTGTGAGTGTGTGTGTCAGTGTGTTTTTACTGTGTCACTGGGATCCTGCTAGCCAGGACCCCAGTGCTCATAGTGAAAACCCTATATGTCAGTGCGTTTTCCTGTCTCACTGGGATCCTGCTAGCCACAACCCCAGTGCTCATAGTTTGTGGCCTAATGTGTGTGTTGTCAGTAGTGCTTAAGTGTGTCACTGAAGATCTGCTAACCAGAACCTCAGTGCTTATGCTCTGTCTGGTTCTTAATTTGTCACTATAGGCTAGTGACTTCATTTACCAATTTCAGTTGGCCACCTGGACCCCCTTATAAGTCCCTAGTACATGGTACCTAGGTACCCAGGGTATTGGGGTTCCAGAAGATCCTTATTGGATGCAGTATTTCCTTTGCCACCCATTAGGAGCTCAGACAAACACTTTCACAGGCCTGCCACTGCAGCCTGCATGAAATAGTGCACACACTATCTCACAGCCATTTTCACTGCACTTAAGTAACTTATAAGTCAGTTGGAGACCTTCTGGGAGTTGGCGCCTGAGGGTTCTAGGCCGCAAGATATTTGGGCGCCTTTGCGTGCCTATCTGGAGATTGCTTAAAGTGTGACATGCGCTAGATTCAATTGACACGCATTTGTGGAATGGTTTGTGTCGCCCTGTCTGTAAGAAGATGCGAGCTTTGGGATGTTTGCCAGTGCCGACTTGCCCATTCCAGCCACCTTGCTATATTTATGTTGTTTGTACTTGTTCTTTGCTCCCTGAATGCCGACAGTTATTGTTCATGACCCCTAAAATGTGCTAATTGTGGTTTATTTGTTTGTAACATTGCCGAATTTTGTCCCACTAGAGTCAGGGTCCTTGGGTGATAATGATGTGATAGAAGAGGGGATTGTTATTATTGTTGTACTTTCAAAACGCATAAATAAATATATAAAAAAATAATTTTGTTTAAAAAAAAGTAACTTATAAGTCACCTATATGTCGGACCTTCATTTACTGAAGGCTAGGTGCAAAGTTACTAAGTGTGAGGGCACCCTTGCACTAGCAAAGGTGCCCCCACGCTGTCCAGGGCCAAATCCCCAGACTTTGTGAGTGCGGGAACGCCATTACACGAGTGCACTACATATAGGTCAATACCTATATGTAGCTTCACAATGGTAACTCCGAATATGGCCATGTAAGGTGTCTAAGATCATGGAATTGTCCTCTCATTCTAAATCTGGTAATGGGGAGCCAATTCCATGCATCCTGGGGGCTCCACCATGGACCCCCAGTACTGCCAAACTAGCTCTCTGAGGCTTGCACTGCAGCTACAGCTATGCCACCTCACAGACAGGGTTCTGCCCTTCTGGGGTCTGGACAGCCCAGTCCCAGGAAGGCAGAACAAAGCATTTCCTTTGGAAATAGGTGTTACAGGCTGGGGAGAGGTAGCCTCCCCCAGCCTCTGGAAATGCTTTGAAGGGCACAGATGGTGCCCTCCTTTCATGAGCCAGTCTACACCGGTTCAGGGACCCCTTGTCCCCTGCTCTGGCGGGAAACTGGACAAAGGAAAAGGGAGTGACCACTCTCCTGTCCATCACAATCCTAGGGGTGGTACCCAGAGCTCCTCCAGTGTATCCCAGACTTCAGCCATCTTGCTTTGCAAGGTGTGGGGGAACTCTGGAGGGTTCTGAGTAGCCAGTGCCAGCAGGTGATGTCAGAGACACCTCCTGATAGGTCCTTACCTGATAAGGTAGCCAATCCCCCTCTCAGGGCTATTTAGGGTCTCCCCTGTGGGTTCGCTTCAGATTCTACTTGCAAGTTTCCAGCAGGAATCCTCTGCAACTACTACTTCATCCTCTGACCTCGGATCAACCACAGCCTGCTCCAAGAACCGCTGTAACAGCAACAAGGTATCCACAAGGGATACTTTTCTTCTGCAACTTCAGTTCCAGCCAGCAACTGCAACAGTTTCCATGGTGTGCATGCTCTGAGGACTCCCTGTCTTCACCGTGCACCAGAAGGACCGAAGAAATCTCCCATGGGGTGATGGAGTCACTCCCCTGCTCACGCAGGCACCTTCCAAGTCGAAGACCGGTACTCCTGGACTCCTCTCACAGCAACGAGTGTGCTCCTACAAACACAGAGTGTGGACCCCATTGACACAGACTGTCCTGAGGTCCTGCTGACGCAATGTGGAGGAGGTAAGACCATGCCTTCCCTGAGAGCGACAGTAACCCTGTGCACCACATCTTCTTCACCTCCTGAGGCCTCTGTGCATTATTTGCAGAATTCCTTCATGCACAGCC
The DNA here is from genome assembly GCF_031143425.1 of Pleurodeles waltl. Classification (NCBI taxonomy): domain Eukaryota; kingdom Metazoa; phylum Chordata; class Amphibia; order Caudata; family Salamandridae; genus Pleurodeles; species Pleurodeles waltl. The sequence goes on along the minus strand of NC_090445.1, from coordinate 1,472,537,552 downwards.
TGGCCCAGGTCCCCAGCACTCTACCATGTGACGCTCAACTCGCTGAGTTGACCTCCGGCGGCGTGGGACCTTTCTTTGTAGTGCTGCACCCAAAGGGTTTTTCATCTCCTTTGTCCCAGTGTCCTGGGACTCCCGTGGGTGGTGCCTGGCATCCTGAGGAGTCTCTAAGGTCCTGAGATCTCCCTCTTCCTCCTCACCCAGAGTTGAGGCCGCCAGGTCCCTCCTGGGTCCAGCCAGCACCATTTTGACACAAAACACAACTTTGCCATAACCAAGGCTTGTTGGCGACTTCCAACACGAAATCATGTCTGGATCCATCTTCACGTCATGGGACATCATTTGAATCATGCAGGAACCCGCTGGCATGTTCCTAGGGTGCATTCCTGCAGTCTTCGTCCAACCAGGGACTCTTCTTCTGCACCCTCTTTTGTGTTGGCAGGGGCTTCTGTCCTTCCAGGAACTTTTTTCGACTTCTGGACTTGGTCCCCTTCCTTTGCAGGTCTTCAGGTCCAGGAATCCACCATTTGTTTTTTGCAGACTTGGTTGGTTACTGCAATAATCCATATCACGAGATATAGTGTGTCCTAAGGAAACTTGCAGTACCATACTCCTGCTTTTCTGGGCTCTGGGGTGGGATAGTTTAGTTATCTTTACTGTGTTCTTACTCTCCCAGCAATTCTGCACACACTACACTTGTCTAGGGGGGAATTCATGATTCACATTCCACTTTCTTAGTATATGGTTTTTGTTGCCCCTAGACCTATTTTCTCCCATTGCATTCCATAGCATTTCCTATTGTTTGCACTATCTTATGTCTAATTACTTGCCGTATTTTGGTGTCTATTGTGTATATTGTGTACAATACTTACCTCCAGAAGGAGTTTTGCCTCTACGATATTTTTGGTATTATGTAACCTAAACAAATACTTTTATTTTTGGTAACACTGAGTATTGTCTTAACTTGTGTATAAGTACTGTGTAACTATAAGTGGTATTGCATGAGCTTTGCATGTCTCCTAGTTGTATGAAAGTACCATCTTGCCTGGCATGTTACCCCCATTTTTACTATGTGTATGTTTGTTTTTGCCTGTGTCACTGGGATCCTGATAGCCAGGATCCCAGTGCTCATAAAGTATGCCCTGTATGTGTCCCCTGTGTGGTGCATAACTGTATCACTGAGGCTCTGCTGATCAGAACCTCAGTGTTTATGTTCTCTCTGCTTTTAAAATTGTCACTGCAGGCTAGTGACTAATTTTACCAATTCTGATAGTCACACTGGAACACCCTTATAATTCCGTAGTATATGGTACCTAGGTACACAGGGTATTGGGGTTCCAGGAGATCCCTACGGGCTACAGCATTTCTTTTGCCACCCATAGGGAGCTCAGGCAATTCATACACAGGACTGCCACTGGAGCCTGAGTGAAATAACGTCCACGTTGTTGCACAGCCATTTTACACTGAACTTAAGTAACTTCTACGTCACCTATATGTCTAACCCTTACTTAGTGAAGGTTAGGTGCAAAGTTACTTATTGTGTGGGCACCCTGGCACTAGCCAAGGTGCCCCCACATTGTTCAGGGCAATTTCCCCTGCCTTTTTGAGTGCGGCGACACCATTACACGCGTGCACTACAGATATGTCAATACCTATATGTAGCGTCACCATGGTAACTCCGAACATGGACATGTAACATGTCTAGGATCATGGAATTGTCACCCTAATACCATTCTGGTATTGTGGGGACAATTCGTTGCATTCCCGGGTCTCCAGCATAGAGCCCGGGTACTGCCAAACTAACTTTAAGGGGTTTTCTCTGCATCTACCGCTGCTGCCAACCTTCAGACAGGTTTCTGCCCCCCTGGGGCCGGGGCAGCCCAGTCCCAGGAAGGCAGAACAAAGGATTTCCTCTGAGAGAGGGTGTTTCCCTTTAGAAATAGGTGTGAAGGGCCTGAGAGGAGTAGCCTCTCCCGGTCTCTGGAAATGCTTTGAAGGGCACAGATGGTACCCTCCTTGCATAAGCCAGTCTACACCGGTTCAGGGATCCTCCCAGCCCTGCTCTGGCGAGAAACTGGACAAAGGAAAGGGAAGTGAACACTCCCCTAACCAGCACCTCCCAGGGGAGGTGCCCAGAGCTCCTCCAGTGTGCCCCAGACCTCTGCCATCTTGAATGAAGAGGTGTGAAGGCACAATGGACAGCTCTGAGTGGCCAGTGCCACCAGGTGACGTCAGAGACCCCTCCTGATAGGTGCTTACCTTTCTCTGTAGCCAATCCTCCTCTGAGGGGTATTTAGGGTCTCTCCTGTGGGTATCTCACCAGATAACGAATGCAAGAGCTCATCAGAATTCCTCTGCACTTCCCTCTTCGACTTCTGCCAAGGATCGACCGCTGACTGCTCCAGGACGCCTGCAAAACCACAACAAAGTAGCAAGAAGACTACCATCAACATTATAGCACCTCATCCTGCCGGCTTTCTCGACTGCTTCCTGGTGGTGTATGCTCTGATGGCTATCTGCCTTCACGCTGCATTGGAAGCCAAGAAGAAATCTCCTGTGAGTCGACGGAATCTTCCCCCTGCCAATGCAGGCACCAAACTTCTGCATCACTGGCCCTCTGGGTCCCCTCTCATCTCGATGAGCGTGGTCCCTGGAACACAGGAGAAGGATCCAAGTATCCCGGACAGTCCATTGGCCCTTCTGTTAAATTTGGTGGAGGTAAGTCCTTGCCTCCCCACGCCAGACAGTAATCCTGTGTACTGCATGAACTGCAGCTGCTAGGGCTTCTGTGCACTTTTGCAAGACTTCCTTTGTGCACAGCCTAGCCCAGGTCCCGAGCATTCTGCCCTGCATTGCCCAACTCGCTGAGTTGGACTCCGACTTCGTGGGACCCTCTTTTGTTGTGCTGAGTCGGCCGTTGTGCTCAGATCTTCTGAATGCCTGTTCAGGTGCTTCTGCGGGTGCTGCCTGCTTCTGCGTGGGCTCTCTGTGTTACTTAGCGCCCCCTCTGTCTCCTCCTCCAAGGGGCAACCTCCTGGTCCTTCCTGGCCACTTGCAGCACCCAAAATTCTCAACTGCGACTCTTGCAGCTAGCAAGGCTTGTTTGTAGTCTTTCTGCATGGAAACAACTCAGCATCCTCCAGCACGCCATGGGACGTCTTCTGACCAAAGGAGAAGTTCCTGGCTCCTTACGTTGTTGCTGCTCTGGCATGAAACTGGACAAAGGAAAGGGGAGTGACCACTCCCCTGTCCATCAACACCACAGGGGTGGTGCCCAGAGCTCCTCCAGTGTTTCTCAGACCTTTGCCATCTTGTATCTAGAGGCGTGAGGGCACTCTGGAGCCCTCTGAGTGGCCAGTGCCAGCATGTGACGTCAGAGACCCCTCCTGATACGTGCTTACCTCATTAGGTGGCCAATCCTCCTCTGAGGGCTATTTAGGGTAGCTCCTGTGGGCTTTTCCTCAGAAAACAACTTGCAAGAATTCACCAGATTTCCTCTGCACCTCTCTCTTTGACTTCTGACAAGGATCGACCGCTGACTGCTCCAGGACGCCTACAAAACTGCAACAAAGTGGCAAGAAGACTACCAGCGACAATGTAGTGCCTAATCCTACCGGCTTTCTCAACTGTTTTCTGGTGGTGCATGTTTTGGGGGCTGGCTGCCATCATCCTTCACCGGAAGCCACAAAGAAATCTCCTGTTGGTTGACAAAATCTTCCCCCTGCTCTAGCAGGCACCAAAGTTCAGCATCACTGGTACTCTGGGACCCCTCTCATCCTGATGAGCATGGCCCCTCTAACACAGGTAGTGGACCAAAGTGACCCAGACTGTCCAGTGGTCCAATTGTCCAAATTTGGAGGAGAGAAGTCCTTGCCTTCCCTCTCCAGACAGTAATCCTGTGCACCGTGTGAACTGCAGCTGCTAGGGCTTCTGTGCACATTTCCAAGGAATCCTTCATGCACAGCCAAGCCCAGGTCCCCAGAACTCCTCCCTGCATTGCTCAACTCCCTGAGTTGACCTTCGGCTTCGTGGGACCCTCTTTTGTAGTGTTGAGACAACCGCCATGCTCAGTCTCCTTAAACCCGTGTTCAAGAACTTCTGCGGGTGCTACCTTCTTGTGCATGGGCTCTCTATGTTGTTGAGTGTCCCCTCTGTCTCCTCTCCCAAGTGGCAACATCCTGGTCCTTCCTAGGCCCAGGCAGCACCCTTTTTCTTTAACCGTGACTCTTGCAGCTAGCAAGGTTTGTTTGCAATCTTTTGCCAAAGAAACAACTCTGCATCCTCCAGCACTCCATGGGACATCTTCTGTGTGGAGGAAAAGTTTCTAGCACCTTTTGTTGTTGCAGAATCTTCAGCTTCTTCCATCCAGAGGCAGCCATTTTGCACCTTCAGCTGGGGTTTAGTGGGCTCCGGCCCCCTTGGACACTTTTACCACTCTTGGACTTGGTCCCCTTCCTTTGCAGGTGCTCAGGTCCAGGAATCTGTCTTCAGTGCTTTGCAGTCTGTTGTGGTCTTTGCAAAATCCTCCATCACAAGTTTAGTGTGTTTCTGGGGAAAAAGTAGTACTTTACTCCTACTTTCCAGGGTCTTCGGGTGGGGTATCTTGGACACCCTTAGTGTTTTCTTACGCTCCCAGTGACCCTCTACACACTACACTAGCCTAGGATTCCATTTGTGGTTCGCATTCCACTTTCTTAGTATATGGTTTGTGTTGCCCCTAAGCCTATTGCATCCTATTGTATTCTACAGTGTTTGCACATTTTTTGACTGTTTTACTTACCTGATTTTGGTTTGTGTGTATATTTTGTGTATTTTACTTACCTCCTAAGGGAGTATATCCTCTGAGATATTTTTGGCACATTGTCACTAAAATAAAGTACCTTTATGTTTAGTAACCCTGAGTATTGTGTTTCTTATGATATAGTACCTATATGATATAAGTGGTATAGTAGGAGCTTTCATTGTCTCCTAGTTCAGCCTAAGCTGCTCTGCTATAGCTAACTGGACCTGGCACAAGGTGTAAGTACCATCAGGTACCCACTAGAAGCCAGGCCGGCCTCCTACATTGGTGGTGCAGCGGTGGGATAAGTACTTGTAACTGCTTTACCACTTTGTCATTGGTGCTTTTCATAAGAAAACTATATTCTAAATACTTAAGAATATACACAGTTAACCTAAACAGTCTAACTCTCTTTCTAAAAATGCCCTAAAAAGTTTTGAAAACGTTTTTCTCTTTCTTTAAAAGTTTCTAAATCTTTTTTCTCTCTAACCAAAACTCTTTCTTGCAACTATTTCTGTAGTAGAGGCCACTCCCAAAGTTGTACAGACAACTTATGATAATTTAAACTTTAAAAGTTTGAGGAGTCTCTACATAGAAAGAAATTTAGGAATTGGTACGAGCCCTACCAAAGATCTTCTCCTTAGCCTTCTCCTTGAAAGTGACCAGCACCAGTCTGGTCAAACCCAGGATCAGGAGGTAGAGGAGGAAGGTACCCAGGTAGAATCATAGGAGGGCCCTGAGGACTCTGGGGAGGGATGATTACAAAGACCTGTCAGCTAACAGGCCATCTAGTGAAGCTGGTAGTGGGAGGGGTCACACATCAGTAGGGCACCTTTCACTCCAAAAGGCCAGGTAACTAGAGCTCAGGTAGTTAGAGATAGGCCCACTTCTGCCCATTCCCACATCACCTCTGTGTCAGAGAATTCCCAAGCCTCCCACCCTGAGGATAACACCCTAGACAGGGTACTCAGAAAGCTGAGGTTGGAAGAGGCCAGATTGAAGCTGAGACAGCAGCAGTTGGCCTTAGACAGGGAGTCTCTAGCTGTAGACAGGGAAATACAGACGTTGGGGTTAGTTACCCATGGTGGCAGCAGCAGTGTTCTTGATAGCGATCCTGTTAGAGCAACAGGTCAAGAAACCTGCACAAGATTGTCCCCCCTTACAAGGAGGGGGATTACATTAACAAGAGGTTTTCTGCACTTGAGAGGGCCTGTATGGTACAGTTGGTCCCTCAAAGTCAGTGGGCTGCTATCTTGTGGCTATCTTTCATTGGCAAAGGTAGGGATAGGCTCCTTACTGTCAGAGAAAGTGATGCTAATAACTACAAAGTTTTGAAGGATGCACTCTTGGATGGATTTGGCTTAACCACTGAACAACACAGGATTAAGTTCAGAGATACCAGAAAAGAGTCCTCTCAAGACTGGACAGACTTTGTAGACTGTTCAGTGAAGGCCTTGGAGGGATGGTTACATGGCAGTAAGGTGACTGACTATGAAAGCCTATATAATCTTATTATGAGAGAGCATATTTTGAATAATTGTGTCTCTGACTTGTTACATCAGTACTTGGTAGCCTCGGATCTGACCTCTCCCCAAAAATTGGGAAAGAAGGTAGACAAATGGGTCAGAACAAGAGTGAGCAGAAAAGCTCATACAGATGGTGACAAGGATGGCAAGAAGAAGGATGGTAACTCTTCTGCCAAGGGTGGGGACAAAGATAAAAAGAACTCTGAGGCTTCATCAGGCCCACAAAAATCCTCTGGGGGAGGTGGGTCCAAATACTCTTCAAACAATCAAAAGAAGCCATGATGATATTTATGTAAAAGTAAAGGCCATTGGGCAAGTGATGCCACTTGTCCAAAGAAAAACACCAAACCTCCCACCACCACAACCCGAACTGCAAATTCTAGTGCCCATAACTGGTTCACCCTGATCAACACCTACTTGGTCAACAGTACCAAGTGACTGATGCTCACAATAACACACTTAGCCACCCCATGGCTGTTGTGAATCTCACCTGGGGGGGGGGGGTTACTGGTCCAAAGAAAGTTGTGGTAGCCACTGAATTACCTGTACGCTATTCTGGGAACTGTTGACTAAACGTGAGAAAGGGGGCAGGACTAGCCTAAGGAACCATATCCAACCTGAAAGTTGGGTGGAGCACTTTTCCTCCCTCTATGACAAAATCACCATTCCAGGGGTCCCTGATAGCGACAACGTGGGATTAGATTTCCCCACTTTGCCAAATGTCAACCTTGCTACCATCTCCTTAGACGGGAGTCTATACGACCCCGATGACCATATTTGTTTCTCTTTAGAAGAAACTGCTGACGCTATCAACTCTTTGAAAACTGGTAAAGCCCCAGGACCAGACAAAATCCCAGGTGATCTTTATAGATCAGAACCAACCATGTGGACCTGGTATATCAACTCACTGTCGAATAAAATCACAGAAGGAGGACTGATTCCCGAGACGTGGAAGGGTGCCGAAATTATCCCCATCTACAAAAAGGTTAATGTAAATCACCCAAATAATTATAGACTGATTAGTCTAATTGATAACTTGCAAATATTTTTTGCTAAACAACTTCTAGATAGACTATCGAGTTGGGTTATGGAACAACAGATCCTCTCTCCTCTTCAGGCGGGGTTCCGGCCTAAAATAAGTACGGTAGACAAGGCTTTCAGGTTGGCCGTGTTACATTGGAAATATGTAGCCCTGGCGAAGCAAACTCTATATGTTGCCTTTGTTGATTTACGAGCTGCTTTTGATCTGGTTCCGAGAGAAAAGCTGTGGGAAGTGCTTTATAAAATAGGGATACCAGCTAATATAACACATTTATTGAAACGCATGCACGAAGATACATACGCACAGGTGAGATGGGGTAACAAAGGTGAGCTGACTAATAAATTCCCCATAAAAAGGGATGTTTGTCAGGGTTGTGTGCTAGCGCCACTCTTGTTCTCCCTATTTATAAACGAGGTGGTGCAAGAACTATTGACATGCCAGAATGATGCTCCCACCTTAGATGATCAGAAAATCCCTATTCTTCTTTTTGCAGATGACTCCCTACTCATCTCAAAAACCCCTATGGGCCTACAAATTCATGTGGACAAATTTAATTTATTTTGCCGGAACTCTGGTTTAGAGTTGAATTTGAAGAAAACGAAATTGATGGTGCTTCGCTCTGGTTCTCGGAAGAAATGCATTATAAGATTAGATGGTGTTACCCTGGATCAGGTTAGCTCCATTGATTACCTGGGTGTGAGGCTCACAGATTCACTCCACTGGGAAGAACAGGTTAGCAAGAGTGCTGGGCTCTTACAACATCGGGCAGCATCCATACTGCGCCTTTATAGAAGCACGATGGCCAAAGGTGTATCTTCAGCAATTAAGATCTATGTGGCCAAGGCGCAGGGAGCTGCTGCCTATGGTGCAGAGATTTGGGGTTTCTCTGATAGTAGTAGGATAACCAAAAGTGAGAATAGCTTTGCGAGGGCCTTATGTGCATGCCCTTCCAGTACCCCACTAATCCCCTTGTTTTTAGACTTGGGACTAAAACGAATGGCCGACCTAATTATCTTGCGACCCCTGCTATATTGGGTAAGGCTATGGATAGTCCCTGAATTGGTCGTGTATAAGATCTCACTATCAGACTTGCTAAAATGTCCAAAATCTATCTCTATCCCATGGATTAAACATGTATCTAGTTGGTTTCGCACATTGGGATTGGGAGAATTTTGGGAGAATCCCCACCAACTTGAGAAATCCCATGTAAAAGTATTGAAGGGTGTTTACTGGTCCTATGTACGGAACAACTATATTTCTCAAAAATCTCATGGCCGTTTAACTAACCTTTTAATTGATTTTAAATGGTACCCAGAGTTTGAATTATATCTTGATATAATACCTGACTTACTAGGCAAAGGACTGTATGCCAGATTCCATTTTGGGACATTACCTCTAAAGACCCTGACGAGTAGATGGGGATCCGATACCACTTCTGATATTTGTCCTGTGTGCGGCAATTCCCCTAAAACATTAGAACACTTTATGTTTTTCTGTCCTGCATGTTGTTCTGTCCCAAGGTCCAAATGGATTCATAAAATCTGCCGGGAAATGAAGATAAGGAAATGTGCTTTAGCTCTGAGGTTCTTAAAAAGCCACAATTCAAATGTGTTAATTTATGGAGTAAGCAAGTGTTTAGTAGCAGCATGGCGTACACGCAACTTTTATATAAACAATGATTTTAATTGACTTTTAAGACTGGGAATCAGGGTTTTATTCTTAGATATTGGTGTAGGGTAGATTTGTACTATTTTACTTATGGCGTTAATATTTATCTTTTTGATGGTCCGCTGATCGAATAAAGCTTATTGTGAAACACACACCTGTAGACTGCTTACTAGGCAATGATTTGGAGACATCAGATTGGGCTGAAGTGGAGTTGGAGGCTCATGCAGCAATGCTGGGCATTCCAGGGCATATCTTTTCTCTCACAAGGTCTCAGGCCCAGAAGCAAGGAGGACAGGGAAACTTGGATCCTGGAAAAATGGACCAAGTGCTCCCAAAAGCTAGGGGTAGAAAGGGTAAATCCTTGCCCACTATCCCTCCCTCTCCAGAAGATTCCCCTTTTGAGGAAGAGGAATCCTCTCCCTGTGCAGAACCTACACTAGATGAGCTGGCAACAGACACTACTGAGCTTTTTGGTGCAGGGGGGGCCTGCTAGGGAAGAGCTAAGTGTGGCACAGCAGACCTGTCCCACACTAGAGGGTTTAAGACAGCAAGCTGTCAAACAGCAGAATGGGGATAGCACTGATAGCCATAACGTCTATTGGGAAGATAACCTCCTTTACACTCAGTCAAGGGACCCTAAACCTGGAGCTGCCAGGAGATTGGTTATCCCTTTGCAGTATAGGGAGTTTCTTCTGACTTTGGCACATGATATTCCTTTGGCTGGGCATTTGGGCCACAATAAAACTTGGGACAGACTTGTTCTATTGTTTCACTGGCCTCATATGTCAGAGGACACCAAGGAGTTTTGTCACTCCTGTGTGACATACCAAGCCAGTGGCAAGACTGGTGGCACACCTAAGGTCCCCTTAATTCCACTTCCAGTGGTTGGGGTGCCCTTTGAAAGGGTAGGAGTTGATAAAGTTGGCCCCCTTGACTCTCCAACAGCTTCAGGCAATAGATTTATCCTTGTGGTAGTGTGCCACTAGGTATCCTGAAGCTATACCCTTAAGGACCACTACAGCTCATGCAATGGCAAAGGCCCTCCTGGGAATCTTTTCCAGAGTGGGTTTCCCTAAGGAAGTGGTGTCAGGCAGAGGTAGTAACTTCATGTCTGTATACCTCAAAGCTATGTGGAAGGAGCGTGGTGTAACTTACAAGTTCACTACTCTTTATCATCCACAGACAAGTGGTCTGGTTGAGCGATTTAATAAAACTCTCAAAGGCATGATTATGGGACTCCCTGAAAAACTCAGGAGGAGATGGGATGTCCTGTTGCCATGCCTCCTTTTTGCTTATAGGGAGGTACCCCAAAAATAAGTGGGCTTTAGCTCCCTTGAACTCCTCTTTGGACACCCTGTAAGAGGTCCCCTTGCTCTTGTAAAGGAGGGTTGGGAACAACCTTTAAAATCTCCCAAGCAAGACATTGTGGATTATGTACTTGGCCTAAGATCTAGGATGGCTGAGTACATGAAAAAGGCCAGTAAAAACCTTCAGGCCAGCCAAGAGCTCCAAAAGCAATGGCATGACCAGAAGGCTATCCTGACCAAGTACCACCCAGGAAGGAAGGTGTGGGCATCGGAGCCTGTGGCCCCAAGAGCACTCAAGGACAAATGGAGTAGACCCCATCTCACAGTGGAGAAGAAAGATGAGGTCACCTATTTGGTAGACCTAGGCACTGCCAGGAGTCCCCTTAGGGTGCTCCATGTCAATCACCTGAAACCTTATTATGACAGGGCTGACCTAACCCTGCTCATAGCCACTGATGAGGGGCAGGAAGAAGAGAGTGAGTTGACGGAATCTTCCCCCTGCTCCAGCAGGCACCAAACTTCAGCATCACCAGTACTCTGGGACCCCTCTCATCCTGACGAGCGTGGCCCCTGGAAGACAGGTGGTGGACCTAAGTAACCCAGACTGTCCAGTGGTCCAACTGTCCAAATTTGGAGGAGGTAAGTCCTTGCTTCCCCTCTCCAGACAGTAATCCTGTGCACCACGTGAACTGCAGCTGCTAGGGCTTCTGTGCACATTTCCAAGGAATCCTTCATGCACAGCCAAGCCCAGGTCCCCAGCACTCCGTCCAGCATTGCTCAACTCCCTGAGTTGACCTCCGGCTTCATGGGACCCTTTTTTGTAGTGTTGAGACAACTGCCATGCTCAGTCTTCTTGAACCTGTGTTCAAGGACTTCTGCGGGTGCTACCTTCTTGTGCATGGGCTCTCTATATTGCTGTGGGCCCCCTCTGTCTCCTTTCCCAAGTGGAAACATAATGGTTCTTCCTGGACCCGGTTAGCACCCTTTTTCTTCAACCACAACTCTTGCAGCTAGCAAGGCTTGTTTGCGGTCTTTTGCCAAAGAAACAACTCTGTGTCCTCCAGCACACCATGGAACATCTTCTGCATGAAGGAGAAGTTCCTGGCACCTTCCGTTTTTGCAGAATCTTCAGCTTTTTCCATTCAGAGGCAGCCATTTTGCACCTTCATCCGGGGTTTAGTGGGCTCCTGCCCCCCCTGGAGACTTTCACGACTCTTGGACTTGGTCCCCTTCCTTTGCAGGTGCTCAGGTCCAGGAATCCGTCTTCAGTGCTTTGCAGTCTGTTGTGGTCTTTGCAAAATCCTCTATCACGAGTTTAGTGTATTTCTTGGGAAATAGTAGTACTTTACTCCCACTTTCCTGTGTCTTGGGTTGGGGTATCTTGGACACCCTTATTGTTTTCTTACACTCCCAGCGACCCCCTACACACTGCACTAGTCTAGGGGTCCATTCAGGGTTCGCATTCCACTTTCTTAGTATATGGTTTGTGTTGCCCCTAGGCCAATTGCATCCTATTGTATTCTACAGTGTTTGTACTACTTTCTGACTGTTTTACTTACCTGATTTTAGTTTGTGTTTATATTTTGTGTATTTTACTTACTTCTTAAGGGAGTATATCCTCTGAGATATTTTTGGCACATTGTCATTAAAATAAAGTACCTTTATTTTTAGTAACCCTGAGTTTTGAGTTTCTTATGATATAGTACCTATATGATATAAGTGGTATAGTAGGAGCTTTGCATATCTCCTAGTTCAGCCTAAGCTGCTCTGCTATAGCTATCTCTATCAGCCTAAGCTGCTAGACCACTACTAATCTACTAATAAGAGATATCTGGACCTGGCACAAGGTGTAAGTACCATCAGGTACCCACTATAAACCAGGCCAGCCTCCTCCAAACCTAACCTGCAATGTTAGACCTGGCCTAGGGGTACCCACAGGCCCACGTCCCCCACCCAGATAACAGCCCACCACGGGCAATTTACATAATTTGAAACTGTACTCACCCCCTTGTGGCTGCTGTGATGCCCTCAAGCACCCATCCAACTCTGGATAGGCCACCGCCAGTATGCGGAACATGAGGGGGGGGTCAGAGTTTGACGGGCACCCCTTCCTCGTTGGGAGGCGATCCCCAGCTGGGCCTTTGCCGTCTTCCTTGCCCAGCATCTCAGGTCCTCCCACCGTTTGTGACAGTGTGTGCTCCACCTGCCGTAGACCCCCAGGGTCCGCACATCCTTGGCGATGGCACGCCACATACCCTTTTTCTGAGAACACAGGTCACAGCAGCACTTGCAGTGTAGGTCTTCTCCTGTTGAAGGTCAGGTAGTGTAGGAGGCTGCCCTGGTTTGTAGGGGGTACCTTGGGTACTTACACCTTACACCAGGTCCAGTTATCCCTTGTTAGTGAATGTAGTAGTGTTCTAGCAGCTTGGGCTGATAGAGGTAGCTATAGAAAGCAGTTTAGGCTGAACTAGGAGACATGCAAAGCTCATCCAATACCACTTATAGTTACACAGTACTCATACACAAGTAAAGACAATACTCAGTGTTACCAATAATAAAGGTATTTATTTGGGTGACAGTACCAAAAATATCTTAGAGACAATACTCCTTCTGGAGGTAAGTATTATACACAACATATACACTAGATACCAAAATTAGACAAGTAAATAGTCATAGAACAATGCACACAGCAGGAAATCCTATAGAATGCAATGGGAGAAAATAAGTCTAGGGGCAACACCAACCATATACTAAAAAAGTGGAATGTGAATCACAAATTCCCCCCTAGACAAGTGTAGTGTGTGCAGAATTGTTGGGAGAGTAAGAATACAGTAAAGGTAAGTAAATTACCCCACCCCAGAGCCCAGAAAAGCAGGAGTAAAGTACTGCAAGTTTCCTTAGGATGCACTACACCTCGTTTTGGGGATTTTGCAGCAGCCAACCAAGTCTGCAAAGAACAACAGCTGGATTATTGGACCTGAACACCTGCAAATGAAGGAGACCAAGTCCAGAAGTCAAAAGAAGTTCCAGGAAGGATAGGAGCCCCTGCCAACCCAGAAGAGGGTATAAAAGAAGAGTCCCTGGTTAGGTGAAGGCTGCAGAAATGCACCTTAGGAAGATGCCAGTGGGTTACTGCATGATACAAAAGATGAAGATTGTTGCAGACGAGATTTTGTGTTGGAAGGTGCCAACAAGCCTTGTGTAGGAAAGTACCATCTTGCCTGGCATATTACCCCCATTTTTTACTTGTCTGTCAGTTTGTTTTTGCCTGTCTCACTGGGATCCTGCTAGCCAGGACCCCAGTGCTCATAGTTGTGGCCTGAATGTGTTCCCTATTTGGTGCCTAACTGTGTCACTGAGGCTCTTCTAATCAGAACCTCAGTGCTTATGCTCTCTCTGCCGTTAAAATTGTCAGTGCAGGCTAGTGACCATTTTTACCAATTCTAATTGGCACACTGGAACACCCTTATAATTACCTAGTAGAGAGTACCGAGGTACCCAGGTATTGGGGTTCCAGGAGATCCCTATGGGCTACAGCATTTCTTTTGCCACCCATATGGAGCTCAGACAATTCTTACACAAGACTGCCACTGCAGCCTGAGTGAAGTAACTCACAAGTCACTTGTATGTCTAACCCTCACTTAGTGAAGGTTAGGTGCAAAGTCACTAAGTGTGAGGGCACCATGGCACTAGCGGGGACACCATTACACGCGTGCACTACATATAGGTCAATACCTATATGTAGCTTCACAATGGTAACTCTGAGTATGGCCATGTAACATGTCTAAGATCATGGAATTGTCCCCCATGTCAAATTTGGTATTGGGGTGACAATCCCATGCATCCCCAGGGCTCCAGCATGGACCCAGGGTAATGCCAAACCAGTTCTCTGGGGTTTTCACTGCAGCTACCGCTGCTGCCAGCCCACAGACAGGCTTCTGCCCTCCTGGGGTCTGAGCAGCCCAGTCCCAGGAAGGCAGAACAAAGGATTTCCTCTGAGAGAGGGTGTCACACCCTCTCCCTTTGGAAATAGGTGTTAAGTGCCTGAGAGGGGTAGTCTCACCTGGCCTCTGGGAATGCTTTGAAGGGCACAGATGGTGCCCTCCTTGCATAAAGTGTAGTGCCCTCAGAGCATGCACCACCAGGAAACAGTCGAGAAAGCCAGCCAGATGAGGCGCTACAATGTTGCTGGTAGTCTTCTTGTTACTTTGTTGCAGTTTTGCAGGTGTCCTGAAGCAGTCAGCGGTCGATCCTTAGCAGAAGTCGAACAGAGAAGTGCAGAGGAACTCTGGTGAGCTCTTGCATTCGTTATCTGACGAGAAACCCAAAGGAGAGACCCTAAATAGCCCTCAGAGGAGGATTGGCTACCTAACCAGGTAAGAGCCTATCAGGAGGGGTCTCTGACGTCACCTGCGGGCACTGGCCACTCAGAGGCCTCCAGTGTGCCCTCACACCTCTGGATCCAAGATGGTAGAGGTATGGGACACACTGGAGGTGCTCTGGGCACCAGCCCTGGGGTGGTGATTGACAGGGGAGTGGTCACACCCCTTTCCTTTGTCCAGTTTCACGCCAGAGCAGGGACTGGGGGTTCCCTAAACCGGTGTAGACTGGCTTATGCAAGGAGGGCACCATCTGAACCCTTCAAAGCACTTCCAGAGGCAGGAAGAGGCTAGCCCTCTACAGCCTTTAACATCTATTTCCAAAGGGAGAGGGTGTAAAACCCTCTCTTAGAGGAAATCCTTTGTTCTGCCTTCTGGGACTGGGCTGCCCAGATCCCAGGAGGGCAGAACCCTGTCTGTGGGGTGTGCGGCAGCAGTAGCTGCAGAGATAACCCCGGGGAGCTGGTTTGGCAGTACCCGGGGTCCATAGTGGAGTCCTGGGGATGCATGGAACTGGTACCCCAATACCAGATTTGGCATGGGGGGACAATTCCATGATCTTAGACATTATTATATGGCCATTTTCAGAGTTACCATTGTGAAGCTACATATAGGTATTGACCTATATGTAGTGCACATGTGTAATGCTGTCCTCACACTCACGAAGTCTGGGGAAATTGCCCTGAACTATGTGGGGGCACCTTTGCTAGTGCAAGGGTGCCCTCACACTTAGGAAATTTGCACCTAACCTTCAGCAAGTGAAGGTTAGACATATAGGTGACTTATAAGTTACTTAAGTGCAGTGAAAATGGCTGTGAAATGACATGTGCGTAATTGCACTCAGGCTTCAATGGCAGTCCTGTGTAAAGGTTTGTCTGAGCTCTCTATGGGTGGCAAAAGAAATGCAGCAGCCCATAGGGATCTCCTGGAACCCCAATACTCCGGGTACCTAGGTACCATATACTAGGGAATTATAAGAGTGTTCCAGTATGCCAATTGAAATTGGTAAAAGTGGTCACTAGCCTATAGTGACTCATTTTAAGGCATAGTCAGCATAAGCACTGAGGTTCTGGTTAGCAGAGCCTCAGTGTAGGAGGCTGGACTGGCTTGTAGTGAGTACCAAGGGGTACTTGCACCTTGCACCAGGCCCAGTTATCCCTTATTAGTGTATAGGGTGTCTAGCAGCTTAGGCTGATAGATAATGGTAGCTTAGCAGAGCAGCTTAGGCTGAACTAGGAGACGTGTGAAGCTACTACAGTACCACCTAGTGTCATATGCACAATATCATAAGAAAACACAATACACAGTTATACTAAAAATAAAGGTACTTTATTTTTATGACAATATGCCAAAGTATCTTAGAGTGTACCCTCAGTGAGAGGATAGGAAATATACACAAGATATATATACACAATAACAAAAATATGCAGTATAGTCTTAGAAAACAGTGCAAACAATGTATAGTTACAATAGGATGCAATGGGGAAACATAGGGATAGGGGCAACACAAACCATATACTCCAAAAGTGGAATGCGAACCACGAATGGACCCCAAACCTATGTGACCTTGTAGAGGGTCGCTGGGACTATTAGAAAATAGTGAGAGTTAGAAAAATAACCCTCCCCAAGACCCTGAAAAGTGAGTGCAAAGTGCACTAAAGTTCCCCTAAGGACAAAGAAGTCGTGTTAGAGGAATAATGCAGGAAAGACACAAACCAACAATGCAACAACTGTGGATTTCCAATCTAGGGTACCTGTGGAACAAGGGGACCAAGTCCAAAAGTCACAAGCAAGTCGGAGATGGGCATATGCCCAGGAAATGCCAGCTGTGGATGCAAAGAAGCTTCTACTGGACAGAAGAAGCTGAGGTTTCTGCAGGAACGAAAAGGGCTAGAGACTTCCCCTTTGGTGGACGGATCTCTCTTGCCGTGGAGAGTCGTGCAGAAGTGTTTTCCCGCCAAAAGAACGCCAACAAGCCTTGCTAGCTGCAAATCGTGCAGTTAGCATTTTTGGACGCTGCTGTGGCCCTGGAGGGACCTGGAGGTTGCAAATTGGACCAGGAGAGAGAGGGGACATAGAGCAAGACAAGGAGCCCTCTCAGCAGCAGGTAGCACCCGGAGAAGTGCCAGAAACAGGCACTACGAGGATGCGTGAAACAGTGCTCACCCGAAGTCGCACAAAGCAGTTCCACGTCGCCGGAGACCAACTTAGAATGTCGTGCAATGCAGGTTAGAGTGACGTGGACCCAGGCTTGGCTGTGCACAAAGGATTTCCACCGGAAGTGCACAGGGGCCGGAGTAGCTGCAAAAGTCACGGTTCCCAGCAATGCAGCCCAGCGAGGTGAGGCAAGGACTTACCTCCACCAAACTTGGACTGAAGAGTCACTGGACTGTGAGGGTCACTTGGACAGAGTCACTGGATTCGAGGGACCTCGCTCATTGTGCTGAGAGGAGACCCAAGGGACCGGTAATGCAGCTTTTTGGTGCCTGCGGTTGCAGGGGGAAGATTCCGTCGACCCACGGGAGATTTCTTCGGAGCTTCTGGTGCAGAGAGGAGGCAGACTACCCCCACAGCATGCACAAGCAGGAAAACAGTCGAGAAGGCGGCAGGATCAGCGTTACAGAGTTGCAGTAGTCGTCTTTGCTACTATGTTGCAGGTTTGCAGGCTTCCAGCGCGGTCAGCAGTCGATTCCTTGGCAGAAGGTGAAGAGAGAGATGTAGAGGAACTCGGATGAGCTCTTGCATTCGTTATCTAAAGTTTCCCCAGAGGCAGAGACCCTAAATAGCCAGAAAAGAGGGTTTGGCTACCTAGGAGAGAGGATAGGCTAGCAACACCTGAAGGAGCCTATCACAAGGAGTCTCTGACGTCACCTGGTGGCACTGGCCACTCAGAGCAGTCCAGTGTGCCAGCAGCACCTCTGTTTCCAAGATGGCAGAGGTCTGGAGCACACTGGGGGAGCTCTGGACACCTCCCAGGGGAGGTGCAGGTCAGGGGAGTGGTCACTCCCCTTTCCTTTGTCCAGTTTCGCGCCAGAGCAGGGCTAAGGGGTCCCCTGAACCGGTGTAGTCTGGCTTATGCAGAATTGGGCACCTCTGTGCCCAACAAAGCATTTCCAGAGGCTGGGGGAGGCTACTCCTCCCCTGCCTTCACACCATTTTCCAAAGGGAGAGGGTGTCACACCCTCTCTCAGAGGAAGTTCTTTGTTCTGCCATCCTGGGCCAGGCCTGGCTGGACCCCAGGAGGGCAGATGCCTGTCTGAGGGGTTGGCAGCAGCAGCAGCTGCAGTGAAACCCCAGGAAGGGCAGTTTGGCAGTACCATGGTCTTTGCTACAGACCACTGGGATCATGGGATTGTGCCAACTATGCCAGGATGGCATAGAGGGGGCAATTCCATGATCATAGACATGTTACATGGCCATATTCGGAGTTACCATTGTGAAGCTACATATAGGTAGTGACCTATATGTAGTGCACGCGTGTAATGGTGTCCCCGCACTCACAAAGTTCAGGGAATTGGCTCTGAACAATGTGGGGGCACCTTGGCTAGTGCCAGGGTGCCCTCACACTAAGTAACTTTGCACCTAACCTTTACCAGGTAAAGGTTAGACATATAGGTGACTTATAAGTTACTTAAGTGCAGTGTAAAATGGCTGTGAAATAACGTGGACGTTATTTCACTCAGGCTGCAGTGGCAGGCCTGTGTAAGAATTGTCAGAGCTCCCTATGGGTGGCAAAAGAAATGCTGCAGCCCATAGGGATCTCCTGGAACCCCAATACCCTGGGTACCTCAGTACCATATACTAGGGAATTATAAGGGTGTTCCAGTAAGCCAATGTAAATTGGTAAAATTGGTCACTAGCCTGTTAGTGACAATTTTAAAGAAATGAGAGGGCATAACCACTGAGGTTCTGGTTAGCAGAGCCACAGTGAGACAGTTAGGCACCACACAGGGAACACATACATATAGGCCACAAACTTATGAGCACTGGGGTCCTGACTAGCAGGGTCCCAGTGACACATAACAAACATACTGAAAACATAGGGTTTTCACTATGAGCACTGGGCCCTGGCAAGCAGGATACCAGGGAGACAGTGAAAACACCCTGACATACACTCACAAACAGGCCCTTAGTGGGTGTAACAAGGCTAGAAAGAGGCTACTTTCTCACACTCAGTGACACAGTTAGTGACTACACAGGTATACACATTCAGGCCACAAACTATAAGCACTGGGGTCCTGGCTAGCAGGATCCTAGTGAGATAGGCAAAAACAAACTGACATACATGTAAAAAACGGGGGTAACATGCCAGGCAAGATGGTACTTTCCTACACCATGGCAGCAGGGATGTCACAGCCAATGTTCTCAATAGTGCTGACCAGAGTGTAGTCTGCCCTGATGAAACACATGCGCAGCTTCATCGTTTTCCCCCAGGTGGAGGAGTTGGCCCCAGTGAAGGCTGACTTCTATGCAATGGGACATATCCCCAACATCATTGGAGCAATTGATGGTACACATATTGCCTTTGCCCCCCTGGAGAAATGAATAGGTGTTCAGAAATCGAAAGAGCTTTCACTCGATGAATGTGCAGATAGTGTGCCTGGCGGACCAGTACATCTCTCATGTGAATGCAAGGTATCCTGGGTATGTGCATGATGCCTTTATCCTGTGGAATAGCAGCATCCCATATGTGATGGCTCAACTCCAGAGGCACCGGTGTGGCCAGTAGGTGAGCCCATGGTCCCCACCCAGTGTCTGTTGGTATATGAGTGTGGGGTTGGCCCTAAGGGTGAGTGTGTGGCTAACAGGTATCCCTCGATATTTGCAGGTGACTCTGGTTACCCCAACCTCTCATGGCTACTGGTCCCAGTGAGGAATGCTAGAACACGGGCAGAGGAACATTACAATGAGGCACATGGGCGTACAAGAAGAATTATTGAGCTCACCTTTGGCCTCCTGAAGGCCAGGTTCAGGTGCCTCTATCTGACAGGTGAATCCCTGTGCTACTCACCAAAGAAAGTGTGCCAGATCATCGTGGAATGCTGCATGTTGCACAACCTTGCCTTGAGATGCCAGGTGCCTTTACTGCAGAAGGATGGGGCTGGGGATGGGCGTATGGCAGCTGTGGAGCCTGTGAACAGTGACAAAGAGGAGGCAGAGGATGAGGATGTGGACAACAGAACAACTATCATACAGCAGTACTTCCAGTGACCCACAGGTAAGACTCTGTAACTTTACCTTCCATTGCAGTTTTGTGTAGTGATTTTTCTCTGGCAGGCTGCTGTTCCCACTACTATGGCCACTTACTGTACCCTATGACATGTCTATTTACAGATCTTTTTGCCCTACTCTGGCTCCTGGTGTATTGACTGCAGCAAATTACAGGTCATACCTATGTATACATAACTGTACAGTCTAATTTCAATGTCTACAGATTGTTAAACAAAAACATTTTTAAAACATTTGACAAACTCCATACTTGTATGTTTTAAGAGGATGTTTATTTCAGTGCTGAGAAGTAAATGGGGATGTGCAATGGGCTGGGGTGATGAAGGAGGAAAGTCCAGGATAAAGTTCAGTCTGTTTGTATCACAGGTACATTGTCCAATGGGGCATAGGAAGGGGAGCAATGGAAGTTCAAGTTGGACAGGGTAACAGAGTGGGACACAAGGGTGACAATCAGGAGGATCTTATTTCCTGGTGGGAGTCTTGGCAATGTTCTCTGGCTTCTGCCTGGATCGCAGGGATCGTTTGCATGGTGTTTCTCCTTCTGCAGGGGGTGGGGTGTTGGTGGCCTGTTGTTTCTGTGGCAGAGCCTCCTGTCCACTAGCGATGGCTGAGGTGGAGGGCTGTTCATCAGAGTGGCTAGTGTCAAGGGTCCGTTGGTGTGCCACTGCCTCCCTCATGGTGTTGGCCTTGTCAGCCAGCACCCCTGCAATGGTGACCAGGGTGGTGTGGATGTCCCTCAGGTCTTCCCTGATCCCCAGGTATTGCCCCTCCTGCAGCCGCTGAGTCTACTGCAACTTGGCCAGTATCTGGCCCATCGTTTCCTGGGAACATGGTATGCTCGCAGGATGTTGGTGAGTGCCTCGTGGAGGGTTGGTTCCCTGGGCCTGTCCTCCCCCTGTCGCACAGCAGTCCTCCCAGCTTCCCTGTTGTCCTGTGCCTTTGTCCCCTGATCCCTGTGCTCAATGCCACTGACCCCAGGTCCCTGATTGTCCTGTGTTTTGTGGGGTGTCCTGGGGTCTCTGTAGTGGTGGACACACTGTTGATTGACGTGTCCTGGGGACAGAGGTATGGGCCATCTAAGTGGGTGTTGTGCTGGTGTTTCCTGAGTGGGGAGACTCTGTGGTGGTATGGGACTGTGGCTGGGTAACCGACTGTCCGGAGGTCCCTGATGGGCAAGGTTGGTCATCCTGATCCAGGCTTGCAGAGCTGCTGTCATCACTGTGGGCCTCTTCTGTGCGGGGATTGGATGTTGCTGGCACCTCCCCTCCAGTGACATTGTTTGGGGGAGCTGTGGGGATGTAAATGGAGTGTTATAGTTTCTGCGTGTGTCATCTTGTGCATGGGTATGTTGCCCTCTATGGTTGATATTGCCATGGCAGATTGGCCTTAGTGAGAGTTGTTATTTGGTGGGCTAGGTGATGGTCTCTAGTGTGCATGCAGTGGTGATGGTTGTCCATGCAGGTCTGTGATGGGTGTCCATGCATTGCTGGGGCTTGCAGGGCTTGGCATTGGGATGAGTGGGTTGTGATGGTGGGGTGTATATGAGGTGGTGGAGTTATGGTGGTGAGGGGGTTTTTGATGGTATGCAGGTAGGGAGGGTGATAGTAGTAAAGAGTTGACTTACCAGAGTCGAGTCCTCCTGCTACTCCTACCAGGCCCTCGGGATGCAAGATTGTCAAGACTTGCTCCTCCCATGTTGTTAGTTGTGGGGGAGGAGGTAGGGGTCCATCACCAGTCCTCTGTACTGCTATCTGGTGTCTTGCTACCACGGAACGCAGCTTTCCCCGTAGGTCGTTCCACCTCTTCCTGATGTCATCCCTTGTGCTGGGGTATGTCCAAGGGCGTTGACCCTGTCCGCAATTCTCTGCCATAGCTCCAGCTTCCTAGCAATGGATGTCTGCTGCACCTGTGAGCCGAATAGCTGTGGCTCCACCAAGATGATTTCCTCCGCCATGACCCTTAGCTCCTCCTCAGAGAACCTGGGGTGTCATTGTGGTGCCATGGGTGTAGTGTGAGTGGTGTGTGTGAGGGTGTGTGGGGTGATGTTTTGGGGTGTGTGCTGTGAGGTGCATGGATGGATGATGGTGTTCTGTGGCTCTGGTTCTGTGGGTGCTCTTGGTGGCTCTCTCTCTCAGTTGTAAATTTTTGGGGAGTCGTAAAGGGTTGTGGGTAGTGTGTGTGTGTTTTATATTGGTGTGGGTGTGTGGGTGTGTGGGTGTGGTGTGTGTATGTGTGTCAGTTGTGTGTAGTTTGAATTGTCCATTGTAGTGTTGTTTTGTTAGTGGGTGTCCATTGTGAGGGCGGCGGTATGTACCGCCAATGGTTTACCGCGGTTGAATGTCCGCTGCGGTGAGTCGTGAGTCATAATGCTGTGGGCATTGTTCTGTTTGGGTAACGGTGTTGGTTTTGCTACCGCCAGTTTATCACTGACCTTTGGACTGGCGGACTTGTGTGTGTATCTGTATAGTGACGGATTTCTATGTGTGTGTCATAATACGGGTAGTGGTATACCGCTGCGGTTGCGGTATGTCGGTGGCAGTCGGCATGACAGTAAGGGGCACTTACTGCCAATGTCATAATGAGGGCTTTAACGTATTGCATTTGTAATAATAAGTTTCAAAATAGAATTTAAAAGAAAAATGCTTAATTTAATAAACTGCCCATCTGAAACCCATAATACACATTATCTCAAACAAGTTAGTATGTTTCAATTTTTTTTTTTTTTTTTACATTGTAAATACATTAGTAATGCCAAAACAAAAAGAAAAAAGAAAAACAAAGTGAAAACAATTTTATATGGTATTCATTCAACTAAACCCGAAAAAATTAATTATTCGAAAATTAAAGCAATATAATTACCAATGATAGTCCATTTCTCAATGTACTGCTAGCCATGACATGCTGACTTTAATATTTAGTACCCTCGATATTCTGTCATCTAAATTAATATTCCACATTAGGGCCTTTGAAGGTTACAAGAACCTGAACCTCAGAAGGTAAAACCCGCTGAATGCCTGGGAGGCACTCTACAGAAGCCCTAGACTCAGATTTCACAGAAAATCTGCTCAGGCAACTGCCTGCCACAGTTCCTGAACGTCACAATTCCAATTTATGCCCTAAGTGCTGTGGGATTTTCTTCACTCTTTGGGTTCGTGTCACCCTTCCCTAGTGGCACGTTCCTGTCCCAAGCATTCCAAGTCATCCTTCCCCTGTGGCTCCTTCCTTTGTCGAGCACTCCAGGAATCTCCTCCCAGGAAACCTGAATCACTGACCCGCCTGTTCTTATGCATCTACAGATTATCACATGCCTTTTTTAGAAAAAAATACTTTTCCGTTGTGACCGATTGAACTGTACCATCATGCACTTCAGGTGCCGTTAGAATTGTTAATTGTTTCCAATTACTGTTTGCACCAGCCACCTGCAAGGCATCATATCAGTTGCATGTAATGTGATTTTCACCAGGTTCATTGGAATATTCCATGCTTTCACTTGCAACACATGCCTTCTGGAGCACTCTTTTCTTCCAGCATTAATACCCTCTCTGAACTTGCATCGGCTCTTGGATTCATTCCAGTCGTGCTCAAGCATCGTTTCTGCACTAACCTCCTGATACATCAAGATTCCAGTGTTCTAGTCTTTTAATGCTTTTAGAGTCTTCCTTCATGATCTGCCTCCTCTTGAGCTTCTTGCACCAAGCCTCCTGTCATCTTTGGATTCCAGTTAAAGTATTAGACAATGCTAAATACTTTCCTCTCAGGTTATTTCTCCCTTATCCATAAGTTAGCAAATAATTCAAAGCTGATTCCTATGAAGGCGTGAGCACATTTTCAGACATGGTACATTGTTTGAGTATTTACCCCATAAGACCCAGAAATCTTGACTCTTGCATTGTAGCGCTCTGAACTTTATTGTACCTGAAATTAAAGTTTGCCCCTATACTATTGACAAGTTGTACCTAGTATTTTGGGAGAAACTTCTAGAACTTGAAGTTGTATTTGAGTTTGAATCAGAACCACCTGTGTTTCAGAGTGCCAGAAAATGTCCAGTTTATCCTTCAAATGGTTTCTGCTTTCTCTCATGCAATATTTATGATGATGTCTGTAAGTGAACATTTAGTGTAAACAATTGATAGATCATTTGGAGTTGAGAACCTATGGGTAACATTACCTCCTGTTGTTTTAAGTGTTCCACATAAGGATAAAGAGGTCCAGGAAGTCCTGATCCTACTAGACAGTGCACAAGACAGGAGAGCGGTCCCTCAGTGATGCAAGTTCATATTGTCTTGTTTTGTCTCATCCTCATTTCCTATCTGAGGGCAGTTGATGGAACCAGACAATTGTTACTTGTTTCATTGAGCTACCCCACCTGAGATTGGGGGTCCACCATCATCTTTGCGGTTGGAAACAGGTGAGTACATTTCACTGAACACCTATGGGCAAACATTCACTTGAATAGTTGGGGTGATGACTTTTCCAGTTTTCCACCAGCAGACAGA
Organism: Pleurodeles waltl; assembly: GCF_031143425.1. Lineage (NCBI taxonomy): Eukaryota > Metazoa > Chordata > Amphibia > Caudata > Salamandridae > Pleurodeles > Pleurodeles waltl. The sequence goes on along the minus strand of NC_090445.1, from coordinate 1,472,513,128 downwards.
GCAGAATGTATCCCTCATTATCCCTCAGCAGCTGGAAAGTTCTTCTGTCCTGCTTATGTTCCACATGTGTTCTAAAGGCTATTGTACTTTTCAGAGTCCCTGAAAGGCCCAGACTAGCTTATCATAGAGGGGGAACCTTAAGTCATTCCTAAGTATCCCTGCAGAGGTTCCACTTCATTTCAGAGATTGCCATTTTGCCTCTTAAGGGAGATTTCACTAGAACATGTGATAACTCAACTTTTGGAAACCTGTACTACTCTGTCTACAACAAACTGATTTTAACACAGGTAATAACAGCTAGAGAGCAGAAAGTGAAAACTCTGAGGAACATCCTTAAGAGATGCAATTGCTGGCAGAAAATGTATGCAAGTCTATCATTTTCAAAATCTATCTCCTTGCTGTTTCCAATGTAAATCAGTTTGACCAACAATTAATTAATTAATTAATCTTCCGTGTGTGTAAATAGAATGGTTGTATGTGATTTCATAGGTAAATAATTCATGCTGAAAAGAAACCAATGCATGGAATGTATCTTTCAGTTTTTTAAAATTACTGATGTGAAGCTACTGCAACAGCCCACTGTTCCCTTTGCTACTGTTTTTGTTTCTCTTCTACATTCCTTCCCTACTTTGCCTTTGTTGTTTTGAGTTTGCCCCCCAAAGCCCGCTGTTATCACTCAATTTTAAAATTACTTCTTTCCACCACATAAACTTCCTTTTTTCCTTGTTTTATTTGGGACCCCTTCCATTCCTGTGTCCATTTAACTTTGTTTCCATATATTTTTTTCTGTTTTACCATCAAATCTGTGCTCCACAATTTCCTTTATAATGTAACTTTTTTATTATTATTTTTAACCAAGCAATATTTCTATTCTTTTGTATTCTACATAAGTTTTTCAAACTTTGGTTACCCATACATACTTGTAAATAGTTTTATACTTCTATCATTTTACTTACCACACAATAGAATACTAGTGAGCATGATTTCCAAGGCTTTATCCAGAATCACTTCTGGAACATTTGAAGGAAAACTTACGGCCATTAAAGGGGAGAAGGATACCCTCTGCTATTATTAACTCAGATCTGGTGTGTTATCTCAACTGTGCACTCATGTGCCACTCAAATACTTTCAATATTATGCTTATGGTAGAGATTAGGGTTATTGGTTGAGGGGTGAAAACACTTCTCAAGCAGCAACCGCACTCCTTGTAAGGGTGAGCCACAATGGTCCCTAAATTAACTCGTACTAAACCCTCTGGTAGATTGGCAGAAAAACAGCCAGGCTTATTTAACCCCCAGGGTGCATGGTACAAACTGGTCTTGGCTCGTCCTGCACCTGGAACACGGGGAGAGTGCTAGCACTCCCCGTGGACCTCCCACCCGCCTCCCCCTGTCAGGGATGGAAGGGGATTCGCTTCCCCTTCCACCCCACCCCACCCACAGTGACATCTGATGACGACAGCGCACGATCAGAGTTCACCTCCCATCGCAGTGGAAGCTGAAGAGAGATCAGGAGGTGAGGGCAAGCAGAGGCATGAAAGGAAAGGAAAGGCCTTTCCTTTTATGCCTCTGTGAGTATTTCTGCAGCCTGATCGTGAAGCGATCAGGCAGCAGAAATTCCCACTTGACACCAGGGTTTTTTTTTTATTAATAAGGGGAGCAACGACCTTTGGCAAGGGCCACTCCCCAGGGGGGCAATTTATTACTAGGCCTTTTCTGCCTCCCTGGGGAAAGATCGGCTATTTTATTTAGGCCGATCTGTCCCCAGGGAAGGCAGAAGCCACTAGACACCAGGGATATATTTTTGTTTTCATTTTTTACATGTGGGGAGCGCCCTTTTAGGCATGGGCTGCTCCCCTGGGGGGAACTATATTTTAGGCCATTCCTGCCCCCCCTTGGGACCAGATCGGCCTATTTCTATTAGGTCAATCTTCTCCAAAAGGGGGCAGTAATCACTAGGCACCAGGAATTTAAAAAAAAATGTTTTTACAGATGGGTAGTGCCACCTTTGGCAAGGGTTGCTCCCCTGGGGGGCAATTTTATTTTAGGCCGATTCTGCCCACCTTGGGGGCGGATAGGCCTATTTTTCTTAGGCCACCAATTTCACGCAAGAGGAGTTACCCCTTAGGCAAGGGTCGCTACCTTGGGGCGAAATTTTATTTTAGACAATTTCTGCCCACCTTAGAGGCAGATTGGCCTACTTTTATTTGGCCAACCTGCCCAAAGAGGGGTAGAAACCATTACACACCAGGGACTTTTTTTTTTATGTCAGTTACACGCAAGGAAAGCAACCCTTTAAGCAAGGGTCGCTCCCCTGGGGACAAATTTATTTTAGGTAATTTCTGCCCCCCTTGGGGGAGAATCGGCCTACTTATATTAGGCCGATTTGCCCTCAAAGGGGGGGGAGAAACCACTAGGCACCAGGGATTTTTTATTTTAATTTTTTTACAGATGGGGAGTGACCCTTTAGGCAAGGGTCGCTCCCCTGGGGGGCAATTTCATTTTAGGCCATTTCTACCCACCTTGGGGGCAGATCAGCCTATTTTTCTTATACCGATCAAGGAGGGCAGAAACCACTAGACACCAGAGATGGGGAGCGACCCCTTAGACAAGGGTCGCTCACCTGGGGCAAATTTATTTTAGTCCTATTTCTATTAGGCCCATCTGCCCCCAGGGAGAGCTGAAACCACTCAGGTGCCAGAAATTGGTGTTTGTGTAAGTGTGTGTTTTGTTTGGGGAGCAGCCCCTTGGGCAAGGGTCACCCCCCAAGGGGGCACACTATTGTTGGCCATTTCTGTTCCCATTGGGGCAGATCGGCCTATTTTTGGAAGGCTCATCTGTCCCCAAGGAGCAAAAAGCCCAGCAGAGACTAGGGAAGATTTTTTTTTTTTTTTAAGAAGGTGGATACCCCCACCACAAATAAATGGGTCAAAGTTGTTCTGCCCCACTGGTGGGCAGAAGGGGCAATTACCCCCGATCCACTCCCCGGGGGCAGAAAATCTACTAGATACTGGGAATTTAAAAAAATGAAAAATAGTGGGGTGGTGGTGGCTATCTACTGGTGTAGGCATAGTTATGCCCCCTCCCCAACTGAAGGGGGTAACAGTCTTTCAGCTTTCCCCCTGCACACTAAAACATCTTATCCCACGGCAAGCAAGAGGACATTTGATTATTTTGGGTTTTGGTTTTACATATGGGGCATGAGAGCTTGTCTAACTCTCAAAATCGTCCCACTTGGAATGGTGAGGGCTGCATTTTGTGGACTTTAGGACGCTGCCATGTAGAAAAATCTACGAGACCTAGACACATCTGAAAACAAAACATCTGGGTGAGTCTAGGGTAGTTTGCTTCACATGCACCCCACACAATTGTCTTACCTACAATGCCCTGCAAACCTCAAACTTTGCTTAAAATTACACATTTTTCCCACATTTTTGTTATAGAACCTTCAGGAATCTGCAGGAATCCACAAAATTCCTACCACCCAGCATTTTTGCATTTATACAGATAAATATTCTGCCCCATTTGTCAGCCTAAAACGTTTTTTTTTCAAACTGCCCTTTTGTTCCCACTTTGGTTTCCTCTCATTTTCAACATGTTATTGGCTCTTCCTTGTCACAGGCCATGGGTGGTAGGAGATCTGTGCTGATGCGGTGATCCCACACGGAAATGTGGGAAAATGTGTTTTTCTTTTAGCAAAATTTGAGGTTTGTTGAGGATTCTCAGTGAGAAAACACTGGGGGATTAATGGAAGTCACACCTCCATGGACTCCCTCAGGTGTCTAGTTTTCAGAAATGTTTGGGTTTGGTAGGTTTCCCCAGATGGCTGCTGAGCCCGAGCCCAGTACCAAAAACTCCTAACCCCACACAAAAACAAGTAGTTTTGTATTTGATAATTTTGATGTGTCCACATAGTGTTTTGGGGCATTTTCTGTTGCGGACACTAGACCTACCCACACAAGTGAGGTACCATTTTCATCAGGAGAGTTGGAGGAATGCTGGGTGGAAGGAAATCTGTGGCTTCTCTTAGATTCCAGAACTTTCTATCACCGAAATGTGAGGAAAAAGTTTTTTGTTGGCCAACTTTTGAGGTTTGCTAAGGATTCTGGGTAACAGAACCTGGGAAGAGCACCACAAGTTACCGCATCCTGGTTTCCCCTAGGTGCCTAGTTTTCAGAAATGCCCAGGTTTGCTAGGTTTTCCTAGGTGCCAGGTGAGCTAAAGGCCAACATCAATGCTAGGCACTTAGAAAAAAACAGGTCAGATTTCAATGTAAAAAATTGATGTTTCCATGTTGTTTTCCTGTCGCGAGCAGGTCAGTTTTCTTTGGGAAAATGTGATCTGTACATGTTGGGCTTTGTGGCATTTCCTGTCTTGGACACTAGGCCTACCCATACAAGTGAAGTACCATTTTTAGCGGGAGACTTGGGGGAATGCTGGGTGGATGGAAACTTGTGGCTCCTCTCAGACTCCAGAACTTTCTATCCCCGAAATGTGAGGAAAATTTATTTTTTGCCAAATTTTGAGGTTTGCAAGGGATTCTGGGTAACAGAACCTGGAGAGAGCCCCACAAGTCATCCTATCTTGGATTCCCCTAGGTGTCTAGTTTTCAAAATTGCACAGGTTTGGTAGAGTTTCCTAGGTGCCGGCTGAGCTAGAGGCCAAAATCCACAGCTAGGCACTTTCCAAAAAACATGTCAGATTTCAATACAAAAATGTGATGTGTCCATGTTGTGTTTCCTGTCCCGAGCATTAGGCCTACCCAGGCAAGTGAGGTACCAGTTTTATCCGGAGACTTGGTGGAACACAGAATAGAAGAACAAGTGTTATTGCCCCTTGTCTTTCTCTATATGTAAGACAGTGTATAAAAAAGACATCTGTTGGAGAAATGCCCTGTAATTCACATGCTACTATGGGTACCCCGGAGTTCAGCGATGTGCAAATAACCACTGCTTTTCAATATCATTTGATACCTATTTTTCACTCTTTATATTTCACCAAATGATTTGCTGTGTACCCGGTGTACAATGAAAACCCATTGCAAGGTGCATCTCCTTTATTGGCTCTGGATACCTACGGTTCTTGAGAAACCTACAAGCCCTATATATCCCTGCAACCAGAGGAGTCCAGCAGACGTAATGGTATATTGCTTTTGGAAATCTGACATGGCAGGAAAAAGTTACAGAGTAGAACGTGGAGAGAAATGGCTGGTTTTTTTCACCTCAATTTCAATATTTGTTTATTTCAGCTGTTATTTTCTGTAGGAAAACCTTGTAGGATTTACACAAATGCCCCCTTGATAAATTCTGAATTTCGTCTACTTTTCAGAAATGTTAAGCTGTCCTGGATCCAGCACCGGTTTCACACCCATTTCTGTCACTAACTGGAACTAAAGGCACCAAAAATATAAAAAATGGGGTATGTCTCAATAAAATGCCAAAATTGTGTTGAAAAATGTGATTTTCTGATTCAAGTCTTCCCGTTCCTGAAACCTGGAAAGTTGGTTATTTTAGCACCGCAAACCCTTTCTTGATGCCATTTTCAAGGAAAAAAACACAAGCCTTCTTCTGTAGCACTTTTTTCCCATTTGAAATAAGAAAAGTCCCACAACTAGTTAGAAAAAAAGAGAACGTTTTAAAAAAATATATAAAATTAATATAAAACTAAACCAAAATGAAAAAATATCCAATCAGTAGAACTGGATGTATGAATGTTTCAAATTTTTAGTGAAATATATTGTCCAAAATACCAACCATGGGTATCTGGTCGCGCAATACCATGGCAAAGTCAAAGTTAAGGTCGACTATCATGGAGTGCAGTTCCGATACAAAAGGGAGATTGGGCCCAGTCTCAGCTTACTTTTCTAGAATAACTACAAAGTGACTACCTGTAATCTAAAAAAAAAACAATTAACAACCATGCTAGAATAAATAGGAGTATTCTCATTGTGGCATCATAGATGTAAAAAAATAGGCAAGCGTGAATATACCAAAAATGTTTTTTTTCTTTTTAGTAATTATACAAAATGAATCAATATTTGTCATTTATTATATGATTTTAGGAGGCTGGTCTGGTTTGTAGTGGGTACCTTGGGTACTTACACCTCACACTAGGGCCAGTTATCCCTCATTAGGGAAATGTAGGAGTGTTCTAGCAGATTAGGCTGGGAGAAGTAGCTATAGCTATAGCAGAGCAACTTCGGCTGAAGTAGGAGACATGCAAAGCTCCTGTAATACCACTTATAGTTACACAGTACTTATACACAAGTAAAGACAATATTCAGTGTTAACAAAAATAAAGGTAGTTTATTTGGGTGACACAAGGCCAAAAATATATTAGAGGCAACACTCCTTCTGGAGGTAAGTATTATACACAATATAAACACTAGACACCAAGTTAAGGAATGTAATTAGACATAGGATAGTGCAAACAATAGGAAATGCTATAGAATGCAATGGGAGAAAATAAGTCTAGGGGCAACACAAACCATATACTAAGAAAGTGGAATGCGAATCACAAATTCCCCCCTAGACAAGTGTAGTGTGTGCAAAATCACTGGGAGAGTAAGAATACAGTAAATGTAAGTAAATTACCCCACCTCAGAGCCCAGAAAAGCAGGAGTAAAGTACTGCAAGTTTCATTAGGACGCACTACAAGTCATGATTAGAGTTATTGCAAGAACCAAGCAAGACTGCAAACAACCAGTGGTGGATTCCTGGACCTAAAGACCTACAAAGGAAGGAGACCCAGTCCAGAAGTTGAAAGAAGTTCCAGGAAGGACAGAACCCCCTGCCAACCCAGAAGAGGGTGCAAAAGAAGAGTCCCCGTTTGGACAAAGACTGCAGAAATGCACCCTAGGAAGAAGTCAGTGGGTTCTTGCATGATGCACTGGATGTCCAATGGAGAGAAGTTGGATGCAGGTGAGTTTTGGCACTGGATTCCTCCAACAAGCCTTGGTTCCGGCAAAGTCACATTTTGCAGCAGGTTGGCACTATCTGGACCCAGGAGGGACCTGGGGGCCTCAACTCTGTGTGAGGAGGAAGAGGGGGATCTCAGCACTTCAGAGAGCCCACAGAGTACCAGATAACAGCCACAGGAGTCCCAGGACACAGGGACAAAGGAGTTGAGCGTCACAGGATAGAGCGCTGCGGACCTTGGCCAGGCTGTGCATGAAGGAATTTTGCAAATAGTGCATAGAGGCCTCACGAGGGGAAGAAGACAGGGTGCACATTAGTACTGTCGTTCTCGGGTAAGGCAAGGTCTTACCTCCCACAAATTGGGACAGTAGGGCCTCAGGAAAGTCTGTGTCAATGGGGTCCACCCTCTGTGTTCCAAGGAGCATGCCCGTCATCAGGAGAGGAGTCCAAGAGAACCAGTCGTCAACTTAGAAGGTGCCTGCTTGAGCAGGGGAGTGACTCCGTCACTCCTCAGGAGATTTATTTGGTCCTTCTGGTGCAGGGTGAAAACAGGGAGTCCCCAGAGCATGCACACTTTGGAAACTGTTGCAGTTGCTGGCTGGAGCTGAAGTTGCAGAGGAAAAGTAGCCCTTCTGGATAACTTGTTGCTGTTACAGCAGTTCTTGGAGCAGTCTGCGGTTGATCTGTGGTCAGAGGATGAAGTAGTAGTTGCAGAGGATTCCTGCTTGAAACCTTCAAGTAGAATCTTAAGAGAACCCACAGGAGAAACCCTATATAGCCCTGAGAGAGGGATTGGCTACCTTATCAGGTATGGACCTATCAGGAGAGGTCTCTGACATCACCTGCTGGCACTGGCCACTCAGAGGCCTCCAGAGTGTCCCCACACATTGCAAAGCAATATGGCTGAAGTCTGGGACACACTGGAGGAGCTCTAGGCACCACCCCTGGGGTGGTGATGGACAGGGGAGTGGTCACTCCCCTTTCCTTTGTCTAGGTTCATGCCAGAGCAGTGACAAGGGGTCCCTGATCCGGTGAAGACTGGCTTATGCAAGGTGGGCACCATCTGTGCCCTTCAAAGCATTTCCAGAGCCTGGAGGAGGCTACCCCCTCCCCAGCCTGTAACACCTATTTCCAAAGGGAGAGGGTGTAACTCCATGCTCCCAAAGGAAATGCTTTGTTCTGCCTTCCTGCCTACCGAGTGCAGCTCCACTTTTCCTGCGTCACTTAGCGCTCTCCTACTGCCACCATATTTAAAATACGACGCACCATGGTGCAGGGTGGGAGAATAGTGCCATTGTTCATGACTTTATTGATGTAGTCTGCAGGATTAGCGCCAAATATTTGTGCTACTATTGCAGAGTACATAGGGGCCCATTATAAATAATGGAAGCCCCCTTTTGACGATTGCCCCGAGCAGGCTTTAAAAGTGCCTTACATAATGACGCAAGGACATTTCTTAGATTTCCTTGCACCCTTTTTATGGCCTCCCTAACTGGGGAACGCCCCCTTTGCATACATTATGCCTGGCGCAGGCATAATGTAGGGCAAAGAGTTACAGGGTGGTGTGATGCATGCATTGTACCACTTTGTAAATATGGCACTAGGATTTTGGCCTCGTTGGGCCACATTAGCGTAAATAAAGATGACACTAATGTGGTGCTAGGCGCTTATAAATATGCCCCTAAATCTACAGAAAATAAATAAAATGAAAAATAAAATTACACAATAACCAGTTGGGTCCAACAAGCATCATAGACCCTTTAAACCGATGATGTCACAGGGCGAAGGAACCTGTACACTACACCAAACATAAGAATTAAAACAATACTGGAAAAAGAAGGAAGGGGAGTTTGCGTCTGGTTGTGTTTTGGGGGCAGTAGGGGATGCCTGTTCCCCAAAAAGTCTGCCATGCCTCGTACATAGTGCTTGAAGGAGCGGTAAACTATGTGCTGTTGCTGTTACATATCTGATTAACACGTTTAAGATAGAACTATTTATCAGGGTGCAGTCACATAGATACCTCTTATATAATTTCTGTCTCAGTAGAAAACATAGCCCCAGTGACAACTAAATTGAAGAATGCCAAGGCCCAGGAAGTAACCCTATAAGACCTTCTCACTTGATGGATACATAGATAATGAAATGAATCACACCAACTAGCGTCATCCGTGGTCGGAAGACAACCACGAGGCACACCACTGATGTTAAATGCTGAAAGGTTACATCCCACGTCAGGGCGCACACTAGACTTCTAACCAGAAAAAGAGCACTAAGTCTGGCCGATAAAAGATGCAAGCAGAGTGGGGGAAATCTCTGTCTTAACGGAAATAATGGAAGTCAACCTACAGGCATGTTAGATACTAAACGCTATCTCGATGTGAAGGGATATTCAGACAGACAGGGGAAAAACTCTGTCCAAAGTGTGTCAACTAAGTAAGATGACGCCCAACCAATCAAAGGCTGAAGGGAAGCAGGCCGGAGGAAAATGAAAACTGTTGTGGAAAGTTCTATATTTGTTTCAATGTGACAGAAGTGACCCTTCTTTTCCTCTGTTACGTCCTGAGCAGAAGCTGTGAATGGATTGATATTGTGTAAGTGATGAGTAGTGATTGTGTGTTTGAATGAAGGTTTTTAAAAGTATGCATGATTTGTGACAGATACGTAATCTGAGCTATATTACAGCAATAGAATCATGTTTGACAATTTTACTGCATTTAATAAGCTGCAATTCTTGATTTGGGAAGGAGTAAGCTCATGTTTAGTACCTATGGAGTTGAAAGTTGCCATTTTCCTGCTTTTAGCCTCGTCTGCCAGCAGCCTGTCTCTAATATACATCTTGGGTGGGGAGACAGCTGTGCTTGTGCATTCTCTCTAGACAGTCATGCACAAAGAGAGCTTAGGTTTCACTGATGGGCCACCAACATCCTGATGGGCCATCTTGGGCAGGATGGGAGGGGGGAACTGGCCACAGCCTCACACTTACAACTGAATAGGCTGTGTCATGACCCCACAAAAAGGACTGCTTAAACCCCTGTAGTGGGTCTCCCCCACTTAAAAGGCATCACTGAGTATAAGAACTGAACTTCTGACCCTACCAACTCAGTACACTTCTGGACCAGTGGATACTCTGCCAGGAAGAAGGACTGCTGTTCTGGAAGAGCTGCTCAATTCCTGTGCTGATGTGCTGCATTCTGCCCACCTTGCGTGAGTGAGAAGGACTGGACACACAACCCTTGAACCAAGAAACAGAGTGACAGCAAGGGCTAGCTTGTCTGCTATACTTCTGATCTCTCGTGACAAAATACTTCCAACTGGTCACCTACTGCACCTGGACTCTGATGTCTTTGAGTCTTGTTCTACCAAGTTGTGCCAATCCAGCTCTTGGAAGTGGGTATAAAGTATTGCACCAGTCCAAAGTCCACACTTTGATGCCATTGTGCTTCTCAGAACTGGGGTATCTCCATCGGCACTGGTGTATCACCGCTGTTGCCAGGATCAAGGGCACTGCATCGCTGCCAATGCATTGCCACTGCTGCGATGATCATGAACATCCCCTTGCTGACTGTGTGATGCATCGCCTCTATTCCCAATGCATCACCTCCATTCCTGATACATCCCCGACTGTGCGCAGCTCAGAGCTGATGCATCACCCTACATCTTTGGGATTGACGCCAACTCCAAACCAAGATATGGTCAGCCTGACTTTTCAGATTTGACCTGGTCTAGCGAGACCAGATAGTCCTGGTTGGCACTTCATGTTTTTAAGCACTACATTTAATTGTATTATTTGAAACTGCCTGTCTTTAACTCTCCTTACTGGATATTTGTCATGTTGGTCTTGTTTTGTTTATTAAATTAAACTCTGTTTTTCTAACAAGTGTGGTATTTTTTGTGCGGTGTTTTCACTGTTTTACTGTTTCACAAATTCTTAACACATTGCCCCTTAAAGTAAGCCTGACAGCTCTGCGCCAAGCTACCAGAGTATGAGCACAAGTTAATTTAGGGTGTGTTGGTGACTTACACTGACTATGATTGTGGTTCCTGCTTGGACAAGGTGCATACCTCTGCCAACTCAAAACCCAATTTCTAAAATACACTGCGCCCTGCCCTATGCCCAATTTAGGGCCTACCTTAGGGCTGACTCGTATGTATGAAAAAAGAGTATTTATACCTAGCAAAAGGTTTATTTTGCCAGGCCGAATTGGCCGTTTTAAAACCATACTACATGCTACAGTAGCAGAACTAAGACATGTTTCATAGTGCTACTGAAGTGGGTGGCAAAATGGGTGTTGCAGGCCCACTGGCAGCATTTAATTTACAGTCCCTAGGGACATGTAGTATCATATACCAGGTACTTACAAGTAAAATAAATATACCAATCAGGTGTAAGCCAATGTTACAATTTTTAAGGTGAGACCACAAGCACTTTAACACTGGTTAACAGTGGTAAAGCGCACAGAGCCCTAATGCCACAAAAACAAAATTCAGTAAGCAGGAGGGATGAAGGCAAAACATTTGAGGGAAGACTACACCAAGGATGACAGGTCTAACTTTTAGCCTGACCATGTCAAATTTGCTTTTAGTAGATTGATGACATTTCCTATACTGAATACATAGGAAGAGAGAGAACAGCCAAGAATCATTTAACATTAACAATGCACATTTTTCAAATGTTTGACATTGTGGTAAGGTAGTAATAGCACTTTAATGATGCATTTTTAAAATGGTACAACCCCTTATTAAATCCACAGAATTAGAGACAGTTGTAGGAGATGCTTTTATGACTTGTGTAAATGAGAATAAAAAGAGAACTAAGCACATGATATTCCAGTGGTTTGCCCAATTGTGCTTATAAGGGAACTTGGATAAAGAATACTGCATGGGGATTAAAAAACCTCAGAATCGTTGACTGTGAGTTTCCTGTGAGATTTATTTAAGTAGGGTCCAACATCACCAGTTGGGGAGAGTAACTACTTATGAACTAGTTGTAGGAGTTGTAGTGAGTACCTAAGGTACTTAGACCTTATACCAGGTCCAGTTATCCCTTATTAGTGAAATGTAGTCAGTGTCTAGAAGCCAGGCTCTCTAGGGGTAGTGTGGAAGAGCAGCCACTGCCTAACTAGGGGACATGCAAAGCTCATGCAATACCACTGTAGTCACACAGTACTCACACACATGAAAGAAAGTACTTGGTGTTACAAAAATAAAGGTACTTTAGTTTAGTGACACAAATGCCAAAAATACCTTAGAGACTATACTCCCTTAGGAGGTAAGTGATATACACAGTATATACACAAGAGTGCAGGAATAGCTGTAAAACAGAAAACAGTGAAAATAGTGAAAATCGCAATAGTTAGAAATGGGCCTAGGGAGAACACAAACCATATACTAAAATAGTGGAATGTGAAAGTCGGTTTCCCACCTGAGCAAGTGTAGTGTGTAGAGGGGTGCTGGGAGTGTAAGTAAACACCAAAGGTAGGTAATAGTACCCACCCCAGAGCCCAGGAAACCAGGAGTAAATCACAGTATGTTTCCTAGAACACACAAGAACACATGCAAGAAGATTTTGCAAAAACCAGAAGAGACTGAAAAACACCAATGATGGATTCCTGGACCTGAAGACTTGTGGAAGAAGGTGACCAATTCCAAGAAGCACTGAAGAGTCCAGGGAGAACAGGAGCCCCTGCTAACCCAGATGAAGGTGCAAAAGAAGAACCACCTGTGAAGAAGAAAAGTCAGTACTGCACCCAAGAAGATGGATGCGGTTTCCTGGTAGGTGAAGATGATGTCCCACGCCGGATGGATGATTGCAGTCTGTATTGCATTGCTGGATTCCATCAACAGGAGTTGGCACACGCAAAGCTAGCAGTTAGCGAAAAATGGCACTGCCCGGGACCAGGAGGGACCTGGTGGCCTCTACCCAGAAGGGGCTCTCAGCAACTTAGAGAGCCCTCTGAAGACCAGGCAGCATGACCAGGAGCCCCACAGCACGGGGACAAAGAAGGTGCAAAAGGAGTCCCATGCAACACTACACAAAGGGATCCCACATCGCCAGAGAACCACTCAGGAAGTTGTGCATCACAGGATAGAGCACTGTGGGCCAGAGCTGCATGGTGCACAAATAACTTTTCGGGAGGATGCCAACAAGCCTTGGCAACTGCAAAACATGTGGTGCATGGAAGTACTGTCTTGCGTGGGGAGGCAAGCTCTTACCTCCACCACAGTTGGACAGCTGGTTTTCAGGACCATCAGGACAATTTCAATCCACCACCAGTGTTGCTGGATCCATGCACTTCTTCAGGAGAGGGGACCCAAAACACCAGTCATCGCTGCAGAGGGGTGCCTGCTGAAGCAGGGAAGTGACTCCTTCACTTCAAGGGAGATTCCTTTATTCTTCTGGTGTAGGCTGAAGAGAGGCAGTCCTTGGAGGATGCATGACCTGGAAACAGTTGCAGTTGCTGGCGGGAGCTGAAGATACAATGTTCCAGAAGTCATCTTTGCTTCTTTCTTGCAGTTTGTAGAGTTCCTGGAGGGTCCAGGTGCAGTTTCGTTGGTAGAAGGTGAAGTAAGGGATGCAGAGGAGTCCTGCTGAAGTCTTGCAATTTGCATCTGAGGATACACCTAGAGGAGAGACCCTAAATAGCCCTGAAAGGGGATTGGTCAGCTACACAGGTAAGCACCTATCAGGGGAGGGCTCTGACACCACCTGCTGGTACTGGCAACTCAGATGCTCCCAGAGTGCCCCACCACCTTGGAATCCAAGATGGCAAAACCCAGGGACACTCTGGAGGAGCTCTGGGCACAACCTTGGCGTGGTGATGGTCAGGGGAGTGGTCACTCCCCTTTCCTTTTTCAAGTTTCGGGCCAGAGCAAGGACTGGGGGTTCCTGAACTGGTTTAGACTGGATTATTCAAGGAGGGAACCATCTGTGCCCTTCAAAGCATTTCCAGAGGCTCTGGGAGGATACCCCTCCCATGCCTGTAACACCTATTTCTGAACGGAGAGGGCGTAACACCCCTGTCCTAAAGGAAATTCTTTGTTCTGCCATCCTGGACTCGAGCTGCTTGAGCAACAGGAGGGAAGAAACCTGTCTGTGAGGTGGCAGCATCTGAGGCTGCCTGGAAAACCTCAGAAGGCTTGTATGGCAGTACTGGGAGTCCACTGCGGAGCTCCCAGAGTGCATGGAATTATACAACTGATGTTAGAATCAGCATTGGGGTATGATTCCAAGAGGTTAGACACCTTACATGGCCATATTAGGAGTTACCGTTGTGAAGCTGGGCATAGGTATTGAACTATGTCAAGTAAGCATGTGAAATGGCGTCCCCGCACTCACGAAGTCTGGGAAAATGGTCCTGGATGATGTAGGGACACCTCTACTTGTGCAGGGGTGCCCTCACATACAAGTACTTCACACCCAGCCTTCAGGGTTGGAAGGCCTGGTATATGAGTGACTTATAAGTGACCTGGTGCAAAGTAAATGGCTGTAAAATGGTGCATGCACAATTTCACACAGGCTTTAATGGCAGTTGTGTAGACATCTTTGCATGGGCTCCCTATGAGTAGAAAAAGTAATGCTGCACCCCATAGGGATCCCCTGGAACCCTGGAACCCTAATGCCCTGGGTACCTAAGTACCAGATGCTAGGGACTTATGAGGGTTGACCAATATGCCAATTTGGGATGAAATACTGGTTTACCAGAATGCAGTGGCAAAATTTAAAGGAGAGAGAGCCTAAGTACTGCGGTCCTCGTTAGGAGGATCCCAGTGACACAGTCAAACACACTGACATCAGGAAGAAATTGAGGCTAACATGCCAAAAAGAGGGTACTTTCCAACACAAACCCTCACAAACGATAACCTTGCCCAGATGAGTCATCATTGTCTAAGTGGAAATATCTGGAGAGACCATCTGCATTGGAGTGGTTACTCCTGTCAACATCAGGGCAGTGCACGCTCTACGGGCGACTGGAATGCAAAAACCCAGCACTTACAAGATAACGTAATTCATGCATTTTGCTGATGTGCTGTTGTTTAACCTTTTGCATTGCAGAGTTTAATCCTGAAGACTTGTATTCAAGGTGCTTATTAATACTGATCATTTGCAATGTATTGCTGTAGGTTTTCAGAGTGTGTCCGGGTGTGGTCCCTTTCCAGGGCCTTCTAGAAGCTTCCTCTGCAGCATGACTGGGTGTGATTTGTGGGCTGGGCCAAGACTCTATATAAGGGAGCCAGCCCAACTCCACGTGCTCACTATTCAGAGGTCCCGGTGCAGAGCAGCAGCAACTTCCTGAGCTCCTGCTCCGGAGGCCTACTTTGACCTTCCAGGCCTTGCACTTTCACTTTGTTGGTGATTCTTGATCAGGGCGGTAAGACGGAGGTCGGGCTGGGCCCCCGATCCCGTTCTCGAAGGCTTTCGAGTTCTTGGGCCTAATTTGCATGATAAAACAATTTTGCTCTTGTGCGTGTGAATGTGTGCTTGGTGTTTCATGGCATTTACATGCTGACACTCGTATCGGCAAGACGCGCGATTCTTTGCTCGTGTACAACTCTTGATATTCATTGTGCGCTACCATTTTATGGCATTTACAAGGTAGCATTCGAATCGGCAAGACGCACAATTCATTTCTTGTGCTTAATCCGTGTTATTCATTGTTCGCTACCATTTCATGGCATTTACAAGGTAGCATTCGAGTCGGCAGGACGCGCGATTCATTTCTTGTGCTTAATTCATGTTATTAATGGTGCACTACCATTTCATGGCATTCACATGGTGGCATTCGAATCGGCAAGACGCGCAATTCATTTCTTGTGCTTAATTCATGTTATTCATTGTGCACTACCATTTCCTGGCATTCACATGGTGGTATTCGAATCTGCAAGACACACAATTCATTTCTTGTGCTTAATTCATGTTATTCATTGTGCACTACCATTTCATAGCATTCACATGGTGGCCTTCGAATCGGCAAGACGCACGATTCATTCCTTGTGCTTAATTCATGAATATTCAGTGTGCGCTACCATTTCATGGCATTCGCAAGGTAGCATTCGAATCGGCAAAACATGCGATTCATTTCTTGTGCTTAATTCATGATATTCATTGTGTGTTACCATTTCATGGCATTTACGTGGTGACATTCGAATCGGCAAGACACGCGATTCATTTCTTGTGCTGAACTCATGTTACTCATTGTGCGCTACCATCTCGTGGCATTCACATGGTGGTATTCGAATCGGAAAGATGCGCAATTCATTTCTTGTGCTTAACTCATGATGTTCATTGTGCGCTACCATTTCATGGCATTTACTTGGTGGCCTTTGAATCAGCAAGACGCGCGATTCGTTTCTTGTGCCTAACTCATGTTATTCATTGTGCGCGACCATTTCATGGCATTTACAAAACTCTTGTGAAAATCCGCAATGTGCGCAATTCATGTTTCTGCATTTTAAGAAACCAAAGTGCTAGAATTCTAGATGTTATATTGTACGTGCATAATAAGTCCCTTAAGTACAACTCCTATGCTGTTACAGAAAACATTCAGATGATTTCCTTGTCCTCATGCAAAAGACTATGGGGGTCATTACAACATTGGCGGTAAAAGCTGCTTACCGCCGTGCAGAAGACTGCCAACACAACCCTGTGGCCGCGGAATTCCGCCCACGGTCATTATGACCCAAAGGCAGGAATCTGCCAAAATCCAGCCACACACACAAGTCCGCCACACCAAAGGTCAGTGATAAACTGGCAATAAGAAATCCTCCACCATCACGCCAACAGGAATACACCCACACTATCATGGCCCACGAATCCACGCGGCGGTCTTTCAACTGCGGTATTCCATTGGCGGTACACACCGTCGAGCTCAAGATACACACACATATACAAAACACATCCACATTGGACAATTCGAAATACACATACCTGATACACATACACACACCACTCCCACACACCCAAACCAATATAAAACACACACCCGCATCACCCACAAACCCTTACGACCACAATTGCGACTGAAGGCCACAGAGAGACACCACCATCTACAAACGAGTATCCACTGGCACTCAACACCATCACCCACATAACATCCACGAACCACACACAACACACCACTAAATATCACCCCACACATCACAACACACACCACCCCACACATCACCCACACCACCCCATGGCACAGCAAAGACACCCCAGGTTCTCTGAGGAGGAGCTCAGGGTCATGGTGGAGGAAATCATCCGGGTAGAACGACAGCTATTTGGATCACAGGTGCAGCACACCTCCATAGCTAGGAAGATGGAGCTATGGCGAAGAATCGTGGACAGGGTCAACGCAGTGGGACAGCACCCAAGAAATAGGGATGACCTCAGGAAGAGATGGAACGACCTACGGAGGAAGGTGCGTTCCGTGGTCTCAAGACAACACATCGCGGTACAGAGGACTGGCGGCAGACCCCCACCTCCTCCCCCACAACTAACAACATGGGAGGAGCAGGTCTTGGCTATTCTGCATCCTGAGTGCCTCGCAGTAGTAGCTGGAGGAATGGACTCTGGTAATTAAAATCTTTACTATTACATCCCCCACCCTATCTGCATGCCACCACATACCCCCACCCTCGAGTTCACCCCATCATTCCTACTCCTCACAAATGTACCAGTATCAAAAACCACCCATCCCAACACCAAGCCCTGCATGTAATGCCAAAGCATGGACACCCATCACCAAAGCATGGCCACTGCACATACCCATACACCCCCCTAAACCATCATCACACAAAGTCCTACACAGGAATGCAAGCACTGGGGTACATGGTCACCCACCCATTCCACACCATGGCACACATAGATGCAATAATCGTGCTTTTACCCCCCTGCTGGACCCCTACCCAACGTCACCGGACAGGAAGATCCAGACATGTCCACTCCACCCACAGAAGAGGCCCACAGTGATGACAGCAGCTCTGTCCAACTGGATCTAGACGACCAGCCCGGCCCATCTGGGACCTCGGGACAGTTGGTTTCCCTCACACTGGCACAGGCCACTACAGAGCTTCCCCCCTCTGGAAACACCAGCACAGCACCCACCCAGCGGGCCCGTACCTCTGTCCCCAGGACACGTCAAGCAGCAGTGTGTCCACCGCTACAGGGAACCCAGGTTAACCCACCACCCCAACAACACCAGGGACCTGAGGACAGTGGCAGTGGGCACACGGTTTAGGAGACAGAGGCCCAGGAACACAGGGGAAATGGGAGGGCTGCTGTGGGACAGGGGGAGGACAGGCCCAGGGAACCCACTCTCTACGAGGCCCTCTCCAACATCATGGGAGCCTACCACCATTCCCAGGAGACAATGGCAACGGTACTGGCCAAGTTTCAGGAGACCCAGCGGCTGCAGAAATAGTATTTGGGCTTCAGGGAGGAACTCAAATCCATAAATTCCACCCTGGGCACCACTGTAGGTGTGCTGAAGGAACTCCTCAACACCAGGAGGGACACTGTGGCACAACAAGGGGCCCCTGACACTAGCCTGGACGACGAACTGCCCAACACCTCTGCCGGCGCTAGTGGACAGGAGGCACCGCCACAGGGCCACCACACCAGCACCCCACCCCCTGCAGAGGGAGAACCACCCCGCAAATGGTCCCTGAGATCCAGAACAAAGACAGAGAACCATGCAAAGACCCCGCCAAGAAATGAGACCACCCTGATTGTCATCCATTTGTCCCACCTTGTCACCCTGTCCATACTTAAACTGCCCCAGCTCCACTTTCTATGCCACTTTGGACAATGCACCTGTGAGACTAATAGACTGGACTCTGCCATGGACATTCCTCCACCATCACCCAGCTCATTTTACAACCCCCTCCAATATTCAGCACTTAAATAAACTCCCTTAAAGCACAAAACAATTCGGAGTCTGTCTGTGATTTTGAAATAGTGTATTAGCAATTACAGTACCAAAATGCTCTTTCAAATGTAATGTCAACATACCTATGTCACACTGCTCTAGTCCATGAGGAAACAAAGCAGATGTCACACAGTGGGACCCACATCTGTGAAATCGTAAGGGAAAGTGTCAACTCTGTGACCATATACTGGGTGAAAATGACAGACAGTAGAGAGGTAGTAGATTTTAATTAGATGTAGCAGGCAGGTTTGTCTGCTTACCTGTGTCTCACTGGAAGTATTGCAGGATCACTGTGTTCCTGTTGTCGATGTCCTCTTCTTCTGCTTCCTGGTCTTCACTGTCCACAGGCTCCACAGCTGCCACAACTCCTCCATCTGGACCGTCCTCCTGCAGAAAAGGCACCTGTCATCGCAAAGCCAAGTTGTGAAGCATACAGCAGGCCACAATGATCTGGCACACCTTCTTTGGTGAGTAGAATAGGGAATCACCTATCATATGGAGGCACCTGAACCTGGCCTTCAGGAGGCTGAATGTCCGCTCTATAATTCTCCTAGTTCACCCATGGGCCTCATTGTAGCGTTCCGCTGCCCTTGTCCTGGGATTCCTCACTGAGGTCAGTAGCCATGACAGGTTGGGGTAACCAGAGCCACCTGCAAATGGCGAGGGACAACTGTTAGACACACACTAACTCATAGGGACATCCACAGACCCAGACAGCTATTCCCACTGACTTGGGTCCAGGTGCTCACCTAATAGCTACACCCGGTGTCTCTGTAGTTGCCCCATCACATAAGGGATGCTGCTATTCTGCAGGATGTAAGCGTCATGCACTGAGCCAGGGAATTTTGCATTAACATGGGAGATGTACTGGTCTGCCAAACACACCATCTGCACATTCATGGAATGGTAACTCTTCCGGTTTCTGTACACCTGTTCACTCCTGCGGGGGGACCAAGGCCACATGTGTCCCATCAATTGCACCTATGATGTTGGAGATATGTCCCAGGGCATAGAAGTCACCTTTCACTGTAGGCAAATCCTCTACCTGAGGGAAAACGATGTAGCTCCACATGAGTTTCAGCAGGGCAGACAACGCTCTGGACAACACGTTGGAAAACATAGGCATAGATTAGGACATCCCTGATGCTATGGCCACTGTTGTTCAAAAAGACCCACTTGCTAGGAAATGGAGTACTGACAGCACCTGCACTTGAGGGGGGATTCCTGTGGGTTGGCGGAGAGCTGACATCAGGTCTCGCTCCAACTGGGCACACAGTTCTTTGATTGTGGCACGATCAAGCCTGTAGGTGATGATCACATGTCTTTCCTCCATTGTCGATAGGTCCACCAGCAGTCTGTACACCGGAGGATGCCGCCATCTCCTCACATGCCCTAGCGGATGGTGCCTATGGAGGAGAACAGCGAGCACAGAGTCAACCAACTCTGAGGTACGTAAACACAGCTTACTCTGAACATATTCATAAATTGAAATTTGCCTGTATGAGTGGTTAGGCAAGGCCTAGGTATGTGTGACACAGTCAAAAATAAAGCCATGTGGGCCCCTGAAATGGCGGCTGCCTGACCTGTAATGTGGGACAAGGGGATATGAGGTAACTGCGCTGGCATTGTACACCGTCGTGGTAGGCAGTCGAAGACCGCGGCGCAATTCTGCATTGGTTAACATTGGACCCTATGCGTCCCAGGAGCCAATGACGATGTACGCCGGTGGTGACGGTACGCACCGCCACGGACATGACCGGCATTTTCTCTCTGTTCAATCACTCGATACCTGATCTTTCACAGGAGAGGACCTACACTGCAAGTGATGCTGTGACCTCAGTCTGGAAGAGACAATGGCTCGTGTGTCTGGGGAAAGGGCCCCTGCTTTCAGCACGGAGGAGTTGATGAAACTTGTGGATGGGGTCCTCCCCCAGTACACGCTACTCTACGGTCCTCGAGACAAACAGGTAAGTACACTGTGAGCATGCTGTATGTGCAATGCCTGTGTGGAGTGGGGTGGATGAAAGATAGGGGGGGTGAGAATGAGGCGTGCATGAAACGATGGTGAGTGCATGTGCGTTATGGCAAGGGTAGGGATGCGGGCCAATGACTGTGACGGTGCAGTTGGTAATTACTTCTCTTTTCCCCTGTACAATTCCTGTAGGTCAGTGCCCACCAGAAGAAGGACATCTGTCGTGCCATCGCCAAGGAAGTCCGGACCCTGGGGGTCTACCACAGACGGAGCACCCACTGCCAGAAAAGATGGGAGGACATTCGCCGCTGGAGCAAGAAGACGGCGGAGGCCCAGCTGGGGATGGCCTCTCAACGTGGGAGGGGTGCCCGTTGCACCATGACCCCCCTGATGTTCAGGATCCTGGCGGTGGCGTATCCGGACTTGGATGGGCGCTTGAGGGCATCACAGCAGCCACAAGGGGTGAGTACACTCTCATTCTGCTGATTCAGCGTGCATTTTAGGTGTCTGGGTGTGGGAGGTTGGCTGTGGGTTCCCCTAGGCCAGGGCGAGTTTCCTAGTTAAGTTCCCTTCTTCAGGCAGGCCCTGTGGCACCCCACCCCACCTGTGTACAGTGCCAACTACACCTAGTCAGGCTCCTGTGACATCCATGTGTGCAGAAATTGGCCATAGCCTTGTAAGCCATGTCCCTGGGATTGAATAGTGGACCCCAAGTGCACTGCGTAGTGCAGGGGGCTTCTGTGTCTGTCGTGTCTGCCAACGGTAGCGGTATTGCATGCACTGAACATGTCTTTCTTCTGTCTTCCCCCCCTTTTTGTGGTCTCCCTGTACTTGTGTGCATTAGCATCATCACGTGGAGGAGCAGTGGCACCGGAGCAGGAGGGCGCTGCATCCCACATGGCCCTGGAGGGCGAGACTAAGGACTGTGAATTCACCAGTGGGACGGAGGGTGAGGGGAGCTCCACGGCGGGGACAGGAGCTGACACCAGTGATACGGAGTCCTCCTCTGATGGGAGCTCCCTTGTGGCGGCGGCCCCATCTGTGCCCCCGCATCTACAGGTACAGCCGCCACCCCCCCTACCAGCACCGCACTCCCAGCAGCCCCTCATCCTTTGCCTCGTGCCCGCTCACCCAGGAGGGTGGGCATTACCTTTGCCCCCAGGCACCTCAGCCCCTGCCCCTGTCACCTCTGCTGCCCTCAGTGAGGAGGCCATTGACCTCCTCAAGTCCCTCACTGTGGGGCAGTCTACCATTTTGAATGCCATCCAGGGTGTAGAGAAGCAGTTGCAACAGATGAATGCATACCTGGAGGGCCTTCATTCTGGTCAGGCAGCCCTTCAGCGAGCTTTTCAGACTCTGGCCTCAGCACTGATGGCAGCCATTGTCCCTGTCTCTAGCCTCTCCCCTCCAACTTCCTCCATCCAGACCCACACCCCTGTACCTCAGATTATCCCAAGCACACCATCAGAACAGCATGCACACACCTCAACACACAAGGGAAGCTCTGGCAAACATAAGCACCACACATCCCACAGGCACTCACGCAAGCATCATACACATGCAGACACACCAAATTCCACTGCCTCCACTGTGTCCCCCTCCTCCTCATTTCCCTCCTCCCTCCCTGTCTCATCTCCACTCACACCTGCATGCACTACATCCTCAGCCACTACGTCCATCACCTTCACAGCTACCACCACACCCCGCACACGTGCAGTCACCACCCCCACTACCATTCACACATCCCCTGTGTCCTCTCCCAGTGTGTCTGTGAGGCCACCTCCCAAGGTACACATCCGCAGGCACACACCCCCCCAACAGCCATCCACCTCACAACAGCCTCCAGCGCATGCACTGTCACCCAATGTCAGCAAACGAACACCTCCTACAACCACAACCTCTTCCTCCACTCCCAAACCCCCTCCAGCTGCCCGTCCCAGTGTTCCTAAGAAACTTTTCCTAGCCAGCCTTGACCTCTTTCCCTCACCTCCCCCACCCCGTCAGTCTCCTAGGGTCCGACTCTCCAGGTCCCAACCTAGCACCTCAGCCACAACATCGGTGGGACCAGTGGTGCCAGTAGTCACCGGATTATGGAGTGTACCAGGCAGCAGGGCAGCCAGTGTGGCAAGGAGCCACAGCACGGACAGTCCCCCACCTGTCAAGCATCAAAAGTTGGCCAGTGCCCGGCGGGAGAGGGGAAAGAAACCAGCCACCAAAGCCGCTCCCAGGGGTACAGTTGGGAGTGTGGAAACAGCTGCGACACCATCCAAGGTGGGAAAGGGGCACAGTAAAACCGGCAAGTCTGGAAAGATTAGCACAGCGGACAAGACCGCCAGCAGCCACACTGCCCAGGAGAAGACCGCCAGCAGCAGCCCCGCTGCCCAGGAAGCGACCGCCAGCAGCCCCGCTGCCACAGACAGGACCGCCAGCAGCAGCCCCGCTGCCCAGGAATCGACCGCCAGCAGCCCCGCTGCCACAGACAGTACTGCCATCAGCAGCCCCACTGCCCACGAAGCGACTGCCAGCAGCCCCGCTGCCACAGACAAGACCATCACCAGCTGAACCGCTGCCCAGGACACCGCCGACAGCAGCCCTGCTGCCACAGACAAGACCGCCACCAGCTGAAGTGCTGCCCAGGACATCGACGCCAGCAGCCCCGCAGGCCAGTCAGCACCAATGATTCCAACGCTACTGAGTCCGTCACGGGCAGGATGAAGCACTCTGGGCACAAGGCCCCCTCCAAAACCAGTGGAGTATCACATCCACTACCTCTGTCCTTGGCAGGATGAAGCACTCTGGGCACAAGGCCCCCTCCAGAAACCAGTGGAGACTGTTATCCACTTGAGAGACTGTGGCTTTGCACTCCCCAGGATTGCACAGTGGGCAAACCACCCACTGTAGAGACTTGAGAGACTGTGCCTTTGCACTCCCCAGGATTGAACAGTGGGCAAACCACCCACTGGAGAGATTTGAGAGACTGTGGCTTTGCACTCCCCAGGACTGAACAGTGGTCAAACCAACCACTGTAGAGACTTGAGAGACTGTGGCTTTGCACTCCCCAGGATTGCACAGTGGGCAAACCACCCACTGGAGAGACTTGTGAGACTGTGGCTTTGCACTCCCCAGAATTGCACAGTGGGCAAACCACCCACTGTAGAGACTTGAGAGACTGTGGCTTTGCACTCCCCAGGATACATCAATGGGCATGGAGCCCCCTCGTGGAGCTGGCGTCGTGCACTCATCCGGCTGAGGTGCGCCCCCCTTCCCTTCCCCCTGAGGTGCCTGTTTTATTTCTATCTGATGCCCCTGCAGTGTTCTCTCCGTTTTGATTGGGTATTGAGTGTGGGCCGCGCCCATGCCTTTTGGGCCCAGTGATCCACGGACTATGATGGTGGAATCCCTTGGACTTGTGTTCTTGGTGTATATAATTGTATATAGTATAAATGTATGTATTTGTAAATATTTTTGATGTATGTAATTGAACATATCACAATTATTCGACTCATTTCCTTTTGTCCTTGCATTCTTCCAGGGGGGATTGGGGGATGTAACTGTTATGTATCAATATGTATTAGCGTGTGTGTTGTAGTGGGTGAGGGTGGGGGTGTTGTGTGTGTGTGTCACTCTCTTTTCCCTCCACCCTCCCCTGTGTCTTAGGTGCAGTACTCACCGTTGTCTTTGCCGCCGGCGTTCGTGCTCCTGGTTGAGGAGCAGGAAGATAAAGGCTGGCAGGATCTGGAGCTCGGGTTCCATGGCGTCCTGATTCCTCGTGGGTTGTGTAGAGGTGAGAGTTTTCCCTTCGAAGTCCTGTTTCCGCCATGTTCTTGTTCGCGGGGAATCCGCCCTGGAAAATGTGGCGGATTGATGGGTTGTAATAGTGTGGGCGGTACATAATCCTCCACCTGTCTGTTGGCGGTTACCGCCACGGTGTTTGTTTGTACTGCTGTGGCGGTCGGAGTGTTAAAGTGGCTGTCTATGTTGGCAGTTTCCGCCACGGTCGTAATTCCATTTTTTTTATCGCAGGCCTATTGGCGGTTTTACCGCCACTTTAACACCGACTGCCAGGGTTGTAATGACCGCCTATGTTTGAATTTGAAAACGTAATTCTAGAAGGTTCTTATGTTTTTAATCCATGTGTAACATTTCATTGAGAGGTTCATTGGAAAGTTGTATTAATCCTTCTTGATTCCTTCACAGGTAACCAGACATCTTGAGGCGTAGTTATTTAGTCCATGCTTAAGTTATCCATGTTTCCAGTATGAAAATGCTTAGAATCATAATCTAGTAATGATTAATATGATATAATTTTGATATTGTGTGTTTTAACCTTTTGCTTCCTACAGGTCTCCTTCCCAGCTGTTCCCTACCTAATCTAATTTTCCCCAATTGGACTCTCTTAGACTCTGTTACATTCTAATCAGAGTATTGGAGCGGTCTTGTGGTGGACGTGTTGGGAACGTTCGCAGACCCCGAGGATCTGGTGACTGACAGAATAGTGAGCCCACAAATAAAATATCCTCCTGGTTTGCGTATGTTCTCAGCATGGCCACATTGGACGAGCTAGTCCAGGCTATCACGCAGCTCCAAGCAGAGGTGGTGTCATCAAAAGATTTGCCAGCTAGCCTAGCTGAGAGAGTGAGTCAGTTACAAGATAAGGTAGAGAAGAAGGAACAAAATCCCATAGGTGTGTCTTGGCCAGGTCCTTCTTCTCAGACTTCTGGAGGTAATCCTACAAACATTTCCCTCAATGTTCCTTCAGCCATTCCTTTAGCTCCTCCAGAATGTTTCTCAGGCGATCCCTTGAAAGCACAATCTTTCCTGGTTCAAGTGTAATTACACTTCACCTGCCGACCACATACTTTCCCTGATGCCCAGTCCAAAGTGGCTTTCTTGTTATCATACCTGACAGGGGATGCAGCTACCTGGGCTACTCCTCTTGTGCGCAAAGACAGTCCCCTGCTTTACAACTGGAAAAATGTTGTTTGTGAGTTTGAACAAGTATTTGATCGTAGAACTGTTACATTGTCGGCAGATCGTGAATTATTAGACTTCCGACAAGGTAACCAGGATTTAGTGTCATATTTAGCCAACTTTAATCGGCTGGTAGCCAAGACATCCTGGCCTGAAGAAAAGCAAGCGGCCTTGTTCTACAGGGGGACTCAAAGAGGAGTTAAAAGATATTCTAGCTCAAATAGACCCGCAGCCTACAGACCGTCAAGACCTGATAAACCTTGTTTTGAGACTGGATCATCGTTTAGCAGAACGAAGGGGAACACGCAAAAAAACTGAAAAATACTCCTGGCGTGTTCACGATAATAGAGAATCAAGAACTCAGAAAGAAAGAACGCCAGAACCTATGGAAATTGGAACAATCAGGAGACCTTTGACCAAAGACAAAAAGGACCTATGTAGAAAGAATGGACAATGTCTTTATTGTGGGTGCAAGGGTCATTTCGCCAAAGAATGTCCAATCAAACCAAAGAGCAAAGGAGGTCCTGTGCAGAAAGTTGCAGCCAATGCACAAGTCGAGTCGGAAAATCTAAAACACCCAAGATGTAAAGAAGGGTTGCTCTTGGGTGTCACCGTGTAACCTTCACAATCTAGACATCTCAAGCTGGGCATAAAAGTTCAAGTGAAGAAAAAGAGCTATTTCATGAAGGCCCTAGTAGATTCTGGGGCTACCAGGAACTTTGTTCATGCATGGGGGATCTCATGTATTCAGAAGAAGACTCCAGAAATAATACAGGCAGTAGATGGAAAACTCTTGACTGGAGGTCCGGAAACTCTTCAGACTGTCCCCTTGTCGGTGATCTGTGAGGGTATGAACCAAAGAAATAAACATAAAGAGAAACTCATCCTTGGCGTGATCCATGCTCCCCAGTATGAATTATACTTGGCTTACCCTGGTTAACTCATCACAATCCTGAGCTTAATTGGGCAGAACGAAAAGTTGTGTTCTCATCAGCGCTATGTAAAGAACAATGCCTCCAAAAGCCTCAAGTACCAAAAGTTTGCAACTCTTACATAGCCACTGCTGCGGAGAAAGAAGTTAAGTTGCCCAAACAGTATTCATCCTATGAAGATGTATTTGATGAAAAAGAAGCAGAAAACTTGACTCCTTATAGACCTTATGACTGTCAAATTGATCTAATCCCAGGTGCGATACTCCCCAACTGTTGTGTATACGCCCTGTCAGAACATGAAAATCAACATTTACAAAAGTATCTAGATCAATTCTTGGAGAATGGTTTTATCCGCCCTTCTAAGTCTCCTGCAGCCTCTCCTTTGTTTTTTGTTCCAAAGGTGAATGGGGATCTTCGAACTTGTATTGACTATAGGGGTTTGAACAAGGTCACCATCAAGAATAAATATCCCTTGCCCCTGATTCCGGTCTTACTGGAACAAGTAAAGAAAGCTAAAATCTATACTAAGCTCGATCTATAAGGTGCTTATCATTTGGTCAGAATGAGAGAGGGCAACGAATGAAAAACAGCGTTCAAGACAAGATATGACCTCTTTGAATACACCGTCATGGTCTGTGTAATGCTCCAGCAGCATTTAAATTTTTCTTGAATGACGTTCTTAGAGAGTATCTCGACATATTTGTCATAATCTACATCAATGACATTCTGATCTATTCTGACAATGAAAATGAAAATATACAACATGTCCAGAAAATTCTTGCAGCCCTTCGAAAGCCCCATTTATATTGCAAACTAACCAAGTTTGAGTTTCATGTTACCACATTTGAGTTTTTAGGGGTTGTCCTTACCCCTCAAGGTATGGTGATGGCAGAAAAGAAAGTAAAAGCCTAATCTGATTGGCCCAACCCAAAGACTGTTCGTGATGTACAATGTTTCCTGGGAATTGCAAATTTTTACCGGAGGTTCATAAATCATTTCTCCCAGACAGTAGCCCCAACCACTAAGCTATTAAGAAAGAAAGAAACATTTGTATGGTCCCCAGAAGCTGACCAAGCCTTCTCAACTTTGAAAGAAGCCTTTTCCACTGCCCCAGTCTTGACTCACCCTGATGCAGACCGTCCCTTCATAATGGAAGCTGATGCTTCAGATGTGGCAATAGGTGCAGTCTTGTCACAACAAAACAAAGACACTGGACAACTTCATCCTGTAGCTTACATGTCTCGGAAACTGAACAAAGCCGAACAGAACTATGTCATTGCTGAAAAAGAGCTTCTGGCGATTTGTGACGCCTTTAAAGAATGGAGACATCATTTGTTGGGTGCCAAATGCCAAATATACTGTCACAGTATATACTGATCATCGCAATCTCCAGTTCATGAGTTCCACCAGACTTTTGACTCCTCGGCAATTACGCTGGATGCTGTTTTTTGCCGAATTTGATTTTGTGGTAACTTTCCGTCCTGGTAAAGACAATTGCAAGGCTGACGCCTTGTCCCGCCAAGAGTCT
This sequence comes from Pleurodeles waltl, assembly GCF_031143425.1. Lineage (NCBI taxonomy): Eukaryota > Metazoa > Chordata > Amphibia > Caudata > Salamandridae > Pleurodeles > Pleurodeles waltl. The sequence goes on along the minus strand of NC_090445.1, from coordinate 1,472,484,900 downwards.
ACCACGTTGCCTGCAGTTCAAACCTCCAGAGCTATCATTGCTCCAGACAAAGTCCTATTCATCATAAAAACTGAAGATTTCTTTGAAGACATCCGTAATTCTTTCACCATTGAGAAATGGCAGACATGGGCCCAAGCAGATCCCAAAATGTCAATCAAGCAAGGATTACCTTACCATGACGTTCGTTTGTTCGTGCTCACTACCAAACTTTGCAAGATAGTATTTCATTGGTTGCATGTTATACCTATGGCAGGTCATCCTGGTACTCCTAAAACTCTTGAACTAACCCAGCGCTACTTTTGGTGGCCTACCCTGACAAAAGACGTAAAAGCAATGGTAAACAACTGCAAAGTCTGTGCTCGCATTAAAACAAGTCATTCGAAAACGAAAGGGTTGTTACATCCACTCCCAACTCCAAGTCGTCCTTAGGAGCACATTTCTTTAGACTTTATTACAGGACTACCAGTGGTTCAACAACATTCAGTAATCCTTGTGGTAGTAGATAGTCTCACGAAATATGGACATTTCATCGCCTGTAAGAAATTGCCCACCTCCAGTGAATTGGCAACTATTTTACTGAATAGAGTGGTCCGTTATCATGGGCTGCCAAAAATGATCCTCTCCGATCTAGGGTCACAATTTGCCTCCAATTTCTGGAAGACATGGTGCAAAACACTTCAAGTCACATCCACACTATCTACTAGCCGTCATCCTCAAACAGATGGTCAAACTGAGAGACTAAATCAGACTTTGAAGCAATACCTGCGTGCTTCCGCTGAAAAAGCACTTCATTCTTGGACATCAATGCTCTGGTTAGCTGAGTTAGCCTACAATAACTCATTCCACACTTCCACTGGCGTTACACCCTTTTTTGGCTTGTTTTGCTATCATCCTGACACCTTGCCCATCACGATCCCTCAAGAAAGTTCTCTTACACCAGCTGTGTCAGAAACCATTCAACATCTTCATCGAACCCAGAAATTGATTCAACAGCATTTAGAAAAGGCCAAACAAAAACACAAAAAGCATTATGACAAGAAACATTGTGAGGAACCGAGGTATCACCCAGGTGATAAAGTGTGGCTTTCTACAAGACATGTAGACTTTAAGATGAAGCACATGTTTAACCCCAAATTCATAGGTCCCTACACTGTCCTTCAGCAAATCAATCCTGTGACCTTTAAACTGCAATTGCCATGATCATTACGGATTCATCCAGTGTTCCACACTTCCCTCTTGCAAAAGGCAGTCCAGAAGGTCCGCCCTCATCCAGCTCCAGTTCTAGTACAGGGGGGAGTAGAATACGAAGTCAAGAAGGTGTTGGATTCCAAAATGAGAGGGCGTAACTTATGGTACTTAATCTCATGGAAAGGTTATGGCCCTGAAAGTAACTCATGGGTTTCTGCATCTGATATTCATGCTCCAGTACTTGTGAGGCGCTTTCACCATCTCAATCCATACAAACCAGGCCCTAGAGCGCCTCTGGTAGAGGGGAGTACTGTTAACATCAGGGCAGTGCGCGCTCTACGGGCAACTGGAATGCAAAAACCCAGCACTTCCAAGATAACGTAATCCATGCATTTTGCTGATGTGCTGTTGTTTAACCTTTTGCATTGCAGAGTTTAATCCTGAATACTTATATTCAAGGTGCTTATAAATACTGTTCATTTGCAATGTATTGCTGCAGGTTTCAGAGTGTGTCCGGGTGTGGTCCCTTCCCAGGGCCTTCTAGAAGCTTCCTCTGCAGCATGACTGGGTGAGGTTTGAGGGCTGGGCCAAGACTCTATATAAGGGAGCCAGTCCAACTCCACATTCTCACTATTCAGAGGTCCCGGTGCAGAGCAGCAGCAACTTCATGAGCTCCTGTTCCGGAGGCCTACTTTGATCTTCGAGGCTTTGCCCTTTCACTTTGTTGGTGATTCTTGATCAGGGCGGTAAGACGGAGGTCGGGCTGGGCCCCCGATCCTGTTCTCGAAGGCTTTCAAGTTCTTGGGCCTAATTTGCATGATAAAACAATTTTGCTCTTGTGCGTGTGAATGTGCTCTTGGTGTTTCATGGCATTTACATGCTGACACTCGTATCGGCAAGACGCGCGATTCTTTGCTTGTGTACAACTCTTGATATTCATTGTTCGCTACCATTTCATGGCATTTACAAGGTAGCATTCGAATCGGCAGGACGCACAATTCATTTCTTGTGCTTAATTCATGTTATTCATGGTGCGCTACCATTTCATGGCATTCACATGGTGGCATTCGAATCGGCAAGACATGCAATTCATTTCTTGTGCTTAATTCATGTTATTCATTGCGTGCTACCATTTCCTGGCATTCACATGGTGGTATTCGAATCAGCAAGACGCGCAATTCATTTCTTGTGCTTAATTCATGTTATTCATTGTTCGCTACCATTTCATGGCATTCACATGGTGGCCTTCGAATCGGCAAGATGCGCGATTAATTCCTTGTGCTTAATTCATGAATATTCAGTGTGCGCTACCATTTCATGGCATTCGCAAGGTAGCATTCAAATTGGCAAAACGCGCGATTCATTTCTTGTGCTTAATTCATGAAATTAATTGTTTGTTTCCATTTCATGGCATTTACGTGGTGACATTCGAATCGGCAAGACGCGCAAATAATTTCTTGTGCTGAACTCATGTTACTCATTGTGCGCTACCATCTCGTGGCATTCATACGGTGGTATTCGAATCGGCAAGACGCGTGATTCATTTCTTGTGCTTAACTCATGATGTTCATTGTGCGCTACCATTTCATGGCATTTACTTGGTGGCCTTCGAATCGGCAAGACGCGCAATTCATTTCTTGTGCCTAACTCATGTTATTCATTGTGCGCGACCATTTCATGGCATTTACAAAACTCTTATGAAAATCCGCAATGTGCGCAATTCATGTTTCTGCATTTTAAGAAACTAGAGTTCTGGAATTCTAGATGTTATATTTACGTGCATAATAAGTCCCTTAAGTACAACTCCTATGCTGTTACAGAGAACATTTAGATGATTTCCTTGTCCTCATGCAAAAGACTATGTTTGAATTTGAAAACGTAATTCTAGAAGGTTCTTGTGTTTTTAATCCATGTGTAACATTTCATTGAGAGGTTCATTGGAAAGTTGTATTAATCATTCTTGATTCCTTCACAGGTAAGCAGACATCTTGAGGCCTAGTTATTTAGTCCATGCTTAAGTTATCCATGTTTCCACTATGACAATGCTTAGAATCATAGTCTAGTAATGATTAATATGATATAATTTTGATATTATGTGTTTTAACCTTATGCTGGTCTCCTTCCCAGCTGTTCCCTACCTAATCCCCTTTTCCCCACTTGGACTCTCTTAGACTCGGTGACATTCTAATCAGAGTATTGGAGCTGTCTTGTGGTGGACGTGTTGGGAACATGCGCAGACCCCGAGGATCTGGTGACTGACAACTCCCAGGTCTATGTTCCACTCTAAAGTCCATCCCCTTCAGGGAAATTGACCACCTCATCAATTTAGGGTTTTCACTCTTCATATGTTTTAACCATAAGAGAGGTTTGTGGTCTTTCTGAACTATGAAGTGTGAGAAAGTAGCCTCTTTCAAGCATGTTTACCCCCACTTTTGGCCTATTTGTGAGTGTATATCAGTGAGTTTTTACTGTTTCACTGGGATCCTGCTAACCAAGACCCCAGTGCTCATAGTGAGAACCCCATTTGTCAGTGTGTTTTATCTGTCTCACTGGGATCCTGCTGGTCAGGACCCCAGTAATCATATTTTGTGGCCTAATGAGTGTGTTGTCAGTAGTGCTTAACTGTGTCACTGAGGCTCTGCTAACCAGAACCTCAGTGCTTATGCTCTCCCTGCTTCTTCATTTACCAATTCCAATTGGCACGCTGGGCCCCATTTATAAGTTCCTAGTATATGGTACCTAGGTACCCAGGGCATTGGGGTTTCAGGGGATCCTTATGGGCTGCAGCATTTCTTTTGCCACCCATAAGGAGCTCAGACTAACCCAGGACAGCCACTGCAGCCTGCGTGAAATAGTGCACACAGCGATTTTCACTGCACGTAAGTGACTTATAAATCACCTATATGTCTAACCTTCATTTACTGAAGGCTCTGGGCAAACTTACTAAGTGTGAGGGCACCCTTGCACTAGCAGAGGTGCCCCCACACTGTCCAGGACCAAATCCCTGGACTTCGTGAGTGCGGGCACACCATTACACGCGAGCACTCCATATAGGACAATACGTATATGTAGCTTCACAATGGTAACTCCGAATATGGCCATGTAAGGTATCTAAGATCATGGAATTGTCCCCCCCATTCCAAATATGGTATTGGGGAGCCAATTCCATGCATCCTGGGGGCTCCACCATGGACCCCCAGTACTGCCATACCAGCTCTCTGAGGCTTGTACCGCAGCTTCAGCTGCTGCCACCTCACAGACAGGGTACTGCCCTCCTGGGGTCTGAGCAGCTCAGTCCCAGGAAGGCAGAACAAGGCATTTCCTTTGGGAGGAGGGTATTACACCCTCTCCCTTTGGAAATAGGTGCTACAGGCTTGGGAGGGGTAGCCACCCAGAGCCTCTGGAAATGTTTTGAAAGGCACAGATGGTGCCCTCCTTTCATAAACCAGACTACAATGGTTCAGGGACCCCCAGTCCCTGCTCTGGCACGAAACTGGACAAAGGAAAGAGGAGTGACCATTCCCTTGTCCATCACCACCCCAGGGGTAATGCCCAGAGCTCCTCCAGTGTGTCCTAGACCTAAGCCATCTTGTTTTCCAAGGTGTAGGGACACTCTGGAGGCCTCTGAGTGGCCAGTGCCAGCAGATGATGTCAGAGACCCCTCCTGATAAGTGAATACCTGGTTAGGTAGCCAATCCCCCTCTCAAGGCTATTTAGGGTCTCTCCTGTGGGTTTCTCTTCAGATTCTGTTTGCAAGTTTCCATCAGGAATCCTCTGAAACCACTTGTCACGTACTGCGCTGGACTTCTCACCTCTGGATTTCGGATTGGCGAATACACCAAGTCTTCCACAGGTCCTGGATACTCCCAGATAAGGGTGACCCCTTCTAGTAGCCACGGTGCCGCTTGACAGGCTACGTCAAAGCAGACCGTACCCTCCAGAAAGGGTCCCAGAGGGAAAAAAAACCAACACTGGGGAAAAAACCTCTAACAGGAACTGCTGAAGGAAAACAAGAAAAAACAGGACTTGACAACAGGAAACAAAAATAGGCAATATCCAGGGTAAAAGGCAGGAAAAAAGGAACAGGCAAAAATCTCCCAAGGCAAAAGCAGGAACAAAGAACAGGCAAAAATATCCCAAGGCAAAAGCAGGAACAAACAACAGGCAAAAAATCTCCCAAGGCAAAAAGCAAGAACAGAGAACAGGAGCGAACAGCACAACCAGAAGGAAGTGTTTGCAACACAAGGATGAACAAGACTAACTGACTTATATAATGAGAAAAGGGAAGTGACATCACAGGAAAGGGAAGTAACACCATCTTGGATTGGGAAAAGCCCATAGACCAGTGTAGAAAAAAGGAAGTAGTATAAAAGAAAAACAGAGCATGCTGGGACAAAAACACGAAGAGACAAGATGGACACAACATGGATAGAGACAGGCAAAAGGACCAACACAAAAAAAAAACACCACCAACAACAAAAGAAGAAAAAAGGCTACAAGTAAGTGTAGCGCGACCGGGGGCGAAATATAGTCTTCCCAGAAAGCATAAACGCGGGTAACGGCGCTCTGAATATCAGTAGCGCGTTCCACCCGCGAGGACAGAAAGAGACGCTGCGTCAGAGCGCGGCGTTACACCACTGCTTCATCCTCTGACCTCGGATCAACCGCAGACTGCTCCAGGAAACACTGTAACTGCAACAAAGTATCCAGAAGGGCTACTTAGACTCTGCAACTTCAGCTCCAGCCAGCAACTGCAACAGTTTCCATGGTGTGCACACTCTGGGGACTTCCTGTCTTCACCATGCACCAGAGGAACTGAAGAAATCTCCTGTGGAGTGATGGGGTCACTTCCCTACTCCAGCAGGCACCTTCTGAGATGACAACTGGTTCTCTTGGACTCCTCTCCTTGCGACGAGCGTGCTCCTTGGAACACAGATGGTGGATCCCTTCAACACAGACTGTCCCAAGGTACTGCTGTCCAAATTTGGAGGAGTTAAGAGCTTGACTTCCTGTTTGTGACAGCACCCCTGTGCACCGCTTCATCTTCACCTCCTGAGGCCTCTGTGCATAGCCTGGCCCAGGTCCCCAGCACTCTATCCTGCGACCCTCAACCTGCTGAGTTGTTCTCCCGCGGTGTGGGACCTTCCTTTGCAGTGCTGCAGGAACAACAATTTGCACCTTCTTTGTCCCCGTGTCCTGGGACCTCTGTGGATGCTGCCTGCTCATCTGTGGGATCCCTCCAGTGTTGAGAGCCCCCTCTGCCTCCTCAGTCTGAGTTGAGGCCCCCAGGTCCCTCCTTGGTCCAGGCAGCACCATTTTTACGCAGTCCGCAACATTGCTTGAACCATGGCTTGTTGGCCGAATCCAGCGCTGCAACTCTCCTGCATCCAACATCTCCGTGGGACATCCTTTGCATCACACAAGAACCTGCAGCCATCTTCTTTGATGCTTTCCGCAGACTTCTGCCAACCAGAGAATCCTCTTTAGCATCATCTTCTTGGTTGGCAGGAGCTCCTGTCTTTCCTGGAATCTTCTGCGACGTCTGGCCTTGCAATCCACCATTTGTTGCTTGCAGTCTTGCTTGGTTCTTGCAATAAATCGAATCACGACTTGTAGAGTGTCCTAATGAAACTTGCAGTACTTTACTCCTACTTTCCTGGGCTCTGGGGTGGGGTATTTTACTCACCTTTGTGGTTTTCTTTCTCTCCCAGCGATTCTCTACACACTACACCTGTCGAGGGGGGAATTTGTGATTCACATTCCACTTTCTTAGTATATGATTTGTGTTGTCCTGGACCTATTTCTTCCTATTGCATTCTATAGTTTTTCCTATTGTTTGCACCATCGTATGACAATTTACTTACCTTATTTTGTTGTCTAGTGTATATATTGTGTAAAATACTTACGTCCAGAAGGAGTATTGCCTCTAAGATACTTTTGGCCTCATGTCACTAAAATAAAGCACCTTTATTTTTGGTAACACTGAGTATTGTTTTTATTGTGTAAGTACTCTGCAACTATAGTGGTATTGCAGGAGCTTTGCATGTCTCCTACTTCAAACAAATAGGAAATGCTATAGAATGCAATGGGAGAAAATAGTTCTAGGGGCAACACAAACCATATACTAAGCAAGTGGAATGCAAATCACGAATTTCCCCCTAGACAAATGTAGTGTGTGCAGAATTGATGGGAGAGTAAGAATACAGTAAAGGTAAGTAAAGTAGCCCACCCCAGAAAAGCAGGAGTAAAGTACTGCAAGTTTCCTTAGGACACACTACACCTCGTGATATGGATTATTGCAGTAACCAACCAAGTCTGCAAACAACTGCTGGATTCCGTGACCTGAAGACCTTCAAAAGAAGGGGACCAAGTCCAGAAGTCGAAAGAAGTTCCAGGAAGGACAGGAGGCCCTGACAACGCAGAAGAGGGTGCAAAAGATGAGTTCCTGCTTGGACAAAGACTGCAGGAATGCACCCTAGGAAGAGGGCAGTGGGTTCCTGTGTGATGCAAAGGATGTCCTACGAAGTGAAGATGGATGCAGACGTGATTTAGTGTTGGAAGTCATCAATGAGCCTTGGTTATGACAAAGTTGCGTTTTGCATCAAAATGGTGCTGGCTGGACCCAGGAGGGACATGGAGGCCTCAACTCAGTGTGAGGAGGAAGAGGGAGCTCTCAGCACTTTAGAGAGCCCTCGGGATGCCAGGCAGCACTCCGGGAGTCTCAGGACATGGGAACAAAGGAGATGCAAAATGCAGTTGGTGCAGCACTACAAAGAAGGGTCCCACGCCGCCGGAGGTCAGCTCAGAAAGTTGAGCATCGCAGGATGGAGTGCTGTGGACCTGGGCCAGGCTGTGCGCAAATACATTTTGCAAATAGTGCACAGAGGCCTCAGGAGGTGAAGAAGACACGGTGAACAGGCGTACTGTCGCTCTCAGGGAAGGCAAGGCCTTACCTCCTCCAAATTGCTTCAGCTGGACCTCAGGACAGTCTGTGTCGATAGGGTCCACCCTCCGTGTTTCTAGAAGGATGCTCATCACTTACAGAGGAGTCCAGGAGTACCGTTCGTCAACTTGGAAGGTGCCTGCATGAGCAGGGGAGTGACTCCGTCACCCCACGGGAGATTTCTTTGGTCCTTCTGGTGCAGATTGAAGACAGGGGGTCCTCAGAGCGTGCACACCGTGGAAACTGTTGCAGTTGCTGGATAGAGCTGAAGTTGCAGAAGAAAGGTATCCCTTCTGGATACTTTGTTGCTGTTACAGCAGTTCCAGGAGCAGGCTGTGGTTGATCCGAGGTTAGAGGATGAAGTAGTAATTGCAGATGATCCCTGCTGGAAACTTGCAAGTAGAATTTGAAGAGAACCACAGGAGAGACCCTACATAGCCCTGAGATCAGGTAAGGACCTATCAGGAGGGGTCTCTGACATCACCTGCTGGCATTGACCACTCAGAGCACTCCAGAGTGCCCCCACACCATGCAAAGCAAGATGGTTGAAGTCTGGGACACACTGGAGGGGCACTGAGCACCACCTCTAAGGTGGTGATGGACAGGGGAGTGGTCACTCCCCATCCCTTTGTCCAGTTTTGCCCCAGAGAAGGGGACAAGGGGTCCCTGAAATGGTGTAGACTGGCTCATGCAAGGACGGCACCATCTATGCCCTTCAAAGCATTTCCAGAGGCTGGGAGAGAGTAACCCTCCCCAGCCTGTAACACCTATTTGCAAAGGGAGAGGGTGTAACACCCTGCTGTCAGAGGAAATTATTTCTTCTGCCTTCCTGGGACTTAGCTGCTCAGACTCCAGGAGGGCAGAACCCTGTCTTTGAGGTGGCAGCAGCTGTAGCTGCAGTGCAAGCCTTAGAGAGCTGGTTTGGCAGTACTGGGGGTCCATAGTGGAGCTCCCAGGATGCATGGAATTGGCTCCTTAATACCAGATTTGGAATGGGGGGACAATCGCATAATCTTAGACACCTTACATGGTTGATCCTGGCCCTCTGAATTGAGTTGTGATAGCACAGCCCCAACCCCTATCTCAGAAGCATCTGTGTGGACAATAAACTACTTTGAATAGTTTGGGCTTTTTAGGACAGGTGCAGTACACATAGCCTGCATGAGCTCATCAAAAGCTTTCTGACAGCTAGCTGTCCACAATTCCTTTTTAGGGATCTTCTTGGTTGTGATGTAATTAATAGGGGCAACAATGGAGCCATACTTCTTAATTTTAATAAACCTCCTGTAATATCCAGTGAGACCAAGAAAGGCTCTGACCTGATCTGTGTTTTAGGGGCAGACCAGTCTATAATAGTCTGGATCTTCCCCCGAAGTGGTTCAATCTGTTCCCCACCAACCACATTCCCCTGCCCTATCTGGCACTCTGAAGCCTTGATAGTGAGGCCTGCCTTTTGCAGGGCCTCCAAAACCTTCCAGAGGTGGACCAGGTGGTCATCCCAGGTGGAGCTGAATATAGAAATATCATCAAGATATGCTGCACTGAAAGCTTCCAAAACTTGGAGGGCTGTGTTCACCAGCCTCAGAAAAGTGGAAGTTGTATTCTTCAAACCAAAGGGCATAACAGTAAACTGATAATCCCCTCCAATCGTAGAGAAAGCAGTTTTTGGTTTTGCATCCAACGATAGCTTGTTCTGCCAATACCCTGCAGTCAAGTCAATAGTGCTGAGATACTTGGCAGATGCCAGTTTATCTATAAGCTCATCTGCCCTTGGTATAGGGTGAGCATCTGTCTTTGTGACTGTATTAAGCCCTCTATAATCTACAAAAATCCTCATCCCCTTTTTATCATTCTGAGAATGAGGCTTGGGTACTAGCACCACTGGGCTGGCCCAGGGGCTACCTGAGTGCTCAATCACTCCTAAGTCCAACATCTTCTGAACCTCAGACTTAATGCAGTAGCTGACATAGTCAGTCTGACTATAAGTCTTACTTTTGACAGGTAAACTGTCTCCAGTATCTATGGTGTGTTCACACCAAGAGGTCTGACCAGGTGTCAGAGAGAAAAGTGCAGAGAATTGGCCTAGTAGGTTCCTGCAATCCTCCTGTTCTTCAGAAAGGCAATCTGCAAGAACAACTCCTTCCACTGAGCCATCAGCTTCAGTATTGGAGAAGAGATCAGGGAGAAGGTCACTCCCATCTTCCTGTCCCTCATCAGTGGCCATGAGTAGGGTTAAGTCAGCCCTATCATAGTATGGTTTCAGCCGGTTCGCATGAAGTATTCTAACAGGACTTCTGGGAGTGCCTAGGTCCGCTAAATAAGTGACCTCACCTTTCTTTTCCACTATTAGATGTGGGCTACTCCATTTGTAATGGGGTGTTCTGGCTGCCACAGGCTCCAATACTCACACCTTCTGTCCTGGTGGTACTCAGTCAGGACTGCCTTCTGGTCATGCCATTGTCTTTGTAACTCTTGGCTCGCCTGAAGATTCTCAGTGGACTTTTTCATGTACTCAGCCATTCTAGATCTTAGGCCAAGTACATAATCCACAATACCTTGTTTGAGGGGATTCAAGGGTTGCCCCCACCCCTCCTTTACAAGAGCTAGTGGACCCCTAACAGGGTGACCAAAATGAGTTCAAATGGGCTGTAGCCCACCCCCTTAGAGATACCTCCCTCTTGGTAAAAAGGAGGCATGGTAATAGGACATCCCCTCTCCTTCTGAGCTTTTCAGATAGTCCCATAATCATACCTTTGACAGTTTTGTTAAATCTCTCAACCAAACCATTTGTCTGGGGATGGTAAGGTGTGATGAACTTGTAGGTTACCCCACACTCTTTCCACATTGCTTTAAGGTGTGCAGACATGAAGTTACTACCGCTGTCTAACACCACCTCTTTTGGTAAGCCCACCCTGGAAAATAATCCAAGGAGGGCCTTTGCCACTGGAGGAGCTGTAGTGATCCTTAGAGGAATTGCTTCTGGATATCTAGTGGCATGGTCCATTACACCAAGATAAGCCTTTTGCCAGAAGCAGTAGGAGGGTCAAGGGGGCCAACTATGTCAACCCCTACCCTTACAAAGGGCACCCCAACCACTGGCAGTGGGCCTTTGGGGTGCCACCAGTCTTACCACTGGCTTGGCACGTGACACAAGAGCGACAGAACTCTTTTGTGTCTTCTGACATATGAGGCCAGTGAAAGTGAGGGAACAGTCTGTCCCAAGTCTTGCTTTGCTCCATATGTCCAGCAAGGAGATTGTCATGTGCTAGTGTCAAAAGAAACTCCCTATGCTGCAAGGGAATGGCCAGTCTCCTGAAAACACCACGTTTTGGGTCACTTACCTCTGCATAATGGAAAATATCTTCCCAGTACGCTCTGTGAGAGTCACTGACATCCCCTGCTTCATTTTTGACAGCTTGCTGTCTCAAACCCTCTAGTGTGGGACAGGTCTGCTGTGCCACACTCAACTCCTCCCTGGCAGGCCACCCTGTACCCAAAAGCTCAGCTGTGTCAGCTTGAAGCTCCTCTGTTGTAGGGTTCTGCACAGAACGTAGACTCTAGTGGACAAGGGTTTACCCTCTCTACTCCAGTTTTTGGGAGCACTTGGTCCATTCTTCAAGGATCCAAGTTTCCCTATCTTCTTTGCTTCTTGGCCTGAGCCCTGGTTAAAGCAATGATATGCCCAGGAATGCCCAGTATTGCTGCATGCGCCTCAAATTCCACTTCAGCCCAAGCTGAAGTTTCTAAAGCAGCACTCTAAGGTAGGTCAGTGGATACCACTACTTTCTTTGGACCAGTAACCCCCTCCCTTAGTTGAGATTCACAACAGCCATGGGGTGGCTAACAGTGTTGTTATGGGCAGCAGTCACGTGGTACTGATGTCCAAGTAGGTGTTAATCAGGGGCTACCAGTTTTTCCATCACCATTGTGACACTGGCAACATTGTCCTTCTAGGCCTCAACCTGAACACCATTTATTAGTGGTTGTTGCTTGTACTTATCCATGTTGAGGGGACAGACAACAAGGGTGGCAAGGTCAATGCCACCATCTGAGTCTAAAACAGTCTCAGTGGTTTCCCTAACTAAACCAACCTCTACTATATTACCCAGAGTGAGCCCTGCTACACCCTTGGACTGGTGATGTGCAGTGTTTTTCCTGCCACCACTGCTATGACTAGGGGCACTAGTTGAAGCAGTGGGGGTTGTGGTGGTGGGAGCCTTGGTGTTTTTCTTGAGACAAGTGGGGTCACTTGTCCAATGGCCTTTGTTCTTAAACATGTAACACCAAGGCTTTTTATTCTGTTGGTTGGAAGAGGATTTAGACCCCCCCAGAGGGTTTTTGTGGGCCTGATGAAGACTCTTGCTTATTATCTTTGTACCATCTTTCTTATTAGACTTACCATCCTTCTTCTTGTCCTTGTCACCCCCTGTATGAGCTTTCCTGCTCACCCTTGTTCTGACCCATTTGTCTGCCTTCTTTTCCAATTCTTGGGGATAGGTCATATCTAAGTCTACCAAGTATTGGTGTAACAAATCAGACACACAGCAATTCAGAATATGCTCTCTCAGAATTAGATTATAAAGACCCTCATAGTCAGACACTTTGCACGATGTAAACAACCTTCTAAAGCCTTCACAGAACAGTCCACAAAGTCTGTCCAATCTTGTGAAGATCCTTTTCTGGTCTCTCTGAACTGTATTCTATATTATTCAGTGGTTCAGCTAAATCCACCCAAGAGTGCTTGCTTCAGAATACTATAGTTGTCTGAATCTTCTTCTCTAACAGTGAGAAGTCTATCCCTCGCCTTGCCAGAAAAGGACAACCACAGAATAGCAGCCCACTGCCCTTGAGGGACCCTCTGAAGTTTACAGGCCCTCTCAAGTGCAGCAAACTACTTATAATAATTCCTGAAACTGCTGCTGCTGTCACCATGGAGAACTAACCCCAACCCCTGCCTCTCTCTCTCCATAGCCAAGGCCTCCCTATCTAGGGCTAACTGTTGCTGCTGCACCCTCAGCCTGGCCACCAGCAGTCTCAGTTTCCTGAGCTCCCTATCTATGGAGTCATCACCTGGGGTGGAACCATAGAACCCCTCAGAAACTGATGTGACTTGAGAGTATGCAGAGGTAGATCTTTCCCTAACCTTAGCAACCCTGGTAACCTGACCTCTAGGTGTGAAGGGAGCCCTCCCAGAGCGACTACCGCTCCCACTGCCAGCTACAGTAGATGGTTTCCTAGGGTGAAAATCTTTTGAAGAGCCCTCCTGTGAATCTTTAGGATGACTCCCTGACTCTAAGGGTATAGAATCGTCGTCCTCATCCGCCTCCTCCTTGTTACCAGTCTGTTCCTGGTCATCCTGAAGATGGAGGCTCAAAAGAAAATTCTTGTTAGGGTTCTTCCCTACATCTAAGCTCCTCTCTGGGCAAAACCCCTTGAGTTCTTTGAAGGTCATGCCCTCATAGGGAGTACCCATGACTTCAGAGCTACGCCCAGCCATAGAGATAGTGTAGTGAGTATTAGAATAGTGTAAGTGAAAAAGAAAAACCTACTCTACTTAACCGCTCGTCTCTTGGAAAGGAAGGTAAGTAACTAAATATATGTATGTATAGCTCTAGGTATAGAGTATACTTTCCTGTGGAAAGCACCTGGGACAGAGTGATAAGGCAATTGTAAGTACATATCCCACCGTTGCACCACCAATGTAGGAGGCTGGCCTGGTTTGTAGTAAGTACCTAAGATACTGACACCTTATACCAGGTCCAGTTATGCCTTATTAGTAAAATTTAGTCAGTGTCTAGAAGCCAGGCACTTTAAGGGTAGTGTGGATGAGCAACAAAGGCCTAACTAGGAGACATGCAAAGCTCATGCAATACCATTGTAGTGTGGTACTTTAAATTTCGGAACCACACTGGAGGCATGGCCCTATCATGCCAATTTTAGTATCAGAGAGCCGCAAATGGCAAATACGATATGTACGAGTGTTTTTATTGCGTTTCATCAATGGAATGACCTTGTATATGATACTGCATATTGATCCCATTTTAGAACGATAGCCATTTGTGTGGTTGCCCTCACATAGGCTGCACTAAGGCCATGCTCATGCTTTAGGACACGTACAGTTTCTTATGACTTCTTCGTGACCTGGGCAAGCTGACTCCACTGCCTGAAGCCAAACCTGTTCGGCCAGTTTCTTTCCCAGTGGCCGAATGAGATTAGTATCAAGGCACAACACATCATAAACCTTTCATCACACACAAACCATGCCTAATCTTACACACACCTGTCTCTGTTTCTTTCTTTATGACTTGCTTTACAAGGAGGAGGTGCCCGTTTATATTGGGGGTCCGTCGATATCTGATGAAAGTACTAAGCCTTGCCGGGTAATTGATTGAGGGCTGGACAAACTGGAATATGGGCTTGTCATCATAAACCTGCTATTTCTTTGTAGTGAAAATATGTGAATGGTCAACTGTAATCCTGTTAAAACCCCAAAGGCTACTCACATGTTGCCTCTCTAGCTTTTCTCATTTGTTTAGGAATGTGACTGGTACAGCCCCCTTGCATGCCTAGGGCATAATAAATGATATAAAAGGTCTGAGCTAAGACCATTTCTGGAGACTGCCTCTTTCAGTTGCTATAGGTCAGCTTCTGGGAGACGTAGTCTCACTCATTTGAGTTTAATAAAGATGTCTTTTCATATTTCAGCTTCTTTGCCAAGTTCTTTGTTATATTACCCTGAGAAGGAAAATCTCTAGTACTTCAGTAGTCACACAATAATCACACACATAAAAGAAAATACTCAGTGTTACAAAATTAAAGGTACTTTATTTTGGTGACACAAATGCCAAAAATACCTTAGAGGCTATACGCCCTTAGGAGGTAAGTAATTTACACAGTATATACACTAGAATGCAGAAATAGCTGTAAAAACAGTTAGAAAACAGTGCAAATAGTGAATATCACAATAATTAGAAATGGGCCTGGGGGAACACAAACCATATGCTAAAATAGTGGAATGTGACAGTCGGTTTCCCACCTAGGCAAGTGTAGTGTGTAGAGGGGTGCTGGGAGTGGAAGAAAACACCAAAGGTAAGTGATAGAACCCACCCCTAGCACACACAAGAACACATGATAGAAGAATTTGCAAGAACCAGAAGAGACTGCAAGACAACAAAAACGTGTTCCTGGACCTGAAATCCTATGGAAGGAAGGGACCAAGTCCAAGAAGCACTGGATTCCAGGGAGAACTGGAGCCCCAGCTAACCCAGATGAAGGTGCAAAAGAAGAACCACTGGTGAAGAAAAACAGTCAGCATTGCACCCAAGACGACGGATGCGGGTTCCTGGTTGGTGCAGATGATGTCCCATGCCGGATGGAAGATTGCAGTCTGGTTTGCGTCACTGGATTCCGCCAACAAGCCTTGGCACACCCAAAGCTCACGGTTAGTGGAAAATGGCACTGTCAGGGACCAGGAGGGACATGGTGGCCTCTACCCAGGAGTGGGAGACAGAGGGGTCTCTCAACAACTCAGAGAGCCCTCAGAAGCCCAGGCAACATGCACAAGTGTCCCACAGCATGGGGACAAAGAAGGTGCAAAAGGAGGCTCAGGCAGCTCTACACAAAGGGATCCCACGCCGAGGAAGCTGTGCATCATAGGACTTCATGGAAGGATGCAAACAAGCCTTTGCAATTGCAAAACACATGGTGCATAGGGGTACTGTCTTGTGTGGGGAGGCAAGCTCACACCTCCAGCACAGTTGAACAGCTGGTCTTCAGGACCATTGGGACAACTTCATTCCACCACCAGTGTTGCTGGATCCATGTGCTTCTTCAGGAGAGGGCACCCAATCCACCAGTCATCGACGCAGAGGGGTCCCTGCAGAATCAGGGAAGTGACTCCTTCACTTCAATGGAGATTCCTTCATTCTTCTGGTGCAGGTGAAAGACAGGATGCACAACCTGGAAACAGTTGCAGTTGCTGTCAGGAGCTAAAGATACAATGTTACAGAAGTCGTCTTTACTTCTTTGTTGCAGTTTGTAGAGTTCCTGGAGGGTCCAGATGCAGTTACATAAATAGAAGGTGAAGTCAAGGATGCAGAGGATTCCTGTTGGAGTCTTGCAATCTGAATCTGAGGAAACACTCCAAGGAGAGACACTAAATAGAGCGGAAAGGGGGATTGGTCAGCTACACAGGTGAGCACCTATCAGGTGAGGGCTGTGAGATCACCTGCTGGCACTGGCCACTCAGATGCTCCCAGAGTGCCCCACCACTTTGGAATCCAGGATGGCAAAACCCAGGGACACCCTGGAGGAGCTCTGGGCACCACCCCTTTACTTTGTCCAGTTTCACACCAGAGCAGATACTGGGGGTCTCTGAACCGGTGTAGACTGGATTATGCAAGGAGGGCACCATCTGTGCCCTTCAAAACATTTCCAGAGGCTCTGGGAGGCTACCCCTCCTATGCCTGTAACACCTATTTCCAAAGCGAGAGGGTGTAACACCCCTCTCCCAATGGAAATTCTTTCTTCTGTCTTCCTGGGCTTGAACTGC
This sequence comes from Pleurodeles waltl, assembly GCF_031143425.1. Classification (NCBI taxonomy): domain Eukaryota; kingdom Metazoa; phylum Chordata; class Amphibia; order Caudata; family Salamandridae; genus Pleurodeles; species Pleurodeles waltl. The sequence continues at coordinate 1,472,468,218 of NC_090445.1, read as the reverse complement.
TTGAGCAATAGGAGGGCAGATACCTGTCAGTGAGGTGGCAGCATCTGGGGCTGCCTGAAAAACGTCAAAAGGCTGGTATGCAGTTCCGGGGGGTCCACTGTGGAACCCACAGAGTGCATGAGATTATACAACCAATGTTAGAATCAGCATGGGGTATAATTCCAAGATTTTAGACACCTTACATTGCCGTATTAGGAATTACCATTGTGAAGCTGGACATAGGTATTGACCAAGTCCAGTGCATACGTAAAATGGCATCTCCGGACTCACGAAGTCCAGGAAAATGGTCCTGGATGACGTGGGGGCACCTCTGCTAGTGCAGGGGTGCCCTCACATACAGGTAGTCTGCACCCAGCCTTCACGGTTGGAAGGCCTGGTATATGGGTGACTTATAAGTGACCTGGTGAAGTGTAAATGGCTGTGAAATGGTGCATGCACCATTTCACTCCGGCCGCAATGGCAGTCCTGTAGAAGCCTTTGCACGGGCTCCCTAAGGGTGGCAAAAGTAATGCTGCAGCCCATAGGGATCCTCTGGAACCCCAAAGCCCTGGGTACCAAAGTTCTATATACAAGCGAATTATAAGGGGTGACCAGTATGCCAATTTGGGATTAAATATGGGTTACCAGTATGCAGTGACAAAATTTAGAGGGGAGAGCGCATAAGCACTGGGGTCCTGGTTAGGAGGATCCCAGTGTCACAGTCAAACACACTGAAATCAGGCAGAAATTGGGGGTCGCAGGCCAAAAAGAGGGTTCTTTCATACACTAATAAATTATCACACTGACCTGTTAGAAGTCAGAGACAAAGCTCCATTCTTGAAAACAGGCAAACGCACCAGCCTTCATAAATGCTTCTCCTAAATGAACCTTTATGTAGGTCACCTGATTGTTTGCAGCACTAGTTGGAAACAGCCTCAATAAACAACCAGTTGTACCTGTGAGCTCTCTCACAAATAAAGTTGTAGTCTTTGCTTGAACTGTATACCCAAGTGTTTTTTTTTCCCCAGTTTTATACTGTCCACTCTAGCCATCCAACATGTGTTTCTTCATCTGGAATTGACCAATGGCTTCCTCTGGGCTATTATCCTACAATATTATATGCAACAATAGTTTGTTCTAAACCTCTTGCTTGTATTTCACATAAATCAGCTCTTTTTGAAAGGGAAGAACCCTACTGATAAATCTAAAATAAGTCACCCATAAGTAGACCTGTTGCCCACAAGGTAGGGTGCCTGGTATTTAAAAGTTGTACTAAAAGAATTTAGGGCCTCATTTCAAGTTTGGTGGACGCCAAAGCCCGTCTGCCAAACTCCCAACAGGGTGGACGCAGCCTACGTAGTGACCTCCCCTCTGGAGTCATTATCAGTTTCCTGCTAGGTTGTCAGGCGGAAACCTGAGTTTCTGCCCGATGGCCTAGCAGGGAACATGCTACTGCATTGTCTCCGGCTCATAATCAAGCCGGTGGCAATGCTGTAGCCAGCAGGGTGCACTAGGACCCTTGCAATGTTCACTGTAGGAAAGTACCATCTTGCCTGGTATGTTACCCCCATTTTCACTGTATGTATGTTTGTATTAGCCCCTGTGTCAATGGGATCCTGCCAGTCAGGACCCCAGTGCTCATAGTATGTGCCCTGCATGTGCTAACCATAACCTCAGTGTTTATGCTCTCTCTGCTTTCTAAATTTGTCACTGCAGGCTAGTGCCTAAATTTACTAATTCTCATTGGCACACTGGTATACCCATATAATTCCCTTGTATATGGTACCTACGTACCCAGGGTAGTGGGTTTCCAGGAGATCCCTATGGGCTGCAGCATTTCTTTTGCCACCCATAGGGAGCTCAGACAATTCGTACACAGGCCTGCCACTGCAGCCTGAGTGAAATAACGTCCATGTTATTTCACAGCCATTTTTCAATGCACATAAGTAACTTATAAGTCACCTATATGTCTAACCTTCACTTAGTGAAGGTTGGTTGCCAAGTTGCTTAGTGTGTGGGCACCCTGGCACTAGCCAAGGTGCCCCCACATCGTTCAGGGCAAATTCCCTGGACTTTGTGAGTGCGGGGACACCATTACACGCGTGCACTATACATAGGTCACTACCTATGTATAGCGTCACAATGGTAACTCCGAAAATGGCCATGTAACATGTCTGAGATCATGGAACTGTCACCCCAATACCATTCTGGTATTGGGGGGGACAATTCCATGATCCCCTGGGTCCCTAACAGCACAGAACCCGGGTGCTGCCAAACTGCCTTTCCGGGATTTCCACTGCAGCTGCTGCTGCTGCCAACCCCTCAGACAGGATTCTGCCCTCCTGGGGTCTGGGCAGCCCCGGCCCAGGAAGGCAGAACAAAGGATTTCCTCTGAGAGAGGGTGTTACACCCTCTCCCTTTGGAAATAGGCGTGAAAGGCCGGGGAGGAGTAGCCTTCCCCAGCCTCTGGAAATGCTTTAATGGGCACAGATGGTGCCCATCTCTGCATAAGCCAGTCTACACCAGTTCAGGGATCCCCCAGCCCTGCTCTGGCGTGAAACTGGACAAAGGAAAGGGGAGTGACCATTCCCCTGACCTGTACCTACGAGGGGAGGTGCCCAGAACTCTTCCATTGTGTCCCAGACCTCTGCCATCTGGGAGTCAGAGGTGTTGGGGGCACACTGGACTGCTCTGAGTGGCCAGTGCCAGCAGGTGACGTCAGAGACCCCCTCTGATAGGCTCTTACCTTTCTTGGTAGCCAATCCTCCTTTCTTGGTAGCCAAACCTCCTTTTCTGGCTATTTAGGGTCTCTCCTCTGGGGTATTCTTCAGATAACGAATGCAAGAGCTCACAAGAGTTCCTCTGCACTTCCCTCTTCGACTTCTGCCAAGGATCGACCGCTGACTGCTCCAGGACGCTTGCAAAACCGCAACAAAGTAGCAAGACGATTACCAGCAACATTGTAGCACCTCATCCTGCTGGCTTTCTCGACTGTTTCCTGGTAGTGCATGCTCTGGGGGCTGTCTGCCTTCACCCTGCACTGGAAGCCAAGAAGAAATCTCCTGTGGGTCGACGGAATCTTCCCCCTGCTAACGCAGGCACCAAAAGACTGCATCGCTGGTCCTCTGGGTCCCCTCTCATCCTGACGAGCGTGGTCCCTGGAACACAGGAACTCTATCCAAGTGACTCCCACAGTCCAGTGATCCTTCAGTCCCAGTTTGGTGGAGGTAAGTCCTTGCCTGCCTACGCTAGACTGCAAACCTGTGTACTGCGTGATTTGCAGCTGCTCCAGCTTCTGTGCACTCCTCCAAGGATTCCTTTGTATACAGCCTAGCCTGGGTCCCCAGCACTCCGTCCTGCAGTGCTCAAACCTCTGAGTTGGACTCCGACGTCGTGGGACCCTCCTTTGTGACTCTGAGCCAGCTCCGGTTCACAAATCTTCTAAGTGCCTGATCCGGTACTTTTGCGGGTGCTGCCTGCTTCTGCAGGGGCTCTCTGAGTTGCTGAGCGCCCCCTCTGTTTCCTCCTCCAAGGGGCGACATCCTGGTCCTTCCTGGTCCGCAGCAGCACCCAAAAACCTCTACCGCGACCCTTCCAGCTAGCAAGGCTTGTTTGTGGTATTTCTTCGTGGGAACACTTCTGCAACCTTCAGCACGATGTGGGACATCTTCCATTCAAAGGAGAAGTTCCTAGTCCTCTTCGTTGTTGAAGAATCCAAAGCTTCTTCCATTCGGAGGCAGCTTCCTGGCACCTTCGTCCAGGGTTTCCTGGGCTCCTGCCCCCCCCCCGGACACTACCGCGACTCTTGAACTTGCACCCCTTGCCTTGCAGGTCCTCAGGTCCAGGAATCCATCTTCAATGCTTTGCTGGTATTTGTGGTTCTTGCAGAATCCCCCTATCACGACTATTATGTCCTTTTGGGGTGGTAGGGGTACTTTACTCCTACTTTTCAGGGTCTTGGGGTGGGGTATCTTGGACACCCTGACTGTCTTCTTACAGCCCCAGTGACCCTCTACAAGCTCCCATAGGTCTGGGGTCCATTCGTGATTCGCATTCCACTTTTGGAGTATTTGGTTTTGTTTCCCCTAGACCTATGTTTACCTATTACACACTATTGTAATCCTACACTGTTTGCATTACTTTTCTTACTCTTACTTACCTGTGTTGGGTTTGTGTACATCTAACTTGTGTATATTACTTACCTTCTAACTGAGGGTACTCACTGAGATACTTGTGGCATATTGTCATAAAAATAAAGTACCATTATTTTGATTAACTCTGAGTATTGTGTTTTCTTATTATATAGTACTAAGTGATATAAGTGGTATAGTAGGAGCTTTGCATGTCTCCTAGGTCAGCCTAAGCTGCTTTTCCATAGCTACCTTGTATCAGGCTAAGCTGCTAGAAACACCTCTATTCTATTAATATAGGATAACTGGACCTGGCACAGTTGTAAGTACCACAAGGTACCCACTATAAGCCAGGCCAGCCTCCTACATTGGTGGTGCAGCGGTGGCATAAGTACTTGCAACTGCTTTACCACTTTGTCATTTGGTACTTTTCGTAGGAGAATCATATACCAAATAGTTCAGTATATGTACACTTAACCAAAAAAAAGTTTACTTTTCTATTCTAAAACTTTTAACAAATTTGTGAAAAGTTTTTGAAAACTTCTAAAAGTTTCCCAAAGTTTGAAAACGTTTTTTTTTTGTACTTTCTAAAGTTCTAAAACTTTTTTCTTTCCCACTATCCTTAAACCTATACTATCATGTCTGTTGTAGAGCCTACTCCCAAAACTGTTAATGCAACATATGAGAGTTTAAACTACAAAAGTTTAAGGGGTCTCTGCCTGGATAGAGGTTTGAGTATAGGAAAGAATCCTACAAAAGAGTTTCTCTTTAACATGCTTGTTGTAGGTGACCAGAACCATTCTGGGCCATCACATGAGAGGTTAGAAAATGGGGAAGCTTCCCAGTCTGACTCAGGAGAGTTCCATGAGAAAGCTGGGGAGGGTTCTTACAAGGGCCTGCCCCCTAGCAGGACACCTAGTGAAGCTGGTAGTGATAGAGGCTCACACAACAGTAGGGCATCTTTTATCCCAGGAGGTCAGGTTACTAGGGTCCAGACAGTTAGGGACAGGTCCCCCTCTGAAACTTCCCACATTTCCTCTGTGTCAAAGCATTCCCAACCCACCCACCCTGAGGGTAACTTGTTAGAAAGGGAACTCAAAAAGTTGAGGGTTGAAGAGACCAGACTGAAGCTTAAACAGCAACAGCTGGCCTTAGATAGGGAATCCCTAGATATAGAGAGGGAAAGACAGAGGTTGGGGTTAGTTCCCCATGGTGGCAGCAGCAGTATTTCTGATAGCAATCCAGTTAGAGAGCAAGTTTCCAGGAATCTGCACAAAATAGTCCCCCCTTACAAGGAGGGGGATGACATTAATAAGTGGTTTGCTGCATTTGAGAGGGCCTGTATGGGACAGTTGGTCCCTCAAAGGCTGTGGGCTGCTATATTGTGGCTATCTTTCACTGGAAAGGGTAGGGATAGACTCCTTACTGTCAGAGAAATTGATGCCAATGACTACAAAGTTTTGAAAGATGCACTCTTGGATGGATTTGACTTCACCACTGAACAATTCAGGATTAAGTTCAGAGACACCAGAAAAGAGTCTTCTCAAGACTGGACAGATTTTGTGGACTGTTCAGTGAAGGCCTTGGAAGGGTGGTTGCATGGCAGTAAGGTATCTGACTATGAAAGCCTATACAATCTTGTTCTGGGAGAGCATATTCTTAACAATTGTGTGTCTGACTTGTTGCACCAGTACCTAGTGGACTCTGATCTGACCTCTCCCCAAGAATTGGGAAAGAAGGCAGACAAATGGGTCAGAACAAGGGTGAACAGAAAAGTTCATACAGGGGGTGACAAGGATGGCAAGAAGAAGAATGGTAAGTCTTCTGAGAAGGGTGGGGACAAAAGTAAACATTCTGAGTCTTCATCAGGCCCACCAAAATCCTCTGGGGGTGGTGGGTCCAAATCCTCTTCTAATAATCAACCTAAAAAGCCTTGGTGTTATTTGTGTAAAGTCAAAGGCCATTGAGCAAGTGATTCCCCTTGTCCAAAGAAAAACACCAAACCTCCCACCACCACAACCCCTGCTGCAAAGTCTAGTGCCCCTAGTAATATTAGTGGGTGTGGGAAATATACTACTAATAGTCAATCCAAGGGTGTAGCTGGGCTCACTATTGTCAATGTAGTTGGGGTTGGTATTGTTAGGGAGACCACAGAGGCTGTTTTAGTCTCTGATGGTGGCATTGATTTTGCCACCTTGGTTGCTTGTCCCCTTAATATGGATATGTACAAGCAACTTCCCCTAATCAATGGTGTTGAGGTTCAGGCTTACAGGGACACAGGAGCCAGTGTAACTATGGTGATAGAAAAACTGGTCCACCTTGAACAACACCTACTTGGTCAGCAGTACCAAGTGGCAGACGCTCATAACAACACTCTTAGCCACCCCATGGCTGTTGTGAATCTCAACTAGGGGGGTTACTGGTCCAAAGAAAGTTGTGGTAGCCACAGATTTACCTGTAGACTGTCTACTAGGAAGTGATTTGGAGACATCAGCTTGGGCAGAAGTGGAGTTGGAGGCCCATGCAGCAATGCTGGGCATTCCTGGGCATATTTTTGCTTTAACCAGGGCTCAGGCCAAAAAGCAAAAAGGACAGGGTAAATTGGATCCTGGAACAATGGACCAAGGGTTCCTTAAAGCTAGGGGTAAGAAGGGTAAATCCCTACCCACTTTCCCTCCCTCCACAGATTATTCCCCTTCTGAGGAAGAGGAATTTCCTCCCTGTGCAGAACCTACACCAGAGGAGCTGGCAGCAGACACTGCTGAGCTTTTGGGTGGAGGGGGGCCTGCCAGGGAGGAGCTGAGTTTGGCACAGAAAACCTGTCCCACATCCTCACCGCCGTCACCGCCCTCAACCCCGGCCGCACGCCAGGCTGCTGCCGCGCCACCCCAAAGCGGAACCACGGACCCTTCACCTGCCGCAACTGCCGTTCTACCTGCCTACAAACACACATCGCACCCAACAAGAACGACTCCCCTGGAAACAACCTCGACTGCATCCTGATCAACACCCGATCCGTCCACAGGCACGCCATCGAACTATGGAACCTCATCGACTCAACAAACCCGGACATCGCCTTCCACACCGAAACCTGGATGAACCCCTCCTCGGCACCCGACATCGCCATAGCCATCCCTGACGGCTACAAAATCATCAGGAAAGACCGCACCAACCGCACCGGAGGAGGCATCGCCATCGCCCACAAGAGCTCCATCTGCATCTCGACCTACTCCGACGACTCACTCCCCGACGCCGAACACCTCCACTTCTCAATCCACAGCGATCCCAAGACCACCCTCAGAGGCTCACTCATATACAGACCACCAGGACCACGCACAAAGTTCAGCGAAGACATCGCAGACTTCGTCAGCCCACACGCACTCCAGTCCACAGACTACATCCTCCTAGGGGACCTCAACTTTCACCTGGAGAACCACACCGACAACAACACCACCACCCTACTGGACAACCTAGCCAACCTCGGACTCAAACAACTGGTCAACACACCTACCCACCTCGCCGGACACACGCTTGACCCCATCTTCTCCTCCAGCAAACACATCTCCTTCAACCACACCACCAAACTCTCCTGGACAGACCACAGCTGTGTCCACTTCAGCTTCAAGAAGACCAACGTACACCACCACGCCCAGCAACCACCAAGAAGACAGTGGAATTGAATCATCACCGAACAACTCACAGCAACCCTCTCTCAGAACCCACCCACCAGCACTGCAGACCCCAACGAAGCCGCCAACAACCTCACGAGCTGGATCTCAGACTGCTCCATCCGCCTGGCCCCCCTGAAGACCCAAACAAACAAACACAGCCACAAGAAAAACTCCTGGTTCACCCCCACCCTCAAGGACTCCAAAAAAGAATGCCGCACCCTCGAGAAGACCTGGCGCCTCAACCAGACCGACGAGAACATGTCTGCTCTCAAGAACGCCACCCGCAAACACCACCAACTCCTCCGCGCCGCATGAAAATCAGCCTTCCCGAACAGACTAGACAACAACGCCCACAACAGCAAGGAACTATTTGGCATCGTCAAAGAGCTCTCCAACCCCGACGCCGAAAACAACTCCATCCCCCCCTCACAGGACCTCTGCGACTCCCTCGCAGCCTTCTCCCACCACAAGATCGCCGACATCTACAACAGCTTCACCACAACCAACACGAACCCACAACCGGAACCCGCCAACGACAACACCACCATCGACACCTGGAACCCAACCACCACTGAGGAAACCACCTGCATCATGAACTCCATCCACTCAGGATCACCATCCGACCCCTGCCCGCACCACGTCTTCAACAAAGCCGACAACATCATCGCACCCCACCTCCGAGACGTCATCAACACATCCTTCACCACCGCCACCTTCCCGGAGAACTGGAAACACGCCGAACTCAACGCCCTCCTAAAGAAACCAACAGCAGACCCCACCGAACTCAAAAACTTCTGGCCCATCTCGCTCCTACCGTTCCCCGCCAAAGTGATTGAGAAAATCGTCAACGCTCAACTCACCACCGCCCTGGAAGCCAACGACTCACTCGACCCCTCACAGTTCGGCTTCAGAGCTAACCACAGCACCGAGACCGCCCTGATCGCAGCCACGGACGACATCAGATCTCTGACCGACAAAGGAGAGACTGTGGCCCTCATACTCCTGGACCTCTCCGCAGCCTTCGACACGGTCTGTCACCGTACCCTGATACGTCGCCTCAGCAACACCGGCATCAGAGGCAAGGCCTTGGATTGGATCATCTCCTTCCTCTCCGGAAGAACTCAGAGAGTCCGCCTCCCCCCCTTCAGATCCACAGCTATGGAGATCATCTGTGGCGTCCCCCATGGATCCTCCCTCAGCCCCACCCTCTTCAACATCTACATGACCCCCCTGGCGAACATCGTATGAAAACACGGACTCAACCTCATATCCTACGCCGACGACACCCAGCTCATCCTATCCCTCACCAACAACCCCACCGCAGCAAGAACCAGACTACACGAAGGCATGAAGGAAGTAGCGAACTGGATGACAGACAGCCGGCTCAAACTAAACACAGAGAAGACGGAGGTCCTCATCCTCGGCCCTACACCCACCGCCTGGGACGACTCCTGGTGGCCCCCGCCCTAGGCAGCACTCCCCAACCCCCCGACCACGCACGCAACCTCGGCTTCATCCTGGACTCATCCCTCTCCATGACCAGACAGGTCAACTCGGTGACCTCTGCATGCTTCAACACCCTCCGCATGCTCCGCAAGATCTTCCGCTGGATCCCCACCGACACCAGGAAGACCATCACCCACGTCCTCGTCACCAGCCGCTTGGACTACGGAAACACTCTGTACGCCGGCATCACCACCAAGCTGCAGAGGAAACTTCAACGAATCCAGAACGCGGCCGCACGACTCATCCTGAACATACCTCGCCACCACCACATCTCCGGACACCTGAAGAAACTCCACTGGCTTCCAGTCAACAAGAAGGTCACCTTCAGACTCCTCACCAACGCACACAAGGCCCTGCACAATCTCGGACCAAAACTCATTAACAACCGCGTCTCCTTCTACACTCCTCCTCGCACCCTACGCTCAACCGGACAAGCCCTGGTAGTTGTACCTCGCATCCGCAAAACCACCGCCGGAGGCAAGTCCTTCTCCTACCTAGCAGCGAAGACCTGGAACTCTCTTCCCAGCCACCTTCGCGCCATACAGGACCACCTCTCCTTCAGAAGGCAGCTCAAGACCTGGCTCTTCGAGCACTGACCCCCCCCCCCCAGCGCCTTGAGACCCTCACGGGTGAGTAGCGCGCTTTATAAATGCAAATGATTGATTGATTGATTGATTAGAGGGTCTCAGACAGCAAGCTGTCAAGCAGCAAAATGGGGATGTCAGTGACAGTCATAGGGTATGCTGGGAAGATAACCTCTTATACACAGAGTCAAGGGACCCATAAACTGAAGCAGCCAGGAGATTTGTCATTCCCCTGCAGCACAGAGAGTTTCTTATCACCCTAGCACATGACATTCCTTTGGTTGGGCATTTGGGCCAGACAAAAACTTGGGAAAGACTTGTCCCCTTGTTTCACTGGCCTCCTATGTCAGAGGACACCAAAGATTTTTGCAAGTCTTGTGTGACCTGCCAAGCCAGTGGCAAGACTGGTGGCATTCCAAAGGCCCCTCTAATTCCACTTCCAGTGGTTGGGGTACCCTTTGAAAGGGTAGGGGTTGACATAGTTGACCCCCTTGACCCTCCTACTGCTTCAGGCAATAGATTTATCTTGGTGGTAGTGGACCTTGCCACAAGATATCCTGAAGCCATACCTTTAAGGACCACTACATCTCCTGCAGTGCCAAAGGCCATCCTGGGAATCTTTTCCAGGGTGGGTTTTCCTAACAGGTTGGTGTCAGACAGGGGTAGCAACTTCATGTCTGCATACCTAAACGCAATGAGGAAGGAGTGTGGTGTTAATTACAAGTTCACCACCATTTACCATCCACAAACAAATGGTCTGGTTGAGAGGTTTAATAAAACTCTCAAAGGTATGATAATGGGACTCCCTGAAAAACTCAGGAGGAGATGGGATGTCCTGTTACCTTGCCTCCTTTTTGCTTACAGGGAGGTACCCCAGAAAGGAGTGGGCTTCAGCCCCTTTGAACTCCTCTTTGGGCACCCTGTAAGAGGTCCACTTACTCTTGTTAAGGAGGGTTGGGAACAACCTTTAAAAGCTCCTAAACAGGACATAGTAGACTATGTACTTGGCCTAAGATCCAGAATGGCGGAGTATATGAAAAAGGCCAGTAAAAACCTTCAGGCCAGCCAGGAGCTGCTAAAGCAATGGCATGACCAGAAGGCTGTCCTGATCCAGTACCAACCAGGACAGAAGGTGTGGGTATTGGAGCCTGTGGCCCCAAGAGCACTCCAAGACAAACGGAGTGGACCCCATCTAATTGTTGAGAAGAAGGGTGAGGTTACCTATTTGGTAGACCTGGGCACTGCCAGGAGTCCCCTTAAGGTGATTCATGTCAACCACCTGAAACCCTACTATGACAGGGCTGATCTCACCCTGCTTATGGCAACAGATGAGGTACAGGAAGACGAGAGTGACCCTCTCCCTGATCTCTTCTCCACCACTGAAGCAGATGCCCCAGTGGAAGGAGTAGTTTTAGCAGATTGTCTGACTGCAGAATAGAAAGACAACTGCATCAATCTCCTAAGCCAGTTTTCAGACCTCTTTCCACTTGTACCAGGTACAACATCCTGGTGTGAACACACAATTGACACTGGAGACAGCCTGCCAGTCAAAAGTAAAATTTATAGGCAGCCTGACCATGTCAGAAACTGCATTAAACAAGAGGTGCAGAAAATGTTGGATTTAGGGGTGATTGAACCTTCTGGAAGCCCATGGGCTAGCCCAGTGGTGCTTGTACCTAAACCTCACACCAAAGATGGAAAGAGAGAGATGAGGTTTTGTGTAGATTACAGAGGGCTCAATCAGGTAACCAAAACTGATGCTCACCCTATACCCAGGGCAGATGAGCTCATTGATACACTGGCTTCTGCCAAGTATCTTAGCACTTTTGATCTAACTGCAGGGTATTGGCAGAATAAATTGGCAGAAGATGCTAAACCCAAGACTGCATTTTCTACTATTGGAGGGCACTACCAATTCACAGTAATGCCCTTTGGTTTGAAAAATACACCAGCCACTTTTTAGAGGTTGGTAAACACAGTCCTGCAAGGGTTGGAGGCTTTCAGTGCAGCATATCTAGATGATGCTCAACCTGGGATGATCACCTGGTCCACCTATGGAAAGTTTTGGAGGCCCTGCAAAAGGCAGGCCTCACTATCAAGGCCTCAAAGTGCCATATGGGGCAGGGGAAAGTGGTTTATCTGGGCCACCTGGTTGGTGGAGAACAGATTGCACCACTACAAGGGAAAATCCAAACTATCATGGATTCGGTGCCCCCTACAACACAGACCCAGGTGAGAGCCTTTTTAGGCCTCACAGGGTACTATAGGAGATTCATCAAGAATTATGGGTCCATAGCTACCCCTCTTCATGATCTCACTAGCAAGAAAATGCCTAAGAAGGTGTTATGGACAGCAAGCTGTCAGAAAGCTTTTGAGGAGCTCAAACACGCCATATGCTCTGCACCTGTCCTAAAAATCCCATGGTACTCCAAGAAATTAATTGTTCAAACTGATGCATCTGAATTAGGGGTAGGGGCAGTACTATCACTACTGAATTCTGAGGGCCAGGATCAACCAGTTGTTTTATCAGCAGAAGGGTGACCCCTAGAGAAAAGCATTGGTATGCCATAGAGAGGGAGGCCTTTGCTGTGGTCTGGGCACTGAAAAAGTTGAGACCATACCTGTTTGGTACTCACTTTATTGTTCAGACAGACCAAAAACCTCTACTTTGGCTTAAACAAAGAAAGGTGAAAACCCTAAATTGTTGAGGTGGTCCATATCTCTACAGGGAATGGACTATACAGTGGAACTTAGACCTGGGAGTACCCACTCCAATGCAGATGGACTCTCCAGATATTTCCACTTAGACAATGAAGACTCATCTGGACAAGGCTAGTCTTATTGTCTTTCGTTTGGGGGGGGGGTTTGTGTAGGAAAGTACCATCTTGCCTGTCATGTTACCGCCATTTTCACTGTATGTATGTTTGTTTTAGCCCCTGTGTCACTGGGATCCTGCCAGGCAGGACCCCAGTGCTCACAGTATGTGCCCTGTATGTGTTCCCTGTGTGGTGCCTAACTGTATCACTGAGGCTCTGCTAACCAGAACCTCAGTGTTTATGCTCTCTCTGCTTTCTAAATTTGTCACTGCAGGCTAGTGAGTAAATTTACTAATTCTCATTGGCACACTGGTACACCCGTATAATTCCCTTGTATATGGTACCTAGGTACCCAGGGTATTGGGTTTCCAGGAGATCCTTATGGGCTGCAGCATTTCTTTTGCCACCCATAGGGAGCTCAGTCAATTCTTACACAGGCCTGCCACTGCAGGACTGAGGCCTAGTAATCAATATAGCTAAACTGAAGAAAATAGAATCTTGTCTAATCTCATGATACAGAAAACTGCAAAAATAAAATAACTTGTTAATGCATGTCAGTAAATGTGATGGGGGAACTATATTTTTCAACATTAACACACAACGTTTAAAATGTATTTATCAAGAAATTAATTATCATTTCATCGAAGACTGTTTCTTAACATCATAAGTAAACATATGACACCAAAATAAATGATTATACCTGAAATAGAATAGCTATACCACATACATCAAATCACTAGCCTACAGTAAATGCGTTTTAATTTGAGCTTTCACTGCACGACTTTACAGTTACCTTGTAAGCAATTCACACAATTTAATGTAAATATAGTCACTTATAGATTGACATTGTGACTTAAAAGTTGACAGTGAAATCTCAGCTGCACCATTAGTATTTTCCGACAAGATATTAGTTCTTCTGGCTTTATGTCCGAATGTACAAATGCTGAATGAAGAAAGACATGAAAATTATCCACCGACACAAGAGCTTTGGCAACTGTGAAATTTGAAACTTCCCCCCAAACCAACAGCTTCAGCAGGCTGTCATCCAACAAAATGTTGCCGGATACAGCTTGAAGCCTTTCCCCGCTGGAGGATTTTGACTCACATTTCAGAGACTAAGGGCCCAATTTATATGTTGGTGGCAAAGGAACACTGTCAAAGGTGGCAACAGAGTTTCCTCTCCACCAAAATAGTGGCCTGTCCAACCAATTTAATTTCTGATGGAGCATCAGTTTGACCACAGCAAAGACTACTCAGCCTCTGCCATGGCCAAAAGTCTCCGACGGCACTGGGGATTAACGGCCATTAGAGTTATGGCTACATGTTCACCCGCCCAATTTAGATGGACAAATATGTAGGCATTTTTTACTGTCTTTTGCTGCCAGGCAAAAGCTGGAGGTGAGGGACAATAGAATTGTAAGAATGTTCTCCCCACCATGCAAGAACACTCTCATGGCAAGGGGAGCATTACTTTTTTGGCCAAGAAAATCACTTTTCAGGATTTTCTGTTTGTGAAGAAATAAAGAATAATCTGTGCTATGGGGCAGAACAACCGTTGACAGCGATAGCTGGTAATGCTTTTATACATTATTGTCTGTTTGTTGGTCATGTTTAAATTAGGCAGGTGGCCCCTTCGCCATGGGGACGGAGTAGTTTACTCTGTCCCCATGGCAGAACAAAAGACTGTACATCCTAAAATCAATCAGGGCCGAAGTCAGAAGGTAAAATCTTTGAATGGGATAACTTGCTGAGAATATCATAAATGTATCCCTTGAGATCGGCCTACAATTGTGTCTAGGTACAAACCAACCTTTAACAGTGACTTCTGATTTATGCTTCATGTTCTCTTGGCGGTTTTTGCCCAAAAACTTAAAGAGAGCACATCTCTGGTACCCCATTCTAGATTTTAGTCATTTGGCAAAATGTTTCTTATTTTACTTGATTCTATTTTTAGAAATTGGTTGGAGGATTTATTTTGTGTTGCGTTTTGACTCTTTAATTGTTAAGTACTGCTAAATATTTTCCACACTTTTCCTTAAGTTCAGCTTGTCTGCTCTGTGTCATGTGAGGGGTTGAGCCCAGGTTTATTTGTTGAGCTTGTGTGTTGGACCAGAGAGGACTTTGGACTGGATACTAGGGAAGGTCTCACATCTTCTATAACTAACAACTCATTTTCTTACACTTTCTGATTGAAAACACTAAAAAGTCAACCAGACTTTTTTTCCAGAGCCACCTAGCTATTTTTCTCACTTTTCCATGACCATCAGTATTCCACATCCACAGATGGGGAAGGGTTTTTTGTCATGTAACACGACCCAGCAAAAAGAGTCAGGTTTGCATTTTTTAGGAGAATCAGCTACCTGACAACTTTGCAAAACCATGTTTCTTATTCAGTGTAGCTGTTAGGTGTCATCTGCCAGACATCCCAATTTAGAAATGAGACACAAGACATAGTGAAAACGAAAATGTCCTCATTGAAGGTAAAGCCGCATCAGGTAAACTGGAATTAATGACAACCATTTCCATTTATGATGCCATCGTAGATTCAAGCCATTTGCTGAGATCTCCAATAAAGTTTGCAAATGTTTGTATGTAATGTGTCAACAAATGCACCTGCTCATTAAAACTGTGCTTTATTCATATATACTAGATAGTAATTCGTGACAAGTTAAATTTGAACATGACTTTGCAAGTGTTGTGTACGTGATCAGTCATTTGTACTGGGTACATCGTGACTGCCGTCTTCACAGAGGTGCAATAATATTCTCGCAAGTATAGCGGTTCTGTTTACTGCAGCACAAATCCTGCATGAGTGAGTCATAACCCGTAATCCGATTTTTTGTGTGTGTTATGCCATCCTCGTTTCCATGAAGTCTATAGAAGCTAAAATTTACAAATTGGACTGTGGGGCAGATAGCAGAAGTCTCACTTAACTCTATGAATGCCATTTATATTTTTGGGAGTAATAAGATGTAACTCCACATTGAATTTGAAGCTATTGGAGATTTTATATTTCTTCTTCGAGGCTTAGGGAAAGGCTGCACAAACGTCATTACTCCATAAAGAAAAGGCTCACATTAATTTTGGAAATTACTTAATGTCAAATTTAAGGCAACAATAATAAGGATATAGTTAGAGATGCGTTTTTCACTGCCTTCTTGTTGTTTTAGTATTTTAATTTACTTCTATTCCATTAGAATGGTTTGTTTGCAGCCCCTAGTGTAAACAGTGAGGTTGTATCTAAGACTGAGTCACCCTCTGAATTTGAGAAAGTCTTATTTTAAGTACACTTCTGTATAAATTTCAATGGAGGCTTGAAGAATAATTTTCGTGAAAGGAATAGAGTAGGACAGCACCATTTCTACTGGGATATGGGGTTTTATCTCTGTTCCTTGAGCTGGCAATCAATGTTTAATCTGTAGTAAAATAGGGCCCTCATGATGACATTGGTGGTAAATTCCGCTTACCGCCACGGTGACAGCGGCAAACATGCCACCCCGGTAGGGAACATCCATTCGCCATATTATGACACACACACACACCAATCCGACAGAATACAGCCACATACACAAATCTGCCAGCCCAAAGGTCAGTGATAAAATGGCGGTCCCTACACCCATACCGGTACACCAACAAAACAACGCCCATCACATTATGACCCATGAATCACCTGAGCGGACATTCAACGGCTGTAAACCATTGGCGGTGCATACCGCCGTGCTCTGAATGGACACACACATACAAAACAACACTACATTGGCCAATACGAAAAACACACACCTAACACTCATACACACACCACACCCACACACCCAGAGCACTATAAAATACACACCCACATTACCCACAAACCTTTATAAGTACAAATAATTGCCACCAGACTGACACCAAGACCACTGCGACAACTAGACACACACACCATTTACATCCATACATCCCTCACGTACCCAACACACACCCCACCACATTACTCAACACACTCTCTCCAACACACACCGCACAACACCCATGTCCCCGCAAAGGCACCCCCGTTTCACTGATAATGAGTTAAGGGTCATGGTGGAGGAAATAGTTAGGGTAGTGCCACACCTGTTTGGAGCACAGGTATAGCAAATATCCCTTGTGAGGAAAATGGAGCTATGGCCGAGAATCGTGGACAGGATGAACGCCGTGGGACAGCACCCAAGAACAAGGGATGACATCAGGAAGAGGTGGAACGACCTACAGAGGAAGGTATGTTCCATAGCAGCAAGGCACCAGCTTGCCATAGAGAGGACTGGCGGTGGACCCCTGCTTCCTCCCCCAAAGCTCATAGCATGGGAGGAGCAAGTCTTGGCAATACTGCATCCCGAGGGACTGGCTGGAGTACGCAGAGGACTGGACACTGGTGAGTCAACATTTACTACTTATCACCCCCCAACCTGCATGCCATCTCACCCCCTCACTCCCATCACTCTACTACATCCCACATAATAAACCTACATATATGACTAACCCCAATGCCAAATCCTGCATGGCATACGAATGCATGGACAGCCCTCACAGCCCTGCATGGACACCAATCACCAAAGCAGGCACAGCATAGGGAAACTAACAATCACACAATACATCACCATACAGAAGCAAAAGGTGGCAGGGCAAAACCAACGACACAGGGGCAGATAGGTATGAACAATATGTCACAGACATGAAGCGTATTACATCACTTGCATCCTCACAGGTGCCCCAGCCAATGTCATCCGAGAGGAGGTGCCACTACTATCCAGTCCCCCAACAGAAGATGCCCCCAGTGATGACAGTAACTCTGGACTCCAGGATCTGGACCAACAACCTGGCCCATCAGGGACCACTGACCAGTCGGTCACCCCATCCCACTCACAGTTCACCACAGATCCTCCCCCATCAGTATCCAACACCACAGCACCCACACAGAATATCCACACCTCTATCCCCAAGACACGTCAATCAGCAGTATGCCCACCTGTACAGGGACCCCAGTCCACACCTCATACCCAAGAGAATCAGGGACGTGGGGTCAGTGGCAGTGGGCACACCGTCCAGGGGATAGAGGCACAGGCCATAAGCAACACTGGGAGGACTGCTGTGCGCCAGGGGGAGGACAGGACCAGGGAACTGACTCTCCAGGAGACACTCTCTGAGATCCTGGGAGCCTACCAACATTCCCAGGACACAATGGGCCAGATCTTTGACAGCGTGCAGGAGAACAGGCGGCTGCAGGAGGGACAGTATCAGGGGATCAGGGAGGACTTGCAGGCCATTAACACCACCCTGATCTCCATAGCAGGGGTGCTGGCAGACATGGCCAACATCACGAGGGAGGCCACAGCACAGCAGTGGGCCCTTACCACCAGTCAGTCCATTGACCAGCCCTCCACTACTGCTGCAGGTAGTGGGCAGGAGGCCCAGTAACAGGACCCACAGGCCACAAGAACCCCTCCCCCTGCAGAAGGTGAACCACCCCACAAACATTCCCTGTGAACCAGACAGAAACCAGAGACAATTGCCAAGACCACCACCAGGAAATGAGACTCTCCTGATTGTCCCCCTTGTATCCCACACAGTCATCTTGTCCACTTTGACCTGCCTTTGCTCCCTTTCATTGGCCACTTGGACACTGCACCTGTGCTACAAACAGACTGGAACAATACCCTAGACTTTCCTCCATCATCACCCCATTCCATTGCACTTACCCGTAAAATTCCTAGCACTACAATAAACACCCTTGAACTCAACTTGACTACTAGTGTTTTATTTTTAGAAAATGTGCATTTATGGAAACAGTAACATCTAGTGCAAATGATCTGAACACTATGAGAGCATAGAAATAAGGACCTGTAGCTATCTGTAGTCAGCACAGCAGCACACAGTTATTATATCACCAACATCTGTAAAATGACAAGCCATAGGTGACAGTAAGTGGAGATGCAAAGGAAGTTAATGCCATCATGCTACCGCCACACAGAATACACCAATGGTCATAGGAATGGTCAGTTGTTCTGTCTCACCTGTGTGTCATTTGAAGTATTGACAGATAACTGATGTTCTGTTGTCCTCATCCTCATCCTCAGCCTCTTCATCCTCACTGTCCTCAGGGTCTACTGCTGCCACAGCGGCAGCTCCAGTCTCCTCCTCCTGCAGAAAGGGTACATGCCGTCTGAGGGCCAGATTGTGCAACATGCACCATGCCACTACTATCTGGCAGACCTTCTTTGGTGAATAGGACAGAGATCCACCTGTCAGATGGAGGCACCTGAACCTGGCCTTTAGGAGCCCGAAGGTCCTTTCGATGATCCGTCTGGTTCGCCCATGTGCCACATTAAAACATCCCTCTGCCCCTGTCCTGGCATTCCTCACAGTGGTCAGCAGCCACGATAGGTTTGGGTAGCTAGTCGCCTGCAAGTATTGAGGGACCACATTTAGCCTCACACAATGATTTTTGGATGACACCTGAAGGCATACACTAACATAGTGGGTGGGGACCAAGGCTCACCTATTAGCCACACCCTGTGCCTCTGTAGTTGGGCCATCACATTTGGGATGCTGCTATTCCTCAGAACAAAGGCATCATGCACCGACTCAGTATAGTTAGCATTGACGTGGGAGATGAACTGGTCCACCAGGCACACCATTTGCACATTCAGTGAGTGGAAACTCTTACGATTCCTGAACACCTGTTCATTCTGGCAGGGGGTACTAACACAATATGTGTCCCGTCAATTGCCGCAATAATATTGGGGATATGTCCCATTGCATAGAATCTGCCCTTCACAGTGGCCCAATCCTCCACCTGGGGGAAAGAAATGTAGCTGCACGTGTGTAGGAGGCTGGACTGGCTTGTAGTGAGTACCAAGGGGTACTTGCACCTTGCACCAGGCCCAGTTATCCCTTATTAGTGTATAGGGTGTCTAGCAGCTTAGGCTGATAGATAATGGTAGCTTAGCAAAGCAGCTCAGGCTGAACTAGGAGACGTGTGAAGCTACTACAGTACCACTTAGTGTCATATGCACAGTATCATAAGAAAACACAATACACAGTTATACTAAAAATACAGGTACTTTATTTTTATGACAATATGCCAAAGTATCTTAGAGTGTCCCCTCAGTGAGAGGATAGGAAATATACACAAGATATATATACACAATAGCAAAAATATGCAGTATAGTCTTAGAAAACAGTGCAAACAATGTATAGTTACAATAGGATGCAATGGGGAAACATAGGGATAGGGGCAACACAAACCATATACTCCAGAAGTGGAATGTGAACCACGAATGGACCCCAAACCTATGTGACCTTGTAGAGGGTCGCTGGGACTATTAGAAAATAGTGAGAGTTAGCAAAATAACCCACCCCAAGACCCTGAAAAGTGAGTGCAAAGTGCACCAAAGTTCCCCTAAGGACAAAATAGTCGTGTTAGAGGGAGAATGCAAGGAAAACACAAATCAGCAATGCAACAACGATGGATTCCTGTCTGAAGGTACCTGTGGAACAAGGGGACCAAGTCCAAAAGTCACAAGCAGCTCGGAGATGGGCAGATGCCCAAGAAATGCCAGCGGTTGGTGCAAAGAAGCTCTTACTAGGCTGAAGAACTGTGAATACTGCAGGAACGACAAGGGCTAGAGACTTCCCCTTTGGAGGATGGATCCCCCACGCCTTGGAGAGTCGTGCAGAAGTGTTTTCCCGCCGGATGGACGCCAACAAGCCTTGCTACATGCAAATCGTGCGTTTGGCGTTTTTGGACGCTGCTGGGGCCCAGGAGGGACCAGGAGACCGCAAATTGGACCTGCAGAGAGAGGGGACGTCGAGCAAGACAAAGAGCCCTCACTGAAGCAGGTAGCACCCGGAGAAGTGCCAGAAACAGGCACTACGAGGATGCGTGAAACGGTGCTCGCCGAAGTTGCACAAAGGAGTCCCACGTCGCCGGAGACCAACTTAGAAAGTCGTGCAATGCAGGTTAGAGTGCCGTGGACCCAGGCTTGGCTGTGCACAGAGGATTTCCGCCGGAAGTGCACAGGGGCCGGAGAAGCTTGCAAAGTCGCGGTTCCCAGCAATGCAGCCCAGCGCGGTGAGGCAAGGACTTACCTCCACCAAACTTGGGCTGAAGAGTCACTGGACTGTGGGGGTCACTTGGACGGTGTCGCTGGATTCGAGGGACCTCGCTCGTCGTGCTGAGGGGAGACCCAAGGGACCGGAGATGCAGCTTTTTGGTGCCTGCGGTTGCAGGGGGAAGATTCCGTCGACCCACGGGAGATTTCTTCGGAGCTTCTGGTGCAGAGAGGAGGCAGGCTACCCCCACAGCATGCACAAGCAGGAAAACAGTCGAGAAGGCGGCAGGATCAGCGTTACAGAGTTGCAGTAGTCGTCTTTGCTACTATGTTGCAGGTTTGCAGGCTTCCAGCGCGGTCAGCGGTCGATTCCTTATCAGAAGGTGAAGAGGGAGATGCAGAGGAACTCGGCTGAGCTCATGCATTCGTTATCTAAAGTTTCCCCAGAGACAGAGACCCTAAATAGCCAGAAAAGAGGGTTTGGCTACCTAGGAGAGAGGAAAGGCTACTAACACCTGAAGGAGCCTATCAGCAGGAGTCTCTGACGTCACCTGGTGGCACTGGCCACTCAGAGCAGTCCAGTGTGCCAGCAGCACCTCTGTTTCCAAGATGGCAGAGGTCTGGAGCACACTGGAGGAGCTCTGGACACCTCCCAGGGGAGGTGCAGGTCAGGGGAGTGGTCACTCCCCTTTCCTTTGTCCAGTTTTGCGCCAGAGCAGGGGCTAAGGGGTCCCTGAACCGGTGTAGACTGGCTTATGCAGAATTGGGCACATCTGTGCCCAACAAAGCATTTCCAGAGGCTGGGGGAGGCTACTCCTCCCCTGCCTTCACACCATTTTCCAAAGGGAGAGGGTGTCACACCCTCTCTCAGAGGAAGTTCTTTGTTCTGCCATCCTGGGCCAGGCCTGGCTGGACCCCAGGAGGGCAGCTGCCTGTCTGAGGGGTTGGCAGCAGCAGCTGCAGTGAAACCCCAGGAAGGGCAGTCTGGCAGTACCAGGGTCTGTGCTACAGACCACTGGGATCATGGAATTGTACCAACAATGCCAGGATGGCATATAGGGGGCAATTCCATGATCATAGACATGTTACATGGCCATATTCGGAGTTACCATGGTGAAGCTACATATAGGTAGTGACCTATATGTAGTGCACGCGTGTAATGGTGTCCCCGCACTCACAAAGTTCAGTGAATTGGCTCTGAACAATGTGGGGGCACCTTGGCTAGTGCCAGGGTGCCCTCACACTAAGTAACTTTGCACCTAACCTTTACCAGGTAAAGGTTAGACATATAGGTGACTTATAAGTTACTTAAGTGCAGTGTAAAATGGCTGTGAAATAACGTGGACGTTATTTCACTCAGGCTGCAGTGGCAGGCCTGTGTAAGAATTGTCAGAGCTCCCTATGGGTGGCAAAAGAAATGCTGCAGCCCATAGGGATCTCCTGGAACCCCAATACCCTGGGTACCTCAGTACCATATACTAGGGAATTATAAGGGTGTTCCAGTAAGCCAATGTAAATTGGTAAAAATGGTCACTAGCCTGTCAGTGACAATTTGAAAGTAATGAGAGAGCATAACCACTGAGGTTCTGGTTAGCAGAGCCTCAGTGAGACAGTTAGGCACCACACAGGGAACATACACATGCACACCTATGAGCACTGGGGCCCTGTGTGACAGGGTCCCAGTGACACATACATATAGGCCACAAACCTATGAGCACTGGGGTCCTGACCAGCAGGATCCCAGTGACACATAACAACCATACTGACAACGTGGTGTTTTCACTATGAGCACTGAGGCCTGGCTATCAGGATCCCAGTGAGACAGTGAAAACAGTGACAAACACCCTGACATACACTCACAAACAGGCCAAAAGTGGGGGTAACAAGGCTAGAAAGAGGCTACCTTCTCACACAACCCCCCCCCAAACGAAGGACAATAAGGCTAACCTTGGCCAGTTGAGACTTTATTGTCTAAGTGGTGATAAGTAGAGAGTAGCTCTGCAATAGACTGGTTACTCCCTTTATCATCCACTATATGGTTACTTCCCTGTGGGGATGTAAACCACCCTGTTTGAAGTTTTTTAGCTAAGCAACAATGTGAAGATGTATTTTCAGAGTTTCTATCAGTAAGTTTTAGTTTAGAGCAGTGGGAATTGTCCACTGAACCTATTTGTAGTGATGGAAATGCCAGACAGGGATGCTGTCTCAGAAAAGCCATAGCTGGGCAAAAACTTTGTCCATCTGGCTGGAAGAGAGAACAGGGATGCTGTTTCTCTTGAGTAGGAGCAGGGCAGGGATGCTGTCCTATGAGCTCCACACTAGGGCAGGGATGCTGTCCTAAGTGTTGTGAGGTAGTGCAGGGTTTCTGCACTAAAGTTTCTCTGGGAGGGTTGGAGGGATGCTCCATGTTAACTAAAATGGTGCTGTTTTTCTCACCAATGTTAGTTATCCCACAGAGAGGTACTTCCACCTCAGGGAGTCCAGCTTTGCCAGCTGATGATTCCCTTGGAACAGGTGCCACCCCAGGAGAGGTTTCTCCCACCACAGGAATAGTATCCTGAATGGTAGGGTGGTTAGGGGATACTGTGATACCCTTTTTACCTGTTGATGGAGAGGGATCCTGAGTTTTCAGGCCTTCTCTCCTTTGCTTTTTCATTTCACTTGAAATGAGAGGGAACAATTCCTCAGGGATGCCCAGCATGGCTGCATGGGCATAAAACTCTACATCAGCCCAACCTGAGGCCTCTAGGTCATTACCTAAGAGACAGTCTACCGGTAAGCTAGGTGATACCACCACCTGCTTAGGGCCAGTAACTCCACCCCAACTAAACTGAATTATAGCTAAGGGAAGAAACTTAGTGGAGTTATGGACATCAATAATCTTATACTGTTGTCCAATGATGTGTTGTTCAGGAGGCACTAGGTTTTCAGTCACCAAAGTGAAACTGGCACCTGTGTCCCTGTAGGCCAAGGCCTCAACACCATTTATTGAAACTGTCTGCCTGTACTTATCCATTGTAAGGGGACAAGCAGCCAGTGTGGCAAGGCCAATGCCACTAGGTGTGACAGAAACTGTCTTGGGACTGATTACATCAGTTTCCACTATGGACCCATAAGTGAACCCAACTACACCCTTTGCTTGACTGTTGCCAGCAGTCCCACCACTAGTACCACTACTGCTAGGGGCACTAGAGCTTGATGTATTAGTGGTGGTAGGCTCAGGGGGTTTACCTGGACAGGACTTATCCCCTGGCCTATGGCCTCTATTTTTACACACAAAGCACCAAGGCTTTTTAATGTGTGCAGGTTGGGAAGAAGAGGAAGAATTTGTTTTATCCCCACCCTCTGAAGAGTGTTTAAGATTTGAAGTGGGATCTTTGGTTTTACCCTTATCCCCATGCTTATCTTGAGATTTTTCACCATCTTTCTTCTTATTGCCATCTTTGTCACCCCCTGTATGAACTTTTCTGTTCACCCTTGTTCTGACCCATTTGTCTGCCTTCTTTCCCAATTCTTGGGGAGAGGTCAGATCAGAGTCTACCAGGTACTGGTGCAACAAATCAGACACACAATTATTAAGTATATGCTCTCTCAGGATTGTGTTATACAGGCTTTCATAATCAGTAACTTTACTGCCATGTAACCACCCCTCCAAGGCCTTCACTGAATGGTCAATGAAATCAACCCAGTCTTGTGAAGACTCCTTTTTGGTCTCTCTGAACTTTATCCTGTACTGTTCAGTGGTTAAGCCATAACCATCCAGGAGTGCATTCTTAAGAACTGTAAAATTATTGCCATCATTTTCTTTCACAGTAAGGAGCCTATCCCTACCTTTTCCACTAAATGATAGCCATAGGATAGCAGCCCACTGCCTTTGAGGGACATCCTGTACAGCACAGGCCCTCTCAAGTGCAGCAAACCACTTGTTAATGTCATCCCCCTCCTTGTAAGGGGGAACTATCTTATGCAGATTCCTGGAATCATGCTCTTTTGCAGGATGACTATGGGGAATACTGCTGCTGCCACCATGGGTATCTAAACCCATCTTCTGTCTTTCCCTCTCTATTTCTAAAGACTGTCTATCCAAATCCAGCTGTTGCTTCTTGAGCTTCAGTCTGGTTTGCTCCACTCTCAATCTATTGAGCTCCCTTTCCAACAATCTGTCATCAGGGTGGGTGGGAGGGACATTTCTAGATACAGAGGTATGATGGGAATGAACAGAAGGAGACCTGTCCCTTACAGAGGGCACCCTAACAACTTGGCTACCAGTATAATGTGAGAGCACATCATCAGTATGATGTGATTCAACCTCTGTACCAACTATGCTAGACTGTCTAGTAATGGGCAGGCTGAGAAGTTTCTTTCCTGAACCTTTTCCTGGGGGAGTCCCTGGATCAGATTGAGAACCATTAGCTACTTTTTCTACAGATTGGGCACTTATGGCCTTATCCTGTACTCTAAGCATATTAATTAACAGTTCTAAGGAAGGATTCTTCCCTACACTCAAACCTCTCTCTATGCAGAGACTCCTTGCTCCTTTCCAGCTAAGGTGATCATATGCAAGTTTGGACAGTTCAACTTTTTGGCCTGTGCCAGACATTTTTTTAGAGAGAGTTAAAGTGATAGACAAAGAGAAAAAAAAGTTTTCAGAACTTTTTGGAAAGACAGAAAAAACTTTTTAAATTTTTAAGAACTTTTTGAAAGTTTAGTAGTACTTTTCAGCACTTAGAAAAGAGTGAAAAGAGGAAATGCAAAACTTTTTGGCTATGTGTATATACACTGACCTTGTTTTGTATATTTTTCTCTTATGAAAAGTACAATGACAAGAGTGGTAAGTAGTCTCAAGCACTTATCCCACCACTGCACAACCAATGTAGGAGGCTGGACTGGCTTGTAGTGAGTACCAAGGGGTACTTGCACCTTGCACCAGGCCCAGTTATCCCTTATTAGTGTATAGGGTGTCTAGCAGCTTAGGCTGATAGATAATGGTAGCTTAGCAAAGCAGCTCAGGCTGAACTAGGAGACGTGTGAAGCTACTACAGTACCACTTAGTGTCATATGCACAGTATCATAAGAAAACACAATACACAGTTATACTAAAAATACAGGTACTTTATTTTTATGACAATATGCCAAAGTATCTTAGAGTGTCCCCTCAGTGAGAGGATAGGAAATATACACAAGATATATATACACAATAGCAAAAATATGCAGTATAGTCTTAGAAAACAGTGCAAACAATGTATAGTTACAATAGGATGCAATGGGGAAACATAGGGATAGGGGCAACACAAACCATATACTCCAGAAGTGGAATGTGAACCACGAATGGACCCCAAACCTATGTGACCTTGTAGAGGGTCGCTGGGACTATTAGAAAATAGTGAGAGTTAGCAAAATAACCCACCCCAAGACCCTGAAAAGTGAGTGCAAAGTGCACCAAAGTTCCCCTAAGGACAAAATAGTCGTGTTAGAGGGAGAATGCAAGGAAAACACAAATCAGCAATGCAACAACGATGGATTCCTGTCTGAAGGTACCTGTGGAACAAGGGGACCAAGTCCAAAAGTCACAAGCAGCTCGGAGATGGGCAGATGCCCAAGAAATGCCAGCGGTTGGTGCAAAGAAGCTCTTACTAGGCTGAAGAACTGTGAATACTGCAGGAACGACAAGGGCTAGAGACTTCCCCTTTGGAGGATGGATCCCTCACGCCTTGGAGAGTCGTGCAGAAGTGTTTTCCCGCCGGATGGACGCCAACAAGCCTTGCTACACGCAAATCGTGCGTTTGGCGTTTTTGGACGCTGCTGGGGCCCAGGAGGGACCAGGTGGCCGCAAATTGGACCTGCAGAGAGAGGGGACGTCGAGCAAGACAAAGAGTCCTCACTGAAGCAGGTAGCACCCGGAGAAGTGCCAGAAACAGGCACTACGAGGATGCGTGAAACGGTGCTCGCCGAAGTTGCACAAAGGAGTCCCACGTCGCCGGAGACCAACTTAGAAAGTCGTGCAATGCAGGTTAGAGTGCAGTGGACCCAGGCTTGGCTGTGCACAGAGGATTTCCGCCGGAAGTGCACAGGGGCCGGAGAAGCTTGCAAAGTCGTGGTTCCCAGCAATGCAGCCCAGCGCGGTGAGGCAAGGACTTACCTCCACCAAACTTGGGCTGAAGAGTCACTGGACTGTGGGGGTCACTTGGACGGTGTCGCTGGATTCGAGGGACCTCGCTCGTCGTGCTGAGAGGAGACCCAAGGGACCGGAGATGCAGCTTTTTGGTGCCTGCGGTTGCAGGGGGAAGATTCCGTCGACCCACGGGAGATTTCTTCGGAGCTTCTGGTGCAGAGAGGAGGCAGGCTACCCCCACAGCATGCACAAGCAGGAAAACAGTCGAGAAGGCGGCAGGATCAGCGTTACAGAGTTGCAGTAGTCGTCTTTGCTACTATGTTGCAGGTTTGCAGGCTTCCAGCGCGGTCAGCGGTCGATTCCTTATCAGAAGGTGAAGAGGGAGATGCAGAGGAACTCGGCTGAGCTCATGCATTCGTTATCTAAAGTTTCCCCAGAGACAGAGACCCTAAATAGCCAGAAAAGAGGGTTTGGCTACCTAGGAGAGAGGAAAGGCTACTAACACCTGAAGGAGCCTATCAGCAGGAGTCTCTGACGTCACCTGGTGGCACTGGCCACTCAGAGCAGTCCAGTGTGCCAGCAGCACCTCTGTTTCCAAGATGGCAGAGGTCTGGAGCACACTGGAGGAGCTCTGGACACCTCCCAGGGGAGGTGCAGGTCAGGGGAGTGGTCACTCCCCTTTCCTTTGTCCAGTTTTGCGCCAGAGCAGGGGCTAAGGGGTCCCTGAACCGGTGTAGACTGGCTTATGCAGAATTGGGCACATCTGTGCCCAACAAAGCATTTCCAGAGGCTGGGGGAGGCTACTCCTCCCCTGCCTTCACACCATTTTCCAAAGGGAGAGGGTGTCACACCCTCTCTCAGAGGAAGTTCTTTGTTCTGCCATCCTGGGCCAGGCCTGGCTGGACCCCAGGAGGGCAGCTGCCTGTCTGAGGGGTTGGCAGCAGCAGCTGCAGTGAAACCCCAGGAAGGGCAGTCTGGCAGTACCAGGGTCTGTGCTACAGACCACTGGGATCATGGAATTGTACCAACAATGCCAGGATGGCATAGAGGGGGCAATTCCATGATCATAGACATGTTACATGGCCATATTCGGAGTTACCATGGTGAAGCTACATATAGGTAGTGACCTATATGTAGTGCACGCGTGTAATGGTGTCCCCGCACTCACAAAGTTCAGGGAATTGGCTCTGAACAATGTGGGGGCACCTTGGCTAGTGCCAGGGTGCCCTCACACTAAGTAACTTTGCACCTAACCTTTACCAGGTAAAGGTTAGACATATAGGTGACTTATAAGTTACTTAAGTGCAGTGTAAAATGGCTGTGAAATAACGTGGACGTTATTTCACTCAGGCTGCAGTGGCAGGCCTGTGTAAGAATTGTCAGAGCTCCCTATGGGTGGCAAAAGAAATGCTGCAGCCCATAGGGATCTCCTGGAACCCCAATACCCTGGGTACCTCAGTACCATATACTAGGGAATTATAAGGGTGTTCCAGTAAGCCAATGTAAATTGGTAAAAATGGTCACTAGCCTGTCAGTGACAATTTGAAAGTAATGAGAGAGCATAACCACTGAGGTTCTGGTTAGCAGAGCCTCAGTGAGACAGTTAGGCACCACACAGGGAACATACACATGCACACCTATGAGCACTGGGGCCCTGTGTGACAGGGTCCCAGTGACACATACATATAGGCCACAAACCTATGAGCACTGGGGTCCTGACCAGCAGGATCCCAGTGACACATAACAACCATACTGACAACGTGGTGTTTTCACTATGAGCACTGAGGCCTGGCTATCAGGATCCCAGTGAGACAGTGAAAACAGTGACAAACACCCTGACATACACTCACAAACAGGCCAAAAGTGGGGGTAACAAGGCTAGAAAGAGGCTACCTTCTCACAACGTGTGTTTTACCAGGGCAGCCACAAGGGGGTGAGTACAATGGGTATTATTCTAAAATTTGGCAGGTGAGGTGGGATCCGGGTGGTGGATGTGAGTTAGTGGGTGCCCCTAAGGCCAGGCCAGACATTGCAGCGTGGGTCAACTCTGAGGTAATGGGTATATGGCAAATGCAGGTAACCTAGCTTATTAGCATTCCATTTCAGGAAAGGCTCTGTGGGTACCGGGGGGTGCAGTTGGCCGTGTGTGGCCCCCATCTTGCCGTAGCATCTAGCCAAATCACTGGCACTGCCATGCATAGTGTTAAGCCTGATCCCTGTGTGTGACGGTGCTGTGAATGCCAACTGTGGTGTTGGTGCAGTAATTGACGCAGTGCTTCATTTTTCTCCCCCCCTTTTTTCTTCTGTCATCCTGTCCATGTGTGCATTAGCATCATCTGGTGGAGGAGCAGGGGCACCGGTGACAGAGGGAGCTGCATTCCACAGGACCCTGGAGGCAGAGTCAATGATGCCAAGGGAACCAATGGGACGGAGGGTGAGGGGAGCACCACAGTGGAGACAGGAGGTGAAAACACAGACTCAGATACCTCCTCCGATGGGAGCTCCCTGGTGGTGGCAGACACCTCTGTGACCACACCAGCTGCAGGTTCAACCATCAACCCCGTACCAGAACCGCCGTCCCAGTAGCCCCTCAGCGAGTTGCCCGTGCCCGCTCACCCAGGAAGGTGGGCATCTCCTTCGCCCCAGGCACCTCAGGTCCTGCCCCAGTGAGTCCTGCTGCCCTGAGTGTGGAGTCTATGGACCTCCTCAGATCCATCTCTGCAGGCCAATCAACCATTGTGAATGCCATCCAGAGTCTGGCATCCCAGATGCAGCAATGCAATGCATTCCTGGAGGGCATCCACGGTGGATTGCCGGCCCAACAGAGATCGATTCAGGCTCTGGCCTCCTCTCTGATGGCTGCCATTGTCCCTGTTTTTACCATTCCACCTCCAACCACAACTTCCAAGTCCCAGTCTCCTCAGCCCCCAACCCATCCCATGCACACATGCAGAAGAGCATGCTCACAAGTCAACACCCAAGAGTGGCACAGGCAAAAACAGGCACCACAAATCATCCCACAAGCACTCACACAAACACCAGCCAGTTGAAAACACAACCACATCCACTGCCTCCACTGTCTCCCCCTCCTCCTCCACCTCCCTCCTAGTCACGTCCACCCTCACACCTGCATGCACTGCACCAATATTCACCACCAGCATCACCCCACCAAGCAGCACACACACCTCACTAGCAGACACCTCCACAACATCCATGCACGCATCCCCTGTGTCCTCTCCCACCCTGTCTGTCCCCCCCTTCCTAAAGAACACAAACACCTCCTACAACCACTCCCTCAACCTCCACTCCCATCCCTCCTCCTGCCCCATTGTCCCTAAGAAGCTTTTCATTGCCCAACTTGACCTCTTCCCTCCCTCTGCCTCCGTCCTGCCCGTAAGAGCAGGGTAACAATGACGCCATCCAGCACCTCAGCCAAACAGTCCCCGCGTACACTGGTTGGTCCACCTAGTCATGGTGGAAAGTTAGTGAAAGATCCCACTCCACCAGTCAAGAACAGGAAGGATCCCACAGCTCCAGCCAAGAAGGGGAAGGATCCAACACCTCCTGCCATGAAGGGTAAGGAGCCTTCACCTCCTGCCATGAAGGGTAAGGAGCCTTCACCTCCTGCCATGAAGGGTAAGGAGCCTGCACCTCCTGCTTTGAAGGGGAAGAAGCCCTTGACTCCTGCCCAGAAGGCTAAGGAACAAATACAACCTACCATGAAGGGGAAGAAGCCATCAACCCCTGCCAGGAAGGGTAAGAATTCCACGCCCCATGTCGTGGAGAGGAATAAGCCCTCCTCTGAAGTGGAGGCTGTCAGGGTGACACCACCACCAGTGGTCACTGGGCCCCCACCGCCAGCTGAGGAAGTACAGCCATCAATCACGACCTGCAGAGGCTGCCCAGGAGGCACCTCCATCTGCCACCAATTTGCAGCCATTACCACCAGCAGAGGCTGCCCAGGGGACACCTCCATCTGCCACCAACGTGCAGCCATCACCACCAGCAAAAGACATGTAGGCCACTGAGGTACTGGGTTTTTCAGAACTGGTACTGATCCGGTAACCCAGCGGTGCCAGGGTACACCCAAAGACCTCGGGTACTTTCCTGATTCAGACCACAGAAACTCAGAGTCTTCTAGGTGAAGTCAAAGATCGAATTTATTGGCTGCAACCAAGTAACAAGCGTCCTAGAAGTACAACAGCACGGTTTGTATGTTCTCAGGAGACTGTGTTTCAATGCAAAGTCAGGTTTCCTTATATACAGTTTTTTAAGCTTCAGGCAAACATTCTTGACATTTTGGTTGGTCATTCACATGTTTTCACTACAAAGGAAAAAACAGTGTCATGATGAAACCTCATATTTCATGTCATCCAACCCATAATAAATTACCCGGCAAGGCCTAGTTTTTTACATCAGATAAGTGTGGACCCCCAATAAAAACGGGCACCTCCCCCTCGTAAAGTAAGAAGAAGAAAAGAGCAGGTGCAGGTGTGAGCAAGATTAGGCAGGGTGTGTGAGCGATAATAAGGGTTTTATGGCATGGTGTGCCTTGATGCTATCTGATTCGGCCACTGGGAGAGGGACTGACCAAACAGGTTTGGCCTGAGGCAATGGTTCCAGCTTGCCCAGGTCAGAGAAAAGTCAATCAAGGTGTACGTGTCCTTGGAATCAAATCTGACTGTATTATAAGCCTATGTGAGGGCAACTTTTAAAAATGGCTGCCGTGTATAAAATGGGAGCCACGAGTGCAGGACGAAAATGGCGATTTCGAGGTGAAATCGCTGCTGGAATTGAGCGAAAATGCTCATGCTTAGTGTACTAGTCATTATCGGTCTTTTGATACTAAAATCGTACTGCTGTGGCAAAGTAAATTACATGGGTCCAGAATTTTTAGAACCACAAACCCTCCTTTTGCCCTTACATAGGCAATAAACCTATTCTCATGCTAATCTGAGTCCCGGTCTATGTTTCTAAAGTCGTTGAGATGTTGCTGGAGCAAAATTCTAGTACTTGGTAACTCTCTTCTGGACAGGTCTCCTCGAACATGAAGTAGCACAAAAGGCCACATATGGCAGGACAAAATAAGGAATACCTCTATCTGCAGTAGGTGGCATAAGATCACACACCCAACAATTAGTGATGTTCACTACTAACTAGTGTTGATGCAGAAGCTGTACAAAAGAATTGCTTACGAATTCTGATCTTCTAACCTGCTCATGTTCAGGAAAAGGGTGAAAAGAGTGCAAAGAAACAATAGTAGGAAAAGACATAGGTTGGGAAGTGGGTGCAGAAGTCAATTGAGTAGAGAAAAACAATCCCACCCATAAATGACAACGTCATGTTTAAAAGACACTAGAAAACACGTTATTAAGAACATATAGACAACGGGAGAAAGTAGTGACCACTATTACAAATGAAATAATAATTTTTCACAACCCTAACCAAAAAGCAAATCCTAAAATTATCTAGTAACATTTTTAGGGCTCCTCTGCATTTCAGTAATTTTTGTATGTTCAGGTGGAACAGTGGTGACTCTCATCAATGCTCTAAGGTGAAAAGGGGGTACTCTTTCCACAGAAAATGGACTTTATTCTGCTTTTACTAAACAGAATAGTACTTTAAAACAATGCCAGCAAAACAATCAGTCTCCTAACACCTAGTCTATACAATCACACGGAAACCTCTTGTGAAACCAACTATGCCCAGAGTCCGTTCAAAAAGCCTCTCTGGCAGGCTTCTATTGTCCATCAAATTTTCTTTTGTTGTTTTCTTTCGCATGGGCCTCTCAATTCAGGCCTCTTCGTGAGAAAAGTACTGCTTAGTTGGAGTGCCCTCCTGGCAAACACCCACAGCTGACTCGAAAGTCTCAATGTCTTAAAGCAATGCACCAGTGTCTCTCCTCTGTGGCAGACACTACAAACAATGTGCTCTTCATTGATCAAGGGCACAAATCATCTCGTGCAGACCCAAGCACCATTAATTGGGAAATAGCTCAAGCTCAGCAGCACTTTCAGACTCCAACACTCATTATTTAGTGTCAGAGGACGCTCAAGCTGCTCTTTCATGGGCACCACAATATAGTGCCTTTTTCCAAACTTGAAATCTCCGTTGCACTGCCCTTCTTCCGTTGGAGCAAAGAAAAGGGAGTGTGTGGCCAAAACTCAGGCCAAGGGGCTCAAGGGATTGCACACTGTCGGAGGTTACCAGCACATGACAGGTAGAGAAATGAAACCTCAAAACAGCTCTGCCATCAACAACAGGAATCCTTCTCTTTAGCTCCTTTACACTGAAACTTTGGCTCTGCGATGTCCAACGCCGTCTGATGGAGCAAGTACGATACCATGCGCTGGCGATCGCTGTCCAGCTTTGCTACTTTCTGGGTGCTGAGACTGTAGGGCCAAGACGTCCGTCTTTCATCTGTAGCTGTCACTGATGGGAATTAGGCTTAAATCAATGTCCTGCAGGTTATTATTACTTGATACCCGCAGAATCTAGTGACGTAGGAAATGTGCCACAGTTGTTAGTTTCCTTCAATTTAGTAAAAAAACAGTTCATGGTTTTTAACAAGGGGACTGCAAGCAGGTGGTCTGCAATCTTCAAAGGAGTAACCATACACCATGGGCATAAAATACAAACACAAAGGCAGAAGGGCAAAACAGGGTCTCTAGCATCTTTAATTGGGTTCTCTCCATTATTCTCTGCCATCTATAGCTACATGAGAATTCTATCTGAATGGATTTCCCCACACAGTGGCATTGTCTAATGGGGTAAACACATATTTTCCTCAATGATTAAGTCTAGGTGTTCCTCCTTATCTTAGAACATCTCAATAGAGAAATCACATGATACCGATTATCAGGGACATGTAGAAACCTTCCTTTAAAAACTGTGCATCAGGTGCACTATGCAATACACAGGCCAATAGTCAAATGTGCAAACAAAAAGACAAGAACTAGAGGGTCCTGATATTTGCATGATTAGGACACATCTGATCCCACCAAAAATTAAAGTAGCAGGAACAGAAGGGAACAGAAAACCAAATTAAAAGAGACATTGAAAATTTGTCATGTTCAAAAAGGTAAACATAAGATATCTCCTATTGAGATGGAAAACTTGTCTTACTATAATATTGAGTCAGTTAACCAGTCTATCGCTACCCTGACAGTCAGGCTGGAAAACATTGAAGCAGGCCTAAGGCAAATTCTTGAAAACCAGTCTGGTCATACCAAAGGGAATTATACATAACATGGGGGTCCCTGGTACATCACTGCAGTTTGGAAATGTGAACCTGAACAATACATCAATAATAATAAAAGGGCTGACTGGTGAAAGGAATTCGAAAAAGAGAAATGGGACTAGGACATGGCTAAAATCTCAATAACTAAGCATGATGCGACATTGGTCAGGGGAAGTAATAAAATAAAAAAATCTATAGGAAGAACAAAAAATTATTTGGGTGATAGTCAGGCATGTGACACAACACCGAGAGTACGGGTGATACACAAAGGCCAAAGTTACACAAATTTTAACTCTACCGTTGGCGACTACACCATATACGGTACTCCTAGCTAATGTTTCAGTTCCTTCTTCAGGAAAAAATGAAAACCTGGTTTTCTTTTAAGGAACGAAAGCCATATGCTACTTAGGAAACAGAACATCATTAACTAATGTAATATAGAAATTAGGCCACCTTGAGTCACAGATCTATAATTTCATCCTTAGGTCCAATCAAGGCTACATAAATGTAGGGCTGCCTGTTCCTTTAAGGGAAGGGGCAGTAACGTGACTAACTGCAGGTGACACACTTTGATCCTGTATATCTCTTTTTATTTTCCTTCAATACCATTATAGCCAAATTGACATGCACTGGTGAAGTGTTGTCTCTTATGTTCACAGCATGAAATATCATTATCGGTGGAATTTAGTAACCAGAACAAGTTCAGCCAACTGTTGCGTAGCGATGGGAATCGTCATGACCATCCCCTCACAACACAGGGGAGCTTGTAATAGTATCAAAAGCAGCAACAAACATGCAAAAAACAAATAAAAAAAATAAAAACGCACAAATCGTCAAGCCATCAGATATACTTGCTGTGTATCAAGCACAAAAAGCATAGACAAAACAATAGCATGTGTGAATAAGCGGTGACACACAACACCATGTCATGTACTTTATGCACTGTAAACCTGCAGCCCAAAACCCAATATTTGGGCCTGTTTAATTTGTCAGGTTTAAAATCCTTACCCTCCTTTTGACAGTAGATCACCAGGCAATGGAAATCTGCTGTCAAATATAACTTTACTGTTTCTCTTCTAACATACAGGACCAACAAGAACAATTCATGATAGGACCAAATACATGAAAATAAATTTCCATTACTTAACTGTTACCCTCTTGTCAGTTACTTCGCAACATCAAGCCACCTTAGTTTTACCTTTCTAAAAGTAAAAATTGTTACACTGACACTCCATATTAATTTGGCACCTACAATTTCCACTGTGAAAAATAAGTCTTAATTGGCAAATCGTTCTCATTAAGGCATGTAGCCTTCAAAATTTTAGAAAAGGGCTGCATCTTATTTTCTGTAAAAGACTTAATGCAACACTTCGTTTTCTGTCAAATAAAAGCAACTAGCAGGCATCATTTTATTTTTTTAGAGTGGAGACACAAATGTATCAGTTCTGCAGAGCATTTAACATGATGTTGGGACCTTCGAAGAAACCCCTTTTTTTTATATTTTCCCTTTGGAATTAAGTTCTTTAATTGTATTGATGTTCTTCTGGAGAAACCAGAAATCCCACTTTTAGAGGCCCGTAGGGTCATTCTGCATTTCACAGAGACAAGGCCCTAATTTAAAAGGTCACAAGTGTCAACATGACAGCCTCCTCCATTGTTTATGGGAAAACTAAAGATAGCATCTCAGCAGCGTGACTTGAGCCAGCCTCTGTAGCTCTCCTAGCTTCTGCCACTGTGAATCTGTCAAAGACAGTAGGCCTTCCTATTTTCCTTCTAACCTGCAATAATTCACTCTATTTTGAAAAAAATAATTTTTCCTTTTTAGGTGCTAAAAAAAATTATCTCTATTTCCAGATTATTAAACTACATTTACTGTGAATAATTCACAAACCTTAATAACACACATACCAGTTGTTAGAATAAATGCTTGTTGCAATCCCATGCAATGGTACATATTTCATCAACCTCGAATGAATGAACATCTCAGTAGGCCCAGCTGAAGTTAGAACCTTCAACCTTGATATTAAAACAAGCCTTTGTACTGGCACATTGACTCATTGAATCACAAGAAGGCACAACCTGCAAATATATATCAAACCTAAATGTATGCATTTACTGAAGCCTGAGACACTTTAAAAAGTACTCTGAATGAAAGAAAATGCAGTTTAAACAGTGCTTTTGCCCAAAATCGACTTTGATATTCTAGGCATTAAAAAATCAATATCCTACAATTTTCTTGCATAATATGCATTACCAGAATGTCTATTACACAATCCATGAGTCAGCCATTGAAAATAATAACTTATACTTTATAGAAATGAGCTTGTTTGCTCCTGCGCCAAGGGAAAATTGCACATACAAATGTCATTTTAGCGGTGCAACATAACTTAAATTAAATTTTAATGCTAGGAGGTCATAGTATAGGTATTAAGCTTTATAAATATTACAAAACGATTTTGAAAGGCACTTATTTTTTTAAATAATTTTTCCATAATTAATAATTTTCTTTAAAAAAAAATAAAAAATAAAATGATTCTTTTTTTTGGTGATAATTCCACATATAAAAGCAAGCTGCATCCCTTGCCGAAGAGGCGGCAAAACTGGATAGCATTTATCTACTGTCATTTTATGTCGCCTATGCAACTGCTCATTCAACTGTTCTACTTCGTTATCTTTAAACTGTATAGCAGCTTGCATAATCGAAATACCTTTTTCTCTCTTATTTTTCTTAGCTAATTTAATTTCCTTTTGCTTGGCTTCCTTACGCCATAAGCGGAAAGAATCAAACATTGCCGGCCGGGCTTTCTTCTTAAAAAGTCTAACTTCGAGGTTATCTAAGATTTCTGTGTCAAAGCTACCATTTTGGGGCCATTTTAAAACACCATCTTTTCTGGTGTAACGGATCCATACTTCATTATATGTGATGGGGCCTACTCCGTGCTTCACATATAGTTCATAGGTTGGAGTTCCAATCGGAGGAACCGGACATGAGTCCTCCAACGGGAGTCCCTTTTACAACCAAGACAAAACAAATTTCCACGTCTGCTAAGACTAGGCATCTTCGCTCACTAGTCTAGCTTCAAACTTCAAAGGATTATCGTTTACGATAGTCTTGTGAATACACGAGTCCTTCGGCTTTGGTACTTGCAAGTTCCAAATCAAAGTGATCCCGAAGGGATACCAAACCAAATGTCCAACTAAGGACCAAACCAAGTGTCCAACTAAGGACTGGGAGACGCTCCACTTATACTTAACTGAAAATATCGATGACGTCACCAGAAGACTCGTCTTATCGTTTCGCTCTACCAAACATCAAGGGTCCAAATCAGGGCGATAGCCAGGGCAGCAGTCCTTCGTAGCCGTCGGGAAGCGGGGAACCTCGCAGCAAAGACTTTCGGACCACGTCGACATGCAGGGGTCGATGAAGTGGCGGCCTTCCTCCAGAATTTTCACACGAAGCTCCCCACGGACCTCAGGCTTGGACCGGTACCGCTGGTATCGCCCCACGTTGGGCGCCAACTGAGGTACTGGGTTTTTCAGAACCAGTACTGATCCGGTAACCCAGCGGTGCCAGGGTACACCCAAAGACCTCGGGTACTTTCCTGATTCAGACCACAGAAACTCAGAGTCTTCTAGGTGAAGTCAAAGATCGAATTTATTGGCTGCAACCAAGTAACAAGCGTCCTAGAAGTACAACAGCACGGTTTGTATGTTCTCAGGAGACTGTGTTTCAATGCAAAGTCAGGTTTCCTTATATACAGTTTTTTAAGCTTCAGGCAAACATTCTTGACATTTTGGTTGGTCATTCACATGTTTTCACTACAAAGGAAAAAACAGTGTCATGATGAAACCTCATATTTCATGTCATCCAACCCATAATAAATTACCCGGCAAGGCCTAGTTTTTTACATCAGATAAGTGTGGACCCCCAATAAAAACGGGCACCTCCCCCTCGTAAAGTAAGAAGAAGAAAAGAGCAGGTGCAGGTGTGAGCAAGATTAGGCAGGGTGTGTGAGCGATAATAAGGGTTTTATGGCATGGTGTGCCTTGATGCTATCTGATTCGGCCACTGGGAGAGGGACTGACCAAACAGGTTTGGCCTGAGGCAATGGTTCCAGCTTGCCCAGGTCAGAGAAAAGTCAATCAAGGTGTACGTGTCCTTGGAATCAAATCTGACTGTATTATAAGCCTATGTGAGGGCAACTTTTAAAAATGGCTGCCGTGTATAAAATGGGAGCCACGAGTGCAGGACGAAAATGGCGATTTCGAGGTGAAATCGCTGCTGGAATTGAGCGAAAATGCTCATGCTTAGTGTACTAGTCATTATCGGTCTTTTGATACTAAAATCGTACTGCTGTGGCAAAGTAAATTACATGGGTCCAGAATTTTTAGAACCACACCACCCTCCAGGGGCTGCTGTAGAACCAGGGGGCAAGTTACTCACCTGAGAGACTGTGGCCTTGCATTCCCCAGGACAGAGAAATGGGCATGGAGCCCCCTATAGAACCAGAGGGGAAGTCACCCACCTGAGAGACTGTGGCCTTGCACTCCCCAAGACAGAGAAATGGGCATGGAGCCTGTGAGAAAGTAGACTCTTCCTAGCTTGATTACCCCCACTTTTGACCTGTTTGTGAGTGTGTGTCAGTGTGTTTTTACTGTGTCACTGGGATCCTGCTAGCCAGCACCCCAGTGCTCACAGATAAAAACCTATATGTCAGTGTGTTTTGCCTGTCTCACTGGGATCCTGCTGGCCAGGAACCCAGTGCTCATAGTATGTGGCGTAATGTGTGTGTTGTCAGTACAACTGTGTCACTGAGGCTCTGCTAATCATAACCTCAGCGCTTATGCTCTCTCTGCTTTCACATTTGTCACTGTAGGCTAGTGACTTCATTTACCAATTTCAATTGGCACACTGGCTCCTCCTTATAAGTCCCTAATATATGGTACCTAGGTCCCCAGGGTATTGGAGTTCCAAGAGATCCTTATGGGCTGCAACATTTCTTTTGCCACCCATTAGGAGCTCTGCCCTCCTGGGGTCTGAGCAGCTCAGTCACAGGAAGGCAGAACAAAGCATTTCCTTTGGGTGCAGGGTGGTACACCCTCTCCCTTTGGAAATAGGTGTTACAGGCTGGAGAGAGGTAGCCTCTCCCAGCCTCTAGAAATGCTTTGAAGGGCACAGATGGTGCCCTCCTTCCATAAGCCAGTCTACACCGGTTCAGGGACCCCTTGTCCCCTGCTCTGGCGTGAAAGTGGACAAAGGAAAGGGGAGTGACCACTC
Source organism: Pleurodeles waltl (assembly GCF_031143425.1). Taxonomy (NCBI): domain Eukaryota; kingdom Metazoa; phylum Chordata; class Amphibia; order Caudata; family Salamandridae; genus Pleurodeles; species Pleurodeles waltl. The sequence goes on along the minus strand of NC_090445.1, from coordinate 1,472,428,836 downwards.
CCACGTCCATCACCACCTTAGGGGTGGTGCCCAGAGCTCCTCCAATGTGTCCCAGACTTCAGCCATCTTGCTTTGCAAGGTGTGGGGGCTCTCTGGAGTGCTCTAAGTGGCCAGTGCCAACAGGTGACGTCAGAGGCCCTTCCTGATAGGGCCATACCTGATAAGGTAGCCAATCCCCCCTCAGGGCTATTTAGGATCTCTCCTGTGAGTTCTCTTCAGATTCTACTTGCAAGTTTCCAGGAGGAATCCTTTGAAACTACTACTTCATCCTCTGACCTCAGATCAACCGCAGCCTGCTTTAGGAACCGCTTTAACAGCAACAAAGTATCCAGAAGGGATACTTTTCCTATGCAACTTCAGCTCCAGCCAGCAACTGCAACAGTTTCCATAGTGTGCATGCCCTGAAGAATCCCTGTCTTCACCCTGCACCAGAAGGACCGAAGAAATCTCCTGTGGAGTGACAGAGTCACTTCCCTGTTCACGCAGACACCTTCTAAGTCGACGACCTGTTCTCTTGGACTCCTCTCACTGCAATGAGCGTGTTCCTTGGAACACAGAGGGTGGACCCCATTGACACAGACTGTCCTAAGATCCTGCTGTTGCAATTTGGAGAAGGTAAGACCTTGCCTTCCCCCAGAACGACAGTAGCCCTGTGCACCGCGTCTTTTTCACCTCCTGAGGCCTCTGTGCACTATTTGCAAAATTCCTTCATTCACAACCTGGCCCAGGTCCCCAGCACTCTATCCTGTGACACTCAACTCCCTGAATTGTTCTCCGGCGGCGTGGGACCTTTCTTTGTAGTGCTGCACCAACCGCATTTTGCACCTCCTTTGTCTCCGTGTCCTGGTGCACCCGTGGGTGCTTTCTGGTGCTCTGAGGGCTCTCTAAAGTGCTGAGAGCCCCCTCTTCCTCTCACACAGAGTTGAGGCCCCCAGGTCCCTCCTGGGTCCAGATAGCGCCTAGTTGATGCAAAAAGCGACTTTGCTGGAACCAAGGCTTGTTGGAGGAATCCAGCACCAAAACAGCCTGCATTCAGCTTCACAACATGGGACATCTTTTGCATCATGCAGGAACCCGCTGGCATCTTCCTAGGGTGCATATCTGCAGTCTTCGTCCATTCGTGATTTGCATTCCACTTTCTTAGTATATGGTTTGTGCTGCCCCTAGACCTATTGTCTCCCATCGCATTCTATAGCATTTCCTATTGTTTGCACTATCCTTTGTCTAACTACTTGCCTTATTTTGGTGTCTGCTGTATACATTGCATATAATACTTACCTCCACAAGGAGTATTGCCTCTAAGATATTTTTGGTACTGTGTCACCCAAATAAACTACCTTTATTTTTGGTAACACTGAGTATTGTCTTTACTTGTGTATATCTACTGTGTAACTATAAGTGGTATTGCATGAGCTTTGCAGCTAGTTCAGCCTATAGCTACCTCTATCAGCCTAAGCTGCTAGAACACTACTACATTTCACTAATAAAGGATAACTGGACCTGGTGTAAGGTGTAAGTACCCAAGCTACCTACTACAAACCAGGCCAGCCTCCAACACCAGGACCAAGCACAGGGCATGTTGCCCCCTCCAGAACCAGTGGGCAAGTCACTCACTCAAGAGACTGTGGCCTTGCACTCCCCAGGACAAAGCACAGGGCATGTTGCCCCCTCCAGAACCAGTGGGCAAGTCCCCCACTCGAAAGACTTGGCCTTCCACTCCCCAGGACCAAGCACAGGGCATGTTGCTCCCTCCAGAACTAGTGGAGTATTCAGCCACTCGAGAGACTGTGGCCTTGCACTCCCCATGACCAAGCACAGGGCATGTTGCCCTCTCCAGAACCAGTGGTCTTGTTTCCACATCCAGCTAAGGTGCCTCCCCTCCCCCTGAGGTGCCTGCCTATTTACCAACTGATGTCCCTGTATTGTTCTCTCCGTATTGGTACAGGAATCGAGTGGGGCCTAGGACTTTGCCCTGTGGCTGTATGGGCCCTGTGAACCATGGACTGGACAGAGTCCCTTTTTTGGACATTTGGACATATCTGTTGCTTTGCCACATCGACTTATTATTTTTGATGTTAATCTTATTACAATCACTTTAGTCAATTCCTATTGTCTTTGCATTATTCTGCCGATTATCGGGGACAAATTGATTTTCTTGTGCATCTGCTTGTGTGTATGGTGTGTGTGATTGGGGTGTGTGTTGTGCGTGTGTGTGTCACTCTAGTTTTCCTACCCCCCTCCCTTGTGTGCTAGGCGGCTGTACTCACAGTCGTCATCTTCGCCGGCGTTGGTGTTCGTGGTGGAGCATGACGTAGAAGATCATCGGTAAAACATGCAGTTCGGGTTCCATGGTGGTGTGGTTCTTCCCTGTGTCTCCAATGGAGAGTCCTTTGACTTCTGTGCTCTGTTGCCACCAGGCTTTTGATGGCGTTGGTACCGCCCCGTAAAAGGGGGTGAATTGAAGGGTCTTAATATGGTGGACAGAACTTTGCCTTCTGCCTGGCTGTAGGTGTCTACCGCCGTGGTGACTGTTGTTTCCGCCCTTGCGGTCTGTGTGGTACATTGGCTGTCTTTTGGAGAAATCACCGCCATGGTCATATTTGGCGGTAGCTACCGCCAGCCTGTTGACGGTATTACCGCCATTTTATCACCCACTGCCAGGGTCGTAATGAGGGCCTAAGTCTCAGGGATCTCATAACAATATAAATTATTTCAATCAACTCTTTAACCGAAATCCAGGATGTATATGGCCATCACCTCAACTTCATCTTATTTCTCACCAATTTGGCCTCCCACACTGAGTCAAAATGACCATGCCATGTTCAATTTGGTAACCTAAGACAGCCTTCAGCCCCAGAATGAGCACTTAGCTCTGTCTTCTAACATACTTTTTATCAGTTAAAAGTCAGGCCTCATCTCATCAAACTCACCAAGATCTAAAAAATGGACTTGGACTCATTTCTTTATCTTCGAGGACATATTTCAACCAGATGCCTTCTGCTCATTAGAAAATCAGGACACATCAGTGGAGTGTCTCTGGACTATTCTGCCTCTAGAAAATGCAAACTTTTGAGTAATTACATGTAAAATGCACATGAAAACAGCCTCTTCCTTCACTTCTGCAGTAGTCAACAGCCCTCCTCCAAAACAATTGCCAACAACATCATTCTCAAATACCCATTTCATCTGGCTGAACACATTCTGACTTTTACAAAATGAGTCCTCATTAATGGCAACCTGGTCATTGGAAAAAAACACTGTTTTCCACGATGAGTGATTGATGACATTGATCAATCGGCTGCATACTAAATAAAAGTGGGTGCTCACAAAGTTAGCCTCATGCTCAAAATTTGACAAATAGTCCAAACAACTTAAAAGAACATAATAACAATTGGCAACCATTTTATTATCACCTTCCAAAGTAGCATCTCATTGTCACATTTCAAGAAGACCCCATCACAGATACCATGCATCTACCCCATGATGCACATCTGCGATTGGGTGGCTAATTTTTAGCTTGATGGGTGGCAGGCCATGTAGCTGATATGCCAAAGAACATTTTTCTACCTACTTAGCAGTGGATCATACACTTCATTTAGAGGTCAGTATTATATGTATGGGGATTTTTCATTCCAGAAAGTGCATTTAACAGCTTAGTTGAAGGCCTTTAAGCAAAATAGAATATCAGGTGAGATGCCATGATGCTACTGATTTTTGTTTTTTTAGAATGAACACTGCAAAGCAGAGGTTTACTTCTGGTAAACAAAACAAAATGGTCCTTATACAGAAAGAAGTTTCTTCCCATGAATATGGGGCATTCTTGATTTTCCCTCCCATTGTCCTCTATGCCTCACTTGGTAGGCCAGGCAGGAAAAACTTGATTGAGGAGGTCAGCTCTTAATACACTAATATAGACAGCTCTGTTGCAGATAGGGTGCCGCCAGTGATTGTGTACCACCAGGCCTGGTGAAGTAAGATTGAATGTCTGAGCTCTACTGTTGAATGGAATTCTATATTAACGGATATTTACTTTCTAATCTTTGAAAAATCATGAACAAAATTTTATAAATCATGGATGTGATAATTTATATAATGCTTTTCTGCAAAAAAAATAAACATTATCAAAGATGATAACAACTAAGAAAGTTATACACCCATTTGTCTTTGCATTTGACTCTTTTACCAATTCTCCTATCTAATATACTTATTCAATGTAACTACCCAGGTGGCTATAACTACTATTATAATTTGATTTAAAAGAATGGAGTTTTTGTTTGCTCCACTTTTTTTTGTTTCTGTTATTAACTGGTTTTAATTTTGATTCCAGTTTACACATGGTGGCAACAGATATGTTATAGTGTTTGAGCACCACTAATAGGTACATCTTGATTTGAAGGAATTGGAGGGATGTGCAGTTAAATGAAGTCACTGTTGCCTTTTGTTTTTTTAGGCCTGGTGAAGTCTTCATCAGCATGCAGTAATGCAGCATCTTGACTGAGATACTGGAAGAGGAGGAGCATTTGCCATTTTCTATAAGGATACCTATACCTCTTCTCCGGTCACAGAACATGTGGTTGTTGAGGCATTGGAATTTCACCTCTTGTCGAATGGTCAACAGTCAGTAGGGGGCCTGCTGATTCATGGACCTACTGGGCCAGCGGGGCCTTTTCCAAGCTCTCTTAATGAAGCTATCTTGCAAGTTTTTCTGCACTACTCCCTTTGCATCATACTTGGGGACTTTAACATTCATTGGGACTTTCTGTCCGATAAAGATACCCGCTTCTTAAATTATATTATGTCCCTGCTAGGTTTTTCACAGCGTGTTAGGAACACCACCAACGTGGGAGGTCATATAATTGACCTAGTGTTTTCTAATCTCGGTTTGTCCATGAAAGAGCTGACTCCGCTTGCATGGACAGATTCTTATTAGTTCCCATTTAATTGGCTCATCTTTAAACAGGGCAATCTAAGTGAACATGTTGCTCCTAGCCTTGCTAGACCATTTTCTATGATTATGCAAAATAACCAGCTGCTTGCCCTAGATAATAATAAGCCGATCCTTTCAGGTGCCAATGATTCTGATCTGATGAGCTATGACAACTGGCTGCGTACCTCTGTGAAAAACTAGTCCCACTGTCAAGTAGGGCACACAGTAGAAAAGGTCTTCGAGTCCTTGGTTTTTTGATGCTTTTAAACAAGAGAAAAAAATATACAAGAAGGCTGAAAGGACCTGGAGAAAAAACTATAGTTTAGAGTCTAAAGTACTATATAAAATGGTGCTGAAGAATTATGCAACTGGGATAAACTCTACAAAGAGAGAGTACTATGAAGGAAGTATAGCAAGAGAAGGATAGAAAGCTTGAGAGTTTTTGAGATTGTGGAAGATTTTCCAGATCAAGTTGCGCGCCACCCATGTAAGTCTCTGTCAGCTATGTGGTGTGAACAAATGGCCAGTTTCTTCTACACCAAAATACAAGAGATTCAGAATATCCTTTCCTTACTCCAGGCCTGGGGTAGATATCATCAACCCCATTTTGAATTCTTTATTATTCAAGGCTTTTGCCACAGCCACTTAATTGCTGGAAGCAGGCCAAAATAATTTCTCTTTCAAGAAAGCCAAGTGCCGACTGAGATATCCCTGTTAACTATAGGTCCATTTCACTTCTTTTGGCGCCCTCTATACATATGGAAAAAAGTGGGAATGTCCAGCTCTTAAACTATATTGGAACTAACAGATTACTACATTCTAGCCAATCTGGCTTCTGGCCAAGGTACAGTATAGAGACAGCTCTTTTGGAAGTCTCTGAACTTATCTAAAGTGCCATTGGTGCTGGTGGTATGGCTGTACTGGTATTGTTAGATCTGCCAACAGCATTTGCAATTGCTCCACATGCCAGGCTGTTCACCCTCCTTCTAGAGACTGGCATTGGGGACAATGTCTGTAAGTGGCTGAAATCCTTTCTGGATGACAGGAGTTGAGACGTTTGTAGGAGGCTGGCCTGGCTTGTAGTGGGTACCAGAGGTACTTACACCTTGTGCCAGGTCCAGTTATTCCTTATTAGTGTAGAAGAGGTGTTTCTAGCAGCTTAGGCTGATAGAAGGTAGCTATAGCAGAGCAGATTAGAACTAGGAGACATGCAAAGCTCTTACTATACCACTGGTGTCATATGCACAATATCATAAGAAAACACAATACACAGATATACTAAAAATAAAGGTACTTTATTTTTATGACAATGTGCCAAAAGTATCTCAGTGAGTACCCTCAGTATGAGGATGCCAAATATACACAAGATATATGTACACAATACCAAAAATATGCAGTAATAGCAAAAGGAAGTAATGCAAGCAGTGTAAAGTTACAATAGATTGCAATAGGAGCACATAGGTATAGGGGCAACACAAACCATATACTCCAAAAGTGGAATACGAACCACGAATGGACCCCAAACCTATGTGAGCTTGTAGAGGGTCGCTGGGACTGTAGAAAAACAGTGAGGGTTAGAAAAATAGCTCAACCCAAGACCCTGTAAGGTAGGTGTAAAGTGCACCTCCAACCCCCAGAGAGCACAGGAGTCGTGATAGGGGGATTCTGCAAGGAAGACCAACACCAGCAATGCAACAACAGTGGATTTCCGGACCTGAGTACCTGTGAGACAAGGGGACCAAGTCCAAGAGTTGTGACAGTGTCGAGAGGGGGCAGATGCCCAGGAAATGCCAGCTGAGGATGCAAGGAAGCTGCCACCGGGTGAAAGAAGCTTGGTGTTCTGCAAGATCGAAGAGGACTAGGAACTTCCCCTTTGGAGGATGGATGTCGCTCGTTGTGAAGAAGCATGCAGAAAGACCGCAAACAAGCCTTGCTAGCTGAAAGGGTCGCAGTTAGAGTTTTTGGATGCTGCTGTGGCCCAGGAGAGACCAGGATGTCGCTACTTGGATGAAGAGACAAAGGGGGCGCCCAGCAAGTCAGGGAGCCCTCACAGAAGCAGGCAGCACCCGCAGAAGTACCAGATCAGGCACTTAGAAGAGGAGTGAACTGGAGTCCACCCGAAGTCAGAAAAGGGAGTCCCACGACGCCGGAGGACAACTCAGAAGGTTGTGCACTGCAGGTTAGAGCGTCGGGGACCCAGGCTTGGCTGTGCATGAAGGAAATCCTGGAAGAGTGCACAGGAGCCGGAGCAGCTGCAAATCACGTGGTACCCAGCAATGCAGTCTAGCGTGGGGAGGCAAGGACTTACCTCCACCAAACTTGGACTGAAGAGTCACTGGACTGTGGGAGTCACTTGGACAGAGTTGCTGAGTTCCAGGGACCACGCTCGTTGTGCTGAGAGGGGACCCAGAGGACCGGTGATGCAGTCTTTTGTTGCCTGCGGTTGCAGGGGGAAGATTCCGTCGACCCACGGGAGATTTCTTCAGAGCTCCTGGTGCAAGAAGGAGGCAGGCTTCCCCCAGAGCATGCAAAACCATGAAACAGGCGAGAAAGCCGGCAGGATGAAGCGATACAAGGTTGCAGTAGTCGTCTTTGCTACTTTGTTGCGGTTTTGCAGGCGTCCTGAGCAGTCAGCGGTCGATCCATGGGCAGAAAGTGAAGAGGGAGATGCAGAGGAACTCTGGTGACCTCTTGCATTCGGTATCTGAAGGATTCCCCAAAGCAGAGACCCTAAATAGCCAGAAAGGGAGGTTTGGCTACCTAGGAAGAAGGATAGGCTAGTAAGAAAGGTAAGAGCCTATCGGAAGGAGTCTCTGACGTCACCTGCTGGCCCTGGCCACTCAGAGCAGTCCAGTGTGCCAGCACACCTCTGAATCCAAGATGGCAGAGGTCTAGCGCACGCTGGAGGAGCTCTGGGCACCTCCCCTGGGAGGTGCAGGTCGGGGGAGTGGTCACTCCCCTTTCCTTTGTCCAGTTTCGCGCCAGAGCAGGGCTGGGGGATCCCTGAACTGGTGTAGACTTGCTTATGCAGAGATGGGCACCATCTGTGCCCATCAAAGCATTTCCAGAGGCTGGGGGAGGCTAGTCCTCCCCAGCCCTGACACCTATTTCCAAAGGGAGAGGGTGTAACACCCTCTCTCTGAGGAAGTCCTTTGTTATGCCTTCCCGGGCCAGGCCTGGCTGGACCCCAGGAGGGCAGAAACCTGTCTGAGGGGGTGGCAGCAGCAGCAGCTGCAGTGAAAACCCCGGAATGGCAGTTTGGCAGTACCCGTGTTCTGTGCTAGAGACCCGGGGGATCATGGAATTTTCTCCCCAATGCCAGAATGGCATTGGGGTGACAATTCCATGACCTTAGACATGTTACATGGTCATGTTCGGAGTTACCATTGTGAGGCTATACATAGGTAGTGACCTATGTATAGTGCACCCGTGAAATGGTGCCCCCACACTCACAAAGTCCAGGGAATTTGCCCTGAACGATGTGGGGGTACCTTGGCTAGTGCCAAGGTGCCCACACACTAAGTAACTTTGCACCCAACCTTCACCAGGTGAATGTTAGACATATAGGTGACTTATAAGTTACTTAAGTGCAGTGGTAAATGGCTGTGAAATAACGTGGACGTTATTTCACTCAGGCTGCACTGACAGGCCTGTGTAAGAATTGTCAGAGCTCCCTATGGGTGGCAAAAGAAATGCTGCAGCCCATAGGGATCACCTGGAACCCCAATACCCTGGGTACCACAGTCCCACATATTAGGGAATTATAAGGGTGTTCCAGTATGTCAATATGGTGAAATTGGTCACTAGCCTGTCAGTGACAATTTAGAAAGCAGAGAGAGCATAACCACTGAGGTTCCGGTTAGCAGAGCCTCAGTGAGAAAGTTAGGCATCACACAGGGTACACATACATATAGGCCACAAACTTATGAGCACTGGGGTCCTGGCTAGCAGGGTCCCAGTGACACATAACAAACATACTGACAACATAGGGTTTTCACTATGAGCACTGGGCCCTGGCTAGCAGGATCCCAGTGAGACAGTGAAAACACCCTGACATATACTCACAAACAGGCCAAATGTGGGGGTAACAAGCTAGAAAGAGGCTACTTTCTCACGCATCCCCCCCCAAACGAAGGACAATAAGGCTAACCTTGGCCAGTTGAGACTTTGTTGTCTAAGTGGTGATAAGTGGAGAGTAGCTCTGCAATAGACTGGTTACTACCTTTATCATCCAATAGAGAAGCAAAGCTCCAAAAATGGAGAGGGTCCAAAGTACTATTCTCCGGTGTAAATGCCTGGTTCAGAAGGATGGGGGACTCGACCAGAGGACAGGGACCCAAACGTCCTCTAAAATAGAATATACACCATCAAAGAGAGGTAAAGTCCCACTCGAGATTCTTTGAGTAATCCAAATCAAAGTTTATTTTTGCTTCTCTATCAAATTATTTAACTCTTCCCTCCTGAAATAAGCCTTAACTTTTTGGAATAATGTCCTCCCACATTAACAGACGAGAACAACGTGATCAAAGATTGCAACAAGTCTTTAATCCAACTGGGGAGAGTATCCCTCATCTTTCAACTCCAAATCTACTATCTGCCAAGAGCACGTTCATGGCCTTGGAAAAATCACTAAAAAAGGAAACTTCAAAATGGTGGGAAATAGCTTCACTGAAAAAATATTTGGAATATGACCGAATACCACGGGGTCTTCGTATCTTGATTTTCCCACCCATGGATACCACATCTCTAGATCAATTACAGAAATGGGAAACTAACCTCAAAACAGCATCAATGAATATGATTAAACAATTAATAGAGTTATCTGAGGAAGAATATGATAAACATCACAAGGAAGTTGACAATTTGACTCAACGAATAGAAGAAGCAAATTGGGGAGAAATTACTACAAAAAATTACACTATTCTTAACAGTATCTTAGACAGATATGAGGAAGACATAATACAGAGGAAGAATAGGAAGTTTCATAGAGACTTATATGACTATCAACACGGGAGAGTGTATACGTTCAGTAAGAAATATGATAATTTAAAGGACCTGAACCCTTCTGTGGATCCAATAATCAGTCATGATACTCCCTCTTCATCTGAGGTAGAATCAACAGATGATTCCTTAAACTGCACCTTGAACAGGCCACAAGTGAATTTTTTGGAGGAGGCAAGAAACCATCGCCTGGGAACCTTGCAAGACTCAAGAGGAAAACCACCAGATATTACTCAAGCAATCCCAAGTACCTCAGGCATACAAACCCGAGCTCGGAGCAAAACAACCCTACATTGACTACAGAAAATCTTACTGTGAATTTATCTGCGTATGAACTAACTACCACTGATCAATCTATTCTAAATCGGGGACTGTCCTTCTGTCCAACCCACTCCTGGGATATTACTCAAACCAACATTGACATGTTTAAATTTATTCAACAACTTAAGCTTAAATCCTTTTTTGCTTCTCTACCTAAACCCACTAGTTCATTACCTTCTACATATTCCCCTCATGACATTACAGTTCAGGACTTATCTGATATCTCTCTCCTCTGTAATCTTTCAAACAGTACTGAATCAGATGCTACACCATCTGTCATTGCCCAAGAACTTGACATAAATATCAGTCAATATGTTTCTTCTGATCTCCGTACTAAATCTACATTTACTCCTGTTCTCCCGGCGGGCAATTCTATTGATTTGTTTTCAAAAGCAGTACTATGTGACTTAGATCGTGAGTTCAAACGATATAGTGCTCTTCAGAGATACTTACCAACTAATATCCAAAACAAACAGATTCAAGCACTTAAACAGTTAAGAACCAATAATAATATCATCATAAAAGAGGCAGACAAAGGTGGAAATATTGTGATTCTCAATACTGAAGATTACCTTAATGAAGCTTACCGTCAACTCCATGACACAACATGCTATAAAAAGCTCACACATAACCCAACAACAGAAATCCAACAGAAACTGTTTGATCTATTGGAACACTGGCATTCTCATCAGATGTTATCCAGCTCCGAAAAAAAATCTCTCTTTCTTCAATTCCCAACTATTCCGACCTTGTATTTACGTCCGAAAGTTCACAAAACAGGACACCCACCAAAGGGTAGACCAATTATCTCAGGAGTAAATTCCATTTGTTCCAGATTGGGTTCTCTGATTGACAGAGAGCTTCAACCCTTTATGACAAATCTCTTTTCATATGTCAGAGACACCAAAGATATTTTGCAAAAACTTCAAGATATAGAATGGCAACCAGATTTTTTTCTTGCAACTATTGATGTTGTGAGTCTTTACACGTCTATTAAACACAATGATGGCCTTGAAGCTGTGAACAAATGCTTATCTACCAGATCAGTGCAATTATTGACACGGAACACCATGATCCTGGATTTTCTCAAATTCAGCCTTGAAAATAACTATTTTCTCTTTGATGGCAATTTCTATTTACAGCTCAAAGGTACTGCGATGGGGGCAAAATTTGCTCCACCCTACGCATGCATCCTGATGGGAGTTGTGGAAAACTATTGGCTTTGGTCAGATCGCTCTGAACGTTTTATCAAACATATTATATTTTGGGGGCGATATATAGACGATATTTTGCTTATTTGGCAAGATTCAGAATTGCTTCTTCAACAATTTATTCAGTCCCTCAAACCAAATCCCTGGGATATTGATGTAACTTACCATATCTCCAATTCCTCAATTGAGTACCTTGATCTTTTGATTTATGTTGAGGATAATAAACTTCAGACAAAGTTTTTCCGCAAAACGACATCAGCTAATTCAATTCTCCATGCCACTAGCTGCCACTCCTTTAGTACCATTAGAAACATACCGAAAGGAGAATTCAGACGAGCAAGGCTCAATTGTACAAATATTTCTGACTGTGATTACACCTCCTCTGAAATGACCACAAGATTAACACTAAGGGGGTATAATGAGGCCTCTTTAGATACTATTAGAAACGAAGTAAGAAATATGGACCGGAATACACTGCTGAATACACCCAAAAAAACCAATAAGAACAACTTGAGTCGTTTCATTACTACCTTCCATAATGGTCATAAATATATACGCAAATCACTCAGGAAATTCTGGTTTTTACTTTCAAACAACACTTCAATTAACCAAAATATTACTAATTATCCCCAAATTGGTTTCAGGAGGGCACCTAACCTTCGGAATAGACTTTGCCCCTCTTTTCTCCAACCAAGAACTTCTACGACTTTCCTACCCTCTAAATCAAAAGGCTTCTTCACTTGCAGCAAATGTTCTGTATGCAAATTGGGTCGTTCCAAATCCACAACAGTTAATATCAACAATCATACTCATCAGATCTCTGACTTTATTAACTGTGCTAGCACTTATGTTATTTATGCCATCTGGTGTCCTTGCAATCTAACCTACATTGGCAGTACGATTCGGCCACTCAAAACTCGAATCCAGGAACATTTTCGGAATATACAAAAATCTGACATTCAAGCACCATTGGTTGAACACTTTAATAACTGTCATTCACAACAATGTACCTTTACTTTTAGTGGTCTACTACGTATTTCACTCTCCCCGCGAGGCGGTAATAGGGCATTACGACTTCGTCAAGAAGAAAGTCGCCTTATTATTAAATACGATACAGTTAACAAAGGCCTCAACAAAGACTATGAATGGCACTTCTGGCTACTGTAGAAAAATGGCTGCTTCTTGGTTTCACATTTTTTATATTCGTTTCTTTTTTTATATACGTTCCATTTTAGTTCCTTGCTAAAAGTATTTGCACTTGTTAGGCAAATGTCTTCTAGTGTTAATATATGAGATAATACTGTTCCAGACAAAATGCTCTTCTTTTCACTGTTATTATCTTTATAAACCACGTTTCTTTCATATCTATATTATTAGTCCCTATTTAGACTCTCTTATATAAGAATCTGATTGAGTTTTTGAACCAGTCCGATTTTCTTTCCTTTTTCCTTGTCTTACATTTCTCTTTTCGTTCTCTAATTTTCTCTTAATTTTCTTACTTTTATGTATCTTCAGGTATGCCTGTTATATATGTTGACATAATAATGATGAGCAAACTCTTAGTTTTTATAATAAGTATTTTTATAACTGTTTCGTTTGACCATATGCAAAGTGTCAAAATGGCGGCCATTGTCTTCCCCTTTTCTTCTAATGCTTATAATAACAACGAGTCCGTCGTCTGTTTCCATCTGGAAACAGAACGACGCTAGGATTCTCCTAGTCGATATAATCCCTGCTTACTGGGAGCGCGACGCTTAACGCGCCGGTCCCGGTTATTGTATGGTTTCTCGCCGATGAGAATTGGCGTTTTTGACAATGATAAAAATAGAACCTTCAAGGTAAGGAGCGGTCTCCTTTACATATGGAGACTCAGTTTCTTAGTTTTAGTTCTAGTGGATTTCTTCAATTAACTAACTTACCGCAATGTTAATGAGGTAGTATTTGCGACAAATGAACTCTAAAGAATATCGTGATGAACTTTATGGCTTAAACTCAACCTGTATGTTTAATTAATTACATTATCATGATTAATAAGAGCAATATGACTAAAAAATTATAAAAAATTTAAAAAATTGACTATGCTCTAACAACTGCCATACAGTAGCTATATAATGTAACTAGTTCAAATAATTAATGTATGACTTTTTTTAAGATTCATTTTTGTCTAATTTAAGTGTATTACTAAATGTTTTCACTGGCATTATGCTTTCATGCACTGGTTCTTTTCTTTTCCTTTTCCTTTTCTTCCTCCTTCTTTTTTCTCTTCGGGATTTTAGGTACCTGATATCTCACTATTATCAAAGTGATTTTTGAAATTTCTCATAAACGTCCTTATATCGGTTTTATCTATCGCACAACATAGGTGACTTTTTTCGTAGAATATTCTGCCGTTTTATTCACACTTCGGTGATTTTTGAACTTCTATTGGTATTTGTCACCATTACTTTTTCACCAACACTATTAATAGGCTTTTCCTTTGTCTTCTAGCCTTGAGAAAGCCCCGGCTTATAATGCCAGAGGGGGCGAAACACGTGTTGGCTACTGCTTTTCCTTTCTTCTTGAGCCATTATTTTGGATTTTACTTTTACTGAAGGATACAAAAGTGACTTTTTTTCTTGAACGTTTGGAAGCGAAAAAACAATGCAATAAACTTTGATTTGGATTACTCAAAGAATCTCGAGTGGGACTTTACCTCTCTTTGATGGTGTATATACCTTTATCATCCACTATATGGTTACTTCCCTGTGGGGATGTAAACAACCCTGTTTGAAGTTTTTTTAGCTAACCAACGATGTGAAGATATATTTTCAGAGTTTCTATCAGTAGGTTTTAGTTTAGAACAGTGGGAATTGTCCCCTGGACCTATTTCTAGTGATGAGAATGCCAGACAGGGATGCTGTCTCAGTAAAGCCATAGCTGGGCAAAAACGTTGTCCATATGGCTGTAAGAGAGAACAGGGATGCTGTTTCTCTTGAGTTGGAGCAGGGCAGGGATGCTGTCCTATGAGCTCCACACTAGGGCAGGGCTGCTGTCCTAAGTGTTGTGAGGCAGTGCAGGGTTTCTGCACTAAGGTTTCTCTGGGAGGGTTGGAGGGATGCTCCATGTGAACTACAATGGTGGTTTTCTCACCAATATTAGTTATCCCACAGAGAGGTACTTCCACCTCAGAGAGTACAGCTATGCCAGCTGATGATTCCCTTTGTACAGGTGCCACCCCAGGAGAGGTTTCTCCCACCACATGAATGGTATCCTGAATGGTTAGGGGATAATGTGATACCCTTTTTACCTGTTGTTGGAGAAGGATCCTGAGTTTTCAGGGCTTTTTCTCTCCTTTGCTTTTTCATTTCAGTAGAAATGAGAGGGAACAATTCCTCAGGGATACCAAGCATGGCTGCATAGGAATAAAACTCTACCTCAGCCCAACCTGAGGTCTCTAGGTCATTACCTAAGAGACAGTCTACAGGTAAGCTAGGTGACACTACCACCTGCTTAGGGCCAGTAACTCCACCCCAACTAAGCTGAACTATAGCTAAGGGAAGAAACTTAGTAGAGTTATGGACATCAATAATCTTGTACTGTTGTCCAATGATGTGTTGTTCAGGAGGCACTAGGTTTTCAATCACCAAAGTGATACTGGCACCTGTGTCCCTGTAGGCCTGGGCCTCAAAACCATTTATTGAAACTGTCTGCCTGTACTTATCCATTGTAAGGGGACAAGCAGCCAGTGTGGCAAGGCCAATGCCACTAGGTGTGACAGAAACTGTCTTGGGACTGACTACACCAGTTTCTATGATGGACCCTTAAGTGAACCCAACTGCACCCTTAGTTTGACTGTTGCCAGCAGTCCCACCACTATTACCACTACTGCTAGGGGCACTAGAGTTTGATGTATTAGTGGTGGTAGGCTCAGGGGGTTTACCTGGACAGGACTTATCCCCTGGCCTATGGCCTTTATTTTTACACCCAAAGCACCAAGGCTTTTTAATGAGTGTATGTTGTGAAGAAGAGGAAGAATTTGATTTATCCCCACCCCCTGAAGAGTGTTTAGGATTTGAAGAAGGATCTTTGGTTTTACCCTTATCCCCATGCTTATCCTGAGATTTCTCACCATCTTTCTTCTTGCCATCCTTGTCACCCCCTGTATGAACTTTTCTGTTCACACTTGCTCTGACCCATTTGTCTGCCTTCTTTCCCAATTCTTGGGGAGAGGTCAGATCTGAGTCCACTAGATATTGGTGTAACAAGTCAGACACACAGTTATTCAGAATATGCTCTCTCAGAATAAGATTATACAGGCTTTCATAATCAGAAACGTTACTGCCATGTTACCACCCCTCCAAGGCCTTCACTGAATAGTGAACAAAGTCTACTGCGTCTTGTGAGGACTCTTTTCTGGTTTCTCTGAACTTAATCCTGTATTGCTCAGTGGTTAAGCCAAATCCATCCAAGAGTGCATCCTTCAAAACTGCAAAATTATTGGCATCACTTTCTCTCACAGTAAGGAGCCTATCCCTACCCTTTCCATTGAAAGATAGCCATAGGATAGCAACCCACTGCCTTTAAGGGACCCCCTGTACCATACAGGCCCTCTCAAGTGCAGCAAACCACTTGTTAATGTCATCCCCCTCCTTGTAAGGGGGAACTATCTTATGCAGATTCCTGGAACCATGCTCTCTCACAGGATTACTATCAGGAATACTGCTGCTGCCACCATGGGGTCCAAACCCCAACCTCTGTCTCTCCTACTCTAAGTCTAGGGATTCCCTGTCTAGAGCCAGCTGTTGCTGTTTAAGCTTCAGCCTGGTCTCTTCCACTCTCAACATGTTGAGTTCCCTTTCTAACATTTTGTCATCAGGGTGGGTGGGTTGGGAATGTTTTGACACAGAAGATATATTGGAATGAACAGAGGGAGACCTGTCCCTAACACCTTGCACTCTAACAACCTGGCCTTTAGGAACAAAAGTACCTCTACTATGATGAGAGCTTCTATTACTACCAGCACTGCTATGAGGTCTGCTAGGAGGCAGATCTGGAAAAGAACCCTGTACACCTCCCTCAAGGGCCTCCCCTGAGTCAGAGTGTGAGCTATCTACTAACTTTTCTGATGAAGTACCACCCAGGGCCTTATCATTCTCAATGAGCATGTTAGACAGAAATTCTCTAGAGGGGTTCTTTCCTACCGCTAAACCTCTATCAATGCAGAGACTCCTTAGGCTCTTAAAGTTAAGATTATTGTAGGAGGCTGGACTGGCTTGTAGTGAGTACCAAGGGGTACTTGCACCTTGCACCAGGCCCAGTTATCCCTTATTAGTGTATAGGGTGTCTAGCAGCTTAGGCTGATAGATAATGGTAGCTTAGCAGAGCAGCTTAGGCTGAACTAGGAGACGTGTGAAGCTACTACAGTACCACTTAGTGTCATATGCACAATATCATAAGAAAACACAATACACAGTTATACTAAAAATAAAGGTACTTTATTTTTATGACAATATGCCAAAGTATCTTAGAGTTTACCCTCAGTGAGAGGATAGGAAATATACACAAGATATATATACACAATAGCAAAAATATGCAGTATAGTCTTAGAAAACAGTGCAAACAATGTATAGTTACAATAGGATGCAATGGGGAAACATAGGGATAGGGGCAACACAAACCATATACTCCAAAAGTGGAATGCGAACCACGAATGGACCCCAAACCTATGTGACCGTGTAGAGGGTCGCTGGGACTATTAGAAAATAGTGAGAGTTAGAAAAATAACCCTCCCCAAGACCCTGAAAAGTGAGTGCAAAGTGCACTAAAGTTCCCCTAAGGAGAAAGAAGTCGTGTTAGAGGAATAATGCAAGAAAGACACAAACCAACAATGCAACAACTGTGGATTTCCAATCTAGGGTACCTGTGGAACAAGGGGACCAAGTCCAAAAGTCACAAGCAAGTCGGAGATGGGCAGATGCCCAGGAAATGCCAGCTGCGGGTGCAAAGAAGCTTCTACTGGACAGAAGAAGATGAGGTTTCTGCAGGAACGAAAAGGGCTAGAGACTTCCCCTTTGGTGGACGGGTCCCTCTTGCCGTGGAGAGTCGTGCAGAAGTGTTTTCCCGCC
This sequence comes from Pleurodeles waltl, assembly GCF_031143425.1. Taxonomy (NCBI): domain Eukaryota; kingdom Metazoa; phylum Chordata; class Amphibia; order Caudata; family Salamandridae; genus Pleurodeles; species Pleurodeles waltl. Next base: position 1,472,411,272 of record NC_090445.1, on the reverse strand, counting down.
AAAAAAACGCCAACAAGCCTTGCTAGCTGCAAATCGTGCAGTTAGCGTTTTTGGACGCTGCTGTAGCCCTGGAGGGACCAGGAGGTCGCAAATTGGACCAGGAGAGAGAGGGGATGTCGAGCAAGACAAGAAGCCCTCTCAGCAGCAGGTAGCACCCGGAGAAGTGCCAGAAACAGGCACTACGAGGATGCATGAAATGGTGCTCACCTGAAGTCGCACAAAGGAGTCCCACATCGCCGGAGACCAACTTAGAAAGTCGTGCAATGCAGGTTAGAGTGCCGTGGACCCAGGCTTGGCTATGCACAAAGGATTTCTGCCGGAAGTGCACAGGGGCCGGAGTAGCTGCAAAAGTCGCAGTTCCCAGCAATGCAGCCCAGCGAGGTGAGGCAAGGACTTACCTCCACCAAACTTGGACTGAAGAGTCACTGGACTGTGGGGGTCACTTGGACAGAGTCGCTGGATTCGAGGGACCTCGCTCGTCGTGCTGAGAGGAGACCCAAGGGACCGGTAATGCAGCTTTTTGGTGCCTGCGGTTGCAGGGGGAAGATTCCGTCGACCCACGTGAGATTTCTTCGGAGCTTCTGGTGCAGAGAGGAGGCAGACTACCCCCACAGCATGCACAAGCAGGAAAACAGTCGAGAAGGCGGCAGGATCAGCGTTACAGAGTTGCAGTATTCGTCTTTGCTACTATGTTGCAGGTTTGCAGGCTTCCAGCTCGGTCAGCAGTCGATTCCTTGGCAGAAGGTGAAGAGAGAGATGCAGAGGAACTCGGCTGAGCTCTTGCATTCGTTATCTAAAGTTTCCCCAGAGACAGAGACCCTAAATAGCCAGAAAAGAGGGTTTGGCTACTTAGGAGAGAGGATAGGCTAGCAACACCTGAAGGAGCCTATCACAAGGAGTCTCTGACGTTACCTGGTGGCACTGGCCACTCAGAGCAGTCCAGTGTGGCAGCAGCACATCTGTTTCCAAGATGGCAGAGGTCTGGAGCACACTGGAGGAGCTCTGGACACCTCCCAGGGGAGGTGCAGGTCAGGGGAGTGGTCACTCCCCTTTCCTTTGTCCAGTTTCGCGCCAGAGCAGGGCTAAGGGGTCCCCTGAACCGGTGTAGACTGGCTTATGCAGAATTGGGCACATCTGTGCCCAACAAAGCATTTCCAGAGGCTGGGGGAGGCTACTCCTCCCCTGCCGTCACACCATTTTCCAAAGGGAGAGGGTGTCACACCCTCTCTCAGAGGAAGTTCTTTGTTCTGCCATCCTGGGCCAGGCCTGGCTGGACCCCAGGAGGGCAGATGCCTGTCTGAGGGGTTGGCAGCAGCAGCAGCTGCAGTGAAACCCCAGGAAGGGCAGTTTGGCAGTACCAGGGTCTGTGCTACAGACCACTGGGATCATGGTATTGTGCCAACTATGCCAGGATGGCATAGAGGGGGCAATTCCATGATCATAGACATGTTACATGGCCATATTCGGAGTTACCATTGTGAAGCTACATATAGGTAGTGACCTATATGTAGTGCACGCGTGTAATGGTGTCCCCGCACTCACAAAGTCAGGGGAATTGGCCCTGAACAATGTGGGGGCACCTTGGCTAGTGCCAGGGTGCCCTCACACTAAGTAACTTTGCACCTAACCTTTACTAGGTAAAGGTTAGACATATAGGTGACTTATAAGTTACTTAAGTGCAGTGTAAAATGGCTGTGAAATAACGTGGACGTTATTTCACTCAGGCTGCAGTGGCAGGCCTGTGTAAGAATTGTCAGAGCTCCCTATGGGTGGCAAAAGAAATGTTGCAGCCCATAGGGATCTCCTGGAACCCCAATACCCTGGGTACCTCAGTACCATATACTAGGGAATTATAAGGGTGTTCCAGTAATCCAATGTAAATTGGTAAAAATAGTCACTAGCCTGTTAGTGACAATTTGGAAAGAAATGAGAGAGCATAACCACTGAGGTTCTGATTAGCAGAGCCTCAGTGAGACAGTTAGTCACTACACAGGTAACACATTCATATAGGCCACAAACTTATGAGCACTGGGGTCCTGACTAGCAGGGTCCCAGTGACACATAACAAACATACTGAAAACATAGGGTTTTCACTATGAGCACTGGGCCCTGGCTAGCAGGATCCCAGTGAGACAGTGAAAACACCCTGACATACACTCACAAACAGGCCAAAAGTGGGGGTAACAAGGCTAGAAAGAGGCTACTTTCTCACACAACCCCCCCCCAAACGAAGGACAATAAGGCTAACCTTGGCCAGTTGAGACTTTATTGTCTAAGTAGTGATAAGTAGAGAGTAGCTCTGCAATAGACTGGTTACTCCCTTTATCATCCACTATATGGTTACTTCCCTGTGGGGATGTAAACCACCCTGTTTGAAGTTTTTTAGCTAAGCAACAATGTGAAGATGTATTTTCAGAGTTTCTATCAGTAAGTTTTAGTTTAGAGCAGTGGGAATTGTCCACTGAACCTATTTGTAGTGATGGAAATGCCAGACAGGGATGCTGTCTCAGAAAAGCCATAGCTGGGCAAAAACTTTGTCCATATGGCTGTAAGAGAGAACAGGGATGCTGTTTCTCTTGAGTTGGAGCAGGGCAGGGATGCTGTCCTATGAGCTCCACACTAGGGCAGGTATGCTGTCCTAAGTGTTGTGAGGCAGTGCAGGGTTTCTGCACTAAAGTTTCTCTGGGAGGGTTGGAGGGATGCTCCATGTTAACTAAAATGGTGCTCTTTTTCTCACCAATGTTAGTTATCCCACAGAGAGGTACTTCTACCTCAGGGAGTACAGCTTTGCCAGCTGATGTTTCCCTTGGAACAGGTGCCACCCCAGGAGAGGTTTCTCCCACCACAGGAATGGTATCCTGAATGGTAGGGTGGTTAGGGGATACTGTGATACCCTTTTTACCTGTTGATGGAGAGGGATCCTGAGTTTTCAGGCCTTCTCTCCTTTGCTTTTTCATTTCAGTAGAAATGAGAGGGAACAATTCCTCAGGGATGCCCAGCATGGCTGCATGGGCATAAAACTCTACATCAGCCCAACCTAAAGCCTCTAGGTCATTACCTAAGAGACAGTCTACAGGTAAGCTAGGTGATACCACCACCTGCTTAGGGCCAGTAACTCCACCCCAACTAAACTGAATTATAGCTAAGGGAAGAAACTTAGTGGAGTTATGGACATCAATAATCTTATACTGTTGTCCAATGATGTGTTGATCAGGGTGCACTAGGTTTTCAGTCACCAAAGTGATACTGGCACCTGTGTCCCTGTAGGCCAAGGCCTCAACACCATTTATTGAAACTGTCTGCCTGTACTTATCCATTGTAAGGGGACAAGCAGCCAGTGTGGCAAGGCCAATGCCACTAGGTGTGACAGGAACTGTCTTGGGACTGACTACCCCAGTTTCTATGATGGACCCATAAGTGAACCCAACTACACCCTTAACTTGACTGTTGCCAGCAGTCCCACCACTAGTACCACTACTGCTAGGGGCACTAGAGCTTGATGTATTAGTGGTGGTAGGCTCAGGGGGTTTACCTGGACAGGACTTATCCCCTGGCCTATGGCCTCTGTTTTTACACACAAAGCACCAAGGCTTTTTAATGTGTGCAGGTTGGGAAGAAGAGGAAGAATTTGTTTTATCCCCACCCTCTGAAGAGTGTTTAAGATTTGAAGTGGGATCTTTGGTTTTACCCTTATCCCCATGCTTATCTTGAGATTTTTCACCATCTTTCTTCTTATTGCCATCTTTGTCACCCCCTGTATGAACTTTTCTGTTCACCCTTGTTCTGACCCATATGTCTGCCTTCTTTCCCAATTCTTGGGGAGAGGTCAGATCAGAGTCTACCAGGTACTGGTGCAACAAATCAGACACACAATTATTAAGTATATGCTCTCTCAGGATTGTGTTATACAGGCTTTCATAATCAGTAACTTTACTGCCATGTAACCACCCCTCCAAGGCCTTCACTGAATGGTCAATGAAATCAACCCAGTCTTGTGAAGACTCCTTTTTGGTCTCTCTGAACTTTATCCTGTATTGTTCAGTGGTTATGCCATAACCATCCAGGAGTGCATTCTTAAGAACTGTAAAATTATTGGCATCACTTTCTTTTACAGTAAGGAGCCTATCCCTACCTTTTCCACTAAATGATAGCCATAGGATAGCAGCCCACTGCCTTTGAGGGACATCCTGTACAGCACAGGCCCTCTCAAGTGCAGCAAACCACTTGTTAATGTCATCCCCCTTCTTATAAGGGGGAACTATCTTGTGCAGATTCCTGGAATCATGCTCTTTTGCAGGATGAATATGGGGAATACTGCTGCTGCCACCATGGGTTTCTAAACCCAGTTTCTGTCTCTCCTTCTCTACTTCTAAAGTCTGTCTATCCAAATCCAGCTGTTGCTTCTTGAGCTTCAGTCTGGTTTGTTCCACTCTCAATCTATTGAGCTCCCTTTCTAACAATCTGTCATCAGGGTGGGTGGGAGGGACATGCCTTGAAACAGAAGTATGGTGAGAATGGACAGAAGGAGACCTGTCCCTTACAGAGGGCACCCTAACAGCTTGGCTAACAGAAACATCAGTACCACTGTGGTGAGAATAAATGCTTTTGCTATGATGTGAGACAACACTATTTGTATGGTGTGACTCCACATCATTACCAACTATGCTAGACTGTCTAGTAATGGGCAGGCTAGGAAGTTTCTTTCCTGAATCTTTTCCTGGGGAGTCCCTGGATCAGATTGGGAACCATTAGCTACTTTTTCAACAGATGGGGCACTTCTTGCCTTATCTTGTTCTCTAAGCATGTTAAGTAACAATTCCAAGGAAGGATTCTTCCCTACACTCAAACCTCTCTCTATGCAGAGACTCCTTGCTCCTTTCCAGCTAAGGTGATCATATGCTAGTTTGGACAGATCAACATTTTGGCCTGTGCCAGACATTTTTAGAGAGAGTTAAAGTGATAGAAAAAGATAAAAAAGTTTGTCAGAGCTTTTAGAAAGACAGAGAAAACAACTTTTTAAACTTTTTAGAACTTTTTAGAAAGTTAGAAGTACTTTTCAGCACTTAGAAAAGAGTGAAAAGAGGAAATGCAAAACTTTTTGGCTATGTGTATATACACTGACCTTGTTTTGTATATTTTTCTCTTATGAAAAGTACAATGACAAGAGTGGTAAGTAGTCTCAAAGCACTTATCCCACCGCTGCACAACCAATGTAGGAGGCTGGACTGGCTTGTAGTGAGTACCAAGGGGTACTTGCACCTTGCACCAGGCCCAGTTATCCCTTATTAGTGTATAGGGTGTCTAGCAGCTTAGGCTGTTAGATAATGGTAGCTTAGCAGAGCAGCTTAGGCTGAACTAGGAGACGTGTGAAGCTACTACAGTACCACTTAGTGTCATATGCACAATATCATAAGAAAACACAATACACAGTTATACTAAAAATAAAGGTACTTTATTTTTATGACAATATGCCAAAGTATCTTAGAGTTTACCCTCAGTGAGAGGATAGGAAATATACACAAGATATATATACACAATAGCAAAAATATGCAGTATAGTCTTAGAAAACAGTGCAAACAATGTATAGTTACAATAGGATGCAATGGGGAAACATAGGGATAGGGGCAACACAAACCATATACTCCAAAAGTGGAATGCGAACCACAAATGGACCCCAAACCTATGTGACCTTGTAGAGGGTCGCTGGGACTATTAGAAAATAGTGAGAGTTAGAAAAATAACCCTCCCCAAGACCCTGAAAAGTGAGTGCAAAGTGCACTAAAGTTCCCCTAAGGACAAAGAAGTCGTGTTAGAGGAATAATGCAGGAAAGACACAAACCAACAATGCAACAACTGTGGATTTCCAATCTAGGGTACCTGTGGAACAAGGGGACCAAGTCCAAAAGTCACAAGCAAGTCGGAGATGGGCAGATGCCCAGGAAATGCCAGCTGCGGGTGCAAAGAAGCTTCTACTGGACAGAAGAAGCTGAGGTTTCTGCAGGAACGAAAAGGGCTAGAGACTTCCCCTTTGGTGGACGGATCCCTCTTGCCGTGGAGAGTCGTGCAGAAGTGTTTTCCCACCAAAAGAATGCCAACAAGCCTTGCTAGCTGCAAATCGTGCGGTTAGCGTTTTTGGACGCTGCTGTGGCCCTGGAGGAACCAGGAGGTCGCAAATTGGACCAGGAGAGAGAGGGGACATCGTGCAAGACAAGGAGCTCTCTCAGCAGCAGGTAGCACCCAGAGAAGTGCCAGAAACAGGCACTACGAGGATGTGTGAAATGGTGCTCACCCGAAGTCGCACAAAGGAGTCCCACGTCGCCGGAGACCAACTTAGAAAGTTGTGCAATGCAGGTTAGAGTGCCGTGGACCCAGGCTTGGCTGTGCACAAAGGATTTCCGCCGGAAGTGCACAGGGGCCGGAGTAGCTGCAAAAGTCGTGGTTCCCAGCAATGCAGCCCAGCGAGGTGAGGCAAGGACTTACCTCCACCAAACTTGGACTGAAGAGTCACTGGACTGTGGGGGTCACTTGGACAGAGTCACTGGATTCGAGGGACCTCGCTCGTTGTGCTGAGAGGAGACCCAAGGGACCGGTAATGCAGCTTTTTGGTGCCTGCGGTTGCAGGGGGAAGATTCCGTCGACCCACAGGAGATTTCTTCGGAGCTTCTGGTGCAGAGAGGAGGCAGACTACCCCCACAGCATGCACAAGCAGGAAAACAGTCGAGAAGGCGGCAGGATCAGCGTTACAGAGTTGCAGTAGTCGTCTTTGCTACTATGTTGCAGGTTTGCAGACTTCCAGCGCGGTCAGCAGTCGATTCCTTGGCAGAAGGTGAAGAGAGAGATGCAGAGGAACTCGGCTGAGCTCTTGCATTCGTTATCTAAAGTTTCCCCAGAGACAGAGACCCTAAATAGCCAGAAAAGAGGGTTTGGCTACTTAGGAGAGAGGATAGGCTAGCAACACCTGAAGGAGCCTATCACAAGGAGTCTCTGACGTCACCTGGTGGCCCAGGCCACTCAGAGCAGTCCAGTGTGCCAGCAGCACCTCTGTTTCCAAGATGGCAGAGGTCTGGAGCACACTGGAGGAGCTCTGGACACCTCCCAGGGGAGGTGCAGGTCAGGGGAGTGGTCACTCCCCTTTCCTTTGTCCAGTTTCGCGCCAGAGCAGGGCTAAGGGGTCCCCTGAACCGGTGTAGACTGGCTTATGCAGAATTGGGCACATCTGTGCCCAACAAAGCATTTCCAGAGGCTGGGGGAGGCTACTCCTCCCCTGCCTTCACACCATTTTCCAAAGGGAGAGGGTGTCACACCCTCTCTCAGAGGAAGTTCTTTGTTCTGCCTTCCTGGGCCAGGCCTGGCTGGACCCCAGGAGGGCAGAAACCTGTCTGAGGGGTTGGCAGCAGCAGCAGCTGCAGTTAAAACCCCAGAAAGGCAGTTTGGCAGTACCCAGGTTCTGTGCTAGAGACCTGGGGGACCATGGAGTTGTCGCCCCAATTCCATTGGGGTGACAATTCCATGATCTTAGACATGTTACATGGCCATGTTCGGAGTTACCATTGTGAAGCTATACATAGGTAGTGACCTATGTATAGTGAACGCGTGAAATGGTGTCCCCGCACTCACAAAGTCAGGGGAATTTGCCCTGAATGATGTGGGGGCACCTTGGCTAGTGCCAGGGTGCCCACACACTAAGTAACTTGGCACCCAACCTTCACCAGGTGAAGGTTAGACATATAGGTGACTTATACTTTACTTAAGTGCAGTGGTAAATGGCTGTGAAATAACGTGGACGTTATTTCACTCAGGCTGCACTAGCAGGCCTGTGTAAGAATAGTCAGATCTCCCTATGGGTGGCAAAAGAAATGCTGCAGCCCATAGGGATCTAGTGGAACCCCAATACCCTGAGTACCTCAGTACCATATACTAGGGAATTATAAGGGTGTTCCAGTATGCCAATGTGAATTGCTCTAATTGGTCACTAGCCTGTTAGTGACAATTTAGAAAGCAGAGAGAGCATAACCACTGAGGTTCTGGTTAGCAGAGCCTCAGTGAGACAGATTTTGTTCAAGGCCTCTCTGTTAATGCACAAAGCATTGCAAAACCTGAGCCCTGTCTACTTATCCTTCAGGATCGCTTACTATAATCCTGTGAGAGCCTTGTGTTTCGCCAATAGCCATTTGGCCACCATTGTAAGGGCTTTCTTGCTAAAGTAGGTGGATATTCCTTTTCCTGTTAGAGGCCAGAAAGTTGGAACACTCTTCCTCCAGACCTGCGCTTGATAGTTGAGGGAGATTCTTTTAGCAAAAAGCTTAAGGCATGGCTTTTTGTTCAGTAGCCAGCTTCTTTCTTTTTCATGTGCACTTCACCGCATAGCGCTGGGACACTCTTCTGAGTAGCCATGCACTCAACAAAATCTTGTACATAAACATAATAATAGCATACCTCACTACACAACAAACTTTTAAAAAGTCTCCTAGGGCATTACTAAGATCTTGATGTAGATAGCAAATTTTCTATATGCTGTCCATCTACTCTATGGTTCTCCTGCCCAATTTAGAGGTGAAGGAAATTGCAGAGATTCAATTGACCCTTCTACTGGACATCGTTGATCTGATGGCCGTCAATGGACTGCCAGGTCACAGTAGCAATCACCCTATCCTATTTAAGGTGGAGTAACTGTCACATTGATCTTACGTCTCTGGCAGGCAGATAGATATTTGTTTTAGTAGACAGTCAGCAACCAATGAATTGCCTAGAAAGCACACAACATTGGATTAATCAGGAAAATTATCTGCTAGTATCAGGTCCAGTTGACAAATCCAGGTTCTCATTTGATATCCTTCTCTCTGTGGGTCTACCATCAGTCTCCAATAGGAAAATCAGAAATTTGGGAGTCACTCTAGATGCAAATCTTTCAATAAAATAACTATTGAAAGATATCCCTGAAAGAGATTATTTGATGTGTGAGTCCTAAGTGGAATTTTAACTACCCTTCTTCTGCCCTAAAGTACTGTCTTAATGCTAGCTGTTATTATTGACATGATTGACTTCTGCAATGCTAATGTTGAAGGCTTATGAGAAAAGATGATGAGCAATCTAGGAACACTGCAAAACCCCAGGGTTCACTGCTTTTAAATCTGGCATCCACCAACAATCTCTTCCACACTGAGGGGAATCTGAACGAACAAAGGAATGAAATCAACCCCATATGAATTGTGCATAAGTGTTTTCATGAATACGCACCTTTCTAAATCTCAGTCCTTATTGTTCCATGGTGGCTGGGCAGGTGGCTATGGTGATACAGCCAAAAACATCTGCAGTGAACCTGGGGAGTTCCAAATCTATTGATGTAAGAATGCTGCATGTTCAAGGCTTATTCATCTGCAATGTGTTTCCTTTACCCCTACACACCGAGTTCAGCTTTCTGAGAGTAAGGAAAATGTACATATTTATATATAAAGTGGGCTTCATTATAAGTGACTGTCCTGGCTCAATTGAAGAACCACAGCTGTATCATGATACTTAGTTAGCAACCACTGTCACCCTATTAGATATGAGCTAAAAGGCTTATTCAATCTAAGCAGCCTAAATGTACATCAAACAATTTTTGTGACCTCTCCCAGACCTTTCAGTTCAGGAAGGGTAAGTTATTTGTTAATTCTGGATCAAATAGAAAATGGCAAGAAGTCACTTTAATCAGTTAGCCGTCATGTTCACAACTTTGTCTTATTATGTGGCTAGGGTAGACTTAATTTATCATCTTTCAGGAACATTCCACTAGAACTGTATTTAGCAAACACCTTTGTAGAAAGTTTCCATTTTCACTCATTTGCAAACTGTGCATCTTCTTCTGCATTTGTGCAAGACCACACATGCATCTGGGGAAAATCAGGATATCCTCCTTTAAAGGAGAAGTGTTCCCTTTCTTTGTTTGCTGTCAATAAAACCATCTATTATGGAGTGTGCTTCTTCGAGTGCTTGAACACGTTTATGGACAAGGAATGGTCAGATGGTTATTGCTAAATTACTCAGCCATATTTCTCCTTCATTACTTTCCTGATGATGTTTTAGGATAAAATATTTGTGGCAGAGGTTTTGAGTTTGAGTTTTAAATCACTTATGAGTGTTCTGTGCTCCTCCTTAAGGCTCATCAAAGGAAGGAACTCAACAACATTGGGTTTTTTGTACCTCAAACAAAAGGAATGGAATTAAGAAGTGTTGACTATTTGTATTGACAGTTAGAGTTAAGTAGTCTAACCATCACATCTCTATGCATATCAGTTTTGAGGATTTGAAAAACAGTATTCACAGACTTCATTAACATTTCTAATGGCAAGATTGACATGACTGAGAAACCAGTTCTTGTTCAATATTCATTTGAGACTACTACATATTGCTTCATGTTTACTTTCTGTATAAATACAAAACTTAACACCCTCTCTTCTTTGAGTCTGAGAGTGAAAAGACAACTAGTTGAGGAGAATTAGCAGACAGATAATGAGTACTTTTAAAACCAGCAAATATTCCTGCTTGGAGAGAATTTTAAAGTGAAGTTATACTTCACCAAAACAAATCAATCTCCTTGATCGGTATGTTCAACATTATTCAAGCTTCGCAAGCCTACATAAGGGCCTTCCAAATGACAAAGATATTTGAAGAGTTGTGAGCACAGAGGAACTTTGTTGTTCCATTTTGCAAGCTGATCTTCCTGATTGACCATCAGAATAAACTATGGCAAAAACAAATCAATTTTTGATTGGCATATATTGAGAGCAACACATTCATCTCTCTTCCTGAACTCACCCGCCTTCAGTAGCTACTGACTATGGAATAGAAATCAGGGTGGAAGATGATGTATGTTTATTCAATGAAGAAAAGGCTATGACCTTATGTAGTATTAACCAATAAAGCTGATATGTGTTAGGGGTTCGACACAGTTATAACCTGTGGCAGTTACATTAGCTATTGTACCTGTCCTGGAAATTTGCATTTTGTGGAGCTGGCCTAAAAGACAGCTCATGAAAGTCCATTAAAGATGTTAGAATCTAATATCTTTTTTTCACATTTGTAAGATGGTGTCTTAAGTGAGGTATTTTGATCAATCATCCTCCTTCTTATTTTTGCAGTACCTCTTTGTCTTGAGTTGGGGGGGGGAGACCAAAGGGCCAATACTTAATTTTCTTTATCATATTGGTTTTTTCAATTTTACAAAACTACATGGTTTACAATTTCAGATTCAAAGTTTTAGAAACAAATCACCCCAAGCTTTTTTTCCTAAGAATGGGATGAAGGTGGGATAGTTTAACAGTGTATTAACAGTAGCTAAAGGTGTGTTCCTCTTCAAAGAACCATGTATAGATCTGTCATTTGGAGCAATTAATATTGCTGAGATGGACTGAAAACCAAAAGAACTGAGGCAAATGGGTGTAGTGAAGAATTTCAAGTACCACTTGATGACAGACATTTATTCACATATCCTTCAACTGAGTCCATATACAAATTCTGACACAGTTCTCACGTAGGTGAACTGACATGCTTCCCTCTCTCATGAGATTTTTACATTTAAATGTCTGCACTTACCTCCTTATATACATTGACAAATTAATATCTTGGAATATAACTTCAGATGGAGGCATGCAATTAGCCGTGGTAAAACAGCCATAAAACAGACTTAAAGCCACATTGATGAAGATGTGAGGGAAAGCTACTAGTGCCAGTACCCATTAAAACAGCAGTTAAATATTTGAGCAATATTGCTTTTTTTCTTGCTCTCAACCAGAACAGCAATTGCAGGAAGAATGAATGATTAATATTACTGTATTATTTCACTGTATTCTGCTGCGTTTGCACCCTCATATCCAAAAAAATTTTTTAAAAGAAAGGTTTCAACTTGACACTCCTTTTTTGGCTTAGTGTCAAACCTATGGAATATTGCTCTACATTCTATAAATGGTTTGTAGAATATCTCATTTAAATATGGAAACTATTCAAGACCCTCTCAAGTTCTTTTCTTGCAAAGTCTATCCATGCCGTTCTAATTCATATAATCCAGCTCAGCGCTAACAATAAGATTTATTCTCTAATGCCACGTAATTTGTTCTAAGCTGTGTGAACATTTCAAGAATTTAACCTAGTTATGTTGCCCATTCAGATAAATTGGGCTTGACTTCAATGAAATACGCAAAAAGGATTTCAACTATTATGCATTGTTCACTGTTAATGTGTCAATATCAATGTATCACTATGCTACATTACATATAATGAGTAGGATTCGAACTACCAATTAGGCACTTATTCCAAGGTCAAAAGTCACCTGGGTTCAGCCAGTAATGGGTCTTACTAGCCAAATCAGGATTGCAACTAGTGAGAAAACTAACTGCACACCTGTTGTCCCACCACCAATATAGTTTTGCCAGGCAGACAGAGATCAGTGAATATGCTGAGTGGAGGTAATGACTTTTACCACCTTGGTGTGTAGAAGGTGAGCCACCTGCACTCTTTAAATGAGGGCCTTAGTATTTTTTCGGGATGTCAAAACCCTCCAGCAGGGCAAGGTTGAAGGCTGTACCCACCAAAGTCCAAACATAGTTGGATACCCTCTGGCCAAAGTCCTAGTGAGTCCATTAGTTATTTTTTTTGGGGGGGCGGACTAAGAATGGGAAATTCTAATTTCATGCTGACAAAAGTTCTCTCACTGGCCAGATTATTTTCATGGCTTCACCAGGTCACAATTTCTATGTTTGGACTTTGTCTCTTTTTTGGACCTCAAAAATATCCATAAGGGCAACCCTGGAAGCTGTATCCAACAAATCCTGTCAAAATTAGAAACCTTTGCTTACATTACCCACTAAAGATCCAGAATTCTTAAATTTTTCCTAATGTCTTCCTTCCTTTTGGGATGAAAACCGAATGGCTACAGTGTGCCCAGCAATCAAAAGGCCCCTAATTCTAATGTCTCACTTTATGTGTCACTATGATTAGACAGGTTTCACCCTGATGCCTTTCATTTTAATGAAGTACCTTCTCCTTCATCAACTGTCCTTCCTCAGGGAGGATCAGCCACAGGCCACACAACCTGGTCGTCCTTCCAAACGTCCCAATCAATGTTTCTTTCTAGGGAGCAGATTTAATTACCTATTCGAGAAAAAAGCACTGACAAGGAGAAGCTGTAGTCAGACTAATGCTAATGAACCTAAAGGAGTTCCAGGGTGGAACTATATAACTTTCTAAAATCATGTTTACTGTACATTCACATAAATCCAAATGTACCATTGAACGTTTTTTATTTTTTAATATCAAAGCCGTGTATGATTGGAGTCTGTAACTTTTTCTGAGCCAAAATTTCAAAAATAGCACTTTAATTGCATTTTAATCTTTCTCGCCGAAAATGCAACATCCCGTTTTACATACAAGGCCTCCTATTTTCTGGGCTGCAAGGTCTACATAGAGGTGACTTGCTTAACATATAATGGTGGGATTCCCTTCTGTCAAAACGGGTTATTTTGACTAGTCTGTCAAAGGGCTTAAAAGTTACAGCATTCAAGCTACACATGTAAGCTGGTAGCCATGTTTCACTGCTCACCACAGTGGATGACATAATACCTGCTACAGCCTACAGGTAACATTTAGGTGGTCATTACAACCCTGGCGGACGGTGTTAAAGCGGCTGTAAGACCGCCAACTGGCCGGCGGTAAACATTTTGCAATTACGACTGTGGCGGAAACCGCCAACAAAGACAGCCACTTTAACACTCCGACCGCCACGGCGGTACAAACAAACAGTGCTGCGGTCACCGCCAACAGACAGGCGGGAGACAATGTACCGCCCACACTATTATGACAGGCCAATCCGCCACCTTTTCTGGGGTGGATTCACCGCGGATAAAAACACGGCGGAAACAGGAATTTCAAAGGGAAAACGCTCATCTCCACACACCCCATGAGGAACTAGGACACCATGGACCCCGAACTCCAAATTCTACCTGCGATAGTCTTCCTGCTCCTCTACCAGGAGCACGAATGCCGGCGGCAAAGACCGCAGTGAGTACTGCACCTACGACACAGGGGAGGGAAAAAACAGGGACATACACATGCAACACGCAACACCCCCACCCCCACCCACTACAACACACACACTAATGCATATTAATACATCACAGTTACACCCCCCAACCCCCCCCCCGGAAGAATGCAAAGACAATAGAAAATTAGTGTAACCATTGTAATATATTAAAATCAAGTAGGCAAAAATATATATATATATATATATATATACACCATTTACAAAATATATACCAAGCATAGTAGTCCCGGTAGGGCTCCAATTAAGTCAGTGGAACACTGGGACCACATGGTATGGGCGAGGCCCAGACAAGATCCCCGACCATGACGGAGAAAACACTGCAGGGGCATCAGACAGCATTTAAGCAGGCACCTGAGGGGGAGGGAAAGGGGGGCACCTCAGCTGTTTGAGTGCACAACGCCAAATCCACGAGGGGGCCACATGCCCACTGTTACATCCTGGGGAGTGCAAAGCCACAGTCTCTCAAGTCTATACAGTGGGTGGGTTGCCCACTGTTCCATCCTGGGGAGTGCAAAGCCACAGTATCTCAAGTCTCTACAGTGGGTGGGTTGTCCACTGTTACATCCTGGGGAGTGTAAAGCCACAATCTCTCAAGTCTATACAGTGGGTGGGTTGCCCACTGTTCCATCCTGGGGAGTGCAAAGCCACAGTCTCTCAAGTCTCTCTAGTGGGTGGGCTGCCCACTGTTACATCCTGGGGAGTGCAAAGCCACAGTTTCTCAAGACTCTACAGTGGGTGGCTTGCCCACTGTTCCATCCTGGGGAGTGCAAAGCCACAGTCTCTCAAGTGGATAACAGTCTCCACTGGTTCTGGAGGGGGCATGGTGCCCAGAGTGCTTCATCCTGCTAAGGACAGAGGTAGTGGATGGATCTCTCCACTGGTTCTGGAGGGGGCATGGTGCCCAGAGTGCTTCATCCTGCTAAGGACAGAGGTAGTGGATGATAGTCTCCACTGGTTCTGGAGGGGGCATGGTGCCCAGAGTGCTTCATTCTGCCTGTGACGGACTCAGTAGCGTCAGTGCCCTTGGCGCTCATGGGCCAGCGGTGCTTGAGGCGGCGGTGCCCTGTTCAGCTGCGCTCGAGGCGGCTGTGCCCTGTTCAGTGGTGCTTGAGACCGCGGTGCCCAGTTCAGTGCTGCTTGAAACGGCGGTGCGGTGCTTGAGCCGGCGGTGCCCTGTTCAGCGGTGCTTAAGACGGCGGTGCCCTGGTCAGCGGTGCTTGAGACGGCGGTCTCCATTGCAGGGACTCAGCTGTTGGCGGTCCTTCATGGCCCAGCAGGGCTTTTGCTGGCGGTCCTTCATGGCCCAGCGGGGCTTGTGCTGGCGGTCCTTCATGGCCCACCGGGGCTTGTGCTGGTGGTCCTTCATGGCCCAGTGGGGCTTGTGCTGGTGGTGGCCTCCTGGGCAGCTGGGCTTGTGCTGGCGGTGGCCTCCTGGGCTGCTGGGCTGGTGCTGGCGGTGGCCTCCTGGGCAGCTGGACTTGTGCTGGCAGTGGCCCCCTGGGCAGCTGGGCTGGTGCTGGTGGTGGCCTCCTGCACAGCTGGGCTTGTGCTGGAGGGGGCCTCCTGGGCAGCAGGGCTTGAGCTGGCGGTGGCCTCCTGGGCAGCTGGGCTGGTGCTGGCGGTGGCCTCCTGGGCAGCTGGGCTGGTGCTGGTGGTGGCCTCCTGGGCAGCTGGGCTGGTGCTGGTAGTGGCCTCCTGGGCAGCAGGGATGATGGCGGTCTTCTCCGCCGTGCTGCTCTTCCCAGACTTGCTGGGTTTCTTGTGGCCCTTCCCCACCTTGGAAAGTGTCACAGCTGACTCCACACTCCCACCGGGACCCCTGGGAGCGGCTTTGATGGCTAGAGTCTTCCCCCTCTCCTGCCGGGCAATGGCCAACTTCTGATGCTTCACAGGTGGGGGACTGTCTGTGCTGTGGCTCCGTGCCACACTGGCTGCCCTGGTGGCTGGTGCACTCCAGATTCCAGTGACTACAGGCACCATTGGTCGTGGAGATGTTGTGGTTGAGGTGCTAGTTCGGGACCTATGAGACAGACGGGGTGGGGTAGGTGTGGGAAAGAGGTCACCAGGAAAAGTTTTTTTGACACACTGGGACGGGTAGCTGGAGGGGGTTTGGGAGTGGAGGAAGAGGTTGTGGTTGTAGGAGGTGTTCATTTGCTGACTTTGGGTGACGGTACATGCGCTGGAGGCTGTTGTGAGGTGGATGGCTGTTGGGGGTGTGTGTGCCTGCATTTGTGTATCTTCGGAAGGGGCGTCACTGACACACTGGGAGAGGACACAGGGGACGTGTGAATGGTAGTGGGGGTGGTGACTGCACGTGAGCGGGGTGTGGTGGTGGGTGTGCTGGAGAGGGACATAGTGGCTGTAGAAGTAGTGCATGCAGGTGTGAGTGTAGACGAGACAGGGAGGGAGGAGGGAGACGAGGAGGAGGGGGATACAGTGGAGGCAGTGGATGTTGGTGTGTCTGCATGTGTGTGATGCTTGCGTGAGTGCCTGTGGGATGTGTGGTGCTTATGTTTGCATAAGCTTCCCTTGTGTGTTGACGTGTGTGCATGCTGGAATGTCGGTGTGCTTGGGATAGGCTGAGGTACAGGGGATTGGGTTGGGGTGGAGGAAGTTGGAGGGGGAGGCTAGACACAGGGACAATGGCTGCCATCAGTGCTGAGGCCAGAGTCTGAAAAGCTTTCTGAAGGGCCGCCTGACCAGAATGAATGCCCTCCAGGAATGCATTTGTTTGTTGCAACTGCCTTTCTACACCCTGGATGGCATTCAAATTGGTAGACTGCCCAACAGTGAGGGACCTGAGGAGGTCAATGGCCTCCTCACTGAGGGCAGCAGGGGTGACTGGGGCAGGGCCTGAGGTGCCTGGGGCGAACGTGATGCCCACCCTCCCGGTGAGCGGGCACGGGGCGAAGGCTGATGGGCTGCTGGGAGGGTGGTGCTGAAAGGGGGGTGCCGGCTGTACCTGTAGATGGGAGGGCACAGATGTTGCCGCCACCACAAGGGAGCTCCCATCAGAGGACAAGTCCGTGTCACTGGTCTCAGCTCCTGTCCCCGCCGTGGAGCTCCCCTCGCCACAAAAATGGGGGGGACGACAGAAGAAAGACATGTTGTGTGCATGCATTACCGCTACCGTTGGCGGACACGACAGACACACAAGCCCCCTGTACTATGCCGCGCTCTTGGGATCCACTGTTCAATTCCTGGGAAATGGCCTACAAGGCTATGGATGACATCGGCACACAAAGGTGACACAGGGGCATGGCTAGGTGTAGTTGTCAATCTACAGAGGTGGGGTGGGGTGCCACATGGCCTGCCTTACGGAGGGACCTTGCCTACAGAACTCGCCCTGGCCTAGGGAAATCCACAGCCCACCACCCCCACCCAGACCCCTCCACTGCACCCAAAGTCAGCAGAATGCGACTGTACTCACCCCCTTGTGGCTGCTGTGATGCCCTCAAGTGCCCATCCAACTCCGGGTACGCCACCGCCAGGATCCTGAACATCAGGGGGGTCATGGTGCGACGGGCACCCCTCTCACGTTGGGAGGCCATGCCCAGCTGAGCCTCTGCGTCTTCTTGCTCCAGCGGCGAATGTCCTCCCATCTTTTCCGGCAGTGGGTGCTCCGTCTGTGGTAGACCCCCAGGGTCCGGACATCCTTGGCGATGGCACGCCAAATATCATTTTTCTGGTGGACGCTGACCTACATGATTTGTACAGGGAGAAGAGAAAGTTATTACCAACTGCACCGTCAAAGTGATTGGACCCCATCCCTACCCTTGCCATGTGGCACATGCACTCACCGTCGTTTCATGCACGCCGCACTCTCCCCCCTTCCTTCTTACATCCACGCCTCTCCACACAGGCATAGCCCATACATCATGCTCCCATTGTACTTACCTGTTTGTCTGGAGGACCGTAGAGTAGCGTGTACTGGGGAGGACCCCATCCATGAGTTTCTCCAACTCCTCCGATGTGAAGGCAGGGGCCTTTTCCCCAGACACTCAAGCCATTGTCTCTTCCAGACTGAGGTCACAGCAGCACTTGCAGTGTAGGTCCTCTCCTGTCGAAGATCAGGTATCGAGTGATTGAACAGATAGAAAATGGCGGTCACGTCCACGGCGGTGCATACAGTCACCGCCGGCATCCATCGTCATTGGCTCCTGGGACCCATAGGGTCCAATGTTAACCAATGCAGCATTGAGCCGCGGTCTTCGACCACCTACCGCGACGGTGTAGAACGCCAGCGCAGTTAAATCACATCCCATTGTCCCACTTTAGAGGTCAGGCAGCTGCCATTTCAGGGGCCCACATGGCTTCATTTTCAACTGCGTCACACATACCTAGGCCTAGACTCAACACACATACAGGCCACTTTTTGAGTATGAACGATGTTCTGTGTAAGCTGTGGGTACGTACCTCTGAGTTGTTTGACTCTGTGCTCGCTGTTGTCCTTCATAGGCACCGTCCGCTGTGACATGTGAGGAGATGGCGGCATCCCCCCGGTGTACCGACCGTTGGTGGACCTGTCGACAATGGAGGAAAGACACATGATAATCACATACAGGCTTGACCGTGCCACAATCGAGGAACTGTGTACCCAGCTGGAGCCAGACCTGATGTCAGCTATCCAACATCCCACAGGAATCCCCCCTCAAGTGCAGGTGCTGTCAGTGCTCCATTTACTGGCAAGTGGGTCATTTCAAACAACAGTGGCCATAGCATCAGGGATGTCCCAGCCTATGTTTTCCAACGTGTTGTCCAGAGTGTTGTCTGCTCTGCTGAAACACATGCGGAGCTACATCGTTTTCCCTCAGGTGGAGGATTTGCCTACAGTGAAAGGTGATTTCTATGCCCTGGGACATATCCCCAACATCATAGGTGCCATTGATGGGACACATGTGGCTTTGGCCCCCCCCCACAGGAGTGAACAGGTGTACAGAAACCCGAAGAGTTATCATTCGATGAATGTACAGATGCTATGTTTGGCAGACCAGTACATCTCCCATATTAATGCCATGTTCCCTGGCTCAGTGCATGACGCTTACATCCTGCGGAATAGCAGCATCCCCTATGTGATGGGTCAACTCCAGAAGAACCGTGTGTGGCTATTAGGTGAGCACCTGGAAGCTAGTCAGTGGGAATGGTTGTCTGGGTCTGGGGATAACCCTCCAGGTTAGTGTGTGTCTAACAGTTATCCCTCACCATTTGCAGGTGACTCTGGTTACCCCAACCTGTCATGGCTACTGACCCCAGTGAGGAATCCCAGGACAAGGCCAGAGGAACGCTACAATGAAGCACATGGGTGAACTAGGAGGGTGATCGAACGCAACTTCGGCCTCCTGAAGTCGAGGTTCGGGTGCCTCCATATGACAGGTGGATCCCTATTCTACTCACCAAAGAATGTGTGCCAGATCATCGTGGCCTGCTGTATGCTTCACAACTTGGCTTTGCGACGACAGGTGCCCTTTCTGCAGGAGGATGGTCCAGATGGCGGTGTTGTTGCAGCTGTGGAGCCTGTGGACAGTGAAGACGAGGAAGCAGAGGAAGAAGAAATTTACAACAGGGACTCAGTGATCCAGCAATATTTCCAGTGAAACACAGGTAAGAATACAAACCTGCCTACTACATGTACTTATACACTACTACCTCTCTACTGTCTGTCTTTTTCACCCAGTGTATGGTCACTGAGTTGTCACTTTCCCTTACGATTTCACAGATCTGGGTCCCACAGTGTGACATCTGCTTTGATTCCTCATGGACTAGAGCTGTGTGACATGGGTATGTTGACATTACAAATCAAAGAACTTTTTGCCACAGTTATTGCTAATACAGTATTCCGAAATCACAGACAGACTCCAGATTGTTTTGTGCTTCAAGGGTGTTTATTGAAGTGCTCAAAATTGGAGGGGGTAGCAAAATGGTGAGGGGTGATGGCGGAGGAATGTCCATGTCAGAGTCCAGTCTCTTAGTCCCACAGGTGCATTGCCCAAATGGGCACAGGAAGTGGAGCTGGGGCAGTTTAAGGATGGACAGGGTGACAAGGTGGGACAGTAGGTTGACAATCAGGGTGGTCTCATTTCTTGGTGGGGGTCTTGGCATCATTCTCTGTCTTGTTCCTGGATCTCAGGGACCGTTTGCGAGGTGGTTCTCCCTCTTCAGGGGGTGGGGTGCTGGTGTGGTGGTCCTGTGGCGGTGCCTCCTGTCCACTAGCGCCGGCGGAGATGGTGGGCAGGTCATCGTCCAGGCTAGTGTTAGGGGCCCCTTGTACTGCCACAGTGTCCCTCCTGGTGTTGAGTACTTCCTTCAGCACCCCTACGATGGTGCCCAGGGTGGAACTGATGGTTCTGAGTTCCTCCCTGAAGCCCATATACTGTTCCTCCTGCTGGCGCTGGGTCTCCTGAAACTTGGCCAGTATCGTTGCCATCGTCTCCTGGGAGTGGTGGTAGGCTCCCATGATGGAGGAGAGGGCCTCGTGGGGAGTGGGTTCCCTGGGCCTGTCCTCCCCCTGTCACACAGCAGCCCTCCCAGTTCCCCTGTGTTTCTTGGTCTCCGTCCCCTGACCGTGTGCCCACTACCACTGCCCCCAGGTCTCTGTTGTTGTAGGGGTGGTGGGTTAGCCTGGGTTCCCTGTAGTGGTGGACACACTGCTGATTGACGTGTCCTGGGGACGGAGGTATGCGCCCGCTGGGTGGGTGCTGTGCTGGTGTTTCCAGAGGGGGGAAGCTCTGTAGTGGCCTGTGACTGGCTGTGGGGAACCAACTGTCCCGAGGTCCCCGATGGTCCGGGCTGGTCATCTAGATCCAGTTGGACAGAGGTGCTGTCATCACTGTTGGCCTCTTCTGTTGGTGGTGTGGACATGTGTGGACCCTCCTGTCCGGTGACGTTGGGTAGGGGTCCTGCAGGGGTATAAAGGCATGATCATTGCATCTGTGTGCGGCAAGGTGTGCAATGGGTGGGTGACCGTGTACCCCAGTGCTAGCATTCCTGTGTGGGACCTTGTGTGATGATTTTTTAGGGGGGTGTATGGGTATGTGCAGTGGGCATGCTTTAGTGATGGGTGTCCATGCTTTGGTGTTGCATGCAGGGCTTGGTGTTGGGATGTGTGGTTTGTGACAGTGGGACATTTGTGAGGAGTAGGAGTGATGGGGGTGAGGGCGAGGGTGGGGGTAGGTGATAGCATGCAGGTGGGTTGGGGATGAAGTAGTTAAAGGTTTGACTTACCAGAGTCCATTCCTCCACCTACTCCTGCGAGGCCCTCAGGATGCAGAATCGCCAAGACCTGCTCCTCCCATGTTGTTAGTTGTGGGGGAGGAGGTGGGGGTCCGCCGCCAGTCCGCTGAACCGCCAGTTGGTGTCTGGAGACCAGGGAACGCACCTTCCCCCTTAGGTCATTCCACCTCTTCCTGATGTCCTCCTGATTTCTTGGGTGCTGTCCCACTGCGTTGACCCTGTCCACTATTCTTCGCCATAGATCCATCTTCCTTGCAATGGAGGTGTGCTGCACCTGTGCTCCGAATAGGTGTGGTTCTACCAGGGTGATTTCCTCCACCATGACCCTGAGCTCCTCCTCCGAGAACGTGGGGTGTCTTTGCCGTGCCATGGGGTGGGTGTAGGTGATGTGTGGGGTGGTGTGTGGGGTGATAAGTGTGCTGATATGTAGTGGGGTGTACTGTGAGGTGCGTGGAAGTTATGTGGATGATGGTGTTGTGTGCCTGTGGATGCTAGTGTTGTTGATGGTGGTGTCTCTCTCTGACTTTTATTCGTGATTTGTTGTCGTAAGGGTTTGTGGGTGATGTGGGTGTGTGCTTTATAGTGTATTGGGTGGGTGGGAGTGGTGTGTGTATGTGTATCAGGTGTGTGTATTTGGAATTGTCCAATGTGGCTGTGTTTTGTAAGAGTGTGTGTATTTTGAGCACGGCGGTGTGTACCGCCAATGGAATACCGCAGTTGACTTGAAATCATGGATTCGTGGGTCATGTTAGTGTGGGCGTATTTCTGTTGGTGTGACGGTGGAGGTTTTGTTTTCGGCAGTTTATCACTGACCTTTGGTGCGGCGGACTTTTGTGGGTGTCTGAATTTTGGCAGGTTCCGAACTGTGGGTCATAATAGCTGTGGCGGAATTCCACGGCTGCGGCGGTGTGGTGGCGGTTTTCTGCACAGCGGTAAGCGGCTTTTACCGCCAATGTCATAATAAGGGCCTAAATCTCCATTCCATTGGTATACTTCTGGCACTGCATACCATGACCTTCCTGGAGAGTTAAATAGGCTAATTATGGATTCAACTATTTTACTATGTTTTATGGATCAGAGCATATACACTGGGCTCCAACTCAGTGACCAGAATGCATAGTTCACAAACCAGCATCACTGGTCAGCATAAAAAGGGGTGATCACACAGAAGAGGCATTTTTCACAATCATTATCTTTAGCATCCTCAGAATGAGAGCCTGATAAGGTAATGTAGATCATCGTTAGGTTGAGCCTGTTTTGTACCAACTGGAGAAACCTTCCTAGAATCTCCGGTTCATACTTTATTATTCTTTATTATTCCAACATGACCAAAACAGTAATATATCTTTACCATACCAATATTCTGCATTTGAGATTGGTAACATTTAAATAAAATTACATTTATTAGCGTATCACATCTTTATTAAACCCATTGCAGTCAGCGAAAACATTTTTCGAAGTTTAAAGGTTTCAAATTGTTTCTTATATGACAACGAAATAAAACTAAACACAAAGATATAGCTCGACCTAAAATACATGAGTAGCCTGCATCTATTTTATATTGCTGTTATAGTATGTAAAGCATAAAGAGACATCAAATATAAACAATAAAGAGTATGCTTGCAACAGAATCTAAGAATACCGACGCACGAGCTAAAATACTCAAATTCTGTAACCTGTGACCGATAATGTTCATACTGGATGCATATGATATAATGAAATGTACACACACATATGTTTTATTGGCAGTTGTCCTTCAAAAGGTGATGATCACCCTAAATGCAAACACCAATTATCTTCCGGGATAACTCTTCTTTAAGACCATTCAACTTGTAAATGTATTTTCTCCTATGTGTCGACCCGCGTGTATAGAAATAAACTTATAAAATATTCAAACAAATACCAAAATACCACTCCTTTTTGTTACACAATGATTCTTTTCTCTGGCCTTTTCAGGAGTCTTTATTATATGTGAAACATGATGAAGAATGGCGTGTGCAAACAATGAACCACACAGAATGTTGTGGTTGGACTCATCCAGATTTGCTACCAGTCTGCTTATGCTCACACTAATTGATTATTCATCTTCCCAACAAATATCTGTTCACAGGTGTCTCCCAGAACATAATGGCAGAATAAATATTTTCAGAAAAATGGTAGAACATATTGTGAATGTAAGTATATACAGATATGTAGATGCTCACTATACTTTTCTCTAAAGCTAAGACAAATACATATATCTTAAAGACAGTAGCTATATACTTTAATATATGTACTTACCTTTACAATATTGTATCGATATTTGGGGCACAGTAATTTTTATCATTGTATTTGTTCCTAAATATTGTGTCATACAGCTTTACTCTCAGCAGAACTGTCTCACCTCAGTCGCTCCCGAACTGGAGCTTGAATTATAACGCCCAAAATAAGTCATGTCACTTAGAACATGGGGCCATATTTATACTTTCTGACGCAAAACTGCGCTAACGCAGTTTTGCGCCAAAAAAATTAGCGCCGGCTAACGCCATTCTGAAGCGCCATGCGGGCGCCGTATTTATTGAATGGCGTTAACCGGCGTTAGCCGACCGGCGCTGCCAGGTGTGCGCGAAAAAAAACGACGTACACCAGGCAGCGCCGGCGTAGGGAAAAATGGCGTTTGGGCGTCCCAAAATGGGGCAAGTCAGGCTGAGGCAAAAAAATCGTCTTAACCCGATTTGCGCCATTTTATTTGGGCGCCCAGACGCCATTAACATGACTCCTGCCTTAGCAAAGACAGGAGTCATGCCCCCTTGCCCAATGGCCATGCCCAGGTGACTTATGTCCCCTGGGCATGGTCATTGGGCATAGTGGCATGTAGGGGGGCACAAATCAGGCCCCCCTATGCCACCATTTTTTTTTTTTTAAATACTTACCACAACTTACCTTTTCTTCCCTGGGATAGGTCCCTCCATCCTTGGGTGTCCTCCTGGGGTGGGCAAGGGTGGCAGGGGGTGTCCCTGGGGGCAGGGGAGGGCACCTCTGGGCTCATTCTGAGCCCACAGGTCCCTTAACGCCTGCCCTGACCCAGGCGTTAAAAAGAGGCGCAAATGCGGGGTTTTTTGCCCCGCCCACTCCCGGGCGTCATTTTTGCCCGGGAGTATAAATACCACGCACATGCCTAGGAGTCATTTTTTAAGACGGGAACGCCTACCTTGCATCTCATTAACGCAAGGAAGGTGTTCACGCAAAAAAATGACGCTAACTCCATGAACTTTGGCGCTAGACGCGTCTAACGCCAAAGTATAAATATGGAGTTAGTTTTGCGTCGAATTTGCGTCGAAAAAAACGACGCAAATTCGGCGCAAACGGAGTATAAATATGCCCCCATGGTTCTATATTTCAATGTTAAGTTCAGAAAAAGCTCCTTTAGTAATTGTTGAAAAGACTCGATGATGCAGTGCCCCATTTTTTTAATCTACCGACCATGTGCCAATCTGTTCAGTGTTTTTATTTTGTTTCTTCACCAAAGGCGTTCTTCTGGACTAGTGTCATCTACTTTGCTCTTCTTCTATATGACAAAACAATGACCTCTCTCCTTAAACTTAAAAAAAAAAAAGCTATGTCCTTTTGAAAATCTCATTTTTTAAATTTCTTCTACTTGACTTGAAAAATTGCATGCTGTGACCTGACGCTGACAGATCAAGATTTGTAGAGAGGTTGGATTGCGATTTTATCTATGTTGCATTTTGAGGTCTGCATTATTGTTCACATCTTTTTCTAAGCTAAACAATAAAGATCTTATGGAATAGTTAGGATTCACAAAGGAATACACGTGAGCCATTTCGCAATATTCTTCATTAAAGTTAGTCTGAAGCTCGACTGCTTCTTGTGTACCCATACCCTATATGTCAAAATAGATTATTTCGTAAATTGGCCTATTTATTTCTCTGACTATGATGTTCCGGAAAGTTGGAGACTGTGGCCTTCATTATGAATGTCTCAGAACTTCCAATTCGGGCAGAAATTGCGTTTCACCGGACTCTTTGTGCATGTGTGATGTTCAGCTTTGGGTCAGCTTCCAAATATATGTGTGCCAGCACACAGCTCCATCTATACCAGGGGTTGGTTCTCTACTTTCTGCTCTTTTTCTTGTTGTTGAGCCTCAACCCACCTTCCTTAGCATTGCAAATCTGCTTCTTTCAAATCTGGAATGGCGTCTGGTCTAAGTCACCGGTATGTGGCTATGTTTGAGGATAATGCTGTGTAAGTTGCCTCTGGCAGGCCATTGGCTCTTTAGTTAACCTTACCTCAACGTGTGATATCAGGAATTCTGGGAGCAGTGTTACTAATCAGGAATTCTTAAGTATTCATAATGAGTGCTTGTGTGTTCTTTTTATGTTATGTTATCTGGTTTTATTGAGGCCAACTACCCGGAGGCCTCGTAGCGCTGACAGGGACATACCACCCAGAGACAAACAAGCCAGAGTCGAATCATGAGATATTAGAAAAGCCAGATTTTAAAAGCTTTCCGAAATTTTCACTCCTGACTGATAGACCGAATGTAGAGTGGAAGAGAATTCCAAAGTTTAGTTCCCTGATACCTCAACATGTTGCCGCCCCATCTCGCTTTCTTAACTCTAGGGAGAGCTACTAAGGCTTTGGAAGCCGATCTAAGGGCTGTAGGTGGCCGGTAGAAAGATGCCAGCGTTTTCAACTGGTGTGGGCCCCTGTTATGTAAGGCTTGGTGAATGCTACATAGGGATTTAAACTTCACTCACTGTTCTACCGGGAGCCAATGCAGAGTAACCAGCGCCCGCTTGGCAGATGTGCACCTAGGAATATTAAGCAGAATGCGAGCGGCCGCGTTCTGTACTGTCTGTAGTTTATTGACAACCTATTTGGGTGAACCTAAGAAAAGACTATTGCAGTAGTCGAGTCTGGCCAAAATTAGTGCTTGTACCGTCAGCCTTCTTGCCAAAGGCAGAAGTAAACCAAGTACCTTTTTTTAGGAGTCTTCGTAAACCAAAACAGGTTGCCGAGACCCTCCCGGCCTGATATTCTAGAGTCAGGTTAGTATCTAACCAAATTCCTAGCCTCTTAATATAGTCCATCGGTGGTGGCAGAGACTCCAAGGGGAGTACAGGCAGAAATGTATTAACAAGATTGGATTGGTTTCTCAGAATCACTATTTCTGTCTTTTCTCCATTCAGCTGGAGCCTACTATTAGTCATCCAGCTCGAGACTGCCTGTAAACATAACAGCAGTACTGAGCTATCTGACCCCTCCGTCGTAGAAAAGGATACCACCAGCTGCGTATCATCAGCATACGAAATCAGGGATAAACCAAAAGGCTCCACTAGGCATGCCAACGGGGCCATATATATATATTAACCACTTCTGTGCCTTGGACGAGGTCACCTCGTCCAAGGCTACAGTTCCCCTGTGCCTTGGACGAGGTCACCTCGTCCAAGGCACAGGGGAACTTGGGGGAGCGCTGGCGCGCCCCCCCCGGTCACCCCCCTCCCCCCCAAGGCGGGGATGGAAGGGGAAGACCTTCCCCTTCCACCCCCGAACCCCTCCACCCCCCCTATGACGTCAGCGCACGAGCGCGCGCTGATTTGTCACAGGGGCATCCCCCATCGTGCTGGAAGCTCTGCTTCCAGCGCGATTGAAAGAGAAATGCAAAGCATTTCTCTTTCAATCACTGGGGGAGGTCCGGAGGGGCTTCAAAGGGAAGGAAATGTATTTCCTTCCCTTTGAAGTCTCTCCCAGGGTTTCAAAAGCCGGATTGCTTGCAATCCGGCTTTTGAAACCCCACTAGACACCAGGGATTTTTATTTTTTATTTTACAAAGTGGCATAAGGGAGCGACCCCTTGGGCAAGGGTCGCTCCCAGGGGGGGGCATTTTTCAGGAATGCCTTTTCTGCCCCCCCTGGGGGCAGAAACCTCTAGGCACCAGGGATCATTTTTTTTTTTTGTTTTAGGTGGGGAGCGACCCCTTAGGCAAGGGTCGCTCCCCTAGGGGGCAAATTATAATTAGGCCGTTTCTGCTCACCTTGGGGGCAGATTGGCCTATTTTGATGAGGCAATTTCTGCCCCCCTTGGGGGCAGATTGGCAGATTGGCCGATTTTAGGTCAATCTGCCCCCAAGGGGGCAGAAACCACTAGGCACCGGGGATTTGTTTTTTGGTGCCAATGTCACGCAGGGGGAGCGACCTCGTAGGCAAGGGTCGCTCCCGGGGGGGGTGGGGGTTGGGGGGCAAATTTATTTTAGGCCATTTCTGCCCCCCCTGGGGGCAGAAAACTCTAGGCACCAGGGCAATTTTTTTTTTTGTTGTTTTTTTTTGTTTGTTTGTTTTTTTAGAGATGGGTAGCGACCCATCAGGCAAGGTTCGCTGCCCTGGGGGGCAAATTGTAGTTAGACCATTTCTGCCCCCCTTGGGGGCAGATTGGTCGACTTTAGGTCAATCTGCCCCCAAGGGGGCAGAAACCACTAGGCACCGGGGAATTGTTAATTGGCGCCAATGTCACACAGGGGGAGCGACCCCGTAGGCAAGGGTCGCTCCCGGGGTGGCGGGGGGGTGGGGTTTGGGGGGCGCAAATTTATTTTAGGCTGGGGCAGAAACCTCTAGCCGCCAGGGCAAATTTTTTTTTTGTGTTTTTTTTTTTGTTTATTTGTTTTTTTAGAAATGGGGAGCGACCCATCAGGCAAGGGTCGCTGCCCTGGGGGGCAAATTGTATTTAGACCATTTCTGCCCCCCTTGGGGGCAGATTGGTCGATTTTAGGTCAATCTGCCCCCAAGGGGGCAGAAACCACTAGGCAGCGGGGATTTGTTTTTTGGCGCCAATGTCACGCAGGGGGAGCGACCCCGTAGGCAAGAGTCGCTCCGGGGGGGTGAGGGTTGGGGGGGCAAATTTATTTTAGGCCATTTCTGCCCCCAGGGGGGGCAGAAACCACTAGGCACCGGGGATTTGTTTTTTGGCGCCAATGTCACGCAGGGGGAGCAACCCTGTAGGCAAGGGTCGCTCCATGGCAGGGGGGATTTGGGGGGGGTCAAATTTATTTTAGGGCATTTCTGCCCCCCCGGGGCCGGCTGAGCTAGAGGCCAAACTCCACAGGTAGGTACTTTGCAAAAAACACCTCTGTTTTCTGTGAAAAAATATGTTGTGTTCACGTTGTGTTTTGGGCCATTTCCTTTCGTGGGCGCTAGGCCTACACACAGAAGTGAGGAACCATTTTTATCGAGAGACTTAGGGGAACGCTGGGTGGAAGGAAATTTGTGGCTCCTCTCAGATTCCAGAACTTTCTGCCACCGAAATGAGAGGAAAAATTTTTTTTTCACCGAATTTTGATGTTTGCAAAGGATTCTGGGTAACAGAAACTGGTCAGAGCCCCGCAAGTCACCCCATCTTGGATTCCCCTGGGTTTCTAGTTTTCAAAAATGTGCTGGTTTGCTAGGTTTCCCCAGGTGCCGGCTGAGCTACAGGCCAAAATCCACAGGTAGGCACTGTTTTCTATGAAAAAATGTGATGTGTCCACGTTGTGTTTTGGGCCATTTCCTTTCGTGGGCGCTAGTCCTACCCACACAAGTGAGGTATCATTTTTATCGGGAGAGTTGGGGGAACGCTGGGTGGAAGGAAATTTGTGGCTCCTCTCAGATTCCAGAACTTTCTGCCACAGAAATGTGAGGAACATGTGTTTTTTTAGCAACATTTTGAGGTTTGCAAAGGATTCTGGGTAACAGAACCTGGTCCGAGCCCCACAAGTCACCCCATCTTGGATTCCCCTAGGTCTCTAGTTTTCAGAAATGCACAGGTTTGGTAGGTTTCTCAAGGTGCCGGCTGAGCTAGAGGCCAAAATCTACAGGTAGGCACTTTGCAAAAAACACCTCTGTTTTCTTTCAAAAATTTGGATGTGTCCACGTTGCGCTTTGGGGCGTTTCCTGTCGCGGGCGCTAGGCCTACCCACACAAGTGAGGTGTCATTTTTATCGGGAGACTTGAGGGAACGCTGGGTGGAAGGAAATTTGTGGCTCCTCTCAGATTCCAGAACTTTCGGCCACAGAAATGTGAGGAACATGTGTTTTTTTAGCCAAATTTTGAGGTTTGCAAAGGATTCTGGGTAACAGAACCTGGTCCGAGCCCCACAAGTCACCCCATCTTGGATTCCCCTAGGTCTCTAGTTTTCAGAAATGCACAGGTTTGGTAAGTTTCCCTAGGTGCCGGCTGAGCTAGAGGCCAAAATCTACAGGTAGGCACTTTGCAAAAAACACCTCTGTTTTCTTTCAAAATGTGGATGTGTCCACGTTGCACTTTGGGGCGTTTCCTGTCGCGGGCACTAGGCCTACCCACTTAAGTGAGGTATCATTTTTATCGGGAGAATTGTGGGAACGCTGGGTGGAAGGAAATTTGTGGCTCCTCTCAGATTCCAGAATTTTCTGCCACAGAAATATGAGGAACATGTGTTTTTTTAGCCAAATTTTGAGGTTTGCAAAGGATTCTGGGTAACAGAACCTGGTCCGAGCCCCACAAGTCACCCCATCTTGGATTCCCCTAGGTCTCTAGTTTTCAAAAATGCACAGGTTTGGTAGATTTCTCTAGGTGCCGGCTGAGCTAGAGGCCAAAATCTACAGGTAGGCACTTTGCAAAAAACACCTCTGTTTTCTTTCAAAAATTTGGATGTGTCCACTTTGCGCTTTGGGGCGTTTCCTGTCGCGAGCGCTAGGCCTACCCACACAAGTGAGGTGTCATTTTTATCGGGAGACTTGGGGGAACGCTGGGTGGAAGGAAATTTGTGGCTCCTCTCAGATTCCAGAACTTTCTGCCACAGAAATGTGAGGAACATGTGTTTTTTTAGCCAATATTTGAGGTTTGCAAAGGATTCTGGGTAACAGAACCTGGTCCGAGCCCCACAAGTCACCCCATCTTGGATTCCCCTAGGTCTCTAGTTTTCAGAAATGCACAGGTTTGGTAGGTTTCCCTAGGTGCCGGCTGAGCTAGAGGCCAAAATCTTCAGGTAGGCACTTTGCAAAAAACACCTCTGTTTTCTTTCAAAAATTTGGATGTGTCCACGTTGCACTTTGGAGCGTTTCCTGTCGCGGGCGCTAGGCCTACCCACTTAAGTGAGGTATCATTTTTATCGGGAGACTTGGGGGAACGCTGGGTGGAAGGAAATTTGTGGCTCCTCTCAGATTCCAGAACTTTCTGCCACAGAAATGTGAGGAACATGTGTTTTTTTAGCCAAATTTTGAGGTTTGCAAAGGATTCTGGGTAACAGAACCTGGTCCGAGCCCCACAAGTCACCCCATCTTGGATTCCCCTAGGTCTCTAGTTTTCAGAAATGCACAGGTTTGGTAGGTTTCCCTAGGTGCCGGCTGAGCTAGAGGTCAAAATCTACAGGTAGGCACTTTGCAAAAAACACCCCTGTTTTATTTCAAAAATTTTGATGTGTCCACGTTGCGCTTTGGGGCGTTTCCTGTCACGGGCGCTAGGCCTATCCACACAAGTGAGGTATCATTTTTATCGGGAGAGTTGGGGGAACGCTGGGTAGAATGAAATTTGTGGCTCTTCTCAGATTCCAGAACTTTCTGCCACAGAAATGTGAGGAACATGTGTTTTTTTAGCCAAACTTTGAGGCTTGCAAAGGATTCTGGGTAACAGAACCTGGTCCGAGCCCCACAAGTCACCCTATCTTGGATTCCCCTAGGTCTCTAGTTTTCAGAAATGCACAGGTTTGGTAGATTTCTCTAGGTGCCGGCTGAGCTAGAGGCCAAAATCTACAGGTAGGCACTTTGCAAAAAACACCTCTGTTTTCTTTCAAAAATTTGGATGTGTCCACTTTGCGCTTTGGGGCGTTTCCTGTCGCGAGCGCTAGGCCTACCCACACAAGTGAGGTGTCATTTTTATCGGGAGACTTGGGGGAACGCTGGGTGGAAGGAAATTTGTGGCTCCTCTCAGATTCCAGAACTTTCTGCCACAGAAATGTGAGGAACATGTGTTTTTTTAGCCAATATTTGAGGTTTGCAAAGGATTCTGGGTAACAGAACCTGGTCCGAGCCCCACAAGTCACCCCATCTTGGATTCCCCTAGGTCTCTAGTTTTCAGAAATGCACAGGTTTGGTAGGTTTCCCTAGGTGCCGGCTGAGCTAGAGGCCAAAATCTTCAGGTAGGCACTTTGCAAAAAACACCTCTGTTTTCTTTCAAAAATTTGGATGTGTCCACGTTGCACTTTGGAGCGTTTCCTGTCGCGGGCGCTAGGCCTACCCACTTAAGTGAGGTATCATTTTTATCGGGAGACTTGGGGGAACGCTGGGTGGAAGGAAATTTGTGGCTCCTCTCAGATTCCAGAACTTTCTGCCACAGAAATGTGAGGAACATGTGTTTTTTTAGCCAAATTTTGAGGTTTGCAAAGGATTCTGGGTAACAGAACCTGGTCCGAGCCCCACAAGTCACCCCATCTTGGATTCCCCTAGGTCTCTAGTTTTCAGAAATGCACAGGTTTGGTAGGTTTCCCTAGGTGCCGGCTGAGCTAGAGGTCAAAATCTACAGGTAGGCACTTTGCAAAAAACACCCCTGTTTTATTTCAAAAATTTTGATGTGTCCACGTTGCGCTTTGGGGCGTTTCCTGTCACGGGCGCTAGGCCTATCCACACAAGTGAGGTATCATTTTTATCGGGAGAGTTGGGGGAACGCTGGGTAGAATGAAATTTGTGGCTCTTCTCAGATTCCAGAACTTTCTGCCACAGAAATGTGAGGAACATGTGTTTTTTTAGCCAAACTTTGAGGCTTGCAAAGGATTCTGGGTAACAGAACCTGGTCCGAGCCCCACAAGTCACCCTATCTTGGATTCCCCTAGGTCTCTAGTTTTCAGAAATGCACAGGTTTGGTAGGTTTCCCTAGGTGCCGGCTGAGCTAGAGGCCAAAATCTTCAGGTAGGCACTTTGCAAAAAACACCTCTGTTTTCTTTCAAAAATTTGGATGTGTCCACGTTGCACTTTGGGGCGTTTCCTGTCGCGGGCGCTAGGCCTACCCACTTAAGTGAGGTATCATTTTTATCGGGAGACTTGGGGGAACGCTGGGTGGAAGGAAATTTGTGGCTCCTCTCAGATTCCAGAACTTTCTGCCACAGAAATGTGAGGAACATGTGTTTTTTTAGCCAAATTTTGAGGTTTGCAAAGGATTCTGGGTAACAGAACCTGGTCCGAGCCCCACAAGTCACCCCATCTTGGGTTCCCCTAGGTCTCTAGTTTTCAGAAATGCACAGGTTTGGTAGGTTTCCCTAGGTGCCGGCTGAGCTAGAGGTCAAAATCTACAGGTAGGCACTTTGCAAAAAACACCCCTGTTTTATTTCAAAAATTTTGATGTGTCCACGTTGCGCTTTGGGGCGTTTCCTGTCACGGGCGCTAGGCCTATCCACACAAGTGAGGTATCATTTTTATCGGGAGAGTTGGGGGAACGCTGGGTAGAATGAAATTTGTGGCTCTTCTCAGATTCCAGAACTTTCTGCCACAGAAATGTGAGGAACATGTGTTTTTTTTAGCCAAACTTTGAGGCTTGCAAAGGATTCTGGGTAACAGAACCTGGTCCGAGCCCCACAAGTCACCCTATCTTGGATTCCCCTAGGTCTCTAGTTTTCAGAAATGCACAGGTTTGGTAGGTTTCCCTAGGTGCCGGCTGAGCTAGAGGCCAAAATCTACAGGTAGGCACTTTGCAAAAAACACCTCTGTTTTCTTTCAAAAATTTGGATGTGTCCACGTTGCGCATTGGGGCGTTTCCTGTCGCGGGCGCTAGGCCTACCCACACAAGTGAGGTATCATTTTTATCAGGAGACTTGGGGAAACATAGATTAGTGAAACAAGTGTTATTGCCCCTTGTCTTTCTCTACATTTTTTCCTTCCAAATATATGAGAGTGTGTAAAAAAGACATCTATTTGAGAAATGCCCTGTAATTCACATGCTAGTATGGTCACCCCGGAATTCAGAGATGTGCAAATAACCACTCCTCCTCAACACCTTATCTTGTGCCCTTTTTGGAAAAACAAAGGTTTTCTTGATAGCTAATTTTTACTCTTTATATTTCAGAAAATGAATTGCTGTATACCCGGTATAGAATGAAAATGCACTGCAGGGTGCAGCTCATTTATTGGCTTTGGGTTCCTCGGGTTCTTGATGAACCTACAAGCCCTATATATCCCCGCAACCAGAGGAGTCCAGCAGACATAACCGTATATTGCTTTCGATAATCTGACATTGCAGGGAAAAGTTACAGAGTAAAACGTAGAGAAAAATTGATGTTTTTTTCACCTCAATTTCAATATTTTTCTTTTTCAGTTGTTATTTTCTGTAGGAAACCCTTATAGGATCTACACAAATGACCCCTTGCTGAATTCAGAATTTTGTCTACATTTCAGAAATGGTTAGGTTTCTGGGATCCAGCATTGGTTTCATGCCCATTTCTGTCACTGACTGGAAGGAGGCTGAACGCACAAAAAATTGCAAAAATGGGGTATGTCCCAGTAAAATGCCAAAATTGTGTTGAAAAATTG
Source organism: Pleurodeles waltl (assembly GCF_031143425.1). Classification (NCBI taxonomy): domain Eukaryota; kingdom Metazoa; phylum Chordata; class Amphibia; order Caudata; family Salamandridae; genus Pleurodeles; species Pleurodeles waltl. The sequence goes on along the minus strand of NC_090445.1, from coordinate 1,472,377,442 downwards.
GGTTTTCTGATTCAAGTCTGCATGTTCCTGAAAGCTGGGAAGCTGCTGAGTTTAGCACCGCAAACCCTTTGTTGATGCCATTTTCAGGGGAAAAACCACAAGCCTTCTTCTGCAGCCACTTTTTCCAATTTGTTTGAAAAAAACGAAATTTTCACTGTATTTTGGCTAATTTCTTGGCCTCCTTCAGGGGAACCCACAAAGTCTGGGTACCTCTAGAATCCCTACGATGTTGGAAAAAAAGGACGTAAATTTGGCTTGGTTAGCTTATGTGGACGAAAAGTTATGAGGGCCTAAGCGCGAACTGCCCCAAATAGACAAAAAAAGGCCTGGCACAGGAGGGGGAAAAGGCCTGGCAGCGAAGGGGTTAAAGAGAGTCGGGCTCAATGATGAGCCTTGTGGGACCCCACATTGCAGCTTATACTGTTCTGAGAGAAAGGAACGATCCAGAACCTGGAAGGTTCTGTTTTGAAGAAATTAGGTCATCCATCTAAGTGCTAAACCTTTAATTTCTGCTGTCCCCATTCTTTGGATTAAGAGGCCATGATCCACAGTGTCAAAGGCAGCACTTAAATCCAGCATTATAATTGCTGTCACCTGGCCACGATCCATACGTTTTCTGGCCTCTTCTGTGACCGCTATCATAGCCGATTCTGTACTGTGAGAAGGTCTAAAGCCCATCTGAGTGGGGTGAAGGGTGTTGTTCTCTTCCAAGAATGTAGAGATTTGGGAATTGCTGTGTTTGTCCAGAATTTTATCCATGACCGGGAGTAAGGATATGGGCCTGTAGTTCTTAAACTCGCTGGCATCTAAATTCGGTTTCTTCAACAGGGGCTTGACTACTGCATGATTCCATTGTTCAGGAACACAGAGTTACCGTAACAGGGGCACCCAGGGATAGTACATGCGGTGGAGCTGGAGGGGTTCCTGATTTAAGCTTTCAAAGGAGAGATAAAGTAAGTTCCTGTGAAATAAGGGAGAAGCAGGATAATATATTTGTGGTGTGAGGTATGGCCTGGTCTTGAAAACCATTCTCAACCTCTGGCAGATTTAGATAAATGGAGTCAATCTTCTGTAGGAAGAACCTAGCCAAATTATTGCTATGCTCTTCCGAAGATTCTGTGGGGTCTGGGGCTGTGGGAGAATGGAGTACTTCCTTCAGCACCATATTTATAACCCCTCTTAAAAATTCGAATGATTGTCTTTCATTTAAACGTTTCTGATGGCACACCCTTTGCAATGCTATACAATAACTAAAAACACTGAGCTAATTACTCCAAGTCAAAATCAACACTGTTTTTGACTATTCAGAACTGATGTAGTTTTCAACTATCATCACAGTGTATCTGTTGACTCGCAATGGCCAACATTATTTACAAAAATCTCAGCCAGGTACTTATTAACTTTAACTTATCCTTCAGTCCCAATTATGTGGCATCATTGGAGCCGGACATCAATTAATGGGCCTGATACACCGGGAGAAATCTCTATTTATTTCATAGTGAAAAAGGATACAGCTAAACCGCCACTGAGGACTTTAAAAAGTGTAAGTGTGCTGTTTATCTATGGCATTTATTTAAACAGTTTAGCAAGGCACTACAAACAGAGTGTGTGTGATCTGCTTCCTGCTGCTATTCGTGGTTTCTTGGTCCTGCCTTACATTACATAGTTGAGTAAACCCTATGTACATAACACCCAATTTATCTAAATCCCCAAGGCTCCTTTCCCAAGGAACCTCTTCATCTGTGCAATGCTATTGTACAAGGGTTCAGCATAATTTGTACACTCTAGTTTTATAGAATCCTCAGTTGGAAAGGTATCATAAATAAATGAAAAGACTAGTCACAATTTCACACAAACATTTAAGGGGCAGATGTTCCAAGCATTTTAATGGTTGCACATGATCTTAGCATTTGTGACTGTAAATTGCTTTTTCTTGTGTAGTAATCTCATGTTAGGAGTCAGAAAAGTTTCTCTGACTCCTAAAATGGGATTACAATGAACATATATGTGATATCTCTATGGGATGTGTTGAAGGCATCCCTTCCAAATTCTAAATCAGTATCTAATGTATCATTTTTATACGACTAAAAACTGGACTTTGTGAATGCAAATGAATGCTTGTTTAAGAGGAGGCAAGGGTTTAATGGACCACAAAACAAAAAAAATAAATGATTAAACGTTTCATTTTAATTGCAATCCTGCTTCCTTTAAAAAAAACTGCATTTAAAAAGAAAGATTTTGCTTTGTTAAAAAGCAATCAGATACAGGATGGTCTGCTGACTCGAGTGCCCCCCAGTTCCTGTCATGTCCTCCTACTGTGTCAGTCAAAATTTGTGACCTACCTCATTAATATGCATGAAGTAAGATGGATTCCAAGCCAATATGATTTAGATTTTTAAGAACAGACCCAATAGTAAATAGGTCATTTTAAAAAACCTTTACTGGTCACAAAGGTACGGGTCCAAAACTACAACCAGTATTTTGTGACATACTCCCCTTAGTGTGATGTAATCACTGAATCGCATTGCTTCATGTAACTACTATTTACCACTTCCGTCTTTCTCAGCACGGTTCAGTTACCTGCAGCCAACTTACCTATGTTGCCAAAATATCAGGAATCATGGCTTAAGTGCCACATTTTAATTACACAATAAGGCATTCTTGAACCCGATGGGGTTGTAGGTTTTTCTAACAGCATTAACTATCATTGTTTCTTCAATGATTGAATTTTTCTCTGTTTTTGTTTCATGAACCCAGAATTAGTCAATCTATTATCTTTGCAAGCCTGTCAGGGAGACAGACAGTAAGGTACTTAAGCAAGATAAAGAGATTGTTTCACTTAAAGAAATATAATCCATTATATCAGTTCCAGTGATAGTATCACTGGGGGTTACGCATTCATCATCTGCATCTCTGTAACAGAGATGCAGCCACAGCCCCCTATTTCAGAGCAGTGCTTTCTGCAGCTAATGCAATAACCTGATGAAATTCTGAATATAATCTATCTGCTTTAGTGTGGGAAAGTACCATCTTTCTTGGCATGTTACCCCCATTTTTACCTGTATGCCAGTATGTGTTTGCCTGTCTCACTGGGATCCTTCTGGTCAGAACCCCAGTGCTCATAGTTTATGGCCTAATGCGTGTGTCTGTATACTGCTTAACTGTGTCACTGAGGCTCTGCTAATCCGAACCTCAGTGCTTATGCTCTCTCTGCTTTTAAATTTGTCACTATAGGCTAGTGACTTCATTAACCAATTTCAACTGGCACATTGGACCCCCTTATAAGTCCCTAGTATATGGTACCTACGTACCCAGTGTAGGAAAGGACCATCTTGCCTGGCATGTTACCCCCATTTTTACTTGTGTGTCAGTTTGTTTTTGCCTGTCTCACTGGGATCCTGCTAGCCAGGACCCCAGTGCTCATAGTTGTGGCCTCAATGTGTGTTCCCTGTGTAGTGCCCAACTGTGTCACTGAGCTCTGCTAATCAGAACCTCAGTGCATATGCTCTCTCTGCCTTTAAAATTGTCACTGAAGGCTAGTGACCATTTTCGCCAATTCTAATTAGCACACTGGAAAACTCTTGTAATTCGCTAGCACATGGTACCTAGGTACCCAGGGTATTGGGGTCCCAGGAGATCCCTATGGGCTGCAGCATTTCTTTTGCCACCCATAGGGAGCTCAGAACAATATTACACAGGACTGCCACTGCAGCCTGAGTGAAATAGCGTCCACGTTATTTCACAGCCATTTTGCACTGCACTTAAGTAACTTATAAGTCACCTATATGTCTAACCCTCACTTGGTGAAGGTTAGGTGCAAAGTTACTAGGTGTGAGGGCACCCTGGCACTAGCCAAGGTGCCCCCATATAGTTCAGGGCAATTTCCCAGACTTTGTAAGTGCGGGGACATCATTACACGAGTGCACTACATATAGGTCAATACCTATATGTAGCTTCACAATGGTAAATCCGAATATGGCCATGTAACATGTCTAAGATCATGGAATTGTCCCCCCATACCAAATCTGGTATTGGGGTGCCAATCCCATGCGTCCCCGGGGCTCCAGCATGGACCCCGGGTCCTGCCAAACCAGATCTCCTGGGTTTTCACTGCAGCTACCACTGCTGCCAACCCACAGACAGGCTTCTGCCCTCCTGGGGTCTGGGCAGCCCAGTCCCAGGAAGGCAGAACAAAGGATGTCCTCTGAGAGGGGGTGTTACACCCTCTCCCTTTGGAAATAGGTGTTAAGGGCCTGAGAGGAGTAGCCTCTCCTGGCCTCTGAGAATGCTCAGATGGTGCCCTCCTACATAAACCAGTCTACACTGGTTCAGGGATTCCCCCAGCCCCTGCTCTGGCATGAAACTGGACAAAGGAAAGGGGAGTGACCACTTCCCTGTCCATCACCACCCCAGGGGTGGTGCCCAGAGCTCCTCCAGTGTGTCCCAGACCTCTGCCATCTTGAATGCAGAGGTGTGAGGGCACAATGGAGGCCTCAGAGTGGCCAGTGCCAGCAGGTGACGTCAGAGACCCCTCCTGATAGGTGCTTACCTGGCTAAGAGGCCAATCCTCCTCTGAGGGCTATTTAGGGTCTCTCCTGTGGGCTTCTCTTCGGATAACGAATGCAAGAGCTCACCAGAGTTCCTCTGCATCTCCCTCTTCGACTTCTGCCAAGGATCGAACGCTGACTGCTCCAGGACACCTGCAAAACTGCAACAAAGTCGCAAGAAGATTACCACCGACATTGTAGCGCCTAATCCTGCCGGCTTTCTCAACTGTTTCCTGGTGGTGCATGCTCTGGGGGCTGTCTGCCTTCACCCTGCACTGGAAGCCAAGAAGAAATCTCTTGTGGGTCAACAGAATCTTCCCTCTCCTACTGCAGGCACCAAACTTCTGCTTCACCAGTCTTCTGGGTCCCCTCTCATCGTGACGAGCGTGGTCCCTGGAACACAGGAGCTGGATCGAAGTGACCCCAACAGTCCAGTGGTCAATCTGTCCAAATATGCTGGAGGTAAGTCCTTGCCTACCCACAGCAGACTGTAATCCTGTGTACTGCATGAACTGCAGCTGCTAGGGCTTCTGTGCACTTTTACAAGGAATTCTTTGTGCACAGCACAGACAAGCTCCCCAGCACTCCGTCCTGCATTGCTCAACTCGCTGAGTTGACCACCGGCTTCGTGGGACCCTTCTTTGTAGTGTTGAGATGACCGTCATTCTCAGTTTTCTTGAACCCGTGTTCAAGTACTTCTGCGGGTGTTGTCTGCTTCTGTGTGGGCTCTCTATGTTGCTGGGCGCCCATTCTGTCACCTCTTCCAAGTGACAACCTCCTGGTCCTTCCTGGGCCTGGGCAGCACCCATTTTCTTCAACCACGACCTTTGCAGCTAGCAAGGCTTGTTTGTGGTCTTTCTGCGTGGAATCAACTCTGCATCCTCCAGCACGCAGTGGGACAGCTTATGTGCAAAGGAGAAGTTCCTGGCATCTTCCGTTGTTGCAGAATCTTCAGCTTCTTCCACCAGGAGGCAGCCATTTTGCACCTTCATCTGGGGTTTAGTGGGATCCTGCACCCCCTGGACACTTTCGTGACTCTTGGACTTGGTCCCCTCCCTTTGCAGGTCCTCAGGTCCAGGAATCCGTCTTCAGTGCTTTGCAGTCAGTTGCTGTCTTTGCAGAATCTCCTATCACGACTTTAGTGCGTTTCTGGGGAAGTAGGGTCACTTTACTCCTACTTTCAGGGTCTTGGGGTGGGGTATCTTGGACACCCTTAGTGTTTTCTTACACTCCCAGCGACCCTCTACACACTACACTAGGCCTGGGGTCCCTAAGTGGTTCGCATTCCACTTTCTTAGTATATGGTTTTTGTTGCCCCTAGGCCTATTGCATCCTACTGTTATCTACAGTGTTTGCACTACTTTTCTAACTGTTCACTTACCTGATTTTGGTTTGTGTGTATATTTTGTGTATTTTACTTACCTCCTAAGAGAGTATATCCTCTGAGATATTTTTGGCACATTGTCACTAAATTAAAGTACTGTTATTTTTAGAAACTCCGAGCATTGTGATTTTTGTGATATAGTGCTATATGACATAAATGGTATTGAAGGAGCTTTGCATTTCTCCTAGTTCAGCCTAAGCTGACCTGCTATAGCTACCTCTATCAGCCTAAGCTGCTAGAACACTACAAATCTAGGAATAAGGGATAACTGGACCCACTATAAGCCAGGCCAGCCTCCTACTTTGCTGGTGCAGCGGTGGGATAAGTACTTGTAACTGCTTTACCACTTTGTCATTGGTGCTTTTCATAAGAAAAACAAATTCCAACAACTTAAAAATATACACAGTTAACATAAACAGTTTAACTCTCTTTTCTTTAAAAGTTCTAAAAACATTTTTCTCTCTGTCCTAAATCCTTTCTAACAACTATGTCTGCAGTAGAACTTACTCCCACAGTTGTCCAGGCAACCTATGGTAGTTTAAACTTTAAAAGTTTGAGGGTCACTGCATAGAAAGAGGTTTAAGCATTGGTAAGAACCCTACCAAAGAACGTCTCCCTAGCATTCTCCTAGAAAGTGACCAGAACCAGTCTGGCCCATCCCAGGATCAGGAGGTAGAGCAGGGGGGTATCCAGCAAGAACCAGGGAGGGCCCTGAGGACTCTGGGGAGGGTTCATCCAAAGACCTGTCAGCTAACAGGCCATCTAGTGAAGCTGGTAGTGGGAGGGGGTCACACACTAGTAGGGCACCTTTCACTCCAAAAGGCCAGGTAACTAGAGTCCAGCCAGTTAGAGACAGGTTCACTTCTACCAATTCCCACATCTCCTCTGTGTCTCAGAATTCCCATGCTTCCCACCCTGAGGATAACAACCTAGAGAGGGAACTCAGAAAGCTGAGGTTGGAAGAGGCCAGTCTGAAGCTGAAACAGCAGCAGTTGGCCTTAGACAGGGAATCTCTAGATGTAGAGAGGGAAAGACAGAGGTTGGGGTTAGTTCCCCATGGTGACAGCAGCAGTGTCCTTGATAGTAATCCTGTAAGTACAAGATTCCAGAAACCTGCATGAGATAGTCCCCCCTTACAAGAAGGGGGATGACATTAACAAGTGGTTTGCTGCACTTGAGGGGGCCTGTATAGTACAGTTGGTCCCTCAAAGGCAGTGGGCTGCTATCTTGTGGCTATCTTTCACTGGTAAGGGTAGGGCTAGGCTCCTTACTGTCAGAGAAAGTGATGCTAATAACTACAAAGTTTTGAAGGATGCACTCTTAGATGGATTTGACTTAACCACTGAACAATACAGGATAAAGTGCAGGGATACCAGAAAAGAGTCCTTTCAAGACTGGACAGACTTTGTAGACTGTTCAGTGAAGTACTTGGAGGGATGGTTACATGGCAGTAGGGTGACTGACTATGAAAGCCTGTATAATCTAATCCTGAGAGAGCATATTTTGAATAACTGTGTGTCTGACTTGTTGCATCAGTACTTGGTAGACTCAGATGATCTGACCTCTCCCCAAGAATTGGGAAAGAAGGCAGACAAATGGGTCAGAACAAGAGTGAACAGAAACGTTCATACAGGTGGTGACAAGGATGGCAAGAAGAAGGATGGTAAGTCTTCTGACAAGGGTGAGGACAAACATAAAAACCATTCTGAGTCTTCATCAGGCCCACAAAAATCCTCTGGGGGTTGTGGGTCCAAATCCTCTTCCAACAATCAAAAGAAGCCATGGTGTTATTTATGTAAAAGTAAAGGCCATTGGGTAAGTGATTCCACCTGTCCAAAGAAAAACACCAAGGCTCCCAATACCACAACACCAACTGCGTCCTCTAGTGCCCCTAGTAATAGCAGTGGTGGTGAGAAGTCTACTATAAATAGCCAATCAAAAGGTGTAGCTGGCCTCACCATTGGTAAGGTAGTTGAGGTTGGTCTTGTTAGGGAGACCACAGAGGCGACTTTAGTCTCTGATGGTGGTATTGACTTTGCCACCCTGGTTGCTTGTCCCCTTAATATGGGTAAGTACAAGCAACTTCCCCTAATTAATGGTGTTGAGGTTGAGGCCTTCAGGGATACAGGAGCCAGTGTCACTATGGTGATTGAGAAAATGGTTCACCCTGATCAACACCTACTTGGTCAGCAGTACCCAGTTACTGATCCTCATACCAACACTCTTAGCAACCCCATGGCTGTTCTGAATCTCAACTGGGGGGGGGGGGTTACTGGTCCAAAGAAAGATATGGTAGCCACTGGCCTTAGTACTGCTTACTAGGCAATTGTTGGAAGGTAGCCTCTTTCTAGCCTTGTCACCCCCACTTTTGGCCTGTTTGTGAGTATATGTGAGGCTGTTTTTACTGTCTCACTGGGACCCTGCTAGTCAGGGTCCAGTGCTCATAGTGAAATCCCTATGTTGTCAGTGTGTTTGATATGTGTCACTGGGATCCTGCTAGCCAGGACCACAGTGCTCATAAGTTTGTGGCCTATATGTGTTCCCTGTGGGGTGCCTAACTGTATTACTGAGGCTCTGCTAATCAGAACTTCAGTGTTTATGCTCTCTCTGCTTTTAAAATTGTCACTGCAGGCTAGTGACTAATTTTACCAATTCTTATTGGCACACGGGAACACCCTCATAATTCCCTAGTATATGGTACCTAGGTACCCAGGGTATTGGGGTTCCAGGAGATGTCTATGGGCTGCAGCATTTCTTTTGCCACCCATAGGGAGCTCAGACAATTCTTACACAGGACTACCACTGCAGCCTGAGTGAAATAACATCCACGTTATTTCACAGCCATTTTACACTGCACTTAAGTAACTTATAAGTCACCTATATGTCTAACCCTCACTTAGTGAAGGTTAGGTGCAAAGTTACTTAGTGAGAGGACACCCTGGCACTAGCAAAGGTGACCCCATATTGTTCAAGGCAAATTCCCCGGACTTTGTGAGTACGGGGACACCATTACACGAGTGCACTGCGGATAGGTCAATACCAATATGTAGCGTCACAATGGTAACTCCGAACATGGCCAAGTAACATGTCTAGGATCATGGAATTGTCACCCCAATACCATTCTGATATTGAGGGGACAATTCCATGCATCCCCGGGGCTCCAGCATAGAGCCCGGGTACTGCCAAACTAAGTCTCTGGGGTTTTCTCTGCAGCTACCGCTGCTGCCAATTCTCAGACAGGTTTCTGCTCCCCTGGGGCCTGGGCAGCCCAGTCCCAGGAAGGCTGATCAAAGGATTTCCTCTGAGAGAGGGTGTTACACCCTCTCCCTTTGGAAATAGGTGTGAAGGGCCTGAGAGGAGTAGCCTCTCCTGGCCTCTGGAAATGCTTTGAAGGGCACAGATGGTGCCCTCCTTGCATAAGCCAGTCTACACCGGTTCAGGGATCCCCCCAGCCCTGCTCTGGCGTGAAACTGGACAAGGGAAAGGGGAGTAACCACTCCCCTGACTAGCACCTCCCAAGGGGAGGTGCCCAGAGCTCGTCCAGTGTGTCCCAGAACTCTGCCATCTTGCATGCAGAGGTGTGAGGGCACAATGGAGATCTCTGAGTGGCCAGTGCCAGCAGGTGATGTCAGAGACCCCTCCTGATAGGTGCTTACCTTTCTCTGTAGCCAATCCTCCTCTGAGGGTTATTTAGGGTCTCTCCTGTGGGTTTCTCACCAGATAACGAATGCAAGAGCTCACCAGAGTTCCTCTGCACTTCCCTCTTCGAATTCTGCAAGGATCGACCGCTGACTGCTCCAGGACGCCTGCAAAACTGCAACAAAGTAGCAAGAAGACTACCAGCAACATTGTAGCGCCTCATCCTGTCGGCTTTCTCAACTGTTTCCTGGTGGTGCATGCTCTGAGGGCTGTCTGCCTTCACCCTGCACTGGAAGCCAAGAAGAAATCTCCCTTGGGTCGATGGAATCTTCCCCCTGCCAACGCAGGCACCAAACGTCTGCATCACCGGTCCTCTGGGTCTCCTCTCATCTTGACGAGCGTGGTCCCTGGAACACAGGAGCTGGATCCAAGTGTCCCCAACAGTACAGTGGCCCTTCTGTCCAAATTTGGTGGAGGTAAGTCCTTGCCTCCCCACGCCAAACAGTAATTCTGTGTGCTGCGTGAACTGCAGCTGCTCGGGTTTCTGTGCACTTTTGCAAGACTTCCTTTGTGCACAGCCTAGCCCAGGTCCCCAAAACTCTGTCCTGCATTGCCCAACTCGCTGAGTTGGACTCCGACTTCGTGGGACCCTCTTTTGTTGTGCTGAGTGGACCGTTGTGCTCAGATCTTCTGAACGCCTGTTCAGGTGCTTCTGCGGGTGCTGCCTGCTTCTGCATGGGCTCTCCGTATTGCTGAGCACCCCCTCTGTCTCCTTCTCCAAGGGGCGACCTCCTGGTCCTTCCTGGGCCCTGGCAGCACCCACAATTTTCAACCGTGACTCTTGTAGCTAGCAAAGCCTGTTTGCGGTCCTTCTGCGTGGAAACAGCTCTGCATCCTCCAGCACACTGTGGGACATCTTCTGACCAAAGGAGAAGTTCATGGCACCTTTCGTTGTTGCAGAATCTTCGGCTTCTTCCACCTGGAGGCAGCCATTTTGCACCTTCATCTGGGGTTTAGTGGGCTCCTGCAACCCCTGGACACTTGCGTGACTCTTGGAATTGGTCCCCTTCCTTTGCAGGTCCGCAGATCCAGGAATCTGTCTTCAGTGCTTTGCAGTCAGTTGTTGCCTTTGCAGAATCACCTATCTCGACTTTACTGTCTTTCTGGGGAACTAGGGTAACATTACTCCTACTTTTCAGGGTCTTGGGGTGGGGTATTTTGGACACCCTTAGTGTTTTCTTACTCTCCCAGTGACCCTCTACACACTACACTAGGCCTGGGGTCCATTCGTGGTTCGCATTCCACTTGTGGAGTATATGGTTTGTGTTGCCCCTAGGCCTATTGTCTCCTATTGCATTGTGTTTTCTTATGATATAGTGCTAAGTGATATAAGTGGTATAGTAGGAGCTTTGCATGTCTCCTAGTTCAGCCTAAGCTGCTCTGCTATAGCTACCTCGATCAGCCTAAGCTGCTAGAACACTACTAATCTACTAATAAGGGATAACCGGACCTGGCACAAGGTGTAAGTATCACAAGGTACCCACTATAAGCCAGGCCAGCCTCTTACAGCAATGCTTTGGAGACATCAGCTTGGGCTGAAGTGGAGTTGGAGGCTCATGCAGCAATGCTGGACATTCCAGGGTATATCTTTGCTCTCACAGGGGCTCTGGCCAGAAGCAAAGAGGGCAGGGAAGCTTGGATCCTGGAACAATCGACCAAGTGCTCCCAAAAGCTAGGGGTAAATCCTTGCCCACTATCCCTTCCTCTCCATAAGATTCCCCTTTTGAGGAAGATGAATCCTCTCCCTGTGCAGAACCTACACCAGATGAGGGGGCAGCAGACACCGCTGAGCTTTTGGGTGCAGGAGGGCCCGCTAGGGATGAGCTGAGTGTGGAACAGCAGACCTGTCCCACACTAGAGGGTTTAAAATAGCAAGCTGTCAAACAGCAGAATTGGGATATCACTGAAAGCCATAAGGTCTATTGGGAGGGTAACCTCCTTTATACTGAGTCAAGGGACCCTAAACCTGGAGCTGCCAGAAGATTGGTCATGCCTTTGCAGTATAGGGAGTTTCTTCAGCACATGATATTCCTTTGGCTGGGCAGTTAGGCCAGAGCAAAACTTGGGACAGACTTGTTCCATTGTTTCACTGGCCTCACATGTCTGAGGACACTAAAGAGTTTTGTCACTCCTGTGTGACCTGCCAAGCCAGTGGGAAGACTGGTGGCGCAACAAAGGCCCCCTTAATTCCACTCCCAGTGGTTGGGGTGACCTTTGAAAGGGTAGGGGTTGACATTGTTGGCCCCCTTGACCCTACAACAGCTTCAGGCAATAGATTTCTCCAGGTGGTAGTGGACCATGCCACTGGGTACCCTGAAGCAATCCTCTTAAGGACCACTACAGCTCCTGCAGTGGCAAAGACACTCCTGTGAATCTTTTCCAGAGTGGGCTTCCCTAAGGAAGTGGTGTCAGACAGAGGTAGTAACTTCATGTTTGTATACCTCAAAGCAATGTGGAAGGAGTGTGGTGTAACATACAAATTCACTACTCCTTATCATCCACAAACAAATGGTCTGGTTGAGAGGTTTAATAAAACTCTCAAAGGTATGATAATGGGACTCCCTGAAAAACTCAGAAGGAGATGGGGTGTCCTGTTACCTTGTCTCCTTTTTGCTTACAGGGAGGTACCCCAAACAGGAGTGAGCTTTAGCCCCTCTGAACTCCTCTTTTGGCACCCTGTGAGAGGTCCCCTTTCACTTGTTAAGGAGGGTTGGGAACAGCTTTTAAAAGCTCCCAAACAGGACATTGTGGATTATGTACTTGGCCTAAGATCAATAATGGCTGAATACATGAAAAAGGCCAGTAAAAACCTTCAGGCCAGCCATGAGCTGCAAAAGCAATGGTATGACCAGAAGGCTGTCCTGACCCAGTACCACCCAGGACAGAAGGTGTGGGTATTGGAGCCTGTGGCCCCAATAGCACTCCAGGACAAATGGAGTGGACCCTATCTAATTGTTGAGAAAAAGGGTGAGGTTACCTACTTGGTAGACCTGGGCACTGCCAGGAGTCACCTTATGGTGCTCCATGTCAACCGCCTGAAACCCTATTATGACAGGGCTGATCTCACCCTGCTCATGGCAACTGATGAGGGACAGGAAGAAGAGAGTGACCCCCTCCCTGATCTCTTCTCCAACATTGAAGCTGATGGCTTAGTGGAAGGAGTGGTTATTGCAGACTGCCTTACTGCTGAGCAGAAGGAAGACTGCAAAAATCTCCTAGGTCAGTTTTCTGAACTCTTCTCACTCACACCTGGTACAACTAGTTGGTGTGAACATACAATTGACACTGGAGACAGTTTACCTGTCAAAAGTAAAATTTACAGGCAACGTGACCATGTCAGAGATTGCATAAAAACAGAAGTTCAGAAAATGTTAGACCTTGGAGTTATTGATCCTTCTGATAGCCCCTGGCCCAGCCCAATGGTGCTTGTCCCCAAACCACATAGTAACCATGGAAAGAGAGAAATGTGGTTTTGTGTGGACTATAGGGGTGTCAATACAGTAACCAAAACTGATGCTCACCCTATACCCAGGGCAGATGAGCTAATAGATACACTTGCATCTGCCAAGTATCTAAGCACCTTTGATTTGACTGCAGGGTATTGGTAGAGGATGCTAAACCTAAAACTGCATTTTCTACCATAGGAGGGAATTATCAATTCACAGTTATTGTCAGCGAGACCAGATCCTCTGGGTTTGTGCCTGTTCCCAATATGTCCACCTCTTGGCAGCTCCAAACTCTACTAGCTATCATAGCACAGGGTTAAAGAATGTCCAAGCGGGTGATGGGGTTTAGGTTGGGAACCGCAGGGTAGGAGACCTGTGGAAGCAAGAGTTAAAAACACAATAGCAAGGTCATTCACATTAATCTTCTTGAACTTTGTTTTAATTCTTTACGCTCTAATAACACGAGAGATCAAGAACTTTTCAATAACATGACCTTTTTATACTCATATGCTATGAACATTGAACTCTCTCAAGTTAATAGCAATTACATCACAACAAGAGTCAATGAGTAAATTTGTTCCCAAAGAATTAACTGCTATCGGATTCATGAATGATACTGTAGAATAGGCAAACTGACTAAACTTGTTTTGTCTAGAAAGATCACACTCTGTTTGATCAAAGTTTCAAGATTCAATTGCCCAGAAATTGTTGTGCACCTTATTGCCAGACTGCGCATCAAGACTCAAGTACCTGGAAAGATCGCATGCTCTGCTGATCTGAACTGCAAGGGTTAATTGCCAAGAATGAATCGCGCACACTGTTACCGATTCAACCATCAAGATTCAAATGCCTCAAAATGATCACGCACTCTGCCGATCCGTACTGCAAGGGTTAATTGCCAAGAATGAATCACGCACACTGTTGCCGATTCAACCATCAAGATTCAAATGCCTCGAAATGATCGCACACTCTGCCGATCCGAACTGCAACGGTTAATTGCCAAGAATTAATCGCGCACACTGTTGCCGATTCAACCATCAAGATTTAAATGCCTCAAAATGATCGGGCACTCTGCCGATCCAAACTGCAAGGGTTAAGTGCCAAGAATGAATCGCGCACACTTTTGCCGATTCAACCATCAAGATTCAAATGCCTCAAAATGATCGCGAACCTTGCTGAACCAAACTGCAAGGGTTAGGTGCCAAGAATAAGTCACGCACACTGTAAATCACAAGATAATGAGGACAGGGCCAGGAAATGTCCAAGTAGGCCTCCAGAACAGGAGCCCAGGAAAATGCTGCTGCTCTGCACCGAGACCGCTGAATAGTGAGCACGTGGAGCTGGGCTGGTATCCTTAAATAGACCCAAGCCCCGCCCACATGCCACACCCAGCCAGGCTGCAGGAAAGGCTTGAAAATGAACAATACATTACAAACAGCATTAATGACATTTCAAGATAAATACCTGCAATGCAAAAAGTTAATATGCAATATCAACACACAATGCATGAATTATTACATTGCATACGGTTGGTCATTTTGCATTATGTTGCATGTAGAGTGCGCACTGTCCTGGTGTTGACATTTATGCCCTTTGGTTTGAAAAATGCACCTGCCACTTTTCAGAGACTGGTGAATACAGTCCTCCAAGGTTTGGAAGCTTTCAGTGCAGTATACTTAAATGATATTGATGTCTTTAGCTCCACCTGGGATGATCACCTGGTCCACCTCTGGAAAGTTTTGGAGGCCCTTCAAAAGGCAGGCCTAACTATCAAGGCTTCAAAGTGCCAGATAGGGCAGGGGAAAGTGGTTTATCTGGGTCACCTGGTAGGTGGAGAACAGGTTTAACCACTACAGGGGAAAATTCAGACCATCATGGACTGGGCTCCCCCTGCTACTCAGACCCAGGTCAGAGCCTTCTTAGGTCTCAATGGGTATTACAGGTGGTTCATGAAGAACTTTGTATCATTGTTTCCCCTCTTAATGACCTCACCAGTAAGAAAATGCCTAAAAAGGAATTGTGGACAGCTAGCTGTCAGAAAGCTTTTGAGGAGCTTAAGCAAGCAATGTGCTCTGCACCTGCCCTGAAGAGCCCAAGCTACTCCAAAAAATGCATTGCCCAAACAGATGCTTCTGAATTAGTGGTATGGGCTGTACTATCACAACTTAACTCAGAGGGCCAGGATCAACCTGTTGCTATTATCAGCAGGAGGTTGACCCCTAGAGAAAAATGTTGGTCTGCCATAGAGAGTGAGGCCTTTGCTGTGGTCTGGGCCCTGAAGAAGCTGAGACCATACTTGTTTGCGACTAACTTCATAGTTCAGACATACCACAAACCTCTATTATGGCTTAAACAAATGAAAGGTGAAAATCCTAAATTGTTGAGGTGGTCCATTTCCCTACAGGGTATGGACTTTACAGTGGAACATAGACCTTGGGACTCTCCAGATACTTCCACTTAGACATTGAAGACTCATCTTGGTGAGGGTAGCCTTATTGTCCCTTGTTTGGGGGGGGAGTTGTGTGGGAAAGTACCATCTTCCTTGGCATGTTACTCCCATTTTTACCTGTATGTGAGTATGCTTTTGCCTGTCTCACTGGGATCCTGCTGGTCAGGACCCCTGTGCTCATTGTTTATGGCCTAATGTGTGTGTTTGTATAGTGCTTAACTGTGTCACTGAGGCTCTGCTAATCAGAACCTCTGTGCTTATGCTCTCCCTGCTTTTAAATGTGTCAATATAGGCTAGTGACTTCAATTACCAATTTCAATTGGCACACTGGACCCCTCTTATAAGTCCCTAGTATATGGTACCTAGGTACCCAGGGCATTGGGGTTCCTGTAGTATTTCTTTTGCCACCCATAAGGAGCTCAGACAAACCCCTTCATAGGACTACCACTGCAGCCTGCGTCAAAGAACGCATACGCTGTTTCATAGCCATTTTCACTTTACTTAAGTAACTTATAAGTCACCTATATGTCTAACCTTTACTTGCTGAAGGTTAGGTGCAAAGTTACTAAGTGTGAGGGCACCCTTGCACTAGCAACGGTGCCCCCACATAGTTCATGGCCATTTCCCGGAAATCTGTGAGTGCGGGGACGCCATTACACGTGTGCACTACATATAGGTCTATACCCATATGTAGCTTCACAATGGTAACTCTGAATATGGCCATGTAAGGTGTCTAAGATCATGGAAATCATGGAATTGCCACCCCATTCCAAATGTGGTATTGGGGAGCTAATTTCATGCATCCTGGGGGCTCCACCATGGACCCCCAGTACTGCCAAACCAGCTCTCTGAAGCTTGCACTGCAGCTACAGCTGCTGCCACCTCACAGACAGGGTTCTGTCCTCCTGGGGTCTGAGCAGCTCAGCCCGAGGAAGGCAGAACAAAGCATTTCCTTTTAGAGCATGGTGTTACACCCCCTCCCTTTGGAAATAGGTGTTACAGGATGGGGAGGGGTAGCCTCCCCCAGCCTCTGGAAATGGTTTGAAGGGCACAGATGGTGCCCACCTTCCATAGCCCAGTCTACACCGGTTCAGGGACCCCTTGTCCCCTGCTCTGCAATGAAACTGGACAAAGGAAAGGGGAGTGACCACTCCCCTGTCCATCACCACCCTAGGGGTGGTGCCCAGAGCTCCTCCAGTGGTCCAAAACTTCAGCAATCTTGCTTTGCAAGGTGTGGGGGCACTCTGAAGGGCTCTGAGTGGCCAGTGCCAGCAGGTGACGTCAAGGACCCCTCCTGATAGGTCCTTACCTGATAATCAATCAATCAATCAATCACAATATTTATAAAGCGCGCTACGTACCCGTAAGGGTTTCAAGGCGCTGTGTGGGGGGGGCGGTTGCTGCTATTGGTCGAAGAGCCAGGTCCTGAGGAGTCTCCTGAAGGTGAGAAGGTCCTGGGTCTGTCGTAAGGGGGTCGGGAGGGAGTTCCAGGTTTTGGCGGCGAGGTAGGAAAAGGATCTGCCGCCGGATGTCTTGCGTTGGAAGTGGGGAACGATGGCGAGGGAGAGGCTGGCAGAGTGGAGTTGGCGGGAGGGGACGTAGAAGTTGAGTCTGTTTTTCAGGTAGGTGGGTCTGGCGTTGTAGAGTGCCTTGTGAGCGTGGGTGAGGAGCTTGAAGGTGATCCTCTTGTCCATGGGGAGCCAGTGGAGGTCCTTCAGGTGGTGGGAGATGTAGCATCGGCGGTGTACGTCGAGGACCAGTCGGGCGGAGGCGTTTTGGATGCGTTGGAGTCGTCGGATGTCTTTTGCTGGGATGCCTGTGTAGAGTGCATTGCCGTAGTCTAGTCTGCTGCTGACGAGGGCCTGAGTCACCGTTTTTCTGGTTTCCGTTGGGATCCATTTGTAGATTCTACGGAGCATGCGGAGGGTGTTGTGGCAGGAGGAGGAAACTGCATTGACCTGTTTGGACATGGTGAGGGCGGAGTCGAGGACGAAACCGAGGTTGCGTGCGTGGTTGGTTGGCGTTGGAGGGGGTCCCAGCACGGTGGGCCACTAGGAGTCGTCCCAGGCCAAGGGGGTGCGTCTGAGGATGAGGACCTCCGTCTTGTCGGAGTTCAATTTTAGGCGGCTGTTTCTCATCCACTCAGCGATGGACTTCAATCCCTCGTGGAGGTTGGCTTTGGCGGTGTGTGGGTCTTTAGTGAGGGAGAGGATGAGCTGGGTGTCGTCGGCGTAGGAGAGAATGGTGAGGTTGTGCTGACGGGCCAGTTGTGCGAGGGGGGCCATGTAGACGTTGAACAGCGTTGGGCTCAGAGAGGAGCCTTGGGGTACGCCGCAGATGATGTTGGTGGCTTCGGAGCGGAAGGGTGAGAGTCGGACTCTCTGGGTTCTGCCGGAAAGGAATGAGGAGGTCCATTTGAGGGATTTTCCTTGTATTCCGGCTTCGTGGAGGCGTCTTAGTAGGGTGCGGTGGCAGACCGTGTCGAAGGCAGCGGAAAGATCCAGGAGGATGAGGGCAGAAGTTTCGCCGTTGTCCATTTGTAGTCTGATGTCATCTGTGGCGGCGAGGAGCGCAGTCTAGGTGCTGTGGTTGCCTCTGAAACCGGACTGGGAGGGGTCCAGGATGGAGTTGTCCTCGATGTGGTGGGTGAGCTGAGCGTTGACGATCTTCTCGATGACCTTCGCCAGGAAGGGGAGGAGGGAGATCGGGCAGAAGTTTTTGAGGTCGTTGTGGTCAGCCTTGGGTTTCTTGAGGAGGGCGTGGATTTAGGCGTGCTTCCAGCTGTCCGGGAAAGTCGCAGTTTCGAAGGATGAGTTGATGACCTTTCGAAGTTGGGGGGCCATGGTAGAGTCGGCTTTGTTGTAGATGTGGTGTGGGCAAGGGTCTGAAGGAAATCCTGAGTGGATGGAGTTCATGGTCTTGCAAGTTTCGGCGTCGTCTACATGGGTCCAGGCGGTAAGGCGGTTGGCGTCGGCAGAGTTATCGGGGGTGGGGTCAGGCGGAGGCGTGGTGTTAAAGCTGTTGTGGATGTCGGCGATCTTCTGGAAGAAGAAGGTGGACAGGGTGTCGCAGAGTTCTTGGGATGGTGGGATGTCGTTGACGTTGGCGCTGGGGAGCTCTTTCACGATGCAGAAGAGTTCTTTGCTGTCGTGCGCGTTGTTGTTTAGGCGTTCTGTGAAGTGGGAACGTTTGGCGAGTCGGATTAGTTGGTGGTGCTTGCGGGTGGCTTCCTTGTGGGTTGCCAGGCTGTCCGGTGTGCGTTCGAGGAGCCATTTCTCCTTTAGTTTCTGGCAGGTGCGTTTGGAGGTGATGAGTTCGTCGGTGAACCAGGCTGCTTTTTTCTTTTCTTGGTTGGCGGTGGGCCTCTTGAGTGGTGCAAGGGTGTTAGCGCAGTCGAGGATTCACCATTGTAGGTTGATGGCGGCGGTGTCCGGGTCGGTAGGGTCGGTAGGCGGGTCCTGGACGAGGGTGCTGGTCAGTTGGTCTTCGGTGACTTTGCTCCAGCGTCTGTGAGGAGGTAGTGGGTTGCGGTGGTGTTCGGTGTGTTTCTTGAATGTGAAGTGGACGCAGTGGTGGTCGGTCCAGTGGAGTTCGGTGGTGTGGCTGAAGGAGACGTGGATGCTTGCGGAGAAGAGGAGATCGAGCGTGTGGCCGGCGATGTGGGTGGGTGTGTTGACCAGTTGTCTGAGTCCGAGGTTGGCGAGGTTGGCGGTCAGCAATGTGGTGTTGGCGTCGTTGTTGTTCTCCAGGTGGAAATTGAGGTCTCCAAGGAGGATGTAGTCCTTAGAGGCGAGGGCGTGGGTGCTCGTGAGGTCGGCAATGGTGTCGCTGAAGGGGGCTCGTGGTCCTGGTGGTCGGTAGATGAGTGTTCCCTTGAGGGTGGTGTTGGGGTCAGTGTGGATCCGGAAGTGTAGGAGTTCAGCTGTCTTGAGGGTGTCATCCGTGTGGGTGTGGATTTTGAGGGTGGATTTGTGGGCGATGGCTATTCCTCCTCTGATTCAGTTGGTGCGATCTCTTCTGGTGATCTTGTAGCCATCAGGGATGGCTATGGCGATGTCGGGGGCTGAGGAGTCGTTCCACCAGGTTTCGGTCAGGAAAGCTACGTCTGGGGCGGTGGAGTCGAGTAGGTCCCAGAGCTCGATGGCGTGCTTTCGTGCGGAGCGTGTGTTGAGGAGTATGCAGTGGAGGTGGTTTGTGTTGGTTCTTGCAGGGTTCCTTGTTCTGTTGCAGGTGAAGTTGCAGGCGAGGCAGGAGAAGGGACCTTTGGTGAGCTTCGGGGTGGCCTGGAAGCAGGCTGTGGAGGGGCCGGGGTTGAGGGCGAGAAGTTCGCTGGCTGAGTAGCGACGTCTGGAGGTGTGGGGGGCAGGCGGACCAGGGGGGTGGTGCTGGGTGCGGTCCAGGCACGGACGGGCGCAGACGGGCTTGCCTCTGGCTCGCCAGCGGCGCGGACGCGCAGCGCCAGCCATTAAGAAGGGAGGGGGGAGGGAGGAGCAGCTGGGAGGCGGGAGGTAGCTAATCCCCCTCTCAGGGCTAGTTATGATCTCTCCTGTGGATTCTCTTCAGATTCTACTAGCAGGTTTCCAGTAGGAATCCTCTGCAACTACAACTTCATCCTCTGACATCGGATCAACCGCAGCCTGCTCCAGGAACCGCTGTAACAACAACAAAGTATCCACAAGGGTTTTCTTCTGCAACTTCAGCTCCAGCCAGCATCTGCAACAGTTTCCACGGTGTGCACACTCTGAGGACTCCCTGTCTTCACCCTGCACCAGAAGGACCGAAGAAATCTCCCGTGGGGTGAAGGAGTCACTCCCCTGCTCACACAGGAACCTACTGAGTCGACGACCGGTTCTCTTGGACTCCTCTCCTGGTGACAAGCATGCTTCTTGGAGCACAGACGGTGGACCCCATCAACACAGACTATGCTGAGGTCCGGCTGTCACAATTTGTAGGAGGTAAGACCTTGCCTTCCCCCAGAATGACAGTAACCCTGTGCTCCACATCTTCTTCACCTCCTGAGGCCTCTGTGCACTATTTACAAAATTCCTTCATGCACTGCCTGGCCCACGTCCCCAGCACTCTATCCTGCAACGCTCATCTCGCTGAGCTGATCTCCAGCAGCATGGGACCTTCTTTTGTAATGCTGCACCAACCGCATTTTGCGCTTCCTTTGTCCCCATGTCCTGCAACACCCGTGGGTGCTATCTGGTGCTCTGAGGGCTGTCTGAAGTGCTGAGAGCCCCCTCTTCCTCCTCACACAGAGTTGAGACCTCCAGGTCCTTCCTGGGTCCAGATAGCACCTAGTTGACACAAAACACGACTTTGCCAGAACCAAGACTTGTTGGAGGAATCCAGCGCCAAACCTTGCCTGCATCCAACTTCACGATGTAGGACATCCTTTGTATCATGCAGGAAGTCACCGGCATCTTCCTAGGGTGCATTTCTACAGTCTTCCTCCAACCAGGGACTCTTCTTTTGCACCCTCTTCTGGGTTGGCAGGGGCTCTTGTCCTTCCTCGAACTTCTTTCGACTTCTGGACTTGGTCCCCTTCTTTTGCAGGGCTTCAGGTCCAGGAATCCACTGTTTGTTGTTTGCAGACTTGGATTGTTCTTGCAATAATCCCAATCACAAGGTGTAGTGTGTCCTAAGGAAACTTGCAGTACTTTACTCCTGCATTTCTGGGCTCTGGGGTGGGCTAATTTACTTACCTTTACTGTATTCTTACTCGCCCAGTGATTCTGCATTCACTACACTTGTCTAGGGAGGAATTTGTGATTCGTATTCCACTTTCTTAGTATATGGTTTGTGTTGCCCCTAGACCAATTTTCTCCCATTGCATTCTATAACATTTCCTATTCTTTGCACTATCCTATATCTAATTACTTACCTTATTTTGGTGTCTAGTTTATATATTGTGTATAATACTTACCTCCAGAAGGAGTATTGCGTCTAAGATATTTTTGGTACTGTGTCACCCAAATAAACTACCTTTATTTTTGGTAACACTGAGTATGTCTTTACTTATGTAGAAGTACTCTGTAACTATAAGTATTACTTCATGAGCTTTGCATGTCTCCTAGTTCAGCCTAAACTGCTCTGCTACAGCTACCTCTATCAGCCTAAGATGCTAGAACACTACTACATTTCATTAATAAGTGATAACTGGACCTGGTATAGGGTAAAAGTACCCAAGGTACCCACTACAATCCAAGCCAGCCTCCTACATTTAAACAGCACAAAGTCCTAAAATCAGGCTCACAGCCTTGCTACTTGTCAGCGCCCAATTCGTATTATTACTACTGGACTTCAGTGGTGCTGTCTGTCAAAAGCTGACCTGCTTTCAAAGAGAAAAAAGAAAGCATGGATGAGTTCTGCGACTCACGCAAGAACTATTGAAGCAGGCATAACTTAGGAGGCTGTCAAGGGAACCAACTGATCACCCAGCTGGTAGAGGCGTCTTGGAGTAAGGAACAGTGGCAGCTTTGGTTATGGAGTGTTGTGTGGCTCCCTCCTTAGAGCAGGCAGGAAGCGTCAAGTGGGTTACGCTGGAACACTAGCAACTCTCCTGGGAACCAGACCAGACTGGACTGTTAGAGCAAGTAGCAGTCCCGTCGCAACACAAGAGGCTACTCTTTCACTTTTATCCTGTTTGCCAAAGTATTTCATAGAGCCAAGGAATTGGAGCAAAGGCATTAGTGCCCTTAATAGTTGAAATCATTACAAGAGAAGAGCATAACAGTATTCTTTTTAATATCATTATTTATTATACTTCCAGTCATTTACTTCCAGTCATTTTCTTCAGAGCTGTGTTTTAATTCTATGCACAATTGATGTTTTCATCTATCCATAACAGTAGCTTTAAAAGAAAACCTTTCTTCCAGAAATAATTTAATTTGTAATCACTTCACAGCAGTTACATTTTGCTGCCTTTTTGTCACACGAAATTGTATGCCTTGGGCCTTACGTTCTTATCTTATTTACAGACATGCACTTGTAAAGGGCCCATTTGTTAGAAGCTCAGCAGTGAATAAAATGGCAGAAGTCTGACTGGATAACACCACTTCTCTCGCAGCAATAGCAAGAGACAGGAGGTGAACGTGGCTTTGATTCAGTTTTTTAATTTCACGACTACATGGAGGAATTCACGCAAGCATCTGTGGGAATTGTAATGGGAAAGGAGATGGGGACAACAAAGCAGCGCCTTTGGACTAAAATCTGGCTTCCTCAAGAACTAAAAACATTGCATATAACACTTGCTGTTTTTCACTTCAAACAGGCAACATAAAAGTTGCATTTTCATGGTCAAAAATTCAAGGCAGCTTTCAACATCCATCTGCTGCTTAAGACGTGCTATTTCGGTAAATGTGCTTTCACAAGCTGCAAAGCTAGGATTTGATCACAGCTAAGAACGTTCTTTTTGATTTCAAGAAACACTTTCCTTACATTTTCACACCCAGAACTGGGTTAACCAATGGATTACAGCTCTTTTATTACCCGTTTGCATTCTTTCTGTACATATTTACTGACCTGTAATATTTGTGTAATCTTTAATGTGCTAAAATGGAGTGGTTTTACATGATTTCCATGTCATATTTTCATAGATGTGTAGAGTAGTCATGCCAGAGATAAAAATAAAATCACAGGGCACTAGAGGAAGAGTATAGCCTACATTTGAATATGAGAGAAACATGCCAAAACAAGTGTTTTCAGTTATTATCACTCAAGAGAATTTTCATATATTAACATTATTAATTACCAAAACAGTGAAGTAATTTTTTCTGTTTTTGCAATTGCATGAAACAGAATGTAAATGCAATTGTGAATTGCATCTTAATCACTAACCATTACCATTCGTCTTTTTGTGAACCCTCTTATTTTCACCGTCTTCCGTTCATAAGACAATAAAAAAAAATCAGATCCATTAAATAAAAAAAAAAAAAACTTACACGAACCTACCATGCATGACAAGACGTACGCACAACCCCATTTTCAAGAATCAATTTACAGATTTCACGAAATTTTGTTATGCATTCGAATTATTAAGCAAAATACAAATTCGGCCTTTGGTGCTACATTTTAACACTAAATATGCCGTCATATCCATTTTGGATAGTAGGGTACATTTCGTGGTAAAACAAACAGCAAAAAACAGAAGCACTGCAAACCGGAGCTGCTCACCCTCTGGTCCCTCTTGCTGTCCGCGTGCACACAAGGTACATTTTGCCGCAAACCATGGGAAATTAGGCAGCGTGGAGTAATAGTGTAATTCCGTTAATTTCACATAACAAACATAATGCAAAATTACCTCAATTTGGTGAGATTACAACAGTGTAACAGAAATTTCCCTTGTCCTTGGAAATACCTAGGCATTCTACAGCCCTCCACTCAGGAAGCGCTACCATAAGCCATCAGAACCAACCAATTTATTTCCACTAACAAAATTCCTTCAGTTGTGAGCATCCATGATGGTGTGTCTCTTTGAAGGTAAGCAATAAGTATTTCCTCACACTCTATACAAAAAAACTCCTATTAATCTGTATAAAAGTGCTAAAGCTGCATGCTAGTGCCTACAGATTCCTTTAAAAATTACTGGCCATTAAGGCCCTCATTACAACCCTGGCGGTCAGTGATAAAGTGGTGGTAATACCACCAACAGGCTGGCGGTAAATACCGCCAAATTATGACCATGGCAGAAAGAGCTCAGACAGACAGCCATCCCACCACACCGACCGCCAGGGCGGAATCAACAGGTAACACAGCGGTAGCCAATTACAGTCAGGCGGAAGTCAATGTTCCACCCACCATATTAAGACACATCAATCCACCACCTTTTCCGGGGCAGTATCAACGACATCAAAAGCCTGTCGGAAACACTGCACAGAAGGGAAGCGGCTCAACTGTGGAGACTCAGGGAAGAACCACGCCACCATGAGCCTGAACTGCAGATATTCCCAATGCTGTTCTACATCCTGCTCCACCATGAACACCAACAACAGCGAAGACGACCACGGTGAGTACAGCTGCCTAGCACACAGGGGAGCAGGGAGGAAGAAGAGAGTGACACACACACACGCACAACACACACCACACACACCATACACACAGATACAGTAATAAAACATTTACACCCTGTACTCCTCAGGAAAAATGAAAGGACAACACAACTAGATAAAAGTGAGTGTAATAAGATAAATAAAGTAATAATACGTGCATCGAATCTAAAAGTATATACATATTTACAAATCAAGGGACACTGCCAAGTCCTCAATGTTCGTGGGCCACAGGGCCACATCACAAAGTCCAAGGCCCCACTTGACTCCTGCAACAACATGTAGAGAACACTGCAGGGGCATCAGTTCAATAACAGGCAGGCACCTCAGGGGGACGGGGAACTGGGGACACCTCAGCCGGAAGATGGAACAACATCACTGGTCCTGGAGGGGGCAACATGCCCTGTGCGCTGTCCTGGGGAGTGCAAGGACACAGTCTCTCAAGTGGGTGACTTGCCCAGATGCTCTGAAGGGGGGGCAACATGCCCTGTGCTTGGTCCTAGGGAGTTCAAGGACATAGGGGGTCATTCCGACCCCGGCGGGCGGCGGAAGCCGCCCGCCTGGCGGGAACGGCCAGAAGACCGTACCGCGGTCAAATGACCGCGGCGGTCATTCTGACTTTCCCGCTGGGCCGGCGGGCGACCGCCAGAAGGCCACCCACCGGCCCAGCGGGAAAGCCCCTTCAACAATGAAGCCGGCTCCGAATGGAGCCGGCGGAGTTGAAGGGGTGCGACGGGTGCAGTGGCACCCGTCGCGATTTTCAGTGTCTGCTAGGCAGACAGTGAAAATCATTATGGTGACTGTTAGGGGGCCCCTGCACTGCCCATGCCTGTGGCATGGCAGTGCGGCGGCCCCCAAGGGCCCCACGACACCCGTTCCTGGCGGTTTTTACTGCCAGGACCAGGATGGCAGGAAGGGGGTCGGAATCCCCATGGCGGTGCTGCGAGCAGCGCCGCCATGGAGGATTCTTTGGGGCAGGGGTAAACCGGCGGGAAACCGCCGGTTGCCCTTTTCTGACCGCGGCTTTACCGCTGCGGTCAGAATTGCCCATGAAGCACCGCCAGCCTGTTGGCGGTGCTTCCGCGGCACTCTGCCCTGGCGGTTTTCAACTGCCAGGGTCAGAATGACCGCCATAGTCTCTCAAGTGGGTGACTTGCCCACATGCTCTGGAGGGGGCAACATGCCCTGTGCTTGGTCCTGGGGAGTGCAAGGCCACAGTCTCTCGAGTGGGTGACTTACCCACATACTCTGGAGGGGGCAACATGCCCTGTGCGCTGTCCTGGGGAGTGCAAGGCCACAGTCTCTCCGGTGGATGGCTTCTCCACTGGTTCTGGAGGGGGCATCGTGCCCTGTGATCTTCATCTTTGGGAGAATGGGGTGAGTGGATGGCATCTCCACTGGTCCTGGTGGGGGCATCGTGCCCTGTTATCTTCATCTTGGGGAGGGTGGGGTGAGTGGATGGCTTCTCCACTGGTTCTGGAAGGAGCATCGTGCCCTGTGATCTTCATCCTGGGGAGGATGGGCTGAGTGGGTAGCTTCGTGTCCTGTGATGCAGGTCTTGAGGAGTGCAAGGTCTCTCAGCTGGGTTTCAATCCCACAGGATTTGCAGGGGCAGCCCGCACAACAGCCCATGGACTCAGGACTACACACTGTCCGCCAGCGGTGACGGCTGTTCAGCGGTGTTGATGGTGATGTTGCCACTGGTGCTGCTGGTGGTGGTTGTGGGGAGAAGCTCCTGCCCATCCCCTGAAGCCTCAAACAGCTGCCCACTGCTGGTGCTGGTGCTGCTGGTGGTGGTTGTGGTGGGAAACTCTTGCCCATCCCCTACAGCCTTGGACGGCTGGCCACTGGTGCTGCTGCTGCTGGTGGTCATGGAGGTTGTGGGGGAAGCTCCTGCCCATCCCCTGCAGCCACGGCTGTACCACCATGATTGGTGGTGGCGGCTCTGACTGAGTCCCAGCACCAGGCCCCTTGTCCTTTCTGCCTGCAGGTGCAAGCCTCTTGCCCTTCCTGGCAGCAGCTGGTGATGGCTCCTTGCTCCTCTTGGCAGCAGCTGGGGATGGCTCTTTGCTCCTCCTGGCAAAAGCTGGGGATGGCTCCTTGCTCCTCTTGACAGCAGCGGGGGTGGCACCTTTATCTTCATGGTAGCAGCTGGGGGTGGCACCTTTACCTTCACGGTAGCAGCTGGGGGTGGCACCTTGACCTTCCTGGCAGCACTTGGGGCAGGCATTCTTTCCATGTGGCTGCCCGGTGCCTGTGATCCCTTTCCACCACGAGTTTCTGGGGACACTACTGGGCCCGTGGACTGGGTGGCTGAGGTGCTTGCCTGGGTTTTGCACACCCTGGCCAGACGTGAAGGACGGGGTAGGGAAGAGGTTAATGGTGGAGAGGAAAAGCTGCTTAGGGACATTGGGGCGGGAAGAGGGAGAAGGTCTGGGAGTGGAGGAAGAGGGAGTGTTTGTAGGAGGTGTCTGTCTGCTGTGTTTGGGTGCAGGTGCATGGGCTGGATGCTGTTGTGAGGTGGATGGCTGTTGGGTGTCTGAGTGCTTGTGTTTGTGTACTTTGGGAGGAGGGTACACAGACACAGTGGGTGAGGACACAGGTGATGTTTGCATGGCTGTTGGGATGGGGACTGCAAGTGAGGTGTGATGGTAATGGAGGCAGTGGATGAGGATCTAGTGAATGCAGGTGTGAGTGTCAACGCAACTGGGAGGGAGGTGGGGAGGAGGAGGAGGGGGGCACAGTGGAGGCAGTGGAGGTTGGTATGTCTGCATCTGGATGGTGTTTGTGTGAGTGCCAGTGGGATGATGTGTGGTGCCTGTGTTTTCCTGTGCCATTCTTGTGTGTTGTCTTGTGTGCATGCTTGCCTGCCTGTGTGTTTGGGATAGGTTGGGGTTGAGGGGAATGGGATTGGGTAGAGGAGGCGGGAGGGTGGAAACAGGGACAATGGCTGCCATCAGAGAGGAGGCCAGAACCTGAATTGATCTCTGTTGGGCTGCCAAGCCAGTGTGAATGCCCTCCAGAAATGCAATGGACTGTTGCAGTTGGGCTGCCAGCCCCTGGATGGCATTCACAATGGTTTACTGCCCAACACAGATGGATCGCAGGAGGTCAATAGCCTCATCACTCAGGGCAGCAGGGCTAACTGGGGCAGGGCCTGAGGTGCCTGGGGCGAAGGAGATGCCCACCCTCCTGGGTGAGTGGGCACGGGCAACTCAATGAGGGGCTGCTAGGAGGGCAGTGCTGGCACGGGGTGGAGGCTGTACTTGTAGCTGGGATGGACACAGAGGTGTCCGCCACCACCAGGGAGCTTCCATCGGAGGAGGTATCAGTGTCTGAACTGTCCCCTCCAGTCTCCGCCATGGTGCTCCCATCGCCCTCCGTCCCACTGGTGCCCTCAGCATCAGGGGACTCTGCCTACTGGGTCCTGTGGGATGCAGCTCCCTCCGTCGCCAGTGCCTTTGCTCCACCGACAGATGAGGCTAATGCACATAAGGAAGGATGACCATACAAAACGGGGGGAGAGACAAAGGATACACTTGTTTAATGGCTGCACCAACACCACTGTTGGTGTACACAGCACCCTCACACACAGGGAACAGCCCTATGCACTATGCGATGCACTACCAGTAACAATGCTAGTCACCAGAGCATCGGGAGTGACACGTACCGCATAATGCAGCATACCCGGGACCCACACACCCCTGCCCAGTAGTGGATGCCTACTAGCTAGGTTGGAGAAATACCACATCAGAACCCTGCACAACATTAGACCTACACTGCAATGTCAGCCCTGGCCTAGGGGCACCCACAGGCACACTTCCCCCACCCGGATACCACCCCACTAGGCGTAATGATGGGTACTGTACTCACCCCCTTGTTGCTGCTATGATGCCCCCAAATGCCCATCCAGCTCAGGATAGGCCACTGCCAGTATGCGGGCCATCAGGGGGGTCAGAGTTCGACGGGCACTCCTTCCTCATTGGGAGGCCATCCCCAGCTGGGCCTATGCCATCTTCCGTGCTCAGCGTCTCAGGTCTTCCCACTGCTTCTGACAGTGGGTGCTCCGCCTGCCATAGATCCCCAGGGTCTGCACGTCCTTGGCGACATGCAAAGCTCCTACTATACCACTTATACTACTTAGCACTATATCATAAGAAAACACAATACTCAGAGTTACTAAAAATAAAGGTACTTTATTTTAGTGACAATATGCAAAAAGTATCTCAGAGGATATACTCCCTTAGGAGGTAAGTAATATACACAAAATATACACACAAACCAAAATCAGGCAAGTAAACAGTTAGAAAAATAGTGCAAACACAGTAGGGCACAATATAATGCAATAAGAGACAATAGGCCAGGAACTTCTCCTTTGGTCAGAAGATGTCCCACGGCGTGCTGGAGGATGCAGAGTTGTTTCCACGCAGAAAGACTGCAAACAAGCCTTGCTAGCTGCAAGAGTCACAGTTGAACGTAGTGGATGCTCCCAGGGCCCAGGAAGGACCAGGAGGTCACCCCTTGGAGGAGGAGACAGCGGGGGTGCTCATCAACAGAGAGAGCCCATGCAGAAGCAGGCAGCACCCGCAGAAGCACCTGAAGACCCATTCAGAAGATCTGAGCACGACGGTTGACTCAGCACAACAAAAGAGGGTCCCACGAAGTCAGAGTCCAGTTCAGTGAGTTGGGCAATGCAGGACGGAGTGCTGGGGACCTGGGATAGGCTGTGCATAAAGGAAGTATTGCAAAAGTGCACAGAAGCCAGAGCAGCTGCAGTTCACGTAGTATACAGGATTACTGTCTGGCGTGGGGAGGTAAGGACTTACCTCCACCAAATTTGGACAGAAGGACCACTAGACTGTCGGGGGCACTTGGATCCAGCTCCTGTGTTCCAGGAACCATGCTCGTCAAGATGAGAGGGGACCCAGAGGACAGTTGATGCAGAAGTTTGGTGCCTGCGTTGGCAGGGGGAAGATTCCGTCGACCCACTGGAGATTTCTTCTTGGCTTCCAGTGCAGGGTGAAGGCAGACTGCCCTCAGAGCATGCACCACCAGGAAACAGTTGAGAAAGCCGGCAGAATGAGGTGCTACAATGTTGCTGGTAGTCTTCTCCCCTTGGGAGGTGCTGGTCAAGGGAGTGGTCACTCCCATTTCCTTTGTCCAGTTTCACGCCAGAGCAGGGCTTGGGGGATCCCTGAACCGGTGTAGACTGGCTTATGCAAGGAGGGCACCATCTGTGCCCTTCAAAGCATTTCCAGAGGCCAGGAGAGGCTACTCCTCTCAGCCCTTAACACCTATTTCCAAAGGGAGAGGATGTAACACCCTCACTCAGAGGAGATCCTTTGTTCTGCCTTCCTGGGACTGGGCTGCCCAGGCCCGAGGGGGGCAGAAACCTGTCTGAGGGTTGGCAGCAGCGGTAGCTGCAGAGAAAACCCTGGAGAGTTAGTTTGGCAGTACCCAGGCTCTATGCTGTAGCCCCGGGGATGCATGGAATTGTCCCCCAATACCAGAATGGTATTGGCGTGACAATTCCATGATCCTAGACGTGTTACATGGCCATGTTCGGTGTTACCATTGTTACGCTACATATAGGTATTGACCTATATGTAGTGCATGCGTGTAATGGTGTCCCCACACTCACAAAGTCCGGGGAAATTGCCCTGAACAATTTGGGGGCACCTTGGCTAGTGCCAGGGTGCCCTCACACTAAGTAACTTTGCACCTAACCTTCACTAAGTGAAGGTTAGACATATAGGTGACTTATAAGTTACTTAAGTGCAGTGTAAAATGGCTGTGAAATAATGGACATTATTTCACTCAGGCTGCAGTGGCAGTCCTGTGTAAGAATTGTCTGCGCTCCCTATGGGTGGCAAAAGAAATGCTGCAGCCCATAGGGATCTTCTGGAACCCCAATACCCTTGGTACTTAGGTACCATATACTAGGGAATTATAAGGGTGTTCCAGTGTGCCAATCAGAATTGGTCAAATTCGTCACTAGCCTGCAGTGACAATTTTAAAAGCAGAGAGAGCATAAACACTGAGGTTCTGGTTAGCAAAGCCTCAGTGATACAGTTAAGCATCACACAGGGAACACATACAGGGCACACTTTATGAGCACTGGGGTCCTGGCTAGCAGGATCCCAGTGACTCAGGCAAAAACAAACATACGTACAAGTAAAAATGGGGGTAACATGCCAGGCAAGATGGTACTTTCCTACACCACTGTACCCCATAGTGCCCTGACCGCCTATCTCAACTGCGCACATCAGTGGAATTACCTCGCTTCCACCTGTCCCTCCATACAGGACAGGCGGACCCCATTTCGGTGGGGGGGGTAGACCATTGATCATAACTGCGTCACAGATAACAATTGTACATTCAAGACATATGCCACTAATACATTAAAAAATCACATCATGCATTGAACTGTAGTGGCTACAATGTACAGATTAGGATCGGCTCATCACTCTTTTGCCCCATAGATTGCAACCGGTCCGGATGAATTGGTGGACTTGGCAACAATGGAGGGCAGGCACATTATCCTCACCTACAGACTTGACAGAGCCACAATCACAGAGCTGTGTGCCCAATTGGAACCTGACCTGATATATGCTATCCATCACACCACTGGGATCCCCCCTCTAGTGCAACTGCTATCAGTGCTCCATTTCTTGGCAACTGGTTCTTTCCAAGTGACAGTGGGCTTGGCAGCAGGAATGTCACAGCCTATGTTCTGAATAGCGCTGACCAGAGTATTGTCTGCCCTGATTAAACACATGTGCAGCTACATTGTTTTCCCCCTAGTGGAGGATTTGGCCACAGTGAAGGCTGGCTTCTACACAACGGGACATAACCTTAACATAATTGGGGCAATTGATGGAACACATCCTGCATTTATTCCCCCCCGGCAAAATGAACAGGTCTTCAGAAATCGAAAAAGTTTTCATTCGATGAATGTGCAGATGGTGTGCTTGGCGGACCAGTACATTTCCCATGTCAATGTACGTATCCAAGCTTGGTGCATTATGCCTTTATCTTGAGCAATAGCAATATCCCAAATGTGATGGCCCAACTACAGAGGCACAGAGTGTGGCTAATAGGTGAGCCCTGGTTCCCCAACCATTGTATGTTGGTGTATGGGTATGGTGTGGGCCAAATGGCATAGTGTGTGGCTAACAGTTGTCCCTCGATATTTGCAGGTGACTCTGGTTACCCCAACCTCTCATGGCTACTGACCCCTGTGAGGAATGCCAGTACAAGGGCAGAGGAACGTTACAATTAGGCACATGCTTTGAGCAGGTAGGTCGCTTCCTCACTCCCTCGCTGCTGCCAGCTGCCTTTTCTTGTGCTTGTTCCTGTTTTTGGTTTCCCCGTGTATTTTTGGATCCCTGCCAGGAGCCGCTGCATCCCTGCGCCCCCCCCTCCCTCCTCAAGTTCTTGCCTCGCCTATGGTTCCCGCTGCAACCCAGCTGCCCCGCCCCGCCCTGCTATTGGTTCTTCTACCCCCTCCTCCCAGCTGTCACTCCCTCCCACCTTCCCTCTTATGCCGGCCGCAGCGCGGTGAGGACAGCGACTTCTGACCCTGCTTTAAGCAGGTAGGTCGCTTCCTCGCTCCCTCGCTGCTGCCAGCTGCCTTTTCTTGTGCTTGTTCCTGTTTTTGGTTTCCTCGTGTATTTTTGGGATCCCTGCCTGTAGCTGCTGCGTCCCTGCGGCCCCGCCCCCTCCCTTCTCGAGTTCTTGCCTCCCTGTGGTTCCTGCCTGGATCCCGGCTGCCCGCCCCTGCCCTGCTATTGGTTCGTCTACCCCCTCCTCCCAGCTGCCACTCCCTCCCACCTCCCCTCTAATGCCGGCCGCAGTGCGGACGCGCCACTGGCGTGCTGCTGGCATGCCAAAGGCATGCCTGTCTGCGCCCGTCCGCGCCAAGACCGCACCCAGCGCCAGACCCCCTGGCCAACACGCCCCCCCATGCCACCATTCACCATTACACCGCCGACGAACTCCACGTCCTAAACCCAGGAAGCTCCTCTATCTGCTTCCAGTCCACACCAATGCGCACCAGATGACCCTTCTCCTGCAAAGCCTGCAACTTCACCTGCAACCTAACCCCCGAACACCATATCAAAACAACAGACAAGCCCCTAAGATGCATCCTGCTGAACACCCACTCCGTCCACAAACATGCAATTGAACTCTGGGACTTACTGACCACACACTCGCCCGACATCGCATTCCTCACCGAAACCTGGATGAACCCTGCCTCGGGAACCAGACATAGCCATAGCTATACCAGAAAACTACAAGATCACAAGAAGAGACCGCAACAACAAATCAGGAGGAGGAATCGCCATAGTCCACAAAACCACCACAAGAGTCTCCACCAACTCCGACAACATCATCAAGTCCGCCGAGCACCTCCACTTCACAATCCAATTCAACGCCAACAACACACTAAGAGGAACACTGGTCTACAGACCCCTTGGCCCTAGACCACAGTTCTGCGATGACATCGCCGACACCATTAGCTCCCAAACCCTCGCCTCAATGGACTACATCCTCCTCGGCGACCTGAACTTCCACCTGGAGAATAACAATGATACCAACACCACCAACATAATCGACAACCTCGCCAACCTCGGCCTCAAGCAACTCGTCACTTCGCCGACCAACTCCGCAGGCCACACACTCGATCCCATCTTCTCAGCCAGCAACCACGTCTCCTTCAGCCACACCACCGAACTCTACTGGACAGACCACCAATGCATCCACTTCTCCTACCAGAAACCAGTCACTCACCACCACCGCACACAACCTCCCCGACGCAACTGGAGCAAAATATCTACGGATCAACTGATTTCCACTCTCGCCCGGGACCCCCCAGGACCCCGGACCCCAACACAGCCATCACCAACTTGCATCACTGGATAGAAGACTGCACCAACATCCTTGCACCGCTCGAAAAAAAACACCCAAACACCCCCCACAGAATCAAGGCCAGCTGGTTCACCACAGATCTACAGGAATCCAAATGACTCTGCCGCGGAATGGAAAAAACCTGGCACCGTGACCCTACCATCCCCAATCACATCGCCTTCAAGAATGCCCTACGCAAACATCACCAACTGATCCGCACCACCAAAAGGACCGACTTCAGAAACCGCATTGACGCCAACGCTCACAACAGCAAAGAGCTCTTCGGCATCATTAAAGAGCTCTCTACCCCCAGAGACTGCTCCAACAAACCCCCGCCATCACAGGAGCTCTGCAACTCACTCGCAACCCACTGTCGTAAGATAGAAGAAATCCACAACAGCTTCAACCCCCAGACCCACCAGCTAGCTACAAACACCTACGAACCCTACGCTACAAGCAACACCCACTTCCTCCACACCTGGACCCCTGTCAACATAGAAGACACCACCAGCGCCATGGCCTCCATCCACTCCGGATCACCATCGGACCCCTGCCCACACTATGGGGGTTATTCTAACTTTGGAGGAGTGTTAATCCGTCCCAAAAGTGACGGTAAAGTGACGGATATACCACCAGCCGTATTACGAGTTCCATAGGATATAATGGACTCGTAATACGGCTGGTGGTAAATCCGTCACTTTTCCGTCACTTTTGGGATGGATTAACACCTCCTCCAAAGTTAGAATAACCCCCTATATCTTCAACAAAACTAACACCATCATCGCTCCCCATCTCTGCAACACCATCAACAGCTCCTTCGAAACAGCCACCTTCCCAGAGAGATGGAAGCACGCAGAAATCAATGCCATGCTAAAGAAACCAAAGGCAGACCCTGACGACCCCAAGAACTACAGACCGATCTCCCTGCTCCCCTTCCCAGCCAAGGTCATTGAAAAAATAATGAACAATCAACTATCCCAGTTCTTGGAAGACAGCAAGGCACTCAACACCTCCCAATCTGGATTCCGCAAAAACCACAGCACCGAGACTGCACTCATTGCTGCCACAGACGACAACAGGACCATGCTCGACGAAGGAGAAACAGCAGCACTCATCCTTCTTGACCTCTCCGCAGCTTTCGACACGGTATGTCATCACACTCTCCGCACATGCCTCCACAACGCTGGAATCTGTGACAAAGCACTGGACTGGATCTCATCATTTCTCTCGGGCAGAACCCAGAGAGTCCGCCTCCCGCCGTTCCTGTCAGAAGCCTCCGGAATCACCTGTGGCGTCCCCCAAGGATCTTCGCTCAGCCCCTCACTTTTCAACGTTCCCATGGCCCCCCTCGCCAACATCACATGAACATACCACATCAACATAGTCTCCTACGCAGGGGACACTCAGCTCATCATCTCCCTCACGAAAGACCCTACTACTGCAAAGGACAACCTCCACAACGGACTCCACACCATCGCCAGCTGGATGAAATCAAGCCACCTCAAGTTAAACACAGACAAGACAGAAATACTCATCTTTGGCACCAACCCTTCAGCTTGGAACGACTCCTGGTGGCCCACCTCCCTAGAATCCGCACCCTCACCCACCACCCACGCACGCAACTTGGGCTTCATCTTGGATTCCACACTCAGCATGACTCAGCAGGTCAATGCCATCTCCTCTTCCTGCTACAACACCCTCTGCCGGCTCTGCAAAATCTTCAAGTGGATTCCCATCGAAACCAGGAAAACCGTCACCCACGCCCTAGTCAGTAGCCGATTGGACTACGGAAACGCCCTATATGCAGGAATAACAAACAAACTCCAAACAAAGCTGCAAAGAATCCAGAACGCGTCCGCCCGCATCATTCTAGACGTCCCACACTGCGACCACATCTCACCCCACCTCAGAGACCTACACTGGCTACCAGTATCAAAGAGGATCACCTTCAAACCCCTCATCCACGCACACAAAGCCCTCCACAACACAGGTCCCGCCTACCTCAACGACAGACTCACCTTCCACACCCCCACCCGCACCCTTCGCTCCGCCAACCTCACCCTCGCCTATGTCCCCCGCATCCGTCGCACCACCACCGGAGGAAGATCATTCTCTCAGCTAGTGGCCAAGACCTGGAACTCCCTACCGCTCCACCTCCGCCTGACCCAAGACCTTCTTTCATTCAGGAAACACCTCAAGACTTGGCTTTTCGACCAGTAGCTCTCCCCCCACCAAGTGCCTTGAGACCCTACCGGGTGAGTAGTGCGCTTTAAAAATACTTGATTGATTGATTGATGGGCAAACAAGAAGGATAATAGAACATACCTTCGGCCTCCTGAAGGCCAGGTTTTGGTGCCTCCATATAACTGGGGGATCCCTGTGCTACTCACCCAAGAATGTCTGCCAGACAATCGTGGCATGCTGCATGTTTCACAACCTTGCCTTGAGACGCCATGTGCCTTTTCTGCAGGAGGAGGAGGCTGGAGATGGCCGTGTTGCAGCTGTGGATCCTGTGGACAGTGGAAATGAGGAGGCAGAGAATGAGGACAACAGAATTGCTGTGATTAGACAATACTTCCAGTAACACACAGGAAAGACAGTATAACTTCACATTTCATTGACAGTTTGGTGTTTGACATTGTCACTGGCAGGCTGTGAATTCCCACTTTTATGCCCACTCACTGTACCTTTTGGCAACTCTTTTTGCAGATATTGGTGCCCCACTATTGCTCCTGGTGTGTTCACTGTAGCCAACTACAGGTCTTTCCTATGTATACATTACTGTTGAATTGCAATGTTTAAACCTTGTTAAACAAATACATACTTAAATCATTTAACATACTCCATACTTGTATTTTTTCAAAGTGTGTTTATTGCAGTGCTCTGAAGAAAAGGGCAATGGGCTGGGCTGGATTGGAGGAAAGTCCAGGATAGAGTCCAGTCTATTGGTAGCACAGGTACATTTTCCACGGGGGAATAGGAAGGGGAGCAATGGCAGTTCCAGGTGGACAGGGAGACTGAGTGGGACACAAGGGTGACAATCTGGTGAGTCTTATTTCCTGGCAGGGGTCTTGGCAGTAGTCTCTGGCTTCTGCCTGGATTGCAGGGAATGTTTGCGTGGTGGTGCTCCTTCTGCAGGGGGAGGGGTGCTAGTGACCTGTTGGTCCTGTGGTGGGGCCTCGTGTCCACTAGCAGCAGCAGAGGTGGAAGGCAGTTCAGTAGTCTGGCTAGTGGCAGGGGCCCACTGGTGTGACACTACCTCCCTCATAATGTTGGCCATGTCTTGCAGCACCCCTGCAATGGAGACCAGGGTGGGGTTAATGGCCTTCAAGTCCTCCCTGATCCCCTGGTACTGTCCCTCCTGCAGCCGCCTGTTCTCATGCACGTTGTCCAGGATCTGGCCCAGCGTATCCTGGGAATGATGGTATGCTCCCAGGATCGCGGTGAGTGCCTCCTGGAGAATCGGTTCCCTGGGCCTGTCCTCCCCCTGGTGTACAGCAGTTCTCCCAGCTTTCCTGTTGTCCTGTGCCTCTGTCCCATGAACTGTGTGCCCACTGCCACTGACTCCAGGTCCCTGATTGTTTTGGGTTTGTGGAGTGGCCTGGGGTACCTGTAGTGGCGGACACACTGCTGATTGACATGTCCTGCGGACAGAGGTATGGCCACGCTGGGTGAGTGTTGTTGTGTTTCCAGAGGGGGAGGCTCTGTGGTGGTGTGGGACTGCGCTTGGGAACCGAATGTCCGGAGGTCCCTGATGGGCCAGGTTGGTCATCCAGATCCTGGCAAGCATAGTCACTGTCACCACTGTGGGCCTCTTCTGTGGGGGGACTGGATGGTGCTGGCACCTCTTCTCCGGTGACATTGGCTGGGATACCTGTGGGGATGTATATTCAGTGTTATTATTTCTGTGTTTGAGATATTGTGCATGGGTGGGTTGCCCTCTATGGTTGTTATTGCCCTGGCAGCTTTTCCTTGTGTGAGTTGTTATGTGGTGGGCTAGATGATTCTCTAGTGTGCATGCTTTAGTTATAGGTGTCCATGCAGGTCTGTGAGTGGTGTCCATGCATTGGTGGTGCATGCTGGGCTTGGCATTGGGATGAGTGGGTTGTGATGGTGGGGTGTGTGGGAGGTGGTGGAGCGATGGGAGTGAGGATGGGGTTGAGGTATGTGGTGGCATGCAGGTAGCGGGTGATAGTAATAGAGAGTTGACTTGCCAGAGTCCAATCCTCCTGCTTCTCCTGACAGGCCCTCAGGATGCATGATTGCCAAGACTTGTTCCTCCAATGTTGTTAGTTGTGGGGGAGGAGGTGGGGATCCACCGCCAGTCCTCTGTACTGCGAGCTGGTGACTTGCTCCAATGGAATGCACCTTCCTCCGTAAGTCGTTCCACCTCTTCCTGATGTCATTCCTTGTTCTGGATTCTCCGCCATAGCTCCATCTTCCCTGCAATGGATATCTGCTGCACCTGCGATCCAAATAGCTGTGGTTCTACTCAGATGATTTCCTCCACCATGACCCTTAGCGCCTTCTCAGAGAATCTGGGGTGTCGTTGTGGTGCCATGGGTGTAGTGTGAGTGGTGTGGGTGAGGGTGTGTAGGGTGATGTGTTGGGGTGTGTGATGTAAGGTGCGTGGGTGGTGTATAGGTGATGGTGGTATGTGGCTCTGGTTTTGTGAGTGCTCTTGCTGTCACTCTCTGTTGGCAATGGTTGTAGTCGTAAAGGATTGTGGGTAGTGTGGGTGTGTGTTTTATAGGGGTGTGGGTGTGTGGGTGTGGTGTGTGTATGGGTGTCAAGTGTGTGAAGTTTGAATTGTCCAATGTAGTGTTGTTTTGTATGTGTGTGTGTATTCTGAGCACAGCGATATGTACCGCCAATTGTTTACCACCATTGAATGTCCGCCGTGGTGATTTGTGGGTCATAATGTTGTGGGTGTTGTTCTGTTGGCGTAACGGTGTGGGTTTTGATACTGCCAGTTTATCACTGACCTTTGGTGTGGCGGAATTGTGTCTGTGGCTGAATAGTGACAGATTGGTGTGGGTGTGTCATAATATGGTGAACGGATATCCACTGCGGCATCGGTATGATGGCGGCAGTCAGCATGGCGGTAAGTGGGATTTTCCGCCAATGTCATAATGAGGGCCTAAGTGTGTGTTCCTAACAGAACCCTCCCAATTGGAGTGCTTCAAAAAAGAAGTCAAATCCAATCTAGTCAGTCTTCATTTCACCTATGCATTCTATTGCAAAGTAGCAATACATTAATATATTAAGGTGATTTTTCTTTAATAAACGCCTTATCACTGACAAGGCTACACAGATTAAACATATAAAGCTCAGAGCCCAGGGACGGCTCCTTCGCTATGGCAGAGGAGCATCGCCCCCACCAGCAGCAGCATCTGCAAAACGTTTACACTAAAAACATAAGAAACTATTAATTTATTTATTAGGTTTTACTGTAAAAGAGGCGGGGCCACGGGCGTGACAGGCGCAGATGGGGAGTGCACTGGACTTCCCCTCAGTGCACATGTATGTTTGGCTGGCTGCCTCGGGCCGGCCAAACATATGTGCACACTAGGCTCTCTCCAACCCAGCACCTCAGTGCCAGGTTGGAGAGATCAGGCAGAGCCTACCACTCTGACATGGAGCGCCCTGCCTACTTATGCTTTCCTACTGCTGGCATGATGGGAAAAAGGTAATTTTTCATTTTTTATTATTTATTTTTTGGTTGTCCCATCTCCCCGCCACGTGCCACGCCTCCCGCCCCTTTTTTCTTCCCTGACTGTCAGAGCGCCAGCTATTCAAGAGGCCATGTCCATTCTACCCAAGATATTCTTCTCTTTACCTGAGAAGCTGACCAATTCACTCAGATCATTCCTCACATCAATGTTTACTTCCACTTTTATTGCGCCTTTTAGCATGAACCTGACAGTAACTACCTTGGTCCCAGATGCAACACTCAGATTTACTAAGACCCTGCAACAGTGCAAAGTGGCACATAGTATTTTCTCTCCATCTCAAATGGCAATTTGTGCTGGAAAGCTGCCCTTTTCTCCACCCAAAAAGCACTGTGCACTGTTTTGTGTTTCCTCATGTTTATGTTTAGGAGGCATTACTGGGGTGTTACCTGACTCAATTAGTACGTACTCCCATGGGCTTATACACTAAGGGGCCGATTTAGAATTTGGTGGAGGGAGGTTTGACAGTTAGGGTGTTGGAGTAACTTACTCTATCGCCTTAGCTGGATCTCCACCTGCCAAATTGAGATATGAGCAACAAGCCAACGGTCATTTCTTAAAGCGTTGAGCAAGAAGCCGCTGTCAAGGCAGTTCCTGTCAATGCTTTTTAGGTCAAGCGTAAGCGTTCGACGTGTTGTATACTT
Source organism: Pleurodeles waltl (assembly GCF_031143425.1). Lineage (NCBI taxonomy): Eukaryota > Metazoa > Chordata > Amphibia > Caudata > Salamandridae > Pleurodeles > Pleurodeles waltl. The sequence goes on along the minus strand of NC_090445.1, from coordinate 1,472,337,581 downwards.
TTAAGTATACTTATACTGTGAATTTAAAGCTATCATTTGTTGGTTGCAGTGTCCTTTAAAAATCCTTGCTTGCTAGTGGTCAATTCTGCCTCTTTGTCCTGCCCTTTTCTCTTTGGGAGCAGCACCAATTTCTGTATAATTACGCAATGTCCTGTTTATCTTTTCTGTAGGGGACTTTTTTTTCCAGTATTTGCCTGTTCGTCTTACACTGTGGGTGTGTTCAGTCCCTCTTCCCCACCAGCTCCCTCTGTAAACATAAAACAGCAGAGAGGGTCTCACCCTCGCTCTCTTTCTCTTGTTTCAACACTGGGAAATTCCTCTAAGGGGAGTCAGTGCAGTATAAAGACCTTGCAGAACTCTGGGAGGAGGAACTCTTACTCTCTATCCCAGGCAGCCTACAGCGAGGAGAGGAGGCATTGTTTAAAGTAGCCACATACCGCGATGAGCAGATTCAGATTGCTAAAGAAGAGGAAAGAAGTGGGGTGGAAACCCAGTGACCACATGCTTAAATGCTGCAAATTCACTCTTGTATGACGATCTGGGGACAAATTACGAAAGACGGCACACCTAGTGAACGTCACTGTCCCCCACTGTCCGGAGACAATTGGGGGCATATTTATACTCCGTTTGCGCCGAAAGTGCGTCGTTTTTTTCGACGCAAATTCGGCGCAAAACTAACGCCATATTTATACTTTGGCGTTAGCCGCGTCTAGCGCCAAAGTATGGGCAAATAGCGTAATTTTTGCGTGAACGCCTTCCTTGCGTTAATGAGATGCAAGGAAGGCGTTCCCGTCTTAAAAAATGACGGCGACGCAAATGCGTCGTATTTATACTCCCGGGCAAAAATCACGCCCGGGAGTGGTCGGGTCAAAAAACCCTGCATTTGCGCCACTTTTTAACGCCTGGGTCAGGGTAGGCGTTAAGGGGCCTGTGGGCTCAAAATGAGCCCACAGCTGCCCTCCCCTGCCCCAAGGGACCCCCCCTGCCACCCTTGCCCACCCCAGGAGGACACCCAAGGATGGAGGGACCCATCCCAGGGACATTCAGGTAAGTTCAGGTAAGTATAATTTTTTTTTTTTTTTTTTTATGGGTGGCATAGGGGGGCCTTATTTGTGCCCCCCTACATGCCACTATGCCCAATGACCATGCCCAGGGGACATAAGTCCCCTGGGCATGGCCATTGGGCAAGGGGGCATGACTCCTGTCTTTACTAAGACAGGAGTCATGTAAATGGCGTCTGGGCGTCGTAAAAAATGGCGCAAATCGGGTTGAGGCGATGTTTTTTGCCTCAACCTGACTTGCCCCATTTTAAGACGCCCTAACGCCATTTTCCCCAACGCCGGCGCTGCCTGGTGTACGTGGTTTTTTTCCACGCACACCAGGCAGCGCCGGTCTGCTTGCGCCGGCTAACGCCATTCCATAAATACGGCGCCCGCATGGCGCTTCAGAATGGCGTTAGACGGCGCTAAATTTTTTGACGCTAAACTGCGTTAGCGCAGTTTAGCGTCAAAAAGTATAAATATGGGCCTTGGTGCCTCGGGATACACTTATTTCTATACCTGTGTTGGATTGTGCCAGTTGAGTGGGATGTGGCGACTCCTGGCACTTTGCGCCATACTGGCAGCCACGGGGGCCGAATCAGTAGATGGAAGTAAAGTAGGGATTGGTTATTGCGTGTTTATGTCTCATGGATTTAACGCTGTCCCCTAGCCCATTTAAGGGGATCGCTATCCGATCTTGGGCAATGTGCTTGGGGGGCTGTGTGGTCTGTATTCGGTCACCAGAGATACTAAGTATCTCCTAAACTTCTTGTAGTGCTTCTAGTTGTTATTTAACCTATTAGTTGTATTGCTGTTGTGTACTTGAGCTTCAGTCCGGTAGCATTTTATGCGTCTATAATTTTACTCTGATTGTTTGTTTGCTTTTAATGTGTAGTATTTGTGTTTTTTCAGTTTTCTGTGCTCTGCTGGTTTTGGATATGTGTTTTGAACTCGCTCCCCATGTTTTTTTTTTATTTTGGTATTGGATGGTTCAGGGATGCGTGTTAGATATTTGCATTTAATGTGGTTGCAGTTTGTAATGCTTATTGCTTTCGGGACTGAGTCGCCACATTCCTTGTAGTCGTGGGTTCTGTGCGTAAGGAGCTTCGCAATCAGTAGTCACGTAGTGCCTATGTGCAGTTTCTCGGCATAGTGACTTTTTTTCCAACTGCAATAATGGATTTTCAACTGTTTTCAATCCTTTTTTATGCTCGTTACATTTTTCTGGTCCTGTTGCTCTTCACAGCTGAACTTAAGTGGGTGCGTTTCCATTGTACAGTGGCTGGTTTACTAGTAGTTTGTGGGATCTTCAAAGCTAGACTTAATCTGCCTGTTGTTTTTGTTGACTTTAGTTCTCGCGGTTATGTTCCTCTGATGTTTCAAGTCATGTGGTTGTTTCCTGCTACGTGCTTGAGGTCTGTTTGTGTTCCTGGTGTGTGCGCGTGGGTAGTTTCAACTGCCTTTCTGTGCCAAGTTTTGTCTTCATGTGGCTAAAGTTTCTGTTTGCACAGGGCCTTGAGCTGGCAGCCCTGTGATTTCGTGCCCTGCCCACCCCTCTTCAGGAATACAACCCAATCTTGTCCACAGTATGTATATCGTAACGTACACCTACTGTGTATTTGACATCACTGTTTGTTTTTAAGGATGAGCATACCAGCGCTGCTTCTCCGATGTGTTGATCTGTATCTTGGCTTTTAACCACACCCACTGCATGCCCATCACTATCACTCATTCATGGGGTTGTTTTTCTTCTCACATCCACAACAAGCAGTATTCGATTTGAAAGGTTTCTTGTAGATTGCCCCAGAAGGAACAAGAGCATTCAATGGGGAGCAGTTCCACAATTTATTATTTTTTGATGTTTTTCATCAACAGTGTATATTGCAGGTGCTGAATAAACTGCTGCAGTATTACAAAGTGCAACTAAGCAATATAAATCTTGTACTTTTCTTATTCTTCCAACAACCCAGATAGAACTATCATAACAATGTTAAGACCCTACAATAAATAGTCATGCTGTACAAAAGCTGAGCATGTAACATAGATCAAATAGATTACTGTGGAATACATCTTGCATTTTTGTCATAATGGTCTGCCTTTTTAGACGTGATTTACTCTTCTTTTCTGAGAAAGCTAAATAATGATAGTCATACTCAGTATTTAAAAACTTGATATAATGCTATAAGTTACACAGTGGCCTCTAGTGTATACTTAAGGTGCAACCAGATTTTATAAGGAAAAGGAGTTTTTTTTAAATTTGCCTATAACGTTGGTTTCCATGGATGAGTCTACGGTACATTTGGAAGTCGCTTAGCAGAAGCAGCTAAGCCCCGACATGCCAACTTTTAGGATTGAGCGCGCAAGCGATCTGACCTGTTGTAATCTCTCTGTGGGCTTTTAACCAGGCCCACTCTTGCTATTCATTCTTTGTTGCATTTATCTTAAATCCTTAATTTTTATTGGTGGATTTTGTGAAATGTCACTCCTTTGTGTGCCGAGTTTCCTCCCAGGCGATTTCACTAAGTGAACATGTTGGTTAGTCATCACAACATGTCACGCTTCCTCCTGTCACAGCGTGTGATGGCCCACCTCCGGTTTCAGTTTGCCTTTCATCCCAGCCGCAATCCTTTCTACTCATTTACTCAGGGAGTCATTACCTCTCGCGCTCATGGCGGCTGTGGCACTTTAAATTGATTTGCTTCTGTCAACTGTTTTATAAACTTGTCTCAGACCTGCCACTGCAGTGTCTGTGTGTGCAGTTTGGAACTGTCAGCTCGACCTGGCAAGTGCACCCACTTGTCAGGCCCAAACCTTCCCTTTTCCTGCATGTAAGTCACCCTTAAGGTAGGTCCAACGCAGCCCTATGGGCAAGGTACATGGTATTTTAAAGATGTGACATGTTCTGATGTGTTTTACATCTCCTGATAGTGAAGTACGGCCAAATTCAGTTTTCACTATTGCAAGGCATATCTCTCTCCTAGGTTAACATGGGGATTGCCTAAACATACCTTTTAATTGCAGCATCCCATTGGGAGAAGATAAAGATATGAAGTTTGAGGTCGCTGTAAAGTTGGCTTTTAGATTTTCTGTTTGAAAATGCCACTTTTAGAAAGTGGACATTTTCTTGCTTAACCATTCTATGCCTCTGCCTTGCTGCTGAATACATGTCTGGGTCAGACCCGACAGTTGGGCTGTTTGGGATTCCGTCCAGACAGTGACACAAAGGGAGCTGAGGTGTGTCCAGCATAACCTGGTGAGTCTTCCTGGACTAGAGTGGGAAGGGGGAGCTGACATATGCATTTGAAAGTGCTGTGCCTGACCTCACACAATACAGTCTCCAACCTACTACATTGTGGCTGGGGCAGGGCAAAGAAGAGGCAGAGTCTTGTGTACTATAAAGACTTTCCTTTGAAGTTTGCCTACTTCAAAGGCAGTAAAGGGTATAAGTATTGGACCCAAAAACCAAGGCTTTTAGATTACATCTGAATCAACAGGAATCTCTGCCAAGGAGAAGGGCTTTATGTTTGAGGATGACCTGATACTTTGTCTGTATTTTGATGTGCTGGTCTGCTGCTACTGTTTTTGCCTTGGGATTGAAAGGACTAGACTTTGCTTTCTGAAATCCTGCTTGTGAAGTTTCTCCAAGGGCTTGGACTGAGCTTTCTCCCTGTTTTGAAGTCTTAGGGCCATCAAAGACTTTATCTGTCAGCGCCTGGGCTCCCTTGGGGAGACCCTGGACCTGCCAAGTGGTCCCACATCCAGTCCCTGGGCCCTGAAAGGAGGAGTTGGTGAATCCAAGGTGGAAATCCACTGAGCGGAGCCGAGCGGCAGAAAAAAGATGCAGAACCCGCACCGTGGCTGTATCATCAACAAATCACCCACCTCACGGCTCTAAAATCAATGAAGCACCTGCTTCATGGCTGCAGAAATTGACACATTGCCTGCTCAGCGCAGATTCATCATCACCATGCATCTGGATTTCCCATGCATCATCGATGGGTGTCAAAACCTACAGGATCAACACACGGACCTAAGGCTGTGGACCCAGAAATCAATGCATCGTTGTTCTGCAGGAAAAAGATTGATGCTTTGCCTACCCGGCAGGAAAAGTATCAATGCATGGCCTCAATTGTGAGTAAGGAATCGATGCATTGCTTGCTTTTCCGAAGCATCACCTTACCTGAAGCTTTATTTTTGACACTCACAAGATACTTTACCCCACATTTAAGAGGGCCTTCGGCCTCAGTAGCTTAATTTTTTATGATGCAAATGAGGCTCAGTGAGGCCAAATTCACAAGCCATATTTACAAATCGGCGGAATGCATGAATTGGGCCACTTTGTAACCTCTTGCACCACATTAAGCCTGCACCAGACATAATTATGCAAGGGGTGAGTTCCCTCGTTAGGGGGGAACCACAAAAATGCTAGGGTGGAATCTAAGAGATTTCACTGCACCATTTTTAGTGGCTATTTTTAACGCCTGCACAGCAGGCATGAAAAGGGTTCATACTTTGCAGGATTAGCACCAAAATGTTGGTGCTAATCCTGCACAGTACATCAATCGCGTCAAAAATGTTGATGCTATTGGACCTGCACTGCGCACGCCATGGTGCACTATATATTAAATACAGCGCACACATGGTGGTGGTAGGGGGGCACTAAGGGGCGCAAGAAAAGTGGCGCTGCATTAGATAAAGCAGCACTTTTTTTAAATTCAGGCCTTGTGTTCAAACAATGCACCCATTGATTTCTATGAATTAAGACTCTTTATACTTTAAAAATGGATATCTCTTTTTTGTGTAAGTTGGATGTTTGCCATTTTGGTCTTGTTTGATTTAGATAAATATTGTGTATTTTTCTAAACTGGTGTGTTGTCCTTCTGTGATGTTTTCACTTTGTTGCTGTGTGTGGTTGTACAAATAATTTACACATTGCCTCTGAGATAAGCCTGGCTGCTTGAGCCAAGCTATCAAGAGGGTGAGCAGGGGTTATCTTAACTATGTATTTCCTTTACCCTGATTAGAATGAGGGTGCCTAGTTGGACACAGTGCAAACTGACAGCCAACTAGAGACCCCATTTCTAACATTGGTGGCAGTGGTGGGATAGGACTTTTATTTGTTTAAAACTACTGTTTTATTGCAGATCATTAAAAAACCACACACTGTTTTTCCTTTTTTGTTCTCTGGTGTCCTTCTGGATGTATTGTTGACACTTGGGACTCTAGTTAGTGGTTACACCTGTGAGGCCTTGGCAGACTGGAAGTCAAATTCTGGCACCTCTTCATCTATACAATGAGGGAGCTAAACATTTTCTGCAAAGAAAGGGGACTGGCTGTGAAGAGAAAGTCCACAAGGGAGGAGCTGGAGTTAGCCCTGTTTTGTTATGAGCTAAAACGTTGGCAAGCAACACTACCAGATGATTCTGAGGAGGAGGACTACTCTGACAGTATGGGCAGTGGTCCTGAGATGCAACCAGAGGGAGAAGGATGGCTTCATGCTTGTGAGCAGAGTTTAAGAGAGCTGGATGAAGAGCTCAAGAGAGATGATGCTGAGAGAGGCTTAACCAAGGAAAAATCAATGTTTGTAGCTCATGAACTGAGCTTTGGAGAGCTGAAGCTGGAAGCATTGAGTTAATTTCAGATGGTGGCAGCAAATGTGTTACATCCAGTATAGTGGGAGAAATGCACATGCCCATAGACCTGGTGCCTGACTTGAAGGAGGGGGATGACATACACCAGGAGGTTCAGTTTTATGAGGTAGCTCCGGGGGTGCACAGGATCCCTGAGGAGGATTGGGGAACTGGCACAGGGAAATCACATCCCTAGTGGTGGGAGGAATGCTCTACTGACTCTTGGTGAAAGTGACACCCCAGTAGAAATCCGGGTAGTGATGTATAGAGATACCGCAGAAGAGGGTGGGTTGAGTGTCAGGGACAATCAGATACTGCCTCACCAGTCTCAGGAGGGAGATGTGGGATACTTTTTCAAGGCAATGAATGGTAAGGTGGAGGGTAGCTTGGTTAACACATGTGAGAGGCTGTGTGATGTGATTGATGTGATTGCTGGAGAGCATATGTTCACTCCCTGTTTTACAGAGCTATGCCAAGCCAGGTGGAGTGTGAGTTCTCTGACCCCAGGGAACTTGCACAGGAGGCAGACCTCTGGGTGAGAATCAGTGAGTCTGAAGAGGCATTTGGGGTGCTCCTGAAGGGAATGGCTCTGGTTTTTCCCAACCGAGGGAGGTGGGGGAAGTTTGCAGTGACCCAGATAGGTCCCCGTGTAGTGGGATGGGTAAGGGGTTCCATGTCTTGTATCAGGAGAGAGGGAGTGGGGGTGTACAGAGGTCCAGGTTGCCTGAGCCACCAGTCAGAGAGCCTGGAGGGTTCATTGGGAGAAAACCAGGGGAGAACCTTAGTCTGTACCGTGAGACAATCCGCTGAGGGGGAACCCTGTAGTATCAGGAGAACTGGGGGGGCAGCTGTCACAAGCATCCTAACAGTTTTGGTGCCTGGCAGTACCACTCCTGGTGGCAGGGTGCAGAAATCCAGAGAAAGGGGTGAGGGCGGGAGACAGTCCCCAGTGGGAGGACCGCGGGGCAGCGGTTGCCAGCTCTGACATCAGAACACCCTAAAGCTGACCTTAGTGACTGTTAGATGGACAGGAGGCTGGAAATATGTGCCAGGCAGACTCTCACCCAAAACATGGGGAATGTGTTTCCCTTTGAGGTCCTCTCCCGGAAGCCCTGGCTTGCAGGCACAGGTCCAGTCTCAGGGTAAAGACCCTAGGTTGGAGGGCCAGGTTCAGGGTGTCCACCCTGACCTTTAGTGAGGGGTGACTGCTAACAGTGCCCCTATTGTGTTGTCTTCTGGGGGTATCACTCTGGATGGGAGGGTGCAGAGCCCCAGAGGTGGGGTAGGGGGAGGGAAGCTTTGTCCCTTTGTTCAACCTGAGGGTACAAACCCTAGGTTAGAACATCAGTTGCAGGATAACATCCCTGCCCTGGTAGAAGAATTGTGCAGGACTGCTTCGACAAGCGCCCTGACAATTCTGGACTCTGGAGGAGTTGCTCCTGGGAGGAGGGTATAAAGGCTCAGATGGGAGGACCAGTGTCAGGCTGCCATCCCTGACCTGGTGGAAGGGAGATTGGACAAAGTGTGCCACATACCTGGGGCTTCCGCCCCACACCCTCCGAAGTCACAGTGGTTAGAAAGCCCTGAAAGGCCTAGTGCCTGGCTCTTATCACTGACAGCAGTCAGTGGCCCCTGTGGTTTGCTGTCCTTGTGGACAGAGTTGCCTCTGGGGGGACAGGACGCATACCCGGGGACTGGAGTGGGCCACACCACTGTGTTGGACATGGTGGTACTGTCTGCCTACTGGGATAAATCTGTGAGCAAAGTAAGGTTAAGGGCTGCACAAATCATATCTGCAGGTGAGGAGAGGGGTCCCCATCTGTTAGCTTAGTGGGCCCTGAGATTATGGACAGAGGTCTAGCTACGTTACGGAAGGCAAAAACCAGGAAAGTGCCACTGCTGTTGTGGGCTCAGGTCCATGTTCTATCGCCCCAATCAGGGAAGTCCATCAAGGCATCGATTGGTCTCCCCTGACTTTAGGCTGGTGAGGGGTTGTGTTGGACCTGGCCCTTTTTGCAGGGTCATCCTCAAACCTTTTGCCTCTTCGTCCCATTTCTTCTGACCTGTTTTTGTTTACATTAGGACTCTAGACACATTACCACTGCTGACCAGTGCTAAAGTGCAAGTGCTGTATGTCTAACTTGAAATGGTGATTAGTTTATCCATGATTGGCATATTTGATTTACTGGTAAGTCCCAAGTAAAGTGCACCAGAGGTCCCTAGGGCATGTATATCCAATGCTACTATTGGGCCTGCAGCACTAATTATGCCACCCACATGAGTAGCTGTATAAACTTGTCTCAGGGCTTGTACTGCAGTGTCTGTGTGGGTAGTTTGGGACTGCCAGTTAGACTTGGCAAGTGCACCCACATTCCAGGCCCAAACCTTCCCTTTTCCTACATGTAAGTCACCCCTTACCTAGGTCCAAGGCAGCCCGATGGGCAGGGTGCATTGTATTTGAAAGGTAAGATATGTACTGATGTGTTTTACTATTGCAAGGCCTATTTCCCCTATAGGTTAACATGGGGATTGCCTTTAAATGCCTTTTAAGTGCAGTTTGCTATTGGGAGCAGAAGGAGATGTGAAGTTTGGAGTCTCCGAAATCACAATTTAAAAATACATCTTTTTGTAAAGTTGGTATTTAGATTATCTGTTTGAAAATGCTACTTGTGAAAAGTGGGCATTTTCTCGCTTAACCATTCTGTGCCGCTGCCTGGCTGCTGAATACACATCTAGGTCAGACTGACAGTTGGGCTGTTTGTGAATTCCCTCTAGACTGTGACAAAAAGGGAGCTGAAGTGTGTCCTGCATATCCTGATGAGTCTTCCTGGACTAGAGTAGGAGGGAGGTGCTGACACCTGCACATGATGAAAGGGCTGTGCTTGACCTCACACAATACAGTATCTTACCCTCAAGAGTGTGGCTGGGGGAGGCAAGTAAGAGGCAGGGTTTTGTGCACTACAAATACCTTCCTTTGAAGTATGCCTACTTCAAAGGCAGAAAGAGGTATAAGTATTGGACCCAAAACCCCTGCCTTTCTACATTACTTCTGGATCAAGAGGGACCTCTGCCAAGGAGTAGGGCTTGATACTTAAGGAGGACCTGCCCCTCTGCATGTTGCATGTTGCCACAGGGGCATGTGTGTGCTCTATTGAACTTTAAAAAAAAAAAACATTTTGGGGTGCTTCATTAAAGTTGCACATGGTTACCATCAACCATGAACTTGAAGTTGATCGTAATTGCATCTCCTAAATGCCCAATTCACATTTAGGAAATGCTTTGTACATCTGAAAAGGAATCACAAATATGTAATCCCTGTTTGTAATTTCCTATTCAGAGGATCACAAATTGCAATTTCCACTGGGTAGAATTTGCAATTTGCAATTCCCCAAAAGGCATGGTACATCTGAAAATCCCATTTTGCATTTCTTAACAGCCCGAATAGCAATTCCGACTGTTAAGAAATGCAAAATGGCTATTTACATCTGGCAACATATCCCCAAATATCTGTTGCCTGGCTATGTGGTGAGAAGTGACACTGCCATGTTTTTCATCTTATGAGATAGCCCTGAGAATTCATAGGGTCCCAGAAGAGGATTGGGAAGGCTAATATCTGGAAGCATATGTCAGATTTTGGGACGGATGCACTACTGACATCAGAGGTAGGTTACCAGATGAGGTATGCCCCATAATAAGCCTTTCTTTCCAGTAAGGTATTGAGTGGTTGGGTAAATGTAAGTAAAGGGAGTGATTTTCATGGGCTATATGATTGAATTTCAAGGGAGAGCATGTTTAATACTTCCTTTACAGAGTTGCACAATTACCTATTTGACAGCAAGTTCCCTTCACCCAGAGTGCTTGCAAAGGAGGCAGACCTCTGGGTCAGCACCAGAGTGTACAAGATGGTGTGATCTTGTGCTAGGTCCAGTTATTGCTTATTAGTAGATTAGTAGTGTTCTAGCAGCTTAGGCTGATAGAGGTGGCTATAGCAGAGCAGCTTAGGTTGAACTGAGAGACATGCAAAGCTCCTACTATACCACTTATATCATATAGCACTATATCATAAGAAACACAATAATCAGAGTTACTAAAAATAAAGGCACTTTATTTTAGTGACAATATGCCAAAAGTATCTCTGAGGATATACTCCCATAAGAGGTAAGTAATATACACAAAATATACACACACAAACCAAAATTAGGTACGTAAAACACTTAGAAAAGTAGTGCAAACAGTGTAGAACACAATAGAATGCAAAAGGAGAAAATAGGCCTAGGGGCAACACAAACTATATACTCCAAAAGTGGAATGTGAAACACGATTGGACCCCAGGCCTAGTGTAGTGTGTAGAGGGTCGCTGGGAGTGTAAGAAAACACTAAGGATGTCCAAGATACCCCACACAAAGACCCTGAAAAGTAGGAGTAAAGTTACCCTACTACCCCCAGAAAGACAGTAAAGTCGAGATAGGGGATTCTGCAAAGACAACAACTGACTGCAAAGCAATGAAGACGGATTCCTAGACCTGAGGACCTGCAAAGGAAGGGGACTCGTCCAAGAGTCAAGCAAGTGTCCAGGGGGGGCAGGAGCCCACTAAACCCCGGATGAAGGTGCAAAAGGGCTGCCACTGGGTGGAAGAAGCTGAAGATTCTGCAACAACGGAAGGTGCCAGGAACTTCTCCTTTGGTCAGAAGATGTCCCACGGTGTGCTGGAGGATGCAGAATTGTTTACATGCAGAAAAACACGCAAATAAGCCTTGCTAGCTGCAAGAGTCACGGTTAAAGTTTTTGGGTGCTGCCAGGGCCCAGGAAAGACCAGGAGGTCGACCCTTGGAGGAGGGCACAGAGGGGGCACTCAACAACACAGAGAGCCCATGCAGAAGCAGGCAGCACCTGCAGAAGTACTTGAACAGGCATTCAAGAACTCTGTGCATGGCGGTCATCTCAACACAACAAAAGAGGGTCCCACGAAGCTGGTGGTCAACTCTGGAGGACCGAGTGCTGGTGACCTGGGCTGTGCTGTGCACGAAGAATCCTTGCAAAAGTGCACAGAAGCCCTAGCAGCTGCAGATCATGCAGTACACAGGATTACAGTCTGGTATGGGGAGGCAAGGACTTACCTCCACCAAATTTGGACAGAAGGACCACTGGACTGTCGGGGCCACTTGGATCCAGCTCCTGTGTTCCAGGGACCACGCTTGTCAAGATGAGAGGGGACCCAGTGGACTGGTGATGCAGAAGTTTGATGCCTGCGTTGGCAGGGGGAAGATTCCGTGGACGTTATTTCACTCAGGCTGCAGTGGCAGTCCTGTGTAAGAATTGTCTGAGCTCCCTATGGGTGGCAAAAGAAATGCTGCAGCCCATAGGGATCTCCTGGAATCCCAATACCCTGGGTACCTAGGTACCATGTACTAGAGAATTATAAGGGTGTTCCAGTGTGCCAATCAGAACTGGTAAAATTAGTCACTAGCCTGCAGTGACAATTTTAAAAGCAGAGAGAGCATAAACACTGAGGTTCTGGTTAGCAGAGCCTAAGTGATACAGTTAGGCTCCACACAGGGAACACACACAGGGAACAACTTATGAGCACTGGGGTCCTGGCAGCAGGATCCCAGTGACAAAGGCAAAAACAAACATATATATGAGTAAAAATGGGGGTAACATGCAAGGCAAGATGGTACTTTCCTACACAACCCTCCCTCCCCCAAACAAGGGACAATAAGGCTAACCTTGCCCAGATGAGTCTTCATTGTCTAAGTGGAAATATCTGGAGGGTCCATCTGCATTGGAGTGGGTACTCCTAGGTCTATATTCCACTGTATATTCCATTCCCTGTAGGGAGATGAACCACTTCAACAATTTAGGGTTTTCACTTTTCACTTGTTTTAGCCAAAGTAGAGGTTTGTGGTCTGTCTGAACAATAAAGTGAGTACCAAACAGGTATGGTCTCAACTTTTTCAGTGCCCAGACAAAGGCCAAAGGCAAAGGCCTCCCTCTCTATGGCAGATCAACGCTTTTCTCTAGGGGACAACGTTCTGCTGATAAAAGCAACAGGTTGATCCTGGCCCTCAGTATTAAGCTATGATAGCACTGCCCCAACCCCCAATTCAGAAGCATCAGTCTGTACTATGAACTTTATGGAGTAGCAACGGCTTTTTAGGACAGGTGCAGAGCACATGGCCTGTTTGAGCCCATCAAAAGCTTTTTGACAGCTAGTTGTCCACAATACCATTTTAGCCATCTTCTTACTAGTGAGGTCATTAACAGGAGCTGCTATGGAGCCATCATTCTTGATGAACCTCCTATAGTACCCTGGGAGGCCTAAAAAGGCTCTCACCTGGGTTTGAGTTCTGGGGGGAGCCCATTCCATATTGGTCTGGAGTTTCCCCTGTAGTGGTGCCTTCTGTTCCCCACCTACCAGGTGGCCCATATAAACCACTTTCCCTTGCCCTATCTGGCACTTTGAGGCCTTGATAGGGAGGCCTCCCTTTTGCAGGGCCTCCAAAACTTTCCACAGGTGGACCAGGTGATCATCCCAGGTGGAGCTAAAGACAGCTATATCATCCAGATATGCTGCACTAAAAGCTTCCAACCCTTGCAGGACTGTGTTCACCAACCTTTGAAAAGTGGCATGTGCATTTTTCAGACCAAAGGGCATCACAGTGAATTGATAGTGCCCTCCAATGGTTAAAAATGCAGTCTTGGGTTTAGCATCTTCTGATAATTTAATCTGCCAATACCCTGCAGTTAAATCAAAAGTGCTCAGATACTTGGCAGAAGCCAGTGTATCCATCAGCTCATCTGCCCTGGGTATAGGGTGAGCATCTGTCTTGGTTACTTGGTTGAGCCCTCTATAGTCAACACAAAACCTCATCTCTCTTTTACCATCCTTACTGTGGGGTTTTGGGACAAGCACCACTGGGCTAGCCATGGGCTTTCTGAAGGCTCAATCACGTCTAAGTCTAACATTTTCTGAACCTCTTGTTTAATGCAGTCCCTGACATGGTCAGGCTGCCTATAAATCATACTTTTGACCACCAAACTGTCTCCAGTATTGATTGTATGCTCACACCAAGTAGTGGTACCTGGTATCAGTGAGAAGAGTTCAGAAAATTGACTTAAAAGATTTACATAGTTATCTTTCTGCTCAGCAGTAAGACAATCTGCCAGTACTACTTCCTCCACTAAGCCATCATCTTCAGTAGTGGAGTAGAGATCAGGGAGAGGGTCACTTTCTTCTTCCTGTCCCTCATCTGTTGCCATGAGCAGGGTGAGATCAGCCCTGTCATAGTAGGGTTTTAGGCGGTTGACATAGAGCACCCTAAGGGGACTCCTGGCAGTGCCCAGGTCTACCAAGTAGGTAACCTCACCCTTTTTCTCAACAATTAGATGGGGTCTACTCCATTTGTCCTGGAGTGCTCTTGGGGCCACAGGCTCCAATACCCACACCTTCTGTCCTGCGTGGTACTGGGTCAGGACAGCCTTCTGGTCATGACATTGCTTTTGCAGCTCCTGGCTGGCCTGAAGGTGTTTACTGGCCTTTTTCATTGCCTGAAGCTGATGGAGGGTCAAGGGGACTAACTATGTCAACCCCTACTCTTTCAAAGGGCACCCCAACCACAGGAAGTGGAATTAACAGGGCTTTTGGGGTACCACCAGTCTTGCCACTGGCTTGGCAGGTCACACAAGAGCGACAAAACCCTTTGGTGTCCTCTGACATATGTGGCCAGAGAAACAGGGGAACAAGTCTGTCCCAAGTTTTACTTTGGCCCAAATGCCCAGCCAAAGGAATGTCATGTGCCAAGGTAAGAAGAAACTCTCTGTATTGCAGAGGGATGACAAATCTCCTGGCAGCTCCAGGTTTAGGGTCCCTTGATTCAGTATACAGGAGGTTGTCTTCCCAAAACACCTTATGGCTATCACTGACATCCCCATTCTGCTTCTTGACAGCTTGCTGTCTCAAACCCTCTAGTGTGGGACAGGTCTGCTGTGCCACACTCAGCTCTTCCCTAGCAGGCCACACTGCACCCAAAAGCTCAGCAGTGTCTGCTGCCAGCTCCTCTGGTGTAGGTTCTGCACAGGGAGAGGATTCCTTTTCCTCAAAAGGGGAATTTTTCTGGTGAGGGAGGGATAATGGGCAAAGATTTACCTTTCCTACCCCTAGCTTTAGGGAGCACTTGGTCCATTGTTCCAGGATCCAAGTTTCCCTGTCCTTTTTACTTTTTGGCCTGAGCCCTTGTTAAAACAAAAATATGCCCAGGAAAGCCCAGCATTGCTGCATGAGCTTCCAACTCCACTTCAGCCCAAGCTGATGTCTCCAAATCATTGCCTAGTAAGCAATCTACATGAAATTCAGTGGCTACCACAACTTTCTTTGGACCAGTAACCCTCCCCCACCCAGTTGAGATTCACAACAGCCATGGGGTGGCTAAGTGTGTTATTGTGAGCATCAGTCAGTTGGTACTGCTGACCAAGTAGGTGTTTATCAGGGCGAATCAATTTCTCTATAACCATAGTTACACTGGCTCCTGTGTCCCTGTAGGCCTCAACCTCAACACCATTAATTAGGGGTAGTTGCTTGTACTTACCCATATTAAAGGGACAAGCAACCAAGGTGGCAAAGTCAATGCCACCATCAGAGACTAAAACAGCCTCTGTTGTCTCCCTAACAAGATCAACCCGAACTACACTGCCAATAGTGAGCCCAGCTACACCCTTGGATTGGCTATTTGTAGAAGACTTCCAACCACCACAGCTATTACTAGGGGCGCTGGATGTTGCAGTTGGGGTTGTGGTAGTGGCAGCCTTTGTGTTTTTCTTTGGACAAGTGGCATCACTTACCCAATGGACTTTTACTTTACATAAATAACACCATGGCTTTTTCTGATTGTGAGAAGAGGATTTGGACCCACCACCCCCAGAGGATTTTTGTGGGCCTGATGAAGTCTCAGAATGTTTTTTATCTTTGTCCCTTGTCACAAGACTTACCATCCTTCTTCTTGCCATCCTTGTCACCCCCTGTATGAACTTTTCTGTTCACTCTTGTTCTGACCCATTTGTCTGCCTTCTTTACCAATTCTTGGGGAGAGTTCAGATCTGAGTCAACCAAGTACTGGTGCAACAAATCAGACACACAATTGTTCAAAATATGCTCTCTCAGGATTAGATTATACAGGCTTTCATAGTCAGTCATCTTACTGCCATGTAACCAACCCTCCAAAGCTTTCACTGAACAGTGTACAATGTCTGTCCAGTCCTGAGAGGACTCTTTTCTGGTGTCTCTGAACTTAATCCTGTATTGTTCAGTGGTTAAGCCAAATCAATCTAAGAGTGCATCCTTCAAAACTTTGTAGTTATTAGCATCACTTTCTCTGACAGTAAGGAGCCTATCCCTACCCTTACCAGTGAAAGATAGCCACAAGATAACAGCCCACTGCCTTTGAGGGACCAACTGCACCATACAGGCCCTCTCAAGTGCAGCAAACCACTTGTTGATGTCATCCCTCTCCTTGTAAGGGGGGACTATCTTATGCAGGTTTCTGGAATGTTGCTCTCTAACAGGATTGCTATCAAAAACACTTCTGCTGCCACCATGGGGAAATAACCACAACCGCTGCTTTTCCCTCTCTACATCCAAAGATTCCCTGTCTAAGGCCAACTGCTGCTGTTTTAGCTTCAGCCTGGCCTCTTCCAAACTCAGCTTTCTGAGTTCCCTTTCCATTAAGTTATCCTCAGGGTGGGTGGCTTGGGAATTGTGAGACACAGAAGAAATGTGGGAATTGGCAGAGAGACCTGTCCCTAACTAGTAACCTGACCTTTAGGAGTGAACAGTGCCCTACTAGTGTGTGACCCTCTCCCACTACCAGTGTCACTAGATGGCCTGTTAACTGACAGGTCCTTGGAAGAACCCTCCCCAGCATCCTCAGGGACTCCTCTGAGTCTGGCTGGGGGCCCCCCTCCTCTATGTCCTGATCCTGGGATGTGCCAGACTGGTTCTGGTCACTTTCTAGGAGAAGGCTAAGGATAAGATCTTTTGTAGGGTTCTTACCAATTGCTAAACCTCTTTCAATGCAGAGACCCCTCTAACTTTTAAAGTTTAGATTCCATATGGTGCCTGGACAATTGTGGGAGTAAGCTCTACTGCAGACATGACAGAAAAGGTTTAGGACAGAGAGAGAAAAAAGTTTTTAGAACTTTTAAAAGAACAGAGAAAAGTTTTTTCAAACTTTTGAAAACTTTTGAAAGTTTTCAGAAACTTTTCAGAAACTTTTAGAGAAGGAAAGTTAAACTGTTTAGGTTACTGTGTATTTTCTGAAGTATTTGGTATATGTTTTTCTTGTGAAAAGCACCAATGACAAAGTGGTAAAGTAGTTACAAGTACTTATCCCACCGCTGCCACCAAAGTAAGAGGCTGGCCTGGCTTATAGTGGGTACCTGATGGTACTTACACCATGTGCCAGGTCCAGTTATCCCTAATTAGTGGATTAGTAGTGTTCTTGCAGATTAGGCTGATAAAGGTAGCTATAGCAGAGCAGCTTAGGCTGAACCAGGAGACATGCAAAGCTCCTACTATACCACTTATATCACATAGCACCATATCATAAGAAACACAATAATCAGAATGAATAAAAATAAAGGATCTTTATTTTAGTGACAATATGCCAAAAGTATCTTAGAGGATATACTCCCTTAGGAGGTAAGTAAAATACACAAAAAATACACACAAACCAAAATCAGGTAAGTAAAACACTTAGAAAAGGAGTGCAAACACTGTAGAACACAAAATAATGCAATAGAAGAAAATAGGCCTGGGGCAACACAAACCATATACTCCAAAAGTGGAATGTGAACCACGAATGGACCCCAGGCCTAGTGTAGTGTGTAGAGGGTCGCTGGGAGTGTAAGAAGACACTAAGGGTGTCCAAGATACCCCACCCCAAGACCCTGAAAAGTAGGAGTAAATTTAGCCTACTACCCCAGAAAGACAGTAAAGTCGAGATAGGGGATTCTCCAAAGACAACAACTGACTGCAAAGCACTGAAGATGGATTCCTGGACCTGAGGACCTGCAAAGGAAGGGGACCAAGTCCAAGAGTCACGCAAGTGCCCAGGGGGGGCAGGAGCCCACTAAACCACTGATGCAGGTGCAAAAGGGCTGCCTCTGGGTGGAAGAAGCTGAAGATTCTGCAACAACAGAAGGTGCCAGGAACTTCTCCTCTTGTCAAAAGATGTCCCACAGCGTGCTGGAGGAAGCAGAGTTGTTTCCACACAGAAAGACTGCAAACAAGCCTTGCTAGCTGCAAGAGTCACTGTTTAAGGTTTTGGGTGCTGCCAGGGCCCAGGAAGGACAAGGAGGTCGCCCCTTGGAGGAGGCCACAGAGGGGGCACTTAACAACAGAGAGCCCACGCAGAAGCACTTGAACAGGCATTCAAGAAATCTGAGCACAGCGGTCGTCTCAACACACAAAAGAGGGTCCCGTGAAGCCGGTGGTCAACTCAGCGAGTTAAGCACTGCAGGAAGGAGTGCTGGGGACCAGGGCTGTAATGTGCATGAAGGAATCCTTGCAAAAGTGCACAGAAGCCCTAGCAGCTGCAGATCATGCAGTACACAGGATTGCTGTCTGGTGTGGGAAGGCAAGTACTTACCTCCACCAAATTTGGACAGAAGGACCACTGGACTGTTGTGGTCACTTGGATCCAGCTCCTGTGTTCCATGGCCCAGGCTCGTCAAGATGAGAGGCGACCCAGAGGACCGGTGATGCAGAAGTTTGGTGTCTGCTTTGGCAGGGGGAAGATGCCGTCAACCCACGGAGATTTCTTCTTGGCTTCCAGTGCAGGGTGATGGCAGACAGCACTCACAGCATGCACCACCAGGAAACAGTTGAGAAAGCTTGCAGGATTATGCGCTACAATGTTGCTGGTAGTCTTCTTGCTACTTTGTTGCGGTTTTGCAGGCATCCTGGAGCAGTCAGCAGTCAATCCTTGGTAGAAGTCAAAGAGAGAAGTGCAGAGGAACTCTGGTGAGCTCTTGCATTCGTTATTTGAAGAGAAACCCACAGAAGAGACCCTAAATAGCCCTCAGAGGAGGATTGGCTACCTACCCAGGTAAGAGCCTATCAGGAGGGTCTCTGACATCACCTGCTGGCACTGGCCACTCAGAGGTCTCCATTGTGCCCTCATACCTCTGCATTCAAGATGGCAGAGGTCTGGGACACACTGGAGGAGCTCTGGGCACCTCCCCTGGGGTGGTGTTGGACAGGAGAATGGTCACTCCCCTTTCCTTTGTCCAGTTTCGCGCCAGAGCAGGGCCTGGGGCATCCCTGAACTGGCGTAGACGTGTTCATGCTAAGAGGGCACCATCTGTGCCCTTCAAAGCATTTCCAGAGGCCAGGAGAGACTACTTCTCTACAGCCTTTAACATCTATTTCCAAAGGGAGAGGGTGTAACACCCTCTCTCAGAGGAAATCCTTTGTTAGGCCTTCCTGGGACTGGGCTGCCCAGACCCCAGGAGGGCAGAGCCCTGTCTGTGGGGTGGCAGCAGCAGTAGCTGCAGAAATAACCCCAGGTAGCTGGTTTGGTAGTACCCGGGGTCCATAGTGGAGTCCCGGGGAAGCATGGAATTGGTACCCCAATACCTGATTTGGCATGGGGAGACAATTCCATGATCTTAGACATGTTATATGGCCATATTCTGAGTTACCTTTGTGAAGTTACATATAGGTATTGACCTATATGTAGTGCACACGTGTAATGGTGTCCCCACAGTCACAAAGTCTGGGGAAATTGCCCTGAACTATATGGGGGCACCATTGCTAGTGCAAGGGTGCCCTCACACTTAGTAACTTTGCACCTAACCTTCCCTAAGTGAGGGTTAGAGATAAAGGTGACTTATAAGTTACTTAAGTGCAGTGTTAAATGGCTGTGACATAACATGGACGTTATTCTAATCAGGCTGCAGTGGCAGTCTTGTGTAAGAATTGTCTTAGCTCCGTATGGGTGGCAAAAGAAATGCTGCAGCCCATAGGGATCTCCTGGAACCCCAATACCCTGAGCACCTAGGTACCATATACTAAGGAATTATAAGGGTGTTCCAGTGTGCCAATCAGAACTGCTAAAATGAGTCACTAGTCTGCAGAAACATTTTTAACCCCCTCGCTGCCAGGCCTTTTCCCCCTACTGTACCAGGCCTTTTTTTGCCTATTTGGAATAGTTCTCTCTTAGGCCCTCATAACTTTTCGTCCACATAAGCTACCCACACCAAATTTGTGTCCTTTTTTTTCCAACATCCTAGGGATTCTAGAGGTACCCAGACTTTGTGGGTTTCCCTGAAGGAGGCCAAGAAATAAGCCAAAATACAGTGCATTTTTTTTTTTTTTTATGGGGAAAAAGGGGCTGCAGAAGAAGGCTTGTGGTTTTTTTTCCCTGAAAATGGCATCCACAAAGGGTTTGCGGTGCTAAAATCACTAGCTTCCCAGCTTTCAGGAACAGGCGGACTTGGGTCAGAAAACCCAATTGTTCAACACAATTTTGGCATTTTACTGGGACATACCCCATTTTTATGATTTTTTGTGCTTTCAGCCTCCTTCCGGTGAGTGACAGAAATGGCCAGGAAACCAATGCTGGATCCCCGAAACCTAAACATTTCTGAAAAGTAGACAAGGGTTTCCTACAGAAAATAACAACTGAAAAAAGATTTTTGAAAGCAATATACCGATACGCCCGCTGGACTCTTCTGGTTGCGGGGATATATAGAGCTTATAGGTTCATCAAGAACCCTAGGTACCCAGAGCCAATAAATGAGCTGCACCTGCATTGGGTTTTAATTCTATACCGGGTATACAGCAATTCATTTGCAGAAATTTTAAGAGTGAAAAATTGCTATCACGAAAACCTTTGTATTTTCAAAATGGGCACAAGATAAGGTGTTGAGGATCCGAGGTTATTTGCACATCTCTGAATTCCGGGGTGCCCATACTAGCTTGTGAATTACAGGGCATTTCTCAAATAAACGTCTTTTTTACACACTCTCTTATATTTGGAAGGAAAAACGGTAGAGAAAGACAAGGGGCAATAACACTTGTTTTGCTATTCTATGTTGCCCCAAGTCTCCCAATAAAAATGATACCTCACTTGTGTGGGTAGGCCTAGCGCCCTCAACAGGAAATGCCCCAAAACACAACGTGGACACGTCCAATTTTTTGACAGAAAACAGAGGTGTTTTTTGCTAACTGCCTAACTGTAGATTTTGGCATCTAGCTCAGCCGGCACCTAGGGAAACCTACCAAATCTGTGCATTTTTGAAAACTAGAGACCTAGGGGAATCCAAGGTGGGGTGACTTGTGGGGCTCTGACCAGGTTCTATTACCCAGAATCCTTTGCAAACCTAAAATTTGGCTAAAAAAACACGTTTTCCTCACATTTCGGTGGCAGAAAGTTCTGGAATCTGAGAGGAGCCACAAATTTCCTTCCACCCAGCGTTCCTGTAAGTCTCCTGATAAAACTGATACCTCACTTGTGTGGGTAGGCCTAGCGCCCGCGACAGGAAATGCTCCAAAACACAAAGTGGATACATCCCATTTTTTGACAGAAAACAGAGGTGTTTTTTGCAAAGTGCCTACCTGCGGATTTTGGCCTCTAGCTCAGCCGCCACCTAGGGAAACCTACCAAACCTGTCATTTTTTAAAACTAGAGACATAGGGGAATCCAAGATGGGGTGACTTGTCGAGCTCTCACCAGGTTCTGTTATCCAGAATCCTTTGCAAACCTCAAAATGTGGCTAAAAAAACACTTTTTCCTCACATTTAGGTGACAGAGAGTTCTGGAATCTGAGAGGAGCCACAAATTTCCTTCCACCCAGCGTTTCCCCAAGTCTCCCGATAAAAATGGTACCTCACTTGTGTGGGTAGGCCTAGCACCCGTGACAGGAAATGCCCCAAAACACAACGTGGACACATCCTATTTTTTGACAGAAAACAGAGGTGTTTTTTGCAAAGTTCCTACCTGTAGATTTTGGCCTCAAACTCAGCCGGCACCTAGGGAAACCTATCAAACCTGTGCATTTTTTAAATCTAGAGACCTAGGGTAATCCAAGATGGTGTGACTTGTGGGGCTCTGACCAGGTTCTATTACCCAGAATCCTTTGCAAACCTCACAATTTGGCTAAAAAAACACGTTTTCCTCACATTTCGGTGACAGAAAGTTCTGGAATGTGAGAGGAGCCACAAATTTCCTTCCACCCAGCGTTCCTGCAAGTCTCCCGATAAAACTGATACCTCACTTGTGTGGGTAGGCCTAGCGCCAGCGACAGGAAATGCCCCAAAACACAAAGTGGATACATCCCATTTTTTCACAGAAAACAGAGGTGTTTTTTGCAAAGTGCCTACCTGTGGATTTTGGCCTCTTGGTCAGCCGGCACCTAGGGAAACCTATCACACCTGTGCATGTTTGAAAACTAGAGACCTAGGGGAATCCAAGATGGGGTGACTTGTGGGGCTCTGACCAGGTTCTGTTACCCAGAATCCTTTGCAAACCTCACAATTTGGCTAAAAAAACAAGTTTTCCTCACATTTCGGTGACAAAATGTTCTGGAATCTGAGAGGAGCCACAAATTTCCTTCCACGTAGCGTTCCCCCAAGTCTCCCGATAAAACTGATACCTCACTTGTGTGGGTAGGCCTAGCGCCCGTGATAGGAAATGTCCCAAAAGACACCGTGGACACATCACAGTTTTTGACAGAAATCAGAGGTGTTTTTTGCAAAGGGCCTACCTGTAGATTTTGGCCTCTAGCTCAGCCGCCACCTAGGGAAACCTACCAAACCTGTGCATTTTTTAAAACTAGCGACCTAGGGGAATCCAAGATGGGGTGACTTGTCGAGCTCTCACCAGGTTCTGTTACCAAGAATCCTTTGCAAACCTCAAAATGTGGCTAAAAAAACACTTTTTCCTCACATTTCGGTGACAGAGAGTTCTGGAATCTGAGAGGAGCCACAAATTTCCTTCCACCCAGCGTTTCCCCAAGTCTCCCGATAAAAATGATACCTCACTTGTGTGGGTAGGCCTAGTGCCCGCAACAGGAAATTCCCCAAAACACAAAGTGGACACATCACATTTTCTCAAAGAAAACAGAGGTGTTTTTTGCAAAGTGCCTACTTGTGGATTTTGCCCTCTAGCTCAGCTGGCACCTAAAGAAACCTACGAAACCTGTGCATTTTTTACAACTAAAGACCTAGGGGAATCCAAGATGGGGTGACTTGTGGGGCTCTGACCAGGTTCTGTTACCCAGAATCCTTTGCAAACCTCAAAATGTAGCTAAAAAAACACTTTTTCCTCATATTTCGGTGACAGAAAGTTCTGGAATCTGAGAGGAGCCACAAATTTCTTTCCACCCAGCGTTCCCCCAAGTCTCCCGATAAAAATGGTACCTCACTTGCGTAGGTGGGCCAAGTGTTTGTGACAGGGAAGAGCCAAAAACACTTCGGAATTGAGGGGGAACCCAAGTGGGTCCAAAAGGGCAGTTTAAAAAAAAACATTTTTAGGCTGACAAGTGCAGCAGAAATTTTATCGGTACAGATGAGACAATGCTGGGTGGTAGGAATTTTGTGGATTACTGCAGATTCCGGAAGGTTCCATCACAAAAATGTGGGAAAAATGTGTGCTTTCCAGCAAAGTTGCAGGTTTGCAGGGCATTGTGGGTAAGGAAATGGTGCAGGGTGCATGTGAAGCACACCACACTGGAATTAACTAGATGTTTAGTTTTCAGATGTGTCTAGGTCTTGTGAATTTTTCTACATGGCAGCGTCCCAAAGTAAAAAAAAGTGCAGCCATCACCATTCCAAGTGGGACGATTCTGAGAGTTACCAAGCTCTCATGGCCCAAATGTAAAACAAAAAAGAAAAATAATCAAATGTCCTCTTGCTTGCCATGGGCTAAGATTTTTTAGTGTGCGGGAGAGAGCTGTAAGACTGTTAGCCCCTTCAGTTCGGGTGGGGGCATAACCAGGCCCATACTGCTTGGTAGCCACCACCCCACTATTTTTTTTATTTTTTTTTATTCCCTGGCATCAAGTAGACTTTCTGTCCCCCCGGTGTGTGGATCGGGGGTAATTTCCCAATCTGCCCACTGGTGGGCAGAACAACTTTGGCCCCATTTATTTGGGGTGCGGGTATGGCCATACCCCCAACCTCTTATTTTGAAAAATAGATCTTCCCTGGTCTCTGGTAGGCTTTCTGACCCCCTTGGGGGCAGATGGGCCTTCCAAAATAGGCCAGTCTGCCCCCAAGGGGGGCAGTTATGGCCAACAGAAATGTGCCCCCATGGGGAGAGACCCTTGCCCAAGGGGCTGCCCCCTCCAAACAAAACACACACATACACGCACATCCATCCATGGTGTCTAGAGGTTTCTGTCCCAAAGAGGGCAGATTGGCCTTGCCTAAATACAATTTTCCCCCTCAGGGGAGAGACCCATGTCTAAGGGGTCGCTCCCCATACATAAAAACATAAAGGAAATAAAAATATATACATATATCCCTTGTGTCTAGAGGTTTCTGCCCCCCGGGGGCAAATCCGCCTAATTATACTAGGACGATCTGCCTCCAGGGGGGGCAGAAAAGGCCTACAAATATTTTGACCCTCCCCCCGGGGAGTGGCCTTTGCCAAAGTGGCCGCTCCCCTTATGCGTTAGTATTTAAAAAAAAAATCCCTGGTGTCTTGTGGTTTCTGCCCCCCCGGGGGCACATCGGCCTAATTATATTAGGCCGATCTGCCCCGGGGGGGGACTGAAATGGCCTAATAATAATTTGCCCCCCCCGGAGCGACCCTTCCCTAAGGGGTCGCTCCTCAAACATAAAACAAAATAAAAGTAAACAAAGAAAAAAATTATCCTTGGTGTCTAGTGGTTTTCTGCCCCCCGGGGGCAGATCAGCCTAATAATATTAGGCCAATCTGCCCCGGGGGGGCAGAAATAGCCTAGAAATAATTTGCCCCCGAGGAGTGGCCCTTGCCCAAGGGGCCGCTCCCCTTACTTGAAATAGCCCACTCCAAAAAATATTCCCTGGTGTCTAGTGGTTTCTGTCCCCCGGGGGCAGATCTCAAGGCCGATCTGCCCCCAGGGGGTACAGAAATAGCCTAATAATGATTCCCGCCCTCCCCGGAGTGACCCTTGCCCAAGGGGTCTCTCCCCAAACATAAAAAAATAAAAATCAATAAAAAAAATGTATCCCTGGTGTCTAGTGGATTTCTGCCCCCGGGGGGCAGAAATGGCCTAGAAATAATTTGCCCCCGAGGAGCAGCCCTTGCCCAAGGGGCTGCTCCCCTTACTTCAAATAGCCCTCAAAATATACATTCCCTGGTGTCTAGTGGTTTCTGCCCTCCGGGGGCAGATCGCAAGGCAGAAATGGCCTAATAATAATTTGCCCCCCCTGGAGCGACCCTTGCCCAAGGGTTCGCTCCCCAAACATAAAAAAAAAAAAAAAAAAAAAAAAAATCCCTGGTGTCTAGTGGATTTCTGCTCCCCGGGGGGCAGAAACAGCCAAAAAGCAAATTATCCCCCTGGAGAGCCGCTCTCCTTACTTATTAAAAAAATAAAATAAATAAATCCCTGTTGTCTAGTGGTTTCTGCCCCCCTTGGGGGCAGATTGGCCTAATACAAATAGGCCGATCTGCCCCCAAGGGGGGCAAAAATGGCATAGAAAAAGTTTTGCCCCAGGGGAAAAAAAATCCTTGGTGTCTAGGGGATTTCTGCCCCCCCTGGGGGCAGATCCGCCTAATTGTATTAGGCTGATCTGCCCCCATTGGAAGCAGAAACAGCCAAAAAATAATTCACCCCCTGGAGAGCGGCCCTTGCCCAAGGGGCCGCTCTCCTTCTCATGTAAACAAAAAAAAATCCCTGGTGTCTAGTGGTTTCTGCCCCCCTTGGGGGAAGATTTGCCTAATAAAAATAGGCCAATTTGCCCCCAAGGGGGGCAGAAATGGCCTATAAAAAAATTTGCCCCCAGGGGAGCGACTCTTGCCTAAGGGGTCGCTACCCACAAATAAAAATAAAAAAAATCCCTGGTGTCTAGGGGAGTTTCTGCCCCCGGGGGGTAGAAACAGCCCAAAAAATATCTGCCCCCCTGGAGAGCTGCCTTTGCCCAAGGGGCCGCTCTCCTCATTCATGTAAACAAAAAGAAAAAAAAAAACCTGGTGTTTAGTGGCATTTCTGCTGCCTGATCGCATCGCGATCTGGCATCAGAAATGTTCAGAGAAGCCTGGAAGGAGAGGAAAGGCCTTTCCTCCCCTTCCAGGCTTCTCTGACCAGCATTTCTCCTCTGATCCGGCACTGAAAGCTGAGCTTCCAGCGCCGGTGGAAGGCCTCTGATGAGGTCAGCACGCGAAAGCGCGCTGATGTCATCAGACGCCACGGGGGTTCACGGGGGGCGGGGATGGAAGGTGAAGTAATTCCCCTTCCATCCCTGCCTGGGGGAGGGGTGTGCCTGTCCATCGGGGGGAGCGCTAGCGCTCCCCACGGGGGTCCATAGCAGGACGAGGTGGTCTCGTCCTCGGCACCAGGGAACCAGTGCCGAGGAAGAGACCACCTTGTCCTGGGCACACAAGCAGTTAAAAGCAGAGAGAGCATAAACTCTGAGGTTCTGGTTAGCAGAGCCCCAGTGTTACAGTTAGGCACCACACAGGGAACAAATACAGGGCACAACTTATGAGCGCTGGGGTCCTGGCTAGCAGGATCCCAGTGACACAGGCAAAAACAAACATACCTATAAGTAAAAATGGGGGTAACATGCCAGGCAAGATGATACTTTCCTACAGACAGGTGATTGGAAGCAAGGAGCAGGATATTTCAGTGGAAGGGGTGTCTTCTCCCTTACCCTGCCCCTGGAACAACATAGGGACTGTTGCCACTTGCTGGGACAATTTGCCTTGTTTTCTCAATTAACCAAGGGCTCCAAACTTGGTGCACCCACAACATCGAGTGGTTTCTGTCCCCCGGGGGCAGATCTCAAGGCCGATCTGCCCCCAGGGGGTACAGAAATAGCCGAATAATGATTCCCCCCCTCCCCGGAGTGACCCTTGCCCAAGGGGTCTCTCCCCAAACATAAAAAAATAAAAATCAATAAAAAAATGTATCCCTGGTGTCTAGTGGATTTCTGCCCCCGGGGGGCAGAAATGGCCTAGAAATAATTTGCCCCCCCGAGGAGCAGCCCTTGCCCAAGGGGCTGCTCCCCTTACTTCAAATAGCCCTCAAAATATACATTCCCTGGTGTCTAGTGGTTTCTGCCCTCCAGGGGCAGATCGCAAGGCAGAAATGGCCTAATAATAATTTGCCCCCCCTGGAGCGACCCTTGCCCAATGACACAGATTCTCGCATTGCAGCCTCACAGATCTTTGGAAATGATGCATTGCATGACACATCTTTGTATCGCAAGCCCTCATGGACGGGATCCTAAATGATGACACAGGACCTCGTATTGCAGCTTCGCAGCTCACCGGAACTGTGATAACCCCTCAAAAGTGCAACACATCCTTGGCGTGGGACCTAGCAACACTATGCAACCAGGATTTAAGGTACTCTTGTTCAGCGTACCTAGCTCGGTCCCTGTAGCTGACCCATGCTCCACTGTGATCGCATTTCTGTCATTTTGGTCGTGTTTTATTAGAATTTACAAATTTTTTCTAAATTTCTTGGGACTTTTCTAGAGTTGTGTTTCCTTTTATCACTATTTACATGTCTCCTAGTTCAGCCTAAGCTGTTTTGCCATAGCTGCATAAAAGCTTCACATATTGCATCCAAGTTAAGCCTGACTGCTTTGTTCCAAGCTACCTGCGGACTGAGCAAAGGGTAATTTGGTGTTTGCTTGTGCTTCGCCCTGACAAGCATTGTGGTTGTTGCTTGAGTAGGGTTTCACCCCCTCAACCAGTAACCCATTTTTTCACAATACACATGCCATTGTAAGACTAGCCACAATACTGAAACCACAGCCACCAAAACACAACACAACACCAGTGGCACAATATAGTACCACACCTCTCTTATGGTGTATAGAGGTAAGTCTGCTCTGTTAACGGAGCGATATCTTTTCATATTATTTGTCTTTTTTTGCACAGCTATGTAAGTAATCTGGAATGGTTCAACAATGCATGCAACACATGACAGAGGACACAATGCTCAATACCAATACATTTAAACTCGCTTTTCATGATGATCTTTCCCTGCAGAAGCATTTTGTGAATAATCTCACAAAATATTAATTATGAAATGTCTTTCTTCCCAATTACACATTTTGCTCCAAAAAGTTGATAGAGATTATCAGTGTGGGAAACTGGCTCCTTGTTGAAGCACCCCCCACTTTCTGCCTAGTTTCTGAGTGCAACTTGGAATGGAGTGCACTAGGTACCTGCTAGCCAGGTCCCCAGTGCCAGTGTCCTTCCCCTAAAATGGATAAACATTTTGTCACAGTTGGCAACACCTTTAGCTGCCACTGTAAGTCCCTAGTAAATGGTACTTTGGTACCGAGGGCATGGGGTACTAATGGTGGGCCACTGAGGGCAGCAGCACAGATTGTGTCATCCACAGGGAGCATGCATCCAAGTGCACCCAAAACTGCCATTGCAGGCTGAGTGTCCTGGCTGTAGGAAAGTACCATCTTGCCTGGCATGTTGCCCCCATATTTCACTGTATATATTTTGTTTTAGTCTATGTGTCACTGGGACCCTGCCAGACAGGGCCCCAGTGCTCATAAGTATGTGCCCTGTATGTGTTCCCTGTGTGATGCCTAACTATCCCACTGAGGCTCTGCTAATCAGAACCTCTGTGGTTATGCTCTCTCTGCTTTCCAAATTTGTCACTAACAGGCTAGTGACTAAATTTACCAATTCACATTGGCATACTGATACACCCATATAATTCCCTAGTTTATAGTACTGAGGTACCCAGGGTATTGGGGTTCCAGGAGATCCCTATGGGCTGCAGCATTTCTTTTGCCACCCATGGGGAGCTCTGACAATTCTTACACAGGCCTGCCAGTGCAGCCTGAGTGAAATAACGTTCACGTTATTTCACAGCCATTTACCACTGCACTTAAGTAACTTATAAGTCACCTATATGTCTAACCTTCACCTGGTGAAGGTTGGGTGCAATGTTACTTAGTGTGTGGGAACCCTGGCACTAGTCAAGGTGCCCCCAAATTGTTCAGGGCAATTTACCCGGAATTGTGAGTGCGGGGACACCATTACACGTGTGCACTACATATGGGTCAATACCTATATGTAGCGTCACAATGGTAACTCCGAACATGGCCATGTAACATATCTAAGATCATGGAATGGCCACCTCAATGCCATTCTAGTATAGGGGGGACAATTCCATGCATCCCCGGGGCTCCAGCATAGAGCCCTGGTATTGCCAAACTAACTCTCCAGGGTTTTCTCTGCAGCTACCACTGCTGCCAACCCTCAGACAGATTTCTGCCCCCCGGGGCCTGGGCAGCCCAGTCCCAGGAAGGCAGAATAAAGGATTTCCTCTGAGAGAGGGTGTTACACCCCCTCCCTTTGGAAATAGGTGTTAAGGGCCTGAGAGAAGTAGCCTCTCCTGGCATCTGGAAATGCTTTGAAAGGCACAGATGGTGCCCTCCTTGCATAAGCCAGTCTACACCGGTTCACCTGCTCTGGCACGAAACTGGACAAAGGAAAGGGGAGTGACCACTCCCCTGACCAGCACCTCCCAGGGGAGGTGCCCAGAGCTCCTCCAGTGTGTTAAAGACCTCTGCCATCTTGGATGCAGAGGTGTGAGGGCACAATGGACATCTCTGAGTGGCCAGCGCCAGCAGGTGACGTCAGAGACCTTTCCTGATAGGTGCTTACCTTTCTCTGTAGCCAATCCTCCTCTGAGGGCTATTTAGGGTCTCTCCTGTGGGTTTCTCGTCAGATAACAAATGCAAGAGCTCCCCAGAGTGCCCCTGCACTTCTCTCTTCGACTTCTGTCAAGGATCGACCGCTGTCTGCTCCAGGACGCCTGCAAAACCGCAACAAAGTAGCAAGAAGACTACCAGCAACATTGTAGCGCCTCATCCTGCCGGCTTTCTCTACGGTTTCCTGGTGGTGCATGCTCTGAGGGCTGTCTGCCTTCACCCTGCACTGGAAGCCAAGAAGAAATCTCCCGTGGGTCGACGGAATCTTCCCCCTGCCAACGCAGGCACCAAACTTCTGCCTCACCGGTCCTCTGGGTCCCCTCTCATCTTGATGAGCATGGTCCCTGGAACACAGGAGCTGGATCCAAGTGTCCCCGACAGTCCAATGCCTCCCCACGCCAGACAATAATCCTATGTACTGCGTGAACTGCAGCTGCTAGGGCTTCTGTGCACTTTTGCAAGACTTCCTTTGTGCACAGCATAGCCCAGGTTCCCAGCACTCCGTCCTGCATTGCCCAACTCGCTGAGTTTAACTCCGACTTCGTGGGACCCTCTTTTGTTGTGCTGAGATGACCGTCATGCTCAGATCTTTTAAACACCTTTTCAGGTGCTTCTGCGGGTGCTGCCTGCTTCTGTGTGGGCTCTGTGTGTTGCTGAGCAACCCCTCTGTCTCTTCCTCCAAGGGGCAACTCCTGGTCCATCCTGGGCCCTGGCAGCACCCAAAATCTTCAACCACGACTCTTGCAGCTAGCAAGGCTTGTATGCTGTGTTTCTGCGTGTAAAAAACTCTGCATCCTCCAGAACTCCATGGGACATTTTCTGACCAAAGGAGAAGTTCCTGGTACCTTCCGTTGTTGCAGAATCTTTGACTTCTTCCACCTGGGGCAGCCCTTTTGCACCTTCATGTGGGGCTTAGTGGGCTCCTGCCACCCCGGACCCTTGCGTGACTCTTGGACTTGGTCCCCTTCCTTTGCAGGTCCTCAGGTCCAGGAATCTATCTTCAGTGCTTTGCAGTCAGCTGTTGCCTTTGCAGAATCCCCTCGACATTACTGTCTTTCTGGGGTAGTAGGGTAACTTTACTCCTACTTTTCAGGGTCTTGGGGTGGGGTATCTTGGACACCCTTAGTGTTTTCTTACACTCCCAGCAACCCTCTACACACTCCACTAGGCCTGGGGTCCATTCGTGGTTTGCATTCCACTTTTGGAGTATATGGTTTGTGCTGCCCCTAGGCCTATTGTCTCCTATTGCATTCTATTGTGTCCTACAGTGTTTGCACTACTTTTCTAACTGTTTATGTTTTTGATGATTTTGGTTTGTGTGTATATTTTGTGTATATTACTTACCTCCTAAGGGAGTATATCCTCTGAGATACTTTTGGCACATTGTCACTAAAATAAAGTACCTTTATTTTTAGTAACTGTGAGTATTGTGTTTTCTTATGATATTGTGCTATATGATATAAGTGGCATAGTAGGAGCTTTGCATGTCTCCTAGTTCAGCCTAAGCTGCTCTGCTATAGCTACCTCTATCAGCCTAAGCTGCTAGAACACTACTAATCTACTAATAAGGGATAACTGGACCTGGCACGAGGGGTAAGTACCACAAGGTACCCACTATAAGCCAGGCTAGCCTCCTACCGTCACTGACCAAGGAACCATACACAGCAGCTGGACCAAGTTCCACCCAACAAACCCAGAGGAAAAATCTGGCAAGTGTGCTAAGTTTGGTGGCACTGCAATCTTCAGTGGCTGAACTATGCAATAACCCAGGGTACTGGAACCCCAACATTAGGCACCCAGAAGAAAAGTCCACTTCGGACTCCCAAATGACCAGGAACAAGACCAAGTCAAGAAAATCAGGCTACATAAGAACCACCCCCCCAGAGTGGCCCTGCTGCCTTCCATCCACCCTTAAAGTGACCTACCTCCTGCTTCCAAGAGCAGTTTTGCACACAGCACGTGGCTCACCTATCAGTTCCACACCTGGCCTACCTAGGCTCTTTACCAGAGAACCTCCTCTTGTGACACCTATACTTCAAGGAAACTCACAGGACTGACCTTGAAGTCCGCCTTTGCATTATTTTTCTAAGTTGTCTCCTGCAGTGGTCCTGGACTTTTTAGTAGCTACTCCCACCGAAAGCGGTAGCCGGCAGAACTTCCCTGGCTGATCCACAGGACATCTCGACAACCTCAACCTAAAAAAGAAAGAAGACATTGGTAAACGCTTTGCCCGTTTTTATATGCATTTTAAAGTTGTCTCCTATTGAGGCCTATGGTGCGTAATTACAGACAAAAATACTATTTTTGCTAAACTTTGGAAAATCATAACCTATAAAATACCTACCTGAATTTGATGATATTGGTCTTAAAAATGTTATTGAAATCTGAAGTATTTTTGTAATTTGGTCTTGAGTTACTCGTTTGAATGTGTTTCCACATTTATTGATACTGTGAGTACAACAAATGCTTAGCACTTCTCCAAGATTGGCCTAACTGCTTGTCCAAGATACCATAAAAATTAGAGGATTAGGTGGTCTCGTTTTTAGCTCTGTACACCAAGGTAGGGCTGCTTGGCCTCTCTGCACAGTGCACATAATTATTTTACTATATAGAGAGCCAGCCTCCTACATCAGGCACTGTTTTGTAAAGAGTACACAGCTTCCACCTTCCATTCTGCCTCATGGATAGCTAAAATTGAATACAGCAGCCTTGCAAGGGAAGTAACTGAAGAAGCTCCTTTATTCTTCAACCAACTCATTTAATTTCTTTTGCTATAACAGATACGTTCTACTTATAAATAAAAGTTTGTGAGGAACTAAGAATATATGTGGATGGAGTAGGTGGAGCAGCAGCGTGTAATTTTGACTTCTGTCTTATATTCTGCAGCCGGTGTTATGGGGTCATTAATAACACCACTATGCCAAGAATTTTCTATACAAACACTTTAGTAGATTGGAATCGAATTTGGCAACACAATACTGATCAAATAACTACTTGTACATACTTTACTTTTCTTTACAATGTGCAAAGCGTACACATATTAAAAGCATTAGAGAGTAATTAAAAAAGAAAAAAAATCGGCAAATCCCAAAAATGTACTTTCTGTGATGGACAATTTCACAAAAACATCACTACATGTCAGTAATCAAAGGAGGCACGTTTCACTTCATATTTCTAAATATTCACTGTTCACGGTACTTACAACACAGAGTTGTGTTTTCCAGTTACTTCAATTAAGTCAACAACATGTAGCAAGTCATCAAGCTGGCATACTGAAAACCTTACACAATGAGCGGCTGTGTTAAGAACAAAAAGAAATTTCATCCAGCACTGCTTTCTTTTTCAAAGATATTGTAGAACACCACAGCACCTTCTTAATCATTGTAACCAAATCAATACGAATGCCAATGAGAAATTTAACACTAAACACACAATGGGATCGCTTTGAAAATGAAAGCTTGTTACTATTTTTAAACAACTGAGGGCCAGATGTAGCAAAAATGCAATTTGCGACTTGCAAATTGCGAGTCCCTGCGACTCGCAATTTGCAAGTCGCAAATTGCTATGCAGTACGGTGTCTCAGACACCGACTGCAACTCGCAATGGGGTCGCAATGACCCACCTCATGAATATTCATGAGGTGGGTCGCAAATTGCGGCCCCATTGCGAGTATAGGCACTCGCTAACATGGAGGCCTGCTGACCTCAGCAGGCCTCAATGTTAGCGACCTGCTGTTCAATAAAGCAGGTTTTTTTTTTTTTTAAGTGTAGCCCGTTTTCCCTAAGCGAAAACGAGCTGCACTACAAAAAAAAAACGAAACCTTTAGTTTCGGATTTTTCAGGGCAGGGAGTGGTCCCTTGGACCACTCCCTGCCCTGAAAAAATAATATGGGATCCAGTCACAAAGGGGAAGGGGTCCCATGAGGACCCCTTCCCGTTTGCGAGTGGGTTACCATCCACTTCAAGTGGATGGTAACTGCGACTCCATTTGCGACCGCGTACGCGGTCGCAAATGGAGTTGCATACCACTCCGACTCGCAAATAGGAAGGGAACACCCCTTCCTATTTGCGAGTCGCAAATGCATATTGCGAGTCGGTAACGACTCGCAATATGCATTTGTGAATTGCAAACCCACGTTTGCGAGTCGCAAACGGCGATTTTCGCCGTTTGCGACTCGCAAAAGGGTTGCTACATCTGGCCCTGAACCTCTTTCCTTCCAGTTTACTAATTTACAATGAAATACCCTTTTCACCTCCGTCGTTGGACTCATCGGTATATCTTGCACATGTTGGATATCTCTTAATTTACTTTTTGCTTCTACTGAGTGCAGTGGCGGCCGGCAGCTTTAGAAGGGAGGGGGACGGGCGGGGCGCACACACACACACTCATTCTTTCACTCCCAGACACGCATGCACGCACGCACATTCATTAACAACTCTCATAGCATTCAAACATGCACGCATGCACCAAACATTCATTTTAAAACATCACACACACTCATGCTTTCACACACGCATGCACGAACATCCATTAACAACATTTATACCATTCAAACATGCACGCATGCACCAAACATTCATTTTAAAAGATCGCACACACTCATTCTTTCACAGACACATGCATGCACACACCACATCCATTAACAACACTCATAACACTCAAACATGCATGCGCGCACCAAACATTCACTTTAAAACATCACACACATACACACACACACACACACACACTTACCTTCAGCCTCCAGGTCCCAGGAGGGTTGGGACTGCTGCCTTCCCTCATTGGCTGACCTGAGGTCAGCCATTGAGGGAAGAAAGCAGTCCCAGCCTCGTCACAGAGTGGGATGGGGTCAGTGAGACTGCTGACCCCACCCCACTCTGTAACAAAGTGTCACTGATTGACACTCGCCCTGGGCGCTTCAGGGCTTTAACCTGGAGCACCCAGCGCGAGTATCAATGGGTGCCGCTTTCCTCATCACCCAGGGGAGGGCCTTGAGGCACCTTTGCTGAGCCGAGGAGGTCAAGCCCATAAGAGCTGTGACCTCCTCAGCCCAGCAAAGTTCAGCTCAGGCAGCCAGGAGTCTGCGCAAATCGCGTATGGATCACTCCTGGATGGCTGGGCTGAAAATGAAGAGTGTCTGTCAGGCTGGCCTTTGTTCAGCCTGATAGACACTCTTCATGAGGGGCAAAAGGTGGGGGGGCGTGGCCCCTCCGCCCTAAAGGACGGGCCGCCACTGACTAAGTGCATCACTACTCCCTACACAACACAATTCACACCTTTATCCGCTTGTTTTATGACCAGTATCTCATCATTTGACAAGTTCTCTATAGATTATAATTTCCCTTTTGTTATACTTTTTTCAATGATTTTCTTCCATTTAATTTCTCAATTTCTTAATATACCATTTAAAAAATATATATATTTCTGCTGGGAGAATAGGGGCTAAATTTAGATTTCCTTTATAGACCACTCCATCTACTCAGTTAGCTCTATTCTCAATTATGTTGCTTATATCTTCTGGATCTTCCCTCTCCAGACGCCATAGCATCTGTAAAGTTTCGAAATCTTTAACTTGGGAATTAGATTAAGGGCAGTTGTATTTTTTTGCATCTTCTCTCCACTTATTTATTTTCCAGTAGTGCAAGGTGTTTCAATATTTGCAAATTTCAAACAAATTGATTGTCTCTGGGGGCAAGATGTAAGTCCTTTATCTAATACCTTGATATCATTCATTGTCAATTCTGTTAGTGATCAATTAATAGCTTTAATTTTCTCTTCCTGTACATTTTCCATGTCTCTTGCCTTATCTTTTTCTCTCATCTGCCATTGTTCTAACCTCTGCGAGCTCTTTTTCTTCATTATCAGAGAATCTTCCTTTTGAAAGTCATTTGTTTTTCTACGGCCCTGGCTCTAGGTGACTGAGGCCCTCATTACAACAATGGCGGTAAATGACGCCACGGCCACCAAATGACTGTCGCCGCGGCTACCATCCATTCACCAAATTATGACCACAGCTGCATTTCTGACACAAGAAGGGTGGAAATACGTCTGTGGCCATTCTGGCGGATGGTGGTAAGGTGGCACTGCTACCACCAGCAGCGCCATGCCAGTAGACCGCCGCGAGCCGTATCATGACACATGATACAGCCTGGCGATGTTCTGCTGGTGGGCGCTGCTGGTGGTAGCAGCGCCCCGTCCTGTCCCCTGCCGGAAGACGACTCCCTGACTACAGGTAAGTCTGGTTTCTGATAGGGGAGGGGGGCTGGGGGGGTGTTGTGTCTGTGTGTGGGTGTGTGTGCATGTATGTGTGAGTGTGCGTGAATGCAAGTGTGTGTTTAGTGTTGTTTTCGCGTGTGTATGCATGTGTGTGAGTGTGTGTATGAATGGAAATGGAATGCGTGTCTGCGTGTAAGTGTGGATGTGTGTGCAGATGTGTGAGTGAATGAATGAATGCATGCATGTGTGTCTGTGTGAATGAGTGTCTGCGCGTGTGTGTGTATGGAGAGGATGAAATGGAGGGGAGCGTGGATGAAGGGGGGTGGGAGGGCGTCTGGGGAGTATTGGGGAGAAGGAATCCTATCAATGCCAGGGAATTCCCTGTCACTGAGAGGGCCTATCGCCATGGTTTTTGTGGTGTTACGAACGCCATGGAAACCATGGCGGTAGGCAGGGTCATGATATTGCTGGCGGTACAATAGTGGTCGCTGGGCTGGAGATTGTTACCTCCAGCCCAGCAGCTGCTACCGCCATGGCGGTCGGAGTGGTACATTGGCAGGTTGGCTGAAGCCAACCTGCCAATGTCATAATGTGGCCGTAAGTACTGCTAGCTTGTTGGCAGTACTACTGCCACATTACCTCTGACCGCCGGGGTCTCAATGACCCCCTGAGTCGGATATCGTCTAAGAACGTTTTTTTTCTTATACTATGCCTTCATTTCACTAATACCACAACAAAAATAATTAACAATCTCTCGCTAATACAAAAACAAAAATTAACATTTTAACTGCCATCAGACTCCTTTCTCTAGGTTCAGTGGCATACAGAAACAAGTCAAGTCATCTTCACTGTGTCTTACCATTTTGAAAAGAAAAATTAAGGCTTTGATCTGAAACTATATCACAAAATCACCATATCTTCCAGACAATCCTGTGACAGGTCTTTTCCATGCTGACAAGGCACTTGCAGTTATGATTGGCTGCAAAGGATAACACGCTTTGGGAATATCAATAGGTTCCACGCCCAGTGCTATAATGCTGAGCTATTCGCTTTGAAAATGCTTTTTTGAAGTCATGTTCATGTACATTCCTGAATATGCAAATGCATGCAGTAGCAATTTCGGAATAGGCACTCTAATAAACAAACTCCATTCCAAGATGGCCTCCGACGTCATGACTGATGTGTGCACACATGTCCTGAGATGGGCATTGTCAGATGTGACTGCACATATGACGTTACACCGGTGGATATTTTTGATTTACTAGTGAAAGATGGCAAACGCGAATGATAGATGAGTACATTAAAACATATATTTTTTAAACGGTTGCAAGAAGCCAGGCAGTGCATTGTTGTATAAATAAATATATAAATATAGTCAAAAACACATGAGAGACGATGGGAAGGCCAGCTTCAGGGAATGGCAGTGTAAGACGGAAGAGATTCTGAACTAGAGAATAAGGGTAGGCTTTTTTTTATTTTTTTTAAAGAAGGACCTGGTGGAGTGTGGGTGTAGGAGGCTGGCCTGGTTTGTAGTAAATACCTTGGGTACTTACACCTTACACCAGGTTGAGTTATCCCTTATTAGTGCAATGTAGAAGTGTTCTAGCAGCTTAGGCTGATAGAGGTAGCTATAACAGAGCAGCTTAGGCTGAACTAGGAGACATGCAAAGCTCCTCAATACCACTTATAGTTACACAGTACTTATACACAAGTTATACTGTGTTAACAAAAATAAAGGTAGTTTATTTGGGTGTCACAACGCCAAAAATATCTTAGAGGCAATACTCCCTCTGGAGGTAAGTATTATACACAATATATACACTAGACGCCAAAATAAGGTAAGTAATTAAACAGTGGATAGTGCAAACAATAGGAAATGCTATAGAATGCAATGGAAGAAAATAGGTCTAGGGGCAACACAAACCATATACTAAGAAAGTGGAATGCGAATCACGAATTCCCTCCTAGACAAGTGTATTGTGTAGAGAATCGCTGGGAGAGTAGGAATACAGTAAAGGTAAGTAAAATGCCCCACCCAGAGCCCAGAAAAGCAGGAGGAAAGTACTGAAAGTTTCCTTAGGACACACTACAAGTCAGGATTAGAGTTATTGCAAGAACCATGCAAGACTGCAAACAACAAATGATGGATTCCTGGACCTGAAGAACTGCAAAGGAAGGAGACCAAGTCCAGAAGGCGGAAGAAGTTCCAGGAAGGACAGGAGCCCCTGCCAACCCAGAAGAGGGTGCAAAAGAAGAGTCCCCAGTTGGACGAAGAATGCAGAAATGCACCCAAGGAAGATGTCAGCGGGTTCCTGCATGATGCACTGGATGTCTCACGAAGAGAAGTTGGATGCAGGCTAGTTTTGACGCTGGATTCCTCCAACAAGTCTTGGTTCCGGTAAAGTTGCATTTTGCATCAAAGTGGCGCTGTCTGGACCAAGGAGGGACCTGGGGGCCTCAACTCTGTGTACAGAGGAAGAAGGGTCT
This sequence comes from Pleurodeles waltl, assembly GCF_031143425.1. NCBI lineage: Eukaryota > Metazoa > Chordata > Amphibia > Caudata > Salamandridae > Pleurodeles > Pleurodeles waltl. The sequence goes on along the minus strand of NC_090445.1, from coordinate 1,472,299,313 downwards.
CTCAGCACTTTAGAGAGCCTTCAGAAGATCAGACAGCACTCACAGGAGTCCCAGGAGACGGGGACAAGGGAGGTGCAAAAAAGGAGGGTTTCACACCGCTGGAAGTCAACTCAGCGAGTTGAGCATTGCAGGATAGAGTGCTGAGGACCTGGGCCAGGCTGTGCACGAAGGAATTTTGCAAATAGTGCACAGAGGTTCGCAGGAGGTGAAGAAGACGCAGTGCTCAGGGGTACTATCGTTCTTTGGGAAGGCAAGGTCCTATGTCCTCCAAATTGGGGCAGCAGGAGCTCAGGACAGTCTTTGTCGAAGGGGTCCACCCTCTGTGTTCTAAGAAGCACGCTCGTCACCAGGAGAGGAGTCCAAAAGAACAGGTCGTCGAATTACAAGGTGCCTGCTTGAGCAGGGGAGTGACTCTGTCACTCCCCTTCTGGTGCAGGGTGAAGACAGGGAGTCCTCAGAGCGTGCACACCATGTAAACTGTTGCAGTTGCTGGCTGGAGCTGAAGTTGCAGAGGACAAGTAGCCCTTCTGGATACTTTGTTGCTGTTACAGCGGTTCCTGGAGCAGTCTGCGGTTGATCCGAGGTAAGAGGATGAAGTAGTAGTTACAGAGGATTCCTGCTGGAAACTTGCAAGTAAAATCTGAAGAGAACCCACAGGAGAGACCCTAAATAGCCCTGAGAGGGGGATTGGCTACCCTGTTAGGTATGGACCTATCAGGAGGGGTCTTTGACGTCACCTGCTGGCACTGGCAACTCAGAGGCCTCCAGAGTGTCCCCACACATTGGAAAGCAAGATGGCTGAGGTCTGGGACACATTGGAGGAGCTCTGGGCACCACCCCTGGGTGGTGATGGACAGGGGAGTGGTCACTCTCCTGTTCTTTGTCCAGTTTCGTGTCAGAGCAGGGACTGGGTGTTGCTGAACCGGTGTAGACTGGCTTATGCAGGGAGGGCTCCATCTGTGCCCTTTAAAGCATTTCCAGAGGCTGGGGGAGGCTACCCCTCCCCAGTCTGTTACACCTATTTCCAAAGGGAGAGGGTGTAATACCCTCCTTCCAAAGGAAATGCTTTGTTCTGCCTTCCTGGGACTGAGCTGCTCAGACCCCAGGAAGGCAGAAGCCTGCCAGTGAGGTGGCAGTGGCTGTAGCTGCATTGCAAGCCTCAGTGAGCTGGTTTGGCAGTACTTGGGGTCCATGGTGGAGCCCCGGGATGCATGGAATTGGCGCCCCAATACCAGATTTGGAATGGGGAAGAAGTCCATGATCTTAGACACCTTACATGGTCATATTCGGAGTTACCATCGTTAAGCTGCATATAGGTATTGACCTATATGTAGTGCACGCATATAATGGCATCCCCACACTCACAAAGTCCTGAGAATTGGCCCTGAACTATGTGGGGACACATTTGCTAGTGCAAGGGTGCCCTCATACTTAGTAACTTTGCATCTAACCTTCAGTAAATGAAGGTTAGACATATTGGTGACTTGTAAGTTACTTAAGTGCAGTGAAAATGGCTGTGAAAAAGTGTGTGCACTATTTCACGCATGCTGCAGTGTCAGTCCTGTGCAAAGGTTTGTCTGAGCTCCTTATGGGTGGCAAAAGAAATGCTGCAGCCCATAAGGATCTCCTGGAACCCCAATGCCCTGGGTACCTGGTACAATATACTAGGGTCTTATAAGGGGGGTCCAATGTGCCAATTGAAATTGGTAAATGAAGTCACTAGCCCATAGTGACAGATTTAAAAGCATAGAGAGCATAAACACTCAGGTTCTGATTAGCAGAGCCTCAGTGACACAGTCAAGCACCACTGACAACACACACATTAGGCCATAACTTATGAGCACTGAGGTCCTGTCTAGCAGGATCCCAAAGAGACAGGCAAACACATACTGACATACAGGTGCAATTGGGGGTACCATGCCAAGAAGGTGGCCCTTTCCTACAGTGGGATGCAACACAAAGTGAGGAGATTGTTGAATGTTAAAGGAAGAAGCTATACAAGGGCGAGTTAGCAAGAAAACAAGCCCTTATCCACTGCTTTTTTTATGCATCTAAGAGCAATGAACAAGGCTGATTTTAAATGTTAAGAAACAATTATTTTCTTGTCAGCTATGGAATACAATTTCTGACTTACCTATTTTTGAAGAAGCAATACAAGGGCAAGATAACAAGAAAACACATACTTATCCACTATTTTTTCTATGCATCTAAAAACAATGAATAAGGCTGCATTTTAAATGTAAAGAAACAATTATGTTCTTGTCAGCTATGGTCTCGAATGCCGTTACGTGTTGTGGACATGTTTTGTTCCCCCCCACACGAGAGATAATAGTATCTGAAATGTGGCCCCACATAGATACTATTAATGTGAACTATGACAAGATGAGCAGGCTAAAGGCGCTATTGTTTCAAAAAAAGGTCGCCTTGACATCTGCAAAAGAGATGTATGCTCTCCAGATTGCGAGATCATCAGCCGAAATACAATCCTTATTAAATACCAACTTCCCCAAGCACTTTGGAGAACTGGTATCCAGGATATTCAATGCTTCAAGCACCACTGGGATTGTTCATTCCTTTAAGGCTGTCGGGTCTGGTTTCGTGTCCATCTTCCAGACTGTCTTCGGAGTCATCCCGTCAGCCACCCACTAGCTCTTTTCAAGTGTGTTTGGTGGCTTTCCAATTATTTTGGCTTTGATTGGCGGACTACTACTGTTATTTCTTCTGATTTGCAGTAGTTGTTCCTTTTCAGCTACACAGAGCAATGAAGCTGCTACCACCAACTACACTGGGCTGTGAACGCATGGTTCGGATCTTCGGTGCACTCTTGCTGGTGGAACTGGTGCATGACTGGTCGTTGCATTTCGGCCCCTTCTCTGGTGCGTACAACCAGTCTTCCGCTGCATATGGTTTCTCTTTGAACATCTGCCTCTGGTCTGTCTTGCTGTTGCACCGAGATCTCCTGTGGACCACGAACTGGTGATGTCCCCGCTGAGGGTTCATACACGGTCATGCCCCTTGAGACTGAGGTTGCTCCGCGAGGCCACCTATGAGCCTTCCGTTTGGAGATCTACCATGGACGAGGGCACTACAACGAATGACGTTACACCAGAAAGTACTGCTCACTACTGCTCTGTGGATCCGTTTGTCCACCCAGCACTCGATTTAACATCAGATGATGTTGACTGATTTTTGAGGTCCTTGTTTGGTGAGTTCGATGACACTCTTTAAGATCATGCGTACAGCAAATAATTTGATGAATTGGCTTGCCATTCCAGATTAAAGTTATGTATTTAAATTAACTGGCTTTGGCACGCTGTGCTTGTCATGGTTGACATTAACATCTCTGTATGCAATTTAGCGGAACTGTTTTTATTGCCTTTTTAACACATTTTAAAGATTTTTTTAGCTGTTTTTAATGTTTTTAGCTTTTTAGTTCAGAGCAATTTTAACGTTTGGGTTCCTGTATGTTCGTTATACCTGTTACAGCAATGGGGAGGGTGTAGTGAATCCTAGTTCGTTTTAGTGGGATTACAGGAGTTAGCTTAGCCTCTGGCTTGCAGACTTGTGCCCCCGTCACCTAGTGACTTTAAACGTACTTAGCTTGCTCTGTCTTAGCCCATTTAATTATTTAATTGTTCTAAAATGGCTGCCTTGTTTATAGTTAGGCCACTTGTTATGCTTTGCATTATCAGTGTCACCGCGCTAAGGCGTCAAGATCAAGCAACAAAGACAAACAAACAGTAGGTGTTCACACTTAGGGATTTTCCCTCTCTATACTTTCGAGGGATTGTTTATATTAATTGCTGTCCCAACCATGTCTGTTATCTATTGTTTGGGAACAGACCTACGACAGGGGTCCTTGTAGATCTGTATAAATACATCGCACTTTAGACAGATAATCAGAGGGAATCCGACCAGAGGGCATCGCCACCATCGCTGATATTGATGCTGCACGTCATCTTGACGCTGACCCAGTCTTTGTGTCCCTGCAGAGTCTGACATAGAGACCTCATTCCAAGGTACCGAGGGTTGGGGGCTCCTCTCATGGACATGGCATTGGTGGATTAGGTTTAAGAAATCCAGCTCTCCTTTAGGTAGGAGGTTAGGCCCCTCACATTAGGGTATTAGGGCATATTACATCTCGTATGCCTTTCTTATGCATTGCAAGATGGGAGGGGTAATAATGAATAAAATAGCCATTTTTAGATGATTTCACCAATAAAGCACTTCACTCTTTTCTCTATATTTTCTGTACACATGCATGGAATTGATGTATAATTTATATTCGTATCCATGATGTTTTCAGACCTAAATTATTTTCCTTGTGATTCCTTCTTAATAGACTCAGTGATCCAACAGGGATGACTAATTTGGAATCAGATGCGGTGTGGGGAAATAATGTGAGTGTTTGGATAGAAAGCACCATCATATATGTTCCTGGTATGCATAGCCATACACACATAGTACTTCTCTCAACACCCAGTCTCCCAAATATGACATCTGTCTTGCCTGCACTTGTTGAGGTACTATCGCACACCTCCATCACTAATTGTGTAAGAACAGAAGCATCTCCCAATCTCTGTCGACTTCTTGAAGGATTCACACTTGTAGATACATCCATCTATCCCAGTGAAACAATCAGCTGCCCCACTTTCTGCACATGGCACATCCGCCCACTTGTGAACTCCATTGTTGAGCTGGGGATGATGAGCGGGCCGCTGCACAATTCGAAACACTGAACAAGTAAAATGGTAAGTATATTATTTAAGAACCTAGGTTCCATTAAGCTGGGGATAAAAGTTTTAGCCCATACCTGCCTCTCAGACAACCATATTCAGATTTGTAAAATCAAAATAAATAAGTTCCCACAAAGTCATATTTATTTCCCATACAACTTAGCTCACCTCCAATCCTCCTTCTGTTGTTGCCACAAGTTTGGGCCAGGATAAATCATGGCCCTTTAATCAGTCAACACATGTGCCACACCTAGTTATCTTGGCATGGTTTTCCCCCTAACTTTTTGCCTTCAGACTTTCTGTTTTGCTGACATTGTTTTTGCTGGCATTATAACACCCTTTATCACTGCTAACCAGTGCTGAAGTGCTTGTGCTCTTTCCCTAAATTATTGGCGTATACCCTATTCGGATAGCTAATTTACTTGTAAGTCCCTAGTAAAGTGGCCCTACCTATGCCCAGGACTGTACATTAACTGCTACTTGTGTGCCTACAGCACTGGTGTTGCCACCCACTTAAGTAGTACTTTAAACCTGTCTCAGGTTTGCTGTTGTAGCCTGTGTGTGCAGTTTTAAACTGCCAGTTCAACCTGGCAAAACAAATGTTTTTGCCAGACGCAAATCTTACTTTTTAATACACATGTCACCCCGAGGGTAGGCCTTGGACAGACCAGAGGAAAGGTTGCTGTGTTTTTAAAAGGTTGGACATGTACATTTTAGATTTACATCTCCTGGTAGTGAAAATGTCTATGAGGATTCGCTCAGTGCAAGGACTCCAAATCAACCTTTCAACCTGGATCCAAACTGCCTTTGTGTGACGTTTCACCAATGCAGGCCCTTGCATCACAAATTTCTCATCAACGGCAGCCTTGACTATGACACAGGTTCGTGCATCGCAACCCCCTCATTGACAGAATCCTCAATGGTGGTCCAGAACATCTCATCGCAGCTTTGCAGCTCCTCAGAACTGGCATATCCCCTCAACAGTGCAACACATCCTCGGTTCGGGACCTAGCAACACTACGCAACAAGGATTTTAAGGTTCTCTTGTTCAGTGGACCTAGCTTGGTCCCTATAGCCGACCCATGCTCCACCGTGATCGGACTTCTGTCAATTTGGTCTTGTTTTATTGGAAACAGAGATTTTTCTTATGTTGTCTTTCCCTCCAGCACAGTTTGAAGTGCTGTATAAATACTTTAGACATTGTCTCCAAGTTAAGCCTGACTTCTTTGTGCCAGGCACAGAGGACTGAGCAAAGGTTAATTTGAGATTTGCTTATGCTTCACCCTGACAAACATTGTGGTTGTTGTTTGAGTAGGGTTTCACCCCTTTCGACCAGTAACCCAATTTCTCACACACACATGCTGTCATAAGACAGGCTGCAATACTGAAAACGTTTTCTCTACAAAAATCACAACACCATTTGCACCATATAGTTCCACCTGTAATCGAAGTAGTGGCAAAATACTTACCGTACACAGAGATCAGCCAATTGCACCTACCGATACACAGCTAGTGATGCTTCTGACAGATTAATTTATATCTTTGGAATGCATCAAGTACTACATATCTTTGATGAAGTATAGTGGCATGTCTGCTCTGTTGTTATCTGAGCTGATATTTGTTCATATTATGTGTCTCGCTTTGCACAGCTATGTGAATAATCTGGGATGGTTCAACAATGCATTCAACAGTTTTGCTCATGACCGAGGACACAATGCTCAATCATAATACATTTAAAATAGGTTTCTAGATGATCTTTCCCTACAGAAGCATTTTATAACTAATCTCGCAAAATAATGATTATGAAATGTAGTTCTTTCAAATTACACATTTTGTGTCAAAACATTGATTGAGATGATAAGGCTCTGTACTGTAAAGACAGTACGTAGCTTCCACATTCCACTTTCCGTTCTGCTTCATGGATAGACAAAGTTGAATACAACACCCTTCCAAGGGAAGTGGTTGATGTGGCTCCTTCATTCTTCAACCAACTCATTTAATTTAGTTTTACAATAACAGGAATTCTATTTATTTCAAATATAAGTTTGTGAGGAAGTAAGAGTATATGTGGATGGAGTAAGTGGTGCAGCACAGTGTAATTTTAACTTTTGTCATATATTCTGCGGCTGGACTTATGGGGTATGAGGCCAGTAATAACATTACCCTATGCTAAGCAATTTCTGAAAAAACACTTTAGTGGATTAGAAACAAATTTGACAATAAAATATTGCTCAAATAACTACTTGTACATGCTTTATTTTTTTAGTATGTGTAAAGTGTACACATATTGCAAGCATTATAGATTAAGTAAAACATACCTTTTTTGGCAAATCCACAAAATATATGTGTTGTGATTGACAATTTCACAAAACCATCACTATGCCATTAATCTAAGGAGACATTTTCACTTCATATTTCTAAATATTCACGGTACATAGAACACAGATATGATTCCCAGTTACTTCAATTAAGCCAATAACAAAGAGCAGGTCATCAAGCTGGCATACTGAAAACCTTAGAAACTGATCGGCTGGGTTAAGAGCAAAAAGAAGTTTCACTGCTTTCCTTTTCAAAGGTATTGCGGAACACCACAGCTCCTTCATAGTCATAGGAACCAAATCAATACAAATGCCAATGAGAAATTTAACACAAAACACATTCAATAGGATTGATTTAAAAATGAAAGCTTGTTACTATTGTTGATCAACAAATGCTGTAATACAGCAGATTGTTTTTAAATTGAGATGCATAATCGTCTTCATAAATGGGTGAGCACTCTTTTTTTAAAGAGTTGTCCTAGTACTGTCTAAAAGTAATTATTTATTGGTACTGTTCTCAAAAGCAGTACAAAATATATGTTTTACACTGGCACAACTCATAGAGGTAATAGAATGGGTTCCGTGATCTACACAGGTAGAAATTTAGAAGCAAGCAAAATAGTCAGAGGCTCCTTACGAAGAGCTTGTTAACTCCAGTGAACCCAGTAAAGCGAGTTACTGGGTAAATAAGAGTTATAAGCATTGCACCACTTTTTGGCAGAATAAATCCCATATGGTTTTTCACCAAAAACATACCCTTGTTACTTTCCACTGTTGAAGCGTTGTGCCGGAAGGATTTTCTCCCCGCTTTGGGTTCAGAAACCACAAATGCTCGGTTAAGACACCATCACTGTTCTCACCAATAGAGATCAAATACATCTTTGTACTTTTGCAAGAATGTGTCAGTCAGAATAATTCAATCACAAATCAATGACATTATACCATAATCAATTCTAAACACTATGAACAATTTAAGACAAAATCGAACTTCTAAGTGAGTAAAGTTTCAAAACTTTATTACAATCCCAAAATCAATGTCACAAAAATGGTGTGCAAAACTAAGTTATAAACATACATGAAAACCATGGGCTGACAAAAACGTTGGAAAAGATTTAACCTACTACACATCAATACTTCACTCCAAAAGGTCCAGCACTCTCTTCTAATTTTACACTGCCCTATTTCATAGAGTTGTGGGCTACCAAGGAGGTATAGATCCCTTTTTCCTCAATTAAGATGCATAAAGCTGCAACAAAGTGTTGGGAGGCCCACCATTATTCCAAATTGATAGTCCAAATCTTCACATCACAAAGGGGTTTTGAATAACACGTTGATCCAAGTCCGTAAGTCCAGTAGATATTTACTGTGAAACATTTAGAGAGGAACAACAACTGACACGTGTTTCGCCCTCTGACGGTATGTAAACCTGGGACTTTCTCAAGACTGCAAAAATACGAAAGTCAATTAGAGGAAAACTCTCTTAGTAGAGGAAAAGAAGCAATTTGTATTCTGTCACCCACAGTGCAGAGAAAAAGTCAAGTTTTTTAGAGAAGCAGTTATCTGCATAGGATATACTTGTCTCTTGAAAAACACTCATATTTGAGAGTGAAACCAATATAATTAATTTATAGGTAAGTGCTGGCAAGTGACTAGAAGAAAAATGGACACTATTCTTAGAGAGGAAGAGAAGGAATGTTCAACAAGAAGATAAATACAACCAAGATCACCCACGAGTGTTAGATTGAAAATGCAAGCCCAAGGGTTGAACAATGCAACCTCAGTCCTGTGTTGATATTTTTCTACGATTATTCCAATAATAAGACCATAAAGAGGTGACAAAGAAAATAATGAGAGTGAGAAAACAATCAGAGTATACAGATGGACTGTACGACGAAACAACGACTTCAAATGATTTTACCACGAATGCCTTAACAACGATATTTCGTTGTAAAGGCATTCCTGATAAAATCATTAGCAATAGGCACCATTCACTCTACATCCCTCACCCCACTCCCCCAACCCCACCCAAAAACCTAAAACCCCCTGACCCCCACCCACTCCCCAAAACCAAAAACGCCCCACCCCCCAACCCCACCCCAAAACCTAAAACCCCCTGACCCCCAACCACTCCCGAAAACCAAAAACGCCCCAACCCCACCCTAAAACCTAAAACCCCCTGACTCCCCACCCACTCCCCAAAAACAAAAACGCCCCCCCCCAACCCCACCCTAAAACCTAAAACCCCCTGACCCCCCACCCACTCCCCAAAACCAAAAACACCCCACCCCCCAACCCCACCCCAAAACCTAAAACCCCCTGACCCCCCACCCCCTCCCCAAAACCTAAACCCACCACTTACCTTCGCCAACTCACTTCTTTGTACCTTAACCACGCATGTTCGTTGTTCAGAACATACGTAGTTAAGGCACAAAAAAACGGAGTCGTGGTTAAAAAAAGCGTTGTTGCGCTTTCGTTAACCACGACTTTCGGAAACAAAAGTCGTAAAAAAGGATGTTCCCCATACAGATGAGCCCTCCACCCATGCAAATTTCAACAAAATTATATGATACCTATTCGTCTGTTCTTAAGAATATACCCATTTTAGAAATTCCTTATCATGTGTGGTTGATCAGAAAAGCATATCTGTACTGACAAAAATGTACAAAGATCACATATATTTCTGTCACCCCTGTTTGTAGTTGAAACTAATAATGAGTAATTTGTCAGTAAACACTAATTTAACAGAAGTAATAACAATGCGACATCATCGAAGAAAAACATTCATCAAGTTACATTTTTCTGAACACTTACAGTCAAATATAACATCAACAAATGACATGTGGCCAGAAAGGAAAAAAGAGGTCTGATAATCTTGAACCATATTTAAAATTTTACATAGTTGGGACAGTGGTGTCTGTAATGAAAACCCAGTATGACTATTTATCGCTATGTTAGATAATTCACGTGACTTCAAAAATTGTATCTGCTCTGGTGATAATGTCCCTAATAAAAACTCTAGAAGAATGTTGTGTCACGATATAGTATAGTTTACACAACTTAAGAAGATGCATCTGTTTTGGCAATGTTACATATATAGTATGGACCAGCCGTGGGAAAGAAAGAAAATTGAAATAGCAAATATTTTAAATTAATTATATCATAACTTTGGACCCAATATAAGAATTGGCTGTGAGTTGCCGCATAATGATAATTTAAAAAATACCATGAAAAACTCAAAAGTGTTTTTAAGCTCCACTTACCAATACAGCATAAAATGGGAGAATGAGTTAGAAAATGTCACTGGTTAAATCCCCGGCTTCGAACAAACTGAGCTGGCGTCCTAGTTCACGTTATATTTGATGGAGACAGAGAGCTTCTCCTACGTCTGTCCCTATCAAGTGGCATTTCATTGAAAGCCACAACAGCGGACATATTGAAAGGATATTATGTAGAAATAAGATATCGTAAGCCATAGCTTTCGAGGCTATGGCTAATTTAAAATAGAAATTTGGGAAGAAGAAAAAATTATTTTAAAATTTTAAAATGAAAAGAAATAGGTGGTCATTCTGACCCTGGCGGTCTTTGACCGCCAGGGCGGAGGACCGCGGGAGCACCGCCGACAGGCCGGCGGTGCTCCAATGGGGATTCCGACCGCGGCGGTAAAGCCGCGGTCGGACCGGCACCACTGGCGGGGTCCCGCCAGTGTACCGCGGCCCCGCGGCAACTGCACCCGTCGCACAGCTTCCACTCCGCCGGCTCGATTCCGAGCCGGCTTCATCGTGGAAGCCTCTTTCCCGCTGGGCTGGCTGGCGGTCTGAAGGCGACCGCCCGCCAGCCCAGCGGGAAAGTCAGAATTACCGCCGCGGTCTTTCGACCGCGGAACGGTAACCTGACGGCGGGACTTTGGCGGGCGGCCTCCTTCGCCCGCCAAGGTCAGAATGAGGGCCATAATCTCTAATCTGTTACAAAAAAATAACCTCATGATGGGTCCCTAACATGTAGAGTATAAATACTAATCAAGTAGGTGCCATATTGGTAGAGACAGGGAATATGTTTGTGTTATATTCATTTGTCCTTTTGTAGTTTCTATTATGGAACCTTTGCTCCAGCTACATGAGTTACTAAATGGGCAAGTGATGCCTGGTGTAAAAATGTCTAAGGGTAATAAATGGACTTTGTACATCTATTATTAGATCTAGACATAGATTTATGTCAAGCAGTATTTTGCTACACATTTAACAGGTTAAAGATCTATAATTTTGGGCAACTCCAAAAAGAAGTGAGTAGCCAGTCACAAACTGAACACTGTAGACACAACAGTACAATGCATGATGTAAATTTTAAATGTATAAGTGGCATGTGTCCTGTATGTCCAATTGTGAACTGCGATGCAGGTATAATCCAGGGCCTGCTCCTCCCCGAAATGGTGTCCGCCTATCCTCTGTGGAGGGATAGGTGGAAGTGATGTAATTCCGCTGACGTTGTGCGCCGTTGCAGGAGGCGGTCGGGAACTGCTGTGCAACTCCTCATTGGATAACAATGAGCTCTATGGGGTACAGTGGCCAATGGTTATTTATGCCGGCGGTGATGGTATGCACCTCCGCGGACATCACCGCCATTTTCTATCTGTTCTCTCACTTGCTACCTGACCTTCAACAGAAGTGGACCTACACTGCGTGTGCTGCTGTGACTTGTGTCTGGGACCTACCATGGTGCGCGTGACTGGGGAAAGGGCCCCTGCCTTCACCTCAGAGGGGTTGGAGAGACTGGTGGATGGGGTCCTACCCCAGTACGGACTGCTGTATGGGCCTCCAGACCAACAGGTGAGTACACCGTGAGTACGATACATGGGGTATGAATGCACTGGAGTGGTGTGTGTGAAGGGCTCATGTGGGGGGGTTGGTGGATGTCCCCTGGGCAGTGTACAGCTGTGGAATGGGCCCTTTTTGTGCAAATGCCGATGTGAAGGGGGATCACTAGGCTAAAGGTATTTTGACCTTCCCTAACGAATTTTGCATAATCCTTGTGTTGCTCACTTTCCTTTTACTACTGAGATTGTTATACTGATATTTTAACCTGTTTTTACATGCTTGTGTTCAGTGGCATTTTGACACTCCTTTCCTCACTAAGAGGATCACAAGGCTAAAGGTATTTTGACCTTCCCTAACGAATTTTGCATAACCCTCTTGGTATTTACTTACCTTTCACTACTGAGATTGTTCTACTGATATTTTAACCTGTTTTTACATGCCCGTGTTCAGTGGAATTTTGACACTCCTCCCCTCATTAAAACAGCCATTTTCCACCCTCCTACTTGTTCCAACTACAGCTGCCATTTTTTTTTTTGCGCAAACTCCAGCCCGGCGGTCATGACCGCCGTGGCGGTCGGAGTGGAGAAGTGGCGGTCGGTCGCGGCGGGGACCGCCGCGGTCAGAATGCCATTTTTAATACCGCTGGTCTGTTCGCGGTCCGACCGCCGTCTCTCCGCCGACCGCCAGGGTCAGAATGAGGGCCTTACTGTCTCCGGAACATAAATTTATCGTCCTCCTGGTCCGAAGAGGAAATTTCTTCAGGCTTTACCAGAACTAATATCAGACTTTGCCTGTAGGAACTCTAACTTCACCATTTTGGGTGATTTTAATATTTACATTGATGATGAATATAACAATATGGCAAACACTCTGTTGACGGATCTAGCAGCTATAGATCTGACACAGTCGATCCAAGGCCCCATTCATATTAAAGGATACATAATCAACTTGGTTTTTAGTAATTTGTCATACCTTTCGGTTTTGCCTCTACTCCCTCTAGTTTGGACAGATCACTATCTAATTTCTCTTTCATTCCCTCCTACCCCTGCACCCCCACAGTCCTCATCTGGCAGTACCACCCATCGCTCCTGGTCTAAGTTAAGTCACAAAAACTGGATAGCTAGTTTAGTACTTCATCATCCGTTCTTCACTACTAATGAGACTTGCTTGGCGTCAACATTTATTGAATGGATTTCCAACTCCCTGGACAATGTACTTCAGGCTAAGACCGTCCATAACATTGCAAGTACCAAGAAGTCCTCTTGGTTTTCTCCTAAGATACGGCAACATAATAAGATATGTAAACAGGTAGAAAGGAAATGGAGAAAAACCAATGACGATGAATCTACACCTGAATATAGGCCAGCAATTAGAGACTATTATGCATAAATTAAAAACGCGCAAGGACTGTTCTATGCTGCCATAATAGAACAATCCTCCAATTCTCCTAAAGAAATCTTTACAATGTTTAAAGAATTAACTTAAGACCCTTCTCCTTGCAGCCCAATTCAAGCATCTTTGGAGCACAGTAACAATTTGGCAGCTTTATTTCCAGAAAAAGTTATTGATATTTGTAGGAGGCTGGCCTGGCTTATAGTGGGTACCTTGTGGTACTTACACTTTGTGCCAGGTCCAGTTATCCCTTATTAGTAGATTAGAGGTGTTCTAGCAGGTTAGGCTGATAGAGGTAGCTATAGCAGAGCAGCTTAGGCTGAACTAGGAGACATGCAAAGCTCCCACTATACCACTTATATAACTTAGTACTATATCATACAAAACACAATACTCAGAGTTACTAAAAATAAAGGTATCTCAGAGGATATACTCCATTAGGAGGTCAGTAATATACACAAAACATACACACACAAACCAAATCAGGTAAGTAAACAGTTAGAAAAGCAGTGCAAACATTGTAGAACACAATCGAATGCATTAGGGAGAAATAGGCCTAGGGGCAACACAAACTATATACTCCAAAAGTGCAATGCGAAGCACGAATGGACACCAGGCCTAGTGTAGTGTGTAGAGGGTCACTGGGAGTTTAAGAAAACACTAAGGGTGTCCAAGATACCCCACCCCAAAACCCTGAAAAGTATGAGTAAAGTTACCCTACTAGCCCAGAAAGACAGTAAAGTCGAGATAGGGGATTCTGCAAGGACAACGACTGACTGCAAAGCACTGAAGATGGATTCCTGGACCTGAGGACCTATAAAGGAAGAGGACCAAGTCCAAGAGTCACACAAGTGTCCAGGGGGGGCAGGAGCCCACTAAACCCCGGATGAAGGTGCAAAAGGGGTGCCTCTGGGTGGAAGAAGCCAAAGATTCTGCAACAACGGAAGGTGCCAGGAACTTCTCCTTTGGTCAGAAGATGTCACACGGTGTGCTGGAGGATGCAGAGTTCTTTCCGCGCAGAAAGACAGCAAACAAGCCTTGCTAGCTGCAACAGTTGCGCTGAGGATTTTGGGTGCTACCAGGGCCCAGGAAGGACCAAGAGGTCGCCCCTTGGAGAAGGAGACAGAGGGGGCGCTCAGCAATAGAAAGAGTCCATTCAGAAGCAGGCAGCACCTGCAGAAGCACCCGAACAGGCATTCAGAAGATCTGAGCATGACACTCGACTCAGAACAACAAAAGAGGGTCCCACAAAGTCGGAGTCCAATGCAGCGAGTTGGGCAATGCAGGACAGAGTGCTGGGGACCTGGGCTAGGCTGTGTACAAAGGAAGTCTTGCAAAAGTGCACAGAAGCACTAGCAGCTGCAGTTCACACAGTACACCGGATTACTGTCTGGCGGGGGGAGGAAAGGACTTACCTCCACCAAATTTGGACAGAAGGGCCACTGCACTGTCGGGGACACTTGGATCCAGCTCCTGTGTTCCAGGGACCATGCTCGTCAAGATGAGATGGGACACAGAGGACCGGTGATACAGAAGTTTGGTGCCTGCGTTTTCAGTGGGAAGATTCCGTCGACCCACGGGAGATTTCTTCTTGGCTTCCAGTGCAGGGTGAAGGCGGACAGCCCTCAGAGCATGCACCACCAGGAAACAGCTGAGAAAGCCGGCAGGATGAGGCGCTACAATGTTGCTGGTAGTCTTCTTGCTAATTTGTTGCAGTTTTGCAGGCGTCCTGGAGAAGTCAGCGGTCAATCCTTGGCAGAAGTTGAATAGGGAAGTACAGAGGAACTCTGGTGAGCTCTTGCATTCGTTATCTGGTGAGATACCCACAGGAGAGACCCTAAATAGCCCTCAAAGGAGGATTGACTACAGAGAAAGGTAAGCACCTATCAGGAGGGGTCTCTGACATCACCTGCTGGCACTGGCCGCTCAGAACTGTCCATTGTGCCCTCACACCTCTGCATCCAAGATGGCAGAGGTCTGGGACACACAGGAGGATCTCTGGGCACCTCCCCTGGGAGGTGCTGGTCAGGGGAGTGGTCACTCCCCTTTCCTTTGTCCAGTTTTGTGCCAAAGCAGGGCTGGGGGGATCCCTGAACCGTTGTAGACTGGCTTATGCAAGGAGGGCACCATCTGTGCCCTTCAAAGCATTTCCAGAGGCCAGGAGAGGCTACTCTTCCCAGGCCCTTCACACCTATTTCCAAAGGGAGAGGATGTTTGTTCTGCCTTCCTGGGACCGGGCTGCCCAGGCCCCGGGGGGGGGGGGGGGACAGAAACCTGTCTGAGAGGTTGGAAGCAGCGGTAGCTGCAGAGGAGACCCTGGAAAGTTAGTTTGCCAGTACCCGGGCTCTATGCTGGAGACCCGGGGATGCATGGAATAGTCCCCCCAATACCAGAATGGTATTGGGGTGACAATTCCATGATCCTAGACATGTTACATGGCCATGTTCGGAGTTACCATTGTGACCCCACATATAGGTATTGACCTATATGTAGTGCATGTGTGTAATGGTGTCCCCGCACTCACAAAGTCTGGGGAATTTGCCCTGAACAATGTGGGGCCACCTTGGCTAGTGCCAGGGTGCCAGGGTGCCCACACACTAAGTAACTTTGCACCTAACCTTCACTAAGTGAGGGTTAGACATATAGGTGACTTATAAGTTACTTAAGTGCAGTGTAAAATGGCTGTGAAATAATGGACATTATTTCACTCAGGCTGCAGTGGCAGTCCTGTGTAAGAATTGTCTGCGCTCCCTATGGGTGGCAAAAGAAATGCTGCAGCCCATAGGGATCTCCTGGAACCCCAATACCCTGGGTACCTAGGTACCATATACTAGGGAATTATAAGGGTGTTCCAGTGTACCAATCAGAATTGGTAAAATTAGTCACTAGCCTGCAGTGACAATTTTAAAAGCAGAGAGAGCATAAACACTGAGGTTCTGGTTAGCAGAGCCTCTCTGATACAGTTAGGCACCACACAGGGAACACATACAGGGCACACTTTATGAGCACTGGGGTCCTGGCTAGCAGGATCCCAGTGACACAGGCAAAAACAAACATACATACAGTAAAAATGGGGGTAACATGCCAGGAAAGATGATACTTTCCTACACAACCCACCCAAATGAGGGACATTAAGGCTAACCTTGCCCAGATGAGTCTTCATTATCTAAGTGGAAATATCTGGAGAGTCCATCTGCATTGGAGTGGGTACTCCCAGGTCTATGTTCCACTGTATAGTCCATTCTCTGTAGGGATATGGACCACCTCAACAATTTAGGGTTTTCACCTTTCATTTGTTTTAGCCAAAGTAGAGGTTTGTGGTCTGTCTGAACAATAAAGTGTGTACCAAACAGGTATGGACTCAACTTTTTCAGTGCCCAGACCACAGCAAAGGCCTCCCTCTCTATGGCAGACCAACGATTTTCTCTAGGGGTCAACCTTCTGCTGATAAAAGCAACAGGTTGATCATGGCCCTCAGTATTAAGCTATGATAGCACTGCCCCAACCCCCAATTCAGAAGCATCAGTCTAGTCTATGGACTGTTTGGAGTAGCAAGGGCTTTTTAGGACAGGGGCAGAGAACATGGCCTGTTTGAGCTCATCAAAAGCTTTTTGACAGCTAGCTGTCCACAATACCTTTTTAGGCATCTTTTTACTAGTGAGGTCATTAAGAGGAGCTGCAATGGAGCCATGATTCTTAATAAACCTCCTATAGGACCCTGTGAGGCATAAAAAGGCTCTCACCTGGGTTTGAGTTGTAGGGGGAGCCCATTCCATAATGGTCTGGATCTTCCCCTGCAGTGGTGCAATCTGTTCGCCACTTACCAGGTGGCCCAGGTAAACCACTTTCCCCTGCCCTATCTGGCACTTTGAGGCCTTGATAGTGAGGCCTGCCTTTTGCAGGGCCTCCAAAACCTTCCACAGTTGGACCAGGTGATCATCCCAGGTGGAGCTAAAGACAGCTATATCATCCAGATATGCTGCAGTAAAAGCTTCCAACCCTTGCAGGACTGTGTTCACCAACCTTTGAAAAGTGGCAGGTGCATTCTTCAGACCAAAGGGCATCACACTGAACTGATAGTGCCCTCCAATGGTTGAGAATGCAGTTTTAGGTTTTGCATCTTCTGACAATTTAATCTGCCAATACCTTGCAGTTAAGTCAAAAGTGCTCAGATACTTGGCAGAAGCCAGTGTATCAATCTGCTCATCTGCCCTGGGTATAGGGTGAGCATCTGTCTTGGTTACTTGGTTGAGCCCTCTAGAGTCAATATAAAACCTCATCTCTCTTTTACCATCCTTATTGTGAGGTTTAGGGACAAGCACCACTGGGCTAGCCCATGGGCTTTCTGAAGGCTCAATCACTCCTAAGTCTTACATTTTCTGAACCTCTTGTTTAATGCAGTCCCTGACATGGTCAGGCTGCCTATAAATCATACTTTTGACTGGCAAACTGTCTCCAGTATTGATTGTATGCTCACACCAAGTAGTGGTACCTGGTATCAGTGAGAAGAGTTCATAAAATTGACTTAAAAGATTTACATAGTTATCTTTCTGCTCAGCAGTAAGACAATCTGCCAGTACTACTCCCTCCACCAAGCCATCAGCTCCAGTGGTGGAGAAGAGATCAGGGAGAGGGTCACTCTCTTCTTCCTGTCCCTCATCAGTTGCCATGAGCAAGGTGAGATCAGGCCTGTCATAGTAGGGTTTCAGGCGGTTGACATGGAGCACCCTAAAGGGACTCCTGGCAGTGCCAAGGTCTACCAAGTAGGTAACCTCACCCTTTTTCTCAACAATGAGGTGGGGTCCACTCCATTTGTCCTGGAGTGCTCTTGGGGCCACAGGCTCCAATACCTACACCTTCGGTCCTAGGTGGTACTGTGTCAGGACAGCCTTCTGGTCATGCCATTGCTTTTGCAGCTCTTGGCTGGCCTGAAGGTTTTTACTGGCCTTTTTCATGTACTCAGCCATTCATGATCTTAAGCCAAGTACATAATCCACAATGTCCTGTTTAGGAGCTTTGAAAGGTTGTTCCCAACCCTCCTTAACAAGAGCAAGGGGACCCCTCACAGGTTGCCCATAGAGGAGTTCAAAGGGGCTAAAGCCCACTCCTTTTTGGGGTACCTCCCTGTAAGCAAAAAGGAGGCAAGGTAACAGGACATTGTTCTGCCTTCCTACTTATCTCGTATCAGAGCTTACAGAACCTCTCTGGAATGCACTTCTGAGTTCAAAGAAGACCTTTATTGTTGTTAATTCTTCCCCACCCACAAGTTCTTGAGAGTCGAATTATTAGATTTTAAGCACAAAAGTAGTCACAGCAAGAAAACAAAATATATCACAGTACTTCTCAGTTGCAATGTACACAGCATATAGATAAGATATTCAATGCAAAGCATAAAAATAAAATTCATCACCGTATGAGACCTATCTTCAGCTTCATCTTTCTGGGGTCTGCAAGTTGATGACTCCGGTCAACTGCGAGAACGAGATTATCTACCCACACGGGAGACTGGCAACTGGCGCCTAGTTCCAGCCTGAAGTCAAGCAGATTTGAATCTAAATCACTGAAGCCCAGAGTCATCCTTACAAAAGCGTGCCCCCTCCTCTCAGACTCGGGAAAACTACGCAAGCCTTTGGAGACTGGCCAGATCTCCTAGACTTCTCCTCTTCCCAAGCCTGAGCAGAAAGGAAAACACCAAATGTACTCTCTCTTATCAGGTCTAGTCTGGTGTGAAGAAAACAGCATGGTTCATCTCGTGGAAAAACACAGCTTGGAAAAATACAGCTTGTATTCTCAACTGCAATGTCTAACTCCACGTTAAAGGCAATAGGCAGCTAACCTAAATATCAAATGTAATGTCTACTGTCATGTCAAAGCCAATAGGCAGCTGAGCTGAATACAAAATGTAATGTCTAATATCATGTCAAAGCAAATAGGCAGCTAAGCTGAATACAAAATGTAATGTCTAATATCATGTCAAAGCCAATAGGCAGCTAAACTGAATAGAGCATGTCAAAGCCAATAGGCAGAATACAGAAGGTAATGGCTAACGCCATGCCAAAGCCAATAGGTGGCTAAACTGAATACAGACAGTAATGGCTAACTCCATGTTAAAGCCAATAGGCGGCTAGGCTGAACAAAACATACAATGTGCTACTAGTGAACATTGAGCAACTAATATGCGCAGTGGTGAAACACAAAGTCATTGGTCAAACACAATTAATAGCATCACAGACATCCCATCTCCTTCTGAGTTTTTTAGGGAGTCCCATTATCATACCGTAATATCTCCTGTTGATCCACATCGGAGAAGGAGAATGCAAAGCCAATTATGGTAATCTGCAACACGTTTATTTCAAAATAAATCCAAGAAATAGAAACTCCATCCACCAACCAGACCTCCTTCCACTGCTCACAACCGCTCTCTCAGAGAATCTCAAGCAACCGGGTTCTACATTCTGGAGACACCAAACAGATGGAAGAGAGAGTAGGGGGAAGAAGGGACATACCAACAATACTATGGAAATACCCAAGCTATAAACAAAATACAAAACAACACTAAGCAGATCTATATATATATATACAAGTATATATCACACAACCCCCCTTATAACAACAAAGAACAAACAAAACAAAAACATAAAAAACAGGAAAAAGAAAACAGTCACACTTTGACAACCCTATTCAAATTCCAAATACGTCCATCATCTACTTTGATATCCCCCTTAAACACTTTAATAACTTTAAATGTTTTACTATAGTGAGAATGCCCAGTGCGGATCCTCTCTGGTAGTTTAATCCTAACGGAGTCTCCTACTGCAGCAACCATACGTTTAACAGATTTGCGAACATCATATGTTTTTTTCATCTTCTCTTGCAGGGTCTTCTCCCTGGCGAAAACAAGATTTTTAATATTCTCATGGTCCAGATCATTTTTGACATAATCTTTAACCCAAGCTAGACTGATTTTTGTGTGAGGTGCTTTTTTCCTGAACAGTACAAAAGGAGATTGACCAGTACTGGAATGAGGAGTGTACCTATAACTTTCCACCTTGATTTTTACAGCATCTATCTAACTACCCCCTGCTAATTTGGCTATCTGGATAGACTCCTTTAGCGTTCTATTAAAACGTTCAACTATCCCATTAGATTCAGGATGGTAAAGAGCAAATTTTATGTACAATATCTCTTGACAACAAAAAATCACACATTTGCTTTGAAGTAAATTGAACCCCATTATCTGTTATGATGCACTTGGGATTACCTTCTCTGGCAAACACACCTGCAATTTTTTTTATTATAGACCGAGATGTAATATCAGATGTAATCAAGATCTCTGGTTAGCGAGACAACGTGTCCATTAATACCACAACATATTTTGAAACAGAACCACAAATTGCAGGTCCCATAATGTCCAATGCCACTTCATCCCACACAGCTTTTGAAATTTCCCTAAGTTCCAAAGGGTGAGATCTACATTTCAAAGTCTTGTCAGCAAATTTGCATTCCACACAATCTCTGACAATTCTCTCTAACGTCAATTCCATGCCTGGCCACCAATCCGTACCTCTTAGTTGTTCTTTGGTCTTGCAAATACCATGGTGACCTGAATGTCCTAACAATTTTTCACGTAAACCAGACAGAGGAATCAATCTCCCAGCTCTCAAAACTAAACCGTTCTCAACAGGTAGCTCATTCCAAACTTTCTTGAACAAATCATCCTTTTCACAATCGACCGGGGTACGATCAGATACCAACAACTATTTGACTCGCCCTAAAACTTGATCTTTATTTAACTCCATTAACCATTCATTCTCTGAAATACAACCATCTGTCACAACACAAACCTTGACCTCTTCATTAATCCACCATGAATTGTGGTCAACATCCTGATCCCAATTACCCGATCACAACCTCGACAAACAATCTGCTGTTTCATTTTCACATCCAGGAACATATTTAACAGAAAATTGGAACTTTTGAAGGCCTACAATCCACTTGCAAATGCGCGTGGAAATGCAATCTAAACCTTTCTTGTCAAAAACCTCCTGTAAAGGCTTGTGATCAGACTGTACAGCAAAGTGAGACCCCCCACAGAAATTGTTTAAACTTCTTTATCGCCCAATAAATAGCCAATGCCTCCTTCTCAATGGTGGAATATCTGGACTCAGCTCCTCTTAGAGCTCTGGAAGCAAACGCAATGGTGATATCTGTACCATCACATAACTGCTTAAGTACATAGCCTAAGCCTTTATCTGAAGCATCCGTAATAAGGCAGCAGGGTAAACCTGGACGAAAACTACTGAGGCACTGAGCAGAGGTCAACACATTTTTTAAATCTACAAACTCCCTTTTACACTCATCAGCCAAACAAACTCCATACCCTTCTTGAGTAGACCTCTAATGCAACTGGTTCTGCTGGCAAGATTAGGAACGTACTTAGAATAAAACTCAGCCATACCCAAGAAAGCTTACACATCTTCTTTTTTCCCAGGATCAACTAAATTAACAATAGTTTTGACCAAATCTTCTTTAGATTTCACACCATCAGCAGAAATCACATGACCTAGATATGACATTTCTGAACAAGCAATTCTCCCCCTTTAGAGTGAAAAATTTGCAAAACTTCTTTAATCTTCAACACATGTTCAAGAATGTTGGTGAAAATTAGAACGTCATCCTGTAAAAACCTTGCACCATCAATCTTACCAAGGATGTCATACGTAAGTCTTTGAAATACAGAAGCCACTGAACATAAACCAAAAGGCATCCTGTTAAACTTAAAAACACCAAAGGGGTGATAAACGAC
This sequence comes from Pleurodeles waltl, assembly GCF_031143425.1. Lineage (NCBI taxonomy): Eukaryota > Metazoa > Chordata > Amphibia > Caudata > Salamandridae > Pleurodeles > Pleurodeles waltl. The sequence goes on along the minus strand of NC_090445.1, from coordinate 1,472,277,250 downwards.
ATTAACATTTTAGATTCTTCACTTAATTGAACCTGGTGATATGCAGAACTTAAATCTAAAGTGGTGAAATATTTAGCATCTCCCAACAAACTGACCATTTCACTTATATTAGGTAGCGGAAATTTGTCTTCAATGACGGCTTTGTTGAGGTGTCTCAGGTCCACACAAAGCCTGATGTCACCAGATTTTTTCATAGCAACTACAATTGGGGTAATCCATTGTGCAGCCTTAACTTCTTCAACTATCCCCTCAGATTGCAATCTTAGTAGTTCCATCTTTACTTTGTCATGTAAAGTAAAAGGAATTTTCCTGACCTTACATGCTACTGGTTGGGAGCCTTCCTTCAAACAAATGCTATGTTTATAACCTGTAATGCAACCAATCTTAGAGGCATACACATCAGGAAATTCACCCATAAGTTCCTCTTTGATATTACACACTTTCTGAACTAGCACTTGAGGATCAGAATTGGGATTCAATATAATACCTAGCATTTGTTGATGTGGCCAACTTAAGATTTTGTCACCAACAACAGGAACATATATTGTGCCAAAGATAAAGTTCCCCTTGAATGTAATGGTGGCCTCAAAATAACCTTTCAGCTCGATGGGTTTGCCACCATAACTGTACGGGATGACATCAGGATCCAGTAGAGAAACTTTCCCCAGAAAATGCCTTGTAAAATCAGAAACAGAGACAATAGAAAGTTTTGCACCCGAATCCATCATCATGGAGACGGATATACCATTCACCTCAACGGTATCGGAAGGGTATTCACATCGTACATTGGTGACACAATTGACATCATTGACAATTTGAAGAACAAAGTCCCGATCTTCATCACATTCAATTTCTTGAACCTTAACTTTGGTTTAAGCTAACCATTTGCAACATTTGGCATAATGACCCTTCTTAGCACACTTGTTACACATGACATGACTAGCAGGACAATCTTTACTATTGACAAGATGAGCTGTAGAGCCACATCTAAAACATAACAACCTTGCTCTATTACTTGCTTGAGTCTTAATTTTAGATTTAACATCAAGTACTTGAACGTCAACTGAAACGCTTCTCGATTTTCTCAAATTCTCCATACAAGACAATGAATGTTCCACTTGTTTTGCAACTGTTAAGACTTCATCCAAGGTCGGGTCATTTTTCGCCCATAAGGCTTCTCTAACTTTATCGCATTTACATTCCAGCATAAATTGATCTTGATTGCGCTCCTCAAGGTTTTCTCCAAAATTGCAGGACGACGCAAGTTTACGTAAAGCAGTCACAAAGTCCTCAATGGATTCATCCTCATTCTGCTTACATTTTCCAAAATAGTAACGTTGTAAAATAATCGAAATTTTGGGTAAAAAATGTTTGTCCAATCCAAGCAAAGTAGCTTCAAATTCATTCAGGGAATTGTCACCTTCAGCACCATCAGAAGATACAATGGCAGGTAGAGTTTCCAAAATTTCCTGGCCCTCAGCACCTGGGTGATATTGTAAAACAGACTTTTTCCTCTCAGAAGATAAGTTACTGCCACCAACATGCATATAAGTCAGAAAAACCTTCTTCCATTTATGCCACGATATAGGAGGATCTCCAGGAAGAGCAAGAAAAAATGGAGGTGGAACAATGTTCTGCATTTTGGTAATCCACTTGTGGAAAGAAAAGAAAACAGTTGAAAATAAAGAAGGTTCAAAACTTGTGAAGACACTTCTGTGAGAACCAAAAACCAAGCAACACAGAAAATGAAGTTGCCTAGCTTAAGTGCAGGAAATCCGTGGTAATACAGTAAAATTATAAGGTGCTGTAGTTACAGTTGCCGCAATACACGTTAAAGAGATTCCCAAAAATCACTGTAAAGTTAGAGCACCAAGCCACTCAATGTACAATGTAGCGCGGCTATCTCTTTTCAGTGATGCCTGCCGTAATAGCAGGAACCGGCGTTGCTAGGATACATCTCACGTGGAGCGAGGAACGAGAAGAATGCGGAAGACAGCATCAGCTGCTCCCGAGTATTCCAGGAGTCCCGAGCAGCCGTGGAAACAGTTGCTAGGGAAAGGCGCGTGAGGGAGTGCACAAAAGTAAACAATGCGTGTAAGCTTCTTCCAAGTACGCCAGTATTCACGAGCAGCCGTGGAAACAGTTGCTAGGGAAGGACGCGTGCAGGAGCGCACAGAAGTAAACAGTACGCGTAAGGCAACTGTAAAATGAAGGAAGAAAAACGTTTAAATAAAGGGTAAAAAATTAAAGCACAGTACCTTATCTTTCACAAAAGTCAATTAAAACATACTGAAGGTTGTTGAAGTTTCTGAATGATTTCACGAGGATCCAGATAAAAAAAAACACTTGTCACCTAAGTGTTGTATCTCCTGTTGATCCACATCGGAGAAGGAGAATGCAAAGGCAATTATGGTAATCTGCAACACGCTTATTTCAAGATAAATCCAAGAAATAGAAACTCCATCCACCAACCAGAACTCCTTCCACTGCACATAACCGCTCTCTCAGAGAATCTCCAGCAACTGGGTTCTACATTCTGGAGACACCAAACAGATGGAAGAGAGAGTGGGGGGAAGCAGGGACATACCAACAATACTATGGAAATACCCAAGCTGTAAACAAAATACAAAACAACACTAAGCGGATATATATATATATATATATATATATAAGTATATATATCACACATACCTTTGAGAGTTTTATTAAACCTCTCAACCAGACCATTTGTTTATGGATGATAAGGAGTAGTGACCTTGTAAGTCACACAACACTCCTTCCAGATTGCTTTGAGGTCTGCAGACATGAAGTTACTACCTCTGTCTGACCCCACTTCCTCAGGGAAACCCACTCTGGAATAGATTCATAGGAGGGCCTTTGCCACTGCAGGAGCTGTAGTCGTCCTTAAGGGGATGGCTTCAGGGTATCTAGTGGCATGGTCCACTACCACCAGGATAAACCTATTGCCTGAAGCTGTTGGAGGGTCAAGGGGGCCCACTATGTCAAGTTGCCTTTGGAGTGCCACCAGTCTTGCCACTGGCTTGGCAGGTCACACAAGAGTGACAAAACTCTTTGGAGTCCTCTGACATATGAGGCCAGTGAAACAGGGGAACAAGTCTATTCCAAGTTTTACTTTGGCCCAAATGCCCAGCCAAGGGAATGTCATGTGCCAAGGTAAGAAGAAACTCTCTGTATTGCAAGGGATTGACCAATGTCCTGTCAGCTCCAGGTTTAGGGTCCCTTGACTCAGTATACAAGAGGTTGTCTTCCCAATACACCTTACGGCTATTACTGACATCCCCATTCTGCTGTTTGACAGCTTGCTGTCTCAAACCCTCTAGTGTGGGACAGGTCTGCTGTGCCACACTCAGCTCTTCCCTAGCAGGCCCCCCTGCACCCAAAAGCTCAGCAGTGTCTGCTGCCAGCTCATCTGCTTTAGGTTCTGCACAGGGAGAGGATTCCTCTTCCTCAAAAGGGGAATCTTCTGGAGAGGGAGGGATAGTGGGCAAGGATTTACCCTTTCTACCCCTAGATTTTGGGAGCACATGGTCCATTGTTCCAGGATCCAAGTTTCCCTGTCCTATTTGATTTTTGGTCTGAGCCCTTGTTAAAGCAAAAATATTGCCAGGAATGCCCAGCATTGCTGCATGAGCTTCCAACTCCACTTCAGCCCAACTGTTATTTCTAAATCATTGCCTAGTAAGCAATCTACTGGTATTTCAGTGGCTACCACAACTTTCTCTGGACCAGTAACCCCCCTCCCAGTTGAGATTCACAACAGCCATGGGGTGGCTGAGGGCCAGATGTAGCACAAAAGCAAATTGCGACTTGCAATTTGAGAGTCCGTGCGACTCGCAAATTGCAAGTCGCAATTTGCTATGCAGAAAGGTGTCTCAGACACCTTCTGCAACTCGCAATGGGGTCGCAAAGACACACCTCATTAATATTAATGAGGTGGGTCGCAGTTTGCGACCCCATTGCGAGTATGGGCACTCACGGCGATGGTGGCCTGCTGGAGACAGCAGACCACCATGTCTGTGACTGCTTTTTAATAAAGCAGTTTTTTTTTTCCATCTGCAGCCTGTTTTCCTTAAAGGAAAACGAGCTGCACTTGGAAAAAAATACCGAAACCTTTAGTTTCGGTTTTTATCAGAGCAGGCAGTGGTCCATTGGACTACTGCCTGCTCTGAAAAAAAAAAAAAAAATTCCATTCACAAAGGGGAAGGGGTCCCATTTGCACTTCAAGTGGATGGTAACTGCGATTTCATTTGCGACCGCTTTCGCGGTCGCAAATTAAATTGCATAGCATTGCGAGTCGCAAATAGGAAGGGAACACCCCTTCCTATTTGCGAGTCGGAAATGCATTTTGCGGGTCGGATCCGACTCGCAAAATGCATTTCTGCATACCGGAGAGGCTTTTGCGGCTCGCAAATTGCGTTTTTCGCCGTTTGCGAGTCGCAAAACCCTTTTTACATCTGGCCCTTAGTGTATTATTGTGAGCATCAGTCACTTGGTACTGCTGACCAAATAGGTGTTGATCAGGGTGAACCAGTTTCTCTATAACCATAGTTACACTGGCTCCTGTGTCCCTGTAGGCCTCAACCTCAACACCATTAATTAGGGGTAGTTGCTTGTACTTACCCACATTAAGGGGACAAGCAACCAAGGTGGCAAAGTCAATGCCACCATCAGAGACTAAAACAGCCTCTGTGGTCTCCCTAATAAGACCAACTCCAACTACACTGCAAATAGTGAGCCCAGCTATACCCTTGGATTGGCTATTTTTAGTAGACTTCCCACCACCACTGCTATTACTAGGGGCACTAGAGGTTGCAGTTGGGGTTGTGGTGGTGGGAGGTTTGGTGTTTTTCTTTGGACAAGTGGAATCACTTGCCCAATGGCCTTTTACTTTACATAAATAACAGGAAGGCTTTTTCTGATTGTTAGAAGAGGATTTGGACCCACCACCCCCAGAGGATTTTTGTGGGCTTGATGAAGAATGTTTTTTATCTTTGTCCCCACCCTTGTCAGAAGACTTACCATCCTTCTTACTGCCATCCTTGTTACCCCCTGTATTGTTCTGACCAATTTGTCTGCCTTCTTTCCCAATTCTTGGGGAGCGGTCAGTTCTGAGTCTACCAAGTACTGGTGCAACAAATCAGACACACAATTGTTCAAAATATGCTCTCTCAGGATTAGATTATACAGGCTTTCATAGTCAGTCACCTTACTGCCATGTAACCAACCCTCCAAGGCCTTCACTGAACAGTCTACAAAGTCTGTCCAGTCTTGAGACAACTCTTTTCTGGTGTCTCTGAACTTAATACTGCATTGTTCAGTGGGTAAGCCAAATCCATCCAAGAGTGCATCCTTCAAAACTTTGTAGTTATTAGCATCACTTTCTCTGACAGTAAGGAACCTATCCCTACCTTTACCAGTGAAAGATAGCCACAAGATAGCAGCCCGCTACCTTTGAGGGACCAACTGTACCACACAGGCCCTCTCAAGTGCAGCAAACCACTTGTAAGGGGGGACTATCTTATGCAGGTTTCCGGAATATCTAACAGGATTACTATCAAAAACACTGCTGCTGCCACCATGGGGAACTAACCACAATTTCTGCCTTTCCCTCTCTACATCCAGAGATTCCCTGTCTAAGGCCAGCTGCTGCTGTTTAAGCTTCAGCCTGGCCTCTTCCAACCTCAGCTTTCTGAGTTCCCTTTCCATTAAGTTATCCTCAGGGTGGGAGGCTTGGGAATTGTGAGACACAGGGGATATATGGGAATTGGCAGAGAGAGACCTGTCCCTAACTGACTGGACCCTAGTAACCTGGCCTTTAGGAGGGGGAAGTGCCCTACTAATGTCTGACCCCCTCCCACTACCAGTGTCACTGGGTGGCCTGCTAGCTGGCAGGTTTTTGGAAGAACCCTCCCCAGCATCCTCAGGGGACTCCCCTGAGTCTGGCTGGGGACCCCCTCTTCTACCTCCTGTTCCTAGAATGGGCCAGACTGGTTCTGGTCATTTTCTAGGAGAAGGCTGAAGAGAAAGTCTTTGGTAGGATTCTTGCCAATGCTTAAACCTCTTTCTATGCAGAGACCCCTCAAACTTTTAAAGTTTAAACTCTCATAGGTTGCCTGAACAACTGTGGGAGTAATTTCTACTGCAGACATGATAGAAAAGGTCTAGGACAGAGAGAGAAAACGTTTTTGGAACTTTTGAAAGCACAGAGAAAAATCTTTTTCAAACTTTTTTAAAACTTTAGAAAGTTTCCTGAAACTTTTTAGAAACTTTTAGAAAAGGAAAGTTAAACTGTTTACTTCAATGTGTATATCTTGAAGTATTTGGTATATGTTTTTCTCATGAAAAGCACCAATGACAAAGTGGTGAAGCAGTTACAAGTACTTATCCTACCGCTGCCACCAATGCATGAGGCTGGCCTGGCTTATAGTGGGTACCTTGTGGTACTTACACTTTGTGCCAGGTCCAGTTATCCCTTATTAGTAGATTAGAGGTCTTCTAGCAGCTTAGGCTGATAGAGGTAGCTTTGGCAGAGCAGCTTAGGATGAACTAGGAGACATGCAAAGCTCCTACTATACCACTTATATCTTAGTACTATATCATAAGAAAACACAATACTTAGAGTTACTAAAAATAAAGGTACTTTATTTTAGTGACAATATGCCAAAAGTATCTCGGAGGATCAGGTAAGTAAACAGTTAGAAAAGCAGTGCAAACATTGTAGAACACAATAGAATGCAATAGGGAGAAATAGGCCTAGGGGCAACACAAACCATATACTCCAAAAGTGAAATGCGAACCACAAATGGACCCCAGTCCTAGTGTAGTGTGTAGAGGGTCGCTGGGCATATAAGAAAACACTAAGGGTGTCCAAGATACCCCACCCCAAGACCCTGAAAAGTAGGAATAAAGTTACCCTACTTCCCCAGAAAGACAGTAAACTTGAGATAGGGGATTCTTCAAGGACAACGCCTGACTGCAAAGCACTGAAGACGGATTCCTGGACCTGAGGACCTGTGAAGGAAGGGGACCAAGTCCAAGAGTCACACAAGTGTCCAGAGAGGACAGGAGTCCACTAAACCCCAGATGAAGGTGCAAAAGGGCTGTCTCTGGGTGGAAGATGCCAAAGATTTAGCAACAACGGAAGGTGCCAGGAACTTCTCCTTTGGTCAAAAGATGTCCCACGGCATGCTAGAGGAGGCAGAGTTGTTTCCACGCAGAAAGACCACAAACAAGCCTTGCTAGGTGCAAGAGTTGCGGTTAAAGATTTTGGGTGCTACCAGGGCCCAGGAAGGACCAGGAGGTCGCCCCTTGGTGGAGGAGACAGAGGGTGCGCTCAGTAATATGGAGAGCCCATGCAGAAGCAGGCAGCACCTGCAGAAGCACCTGAACAGGCATTCAGATGATCTGAGCCCTACGGTCGACTCAGCACAACAAAAGAGGGTCCCACGAAGTCGGAGTCCAACTCAGCGAGTTGGGCAAAGCCGGACGGAGTGCTGGGCACCTGGGCTAGGCTGTGCATAAAGGGAGTCTTGTAAAAGTGCACAGAAGTCTTAGCAGCTACAGTTGACACAGTACACAGGATTACTGTATGGCGTGGGGAGGCAAGGACTTGCCTCTACCAAATTTGGACAAAAGGGCCACTGGACTGTCGGGGACACTTGGATCCAGCTCTTGTGTTCCATGGACCACACTTGTCAAGATGAGAGGGGACCCAGAGGACCGGTGATGCAGAAGTTTGGTGCCTGCGTTGGCAGGGGGAAGAGTCAGTCGACCCCCAGGAGATTTCTTCTTGGCTTCCAGTGCAGGGTGAAGGCAGACAGCCCTCAGAGCATGGACCACCAGGAAACAGTTGAGAAAGCCAGCAGGATGAGGCGCTACAATGTTGCTGGTAGTCTTCTTGCTACTTTGTTGCGGTTTGCAGGCATCCTGGAGCAGTCAGCGGTCGATCCTTGGCAGAAGTCGAAGAGGGAATTGCAGAGGAACTCTGGTGAGCTCTTGCATTTGTTATCTGGTGAGATACCCACAGGAGAGACCCTAAATAGCCCTCAGAGGAGGATTGGCTACAGAGAAAGGTAAGCACCTATTAGGAGGGGTCTCTGACGTCACCTGCTGGCACTGGCCACTCAGAGCTGTCCATTGTGCCCTCACACCTCTACATCCAAGATGGCAGAGGTCTGGGACACACTGGAGGAGCTCTGGGCACCTCCCATAGGAGGTGCTGGTCAGGGGAGTGGTCACTACCCTTTTCTTTGTCCAGTTTCATGCCAGAGCAAGGCTGGGGGGATCCCTGAACCGGTCTAGACTGGCTTATGCAAGGAGGGCACCATCTGTGCCCTTCAAAGCATTTCCAGAGGTCAGGAGAGGCTACTCTTCCCAGGCACTTCACACCTATTTCCAAAGGGAGAGGATGTAACACCCTCTCTCGGAGGAAATCCTTTGTTCTGCCTTCCTTGGACTGGGCTGCCCAGGCCCCAGGGGGGCAGAAACCTGTCTGAGGGGCTGGCAGCAGCAGTAGCTGCATAGGAGACCCCGGAAAGTTAGTTTGGCAGTACCCGGGCTCTATGCTGAAGACCCGGGGATGCATGGAATTGTCACCCCAATACCAGAATTGTATTGGGGTGACAATTCCATGATCCTAGACATGTTACATGGCCATGTTCGGAGTTACCATTGTGACACCATATATAGGTATTGACCTATATGTAGTGCATGCGTGTAATGGTGTCCCCGCACTCACAAAGTCCAGGGAATTTGTCCTGAACAATGTGGGGGCACCTTGGCTAGTGCCAGAGTGCCCACACACTAAGTAACTTTGCACCTAACCTTCACTAAGTGAGGGTTAGACATATAGGTGACTTATAAGTTACTTAAGTGCAGAGTAAAATGGCTGTGAAATAGCGTGGATGTTATTTCACTCAGGCTGCAGTGGCAGTCCTGCGTACGAATTGTCTGAGCTCCCTATGGGTGGCAAAAGAAATGCTGCAGCCCATAGGGATCTCCTAGAACCAGAATACCCTTGGTACCTAGGTACCATATACTAGGGAATTATAAGGGTGTTCCAGTGTGCCAATCAGAATTGGTAAAATCAGTCACTAGCCTTCAGTGACAATTTTAAAAGTAGAGAGATCATAAACACTGAGGTTCTGGTTAGCAGACCCTCAGTGATACAGTTAGGCACCACACAGGGAACACATACAGGGCATACTTTATGAGCACTGGGGTCCTGGCTAGCAGGATCCCAGTGACACAGGCAAAAACAAACATACATACAGTAAAAATGGGGGTAACATGCTAGGCAAGATGGTACTTTCCTAATATATTCAATGAGGCTTCTCCCACCTCTCCACACAAGAAGCCACTACAGCATTTCAAGACCCTTCGAATGTCACTTTCACAGTGTTTCAGCCACTGACTGAGAACCTAGTTCTCGATCTCCTATGCACTATAAAATCAGACTTTCTCCTTGATCTGGCCCCTCCATCTATATAAATCATCGGCACGGACAAACAAATTTCAGGCTTTTTCAAGGATTAAAATCTTCTACATCACACTCAGATGGGTTTTAGACCTTTGCATAGCACAAAATCTGCCCTGTTGGCGGTTACTGAGGACACCCATTGATTGGATTCAGGTGGCTATGCAGCAATTATCCTTTTGGATCTGAGTGTGGCATTCAATACTGTAGATCATAATATTCTCCTTCAGAGAATCTCTCGGATGGGTTGTTCAGGGACCCCATTTCAGTGGCTCTCTGACTTCCTGAAGGACAGGAACTTTCAAGCCCTTGATCGATCTTTTTTTTCTAAACCTCTGCCACTCAGTTGTGAGGTGCTGCAGGGCTCCTCTCTGAGCCCCACTCTTTTTAACATTTATATGTCTCCCAAGGCAAGAATTATTGAGCCCCATGGACTATCTCTAGTATCTTATGCGGATGAAATTCAGGCCCATATTTATACTTTTTGACGCAAAACTGCGCCGGCGCAGTTTTGCATCAAAAATATTACCGCTGGCTAACGCCATTTTGGTGCGCCGTGCGGGCATCATATTTATACTTTGACGCACGGCGGCACAAACAACAGGTGGGAGTCATTATTTTTGACGTACACCGCGGCATCAAGTCGTAAAGGAAAACAACGTTAACGTGGTGGAAATGCCTGTGGGTCGATTTACGACACTGCAAACCGGATATGCGCCATTTTTTGATGCAATAGCGTAAAAAAATAACGCGAACACTGCCAGTTTACCAGAGGAGAGCCAAAATGGATCCCAGATGCCACCACAGACCCCAGGAAGATGACAGCAGACCAGGAACCAGCCAGGAGGACCCACACAAGAACCAGGACACTTTTAAGAAGAAAAGAAAGTGTCGCTTCAGTGCAGAGGAGCAGGAAATCCTGGTTAAAGAGGTGACAGAACACCAGCACCAACTGTTTGTCACATCAAAGTTGCCAATCAGTAGGAGAGAGGCTATATGGCAACACATTGTCGACAAGATTAACAGTGTGGCTGAAGTACGCAGAACAGTCATCGAGTGCAAGAAACGCTGGCATGACTGCAAACGCAGGACCAAGGAAAAGATGGCCAGGAACAGGAAGGCAGCACTGCAGACTGGAGGTGGGAGTCCAGCACACCAGGAGGCCCTGGACCACATGGAGGAGATGATCGCAGCTGTCATCCCTGAGGAGATCGTCACAGGGATTCAAGGACAGGACAGCGCAGACTACCAGGAGACAACACACATGCAGGGTAAGTTGCATGGGGAATTAAAATGCAATAATGTCAACTGCCACCGGGGGGGGAAATACCTACTACACATTGCATGTTAGTCATCATATATATGGAGTGGCATGGGTAAAGGGGCACGGCATGGGGGCATGGCCTGCACAAACAGAAGCTGGGGCACACCATTACACTACACCAACAACAGTCCCATGGGGGCATGCTGTTATGCCAACGATGGAGCAAAGGGAAAGCCACAACAGGAGGGAAGGCCACTACGTCAAACTGACATCCTGGCACTCGTCAGCCAACATACCTCCTACATTAACTAGGGCCCTATTAGCAATCCTCTAGCCAAACCGACAACTGCAATGTAACTGCAACAACAGTTGCCACTACCACCTCTGATCTGTGTGCAGCTCAAGTATCCAATGGCAGTAACCTCCCCATGGAACATACATACCTAAATTAGGGGGTGAGGATGACATCTGCAACAATCTCCTGAAACAAGACAAAGGCCCCAGTATTCTCAAATGTCAATGCCCATAGGACATTGATACTACTATCAGGGCAATCCAATGTAATACACATTACCCAACATCAGCAGGACACATTAACAATGTCAACATCCATATCAGATCATAACATTGCCATGCATAGGATATGCAACATGTCAATTACAATTAAGTCGATGTGAACTATCAGGGATTGGGGCAGGTCCTGATAAGTTAATTGTGCTGCCAGGGCCATCAGAACACCCACAGCCAGTGAAAGGTCTCACCATGAGAATGGATATACACGGAGGGTGGAGTGGGACTAAAAGGTGGCAATTCTCTATTTGGCATACAGCAACACCTACAGGCAATGAGGCTGACAAGTCTGATAACTCAATAACATACATGTGACACACAGGTGGGCCATAGGCCTGAAACAATGCCCATCTGAAGGACTGCAGATATTAATACAAAACAAGATCACAAAGTGAATTCATCAAAAGGCAGGCATGTCACATCAAAATTGTCACAACACAGACACACTAATTGTACCCTGTTTCATTGCAGAGGCAGATGGATCTCCTGCCGATATGCCTCCCAGATTTCCCTGATGACATGGATGATGAGCCGATAAACATTCCCCAGGAGACTATCCAAAAGGTCCTTGAAACCCTCCAGACCCCACCTTCAGTTACAAGGAGGAGCAGAGAATAAGCAGCCATTGCAGAGGATCCACCCAGCACCCCAATTGTAAGACCTGCCAGCTCCAATACAGCTGAGGACTCTGACGACACTGGCACCAGCTTTGAGAGAACTGTAGTTGGAGTACAGTGGGAGCTGGCCAAGGAGGTGCGGGTGGGGATGCAAAATATGGCAGCCAGCCTTGAGGGGGTGCGTTCGTGCATGATGTCATCTGAAGATCAGGCAGCAGCTATGCAAGCCCTAACATCTATCTTGAAGGAACTGCAGAAAACCCAGAAGGAAATCAGCACAGCTGTAATACACCAACACCTACAACAGCAATCCTGTCAATGCGTGCAAGAATGCAACATTGAACCCCTCAGGGCCGACCTGGCTGCCTACCATCGCGATGTGGCTGCTATTCTCAAGAACCAGCAGATTCTCCTTGTTGCAGTACTGCCCTTAAGACCTTCACAGGGAGCAGCGACCGGAATGTCTGCCTCCACGTCTTCTAACACTGAGGTGTGTGTTGCCCCTTCACAACCAACAACAGGGACAGAGGAGGCAACACACACATCAGAAGAAGAAGACATGGAACAGATCACATTCACAAGGAAAATGACCCAGAAGCACTAGTCCCTGCCACATGGCCGACATTTACCAAGGTCCTGCGCTTTGTAACTTGCCAGTCTTGCAACAACTGTACTCAAGCACTGTTCTGCAAACCACTGTATATCTTGTCACCCAGCCCAGTGATTGTCTCTCTCCTACTCATTGCCAAATCCTGTCCCTGTGCAATGTCTGAAACAGCAACCCCAGCATGACAAAAGCATTTTGGTAAACCCTTGTGTTGGATCACAATGGAAGATATCACTATAATGGACTCTCATTCATGGACAATGTACATATAGCACTACAGCACTCTTCAATAAATAGCACTTACACAACAAATCTGTCTCTGGGTAATGTGACATATCAACTGCGCAGTAGATAATTGAAATGTCCCTACTGTCAAATAACGTAGCTTCTCAATACAACTGTCCAGATATTATGTAGTTAGAGAAATCTGCACAGTGACCATGATTGCATCATACTCTGCCCATCCTGAGGGAATAATCTGATGAAGTGAGAAACCATAGACCACCATGCTGTGTTGGACAGAAGAATACTTCCTCAGGGGATAACTAAGTCATCAAATAGTGCCCGCTAAATGTTGTTAACGTGCAAAAATAACACAATAAACATGCCACACTAATCTAAGTAAAAACAAAAAAAAACTGCACAAATGAAGGTGGCTGAGTTAACGTACAAATAGGTAATCATGCCGAACTGTGTCACAAATGATGTATGAGGGTCATGAAGACAAGAATACAAGATTGACAATGAGAACTCATCTTATAAGGGTGTGCATGATCATCACACTGCAGTCAAACCTAAAACTGTTTCCCCAATATCAAGTCTGGAAGCAATGTTAGTGACTTTGAAAACACACTTATCAACAGAAACACATTGTCATCCATATTAACTGTGATTGGTGGTTGCAACAAAGGGTAGACACTTTGCAAGGTAGCTCTGGGTTAGCTGCCAATCGTACAGCTCAGTTGGAATTTGTTTGTAGCATAGGACACAGATGTTATAGTACAAAAGAGATGTACACGGAATCCAAACCCACGATCACGTACCATTCAACACATACTATCAAGGGGTAACCAAATATTTATTAAAAGCTAACCATAGATGAGGAAACTGAGGGAAAAATCTTACCTCCCCTAATCTACCCTGACTACTCATTACTCACAACTGTCCCTAACTAACCTAAGCTACACTTACTTATCACATGTAACAAAACGTTCTAAACATCAACCCCCTTATGAGACGGGACACATTGAGGACAACACATACCAACCTAAACACATACTATACTATCTTAAACAAATTAATATTTTTGGGGTAAATTGTTTTTTAATGTTTTTTGTTTTTTTTGTTTTTTTAATTTTATTTTACACACAAGAAACCCAACATAGCCACACACATGTAATAAGTCAAAAAAGAAACAAGCAGGACCCCCTACCTCCCACCCACTAACACTGACTAAACTAACAGCCTATACTAACCTAACACTAAGCCCCCTAAGCCCACTAAGTATAAGAACAAGGAAAGAGGAGGGAGGGGAGGGTATCATGTCCATCTATTCAACTGTCTAGAGGTTGGCCCTCCGGAGGGTCCTCTTGATATCCTTGACCCGCCATTTAATGTGCCGCACATCCCGGCTCAGGTGGCTCACCTTGCGCAGCACTTTGTCCACCTTGTTTTCAAGTCTATTGAAGGCGGCAGGGTCAACAGCTGGAGCAGTGGCAGACTTGGTACCGGTGGAGGAGGTCTGTGTGGGCTGTCTTGCACTGGTGGCAATGCTGGGGCCAGGATGTCCTGCAGGTGTTGGATCAACAGTGGCAGCTGTGGGTGGGGCCACCTGGCTCTCATTGGTGGTTGTTTTTGTGTTGGCTGTGGTGGGCACAGTAGGCTCACTCTGTGGGAAGGCTCCCCATGCCCTGGAGGCACGTTCATGGTGATATCGCCGGGCCATCCTCTGGAACCCTGACTCCACCAGCAGGATGTGCTGGTATTGCATGGCCCGATGCTGAAATTCACGGACCTGGTCTGGAGTCATGTTAGCTGCTGTGAAGACAAATGCTGATATGCCACATTAGTAACTGCAGTGTGTGAAACAGCACAGCAAGTTAATCAGACAATACATCTACTGTACTTCTAACAGCTCATATCACGATACAGAGCATCGAATGTCCCTGAGGAAGTACATGGCAGGCCAGACAACAAGGGTCACATCACACAAAGCACATTCATAACCTACAAGATGGGTAACAACTGGCCTTGACTTGCAATCTGAGTTCTGACAGTTAACATCTAAGAATCATGCTGCATATCCTCCACCAAGAGCTGGGCTACAAATGTCAGTGTACGAAAAGCAAAACTAAAGCCACATGGTCTGCAAGTTGTAACTGGAATTTCCAGTATGGTACCAAGTGCCAAACCTGAGTGTGTATACTACTATGCAACCAAACCGTCACTTCTTCACAGGTATGTGTAACATACTGGAAGCATCAATACTAGGTACCCCATTCACAAACCCATGGCCGTGTTTGAGGGGAGGCGGTGGATGTACAACTATAATTTGCCAACAACATGTACACCGAGGAGTGTATAAGCTAATCCACACATGTTTGTCTCTACAGACACACCACAGGTAAGCTCTATCTACATTTTGGAGTCAGAACTTAGTACACAACATATTCTTCCAGTGAGGCCTGTCTTACATCAGACACAGAGTTGCTAGAACACCCATGATCATGAATTGCATGCACAGCTAGGCCATTACACTCAGGTTCCACAGACTTGATGCACTACATGTGGAAGTACATGATGCTAGGAGGTTCTACCTACTGTTTCAAAATTACGTAGGTAAATAGTGAAGCAGATATCTATTGGGAAGCTATCAGCTCCACCAATCTTAGAGAATGTGGGTCTGACAGGCTGACTAAATAGGGGCTGACTTCCATTGCGACTCTTGGTGATACAAGTGTCTGAGACATGACTATCCCCTGAACTCATAGTGGGGCCTACAGGGATGTCCTACAATCCCTACATTATACCATTGGATACGCATTGGCTAACTCAAAACATGTGAAAACTGCATTCCCACTCATGGAACAAGTGAAAAATTTGACCACAGCATCACACCTTGCTATGCGTCCAACTCACACGAGTCCATAACCAGCAAACACAACACATAACAGATATATCAACACTTACTGTAGTGGTTGTGGTCCTCAAATGTCACCACCTCTCCCGCAGTGTAGGGCGCCGGTCCACCTGTAAGGTATGGAAGGAAGAAATGTGCTCAAAATCTGTGCACAGTGCAACATTTTCAGTATCATTTACAATGTGTAGGCTGAATAAGTAAATGGCAGCCATTCAGACATGATGGTACTGCATCTGATATTTAACGCCCAACTTGTACATAGCATGGGTCTCCTGTGACAGTTACACACATATCTGCACACATACATTGGCCCTAACTATCATGTGGTTGCAAACTTGACCCATAATTGGTGAGCATGAAAAAATATGGAGTGTAATCGTCTCATCATGTGCATCCAAGAGAAACATTCAACGCCTGGTTACTTGAGGACTGCATTACCAGTCAAACATGCCTTGTGGCCATGACACCTTTAGTGCACATAGGCCCAAAGTACAGAGGGAGGGGCAGGGACTCCTGTAAGCCATCCTGTTGTTACAGTATTGTCAATTGATGTGGCCCAGCTATGGTGATTTGCACCAACCATGGATATGTAAAGCTATGTGCATACACTTGGTCTGCCATCCATATTTGGATTGTGGCTCAACCAATTCAAACAAACATCTTACGATGTTAGCTGAGGGCACCTTGCACCTTACACCTTTACACGATGTATTCAAATCACGAACTGACATTTATCCTAAAAGATTAAGAAACACAATAATCCCACACATTCATAGTACTTCTGTGAACGCTTTCCTTCCACACTCACCAGACTCACATGAGACCAATGTTTGAGCCACTTTGCTATTATAAATTGTTGTGAAGGCAGCACTCATTTTCAGCATCATGTAGTGATTCTAAAGTCAGTCTAGCAAATGCGTCAACATAGTTGGCCTAAATGTTGATACATCTGTACTTCTCTGTCAATAGTACCCTATATAGACATGATTGGCTCCTATTTTGTTAGCTGTGCTGAGAGAAAGGCCGCACCAATTTCCTTCATGGGAAAGTTACCTGTAAGTTTGCTGAGCACGTGCTACCTGACACCTAGCAATTGTGATCCTTGCCATAGTGCATCAATGATCCCCTCATATGTCCCCAAAATTACACACGTCATCAAGTTAGGTGGCAGACATTGCACTAATCCACTGATGTCACAACAGAGCATTCATTTGTGCACAATAACAATAGTCGTAGTCACCAACAGTGCCACCAATCATGATTCCCAGGTGGTCCAAGAGATCCTGCTCCCTGGTGATGAGGTCAGCCCACCGGTGCTTCAGCTGGTGGTCACTCCTCTGGCTGGCATACACACGCTGCAGGTGATGCAGCACCTTTCCCCACCGGATTCTGCGCGCCTCTGTCGGGTAGCCCTGTATGACCCTACCCCCTGCCTGGATCATGAGCGGCAGGAAATGTGTAACCAGCTAGATGAAGCCCCCCAACTCCTCTTCCCCCATCCTGCCAAGACGTGGCCTACCAGACATACTTATAGAAGAAGATAAGGAATAGGGGTAAAAGAAAAAGAAAGGGGAAATGGGTGAAAGTAGGGGTAAAAAGACACAAAAAAAGTAAACCTAAACACTAAAAGAGCCCACCTATCCCCAAATTAACACTACCCACAACAGACTCCCACAAACAAGAAATACACAAGATAAATGGACAAATGTAGATAAAACACAGTACTACAGTATACACAAACAAAATGTATTTCACAAAAGGACTTTACAGATAGCACACAGGACAAATACAGCACAAAATCTCTGGACAACACTCTCTACACAGCCACACAGTCTAGAAGGATCATAGACTGCAAAGTGAAAGTGAAAGTACACCCACTGTACATGATCGGTAAACAGGATATCCTATTACATCACTTCCTGAATTAAAAGTCCCGCCTTTTTCGCATTATGCGTCATTTTTTGTTGCACAAAACTGTATTTGCGTCATTTTTTTTGACGCACAGACGTGAATATTAACCCGCATCCACATAATGATACATGGACTGTACAAATATCTGGATGCGGGCTATATTTCACTCCTGTGCGTCAAAAAAAATGACGCAAATACAGTTTTGTGCAACAAAAAATAAGGCACACTGCTACGGACGTCAAAATTACAGTGCATTAACTGGTTTGGGGCATTTTTACATGTTTTTTGGTTATTTTACATTTGGAACACATCAGAGATTGGCTAATTGAAGACAGTATGGTGTTGATGGTGTATGTTCACATGTGTGACATCATACTGCAGCGGAACATCATCCACTACACCCTTCACAGTATGTTTACAGTTGGCTGACGTCATAGATGGTCATATGTGTGGCCCACATATATGTATGGCACAAATTGTGCATGTTTGCCATAAGGAGAGGATAGCAATGTGACGCACATATGTACAATACCTAATTGCCTTTGGCTCAAAGTGTATGCTTTGACATCTAATTTGTTGGTTGACCAGGTGTGTGTGTACATCACATGAAGCATGATTGTACATTTGGTTGTATGAATGTGATGTCCATGTGTCCAACCCTAAGATGCAAGTAAAAATTGGAATGAGCAAGGGCTGTGTTAGTCATACATGTAACAACACCCGCAAAGTATACTTCCAAGTATTAGGGTCACGTAGACACCACATGTGACATAGCAGGCATTAGATGGATGGCAGACACATGTTTATTGTCAAAGGTTCACAATTTCTACATCCTATGTCCTAGAGTATTGGTAAGAGCTTCCTAGGCACTAGTTGATGAATCCCACAGTGAGTCATACACATGCATTGATGAAGTGGGAACCATGTTGTTTGCACAGACAGACAAGGGTCAATCTCATATGTATGATGACACCACAGTTGAGGCCATAGAAGTAAGCCCCAACTATCAAGTGGCTGTGGTGGACCAGCATACAAGACAGCACGTGTCCACATATTTCCAGTGATCAATTGCACATAGGTGTCTTGTTCATGTGTGTGGTCAAATGATGATCCTGTAGATTTTTTGGGATGTAATTTGTCACAGTTCGGACCAGGACTCATCATGTGTCAGTGGCAGGAATTCCTGTAACTACTGAGTATCCTTTGTTGATCAATGTGAGTAGAGTAGATGTGGACATGTAAACCAACATGTGGATGGTCCCACCCTGTCACTAAAGACGTGTAATGAGACAGTCAACAGGGCAACCTTGGTGTGCTGAGTGAGATAATGTCTCAATTGTCATGTTCCGGAAGGTGTCATTACAACATTTGTACACAGGTTGGCCTCTGCACTTCCCACTGCATCTGGGAACATTATAGCCTCAGTTCTGTTTAGTCTAGCAGCTATTCAGCACACACGGCCCATCACTATGTTGTGCGCACTGTGATGCTGTGTGTGAACTGTCATGGTCCTGACATTTGTGTATTAGTCATGTACATTATCAGAGGTTGCTGGTTGTGCTGAAAGCCCCGTACCCAAGCCCTGCCTATGACCCTGGGACACTGTCACACTTTGTCATTCATGCATAAATGCAACCCAGAAAAGGGATGGGCCATGAATTTTGCATTTCCAAGAGGATTTAACTCAAATGGTACAGTTAAAAGGCAGATGATGCAATACAATATATTTGTGTATGCATGATAGAAGCCCATGCCCAATGCCCCCTGATGAATGGCAGGTTTGACAAAGCAAGTGTGGTACATATGTAGACACAGGGATACTTTAGTGTGACGCACAGACAGTTGACAGTCAGGCTGACAGAATGCAAGATGATTCAGGAGCCAGCTACTTGACAAGTTACATAATCAGTGGTCTGACTGAGACTGCTTGGAGGACAAACTAGACAGTTGACATGTCCATATGTGTATGTCCTGTGTTTTTGAAGGTGACAAATTAACCCAGTGGCTGTGTTACATGGCTTAATTACTATCAATGGTTGACGATGTATTTGACATAATGGCAACTCCTATGCTGTTCCAGGCATCATCAGGGGCAGTGCTTTTTGTAATGGGTGGTGTGCATGGAGGTATTCACAGGTGTGGGCTGCATCTGTTTCTCACCAGTCCTGTAGGTGAGACTTGCATTCTAAGGGCCAACAGACATTTTCACAAGGGGAAGCAATCTACATGTGCTAATAGGGCTTTGAAACTAGAAGACAGTGTATAAATTGACCTGACGTCCATGCAGTCAGATGTTCTTTGACAATGGCATACCTTAGGAAAGGGTGTAGCACACAGGTTTGCTAATGTTGGTCTGTGTTTGTAGAGGAGGTATTATCAGGGTACACATCTTAGTATTCCAGGGACCTCTTCCGACAGGTGGGTTGTGACCAGGTGCATGGGTGTGTGATGAGTTTGGAAATGGGCTGACATGTACATGGAATGTCATGTGCGCAATGCATGTCATATGTGTGGCACTTGTGCTGTCTATGTTCTGCTTCTATGGAACTCTAGTCACAGATATTCCTTGCAAATATTGGATGCAGTTGGACTAACTGCTGTCAAGGGTCTTGATATTCCTGTTAGTGATGTCAAAGTACATTGACTGGCTCATGTATGAGGCTTGTATTCCCCTTATTGAGTGATGGTGTCATAGTTGTGTGCCATATGCTGCGTTGGACCTTGCTTTCAACATGTATGTGTGAAATAGTTGTGGCCCTCTGCTAGGCCTTCAAAGGAAATATGTACATGATATATGTCATTAGGAGTGTGTGTGTATGTGACCATTGTATGTTAGGCATCACATATGCTTTGGGATGTTACGTGTCCTACTCAGTATCTCAGCAATGCTCCATGAGGCAACACTCTTATTCTGATAAGTAGAGATGAAGGTGTGTAAAAAGGAATAGCCATACCATGATATGGTGATTATAATAGGTGTTTATTTAAATTAGTTAACTAAAGTGGTGAAGGTGATCATATTCAGAAGAAATTATTTACAATCTGTTGCCGCCTGCGTATACCAGCAGCTGTGTTCTGTAGTTCCCCCTCCTGTTGCAGGCCATCATTCTCCTCTTCCTCCTCTTCAGGCATGTGTGGCTCTGGTTCCAGGAGGGGAATGTTTCTTCTGACACAAATGTTGTGCAATATTGCACATGTGAGGATGATCCTACAGACCATCTCGGGGGAATATAGGAGGCTACCACCAGTGATGTCGAGGCAGCGGAACCTTGACTTGAGAATGCCGAAAGTCCTCTCGACAATGCTGCGTGTCCTCCTATGGGCCTCGTTGTATGCACGGTCTGCAGCTGTACTCGGGTTGCCAAATGGTGTCATAATCCATGTCTGGATGCCATACCCCTGATCAGCTGCAAGAGAAAATGAATGGGATCATGTTGATGTAGCTGGCACTATTGAAAAGACTTTAATGGCAGTAGTTGTCTTGTGTTGTCTGTGACTCTTTGTGTACTAATGTGACATCCTATGCGTGTAGGCTATACCGTCTGCATTGTGTTGTTTCCTTGGCTGAACAAGTGTTTGTCTGCTAACCGCTTGTCAACAGTATGTTTTGGGATTTTCAGTACAGTGTGCCCTCCCTAGCATTGTGACTTGTGATACAGGTGTCCATGTGTCTTCACTGGGGGTGAGATGATAGTTCCATGCAGAGTTAAAATTGAAAGTGTTGTTAACACGTTCATAGCAAAGTACCCTTGACATCCCATACCTTTAGACTTAGGCAATGTATTTATGTAAAGGTCATTGGGACACTTACAATTTGCAAGGTGACATTTAGGCAACCACACTCATTGACGTCTTCACATTAGGCTGTACAGTAAATTCCGATGTGTGACAGGTTCAATGGTGAGTTAAGAAACATGGCTAGCGATGTCACGACCTCAGTGTGTTCCTGTCGACATGTTGCTGTTGTGGTGTATGTGTTATGTGTCCTAGAGGGTTGCTGTGCAGTGTATATATATGTAGGTTTTTGTACTTACCAACAAGTAGTCCATTGCCATACCGTCCATCCTGGAAGTGTTAATTGATGGTGCAGTGACGGAAGATGTATGAGTCATGTACACTCCCAGGATATTTAGCCACGATGTTGGTGATCAATCCCTGGTGATCGACTATGGCCTGCATTTTGATGGAATGTGTGCTTCCTGTTGCGGTAGAGGTGTTCAGTTGCAGCAGGTGGCACAAGGCGCACATGTGTGCAGTCGATTGCACCAAGGATGTGTGGGAAGCCACTGATTGCGTAGAACCCCTGTTTAGTTTACTGCTGCTTCTGCAGTGTGTTAGGGAAGCAGATGTGGCGGGGTGTCAGTCGAATGATGGCGTCCAGTACTTTGGGCAAAAAGTCGGAGAATGATGGTTGTGATATTCCGCCAACCAGGGCACCAGTTGTTTGAAAAGAGCCACTTGCCAACATATGAAGTACGGCAAGCAGCTTTGTTTCTGTTGGGATGGTGTGGGGTGTCACCAAAGTGGGGGCCAACTGCTGTTCACTGTTTCGCAGCAGCTGCTGAATGGCCTGCCAGTTCAACCGGTACCTCTGTATGATGTTGTGTTGCCTGAGGCCCTGAAGGGTTGTTCTTGGGCGGAATATCATCTCCTGCCTTCTGCGCTGCCTTTGGGGTCCCTGCTGGTGTTGTTGTAGCTGCTGTTGTTGTTGCTGGGCTCTGCGTCTGCGTGCATGCTGGATTAGAATCACCTCCATGGCTCCCTGTTGCTGCTCTGCGGTTTGTTCTGTGAGTTCTGATTAAATACAGGTGTGTTTGCCCCATTTTAATGCCTGGCCTGACCCAGGCGTTAATTTTTGACGCAAATCGGGCTGTGCGTAATTTTCTGGCTCCACCTCCCGGCTGTGCGTCATTTTTGTCCCGAAAGCATAAATACAACGCACGGCCGTTTAAGCCATTTTTTGGACGGGAACGCCTACCTTGCATATAATTAACGCAAGGCGGGTTGCCGCATCCAAAAAATGCCGCACATGGCGGAATTTTGTCGTCCTCGGGCGTCAAAGTTTAAATACGGGGCAACGTTTGCGCTGATTGTGCGGCAAAATTTTTGATGAACAATCGGTGCAGACGGAGTATAAATATGCCCCTCAGTTGGTCTACTCCTTCTCTGCTAAGAATACCCAAGAACAGGCTACCTTATCTTCCTGTCTCTCAGATATCGACAGATGGATGATAGAGAGCAAGCTTAAGCTCAACGATACGAAAACAGAAGTTGTGATCGTCAGGAATCCTTCATTATTTAGGTCCCCATCCTTACCAGTGAACTTGCCTAAGGATCTACTTCCGCCTAAAGATTCCATAAAAAGCTTGGGCTTTTGGCTAGACCCACACCTTACAATGGAATGCCATTCTAAGAAACTGGCAGCTACTTGTTTCGGTTTTCTAAGAACCCTTAGGAAAATCTTCAAATTGCTTCAATTTTCAGTCAAAAGACTTCTTACTCAGGTTCTGATACTTTCACGTCTCGATTATGGGAACGTACTGCTCCTGAGCTCTCCTTCACATGTTCTAAAGAGACTTCAGGTGGTGCAGAATGCTGCTGCTCGTCTACTGACAGACACCCCCAGACATTCATCTGCCACTCCAGTCTTGGCTTTCCTCCATTGGCTTCGGATTGAACAACGCATTATTTTTAAATCTATGTGTTTTATTCACCGAGCCCTTTGAAACAAGGTTCCACTCTTACTCAAATGAATGATCACTCCCTATACCCCCCGGAGAATACTCAGATCTTCCTAAGCTTTTTTAATTAACTCCTTTTGTGCTAAGAAAGTTAGATGATGGGTAGATCCTTCGCCTGTAGAGCAGCTAAGATCTGGAACTCCCTCCCCTTGGAACTTCATCATGACATGTAGGAATCTTCTTTTAGTTGAAAATTGAAAACTGTATTGTTCCGTGTTTAGGTCTGTTCCTCTTACCTAGTGATCTTCCTAAGCGCTGGGAGACCTTCGGGTAGCCATGCGCTCTACAAAGCCTCAAAACTAAACTAAACTAAACTATGGTGGGCAAAAATTGTAACAGGCAGGACGGTCTGACTAATAGCTTTCCCTGTGTGTATTTCTCTGCAGGTCAGCGCCCATCAAAAGAAGGGTGTATGGCATGCCATCACCAAGGGCGTGCGGACCCTGGGTGTCTGCAGCAGGCAGAGCACCCACTGTCAGAAACAGTGGTAGGACCTGAGACGCTGGGCACGGAAGACCGCAGAGGCCCAGCTGGGGATGGCCTCCCAATGAGTAAGGGGGGCACGTCGAAACCTGACCCCCATAATTACATGCATACTGGCGGTGGCCTATCCTGAGCTGGATGGGCACTTGAGGGAATCACAGCAGCCGCAAGGGGGTGAGTACAGTGGCCTTCATTACAACTTATGGCTGCTGGGGTGGTATCCAGCTGGTGGTTCTGTGTCCTTAGGTGCCCCTAGGCCAGGCCTGACATTACAGAGTAGGTCCCATGTTGGTCAGAGTTCTGAAGTGATATTCCTCCTACTTAGCTGTAGGAAAGTACCATCTTGCCTGGCATGTTACCCCCATTTTTCACTGTATATATGTTGTTTTAGTTGTATGTGTCGCTGGGACCCTGGTAACCCAGGGCCCCAGTGCTCATAAGTGTGCCTGAATGTGTTACCTGTGTAGTGACTAACTGTCTCACTGAGGCTCTGCTAATCTGAACCTCAGTGGTTATGCTCTCTCATTTCTTTCCAAATTGTCACTAACAGGCTAGTGACCATTTTTACCAATTTACATTGGCTTACTGGAACTCCCTTATAATTCCCTAGTATATGGTACTGAGGTACCCAGGGTATTGGGGTTCCAGGAGATCCCTATGGGCTGCAGCATTTCTTTTGCCACCCATAGGGAGCTCTGACAATTCTTACACAGGCCTGCCACTGCAGCCTGAGTGAAATAACGTCCACGTTATTTCACAGCCATTTTACACTGCACTTAAGTAACTTATAAGTCACCTATATGTCTAACCTTTACCTAGTAAAGGTTAGGTGCAAAGTTACTTAGTGTGAGGGCACCCTGGCACTAGCCAAGGTGCCCCCACATTGTTCAGAGCCAATTCCCTGAACTTTGTGAGTGCGGGGACACCATTACACGCGTGCACTACATATAGGTCACTACCTATATGTAGCTTCACAATGGTAACTCCGAATATGGCCATGTAACATGTCTATGATCATGGAATTGCCCCCTCTATGCCATCCTGGCATAGTTGGCACAATCCCATGATCCCAGTGGTCTGTAGCACAGACCCTGGTACTGCCAAACTGCCCTTCCTGGGGTTTCACTGCAGCTGCTGCTGCTGCCAACCCCTCAGACAGGCAGCTGCCCTCCTGGGGTCCAGCCAGGCCTGGCCCAGGATGGCAGAACAAAGAACTTCCTCTGAGAGAGGGTGTGACACCCTCTCCCTTTGGAAAATGGTGTGAAGGCAGGGGAGGAGTAGCCTCCCCCAGCCTCTGGAAATGCTTTGTTGGGCACAGATGTGCCCAATTCTGCATAAGCCAGTCTACACCGGTTCAGGGACCCCTTAGCCCCTGCTCTGGCGCGAAACTGGACAAAGGAAAGGGGAGTGACCACTCCCCTGACCTGCACCTCCCCTGGGAGGTGTCCAGAGCTCCTCCAGTGTGCTCCAGACCTCTGCCATCTTGGAAACAGAGGTGCTGCTGGCACACTGGACTGCTCTGAGTGGCCAGTGCCACCAGGTGACGTCAGAGACTCCTGCTGATAGGCTCCTTCAGGTGTTAGTAGCCTATCCTCTCTCCTAGGTAGCCAAACCCTCTTTTCTGGCTATTTAGGGTCTCTGTCTCTGGGGAAACTTCAGATAACGAATGCAAGAGCTCATCCGAGTTCCTCTGCATCTCCCTCTTCACCTTCTGATAAGGAAACGACCGCTGACCGCGCTGGAAGCCTGCAAACCTGCAACATAGTAGCAAAGACGACTACTGCAACTCTGTAACGCTGATCCTGCCGCCTTCTCGACTGTTTTCCTGCTTGTGCATGCTGTGGGGGTAGCCTGCCTCCTCTCTGCACCAGAAGCTCCGAAGAAATCTCCCGTGGGTCGACGGAATCTTCCCCCTGCAACCACAGGCACCAAAAAGCTGCATTACCGGTCCCTTGGGTCTCCTCTCAGCACGACGAGCGAGGTCCCTCGAATCCAGCGACTCTGTCCAAGTGACCCCCACAGTCCAGTGACTCTTCAGCCCAAGTTTGGTGGAGGTAAGTCCTTGCCTCACCTCGCTGGGCTGCATTGCTGGGAACCGCGACTTTGCAGCTACTCCGGCCCCTGTGCACTTCCGGCGGAAATCCTTTGTGCACAGCCAAGCCTGGGTCCACGGCACTCTAACCTGCATTGCACGACTTTCTAAGTTGGTCTCCGGCAACGTGGGACTCCTTTGTGCAACTTCGGCAAGCACCGTTTCATGCATCCTCGTAGTGCCTGTTTCTGGCACTTCTCCGGGTGCTACCTGCTTCAGTGAGGGCTCTTCGTCTTGCTCCACGTCCCCTCTCTCTTCAGGTCCAATTTGCGACCTCCTGGTCCCTCCTGGGCCCCAGCAGCGTCCAAAAACGCCAAACGCACAATTTGGAGCCTAGCAAGGCTTGTTGGCGTCCTTTCGGCGGGAAAACACTTTTGCACGACTCTCCAAGGCGAGAGGGATCCGTCCAGCAAAGGGGAAGTCTCTAGCCCTTTTCGTTCCTGCAGAAACCTCAGCTTCTTCTGTCCAGTCGAAGCTTCTTTGCACCCGCAGCTGGCATTTCCTGGGCATCTGCCCATCTCCGACTTGCCTGTGACTTTTGGACTCGGTCCCCTTGTTCCACAGGTACCCTAGATTGGAAATCCACAGTTGTTGCATTGCTGGTTTGTGTCTTTCCTGCATTATTCCTCTAACACGACTATTTTGTCCTTAGGGGAACTTTAGTGCACTTTGCACTCACTTTTCAGGGTCTTGGGGAGGGTTATTTTTCTAACTCTCACTATTTTCTAATAGTCCCAGCGATCCTCTACAAGGCCACATAGGTTTGGGGTCCATTCGTGGTTCGCATTCCACTTTTGGAGTATATGGTTTGTGTTGCCCCTATCCCTATGTTTCCCCATTGCATCCTATTGTAACTATACATTGTTTGCACTGTTTTCTAAGACTATACTGCATATTTTTGCTATTGTGTATATATATCTTGTGTATATTTCCTATCCTCTCACTGAGGGTACACTCTAAGATACTTTGGCATATTGTCATAAAAATAAAGTACCTTTATTTTTAGTATAACTGTGTATTGTGTTTTCTTATGATATTGTGCATATGACACTAAGTGGTACTGTAGTAGCTTCACACGTCTCCTAGTTCAGCCTAAGCTGCTCTGCTAAGCTACCATTATCTATCAGCCTAAGCTGCTAGACACCCTATACACTAATAAGGGATAACTGGGCCTGGTGCAAGGTGCAAGTACCCCTTGGTACTCACTACAAGCCAGTCCAGCCTCCTACATTAGCTTGCAGGTATCCTCTACTGGGCAGGGCTGTGTGGGTCCCAGGTATGCTGCATTTGGCGGTATGTGTCCCTCCCCATGCCATGGTGGCTAGCACAGGTACTGTTAGTGAATTGCATAGTGTGTAGGCCCATTCCCTGTGTTTGAGTGTGGTATGTATGCCAACAGTGGTGTTGGTGCAGCCATTGACCATGTGTATCATTTGTCTCTTCCCCCCCTTTTTGTTTTGTCATCCTGTCCTTATGTGCATTAGCATCATCTGGCAGAGGAGCAGAGGCACAGGTGACGGAGCTGTATCCCACAGGACACAGGAGGCAGAGTCCACCGAAGGTGAGGGCACCAGTGGGACAGAGGGCGAGGGGAGCAACACAGCGGAGACAGGAGGGGACAGTTCGGACACAGATAACTCCTCTGATGGAAGCTCCCTAGTGGTGGCGGACACTTCTGTGACCACCCCAGCAACAGGTACATCTGCCACACCCCGTACCAGCACCGCCCTCCCAGAAGCCCCTCATCGAGTTGCCTGTGACCGCTCTCCCAGGAGGGTGGGCATCTCCTTCGGCACAGGCACCTCAGACCCTGCCCCAGTTAGCCCTGCTGCCCTGGGACGATTGACCTCCTCAGATCCAACTATCTCTGTAGGGGAGTCAACCATTGTGAATGCCATCCAGGGGCTGGCAGCCCAAATGCAACAAACAAATGCATTCTGGAGGACATTCACACTGGCTTGGCAGCCGAAAAGAGAACAATCCAGACTCTGGCCTCCTATCTAATGGCAGCCATGGTCCCTGTTTCCCCCCTCCCCCCTCCAACTTTCTCTTCTCAATCCCATTCCCCTCAACCCTAACCTATCCCAAGCACATAGGCAGACAAGCACGCACACAGGACAACACACAAGTGTGGGCAAGGCAAACACAAACACCCCCAACCATGGTTGTGCAGCCGCCTGAGGCTGCAGGGGATGGGCTGGAGCTTCCCCCCACCACTGCCACCAGCAGCAGCAACACCACCACACCCACCAGTGGGCATCCATGCAAGGCTGCAGGGGATTGGCAGGAGCTTCCCCCCACAACCACCACCACCAGCAGCAGCAGTACCACCACCCCAGTGGGCAGCCATCCTAGGCTGCAGGGGATGGGGAGGAGCTTCCCCCCCCACAATCGCCACCAGCAGCAGCACCAGCACCATCACCAGTGGGTACCCATCCGAGGCTGCATGGGATGGGCAGGAGCTTCCCCCCACAACCCCAACCAGCAGCAGCAGCACCACCACTACCAGTGGGCAGCCATCCGAGGCTGCAGGGGATGGGCAGGAGCTTCCCCCCACCAGCAGCTGCAGCAGCACCACTACCACCACTGAACAGCCATCACCACCGGTGGACGGTCTGTGTCCTGCCTCCATGGGCTTCTGTGCAGCCTGCCCCCTGCAAATCCTGTGGGTATGACACCCACCTGAGAGACTGTGACCTTGCACTCCCCAGGATCAGTAGCACAGGGCAGGATGTCCCCTCCAGAACCAGTGGGCAAGTCACCCACTCACACCATCCTCCCCAGGATTAGAAGTACAGGGCACATTGCCCCCTCCAGAACCAGTGGGCAAGTCACACACTCACCCTATCCTACCCACAATCAGAAGCACAGGACATGATGCCCCCTCCAGAGCATGTGGGCAAGTCACCCACTTGAGAGACTGTGGCCTTGCACTCCCCAGGACCAAGCACAGGGCATGTTGCCCCCTCCAGTGCATGTGGACAAGTCACCCACTTGAGAGACTGTGGCCTTGCACTCCCCAGGACCAAGCACAGGGCACGTTGCCCCCTCCAGAACCAGTGGATTTGTTCCATCTGCCGGCTGAGGTGCCCCCGTTCCCCGTCTCCCTGGGGTGCCTGCCTATTTTCCAACTGATGCCCTTGCAGTGTTCTCTCCGTGTTGGTGCAGGAGACAAGTGGGGCCAATGGACTTTGTCATGTGGCCCTGTGGCCCATGCACATTGAGGACTGGGCAGTGTCCCTTGAACTTGACATATGTTTATACTTTTGGATAGAATGTTCATAGTTTTACTGTATTAATATTGTTACACTCACTTTCATCTATTTGTGTTGTCCTTGCATTATTCCTGAGGGGTACGGGGTAAATATGTTGTCTTACTGTATCTGATTGTGTTTATGGTGTTGGGGGTGTGTGTTGTGCGTGTGTGTGACCCTCTTTTTCCTCCCGCCTCCCCTTTGTGCTAGGCGTCTGTACTCACCCTGGTTGTCTTCACAGTCGTTGGTGTTCGTGGTGGAGCAGGATGTAAAATATCATGGGAAATATTTGCAGCTCGGGCTCCATGGCGTCGTGGTTCTTCCCTGTGTCTCCAAAGATGGGTCCTTTCCCTTCTGAGCTCTGTTTGAGCCAGGCTTTTCATGTTGCTGGCACCGCCCCGGAAAAGGTGGCGGTTTCAGGGGGCATAATATGGTGGGCGGAACATTGACTTCTGCCTGGCTGTAGGCGGCTACCGCCGTAGTGCCTGTTGTTTCCGCCATGGCGGTCGGTGTGGTAAAGTGGCTGTCTATCTGAGATCTTTCCGCCATGGTCATATTTGGAGGTAGTTACGACCAGCCTGTTACCGCCACTTTATCACCGACCGCCAGGGTTGTAATGAGGTCCATAATCACTCAAAGTTAAATCATACAAAGGATCACTTTGCTAACACAGATTGGAATAAAATCTTACATAACATCAAGATACCTGAAGCTAAAACACCTATTCCTTTCACCAAATTTAGTAATGGTCGCCAACATGTCCGTAAACTGTTACAAAAACATTGGTCCCTGCTCAAAAATAATCCATCCATCTGAGAAGATATTCTACCATTCCTACAAATGTGTTTCAAAAGGGCACCCAATCTCAGGGATAAACTTTACCCTTCATTTCTTCATGATAAAAAGATAATGGAACCAGTCTTTTGTTTTTATACCTGTGCCAACTGCTCGATTCGTAAATTGGGACTGTCAAAATATAAACAAAGAATTATCAATGGTCAGAAATTTGTAATATGTGTTTTTATCAATTGTGAAAGTACCACTGTAGTATATCTCATCATCTGCCCATGTGACAAATACTATATTGGGAGTACGACCAGACCTCTGAAACAAAGGATACAAAAACATTTTTGCAACATACAAAGAGATAATCTGAATCTCCCATTGGTAGAACATTTCATATCATGTCATCCTCATTCTAGAACCTTTCCTTTTGTGGGTCTTCTGAAACTAAGGCATCATCCTCAAGGAGGAGACCTAGAATAGAAATTAGGACAGTGTGAAAGCTCCCTCATTATCCGCTTTGACACAGTTCTACATGATCTGAACAGAGACTGCTCAGACGGACATGTGCAGTATTACCAATTTATGTTGTTCTTCTTTTTTTTGTGTAATAACATGGAAAAGGCATCCATGGGACATGAGACTGCCCAAATGATGTACTTTAATTTTGCTAAAATGTGAACACAACATTGTATGATATTTCTTTGTGCCTTGATTCATTATATGCATACAATCATCAATTATTCTGAGATAATGTTTACATCTGGAACCACTTGCCCGTCGGGTTACTGGGGTGGCATCATGGACCACTACAGTTTCCTGAACGGACATGTGCTGAATAAAGAACGTATGCCTTTTCCTTGTGTAGGAATATGGAACAGAAACCCACAGGATTTGGAGTTGCCCAAAATTATGGACCTCTTACTTGCTAACATGTTTAACAAAATACTGCTTGACATAAATCTATGTCTAGATCTAATAATAAATGTACATAGTCCGATTATTACCCTTAGACATTTTTACACCAGGCATCACTTGCCCATTTAGTAACTGATGTAGCAGGAGCAACGTTTCCGTAATAGAAACTACAGAAGGACAATTGAATATAACCCGAACGTATTCCCTCTCTCTACCAATAGGGCACTTATTAATTAGTATTTATACTCTGCATGTTAGGGGCCCGTGATAAGGTTATATTTTTGCAATAGAATAGAGATTATTTTGTTTCTTTTTCAATTCTTTTTTAACATTTTTTCTTCTTCCCAAATTTCTATTCCAAATTAGCCAAAGCCTCGATAGCTAGGTTTTATGATATCGGCATTTCTACATAACATCCTTTCAATGTAGCCGCCGTTGTGGCTTTCGAGGAAATGCCACTTGATGGAGACAGAAGTAGGACAAGATCTCCGTCTCCATCAAATATGGCACTGAGCTAGGACTCCAGCTCACAGTTCAGTTCGTTCGAGGCCAGGGATTTAACCCATGACATTTTCAAGCTCATTCTCCCGTTTTATGCTGTATTGGTAAGTGTAGCTTGAAATCATTTTTGATTTTTCAGGATATTTGTCATTATCATTATGCAGCATCTCACAGCCATACTTATATTGGGTCCAAAGTTATGATATAATTAATTTAAAATATCGGCTATCACAATTTTCTTTCTTCCTCACGGCTGTTCCATACTATATATGTAACATTGCCAAAACAGAATCATCTTTTTTAAGTTGTGTAAACTATACAATATCGTGACACAACATTTTTTAGTGAGTTTTTATTAGGGAAATTATCACGAGAGCAGATACAATTTTCGAAGTCAGGTGAACTATCTAACATAACGATAAATAGTCATACCGGGTTTTGATTACAGGCACCACTGTCCCACCTATGTAAAATTTAAACTATGATTCAAGATTATAGGATATTTTTCCTCCTCTCTGGCCACACATTATTTGTTGATGTTATATTTGACTATAAGTGTTCAGAAAAATGAAACCTGATGAATGTTTTTCTTCGATGATATTGCATTGTTATTACTTCTGTTAAATTGGTGTTTACTGACAAAGTACTCATTAATAGTATCAATTATATACAGGGGTGACAGAAATATTTGTGATCTTCGTACATTTTTGTCAGTACAGATGTGGTTTTCTGATGAACCAAATATGATAACGAATTTTAAAAATGGATATGTTCTGAAGAACAGACGAATAGGTATCATATAATTCTGTTAAAATTTGCATGGGTGGAGGGCTCATCTATAAATATTTTTCTGATCGTTTTCTCAGTCTCATTATTTTCTTTGTCACTTCTTTATGGTATTATTCTTGGAATAATTGTAGAAAAATATCAACACAGGACGGAGATTGCCTTGTTCAACCCTTGGAACTTGCCTTTTCAATGTAACACTCGTGGGTGATCTTGGTTGTATGTATCTTCTTGTTAAACATCCCTTCTCTTCCTCTCTAGAAATAGTGTCCATTTTACTTCTGGTCACTTGCCAGCACTTCCATATAAATTAATTATATTGGTTTCACTCTAAAATATGAGCGAAAGCCACTTGTGATGTGAAGATGTGATGTGAAGATTTGGACTATCAATTTTGAATAATGGTGGGCCTACCAATACTTTGTCAATACTGTTAAACAATCCAAAAGATTAATATAGATTAGCAGCGACACAATATGCACATTATAATCAGATTTCAAAGCAGATGATGGTGACTTACGTAAATCATCAAAATACAATTTCTGTCACTATCGCAAATTTTTACTTGCATTTATGGGAACCGCATAACACATGCAGGCAAAATCAAAAGAAAAGACAAAAATAATTTGGAAGAATCAACTAGCTAGGGTTACTCTACTCTAAATATGCTGGTGTGGGGGCGGAGCCTAGATGGCGGACAGATAAGGCGAACAACCGCTCCTCTCTGTCACCCCCATTGAGGGATCCCTCACCCGCTGGCCACAGGGGGTGGAAAAATTCACGGCCCCTACGCCCCTAGCACCCAGGAGGCACCCCCCACGACATGAGGGTGAGTGACACCGGAGATGGACGGCGCAGGAGGACAGAGCTCACGGGCTGAAGGTCCCAGGCCATCGCAAGATGGCGACTCCTCTAGGGCTCCAGTGAAGCAGCCGGCGGCAGCGGTTCGGGTGGGTGCATTCCCTGCTGGGAAATCCCGTAGAAAGGCGGAGACTGGTGAGGCCTGCAGGGTGAAGCTGATCTGGGTGGTTGCCCTGTTGCAGTGGGTGTGTATACTTAGCCTGGCCCCGGACCTGAGTGCTCGCGAGGCAAGGGAGTGGGCTACTGGGCCTCAGGCTCGGGCCTTGCGGGACCTGCGCGCCCACCGCGAAGAGAAGAGAAGAGTAGAGGGGAGCCGACAGGGCTAACAGGGGAAAGACAAGCGATGACGGCAACATGACCTAAAAAAGATAGATCAGTTAAGGACATGCTGACTCGGCCTGCAGCGGACAAAGATGAAGCGGAAGCTCCAGTGACAGGGAAGCATAGAGATGAGGAGACAGAAAAGGATAATGGGGCACCTGTCACATGGAGCTTCCTTGAAGGCCTATTCACATTGCTTAGAGATGACATACAGGCAGTGAAGACAGACCTGTCGCAGGACATGAAGGTGGTGTGTCGGGAACTGGAGGAGGTCGGTGAGAGAGTGGCCACCCTGGAACAGCACTAAAACACCAGAGATGAGGCGATCGAGCAACTAGAGCAAGAAATAATCCGGCTACAAGACCAACAAATCGAACTTCAGGCCCATTCGGAGGACTTGGAGAACCGGTGAAGACGGAACAACATTTGCATCTGGGGAGCACCAACCGGGGCTGAAGAGGAGAACATATCAGCATACGTAGGGGATCTCTTCCACCAGATACTAGGGGAGACCACGGCCAGGGAGGTACGCTTAGATGGGGTCCACAGGGCAGGACCCCCGAGGCCATCTCAGGTACCAACGGCAGACATCTTGGCCTGAATCCACGACTTCCCCCTGAAAGAATGCATACTTCGGTTGGCACTGAAATTCAGGTCCACACACTGCTCCTGTATCAGGACCTAGCTGCCATCACCTTACAAAAACGGAAAGACTTTTTCCCAAACCCCTCCCACCTTAGAGACAAGGGAGTCCCCTACTCCTGGGGTCACACCTTCCATCTTATTTTCCAGTGGGATGGTACATTGCACCAACTACGCTATTTGAAAGAGGTATACAATGTACTGCAATTGGAGGAGCCCTTGGAGGGGAGTCAAAGCTTGCCAAAACTGGAGTGGAGGAACAGGAGACGCACACACTGGCAAACTGTCTTGCACAGGAGCACCAAGCCGGACCAAGAGACTAGGGCATCAGAAAGAAGAGCAGTCCTGGATTCCATCACCGGGGACATGAAGAAGGCAGACAAGGACAAGGGGTGAGGGCCACGGGCCCGGAAGACATGCAACTGCAGCGGATGGGGAGGGGGATGGAGGGGCATCCAATGAACACCGGAACACTTGGGGTGCTAGCTCCTGGAACTTAGGTTCACCCTCATGACTACGCCGGGCAGTCCCGTCTCCCCTCAGTGGATTTGTTTGACTATGTTGTTTGAATGTGTTTTGTTTATGGGTGGAGTTGGGTGCCCGACACTCACATACAGTTATATCAGTCACAGGGATGGGACCAGAGCCCCTACTGAGACTCATTTATTTGAGTGAGGGGATAAAGGGTTATGCATAGGTGCACCCTGGCTGGCGATATCTCACCTGCTCTGCCTACAAGGCAGGATAATAGTCACCCTTAATGTCAAAAGCTTGAACAACCCAATCCAGCATAGAGCATTCCTCTCTTATCTAGAACACACAGGAGTGGACTTATGCCTCCTGCAGGAGACCCGCTTAATTCCCGGAGGCCATCATAGAATGCACTCCAGCTCTTTCCCAACACAACACTTTTCCTCATGTGAGACCAAGTTGGCAGGGGTGGCACTTCTAGTATCATGCTTCCTCCAGGGGATGGTGGGAGACAAGAATGCCGAAATACAGGGTCGCTTGCTGTCCTATAGAATACACATGAGGAGCACTGAAGTTGTTATAATTATTATATATGCCCCTAACGAGGGACAGGAAGGGTTCATTCACAAGGTGCCAACAGAGGTGTAAGACAGACAGGTGCTCATAGGGGGCGACTATAACATAGTTCTAAACAAGGAATGGGATAGATCAGCTTCCAGATATGGTGAGTAGAAGGCACTATCCATGAGGGGGCTGGGGAGGCTGGAGGAACTGGGCCTCAGGGACCTCTGGAGGGGCAGGAATCTTACCATTAGAGACTACACTTCTTACTTCCATGCACATAAGACCTACGCTTGCATTGACCATTTTCTGGGTTCTTAAGAAATCCAACATTCGCTGAGAGACATAGACATTGAGCTCTATGCGTTGTCGAATCACGCAGCAGTATCCCTCATGCTCAACGTCGTCCCCCCCCCGGCTGAGGGTCAATTAGCAATTGAGAACAACCCTCCTGATGAGAATGGAGGAGGTGGCCCAGATAACCAAAGCTATTGCTACTTTTCTAGAACTTAATGACCCAGTGGACACACCAATCTCTCTATTGTGGGACATGCAAAGGTGGTAATAAGAGGGGAATTTATTGCGCTATCGGCATCGGATAACAAAATCCGATGCAAGAAAAGGGCAGAACTACAGAAAAAGGTGTCGGAACTTGAGAGGATTCACAAGCGGAAGGGGGGCTCTGAGAGTTTGGAGACAGTTTAGTGCAGCTGGGACCCAACTTGCAGGGCTAGACATGTATAGAGCAGAATACGCAACCCTCCAACTACGCCACTCCTATTATGTGGGCGGCAATAAATGCGGCCTCCTTTTGGCAACCAGGCTTAGGGCCCAGAGGCAGACCATGGCGGTGGATGTAATAAGAACTCCTTAGCGATCAGAGCTAATGAGCAATGCTCCGATTGCTTCGGCCTTCCGTAGCTTTTATCAGGCTCTTTACTCTCCTCAACAGACTGACTTGTGCGCCTAACAGCAACGCGCAACTAAATTGACGCCGTTTGAGGCAGCCCCGCTCGAGGCCCCTATTAGGATAGAGGAGGTAATTTCTGCAATAGCTCGGTTGGGGGCTCAAAATCCCCGGGAACAGACAGTTTCCCGGCCCCTTCTACAAAACATTTTGTACCAGCCTGGTGCCGATTTTAACTCAACATTTTAATACTATCACAGCCCAAGGGAGGTGCCACCATCAATGCTGTATGCATCTATTGTGGTAATCCCCAAGCCTGGAAAGGACCCCATAGAGTGCAGTTCATACAGACCTCTCTCATTATTTGCTGCTCGCTTGAACCGGCTGATGCCTGGATTGGTAGACCCCGACCAGGTGGGTGTCATCCCGCACCGACAGTGTGGAGACAACACCAAATGGATACTACACACCTTGGACAAGGACCAGCGAGCAGGGAGGGAACTAATGCTGCTCAGGATAGTCGCTGAGAAGACGTTTGACTGAGTTCACTAGCCGCACCTCCACACAATGTTGGAGCACTTCAGCCTGGGGCCCTGGTTCCCAGCTTGAATCACAAATGCATATAGCTAACCGAGAGCCTCAGTCAGAGTCAACGGGGTGACATCAACTCCCTTTCCAGTGGGTTGCTTGAGTGCTTGCTGTCCCCTCTACTTTTTGCTCTATATATGGAGCCCTTTGAGCAGAGGGTGAGGGACAGCCCAGAGATCACTGGTGCTATCTTTGACAGAGAAGAATTTGCCATTACGGTCTATGCAGATGATGTGTTGGTAGCACTTGACAACCCGTTAAGAGCCATCCCGGCTTTCTTGAGAGAGGTGGAGGCTTTTGGGATGTGTCGGGTTTCCAGATAAACCTCTCAATGTCCCAGGCACTCAGTCTCACGCTCCCGAGGGAGAAGGTGAACATACTGGCACAGCAATATCCCTTCCAGTGGCAGAAGGACTCCATCCCATACTTAGGCATCAGGATAGCTAGGAGAGTATCAGAATTAGCTACGATTAATTGCCAGCTTCTCCTCTGATGGGTCAAGGCAGACTTGGCCAAGTGGAGACACCACCCCATCTCATGGATTGGCAGAATAGCCTCCATTAACATGTCGGTCCTCCCCAGGGCACTGTTCCTATTCCAGGCACTGCCGGCCCAGCCTCCGTATGGGGGTAAAAAACCCAGAATGGCTTGCCTCCTGACTTATCAGCTCCCCACAAGGGGGCCTGGGAATCCCAGATTTTCGGCAATACTACATGGCAACCCATCTAAGAAACCTAAGTGTTGGCTGTTCATGGACCGTACAATTGCGAGCAGCTTCCTTTGGAGGATCCCATTCCTACCGGCCGCCATAAACCATGGGGCCTGTACTCGCCCAGTCACCAGAGCCACCATGAGGGCATGGGATCAAACAGCTTGATCAAGCAACTTAACCTCCTTCCTCTCCCCCCCGACACCTATTGTGGGGAACCCGGATTTCACACCGGGCTTTGACCACAGTGCCTACCGCTCTTGTACACCCCCCTCATGCCGCTCCATTGGACATCTGTTTGACCCAGAGGGAATATTGCCTTTTGAAAACTTCAGAAGGACCCACTTTCTCCCAGAGACAGAGAGAATGCATTATCTTCAGATCCGCCACTGGGTAACGCACTCCTCTATTAGGGATAAGCATGTAGACCGGCATGTGGACCCCTCACACAATACGAAAGATGGCTGTTGACAAAGACGACAGACAAACACGCCATTTTGGAGCTCTATGATCTGCTCCAACAGGCAGTCCAGATACCCAAAATCCAGAGTCAGGCATGATGCGAGACAGAGTTGGGAAGATTCATGTCACCTGGGGGATGGGAGGCGATCTATTATAGTGCATGCCGCACAGCGTGCTGTGCAACCAGCACAAAGACTGCACTGAAGATCGATACATACTGGTTTCTCACCCCAGCCCGGCTCCATCAAGTGGACTGCTCCAGATCACCCATCTGTTGGAGGGGTTGCAGTGATCTTGGCACCCTGACTCATATCTTGTGGGAATGTCTGAAGCTGTCTTCATATTGGGAGGGAATCTTAAACGACATCGATCACCACATAAACACTCAACTGCCATGCTTCCTGGCCTACATTATTTTAGGCCTACCAAACCTCTGACATTCCCACTAAAGTCATCCCTCCTGGTCTGACAGATCAGCCTAGCCCTGGGAGCGGCTCTTCAAAACATTCTGACTCACTGGGGAACACCTCAGATCCCTTCACAGCTGGGATGGTTACACAGGGTCTAGTCGATCTAGGGGATGGAAAAGCTCACTCTTACCCTCATGACACAGGGGAAATCCTATAGGGAGCTATGGCATCCCTTCCTGTCCTTACTTTCTGGGGAATTTAGAAAACTGACCTGTCCTAGACACCTGTGACTTCTCCATTTACAAGAAAGGGAGAGCCGCTAACGCGCGGACTGGAGGGTAGCTGTGTCAGAGGTCCCACTCCTAATTGTGCTGATGTGACAATATGCTGGCACACCTGGGGGGGAGGGGGTGGGGGTAAATGGGGGAAAAGGGGAACGGCTGGTTGCCTGTTTGTTCTTACAGGTATGCTGGGTGCTGCGACACCCCTTCAGTTTCTTTCTTCCTTCTTTTTACATTGAAAACTAATAAAGAAATTTGAACCATAAATACGCTGGTGTATTTATCTAAACTAAAAAGGAAACAAGAAAACACATTTAGTTATACCTCTCCTCATGGGATAGCAGACAGTATTACTTCATCAGGCAAAATGGTCACTTTCTTCCAGCGTCATTTGACAGTGCAGAACACAGGCAGCAAATAGTACAGTTAAACAGTTCTGAATTCGTTGGGCTTATTAGAACAGAACCGCATTCATAAATAACGCAATTAAGACTAAGATGAGAAAACCTATCTGGGGATTTCAAATAACAGGGGATAACAACAGACTTAAGAAGGATGTAGACTGACTCAAACAGAGTTCTGAACAGTTTTGAGGCAGAAGTGGACTAACACAATTTAACTCCAACAAGAGCTATCCCTCTGTTTCCAAAGTTCCTCACTAACTAGACATATGCATGATCCATTCATTGGACCTTCAGGTCCTCAGATGCCAGATTCAGTGTCCAATGGTTGTTGATAACACCATCAAATTTGCAACTATTTTGTTTTTTCTCAGCTAAAATGCATTGTCGTCTCAATGATTTTATACAGTTCTGATAAAACCTAATCATTTGCAACATTAGGATCTTCTCTCACAATACACTAAATGAACTAATACATTTTCAGGGGAATCATAAGTTTCCTGTCTTGTCCAACAGCTAGAACAAATAATACAACATTCTTATCAAAAACATGTTCTTTTCCTTCAATACAATAGGGCATTTATCATCACATTAGCCACCTAGAAAAATAATTCAGGTCAGAGGGAACAGAAGAAACCAGTAATTTTCAATTTTTGCTGTAAAATGAATCTTAGAGGGCTAGTCAAGCAAAAAAAATAGCAAATGATTTAATTGCAAACATTATTTATGACATGTAAACATGCATTTATTTTTCTGCACAGATGTAACTTGCATGTATAAAATTCATTTAATTCACTGTAAGTACGATTAATTCATATTCATTTAATATGATCATTCTAATATTTATCTTATGAAAAACACTCTTTACATTAACTAATTTTAGTACTTCATTTAATATGAATGCAAATCTTTTACGTTAAACATTATGCTTAATACTAATGGTGGCCACATGGTCCACCATTATTCAAATGTGCAAATTTTGCAACTTGTGTTATTTGCTCTGTTAGGCTTTTAGGTAAAGGCTAATTATTCACCATATGCTAAATTCTATGCATCTAATATATTAATAAAATGTGTTCTCTCTCAGTACCTCCTCTGATGGCAATCTATGCAGTCATAAAGTAATTTTTCTCATTTACAATGAGACAAAATCAAAACTTTGTAGTCTGATATCTCATAGATCTAGGTTTGCAATAATTGTCAATTCTCTTCATCGTCTGATAATATCTGTTTCTCATAGAGAATCTTTCACCTATTGCCTTCCAAACATTTGTCTGCTTCAGGTCATTTAAGTCATTTTTCAAACTTGTCAAATTAGATATATGTCTCCTTATCTTTCTGCTGTTATCGGGAATGTAAGTGTAGCGTGGTTTGACTTTAAAGCTCGTCAGATTCCGTCTTCCTTTGCTGAAAGGATGTCTAACACAAGGCAATTCTGCAGAATCATAGGCGTACCTGCAACCATTTCTGTATCTATTAGGAGCATTGCACCTGACAAATCAGTTGACATCTTATCTACAATCATTGATACCTTCCTCATCTTTTTGTCATTCAAGATCACACCCACTGATTGAACAAAAGCTCCAAAAATGTATCCTGTAATCTCGGAACCACTTGCTCCTCTTTTCAATCCTACTTTATGTCTTTGAATCCCTTCTGGATTTTCAATGTTGTTTACTTGATATATTTTTGGAAAAACACTCCTAACTAACATGTACCATACCAGCCTTTCCGCAACTTGTAATAAATATTCTTATGACAGATGTAATAGACACCATGTACAGCACGATCTTGTCCATTTAGCATAAAATCCCATACACTCTTAAACAAACAAATGTCTGCATTCACTCATTCCAACAAACTTATTGTCACCTTCTGAGTGCGCACTACATATACAAATCTTCCCTGCATGTGGCCAATCTAAAACTAAAGGGTCATTGTGCATCAGGTCTGTTGGGGACTGTTTTCTTTTTGGAAACTATACCCTTATCTATCTCTTCTTTGATTACTTTTCTACTATCATCTGCATGATTAGTGAACTCCTTATCTACCTGTGTAATAAGACATGTTAAGTTATTCAGGTGTGCATATGCTGTTCCAAATATCAATGTAGGCTCAAAGAAACCACCTCCTACATCGTCGTTACTAGTTTTTGCATTGCTGCTCAAATGCTGATTAATGGGAACAAAAGAAAAAACTAAATCATAATTAGAATAGAAGTACTGAAGGTACTCTTCATTACACAAACATTTTAATAATAAACTGCAACTAATGGCATAAATTAATGGTAAACTATGATGAGTGATTCCTTCTTGTACTGAAGAAGGAATATGTGTACACACATAACAATCATGCACATTTATTGTATTCACGTACTTACAGAGCAAACTATAATAAACATTGGAAGATGTTAGAAATGGGGTCTCTGTTTGATAGTCAGTTTGCACTCTGTCCAAGCAGGAGTTCTCACTCTAGACAGGGTAAGGGAGATACACAGCTCAGATAACTCTTGCACACCCCCTTGGTAGCTTGGCACAAGCAGACAGACTTATCCTAGAGGCAATGTGTAAAGTATTTATACAAAACACACACAGTAACACAGCGAAAACACCACGAAAGGACCCCAGACCAGTTTAGAAAAATAGTCAATATTTATCTAAATTAAACAAGAAGAAATCGACAAAAATCCAACATACACAAGCAAAGAAATGAATTTT
The DNA here is from genome assembly GCF_031143425.1 of Pleurodeles waltl. Classification (NCBI taxonomy): domain Eukaryota; kingdom Metazoa; phylum Chordata; class Amphibia; order Caudata; family Salamandridae; genus Pleurodeles; species Pleurodeles waltl. Next base: position 1,472,235,757 of record NC_090445.1, on the reverse strand, counting down.
TAAAATAAAAAGAGCATTCATCCATAGAAATCAATGGATGTGTTGTTTTAGCAAAAACTACCTGGTATGTGTCAAAAATAAAGCCTCAAGGGCGACGGTGCATCATAGATGCGTCGGTTCCTTACTTGCAAGTGAGGCCGTGTGTCAATTCTTTACCCGCACCAGTGGCCATGTGTGATTCTTTTCTTGCAAAGGAGGCAGTGTGTTGATTCCAGGTGTGCAGTCTTGGGTGCATGTGGGGATGTTGAAGACTTTAACACCCAGGATCACTGCTTTGAAATTTCCAACGTACTGTGCGAAGAGTCCACGGTGAGAACAGACGCTACATTGCTTCTCCAGCCGCGAGGCAGGCACTGCAGCGAATTTTCAGCTGCAGTTTGGGCCATGCGTCAATTTTTCTCAGCTGTGCGTCGATTTTTCCCCACAGGTTACCAGCTTCCACTTCTAAGGGCCCAGGGACTAGATTTGTCACCACTTAGCAAGTCAGGGCTCCCAGAAGAAGAGCCCAGGTGCTGTCAGATGTAGTCTTTGATGTCCTGACTCTTCAGAACAGGGGGTAAGCTCAGTCCAAGCCCTTGGAGAAACTTCATGAGCAGGATTTCAGAAAGCAAAGTCCAGTTCTTTACTTTTTGAGGTGGAAGCAGCAGCGTCAGGCCAGCACAGCAAAACAAGAGGCAGAGTGGCAGGTCCTCCTCAAGCATCATGCTCTTCTCCTTGACAGAGGTTCCTCTTGATACAGAAGTAATCTGAAAATTTAGGTTTTTTGGTCCACTGCTTACATCCAGTTCTGCCTTTGAAGTAGGCAAACTTCAAAGGAACGTCTCTGTTGTTCACAAGATCCTGCCTTGCCCAGGCTTGGCCCCAGGCACACACCAGGGGGTTGGAGACTGCGTTGTGTGAGGACAGACACAGCCCTTTAAGGTGTGAGTGTTAGCTCCTCCCTCCCCTCTCTAGCCCAGGAAACCCATCAGGATATGCAGGCTACACTCCAGCTCACTTTATGTCACTGTCTAGAGGGAATTCACAACAGCCTAACTGTCAGTCTGGCCAAGACGTGGAATACACAAGCAGGCAGAGGCACAGAATGGTTAAGCAACAAAATATCCACTTTCTAAAAGTCAAACAGACAATCTAGAAGCCAACTCTACCAAAAGATGTATTTTTAAATTGTGAGTTAGAGACCCCAAACTCAAACTCCCAAGGGGAAACTGCACTTAAAAGATATTTAAAGGCAGTTCCTATGTTAACCTGTGAAAGAGATAGGCCTTGCAATAGTAAAAAACAAATGTGGCAGTATTTCACTATTAGGACTTGTAAAACACATCAGAATATGCCCTACCTTTTAAATAAAGTGCACCCTGCCCATGGGGCTACCTATGGCTTACCTTAGGGGTGACTTACATGTAGTTAAAGGGAATGTTTGGACTTGGCAAGTGGGGACAGTTCCCAGGTCAAATTGGCAGATTAATACTGCACGCACAGATACTGCAGGGGCAGGTCTGAGACAGTTTTACAGGGCTACTCATGTAGGTGGCACAATCAGTGCTGCAGGCCCACTAGTAGCATTTGAGTAACAGACCCAGGACACCTCTAGTACACTTTACTAGTGATTTACTAATAAGTCAAATATGCCAATCATGGATAACCAATCACCAATGCAACTGAACACTAAGCAGTGGTAAAGTGCCCAGAGTATCAACACCAGCCAAAACTAATTGCAGCAAAGAGTCCAAAAACAGGAGGTCAGAAGCAAAAAGTACAGGGAAACCATGCCAAAAGATGCCAGGTCTGAAAGAAGACAAATCTCCCTTTATGTCATCTAAATGAGGCAATTCCTCATCCTTATAAAATGTATCCTATTTAGATGTTTTCATTCTCTGCACTGGAGTTGCTGTGCTTTCACTTGTCCTGTCTTTGAAACACTCATTGCCCCAATCAATAAAATTAAATCATGCATACTATAAAAAAAAGCTATGCACACATATTTACATCTACTGTGTTTGCCCTGTTCATGGTTCATGACTTCTGTACAATCAGAGGAGAAAAGAAAAAGGAAAAACGTAAAAGAAGAGTGAGCAAAAATAAAAAACAAGACAACTTTTCAAAGTCTGTGCACTATGTGCTGCAGTTCTCGTTCTTCAAGAAAGTTCTTCAAGTTTCAACTAAAAGCTCTCAAAAATAGTTCAATGTTCATTTTCAATAGAACACAGTCTGATGATTGTTTAGGGGTACTACCATAGTCCAAAGTCGTTGTTGATCAGTTGGCAAGGTTATTTCAAAGCTCAGCTCAAATGCAATTTCAAGTTCCAGAATGTTCAAATGAATTCTCACGGTCAAAACAAACGGCCATAAACTTGTTCTCCCATTCATTTGCGACAAAGTAGATCCGTTCAGGTGAAAAGTATCTGTGACTTGGCACTCTTTTCCTTTTTGTTCTCCTTAAGGCACCATTTTCATATTCATTCTGATTTGACTCTTCGACTGCTTCTGTTATTGATGGGAATTTATCAGCAACCAGTTCATGTGCAGTTGCAGGCCATTTATCTCCTTTCACAGTTCTTTTTTCGGGTGCACTGCATTCACAACGGTTGCTGTACTAGCGGAAGTCAGTTGACTTTGACTTTGCTCTCCTGCACTTTTGTTTTCAAGCAGGCTGCTTGCACCTTCATACCTTTGCAGGATTTCTGCTTCAGGCACTTGTTATAGTGCTCACAGCTTGATCAAGTTGAACCTTTTGTTCATCGGCATTCGCTCACACGGGATCAGTCTCTGTGTTTTCAAGAGCACATGGAATGCTGTGTGTATGACTTGCATGGATCCAATTTGGAAGACCAGCACACTTCAAAGTTATTGTCGTCACCAAGATAACTTGAAACAGTCCTTTCCACCTTGGCTCTAAGCAGGTTTTCCTGATATGCTTCTTGATTAAAATCCACTCACCAGCTGTCAAGCTGTGACACTGTTCTTGAGTTATTTGAACTGTTGCTACTTCAACCTAATGAGACAAAGAGCGAACCACATCAGCCAGTCCTTTTCAATAATCCAGCATTGAGTCATCTGTTATGTTCACAAGTGCATTTGCAGGTACTGCTGGTTGCCTCCTTGCACGACCCATCAGAATCTCATGGGGAGACAGTCCTGTCTTCCTGTCAGGGGTGATACGCATGCTCATCAGAACAAGTGGCAATGCATCAGGCCATTTCAATGCTGTAGAGGCACAAACCTTTGCCAATCGAGCTTTCAGTATTTGATTCTTTTGTTCTACCAATGCAGATGCTTCTGGTCTGTAACTGCAGTGCAGTTTTTGTTCAATTTTGAGTGCTGTACACGACTTTATGATCTCATTATTAAAATGAGCTCCTTGATCTGATTCCAAAGAAGTCAGGAACCTTACATGGGTGTCAGTTCCCAGAGCAACAGCTTAGCTACATTGAGACTAGCATCTAAACGTGTTGGATAAGCTTCGATCCAATGGGACAACACGCATACAACAATCAATACACACTTCAATCCACTACAGGAAGGCATCTCAATAAAATCAAGTCGCATTCTGGCAAATGGACCTCCCAATCTGCCTATGTGGCTCAAATTAACTGCTGTGCATTTCTCTACGCTCTAGGTCTGCTATCAATCTAAACCTGGGGTTGTACCATGTCTGTTTGAATGTGCGAATCATTGCATCTCTGCCGAAATGAACCTGACCATGATAATACCTAGCCACTGAGTTCAACAAGCAATCTAGCAATACAACTTTCCCTTCCTTTGAAATCCAAACATCATCTCCCTCTCCTTGAACATAACCAGTTTTTATCCAACCTCTGTTTCCTCTTCCTGCAGCCTCTTGATTTCATCCCAGGTATCAACCACTGACATCAAGAAATTTTGATTTGTCTCACTGGTGTCACTTCCACCACCCCACTCTTCGTAGAACGTGACTCAATGGAGTGCACTATATATGGCAATTTAGTCAAAAAAGGCATTGCCGAGCGATGAATAATCATTTTACCTTTGGTGGGCTATACACTTTGCAACCTCAATCTTCTCAGCTAACTAAAAAGTACTCAGGGGCATATTTAAAGTTTTGGTGCCAAACTACACTAATGCAGTTTTGCACCAAAAAGTTTACTGCCGTCTTGTGCAATTCCTGAGTGCCAACGGGGTGCCATATTTATGGAAAGGCACAAGCTGGCGCTAAGCTTGGGCTAGAGTCAACAAAAATGACAATAGCCGGGTGGGGTGGCAGTATGGGAATAGGAGGTTGTGTGTCAAAAAATGACGTTAGGCTGGTTAGCTGCAAAAATAAATGCAGCTAACCAGCCTTTCGTCATTTCCAGAAGCACAACTATCCTAAAACATGACTCCTGTCTTAGAAAAGACAAGAGTCATGCCCACCACCCCAATGGCCAGCACGGGGGACCAGTGTCCTCTGGGGATCGCCATTCCTCCCAGTACCATGCAGGGAGCTCTTACCCATACTTACCCTTCTTACCTGAGATGGGGTCCCCCATCCTCTGTGTCCCTCTGCTATGGGTGGGGGTGTTCCTGTGGCTTGGGGTGGGCAACTGTGGACCCATTCCATGGTGTTTGACCATGGAAATAGGTCTACAGGCCCTCTAATGCCTGGTCTGACCCAGGTGTTAAATAATGGCGCTAAGCAAGCTTAACGCCATTATTTGGGTCGTCTTCCCACCAGTGCGTCATTTTAGCACGGTGGGATAAATATGGTGCTATGGGGATAGCCTACCTTGCATCTCATTGACACAAGGTAGGTTCATGCATCACAAAATGGTGCAAACTCCAATATTTTGACGCTAGACGGGTCTAGCATCAAGATATAAATATGGAGTTAAGTTTGCGCTGAATTTACGTCAAGCAAATTACGCAAATTTGGCGCAAACAGAGTATACATATACCCCTTAATATGTAATGAATTCTTTCACCATTTTGAATGGTGGTCCTGATTAGGTCATGAAAACTCACTCGTGCCATAACTGCCCAAAGTCATGCACAACACAAAATCAGTATTGACAATCTGTGAATATTGTCACTTTGAGCTTCTCTGTTATGCACCATGCTCTTGGAAGAGTAACCAATTTGGCTACTTGGGCAGAAACTACTCATTGAAGCCATGAGGCTTCACCCACTCCTTAGAGGATGCAAACTGCATTACCAGCTCTTAGAGTACCTTCACTGTCTCTTAAACAGGAGCCATCAACAAATTAAACTAAGGAGTATCCTAAATATTAGCTCTGGGTTTAGTGCACAGTGCAGTGACATCAGGGCAGTCATGTTCCATTTCATTAGAATCATTTGAATCATCAACATTTACAGGGAATAACATGTCATGGTTTAAGAATGCATACCTCTTGGCAGTTACATTACCTGATCCAAGAATCAATAACTCATAACGGGTAAAACAGACACTGGTCAGATATTGGGTTTTAGACCTAGTTAAAAGTACTTCAAGTGAATGTGGGACATAAACAGTTAAAGGGTCTCCCATCACAATGCCTTTGCCCTTACTTATGCTTACGCCATTGCTGGCCACTGCCGTTAAACAACCAGGCAAGGCAGCAGCAACAGGATCCAATGTGATGCAAAAATATGCCACTGGCCTGTTTGTTCCTCCATGTGACTATGTCAAAACAGAAAGAGCACAACCATCACGTTCATGACAAAACAGTGCAAAACGTTTTGTGTAATCAGGCATTCCCAAAGTTGGAGCTCTGCACAAACTCTCTCTTAACTCAGTAAAAGCATTCATGAATTCTTCATTGACGTGGACTGGGTCTGTGACTTCTTTATATGTTAACTTCTGCAGTGGTTTGGATATTAATGCAATAGCTCACCATGCCTAAAACATTCTGACAGTTCTCTGAGTAACTGGGGGATTCATTTGCATAATTGTGGCAAGTCTTTCTCTGGACACTTTCCTTGCACCTTTCTCAATTTCGTGACCCAAATACTTTACTTCTCACTGGCCATACAGTAACTTGGCAGGGGAAACCTTGTGTCCGTTTCCATCCAAATGATTCAATAATGCTATGGTATCTTGTCTGAAAGCTTCATGTGTATTGAACGCAATCATCAGGTCATCAATGTACTGCACTAAAGCAGACTGAAATGGTATGTTAAAAAATTCAAAGTTCTTATTCAGGATCTGATTAAAAATGGACAGAGATTCTGAAAACCCCTGTGGAGTGCGGCACCATGAATACACACTGTTGCGGAATCAGAATGAAAAGAGAAATTGACTATCCTCATGCAAGGGCACTGAGAAAAATGCCTGTGCCAAATCATTAACTGAAAAGCATTCTGCTTCACATGGAATCTGAAATAAAATCAATGCTAGATTTGGCACTACGTAACAACAGGCTGCCACAATTTCATTCCCCTTTCTCAAATCCTGTACTATGCGATATTTCCCACTTGGTTTTCTCTAACCCACATTTGGTGAATTATATGGGCTTCCCATCACTTCTTTCAACACTCCCTGCTCAACAAAATCTGTAGTTACTGGGGTAATACCTTTAATAATTTCTGAAGTCATGTAATATTGTGGCTCTCTGGGAAAAATTGCATTTGGCTTAGCAGTCACTTTGACTCATTCAGCACCTTGAATAAGTCCAATATCCTTTCAGAGTGATCCCAAACTCTCAGTGTTACAGTCTCTTGTAATTCATCAGGCAAGTTTTTAACTGTTGCGGCAGGAAACATAGAGAATATATCTCATCAGTTTGACTGGACGTTGCATCATCACTATTGGTTTGAATTGCTATCCCTTTATGTGTACAAGTGATGGAACATTTTAATTTGCATAGTAAGTCTCTTCCTAACAGACTCACAGGACTTGAATTGCAAACTACAAATCAGTGCAAATCCTCAAAGGTTCTTATTTTTACTTCAATAGGCTCTGTAATGGAGTTTACCAAATGCTGTGTCTTTTGATACTCCTACAACCTGAACTGTCCTTCCTAAAGGGGGCACATTAGGGAGTTCTGCAGATCTGACAGTGGAACGAGTTGCTCCAGTGTTAACCAGGAATGAAACATCATGACCCATAACACTTGCATTCATATTAGGACTGCGCTGATCCAATGAGGCAGCCAACACACATTCTTCCTTTTCTGAACTCTCACTCATGTTTTCTTCACTAATTTTATTTTCGCTGAAATCAATCAATGGGTATTTTGCGATTAACTGATTCACATTTGCATTTGGTCACATTCTGCAGAGGAACCATCACCTGTTGCTGTGCCATCGGAGCTTGTGGTATTTGCATTTGTTGTGGGGCTCAAATTTGCTGTTAGGGACATTGTACTTGTTGCTGGGGAACCTGCATTTGTACTGCTCCAGTAGGAACAATCATGGTTTAATTTCTGGGCCTTCGAACTCTTTGATTTTAAAATTTACTGTTGTCAACCATCTGAGCAATACCACCACCTTGCGCCAAATTATTTACACTACTAAATTGGCACTCCAGTTTCTGCACGCATGACAAGGAAGCATTTTTTTCATGTTCTGAACATCAGCCACGTTTGCATTCGGATCTTCCTCTGAACTGAGGCACCATATTTCCCTACTGCTCTGTTCCCTGCATTCCTCCTATGCTCACTATTCCCTGTGGACCCCACATACCTGCTGCTTGGGCAGACTTGATTTGAATCACCATTGCCTTTTCTCTTAACCATTTCTGCTTCAACTCAGTTTTGTCACTACAGTATTTTACATAATGAATACTTCATCATTCGCCTTTCCTTGCCAACAAATTAAATGATTCCGAATCATATTGCTAATTTCAGGCTTCGATCCTTGAACAAATCTAAACACAAATGACTCATGTCTCTCGGCTCAAAAATCTCTGTGCCACTGTATTGCTTGAATGCTTCCAACAATCTCTCATAGTAAGCATGAATAGCCTCCTTTGTCTCCTAGGTTGTTTTGTCAATTCTTTGTGAATCAATATCTTTAGGGGAAACTCTAGTTTTCAGAAACTTAACCCCCTTATAAAAGGTTTTTATCACTTCTTGAGATGACGCACCAATTACTCCATCCCTTGGGGTCTCACGCATTGGCCAATCAACACCCAGCTTACACTCAACACAGAAATCTGCTGGAACCACAATCTCAAAGTGTTCAAATTCTCCAACAAACACTTTGCAAGCTTGGCAAACCTTTCTGTTTGCTGGTAACATTCCATTGGTTTCTCCCTCAACTTTGGCTGGTCATTTGTAAAGTCACTTCTGCTCCATGGGACATGAACAAAATTCCCTCCCAGAATTTCTCTAATGGGCATCATTTTTACAGCTCCCTCAGTCTGTTGTACATCATTTGAAGAAACAGTCAGCCTTTTCTTCTAATCTCCTTTCTTTGTCCATCTGCCTTCCTATTTATTTAATGCTCCCCATGTTTGAATACTCTGAATCAACTCCTTGTGAATTTTCATTCCAGGTGATCTCATTTTCACAATGTCTCTTGAATAAAATTCTAATGTGTAACTCTTCTTCAACTGTTTGGATTTATTCATTTTGATTTCATATTTCTCAGCTAAGTTTGTTCATTTCACATAAACCTGTCCTGCTCAAAGAGTAATATCCTTGCACATGAAGCACAATTCATTTTCATTGTAAGAATCTAATCTGTCTAATTCCCGTGTTGCCTCAATCATCTCATTTAATTCCAATTTTAATCTAGCCATGTTTAATGTCTTTTCTCTCTCAGGCATGTTTCCTCAAACTGATGCTGTGCCCACATTACCTAACCATTCAGTCAATTGCTGTGCTGATAACCCTTGTAAACTACTGCTATTACCTAGATCTAGGGGCTGTGGATGAATACCGGATATTCTCATAGCCTGTTCCTGAGCCAATACAGATGGGCCTGTAGAGTATGGGGGACATGTCACATCGATCAGTGGACCCATTCTGTTATGCTGTTATGTGTCTGGTTCACACCAAAATAATTCATGGGGGTCATGGCTGGCACAGTACTACTACGTCTCTCCATTCCTGACTTAGGCCCTCATTACGAGCCTGGCGGTCTGTGACCGCCAGGCTCGCGGTTGGCGGGAGCACCGCCGACAGCCCGGCGGTGCCCCGCAGGGCATTCTGACCGCGGCGCTTTGGCCGCGGTCAGTGCAGGAAAACCGGCGGTCTCCCGCCGGTTTTCCGCTGCCCGTTGGAATCCTCCAAGGCGGCGCAGCTTGCTGCGCCGCCGAGGGGATTCCGACCCCCCCTACCGCCATCCAGTTCCCGGCGGTCCGCCCGCCGGGAACCGGATGGCGGTGGGGGGGGTCGCGGGGCCCCTGGGGGCCCCTGCAGTGCCCATGCCACTGGCATGGGCACTGCAGGGGCCCCCGTAAGAGGGCCCCTAAATGTATTTCACTGTCTGCTGTGCAGACAGTGAAATACGCGACGGGTGCAACTGCACCCGTCGCACAGCTTCCACTCCACCGGCTCGATTCCGAGCCGGCTTCATCGTGGAAGCCTCTTTCCCGCTGGGCTGGCGGGCGGCCTGAAGGCGGCCGCCCGCCAGCCCAGCGGAAATGTCAGAATTACCGCCGCGGTCTTTCGACCGCGGAACGGTAACCTGACGGCGGGACTTTGGCGGGCGGCCTCCGCCGCCCGCCAAGGTCAGAATGAGGGCCTTAGTTTTAAAAGGTGAATTCATTGTTGACACTCTCATTATTACCCTGGACATATGAAGGGACTAAAGGACCTATTGTTACAGGAACCGTTAATGCTTCTGGTCCCTGCAAATTCATCTGACTTGGCAGGAACAATAATCCTTTTCTTTGGCCAGTTAATAATGTACCAAAGGCTTGATTTGGGGCAACATTCTGTGGTGTCATCCCTGGGGAATACATAGGCATTGTTTGTCTCTGATTCACAAATTGTGCAGGAGTTTGTGCATTACGTGTGGACTCAAATTGAGTCGTTCATGTATTCCGAACTGGCGGTGACATAACTGGAACTGGGACATTGGGGGTTATTCTAACTTTGGAGGAGTGTTAATCCGTCCCAAAAGTGACGGTAAAGTGACGGATATACCACCAGCCGTATTACGAGTTCTATAGGATATAATGGACTCGTAATACGGCTGGTGGTAAATCCGTCACTTTTCCGTCACTTTTGGGACGGATTAACACCTCCTCCAAAGTTAGAATAACCCCCAAAGTGAGCTGTATTATCACTTGGAACTGTCAGATAAATCACTGGCACCTGTGCAATACTTGCAGTAGGTATGTTTGGAGTTATCTGAACCTGGCTTTGTGCAGCTAGAGTTGTGGCAACAGTCGGGACAATATTCTGGCTTACTGATGCAAGTGCATTGTAAGGTCGGAGATGATTCTGCAACAACTGTTATAAATTCATCATCTGAATCACTCTTAATGTTTGCTACCTTTCTCCTTTCACCCAATTTCTATTCTATATCTTTCTCAGATTTCTTTTTGGCTTGATGTTTAACATTTTCATCTCCTTCCTTCATAATTGCTTTAAATAACTTCACTGCATGTAATGTATCGGTTCTCCACATTCTCAGCTCTGCGTCCCATCTAGCTTCTGCTACTGTCTTTTCTGCTTTCCTCATTCTTCTTTTGAATTTCTGAACCTCTTTTTGTCTGCAACCAATTCCCAAATAGCAAGTGCTTCCAATTGTGCAGGTCTAGGAAGGGGTTTTAATTCATACAATACCCTCCTCAAATTCTTCAATATTCTCAAATTAAAAGATCCATAACAGGGAAAAGCTAAAGTACCTTCCTTATCAGTTATTTTGCTTCATTGATTTACACAAAGACATGCTGAAACTCTTTTCTCCTCCATTACCTCGCATGCTGGTGTACCCGCAGGAGGAGTAGGTTCACCCTCTCTAACTGGATTGACAAAGGGGCATATTTATAGTGCCCTAGTGCCACCATGCACCACATTAACGTAATTGTTTTTTACGTTACTGTGGCCCAACAAAGCTGAAATCCCTGCTCCAGGCATAATGCATACAAAGGGGACTTTCCTCCGTTAGGGTAGCCGGAAGAATTATGTAAGGAAATCTACGAGATTTCGTTACATCATTTTTTATGGCACTTTTAACGCCTGCTCTTGAGCAGGTGTTAAAAGGGGACTTTCATTCTTAAGAATGGGACCCTATGTACTCTGCAGGAATAGCAGCAGTGTACATCAATAGCGTCATGAAAAATGACGCTATTGCCCCCTACCATGTGCCATGGTGCGCCGTATTTTAAATACGGTGTACACATGGTGGCGGTAGTTGGTGCTAAGGGGTGCAGGCTAAATGGTGCTGCAGTGGGTGCAGCACCACTTTCTATAGATCTGCCCCAAACACCCAGGAAGCAATTTTAAATCCTACAATCCTTTTCATGAGCTGTTCTCAACTATAGCAGTGCAGTCTTGTCCACCAATCCTCACGCAGCTTTTCTCACCAACCGACCTATACCAGCATGGACCAAATGATGTTACACTCATACATTTCTCGCACAAAACCTGAATCCAAATATAGCGAGCACAAAAAACAAAAACCTGTATGGTCACTATGGGTAGGATTCAAACGCTTTGAAAGCTGTACCGAACCTCCGACTGTAGCCTTTAGCACAAACAGCTACTCTTCCGACTATGGCTTTCTCATATGTTTAGGAAAGTACCATCCTTCTTGGCATGTTACCCCCTATTTCTACCTGTTTGTCGGTGTGTTCTTACTGTCTCACTGGGATCCTGCTAGTCAGGATCCCAGTACTCAAAGTTTGTGGCCCATATGTCTGTGTGTTTTGCTGTGTTGTCAGTATGCTTGACTGTGTCATTGGGGTCCTGCTAACCAGAACTCCAGTGCTTATGCTCTCTCTGTTTCCAAATTTGTCACTATAGTTGTAGGAAAGTAGCCTCTTTCTAGCATGGTTACCCCCACTTTTGGCCTGTTTGTGTGTGTCAGTGTGTTTTTACTGTGTCACTGGGATCCTGCTAGCCAGGACCCCAGTGTTCATAGATAAAAACCTATATATCAGTGTGTTTTGCCTGTCTCACTTTGATCCTTCTAGCCAGGACCCCAGTGATCATATTGTGTGGCCTAATGTGTATGCCTGTGTAGTGCCTAACTGTGTCACTGAGGCTCTGCTAATCAGAACCTCAGTGCTAATGCTCTCTGCTTTTAAATTTGTCACTGTAGGCCAGTGACTACATTTACCAATTTCAATTGGCATACTGGACCCCCCTTATAAGTCCCTAGTATATGGTACCTAGGTACCCAGGGCATTAGGGTTCCAGGAGATCCATATGGGCTGCAGCATTTCTTTTGCCACCCACAGGGAGCTCAGACAGACCCTTACATATAGGATCAATAACAGGTTATTGGTTTGGCAACAACGGGGGCTACTGAGTAAGGATGAATATCTATACTTAAAGGTGGATCATCCTCAATATCCTTGCCTTTACACATTACCCAAAGTACATAAGGAATTGCCTTTCCCTCCAGGTAGACCAATTGTGTCTGGTATACTTGGCCCTACAGAGAGACTTTCAGAATTTGTGGATTGCTTCTTACAACCAATGGTTCACAACCTTCCTTCTTTTATTAAAGACACCACGCATATTCTCAGTATTTTGAGTGACGTAGAGTGGGAGAGTAACATGTTATTAGTTACTTTAGACGTGGTATCTCTGTACACTTGCATTAATCATGAGTTAGGTCAAGAAGCTATAAGATAGTTTTTAAACAAAAGATCAGCGAGTTTGTGGGATCATACCGTGATGTTAATGGAGATGATCAATATGATTCTAACCAATACTTTTTTTCCGTTTAATAAGGATTGGTTCCGACAAAAACGGGGTGTAGCAACGGGCTCCAAATTCTCTCCCTCCTATGCGAATCTTTTCATGGGGTGGTTTGAACATAAATGGATTTGGGATCCAGAATCTACTGTGTGGCAAACTCATATATTGTTTTGGGGTCGTTACATAGATGATTGTTTATTGATTTGGACTGGTGGTGAGGAGAAATTGAAGGAATTTTGCAGCTTTCTAAACTCTAATTCTATGAATGTCAAATTTACTCATCATTTTAGTGCTGTGAATATTGCATTTTTGGATGTAGAGCTTTTCATTGCGGATGGTAGAATTCAAAGTAGACTTTTTCGCAAGGCCACTGCCTGTAACTCTATTCTGCATGCTAAGAGTGCACACCCTAGACACCAGGTGGCATCAATTCCCTTTGGGGAATTTGTGAGGGCACAACGGAATAGTAGTTTAGATGATGAATTCTTAGCCCAGGCTAATGATATGGGCAAGAGATTTAGAGCACGAGGTTACTCGAACAAGATTATCAAAAGGGCACAGTATAGAGCTAAACATTTAGATAGAAATTATACTTTGAGAGCTAAAGATCGTAAGGATGTGGTGGAGAAATCCAATAAGGTTCGGTTTGTAACAGATTTTAATGATGCATCCTTGATCTTGCAAAAATTTATGAAAAAGCATTGGAATATATTGCTCCAAGATGAATCACTGAAGAATATGGTTTCTGAGGGAGTGCCCACATCGTATCGGAAAGGTAGAACTTTGAGGAATATTTTGAGTCCTAGTTTTTCTACTACTTCCTTGAAGAATACTTGGTTATCTCAAAGAGGGACGGGCTTTTTCAAATGTGGCTTCTGTGGAGTATGTCGCTGGGCATGCCATAATATTCAGGAATTTTCTAACAGTGGAAAAATGTATGCAATTCGCTCTATTATTGACTGCAATACCACTTATGTTATGTATATAATACGATGTAAATGTACTCGAATTTATGTGGGAAGTACCATACGACCACTTAAAGTTAGAGTTGGAGAACATGTCAGAGTACTTAAAAATGGTGATGTGAGATATCCGATAGTGGCACACCAACCCACAAAAGTTTTGAATTTTTCGGACTTTAACATGTTCCTAGGGATCCGAGAGGGAGCAACAGAGAACTACTTTTACGCAGAAAAGAAGCGGTATAGATCATGAGATTAAGGGCCGTAGAATCAGGTCTTTATTCTGACAGAGAATTGGAGTTATTTTGGGGGGATTGAAATATTGTATGTATTCATTTACAATATGTATATATATATAATTCTGTATATGTTATACCAATCTTATTTTAGACCGAGACTTTGTTACCCATGTAACTTATCACTGTTACTCTGCTGGTGTGTAATGGTGTATGCAACCATAGGAGTTAATAACCAAAATTCTCAAACACAAACTAATGCAAACTTTGATACTGTGGATTGGATAGGTTCTGGGTATTAAGGGGTGATGTTTATTTTTCTAATTATTTAATGTGTTATCCATTTAGATTTGTTTAGGGTGATTTGGTTTCTCTTTCTTATATTTATTACTTACCTTTTGGGATATTCGCATTTGAATGGGTGTTTACTTTTTACTTTGTGTATGGTATTAGTTAATGCTGTTTGAAACTTATGGGTTTCTCATGGGATCTGAGAAGTTCGATATTTCTAACTAATTGGTTTTGTTTTGTTTTCTCGTTTTTGTTCTATTTTTTCCATGTTTTTTCTCTATATTTTTTAGCATTGGGTCAATTATGTGGCTTTTGAGTTCTTTGACCCTATTTCTATGTCGAGCAATTTGGTCCGTTCTCGCTGTTACTGTTATTGACACGCTCTGTGAGCCCGGAAGCTTATTTAACTTCCGGGATCATTTGCGCACGGTCAGCGTACTCGCATATTGGCGTCCGAACACGTAGACGCTGTCTTTCTTCTGATACGAGCCTTACAAACGGGGTGAGTAACTGGGGATGATGAGTTTTTCTTTACGATACTAATGGGCTGTTAACTAGTTACGTAATTAATTTTAATGCGGATTGGTGAGTTTTCTTATTGAACATTTGTTCCCCTTTTCATTGTGATTGATGGACGGTGACAGGTTGTATATGAGTTGTGTTTCATGCTATCTAACTTTAGGATGAGACTGGTATCTAGATGATACCATTTGATAGCTATATATTAATGAATGGACATGGTTAGTAAGATTGGACACATTTTCGTATACTTTTTCTGATTTTTCTTTCCTTTTTCTGTAATTAGATGTGGATAATCTGATTGATACAGAACACAGTGGATTAACGGTTACATCTGGGTGGATAAAAATACCCATTTATGTTGAATCTTGATGGATAAATAAGGTATTGATTTGTTATGGAACGTGTGGTTTTAAAATGAGTTTGGGAAAACACTATAAATATAGAGGTTACTGTGCACTCTTGCTAGCATGCGATACCCTTGAGTGTTGATTTTTGGCTTTTAGCCACTAACCCACCTAGCATGTTGTAGGGTATTATATGTTTATTGATACTATAAGTATGGTACTTTTCAATTATAAGATTAGTTGTAACATTAGAGACTTTGGTGGTCATTACAACCCTGGCGGACGGTGTTAAAGGTGCGGAAATACCGCAAACAGGCTGGCGTACAAAAAAAGGGAATTATGACCCTGGCAGAAACCGCCAACAAAGACAGCCACTTTAATACACCGCCCGCCACGGCGGTACACACAAGCAGCGCAGCGGTTACCGCCAACAGACAGGCGGGAGACAATGTATCGCCCACACTATTAAAACCCGCCAATCCACCACCTTTTCCGGGGCGGATTCACTGTGGATAAAAACACGGCGGAAACAGCTTTTGCTATGGGAAAACGCTCACCTGAACATATCCCACGAGGAACGAGGAATCCATGGAGCCGGAATTACAAATACTCCCTGCCCTTGTCTTTCTGCTCCTCTACGAACAACAACTAAGTAGGTGCAGAAGACACCGGTGAGTACTGCACCTACGACACGGGGGTGGGGGGAGGCAAAAGTTAGGGGGACACCCACCAAACACCCCCACCCTCGCATATCACAACATACACACCAATGCATTCACAAAAATAACAGTAACAACCCACAATCCCCCCGGAAGAATGAAAACACAATGCGAAATTCGGTCAAACATTATAATGTGCCAATATACATGTCATACAAAAATATACAGATATATATTAGAAAATCACTCATAATTATATACAATACGAGAAGAAGTGCAGATATGTACACAACAATGTCCGTGCACCAACAGTCCAAAAATGCATGGGTGAGGCCCACAAACAACACCTGACCACAATCGGAGAGAACACTGCCGGAGCATCAGATAGAAATACTGCAGGCACCTCAGGGGGAAGGGAAGGGGGGGCACCTCAGCCAGATGAATGCGATGCCCATTGATGTATCCTGGGGAGTGCAAAGCCACAGTCTCTCAAGTCTATACAGTGGGTGGTTTGCCCACTGTTCAATCCTGGGGAGTGCAAAGCCACAGTCTCTCAAGTCTATACAGTGGGTGGTTTGCCCACTGTGCCATCCTGGGGAGTGCAAAGCCACAGTCTCTCAAGTCTATACAGTGGGTGGCTTGCCCACTAGGCCATCCTGGGGAGTGCAAAGCTACAGTCTCTCAAGTAGATGCAGTTCTCTACTGGTACTGGGTGGGACTGGTGCCCATACTGGATGAGTCTCCATGTGAAAGTTCATGTCCTGTCACTGTCCCAGCTGCACATGGGATAAGGATGCCTGATGTGGCAGTCCATTCATTCCTACACGGTGCTTGCCCCGTTCAGCAGTCTTCACCATGGCGGTCTTTGCCCTGTTCAGCAGTGCTTTGCCATGGCGGTCTTTGCCCTGTTCAGCAGTCTTCACCATGGCGGTCTTTGCCCTGTTCAGCGGTGCTTTGCCATGGTGGTGTTTGCCCTGTTCAGCGGTGCTTTGCCATGGTGGTCTTTGCCCTGTTCAGCGGTGCTTTGCCATGGCGGTTCTGGACTGTTCAGCGGTGCTTTGCCATGGCAGTCTTTGCCCTGTTCAGCAGTGCTTTGCCATGGCGGTTTTGGACTGTTCAGCGGTGCTTTGCCATGGCGGTTCTGGACTGTTCAGCGGTGCTTTGCCTTGGCGGTCTTTGCCCTGTTCAGTGGTGCTTTGCCATGGCGGTTCTGGACTGTTCAGCAGTGCTTTGCCATGGCGGTCTTTGCCCTGTTCAGCGGTGCTTTGCCATGGCAGTTCTGGACTGTTCAGCAGTGCTTTGCCATGGCGGTCTTTGCCCTGTTCAGCGGTGCTTTGCCATGGCGGTTTTGGACTGTTCAGCGGTGCTTTGCCATGGTGGTTCTGGACTGTTCAGCGTTGCTTTGCCATGGCGGTCTTTGCCCTGTTCAGCGGTGCTTTGCCATGGCGGTTCTGGACTGTTCAGCGGTGCTTTGCCATGGCGGTCTTTGCCATGTTCAGCGGTGCTTTGCCAGGGCGGTTCTGGACTGTTCAACGGTGCTTTGCCATGGCGGTCTTTGCCCTGTTCAGCGGTGCTTTGCCATGGCGGTCTTTGCCCTGTTCAGCGGTGCTTTGCCATGGCGGTCTTTGCCCTGTTCAGCGGTGCTTTGCCATGGCGGTTCTGGTACGGACATTGGTGTGTGGCATGACATTCCCTACACTGGGCATTGGTGTGTGGCATGACGATCTCTACACTGGGCATTGGTGTGTGGCATGATGTTCCATCATTGCCCAGCGGGGCTGTGGCAGCCGGGGCCCTCCTGGGCTGTGACTCTGGCGGTGGACTCAGGACCAGTGACAATACTTGGGCCCTCCTGGGCAATGACTCCGGCGGTGGTCTCTGGACCAGTGACGATACTTGGGCCCTCCTGGGCAATGACTCCGGCGGTGGCGGTGGTCTCCTGACCAGTGACAATACTTGTGCCTTCCTGGGCAATGACTCCGGCGGTGGTCTCAGGACCAGTGACGATACTTGTGCCCTCCTGGGCTGTGACTCTGGCGGTGGACTCAGGACCAGTGACGATACTTGGGCCCTCCTGGGCTGTGACTCTGGCGGTGGACTCAGGACCAGTGACGATACTTGGGCCCTCCTGGGCTGTGACTCTGGCAGTGGACTCTGGACCAGTGATGACGGTGCTGGCGGTTGTGTCTGGACCGCCGGAAATGATGGCGCACTTCTCCGCCGTGACACTGACAACAGGCTGGCAAGACCTTCCCCACCTTTGGTGGAGTCACAGCTGACTCTTCAATCCCCTTCGAACCAAGGTCAGTTGTTGTCCAACCAGGAGTCTTAACACGGTCCCGTCGTCCACTTTCTAATTTTAGAGCCTTTACAGGGGGTGGGCTGCCAGTGCCTTGGCTCCGGGTCCTACTGCCTGCCCGAGTGGCCGGTGCACTCCACAATCCCTGAACACGCACCACTGGTATTGGAGGCTTTTTGGCTGAGGCGCTACGATGGGACTGATGAATTGGAGGCGGGGTGGGGGCAAAAAGGTCAATTTTACACAGGGACAGTTTCTGACGAACACTGGGATGGGTAGCTGGAGGGGGTCTGGGAGTGGAGGAAGAGGAGGTGGTTGTAGGAGGTGTTACTTCAGCTGTTTTGGGTGCAGGTGCAGGTACAGGAGGCTGTCGTGAGGTGGATGGATGTTGGGTGAGTGATTGCCTGCGTTTGTGTACTTTGGGAGGGGGCGTCACAGACACACTGGGAGAGGACACAGGGACGTGTAATTGGTAGTGGAGGTGGTGAGTGCAGGTGAGTGGCTTGTGGTGCTGGGTGTCCTGGTGCGATTCCTGGTGCCTTTAGATGTGGTGCATGCAGGTGTGTGTGTAGACGAGACTGGGAGGGAGGAGGGAGAAGAGGAGGAGGGGGACACAGTGGAGACAGTGGATGTTGGTTTGTCTGTATGGGTGTGATGCTTGTGTGAGTGCCTGTGGGATGTGTGGTGCCTATGTTTGCTTGAGCTACTTTTGGGTGTTGACTTGTGTGCATGCTGGTCTGTAGGTGTGCTTGGGATGGGCTGGGGTACAGGGGATTGGGTCTGGGTGGAGGAGGTTGGAGGGGGGAGGCTCGACACAGGGACAATGGCTGCCATCAGTGCTGAGGCCAGAGATTGCAGGGTTCGCTGAAGGACAGCCTGACCAGAATGAATGCCCTCCAGGAATGCATTACCGTGTTGTAACTCTCGTTCTACACCCTGGATGGCATTCACAATGGTAGACTGCCCAACAGTGAGTGACCTGAGGAGGTCAATGGCCTCCTCACTGAGGGCAGCAGGGGTGACTGGGACAGGGGCTGAGGTGCCTGGGGCGAAGGTGATGCCCACCCTCCTGGGTGAGCGGGC
This sequence comes from Pleurodeles waltl, assembly GCF_031143425.1. Classification (NCBI taxonomy): domain Eukaryota; kingdom Metazoa; phylum Chordata; class Amphibia; order Caudata; family Salamandridae; genus Pleurodeles; species Pleurodeles waltl. The sequence continues at coordinate 1,472,216,582 of NC_090445.1, read as the reverse complement.
ACGGGGCGAACGCTGAGGGGCTGCTGGGAGGGCAGTGCTGGAAGGGGAGGTGGCGGCTGTACCTGTAGAAGTGGGGCGCAAAGATGGTGCCGCCACCACAGGGGAGCTCCCATCAGCGGACGAGTCTGTGTCGCTGGTTGGTGATCCGGGGCCGACGTGAAGCTCCCCTCGCCCTCCGTCCCACTGGTGCATTCAGAGTCCGTGGTGTGGCCCTCCATGGCCATGTGGGATGCAGCTCCCTCGTGCTCCGGTGCCACTGTACCTCCGCCTGTTGATGCTGATGTACAAAAGGACAGGGAGAGCAGGAAAAGGGGGGGAGACAGAAGAACGAGAGTTTTAATGCATGGTATTCCGCTACCGTTGGCGGACAAGACAGACGCAGCAGCCCCCTGCATTACGCCGTGCTCCTGCACTCTGCACACGCAATTTCTGGGTTATGGCCTACATGGCAATGGTGGACATCTGCGCACATGGATGCCACAGGGGCAAATATACCTCGACTTGGCACTCTGCTGAGATGGGGTTGAGTGCCACATGGCCTACATTACAGAGGGGCCTTGCCTACCTAACTCGCCCTGGCCCAGGGACACCCACAGCCCACCTCCCCACCCAGACACCTCCACTGCGAGCAAAGTCCGCAGAATGAGGTTGTACTCACCCCCTTGTGTCTGCTGTGATGTCCTCAAGCGCCCACCCAACTCTGGGTAGGCCACCGCCAGGATCTGGAACATCAGGGGGGTCAAGGTGCGACGGGCACCCCTCCCACGTTGGGAGGCCATCCCCAGCTGAGCCTCCGCCGTCTTCTTCCTGCAGCGGCGAATGTCCTCCCATCTCTTACGGCAGTGGGTGCCCCGTCTCTGGTGGGCCCCCAGGGTCTGGCCCTCCTTGGCGATGGCACGCCAAATGTCCCTCTTCTGGTGGGCGCTGACCTACATGACATGCACAAGGAAAAAGGAACAGTCATTACCAACTGCACCGTCGTTGTGAGTGGCCCCCTCCCTACTCTTGCCATGTGGCCCATTCATTCCCATGCATTAATGTTCAATCAACTCTGCCCACTTCCCTCTTCCACCCAGCCCTCTCCACCCAGGCCTAGCCCATACAACGTGCTCCCTGTGTACTAACCTGTTGGTCTGCAGGACCGTAGAGTAGCGTGTACTGGGGGAGGACCCCATCCACAAGTTTCTCCAACTCCTCCGATGTGAAGGCAGGGGCCCTTTCCCCAGATGCAGCAGCCATCGTCGCTTCCAGACCAAGGTCACAGCAGCACTAGCAGTGTAGGTCCTCTCCTGTCGAAGGTCAGGTATCTAGTGAGTGAACAGATAGAAAATGGCGGTGACGTCCACACCTGTTCATTGGCTCCTGGGACCCATAGGGTCCACTGTTAACCAATGCAGCATTGCGCCGCGGTCTACGACCGCCTACCGCGACGGTGTGCAACCCCAGCGCAGTTATCCCACAATCCCATTGTCCCAGTTTACAGGTCAGGCAGCTGCCATTTCAGGGGCCCACATGGCATAATGTACCTATGCGTCACACATAGCTAGGCCTACACTCAATACACATACAGGAAGGGTTTTGTGAGTGTTGTAGTCTTGTGTGTAACTGTGGGTACATACCTGGAGGAATAGTGACTGGTTCTTCGCTGTTGTCCTTCGTAGGCACCGTCAGATGGGACATAGGAGAAGATGGCGGAATCCTCCGGTGTACTGACCGCTGGTGGACCTGTTGACAATGGAAGAAAGACATATCATCGTTACCTACCGGTTTGACCGTGCCACTATCCAGGAACTATGTACCCAGTTGGAGCCAGACCTGATGTCACCGATCCGCCATCCGACTGGAATCCCCCCTGACGTGCAGGTGCTGTCAGTGCTCCATTTCTTTGCAAGTGGGTCTTTTCAGACAACAGTGGCCATGTCATCAGGGATGTCCCAACCTATGTTTTCCAACGTGCTGTCCAGAGTGTTGTCTGCCCTTCTGAAACACGTAAGGGGATACATCATTTTCCCTGAGGTGGCAGATTTGCCTGCAGTGAAAGGTGACTTCTATGCCCTTGGACATATCCCGAACGTCATAGGTGCCATTGATGGGACCCATGTAGCTCTGGTCCCCCCCACAGGAGTGAACAGGTGTACAGGAACAGGAAGAGTTATCATTCCATGAATGTCCAGATGGTCTGTTTGGCAGACCAGTACATCTCGCAGGTAAATGCTATGTTCCCTGGCTCAGTGCATGACGTCTACATCCTCCGCAATAGTAGCATCCCTGATATGATGGGTCAACTCCAGAGGCACTTTGTATGGTTATTGGGGGACTCTGGTTACCCCAACCTTTCGCGGCTATTGACCCCAGTGAGGAATCCCAGGACCAGGGCAGAGGAACGGTACAATGATGCCCATGGGCGGACTAGGAGGGTGATCGAACGCACCTTCGGCCTCCTGAAAGCCAGGTTCAGGTGCCTCCATATGACAGGTGGATCCCTATTCTACTCACCAAAGAAGGTGTGCGACATCATCATCGCCTGCTCCATGCTCCATAATTTGGCTTTGCGACGCCAGGTGCCTTTTCTGCAGGAGGATGATCCAGATGACGGTGTTGTAGCAGCTGTGGAGCCTGTGAAGCCTGTGGACAGTGATGAGGATGAAGCTGAAGAAGAAGAAAACGACAACAGGGAGTCAATCATATAGCAATATTTCCAGTGACACACAGGTGAGAACATTTTCTGGTTTGACATTACATTAACTGTCACACGTCTACCTCTATCCTGTTTGTCTATTTCAATCACTATTTGTTAGCTGAGTTGTACCCTTCCATTACGGTTTCACAGGTGTGGTAACCTACGTGTCAACTGCTTGCATCCTTCAAGGGATTGTGATGTGTGACATAGGTATGTTAGCCTTACAATGGTACAGCCATTATGACACTGTCATTGATAATACAAAGTACAAAATCATAGACTGACTCCAGATTATTTTGTGTTTCAAGGGTGTTTAATTAAGTGCTCAAAAAATGAAGGGGGGTTGTAAATTGGTGATGGGTGATGGTGGAGGAATGTCCATGGCAGAGTCCAGTCTAATAGTCTCACAGGTGCACTGCCCATCTGGGGTTAGGAAGTGGAGCTGGGGCAGTTCGAATATGGACATGGTAACAAAGTGGGACAGTGGGAGGACAATCAGGGTGGTCTTATTTCCTGGCGGGGGTCTTGCCATCGTGCTCTGTCCTGTTCCTGGATCTCAGGGACCGCTTGCGTGGTGGTTGTCCGTCTGCAGGGGGTGGGGTGCTGGTGTGGTGGTCCTGTGGCGGGGCATCCTGTCCACTAGCGCCGGCAGGGGTGGTGGGCAGTTCATCATCCTGGCTAGTGTCAGGGGCCCCTTGGAGTGCCACAGTGTCCTTCAAGGTCTGCTGTAAGTCCTTCAGCACCCCTACGATGGTGCCCAGGGCAGAGCTGATGGTTCTGAGCTCCTCCCTGAACCCCAAATACTGCTCCTCCTGCAGCCGCAGGGTCTCCTGCAACCTGTCCAGGACCGTCGCCATCGTCTCCTGGGAGTGGTGGTACGGTCCCATGATGGAGGAGAGGGCCTCGTGGAGAGTTGGTTCCCTTGGCCTGTCCTCCCTCTGTCGCACAGCAGCCCTCTCAGTTCTCCTATGTTCCTGTGCCTCCGTCCCCTGGACCGTGTGCCCACTACCACTGCCCCCAGGTCCCTGTTGTTGTTGGGGGGGTGGGTTACCCTGGGTGCCCTGTAGTGGTGGACACACCGCTGATTGACCTGTCCTGGGTAGGGAGGTTTGGGCCCGCTGGATGGGTGCTGTGCTGGTGTTACCAGGGGGTGGAAGGTCAGTGTTGGGCTGTGCCTGTGCAAGGGGAACCGACTGTCCTGAGGCCCACGATGGTCCAGGCTGGTCATTAAGATCCAGTAGAGCAGAGCTGCTGTCGTCACTGTGGGCCTCTTCTGGGGGTGGACTGGTGTTCTTTGGACCTTCTGGTGTGGTGACGGTCCTTCGGGTTCCTGCAGGGGGCATAAGAGCATGATTATTGCATGTGTGTGTGTAATGGTGTGCAATGGGTACCTGTGCGTGAACCCCAGTGCAAGCATTCCTGTGTGGGGGCTTGTGTGATGATGGTTTGGGGGGTGGTCTGGGTATGTGCAGTGAGCATGCTTTGGTGAGGGGTGAACATGCTTAGTTGTGTCATGCAGGGCTTGGTGTTGGGATGGGCGGTTTGTGTTATGGGTACATTAGTGATGAGTTGAAGTGATAGGGGAGGGGAGGGGGTGAGGGTGAGGGTGGGGGTGTGTGATAGCATGCAGGTAGGGTGGGGGATCTAATAGTTAAGATTTGACTTACCAGTGTCCCATCCTCCACCGACTCCTCCGAGGCCCTCAGGATGCAGGATGGTCAAGACTTGCTCCTCCCATGTTGTTAGTTGTGGGGGAGGAGGTGGGGGTCCGCCGCCAGTCCGCTGTACCGCAATGTTGTGCCTGGAGACCGTGGAACGCACCTTCCCCCGTAGGTCGTTCCACCTCTTCCTGATGTCCTCCCGATTTCTTGGGTGCTGTCCCACTGCGTTGACCCTGTCGACTATTCTGCGCCATAACTCCATCTTCCTGGCTATTGATGTGTGCTGTACCTGTGAGCCAAATAGCTGTTGCTCTACCCGTACGATTTCCTCCACCATGACCCTGAGCTCCTCCTCGGAGAAGCGGGGGTGTCTTTGGTGTGCCATGGGGTGGTGTGAGTGATGTGTGGGGTGGTGTATGTGTTGATGAGTGTGGTGAGTGTAGTGGTGTGTGGTGTTTTGTGCGTGGATGTTGTGTGGGTGATGGTGTTGTGTGCCTCTGTGTGATGGGCTTGTCAATTGCTGTGCTGTCTCTCTGGCCTTCTTTCACAACTTGTGGTCGTAGGGGTTTGTGGGTGATGTGGGTGTGTGTTTTATATTGGATCGGGTGTGTGGGAGTGTTGTTTGTATGTGTGTCAGGTGTGTGTATTTGTAATTGTCCAATGTGGCGGTGTTTTGTAGAAGTGTGCTTATATAAGTTAAAACCAAAATGCTCAAACACCAGATTTAAGCGTTGTGTGAAAAAACCCAGACAGAAACTAGTAATCCAAAAAACAAAAACATGTGAGGAAAATAAATAAATGTAAATACTAAGGGGGTGATTCTGACCCTGGCGGTCGGTGATAAAGCGGCGGCCAACCCGCCAACAGGCTGGCGGTCCGAAAAATGGAATTCTGACCCTGGCGGGAACCGCCAACAGAGACCGCCAACTTAACACTCCGATCTCCACGGCGGGACAAACAAACAGCGCAGCGGTCACCGCCAACAGGCAGGCGGCAGACAATGTACCGCCCACCCTATCACAACTCACCAATCCGCCACCTTTTCCGGGGCGGGAGCACCGCCGATAAAAACACGGCGGAAACAGACTACGAACGGGAAAGCGCTCACCTCTACGCACTCCACGAGGACGGAGGACAGCATGGAACCCGAATTGAACATCATACCTGCTCTCGTCTACCTGCTCATCTACCACGAGTACGAACTCCGCCGCAGACGTCAACGGTGAGTACTGCACCTACGACACACGGGAGGGGGGGAGGAGGAAAGGTTACGGGCACACACATATGCTAGCCCTGAAGAAGTCGTTTGAGATGCAAAATTTCTCAAGACAAAACACGTGTTGGCTGGAATTGCAATTTTCTTTGGATCAAAGGCAGCTTGATGTGAAGACTCAATTCAATAAATCACTGGATTATACCGGACGGTTTTGGAATTTTGTCTGATGTGGAATGAACTGATATTTAATCTATTTTTCATACATTCCAATTTATATATGTTAAAAAGTGGGGGGCCTCATATTTTTTTTTTCAGACCCTTACAAAGGACTGCCACTGCAGCCTGCGTGAAATAGTGCACACACTATTTCACAGTCCTTTTCACTGCACTTAAGTAACGTATAAGTCACCTATATGTCTAACCTTCACTTGCTGAAGGTTAGGTGCAAAGTTACTAAGTGTGAGGGCACCCTTGCACTAGCAAAGGTGCCCCCACATAGTTCAGGGGCCATTTCCTCTGTCTTTGTGAGTGTGCAGACGCCATTACATGCGAGCACTACATATAGTTCAATACCTATATGTAGCTTCACAATGGTATCTCGGAATATGGCCATGTAACATGTCTAACATAAATGAATTGTCCCCCATTCCAAATATGGTAATTGGGAGCCAATTCCATGCATCCTGGGGGCTCCACCATGGACCCCCAGGACTGCCAAACCAGCTCTCTGAGGCTTGCACTGCAGTTACAGCTGCTGCCACCTCACAGACAGGGTTCTGCCCTCCTGGGGTCTGGGTAGCCCAGTCCCAGGAAGGCAGAACAAAGCATTTCCTCTGAGAGCAGGGTGTTACACCCTCTCCCTTTGGAAATAGGTGTTACAGGCTGGGGAGGGGTAGCCTCCCCCAGCCTGTGGAAATGCTTTAAAGGGCACAGATGGTGCCCTCCTTGCATAAACCAGTCTACACTGGTTCAGGGACCCATTCTCCCCTGCTCTGGCGGTAAACTGGACAAAGGAAAGGGGAGTGACCACTCCCCTGTCCATCACCACCCCAGGGGTGGTGCCCAGAGTTCCTCCAGTGTATCCCAGACTTCAGCCACCTAGCGTTGCAAGGTGTGGGGGCACTATGGAAGCCTCTGAGTGGCCAGTGCTAGAAGGTGACATCAGAGACCCCTCCTGATGGGTCCATACCTGATAAGGTAGCCAATCCCCCTCTCAGGGCTATTTAGGGTCTCTCCTGTGGGTTCTCTTCAGATTCCGCTTGCAAGTTTCCTTCAGGAATCCTCTGCAACCACTTCAGACTCTTCTGACCTTGGATCAACTGCAGCCTGCTCCAAGAAACACTGTAACTGACAAGAGACACTTTTCTTCAGCAACCTCAGCTCCAAGTCAGCAACTGCAAGAGTTTCCACAGTGTGCACACTCTGGGGACTCCCTGTCTTCATCCTGCACCAGAAGAACCGAAGAAGTCTCCCGTGGGGTGACGGAATCACTCCCCTGCTCCAAGCAGGCACCTTCCAAGGCGATGACTGGTACCCTGGGACTCCTCTCACGGCAACAAGCATGCTCCTAAGGACACAGAGAGTGGACACCATCGACATAGACTGTCCTGAGGTCCTGCTGACGCAATTTGGAGGAGGCAAGAGCTTGCCTTCCCTGAGAACGATGGTACCCCTGTGTATTGTATCTTCTTCGCCTCCTGAGGCACCTGTGCACTCTTTGCAAAATTCCTTCATGCACTTTCTGGCCCAGATCCCCAGCACTCCACCCTGCAATGCTCAACTCGCTGAGTTGTTCTCCGGAGGCATGGGACCTTCTTTTGTTGTGCTGAATCAACTGCATTTTGTACTTCCTTTGAACCTGGATCCTGTGGCTTCTGGGGGTGCTGGCTGGCATCCTGAGGGCTCTCTAAAGTGCTGAGAGCCCCCTCTTCCTCCTCACACAGAGTTGAGGCCCCCAGGTGCCTCCTGGGTCCGTCCAGTGCCATTTTGACAAAAACACACTTTTGCCATAACCAAGGCTTGTTGACCCCTTCCAACATGAAATCTCGTCTGCAAGGATCTTCATGCCGTGGGATATATTTTGCATCATACAGGAATCATTCCTTCAGTCTTCTACTAATCGGGGACTCTTCTTTTGCACCCTCTTCTGGGCTGGCAGGGGCTCCTGTCCATCCTGGTACTTATTTTGACTTCTGGACTTGGTCCCCTTCCTTTGCAGGTCTCCAGGTCCAATAATCCAGCAGTTGTTCTTTGCATACTTGGTTGGCTGCTGCGAAATTCCAAAAACGAGGTGTAGTGTGTCCTAAGGAAACTTGTAGTACTTTCCCTATGCTTTTCTGGGCTCTGGAGTGGGGTAATTTACTTACCTTTACTGTATTTTTACTCTCCCAGTGATTCTGCACACACAACCCTTGCCTAGGGTGGAATTTGTGATTCACATTCCACTTTTTTAGTAAATGGTTTAGTATATGGTTTGTGTTGTCCCTAGACCTATTTCCTCCCATTGCATTCTATAGGATTTCCTACTGTTTCCATTGCTCTGTGACTATTTACTTGTCTAATTTTGGGGTCTAGTGTATATATTGTGTTTAATACTTACCTCCAGAAGGAGTATTGTCTCTAAGATAGTTATGGTACTATGTCACCCAAATAAATACCTTTATTTTTGGTAACACTGAGTATTGACTTCATTAGTGCATAAGTACTGTGTAACTATAAGTCGTATTGAATGATCTTTGCATGTCTCCTAGTTCAGCCTAAGCTACTCTGCTATAGCTACCTCTATCAGCCTAATCTGCTAGAACACTACTACATTCACTAACAAGGGATAACTGGACCTGGTATAAGGTGTAAGTACCTAAGGTACCCACTACACACCAGGCCAGCCTCCTACAAAAGTCTACTGACTCCATATTCCAAACCAGATTGGCACACTGGACACCCCTTATAAGTCTCTAGCATATGGTACTTAGGTACCCAGGGCATTGGGGTTCCAAGAGATCCGTATGGGCTGCAGCATTTCGTTTGCCACCCATAAGGAACTCATACAAGCACTCCTTCAGGGCTGCCACTGCAGCTTGAGTGGAATAGTACAAACACTATTTCACAGCCATTTTAACTGCACCAGGTAACTTATAAGTCACCTATATGTCTAACCTTCAGTTACTGAAGGCTAGGTGCAAAGTTACTCTATGTGAGGGCCACTTGCACTAGCAAAGGTGCCCCCACAGTGTCCAGGACGAATTTCCCAGACTTCGTGAGTGCAGGGACACCATTATAAGCGTGCACTACATATGTCAACACATATCTGTAGCTTTACAAAGGTAACTCTGAATATGGCCAGATGAGGTGTCTAAGATTGAGAAATTGTACCCCCAATCCAATTCTGGTATTGGGGGGCCGGTTCCATGCACCCTGGGGGCTCCACCATGGACCCCCAGCACAGCCAAACCAGCTCTCTGAGGTTTCCAATGCAGCCCCAGCTGCTGCCACCTCACAGGCAGGTTTCTGCCCTCCTGGGGATTGAGCAGCTCAATCCCAGGAACGCAGAACAATGCATTTCCTTTAGGAGAGGGGTGTTATACCCTCTCCCATTGGAAATAGGTTTTACAGGCATGGGAGGGGTATCCTCCCAGGGCCTCTGGAAATGCTTTGAAGGGCACAAATGGTGCCCTCCTTGCATAATCCAATATACACAGGTTCAGGGACTCCCAGTCCCTGCTCTGGCGTGAAACTAGACAAAGGAAAGGGGAGTGACCACTCCCCTGTCCATCAGCACCCCAGGGGTGATGCCCAGAGCTCCTCCAGTTTGTCCCTTGCATTAGCCATCTTGGATTCTATGGTGTGGGGACCCTCTGGAAGCATCTTAATGGCCAGTGCCAGCAGGTAACATCAGAGACCCCTCCTGATAGGTGCATACCTGGTTAGGTAGCCAATCCCCCTTTCAGGGTTACTTATGGTCTCTCCTCTGGGTGTTTCCTCAGATTCGGTTTTCAAGACTCCACCAGGACTCCTCTGCATCCTCTCCTTGAGCTTCTGACCACCAGATCAACCGCAGACTGCTCCAGGAATGCTGTAACTGAAACAAAGTATCAACCAAGGCTACTGCATCTCTGAACCTCAGCTCCTGCCAGCAACTGCAACAGTTTCTAGGTTGTGCATGCTCTGAAAATCTGCCTGTCTTCATTCTGCACCAGAAGGACCGAAGGACCACACCCCGCTCACCTGCACTCACCACCTCCACTCCTATTTACACTTCCCCTGTGTCCTCTCCCAGTGTGTCTGTGATGCCCCTCCCAAAGTACACAAACTCGGGCACCCACACACCCAACATCCATCCACCTCACTACAGCCTCCAGTACCTGCACCCAAAACACCTAAAGTGACACCTCCTACAACCACCTCCTCTTCCTCCACTCCCAGACCCCCTCCAACTACCCACCCCAGTGTTCGTCAGAAACTGTCCCTGTGTAAAGTTGACCTTTTTGCCCCCCCCCCCTCCAATTCATCAGGCCCGTCGTAGCGCCTCAGCCAAAAAGCCTGCAAAACCAGTGGTGCCTGTTCAAGGTGTGTGGAGTGCACCGGCCACCAGGGCAGGCAGTGTCACCCGGAGCCAAGGCACTGGCAGCCCACCCCCTGTAAAGGCTCTGAAATTGGAAAGTGGCCGACGGGACCCTTTGAAGACTCCTGGAGGCAAAACAACTCACAGGGGTTCCAGGGGGATTGCAGAGTCACCTGTGACTCCTCCAAAGGTGGGGAAGGGCCAGAGGAAGGCTGCACAGCCTAGTGTGAGCAGCACGGTGGAGAAGGGCGGCATCCTTCCCGGTGATCGTGACGCCACCGCCAGCACCATCGTCACTGGTCAGGAGACCACCGCCAGAGCCATTGCCCAGGAGGGCCCAAGTATCGTCACTGGTCAGGAGACTACTGCCGGAGTCAGTGCCCAGGAGGGCCCCGGCTGCCACAGCCCTGATGGGCAATGAGGGAACGCCATGCCACACACCAATGCCCAGTCCACAGAACGTCATGCAACACACCAATGCCCAGTACAGAGAACGTCATGCCACACACCAATGCCCAGTCCAGAGACCACCATGGCAAAGCACCGCTGAACAGTCCAGAGACCGCCATGGCAAAGCACCGCTGAACAGGGCATGCGCCGCCATGGTAAAGCACTGCTGAAGAGTCCAGGACCGCCATGGCAAAGCACCGCTGAAGAGTCCAGAGACCGCCATGGCAAAGCACCGCTGAACAGGGCATGCACCGCCATGGCAAAGCACCGCTGAAGAGTCCAGAACCGCCATGGCAAAGCACCGCTGAACAGGGCATGCACCGCCATGGCAAAGCACCGCTGAAGAGTCCAGGACCGCCATGGCAAAGCACCGCTGACCAGGGCATGCACCGCCATGGCAAAGCACCGCTGAAGAGTCCAGAACTGCCATGGCAAAGCACCGTTGAACTGTCCAGAGACCGCCATGGCAAAGCACGGCTGAAGAGTCCAGAACCGCCATGGCAAAGCACCGTTGAACAGTCCAGAGACCGCCATGGCAAAGCACCGCTGAAGAGTCCAGAACCGCCATGGCAAAGCACCGCTGAACAGTCCAGAGACCGCCATGGCAAAGCACCGCTGAACAGGGCATGCACCACCATGGCAAAGCACCGCTGAAGAGTCCAGAACCGCCATGGCAAAGCACCGCTGAACAGGGCATGCACCGGGAAAGAATGAAAAGGCCGCCACATGAAGCATCGTTATCCCATGTGCAGGTGGGACAGTGACTGGACAGGAACTTCCACGGGGAGACTAATCCAGTCTGGGCACCAGTCCCCCTCCAGAACCAGTGGAGGCTGTTATCTACTTTGGAAACTGTGGCTTTGCACTCCCCAGGATGTAACAGTGGGCAACCCACCCACTGTAGAGACTTGAGAGACTGTGGCTTTGCACTCCCCAGGATGGAATAGTGGGCAACCCACCCACTGTAGAGACTTGAGAGACTGTGGCTTTGCACTCCCCAGGATTGAACAGTGGGCAACCCACCCACTGTAGAGACTTGAGAGACTGTGGCTTTGCACTCCCCAGGATGGAATAGTGGGCAAACCACCCACTGTAGAGACTTGAGAGACTGTGGCTTTGCACTTCCCAGGATTGAACAGTGGGCAACCCACCCACTGAAGAGACTTGAGAGACTGTGGCTTTGCACTCCCCAGGATACATCAATGGGCATGGAGCCCCATCGTGGATCTGGCTTTGCACTCCTCCGGCTGAGGTGCCCCCCCTTCCCTTCCCCCTGAGGTGCCTGTAGTATTTCGATCTGATACCCCGGAAGTGTTCTCTCCGTTTGTGGACAGGTATCTATTGTGGGCCTCGCCCATGCATTTTTGGACTAGTGGTGCACGAACATTTCTATGTGCATATCTGAACTACTTCTCGGAATGTATATACTTTTGTATGATTTTCTAATATATCTGTATATTTTTTAGACATGTATATTGATACATTACAATGTTTGGACTGATTTCGTTTTGTCTTTGCATTCTTCCGGGGGGGTTGTGGGTTGTTACTGTGATGTTTGTGAATGCATTGGAGTGTGTGTTGTAATATGCGAGGGTGGGGTGGGGGTGGGTCTGGGGGTGTTACGTGTGTGTCCCCTTAACTTTTGCCTCCACCCTCCCCTATGTCATAGGTGCAGTACTCACCGTTGTCGTCGCCGGCGCAGGCGTTGGTCTTCATAAATGAGTAGGAATACAAGGGCCGGTAGGATTTGGAGTTCGGGCTCCATGCTATCCTCCTTCCTCGTGGGATGTGTTCAGGTGAGCGTTTTCCCATTGCAGTAACTGTTTCCGCCGTGTTTTTATCCATGGAGAATCCGCCTCGGAAAAGGTGGCGGATTGGCGGGTTGTGATACTATGGGCGGTACATTGTCCTCCGCCTGTCTGTTGGCGATGACCGCCACGCTGCTTGTCTGTACCGCCGTGGCGGTCGGAGTGTTAAAGTGGCTGTCTATGTTGGTGGTTTCCGCCACGGTCATAATTCCCTTTTTTTGTCCGCCAGCTTGTTTGCAGTATTACCGCACCTTTAACACCGTCCGCCAGGGTTGAAATGACCCCCTATGTCTCCATTGTTGCCAATCTTAATGATCTCACCTCTAAAGAATGCCCAAAAAGGTATTATGGCAGCCAGCTGTCAAAGAACTGTTGAGGAGCTTAAGCAGGCTATGTTTACTGCACCTGTCCTACAAAGCCTAAACTACTCTAAAGAATACATTGTCCAGAGAGATGCTTCTGAACTGGGGGTTGGGGCAGTGCTTTCACAACTAAACTCAGAGGGCTAGGATCAACCTATTGCTTTTATCAGTAGGAGGTTGACCCCTAGAGAAAAGCATTGGTCAGCCATAGCGAGTGAGGCCTTTTCTGTGGTCTGGGCCCTAAAGAAGTTGAGACCATACTTATTTGGGACTCACTTCATAGTTCAGACAGACCACAAACCTCTCAGATGAAAGGAGAAAACCCTAAATTGTTGAGGTAGTCCATTTCCCTACAGGGGAAGGACTTTACAGTGGAACATAGACCTGGGAGTAACCACTCCAATGCAGATGGACTCTCCAGATATTTCCACTTAGACAATGAAGACTCATCTGGCCAAGGTTAGTCTTATTGAGCCTTGTTTGGGGGGCTTGTGTAGGAAAGTACCATCTTTCTTGGCATGTTACCCCAAATTTCTACCTGTTTGTCAGTGTGTCTTTACTGTCTTACAGGGATCCTGCTAGTCTTGACCCAAGTGCTCAAAGTTTGTGCCCTATATGTCAGTGTGTTTTACTGTGTTGACAGTATGCTTGACTGTGTCACTGGAGTCCTGCTGACCAGAACATCAGTGCTTATGCTCTCTCTGTTTCCAAATATGTCACTATAGTCTAGTGACTCCATATTCCAATCCAGATTGGCAAACTGGACCTTAGGTACCCAGGCCATTGGGGTTCCAGGAGATCCTTATGGGCTGCTGCATTTCTTTTGCCTCCCATAAGGAGCTCATGAGAACACTCCTTCAGGACTGCTACTGCAGCATGAGTGAAATAGTGCAAACACTATTTCACAGCCATGTTTCACTGCACCAGGTAACTTATAAGTCACCTATATGTTTAACCTTCAGTTACTGATGGCTAGGTGCAAAGTTACTTAGTGTGAGGGCAACCTTGCACTAGCAAAGATGCCACCACATTGTCCAGGACCAATTTTCCAGACTTTGTGAGTACGGGGACACCATCATAAGCGTGCACTAAATATATGTCAATACGTATTTGTAGCTTCACAATGGTAATAACGAATATGGCCATGTGAGGTGTCTAAGATTGAGAAATTGTACCCCCAATCTGATTCTGGTATTGGGGGGGTCAATTCCATGTACCCTGGGGGCTCCACCATAGACCCCCAGTATTGCTAAACTAGCCCCCTGAGGTTTCCACTGCAACCCCAGCTGCTACCACCTCACAGACAGGTTTCTGCCCTCCTAGGGATTGAGCAGCTCAATCCCAGGAAGGCAGAACAATGCATTTCCTTTAGGAGAAGGGTGTTACACCGTCTCCCATTGGAAATAGGTGTTGCAGGCATGGGAGGGGTAACCTCCCCCAGCCTCTGGAAATGCTTTGAAGGGCACAAACGGTGCCCTCCTTGCATAATCCAGTCTACACCAGTTCAGGGACCCCCAGTCCCTGATCTGGCGCAAAACTGGACAAAGGAAAGGGGAGTGACCACTCCCTTGTCTGCCCAGAGCTCCTCCAGAGTGTCCCTGGCGTTAGACCTCTTGGATTCCAAGCTGTGGGGACCCTCTGGAGACCTTTGAGTGGCCATTGCCAGCAGGTGACGTCAGAGACCCCTCCTGATAGGTGTATATATGGGTAGGTAGCCAATTCCCCTATCTGGGCTATTTAGGGTCTCTCCTCTGGGTGTTTCCTCAGATTCGGTTTGCAGGATTCCTCTAGGACTCCTCTGCATCTCTGCTTCAACTTCTGACCGTCGAATCAATAGCAGACTGCTCTAGCAACGCTGTAACAGCAACAAAGTATCCAGAAAGGACACTGCAACTCTGTAGCTTCTGCTCCTGCCAGCAACTGCACAGTTTCCAGGTTGTGCACGCTCTGTGGACTGTCTGTCTTCATTCTGCACCAGAAGGACTGAAGGAATCTCCCGTGGAGTGACAGAGTCACTTCCCTGCTTCAGCAGGCACATCTCTGTAATGACAACCGGTACTCTGCGACTCCCCTCCTGTCGATGAGTGTGATCCTTGGAACACAGGTTGTAGACCAAAGTGATCCTGACTGAAGATACAGCTGTCCAAATTTAGTGGAGGTAGGGGCTTGCCTCAACTAGCCAGAGAGTATCCCTGTGCACTGCTTTTTCTGCATCTCCTAGGGCTTCTGTGCACTTCTTCTAGAAATCCTTTGTGCACAGCGTAGCCCAGGTCCTCAGCACTCTTTCTTGCGATGCTCAGCTCCTTGAGTTGTTCTCCGGCAGTGTGGGATCCCTTTGTGTAGTGCTGCAATGACTGCATTCTGCAATTCCTTAGTCCCTGTGTTCTGGTACTCCTGTGGGTGCTGTCTAGTTTTCTGAGAGCTCTCTAAAGTGCTGAGAGCCCCCTCTGTCTCCTCAGTCTGAGTTGAGGCACCCAGGTTCCTCCGGGGCCCAGGAAGCACCTTTTCCTGTCAACCACGACATTTGCATGAGCCAAGGCTTGTTGGCAGAATCCAACAACGAAAACCAGCCTGCATCCAACGACTCGACGTGGGACAACACTTGAACTTCGCAGGAACCTGCAGCTGTTTTCTTTGGTGCACTTCTGACTTTTTCTTCCGACCGGAGAATCCGTTTTTGCACCTTCATCCGGGTTAGCAGGGTCTCCTGTTCTTCCTGGACTCTTCATCGACTTCTGGACTTGGTCTCCTCTCTCCAGAGGTCTTCAGATCCAGTAATCCACCGTTGGTGTCTTGCAGCCTTGCTCGGTTTTTACATAATCCTTTACCACAATTTCTAGTGTGTTCTGAGGACGCTTGCTGTACTTTACTCCTGTTTTCCTGAGCTCTGGGGTGGGGTATTTTACTTATCTTTGGTGTTTTCTTACACTTCCTGTGCCCCTCTACACACTACACTTACCTAGGGGGGAGACCGTCATTCGCATTCCACTATTTTAGTATATGGTTTGTGTTGCCCCTAGGACCACTGCAACCTATTGTGTTTTTCACTGTTTGCACTATTTTCTGACTGTTTACTTACCTGATTTTGATTACTAGTGTATATATTGTACATAATACAGGAGGGAGTATAGCATCCGAGATATTTTTGGCCTTGTGTCACTACAATAAAGTACCTTTATATTTGGTAACACTGAGTATTGCCTTTCTTGTGTATAAGTAGTGTGTAACTACAGTGGAATTGCAAGAGCTTTGCATGTCTCCTAGTTCAGTCTTGGCTGCTCCGCTAAAGCTACATTTAGACAGCCTAAGCTGCTAGACACTGCCTACATTTCACTAAAGTGAATCACTGGACCTGGTATAAGGTGTAAGTACCTCTGGTACCCACTACAAATCAAGCCAGCTTCTCACACCCACTTGACCTGGAAGTAGAGACAGCTGTCCCGAGCGCCCCTACTATTTTGTCCCCTAGAAGCACCACTCCTGATGGGGTGCGGTGCAGGCCTCTGTAAGGATGGGTTTGAGGGGGCGCACCTCTCCCCTAACTCCAGTCTCTGGTAGGGGGTCATGTTGGACCTGGCCCTTTCTACAGGGTCATTCCCCAAACTTTTTGCCTTTTCCTCCTAATTTTTCTTACCCTTTTTGGATGATGTTATGACTCTGATCACTTTATCACTGCTAATCAGTGATAAAGTGTGTTTGCTCTCCCTTGTAAACTTGGTATGATTGGCTTATACCTGATTGGCACATTTAATTTACCTGGTAGCTTTGTACAGTGGTATCCCTATACCCAGGGACTGTAAATTAAATGCTACTAGTAGGACTGTAGCGCACAAGAGTAGCCTTTCAAACCTGTCCCAGGCCTGCTAGCACAAGGCCTGCATGCTCAGTTTACTGCCACAGGGACCTGGCATCTAAATCTATTTGCCAGGCCCAGAACTCTCCTTTTACTACATGTTAGTCACCCATAAAGTTGGCCCTAGCTAGCCATATGGGCATGGTGCTATGTATGTAAAAGGCAGGACATGTGCCTAGTAGCGTGGCCTGTCCCGGTATTGACAAACAGCCTATTTGGTTTCTCAGTGCTGTGAGTGCTGCCTTCTCGTAGGATTGAATTGGAAGTATCATGTCTTATGTCTAGGGGTATTGTCTGATTCATGAGGGGTAGCGTAGGCATGTTTGGAATGGCTGTAGTGGTAGTGAATAATGCTGCTTATAGGTGTACATTGATTTTTTATTATCATTACAGAATTGCCACTTCTAGAAAGTGAGCATTTCTCTGTGCTTATGACTCTAGTGTGTTGCAGCCTGACTCCAATCCATGTCCGGGCAGGGTGACAGTTGGGCTTTGTGCATACTCTGCAGACAGCCTGTACACAGGGAGGGTGGAGGTGTCACAGAGGTTCATCTGCATTTTGAATAGTCTTCCTGGGCTGAGAGAAGGGGGAGGTGGGGCAAACATGCATCTGTAAAGGCTGTGCCCTGGCCTCACACACAAGGGTTTTTTACTTCAAACTGATGTTTGGAGCCTGTTCTGGATGAGAGGGGGATACTCCCAGAACCAAATGTAACTGGTTAAAACCCCCTCTCCCCCACATTGAAAATGCTTTGCAAAACTGAGTATAAGTACAGAGGATTTTTCCCCATTAAAACACACAAGAAACATACTTGAAACTGGACAGAGAATGCTTCTGGAGGGACTCACCAGGAACCACCTTGGACCGCTGCTGCTGTGCTGACCTGTGCTGACCTGTGCTGACCTGTGACCTGCTGGGTCACTAGGAGTTACTGCCACTGACTGCATTTCCCCTTAAGCAGGCCTGTTGCTGGGCCCTGCCGCCCTGTGCTCCACTTGTGTCCCGAGAGGCTGGGTGCTGTGACCCCTGCCCTCTGAAACCTTTGGCTTCCAGCATGAGAAGCGCTTTCTGTCAGCTGTTGGAGTGCATGGAGTAGCGGTCTACTGGTGTCCGGTGTCACGCTGTAAGAGTGCCTCCCTTTTGAATTTTTAGTGCTTTGAAAGTGCTTTGGGAACCCTGTGCTGGATTATTTCCACTGCAACCCGGGCAGGTCAACAAAATCATACTGTGCATGAAGCACATCTCTTCTTGGTGCCCCCGGGGGACTAGAGCACACTGGAGCGTGCCCCCAGGGCACAGACTGGCACCTGTTTCTGGGATGATCACTGCTGTGGCCCCTGGCGATCATGCCCAGCCCTGAGAGGCCGCACTGCCCTGCAAGGGGTGGGAAGGTGCTCCATCAGCCTGCAGGGCTGCGAGACGGAGAGATCCCCAGGGCCAATCGACCGAGGAAGAGAGACGAGGAGCAGGCCAACTCCAGCCGCAATCTCCAGGAGGAGCGCAGCTTGCTGCAGAAAGCATTTGTCTTTGTGCCGCCGCCCCCTGAGGACGTGGGCGGCTGCAGATAGAGGGTGTAGCCTCACCCGGGGACCTAGAAAGCAAGGTCCCCTGAGGAGGAGGAGAGCCAGGCCGCACGGGGCCCTGTTCAAGGAAAGGGGGGAAGCTCCCCTCTGTAGAAGGAGGCACATGTGTTTTCCCCAGTGTATGGTGCAGGGCGTGCCCCGGAATACCCCCCGATTGCCCCTACATTATAGCGGCACACTGTTGAGAGAGTAGAGATCCCCATGAGATGAGTGGGGTCGTTACCCGATAGCGCCACCTTACCAGAGCCCAGACTGAAGGAACATACAAGTCCCTGAGTTGGACAGGGGCCCCTGGTTACTGTGACACGAGCCACTAAAGTGATTCCCTGGCAGGAACAGCTATTTTGGTGACACCACTAGTTTGCTGGTCTGGTAAGGTGGTAATGTAGGAGCTTGTATTATGACGTCTGTTTCAGGGTGATCATAATATGAACATTTATGATGGTGCATTTATGCTAACCTGTTTCTTTTGTTATGACTTGCCACCTGTTTTCTAAAGTTTCTTGTGTGGGAATTTATGATGATGTCATGACAAGAGAATTGGTCTATAGTAATATTTTCATGACTACTGCTTATGTTGCAGAATAATAGGTAACCTATGTGTTATGTGTGACCACTGCCAATCTCTGCAGAGTAACAGTATTATGTAACGTTCTGACAACTGCTTGGGTAGCAGGGTATTACTGACATATTATGTTTGGTCTAATGCTGTTGTGTACAATACAGTTTATTTTTGTATAACTTGGTGTTGTGTTTCCTTTGTGGTGTATTTATTGCATTGCATGTGTTATGTGTGTTGTTTAAACGCTTTACACATTGCCTCTGGGTTAGGCCTCACTGCTCGTGCCAAGCTACCAAGGAGGTGAGCAGGGGTTATCTTGGATGTATAACTCCCTTGCCCTGACTAGAGTGGGTGGGTTCTGCCTGGCTTAGTTACATACCATAGCCAACCAGAAACCCCATTTCTAACAAGAACTAATTCTCCATTTTCAAAGTTCCTCACTAATTAGAAGTATGCATGGTCCATTCATTGGTCCTTCAGGTGGTCTCATTTCAGACGTCAGATTCGGTATCCAATGGTTGTTGATGGCATCATCAAATTTGCAACTATTCCAGATTTTCTCAGCTAAAATGTATTGTCATCTCAAGGATTTCATGCAGTTCCAACAAAATATTACATTACCTAAAAATTTGCAACATGAGGATCTTCTCTCACGATACACTACATGAACTAATACATTTTCAGGGGAATCATAAGCTTTAACAAATAATGCAACATTGTTATTAACATACATGTTCTTTGCCTTCAATACAACATGGCATTCAACATCACATTCGCAACCTAGAAAAAGAATTCAGGTCAAAGGTAACAGAAGACACAAGTAAAATTCCATTACTGCCGCAAAATGAATCTTTTAGGCCTAGTCAAGCTGGAAAAGTCTTAATACACTTAATACATTAATACACCCATTGCACACCTTATCATTCAAATCAAATGGGCAGATCAGATTATTTAATAGCAACCATTATTTATGACATGTAAGAACTGATTTAAATGTGAATTTATTTTTCTGCACACATGTAACTTGCATTTATAAAATTCATTTAATTCAGTATAAGTATGAATAATTCATATTCATTTAATATTTTCATTTTAATATTGATCTTACTAAAAACATTATTTATGTAAACTCATTTTAGTACTTCATTTAATATGAATGCAAATCGTTCATGTTAAACATTGTGCTGTATATGAATGATGTCCACATGGTCCACCATATTTCAAATGTGCACATTTTACAACTTGTGCCATTTTCTCTGTTAGGCTTTTAAGTATAGTATAATTAATCACCACATGCTAATTTCTATACCACTAATATAGTAATAATAAAATGTGATCGCTCTCACCACCCTCTAGAAATACCATAACTCCTTCTAAAGGTAATTCCAGAGTGGGAGACGGGGGAATTCTAGGGATTGTAGCAGGTCGCTCGCAGTGCTTAACTTGTAAATAAAAACCTGCCGGTACTTAAAGCTCTCCTCTGAAACACGTGGCTGCTACAATTGATTGTGCAAGAACTGAATACTAAGGCAGCAAAATCCTGAAGCCCTCTCAGCCCTCTTTAAACCTTTTACAGCCACTCCCTGCTCCTTCAAATCACTCTTGCAGCTTTCTGCTTTCTCCCTTTGTGACTTTTTTTTGCTTTTCTCTTCCTCCGTCTTTCCCATATGTCTCTTTTGCTCTCAGTGAACGATTGAGGCAGAAAAATAATTGCCGGCCCTCAAAAACAAGTGCTGGTGCCCCACACCGGAAATCACCAGCTCAAATTAAGCACTGGCCACTGGTAAAAAGGCATAAGACACATGGCTCTGTGAAATAATCCATATATTCCGTTGAACAGTGCTTGATTTCATGATGAAAGGTTTGAATTCTGACTGATCCACTCAATCTTTCATCCTTCTGGGAACGATAACAAGAGTACCACTGGTTTGAGTAAACGAAAGGCATCAGTTGTTCAGTGCCACGATGCACCAAAGAGTTAAACACACACAAAAACAGATATCTGAATAACACTCACAACACATTGCCCAGCCAAAAACAATCATATAGCATATAGTAGTACAACGTAAACAAAAACATAAATGAATTACATACAACATTGTAACCTAACATGACTTAGCATTGTATCGAAAACAAACTATTAAACACTCACACACACAAATAACGATACTGTTAACGCGTCCTTCTATGTTAATTTATACACATTAGGACTCGTTTTAGGCCGATGAATCTTTTGACCCAGTGGTGAGACACCGTAAGACGAGGTAACTGATCAATATGTCAAGCAATACATCAATAATATTATCAACATATATCACCACAATATATTTCAGTTTAGACATTAGTTAAACTGTCGGCGCAACCATGACCTTTCAGTCATGAATAACCACACCTTTGTTGAAGTTTTGTGAATTTTATTCCCTATTGATTACAATCTAACAGCAGAGGTATTAATCTCAAAACCAAGAAGCAAAGAAGCATAGTCACAATATGGCAACTGTGATAAGATTTTGACAATGTAAAAATCAGAACCATTGAGACACTAACATAAGAGATACACAAGTCAGAATGCATAGATCATCATATAAGCCCAGTTCAGCATAGTACAATGTCAGTCACGTCCGTTGGTGTCAGTCAAGGTGAATACCTAATCTAACCGCTAATTGGCATCAGCATGTTGGACTTCATGCAAAACAATTTAGAACACCAATTTGAAAAACATCTAACTAGGGTTTCTAACCAAAAATACAGCAGTTGGTACCTAGAAAGGAAAACCATTTAGACGAATTACAATAGCAATTGTCATAGTTACCCTCCTCGGAATGAGTCAGCATACAGGATCAGTCTTCGTCTTCAGGACATCAGTAAGAGCGCCAACAGTCTATCTCATCTAAGGACAGGGGACACTTCCCTCATAAGGAGGGCAAGTGTAAATGGGGCAGTCTATGGATGAGGATGGTTTTGTCTAAGTCTCAAATCACCTAATAGAGTGACAGAGTTTCTGGATGCAATCGATATCATTCCCTACCTAATGCTCTTGAGTCTCCTGTGTCATGAGTTTTTATCCCTTTTCATAATACATTCCCCCAAAATTCTATTGGATAGTCACTACACCCCACTATCTTCAACCTATCAAATTATACATTAAGTAATGCATTTGTCATTTCCTGATAGACTATAAATATTCTGATTGGTCTTCATAATTGACGTTTTCGTAGGTGGCACATCCGGGGTTACTTCATTTTCTGGCACGTTCATCAGGTCAAAAGTTCCTTTGTCCATGGTCGAATGTCCTTGGAAGTTTCCATAATTGTTGCAAAGCGTATAAGACTTATACTAAAACATCTAGCAAGCGGGTGGGAATATAACTGCCATTGATACAATAAGCGGAGAAAAGAACAAATGCTGGGTCATGGCCTTTTGCGAGTCAGCACACTGAAGGAACAGAAAAACATGCTTTAATATGAGAGCTACACGACTAAGTTTTCAACTCACGCTAACTTAAGACTCATGGATTCCAATAAACGTAATCCTTATAGAGGTTAACATATTCAATTAATGCAAACAATTATTTCTTATAATCGACATTAGTATATAGGTACAATAGCAGCTTCACACTTATAATTGCGTTAAGAATACATTCAAATAAATAATATTATGTAATCGTTTTTGTATGCAGCATTGTTAGGTATAAACATTTCACGTCTAATATATATAATATTTAAACTACGCTCTCTCAGTCCCTCCTCTGATGACGCTCATCATCACACAAATTTCTTTTGAACCTTAATTTTTCACCTTGCGCATAATACGCATTTCAACATCTTGCCCTTTATGTGAGCTTTCCCATATTTCATTGAACATTTTCTCTCTTTCACTTTCTTCATTTTTTCTGGCTCTTTTGGTCCAATTTCTTTTTACTTTGTCATTAATTTGACATGCCCCCCATAATCCTAATAGACAAATCAAAACAATCAGTAAATCATGAGAATTTGTGCAAGTACCCCATTCCAAATGTTAGTAAACCAGCTCCCGACTCGGGCAATTCCTTTTCCAAATTTCTCCCAAACACCAGGTTCTTTCAGATCCTTTAAATCTGCACTATCTCTAGTAAGGTTAGTAAGCATGCTTCTAATTTTCTTACTGTTATCTGGTATGAATGAGCAACAATGACGCTCATTAAGCATTTTGCAGACTCCTCCACTCTTTGCTAAAAGAATGTCTAAAGCAAGCCGATTTTGAAGAGTCATAGCTCTTTCTGCAGCAAGTTCAGTATCCATTAGGAGTATAGCTCCTGTAAAATTTGTCAACATGTTATCCACTATAGTAGACAATTTTTGAATTTTCATGGAATTCAAGATAACCCCTACTGATGGGATTATAGCTCCAAATATATCACCAATGACATCCGCCACAGATTCTCATTTTTGTCTAGGATGTTGTAATTCAGACGTTTTAGGTATTTGTTTTAAGTCATCAATTTGGTATATCTTTGGGAACACTATTCCCAAATAACATGTCCCATACCATCCCTTAGGGAGACGGTGATAAGCATTTAACCCACAGATGTAATAGATTCCAGGAATCGCTGGGTCTTGTCCATTCAGCATAAAGGTCCACTTGCTCTGAAACAAAAACACATGTCTGCATTCACTCGTTACCCAAAAAACAAATTATCCTGTTCAGATTTTGGCCTATATATACAAAGCCTACCTACATGTAATGCATCTATAGCTAATTTACCTTGCATTTTGATTGCAGTGTAAGCATAATCATTTGCATATGTACGTTTCTCTAATCCTTTTTCTAACCTTTCTTTCAGTGCTTTGCGTCTATCATCCGTGTGATCTAAAAAGCTTTTCTCTACAGGCGATAGTAAACAAGTCAAATTATTGCAGTGTGCAAAGGCGGTGCCGAAAGTAAGTGTTGGTTCAAAGAATCCTCTAACTATCTTTATATCGTGCTCTTTAGCTAATTTATTTAAGAACTCAATCACAGGCACAAAAGAAAACACAACATCCAAATTTGAATAAAAGTATTGCACATGCTCTTGATTATAGAATCTTGTTAGTATCAAGCTGCAACTAATTCCATAAGTAAGAGGGAGGCTATGATAAGTGACCCCCTCCTGCACAGATGAAGGAATTTTAGTACAAACATAACAATCTTTCGCATCCATAGTTTCCACATATTCATTTAGTAAGCGATAGAAGACATTAGTAGATAGTTCTCCTTTTGCATTAGTTCCCTCATGCATATGTCTTGCATCCTGCTCAAATCTCTCCCATGGTGTTAGTTTAGTAGTAGTTTCAGGTTTTGAGGTAGCGTTAATAGTTTCTTTCTCTATCCATGGCATTCCTATAATCACTCCCACAATTATCACTGCACACACAACACCTATTATAAGACCTAACCAACCACACACCTTACTTCCCTTGCTACTATTTCTATTGTACGCCATGTTTGTATAGAATCAGAATAGCAGATCAACAATCAACTTGAGGAGAAAAAAAGAAAATCTTCTGCGTATATTACAGCGTCTTCACTCACTCCAGGACCCTTTTCGTCAATTCAGGTTAGCAGCTTATCATAATCAGGTTCCTTTAAAAGTCAAATCAGGTTTTCAGTGTCACATCCAGTAGCTTCTAAGTCTTTTTTTTCTAGTTTTCAATCTAGCCAAACGATTTTCTTGAACTTATTCGGGTGCCGTAGTATTGGCCTGGTACTTCTCGATCAAAACAAAATGCTAGGAACTCTTGTTGCCATTCAGAGGTTGTAGCATATGCCCATTCGGGACCTGTATATCTTCTGTTTGCAATTCTTTTTCTTTTTAATCTTCGTTAACCTTGTTGTTCTCCTTCACTTAAATCATCTGCTTGTGAGGTATCACTCTCTTCTATTATGGTGTCGTCCGATACCTCTTTTATCTTAGGATGCGACTTGTCTGGCCAATTATCGCCTCTATGTGTCTTGGTTCGATGTTTTCCTTCAGGACGTTGGACAGCACCCTCCTCTTGTGATATGGTGTTTTCTCTTGACGGACCTGGGAAACTCGGTTCGGGAAATTCTGACACGTTTGTATTTACAGTTTCTCCTTCTCTTTCTTCTTCCGGTTCTAAGTTGGGTTCGGGCTCTAGCCCGTATTAGTCTGGGAGAACCTCTCCTTGACTTAGTTCTCTTGCTGCCTCTACTGAGATAGGCACTCTGTCACCTCTCTCGAACTCATAGACTGTTTGAGGGACAAGGCTGTTCTCAGTGGGCTCTCTGGAAATTTCAGTTCCTTCTAGACTGTTTTCTGACCCTGAGACACCTCCCTCCAAGGTGGCTGTACCGGAAACTTCAAGTTCCTCTTCAACAGGACACGTTACCTTTTTTGTGTGACTGGCATGTATCCAGTTGGGAACCCCGGCACACTTCACAGCAGTAGTAGTTGTTAATATCACTTGATATGGCCCTTTCCAACGTGGTTCTAGACAGGATTTTCTTACGTGCTTCTTGACAACCACCCAATCACCGGCTTGTAGAGAGTGGCCTGGATCGCCAATCGGTGGCAACATGTTAGCTTCCACCTGGTGGGAAAAAGAACGGATCACGTCAGCCAAGCTTTTGCAGTAATCCAACACCATCACATCTGTAATATTCACTAGTGCATTTGTTTGCAGGTACTGCTGGTAATCTCATAGCTCTGCCCATGAGGATTTCATGTGGGGACAGTCCTGTCTTCTTGTCTGGTGTGTTTCTCATTGACATTAGCACTAGAGGTAAGGCATCTGGCCACTTCATATTAGTTGCTGCACACATTTTTGCCATTCGTGATTTCAAAGTACCATTCATCTGCTCTACTAGTCCTGATGCTTCAGGACGATAGCAACAATGCAGCTTCTGTTCAATGTTAAGTGCGGCACACAAGAGTTTAATCACCTCATTGTCGAAGTGTCTCCCCCTATCTGATTCTATAGAAACCGCAAACCCGAACCTGGGTATCAGTTCTCTGAGTAGTAGTTTTGCAACTGTAAGACTGTCATTCCTACGTGTGGGATATGCCTCAATCCAATGACTGAAAACACACACAATCACCAACACGTACTTCAATCCTCCACAAACAGGTATTTCAATAAAATCCATTTGCATTTTGTTGAATGGACCTCCAGCTCTCCCAATGTGGCTCAAAGTTACCACAGTTCCCTTTCCAGCGTTCATCTGTTGACAGATAACGCACCTGTGACAAGTGATTTCCGTGGCATGTCTGAATTTTGGGTTAAACCAATCAATTTTAAAAGACCTGATCATGGCATCCCTTCCCAGATGTGCCTGCCCATGATAGAGCCAGGCAAACTGCGACAAAAGGCTATTCGGCAATACCAACTTTCCCTCATCTGAAACCCATAAATCATCAGCTCTTTGTACACATTGCATTCTTTGCCAGGAGCGTTTTTCTTCTTTGCTCGCACGACCTTGTAATGTTTTCAGTTCATCTAAGGTGTCAACCACTCGTAATGCCATATTTAAATGTGTGTCGTTTTCAGATTGTGGTAACAATTCCCTTTGTTCTTTAAACGATATACAGTTCAATGCACAAAATCTTGCAACTTGATCTGCATTGCCGTTTCTTCATAGACACAAAATCTTGTGATCTGGTGTGAGCACTGCATTTTACCACGGCAGTTTCGAGAGGTAACTGAATCGCGTGCAACAAATCTCTTATCTGTTCACCGTTTTTTACAGGGGAACTAGAGGAAGTCATAAAACCCCTCTTTGACCAGAGTTGACCAAAATCATGCACAATTCCAAATCCATATCTACTGTCAGTATAGATAGTAACTTTCAAATTTACAGCTGCGTGGCATGCTTTTGTAAGAGCAATCAATTCTGCCACTTGTGCAGAGAACACTTTGTCGAGCCAGGAGGCTTCGGCAATGCCAGTTATAGTACATACTGCATACCCAGCTCTCAGTGTTCCTACAGAATCTCTTAGACAGGACCCATCGACAAACAAAATGCAGTCATTTTCTTTTAACTGGGTATCCTGTATGTCTGGGCGAGGTTTGGTGCACAGTTCAGTCACCTCAAGACAGTCATGTTCAAATTCTTCCCCATCTTTGATCTCAACATTTTCATTAGGAAGTAAAGTTGCCGGGTTCAGTACAGTGCATCTTTTGAGAGTGACATTAGGTGACCCTAGTATGGTTGTCTCATACCTAGTGAGACGTGCATTTGTCATGTGTTGAGTCTTAGTTCGTGTCAACAGAATTTCAACTGAATGTGGGACCATTACTGTCAGAGGGTATCCCATGACTATGCCTTCACATTGTAAAAGGCTCTGACCAACTGCTGCAACTGCACGCAAACAACCCAGTAAGGCTGCTGCGACAGGGTCCAAGGTAGCTGAAAAGTATGCTACAGAGCGATTTGCATCTCCGTGGACCTGTGTTAAGACAGACAAAGAACAAGCATCATGTTCATGACAAAACAACAGAAAAGGTTTCTCGTAGTCTGGCATTCCCAATGCTGGTGCCCTGCACATGCATTCTCTTAATTCTAAAAATGACTCAAGTTCTTCTTTTGATAAGGTTCTAGTATATGGCTCATCTTTGATTTCCTTTCCTGTCAGTTTTATTAATGGCTTTGAAATGATTGAGAAGTTGGGTATCCACTGACAACAGTAGCCCACCATTTCCAAAAACATCCTGACATCTCTTTTTGTTGTTGGGGGATTCATTTGCAAGACAGCTGTTATCCTTTCTTTTGATATCCTTCTGGACCCTTTCTCAATCAAATGTCCCAGGTATTTTACTTCTTTCTGACAATATTATAATTTTCTGGGTGACACCTTGTGTCCATTCTTTCCCAGATGATTTAGTAATGCAATGGTATCGTATTTACAACTGTCTCTGGTTTTAGACGCAATTAGCAGATCATCGATGTACTGCACAAGAGTTGAATTAAAAGGCAGCACAAGGGGTTCCAAATCCTTTTTCAATATCTGGTTGAAGATGGATGGTGACTCAGAAAACCCTTGAGGAATTCTGCAACAACTTTACACCTTATCCAGGAATTTGAAACTGAACAAAAATTGACTGTCCTCATGTAGTGGTATTGAAAAGAAGGCTTGTGATAGGTCTACTACGGTAAACCATTCAGCATCACAGGGAACTTGGAACATTATTACTGCTGGGTTAGGTACCACAGGGCAGCATTTTATCACAATTTCATTTATTTTTCTCAAATCTTGGACAATTCGAACCTTTCCACAGGGCTTCTTTAAACCCATTATGGGAGAGTTCTCAAGACTTCTTTCAGGACTCCCTGTCTGAGAAAATCAGCAATTATTTGTGACACTTCAATGAGGACATCTTGAGTCATGTGATATTGTGACACCTGTGGGAACACTGCATTCGGCTTGATCTGAACTTTGACTGGTTCTACCCCTTTTATCAATCCTACTTCTTTTCCGGTCAAATCCCACACTTTCTCTGTCACTGTTCCTTGCAAGTCGACAGGTAGGTCGATCAATGTATGCATCGGGAATAAGGTAATTAATGGATAGTCTTCATTTATCCCTGCTTCTTCCTCTAGTAATTGACTTTCATCTCCTTCATCGTCGCTATTTGTCTGTACTTCAATTCCATCATTGGAACAGGTAATTGAGCATTTTGTCTTACATAGTAAGTCCCTTCCCAGTAGGGATACTGGACTTGAATCACATACTACAAATCTATGTAGACCTTGGAAGTTGCCAATTTCAACTTGTACTGGATCTGTAATTGGGTTAGTCAGGTACTGGTTTGCCACTCCAACCACCCGTATAGTACGCCCTGATAGAGGTAATCTTGGAACTTCTTCACTTCTAACTGTGGAGCGCGTAGCTCCTGTGTCAACCAGGAATGAAACCCTATAGCCCACCACCTTCCCTTCTACATATGGGCCTCTCTGATCCACCTCTAAGGATGCTGCAAGCCTGCACTCCTCACTGTCTGAGCTATCATCTGACCAGTCTTCATTCATACCATTTTCACCTCGCAGTGGGAATTGTTGCACATTATTGTTTTGATTTGTTACCTGACCTGTGACCTGCTGAGGAAGCATCACCTGTTGCTGTCCCATCGGAGCCATTGGTAATTGCATTTGCTGTCTAGGCACCATAGGAATCTGCTGTTGCACTGGTTGCATTGGTATTGTTTGGAAACGTGGCATTTGCATCTGCTGCATGGGCTGTACCCCTTGCATTTGTACCTGATTGTTTTGAAAATTCGGGTTTTGACGTCTTATTCTTGGACCCCGTGAATTTTGCAAGGTACCAACATTAGTGCTTTGCTGAACTGCACCATCCTGCACCATATTTGGACACTCCCGTTTCCAATGCCCCACGCCCCCGCACGCGTGACATGATGACATCTTTTTCACCCCTTGAACATCATTTTGGACAGCAACATTATTCATGTCCGAACCGCGGTTCACAAACCCTCGACCTCGGCCTCTCGGCTGTTCCTGAAACACACCATTCATTTGTGGATGAAGCTGTATCATCTGTTGAACTCCATTTCCCTGTATTCCAGCCTGTGCAGCTCTTATCTGCATTACCATCACCTTTTCCTTCAGCTTTTTCTGCTTCAACTCGATCTCATCACTACAGTACTTGGCATACTGCAATACCTCATCAATCGGTTTAGATTGCCACCAAATCAGATGATTCTTAATCATTTGGGTAACCTCTGGTCTCAACCCTTCGACGAATCTAAGCACAAGGTGATTCATGTCCTTCGGTTCGATAGTCTCAGTACCACTGTAATGTTTGAACGCTTTTAACAATCTCTCATAATAAGCATGTATTGACTCTTTAACCTCTTGAGAGGTCTGGTCTATTTTCTGCCAATCGGTCACCTTCGGCGACACCTTTTGTTTCAAAAACTCAATTACTTTATGATAATATTTCATCACCTCTTCTGAAGGTGCTCCAGTCACTTTATCTCTTGCCGGCTCCTTCATTGGCCAATCTACACCTCTTTTGCACTCGAGCCACAAATCAGGCGGAACAATAATCTCAAACAAAGTATTTAACTCTTCCCAGAGACACTTTGCAAGTTTCACAAACCTGTCCGTTTGTTGATACCACTCAATCGGCTTCACTCTCAATTTAGGATAATCGTTCGTAAAAAAAAAATATCTCCTCTAGACCACGGCACATGCACTAAAACACCGTCAGCTGTCTCTCTCATAGGCAATATTTTCACTGATTCCAGATCAGGCGAGGTCTTGGCTTGATTAGACCCTGGGCTATCACCTTTTCCGTTATCCCTTTTCTTTGCCAATCGGCCTTCCCATTTTTCTAATGCACCCCAAATTTGTGCACTCTGCAACAGTTCTCTCAGATGTGCCTTCATGCCTGCAGACCTCATGTGTTCAAAATCTTTTCAGTCAAAATCTAGTCTGTAACTTCTTTTCAAATGCTTAGTTTTTCCGATGTCAATATTGTATTTGTCTGCCAAGTTCGCTAATCTTTTATGTACTTTGCCTACCTCTTTGGTAATCTTGGGGCATAAGTATCTCAATTCTGCCTCAGTGTAGGACTCCAATCTACTCACTCCCATTGTCCCTTCCACTAACTCGGCAGCTTTTGCCCCTAGTCGTACAAAATTCAGGTATTCATCTTGTTTTTCTTTCTCAGATTCAATTGCAGTCATTGCAGTCTTTTGTGAGGTATACGTTTTCTCTAACCATTCGTTTAACTGCTGTACTGTAAAACCCTGCAGTGAAATATTCCCTGCATGTATCATTGGGGAGTGTGAGGTATTTGTACTCATGGTTTGGGGAGTTAAAACTCCCAATCCTGCTTGTCGCATTGCTTCGAGAGGTGCCCCTTCTGGACTAAGGTCCATTAAGGGCCTGGGCTGTTCATTTACTTGTTCTCCAGGAGCCATTATCTGTGGAATTCCCATAGACCCTCCTCTTATCGCTTCCTGTGTCATCACTCCCTGATCGCACATCCCTGTTTTACCTTGTGCATACAATAGTACGGGGGACCAACAGTAATGGGTAACGATATAGCGGCAGGTGTCTGACCTGGACCTAGACTTCTTGGAGCCTCAACACCATAGGTCTGTTCCAATGTACCCGGAACAGGTACTAACAGTGGTCCCGCAACAGGGTTGTACCCTGGTATCAGCTGCGGTGGCGGTTGAGACATTAATTTCGGAGTCGATTCAATCTGTATTAGCTTTGGCTTTGTATATATCGGGTCTGGCGGCACTATCAAGTTTGTAGTAGTCTCCAGCACTGGAACATCAGGGTAGATTCTCTTTATCTGCGGTGGAGGCTGCAACTGTATCGGTAAGTCTGGTGCAGTGGGTACACTGACACTATTCTGTATTAAAGCTGTATCGCTAGTCCGTGCTGTATCAGTAACTCCCTTTTCTTGCGTCTGGTTCCCAGGATCCAAGCTAGTACTTGGAGCACTATCGCTCAACGCATATGGTGGCGGACGATCATGTAACAGTCTATCCATGAATTCCTCATCGTCTAAATCATCTTCCTCTTCCCAGGACCTTTTATTTTCTTTAGCTTTGCCTGAGTCCTTGTCGGTTTTACAGGAGGCTTTCTTTCCCTGTGTCTCTTCTCCCTGTGTTATTGCTGGGAATAACTTTAACCCATCTACAATTCCCCGTCTCCACATTTTGCTCTCATTGTCCCATCTAGCCTCTGCATAGGATTTTTCTGCCTTTCCCAGCTTCGCTGAAACCTTTCTTGTCTATGTTTAAGAGCCATCAGGTCCCAGATCGCCAAAGCCTCGTATTGTGCCGGTCTCGGAGGTGGTTTCTGCGTACTTAACATCCACCGCAAATTTTCTAGTACTTTTGGATTAAATGTCCCATGTTCTGGGAACGCTAGACACCCCTCTTTCCCTGTTAATTTGCGCCATTGTTTCATCCATAAACAAGGTGCAACACCCTTTTCTTCCATAACCGTATAAGCTGGAGTACCCTCAGGTGGTGTAGGTTCCCCATCGGTTGCGACAATGTATACATCTCCCTTTAAAGTGCTCTTAAATGCTTTGACAAAATTCATTTTTGCGATTCTCTTATTTCGTATTTAATCAGAAATGGCTTAGTTCCCAGGACACTCTTCACCCGCCCTTTCTCAACCTATTGCCTCTCATGGACGGCAGCCAATCCGTGCGCGACCCCTCTCGACATCTGACCTATCTCAGCGCGGCACCACTGACGTCACACTCACACACTCTGCAGCTGACAAAGTCTTGCGGCTTGTCCGCTCCTCACTGAACCCTTACAACTTACGTAAACTAATGCAAATTATTGCGAGCACCTTAAAATGACAACACAAATCTGTCGGTTTACTACAGGAAGGGTAACACATTCGCTTCACAACTTTACAGAGATTTCACTTGAAGCCTCAGCCGCTACTCTCCCCTTATCAG
Organism: Pleurodeles waltl; assembly: GCF_031143425.1. Lineage (NCBI taxonomy): Eukaryota > Metazoa > Chordata > Amphibia > Caudata > Salamandridae > Pleurodeles > Pleurodeles waltl. The sequence continues at coordinate 1,472,184,413 of NC_090445.1, read as the reverse complement.
TTCCCGCATACGCAAGCAGAATTCGACCCGCAAATTCTACTCTTGACTTGTCAATGACTCCTTCTAGTGCACTTTAGAATTTGTCAAATCTCCATCTAAGGTTTCATACACACATTATAGCTCAAACTTGACTTGTCAACCACGCCCGATTGACCTATTAAACCGTACTGATTACAACATAAACCACATTTATCTTCATACTCCGGAGTCTTAGACCTCAACAGGTCAGTACACAACAACCAACAACGTGGATAATTTTGAGCAACAAGCGCTACATTCACATGAAGTACGCCGACTTCCCTACTCTCATACTGTGGAGTACGCCCACTCCTGCTAAACGACACTTAATTTGGCCTAAATAAACACAATTTTCCACAACCACCTGCAAGATGCATAAGCTTTAAGCAAGCGCAAAGACCCTAACCACTCATACTATGGCGCCAAGAACATTCCCAACTCATTTAGGCAGGCTGTGAGATCCCTGGAAAGCCAATGGTGAACTTAGAAACCCATCATAACTCCGAATTGCATTATCACAGAAAAACAAATTAAACAATGAATCTCCGTCCTAGGGCCCCCAAGGGCCAAACCGTCGCTCTGCTACCAGAACTGTTAACGCGTTATGTTAATTTATACACATTAGGACTCGTTTTAGGCTGATTAATCTTTTGACCCATTGGTGAGACACCGTAAGACGAGGTAACTGATCAATATGTCAAGCAATACATCAATAATATTATCAACATATATCACCACAATATATTTCAGTTTAGACATTAGTTAAACTGTTGGCGCAACCATGACCTTTCAGTCATGAATAACCACACCTTTGTTGAAGTTTTGTGAATTTTATTCCCTATTGATTACGATCTAACAGCAGATGTATTAATCTCAAAACCAAGAAGCAAAGAAGCATAGTCACGATATGGCAACTGTGATAAGATTTTGACAATGTAAAAATCAGAACCATTGAGACACTAACATAAGAGATACACAAGTCAGAATGCATAGCTCAGCATATAAGCCCAGTTCAGCATAGTACAATGTCAGTCACGTCCGTTGGTGTCAGTCAAGGTGAATACCTAACCTAACCGCTAATTGGCATCAGCATGTTGGACTTCATGCAAAACAATTTAGAACACCAATTTGAAAAACATCTAACTAGGGTTTCTAACCAAAAATACAGCAGTTGGTACCTAGAAAGGAAAAGCATTTAGACAAATTACAATAGCAATTGTCATAGTTACCCTCCTCGGAATGAGTCAGCATACAGGATCAGTCTTCGTCTTCAGGACATCAGTAAGAGCGCCAACAGTCTATCTCATCTAAGGACAGGGGACACTTCCCTCATAAGGAGGGCACGTGTAAATGGGGCAGTCTATGGATGAGGATGGTTTTGTCTAAGTCTCAAATCACCAAATAGAGTGACAGAGTTTCTGGATGCAATCAATATCATTCCCTACCTAATGCTCTTGAGTCTCCTGTGTCATGAGTTTTTATCCCTTTTCATAATACATTCCCCCAAAATTCTATTGGATAGTCACTACACCCCACTATCTTCAACCTATCAAATTATACATTAAGTAATGCATTTGTCATTTCATGATAGACTAGAATATTCTGATTGGTCTTCATAATTGACGTTTTCGTAGGTGGCACATCCGGGGTTACTTCATTTTCTGGCACGTTCATCAGGTCAAAAGTTCCTTTGTCCATGGTCGAATGTCCTTGGAAGTTTCCATAATTGTTGCAAAGCGTATAAGACTTATACTAAAACATCTAGCAAGCGGGTGGGAATACAACTGCCATTGATACAATAAGTGGAGAAAAGAACAAATGCTGGGTCATGGCCTTTTGCGAGTCAGCACACTGAAGGAACAGAAAAACATGCTTTAATATGAGAGCTACACGACTAAGTTTTCAACTCACGCTAACTTAAGACTCATGGATTCCAATAAACGTAATCCTTATAGAGGTTAACATATTCAATTAATGCAAACAATTATTTCTTATAATCGACATTAGTATATAAGTACAATAGCTGCTTCACACTTATAATTGCGTTAAGAATACATTCAAATGTATAATATTATGTAATCGTTTTTGTATGCAGCATTGTGAGGTATAAGCATTTCACGTCTAATATATATAATATTTAAACTACGCTCTCTCAATACCATACAGAACAAGATGGAACATAAAATTACGTTAAAAAAAATAGCACGTTACTTTTAATGTTTGCTTCATTTAGGTATTACTTTTAAAGAATACTGAATTTTGGTTTCCCATTCTAATTTTAAAAGAAATATTCAGTTGAGATATATTCATATAATCATAAAAATTCGTTTGTGCGTCTATCTGTATATTACAAATAACGATCCATTTAAAAAGCATGCACTTCACAATAAAAATATTTGTCTTCAAAAAACGACTATAACAATGTTTGTCTTTGACTGTTACAGCGAGCGCACAACTCCTCGAATGGAAGACTGCATTCCCAACAATAATGTATTTTTATTCTCAAAGATAAAATCAAGCATTTTTTAGAGGGCTCAGACATCGTCTAAAACTCGAAAGAATCCCCAGAAGATTTTAAAACTGTAACGTAGCATATGTTGGTACTAGGACACTTTCTGGAAACTCTGTATTTGTTTTGCAGTCGTTTGCAGTCGTTTTATGTCCGCATTTGTATGTACAATTAGATGGACTACGCTTCATTTTTATCTATGTAGTCAACAATGCCTTGCTTTATGAGAGTGCACCAACACAAGCATATTTTCACACAATGGGCATTATTTATCACTTTATTTCCCTTACATGATGTCCATATTTTATTTTATTTTTTTGCAGCCTTGTCAGTAGAAAATCTTTGGGATGTTCAACCAAACGAGTGAGTGTTGGTTACATCTTTAATAAGAAAAAGAACACTAGTACGTTAGTGTTCTGTCATGGAGTCCTCACTATGTTAGCACAGTCAATTATGACAGCAACTAGGGAATTCATTCCCAGTTATGACAGCAACTAGGTAATCCATCACCAGTTTTACAGATTCATAATGGGAACCGCACATAAATCATGCAGGTAAACCAATTCGCATCCCTAATATAACCTATATCATGTTCTTAAAACATACAAATAAGATACATTGTATATTTACAGATTTATATAATCTAGTCAGTCTCCATATGTTTATATAAATATTTCCGAGCTAAACATAGTAGCGAATGCAATATTTAAAACCAATAAAGCATATCTGATTCCTGATGAAATTATCTCTGGGACACAACATCATTTTATAAAAGTTGTCATCATGAAATTGATGGGCAAAATTTCACACCCACTCCAAAAGACTAAGCACCATTTAGAGTGTGGAGGACAGGACACTGCGTACTCTATCCAGCAAATTCTCAGTCTGCCCGCCGTAATTAGAGTCAGGTGGACTATCAGTTTTCTGTATGTAATGCCCCCGTTGGCTCTGTTGATGGCTTACTTCTCTGGACTGACGGAGTGCTAGTCATCAGAGGAAGGGCATCACACCACCAGCCCTACTTAGGCCCTGATGTACATTTTTTCTGTCTGTTTTTGCCAGGAAAATCGTAACAGTGACAAACAGAGAAATACAAATAATGATCCCGACAGCCATGACAAAAATCCCTCTATCTGGCGTTTTCGACAAACAAACTTCCACTTTGGAAGTTTGCTTTTGAAAAACAAAGGCCCATATTTATACTTTTTGAGGCAAAACTGCGCCAGCGCAGTTTTGCGTCAAAAGTATTACCGCCGGCTAACGCCATTTTGTTGCGCCATGCGGGCTTCATATTTATACTTCGATGCACGGCGGAGCAAACAACAGGTGGGAGTCATTATCTTTTACGCACACTGCGGTGTCAAGTCGTAAAGGAAAACGACGTTAACGCAGCGGAAATGACTGTGGGTCGATTTTCGACACCGCAAACCAGATATGCGCGTTTTTTTTGTTTACGCAATAGTGTAAAAAAAAACAGCAAAAACTGCCACTTCACCAGAGGAGAGCCAAAATGGATCCCAGATGCCACTACAGACCCCAGGAACCAGCCAGGAGGACCCACACAAGAACCAGGACACTTTTAAGAAGAAAAGAAACTGTTGCTTTAGTGCAGAGGAGCAGGAAATTATGGTTAAAGAGGTGACGGAACACCAGCACCAACTGTTTGTCACATCAAAGTTGCCAATCAGTAGGAGAGAGGCCATTTGGCGACAAGATTAACAGTGTGGATGAAGTACGCAGAACTGTCATCGAGTGCAAGAAATGCTGGCATGACTGCAAGCGCAGGACCAAGGAAAAGATGGCCAGGAACAGGAAGGCAGCACTGCAGACTGGGGGTGGGAGTCCTGCACACCAGGAGGCCCTGGACCACATGGAGGAGATGGTCGCAGCAGTCATCCCTGGGGAGATCGTCACAGGGATTCAAGGACAGGACAGCGCAGACTACCAGGAGACAACGCACATGCAGGGTAAGTCGCACGGGAAACTAAAATTCACTAATGTCATCTACAACCGGGGGGGGGGGGGATGCCGACCACTAAATGCATGGAAGTCATCTAATACATGGAGTGGCATGGGTAAAGGGGCACGGCAGGGGGGCATGTCCCGTTCTGAGAAGACCTGGGGCACACCATTACACAACACCAACAACAGTCCCATGGGGGCATGCTGTCATGCCAACGATGGAGCAAAGGGAAAGCCACGCAAGGAGGGAAGGCCACTACGTCAAACTGACATCCCGGCACACGTCAGCCAACATACCCCCTACATTAACTAGGGCCCTATTAACAACCTCTAGCCATACTGACAACTGGAATGTCACTGCGACAACAGTTGCCACTACCACCTCTGCTCTGTGTGCAGCACAATTAGCCAATGGCAGTTACCTCCCCATGGATCATACACACCTAAGTTAGGGGGTTAGGATGACAACTGCAACAATCCCCAGAAACAAGACAAAGGCCCCAGTACTCTCAAATGTCAATGCCCATAGTTGTTGCAAACATCAGCCAATGTAAACAACAATAGGAGCTACACAGCACTAAGGACACACCAATGCTGCAAATGTCAGGGTCCATCCTGTGCCTGGGTAACAATGCAACATCCCAAATGTCATACTGCTCAGACAACAGCATTGAGGAGGGGACACATGTAACTGGTCACTGAAAAACACCTGCACAGTCAGAGGAGGAAATAGGACACTGATACGATTATCAGGGCAATCCAATGTAACACACATTCCCCAACATCAGCAGGACACATTACCAATGTCAACATCCATATCGGAACATAACAGTGCCATGCATAGGATATGCCACATGTCAATTACATTTAAGTGGATGTGAAAGATCAGAGATTGGGGCAGGTCCAGATTGTTAAGTGTGCTGCCAGGGCCATCAGAACACCCACAGCCAGTGAAAGGTCTCACCAAGAGACGGATGTACACGGAGGGTTGAGTAGGACAAGAAGGTGGTAATTCTCTATTTGGCATAAACCAACACCTAGAGGTAATGAGGCTGACAAGTCTGATAACTCAATAACATACATGTGACATGGCCTGGAAGAATGCCCATCTGAAGGACTGGAGAAATTAACACAAAACCAGATCACAAAGTGAATTCATCAAAAGGCAGACACGTCACATTAAAATTGCCACAACACAGACATACTAATTGTACCCTGTTTCATTGCAGAGGAAGATGGATCTCCTGCTGATATGCCTGTCCCAGATTTCCCTGATGACATGGATGACGAGCCGATAAACATTCCCCAGGAGACTATCCAAAAGGTCCTTGACACCCTCCAGACCCCACCTTCAGTCACAAGGAGGAGCACAGAACAAGCAGCCATCGCAGAAGATCCACCCACCACCCCAATTGTAAGACCTGCCAGCTCCAATACAGCTGAGGACTCTGACGACACTGGCACCAGCTTTGAGAGAACTGTAGTTGGAGTACAGCGGGAGCTGGCCAAGGAGGTGCGGGTGGGGGTGCAAACTATGGCAGCCAGCCTTGAGGGGAGGCATTCGTGCATGATGTCATCTGCAGATCAGGCAGCAGCTATGCAAGCCCTAACATCCATACTGCAAGGACTACAAGAAACTGTCAAGGAATTCACCACTGCAGTAAGGGAGTTGCCACAACACCTCGCACCCCAAACCTTCCACTGCATGCACGAATGCAATCATGACTCCCTCAGGGCCGACCTGGCTACCTACCATCGTGATGTGGCTGCTATTCTCAAGAACCAGCAGGCCCTCTTTGCTGCAGTACAGCCCTTAAGACCTTCACAGGGAGCAGCGACCGGGATGTCTGACTCCACGTCTTCTAACACTGAGGTGTGTGTTGCCCCTTCACAACCAACAACAACAAGGACAAAGCAGGCAACACACACATCAGAAGAAGAAGACATGGAACAGATCACATTCACAAGGAAAATGACCCGGAAGCACTAGTCTCTGCCACATGGCCCACATTTACCAAGGTCCTGCGCATTGTAACTTGCCAGTCTTGCAACAACTTTACTCGAGCACTGTTCTGCAAACCACTGTATATCTTGTCACCCAGCCCAGTGATTGTCTCTCTCCTACTCATTGCCAAATCCTGTCGCTCTGCACTGTCTGAAACTCCAGCATGTCAAAAGCATTTCCGTAACCCCTTGTGTTGGATCCCAATTTAAGATGTCACTATAATGGACTCACAATCATAGACAATGTACAGATAGCACTTCAGCACGTTTCAATAAATAGCACTTACACAATAAATCTGTCTCTGGGTAATGTGACATATCAGCTGTGAAGTAGATAACTGAAATGTGCCTACTGTTAAATTACGTAGCTTGTCAATACAACCATCCTGATAATATGTAGTCAGAGAATTCTGCACAGTGCCCATGATTGCATCATACTCTGCCCATCCTGAGGGACAAATCGGAGGAAGTGAGAAACCATACACCACCATGCTATGTTGGATAGAGGAATGCTTCCTCAGGGGATAACTAAGTCATCAAATAGTGGCCTCAAAATGTTGTAAACATGCAAAAATAACACAATAAACATGCCACACTAATCTAAGTAAACACTAAAAAAACTGCACAAATGAAGGGGTCTGAATTAACATACAAATAGGTAATCATGCCGAACTGTGTCACAAATTATGTATGAGGGTCATGAAGACAAGAATACAAGATTGTCAATGAGAACTCATCTTATAAGGGTGTGCATGATCATAACACTGCAGTCAGACCTAAAACTGTTTCCCCAATACCAAGTCTGGAAGCACTGTTAGTTACTTTGAAAACACACTTATCAACAGAAACACATTGGGATCCATATTAACTGTGATTGGTGGTTGCAACGAAGGATCGACACTTTGCAAGGTAGCTCCGGGCTAGCTGCCAATCGTACAGCTCAGTTGGGATTTGTTTATAGCATAGGATACAGATGATATAGTACCAAATTGATGTACACTGAATCCAAACCCACGATCAAGTACCATTCAACACATACAATTAAGGGTTAACCAAATATTTATTAAATGCTAATCACAGATGAGGAAACTGAGGGAAAAATCTTACCTACCCTAATCTACCCTGACTACTCATTACCCATAACTGTCCCTAACTAACCTAAGCTACACTTACTTATCACATGTAACAAAACGTTCTAAATATCTATCCCCCACCCCCCTTATGAGACAGGACACATGGAGGACAACACATACTAACCTAAACACATACTATACTATCCTATACAAATATATATTTTTTTGTATTTTTTTTTAACACACAAGAACCCCAACATAGCCCAACACATGTAATAAGTAAAAATTGAAACAAGCAGGCCTACCCACCCCAGACCCACTAACACTGACTAAACTAACAGCCTATACTAATCTAACACTAAGCCGTCTAAGCCCACTAACTATAAGAACAAGGAAAGAGGAGGGAGGGGAGGGAATCATGTCCATCAAAAAAGTGTCTAGAAGTTGGCCCTCCGGAGGGTCCTCTTAATGGACTTAACCCGCCGGTTAATGTGCTGCACGTCCCGGCTCAGGTGGCTCAACTTGCGCAGCACTTTGTCCATCTTATGTTCCATTCGGTTGAAGGCTGCAGGGTCAACAGATGGAGCAGTGGCAGTCTGTGTACCAGTGGAGGAGGTCTGTGTGGGTGTGGTGCCAGGCCTGCACCGGTGGCAATGCTGGGGCCTGGAAGTCCAGCAGATGTTGGACAAACAGTGGCAGCTGTGGGTGGGGCCACCTGGCTCATATTGGTGGTTGTGCTGGTGGTGGCTGTGGTGGGCAAAGTAGGCCCACCCTGTGGGAAGGCTCTTGATGCCCCGGAGGCCCGTTCATGGCGATATCGCTGGGCCATCCTCCAGAACCCCGACTCCACCAGCAGTATGTGCTGATATTGCATGGCCCGGCGGTGAAATTCACGGACCTGGTCTGGAGTCATGTTAGCAGCTGTGAAGATATTCTACATTAGTAACTGCATTGTGTGAAATGGCACAGCAAGTTTATCAGACATTACATCTACTGTACTTGTAACAGCTCATATCACAATACAGAGCATTTAATGTCCCTGAGGAAGTATATGGCAGGCCATACTACAAAGGTCACATCACACAAAGCACATCCATAACGTACAAGATGGGTAATAACTGGCTTTGACTTGCAATCTGAGTTCTGCCAGTTATCATCTAAGAATCATGCTACATATCCTCTGCCAAGACCTGGGCTACAAATGTCAGTGTACGGAAAGCAAAACTAAAAAACTAAAGCCACATGGTCTGCAAGTTGTAACTGGACTTGCCAGTATAGTACCAAGTGCCAAACCTGAGTGTGTATACTAGTATGCAACCAAACCGTCACTTATTCACATGTATGTGTAACATACTGGTAGCATCAGTACTAGGTACCCCATTCACAAACCCATGCCCGTGTTTGAGGGGGGTGGATACACAACTATAATTTGCCAACAACATGTACGCCGAGGAGTGTATAGAAAACTCCACACATGTTTGTCTCTACAGACACACCACAGGTAAGGTCTATCTACAATTAGGAGTCAACAAACCCTAGAGCACTCATAGGGTCAGACATGTCAGAAAATGCAGAACTTGGTACACAACATAAACTTCCAGTGAGGCCTGACTTACATCAGACACAGAGTTGCTATAACACCCATGATCATGAATTGCATGCACACCTAGGTCATTGCACTCAGGTTCCACAGACTTGTTGCACTACATGTGGAAGTACATGCTCCTAGGAGGTTCTACCTACTGTTTCAAAATAACATAGGTAAAGAGGGAAGCAGATGTCTATTGGAAAGCTATTTGCTGTACCAATCTTAGAGAATGTGGGTCTGACAGGCTGACTAAATTGGGGCTTACTTCCATTGCGACTCTTGGTGATACAAGTGTCATACACATGACTAACCCCTGTACTCACAGTGGGGCCTACAGGGATGTCCTACAATCCCTACATGATACCATTGGATACGCATTGGCAAACTCAAAACATGTGAGAACTGCATTCCCACTCATGGAACAAGAGAAAAGCTTGCCCAACGCATCACACTTTGCTATGCGTCCAACTCACACGAGTCCATAACCAGCAAACACAACACATAACAGACATATCAACACTTACTGGAGTGGTCGGGGTCCTCAAATGTCGTCACCTCTCCCACAGTGTAGGTTGCTGGTCCACCTGTAAGGTATGGAAGGAAGAAATGTGCTCATAATCTGTGCACATTGCAACAATTTCATAAACATTTACAATGTGTAGACTGAATAAGGAAATGGCAGCCATTCAGACATGATGGTACTGCATCTGATATATCACAGCCAACTTGTACATAGCGTGGGTCTCCTGTGACAGTTACACACATATCTGCACACATACATTGGTCCTAACTATCATGTGGTTGCAAACATGCCCCGTAATTAGTGAGCAGTAAAAAATATGGAGTGTAATCGTCTCATCAGGTGCATCCAAGAGAGACATCCAAAGCCTGGTTACTTGAGGACTGCATTACCAGTCAAACATGCTTTGCGGCCAGGACACATTTATTGCACCTAGGTCCAATGTACAGAGGGAGGGGCAGGGACTTTTGTAAGCCATCCTGTTGTTACAGTTTATTCAATTGATGTGGCCCAGCTACGGTGATTTGCACCAACCATGGAGATGTGAGGCCATGTGCATACACTTGGACTGCAATCCATATTTGGATTGTGGCTCAACTAATTCCAATAAACATCTTAAGATGTTACCTGAGGGCACCTTACACCTTTTCACGATGTTTTCAAATCAAGAACTGACATGTATCCAAAAAGATCAAGGAACACAATAATCCCACACATTCATAGTACTTCCGTGAACGCTTTCCTTCCACACTCACCAGACTCACATGAGACATATGTCTGAGCCACTTTGCTATTATCAATTGACGTGAAGGCAGCACTCATTTTCTGCATTGTGTAGTGATTCTAAAGTCAGTCTAGCAATTGCGTCAACAAAGTTGGCCTAAATGTTGGTACATCTGTACTTCTCTGTCAATAGTACCCTGTATAGACATGATTGGCTCATATTTTGTTAGCTGTTCTGACAAAAAGGCTGCACCAATTTCCTTCTTGGAAAAGTAACCTGTAAGTTTCCTGAGCACGTGCTACCTGACAGCTAGCAATTGTGATCCTTGCCATAGTGCATCAATGATCCCCTTTTATATCCCCAGCATTACACACAGTCAGCAAGTTAGCTGGCAGACATCGTACTAATCCACTGATGTCACTACAGAGCATTTAATCGTGCACATTAACATAATTCGTACTCACCAACAGTGCCACCAATCATGATTCCCAGTTGGTCCAAGAGATCCTGCTCCCTGGTGATGAGGTCAGCCCACTGGTGCTTCAGCTGGTGGTCACTCCTCTGGCTGGCATACACACGCTGCAGGTGATGCAGCACCTTTCCCCACCGGATTCTGCGTGCCTCTGTCGGATACCCCTGTATCACCCTGCCTGGATCATGAGTGGCAGGAAATGCGTCACAAGCCAGATGAACCCCCTCAACTCTTCTTCCCCCATCCTGCCAAGACGTGGCCTACCAGACATACTTATAAGTGAAATGGAATAGGGGGAAAAGAAATAGAAAGGGGAAAAGGGGGAAAGTAGGGGTACAAAGACAGAAAAAAAGTAAACCTAAACACTAAAAGAACCCAACTATCCCCATACTAACACTACCCACAACAGACTCCCACAAACAAGAAAAACACAAGATAAATGGACAAATGTAGACAAAACACAGTAGTACAGTATACACCAACAATATTTATTTCACAAATTGACAATATAGATAGCACACAGGACAAAAACAGCACAAAATCTCAGGACAACACTCTCTACACAGCCACACAGTCTAGAAGGATCATAGACTGCAAATTGAAAGTGAAAGTACACCCACTGTACATGATCTGTAAACAGGATATCCTATTACATCACTTCCTGTATGAAAAGTCCTGCCTTTTTCGCGTAATGCGTAATTTTTTGTTTACCAAAACTGTATATGCGTCATTTTTTTTGACGCACAGAAATGAATATTATCCCGCATCCACATAATGGTACATGTACTGTACAAATATCTGGATGTGGGCTAAATTTCACTCCTGTGCGTCAAAAAAAATGACGCAAATACAGTTTTGGTAAACAAAAAATGACGCGCAGCACTAGGGATGTCAAAATTACAGTGCATTAACTGGTTTGGGGCATTTTTACTTGCTTTTTTAGATATGTTACATTTGGGACACATCAGAGATTGGCTAGTTGAAGACAGTATGGTGTTGATGGTGTATGTTCACATGTGTGACATCATACTGCAGTGGAACATGATCCACTACTCCCTTCACAGTATTTTTACAGTTGGCTGACGCAATAGATGGTCATAAATGTGGCCTACATATATGTGTTGCACAAATTGTGCATGTTTGGCATAAGGAGAGGATAGCAATGTGACGCACATATGTACAATACCTAAATGCCTTTGGCTCAAATTGTGTGCTTTGGCAACTAATGTGTTGGTTGACCAAGTGTGTGTGTATCACATGAAGCATAATTGTTCATATGGTTGTATGAATGTGACGTCCATGTGTCCAATCCTTAGAAGCAAGTCATATTGGAAATGAGCGAGGGCATGTGTTAGTCATACATGCAACAACACCCATAAAGTATACTTCCAAGTTTTAGGGTCACGTAGACACCACATGTGACATAGCATGCACCAGATGGATGGCAGACGCTTGTTCATGTCAATGGTCCACATTTTCTACATCCTATGTCCTAGAGTATTGGTAAGAGCTTCCTAGGCACTACTTGGAGAATCCCACAGTGAGTTATACACATGCATTGAGGGAGTGGGTACCATGTTGTTTGCACAGACAGACAAGGGTGAATCTCAAATGTATGATGACACTACAGTTGAGGCGATAGAAGTGAGCCCCAACTATCAAGTGGCTGTGGTGGACCAGCATACAAGACAGCACGTGTCCACTTATTTCCAGTGATCAATTGCACATAGGTGTCTTGTTCATGTGTGTGGTCCAATGATGATCCTGTATATTTGTTGGGGTGTAATTTGTCACTGTTCGGTCCACGACTCATCATGAGTCAGTGGCAGCTATTCCTGTATCTACTGAGTATCCTTGGTTGATCAATGTGAGTAAAGTGGATGTGGACATGTGAACCAATATGTGGATGGTCCCACTCTGTCACTACAGATGTGTAATGAGACAGTCAACAGGGAAACCTTGGTGTGCTGAGTGAGATAATGTCTCAGGTGTCATGTTCCGGCAGGTGTCCTTACAACATTTGTACAGAGGTTGGCCTCTGCACTTCCCACTGCATCTGGGAACATCATAGCCTCTGTGCTGATTATTCTCGCAGCTATTCACCACACACGGCCCATCACTATGTTGTGCGCACTGTGATTCTGTGTGTGAACTGTCATGGTCCTGACATTTGTGTATTATTCATGGACATTATCAGAGGTTGCTGGTTGTGCTGAAAGCCCCGTACCCAATCCCTGCCTACAGCCCTGGGACACTGTCACACTTTGTCATTCATGCATAAATGCAACCCAGACAAGGGATGGGCCATGAATTTTGCTTTTCCAAGAGGATGTAACTCAAATGGTACAGTTAAAAGGCAGATGATGCTATACAATGTATTTGTGTATGCATTGAAGAAGCCCATGCCCAATACCCCCTGATGAATGAGAGGTTTTCTAACGCAAGTGTGGTACATATGTAGACACAGGGATACTTTAGTGTGACGCACAGACAGTTGCCAGTCAGGCTGACAGAATGCAAGGTGATTCAGGATCCAGCTACTTGACAAGTTACTTAATCAGTGGTCTGACTGAGACTGTTTGGAGGACAAACTAGACAGTTGACATGTAAAATTGTGTATGTCCTGTGTTTTTGAAGGTGACAAATGAACCCAGTGGCTGTGTTACATGGCTTAATTAGTATCAATGCTTGATGTTGTATTTGACATAATGGCAACTCCTATGCTGTTCCAGGCATCATCAGGGGCAGTGCTTTTTGAAATGGGTGGTGTGCATGGAGGTGATCACAGGTGTGGGCTGCATCTGTTTCTCACCAGTCCTGTAGGTGAGACTTGCATTCTAAGGGCCAACAGACATTTTCACAGGGGAAGCAATCTACATGTGCTAACAGGGCTTTGAAACTAGAAGACAGTGTATAAATTGACCTGACGTGCTTGCAGTCAGATGTTCTATGACAATGGCATACCATAGGAAAGGGTGTAGCACACTGGTTTGCTAATGTTGGTCTGTGTGTGTAGAGGAGGTAATATCAGGGTACACATCTTAGTATTTCAGGGACCTCTTCCAACAGGTGGGTTGTGACCAGGTGCATGGGTGTGTCAGGAGTTAGGAAATGGGCTGACATGTACATGGAATGTCATGTATGCAATGCTGCTCATATGTGTGGCACTTGTGCGGTCTCTTTTCTGCTTCTATGGGACTCTGGTCACAGATGGTCCTTGCAAATATTGGATGCAGTTGGACTTACTGCTATCAGGACCTTGATTTCAACATGCATGTGTGAAATAGTTGTGGTCCTCTGCTATTGGCCTTCAAAGGAGAAATGTACATGATATATGTCATTAAGAGTGTGTGTGTATGTGACCATTGTACAGTATGTTAGGTATCACATTAGCTCTGGGATGTTCCGTGTCCTACTCAGTATCTCAGCAATGCTCCATGAGGCAACACGCTTATTCTGATAAGTAGAGATGAAGGTGTGCAAAAAGGAATAGCCAGACCATGATATGATGATTAGAATAGGTGTTTATTTAAATTCGTTAACTAAAGTGGTCAAGGTGATCATATTCAAAAGAAATTATTTACAATCTGTTGCCGCCTGCGTATACCAGCGGCTGTGGTCTGTAGTTCCCCCTCCTGTTGCAGGCCAGCATCCTCCTCTTCCTCCTCTTCAGGCATGTGTGGCTCAGGTTCCAGGAGGAGAATGTTTCTTTTGAAACAAATGTTGTGCAATAATACAAATGTGAGGATGATCCTACAAACCTTCTCCGGGGAATATAGGAGGCTACCACCAGTGATATCGAGGCAGCAGAACCTTGACTTGAGGATACCAAAGGTCCGCTCGACAATGCTGCTTGTCCTTCTATGGGCGTTGTTGTAGGCATGCTCTGCAGCAGTACTTGGGTTGCCAAATGGTGTCATGATCCATGGCTGAATGCCATACCCCTGATCAGCTGCAAGAGAAAATGATTGGGATCATGTTGATGTAGCTGGCACTATTGAAATGACCTTTCATGGCAGTCGTTGTCTTGTATTGTCTCTGACTCTTTTGTATAATAATGTGGCATCCTATGCTTGTAGGATGTACCATCTGCATTGCGTTGTTTCCTTGGCTGAACGAGTGTTTGTCTGCTAACCGTTTGTCAGCAGTATGTTTTGGGATTTGCTGTACAGTGTGCCCTCCCTAGCATTGTGACTTGTGATACAGGTGTCTGTGTGTCTTCACTGGGGTGAGATGATAGTTCCATGCACAGTTAAAATTGACAGTGTTGTTAACACGTTCATATCAATGTACCCTGGACATCCCATACCTTTAGACTTAGGCAATGGATTAATGTAAAGGTCATTGGGACACTTACATTTTGCAAGGTGACATTTGGGCAACCCACTCCACACGTTGTGATCTTTGACGTCTTAACATTAGACTGTACAGTAATTTCCGTTGTGTGACAGGTTCAATGGTGACCTAAGAAACATGTCTAGCGATGTCACGACCTCAGTGTGTTCCTGTTCACATGTTGCTGTTGTGGTGTATGTGTTGTGTGTCCTAGAGGGTTGCTGTGCAGCGTGTATATAAGTAGGTTTTTGTACTTACCAACAAGTAGTCCATTGCCATACCGTCCATCCTGGAAGTGTTCATTGATGGTGCAGTGACGGAAGATGTATGAGTTATGTACACTCCCAGGATATTTAGGCACGATGTTGGTGATCAATCCCTGGTGATCGACTATGGCCTGCACGTTGATGGAATGTGTGTGCTTCCTGTTGCGGTAGAGGTGTTCAGTTGCAGCAGGTGGCACAAGGCGTACATGTGTGCAGTCGATTGCACCAAGGACGTGTGGGAAGCCACTGATGAGGTAGAACCCCTGATTTGTTTCCTGCTGCTTCTGCAGTGTGTTAGGGAAGCAGATGTGGCGGGGTGTCAGTCGAATGATGGCATCCAGTACTTTGGGCAAAAAGGCAGAGAATGATGGTTGTGATATTCCGCCAACCAGGGCACCAGTTGTTTGGAAAGTGCCACTTGCCAGCATATGAAGTACGGCAAGCAGCTTTGTTTCTGTTGGGATGGTGCGGGTGTCACCAAAGTGGGGGCCAACTGCTGTTCAATGTTGCAAAGCAGCTGCTGAATGGCCTGCCAGTTCAACCGGTACCTCTGGATGATGTTGTGTTCCCTGAGGCACTAAAGGGTGGGTTCTTGGGCGGAATATCCTCTCCTGCCTTCTGCGCTGCCTTTGGGGTCCCTGCTGGTGTTGTGGTAGCTGCTGTTGTTGCTGCTGGGCTCTGCGTCTGCGCGCACGCTGGATTAGTATCACCTCCATGGCTCCCTGTTGCTGCTCTGATGCTCTGCTGTTTGTTCTGTGTGTTCTGATTAAATAAAGGTGTGTTTGCCCCATTTTAACGCCTGCCCTGACCCAGGCGTTAATTTTTGATGAAAATCGGGCTGTGCGTCATTTTTTGACGCACAATCAGGGCAGACGGAGTATAAATATGCCCCAAAATGTTTGGTTAATGGCCGCCAAAACTGATGACAGTCATTCACCAAAACTTAGGCACACAAAAACAAGTGCTGGAATTGCTGCCTTACTGAAGGTACAGATATAATTGCTGGGCTGCAGTTATCTTTAAGTATGATGGTTCTGTACCGTCATGGTGTCAGACGTAATGCCCTCCGCCACTCTGATGGAGAGAAACATACCGCCATTCTTTAAATCAGGCCCTAAATTTTGTGAACGTTTGTGCTGCTTTGTAAATGATTATTTTCTGTGGTGTTGTTGACATGATTTTAACTTGTATGTGGATATACGTACAAACTGTGCTAATATTGTGGCAAAAATGTGGCTGTGGAGACAGATATGTAAGGAAAACCATTGATGATGCAGGTGTTTTGAACCATACAATAACTTTGAAGTATGTATTGCATGGCCATCTTAACATTAACGTTGAGGGTAGGGATCCATCACAAAACGAATTTTAAAAGAACACATTACCTGTATTGCCTCCTACTCATTAGGCAACAGCGCCTGTTTAGGTGGAGACTTTGCCTAGCGTGATTAAACAACTTCCTGCTAATGACAAACAATACTTGTTTGCAAAGGTTTGTGTGTGAAGCTGATTTAGGGTAATCTTTATCATGTTCTCAAAGACAGCAAAAAAGATAGTCTTCCAGCATTTATAATAGAATCTACTCTATGATGTATATTATACATTAGACAGATGATTTATAATTGGCTGTATAGACTTCCTAGTGCACTGGAAGTGTGTGCTGAGCATTGGTATCCTACGGTGCAGTTATTTTGGGAAGTACATCAGCAAAAAACTGTGGAAAGTAGTTTTGGAGCAGACACTTAAACTGCACTTACCATAATAAGGGATTTATGGAAACATTAAATTAAAAAGATAATTGCAGTGGTTACATGTTTCAGACCTAGTAGTGGTTAAATCAGTTTATAGGCATGGCATGCTGTAGGCTTAACCAAAACTGGTTGAATGAGAGTAGAGAGAGCCCTAACAAGTTCAGGACAGTGTAGAATTCTTGGATGAAACAGCCAATATTTTGAGGGTCTACCATAGGAGTATGAGTGGGCCATAATGTTTGCTCCACCAGCAAAGTTGGTGACATTTTGGCCACTCCAGGTTACACTTGTAACACAGAGTTCCCTCCAAATGCCACCAACCATCACACAGCAGTTTGTTCTGTCATGCACATTGCCAACTGTAAGCTGGCAAGTAACTCCACGGATTTTAACAGAGTGAAATTCTGGGAGTTGCATCCACCTCTAAATAAGAGGCCCTTTGGGGCTAAGTGGAGCAGACTGTTCAATTACTTATGACAACATTATAACTGGAGGTACCATTGTTCAAAGTGAACATTTTTATTGCTAAGTGAGCAGTCACTTTTTTGAACAAAGTTTACAGTATGCCTAAATATACATTATTTACAAACAAGGTAGGTTCTTCTTAGATTACAGTTTAAAATTTAGTGTTACCTTTTACATGTTACATTTATGAACATTGTCATCATTTTTCATTCCATATGAACTTCAGTTTATTTTACATTTCCAAGTAAATATTGGCTACTTTATTAGCAATTCAGTTTCCTTTGCACAGACAATATCACCTTTTTTACTTTAGAAGCACTGAATATATGTATTTACAGTAATCCAAAAAAATAAAAGACACAGTTCTAGGGCACATTTTCTTCAATCTAAGCATTCATTTATAATGCAATTGAACAACAAATCTTTGTTAATCCGTTAGCAGTTTTGGCTTCTCTTAATAGCATTATTGTTCATTGGCAACATAAACTCAGCAAGTAAATGTAACCATAATGCAGTTTTCCAATAATCATGAGGTACATATCCAGACTATTATTCATATCATCATTGTATAGGTGATGTAGGAAATGATCATGTCTTGCGGAGCCTGACCCCAGATGTGTGCCCCATGTGATTTTGCTGGCTACAACACTATGCACTTTACTCCTGCAAACCATTAGTAAAGTGCTTGTGTACCCTCTTTTTACATGGTTGAATCAGTATGCTTGAAAATGGCATATTTAACTTATCTATAAGTCCTTAGTATGTGGTATGAAGTGTACCCAGAGCCTGGGATGTAAAGATCATTAGTGAACTTCAGCACCTATTATGCAGTCCACTACAATGGTAATGAAAACATGGCCTCTGTCCTGACTAAATCAATGTAAAAAGTGCAATTACCCTGTCAAAATAAACCCTTAGATAGGTATAAAACCTTCCATTAAAATATTAGTAAGTCATCCTTAACTAGGCCTTGTAGCCCACAAAGAAGAGTGCATTGAAAATAAAAGCAGGAGATGTAACAATTGAATGTTAAGTTGTCCTTACAGTGGCTAGCACCCAAAAGCTACTTTCACTGTAGGAAGGCTGGCAGACCTATAGCAAAACACTGAAAAGCAATACCAAATGTAAGTTCTGCTGTCTGAGGGTAGCTAAAACATGAATTAACAGCCCTTTTTCATATTATCAAAAACCTAATGTAATGGTGAAGTAGGATTTTGGATACACATTGATGAAAATCACCTTTTCAGAAATTCACCTTCTCTGTGCCTGAAGCACTTTACTGCTAATTTACATGAGCATTTCAATTGTCACCCTGCTGGTGAATGGCCCTTAATGAGGTGTGAAAACTATTTTCAGAGCAGAAACAAAGACTTGGGTGTGGGGAGGTGTTTTTGTTCCTCTGGCCAGATGATTATTTGGCCTGTGCCTAGGACCTTAATAGATTAAAATGCGCATCTCCTGTCTCAGTCATATTTCAGATGACCCCTGGCCTGTCCTTTTCTTTTGTTCCTCCAGTCAGGCAGGTGCCAGTCTCATTGGAAAGGGAGCTGCCCTAGAAACTGATTTGAAGTAACCACAGAGGAGGGACTTCTCATTAACCTGGCTAACCCTCTGAGTGGACACACAGACTCTGCACTGAGGTAGAAGGGTTTTACCATTTTGTATTTTGGTGGCGCACTGTGGGATTGTTTGCAGTACGGCAGGATATTCTGAAAAGGTGGTTAGGGTTACCCATGGGGACTTTCATCTTATTGGGGCCAGGTGTCACCCCCACTCACAAGTTGGTGGCAAGTACAAATGGGCATCCCCTGGACCCTTCTTCAGAATACTACTGGACCCAAGGAATATCAAAGGATGTTTAGAACTGCTGTCTGTGACCTGAGATAGTTGCAGCGACAAACTATACAACCAAGCTGCATGTGCAGTTACGCAAACATCTTGATACATATCTGCAAAACCAATCCTATATAGGCCAAAAAAAAAACATAGGCACCCAATTCCGGGCCAAGCACGGCCTTTGGCCATGTGTGGTCGGGTTTGGCTGCAGGGCCTGGCTTGAGTTGATGTTATCTGGATTAACACAATCAATCAATCAGTCAATCAAAGATTTCTAAAGCATGGCTTCTCACTCCTGGGGGGTATCAAGGTGCTATGGGTTGCTGCTGTGGACTGGTGGCTACTCATCAAAGAACCAAGTCTTGAGCTTCCTCCAGAAGTCGGGAAGTGTGGGGTACAGGCAGAGGGGGGGGTTTGTTCCAAGTCCTCGCAGTGATGTGAGAGAAGGATTGTCCACAGCTGTAACTGCAGTGTACTCTCAGGACTTGAGCATGGGCATGCATTGTGTAGCCGAGCTCCCTGGTGGTCTGGTGGAAGTAGAGTCTGTGGTTGATGAGTTGGGTCTGATGTTGTGGAGGGCTTTGTATGCGGTTATGTGAAACCTTGAATCAGCACTGCTTGTGCACGGTGTGGGGGGTTGATGCAGGTTCATTTTAGGAGGGCCAGGACAAGTCTTCTGCTGTGTTCTGGATAGTTTGGAGGCGGTGTACAAGCTAATTGGGGAATCCGACATAAAGGGCATTCCTCTAATCAAGTCTGGTGCCGATGATGGCCTGGGTCACCATCTTTCTTGTTTAGATGGGGATCCATGTGAAACTATTCCACAGAATGCGGAGGTTATGGAAACAGGAAGAGGCCACTGAATTTATCTGTCATTTGGAGGTGAGTTTGCTGTTAATAATGATGCTGAGGATGTGGGTGTTGTCGGTCTTCGGTCGGGGTCAGGGGTTGTCCAAGCATGGAGGGCCACCATGAATCATCTCAGGGGAAAGTGCTGTTTCCAAAGATGATCACCTCGGTCTTGTCACTGTTCAGTTTCAGGCAGTTAGATCTCATCCATTCGGTGACTTGGGTCATGGTGTTGCTGAAGTGGTTCTAGGGGAGGCATGGTCTTTGGAGAGGGAGAGTATGAGTTGTGTGTCTTCAGCAGAAGAGATGATGTTGAGTCCATGAGAGCGAACAATCTCGGCTGGTGATATCCTGTAGGTGTTGAAAAGGGTGGGGTGTACTAAGGACCCCTGGTGGATGCCGTATATGATGCTCCTTGGTTCTAAGGTGAAAGGAGGGAGGTGAACTCTTTGGGTGCATCTTGTGAGAAAGACATGGATCCAGTTGAGGGCATTGCTTCGGATCCCCATATGGTGGAGTCTGGCTGTGAGGGTGTTGTGGGAGATGGTGTTGAATGCAATAGAGAGGTCAAGCAGGATCAGGGCCACCTTTTCTCTGTGGTCGAGGATAGATCTGTTGTCGTCCATTGCGGTGATCAAGGCGGTCTTGGTGCTGTAGTTGGTGCACAAACCGCATTGGGAGGAATCCAGTAGATTGTGTCTTTCCAGGTGATTCAAGAGCTGTTGGTTGATGGCTCTTTTCAAAACCTTAGCCGGGAAGGGGAGTAGAGATATGGGGTGGTAATTTTTGGGTTCGCTGGAGTCTCCGGATGGTTTCTTTAGGAGCAGTTTGACCTCTGCTCGCTTCAAAGCTTTGGGGATGGTGATGATCCTGATTGAGGTGTTGATGATGGGGGCGAGGATGTTGCTGAGCTCCTTCCCTCCATGCTTGAAAATGTAGTGAAGGCATGGGTCATTGGGTGAGCCAGAGTGGGTTGAACTCATGAGTGCTGCTATCTGTGGGATGGATAGAGGCTCCAGACGGTGATCAGGTGGCTGGAGGAGTCACCTGGATGGGTCAGAAGGTGGTTAATGCTGGCGAGTTGGGAGTCAAAGTTGCTATGTATGTCTGCATTTTTGTCATGGCATGTCACAGATTCAGAGAATTTTGGATTGTGTTTTTGGAGGTTGCTGGGCAGGAAAACTCTTTAACGATCTTGAAAGGTTCCATTGGGCGGTTGTTGCTTTCCTCGATGTGGTTGTGTAAGATGACTTGTTGCTTTACTGAGGTGAAGATGATAATTGTTCAGTGCATGTTTGAAGGTGGTGCGTTCTAAGTGGACTCTACTGTTGCAGCATTATCTTTCTAGCCATTTGCATTCTCTTGTGAGTGTGCAGAGTTCAGCTGTGGAACTCTGGAGGTGGAGTTCATTATGGGGCGATTTTGTCAGCGTTGTGGAGGATCCATTCAGATAGATTGTGGGTTTATTGCTCAAAGTTGCCTGATAGGATAGGTTTTCTGGCGTTGAGGGTAGTGGTCTATTGGATATCTGTTATTTTGCCCCAACTGGGAGGGGGGTGGTAGACAGCTCCATTCTGCTGGTTATGGAGAAGTGCACCAGGTGGTGGTCGGTCCATGTGAGCTCTGTTGTGTGGAAGAACCTAATTCTGTTGCTGGATGCAATGATGTGGTCCAGAATGTGGGGCTGGTGACAAGTTGTTTGAGTCTGATGTTTTATAGGTTGTCCAGAAGGTTGGTGGAGTTGTGGTAATTGGGGTCGTCTGGTGTGTCAAGTCGCTGGTCAGGGGTGAGCAATGAAATTGGCGATGTCCTTGCAGAAGGCAGGGCGGGGATACCCTATGGTTGTCCTGGTGTTGATTTGGATCAGGAAGTTGAGGTGAGACAGAGGTGGTACACGGGAGGCTGTCCTTATGCATGATGGCTATGCCTCCCCCATGCTTGTTTTGGTGGTCTTTGTGGGTCAGCTTGTAGACTTGCAGGGTGGCACAGGATATGTGGGGGGCTGACATGAATGTGAGCCAGGTCTTGGTGATGAGCATCAGGTCCAGGCTGAGAGTGGTTACGATGTCCCATATTTCTGTGTCATGTTTGCAGAGGAATGTTGAGCAGTCATTGTAGTTGCTTTGGAGGTGGCGGTGTGGGGTGTGAGGTCGAAGTAATTCTTGGTGTTGAAGTTGAAGTGGCATTGGCAGCAGGTGTAGGGTCCCTCTGTGGTCCAGGTGGAGGTGATACCATAAGTGTTGTCCTGGTTCCTGGGCTGACAGACCTGGAGCCTGGTTGCAGAGTACCCATGGATAGAGGGAGAAGCAGGGTTCCTGCTGCTGGGCGTGGTCCAGGCACGGACGGACACAAATGGGCTTGCCTGTGGCACACCGGCAGTCCACCCACTGCAAGGTTGTGCTGCAAATGCCATGAAGTAGGTGCTGGGGTTGGAGGGGTGGAGTGGGAGAAGGGGGGGTGTCAGAAAAAGCAGGAAAAAACAGTGGGAGGGAAGCACGGTGGGGGACAGGGTACATAGGGGCACAACTAGGAAAATATGAGCATAGGAAAAGGCCAACCAGCACCCTGCATCTGCTCATCAGAGTGGGCAGAGGCACCAGGCAGTGGGGGGAGCTGGCACAGGACCGGCTCAAGGCAGCACAGTTACATGATTTTTGTTACTCTGTTTTTCACTACTCTGCACACCATAGTCTATATTTCTGCAAACTTTCACATGCATCTGTATGCCACACCACTGTTTCGACTCCACTATACGCTATTCCGCCCTATGCCACTCCACTCTATGCCTTTTCACTGTACAATACTCCACTCTATGACACTGGGCTCTATGCTATTACACTGTACACAAAGTCACTGTATGCTCTGCTCCAGTCTATGCCACTCCACTGGTTACCAGCCCACTGGACACTACTCCACTATATGCTATTCCACTCTACACCATTCTACTGTATGCCACTCCCCTCTACTCTCTTCCACTGTATGCCACTGCACTCTACAACACTCCACTGTATACTATTCAACTGTATGCCACTCTACTGTACACTACTCCACTCTTGGCACTCTAGTGTATGGCATACCAGTCTATGTCACTTAATTCTACACTAATAAATTGGACTTCACTCCTATGTACGCCACTTCCATGTATGCTATTACACTCTACTCCATGCCACTGTACACCACTCCACTGTACGCTAGTCCACTCTATGCCACCCCACTGTACAACACTCTGATTTAAGCCACGAAATTCTACACTATTACACTGTACACAACACAACTCTATGGCAGATCACTCCATGCTATTACACTGTATGCAATGCCACTCCACAGTATGCCACTCCGCTATACGCGGCTCTAGTATATGCTATTTAACTCTACCCAATTCCACTGTATGCCACTCTACTGTATGATATCACACTGTGTGCCACTCTGATGTATGCTACTCCACTCTATGCCACTCCAGTGTATGCCCCTCCACTGTACTCACTGCATTCTATGCTATCCCATTGGATGCCACTCCACTGTACACCACTCCAGTCCACACCATTTCACTGTATACCACTCCACTGTGCACTACTCCACTGTACACTATACCAGTCTGTGCCACTCTACTGTACACCACTCCACACTATTCACTGTATGTCACTTTTCTATACACTACACTACTCTACACCACTCCAGTATACACCATCCACTCTACACCACTCCAATCTACGCTACTCAATTGGATGTCACTGTGAGAAAGTAGCCTCTTTCTAGCCTTGTTACCCCCACTTTTGGCCTGTTTGTGAGTGTATGTCAGGGTGTTTTCACTGTCTCACTGGGATCCTGCTAGCCAGGGCCCGGTGCTCATAGTGAAAACCCTATGTTTTCAGTATGTTTGTTATGTGTCACTGGGACCCTGCTATTCAGGACCCCAGTGCTCATAAGTTTGTGGCCTATATGTATGTGTTCCCTGTGTGATGCCTAACTGTCTCACTGAGGCTCTGCTAACCAGAACCTCAGTGGTTAAGCTCTCTCATTTCTTTCAAATTGTCACTAACAGGCTAGTGACCAATTTTACCAATTTACATTGGCTTACTGGAACACCCTTATAATTCCCTAGTATATGGTACTGAGGTACCCAGGGTATTGGGGTTCCAGGAGATCCCTATGGGCTGCAGCATTTCTTTTGCCACCCATAGGGAGCTCTGACAATTCTTACACAGGCCTGCCACTGCAGCCTGAGTGAAATAACGTCCACGTTATTTCACAGCCATTTTACACTGAACTTAAGTAACTTATAAGTCACCTATATGTCTAACCTTTACCTGGTAAAGGTTAGGTGCAAAGTTAATTAGTGTGAGGGCACCCTGGCACTAGCCAAGGTGCCCCCACATTGTTCAGGGCCAATTCCCAGGACTTTGTGAGTCTACCTATATGTAGCTTCACAATGGTAACTCCGAATATGGCCATGTAACATGTCTATGATCATGGAATTGCCCCCTCTATGCCATCCTGGCCTAGTTGGCACAATCCCATGATCCCAGTGGTCTGTAGCACAGACCCTGGTACTGCCAAACTGCCTTTCCTGGGGTTTCACTGCAGCTGCTGCTGCTGCCAACCCCTCAGACAAGTTTCTGCCCTCCTGGGGTCAAGCCAGGCTTGTCCCAGGATGGCAGAACAAAGGACTTCCTCTGAGAGAGGGTGTTACACCCCCTCCCTTTGGAAAATGGTGTGAAGGCAGGGGAGGAGTAGCCTCCCCCAGCCTCTGGAAATGCTTTCATGGGCACTTTTGGTGCCCATTTCTGCATAAGCCAGTCTACACCGGTTCAGGGACCCCTTAGCCCTGCTCTGACGCGAAACTGGACAAAGGAAAGGGGAGTGACCACTCCCCTGACCTGCACCTCCCCTGGGAGGTGTCCAGAGCTCCTCCAGTGTGCTCCAGACCTCTGCCATCTTGGAAACAGAGGTGCTGCTGGCACACTGGACTGCTCTGAGTGGCCAGTGCCACCAGGTGACGTCAGAGACTCCTTCTGATAGGCTCCTTCAGGTGTTGCTAGCCTATCCTCTCTCCTAAGTAGCCAAACCCTCTTTTCTGGCTATTTAGGGTCTCTGTCTCTGGGGAAACTTTAGATAACGAATGCAAGAGCTCATCCGAGTTCCTCTGCATCTCTCTCTTCACCTTCTGCCAAGGAATCGACTGCTGACCGCGCTGGAAGCCTGCAAAACTGCAACATAGTAGCTAAGACGACTACTGCAACTCTGTAACGCTGATCCTGCCGCCTTCTCGACTGTTTTCCTGGTGGTGTATGCTGTGGGGGTAGTCTGCCTCCTCTCTGCACTAGAAGCTCCGAAGAAATCTCCAGTGGGTCGACGGAATCTTCCCCCTGCAACCGCAGGCACCAAAAAGCTGCATTACCGGTCCCTTGGGTCTCCTCTCAGCACGACGAGCAAGGTCCCTCGAATCCAGCAACTCTGTCCAAGTGACCCCCACAGTCCAGTGACTCTTCAGTCCAAGTTTGGTGGAGGTAAGTCCTTGCCTCACCTCGCTAGACTGCATTGCTGGGAACCGCAACTTTTGCAGCTACTCCGGCCTCCGTGCACTTCTGGCAGAAATCCTTTGTGCACAGTCCAGCCTGGGTCCACGTCACTCTAACCTGCATTGCACGACCTCCTATGTTGTTCTCCGACGACGTGGGACTTCTTTGTGCGACTTCGGGTGAGCACTGTTTCACGCATCCTCGTAGTGCCTGTTTCTGGCACTTCTCCGGGTGCTACCTGCTGCTGAGAGGGCTCCTTGTCTTGCTCGACGTCCCCTCTCTCTCCTGACGCAATTTGCGACATCCTGGTCCTTCCTGGGCCACAGCAGCGTCCAAAAACGCTAAACGCACGATTTGCAGCTAGCAAGGCTTGTTGGCGTTCTTTCGGCGGGAAAACACTTTCACGGCAAGAGGGATCCGTCCACCAAAGGGGAAGTCTCTAGCCCTTTTCGTTCCTGCAGAAACCTCAGCTTCTTCTGTCCAGTAGAAGCTTCTTTGCACCCACAGCTGGCATTTCCTGGGCATCTGCCCATCTCCGACTTACTTGTGACTTTTGGACTTGGTCCCCTTGTTCCACAGGTACCCTAGATTGGAAATCCATTGTTGTTGCATTGTTGGTTAGTGTCTTTCCTGCATTATTCCTCTAACATGA
The DNA here is from genome assembly GCF_031143425.1 of Pleurodeles waltl. Taxonomy (NCBI): domain Eukaryota; kingdom Metazoa; phylum Chordata; class Amphibia; order Caudata; family Salamandridae; genus Pleurodeles; species Pleurodeles waltl. The sequence goes on along the minus strand of NC_090445.1, from coordinate 1,472,157,870 downwards.
CTTCTTTGTCCTTCGGGGAACTTTAGTGCACTTTGCACTCACTTTTCAGGGTCTTGGGGTGGGCTATTTTTCTAACCCTCACTATTTTCTAATAGTCCCAGCGACCCTCTACAAGGTAACATAGGTTTGGGGTCCATTCGTGGTTCGCATTCCACTTTTGGAGTATATGGTTTGTGTTGCCCCCATCCCTATGTGTCCCCATTGCATCCTATTGTAACTATACATTGTTTGCACTGTTTTCTAAGACTATACTGCATATTTTTGGTATTGTGTACATATATCTTGTGTATATTTCCTATCCTCTCACTGAGGGTACACTCTAAGATACTTTGGCATATTGTCATAAAAATAAAGTACCTTTATTTTTAGTATAACTGTGTATTGTGTTTTCTTATGATATTGTGCATATGACACTAAGTGGTACTGTAGTAGCTTCACACGTCTCCTAGTTCAGCCTAAGCTGCTCGGCTAAGCTACCATTATCTATCAGCCTATGCTGCTAGACACCCTATACACTAATAAGGGATAACTGGGCCTGGTGCAAGGTGCAAGTACCCCTTGGTACTCACTACAAGCCAGTCCAGCCTCCTACAGTCACTTCACTCTACACTACTCCACTTTATGCTTCCTCTCTATATGCTGCTTCACTGTATCCCACTCCACTGTACACTACTTCAGTCTACTCTTCTCCATGCCACTCCACTCTACACTGTTCTACTCTATGCCTTTCCACTCTATGCTATTCCACTCCACACCACTCCTTTGTACTCCACTCTACACTATTCCTCTGTGTACCACACCGTTGTACGCTTGCACTATACACAACTTCAATCTTTACTTCTCTACTGTATGTTATTCCCCTCCACCACAGTACACTGTACCCAGATCCAGAGTATGCTACTACACTCCAGCCCAACCCACTTTGCACCACTCTAAACCACTTCACTGTACCCCACTCCACTGTCTGCTTCTACATTATGTTATTACACATTAGCCACTCCACTGTATGCTTCTACACTATACTACACCTAATGCCACTCCACAGTAAGCCTTGCCAGTCTACACTACTCCACTCTACACTTTTCTACTTTACGTCACTCCACTGTATGTTACTCCAAATTACACCTCTCCAGTTCAACACTCAAAATAACTCCTCTCTACAAAACTCTATTCTTCTCTATGCCCGTCTACTACACTACACTCCTTTATGTCCCATACACTCCGCAGTCCAAATTTACACTCTATTGTACAATGCTCTACTCCACTCTATGACAGTTTCCAACAATGCATGACACAGCATTCTACTCTTCTGTATGAGACGCCGCTCCAATTTATACGTTTTCCTGACTCTATGCTATGCCGCTTCAATGTATGCCTCCCCACTCTACACTAATGACTGTACCCTACTCCACTCTATGGCACTCCACTTTACACCACTCCACTCAATACTGTTCCACTCTTCTACACTCCACTGTACAGTATTCCACTGCATGCTATTCCACTGCATGATACCTCAAGTTACAGTAACCCACTCAACGCTGCCTCAGTGTATACCACTGCACTCTATGCCGCTGCATTGTATGACACTCTCCTGCACTCTACATAAGTACCAAACTTCATGGCACTCAACAACATTCTACTCCACTCTATCCCCTTACACACCACTGTCCAACTCTATACTTCACTCTAGACCCATACACCCCAATGTCTATTTCACTAAACAACACTTTTCCATTTGACATAGCATTCAACTCTACTGTGCAAGACCCCACTCCAATTTATAAATGTTTACTACCTATGCTACCCCAGGACACTCCACTCCATGCCACTCTATGGCACACCAATACACTCTATTGTACTTTACACTGCACTATGTTACACCACTCCACTAGATGCTACTCCACTGTATGATACTGTATCTCACTCTAAGCTACTATTCCACAATCCACTCTATACTTCTCCACTGTTTCACACACCACTGTAAATTATGCAACTCCACTCTACAACATTTTACTACACTATGGGGCTCATTCTGACCCCGGCGGTCTCAGACCGCCGGGGCCAGGGTCGGCGGGAGCACCGCCGACAGACCGGCGGTGCCCCGCAGGGCATTCTGACCACGGCGGTTCGGCCGCGGTCAGACAAGGAAAACCGGCGGTCTCCCGCCGGTTTTCCGCTGCCCTTGGAATCCCCCATGGCGGCGCAGCTTGCTGCGCCGCCATGGGGGATTCTGACACCCCCTACCGCCATCCTGTTACTGGCGGTTCGCCCGCCAGGAACAGGATGGCGGTAGGGGGTGCCGCGGGGCCCCTGGGGGCCCCTGCAGTGCCCATGCCAGTGGCATGGGCACTGCAGGGGCCCCCATAAGAGGGCCCCACTGTGTATTTCAGTGTCTACAATGCAGACACTGAAATACGCGACGGGTGCAAACTGCACCCGTCGCACCCCTGCAACTACGCCGGCTCAATTCTGAGCCGGCGTCCTCGTTGCAGAGGCATTTCCTCTGGGCCGGCGGGCGCTCTTTTGGAGAGCGCCCGCCGGCCCAGAGGAAATGTCTGAATGGCCGCCGCGGTCTTTTGACCGCGGTGCGGTCATTTGGCGGCTCCCTCCAGGCGGGCGGCTCCCGCCGCCCGCCGGGCTCACAATGAGCCCCTATGTGCCACTCTCTGACACGTTACTCCTGTCTATACCCCTTCACTCCACTGTACAACACTCTACTCCATTCTTCTCTACAATACTCTAGTCCACTATCGAACACTGTACGCAACTCTTAGTAGGTACTGCAACCTACTTAACTCCACTCTACGCTGACATAGAACTCTACTCTATTCCACTACTACACTGTGCACCACTCCACTCTGCGTCACTCAATGCCATCATACTCTATAACACGGTATGCCAATCCACTGTACCACTTTTTACAACACTGTACTGTACACTACTCCACTCTGCAAAAATCAATCAGACTGAATGCCACTCTACTCTATTGTAGTCTACATCACTTTCCTATATTGTATGACACCCACTACACTTTGCTGTACTCAAGTTTATGACACTTTACTCAACTGTATGCTATGCAACCCTACTGTACTGCACTACAGGCAACTATAATCTAGAACACGCCACTCCACTCTGACACTTTATTATACTCTTCACTACCTCGCTCCAGTGTACTCCACTCTACTATAGTCCACCCTATGTCACTCACTGTCCGACACTGTACTCCACTCTATGCAACTCCACTCTATAACACTGTACTACACGCTATGCCATTCTGTGACACTCTACTCCACTCGATGCCCATCCAGTCTACACCTTTGTACGACACTGTATGACACAACAGTACGACATTCAGCTTCTCTCTAGGATAAGCCACTCTGCTATATGACACCGCACTCCACTCTATGACACTCTCCTCACTGTACCCTATGACACTCCACTTGATAATAGTCTACTTTATGACACTCTACTTCACTCTAGGTACTTTAAAATATGCTACTTGACTCTATGACAGTGTATGACACCCTACTCTATTGTTTAACATACAATTCAACTGTACAACTCACTGCTTCAGTCTATGCTACTTGACTCCACTATATGAGACACCATGCCACTACTCTATATAACTCTTTACTACACTGTACTACATGCTACTACACTCTACTCTAGTCCACTTGATTCCAATCTACAACACTCCAGTCTCTGACAATAAACTTTAAAACTCTCTTCTCAACTTTACTGAACGATACTACACATACCAACTCTCCACTTGTGACACTGGACTCAACTATTTGCAACACATTTTTTATTAAACATTTAAAAAACATTGCAATTCAATGTCAAAAACAAAGGTTAAAGCTTAGTTATTGTTAGGGAAATGTATTTTCCCTATACAAATCAAGTTTAACCTACACAAATTTAAAAATTCTAAAGTTATGCTTATAACGTTCCTTTACAATTTATCCATCACCGTCAAACTATAATAAGTAGTGGACCTCATTACGTACTGTTTTCAGCTCGCTAATCAGGTTACACTACTTATAATTCGCCACTCTACCATGCACTGAGTTGTGACAAATAATGTCATTTAAGAACTTATAAGTGCTGTTATGAATGGTATGATTTCAAAAGCGGTAAGTGGTGTAGTATCCAAGGCTATGAACAGTGCATGCAAAAGACATCAATTATTATTAATGTAGTGTGGCAAGTGAGGTGACAAGACTGCATTCGGAGGTGTGTGGCATCGTGATTTGAAGGTGGTGCGTAAATTATAAATTGAAGTCATAATTATTAGGAGTGGGCAATAAATTCTGATCCACCAGTAGGCTTGGCGGAATTTTGACCACTCTGTATCACACTTAACGTCGAGACTAGCCAAATTCTGCAACCACTGTATGACTTTTGGACACAACTCAATACGAATCTATTCCAACCACAGCACCAAAACTACCCTGATCACTGCCACAAACCACATCAGAAGCCTCCTGGACCTAGAAGACTCAGCTGTCTTGATCCTCCTCAACCTCTCAGCAGTCTTTTACACCGTCTCCCACCACACCCTACTCAACAGATTCCACCAGATCGGCATCTGAGACTACAATGTCCTTCCTCTCCAGCACAGTTCAGTGAGTCCTCCTCCCTCCTTTCACCTCGAAGCCCAAGGACATCATCTGAGGCATAATTTACTCCATGGCCTTGGCAGAGGATGGGCTGACTCCATAAATATAAATCCACTCCTGAGTGGTGATAGATATAGACATGGGTCCTTCTTTTGGAGAGCACATGTGTACAAGACTGGAGCCTTACCCCTCTCCAAACTGTCACCTGTACCTTTTCTTAGTAAGAAGGTAAAATTATACGCATGCATAGATCCAAAGTCAGCTCTGTCGCAAGCATGACAATAGCAATCTGCTCATTAACAATGGACCAGACCTGCTCTCATTGAATGCCTCGATTACAACTAAAATTACCACAAGAAGATTTCAGTTCACACAATTAAGTCTACCTACTCCATGTTACCAACATTTTCTATTGTAAACAAATGTGCATTAAACCAACTTTAGAGAGTGCAGATGTATTATATCAGAATCTAACCCCATTCCACACAATGACTTGTGTCTATCCATTTTAATATGGCCACAATACACACCTGTATATATCCAAACACCTGCGATAAAGAGCAAGAGGTTTTGTCACACTGATACCTGTAACTATTGCACTTGCACTTATGTACCAGGACCCCTTGACAATATTTATAAACTCACTAAATAGACTGCACTGTCTTCACTTTGATCCAGATATTTCTTCAAAATACATTACATCAACTTCCAACAGCATCAACTGCTAGTGCCGTCTGATGAGGCATCTGCAAATATACATTTTCTTTATCATCATATTGGTAACATAATAATTCTAATGGTGCTTAGAAAAGGTGTATTTAGGGTAAAAAGTCAAATGGCATTACTGTCAGGCAATCTGACCGAGGAAAATGCAAATAGCAATTCTGACAATTTAAATGATGCTAAAATGTGACATAGAAGTACAGGATAGCATATCAAAAAGGTATATTTAGAAGTCAAATGGCTTCTTGACCAATAGAACTAAGGAATATATAAGAATTTGTCATAAGAATTACATTGATAATAAACTTGTAAAAATTGATCCAAAAGAGTTTGAGAGGAAGAAGCTAGGACTACCTCACAAGGAACAAAAGTTGGCAGCAGCAAGATGAATGGGCCCAGAGGAGAAATTGCAAGAAAGGGAGGAAAAGCAGAGAGAAGGGGGGAAAAATGAGATAGTGGCAAGAGAAACAGAAGGAGACCTGGAAAGGCAAATGTTAGCCCTTGAGAAAGAGAAATTTAGAAAGGCAGGAATTACAACTCCTTCTAGGATAAGTGACTTTACTTCCAGTTCAGGTCAGTTGTGGTCAAGGTTACAAAAGATCTTGTGCACCTGGAAGGTCAGGATATTTTTTTAATGGATTGTGAGCCTGAAGGTCACTTGTAAGGTACAGGTCTTAATTAGGATGTCAAAGGTAGCTGCCTTAATGGGTCCATGCCATTGGAAGGGACAGCCATCACTGGGAGGAAACTTGTGACCTGATGGTCTATGAGTAAATGAAGGAAGCTCTTATTAGGTGGCTTAGGCTGAAACCGGCTCAGTTCCCACAGAGATTCCCTGACTGCAAGAGAATGGACCGTATTCTGTTTGAGACTCAGATTGTTTGAGACTTAGATTCATGGTGTACTTCGTGATTGGAATGAGTAGGGGGACCACATTTTTTTAGTCCCTTAACCAGTAGATGGTGACAGAGCGACTTTAGAAGTGCTTAAGCAATACTTGTCTGATCTGACAAAGAGGGATCCAACAAAATGTGCAGTGTTAGCTGATTTGTGATTGGCTAACAGGGTTCACAAACTGCTGGAGCAGCATGGTTTCAAGCCAAAAGGAGAGAAGAACTCCCCACAGACTGCTTGTAAACCGCAGGGTGAGGGCCAGAATAATTCTCATGGGACTCAAGAATGGTCCAGGAAATATGGGGATTTGTAATGGTGTGTCTGGGAAGCAGCATCATGAGAAGGTAAGGGAAGGAAGCACTTCTAAGTCCAAAGTGTCACTAGGTGAGACATTATAGGAGAGACTGTCAAGAGAATGAACTTGACACAGCCACACCTGTGACAGAAAGCATGCAACATGTGGGCCAGGGTACTCGAGAGGCACTGGTTGCTCTCAACCTAGTAGCTATGGACATTTGTGAGAGGGACCCAGATGCTCTGAAGCACATCCATCCTAAAACACTGGAATTTATGCCAGAAGTTAGTATCAATAGAAGGAAAGTACCTGCTCTAGGGGATACTGGAGCCTTCCCCACTATGGTTGAGGGGAAGAACCTTAAGTACCTTAAAACTGAGGAAATACTCCATTAAACCAAGGATGCAGGATTGGAAGCCAGTGCAGAGTGCATGGAGAATCCGCTTTCCAGGGTTTAGATAAAGCTCAATGGCAAGGTGGCCATAATTAATTTTTGGGTAAGGGAAAAGCAAGAAGCTGGATGTAACTTGGGTAATGATTTAAATTGACCCTGGCTTGGTGACAGATCCAGAAGTCTTTATGGCTTGGAAAATATTGACCAAGTGTTGACCAAGCACAGACTGCATCACAGTCTCAGAGCGAGGCTGAGATCATCTCTGATCTGCAGGGACCAGGTCAAGGTAGTTTGCAGGAAAGGGCAAACTCTGTGAAGGCAGTAGCTGTGGAGACCATCACTTCTGCTCCAAAGGGAGCGGAGGAGTTGACTCCTGAAGCAGACCATGTGCTGGAGTCTAGGTCACTTCCAGAATTCTTAGCTGCTGGAGGGCCTACCCAAGAAGATTTTTGCAAGGCACAAGAAGAGTGCCCTATACTTCAGGGACTTCAGAAGGAAACCCAGGAATAGATCAGCAAAGGGGTAGTTGAGGAAAACTATGTTGGATGAGTGGATGGTCTACTTTATAGTGAACCAGTAAATCCATTAGTACACAGGAACTTCCTGTTGTCACTAGCCCATGAATTGTCCTAAAAAGTCACTTAGGGACTAGAAAAACCCAGGATAGGTTAGATCCTCTGTTCTACTGGTGCACAGAGACACAGAGCGGTTCTATAGAACCTTTCCAGCTTTCCATCTCAGTGGTAAGACAGGATGAAAGAATAAGGCATTGTTAGTGTCTCTACCAGTTGTAGGTGTTCTATTTGAGAGGACTGGAATACAAATAGTTGGGCCAATCAACCCCCTCACTCACAGTCAGGCAACAAGTAAAGCATGGTTGTGATAAGTCATGCCACCAGGTATTCTGAGGCTGTACCTCTGAGGAGCATGACTGCCAAAGTGGTAACAAGAAATCAAGAGATTTTTTCTAGTGCTTGATTTCTAGGAATGGTAATTTCTGACCAGGGAACCAACTTTATTGTGACTTATGTGAGAAAGATGTGGGAGCAAGCTAGTATGACATATCACTTCTCCAGGGCAGGTGTAGGAGGCTGGCCTGTCTTGTAGTGGGCATCAATGGTACTTACACCTTATACCAGGTCCAGTTATCCCTTTTTAGTAGAGTGTAGTAGTGTTCTAGCAGCTTAGGCTGATAGAGGTAGCTATAGCAGAGCAGCCAAGGCTGAACTAGGAGACATGTAAAGCTCATGCAGTACCACTTATATCATATAGGTACTATATCATAAGAAAGACAAAACTCAGAGTCACTAAAAATAAAGGTGCTTTATTTTGGTGACAATGTGCCAAAAATATCTCAGAGGATATAATCCCTTAGGGGGTAAGTAACATACACAAAATATACACCATTTACCAAATCAGGTAAGTAAAACAGTCAGAAAGTAGTGCAAACACTGTAAAACACAATAGGATGCAATAGGCCTAGGGGCAACCCAAACCATATACTAAGTAAGTGGAATGCGAACCACAAATGTGCCCCTAGCCAAGTGTAGTGTGTAGAGGGTCACTGGGAGTGTAAGAAAACACCAAGGGTGTAAAAGAGACCCCACCCCAGGACCCAGGACAGCAGGAGTAAAGTACTACTATTTCAACCAAAACACACTAAAGTTGTGATAAAGCATTTTGCAAGGACCACACCAGACTGCAAGACAGATTCCTGGACCTGAAGACCTGTAAAGGAAGAGGACCAAGTCCAAGAGACGCTGAAGTGTCCAGGGGGGCAGAAGCCCACTAAACCCTGAATGAAGGTGCAAAATGACTGCCTCCAGTTGGAAGAAGATGCTGGTTTTGCACCAACGAAATAAGGTAGGAGGTTCTGCTTTGTGCAAAAGATCTCCTACGGCATGCTGGTGGATGCAGGGTGGTTTCCTCTGCAAAATACTGCAAACAAGCCTGGCTACCTGCAAGAGTTGCGGTAGAAGAAAAAGGGTGCTGCCCGGGCCCAGGAAGGACCAGGATGTCGCTACTCAGGAGAGGAGACAGAGGGGGCCCTCAGCAACATAGAGAGCCCCTTGAAGGAGGGAAGCACCAACAGGAGTCCTTGAACATGGGTTTAAGAAGACTGAACACGGCAGTCGTCTCAACACTGCTAAGAGAGGTCCGACGACACTGGAGGTCAACTCAGGGAGCTGAGCATCGCAGGACGGAGTGCTGGGGACCTAGGCTCAGCTGTACATGCAGGATTTCTTGGAAATGTGCACAGAAGCCCTTGTAGCTGCAGATAACACGGTTGTAGGAAGGTAGCTCTTTCTAGCCTTGCTACCCCCACTTTTGGACTGTTTTTGAGTATATGTCAGGGAGTTTTTACTGTTTCACTGGGATCCTGTAGCCAGGACCCCAGTGCTCATAGTGGAAACCCTATTTGTCAGTGTGTTTGATATGTGTCACTGGGACCCTGCTAGCCAGGACCCCAGTGCTCAAAGCTTGTGGCCTAAATGTGTTCCCTGTGCGGTGCCTAACTGTGTCACTGAGACTCTGCTAACCAGAATCTCAGTGCTTATGTTCTCTCTGCTTTTAAAATTGTCACTGCAGGCTGTTGACTGGGGGTCCTTAAACTGGTTCAGATGGGCTTATGCAAAGAGGGCACCATCTGTGCCCTTAAGAGCATTTCTAGAGGCTGGGGAAGGCTACCCCTCCCCAGCCTCTAACACCTATTTCCAAAGGGAGAGGATGTAACACCCTGCTCTCAGAGGAAATGCTTTGTTCTGTCATCCTGGGACTGGGCTGCTCAGACTCCAGGAGGGTAGAACCCTGTCTGTGAGTTGGCAGCAGCTGTAGCTGCAGTGCAAGCCTCAGAGAGCTGGTTTGGCAGTACTGGGGGTCCATACTGGAGCCCCCAGGGTGCATGGAATTGGCTCCCCAGTACCAGATTTGGAATGGGGGGACAATTCCATGATCTTAGACATGTTACATGTCCATATTCGGAGTTACCATTGTGAAGCTACATATAGGTATTGACCTATGTGTAGTTAACACTTTTAATGGTGTCCCCGCACTCACAAAGTCCGGGGAAATGGCCAAGAACTATGTGGGGGCACCTACGCTAGTGCAAGGGTGCCCTCACACTTAGTAACTTTGCACCTAACCTTCAGCAAGTGAAGGTTAGACATATAGGTGACTTATAAATTACTTAAGTGCAGTGAAAATGGCTGTGAAAAAATGTGTGCGTTATTTCACGCAGGCTGCAATAGAAGTCCTGTGTAAGGGTTTATCTGAGCTCCCTACGGGTGGCAAAAGAAATGCTGCAGCCCATATGGATCTCCTGGAACCCCAATGTCCTGGGTACCTAGGTACCATATACTAGGGACTTATACGGGGGGTCCAGTATGCCAATTAGAATTGGTAAATGTAGTCACTAGCCTTTAGTGACAAATTTGAAGGCAGAGAGAGCATGAACACTGAGGTTCTGATTAGCAGAGCCTCAGTGACACAGTTAGCCACTACACAGGCATACACATTTAGGCCACAAACTATGAGCACTGGGGTCCTGGCTAGCAGGATCCCAGTGAGAGAGGCAAAAACATACTGACATACATGTAAAATGGGGAGTAGCATGCCAAGAAAGATGGTACTTTCCTACACAACCCTCCCAAACAAGGGACAATAAGGCTAACCTTGCCCAGATGAGTCTTCATTGTCTAAGTGGAAATATCTGGACAGTCCATCTGCATTGGAGTGGCTACTCCCAGGTCTATGTTCCACTGTATAGTCCATTCCCTGTAGGGAGATGGACCACCTCAACAATTTAGGGTTTTCACCTTTCATTTTTTAAGCCATAATAGAGGTTTGTGGTCTGTTTGAACAATAAAGTGAGTCCCAAAGAGGTATGGTCTCAAATTTGTCAAGGCCCAGACCACAACAGTCGCTTCCCTCTCTATGGCAGACCAACGTTTTTCTCTACGGGTCACCCTCCTGCTAATGAAAGCAACAGGTTGATCCTGGCCCTCTGTGTTTAGCTGTGATAGAACTGCCCCTACCCCTAATTCAGAAGCATCAGTTTGTACTATGAATTTTTTGGAGTAACAAGGGCTTTTGAGTACAGGTGCGGCGCACATGGCCTGTTTGAGCTCATCAAAAGCTTTTTGACAGGTAGCTGTCCATAATACCCTTTTAGGCATTTTCTTTGATGTGAGGTCATTAAGAGGGGCAGCTATGGTGCCATAATTCTTGATGAACCTCCTGTAGTACCCCGTGAGGCCTAGGAAGGCTCTCACTTGGATCTGAGTGTAGGGGGAGCCCATTCCATAATGGTTTGGATCTTCCCCTCCAGTGGTGCAATCTGTTCTCGACCTACCAGGTGGCCCAGATAAACCACTTTCCCCTGCCCTATCTGGAACTTTGAGGACTTGATAGTGAGGCCTGCCTTTTGCAGGGCCTCCAAAACTTTCCCCAGGTGGACCAGGTGAACATCCCAGGTGGAGCTAAAGACAGAAATATCATCTAGATATGCTGCACTAAAGGCTTTCAATCCTTGGAGGACTGTATTCACCAACCTCTGAAAAGTTGCAGGTGCATTTTTCAGTCCAAAGGGCATAATAGTGAACTGATAATGCCCTCCAATGGCTGAAAATGCTGTCTTGGGTTCTGCATCTTCTGATAACTTAATCTGCCAATACCCTGCAGTTAAATCAAAAGTGCTTAGATACTTGGCACTAGCCAGTGTATCTATCAGCTCATCTGCCCTGGGTATACGGTGAGCATCAGTTTTTGTTACTTGATTGAGACCCCTATAGTCCACACAAAACTGCATTTCTTACTTTCCTTCTTCACTATGTGGTTTGGGGACAAGCACCACTGAGCTGGCCCAGGGGCTTTCAGAGGGTTTAATCACTCCAAGGTCTAACATTTTATGTACCTCTTGTTTGACATGGTCAGGCTGCCTATACATTTTACTTTTGACAGGTAAACTGTCTCCAGTGTCAATTGTGTGCTCACAACAGGTAGTTGTTTCTGGAACTAGTGAGAAGAGGTCAGAGAACTGTCCAAAGAGATTTATGCAGTTGTCCTTCTGCTCAGCAGTAAGGCAATCTGCTAGTACAACTCCCTCCACTAAGCCATCAGCTTCAGTGGTGGAGAAGAAGTCAGGGAGAGGGTCACTCTCTTCTTCCTGCCCTTCATCTGTGGCCATAAGCACGGTTGAGTCAGCCCTGTCACAGTAAGGTTTAAGGCGATTGACATGAAGCACCCTAAGGGGGCTTCTGGCAGTGCCCAGGTCCACCAAATAGGTGACCTTACCTTTCTTCTCCACAATTAGATCTGGTCCACTCCATTTGTCCTGGAGTGCTGTTGGTGCCACAGGCTCCAATACCCATACCTTCTGTCCTGGTTGGTACTGTGTCAGGACAGCCTTCTGGTCATGCCATTTCTTTTGGAGCTCTTGGCTGGCCTGAAGGTTTTTAGCAGCCTTTTCATGTACTCAGCCATCCTTGATCTGAGGCCAAGCATATAGTCCACAATGTCTTGTTTGGGAGCTTTTAAAGGTTATTCCCAACCCTCCTTCACAAGAATAAGGGGACCTCTTACAGGGTGTCCAAAGAGGTGTTCAAAGGGGCTGTAGCCCACTCCTTTCTGGGGTACCTCCCAAGAAGCAAAAAGGAGGCATGGCAACAGGACATCTCAGCTCCTCCTGAGTTTTTCAGGGAGTCCCATGATCATGCCTTTGAGAGTTTTGTTAAATCTCTCAACCAATCCATTTGTGTGCGGATGATAAGGAGTGGTGAACTTGTAGGTAACACCCCACTCCTTCCACATTGCTTTGAGATATGCAGACATGAAGTAACTACCTCTGTCTGATACCACTTCCTTAGGAAAACCCACTCTGGAAAAGATTCCCAAGCGGGCTTTTGCCACTGCAGGAGCTGTAGTGTTCCTTAAGGGTATAGCTTCAGGACACAAACTATGAGCACTGGGGTCCTGGCTAGCAGGATCCCAGTGAGACAGGCAAAAACATACTGACATACATGTAAAATTGGGGGTAACATGCCAAGAAAGATGGTACTTTCCTACAGCATGCCATGCCTAAACCAATGGTTTAATGGAGAGGTTTAACAAGACATTGCAGAGCATGATTGGAAGTCTACCAGAGAACCTCTGGAGGAAGTGGGATCTTCTCCTGCCATGCTTCTTGTTTGCCTACCAAGAGATTCTGCAGAAGGGAATGGGGTTCAGTCCATTTGAACCTCTGTATGGACACCTGGTTATTGGTTCCCTTGCCTTATTGTAGGAAAGTACCATCTTGCCTGGCATGTTACCCCCATATTTCACTGTATGTATGTTGTTTTAGTCTATGTCACTGGGACCCTGCCAGGCAGGGCCCCAGTGCCTATAAGTATGTGCCCTGTATGAGTTCCCTGTGTGATGCCTAACTGTCTCACTGAGGCTCTGCTAACCAGAACCTCAGTGGTTATGTTCTCTCTGCTTTCCAAATTTGTCACTAACAGGCTAGTGACTAAATTTACCAATTCACATTGGCATACTGGTACACCCATATAATTCCCTAGTTTATGGTACTGAGGTACCCAGGGTTCTGGGGTTCCAGGAGATCCCTATAGGCTGCAGCATTTCTTTTGCCACCCATAGGGAGCTCTGACAATTCTTACACAGGCCTGCCAGTGCAGCCTGAGTGAAATAATGTCCACGTTATTTCACAGCCATTTACCACTGCACTTAAGTAACTTATAAGTCACTTATATGTCTAACCTTCACCTGGTGAGGGTTGGGTGCTAAGTTACTTAGTGTGTGGGCACCATGGCACTAGCTAAGGTGCCCCCACATCGTTCAGGGCAAATTCCCCAGAGTTTGTGAGTGCGGGGACACTATTACACGCGTGCACTGTACATATGTCACCACCTATGTATAGCGTCACAATGGTAACTCTGAACATGGCCATGTAACATGTCTAAGATCATGGAATTGTCACCCCAATGCCATTCTGGCATTGGGGGGACAATTCCATGATCCCCCGGGTCTCTAGCACAGTACCCGGGTACTGCCAAACTGCCTTTCCGGGGTCTCCACTGCAGCCGCTGCTGCTGCCAACCCCTCAGACAGGTTTCTGCCCTCCTGGGGTCCAGGCAGCCCTGGCCCAGGAAGGCAGAACAAAGGATTTCCTCTGAGAGAGGTTGTTACACCCTCTCTCTTTGGAAATAGGTGTGAAGGCTGGGGAGGAGTAGCCTCCCCCAGCCTCTGGAAATGCTTTGATGGGCACAGATGGTGCCCATCTCTGCATAAGCCAGTCTACACCGGATCAGGGATCCCCCAGCCCTGCTCTGGTGCGAAACTGGACAAAGGAAAGGGGAGTGACCACTCCCCTGACCTGCACCTCCCAGGGGAGGTGCCCAGAGCTCCTCCAGTGTGTCCCAGACCTCTGCCATCGTGGATTTAGAGGTGCTGGGGGCACACTGAACTACTCTGAGTGGCCAGTGCCAGCAGGTGACGTCAGAGACTCCTTCTGATAGGCTCCTACCTGTCTTGGTAGCCAATCCTCCTTTGTTGGTAGCCAAACCTCCTTTTCTGGCTATTTAGGGTCTCTGCTTTGGGGAATTCTTCAGATAACTAATGCAAGAGCTCACCAGAGTTCCTCTGCATCTCCCTCTTCACCTTCTACCAAAGGATCGACCGCTGACTGCTCATGACGCCTGCAAATCCGCAACAAAGTAGCAAGACTACTACTAGCATCATTGTAGCGCCTCATCCTGCCGGATTTCTCAACTGTTTCCAGGTGGTGCATGCTCTGGGGGTAGCCTGCCTTCACCCTGCACCAGAAGCTCCTAAGAAATCTCCTGTGGGTCGACGGAATCTTCCCCCTGCTAACGCAGGTACCAAAAGACTGCAACACTGGTCCTCTGGGTATCCTCTCATCTTGACAAGTGTGGACCCTGGAACTCAGCAACTCTGCCCAAGTGACTCCCACAGCCCAGTGACTCTTCAGTCCAAGTTTGGTGGAGGTAAGTCCTAGACTGCATTGCTGGGTACCATGTGATTTGCAGCTGCTGTGGCTCCTGTGCACTCTTCCAGGATTTCTTTCATGCACAGCCAAGCCTGGGTCCCCGACTCTCTAATCTGCAGTGTACAACCTTCTGAGTTGTCCTCCGGCGTCGTGGGAATCCCTTTTGTGACTTCGCGTGGACTCCGGTTCACTTTCCTTCCAAGTGCCTATTCAGGTACTTTTGCGTGTGCTGCCTGCTTCTGTGAGGGCTCCGTGAGTTGTTGAGCACCCCCTCTGTATCCTCCTCCAAGTAGCGACATCCTGGTTCCTCCTGGGCCACAGCAGCACCCAAAAACCTCTACCACAACCCTTGCAGCTAGCAAGGCTTGTTTGCAGTCTTTCTGCATGGGAACACCTCTGCAGGCTTTATCGCAACGTGGGACATCCATCCTCCAAAGGAGAAGTTCCTAGTCCTCTTCTTTCTTGCAGAACTCCAAGCTTCGTCCAACAGGTGGCAGCTTCCTTTCACCCTCAGCTGGCATTTCCTGGGCTCCTGCCCACTCTCGACACTGTCGTGACTATTGGACTTGGTCCCCTTGTCTTACAGGCACTCAGGTCTGAAAATCCACTGTTGTTGCATTGCTGGTGTTTGTTCTTCCTGCAGAATCCCTCTATCACAACTTCTGTGGTCTCTGGGGGTAGTAGGTGCACTTTACACCTACCTTTCAGGGTCTTGGGGTGGGGTATTTTTCTAGACCTCACTGTTTTCTTACAGTCGCAGCGACCCTCTACAAGCTCACATAGGTTTGGGGTCCATTCGTGGTTCGCATTCCACTTTTGGACTATATGGTTTGTGTTGCCCCTATACCTATGTGCTCCTATTGCAATCTATTGTAATTCTACCCTGTTTGCATTACTTTTCTTGCTATTACTTACCTAATTTTGGTTTGTGTACATATATCTTGTGTATATAACTTATCCTCATACTGAGGGTACTCATTGAGATACTTTTGGCATATTGTCATAAAAATAAAGTACCTTTATTTTTAGTATATCTGTGTATTGTGTTTTCCTATGATATTGTGCATATGACACCAGTGGCATAGTAGGAGCTTTACATGTCTCCTAGTTCAGCCTAAGCTGCTTTGCCATAGCTACCTTCTATCAGCCTAAGCTGCTAGAAACACCTCTTCTACACTAGTAAGGGATAACTGGACCTGGCACAAGGTGTAAGTACCTCTGGTACCCACTACAAGCCAGGCCAGCCTCCTACACTTATCAAAAGAAGGGTGGGAAGGAACATTGGAGACTCCTGAGAAGAACGTGGTAGACTATGTGATTGGCCTCAGGAAGCTGATGATGCAATACATGTGTCAGGCAATGGAAAACCTTCAGACTAGCCAAGCGTTGATGCAAGAATGGTACTACCAGAAATCTACCCTGATTGGGTATCAAGAGGGTCAAGAGGCTTTGGAGCTGTAGCCTATTTGTCCCAAGGTTTTTGGATGGCAAATGGTATGGGATAATCAAGGTAGTTCAGAAAGGTAGTGCACAATTTCTACACGGGTACCCAAGAATGTGTTCCATATGAGCAGGCTGAAGCCTTACCTCTGCAGAGACCATACATTGAATGTCATGGCAACAGCAGAGAAAGTAGAGAAAGATAGTGAGCCTCTTCCTCACTTGCTGCATAGTGACTGTAGGAAAATGTCTCTCTGTTGCAGTTACCCCCCCACTTTTTGCCTGATATTGATGCTGACTTGACTAAGAAGTGTGCTGGGACCCTGCTAAACAGGCCCCAGCACCAGTGTTCTTTCACAAAAAATTTACCATTGTTTCCACAATTGGCACACCCCTTGGAAAAGGTACCAGTGGTACCAAGGGCCCTGTGATCAGGGAAGGGCTGCAGCATGTGTTGTGCCACCCTAAGAGACTTCTCACCTAACACATACCACCGCCATTGCAGATTGTGTGTGTTGGTGGGGAGAAAAAGGCAAAGTCGACATGGCATCCCCCTCAGGATGCCATGCACACAAAACACTGCCTGTGGCATAGGTAAGTCACCCCTCTAGCAGGCCTTATGTCCCTAAGGCAGGGTGCACTATACCATAGATGAGGTCATAGCTGCATGAGTTCTGTGCCCCTACAGTGTCTAAGTCCATTCTTAGACATTGTAAGTGCAGTGTGGCCATATCAAGTATATGGTCCGGGAGTTTGTCAAACCTAACTCCACAGTTCCATAATGGCTACACTGAATACTGGGAAGTTTGATATCAAACTTCTCAGAATCATAAACCCACACTGATGCCAGTTCTGGAGTTATTAAAACATGCACACAGAGGGCATCTTAGAGATGCCCCCTGTATTTTACCCATTCCTTCAGTGCAGGACTGACTGGTCTGTGCTAGTGAGGGACGAGTTTCTGACCTCCTGGGGTGAGAGCCTTTGTGCTCTCTGAGGCCAGAAACAAAGCCTGCCCTGGGTGGAGGTGCTTCACACCTCCACCCTGCAGGAACTGCAACGCCTAGCAGTGAGCCTCAAAGGCTCAGGCTTCGTGTTACAATGCCCCAGGGCATTTCAGCAAATGATGCCCGCCCCTCCAGAAACAGCCCCCACTTTTGGCGGCAAGTCCAGAGGAGATAATGAGAAAAACAAGGAGGAGTCACCCTCCAGTTAGGACAGCCCCTAAGGTGTCCTGAGCTGAGGTGACCCCTGCCTTAGGAAATCCTCCTGTCAGAGTCACCAGATCCTCGGGGTCTGCACACGTTTCCAACATGTCCACCACAAGACAGCTCCAATACTCTGATTAGAATGTCACAGAGTCTAATAGAGTCCCAGTGGGGAAAAGGGGATTAGGTAGGGAACAGCTGGGAAAGAGACCTGTAGGAAACAAAAGGTTAAACACACACAGTATCAAGATTATGGGGGTCATTTTGACCTCGGCGGTCTTTTTTGAAGACCACTGAGGGACCGCCGTGCGGAAGACCGCCATTGGTGGCGGTTTGCCGCTCGGCCTATTATGACAGTTGGCAGCTCTCCGTCCTTTTACGGACAGAGAGCCGACAACAGCCATACTGGCGGGAGGCGGGGAAGTGGAGGTTGCTCCACCGCCACGCCAACAGAACACCGCCCAGCGAATAACGTCCTGTGATTCGCCGTGGCGGTGTTCTGTTGGCGGTGTGGTGTCGGCGGAGCTGCCCCCATGGCTCCCGTCCCCTCCCGGAGGATCGTCGGACTAGGTAAGTCGATCGTCCGTGAGGGGAGGGGGGTGGGGGGTGTTGTGTGGATGCATGGGCGTGTGCGTGTGTGTATGTAGACGGGGGTGTGAGTGCGTGTATGCCTGCGGGGGTGTTGTGTGCATGGGAATGAGTGCGTGTATGTCTGTGGGTATGTCTGTATGGATGTGTGCGTGTATGTTTGAATGTGGGTGTGCGTGTATGACTGTGTGTGTGGATGTAGGCATGTATGTCGGCGTGTGTGCATGTAAGTATGTAGGTGGTGCACGTATGGGTGTAGTGATGTTGGGGGTCAGGGTGTGGAGGGGGGCCCTGCCACCTTTGTTGGGTGGCAGGGGTGGTGGGGGGGTAGGGGAGGGAGTCGGGGTGGGGGTGGGAGGTGGTGGAGACCCCTATCAGTGCCAGGGAAGGAATTCCCTGGTACTGATAGTGCATACCGCCATGGATTTCATGGCGGTTCAAACCGCTGGAAATCCACGGCGGTAAGCCGGGTCCAAATACCGCCGGTGGTATAGTGACGGCCGCCGGGCTGGAGACCCAGGCCTCCAGCCCGGCGGGCGGAACGGAGGACCGGCGGATGACCATGGCGGTAACCGCCATGGTCATAATTCCACAAAGTAAGACCGCCAGCCTGTTGGCGGTCTTACCGCCGGTTCTCCGCCTTCCGCCAGGGTTGTAATGACCCCCATGTCTCTTTAAACTTTTACTAGACTGTGATTCTAAGCATTGTCATACTGTAACCATGGATAACTTAAGCATGGACTAAATAACTAGGCCTCAAGACGTCTGGTTACCTGGAAAGAAATTAAGAATGATTAATACAACTTCTCAATGAATCTCTTAATGAAATGTTACACATTGACTAGATACATAAGCACTCTCTAGAATTATGGCGGTCATTCCAACCTCGGCGGTAAAAGCCACTTACCACCAGTCAGAAGACCGCCATAACACCGCCGCAGTCGCGGTAAACCGCCACGGTCATTCTGACCCACAACAGGCAAACCGCCAAAATACCGACATCCACAAAAGTCCGCCACACCAAAGGTCAGCGATAAACTGGCGATGACCAAACCTCCACTGTCACGCCAACAGAAATACACCCATGCCATTACGACCCACGAATCCACGCGGCGGTCTTTCAACCGCGGTATTCTATTGGCGGTACACACCGCCGCCGTCGAAATACACATACTCGTACAAAACACAACCACATTGGAATATTCGAAATACACACACCTGATACACATACACACACCACTCCCACACACCCAATACAATATAAAACACACACCCACATCACCCACAAACCCCTACGACCAGAAATTCTGAGAGAAGTCGAGAGAGAGACACCACAGTCAACCAGCAATCATCCACAGGGACACAATACCAATACCCACAGAACTTCCACGCACCTCACACAACACACCACTAAATAGCACCCCACCTATCACTACACACTCCACCCCACACATCATCCACACCACCCCATGGCACCTCAAAGACACCCCAGGTTCTCAGATGCTGAACTCAGGGTCATGGTGGAGGAAATCGTACGAGTAGAGCCCCAGCTGTTCGGGACACAGGTGCAGCACACCACCATTGCCAGGAAGATGGAGCTATGGAGCAGAATAGTGGACAGGGTCAACGCTGTGGAACAGCACCCAAGAAATAGGGATGACATCAGGAAGAGGTGGAACGACCTACGGGGGAAGGTGCGTTCCATGGTATCAAGGCACAACATCGCGGTACAGCGGACTGGCGGCGGACCCCCACCTCCTCCCCCAGATTTTACAACATGGGAGGAGCAAGTCTTGAACATCCTGCATCCTGAGGGCCTCGCAGGAGTCGGTGGAGGAATGGACTCTGGTAAGTCTCATCTTCACTACTTCATCCCCCCCACCCCACCTGCATGCCAACTCATACCCCCACCCTCACCCTTACCACATCACAACTACCCCTTGCAAATGTCTCACCATCACAACCCACCCATCCCAAAACTTAGCCCTGCATGCGGCCCCAAAGCATGGACACCCATCACCAAGGTATGCCCAATGCACATACCCATCACCCCCACCCCAAAATACCATCACAACAGCCCCCACAAAGGAATGCCAGCACTGGGGTACACGGGCACCCACCCATTGCACGCCATTGGCACACACAGAAGCAATAACCATACTTTTATACCCCTGCAGGACCCGAACGCCTGGTCACCGTGCAGGAGGGTCCACAAATGTCCCCTCCACCCCCAGAAGAGGCCCACAGTGATGACAGCAGCTCTGTCTCCCTGGATCTAGATGACCAGCCCGGTCCATCGGGGACCTCAGGACAGTCGGTTCCCCTCAGACAGGCACAGGCCACAGCAGACCTTCCCCCCTCTGGGAACACCAGCACAGCACCCACCCAGCGGGCCCATCCCCAGGACACGTCAATCAGCGGTGTGTCCACCACTACAGGGAACCCAGGCTAACCCACCACCCCAACAACAACAGGGACCTGGGGGCAGTGGTAGTGGGCACACAGTCCACGGGACGGAGGCCCAAGGAAACAGGGGAACTGGGAGGGCAGCTGTGCGACAGGGGGGGGACAGGCCAAGGGAACCCACTCTCCACGAGGCCCTCTCCTCCATCATGGGAGCATACCACCGCTCCCAGGAGACGATGGCGACGGTCCTGGCCAGGTTTCAGGAAATCCAGCTTCTGCAGGAACAACAGTATATGGGGTTCAGGGAGGAACTGAGAAACATCAGTACCGCCATGGGTACCATCGTAGTGGCCCTGAATGAGTTAATCTCCACATTGCGGACCACTGTGGCACCTCAAAGGGCCCCTGACACTAGCATGGACCAAGAACAGGCTACCACCTCCGCCGGCGCTAGTGGACAGGAGGCCCCGACAGAAGTCCAACAGGCCACCAGAACCCCACCCCCTGCAGAAGGAGAATCACCCTGCAAGCGGGCCCTGAGATCCAGGAAGAAGACAGAGTAACATGTCAAGACCCCCGCCAGCAAAGGATACCGCCCTGATTGTCATCCCACTGTCCCACATTGTCACCTTGTCCAACCTTCAACTGCCCCTGCTCCACTTCCCACAGGCATTTGGACAATGCACCTGTGAACCTGATAGTCTGGACTCTGCCATGGACAATCCTCCACCATCACCCCTCACCGATTTGCAACCACCCATCCAAATTAGAGCACTTGAATAAACACACTTATTGCACATAAACAATCTGGAGTCTGTCTGTGATTTTAACAAATGTATTAGACATGACAGTGCCAAAATTGTTATTCACATTGTGATGCCAACAAACCGCTGTCACACAGCTGTAGTCCATGGGGAAACAAAGCAGATGTCACTCAGTGGGGCCCACAGCTCTGAAAACGGAAGGGAAAGTCACAACACAGTTACCATACACTGGGGGAAAAAGTCAGACAGTAGAGAGGTAGGAGTTTTTAAGTAAATGTAATATGCCGGTGGGTACTCTTACCCTTGTGTCACTGAAAATATTGCTCTATTACTGTGTTCCTGTTGTCTATGTCGTCCTCTCCGGCTTCCTCTTCTTCACTCTCCACAGGCTCCACAGCTGCTACAACACCACCATCTGGACCATCCTCCTGCAGAAAAGGCACCTGGCGGCGCAAAGCCAGGTTGTGAAGCATACAGCAGGCCACGATGATCTGGCACACCTTCTTTGGTGAGTACTTTAGGGATCCACCTGTCATATGGAGGCACCTGAACCTGGCCTTCAGATGTAGCTCCTCATGTGTTTCAGCAGGGCAGACAACACTCTGGACAACACCTTGGAAAACATAGGTTGAGACATCCCTGATGATATGGCCACTGTTGTTTGAAATGACCCACTTGCTAAGAAATGGAGTACTGACAGCACCTGAACTAGAGGGGGGATCCCTGTGGGTTGGCGGATGGGTGACATCAGGTCTGCCTCCAGCTGGGCACACAGTTTCTGTATAGTGGCTCGGTCAAGCCTGTATGTCAGTATGACATGTCTTTCCTCCATTGTCGACAGGTCCACCAGCGGTCTGTACACGGGAAGATTCCTCCATCTCCTCGCATTGCCCAGCGGACGGTGCCTAGGAAGGACAACAGCGAGCACAGAGTCAATCAACCCACAGGTACGTTCCCACAGCTTGCACACAACACGGCTCACTATGCATTTAATGGTTTGTATGAGTGTTGAGGAAAGGCCTAGGTATGTGTGACGCAGTAGAAATTAAGCCATGTGGGCCCTTGAAATGGCAGCTGTCTGACCTGTGAAGTATGACAATGGGATGTGAGGTCAATGCGCTGGTGTGGCACACCGTGGCGGTAGGCGGTCGAAGACCACAGCGCAAAGTCGCATTGGTTAACATTGGGTTTCACGAGCCAATGACGATGTGCGCCGGCGGTCGCGGTACGCACCGCCGCGGGCGTGACCGCCATTTTCTATCTACTTAATCACTCGATGCCTGATCTTCCACAGGAGAGGACCTACACTTCAAGTGCTGCTGTGACCTCGGTCTGGAAGATACAATGGCTGCTGCGACTGGGGAAAGGGCCCCTGCCTTCACTTCTGAAGAATTGGAGAAACTCGTGGATGGGGTCCTCCCCCAGTATGCGCTACTCTACGGTACTCCAGACCAACAGGTAAGTACACTGGGAGCATGCTTTGTGGGCAATGCCTGGGTTGAGTCGGGTGGATGAAAGATGGTGGGGAGGGGAGCGATTGAGCCATGCATCAGACGACAAATAAGAGCATGTGCCACATGGCAAGGGTGGGGATGGGGGGCCACTTACATCAAGCATGCAGAAGGTGATGATTTTTTTTCTCCCCCTGTACATGTCACATAGGTCAGCGCCCGCCAGAAAATCGCTATTTGGCGTGCCATCGCCAAGGACGTCCGGACCCTGGGGGTCCACAACAGAAGGAGCACCCACTGCCAGAAGAGGTGGGAGGACATCCGACGCGGGAGCAGGAAGACGGCGGAGGCTCTGCTGGGGATGGCCTCCCAACGTAGTCGGGGTGCCAGTCGTCAATTGACCACCCTGATGTCCCGGATCCTGGCGGTGGCCTACCCCGATTTGGATGGGCGCGTGAGGACATCACAGCAGACACAAGGGGGTGAGTACACTCTCATTCTGGTGACTTTGCGCGCAGTGGAGGTGTCTGGGTAGGGGAGGTGGGCTGTGGGTATCTCTAGGCCAGGGCGATTTCTGTAGGCTAGGCCCCTCCGTAAGGCATGGCCCTTTGCCCCCACCCCCCACCTCTGTAGGGTGCCAAGTACAGCTATTCATGGCCCTGTGTCATCTATGTGTGTAGTTGTCGTCCATAGGCTTGTAGGCCATGTCCCACTGATTGAGTAGTGGACCCCAAGTGCGCAGCGTAGTGCAGGGGGCTTCTGTGTCTGTCCTCTCCGCCAACGTTAGCGGTAATCCATGACCTCAACATGTCTTTCTTTCTCCCCCTCCTCTTTTTTGTGGTCTTCCTGTTCATGTGGGCATTAGCATCATCAGGCGGAGGAGAAGTGGCATCAGAGCACGAGGGAGCTGCATCCCACATGGCCCTGGAGGGCCATGCAACAGCCTCTGAGTACACAAGTGGGACGGAGGGCGAGGGGAGCTCCACAGCGGGGACTCGTGCTGATGTCAGTGGCAGCGACTCGTCCTCTGAAGGGAGCTCTCTTGTGGTGGCGGCAACATCCGTGCCCCCCGCAACAACAGGTACAGCCGCTACCCAGCGCACCAGCACCGCCCTCCCAGCAGCCCCTCAGCGTTTGCCCTGTGCCCGCTCACCCAGGAAGGGGGGCATCACCTTCGCCCCAGGCACCTCAGGCCCTGCCCCTGTCACCCCTGCTGCCCTCAGTGAGGAGGTCATTGACCTCCTGAGGACCATCATTGTTGGGCAGTCTACCCTTTTGAATGCCATCCAGGGTGTAGAAAGAGAGGTGCACCGGAGTAATGCATACCTGGAGGGCATTCATTCGGGTCAGGCTGCCCATCAGCGATCGTTCAACGCTCTGGCCTCAGCACTGACGGCAGCAATTGTCCCTGTCTCTAGCCTCCCCCTCCAACTTCCTACACCCAGACCCAATCCCATGTACCTCTGCCTATCCCAGACACACCTACAGACCAGCCTGCACACACCTCAACACCCAAGGGAAGCTCATCCAGACATAAGCACCACACTTCACACAAGCATTCACACAAGCAACATCCACATGCAGACACACCAACACCCACTGCCTCCACTGTGTCCCCCTCCTCCTCATCTCCCTCCTCCCTCCCTGTGACGTCTCCACTCACACTTGCATGCACAACATCTTCAGCCACTACGTCCATTACCAGCACACCCACCAGAACACTCCGCACACGTGCAGTCACCACCCCCACTACCATTTACACGTCCCCTGTGTCCTCTTCCAGTGTGTCTGTCACCCCCTCTTCCAAACCGCACAAACGCAGGCAGCCACCCACCCAACAGCCATCCACCTCACGACAGCCTCCCGCCCAAGCACCTGCACCCAAAGACACCAGACTTTACACTCCTACAACCACATCCTCTTCCTCCACTCCCATACCCACTACACCTAGCCGTCCCTCTCTTTCCAAATTGATTTTCCTTTCCAAACTTGACCTCTTTCCAACAACTCCCCCACCCGTCCATCGAATAAGACTACAATCAGCACCTCAGCCACCACCAAACCAGGACCTATCAGGACTGTTGTCCAAGGACTGTGGAGTCCCCCACCCTCAAGGGCAACTAGTTCTGGTAGGAGCCAAGGCACGGCCAGCCCACCCCCGGAAAAACACCCAAAGATCACCAGTGCCCGGCGCGAGAGGCCAAGGACACCAGTGACCAAAATCCCTACCCTGACTCCGCCTGGAAGTGGGGTGCCACCTGGCACACAGCCAAAGGTGGGAAAGGGCCACAGACGACCAGGGAAGGGTGGGAAGGGCAGCACGCCCGACAAGTCCGGCAGCAGGCCAGCTGCCCAGGAGGGCCCCACCAGCCCCATCCCAGGTGTGCAGGAGGGCCCCGCCAGCCACAGCCCAGCTGCCCAGGAGGGCCCCACCAGCCACAGCCCAGCTGCCCAGGAGGGCCCCGCCAGCCACAGCCCAGCTGGGCAATGAAGGAGCGCCAACTCAAGCACCGCTGAACAGGGCAAGGACCGCCAAGGCAAGCACCGCTGAACAGGGCAAGGACCGCCAAGGCAAGCACACGTGAACTGGGCAAGCACCGCTGAACAGGGCAAGGACCGCCAAGGCAAGCACCGCTGAGCAGGGCAAGCACCGCTGCACTGGGCCCTTCAACTCAAGCACCGCTCCGCTGGGCACCGCCGTCTCAAGCACCGCTCTGCTGGGCCCTTCATCTCAAGCACCGCTGCACTGGGCCCTTCATCTCAAGCACCGCTCCGCTGGGCACCGCCGTCTCAAGCACCGCTGAACTGGGCCCTTCATCTCAAGCACCGCTGCACTGGGCCCTTCATCTCAAGCACCGCTCCGCTGGGCACTGCTGTCTCAAGCACCGCTGAACTGGGCCCTTCATCTCAAGCACCGCTGCACTGGGCCCTTCATCTCAAGCACCGCTGAACTGGGCCCTTCATCTCAAGCACCGCTGAACTGGGCCCTTCATCTCAAGCACCGCTGCACTGGGCCATTCATCTCAAGCACCGCTCCGCTGGGCACCGCCGTCTCAAGCACCGCTGAACTGGGCCCTTCATCTCAAGCACTGCTGCACTGGGACCTTCATCTCAAGCACCGCTGAACTGGGCAAGGACCGCCAAGGCAAGCACTGCTGAACAGGGCAAGGACCGCTGAACAGGGCAAGGACTGCCAAGGCAAGCACCGCTGAACAGGGCAAGGACCGCTGAACAGGGCAAGGACCGCCAAGGCAAGCACCGCTGAACTGGGCAAGCACCGCTGAACAGGGCAAGGACCGCCAAGGCAAGCACCGCTGAACAGGGCAAGGACCGCTGAACAGGGCAAGGACCGCCAAGGCAAGCACCGCTGAACTGGGCAAGCACCGCTGAACAGGGCAAGGACCGCCAAGGCAAGAACCGCTGAGCAGGGCAAGCACCGCTGCACTGGGCCCTTCATCTCAAGCACCGCTCCGCTGGGCACCGCCGTCTCAAGCACCGCTGAACTGGGCCCTTCATCTCAAGCACCGTTGCACTGGGCCCTTCATCTCAAGCACCGCTCCGCTGGGCACTGCCGTCTCAAGCACCGCTGAACTGGGCCCTTCATCTCAAGCACCGCTGCACTGGGCCCTTCATCTCAAGCACCGCTGAACTGGGCCCTTCATCTCAAGCACCGCTGAACTGGGCCCTTCATCTCAAGCACCGCTGCACTGGGCCCTTCATCTCAAGCACCGCTCTGCTGGGCACGGCCGTCTCAAGCACCGCTGAACTGGGCCCTTCATCTCAAGCACCGCTGCACTGGGACCTTCATCTCAAGCACCGCTGAACTGGGCCCTTCATCTCAAGCACCGCTGCACTGGGCCCTTCATTTCAAGCACCGCTCCGCTGGGCACCGCCGTCTCAAGCACCGCTGAACTGGGCCCTTCATCTCAAGCACCGCTGCACTGGGCCCTTCATCTCAAGCACCGCTCCGCTGGGCACCGCCGTCTCAAGCACTGCTGCACTGGGCCCTTCATCTCAAGCACTGTGTCGGGCAGGGCTGCACGAAGCACTCTGGGCACCAGTCCCCCTCCAGAACCAGTGGACACTGTCATCCACTTGAGAGACTGTGGCTTTGCACTCCCCAGGATGTAACAGTGGGCAAACCACCCACTGTAAATACTTGAGAGACTGTGGCTTTGCACTCCCCAGGATGGTACAGTGGGCAAGCCACCCACTGTATGGACTTGAGAGACTGTGGCTTTGCACTCCCCAGGATGGTACAGTGGGCAAACCACCCACTGTATGGACTTGAGAGACTGTGGCATTGCACTCCCCAGGATTGGACAGTGGCCATGGAGGCCCCTCGTGGATCTGGCGTCGTGTACTCATGTGGCTGAGGTGCCCCCCTTCCCTTCCCCCTGAGGTGCCTGTAGTTTTTCTATCTGATGCCCCTGCAGTGTTCTTTCCGTTGGTGTTAGGTATCCTGTGTGGGCCTTGCCCATGTGATTTGGGCCCAGTGGTCCACGGACAATGACAGCTAAAATTATCGGACTTTTAATATTTATGTATATATTAGTTTTAAATATGTGATATTTTTATATGCCGATAATACAATATATTCGACTGTTTATGATCATTTCATTTTGTCTTTGCATTCTTCCGGGGGCTTTGGGGGTTGTAACAGTGATGTATTGCTATGCATTGATGTTTGTGTTGTAGTGGGTGAGGGTGGTGGTGGGTTTGTAGCGTATGTGTGCCCGTAATATTTTCTCCTCCCCCCTCCCCTGTGTCGTAGGTGCAGTACTCACCGTAGTCTTCTGCGCCGGCGTTCGTGCTCCTGGTAGAGAAGCAGGAAGACAATGGCTGGTAGGATGTGTAGTTCGGGTTCCATGCTGTCCAGATTCCTCGTGGGGTGTATGGAGGTGAGCGTTTTCCGTTTGAAATGTCTGTTGTCCCGCCATGGCGGTCGGAGTGTTAAAGTGGCGGTCTCTGTTGGCGGTTTCCGCCATGGTCAGAATTCCATTTTTTACACCGCCAGCCTGTTGGTGGGTTAGCCGCCGCTTTAACACCAACAGCCAGGGTTGGAATGACCCCCTATGTCTTCAGAATCAAACATATGCGGTCATTCCTACCTTGGCGGGCGGCGGTTGCCGCCCGCCTGGCGGGAACCGCCAGAAGACCGTACCGCGGTCAAAAGACCGCAGCGGTCATTCTGTCTTTCCCGCTGGGCTGGCGGGCGACTGCCAAAAGGCCGCCCGCCCGCCCAGCGGGAAAGCACCAGCAACGAGGAAGCCGGCTCCGAATGGAGTCGGCGGAGTTGCTGGTGTGCGACGGGTGCAGTTGCACCCGTCGCGATTTTCAGTGTCTGCCAAGCAGACACTGAAAATCAATGTGGGGCCCTGTTAGGGGGCCCCTGCAGTGCCCATGCCATGCCCCCCAGGGGCCTCACGACACCCGTTCCCGCCAGCCAGGTTCTGGCGGTGAAAACCGCCAGAACCAGGCTGGCGGGAAGGGGGTCGGAATCCCCATGGCGGCGCTGCTTGCAGCAGCGCCGTGGAGGATTCACAGGGGCAGCGGGAAGCCGGCGGGAAACCGCCGGCTTCCCTTTTCTGACCGCGGCTTTACTGCAGCGGTCAGAATAGCCCCAGAAGCACCGCCAGCCTGATGGCGGTGCTTCCTCAGTCCCCTACCCTGGCGGTCTCGGACCGCCAGGGTAGGAATGACCCCCATAGTTTTTTTGCATGAGGACAAGGAAATAATCTGAACGTTTTCTGGAACACCATAGGAGTTGTATTAAGGGGCTTATTAGGCACATATAATATAACATCTAGAATTCTAACACTTAGTTTTAAAAATGCAGAAACATGAATTGCGTACATTGCTGAATTCAACAAGAATATGCAAATGCCATGAAATGATCGCGCACACTGCAAGCGATCTGAAACATCAAGTTTAATTGCGGGAAATGGATTGCGAGTTTTGCCGATTCGAACTTCACCTTGTAAGTGCCAAGAAATGGTTGCGCACGATAAGCGCCAAGAGTTACACACAAGGAATGAATTGCGCGTCTTGCCGAGTCAAATGCCACAATGTAAATGCCATGAAATGGAAGTGCACAATGAATATCATGAGCTAAGCACAAGAAATGAATCGCGACGTCTTGCTGATTCGAAAGCCACCATGTAAATACCATTAAATGGTAGCGCACACTGAATATCACAAGTTCAACACAAGAAATGAATAGCGCGTTTTGCCGATTCGAAAACCACCATATAAATGCCATGAAATGGTAACGCACACTGAATACCACGAGTTAAACACAAGATATGGATTGCGTTTCTTGCCAATTCGAATGCCACTATGTGAATGCCAAGAAATGGTATCGCGCAATGAATATCAAGAATTAGACACAAGAAATGAATTGTGCGTTTTGCCTATTCGAATGCCACCATGTGAATGCCAAGAAATGGTAGCGCACAATGAATATCAAGAGTTACACTCAAGAAATGAATTGCGTGTCTTGCCGATTCATGTATCAACATGCAAATGCCAGAAAAAAACAAGCGCACATTCACACGCACAAGATAAAATATTTCACCATGAAAATTAGGCCCAAGAACGCGAAAGTCTTCGAGAACGGGATCGGGGGCAAAGCCCGACCTCCGTCTTACCGCCATGATCAAGGATCACCAACTTAATGAAGGGCAAGGCCTGGAAGATCAAAGTAGGCCTCCGGAACAGGAGCTCAGGAAGTTGCTGCTGCTCTGCACCGGGACCTCTGAATAGTGAGCACGTGGAGCTGGGCTGGCTCCCTTATATAGAGTCTTGGCCCAGCCCACACACCACACCCAGTCATGCTGCAGAGGAAGCTTCTAGAAGGCCCTGGAAAGGGACCACACCCTGACACACTCTGAAACCTGCAGCAATACATTGCAAATGAACAGTATTTATAAGCACCTTGAATATAAGTCTTCAGGATTAAACTCTGCAATGCAAAAGGTTAAACAACAGCACATCAGCATAATGCATGAATTACGTTATCTTGGAAGTGCTAGGTTTTTGCATTCCAGTCGCCCGTAGAGCGTGCACTGTCCTGATGTTGACAGTACTCCCCTCTCCCAGACGCGCTCTAGGGCCTGGCTTGCCTGGATTGAGACGATGAAAACGCCTCACAAGTAATGGAGCATGAACATCAGACGCGGAAACCCATGAGTTACTTTCAGGGCCATAAACTTTCCACGAGATCAAGTACCAACACCTTCTTGACTTCGTATTCCACTTCCCCTTGTACTAAAACTGTATTTGGATGAGGACGGACCTTCTGGACTGCTTTTTTCAGGAGGATAGTGTGGAATACTGGATGAATATGTAGTGACCTTGGTAATTGCAGTTTATAGGTCACCGGATTGATTTGTTGAAGGACTGTGCAGGGACCTGTAGGAGGCTGACCTGGCTTGTAGTGGGTACCAAGGGGTACTTACACTCTGTACCAGGTCCAGTTATCCCTTATTAGTGTAGAAGAGGTGTTTCTAGCAGCTTAGGCTGATAGAAGGTAGCTATAGCAGAGCAGCTTAGGCTGAACTAGGAGACATGCAAAGCTCCTACTATACCACTGGTGTCATATGCACAATATCATAAGAAAACACAATACACAGATATACTAAAAATAAAGGTACTTTATTTTTATGACAATATGCCAAAAGTATCTCAGTGAGTACCCTCAGTATGAGGATGCCAAATATACACAAGATATATGTACACAATACCAAAAATATGCAGAAATAGCAAAAGGAAGTAATGCAAGCAATGTAGAATTACAGTAGATTGCAATAGGAGCACATAGGTATAGGGGCAACACAAACCATATACTCCAAAAGTGGAATGCGAACCACAAATGGACCCCAAGCCTATGTGAGCTTGTAGAGGGTCGCTGGGGCTGTAAGAAAACAGTGAGGTTTAGAAAAATAGCCCACCCCAAGACCCAGAAAAGTAGGTGTAAAGTGCACCTATATTCCCCAGAGAGCACAGAAGTCATGATAGGGGAATTCTGCAAGAAAGACCAACACCAGCAATGCAACCAAAGTGGATTTCCGGAT
The DNA here is from genome assembly GCF_031143425.1 of Pleurodeles waltl. Taxonomy (NCBI): domain Eukaryota; kingdom Metazoa; phylum Chordata; class Amphibia; order Caudata; family Salamandridae; genus Pleurodeles; species Pleurodeles waltl. The sequence continues at coordinate 1,472,127,008 of NC_090445.1, read as the reverse complement.
GAGAGTACCTGTGGAACAAGGGGACCAAGTCCAAGAGTCGCGACAAAGCCGAGATTGGGCAGATGCCCAGGAAATGCCAGCTGAGGGTGCAAAGAAGCTGCCACTGGATGGTAGAAGCTGTGGATTCTGCAAGAACGAAGACGGCTAGAAACTTCCCCTTTGGAGGATGGATGTCGCACGTCGTGTAGAAGCTTGCAGAAAGACCGCAAAAAAGCCTTGCTATCTGCAAGGGTCGCGGTTTGGGTTTTTGGATGCTGCTGTGGCCCAGGAGGGACCAGGATGTTGCCACTTGGATGAGGAGATAGAGGGGGCACCCAGCAAGTAAGGGAGCCCTCACAGAAGCAGGCAGCACCAGAAGAAGTGCCGGAACAGGCACTACAAAGAGGAGTGAACCAGATCTCACCCGAAGACACAAAAGGAAGTCCCACGACGCCGGAGGACAACTCAGGAGGTTGTGCACTGCAGTTTAGAGTGTCGGGGACCGAGGCTTGGCTGTGCACAAAGGAACTCCTGGAAGAGTGCACAGGAGCCGGTGCAGCTGCAAATCACGCGGTACCCAGCAATGCAGTCTAGCGTGGGGAGGCAAGGACTTACCTCCACCAAACTTGGAATGAAGAGTCACTGGACTGTGGGAGTCACTTAGACAGAGTTGCTGAGTTCCAGGGACCACGCTCATCGTGCTGAGAGGGGACCCAGAGGACCAGTGATGCAGTCTTTTGTTGCCTGCGGTTGCAGGGGGAAGATTCCGTCGACCCACGGGAGATTTCTTCAGAGCTCCTAGTGCAGAGAGGAAGCAGGCTACCCCCAGAGCATGCACCACCAGGAAACAGTCGAGAAGGCAGGAGGATCTGCGATACAAGGTTGCAGTAGTCGTCTTTGCTACTCGTCCTGAACAGTCAGTGGTCAATCCTTTGGCAGAAGGTGAAGAGAGAGATGCAGAGGAACTCTGATGAGCTCTTGCATTCGTTATCTAAAGAATTCCCCAAAGCAGAGACCCTAAATAGCCAGAAAAGGAGGTTGGGCTACCTAGGAAGGAGGATAGGCTAGCAACACAGGTAAGAGCCTATCAGAAGGAGTCTCTGACGTCACCTGCTGGCACTGGCCACTCAGAGCAGTCCAGTGTGCCAGCAGCACCTCTGTTTCCAAGATGGCAGAGGTCTGAAGCACACTGGAGGAGCTCTGGGCACCTCCCCTGGGAGGTGCACGTCAGGGGAGTGGTCACTCCCCTTTCCTTTGTCCAGTTTTGCGCCAGAGCAGGGCTGGGGGATCCCTGAACCGGTGTAGACTGGCTTATGCAGAGATGGGCACCATCTGTGCCCATCAAAGAATTTCCAGAGGCTGGGGGAGGCTACTCCTCCCCAGCCCTGACACCTTTTTCCAAAGGGAGAGGGTGTAACACCCTCTCTCTGAGGAAGTCCTTTGTTCTGCCTTCCTGGGCCATGCCTGGCTGGACCCCAGGAGGGCAGAAACATGTCTGAGGGGTTGGCAGCAGCAGCAGCTGCAGTGAAACCCCGGGAAAGGTAGTTTGGCAGTACCCAGGTCTGTGCTAGAAACTCGAGGGATCATGGAATTGTCTCCCCAAAGCCAGAATGGCATTGGGGTGACAATTCCATGATCTTAGACATGTTACATGGCCATGTTCGGAGTTACCATTGTGACGCTGTACATAGGTAGTGACCTATGTACAGTGCAGGCGTGTAATGGTGTCCCCGCAATCACAAAGTCCGGGGAATTTGCCCTGAACAATGTGGGGGCACCTTGGCTAATGCCAGGGTGCGCACACACTAAGTAACTTAGCACCCAACCTTTACCAGGTAAAGGCTAGACATATAGGTGACTTATAAGTTACTTAAGTGCAGTGGTAAATGGCTGTGAAATAACGTGGATTTATTTCACTCAGGCTGCAGTGGCAGGCCTGTGTAAGAATTGTCAGAGCTCCCTATGGGTAGCAAAAGAAATGTTGCAGCCCATAGGGAACTCCTGGAACCCCAATACCCTGGGTACCTCAGTACCATATACTAGGGAATTATAAGGGTGTTCCAGTAAGCCAATGTGAATTGGTGAAATTGGTCACTAGCCTGTTAATGACAATTTAGAAAGCAGAGAGAGCATAACCACTGAGGTTCTGGTTAGCAGAGCCTCAGTGAGACAGTTAGTAATCACACAGGGAACACATGCAGAGCACACTTATGAGCACTGGGGCCCTGGCTGGCAGGGTCCCAGTGACACATACACTAAAACAACATATATACAATGAAATATGGGGGTAACATGCCAGGCAAGATGGTACTCTCCTACAGGACCTATGAATTTGGGATTAAACATGTGCTTTTTCTTGAAATCCATATGTCTTGTAGAAAGCCACACTTTATCACCTGGTTGATGCTGCGGTCCCTCACAATGTTTCTTGTCGTAATGCTTTTTGTATTTTTGTTTGGCTTTTTCTAAATGTTGTTGAATCAATTTCTGGGTTTGATGAAGGTGTTGAATGGTTTCCGATACAGCTGGTGTAAGAGAACTTTCTTGAGGGATTGTGATGGGCAAGGTGTCAGGATGATAGCCAAACAAGCCAAAAAAGGGTGTAACACCAGTGGAAGTGTGAAATGAGTTATTGTAGGCTAACACAGCTAACCAGAGCATTGATGTCCATGAATGAAGTGCTTTTTTCAGCGTAAGCACGCAGGTATTGCTTCAAAGTCTATTTTAGTCTCTCCGTTTGACCATCTCTTTGAGGATGATGGCTAGTAGATAGTGTGGATGTGACTTGAAGTATTTTGCACCATGTTTTCTGGAAATTGGAGGCAGATTGCAACCCTCGATCGGAGAGAATCATTTTTGGCAGCCCAGGATAACGGACCACTCTGTTTAGTAAGATGTTCGCCAGTTCGCTGGAGGTGGGCAATTTCTTACTGGCAATGCAATGTCCATATTTCGCGAGACTATCTACCACCATAAGCATTACTGAATGTTGTTGGACCACTGGCAGTCCTGTAATGAAGTCTAAAGAGATGTGTTCCCAAGGTCGACATGGAGTTGGGAGCGGATGCAGCAACCCTTTCGGTTTTGAATGACTTGTCTTGATGCAAGCACAGACTTCGCCGTCGTTTACCATTGTTTTGACGTCTTTTGCCAGAGTAGGCCACCAAAAGTAGCGTTGGATTAGTTCAAGGGTTTTAGGAGTTCCTGGATGGCCTGCCGTAGGTATAACATACAACCAATGAAATACTAACTTGCGAAGCTTGGTAGTGGGCACAAACAAGCGAGCGTCATGGAAAGGTAGTCCTTGCTTTACTCACCTTTTGGGGTCTGCTTGAGCCCATGTCTGGCATTTCTCAATGGCGAAGGAATTATGGATATCTTGAAAGAAATCTTCAGTTTTTATGATACATAGGACTTTGTCTAGAGCAATGATAGCTCTGGAGGGCTGGACTGCAGGACTGCAGGCACCGCAGTAGACTCTTGGCGGGACAAGGCGTCAGCTTTGTGATTGTCTTTACCAGGATGGAAAGTTAACACAAAATCAAATTCAGCAAAAAACAAGATCCAGCGTAATTGCCGAGGAGTCAAAAGTCTGGCTGAGCTCATGAACTGGCAATTGCGATGATCAGTATATACTGTGACAGTGTACTTGGCACCAAACAAATAATGTCTCCATTCTTTAAAGGCGTCACAAATCGCCAGAAGCTCTTTCTCCGCAATGACATAGTTCTGTTCGGCTTCGTTCAGCTTACAAGACATGTAAGCTACAGGATGAAGTTGGCCAGTGTCTTTGCTTCGTTGTGACAAGACTGCACCAATTGCCACATCTGAGGCATCGGCTTCCACTATGAAGGGACGATCCACATCAGGGTGAGTTTTCGCAAGACTGCTGAGGTACCGCCGTGCTGAAGACCACCAGTAGTGGTGGTCTTCCGTGCCGTGTATTATGACCGCTGGCAGCCCACCGTCCTTTTTTGTACGAAAAGCCGCCAGCAGCCATACTGGCGGACGGTGGGAAAGTGGAGGTTGCTCAACCTCCACCGTCACGTCAACAGAACACCGCCCACTGAATCAGGTCCCATGATTCGGTGTGGCGGTGTTCTGGTGACGGTGTTCTGGTGGCGGAGCTGCCCCCATGGATCCCACCCCCTCCCGGAGCATCAACGGACAAGGGAAGTTGATCGTCCGTTAGGGAAGGTGGTGGGGGGTGTTGTGTGCGTTCATGGGGGTGTGCGTGTGAGAGTGTAGAGGGGGTGAGTGAGTGAGTGTATGCGTGCAGTGGGGTGTTGTGTGTATGGGAAATGTGTGCGGGTCGGCCGGTGTGCATGTCTGTTTGTATGTGTGCGGGTATGTGTTGTCGTGGTATATGTGTGCGTGTAGGGGTGTGTATACGTGCATGTTGGGTGTGTGTGCGTGTAGGGGTGTGTATATGTGCATGTTCGGGGTCGGGTTGGGGAAAGGGGTTGTGGCAACTTTGGGGGGTCGCAGGAGGGTGGGGGAGGTGGTGGGAGGATTCATGGGGGGTAGCGGGGGTAGGGGAGACCCCCATCAGTGGCAGGGAAGGAATTCCCTGGCACTGATAGTGCCTACCGCCATGGATCTCATGGCGGTTCCCAACCACCCTAGATCCATGGCGGTATGCAGGGTCCTGAAACCGTCGGCGGTCTAGTGACAACCGCCAGGCTGGAGACCGCAATCTCCAGCCCAGCGGTCTTCACCGCCATGGCGGTCGGAATGGTGAAGTGGTGGATGATGTCATAATTAAAAAAAAAAATTGCCGGCCTGTTTGCGGTCTTATCGCCGCTTTAACACCGTCCGCCAGGGTTGTAATGACCACCTTAGATTTTAAAATGCAGAAACATGAATTGTGCACATTGCTGAATTCAACAAGAATGTGCAAATGCCATGAAATGATCGCGCACACTGCAAGCGATCTGAAACATCAAGTTTAATTGCGGGAAATGAATCACGGGTTTTGCCGATTCGAACGTCACCTTGTAAATGCCAAGAAATGGTTGCGCACGATGAGCGTCAAGAGTTACGCACATGGAATGAATTGCGCGTCTTGCTGATTCAAATGCCACAATGTAAATGCCATGAAATGGTAGCGCACAATGAATATCATGAGTTAAGCACAAGAAATGAATCGCACGTCTTGCTGATTCGAATGCCACCATGTAAATGCCATGAAATGGTAGCGTACAATGAATATCATGAGTTAAGCACAAGAAATGAATTGCGCGTTTTGCCGATTCGAAAACCACCATATAAATGCCATGAAATGGTAGCACACACTGAATACCACAAGTTAAACACAAGAAATGAATTGCGCGTCTTGCCGATTCGAATGTCACCATGTGAATGCCAAGAAATGGTATCACACAATGAATATCAAGAGTTACACTCAAGAAATGAATAGCGCGTCTTGCTGATTTGAATGCCACCATGTGAATGCCAAGAAATGTTAGCGCACAATGAATATCAAGAATTACACACAAGAAATGAATTGCGCGTCTTGCCGATTCGAATGCCACCAGGTGAATGCCAAGAAATGGTAGCGCACAATGAATATCAAGAGTTACACTCAAGAAATGAATCGCGCATCTTGCCGATTTGAATGCCACCATGTGAATGCCAAGAAATGGTAGCACACAATGGATATCAAGAATTACACACAAGAAATGAATCGCTTGTCTTGCCGATTCATGTATCAACATGCAAATGCCAGAAAAAAACAAACGCACATTCACACGCACAAGATAAAATCTTTCATCATGAAAATTAGGCCCAAGAACTCGAAAGTCTTCGAGAACGGGATTGGGGGCCCAGCCCGACCTCCATCTTACCGCCCTGATCAATGATCACCAACTTAAGGAAGGGCAAGGTCTGGAAGATCAAAGTAGGCCTCCGGAACAGGAGCTCAGGAAGTTGCTGCTACTCAGCACCGGGACCTCTGAGTAGTGAGCACGTGGAGCTGGGCTGGCTCCCTTATATAGAGTCTTGACTCAGCCCACACACCACACCCAGTCATGCTGCAGAGGAAGCTTCTAGAAGGCCCTGGAAAGGGACCACACCCTGACACACTCTGAAAGCCTGCAGCAATGCATTGCAAATGAACAGTATTTATAAGCACCTTGAATATAAGTCTTCAGGATTAAACTCTGCAATGCAAAAGGTTAAACAACAGCACATCAGCATAATGCATGAATTACGTTATCTTGGAAGTGCTAGGTTTTTGCATTCTAGTCGCCCGTAGAGCGCGCACTGTCCTGATGTTGACACCTCCATCTTGTTTTGGAGGATTCCCCCTAACAGGATTAGGGATGTTCTCCCCCCCCACAGGGAGGAGGCACAAAGAGGGTGTGGCAACCCTCAAGGACAGTAGTCATTGGCTACTGCCCCCGACCTAAACACACCCCTAAATTGAGTATTTAGGGGCGACCCTGAACCTAGGAAATCAGATTCCTGCAACCTGAAGAAAGAAGAAGGACTGCTGACCTGAAAGCCCCGCAGAGATGACAGAGACAACAACTGATTTGGCCCCAGCCCTACTGGCCTGTCTCCAGACACAAAGAACCTGCACAACGACGCATCCAGCAGGACCAGTGACCTCTGAGGACCCAGAGGACTGACCTGCATCTAAAGGACCAAGAACCTCCTGAGGACAGCGGCTCTTTCCAGAAACAACAACAAAGAAAGCAACTTTAAAGCGACTCTAACTTCCTGCCAGAAGCGTGAGTCTTCACACTCTGCACCCGACGCCCCCGGCTCGAGTTCAGGACAACCTACACTGCAGAGAGGACTCCCAGGTGCCTCCAATGATGTGGACACCCTGAGATGACCTCCCTGCACCCCCACAGCAACGCCTGCAGAGAGGATCCAGAGGCTCCCCCTGACCGCGACTGCCTGTTAACAAAGGAACCTGATGCCTGGACCAAGCACTGCACCCGCAGCCCCTAGGACCGAGAGGAACCACCTACCAGTGCAGGAATGACCAGCAGGTGGCCCCCATCCTAGCCCAGTCGGTGGCTGGCCTGAGAAGCCCCCTTGTGCACTGTCTGCATCGCCAGAGTGACCCCCGGGTCCCTCCATTGTTTTGAATGACAAACCCAACACCTACTTTGCACACTGTACCCGACCGCCCCTGTGCCACTGAGGATGTGTTTTGTGTGCCTGTGTGTGTCCCACTCAATGCTCTACAAAACCCCCCTGGTCTGCTCCCCGAGGCCGCAGGTACTTACCGGCTAGCAGACTGGAACCAGATCCCTCCTGTTCTCCACAGGCGCCTATGTTATTTGGGCCCTCCTTTGACCTCTGCACCTAATCAGCCCTGTGTTGCTGGTGCTGTGGCTTTGGGGTTGCCTTGAACCCCTAACAGTGGGCTGCCTATGCCCAGGAGAATGAACTTGTAAGTGCTTTACTTACCTGAGAAACTAACCAATACTTACATTCCCCAGGAACTGTTGATTTTTGCAGTGTCCACTTTTAAAATAGCTTATTGCCGTTATTGTCAAAACTGTGTATACCACTGTTTTATATCAAAGTTCTATACTTACCTGTGTGAAGTAACTTACAATTTCTGTACTTACCTAAACTTTTAATCTTGTGGTTCTAAAAATAAATTAAGAAAAAAAGATTTTTCTGTATAAAAACCTATTGGCCTGGAGTTAAGTCTTTGAGTGTGTGTTCGCATTTATTGCCTGTGTGTGTACAACAAATGTTTAACACTACCCTCTGATAAGCCTACTGCTCGACCACACTACCACAAAATAGAGCATTAGTATTATCTAATTTTGCCACTATCAACCTCTAAGGGGAACCCTTGGACTCAAACTCACTTTGAGATAGTATATACAGAGCCAAATTCCTACAGTGACATAAAGGATGGCACTATTAATGTTGTGCAATTATCCCCTGAGTTACCGCCTGAGTAGCAGAGAGGGTGTAGAGAGGCGTTTGGAAGGTTTACCAAACTCTTCTAGCTGGCTTCAGGATTGACACCTGTATGTGTGCATGACGTAGACGCAGGTAACAGTCTTCTAGTAAAAGAAAGGATGTACAGAATGTCTGACTGGGTACAGGGATACATTAAGAAGGATGTTGCCAAAATACTGAACCAGCGAGTCATTCAGAGATCTCTAGTCCGTGGTCTAGTCTTGTAGTTCAAATACAAAAGCAACAGTCTACTGACTTGTGGTTCTGTGTGGACTACCAAGCCCTCAATGAGGTAAACAAAACTGATGCCCATCCATCCCCAAGATGATGAGCTTGTAGATCAGTTTGATGCTGCTACATACTTGAGCACCTTTGATTTGACCAGTGGTTATTGGCTGATCTCATTGGCACCAAATGCAAAGAAAAAGGATGCATTTTCCATGCCATAGTGGCTATATCAGTTCAAGGTGATGCCCGGTGTTGAAAAATGCTACTGCCACTTTTCAGTGCCTGGTGAACCATGTTCTCTTTGAGTTGGAAAGGTTCTGTGTGGCCTACTTAGATGGCATTGCAGGATTCAGCAACCTCTGAACTCCTGACCCCTGTCAGGAGTTTGAGGCCCTCCTCCACCTGCAGGCTTCTGCCTGCACCTCATCCCCGGTGTCTAGTGGAAGAGCTCTGCTTTCCTACTAGATTACCTTCTGCCTCTCTCCTCCCTTTGCTTTGCTTTGCTCTCTGCTCTGCTTCACGTCTGTCCATTAGTGCTTCTTTTGCTTTGCTTTGCTCTCTGCTCTGCTTCACTATTGTCCCTTAGTCCCTTAGTGCTCCTTTTGCTTTGCTTTCTGCTCTGCTTCACTACTGTCCCTTAGTGCTCCTTTTGCTTTGCTTTGCTCTCTGCCATGCTTTACTACTGTCCCGTAGTGCTCCTTTTCCTAATTTCTCTCTCACTCCACTCTCTGTCTCTCACTTTCGATTTCCCCCTCTCTCTCTACCCGCAGCACTGCTGCACCTGCAGCCCAGCCACCCTCCTCTCTCTCCCGCGCTGCGCTCCCCATGCTGCTGCCCCCACGGCCCCACCCCCATTTTCAGCTCTGACCCCCTTTTTCCTACAGGCTCATCACCTTTTTAAAAGTTCAGCTTCTGTGTGCTTAACTCATCCCTGATCTACAACAGGTTGACATGGAAGTGCATGCATGGTGGACAATGCTGAGTGCATGTGTGCTCACAAGAAATACACTACATGAAACATTGAAGTGTGACATAGTGCGCACACAGTAAGTGTGTGTGCGGACAGTGTGTGGTTTTAATACAAAACACTGTGATACATTATAGAGAGACTGCAGTACTGAACTATGTGCACAGACTGAGTGGGTGTGCTGCAAGTGGGTATGTTGGCTGTGGTATAATACTTGAGGAAAGCAGCACCAGCAGTGAGTGTGCTGTGGATGTACAAAAGTACGTGCACTGGCACATGTAGGAGGCTGGCCTGGTTTGTAGTGGGTACCTTGGGTACTTCCATATTATATCAGGTCCAGTTATCCCTTATTAGTGAAATGTAGTAGTGTTCTAGCAGCTTAGGCTGATAGAGGTAGCTATAGCAGAGCAGCTTAGGCTGAACTAGGAGACATGCAAAGTTCATTCAATACCACTTATAGTTACACAGTACTTATACACAAGTAAAGACAATACTCAGTGTTACCAAAAATAAAGGTATTTATTTAAAAATATCTTAGAGACAATACTCCTTCTGGAGTTAAGTATTATACACAATCTATACACTAGACACCAAAATTAGACAAGTAAATAGTCATAGAACAATGCAAACAGTAGCAAATCCTATAGAATGCAATGAGAGAAAATAGGTCTAGGGGCAATACAAACCATATACTAAAAAAGTGGAATGTGAATCACGAATTCCCACCTAGACAAGTGTAGTGTGTGCAGAATTCCTGGGAGAGTAAGAATACAGAAAAGGTAAGTAAATTACCCCACCCCAGAGCCTAGAAAAGCAGGGGTAAAGTACTACAAGTTTCCTTAGGGACACACTACACCTCGTTTTGGGGATTTTGCAGCAGCAAACCAAGTCTGCAAAGAACAACTACTGGATTATTGGACCTGAAGGCCTGCAAAGGAATGGTAACAGGTCCAGAAGTCGAAAGAAGTTCCAGGAAGGACAGGAGCCCCTGCCAGCCCTGAAGAGGGTGCAAAAGAAGAATCCCCGGTTAGTAGAAGACTGCAGAAATGCACCCTAGGAAGATGACAGCGGGATCCTGTATGACGCAAAAGATGTCCCATTGCATGAAGATTGTTGTAGATTAGATTTCATGTTGGAAGGCGCCAACCAGCCTTGGCTACGACAAAAGTGAGTTTTTCATCAAATGGCACTGGATGGACTGAGGGACCTGGGGGCCTCAACTCTGTGTGAGGAGGAAGATGAGGCTCTCAGCACTTTAGAGAGCCCTCAGGATGCCAGCCGGCACCCCCAGAAGCCGCAGGACGCGTGTTCAAAGGAGGTGCAAAACACAGTTTATGCAGCACAACAAAGGAAGGACCCACGCCGCCGGAAAACAACTCAGCGAGTTTAGCGTCGCAGGGCGGAGTGCTGGGGACCTGTGCCAGAGACTCAGGAGATGAAGAAGGCACAATAAATAGGGGTACCGTTGTTCTCGGGAAGGCAAGGTCTTACCTTCTCTAAATTGCATCAGCAGGACCTCAGGACAGTCTATGTTGATGATGTCAACCCTCTGTGACCTTAGGATCATGCTCATCGCCGTGAAAGGAGTCCCCCCGGTCATCATCTTGGAAGGTGCGTGCTTGGAGCAGGGGAGTAACTCCGTCATTCCACTGGAGATTTCTTCAGTTCTTCTGGTGCAGGATGAAGACAGGGAGACCCCAGAGCGTGCACACTGTGGAAACTGTTGCAGTTGCTGACTTGTAGCTGAGGTTGCTGAAGAAAAGTGTGTCTTGTAGACACTTTGTTGCAGTTAAAGTGTTTCTTGCAGCAGGCTGCGGTTGATCCGAGGTCAGAAGAGTCTGGGGAAGGGAGGAGGCGGCGGCTTTACCAGAAAGGGCAGGAGCCCTTTAAATCTAACTCACGCATTTTTGCAAGGGAGGAGGCGGCGGCTGTACCAGAAAGGGCAGGAGCCCTTTAAATCTAACTCTCGCGCTCCCGCCTCGCGGGACGTGCGCAGGCGGGCCCGTCCTGCGCCCGTCAGCACCTGACAGAGGCTGGGCTGGGCCACCTCCTTGACATTTTCATATTTTTGGATATTACTGTTTTTTTGTTTTTTTTTGCACTCCCGTGTCGTGCCTGCCAGAGCCCGGAGGAGGCTGGGCGGGACTCATTTTGTTGTTATTTGTTGTTACTTGGCTTACTGACTTGCATATATTTTGTTGCGACTAGATAAAAGTGTTCAACATAGTAACCCCATATATATAAAATATACATAATGGGGAAAAGAAAGCAAAATCAAACAGGGAATGGTACTAATAAAAAAAACAAAGAAGTGCTAATACGATCACAAATTATCTCACAGATGCAATGGGGAAAATTAATGAAGAAATTATTAATGCTGAAGCACGCTTAGTGGCAACAAAAATGTCTTACATGAGGCCATCATTGAAGTGAGCACTGAGGCTGTAGGTTTTATTACTGAACTGAAATCCCCAACGGAAAAATGTACTGGGACGGATCCTAGACCTTCCTTAGGCTCTTTATTACCCACAGATATGATAGAAGAAATTGATTCCTTGAACAGTACAGATGACCAAATTTCCTCACCACCAAAGAAAAAAAGTAGTCAGACTACTAATTCTAAAATTATGCTACCAACTTCACAGTTTTCTAAGGGTAGGAAATTAATAACTGAAATGCATGGGGGTCATGCAGTAATACTATCACCAGACAACAATGGCCCCTTACAAAAACGTATGGAAACTCTTTTCAAGAAACTGCATGGCAAGCTAGACCAGATAGAGTCAAAAGTATTGCTAGAATTCAAGGAGATAAAAGAACATATAACTAAGATAGAGATAAGTGTTAATTCAATGACTAAAGCGAAAAATTTGTCCCATGGTTGTGACACTATATCAAATGTAGATATAAGGAATAGTGCAATGACAGGGAAAGAAGATTCCAATGAAAGAAGTATAGAAAATCGGCACCCCATACAGAAAGAAATTCCATTGCCTAAGGAACCCACGACCAATCATACGGAGCAATTGGATAGGAATCATAGATGCCAGTCCTTGATTAGAAATAGACCTGTGAAAGAGGTATTACAACTACCGCCAGATGCTATACCATATACAATCATTCTAAAAAATGTTCCCAAATTGGGACCAAATATCATTGAGACCTGGGCAGATTTACGTAACAAGGTAGTACACTGGATGGCAGGGTATATATGTACACCAGATATACTATTTCGTGAAATCTTATATGCAAGAAGAGTTGATTGGGTGGGATATTTGGAGAAAGAAGAGGGAGACGGCATTGTGGTTAATTTTCGTAACCCTCGTTTTGTGGGCCAATTACTAGCGGACTTGGATATAAGATATCGAGCTTGCAAAAATCTGAGGAAAGAGATTATGGCTGTTCCTCTAGGATATTTTTACAGAATGATGAATACCTCAGGCACAAGAGACACTGGGGTCACAGGGAAAACATCCAGTAATCTGGTGAGGTATAACAAACTAGAGTGTACCAATCGATTTGCTCCCCTGAGTAATATGGAGGATTTGGACTGACAGCAGGAGGACATAAGTAGGAAAGAGATCTTGCTACCTGACAAAATACAACCTACTATTGTAGCCCCCTTTCTAAAATCTCCAAGTTGCAATGATGACACTGAGATAGATGGGAGACCCCTAGCAGGAGACTTAATTATACTCATGTCATGGAATATAGCTGGAGTAAAAACGAAAATGGTTGAGAAGGAATGGCAGACCACAATAAGTTCATCACATATAATCTGCCTACAAGAGACTTGGCACACGGGATCCTTTTTTATTGAAGGATATGCCATATTTTCCACCCCAGCTTCCGCCTCACCTAGTAGAAGGGCAAAGGGAGGATTAGCAATATTGATCTCAACATTGGTACCATATATATTGGTGAAATACTCCCTTGATTCCCCTCATTATCAGTTTATATATCTTCGGATAGATGAGATTTTATGGATTGTTTTAATAAACTACTACAATAATAAATTTGATGGCACCAATATAGTAGTGGCATCGACTCTTCAGGAAGATCTGCAAACTTTCATAAATGATATAACTTCAAGCTATATAATAATATGGGTTGGAGACTTCAATATTGGGACATGCCAGAATACTATAGGAAAGACATGTGGATTTGTCGACGATGGGGGGAGCGCACAATCGCACTTTTTACATAACAATTACGGAATTGTACTGAATGAGATATTATTTAGATATGATTTAGAATTGATGGAACAAGACGGGCCTAAAGGAATGAAGCTTCCATCATTTATAGGAAGAGAACATTTCTCATTAATTGACCATATATTAATGTCTAAGAGCAATATGGATATGGTCGAATCCCTGAAGATTGAGCCAACCATCTATAGTGATCATTATCCCTTGTTGTTAACTTTGAGATTGGCTAAACCCTTTAACATAGGTGAACGATTGGCAAGGAATATAGAAATAAGAAGGGAAAATGGTATTGTAATTAAATGGACTGGGGTAAATGAAATAGATGTGATGAAAAAAGTTGTAACACGACACCACCAGGACATTCTCACATGTACAGAACATAACCAAAGCCCAAATGAGATCCTAGGATCCTTCATCCAGCTTAGAAATGCCATTGCAGGAAGCCTAGTGAGAACATTGGGGAACAAAAAGAGCGGAAAAGTGGGGTGGTTTGATCACAACTGTTCACTAGCAAGCCAGGAATTAAAACAAGCCCTGCAGGCTCAACCAAGAAACAGGGAAGAGGTAATTATTAAACGTTCTAATTACAAACTTGCACTAATGACAAGGAAGGCACAATTGAGAGCTAGGGCATGGGCTAATCTTGAGCAAGCAACAACATTAAAAGATAGTACTTTATTTTGGAAAACAATTATTCAACCATTCCTAAAAAATAATGATGTACCCCAAATAACAGTACATGTCCCGTCATCAGAATGGCTTTCACATTTTGGCTTAATTTTTAACCCAGATAATCTGACTACTCACATATCGAATAGGGGAATAATTGAAACAAAGCCACCTTTTTTTAAACCAGTTAGTATAGGGGAAGTGAAATCTGCTATGGGAAGATGTTTGAAAGGGAAGGCACCAGGCCCTGATGGGGTGCCAGTAGATGCCTACTTGACATACATCGATTTATGGTGCCCTATTTTGACCCAAGTCTTCTTGAGTGTGACAAAGGGATATATTTTAACATCTTGGACGGAAAGCATAATTGTCCCCATTTTCAAAAAGGGAGATAGAGGCGACCCCAAATGCTTTCGGACAATCTCACTTTTAGATACCTCCATCAAATTGTTGGGAAGAGTACTCCTAGAAAGATTAGAATTATGGGCAACCAAAAACCGTATACTCACAGAGGCCCAATTGGGATTCAGGCCTGGGGTTGGCACTCTGGAACAATGCATAAATCTTAACTTAGTAATAAGTAAATATACAATAGCAAGGAAGGGTCATATGTTCCTCTGCTTTGCTGATCTTAGCAGTGCTTTCGATTTGGTGAACCATGTTAAGCTGTGGAAAGTTTTGACAGACATGGGCGCACCCTTAGATATAATACGTTTTTTGGCACAATTATATAATCATTTAACAGCACGGGTAAGATATGGAAGAAATGGCGAGTGTACCCCAGGTTTTAGGATAGGGAGAGGAATACGTCAAGGCTGTGTTTTGGCACCTCTTCTATTCTCCCTTTACATAAATGGAGTAGATGCCCATTTAAAAAGTATGAAAATCGATACCCCTAAAATAGGAGAATGCTCTATCCCAGTTCTTTTATATGCAGATGATGTTGTACTGCTGTCACGAACTGCAAATGGGCTGCAGCGGCTAATTGAGGGCTTTGTGGAATTTATGGCGGAAAGAGATATGTTGTTGAATATGAGCAAAACTGTTGTAATGACTTGCGGGCAGGGAAAAGCCAGGAAGAAAGCCTTTTTTATCAAAGGTCATAAATGTGAGGAGGTGAATGGATTTACATATCTGGGTATACAATTTTCTAATATGGGACATTGGAAACAACATCTAGAAATCATTAAGATGAAGTATGTTAGGACAAAAGAGGCTGATTTTAGATTTAAAAAAAAAATCGTCAATAAACCCCTTAGGGAAACGCTGCAAATCTACAAAAGTAAATCAATTAACAGCATTACGTATGGTTCTGCCCTTTGGGGTTCGATGCCTGAGATCCGTTCATTACAAGTGCTAGAGAATACATTTTTTGGCAGACTACTGGCAGTGCCAAATTCTACTTCCACATTTATGGTACATAAGGAGTTGGGTTGCCGCTAAGGGGAAGATCTAATATACACCAACGCGTTGTTGGCCTGGCATGGTATTTGCTCTAAAGAAGGGACACATTTTACCCATAAGATTATTAAAGATTGCCTTACACTAGAATACTGGGATAGAATTCCGTGGTTCATGCACCTAAAAGATTTGTTGAAAGGCATAAATCTAGTTCCAAATTTGGACAACCCAGGTATTATCCTTCAATTTAGCAAGGAAGAACTGAAAAATCAACTTATGGCATGGAGGGTCTGTGAAAGAGAAAATAGGGAATGTAGGAAGACAACAGTAGCACTTTATATGACTGAAAATAATGAGCTAAAGCCAAATTATTTGCTGAAAGTAGCAAACATTCAGGATAGATTTTATCTGACTCAAATGTGCTTTAGAATGCTACACTTTTTGGTAGCTTTCCCAAAGGTGAGGATTTGGAGTAAAAGTCTACCTAAGTGCTCCTGTGCGGGACAGTTTGCACAATCCACAATGCACTCCACAGGGCTTGGTCGCCCCACTCACTGCTGCCGCTCCTGCCTGCCTTTGCCGCCTCCTGCCTGCAGATTCCTTCGCTCGCTGCTCCTGGGATTTCCCGCCGCTGCCTCCCTGCGGCCCCGCCCCCCTGTGATTCCATTCGCCGGACCGCTCCCGCCACCCAGCTGCTCCTCCCTCCCGGCTCCTTACCTAAGGGGACCGTAGGGGACCACAGAGTGCGACCGCTCAGCCCTCCACAGGGCTTGGTCGCCCCACTCACTGCTGCCGCTCCTGCCTGCCTTTGCCGCCTCCTGCCTGCAGATTCCTTCGCTCGCTGCTCCTGGGATTTCCCGCCGCTGCCTCCCTGCGGCCCCGCCCCCCTGTGATTCCATTCGCCGGACCGCTCCCGCCACCCAGCTGCTCCTCCCTCCCGGCTCCTTACTTAAGGGGACCGTAGGGGACCACAGAGTGTGACCGCTCAGCCCTCCACAGGGCTTGGTCGCCCCACTCACTGCTGCCGCTCCTGCCTGCCTTTGCCGCCTCCTGCCTGCAGATTCCTTCGCTCGCTGCTCCTGGGATTTCCCGCCGCTGCCTCCCTGCGGCCCCGCCCCCCTGTGATTCCATTCGCCGGACCGCTCCCGCCACCCAGCTGCTCCTCCCTCCCGGCTCCTTACTTAAGGGGACCGTAGGGGACCACAGAGTGTGACCGCTCAGCCCTCCACAGGGCTTGGTCGCCCCACTCACTGCTGCCGCTCCTGCCTGCCTTTGCCGCCTCCTGCCTGCAGATTCCTTCGCTCGCTGCTCCTGGGATTTCCCGCCGCTGCCTCCCTGCGGCCCCGCCCCCCTGTGATTCCATTCGCCGGACCGCTCCCGCCACCCAGCTGCTCCTCCCTCCCGGCTCCTTACTTAAGGGGACCGTAGGGGACCACAGAGTGTGACCGCTCAGCCCTCCACAGGGCTTGGTCGCCCCACTCACTGCTGCCGCTCCTGCCTGCCTTTGCCGCCTCCTGCCTGCAGATTCCTTCGCTCGCTGCTCCTGGGATTTCCCGCCGCTGCCTCCCTGCGGCCCCGCCCCCCTGTGATTCCATTCGCCGGACCGCTCCCGCCACCCAGCTGCTCCTCCCTCCCGGCTCCTTACTTAAGGGGACCATAGGGGACCACAGAGTGTGACCGCTCAGCCCTCCACAGGGCTTGGTCGCCCCACTCACTGCTGCCGCTCCTGCCTGCCTTTGCCGCCTCCTGCCTGCAGATTCCTTCGCTCGCTGCTCCTGGGATTTCCCGCCGCTGCCTCCCTGCGGCCCCACCCCCCTGTGATTCCATTCGCCGGACCGCTCCCGCCACCCAGCTGCTCCTCCCTCCCGGCTCCTTACTTAAGGGGACCGTAGGGGACCACAGAGTGTGACCGCTCAGCCCTCCACAGGGCTTGGTCGCCCCACTCACTGCTGCCGCTCCTGCCTGCCTTTGCCGCCTCCTGCCTGCAGATTCCTTCGCTCGCTGCTCCTGGGATTTCCCGCCGCTGCCTCGCTGCGGCCCCGCCCCCCTGTGATTCCATTCGCCGGACCGCTCCCGCCACCCAGCTGCTCCTCCCTCCCGGCTCCTTACTTAAGGGGACCGTAGGGGACCACAGAGTGTGACCGCTCAGCCCTCCACAGGGCTTGGTCGCCCCACTCACTGCTGCCGCTCCTGCCTGCCTTTGCCGCCTCCTGCCTGCAGATTCCTTCGCTCGCTGCTCCTGGGATTTCCCGCCGCTGCCTCCCTGCGGCCCCGCCCCCCTGTGATTCCATTCGCCGGACCGCTCCCGCCACCCAGCTGCTCCTCCCTCCCGGCTCCTTACTTAAGGGGACCGTAGGGGACCACAGAGTGTGACCGCTCAGCCCTCCACAGGGCTTGGTCGCCCCACTCACTGCTGCCGCTCCTGCCTGCCTTTGCCGCCTCCTGCCTGCAGATTCCTTCGCTCGCTGCTCCTGGGATTTCCCGCCGCTGCCTCCCTGCGGCCCCGCCCCCCTGTGATTCCATTCGCCGGACCGCTCCCGCCACCCAGCTGCTCCTCCCTCCCGGCTCCTTACTTATGACGCCCCCAGAGCGACCGCGCAGCGGACGCGCGCAGCGGGAGCACCGACTGAGCGCCGAAGGTGCGCCAAAGGTAAGCCCGTCTGCGCCTGTCCGCGCCAGGACCGCGCCCAGCGCCAGACCCCCTGGTCCTCGCCCTCGCCAGCACACCCTGCACAGCTACGATGCCAGAACCCTCCACGCACTCAACGCCGGCCGAAGCACCGCCTGCTACCGAGCCACCCCGAGACGCACCCACGGACCCTTCACCTGCCTGGCCTGCCGCTTCACCAGCCTACGACCCAACACTGCACCTACTAAACCGAGCCCCAGCAACAAACACCTGATGTGCATCCTGCTCAACACCCGCTCCGTTCACAGGCATGCCGTCGAACTCTGGAACCTCCTCGACTCGACAGCACCAGACATCGCCTTCCTGACGGAAACCTGGATGAACGCCTCCTCAGCACCCGACGTCGCCATCGCCGTCCCAGAAGGCTACAAAATCACCAGGAGGGACCGCGTCAACCAGACAGGAGGAGGCATCGCCATCATCCACAAGAACACCATCCGCATCACGACCAACTCCGATGACACCTTCACCTCCGCCGAACACCTCCACTTCCAGATACACACCAACCCCAAGACCACGCTCAGAGGCACCCTCATCTACAGACCACCGGGACCACGCACACAGTTCAGCGAAGACATCACAGACTTCGTCAGCCCCCACGCCATCAATTCCACCGACTACATCCTCCTGGGGGACCTCAACTTCCACCTGGAGGATGACAAAGACCGCAACACCACTGCTCTACTGGACAACCTGGCCAACCTGGCCAACCTCGGACTCAAGCAACTGGTAACCACCCCTACCCACCACGCCGGCCACACGCTTGACCCAGTCTTCTCATCCAGCAAATATGTCACCTTCAGCCACTCCACCAATCTCCAGTGGACTGACCACAGCTGCGTCCACTTCAGCTTCAGTAAAACGACGACCCACCACCACCCTCAACAAACCCCCCGCAGGAGCTGGAACAAGATCACCGGCGACCAGCTCACCACCTTCCTCAGCCAGAACCCCCCCACCAGCTCAACGGACCCCAACGAAGCCGCCAACAACCTCACACAGTGGATCACCAACTGCGCAGACGCCCTCGCACCACTGAAGAAGAACCCCCCCAGCAGACGCAGCAGCAAGAAAGCCTCCTGGTTCACCGACGAGCTCATCACCTCCAAGAAGAACTGCCGCTCCCTGGAGAACACCTGGCGCACCAACCAGACCACAGACAACATGACGGCCCTCAAACACGCCACCCGCAAACACCACCAACTGATCCGCGCCACAAAGAAGACAGCCTTCAAGGAACGACTGGACAACAACACCCACAACAGCAAGGAACTCTTCAGCATCGTCAAAGAGCTCTCCAACCCCGACGCCGGAAACAATGACATCACTCCCTCGCAAGACCTCTGCGACTCCCTCGCAGCCTTCTTCCACGACAAGATCGCCAACATTCACAACAGCTTCGGCCCACCAACCACAAACCCCACCACCGAACCGATGCCCCCCACCGCCACCCTCCGCACCTGGACCCCAGTCAGCACCGAAGACACAACACGCACAATGAACACCATCCACTCCGGATCCCCTACGGACCCCTGCCCACACCACATCTTCAACACGGCCGACCACATCATCGCACCCCACCTCCGTGATATCGTCAACGCCTCCTTCAACACCGCCACCTTCCCGGAGTGCTAGAAACACGCCGAGATCAGTGCCCTGCTGAAGAAACCAACTGCAGACCCCTCTGACCTCAAGAACTACCGCCCCATCTCGCTCCTCCCGTTTCCTGCCAAAGTCATCGAGAAGACCGTCAACAGACAGCTAGCTGCCTTCCTTGAGACCAACGGATCCCTCGACCACTCGCAATCCGGCTTCCGAGCCAACCACAGCACGGAGACCGCCCTCATCGCAGCCACAGACGACATCAGATCCCTAATGGACAATGGGGAAACTGCGGCCCTCATCCTCCTGGACCTCTCCGCAGCGTTCGACACTGTCTGCCACCGCACCCTGGTACAGCGCCTGAACAACACCGGCATCCAGGAGAAGGCCCTGGAGTGGATCACCTCATTCCTCGCCGGAAGAACCCAGAGAGTCCGCCTCCCCCCGTTCCGGTCAGCGGCCACCGAAGTCATCTGCGGAGTTCCACAAGGGTCATCGCTCAGCCCCACCCTCTTCAACGTCTATATGAGCCCCCTCGCAACCATCGCACGTCAACACAACCTCAAGATCATCACCTACGCCGACGACACCCAGCTGATCCTCTCCCTCACCAGCGACCCGGACGCCGCCAGAGCCAGCCTACACGAAGGGATGAAAGACGTCGCCGAATGGATGAAGAACAGCCGCCTGAAACTGAACTCAGACAAGACGGAGGTCCTCATCCTGGGATCATCACCATCCGCCTGGGACGACTCCTGGTGGCCCCCCGCCCTGGGAGCCACCCCCAAGCCAACGGACCACGCTCGCAACCTAGGCTTCATCCTGGACTCCTCCCTCTCGATGACCAGACAAGTCAACGCCGTCTCATCTTCATGCTTCAACACCCTGCGCATGCTTCAAAAGATCTTCCGGTGGATACCCACCGAGACCAGGAAGACGGTCACCCAGGCCCTCGTCACCAGTCGGCTGGACTACGGGAACGCCCTCTACGCCGGCACCGCCGCCAAACTCCAGAAGAAACTCCAACGGATCCAGAACGCCTCAGCACGACTCATCCTGGACATCCCCCGACACAGCCACATCTCCGAACACCTGAGAGACCTGCACTGGCTCCCCGTCAACAAAAGAATCACGTTCCGACTCCTCACCCACGCACACAAGGCCCTCCACGACCTGGGCCCCAAGTTCCTCAACAGCCGCCTTCCCTTCCACGAGCCCACCCGCCAGCTCCGCTCCGCCAGCCTCGCTCTCGCCACCGTCCCCCGCATCCGCAGAGCCACCGCCGGAGGAAGATCCTTCTCCTACCTGGCAGCCAAGACATGGAACTCCCTCCCCATCCACCTCCGGACAACGCAAAACCATCTCGCCTTCAGGAAGCAACTCAAGACCTGGCTGTTCGAGCAGTAGCGTTCCCCCCCCCCAGCGCCTTGAGACCCTCCGGGTGAGCAGTGCGCTATACAAATGCCTTTGATTGATTGATTGATTGACTTTATTATGGGGGTCATTCCGACCCTGGCGGTCGGTGTTAAATCGGCGGCCAACCCGCCAACAGGCAGGCGGTCAAAAAAATGGAATTCTGACCCTGGCGGGTACCGCCAACTCAGCCCGCTACTTTAACACTCCGACCGCCACGGCGGGGCAAACAAACAGCGCGGCGGTCACCGCCAACAGACAGGCGGCAGACAATGTACCGCCCACCCTATTCCGACCCACCAATCCGCCACCTTTTCCGGGGCGGGAGCCCCGCCGATAAAAACACGGCGGAAACAGATCACGAACGGGAAAACGCTCACCTCTATACACTCCACAAGGAATCTGGACAGCATGGAACCTGAATTTAACATCCTACCAGCGATTGTCTACCTGCTCCTCTTCCAGGAGCACGAACGCCGCCGCAGGAGACAACGGTGAGTACTGCACCTACGACACAGGGGAGGGGGGAGGACAAAAGATTACGGGCAAACACATCCGCGACCCCCCCCCAAATCCCCACACACCAATGCAGAGCAACAAGTCAGATTTACACCCTCCAAACCCCCCGGAATAATTGAAAGACAAAATAAAATGATCATTAAAATAGCAGTATATTAAAGCATATTTGAACTGAAGTGAAATATTAGATTATTAAAACAAATAAATCACAACATGAAGAATATGAACATAGTCCAAAAGTCCGGCACATATTGGCTACATGCCATTGTCCGTGGGCCAATGTGCATAAACACATGGGCAAAGCCCACACATGAAACCCGATTCCATTGGAGAGAACACTGCTGGGGCATCAGCTAATAAAACCACAGGCACCTCAGGGGGAAGGGAAGGGGTGGCACCTCAGCCACATGAGTCCACGACTCCAGATCCACGAGGGGCCTCCATGCTCACTGTACCATCCTGGGGAGTGCAAAGCCACAGTCTCACAAGTCTCTACAGTGGGTGGATTGCCCACTGTACCATCCTGGGGAGTGCAAAGCCACAGTCTCACAAGACTTTTCAGTGGGTGGATTGCCCACTGTACCATCCTGGGGAGTGCAAAGCCACAGTCCATCTGGTGGATTACAGACTCCACTGGTTATGGAGGAGGCATGGTGCCCATAGTGCTTCGTGAAGCCCTGCCCGACACAGATCCGGCCCTGCCAATGGGCCAGCTGCTTGAGATGAAGGCCCCAGTGGAGCGGTGCTTGAGATGAAGGGCCCAGCGGAGCGGTGCTTGACAGGAAGGGCCCAGCGGAACGGTGCTTGAGATGAAGGGCCCAGCGGAGCGGTGCTTTAGAGGAAGGCCCCAGTGGAGCGGTGCTTGACAGGAAGGGCCCAGCGGAGCGGTGCTTGAGATGAAGGGCCCAGCGGAGCGGTGCTTGACAGGAAGGGCCCAGTGGAGCGGTGCTTGAGATGAAGGGCCCAGCGGAGCGGTGCTTGAGATGAAGGGCCCAGCGGAGCAGTGCTTGACAGGAAGGGCCCAGCGGAGCGGTGCAGAGACGGCGGGGCCCAGCGGAGCGGTGCTTGAGAGGAAGGCCCCAGCGGAGCGGTGCTTGACAGGAAGGGCCCAGCGGAGCGGTCCTTGAGATGAAGGGCCCAGCGGAGCCGTGCTTGACAGGAAGGGCCCAGCGGAGCCGTGCTTGACAGGAAGGGCCCAGCGGAGTGGTGCTTGAGATGAAGGGCCCAGCGGAGCGGTGCTTGACAGGAAGGGCCCAGTGGAGCGGTGCTTGAGATGAAGGGCCCAGCGGAGCGGTGCTTGAGATGAAGGGCCCAGCGGAGCAGTGCTTGACAGGAAGGGCCCAGCGGAGCGGTGCAGAGACGGCGGGGCCCAGCGGAGCGGTGCTTGAGAGGAAGGCCCCAGCGGAGCGGTCCTTGAGATGAAGGGCCCAGTGGAGCCGTGCTTGACAGGAAGGGCCCAGCGGAGCCGTGCTTGACAGGAAGGGCCCAGCGGAGTGGTGCTTGAGATGAAGGGCCCAGCGGAGCGGTGCTTGACAGGAAGGGCCCAGCGGAGCGGTGCAGAGACGGCGGGCCCAGCGGAGCGGTGCTTGACAGGAAGGGCCCAGCGGAGCGGTGCTTGAGATGAAGGGCCCAGCGGAGCGGTGCTTGACAGGAAGGGCACAGCGGAGCGGTGCAGAGACGTCGGGGCCCAGCGGAGCGATGCTTGAGAGGAAGGCCCCAGCGGAGCGGTGCTTGACAGGAAGGGCCCAGCGGAGCGGTGCAGAGACGGCGGGGCCCAGCGGAGCGGTGCAGAGACGGCGGGGCCCTGTTCAGCGGTTCTTATCACGGCGGGGCCCTGTTCAGCGCTTCTTCTCACGGCGGGGCCCTGTTCAGCGGTTCTTCTCACGGCGGGGCCCTGTTCAGCGGTGCTTCTCTTGGCGGGGCCCTGTTCAGCGGTTCTTCTCACGGCGGGGCCCTGTTCAGCGGTTCTTCTCACGGCGGGCCCTGTTCAGTGGTTCTTCTCACGGCGGGGCCCTGTTCAGCGGTGCTTCTCACGGCGGGGCCCTGTTCAGCGGTTCTTCTCACGGCGGGGCCCAGCGGAGCGGGGCTTCTCACGGCGGGGCCCTGTTCAGCGGTGCTTCTCTTGGCGGGGCCCTGTTCAGCGGTGCTTGTCTTGTGTTCCTAGGGAACCAGATCTGGGCAATCATTCCCGCTCAGTCGCCATCCGACCTATCGCTTGCGGGGTCCTCCTGTGTTGGACTCCTGGGCCCGTGGGTGTCCTCCGTCACACCCCAAATGGGGATGGTGGGGCCCTCCTGGGCAGCTCGCCTGCTGCCGGACTTCTTCGCCCTGCTGCCCTTGCCCTCCTTGGACGAATCTCTGGGGCCCTTGCCTCCCTTGGAAGTATCTCTGGGGCCCTTGCCCTCCTTGGACGAATCTCTGGGGCCCTTGCCTCCCTTGGAAGTATCTCTGGGGCCCTTGCCTCCCTTGTAAGTATCTCTGGGGCCCTTGCCCTCCTTGGACGAATCTCTGGGGCCCTTGCCTCTCTTGGTGGATGGGCCAGGTGACGGTGCAAGGCTGGTGTCCTTGGGGGCAGCCGTCTCAGGCCTGTGGCACCAGCCCTTCACTTTTTTGCTTCTTTTCCCAGGGGGTGGGCTGGCTGTCCCCTTGCTGCTGGCCGATGTTCCTGCCCTAGGAGCTGGTGGACTCCAATAGCCCTGAACGATGGTCCTAGTAGGTGATGGGCTTGTGGTGGCTGAGGTGCTGGTTGGACTCTTACGAGATGGAGGGGGTGGGTCAGTTGTTGGAAAGAGGTCAAGGTTGGAAAGGAAGATCAATTTCGAAAGACAGGGACAGGTAGTTGTAGTGGGTATGGGAGTGGAGGAAGAGGATGTGGTTGTAGGAGAGTCAAGTGTGCTGTCTTTGGGTGCAGGTGCTTGTGACGGAGGCTGTCGTGAGGTGGATGGCTGTTGGGTGGGTGGCTGCCTGCGTTTGTGTGGTTTGGAAGAGGGGGTGACAGACACACTGGGAGAGGACACAGGGGACGTGTAAATGGTAGTGGGGGTGGTGACTGCACGTGTGCGGACTGTTCTGGTGGGTGTGGTGGTGATGGACGTACTGGCTGATGGTGGTGTGCATGCAGGTGTGAGTGGAGACGTCACAGGGAGGGAGGAGGGAGACGAGGAGGAGGGGGACACAGTGGAGGCAGTGGGTGTTGCTGTGTCTGCATGTGGATGTTGCTTGGGTGAATGCTTGTGTGATCTGTGGTGCTTATGTCTGGATGAGCTGCCCTTGGGTGTTGATGTGTGTGCAGGCTGGTCTGTAGGTGTGTCTGGGATAGGCAGAGGAACAGGGGAGTGGGACTGGGTTGAGGAAGTTGGAGGGGGGAGGCTAGAGACAGGGACAATTGCTGCCGTCAGTGCTGAGGCCAGAGCGTTGAACGATCGCTGATGGGCAGCCTGACCCGAATGAATGCCCTCCAGGTATGCATTGCTCCGATGCACCTCCCTTTCCACCCCCTGGATGGCATTCAAAAGGGTAGACTGCCCAACAATGAGCGTCCGGAGGAGGTCAATGACCTCCTCACTGAGGGCAGCAGGGGTAACTGGGGCAGGACCTGAGGTGCCAGGGGCGAAGGAGATGGCCGGCTTCCTGGCCGAGCGGGCACGGGGCGAAAGCTGAGGGGCTGCTGGGAGGGCAGAGCTGGTGCGCTGGGTGGCCGAGCGGGCACGGGGCGAAAGCTGAGGGGCTGCTGGGAGGGAAGAGCTGGTGTGCTGGGTGGCGGCTGTGCCTGTTTTTGCAGTGGGCACAGATGGTGCCGCCACCACAAGGGAGCTCCCTTCCGAGGAGGTGTCGGTGTCGCTGACGTCTCCACGGGTCCCCGTTGTGGAGCCCCCCTCGCCCTCCGTCTCACTGGTTAAGTCCGAGTCGGCTGCAGGGCCCTGCGTGCCCATGTGAGATGCAGCTCCCTCGTGCGCCGATGCCACTTCTCCTCCGCCTGATGATGCTAATGCACACATGAGCAGGAAAACCAAAAAATAAGGGGGGGAGAGAAGAAAGAAAGACATGTTGAGTGCATGCATTGGCGGCACCGTTGGCGGAGAGGACAGACACAGAAGCCCCCTGCACTACGCCGCGCACTCGGGGTACACTACTCAATTATTGTGACTTGGCCTACAAGTCTATGGACGACAAATGCACACATAGCTGAGCCCGGGCCATGGATAGTTGTACTTAGCACCCTACAGAGGTGGGGGGCGGGGGCACAGGGCCATGTCTAACGGAAGGGCCTAGCCTACAGAAACCGCCCTGGCCTAGAGATAGCCACAGCCCTCCTCCCCCACCCAGACGCCTCCACTGTGCGCTAATATAGCAGAATGTGCTGATACTCACCCCCTTGTGTCTGCTGTGATGTCCTCACGCGCCCATCCAAATCGGGGTAGGCCACCGCCAGGATCCGGAACATCAGGGGGGTCAATTGACGACTGGCACCCCTCCTACGTTGGGAGGCCATCCCCAGCAGAGCTCGGCGGTCTTTCTGCTCCCGCGGCGGATGTCCTCCCACCTCTTGCGGCAGTGGGTGCCCCGTCTGTTGTGGACCCCCAGGGCCCGGACGTCCTTGGCGATGGCACGCCAAATGTCGATCTTCTGATGGGCGCTGTTCTATGTGACATGGACAGGGTGGAAAAAGAAATATCATCACTTTTCTGTATGGTCGATGTGAGTGGCCCCCCCTTCCCAACCTTGCCATGTGGCACATGCTCTCATCTGTCGTGCGTTGCTATCCTCATACGCTCCCCTCCCCACCATCTTACATCCACCCCACTCAACACAGACATAGCCCATACTACGTGCTCCCAGTGTACTTACCTGTTGGTCTTGAGGACCGTAAAGTAGCGCATACCGGGGGAGGACCCCATCAACGAGTTTATCCAATTCCTCAGATGTGAAGGCAGGGGCCCTTTCCCCAGTCGCAGCAGCCATTGTCTCTTCCAGACCGAGTTCACAGCAGCACTTGCAGTATAGGTCCTCTCCTGTGGATGATCAGGTCTCGAGTGATTAAGCAGATAGAAAATGGCGGTCACGCCCGCGGCGGTGCGTACCGCGGCGGTGCGTACCGCGACCGCCGGCGCACATCGTCATTGGCTCCTGAGACCCATAGGGTTCTATGTTAACCAATGCTGCTTAGCGCCGCGGTCTTCGACCGCCTACCGCCACGGTGTGCCACGCCAGCGCATTGACCTCACATCCCATTGTCACACTTCACAGGTCAGACAGCCGCCATTTCAAGGGCCCACATGGCTGAATTTCTACGGCGTCACACAGGCCTAGGCCTTGCATTGCCACTCATACAAGCCATTCAATGCATAGCGAATCGTGTACTGTGCAAGCTGTGGTTACGTACCTGTGGGTTGCTTGACTCTGTGCTCCACGTTGTCCTTCCTACGCACCGTCCGCTGGGACTTGCGAGGAGATGGAGGAATCCTCCCGTGTACAGACCGCTGGTGGACCTGTCGACAATGGGAGAACGACATGTCATACTGACATACAGACTTGACCGAGCCACTATACAGGAACTGTGTGCCCAGCTGGAGCCAGACCTGATGTCCCCCATTCGCCAACCCACAGGGATTCCCCCTCTGGTGCAGGTTCTGTCAGTACTCCATTTTTTGGCAAGTGGATCATTCCAAACAACAGTGGCCATATCATCAGGGATGTCTCAGCCTATGCTTTCTAAGGTTTTGTCCAGAGTGTTGTCTGCCTTGATGAAACACATGCGGAGCTACATTGTTTTCCCTGAGGTGGCCAATTTGGCTACAGTGAAGGGTGATTTCTATGCCCTTGGACATATCCCAAACATCATTGGGGCCATTGATGGGACACATGTTGCCTTGGTTCCCCCCAGTGGCAGTGAGCAGGTGTACAGGAACAGAAAAAGTTATCATTCTATGAATGTCCAGGTGATCTGTTTGGCTGACCAGTACATCTCCCATGTAAATGCCAAGTTCCCTGGGTCAGTGCATGACGCGTACATCATGCGAAATAGCAGCATTCCTTATGTGATGGAACAGCTACAGAGACACCGTGTGTGGCTAATAGGTGACTCTGGTTACCCCAACCTGTCGTGGCTACTTACCCCAGTGAGGAATTCCAGGACAAGGGCAGAGGAACGCTACAATGAGGCCCATGGGCGAACTAGGAGGATTATAGAAAGAACCTTCGGCCTCCTGAAGGCCAGGTTTAGGTGCCTGCATATGACAGGGGGATCCCTAATGTACTCACCAAAGAAGGTGTGCCATATCATCGTGGCCTGCTGTATGCTTCACAACCTGGCTTTGCGACGCCAGGTGCCTTTCCTGCAGGAGGATGGTCCAGATGGTGGTGTTGTAGCAGCTGTGGAGCCTGTGGAGAGTGAAGAGGAGGAGGACGACGGGGACGACACAGACAACAGTAGCACACAGGTACGAATCAACCACGCCATTTTACATTTACTTAAAGTCTCCTGCCTCTCTACTGTCTGAGTTCCCCCCCAGTTCCTGTGAACTGAGTTGTGACTTTCCCTTCCGTTTTCAGAGCTGTGGGCCCCACTGCGTGACCTCTGCTTTGTTTGCCCATGTACTACAGCTGTGTGACAGTGGTATGTTGTCATCACAATGTAACTGAACATTTTGGCACCGTTATGTCTAATACATTTCTTCAAATTACAAGCAGACTCCAGATTTATTTAGTGCAAAAAGTGATTTAATTCAAGTGCTAAATTTATGGAACATGATTGTAAAACGGGGATGGGAGATGGTGGAGTAATGTCCATGGCAGAGTCCAGTTCTCAGTCGCACAGGTGCATTGTCCATATGCCTGTGGAAGGATGGAGCAGGGGCAGTTCAAGGTTGGACAGGGTGACAATGTGGGACAGTGGGATGACATCAGGGGGTATCCTTTGCTGGCGGGGGTCTTGCAATCCTACTCTGTCTTCTTGTGAGATCTCAGGTTCCGCTTGCGGGGTGGTTCTTCTTCTGCAGGAGGTGGGGTTCTGGTGGCCCGTCGTTGTGTGGGGGCCTCCTGTCCACTAGCGCCGGCGGAGGTGGTAGGCTGTTCCTGGTCCAGGCTAGTGACAGGGGCCCTTTGTGGTGCCACATGGTCCCGCAATGTGGTGACTATCTGGGTTAGGGCCACGACGATGGTCCCCATTGCAGAACTAATGTTCCTCAGTTCCTCTCGGGACCCCATGTACTGTTGCTCCTGCATGACCTGGATCTCCTGGAACCTGGCCAGTACTGTAGCCATCGTCTCCTGGGAGCGGTGGTATGCTCCCATGATGGAGGAGAGGGCCTCTTGGAGAGTCGGTTCCCTGGGCCTGTCCCCCCCCTGTCGCACAGCAGCCCTCCCAGTTCCCATGTTTCCCTGGGCCTCTGTCCCCTGGACGGTGTGCCCACTACCACTGCCCCCAGGTCCCTGTTGTTGTTGGGGTGGTGGGTCAACCTGGGTGCCCTGTAGTGGTGGACACACCGCTGATTGACGTGTCCTGGAGACAGAGGCATGGGCCCGCTGGGTGGGAGCTGTGCTGGTGTTCCCAGAGGGGGTTAAGTCTGGTGTAGCCTGTGGCTGTCTGTGGGGAACCGACTGTCCCGAGGTCCCCGATGGGCCGGGCTGGTCATCAGGGTCCAGGGAGACAGAGCTGCTGTCATCACTGGGGGCCTCTTCTGGGGGTGGGATGGACATCTCTGGACCCTCCGTGGCGGTGTGGTGGCGTTCGGGTCCTGCAGTGGTATAAGAGTGTGGTTATTGCTTCTGTGTGTGGCATTTTGTGTAATGGGTGGGTGGCCGTGTCCCCCAGTGCTGGCATTCCCTTGTGGGGGCTTTTGTGACGGTGGCTTGTGGGGGTGATGGGTGTGTGCAGTGGGCATGCTTTGGGGATGGGTGTCCATGCTTTGGGGAGGCATGCAGGGCTGGGTTTTGGGATGGGTGGGTTGTGATGGTGAGCCATTAGCAAGGAGTTGGTGTGATGGGGGTGGGGGTGAGGGTGGGGGTATGATTTGGCATGCAGGTGGGGTGGAGGGAATGAAGTAGTGAAGATTTGCCTTACCAGAGTCCATTCCTCCGCCTACTCCTGCGAGGCCCTCAGGATGCAGGATGTGCAAGACTTCCTCCTCCCATGCTGTGAATTCTGGGGGAGTAGGTGGGGGTCCGCCGCCAGTCTTCTACACCGCAATGTTGTGCCTTGATACCATGGAACGCACCTTCCCCCGTAGGTCGTACCACTGCTTCCTGATGTCGTCCCGATTGCGTGGATGCTGTCCCACAGCGTTGACCCTGTCCACTATTCTGCTCCATAGCTCCATCTTCCTGGCAATGGTGGTGTGCTGCACCTGTGCCCCGAAGAGCTGGGGCTCTACACGTACTATTTCCTCCACCATGACCCTGAGTTCTGCGTCAGAGAACCTGGGGTGTCTTTGGGGTGCCATGGGGTGGTGTGGATGAGGTGAGGGGTGGTGTATGTGTTGTATAGTGTGGTGAGTGCGGTGGTGTATGGTGTTTTGTGCGTGGAAAGTGTGTGGGTGATGTTGTGATTTGCCTCTGTTGATGGTGTACTCTATGCTGTGCTCTCTCTCTCTGTCCTTCACTCGCAATTGTGGTCGTAGGGGTTTGTGGGTGATGTGGGTGTGTGTTTTATACTGGATTGGGTGTGTGGGAGTGGTGTGTGTATGTGTCTCAGATGTGTGTATTTTGAATTGTCCAATGTGGATGTGTTTTGTAAAGGTGTGTGTATTTTGAGCGCGGCGGTGTGTACCGCCAATGGAATACCGCGGTTGAAAGACCGCTGCGGGGATTTGTGGGTCGGAATGGCATGGGCGTATTTCTGTTGGCGTGACGGTGGAGGTTTGGTCATCGCCAGTTTCCCGCTGACCTTTGGTGTGGCGGAATATTGTGGATGTCGGGTTTTTGGCGGTTTGCCAGTTGCGGGTCAGAATGACCGTGGCGGTTTACCGCAGCCGCGGCAGTGTTATGGCGGCCTTCTGGCCGGCGGTAAGCGACTTTTACCGCCGAGGTCAGAATGACCCCCTATATCTTGTCAATTTTATCACGATGCTAGGAAGCAATTCTTAAAACCTTTATTTATTACTAATAACATTTTTTTTGTAGAGAAGCTTTTAACTACTTATGTAAATTGGATACCAATGAGAAATGTGATGCAGTGATAAAATGTATTCTAAATGCCATTGAATTAAGAAAAAAGCTGTCATATTTAGAAAATCTTCGGTATGAGAATGAATAATTCCACAATCTGTAGTAGTAAGGGTTTTTATCTAACTATTTTTCTATTAGTAATGTTGTGAGAAAACAGGGCTGATTGCAGAGGCCCCATAACTTTTTGCCCCCATTTTCCACTTTTTGCTGGTGTTTTCCTGACTTTAAAGGTGCCCTGGGTACTGCTAACCAGTCCCAGGGCCTGTGCTCTGTGTAAAATGGATATGCAAATTAGGCTAATTATAAGTGGTAAGTTAACCTACCTATAAGTCCCTAGTATATGGTAGGGCATGTAGGTTTAGGGACCACAGCATAGGTGGTGCACACCTAGGTGCATTGCTGAGGTGCCCAGTGTCATTTTAAAAGCAAGCCTGCCTTGATGGCTGCTTTTAAATTAAAGTTATATGCAAATTCGACTTTGGAATTAAAGGTACTTCCAAAGTCTTAAACTACCTTATTTTTACATATAAGTCACCCCTAAGGTGTGCCCTATGTGCCCCAAGGGATGGGTGCCATGTAACTATAAGCAGGGACTTTATAAAAATAGATTTATAAGCCCTGGTGAGGTAAAAACAGCCAAATTCGTTTTTCCCTCATTGAAGTAAATGGCCTTCATAGGCTAGAATGGGCAGACTTTATTTTAAATTTTAAAGTCTCCTTAAATGTTGCATACCAAGAATTTGGTATCAAATTAATTGTTGTAATAAATCCTACAACTTCCAGTTGTTGGATTTAATATAACTAGTTCAGGTAAAAAGTTTAGACTTTACCTAAAAAGTTGCCAATTTCAGCTCTGCATTGTTTTTGCTGCTGTGCTCTGATTGGCCAGCCTGCAGCAGCTTCTGCCAGGCTGCCTTGATGAGGTGTGAAGTGGCCAGGCTTCACACAAAGGAATGTGCTTGGGGGAGAGAATCTCCCCTCAGCAGATGGTGAGGCAGGAAGGGGGAGGGCTGCCAAACTGGTCTTCAAAGGCAGAGAAGGACATTTGCAGCACCCAGCAACACCCCCACATCCTGCAACCCCAGACAGCTAGGTGCCCCCTTGATTAGATTAGGAGAGGGCAGAAGAGGGGTGTGTTTAAGATTTTTAGCCACACCAGTGGGTGGGCTCAGCCAGATGTAACCTCCAAAAATCAGATTAATCCATGTTGGATTTTTAGAGACTGTTGCCTTCTGGGATGGATTTTTGCCACACTTCCCAGGAAGTGGCCATCACAGGGGGACGACCCTGTCCCTGATTGGAGAACCAGGGCCCCCCTGCTTTTCACCCAGGAGCAAGGATAAAACTGGCAGACCTGCACCCACGCCTCAGATCCCCTCCAGAATTCAACAAGAAAGGAACTAAAGAAGAAGAAGGACTGCCCTGCTGGACCCCTGGCCTGCACCTGGACCCTGCACTCAGAAGGACTGCACCAGCTGCACACTTGGGCTTCACCACAAGAAGGACTTTGCCTGGCTTCAACTGGTTCAAGGAGGGACTCCCTGTTTGCTACAGGTGAAAAATTGCTAAACCAGAGTCCCCTGCGCCAACTCCTGAAGAAAGCGACCAGCTGACCACTGTCCAGTGGCCAAAAAGGAGTTTGCGCCAGGTGCATTCTGGGAGTTGAAGTCTGCACCCCCCAAGGACCATCACAGAACTTCTGGACCCTTGGGGTGAGCTGTGGACCCCAAAAGAACCTTAAAAGAACATCTGGGTGAAGCCCCAGAAGTTTGGAAAAGATTTGAGAATTTTTGGAAAAAAGCTCCAGAGAGGGACCGACCCGCCACGGAAATTCTAGCCGGCTTGCCTCAACCGCGACCCGGTCTAACTTCGTGGTTCGTCCCGGTAAAGAAAAACATCCAAAAAAGAGACTAAGTCCGAACGTAAAAAGTTGACCGGGACCTCCCAGCCATCGTATCCGAGAAGGGCTCCATGGACGTCGGATCAAGATCCAGGTTTACCCCGTTCGAAGGATTTTCATCTCGAAAAAACGACTAAGTCTGAAGGTAAAAGTCTCCACCGAGGAAACCCACATTGCGTATCCGAACAAGGGCTCCAGGAGGTCGGAGTCAACTGGCAGGTTCGTCCCGGTGAAGAAAAACTTCAAAATAAAGACTAAGGCCCTCATTCTCCGCCGCCCGCCAAAGTCCCGCCGTCAGATTACCGTTCCGCGGTCGAAAGACCGCGGCGGTAATTCTGACTTTCCCGCTGGGCTGGCGGGCGGTCGCCTTCAGACCGCCCGCCAGCCCAGCGGGAAAGAGGCTTCCACGATGAAGCCGGCTCGGAATCGAGCCGGCGGAGTGGAAGCTGTGCGACGGGTGCAGTTGCACCCGTCGCGTATTTCACTGTCTGCGCAGCAGACAGTGAAATACATGTAGGGGCCCTCTTACGGGGGCCCCTGCAATGCCCATGCCAGTGGCATGGGCACTGCAGGGGCCCCCAGGGGCCCCGCGACCCCCCCTACCGCCATCCGGATCCCGGCGGTCGGACCGCCGGGATCTGGATGGCGGTAGGGGGGGTCGGAATCCCCGCGGTGGTGCAGCAAGCTGCGCCGCCGTGGAGGATTCAATGGGGCGGCGGTACACTGTTGGGAGCCCGCCAGTGGTGCCGGTCCGACCGCGGCTTTACCGCCGCAGTCGGAATCCCCATTGGAGCACCGCCGGCCTGTCGGCGGTGCTCCCGCGGTCCTCCGCCCTGGCGGTCAAAGACCGCCAGGGTCAGAATGACCGCCTAAGTCAGAAGGTAACGACCTGTAGCCGAGCAGGGCTCCATCGCGGTCGGCCTGAAAGTTTGACTTTGCCCCGGTCGAGGTGCAACCAGATGACCCGATTGGCGCTTTTTGTTTCTAAGCGCTAGAAAAGTAATAATTCTTTAAAAATTCATATCTCCGGTTCCCCTGAACCGATTTTAATCGTTTTTGTGTCATTTTAAAGATAAAAATATAAACTATTTTTATAAATTGGTTTTGGATTTTTAAACTGTTTCCTGTGTTTTATTTAATTACTGTTTTGTGATATTTGAATGCTTTACACTTTGTCTCCTGAGTTAAGCCTTGACGCTCGTTGCCAAGCTACCAAGGGTTGAGCTGGGATTAATTTACTGAGACCTAACTGTACCTATGTGGAGGTTAGTGGCTTGTTGCTAGGTGTAGGTACCTACCTGCCCTACCAATAACCCATTTTCCAACAAATGTTTTTCTTTTGTATTTTACTTTATATTTTATTATTATTCTAAAGAGATTGTTTTTGCCTTTTGTGGAGTAAAATCCGAATAAAGATTGATTTGATTTGAGTCTGAAGTTGTTGCAGAGGATTTGTGAAGGAAAGCAGAATCTGAAACCCACAAGAGAGACACTAAGGGCCTGATTACAACTTTGGAGGAGGTGTTAATCCGTCCCAAAAGTGACGGTAAAGTGACGGATATACCACCAGCTGTATTACAAGTTCCATAGGATATAATGGACTCGTAATACGGCTGGTGGTATATCAGTCACTTTACCGTCACTTTTGGGACGGATTAACACCTCCTCCAAAGTTGTAATCAGGCCCTAACTAGCCCTGAGAGGAGGATGACTGCCTTATCAGGTATGCACCTCTCAGGAGGGGTCTCTGATGTCCCCTTCTGGCACTGGCCACTCAGAGCCCTCCAGAGTGCCACCACACCTTACAAAGCAAGATGGCTGAAGTCTGGGACAAACTGGAGGAGCTCTGGGCATAACCCCTGGGGTGGTGATGGTCAGGGAAGTGGTTACTCCCCTTTCCTTAGTCCAGTTTTCCACCAGAGCAAGGGAGAAGGGGTCCCTGAACTGGTGTAGACTGGTTTATGCAAGGAGGACACCATCTGTGCCCTTCAAAGCATTTCCAGAGGCTGGGGGAGGCTACCCCTCCCCAACATGTAACACCTATTTCCAAAGGGAGAGGGTGTAACACCCTGATCTCAGAGGAAATGCTTTGTTCTGCCCTCCTGGTACTGGGCTGCCCATACCCCAGGAGGGCAGAACCCAGTCTGTGAGGTGACAGCAGCTGTAACTGCAGTGCAAGTCTCAGAGAGCTGGTGTGGCAGTACTGGGGGTCCATGGTGGAGCCCCCAGGATGCATGGAACTGGCTCCTCAATACCAGATTTGA
Source organism: Pleurodeles waltl (assembly GCF_031143425.1). NCBI lineage: Eukaryota > Metazoa > Chordata > Amphibia > Caudata > Salamandridae > Pleurodeles > Pleurodeles waltl. The sequence goes on along the minus strand of NC_090445.1, from coordinate 1,472,092,069 downwards.
AATGGGGGACAATTCCATGATCCTAGACATGTTACATGGCCATATTTGGAGTTACCATTGTGAAGCTACATATAAGTATTGGCCTATATGTAGTGCATATGTGTAATGATGTCCCTGCACTCACAAAGTCTGGGCAAATGGCCCTGAACTATGTGGGGGCACCTTTGCTAGTGCAAGGGTGCCCTCACACTTAGTAACTTTGCACCTAACCTTCAGCAAGTGAAGGTTAGACATATAGGTGACTTATAAGTCACTTAAGTGCAGTGAAAATGGCTGTGAAATATTGTGTGCACTATTTCACGAAGGCTGCAATGGCAGTCCTGTGCAAGGGTTTGTCTGAGCTCCTTACTGGTGGCAAAAGAAATGCTGCAGCCCATATGGATCTCCTGGAACCCCAATGCCCTGAGTACCTAGGTACTATATACTAAGGAATTATAAAGGTGTTCCAGTGTGCCAATCAGAATTGGTAAAATTAGTCACTAGCGTACAGTGACAATTTTAAAAGCAGAGAGAGCATAAACACTGGGGTTCTGGTTAGCAGAGCCTCAGTGATACAGTTAGGCACCACACAGGGAACACATACAGGGCACACTTTATGAGCACTGGGGTCCTGGCTAGCAGGATCCCAGTGACACAGGCAAAAACAAACGTACATACAGTAAAACTGGGGGTACTTTCCTACAAGCAGGGTGTTACACTCTCTCTCTTTGGAAATATGCGTTCAACCAGCCTGGGTCCCATCAACCCATCAACCTGGGTCCAACCAGCACCATTTTGACACAAAATGCACTTTTGTCGTAGCCACGGCTTGTTAGCGACTTCCAACACGAAATCATGTCTGCAACAATCTTCACGCGTTCGTACATCTTTTGCATCATGCAGGAACCCACTGGCATCTTCCTAAGGTGCATTCCTGCAGTCTTCAACTAACCGGGGACTCTTCTTTTGCACCCTCTTCTGGGTTAGCAGGGGCTCCTGTCCTTCCTGGAACTTCTTTCGACTTCTGGACTTGGTCCCCTTCCTTTGCTGGTCTTCAGGTCCAGCAATCCAGCAGTTGTTCTTTGCAAACTTGGTTGTCTGCTGCAAAATCCCAATCACGAGGTGTAGTGTGTCCTAAGGAAACTTGCAGTACTTTACTCCTGCTTTTCTGGGATCTGGTCTAGAGTAATTTACTTACCATTACTGTATTCTTACCCTCCCAGCAATTCTGCACACACTACACTTGTCTAGGGGGTAATTTGTGATTTGCATTCCACTTTCTTAGTATCTGGTTTGTGTTGCCCATAGACCTATTTCTCCCATTGCAATCTATATCATTTCCTATTGTTTGCATTGTTCTATGACTATTTACTTTTCTAATGTTGTTGTCTAGTGTATATATTGTGTATTATACTTACCTCCAGAAGGAGAATTGTCTCTAAGATATTTTTGGTACTGTGTCACCCAAATGAATACCTTCAGTTTTGGTAACACTGAGTATTGTCTTTACTTGTGTATAAGTCTGTGTAACTATGAGTAGTATTGCATGAGCTTTGCATGTCTCCTAGTTCAGCCTAAGCTGCTCTGCTATAGCTACCTCTATCAGCCTAAGCTGCTAGAAGACTACTACATTTCACCAATAAGGGATAACTGGACCTGGTATAAGGTGTAAGTACCCAAGGTACGCACTACAAACAAGGCCAGCCTCCTACAGTCTTATGCTAGCAAAAGCACCTAATTTGGGTCATTTCATAAAGTCAATCTAAAAAGCATCACCCAGATTTATCAACATTAGGCACAATGCAACTTAGCAAGACGACTTACTGCGCTTTGTCAAATGTAGAGAGCAGGAATAAACCATAATTACTAACATATGGTGCACTACTACCCTCTCACTGTGCCGGTGTATTTATAGCTGCCACGCACCAATGTAGGCATCCTTAGTCCATGTTGCAAGGGTACTTGGGTTACAACCAGGATTGCTTTTGTGCAAGAGGGGACACCGTCCTGCACAAAAACCATCCACAGAGACATTTTCCTCTTTCTATGTGTGCTTCAGAATCAGCCACAATTAGAAAGAGGGAATAATGAGGAGAAATAAATATGTTTCTCCTCATTAAATGGGAAGGCACAGCATTTTGACTTAAGGGCTTGCCTTGCATGATGCAAGGGCAATGCAAGCCCTTGGTAAATCTGGCCCTATGAATCTTCAAACTTTCCTTATGCTACAAAATGTGTAGTTGATGGCTGTTGAGGTCTTTGGTCCACCAAGAATGAAAAAAGAAAAAACATGCATACAACCTATTTCTATATTTGACATCTTGACCAACTGAGCAGAACAAAAAGAAACTGAGATTCTTTAAACAAACTATACAAAGTGGTGGTATGTGTCTCATGTCACAAAAAGCACGTCTTTTGGGGCACTGGATGAAGGTAACCTGCACAACATGAAATAATATCACCCTAAGCTAATCATGGGTTGATGGCAGTTGTCACAGTTCCAAGTCAACTTAGGAGAGAAAAAAATAATGGGGGTCATTACAACCCTGGCGGACGGTGTTAAAGCTGCGGAAATACCGCAAACAGGCCGGCGGACAAAAAAAGGGAATTATGACCCTGGCGGAAACCGCCAACAAAGAAAACCACTTGAACACACCGCCCGCCACAGCGGTACAGACAAGCAGCGCGGCGGTCACCGCCAACAGACAGGCGGGAGACAATGTACCGCCCGCAGTATTACAACCCGCCAATCCGCCACCTTTTCCGGGGCGGATACACCGCGGATAAAAACACGGCGGAAACAGCTTTTGCTATGGGTAAACGCTCACCTTCTACACATCCCACCAGGAAGGAGGACACCATGGAGCTGGAACTCCAAATACTCCCTGCCCTTGTGTTTCTGCTCCTCTATGACCAACAGCTACGTAGGCGCCGAAGACAACAATGAGTACTGCACCTACGACACGGGGAGGCAAAAGTGAGGGGGACACCCACCAAACACCCCCACCCTCGCATATTACAACTTACACACCAATGCATTCACAAAAAATCACAGTAACAACCCACAAAGAATGAAAACACAAAGCGAAAATCGGTCAAACAATGTATTGTGCCAATATACATGTCAAACAAAAATATACAGATATATATATGAAAATCAGTCATAATTATATACAATACGAGAAGTAGTGCAGATATGTACATAACAATGTCCGTGCACCATCAGTCCAAAAATGCATGGGCGAGGCCCACAAACGATACCTGACCACAATCGGAGAGAGCACTGCCGGGGCATCAGACAGAAATACTACAGGCACCTCAGGGGGAAGGGAAGGGGGGGAACCTCAGCTGGAGGAGTGCAAAGCCAGATCCACGACGGGGCTCCATGCCCATTTATGCCATCCTGGGGAGTGCAAAGCCACAGTCTCTCAAGTCTCTACAGTGGGTGGTTTGCCCACTGTTCAATCCTGGGGAGTGCAAAGCCACAGTCTCTCAAGTCTATACAGTGGGTGGTTTGCCCACTGTGCCATCCTGGGGAGTGCAAAGCCACAGTCTCTCAAGTCTATACAGTGGGTGGGTTGCCCACTGTGCCATCCTGGGGAGTGCAAAGCCACAGTCTCTCAAGTTGATGCAGGTCTCTACTGGTACTGGGGGGGACTTGTGCCCAGACTGGATGAGTCTCCCCGTGAAAGGTCGTGTCCTGTCACTGTCCCAGCCGCACATGGGATAAGGATGCCTGATGTGGCGGTCCATTCATTCCTACCCGGTGCTTGCCCTGTTCAGCGGTGCTTTGCCATGGTGGTCTTTGCCCTGTTCAGCGGTGCTTTGCCATGGCGGTCTTTGCCCTGTTCAGCGGTGCTTTGCCATGGCGGTTCTGATAAGGACATTGGTGTGTGGCATGACGTTCTCTACACTGGACATTGGTGTGTGGCATGACGTTCTCTACACTGGACATTGGTGTGTGGCATGACGTTTCATCATTGCCCAGCAGGGCTGTGGCAGCCAGGGCCCTCCAGGGCACTGACTCCGGCGGTGGTCTCCTGACCAGTGACGATACTTGTGCCCTCCTGGGCTGTGACTCCGGCGGTGGTCTCTGGACCAGTTACGATACCTGTGCCCTCCTGGGCTGTGACTCTGGTGGTGGTCTCTGGACCAGTGATGATACTTGTGCCCTCCTGGGCTGTGACTCCGGCGGTGGTCTCTGGACCAGTGACGATACTTGTGCCCTCCTGGGCTGTGACTCCGGCGGTGGTCTCTGGACCAGTGACGATACTTGGGCCCTCCTGGGCAATGACTCCGGCGGTGGTCTCCTGACCAGTGACGATACTTGGGCCCTCCCGGGCTGTGACGCTGGCGGTGGTCTCCTGACCAGTGACGATACTTGGGCCCTCCTGGGCTGTGACTCCGGCGGTGGTCTCTGGACCAGTTACGATACTTGTGCCCTCCTGGGCTGTGACTCTGGTGGTGGTCTCTGGACCAGTGACGATACTTGGGCCCTCCTGGGCTGTGACGCTGGCGGTGGTCTCCTGACCAGTGACGATACTTGGGCCCTCCTGGGCTGTGACTCTGGCGGTGGTCTCTGGACCAGTGACGATACTTGTGCCCTCCTGGGCTGTGACTCCGGCGGTGGTCTCTGGACCAGTGACGATACTTGGGCCCTCCTGGGCTGTGACTCTGGCGGTGGTCTCCTGATCAGTGACGACGGTGCTGGCGGTTGTGTCTCGACCGCCGGAAATGATGGCGCACTTCTCCGCCGTGACACTCACAACAGGCTGGGCAGACTTCCTCTGGCCCTTCCCCACCTTTGGTGGAGTCTCAGCTGACTCTCCAATCCCCTTGGAACCAATGTCAGTTGTTTTCCCACCAGGAGTCTTAACACGGTCCCGTTGTCCACTCTCCAATTTTAGAGCCTTTACAGGGGGTGGGCTGCCAGTGCCTTGGCTCCGGGTCCTACTGCCTGCCCTGGTGGACGGTGCACTCCACAAACCTTGAACAGGCACCACTGGTATTGGAGGCTTTTTGGCTGAGGCGCTACGACGGGACTGATGAATTGGTGGGTGGGGTGGGGGCAAAAAAGTCAACTTTACAGAGGGACAGTTTCTGACGAACACTGGGATGGGTAGCTGGAGGGGGTCTGGGAGTGGAGGAAGAGGAGGTGGTTCTCGGAGGTGTCACTTTAGCTGTTTTGGGTGCAGGTACTGGAGGCTGTCGTGAGGTGGATGGATGTTGGGTGAGTGATTGCCAGCGTTTGTGTACTTTGGGAGGGGGCATCACAGACACACTGGGAGAGGACACAAGGGATGTGTAAATGGCAGTGGAGGTGGTGAGTGCAGGTGAGCGTTTTGTGGTGCTGGGTGTCCTGGTGCGATTCATGGTGCCTGTAGATGTGGTGCATGCAGGTGTGTGTGTAGATGAGACTGGGAGGGAGGAGGGAGAAGAGGAGGAGGGGGACACAGTGGAGGCAGTGGATGTTGCTGTGTCTGTATGTGGGTGAGGCTTGCGTGAGTGCCTGTGGTGTGTATGGTGCCTATGTTTGCTTGAGCTACTTTTGTGTGTTGACTTGTGTGCATGCTGGTCTGTAGGTGTGCTTGGGATGGGCTGGGGTACAGGAGATTGGATCTGGGTGGAGGAAGTTGGAGGGGGGAGGCTAGACACAGGGACAATGGCTGCCATCAGTGCTGAGGCCAGAGATTGCAGGGTTCGCTGAAGGACAGCCTGACCAGAATGAATGCCCTCCAGGAATGCATTACCGTGTTGCAACTCTCGTTCTACACCCTGGATGGCATTCACAATGGTAGACTACCCAACAGTGAGTGACCTGAGGAGGTCAATGGCCTCCTCACTGAGGACAGCAGGGGTGACTGTGGCAGGGCCTGAGGTGCCTGGGGCGAAGGTGATGCCCACCCTCCTGGGTGAGCTGGCACAGGCGAACGCTGAGGGGCTGCTTGGAGGGCGGGGCTGGTAGGGGAGGTGGAGGCTGTACCTGTAGAGGTGGGGGGCACAAATGGTGCTGCCACCACAAGGGAGCCCACATCGTCGAACGAGTCCGTGTCGCTGCTTGGTGATCCGGTGGCCGACGTGAAGCTCCCCTCGCCCTCCGTCCCACTGGTGCATTCAGAGTCCATACTGTGGCCCTCCATGGCCATGTGGGATGCAGCTCCCTCGTGTTCCGGTGCCACTGTACCTCCGCCTGTTGATGCTGATGTACAAAAGGACAGGGAGAGCCGAAAAAGGGGGGGAGACAGAAGAAAGAGAGTTTTAGTGCATGGCATACCGCTACCGTTGGCGGACAAGACAAACGCAGCAGCCCCCTGCATTACGCCGTGCTCCTGCCCTCTGCACATGCAATTTCTGGGATATGGCCTATATGGCAATGGTGGACATCTGCGCACATGGATGCCACAGGGGCAACTATACCTTGACTTGGCACTCTGCTGAGGTGGGGTAGAGTGCCACATGGCCTACATTACGGAAGGGCCTTGCCTACCTAACTCGCCCTGGCCTAGGGACACCCACAGCCCACCTCCCCCACCCAGACACCTCCACTGCACGCAAAGTCCGCAGAATGAGAGTGTACTCACCCCCTTGTGTCAGCTGTGATGCCCTCAAGCGCCCATCCAACTCCAGGTAGGCCACCGCCAGGATCCGGAACATCAGGGGGGTCATCCCCAGCTGAGCCTCCGCCGTCTTCTTGCTGCAGCAGTGAATGTCCTCCCATCTCTTACGGCAGTGGGTGCCCCGTCTCTGGTTGAGAAGATGGCGGAATCCTCCGGTGTACCGACCGCTGGTGGACCTGTTGACAATGGAAGAGAGACATGTCATCGTAACCTACCGGTTTGACCGTGCCACAATCTAGGAAATATGTACCCAGTTGGAGCCAGACCTGATGTCACCAATCCGCCATCCTACTGGAATCCCCCCTGACGTGCAGGTGCTGTCAGTGCTCCATTTCCTTGCAAGTGGGTCTTTTCAAACAACAGTGGCCATGGCATCAGGGATGTCCCAGCCTATGTTTTCCAACGTGTTGTCCAGAGTGTTGTCTGCCCTGCTGAAACACGTAAGGAGATACATCATTTTCCCTCAGGTGGAGGATTTGCCTACAGTGAAAGGTGACTTCTATGCCCTTGGACATATCCCCAACGTCATAGCTGCTATTGATGGGACCCATGTAGCTCTGGTCCGCCCCCACAGGAGTCAACAGGTGTACAGGAACCGGAAGAGTTATCATTCAATGAATGTACAGATGGTATGTTTGGCAGACCAGTACATCTCTCAGGTACATGTTATGTTCCCTGGCTCAGTGCATGACGCCTACATCCTGTGGAATAGCAGCATCCCTGATATGATGGGTCAACTCCAGAGGCACCGTGTGTGGCTATTAGGAGACTCTGATTACCCCAACCTGTCCTGGCTATTGACCCGAGTGAGGAATCCCAGGACCAGGGCAGAGTAACGCTACAATGAGGCCCATGGGCGAACTAGGAGGGTGATCAAACGCACCTTCGGCCTCCTGAAGGCCAGGTTCAGGTGCCTCCATATGACAGGTGGTTCCCTATTCTGCTCACCAAAGAAGGTGTGCCAGATCATCATCGCCTGCTCGATGCTTCACAATCTTGCATTGCGACGCCAGGTGCCTTTTCTGCAGGAGGATGGTCCAGATGACGGTGTTGTGGCAGCTGTGGAGCCTGTGGAGCCTGTGGACAGTGATGAGGAGGAAGCTGAGGAAGAAGACAACGACAACAGGGAGTCAGTCATACAGCTATATTTCCATTGACACACAGGTGAGAAAATTTTCATTTTTACCATTACATTCACTGTCACACGTCTTCCTCTATCCTGTGTGTAATTTCATAGCATTATTTGGTAACTGAGTTGTACCTTTCCATTACGGTTTCACAGGTGTGGTTACCAACGTGTGTCATCTGCATGCATCTTTCAAGGACTTGTGATGTGTGACATAGGTATGTTGCCTTTACAACTAGAAACGCATTTTGACACTGTCATTGATAATACATTTTACCAAATCATAGACTGACTCAACATTGTTTTGTGGTTCGAGGGTGTTTATTTAAGTGCTCAAAAATGGAAGGGGGTTGTAAAATGGTGAGGGGTGATGGTGGAGGAATGTCCATGGCAGAGTCCAGTCTATTAGTCTCACAGGTGCACTGCCCATATGGGCATAGGAAGTGGAGCTGGGGCAGTTTAAGTATGGACAGGGTAACAAAGTGGGACAGTGGGAGGACAATCAGGGTGGTCTCATTTCCTGGTGGGGGTCTTGCCATCTTGCTCTGTCCTGTTCCTGGATCTCAGGGACCGCTTGAGTGGTGGTTCTCTGTCTGCTGGGTGTGGGGTGCTGGTGTGGTGGTCCTGTGGTGGGGCGTCCTGTCCACTAGCGCCGGCGGAGGTGGTGGGCAGTTCATCGTCCTGGCTAGGGTCAGGGGCCCCTTGGAGTGCACGGTGTCCCTCAAGGTCTGCTGTATGTCCTTCAGCACCCCTACGATGGTGCCCAGGGCGGAGCTGATGGTCCTGAGCTCCTCCCTGAACCCCAAATATTGTTCGCCCTGCAGGTGCTGGGTCTCCTGAAACTTGACCAGGACCGTCGCCATCGTCTCCTGGGATGGTGGTATGCTCCCATGATGGAGGATAGGGCCTTGTGGAGAGTCAGTTCCCTTGTCCTGTCCGCCCCCTGTCGCACAGCAGCCCTCCCAGTTCCCCTGTGTTCCTGTGCCTCCGTCCCCTGGACCATGTGCCCACTGCCACTGCCCCCAGGTCCCTGTTGTTGTTGGGGTGGTGGGTTATCCTGGGTTCCCTGTAGTGGTGGACACACCGCTGATTGACCTGTCCTGGGTACGAAGGTTTGGACCCGCTGGGTGGGTGCTGTGCTGGTGTTACCAGAGGGTGGAAGGTCAGTGTTGGGCTATGCCTGTGCAATGGGAACCGACTGTCCCGAGGCCCACGATGGTCCAGGCTGGTCATCAGGATCCAGTAGGGCAGAGCTGCTATCGTCACTTTGGGCCTCTTCTGTGGGTGGAGTGGAGTTGTCTGGACCCTCCGGTGTGGTGACGGTCCTTCGTGATGCTGCAGGGGCATAAGAGCATGATTATTGCATGTGTGTGTGTCATGGTATGCAATGGGTGGGTGTGTGTGTACCCCATTGCAAGCATTCCTGTGTGGGGGCTTGTGTGATGATGGTTTGGGGGTGTTCTGGGTATGTGCAGTGAGCATGCTTTAGTGATGGGTGTCCATGCTTAGTTGTGTCATGCAGGGCTTGGTGTTGGGATGTGTGGTTTGTGTTCTTAGCACATTAGTGAGGAGTTTGAGTGATAGGGGAGGGGGTGAGGGTGGGTGTGTGTGATAGCATGCAGGTAGGGAGGGGGATCTGATAGTTAAGATTTGACATACCAGTGTCCATTCCTCCACCGACTCCTCTGAGGCCCTCAGGATGCATGATGGTCAAGACTTGCTCCTCCCATGTTGTTAGTTGTGGGGGAGGAGGTGGGGGTCCGCCGCCAGTCCGCTGAACCGCGATGTTGTGCCTGGAGACCGCTGAACACACCTTCCCCCGTAGGTCGTTCCACCTCTTCCTGATGTCCTCCCGATTTCTTGGATGCTGTCCCACAGTGTTGACCCTGTTGACTATTCTGCACCATAGCTCCATCTTCCTGGCTGTGGATGTGTGCTGCACCTGTGAGCCAAATAGCTGTGGCTCTACCCATAGGATTTCCTCCACCATGACCCGGAGCTCCTCCTCGGAAAACCGGGGGTGTCTTTGGCGTGACATGGGGTGGTGTGTGTGATGTGTGGGGCGGTGTCAGTGTTGATGTGTGTGGTGATGTGTAGTGGTGTGTGGTGTTTGGTGCATGGATGTTGTGTGGGTGATGGTGTTGTGTGCCTCTGTGTGGTGGGATTGTCTATTCTGTGCTGTCTCTCTGGCCTTCGTGACTAATTTTTTGTCGTAGGTGTTTGTGGGTGATGTGCTTGTGTGTTTTATATAGTGTTGGGTGTGTGGGAGTGGTGTTTGTATGTGTATCAGGTGTGTGTATTTGGAATTGTCCAATGTGGCGGCGTTTTGGAGATGTGTGTGTATTTTGAGTGCGGCGGTGTGTACCGCCAATGGAATGCAGCGGTTGAAAGACCGCCGCGTGGATTCGTGGGTCGTAATAGCATGGGCGTGTTTCTGTTGGCGTGGAGGTGGAGGTTTTGTTTTCGTCAGTTTAACACTGACCTTTGGTGTGGCGGACTTGTGTGGGTGTCTGAATTTCGGCGGTTTTCCGAGATGTGTGTCATAATAGCTGTGGCGGAATTCCGCGGCGGTGTATTGGCGGTCTTCTGCACAGCGGTAAGCGGCTTTTACCGCCAATGTTGTAATGAGGGCCTTAGTGTTTTCTGACACTCCCAGCGACCCTCTACAACCTACAATAGGCCTGGGGTCCATTTGTGGTTCGCATTCCACTCTTGGAGTATATGGTTTGTGGTGCCCCTAGTCCTATTTCTACCTTTGGCATCCCATTGTGATTCTACATTGTTTACACTACTTTTCTAACTCTTACTTACCTGTTTTTGGTTTGTGTATATATAATTTGTGTATATTACTTACCTCCTAAGTGAGTATATCCTCTGAGATACTTTTGACATATTGTCACTAAAATAAAGTACCTTTATTTTTAGTAACTCTGAGTATTGTGTTTTCTTGTGATATAGTGCTATATGATATAAGTGGTATAGTAGGAGCTTTGCATGTCTCCTAGTTCAGCCTAAGGTGCTCTGCTATAGCTCCCTCTATCAGCCTAAACTGCTAGAACACCTCTATTCTACTAATAAGGGATAACTGGACCTGGCACAAGGTGTAAGTACCACAAGGTACCCACTATAAGCCAGGCCAGCCTCCTATACAGCCATGCACTATTCAAAACACCAATGCACTGCAGCAGTTACAAATGTACAGCACCAGACACTTACATTTGGCAAAAGACACTCCTGCACAGCGCCAGTCACCGAGGCACAGAAGTTGACACTTGTATACAATAGGCACTATAGAACAAGACAATGGATCATAACAATTGAATCATGTAACGCAGGTGACAGTTTTCATGGATGGACAGCAAGGAGAGCAGGAGCAGTACACAGTATTGTCATAATGATAGCTGACCAGCAAAATTGAAACCAATAGACAGTACTGTGACATGGGGTTCAAAATTCCCAAGCTTTCTTTTCTCCTTTGTGATGTATGCACTGAATCTGGTCCATGGCGAGCCAAAGGTGAGCATGAGGTAAACACATGCAAATGGATCTCATGCCAAGCTTAGTGGCTTCTCCTCCACTATGGCAGAGAAGCATTGTCCCCTGCGAGCATCAAGAGCTGAAAGCCTTTTACAACAAAAGGATTATAAACTATGTCTGAACTGCGTCAGGACTGGCTGCAAGGCAGGCTGGGAGCCTGTTCCTGCTGAGGAGACGGAGGAGGAATGGCGTGGCGCATAGGAATGTTTTTATTTTTTTATTTTATTGCCGAATGTAATGATGTGTTCCCTCTTCCACCCCACCCCATGCGCGGCCTGCTCCTTTAAAGCGCAGTGAGCTTTGACTGGCCAAGCTACTCTTATTGCAACTCAACTGAAGCATCAAATAAGTCTAGATGTTCAACCAAAACAGGTTATGGACGAGGATGTCTCCTTCAAAAACATTAACTTGCTGTAACAGCAAATTGTCTTGTTCTTAAGGTAGCTGATGAGGAAAGATCAGGGGGCATATTTTATGTGTGGCACACTACCCCTGTTTACACCACAGCACACGTTTCAAATAGGTGCGCAGTGCACAAACAGAGGAAGTATGCCGTATTGGTGAATGCGCTGAACCCAGGGCAGATGTGAACTTGTACTACCCTGGGGCAGCACATTCAAGTGAAATACAAAGCAGCTGCATCAAACCCGCTCCATGTATCATTGTGCAGGTAGCAACATTCATACACTTTTAAGACAGTAACACAGATCCCCTTCCAGACGAGTGCTGTGAGTGAATGCACCCACCTGCAGGGGGATGTCTAAGGAATCCATGGGATCCCCTTTTCCCTGTCCAGAAGGCTTCCATAATCAGATGCACTGACAGCACTCCGTCTTTTTATGCCACACTTTCAGTGCACTTCCTGGCAGCTTCTTTGCCTTTGCTCCCCTTCCATAATGCGGAGCGGGCGCAGAGGCAAAGTGATTCCCTCATTTGCATACGCCCATGCCCTCATGCAAATAAGCCAACACCCTCTAATGATAGCACAGGTATTACAGGAAATCATCTAAGCAAGTAGCCTTTTCTCCATTAATTCATATTCAACTCTCACTTTTGAGAGTGGTGTACAGCAGTTTTAAATTATGTACTTTTAATGTACAAATGTTTCTCAGTGCCACAGGAAAGGACGCTCCAGATCCTCAACTTCCATTAATCTAAAAATAAAGAGGTGTCAAAGTACCAGCTGACAAGTAGGTATGATCAGAGATGGATGAGAAGACCATCGTTCAGAAAAGTGTTAAAATAGACTTGATCAGTTGGCCTCTTTTCAGAGGAATTAAGCCATCAATTCAGACTGGTCAACCATTTATGCAAACATCTTACAATCCTAGAAACAACATGTGGTATAGTTATAGGTGTATTCCCTGTATGTGTTTGTATTGTGTATGTGATTATCCAGTAGTGGCTGGTGACACGCCAAAGGGTCTGTAAGGAAATATAAAGATTCCTGCATAGAAACTTAGGAGCGACAGAGAGAAGCGGTTGGGGACTGGATGTGTCTTCTGGGGTCAGTGCTTATTTAACATTTAAGTGTTGGTATTTACCAGTACGTCTTGTATTAGTTTAACACCCTGTGACCACGTGTCCTCATCACTTCACATCACATTTCCAGTTCAGTTAATGCGTTTCTTCAGTTAATTAAATGCTGTGACATTTGTAGTTGTTTGCGAACGGGTGTTAGAGAAAATAACTTTTATATCACAAATGTCATAAATGTCAATTTTAAATTGATGCTATCCAGTGGCGGCCCGTCCTTTAGGGCGGAGGGGCCACGCCTCCCCACCTTTTGCCCCTCATAGAGAGTGTCTGTCAGGCTGAACAAAGGCCAGCCTGACAGACACTCTTCATTTTCAGCTCAGACAGCCAGGAGTGAGCCATGCGCGATTCGCGCAGACTCCTGGTTGCCTGAGCTGAACTTTGCTGGGCTGAGGAGGTCACAGCTCCTATGGGCGTGACCTCCTCGGCTCAGCAAAGGTGCCTTGAGGCCCTCCCCTGGGTGACGAGGAAAGCGTCTCCCATTGACACTCGCCCTGGGCACTTCAGGTTTAAGCCCTGAAGCGCCCAGGGCGAGTGTCAATCAGTGACACTTTGTCACAGAGTGGGGTGGGGTCAGCAGTCTTACTGACCCCATCCCACTCTGTGACGAGGCTGGGACTGCTGCCTTCCCTCATTGGCTGACCTCAGGTCAACCAATGAGGGAAGGCAGCAGTCCCAACCCTCCTGGGACCTGGAGGCTGAAGGTAAGTGTGTGTGTGTATGTGTGTGATGTTTTAAATTGAATATTTGTTGCGTGCGTGCATGTTTGTGTGTTATGAGTGTTGTTAATGGATGTGCATGCGTGCGTGTGTGTGTGAAAGAATGAGTGTGTGCGATCTTTTAAAATTAATGTTTGGTGCATGCGTGCATGTTTGAATGGTATGAGTGTTGTTAATGGATGTGCATGCGTGCATGTCTGTGTGTGAAAGAATGAGTGTGTGTGTGTGTGTGTGTGTGTGTGTTTGCCCCGCCCGCCCCCCTCCCTCCTAAAGCTGCCGGCCGCCACTGATGCTTTCACAACCAAGGTTCTAAGACTGTGTTTCCTGTTTAGCTCCGAATTAAAGAACCTCTTTACTTGGAAGGATGTAGAACTGTGACGCTCTGAATTTTGTCATTAGTCACTGTTGCTTAAAACAGTTTTGCATTTTTAAATAATTATTTCTGTTAATACTATAATTAATAATTTTCACCACGACTATCACAGCAAATTATTTCATGAAACTATGCCTAACGTTTTAAGGAAATGATGCTAAATTAAATTTTCACAAATTAACAATGTCACCAAATGTCTTTTCTGATTATAAACATATTCAGTATACAGCTTTCCGCACTTAGGCTCTAATAGTAACACATTCTTGAATTTCTCCAGCTGCTAACAAAATGGATAATGAGTGAGGGAGCCGAGTATTATCCAGCAATTCATTTCCATAAAGCAGTGGGTGGTTTTGTTACAAAGAGGGAAGTTAAACATTGAAAGGAAATAACACATTTTTTGAAAATCAGTGTAAAAATGATATCAGAACATAACAGGTTGGCTGCGAAAGTGAAGATGACCATGAAACTGTGAATGAATGATGAACTAGTAGGAGCTGAAGTAGTTAAATGCCTTCCCTGTTGTTAAACCTTACATCCTTACGGTGGTGTTCCCCCAAACTTTTTGTTTTCATGCCTCCTATTTTGCTGTAATTCATCTTTGTTTGCCTTAGGACTCTGTGCACTTTACCACTGTTAACCACTGTTACAATTTTTGTGTTCACTCATTTAAACATGGTAACATTGTCTTACACCAAATTTACACATTTACTTAACGTATAAACCGTCAATGGGATTGGATATACCCAGGGAAGGCAAATTAAATGCAGCTACAGGGCCTGCAGTAATTATTGTGCCACCCACTTAAGTAGCCCATTAAAAGATGTCTCAGACATGACACTGCAGCCTGTGTGCAGTTTAAACCACCATTTCAACTTGACAAAATAAAACATTTTGCCTGACCTAAACTGTCCTTTTTAATACATATAAGTCTCCCCTAAATTAGCCTCTAAAGGCTCCTAGGCCAGGATGTAGTGTATTTAAAAAGTTGGATATGTTGATTTACGTTTTACTTGTCCTGGCAGAGAAAAATTCCAAAAGTTGTTTTTCACTGCGGCAACTCCTATCTCTCCCATTGACTGACACTGGAGTACCTTACTCTATTTAATAAGTGCTGACTTTTGATTGGGATAAAGATATGCTGTTTGGACTCAAATGAACTGTAATGAAAAATCCTCTTTAATGATGAATGTTCTCCCTGCTCCTTGTGGCCTCCTCGCTTGCGAGCTGGACTCTTTGGACTTTGAGCAGGTAACTTTTTTAGTGGGACTAACGTGGTCCCTTTATCTGGTCAGCGCTTCATCACAGGTGGACCAAACCTGTGACTTTCCTCCAGGCTAGCACAACCAGGTAACATGAGTGGCGATTTGTGCTTCTGGGTACTATATTCATCTAAAGATTTGAAACTGCATATCTACAGTTCTACTGATTGGATTCTGTTGTTTAGGTCAAATTGTATTAATCAAACTGTACTAGATATTTGGTATGGGATTATTTGTATGTAAGTTAAGCCTGACTGCTTTTATTCCAAGCTACCAGAACTTGAAGAACTGATTAATTTAGTAACTTTTGTGGTTCACCCTGACATGGATTGTGGCTGTTGCTTGAAATTGACCCCCGCCTCAACCAATGACCCAATGCCTTACATCTATGATGCCAAGAGAGTTGCAGGGAGAGTTTGGTTCTCAACTCTGTTGATGACAGCCAAGGGGTGAGGAAGGAGGAGTTGAGTAATTAGATGACATGTAACAAAGCTGTTTTGGAGGAATGAAGTGGGAAAAACTTGGCAACAGAAGATTTTGAAAGTATGAGATTGAGAAATATGTAAATATGGTGAATGCAAACCCTTCTGAGGTTCTTGAAATGAAACATAGGAACTGTTAAATGGTTGGAAGGAGAGGAGGTGACATTTCAGCAGTAGGCTTATGTAACAGCATAAGTACAACTGCTCTTTTGTAGGACTTAGGAAAAGAATAAATGACAATGGAATGTTTGACGAAAAATGAATCGAAGTCATCAGTGAGATGGAAGTATCTGATGTATTGATATTATTTAATATTTTATTTAAATAAATTTGACTTGAGAGACGCTAAGTGGATCCATCCAGTTATGAGGTTAGTAGGGGTAAATGAAGGCAGAAGAAGGGCCTTGAATATGTAGATGATTGTTGGACATAATATGTGGGAGATTGGTGGACTACTGAAGAGTGAGGTTAGGTGTTGCATAGCCTTTGTGAAGGAGGACTGTTGGAGGTGAAAGATACAGGTAAAAATGGTATGTGTGTGTAAAGAGGGAGGCTTAATTTAGTAGGTTTGCATCTGTGTTTTGAGGATATGGATGAATGGATGGATCAATAGTGTAAGTCAGGGACAGGGAAGGTAAAAACGTATGGTGGATAGTGATTTTTGAGAGGAAACGAACTGTGTTGTATTCAGTTATTCAAATGCTATGAAATCTGTTAAGGTGATTAGATCATTGTGGATTTGGTTTGGAAAGCACCACTCATGCTGTGCGCTATCCTTGATTAGCGGTTGTGGCCTAATTCATGATATTGTATTTTTGTGATTCAGAAACTGCTCTATTAAACAAGTTGCATTTCTAAATTACAAAATAGTGCATACTAAGCTGACCTATTTCCAAATAGAGATTTTCTAATATTTGCCATTTTCAAATTAGTAATTCTTTCCGTTTTCATCACAAATGGCAAATCATAATTAACAAACTGTGAACATCACAGTGTCAGTAAATGATGACATCACAGACTCAGGAAGTCGTTCAGAACTATTCTTTTAGCGCCATGGAAAAGAACACATTTTTGAATGTATTCTAATGCAGCTGATGGCTTTTAATTAGTGACAGCAAAGCTACAGGAGGAGATTTCCAGAAAAATGAAGCTGATGACAAAGAGCTTGACATTTTAGCAGAGAGGTTTGAGTCAGAAAATGAGATACTTTTGGGAAGTCATTCCTTGCAGAACCAAAAGCACCAAAAAAGCTATCAAAGAGAAGAATACAAACTAGAATTAATGTTGTTGAGCTAGCAAACTGAAGTGTGGAGGAAATCAGAATAAGGTGGTATAACTTTAGGGTCAAACATAGAAGAACAACTTGTCACCAGGTAGGTATGGTCTGCAGTAACAAGTGGAGGACCCAGCTCAGTGGAAAGTGTCCCTTTTAGAACAATTATCAAAGTCTATACTTCAGCATGAGTCAGTGTTAGGTATTTCATCTATTTACTCACCTTCTCCAAGGAAGAATAAAACTTGTATTAATTTCTATTTCATTATATAGAAAAACATAGCGCCTGATTACAACTTTGGTGGAGGGGGTTAATTCGTCCCAAATGTAACGGATATCCCGCCCGTCATATTACGAGTCCATTATATCCTATGGAACTCGTAACACAGTGGGCAGGATATCCGTCACATTTGGGACGGATTAATCCCCTCTGCCAAAGTTGTATTCAGGCCCATAGTATTTTGCAAATAAAGTACCTAACATTAGGTAATATTACATCTTAACACAAAGAAATCCATACAATAATCCATGGAAGGTTTTACATATACCGGAAAAAAAAGATTTATGGGTAATGCACTACAGTTACTTTTTATATAAATAAATCCAATAATTAGATACACCTATATAAGACAATATGGTAACATTTAAAACTGTTACAAAAATATGTTTTTAATATCTTGTATTTAATATTTCTTTTAAATGCACTTAATGAATCTTCGAATATGTATTTATTAGAGAACAACCCACTTATAAAGTCATATGCCTCTAAGGAATTCAGTTTCTCAGGAAACACAGACACAAAGAGTTGAAAAAGCATCAGACATAGATCTTAATGTTACTGAACATCTGACCTTAAAAACTTCTTCTACCTTCAGAGAATATGACAATCATGGAAACGTCAAAACAATGTTGCCTGCTAATAACTAACTGATTACAATGTCAATTGTTTAACCTACTTTTGCCCCAGAAATAACAATAAACTTAGTTACAATTAGATTTAGACAATTATCACTACTCAGACTAGCCAGGACTTCTGGGCAAACAGGTGCTACATTATTAGACAACATGCCACTTGGTACTCTAACAGCACTTGTAAATTCAGTCAAAGAACTCAGGAGGTTCATAAAACCACAACTGATTCTAATAACATCTAATGGGCTGGTATGTCTGATATTACTCAGGCACTGAAAAAGCTATGTCAGACAAAAGCTGCAAAGTCATTGGTAAATGGACTGTAAGAAATTAGGTTTCTGTTTGGCATAGGTATGCACCTTATCCAAGCAGGAACTCCTAATCAGGGTAATTCATATATACACCATAAATTAACTTGTGCTCACCCTCTGGTTGATTAGCACAGAGCAGGCAGGCTTAAATTACTAGGCAATGTGTAAAGTATTTGTGCAGCACTTAAAGCAGTAAAACAGTGAAAACACTACACAAAAATAATACGCACCAGGTCAGGAAAATGGAGCCTAATTTAATGAACAAAACAAGAGCAAAACAACAAAAATTCAATAAGTATCAGGCTAGATATACATTTTTAAAGATCTGCAATTATAGTTCTGAGAAGCATATTTTGCCAACCGAGGCTATATGGTTCCTCTAGACTGGGTAAAATCTCAAAAGCCATGCCAATCATGATGGAGCGCTGGTCAGATACAGGGACCAACCTTAACCGGCTCAAATCAGTGCCTTGGTTTGGGGTTGCATCGGCGTTGAGGGAGGATGTGAGGATTGATGAAAGGGGCAGCCGAATCATCGATCCTGGCAATATAGGCAATGTGTCAGTTCCGAACCATAATAAGTAAACAGTACACCACTCTCCTACTGACTCAATAAAGCAAATTCCTCTCAACAACATCCTAAATAATATTCAAACATTTATTAATCCAAACACGAGTATATGTGTATATATACACATTGTTTTTACTAACATGAATTAACAACCCCTATCTGCTCAACAACTCTTACACAGACGACCTTCACACGTAAACATGAAAACTCAAAAATACAGACAACCATAGACAAGTGATTACAAATATAGACTAATGACTACATATAAGATCTACATATAACATATAGACAAAGACAAAATGCCGGAAAGACAACCAATTACAACCACAGTGAGAATTCACACCTGCAAAAAATCAATAAATTTTACATGTCAGATAAATGATAAATTAAGACATCACACCCATATATATACTGCAAAATATCACTCCAATAATAGACCTTAAATCAAATGCAATGCACAATTAGCATACTTAGTATATCAATTCAAGCTCTTGTGGCTACATCCACAAAGTTCTTAGATGCAGCTTCTCATTGACCAAATTCCTCCTTCAATGTGTCCTTCAATGAGTCAATAGTTGCTCCATCCGGTGCGTCTCAAATACAAGTTCTTAAAACAAGATGGCTTAATCAATGAATAAGTCCTCTTAGCTATCGAATGATAGATGGTCCTTTTTGACTTAATGAATTATCCGAGATGCCGGAACTGCATTTGACCTAATGAATCCTCAAAGATGTTGGAACTGCCAGACCTGCCGATGCGCGTTTCGGTGGACTTATGTTTTTAAATATGTCCATGATATTCACAGCCACCTTCATCAGGGCACTTAGTCCAATGTTGCACATTGTGTCATCTTTTTAATTGTATATATAAGTTAAACACATAATTACCTTGTATCAAAGATATTCAATGTTACAAATACATGAATTGCATTAATTACCATGCGTGGGGGCCCATTTGGGTGAGTGTGGGGACCAAACTCAAAACCAAATACATACCGTGTTCATACAACATATAATCCAAAAGACCAAAGCCAACCATGTGATGAGAAAAGAAAAAGTAGAGAACTTCAGCCCATACATGCAAAGAAATCCAAAAGACATGACCATCGAATAAAGAGAAGTTCTATGTTTACCTGATGGTTGCAAGTACAGCACAACAGGGACTACCACATAATAGGCGGGTCCAGAGACCAACAACACCGAAGCTGTAAGAAAAACCAACTTTCTAGCACACTAAGCATGGGAGGGCACGTGGCTATAAAAAATACCGCATTGCTCAAGTCATGTAAACTCATGAAGCCTACCTTCAAAGGACTTCTACCTACTTGAGTCCTCTAGAGAGTTGGATACACTCCTCCATGAGAGCGTTTCTGCTTGCAGTCTTACCAAGGCGCGGCACCGCAGCACATTGTTAAATCGCCCGGTCCAACTCACCACAAAGAATAAAAACAGAAAAAGAAACAGGGCTACCGTCACCACTTGTTAAGCTAAGCTAGTCAAATGAAACATGGCGGCCATCTTAAAAAGGTAAATTGGAATGCCACAAGTAATCAAAAGGATAGATACTCAAAAGGAAAGATACTAAAAAACAGGAAAACGACAGCCAACACTGTCCAAACCTAGATATACAACCACGCTGTACACAAGAACACTCTAGCCATGGGGAATAAAACTCAAAAACGTATTGATGACCTCTAAATAAACCCTGAAAATGGCTAGGCATCAATAAATTGTATAAACCACTCAGAGGGCATTATACCAGGGAATAGCTTCATTTACGCCCCTTTTATAGGTCTCCAGTAGAAAAATCCAAAATACCTCTTTCTTTTTTCTAAGTTTTTCAAAGATCATGTCATCTTTCGAGGTTATTTTTTCTAAAATGGTCCATCTGATCTCATCTTCTTTGTAGTCTAACATAGCCCAGTGTGCAACCAAGGGGGCATTCTGCTTCCTCGTTCTAATGGAAGACTTATGTTCAGAAAGTCTCACTCTGAACTCCCTCGATGTCTCTCCTACGTATCCTAGATCACACAGGCACAGGATAAGGTAGATTACATTTTTAGAACTACAGTTTGTCATGGTGTTCAGGGCAATCGTTTTACCATTATAAATAACATTTTTAGAAACTAAAGCCGCTCCACAGGCATGACAATTGCCACATTGAAAATTGCCTTTAATAGGGTTCATCCCTGTAATCGATCTCTGTGTCAATGCCTGTGGGCCAGACACCGCGGCTCTAACCAAGATACTACGCAAATTCCTATTTCTCTTGAAAGCAAATAGAGGTTTCTCTAAATGCATCAGATCATCACTGGTATTCAAAATATGCCACTCTGAGTTAATGATCATTCGAATCCTATCATTCAAACTAGAGTGATGAATATCACATGGCAGCTTGTCATTGTTGCTTTGTTTATGCCCCTGAAAGAGTGTTTCACGATTATAGTATTTTGCTCTTTTCAGCGAATCTTTTATCACTTTTGCAGGATATCCTCTCTGCCGCAATTTATCCGAAGGGACCTCAGCGTGTTTCAAAAAATCTTTTACCTCTGTACAATTCCTTCTCAGCCGCAAAAACTGAGAGAAAGGGATGGCCTGTCTTTGACTCCTGGGGTGGAAACTGTCATAATGTAGAAGAGTATTACGTGCTGTGGGTGTAGTAAACAAGGACACCAAAAGGTGTCCTTCCAGATGTTTAATATATACATCCAAAAACTCAACCTGATTGTAATCCCACTTCATAGTAAATTTCAGATTGTTGTCACATAGGTTCAACCATTGAAAGAACTCATTGAGTTCCTGTACACCTCCTCTTAAAATGAAGAAAACATCATCTATGTATCTACACCACAGATGGATATTTTCGAAAAACTGAGCAATTTCATTGTAAATATATATTTTTTCAAATGCGCCCATGCTAACTCCCTTGATTTGTTGGTAGACTGTTCCATTAAATTCTAAATAATTATTGAATAGAACAATCTATAGACATTCTAAAATGAATGTATGTAAGGGATCAGGGCCCAGATCTGTAAAAACAGCCTCAACGCAATACAATGCCTGTTTTTGGGGAATATTCATATGAAGGGACTCTAGGTCCATTGTAACTAATACTTCCTGTTTAGGAATGAAGTCTGATCCTTCAAATTTAGAAATGAAATGTCCAGTATCCCGAACATAGGAGAGGAGCTGCATAACTAAAGGTTTCAGGAAAGTCTCAACAAATTGAGATAACGGTTCTATAGCTGAACCAATCGTGGAAACAATAGGGCTTAACGGAGGGTCTAAGGAGTTCTTATGTACTTTAGGAAGTCCATATATGATAGGAAATCTAGTATATCTAGGAGTCAGAAATTCAAACTCTTTCTTACAGATCAGACCTGACTCTAGTGCAAGATTGTTCTTAGCTTTAATCTCTCTCTTAATACAGGACTCTGGGTCACCAGATATTACTCTATAGAATTCAGGACACATGAGCATGGTTGACATCTTCTCAATGTAGTATATAGTGTCTACTACCGCGATGCTGCCTCCTTTATCACGATGTTTTATTGTGATCTTGCTATTATCTTTTAATTTGCATAAGGCTGCATTTTCTTCTTTGCATAGATTGAATTTAGATTTAGGAATATGTTTAAACATATTCTCAAATTTTTGTAACACAGCTTTCTCGAATATGGCTACTTCTGGGCCTCGTAACTCTAGGCCTGGAACAAAAGATGATGGAAGTTTCAAGCCTGATCTATTAAGGTCTAGGAGAAGTGAGGATGTGGAAAAATACTTCTTAAGGTGGATGTGTCTAAAGAAGGCCTGTTAATTTCTCATAAGCTCAAATCTGTTGATATGCGTATTAGGAACAAATGATAGACCTTTCGCTAAAAGACTCTCAGAGGCGCCATCCAAAACAGTTGTACTCAGATTAAAGATAGGGATATTGTCTAATCCCTCCAATATTGGTTGCGCCTGGTCTGTAAAAAATGGGGCGATGTGTCTGGATTTGGGGGTCTGTTTCCTCGATTCTGTTGAAACCTGGGTCTGAAGTTGTGTCTTCTGTTCACTAAAAAACGGGGATTAGACTGATAGTAATCGGATTGATCTTGTTTATTGCCATATAAATCAAAATGGTGAGAACTTCCCTCACCTTCAGAATCTGAAGTATCAGAAAAAGTAACTATCTTTTTGGAGGTCCAATCCTGTCTATCACTGAAAGACCCTTGAGGTTGTTTGTGATACTGTTCAGATAAGTAGGGATAAGTCTTTTCACAAGTGAAATATCTAATGTCCTTCCTGAGTTTATCAGCTTTTCTCTTAATCAAGTATTGATTAAATGACTCGAGCTCAATATTTACTTCCTCAAGCTTTTTCTTAGCTTCATCTAGTGCTACAGATTGTTTTAATATACTCTCCAACTCATCTATTTCCGTAAGTAGAACAGTAATGATTTCTCTACCTGTCTCTGTAATCAATAGCATCCAGTCTCATGAGCAACAATTAGCAATCAAAGACCACTTCTCTAGGAATTGTTTGATCTCAACAAATAATCCTGGGACATTCCTCACTCTCAAACCATTAGGAATCATTCCTGCTTTAAGATATTGTAACAGGAATTCAGCAGGGGCTTCAGTTCTCCGAGTTTTCTTTTTTAAATTAAGAAGCTTTGTCCAATCATTGTTCAAACTATTAGAAAAAGGAGATTCTGGCCTGGTATTGAAACTCGAGCCACCAATTCTAGAGAAATCTGCTCTGGAGAACCCAAATGTCTTAATGCTCTCCATCGAATGAATAAACTGCGTGCATAAAACTAATAAACAAAAACTCTACAGATAGAAACTATATAAAAAATCTTAATGACTAAAGACATTTTTTTTTAAAAAGGAAAAGGCCCCACACACACACAAAGGAGCAAACAGGGGGACACAGTTAATGAAATAAATAAGTAAGCACAACTCACCCTGACAGCTAAATGCTGTGCAACAAACAACTAAGGAAAAATACAGGGTCCCTGCACAAATCTGGAGAGGGATTCAGGGAAATCTACAATAAGTAAACAGTACCCCACTCTCCTACTGATTCAATAAAGTAAATTCCTCTCAACAACAGCCTAAATAATATTCAAACATTTATTAATCCAAACATGAGTATATCTGTATATATATATATATATATACATTGTTTTTACTAACATGAATTAACAATCCCTATGTGCTCAACAACTCTTACACAGACGACCTTCACACGTAAACATGAAAACTAAAAAACACAGATGACCATAGACAAGTGACTACAAATATAGACTAATGACTACATATAAGATCTACATATAACATATAGACAAAGGCCCTCATTACAACCCTGGCGGACGGTGTTAAAGCGGCGGAAACCGCCAACAAAGACAGCCACTTTAACACTCCGACCGCCACGGCGCTACAGACAAACAGCGCAGCGGTCACTGCCAACAGACAGGCAGAAGCCAATGTACCGCCCACAGTATCACAACCTACCAATCTGCCACCTTTTCCGGGGCGGATTCCCCGCAGATAAAAACACGGCGGAAACAAGCCATTTCAAAGGGAGAACACTCACCTCTACACACCCCACGAGGAAAGACAACACCATGGAACCGGAACTCCAGATACTTCCTGCGATAGTCTTCCTGCTCCTATACGACCATCATCAACGCCGGCGGCGAAGACAACGGTGAGTACTGCACCTACGACATAGGGGAGGGGGAGGCAAAAGTCAGGGGGACACACAAGCAACGCCCCCACCCCCACCCGACCCTCACCCACTACTACACACACACCAATGTATATCTAAACATTACAGTAACAACCCCCAACCCCCCTGGAAGAATGCAAACACAAAAGGAAATGAGTTCAACCATTGTAATAAATCAAAATACAGTAACCAAATATATACAGATATAATTACACATTCAACAAAATATACATCACGATTAGTAGTGCAGGTAATGCACCATTCATTTTCCGTGGACCACTGGGCCCAAAATGCATGGGCGAGGCCCACATCAGATACCTGATCAAAATGGAGAGAACACTGCCGGAGCATCAGATAGAAATACAACAGGCACCTCAGGGGGAAGGGAAGGGGGGGCACCTCAGCCGGATGAGTGCACCACGCCAGATCCACGAGGGGGCTCCATGGCCATTGATGTATCATGGGGAGTGCAAAGCCACAATCTCTCAAGTCTCTACAGTGGGTGGGTTGCCCACTGTACCAACCTGGGGAGTGCAAAGCCACAGTATCTCAAGTCATTACAGTGGGAGGGTTGCCCACTGTTCAATCCTGTGGAGTGGAAAGCCACAGTCTCTCAAGTCTCTACAGTGGGTGGTTTGCCCACTGTACCATCCTGGGGAGTGCAAAGCCATAGTCTCTCAAGTCTCTACAGTGGGTGGTTTGCCCACTGTACCATCCTGGGGAGTGCAAAGCCACAGTCTCTCAAGTCACTACAGTGGGAGGGTTGCCCACTGTTGAATCCTGGGAAGTGCAAAGCCACAGTCTTTAAAGTCTCTACAGTGGGTGGTTTGCCCACTGTACCATCAAGGGGAGTGCAAAGCCACAGTCTCTCAAGTCTCTACAGTGGGAGGGTTGCCCACTGTTCAATCCTGGGGAGTGCAAAGCCACAGTCTCTCAAGTCTATACAGTGGGTGGTTTGCCCACTGTACCATCCTGGGGAGTGCAAAGCCACAGTCTCTCAAGTGGATAACATTCTCCACTGGTTCTGGAGGGGGACTGGTGCCCAGAGTGCTTCATCCTGTTAAGGACAGACAGAGTGGATGCATGTCTCCACTGGTTCTGGAGGGGGACTGGTGCCCAGAGTGCTTCATCCTGTTAAGGACAGACGGAGTGGATGCATGTCTCAACTGGTTCTGGAGGGGGACTGGCGCCCAGAGTGCATCACTCTCCCCGTGACTGCCCCAGTTGCGTCACTGCCCCTGCCGCTCATGGGCTAGCGGTGCCTGAGTTGGCGGTGCTTTGCCCTGTTCAGCTGTCTTTGCCCTGTTCAGCGGTGCTTGCCCTGTTCAGCGGTGCTTGCCATGGCGCTCTTTGCCCTGTTCAGCGGTGCTTGAGTTTGCAGTTTCTGACCTGTTCAGCGGTCTTTGCCCTGTTCAGCTGTCTTTGCCCTGTTCAGCGGTGCTTGCCATGGCGGTCTTTGCCCTGTTCAGCGGTGCTTGAGTTTGCAGTTTCTGACCTGTTCAGCGGTCTTTGCACTGTTCAGTGGTACTTGCCCAGTTCAGCGGTGCTTGCCATGGCGGTCTTTGCCCTGTTCAGCGGTGCTTGAGTTTGCAGTTTCTGACCTGTTCAGCGGTCTTTGCCCGGTTCAGCAGTGCCTGCCATGGCGGTCCTTCATTGCCCAGCTGGGCTGGGGCTGGCGGTCCTTCATTGTGCAGCTGGGCTGGGGCTGCCGGGGCCTTCCTGGGCAGCTGGGCTGTGGCTGGTGGTGGCCTCCTGGCCACTGACGATCGTGCTGCCCTCCTGGGCACTGACTCTGGCGGTGGCCTCCTGGCCAGTGACGATGGGGCTGCCCTCCTGGGCACTAACTCTGGCGGTGGCCTCCTGGCCAATGACGATGGGGCTGGCGGTGGCCTCCTGGGCAGCGGGGATGATGGCGGTCTTCTCCACCGTGCTGCTCCTCCCAGACTTTGGCGATTTCTTTTGCCCCTTCCCCACCTTGGGAGGAGTCACAGCTGAGTGGACACTCCCCCCGGGACCCTTGTGAGCGGCTTTGCTGGCTGAAGTCTTCCCCCACTCCCGCTGGGCACTGTCCAACTTCTGGTGCTTCACAGGGGGGGGACTGGCTGTGCTGTGGCTCCGTGTCACACTGGCTGCTCTGGTGCCCGTTGCACTCCACATACCTCTAACAACAGACACCACTGGTCCCGGAGATTTTTTGTCTAAGGTGCTAGTATGGGACCTATGAATTGGGGGGTGGGGTGGGAAAGGGGTCAAGCTTGGTCAGGAAAAGTTTCTTAGGAACACTGGGACGGGTAGCTGGAGGGGGTCTGGGAGTGGAGGAAGAGGAGGTGGTTGTAGGAGGTGTAACTTTTGTGGCTTTGGGTGCAGGTGCATGCGCTGGAGGCTGTCGTGAGGTGGATGTATGTTGGGTGGGTGTGTGCCTGCGTTTGTGTACTTTGGGAGGGGGCGTCACAGACACACTGGGAGAGGAAACAGGGGACGTGTAAATGGTAGTGGGGGTGGTGTGTGCAGGTGAGCGGGGTCTGGTGGTGGGTGTGCTGGTGCGGGACCTAGTGGATGTAGTGGTAGTGCATGCAGGTGAGAGTGTAGATGAGACTGGGAGGGAGATGATGAGGAGGGTGACACAGTGGAGGCAGTGGATGTTGGTGTGTCTGTATGTGTGTGATGTTTGCGTGAGTGCCTGTGGGATGTGTGGTGCTTATGTTTGCCTGAGCTTCCCTTGTGTGTTGACGTGTGTGCATTCTGGTCTGATAGTGTGCTTGGGATAGGCTGGGGTACAGGGGATTGGTTCTGGGTGGAGGAAGTTGGAGGGGGAGGCTAGACACAGGGACAATGGCTGCCATCAGTGCTGAGGCCAGAGATTGCAGGGTTTGCTGAAGGACAGCCTGACCAGAATGAATGCCCTCCAGGAATGCATTACCGTGTTGCAACTCCCTTTCTACACCCTGGATGGCATTCACAATGGTAGACTGCCCAACAGTGAGTGGCCTGAGGAGGTCAATGGCCTCCTCACTGAGGGCAGCAGGGGTGACTGGGGCAGGGCCTGAGGTGCCTAGGGCAAAGGTGATGCCCACCCTCCTGGGTGAGCGGGCACGGGGCGAACGCTGAGGGGCTGCAGGGAGGGCGGTGCTGGTAGGGGAGGTGGCGGCTGTACCTGTAGAAGTGGGGCGCACTGATGGTGCCGCCACCACAAGGGAGCTCCCATCGTCGGACGAGTCTGTGACGCTGGTTGCTGATCCGGTGGCCGACGTGAAGCTCCCCTCGCCCTCCGTCCCACTGGTGCATTCTGAGTCCGTGGTGTGGCCCTCCATGGCCATGTGGGATGCAGCTCCCTCGTGCTCCGGTGCCACTGTACCTCCACCTGATGATGCTGATGAACAAAAGAACAGGGAGAGCACAAAAAGGGGGGGGGGGAGACAGAAGAAAGACAGGTTGAGTGCATGGCATACCGCAACCGTTGGCGGACAATACAGACACAGCAGCCCCCTGCACTACGCTGTGCTCCTGGCCTCTACAGATGCAATTCCTGGGATCTGGCCTACATGGCTATGGTGGACATCTGCACACATGGATGCCACAGGGGCATCTATACCTGTACTTGCAACTCTACTGAGGTGGGGTAGGGTGCCACATGGCCTGCATTACGGAGGGGCCTAGTCTACCTATTTCTGCCTGGCCTAGGTACACCCACAGGCCTCCTCCCCCACCCAGACCCCTCCACAGCACGCAAAGTCAGCAGAATGAGAGTGTACTCACCCCCTTGTTGCTGCTGTGATGCCCCCAAGCGCCCATCCAACTCAGGGTAGGCCACCGCCAGGATCCTGAACATCAGGGGGGTCATGGGACGACGGGCACCTCTCCCACGTTGGGAGGCCATCCCCAGCTGAGCCTCCGCCGTCTTCTTGCTCCAGCGGCGAATGTCCTCCCATCGTTTACGGCAGAGGGTGCCCCGTCTCTGGTGGACCCCCAGGGTCCTTGGCGATGGCACGCCAAATGTCCTTCTTCTGGTGGGCGCTGACCTACATGACATGCACAAGGGAAGAAGAGAAGTCATTAACAACTGCACCGTCAATGTGCGTGGCCCCCCTCCCTACCCTAGCCATGTGGCACATTCATTCACATGCATTCATGTTCCCTGAACTCTGCCCCCTTCCCTCTTCCAACCAGCCCTCTCCACCAAGGCCTAGCCCATACAACGTGCTCCCTGTGTACTAACCTGTTGGTCTGGAGGACCGTAGAGTAGCGTGTACTGGGGGAGGACCCCGTCTACCAGTTTCTCCAACTCCTGAGCAGTGAAGGCAGGGGCCATTTCCCCAGACGCAGCAGCCATAGTCGCTTCCAGACCGAGGTCACAGCAGCACTTGCAGTGTAGGTCCTCTCCTGTCGAAGGTCAGGTATCTAGTGATTAAACAGATAGAAAATGACGGTGACGTCCGAGGCGGTGACGTCCGCGGTGATGCGTATCATCACTGCCGGCGCGTTTCCTCATTGGCTCCTGGGACCCCTAGGGTCCAATGTTAACCAATGCAGCATTGCGCCGTGGTCTACGACCACCTACCGCGACGGTGTGCAACGCCAGCACAGTTACCCCACAATCCCATTGTCCCAGTTTAGAGGTCAGGCAGCCGCCATTTCAGGGGCCCACATGGCTCCATTTACTTCTGCGTCACACATAGCTAGGCCTACACTCAACACACATACAGGAAGGGTTTTGTGTTTGGTGTCGTGTTCTGTGTAACTGTGGGTACATACCTGGAAAAAAGTTGACTCGATCCTCGCTGTTTTCCTTCCTAGGCGCCGTCAACTGGGACATTTGAGATGATGGCGGAATCCTCCAGTGTACCAACCGCTGGTAGACCTGTTGACAATGGAAGAGCGACATTTAATCATCACCTACAGGTTTGACCGTGCCACAATCCAGGAACTATGTACCCAGTTGGAGCCAGACCTGATGTCACCAATCCGCCATCCCACTGGAATCCCCCCTGACGTGCAGGTGCTGTCAGTGCTCCATTTCCTTGCTAGTGGGTCTTTTCAGACAACAGTGGCCATGGCATCAGGGATGTCCAGGCCTATGTTTTCCAACGTGCTGTCCAGAGTGTTGTCTGCCCTGCTGAAACACGTAAGAAGATACATCAATTTCCCTGAGGTTGAAGATTTGGCTACAGTGAAAGGTGACTTCTATGCTCTTGGACATATCCCCAACGTCATAGATGCTATTGATGGGACCCATGTAGCTCTGGTCCCCCCCCACAGGAGTGAACAGGTGTACAGGAACCGGAAGAGTTATCATTCCATGAATGTACAGATGGTCTGTTTGGCAGACCAGTACATCTCGCAGGTAAATGCTA
Organism: Pleurodeles waltl; assembly: GCF_031143425.1. Lineage (NCBI taxonomy): Eukaryota > Metazoa > Chordata > Amphibia > Caudata > Salamandridae > Pleurodeles > Pleurodeles waltl. The sequence goes on along the minus strand of NC_090445.1, from coordinate 1,472,062,302 downwards.
TGTTCCCTGGCTCAGTGCATGACGCCTACATCCTGCGGAATAGCAGCATCCCTGATATGATGGGTGAACTCCAGAGGCACCGTGTGTGGCTATTAGGGGACTCTGGTTACCCCAACCTTTCCTGGCTATTGACCCCAGTGAGGAATCCCAGGACCAGGGCAGAGGAACGCTACAATGAGGCCCATGGGCAGACTACGAGGGTGATCGAACGCACCTTCGGCCTCCTGAAGGCCAGGTTCAGGTGCCTCCATATGACAGGTGGATCCCTATTCTACTCACCGAAGAAGGTGTGCCAGATCATCATCGCCTGCTCCATGCTTCACAATCTTGCTTTGCGACGCCAGGTGCCTTTTCTGCAGGAGGATGGTCCAGATGACGGTGTTGTGGCAGCTGTGGAGCCTGTGGAGCCTGTCGACAGTGATGAGGAGGAAGCTGAGGAAGAAGACAACGACAACAGGGAGTCAGTCATACAGCAATATTTCCAGTGACACACAGGTGAGAACCTTTTCATTTTTAACATTACATTCACTGTCACACGTCTTACTCTATCCTGTGTGTAATTTACTGGTATTATTTGGTAACTGAGTTGTTCCTTTCCATTACGGTTTCACAGGTGTGGTTACCAACGTGTGTCATCTGCAAGCATCCTTCAAGGACTTGTGATGTGTGACATTGGTATGTTGCCTTAACAACTATAAACGCATTTTGACACTGTCATTGATAATACATTTTACAAAAACATAGACTGACTCCAGAATGTTTTGTGGTTCAAGGGTGTTTATTTAAGTGCTCAATATTGGAGGGGGGTTGTAAAATGGTGAGGGGTGATGGTGGAGGAATGTCCATGGCAGAGTCCAGTCTATTAGTCTCACAGGTGCACTGCCCATCTGGGCATAGGAAGTGGAGCAGGGGCAGTTAAAGTATGGACAGGGTAACAAAGTGGGACGGTGGGGGGACAATCAGGGTGGTCTAATTTCCTGGCTGGGGTCTTGCCATCTTGCTCTGTCCTGTTCCAGGATCTCAGGGACCGCTTGCGTGGTGGTTGTCCGTCTGCAGGGGGTGGGGTGCTGGTGTGGTGGTACTGTGGCGGGGCGTCCTGTCCACTAGCGCTGGCGGAGGTGGTGGGCAGTTCATCCTCCTGGCTAGTGTCAGGGGCCGCTTGGAGTGCCACGGTGTCCCTCAAGGTCTGCTGTATGTCCTTCAGCACCCCTACGATGGTGCCCAAGGCGGAGCTGATGGTCCTGAGCTCCTCCCTGAATCCCAAATACTGTTCCTCCTGCAGGCGCTGGGTCTCCTGAAACTTGACCAGGACCGTTGCCATCGTCTCCTGGGAGTGGTGGTATGCTCCCATGATGGAGGAGAGGGCCTCGTGGAGAGTGGGTTCCCTTGTCCTATCCGCCCCCAGTCGCACAGTAGCTCTCCCAGTTCCCCTGTGTTCCTGTGCCTCTGTCCCCTGGACCGTGTGCCCACTACCACTGCCCCCAGGTCCCTGTTGTTGTTGGGGTGGTGGGTTATCCTGGGTTCCCTGTAGTGGTGGACACAGAGCTGATTGACCTGTCCTGGGTACGGAGGTTTGGGCCCGCTGGGTGGGTGCTGTGCTGGTGTTACCAGAGGTGGAAGGTCAGTGTTGGGCTGTGCCTGTGCAAGGGGAACCGACTGTCCCGAGGCCCACGATGGTCCGGGCTGGTCATCAGGCTCCAGTAGGGCAGAGCTGCTATCATCACTGTGGGCCTCTTCTGTGGGTGGAGTGGAGATGTCTGGACCCTCCGGTGTGGTGACGGTCCTTCGTGATACTGCAGGGTCATAAGAGCATGATTATTGCATGTGTGTGTGTCATGGTGTGCAATGGGTGGGTGTTTGTGTACCCCAGTGCTAGCATTCCTGTGTGGGGGCTTGTGTGATGATGGTTAGGGGGTTGTTCTGGGTATGTGCAGTGGGCATGCTTTGGTGAGTGGTGACCTTGCTTAGTTGTGTCATGCAGGGCTTGGTGTTGGGATGTGTGGTTTGTGTTCTTAGTACATTAGTGAGGAGTTTGAGTGATGGGTGAGGGGGTGAGGGTGGGGGTGTGTGATAGCATGCAGGTAGGGTGGGGGATATGACCAGTGTCCATTCCTCCACCGACTCCTCCGAGGCCCTCTGGATGCATGATGGTCAAGACTTGCTCCTCCCATGTTGTTCGTTGTGGGGGAGGAGGTGGGGGTCCGCCGCCAGTCCGCTGTACCGCAATGTTGTGCCTGGAGACCGCTGAACGCACCTTCCCCCATAGGTCGTTCCACCTCTTCCTGATGTCCTCCCGATTTCTTGGGTGTTGTCCCACAGCGTTGACCCTGTCGACTATTCTGCGCCATAGCTCCATCTTCCTGGCTATGGATGTGTGCTGCGCCTGTGAGCCAAATAGCTGTGGCTCTACCCGTACGATTTCCTCCACCATGACCCTGAGCTCCTCTTCGGAAAAGCGGGGGTGTCTTTGGCGTGCCATGGGGTGGTGTGTGTGATGTGTGAGGTGGTGTGTGTGGTGATGAGTGTAGTGATGTGTAGTGGTGTGTGGTGTTTTGTGCGTGGATGTTGTGTGGGTGATGGTGTTGTGTGCCTCTGTGTGGTGGGATTGTCTAATCAGTGCTTTCTCTCTGGCCTTCAGTCACAATTGTTGTCGTAGGGGTTTGTGGGTGATGTGGGTCTGTGTTTTATATTGTATTGGGTGTGTGGGAGTGGTGTTTGAATGTGTATCAGGTGTGTGTAAATCGAATTGTCCAATGTGGTGGTGTTTTGGAGATGTGTGTGTATTTTGAGCGCGGCGGTGTGTACCGCCAATGGAATACCGCGGTTGAAAGATCGCCGCGTGGATTCGTGGGTCGTAATAGCATGGGCGTGTTTCTGTTGGCGTGGAGGTGGAGGTTTTGTTTTCGCCATTTTAACACTGACCTTTGGTGTGGCGGACTTGTGTGGGTGACTGAATTTCGGCAGATTCCGAAATGTGGGTCATAATAGCTGTGGCGGATTTCCACGGTCGCAGCGGTGTATTGGCGGTCTTCTGCACGGCGGTAAGCGCCTTTTACCGCCAATGTTGTAATGACCCCCTAACTGCTGCATTTCTATGGTTTTGTGCAAAAAATTTCAGAACCTAACTATAACATTCCTGTAACCTTTGTTTTTTTTAATGAATTTCTAAGATGTTTTTAAATTGTATTTCCTAACTATAACTTAACCGTGACCTTTGTTTTTTTCAGTGAATTTCTGTTTTTTTTAAACTGAAAGTAATTTCAATTGTGTATGTATATATGTATATATGTATATATATATATATATATATATATATATATATACGTGTTAGACCTGACAGCCTTAGAGTGGTCCCCCCTAACTTTTTGCCTGCCTCCCTCCACTTTTGAGATATTGTTTTTGCTGGTTTTTAGACTCAGCGCACTTTACCACTGCTAACCAGGGCTAAAGTGCATATGCTCTCTCCCTTTAAACATGAAAACATTGGATCACACCCAATTGGGCTATTTAATTTACTTATAAGTCCCTAGTAGAGTGCACTATATGTGCCCAGGGCCTGTAGATTAAAAGCTACTAGTGGGCCTGCAGCACTGATTATGCCACCCACTTCAGTAGCCCCTTCACCTTGTCTCAGGCTTGCCATTGCAAGGCCTGTGTATGCAGTTTCACTGCCAATTCGACTTGGCATTTAAAAGTACTTGCCAAGTCTAACACTCCCCTTTTTCTACATATAAGTCACCCCTAAGGTGGGCCCTAGGTAACTCCTAGAGCAGGGTGCTGTGTAGGTGAAAGACAGGACATGTACCTGTGTAGGTTACATGTCCTGGTAGTGTAAAACTGCTAAATTTGTTTTTACACTACTGTGAGGCCTGCTCCCTCCATAGGTTAACATTGGGGCTGCCCTCGTACATTGTTTGAGTGGTAGCTGCTGATCTGAAAGGAGTAGGAAGGTCATATTTAGTATGGCCAGAATGGTAATACAAAATCCTGCTGACTGGTGAAGTTGGATTTAATAGTACTATTTTAGAAATTACACTTTTAGAAAGTGAGCATTTCTCTGCACTTAAATCTTCCTGTGCCTTACAATCCACGTCCGGCTGGGTTTAGTTGACAGCTCCTTGTGTATTCACTCAGACACACCCCAAACACAGGATACTCAGCCTCACTTGCATACATCTGCATTTTGAATGGGTCTTCCTGGGCTAGAAGGGTGGAGGGCCTGCTCTCACACATAGGACTGCCACACCCCCTACTGGGACCCTGGCAGACAGGATTGAATTGAAAGGGGACCTGGTGTACTTCTAAGCCACTCTGTGAAGTCTCCCTCACTTCAAAGGCACATTTGGGTTTAAAACAAGGCCTCTGCCCTACCAGCTCAGACACTTCCTGGAGAAGAAACCTGAACCAGAACCTGCACCCTGACAAGAACTGCCTGGCTGCCTAAAGGACTCACCTGACTGCTCTCTGAAGAGGACTGCTGCCTTGTTGTTGCCCTGCTGTCTTGCTGCTCTCTTGCTTTGCTGGAGAAGTGCTCTTCAAGAGCTTTGATAGAGCTTGCCTCCTGTTCCCGGAAGTCTCGGGACCAAAAAGACTTCTCTTGCGCAGCTGAAATCCCCGTGTGGCAAACATTTGACGCACCTCCTACCAAGAACGACGCACAGCCTGATTGCGTTGAAAATTTCAGCGCACGCCCAGTCCAGAACAAAGCAGCCGGACTTTGCGACAGAAGATGGGGAGTTTGGGTATTTTTTTAAGGGCTTAGGGTTGGGGGTCGGGCTATTTTTTTATTAGGGGTTGGAGTGGGGTTTTTTGGGTCTATTTTATATTTAGGATGAGGTAGTTTGTTTTTAAAGTGGTGGAGTAGGTTAAGGAAGGGAGGGAGGAGAGAAGAGGAGGAAAGATCAGGAGGTAAGTGGAGTTGGGGCCGGGTTGGTGGGTAGTTTTTAGGGGTGGGGTGTATTTTGGGGTTCGAGTGGGTGTGGGGTGTCAGGTTGGAGGGTCGGGGTTTTATTTTACAGCTCGGGGTGGGTGGGGGTTCAGGGTAATTTAGTTTTTAGGGGCTGGGATGGGGTGGGACAGGATCTTTTTTTTAAGGGCTTAGGGTGGGTGGGGGTTTGGGTTAGTTAACTTTTTAGGGGGAAGTTTTTAGGGCTTAGGGCGGTTGGGGGGGTGCTGGGGTAGTTTAGTTTTTAGGGGTAAAGGTTTGGGGTATTTTTTGTTAGCGCTCAGGGCGGGTGGGGTTGTCGCGGTAGTTTACCTTTTTGGGGCAGGGGTGGGGGGTCGTACTATTTTTCTTAAGTTTAGTGTGGGTGGGGGGTTGGGGTACTTTAGTTTATAGGGGTTGGGAGGTTGGGATAGTTTTTTTTAGGGCTCAGGGTGGGTAGGGTTTATTTAGGTACTAGGGGAGGGGGTAGTTTAAGGCCTCAGGGCGGGTGGGCGGTTGGTATGAAATAACCACACACTCCATTTTGCATTCTGTTTCCACACATGCCATTACTAGGCATGCTTTTACAACGAAAATTTGTTGCAAAGGCATGCGTGGTCAGGCATGCTTGGCAACAACGTGGTTGTGGTTGTGCGTTGTTAAGGCATTGTGCAACCATTACAGGGCCGTAATAGTTAGTAAAAAACTATTTTAGGAACCTTAGAACTTCAATGAAAAAAACAAAGGTTCCAGGGTTGTAATAGTTGGGTGATGAATTTACTCATATAAAATCATAGAAATTCTGCAGTTATAGTTCTTTCAAATATCTCGTAACTCTAACTGCAGAATGTCTATGGTTTTGTACAAGTACATTCAGAACCTAACTATAACTTCCATGTTACATAGATGTTTGGCATTTTTTTCTCTGTCTCCCTTCTGCGCACTTACAGTCTTGACTTTTTTTCCGAATCATATGTAGTTTGACTGAAATGTGTTCTTAGATGTTTAATGGTATGGAGCTTTGTTCTCTCAAGGATCTGCATATATGTTTAAGCCCTGTGAGTGTATGGTGAGCAATGAATCGAGCAATCTCTGAATGATTTCTCCTGTTGGTGAGGATCATAGTAAAAACTTTAACTGGTATAGGATATAATCATGCACTTTAAATTGGCAAAAACAGTGATTGTTTTGTCTTCTTGGTCTGGGGCATTGCTTTAGGGTTGAACATGATAGTAGGTAAGGGGAATTTGTTGCTGGGGCAACTAAAAAAGCTATATTTGCATTTTTTACTTAGGGTATGGGAGAATAAGGAGAGACAGGTGTGAAGGGGAGTTGAGATGTACCTGCGTTGTAGGACAATCAAGGTCTCTATTAGGGAAATAAAGTAGAGGGAGAGTATGAGTCTATCTAGTTAGGTGTAGATGTTTTGTTGCTGATCAACCCAGCATTACACGAGAAGCAAAATAATGGGAAGACAAATGAGTTAGTATGCTGGAATTTTGGTGGTTGTTGCCTGACGAGTTGGTGTGATGTGATTAGATTTTGGGGAGATTTTATCTAAATATTTATGGCAGATTAAAGAAGGGAAAGATGTGTGTTTGTTACTGCAAACTATGGAGGTAGACAGGTATGGAGTGGTAACTGACCAACAAGACAGAGACCAAATAAATGCAGGCACCCAGAATAAGGATTGTTGCTGTGGGTGGAAGCATGGTGGTGGAGAGAGCAAATTGTTTAAGCTTTTGAAATGGTTATTTTATGCAGATTATGTTGACGATTTGTGATCGGCGAGTGTCATAAGAGTAGAATATTGAGGCTGCGGTGGTTGTACTCATACAATGGAGAGAGACAAATTGTATTTGATATATTTCTTTGGTTGATCCTGACACCAGTCAGCTGAAGGGAGTTTATTAGATATATATGTTATTTAGAGGGAAGTGTTTAGAATATAGTAGAGAATTGCATTATGTGCTCCGTTGCAGCATCATGCAGTGGACCGGTAGTAAAACACAGGGGTGCTATTTACTAATCACTCATGTTCCAAAGGGGTGAAACCACAGGTGTCCCAGAAAGAACATGGAATATTGTAGGAGGGAGTAGGGTACAGACATAAAATCACAGGGGTCATTGACATTATCAAACAAATAGAAAGTTAATGTGGAGTATGGTCATGAAATGTGAGAAGTGCATGGCTCTGTCGCATAGGTTCTCATTATCCTAAGGAGACTACTGGATTCAGGCGGCAGAATCACCTGTATAGGGAGGGACTGAGTCTAATCCCACACCATGTGATGCCTGTTGGTCCAATCTGTTTTTTTTTCCGGGTAACTAGCAGTGCCTCATCTCCACCCAAGAGCAGGGATGATTATGGCAACCGTGCGCATGACATGTATGACTCCTCAGGGTAATCGTGGTCACTCAGAACTCATCCGTTTCTCTCAGTTACATTAGTCTCACATACGCAAAGACAATCAGAGGCAGAGTATAATTCAATAAGGTTTTCTTGAAATAACTGCATCTTAGATAGCAAGGCATGTTTTGCAATAACCAGGACAATAAAGCACAATAAGATTAAAATGGTGACAAAGTAAAACACAAGAATAACCCTACCATACTGTCACTATGGTTTATAAAAATAGTTCCAACCTAAGCTAAGTTAGAACACAGCATGTTAAGCTATAATTCTGCCTTTCAGGTTCCCCACTGGGAGGACATCATCCCTCATACCTGAACAGGAGACCTGTAGTCTAGATAGACACCGTTCCCATATGGGCCAGGAAACAGGTAGTCTACATGAGCAGCTGCAGTTAGGATATCAGCAATCAGCATACAGTCGTGGTCATCTGGCTGGAATCTCCCTCTAACGTGTATGGGGTGAAGTAGTGTTTTATAATAAAACAGCTGATGTTCCAAGAAATGATCCCCACGCAAGAGTATGTATGTTTTTTGTGAACATTGGAGACAAAGCGTACCACTTTTGCCAGCAACCTATCTTTCTGTAACCTTGGGAAAAGCACAGAGTGAGAACAATGTCTTATTCAAGACCGCAGTGCTGACCTAGGTGAAGAACAACTAGATAGAGAAAATAAAACAAGACCACAAATGTGGCTAATGTTAAAATAATAAAATGAGGCCTAATAAAATATATCTGAACTAAAGTGCACAGTGGCAGGCCTTGTTCGCTAAAATAATGTGTGTAAAACTATACCTAAAACAGCTACACAACAGCACCAATCACTCAAATTGCAAGGATGGCACTGGGGGTAGATGTAGGGGAGAGATTTGTCCATAAAGAAATCAGCCATAAACTAAGGCTAGTTGCACCTCAATTGGAGCAATATATAGGTGCCCAAATCCTAAAACTACACTTCCAAATGAAATTTTGTGACACACTTTGTGTCACCATTTTTTAGTGTTTTTTATCATAGCCATAAAGTTCCTTCAACTGAAATTTCCAATAAATAGTTTGCATTTTTTTTAATTAATTTAAATGTGGAACCATAATCTTTCTCTAACAAAGATTTTTTTCAGTACTTTTCTTGTATTTTGTGATGATATGTGTTGTCCCGTCAATGCCGAGAGGGTACTGGGCCTACCCTTGAGCCATGCCGTGTGGTCAATGCTTCTAGAAGTAATGCCAATGCTGATGTGGTCTGTTTTGGCCCGCTTCCTCTCTGTGATCATGGATCAAGAGGTCTTATACCGCAAACTACTTTTGAGATGTGTGATTTGATTGTTGCTGTGAGCGTCCCACTGCAAAATCCATTGCATTTTGACGGTGCCACAAATTTACAAGGATTCGTAAACCCAAGGTAGCGCCAAAAGCTAACGCCACCACAGGGGAGGCGTTAGCATGGCACTATGAGGAGAAATACTTTTATTGCTCCCAGCATATGCCGCAACACACACAGAAAGAGCAAAACACAGTTAATTACTGTTTATGTGGAGGAAGGTCTCCCTTCCTGCACATAAACAATCCTTAAATAATGAAGATTTGCTACTCCAATGTGTGCTGCATTGTGCAGAACACATAGGTCTAGCAAATCACCATTATAGATTGTTTATGTGCAGGAAGAGAGACCTTCCTGCACATAAACAATCATTCCCTGCAACTCAGGCACCCTTGCACTATGGAGCGCTGCCAAGTTTGGCGCAGCACCACGCTCCACCACATTTAAGTAAATGAGGCCCTCAGTGCCTGTAGTAATGTTGTCCTCTTTTGGGAAGTTTTCCTGGGAGATCACTAAAGTTACATAATTAGATAGTTGATTTTGCAAATATCATTTCATTTAGAGTTCCCTCTCCCACTATGTAGGAGGCTGGCCTGGCTTAAAGTGGTTACCTTGTGGTACTTACACCTTGTGCCAGGTCCAGTTATCCCTTATTAGTAGATTAGAGGTGTTCTAGCAGCTTAGGTTGATAGAGGTAGCTATAGCAGAGCAGCTTAGGCTGAACTAGGAGACATGCAAAGCTCCTACTATACCACTCATATCACTTAGCACTACATCATAAGAAAACACAATACTCAGAGTTACTAAAAATAAAGGTTCTTTATTTTAGTGACAATGTGCCAAAAGCATCTCAGAGGATATACTCCCTTAGGAGGTAAGTAATATACACAAAATATACACACACAACCAAAATCAGGTAAGTAAGCAGTTAGAAAAGTAGTGCAAACACTGTAGAACACAATAGTATGCAATAGGGAAAAATAGGCTTAGGGGCAACACAAACCGTATACTCCAAAAGTGGAATGCGAACCACGAATGGACCCCAGGCCTAATGTAGTGCGTAGACGGTCACTGGGAGTGTAAGAAAACACTAAGGGTGTTCAAGATACCCCACCCCAAGACCCTGAAAAGTAGGAGTAAAGTTGCCCTACTACCCCAGAAAGACAGTAAAGTCGAGATTGGGGATTCTGCAAGGACAACAACTGACTGCAAAGCACTGAAGATGGATTCCTGGACCTGAGGACCTGTAAAGGAAGGGGACCAAGTCCAAGAGTCACGTAAGTGTCCAGGAGGGGTAGGAGCCCACTAAACCCCGGATGAAGGTGCAAAAGAGCTGCCTCTGGATGGAAGAAGCCAAATATTCTGCAACAACAGAAGGTACCAGGAACTTCTCCTTTGGTCAGAAGATGTCCCATGTCGTGCTGGAGGATGCAGAGTTCTTTCCACGCAGAAAGACCGCAAACAAGCCTTGCTAGCTGCAAGAGTTGCGGTTGAAGGTTTTGGGTGATGCCAGGGCCCAGGAAGGACCAGAAGGTCGCCCCTTGGAGGAGGAGACAGAGGGGGTGCTCCGCAATATGGATAGCCCACGCAGAAGCAGGCAGCACCCGCAGAAGTACCTGAACAGACGTTCAGAAGATCTGAGCATGACAGTCGAGTCAGCACAACAAAAGAGAGTCCCACGAAGTCGGAGTCCAACTCAGCGAGTTGGGCAATGCAGGACGGAGTGCAGGGGACCTGGGCTAGGCTATGCATTAAGAAAGTTTTGCAAAAGTGCACAGAAGCCCTAACAGCTGCAGTTCACGCAGTATATAGTATTACTCTCTGGCGTGGGGAGGCAAGGACTTACCTCTACCAAATTTGGACAGAAGGGCCACTGGACTGTCGGGGACACTTGGATCTAGCTCCTGTGCTCCAGGGACGATGCTCGTCAAGATGAGAGGGGACCCAGAGGACCAGTGATGCAGAAAATTGGTGCCTGCGTTAGCAGGGGGTAGATTCCGTTGACCCACAGGAGATTTCTTTTTGGCTTCCAGTGCAACGTGAAGGCAGACAGCCCTCAGAGCATGTACCACCAGGAAACAGTCGAGAAAGCCAGCAGGATGATGTGCTACAATGTTGCTGGTAGTCTTCTTCCTACTTTGTTGCATTTTTGCAGGCGTCCTGGAGCAGTCAGCGGTCGATCCTTGGCAGAAGTCGAAGAGGGAAGTGCAGAGGAACTCTGGTGAGCTTTTGCATTCATTATCTGGTGAGATACCAACATGAGTGACCCTAAATAGCCCTCAGAGGAGGATTGGCTACAGAGAAAGGTAAGCACCTATCAGGAGGGGTCTCTGACATCACAACAGTTTTTTTACAACTATCAGTTGGCTGGAAGTGGCTCCGAATGCTTGTGAATTTACATGGTCACTTGTTCGAAAAGGCACTCATATAACCCTGTTCAGTGTAGGAAGTATGCCATTCACTATGTTGCCATTCATTTTTAAAAGCACAACCGAAAGTTCAGTTTCGCATGCTCAGAGCACTAGATTGTGTCTTACCATCAAGCGTGGCAAATTAAGATGTAGAAGTGGAGCCTTTGATCCTAGGCTTCCAATTTTGTTATTCACCACCTAATAGCATGTGGAATATTGACATTTATCAACATTTGAATGCATGTGTCATTCCTTAAAGAAACCTAACCCATGGGGCCATTCCTTAAGGTATTACATCACAAACCTACCTATGACATACGTCTGTGAATGTAACATAACATAACAACATAACATAGCATAGCATGGCACAGCATAGAATACCAGAACATAAGATAGCATTAACATAACAAAACATAACAACATAACATAAGTTATAAGTCCAAACCACAGGTGTCATGATTTTGTACTGTGGACCATGTAGTTCTTGTTTTGCAGGTCATTCATTACATCATATTTGCAAAAGTTGCTTGGTTTTCTCATTTTCTCAGATTGTGCTTCAATCCTCCTCCATATGGTTGATGTACACTGTCCACTTGAATCATTATGATGGTAATTTACGAACCTCAAAATCTACAGAATCAGGATTGACATGCAGCGAGAGTCCAGAAAGAGAGTGTCATCTACACACACAACAAGAAGGCAGATTATGCTCTCCTATAGGTCTCACCTCTCGGGTTCAAATGTTCCAATCTTGATCGCGCTGTACAAAAAAAAGTACACAGTCCCAAAAAAGAACTGGACTGTTAAAGCTAAGGTGCACAATAAAAAGAACTCTTATGCTAGTTGTGTGAAGTGATCCATTCATTGAGCAAGACAATATAGTACCAGACAACTTTAATACATATTTTAAAATTACATTTCTTATTAACTCTTCAGGTTCTGTTCAGTCTAGTTTCTTTTTATACATAGCATTTGGCAAAATACACGCCGTAAAAAGCAAAGCACATAAACGTAACACTGAATTTAATACATTTTCTTTTTTTAGTTAAGTATTTTTTATTGGAAAATTCAACAGTGAATGATAAAATGGTTATTTTTGGAAGAAATAGGAGATAAATAACAAATATGTGAAACAGTAAAACCAGGTAATTAAGAAATGTGATATCTACAAAAATCAACATATTAAAAATAAGTGGACTAATTTCCTCAATTTAATACATTATCGAAGCCCGTAAATCTGCCAGTAGTATAAAATGGAGCTACTGGTGTGGAACTCTCAACAGAATACTTTTTGTGTAGCAGCGCAGTGCTATCAATTTAAAAGAAACATATTATCGAGTGACATCATGACAGAACACCGAGCAATAAATACATAGTGAACAAAGGTTCAGCAATCACTACCCTTGCCCCCTCCCACCTCAAAATATACAATATTAAACATATTTCTCAAACCATACTGAGGTTGATTTTGCCTCATATCGGCCCTGATTTACAAGGCCCTAGTGCCACCTGAATGTCACTTTCAGTGAAGCTCTTGTGGCGCTGTTCACTGCCATATTTACATAGTAAATCATAAAAATATGTAACCATATTTACAAAGAGGTGGTAAGCCACTTTCTGTGGCTTAACACCTCCTTGTAAATATGGGCCCCTCTGATGCAGTCTTCTACGGCAAAGGGGAGTGCAGTGGGTATTGCTGTGGATTGTTACAGAGCAACAGCCATTGCTTTTGACGCTGCCCCAGATTTACGAGAAATCATAAATCTGCGGCAGTGCATCCTGCAGCACACATAGAAGTGCCAAATCACTAATGTAGATTGTTTATGTGCTGGAAGGGACACCTTCCTGCAGATAAACAATCACACTATGGTGCAAGGATGCCTGCTTTGACAGCAAAATTTAGCACCGTCGCAAGGGGAAATACAGGGGTGTGCTGTATTTTTGTAAATACAGAGGGCCATATTTATACTTTTTGACGCAAAACTGCGCTAACGCAGTTTTGCGGCAAAAAAATTTGCGCCGGCTAACGCCATTCTGAAGCGCCATGCGGGCGCCGTATTTAATCAATGACATTAGCCGGCGCTGCCTGGTGTGCGTGGAAAAAAACGACGTACACCAGGCAGCACCGGCGTAGGGGGACATGGGGCTTGGGTGTCAAAAAATGGGGCAAGTCAGGTTGAGGCAAATTTTTCGCCTCAACCCGATTTGCGCCATTTTTTTCGACTCCCAACCCCCATAGAAATGACTCCTGTCTTAGCAAAAACAGGAGTCATGCCCCCTTGCCCAATGGCCATGCCCAGGGGACTTCTATCCCCTGGGCATGGTCATTGGGCATAGTCGAATGTAGGGGGGCACAAATCAGGCCCCCCATGCCACAAAAAAAAAAAAAATGACTTACCTGAACTTACCTTAATGTCCCTGGGATGGGTCCCTCCAGCCTTGGGTGTCCTCCTGGGGTGGGCAAGGGTGACAGGGGGTGTCCCTGGGGGCATGGGAGGGCACCTCTGGGCTCCTTCAGAGCCCACAGGTCCCTTAACGCCTGCCTTTTGCAGGCGCTAAAAAATGGCACAAAAGCGGCCGTACGTCATTTTTTTTGACCCGCCCACTCCCGGGCGTGAATTTTGCCCGGGAGTATAAATACGACGCACATGCCTCGGAGTCAATTTTTTAGACGTGAACGCCTACCTTGCATCTCATTAACGCAAAGTAGGTGTCCATGCTAAAAAATGACGCAAACTCCATGGACTTTGGCGCTAGACGCGTCTAACGCCAAAGTATAAATATGGAGTTAGTTTTGCGTAGGAATTGCGTCAAAAAAAACGATGCAATTCCGGCGCAAACAGAGTATAAATATGCCCCAGAGCATCCCTGCATTTGAAAATGGTGCAGTGCTACAAATTTTGTTGCAGCCCTGCGCCACTTTTTTGTAAATCTGGGCCATATTGTCTAATGTCATGCGATAAATATTCCGCATTTGCTGAGAATGACCCTCCACACACTCATTAACTTCTGCAGTATCACAAGTTCAGCACAATATTCCGGACTTGACGCTTTTCAGAATAACACTGGTAAATGGTGATTTCGCAGGTAACAGTGGATTTAGAGAACTTCCAAATTATCACCAATATTTAAACCTAATTTGCTTTCACTTGACTCACACACACATACACACACACACTTGCTCTCAGCGTCAAACTCTCTGGCTCACATAAAACACTAGCATACAGGTGTACACTATTTGCATGATAAAGGGGAATAGACACCTTACCCTGATAACACAAGGAAAGTTTCACCACTCAATTCATAATCCATAAACTGAGGTTTGAACCACAAAATCACAGTTTGACACTTGCATCACATTTGTTTAATAAAACATCGAGGTCATTAATATTGATTTGCAGTTATGTCGACTTCATACTATCGACTACTAACATATAGTTAAGGTACTCACACAAAGAGAAGTATACACCTACTGTTCTTAATTTCACATTTTCTTACCTTGACAATATGTTTGTAGTCGATGTTGTTCGGTGGGTCTAACTTTAGGTCAATATGAAACACTTAGGGACAAATTTATTATTTTTTGTAGAGTGAAACAGCCAAAGGAGCTCCATTGTATATGTATTACAAAGCAGCGTAGAGCCACATTTATATTAAAAAAATAGTCTGCTGTTACACGTCCCTTGCCTAGTTAAAAAAAAAACGGCTTCCTATTGCCATGTGCAACCTTTGCACCTTAGTACAGAGGTGTGTGTGTGTGTGTGTATGTCTGTGATGTCAAGCATTGAATTTGCCATGGAACTTTGCCTTCCAATACAAAATCCTATGCCAAGACAAATTCTAAAACACTCCACACATTGGGTGTATGGAATGTTTGGAGAAAATAAAATAGTTCTCCAAGATTGTGCTTGTTTCATGGAGGCTTTAGTTTTTGTTTTTGCAAAGCAGGGACTGTTTATCTTAGCAGATAGGGCTTTGCATAGAAAATTATGGGTGGTTGATGTGATCCTTTCAAGTTACACCCGTGAAACGCCCTGTTACGTAAAGCAAAGCAGTGCAAAGTGCAATTTGTGCTGGAAAGTTAATACACCAATGCCAAGATGTTGCATTGCTACGCATCACTTTGCATTCCATGTTTTTGCTTAAAGTCCTTGTAAATCCACTTCTTGATATTTTAGTAGAATGTCTTACTGGCTCTGAAAAACAGAATATAAGGCCTTACATATCCTTTGGCAGGTAGTACCAATCAACAGTGACAATAAAGACGCAACCTCGGCTGTCACACCACAAAAGCTATATTTAAGGTTATATCGGTCTTTTTTTTAACAAAGGTCTTCTGCCAACATGGTAGGAGCACTTTAACAGAAAACTGCCAATGTCGACGTGATGCACTGGCTAGTATGTTTTGTGATTTTTCAATCAGAAACCCTTACTGGTTTGTCTTTGGAATAATTAAAAACAATGCTCCCTATGAGCTGGATATTTTCTGTAAGGACATGTGGGGCATTATTCAATTTTTCCACTCCTTTATTACCACGCTGTGCACAGAAATCTTGGACTGGAAAAAAGAAACATGCTAGGCATGTCATTGCAGTACCTTCCCTAAATAGGGCAGGCCTCCTAGCATTGTCATCTGGAAGTTGTGTTGTGGTTGAGCAGTGCACATAGGGCCCAATTCACCTCTAACAGTATAAAAGCACAGGTAGAGATTCACACTCCCATCTGACTGTACTTGTTGATGTTTTTGAATTCAGAAAACTGGTGTCAAAATTTGACTTGAAAGCCCATTTTCGTGCAGATTTCTGAGCCACAAATTGTAACTGTGATGTAACTTGTTTGAGTCTGACCATTCATCTTGTGTTACTCTATATTTATTGTGTTGTGTTTTTTTTTAATTTCAATTGTTTTGATAATTCTAAATGGTTTTCCCATTTTCTTAAGTTACGTTTGTTATCAGTGTGCTATAGCTACGAGGAGTTGAGGTGTGGTTTAAATTACTGAAATCTTTGACTGAACAGGTTTGTAACTTTTTTTCACTTGTGATGGACTTCCATTAACCCAATAATAGTTAACGTTCTTACAGCACCAAAACCAGTATGGTTTTGTGTGGTGGATAATTTTGGTCAACTTTGGTCACAGAGGAGCTGTATGACATCTTCTGGTGCTCCCATAAAGAATAACCTCTACATTCTTAATTTGTGGAAATCAATGGAGCAGCCAAAAGAAATTAACAAAGTCAGTTTTACGGTCCATAATGCTGGAAAATTCTAGTTTATCTTGCAAACAATTATGCTGATCAAGTAGCCAGATATTGTGGACTTGAGGATAAAACAGTGGTTTCAAAAATGAGAATGATGAATCAATATAAATACTATACAATATGCAGAAAATGTGAACTGTTTCATGTTGAGTTCAATCCAAACTTCTCTGAGTGAGTTGAGAGACCTTGAAGAGGAAGCTAAACAAGACGCAAAAAGGAGCTGCGTAAAAACCAAGTTAAAAAAAATTAACAGGATTCGTATGTTAGTCAATTCTTTCAGTATGTCCATTTGTTGTTAATCATAAAGCATTTTTCATTTAGAATTCAACATAAAGGATGTAAACCATAAGAAGAAGACAGCCGACCCACATTTATTCTTGCAGACAACTTTTTCACAGCTGCAAAGTTCAATAATTTGATATGTCAGTACAATCAAACCATTTGAGAAGAGAACTCAAAAAAGCGCAGATCAAAAAAGAGAGACATAGGGCCAGATGTAGCAACTGACGAATTTGCGAGCTGCAAAGTGCGAGTCCATGCGACTCGCAATTTGCAACTCGCAAATTCGTATGCAGTACGGTGTCTCAGACACCGACTGCAACTCGCTATGGGGTCGCAATGACCCACCTCATGAATATTCATGAGGTGGGTCGCAAATTGCGGCCCCATAGAGAGTATAGGCACTCGCTAACATGGAGGCCTGCTGACGTCAGCAGACCTCCATGTTCGTGACCTGCTTTTAAATAAAGCAGTTTTTTTTTTTTTAAGTGTAGCCCGTTTTCCTTACAGGAAAACGAGCTGCACTGAAAAAAAAAACGAAACCTTTAGTTTCGGTATTTTTTCAGGGCAGGGAGTGGTCCCTTGGACCACTCCCTGCCCTGAAAACATATTTTTGGGTCCAGTCACAAACTGGAAGGGGTCCCATGGGGACCCCTTCCAATTTGCGAGTGGGTTACCATCCACTTGAAGTGGATGGTAACTGCGATGCAATTTGCGACCGCGTACGCGGTCGCAAATGGTATTGCATCCCACTGCGACTCGCAAATAGGAAGGGAACACCCCTTCCTATTTGCGAGTCGGAAATGCATATTGCGAGTCGGTAACGACTCGCAATATGCATTTCTGCATAGCAAACCCACGTTTGCGACTCGCAAACGGCGATTTTCGCCGTTTGCGACTCGCAAATGGTTTGCTACATCTGGCCCATACACCCTTATGTGCATTAAATGAAAACACACAACCAGTGAATCCTGGGTAGGGTGACCGGACGTCCCGGATTTCCCCAGACAGTCCCAGTTTTTAGTGGACTGTCCCGGTGTCCAGACACTTCTCTTAATTTTAAACAAATGTCCCAGTTTTTGGGACAAAGGTCAGATAATTAAATAAATGTCCCTTTTTTTGGGACAGAGGTCAGATCATGTAGGGAAGCATAAGCCAAGTATGAAATAATGAAAGTAATTTATTGGTTACTGTCAGGCAACACAGTCCCCTGTCTGCCCTCAGCAGAGAGATGGAGTGAGGAGCAGTGAGAGGTGGGTGGGGGCGGATTGGGGGTGCAGGGTGGGAGGTCAAGCCATAGCTAATTTTATATATGTAGCCGTGCAAATGTGTGTGTGTATGTAGGTGTATTTATATATATATATACATATATATATGTATATATATATATATATATATATATATAAACACCCACACATGTATAGGCACACATTCACAAAGCTACGCAAAAACAACGGGACAGGCCATATATAAAAGTGAGTGTAAAGTCTTTAGTCCTTCTTTTATGTCTGACCTGTGCCGGTTTTTGCTCCTCAAAATCTGGTCACCCTACTCTGGGGTGATAAATATACTTGATTGCTGCACCTATATAAACATTAAGAATGGAAACAGGGGCACCAATAAAGGTGAAAGGTCACACAAAAGGGGGTAGGGTTGTACAAGAAAAAGTTTCTAAACATGTGCACCGATTTTATGTGAAGGAAATATCAGAGTCGCAAAAAAGTGAGACGAATGGCTTCAAAGCCCAGAAAGAAGGACACAGTTAAGCAACAAGACCCTGCATCACAGGCAATAAAATATAACTTATGATAGCATGTAAGAAAATTGTGGACCAATAAAGAAGCATGAATTGGGGAAATCTCAGGTTTGGTTCTCCAAAAGGGTAAGCTTGAAATAAGGTTGCACTATGAAGATATACGTATCTGCACAAGAAAAATGTGAGGAAGGGCAAAAAGAAGGAAAGAAATAAGTGAGCATGCTAATGAATTACTCATAATCCAAGCACAGGAGTTGAAAGTAAACAACCTCCTTGACCCAGAATACCTGTAAACTAAAGTGTTGTAATGAGGACCTAAATCTAAATCTGGTCTCCTCTGTCACGTTGTTATATCAAAGTTCCCTAAACCAACCGTCATTTTCCTATTGGTCAATCTCAATGAAATCCAATTGCATTCTGCTGAATGGACCTCCTGCTCTTCCAATGTGGTTCAAATTCACCACGTCCCATTCCACACAGTTAATTGCTGATAAATGACACAATAACGGCATACTGCTTCAGCTGCCTGTCTAAACTTCAATCAATTAATCAATCACGTAATTTATAAAGCGCGATACTCACCCGTCAGGGTCTCAAGGTGCTGGAGAGGGAGCTACTGGTCAAATAGCCATGTCTTGTGGTGTTTCCGGAATGTCAGGAGGTCCTGGGTCTGGCATAGGTGGAGCGGTAGGGAGTTCCAGGTCTTGGGGACGAGGTGAGAGAAGGATCTTCCTCCGGTGGCGGTGTGATGAATGCGGGGGACGGAGGCGAGGGCGAGGCTGGTGGAGCGGAGCTGGCGGACGGGAGTGTGGAAGGTGAGTCTGTCGCTGAGGTAGTCCGGACCTGTGTTGTAGAGGGCTTTGTGTGCGTGGGTGAGTAGCTTGAATGTAATCCTTTTCGATACGGGTAGCCAATGTAGGTCTCTGAGGTGGGCTGAGAGGTGGTCGCGGCATGGGACATCGAGGATGAATCGGGCGGAGGCGTTTTGGATATATTGCATTTCCGTTTGTAGTTTGGCCGTGGTTCCTGCATAGAGTGCGTTGCCGTAGCCCAGTCGGTTGCTGACCAGGGCATGGGTGACTGTCTTTCTGGTTTTGACGGGAATCCTCTTGAAAATCTTGCAGAGCATGCAAAGGGTGTTGTAGCAGGAAGAGGAGACTGCTTTGACCTGCTGAGTCATGCAGAGTGCTGAGTCCAAGATGATTCCCAGGTTTCGTACTTGGGTGGTGGGTGTGGGTGCGGCTCCTAGGGAGGTAGGCCACCAGGAGTCATTCCAAGCGGAGGGGTTGCTGCCGAAGATAAGGATCTCTGTTTTGTCTGTGTTTAGCTTGAGGCGGCTTGATTCCATCCAGTTGGCGATGGTATGAAGTCCATTGTGGAGGTTGTTTCCTGCAGTTTTAGGGTCTTTCGTGAGGGAGATGATCAGCTAGGTGGCGTCTGCGTAAGATACTATGTTGATGTGGTGGGATCGTGCGATGTTGACGAGAGGAGCCATGTAAACGTTGAAAAGTGTTGGGCTGAGATAGGATCCCTGGGGGACGCCACAGATGATTTTGGAGGATTCGGACATGCAAGGCAGAAGGCGGACTCTCTGGGTTCTGCCAGAGAGGAATGAAGAGATCCAGTCGAGGGCCTTGCCGTGGATCCCGGTGTTGTGGAGGCGTGATCGAATGGTGTAGTGACAAACGGTGTCAAAGGCTGCAGAGAGGTCCAGGAGGATGAGCACTGCGGTTTCGCCTTCGTCGAGCATGGTCCTGATGTCATCTGTGGCAGCAATGAGTGCAGTCTCAGTGCTGTGGTTCTTGCGAAATCCGGATTGGGAGATATCGGGCACTTTGCTGTCTTCCAGGAAGCGAGATAGTTGGCTGTTTGAGATTTTCTCAATTACCTTTTCTGGTAAGGGGAGGAGGGAGATTAAACCAGTCAATTTTGAACAAACTAACCATGGCATCCCTCCCAATATGTGCCTGACCACGATAATACCTCGCCATCTGGGACAACAAGCTACTTGGCAAAACTATCCGACCCTCCTAAGATACCCACAACTCATCCTGTCTTTGAACACATTTCATTTTGCTCCCTGACCTTTTCTCTTCTTTATTGACATTACTCTGCAGGGTTTTTAACTCTTCTCATGTGTCAATAACTTTTAATGCAAAGCTCGTACATGTAGTGTCTTCTTCAGTCATCAATTCCCACTTGTCCTTGAACGATATACAGTTCAGTGCGCAAAACCTTGTGACTTGATCTGCATATCCAGTTCCCAAGGACACGTAGTCCTGTGACTTTAGATGTGCACTTCACTTTACCATGGCAATCTCTGCAGGCAGTTGAAATGCATATAACAACTCCTTTATTCTTTCACCGTTTCTCACTGGTGACCCAGTAGAGGTCACGAAACCTCTCTGCGACCATAATTGACCAAAATCATGGTCTAGTCCGAATCTGTATTGGCTATCTGTATAGATAGTAACTCTCAATCGAACAGAAACATGGCACGCCCTAGTAAGAGTAACCAATTCTGCTACCTGAGCAGAATATACTCCTCGAAGCCAGGAAGCTTCTAAGGTACCTGTAATTGTGCACACTGAATATCCTGCTCTCAGTGTCCCTGTACCGTCTCTCAGACAAGAACCATCGACAAAAACAATTTGGTCATTTTCTTCCAATCGGGCATCTCTAATGTCAGGTCTCGGTTTTGTGCACAAATCATTACTTTGAGACAATCATGTTCAACATCTTCCTCTTTCTCAATTTCAGTATTATCACTTGGGAGTAAAGTTGCTGGGTTCAGCACTGTACATCTTTCCAGTGTCACATTTGGAGCAACCAAAATATTCCTCTCATATCTTGTCAGTCTAGCACCAGTCAAGTATTGGGTTTTTGTCCTTGTCAGTAAAACCTCAATCGAATGAGGGACCATTACAGTCAGGGGATACCCCATCACTACTCCTTCACACTGTGAAAGACTGTGACCAACTGCGGCAACTGCCCGCAAACAACCCGGTAAGGCTGCTGCAACTTGGTCCAAGGTAGCTGAAAAATATGCTACTGGGCGATGAGCACCTCCATGGACCTGCATCAAGACAGACAATGAACATGCATCACGCTCATGACAAAACAATGTGAATGACTTTGTGTAGTCAGGCATACCCAACACTGGAGCTCTGCACAAACTCTCTCTCAGTTCAGTGAAAGCTTTCATCTGATCTTCATCTAATGCTATGGGGTCTGTAACATCCTTATGAGTCAACTTCTGCAATGGTTTAGAGATTTCCTCAAAATTCGGGATCCATTGGCGACAATAACCCACCTTTCCCAAGAACGTCCTAACATCCCTCTGTGAAGTCGGGGCATTCATCTGCAGTATCATTGTGATCCTTTCTCTGGATATTCTCCTCGGTCCTTTCTCAATCTGGTGACCCAAATACTTCACTACCTTCTGGCAGTACTGCAACTTCAGTGATGAAACTTTATGACCAAACTTTCCCAAATGATTCAATAGTGCTATTGAGTCCTACTTACACTCGTCCCTTGACCTCGATGCAATCAACAAATCATCAATATACTGCACCAGAGTCAATTGGAAAGGTAACTCTAATGACTACAAATTATTTTTCAAGATCTGTTTAAACAAGGATGGTGACTCCGTGTACCCTTGAAGAAGTCTACACCAGCAGTAGACTCGATCTAGGAATTTGAAACTGAAGAGAAATTGACTATCCTCATGAAGAGGCATAGAAAAGAACACTTGTGACAAATCAACCACCGTGAACCACTCTGCATCACATGGAATCTGGAACATTATTACAGCTGGGTTGGGCACTACGGGACAACACTAGACCACTAGGTCATTTATTTTTCTCAAATCCTGAACAATTAAAACTTTCCACATGGCTTCTTCAAACCCATTATCGGTGAATTACACGGGCTGCTTAACACTTCCTTCAAAACTCCCTGCTTCACAAAATCTGCAATTATCTGAGCCACTTTCATCAGAACATCTTGTGTCAAATTATACTGGGGAAGCTGCGGAAACTCTGCATTCGGCTTCAAGGTGACCTTAATCGGCTCCATTCTTTTGATTAAACCCACTTCTTTCCCTGTCAAATCCCAAACATTTTCTTGAACTGTTCCCTGCAAATCAGAATGCAACTTTTTTACTGTGAACATCTGGAAAAATTCAATGAAGGGATACTCTTCATTGGTAGTCTCACACTTGGGTTCTGGAGCTGGATCTTGCTCATCATTGCTATTTGTCTGGATCCCAATTCCATCGGCAGAAAAAATAATCAGACACCTAGCTTCCCAGAAGGGATACTGGACTCGAGTCACAAACTACGAACTTATGCAGTCCCTGGAAATTGCCAATTTCAACTTGCACTGGATCTGTAATTGGGTTTGTCGAATACTGATTCGCTACTCCTACAACCTGAACTGTTTTTCCTGAAAGGGGCACATTTGGAACTTCTGCACTTCTCACTGTAGAGCGTGTAGCTCCTGTGTCTACCAAAAATGAGACTTTATGACCCATCACCTTTCTTCTCACGTAGGGTCCTCTCTGATCCACTTCTAAGGAAGCAAACATGGTTCCTCATCCGAACTATCATTCACTCAATCACCAATTATTTAATTCTCACTGTGTAATGGGAGTTGGTGTACTGCATTACTACTTCTGTCTTGTCTCTGACCTGTGACCTGTTGAGAAAGCATTATCTGTTGCTGCTCCATCTGGGCTTGAGGTATCTGCATTTGCTGTCTAGGTACCATAGGAACCTGCTGCTGCATTGGTTGCAACTGTGACACTTGTGCAAGGGGCATTTGCGCCTGTTGCTGGGGCTGAAAATTCTGCATTTGATTCACATTATTCTGGAAATTTGGATTAGGACCCTTAATCTCGGTCCTCTCATCGTCTCAAATGCACTGACGTCTTTATTTTGCTGAGCAACACCCTCCTGCACCATCATCGGACAGTCCCACTTCCAGTGTCCCCCGACCCTGCAGTTGTGACACAGCAATAACTCATTCTGAACCACTACGGTGTTCAAATCCGGACCACGAATCATATTGCCTCCATGACGTCTGTGGCATTTGTTGCACAAAAGTCCCCTGTGCTCCTGTTTGAGCTGCCTTAATCCGTATTACCATCGCCTTCTCTTCCAACTTTTTCTGTTTCAACTCAATCTCATCACTACAGTATTTCGCATACTGCAACACCTCGTCAATCGGCTTTGATTGCCAACAAATCAAATGAATCTTAATCATCTGACCTATCTCAGGTCTCAGTCCCTCCACAAACCTAAACACAAAATACAGCATGTCTTTTGGCTCAACCGCTTCCTTGCCACTGTACTCCTTGAATGCTTTCAACAACCTTGCATGTATCAACTCCTTTACCTCCTGCACTGTCCTGTCAATTCTCTGCCAATCAATGCTTTTGGGTGAAAACCTCATCTTTAGGAACTCAATCACCCTATAATAATGTTTCATTACCTCAGGAGATAGTGCCCCTGTATTCTTATCCCTCTCTGGCTCATTTGTCGGCTAATCTACCGCTCTCTTACACTCGACCCACAAGTCTGCCGGAACCACTATCTCTAGTAATGTATTCAAATCTTTCCATAAACATTTTGAGCGCTGCACATATCTGTATGTCTGCTGATACCACTCAACCGGCTTTTCCCTCAGCTTTGGATAATCGTTTGTGAATGACAGAGTATCACTCCTATGCCAAGGGACATGAACAAACTGTCCCTCTGGAATCTCTCTCATTGGTAAAATCTATACTGGATCCTTGCCCTGTTGTACATTCCCAGTCACCTCTATACACTCTTGTTTCTTTTTATCTTTCTTCTTTGCCCTTCTGCCTTCCCACTTTTCTAATGCTCCCCAAAGCTGCGCACTCTGCAGTAATTCTTAAAGGTGTGCCTTCATTCCGGCTGACCTCATATGTTCAAAGTCCTTTGCCTCAAAATCCAATCTGTAGCTTTTCCTTAGATGCTTTGTCTTCTCAATTTCTGTGTTGTGCTTCTCTGCCAAGTCTGCTAATCTCTGGTGTACCTTGCTCACCTCTTATGTAGTTCTCGGGCATAAGTATCTCAACTCTGCCTCTGTCTAAGACTCTAATCTATTCACCCTCATTGTTCCCTCAACCAGTTCATTTGCTTCCATGCTTAGTCTGACACCATTGATCCGCTCTTCCCCTTTGGAAGCATTCTATGGAGTATTCTTCTTGTCCAAACATTCAGTCATTTGTCAATAATTTCAAACTCTGACCTAAACTAGGTCCATTTACAGTATCTGGAAGTGCAACAAGTGGACTAAGATGTAACTTGTTCATTTGGTCCCCTCCTCACTAGACTCTGGGATATCTCCCCTTTCTCACTCACATCTGGTTACTTCTGCGCAAATAATGGTCCCGCTGGAGCAACAGTAATTGGCAGCAATATTGTTTCTGGGGCTGCTCTAGCCCCCGAGCATGGTGGGAGAGTAACTCCCATGCTCTGATTCATAATTGGTGTTGAATCCGACTGTGTCCCTGCCTTAGGAGTAAACCTCAGCATCCCCTGAGGCTGTACCTGGGGCAGCAAAATCGGAGTTGGCTCTGTCTGAACCAACAGTGGTCTTGGAACCACTTGCTCCGTAGATACCACTAAGTTCAAAGTCGTCTCTAAGACATGAACATCAGGGTAGATTCTCTGTATAGGTGGCAGATGCATCTGTGCCTCAACTACTGAAGTAGTCAACACATTGGGTCCTTGCATTACACCCTGTGTCTGTAGGAAAGTACCATCTTCCTTGGCATGTGACCCCTATTTTTACCTGTCTGTCAATATGTGTTTGCCTGTCTCACTGGGATCCTGCTGGTCAGGACCCCAGTGCTCATAGTTTATGGCCTAATGTGTGTGTCTGTATAGTGCTTGACTGTGTCACTGAGGCTCTGCTAATCAGAACCTCAGTGCTTATGCTCTCTCTGCTTTTAAATTTGTCACTGTAGGCTAGTGACTTCATTTACCAATTTCAGTTGTCACACTGGACCCCCCTTATACGTCCCCAGTATATGGCCCCTAGGTACCAGGGCTTTGGGGTTCCAGGAGATCCTTATGGGCTGCAGCATTTCTTTTGCACCCATAAGGAGCTCAGACAACCCCTTTCACAGGAATGCCACTGCAGCATGCATAAAATAACACACACATTATTTCACAGCCATTTTCACTGCACTTAAGTAACTCATAAGTCACCTATATGTCTAACCTTCACTTGCTGAAGGTTAGGTGCAACTTTACTAACTGTGAGGGCACCCTTGCACTAGCAAAAGTGCCCCCACATAGTTCAGGGCCCTTTCCTGGGACTTTGTAAGTGTGGGGATGCCATTACACGCGTGCACTACATATAGGCCAATACCTATATGTAGCTTCACAATGGTAACTCCGAATATGGCCATGTAAGGTGTCTAAGGTCATGGAATTGTCCCCCCATTCCAAATCTGGTAGTGGGTAGCCAATTCCATGCATTCTGGGGGCTCCACCATGGACCCCCAGTACTGCCAAACCAGCTCTCTGAGGCTTGCAGTGCAGCTACAGCTGCTGCCACCTCACAGACAGGGTTTTGCCCTCCTGAGGTCTGAGCAGCTCTGTCCCCGGAAGACAGAACAAAGCATTTCCCCTGAGAGCAGGGTGTTACACCCTCTCCCTTTGTAAATAGGTGTTACACGCTGGGGAGGGGTAGCCTTCTCCAGCCTCTGGAAATGCTTTGAAGGGCACAGATGGTGCCCACCTTGCATTAGCCAGTCTACACCGGTTTAGGGACCCCTTCTCCCCTGCTCTAGTGCAAAACTGGACAAAGGATAGGGAAGTGACCACTCCCCTGTTCATCACTACCCTAGGGGTGGTGCCCAGAGCTCCTCCAGTGTGTCCCAGACTTCAGCCATCTTGCTACGCAAGGTGTGGGGGTACTCTGGAGGGCCCTGAGTGGCCAGTGCCAGCAGGTGATGTCAGAGACCCCTCCTGATAGGTCCTTACCTGACAAGGTAGCCAATCGCCCTCTCAGGGCTATTTAGGGTCTCTCCTGTGGGTTATCTTCAGATTCTACTTGCAATTTTCCAGCAGTAATCCTCTGCAAGTACTACTTCATCCTCTGACCTAGTATCAACCGTAGCCTGCTTCAGGAACTGCTGTAACAGCAACAAAGCATCCACAAGGGATTCTTTTCTCCTGGAACTTCAGCTCCAGCCAGCAACTGCAACAGTGTCCATGGTGTGCACGCTCTGAGGTATCCCTGTCTTCATCCTGCACCTGAAGGACCGAAGAAATCTCCAGTGGGGTGACAGAGTCACTCCCCTGCTCACGCAGGCACCTTCCAAGTCGACGACTAGTACTCCTGGACTCCTCTCACAGTGACGAGCATGCTCCTAGAAACACAGGGGGTGGACTCCATCAACAAAGATTGTCCTGAGGTCCTGCTGACGCAATTTGGAAGAGGTAAGACCTTGCCTTCCCTGAGAGCGACAGTACCCCTGTGCAAGCGTCTTTTTCACCTCCTGAGGCCTCTGTGCACTATTTGCAAAATTCCTTCATGCACATCCTGGCCCAGATCCCCAGCACTCTATCCTGCGATGCTCAACTCACTGAGTTGACCTTGGCGGCATGGGACCTGTAGTGCTGCACCAACCACATTGTGCACCTCCTTTGTCCTGTGGGTGCTGCCTGGCATCCTGAGAGCTGTCTAAGGTGCTGAGAGCCCCCTCTTCCTCCTCACACAGAGTTGTGGCCCCCAGGTCCCTCCTGGGTCCAGCCAGTGCCAT
This sequence comes from Pleurodeles waltl, assembly GCF_031143425.1. Lineage (NCBI taxonomy): Eukaryota > Metazoa > Chordata > Amphibia > Caudata > Salamandridae > Pleurodeles > Pleurodeles waltl. Next base: position 1,472,035,138 of record NC_090445.1, on the reverse strand, counting down.
TTTGACTCAAAACACACATTTGTCGTAACCAAGGCCTGTTGGTGACTTCCAACACAAAATCACATATGCATCCATCTTCACGTCGTGGGACATCTCCTGCATCATGCAGGAACCTGCTGGCATCTTCTTAGGGTGCATTCCTGCAGTCTTCATCCACCCAGGGACTCTTATTTTGCACCCTCTTCTGGGTTGGCAGAGGCTCCTGTCCTTCCTGGAACTTCTTTCGACTTCTGGACTTAGTCCCCTTCTTTCGCAGGTCTTCAGGTCCAGGAATCCAGCAGTCATTGTTTACATACTTGGTTGGTTACTGCAATAATCCATATCACAAGGTGTAGTGTGTCCTAAGGAAACTTACAGTACTTTACTCCTGCTTTTCCGGGCTCTGGGGTGGAGTAATTTAATTACCTTCACTGTATTCTTACTCTCCAAGCGATTCTGCACACACTACACTTGTCTAGGGGGGAATTAGTGATTCACATTCCACTTTCTTAGTATATGGTTTGTGTTGCCCCAGACCTATTTTCTTCCATTACATTCTATAGCATGTCCTTTTGTTTGCACTAACCTATGTCTAATTACCTACCTTATTTTGGTGTCTAGTGTATATATTGCATATAATACTTACCTCCAGAAGGAGCATTTTTGGTATTGTGTCACTAAAATAAACTACCTTCATTTTTGGTAACACTGAGTATTGTTTTTACTTGTGTATAAGTACTGTGTAGCTATAAGTGGTATTGCATAAACTTTGCATGTCTCCTAGTTCAGCCTAAGCTGCTCTGCTATAGCTACCTCTATCGACCTAAGCTGCTAGAACGCTACTACTTCACTAATAAGGGATAACTGGACCTGGTATAAGGTGTAAGTACCCAAGGTACCCTCTACAAACCAGGCCAGCCTCCTACAGTGTCTGGCTAGTATTGACCCGTATCGGACTCACTGTCCCCATTGCCTGTGCTGGGGCTGTTGGATCAGCACTAGTACTTGGACCACCGTCATGCACCGCATACCTTGGTGGTCGATCTCTCAGTATCTGTGTAACAAGATCCTCAGTATCAAAGTCCTCCTCTACTATAGAAGGCTTTCTTGCTTCCTTACTCTTAGACAAACTCTTTTTAGACTTTCTTGTTGTGTTCTTTCCTTCCGTCTCGTCTTCCTGTGTAATTGCTGGAAAAAAATTTAACATCCTGCAATGTCACTGCTCTCCATTTCTTCTGCTCCCAATCCCATCTTGCCTCTGCTGGTGACTTCTCTACCTTTATCACTCTCCGCTCAAATTTAATTTGCTGTTTTTGTCTAGCTACCAGCTCCCAAACTTCTAATGCCTCAAACTGTGCTGGTCTCGGAAGGGGCTTCGATTCATATCGCGCCATCCACAATTGTTCCAAAATTCTCAAATTAAACATCCCATTCTTAGGAAACGCTAAGCTTCCATTTTTCTCTGTCAACTTGCACCACTGCCAAAGACAAGGTGCAACACCTTGTTCCTCCATTACAATGTAGGCCGGAGTATTCGTTGGTGGTGTAGGCTCTCCTACGCTCACTTTAATATAAGTATCTCCCTTTAAGGCACTCTTTAACGCCTTGAAAAACATAATCTTTTTTTTCCTTTGTTTATTCAATTCAGATCAGGAAATGACTCTTACTCCCAAGATGCCTTTCACCCACGTTCTCAACCAATTGCCTCTCACGAACGGCTGACAATCCGTGCGCGACCTTTCTCACTAACCGGCCTATGCCAGTTCGGCTCCAATGACGTCACGCTCACACACACTGCGGCTTGTCCTCCTAATCTCCAATTCACACAAAACTAATGCAAAATATTGTGAGCACTAACCAAAAAACAATAACTAAAAACAAATCTGCTGGTTTACTACAGGAAGGTAACACAATTTCTTCGGAAACCTTACGGATTTTCACTGAGGGCCCTTTCGGTCATGCAGCTATTCCTCTTTCTTGGCTTCCCAGATTCGCAAGCAAAATTCGACCCGCAAATTTTACTCTCAACTGATCAATGGATCTGTCCTGGTGCACTTAGGACTCGCCAAATCTCAGTCTAAATTTTCCTCTTGCCCACTTTACTTACACACTGACTCGTTGATCACGCCCGATCAACCTACTAAACCAGACAGGTTACAAAATATAACCAAGTGTCTCATGCACTTTACAAAATACTCTGAAGTCTTAGACCATGCAGGGTCCGTACATCAACAACCACTTTGCAACTTTTGAGCACAAAGCGCCACACATATATGAAGTTCGACGACTTCCCTACTTTCATACTGCGTAGTACGCACACTCCTACTAAAACTTCATCTGGAGTGTGCAGACTCCCTTAATTCCCTCACATACTTCACAATTCACCTGCGATTTGCATAAGCTGTGCAAGCGCAACCTATCTATTTCACTCTATCACTGGAACGCCGGAAACATACCCAACACTAATAGCAGGATCCAGGATCTGGGAAAGTAATTTCTGGGCTTAAGGGAACATCACTCTCTCTACAAATGCCATTTCAAAAAACAAAATCCAAAATTCAATAATACTGAATTCTTGAACAGATCAATCTTCAAACTATTACCATAATTAGGAACACCTGTCCATCAGTCTCCTAGCACAACTGTCAATACCTGTCACTCTGTATCGAACACCTGTAGCAAGCCCCTATAGAAACTAACCATCCTCTGCTACCATAACTGTTGGCACGTCGGTCCTTGATAAGTAAACTCACAAGGGGACGCATATAGGTCGATGAACCTATTGATTTGTATAGGTTGTTCTTACCATAGCTTCGACACAGAATCAGTAATCAATACACAATAATCAATAACCATTAGTCAAATCAATAATCAATTGAGTCAGTCATTTTCACACACGATGAATCTTCAGCCATGAATAACCACACCTTTAGATATAAGTTTAGCAAGTTTATTCCCTATTCGCTAACAATACTAAATTAGAAATCTTAATTCATCTCAACTCAAATTGGATACAAAATGTAATATACTCAAAGCTTGAATTAAAATACATTCTAAGGCATCAACACATAACGTTAGTAAAACCCAATTCTGCAAAACTATGACATCCATCAAGTTCAGCAAGATAGTCCGTCAACCATTTGTCTCTGTAATTTGTCAGTCGTCATGTAAGTAACCTCAACTAACTCCAATTAGCATCAGCATGTGGGGCTTCATGCAAAACAATTTAGAACACAAATTTGGAAACATCTACCTAAGGAAAGTACTAAGTCAGCGCAGTTGGTACCTAGAAAGAAAAGGACTAAAAATGCAATTCAGTCATTGTCATTTCTACCTATTCCGAGTATGGGTCAGCAAGCAGAATCAGTCTTCTTTCTCAGGGCATCAGTCGATCAGCAAAACATCAGGTTCTCAAAGAGTATGAGCCCAATGACAGAATCTCAAATCTCTTCTTCTCCAAATATCGCCTCACAAAATCAGGATAAGTCTGACTAAGGACTAAATCTAAATCCGGTCTCCTCTGTCACGTTGTTATATCAAAGTTCCCCAAACCAACCCTCAAATTCCAATTGGTCAATTAATCGTACGTTATTACTTTACCCAATAATGTCCCTTAACCAAATCTATGAATTCTAATATTTCACCGTTCGTATGTCGTTGATTGGTCAGCTTTACGATGTTCTCATTATCCGGCTTGTCAGGTATCAATTTTGTTGCATCTTCGTCTCCAGTCAGTGACTTTATTGTTCGCGTCCTGGGAAAGAACCCTTTGCACATTTTACACACATTTAGTTACTTCACGAGAGACCTGGGCAAACATGTACGTACAATTTTGCACGTCGCAAATGGCAAATTGGGCCGTTTGCGACATGCAAAATGCACTGTCCCCTGTACCAAACCATTTTTGAGATTCGGTAAACATTTTACCGAATCGCAAAAAGGGATTGCGACCTGCAATTAGGAAGGGGTGTTCCCCTCCTAATTGAGACTCGCAGTCCCATGTATGATTGTTTTGTGACCTGGAATGCGGTCGCAAAACAATCGCAGTTAGCAGCAGTGTCACACTGGTGCTAACCCATTCTCAAACGGGAAGGGGTCCCCATGGGACCCCTTCCCCTTTGTGAGTGTCAGTCAAAACATTTTTTCAGAGCAGGTAGTGGTCCTACGGACCACTGCCTGCTCTGAACAAATGAAACAAAAAAGTTAAATTTTTGCTTTTGAAATGCATCTCGTTTTCCTTTATGGAAAACGGGCTGCATTTAAAGAAAAAAAAACTGCTTTATTTAAAAGCAGTCGCAGACATGGTGGTCTGCTGTCTCCAGCAGGCCACCATCCCTGTGAGGGCCGCCATTCCCAAGGGGGGCGCAAATTGCGACCTACCTCATGAATAGTCATGAGGTAGGCATTCGCGACCCACTTGTGAGTCGCAAATAGTGTCATTGACACTATACAACATTCGGTTTTGCGACTTGCAGAACTTGCGATATCCGAAAGTTGATACATGTAGCCCCTTATCTCCTGTCCATCGGTTTCCATAGAAAGCCTCTGCTAAGCATTTATTAAAACAATGAGAATTTCACAGTTAGTTCACTCTGTCAGCATTTTTCATTAAACGCTAAGAAATACATGAGGCCTGGCAAAACTAGGCCTAGACACTCACTAAGTTAAGGCCTACAATTAATAAGCAAGAACATAATTCTTAACCATTAATATGACATATTACTACATTAATCTAATACATTTTCAATATTTCATATGGATTAATAATTATTTAGTACATTTCGTGAACACTGGTGGCCATTCTTCGAGGTCATAATTTCAAACGTCCACATTATTTTTCTACGTTATTAATTTTTCTACATAAGTCATTATTAAAATCCAGAAGCATTCATTAATAATTTCTAAATAAGACATCTGCGTTACCACTTCTCAAAAAAAGACACTAGCCGATGATGAAGGGGAAATGGCGCTAGTGTTAAAAAATGACGGTAGGCTGATTAGTGATAAAATATCTGCCACTAGTTAGCCTAGCATAATTTATGGAGGCACAAGCAGCCAAAAAATTACTCCTGTCTAAGTACAGAGAGGAGTCATTACCACAACCTATGAATATGCCAAATCTGAAACAAGAGCCCTCACTCACCAATGGTGACATGCTTTATCATCGGGCTGTGCTCCTCGTCAGTTCGGCACTGCAATGTCTGATGGGCCCCTCTTGGGGCTCTTTGAAGGAGATCTTTGGAAGAGAATCGCCAATGGTGAATGCAGAAATGTGGGATTGGTAAAGTGAACTGTTAACATTGACTAGTAAGACCATATTGTGAAATATTTATTGAAAATGTGGACCTCAGTCAAGATTAAAAAATAACTGCGATCAGGGGAAGTAAGAATAATGTCCGTCTTACCCTATTCAAAATGTGGTATCTGATGTCAATGAGTCTAGGGACCAAGTATGTGTGTGACAGAGTTGAACATCCCTACACTGCCTGAATTGAAAAGGTCAACATGTTTCTCGCTTCAATCAGTCTATACAGATCTAGGTGCGACTCGTCTGGACCTCAAAATAGTCATACCTAATCCTCACTGTTATAGTAAAGTGTGTTGAATATGCGATATAGGTGCCTAGAAAAAGAATATACTTGTTAGGAACACAATCGTTTTGATTACATAAAGTGCAAAAAAGTACTTGCCAGTGTCAAACGGAACACTAGTGAAATTCCCTAATGGTGCTTAGGTGACATATGTACACTTCTTAATAGAAAAATGCTTTGTTTCTTATGCCCCTCAAATTAAAGGGTGGGCCCTTTAGGGGATAGCGGAGAGCATACGTGATCCAGCCAATATAGTAATCAGCACGTCTGTCTGGAGTATAGGAAGAATAGACAGCCATAGTATATCTATGGTTAACCTCATAGAATAGTTTAAGTAAACAAAATATTCTTCTGTCTAAATATCATGATGATGTCAAAGAAATATACAAAGCCTAGAGAATGGCACTGAATGATGTGTAGTTCTGTCCCTAGTGTATTTCAGGGTCAACAGGTGATTGAGACATAAATCATCAGCACACAGTATACTGTAGATAATGCATATACTTCATGGGTATATAAGGAATCAGATTGTAACTGGTATGACTCCAAAATTATGGCGGTAGTATATTAGTAATGTCCTACGGACCTAGGGAGGTGCAGGTAAATCTTATCAACAACTAAATGACAGCTCCCACCAAGGGGCAAACAACATATGAAAAACGTAGTTATCAAAACAAACCCGTCATCTAGTAATCGAGATGTCGTAATCATGCAGTAACTACAATATGTGGGGTCCTAGGGTGCCGTAAGGGTGTATAGCTCAAAGCAAAACGGCACTTTCTTCATAGATATGTGGAAGATTTTGTATCATCCGAAATCGTAAAACATGCCATAAGGTTGAGCCACATAGAAAGGATTGAAATATCAGAGGGCCCCGAATGCCATAAAATAATGGCACTTACTTGTATGATAATCGTTCGGGAGGAGGACACTTACTTGTGCGAGCATTGCAGTGTCCAATAGAACCTACTCCTGCTCCGCAAACCCGGAACTAACTCCGGAGCAGGGAACAGGGTTATTGAAACAGGAGGGAGCATAGAGACATTGACATAAAAATAGGACTCCCCCACACAACAGTGGGGGTGGCCGCCATTTTGGAAAAGGATGAGAAAAGTTAATTCATCACCAATGTTCTAATAAAGAGCCTGTTACAGAGTACCCTGACCTAGTGGTGTCCAAACTTAAACACCACAGAAAAACTCTAACTATTACATATTAAGCATGAAGTTTAAAAGAATAAAATCAAAAATGAAGATAGCACAGGCTAAAAAAGGCCAAACAATTGGTGTTGAGTAATAGAGGTGTCGAAATCTGGATCCAAGATCATAAAAGGGAATTCTACTATGAGTCCATCCACCGGCCCGCCCCCATGAGCAAAAAAAAGGGGGAATGTGTAAAGTCCATGTTAAAATACTAATACTGATAGAGGAGAACATCCACCACCTATAACGCCAAAGAACAGTAGATCAACGGTGAGTTAAAACATTTTTTAGGATAAAGTCATATTAATTCAGACCATGGGACATCATCATTGAGACCCCTGATATGGGTCTTGAGTCTGTGCACCACACCCTGACACTGTTGAAACCATGAAATGTTGTGAGTGAACACATCATTGTCAATTACCAGTGAAGCCATCTGTACATACAAGGTGGCAGCTCTTAAGGAGAGAAAACATGTTTGGCTGTAGACCCAATTTTTTGGCAATGGAAGTGGGAAACAGATGTCCAATGTGACAAACGAACAATCATCTGCCCAAGCACAATCCATGGGTTTGTTTAAGAGATCTTTGGTCTCCTGAGCAAATCAGGTGCAAAAGAGGTGAGACTACATACAAAGGGCTAGAGATAAATGTCAATATATTCTGAGATGCACTCAGTAGGTGAACCAATTCCTGAGATAATAGGTCTGCCTCCCTTTTTATGGATTTTAGTTAATATGTAATACATGGAGCTCTAGGGTATAGACTGAACATGTACCTATATTCCAAATCTGTAATTAGACACAAATCCCTTCACACCTTGAGTTTAGCTTCTAGTAGATAGGTGATGTCTTTTAGAGGGCTGTACTCCAATTTAGTGTAAGCTGTTAGGTCAGAGAGTTGCCTATCAATCTCCCTGGTATAGTCTTCTTTGCTCATGTTAACTATATTGCCCACATGTTTTAAAGCATTTCTTTCTTCAATCGCCAAATATTGAAACTATGGTGGCTATTATGAACATGGTGGTAATGACCGCCAAGCCGGCGGTGGCGGTCATTACTGCCAACGGCATGGCGTTCCAGATTCTGAACACAGTTGTGAACTGGCTGTAAAGCAGCCAGTTCACTACCACCCACCGCCTGGCTAGAATGCAAGGTGCTCCACCGCCTATACAGAATATTGGGAATAGTTTGCATCAACCACCAGTTGAAGCACAGTTGGGCTGACCTCATAGCACAGGAGCAAGATCTACTGGATCACCTAGGAATTCAGATTGGTGAACCAGTTGGTAAGTACCCCATTTGCATAGCAACATTTTTATTTGCATGTGCATGGCAAGCAGAAATAAGGTTGAGGGCAACATGTCTTGTCAAGGGTCAGGACAGGTTATTGTGGGCCAGATTTAAGAGCCCCTGGTGCTACCTTAACTCTGCCATTGTGAACTTAATTAATGATTCTTCAACAGGGATGAAGTGGCAATTTTGCCATACCATATTAACAAAGTGGTGCGATACATGCAGAGCGCCACTTTGTTAAGCCTTGCACAACATGAAGGCTGCGCCATGCATCATGTATGAGAGGGGAGGCCTACCCCTGTAAGGAGGGCAAAATAAATGGGGCAGAGAATAATATTATGTATATTTGCGCCATTTTCCCGCACTTTGAATGCCTGTTCAGAGCAGGTGTTAAAAGGGGGCATACCTTTATATATGATGGGCCCCTATAAACTCTGCAGGAGTAGTGCAAATTTCTTGGTGCTACTCCGGCTGAGTACATCATTTTGGTCTATGTGAAATGGTTTGATTGCCCCCTACCCTGTGCCATAGTGCGTTGTATATTTCATATTGCACACATATGGTAGGGGAAAGTGGGATGCTAAGGGGCGCAGGGACAACTACGAGGCACTAGGAGTAACACTAATTCCCTTAAATCTGCCCCTTTGTTTCTTTGGCCAATGGCATTTAAGGGAGCTTAGCTAGGCACTGGGTCCAGACTACTTCCACGTTCCTCTTTGTGTACATTGTGTATCACATAGACCCCATGTTTCTATTATCTGTTAAACATTTGCTGAATTTGGACCACATGCCTTATAGACAGTATGAGACAGGTCTGCATCTGTGGCAGTGCTAGCAGATTACTCAGAAGCCTGCACCAACGCAGGCATACTTAGACCACAGTGCAAGTGTGCCTGTGTTGAGGGGATTGTATAGGCGCAGGCTGGTCTCCCATTCTGGACATAATGGACTACTATTGTGACAATGGCTGCCCACACAGTATTGACAAGATATCCATAATGTTATTCAGTTCATGTACAGGAAGGGACAACTGCGTGAACATAAGGAAACTGCTGTGGCATTTTAGCTCTAGTGTGTGTGCCTTAAAATGGCATACACATATTAGTGACAAGAAACAAGGATGTATCAATGTATTTATTCCTCAACACTTTGCTTAGATCACACCACCCCTGGGCAGTTGTTATTCTTTTTGCGCTGATAATGAGTAAGATGTCGTAAACATCTGGGACAGGGTTAAAAGCAATGGGTGTTAGATTTGGTCAGCCACTGTAACAGCCATTGCTGCCCTTCTAATGCAGAATACTGTGTCATGCTGTCCCATATGGACACGGAGGTGTAATGCAACAAAACAGCTGCATGACAAATCCATGTACCTTTAGTGCAGTGAAATGCACCACAGGAGTGTCAGGGGAAGTGATGCTTTGGTGGTGCCAGGGTCTCCAATATCTGGCCCTTTATCTCACAGACAGATTATTAATGCTTGGCAGCTGTTCTGATCTACCACTAAGTTGACTTGCTTACTCAGCTCAACGAATTGAATGTGAAACTGTTGTCCATTCACAAAAATGTCCAGAAATTACTAAATTATGTTTTCCTGTCATGTATTGCAGGTGGGCCTCCACGGTACACCACTAGAGAAGTGTCCTGATTTGAGGACCCCAATGTTGCCAGTAAGTGTCACCTTGTGCATCACGTCTGTCAGTCCAGGGTTTTGTGTGAGAGTGTCTGATGTGCGCAATGTATTGATGAGATGTATTTTGTGACCAATGAGAAGACCTCATCTGAATTAGGATATGGACATTGTGTCTGATGCTACTATTAGGATGGAGTATGAGTTGATTGTTGCACAAGTGTCAACCTGGGACTTGTAGGGCCACTTGATCCTCACTACTATGATGACACAAATGTTGAGCAAGGATGCAGTAGTCCACTTAGCTCTGGGCCCTGATGGTCAACAATGGATAGCTGTTACCCCAGTGACATGTTTATGTTACGGTAGATGGCTGGTAGGAAGTTAGTATGGATTTGGAGTTTGTCAGTGTTGTAGTATGTGTGGTGGAAAGCATGTGTCATTTGAGGATGCTGTAAACATTGCATGTCTGTTCTACCTCCACCCAATGCTGTATTAAATGCCATGTTCTTCTAATATTTCAGCTGCCATTATGACCCCAGCCGAGAAACATGCTTTTGAGAAGAGGGCTGACAGGTACAGACACATAACGGTGGTACAGGCCGGGTACCAAAGGATGGAGAAGAAATATAGTAGGGAGAAATGCACTGGGGCTTGGCATGCATTTTCTCATGCAGACTTCTGTTACAGCCCACAGCTGTGCAGGACACATCGGGGAAGAAATCTGGGATCATGAAGGCCTCTGCTGGTCCTACCCCCTCCACATCTACTGCACCTACCCACCGGTAGGAACCCCAACAGCCACCTGCTCCAGCCACAACCTCAACCTTTGAGGCCGACATGCGATGTGAGATGGCAGCCGTGATGGCAAGATTGCATAAGTTGGAAATAGACAATGCCAAGAATTACAAATTAATTAAGTACTGCAAGAAGAAACTGAAGAAGATGTAAACTATTTGTGCCACAGCCTCCCAGTTCCTTCCCTCGCCCTTTTACTAATGTTAACTTTTTTAGTGGGTTTAGGTGGGTAGTGTTAGGTTAGTAAATTACTGTAGTTTAGGTGTAGGTTAGTGTAAGTATAGTTGGGGGTGGCTTTTAGTACATTTTTTATTTTGGGGTATTGGGTGGGGGACTATGTTGGGGTTTCTATGTAGATAAAATACAAATTAAAACATCTAAAAAACTTACAAAAAATATATATTTGTTTAGCAAATATGTTAAGTTAGTACATGTGTAGCCTTAGTTTATGTTGTCGTGCTCATGTCTTATCTCTTAAGGTGGGTGGGGGAACAGTGTTTAGAGTGCGGCTTTACATGTGTAAGGTAAGTTTAGAATAGGATAGATAGATAGGTGTAAGTTGAGATAACTTAGATTAGGTTACTTTAGGGTTGTGTTTAGGTTAGGTTTTTAAATGATGTTCCTAAAATGTTTTAATAAATCCTGTTAGTATTAGACATTTATCTCTCCAATTTGATTGAGTGTCTGTGTGTTCTCATGTGTGCACTGACCAAGTAGGAGGAATGGCTTAGGGAATGCTTTCTGTCTTTATTTCCATCGATGACCATGTGATCTCCTATGACCAAGGAGCTGTCAGATTGGCTGCTAAATTACATCAGCTACTCAAAACATTTGTCATCCACAGTTCCAGACATTCACATTGTGTATTTCTATGGAATATTGGACTTCAACTGTCATTGCTGGGGTCTGGCAGAATTATTGGTGGAAAGTGTGGTACATATGACATCAGCTATTTTAGGGTCTGCATCCCACACACCAACAACTGCCAGTTACTAACAAAATTTGCCTCTTCTGAACCACATATATTAGTTGTACTGGTGCTCTCATTTGGGTAAATTACCATACACTTGGTTCTGACTCATACATGAGTCATAGATTCCATATGTTAACTTCCATGGATATCTGTTCAATACATGTATTTAGGACTATGTAAGTTGGTTGTAACCCACAACACCAGCAGTCACATTTCTCATGTTAGGGGCCTAGTGTGTGGCTTTGTGTCTGACAGTAATGCACACATGTAATTAGGTTCTATTCTCATTGATATAGCTTCACACAATGCACACATTTAGCTGAGTTGATGGAACACAGTAAACCTTTAAATGTTACACGTGAACAAGGTGATTTATTTGCAGGTGCAAGTATATGTTCCAATGCAATACATTGTCCAATTTACTGACCCCATGAGAGACCCTGAGCTATTTGTTGTACAATCAGAGTCCAGGGGTGAGGGACGTGGCATGAGACATGGTTAGGAGAAGTGTACATAAGTGAGGAGGTGTCCAATTTGCCAATAGGTATGTTTTGAGACAATGACAGCACATAGCAGACAAGTCACCAGTGGTTGAGTGAAGAGGCCACATTGCCAGCTGTCACAACACTGGCTTGATCTTAAGCACAGAACAAAGAAGATATTTTCCATGTGGCACAGACTGGTGCTACGGGGTGGTTTTCTGTGTGATTGTTTTTCCTTCCACATATTCATCCTCTGATGTGCGTGGTGCCTCCTGTGCCATGGGTGGTGCTGTTGTTCAGATTGAGGGGGCCACACACACACACCAGGGGATAGAGATGTGGAGTCAAAGGTCCCGGCAGCTACCATTTGTGGGAACACATACGGTATCACTGCAGCAAGGAGGAAGTGCTGATTTCTCAACACTGCAGCAACATCATGGTGGTAGGCAGCCATGTTCCCTGAGGTTCCTACTGTATGGACTCCACGGTAATCTGTATAGCCCCCAGTCAGTTGCCGATCATGCTGCTGCCACTTTGCTAGGGCAGTTGTTGAAGCCTCTGCCTCATGAGAGCAGCTATGTCTGCCAGGGACTGCTGGAGTCCACATAGTGGGTAGTGGGTGTCTCTGATGGCAGCTGAGTTGTTCTTATTTGGACTGAGGCACCTCTTCACTCCCTCTAGGCTACCTGCCATGGCCTCCATCCCCCCCGCACCTGCTTGGCCAGCTCCTGCTGGACTCTTATCACTGTCCTCGGAAAGGTGATGTTTGGGTCCTTGGAGTCGAGGCCTGTGTCATGACTGGCTGTTGCTGTGTGTTAGTAGCTGGGTGGTTCATATAGAGACCCTGCAATGCTCTGTGTCCTCCCTGCAACTGGAGGTGGTATCTGGAGGGAACCTAGGGCATCCTAGAGAGTCTCTTTATTGATGGTCGGCAGCTGGTCATCCATGTCATCTGTAAAATTCAGGATAGGTAGGTCGGCAGGAGGTAAAGCATCATCCTTTGCAATGTGAAAGTGTTATATCAATCTTTGACTGTGGTGGCTGTTGACATGGCACATCATTTACTTGCTACTGGGGGCTCAGTGACATGTTACAGAGCCCATGTTGTAGTTGTAAATTATGTGTAACATTGTGCAACACACATGAGGCAACCTCTCAAGGTGTTTTGTGCTTTGATCCCACACCACCAACTTCCCTAAAGGCACCTTGCCCCTGCCACTGACACCATGGTGGCACATAGTTTGGTGGAGATTCCCACAGTAGTGTAATGTGTGCTGTCACTCTTTTGGTGCTATAATGAATTGGTTCATGAATGATGGCACTAGTGCAGCAAAGCACAGGTAGGTCCATTGCTTACAATGCTTGTGTCACATTTTCGTTTGCTCCCTTAGTTTGTCCTTCCCTACATTTGGGACATTTCCTTGCTGCAGCATATCTGACACATGCATGTGTTGGGCTAAGGATGTAGAATGTGGATCAATGCATGCATTTTGAGACTTTGTTGATGTGGCACAAGAGGAATGTGCATTTTGGATCCACATTACGGTCTAGTGACATTGTGCCGGTAGTGCAACTTTGATGCCACTTGTGCCAGTTCTTACGCATGTAGATGTCCCATTAAGCAATACATCTACTATTCACACAACACAGTCAACCTTGTTACATGGTGAGATTGCAGCTACATGTACAGCTGCACAAATGATGGTCACAGACAAGCCCCATGTGTTGTATGAGTTCACTTTTGTGCCCATTCCCAAATGGCACATAGAGTTGTTTGGAGTTGTTGTTGGTCCACCCCGTGTGGATTGCGTTCCACAGGTTTCACACTCAGGGCCTGATTTTTTCTCAAGTGGCACATCTCAGTGCAGCAGCAATATATGTTGCACAGCACTGCGCCAGTTTTGAAACGCAGGGACGCACCATGTTTACTGAAATACGGCACACCCCTGCAATTTCACCAGCACCTGTGCAGATTTGTTCTCCCTGCACCAATGCAGGCATCGTTGCACCATAGTGAAGGGGTGCCTACATTGAGGGGATAGATTGCTTATATGCGGGGAGGTGTCCCTTCCTGCACATGCACAAGCAATTATGGCAAGGTGGCATTTCAATGTGTGCTGCAGGATGCAGCACACATGAGAAGGGCAATGACACAAGTAGGAAGGAAAGCATTTTGCCTTGTGCACCATCCTGACACCTGACCTGACACCTGACATCCTGACCCCTGGGATCGTGTTGACTTCAGTCCCAGTCTATGATGAACATGTTGTGTTGGATCTGGGGCAATGACAATATGTAATGGGTGTTGTTGTGGCACAGACAAGCCACACTAATTGCACATCCCTTTCAGGTAATGTGCAGCATATGTGCAAGGTGGTATATAGCCATAGTAAGTGGCTTATGTCCATGTTGTGCATAACCAGAGCATTACTACAAGTGTGGCTTAAGTGGTGATGGGGCATTTTTATTCAATGCCTATGTGTCCGATGCAACTCTTTAGCATGCATTGAGTGTGTCCTAGCTGTCTCCCTTTCTGCCATTTATGAGATATGATATAGTGCCCCCCTGCGACTTACCCTGCATTTGTGTAGTTCTTGGTAATCTATGCTGTCCTGCGATTCCAGTGATCAGCTCCTCCTCAATGACTTCCCTGACCATCTCCTCCAGCTCATCCAGGACCTCCTGTGGTGCAGGACTTCCACCTCTAGTGCTGCCTTTTGGTTCTTGGACAGTTTCTTCTTAGTTCTGTGCTTGCAATCGTGCCAGCGCTTCTTGCAATCAATGACAGTCATCTTCACCTCTGCCATGTTGTTGACTTTCTCTACTATTGCCTGCCATATGGCCTCTCTCATTCCTATTGGCAATTTGGATGTGACGAAGAGCTGGTGTTGGTGCTCCGTCACCTCTCTGACCAAGATGGCATGCTTCTTATCAGTAAAGCGACACTTCAGTTTCCTTTTCTCCTTCTGGGACTTTGATGGATCCTCCTGGCTGGTACTTGGATGATTGGGATCTCCATGGGGTCTCTACTGGCCTGCATTTTTCATCTTGTCTTCCAAAATGTTTATTTCTTGCTCACACATTTTATTTTTATGCTAATGTGGTTAAATATAGCGCTAACCCATTTTTGCATCAAAAAACGTGCCGTAAAACGTTCTAGCACCACTTTTGCAGCATTAGCGTAATTTTTTCTTACTGGATGTTGTAATGATTAGCGCAATTTTGTAGGCGCTTAGCGTCATTATGCTTCATTTTTTAAACATGCCGCACTGATGGCACTAGGGAATTACGTTATCTTGCTGTAAATGTTTTGACTCACAGCTGCGCTAGCGCAGTTGTGCATAATTTTTCTTAAATCTGGGCACAAAGGTTTCAAGGAAATTATAGTTAGGCTCACATTTAAAACGTACAAAACAGTAGAAATACACCTGTTATAGTTTAGTTAGAGTTATTTCAAGTGACTATAACTCGTGCCCTAGGGTAACTACAACTTGCACCCCCGCCATCCACAGTTTTTTTTAATGAATAATTTTTACAACAAATGTTACTGTGATATTATCAATGATGTTATAAAAGATGCCATGAGTGCTATAATATCTGGAGTAATTAGCAGTGCATGGCAAGGATGTGCATTATAGTTACCTTCGGGCACGAGTTATGGTTTACCTTGTAAGTCTCGATCGAAGTCCGGATATCTCAGCTTCAATGTTGTCAATCCTCGGAGGTTGCCCAATCATGGGTCGGGGTTGCACGGCCACACACATAAATCCATTGTGCGTCTGCTTTGCCCTGTGTTGCCCTTCGATTTGTGTTGCGAGGTGCTGGGCACGATATCCAGCATGAAAATATTAACTGCTATATTTCCCATTTGAAACAAAGATCATGCGTAATCAGGAAGATGGAACAAACTGTGGTTTATTCATCAAAAGAACACCAGCCCCTGCAGTGCGTTTGGGCCAAGATAGCATTACTCACACATAACAGAACTTCTGATACCATTTCCTAAATAAAGTGCAATGTGCTAACAATTGACTTAGCACTGAAAAATAGGGTGCAATTCAGGTACAATCTTAGAACACTGTGAGCAATATACAAATGTTACACAAATACTGGCCTGTAATCATGATCCCACATCTAATCCCACTATCCAGATGATATTTACCAATATATGTCAGGTGCATAAATACAAGAAAATGGAAAAAACATCTGGTGCCATCTGAGAGTGGAGTAAGCTAATCAAAAAATGGTATGCCTTCACGGAAAGATATCTAAATAGGCACTTAGGTATTGTAATATATACATGTATGTTAGGAGTACCTACCCACCTAGTAATTAACATAGAGTTCTGCATATTTGTATATATATTTTTATATACCTGTGGCAGAGACTGTGCGCATAAAAATATATGTTTTTTCTATCTTTTTATTTGTGGAGTTCTCCACCCTCTCAGCAGTCATAAAAATACTTTTAGTCAAAATAAACTCGTAATTGTGAAATAAAACGAAATAATACACCTTCAAAAACATTGTACGTTTGCCTTTGTGAAACAGGCCCGAGATGTTACTGATGCTCAGAAGTAAGATTACAATATTGTTCTTTGAAACACATTAATAATGCAATTTTCAGGACATGGAAGTATAGGGTTTGAAATGTCTGAGAGAGCATATCCTGGCTATGCCATTATGTAATGAAGGGCTGTGTTTTTCTGTATAACATGAAAATGTTTCCATGTAAACATTTCAAACAAATAAAGTGCACAATGAATACAATGTCTTGTGTGTGCCACATTTAATCATCATCATTTAAAAAAAATTGCATTATTATTCTTTGTAATAATTTTATATTCATCATAAGAAGATGCATAGAAACTATTTAATTTGAAAGTGTACTTGCGCATATTTAGCTTGGCCAGAGTGAAGGTCCACAATTTTTCTGTGTTTTAATTTTAATGTGAAGTTTGCTTTTTGCATGTTTTTCTAAGGCTGCAAGTAACACGACTAATAAGGAGCCTATTGCATAAGGACTCTTGCATAGCAATGAGACTGCTGGATTTGAGGCGCCAGCACCTCTGCGCTGTAGGTGACTGAGCCAATCCCACACCAGTTGGCAGATGTCTGCCCAACCCCACCGAGTCACTAGCAGCACCTCACCAAAACCCAACAGGTAAAGGTGATTTGAGGCAACCCTGCATGGACTCTGAGACCCCCCAGGGAAATCGTGGTGGAAACAAGTCTTCCCCTTTTCTCTCCACATACCAGTCTCTTACACACACAGAGGCAAGAAAAGAGATGCAGGACAGTCTTCTATACATTTTTTGAAAAGACTGAAATCTATGACAAAATGCATGGGCTACAATAATAATGATGACGAGGGATAACAAAATGAGGATTGTGAAAATTAGAGATATAAATATGAACAACCCCAACATATTGCCTAACAAGAGTATACAATTCCTACCTAAAAGCCTAATCTCTATCCCCTAAGTGAGAGCATGTGATGTAAGCCAAATTTGTCCTTGCAGTGTCCATGAGAAGCACACCCCACCCGTTACCTTGGTACAAGGTACGGCCACCAGTCTCCAGATCAGGATCCGTGTTGACACAAAGGCTGACGTTGGCTGAAAACCAGCATGCAGCATGGATGGAAATTCAAGCTGGAACCCCCTCTAATGCCCTTTGTCCTACAAGATGCTTTTCTAAAGGATATGTTTATGTTCATGGTCAGAAGCCTGATGCAGGTATGTACCGAAGCACTTTACAGTTAATAAGGCTTGGAGGTGGCAAGGCAAAATATTATTCTGTGTGCCCTGCATTCCATTCTTGTGATTCTGAGGAAAAGAACAAGATGCAAAGTACGTCATCCATAGCACTGATAATGACACTTTAGCAGTATAGCAGCTGATATTGAACTTAAAACAATAACACTAAACGTTTTAAGTAAATAAAATGAATAAAAACAACAGAGCATTATAACTGGGTAAAAGGGCATAGGCAGAAAGTCTAGGCTAAGCTATCACTGTGCCCAAGCGACTAACTAAAATGAACTCAAAACATCCTCCCCTATTATCAGAACAAGGGTGCAGAGTCCCACCCCTAATGTGTAAAAATGCACTAATAAAATCTAAAAACTCTGAAAGCATAGCGAAAACAATATACAAGAAACAAATGTCCAAGTTGACAAGCCAAGCAGGCCAACAGACAGGCCAAATTAAAAGGCAATTTGGTGTTATATTTTACTTTTGAGAAGAACCCAATGATAAAATTTTAACAATAATCATGTTCCTGCAAGAAATCTCCATCAAGGGAGACAGAGACCAAGTAGGAATAGACTTCGACAGGTGAGAATATGATCAATATATTGTCAGAAGGATCCATGTAGCAGAAGTGTGCAGAAGCCTCCATTGCAGAATGAACTAACCCCAAACAGGATGTTTGCTGGGCATTGACATTTCAAAATATAATTTGTAAAGGAATAAGGCATGCTCTAAACAAAGTTTCCCTACCCTGTATTTGCCAATCTTTTGTTCCCCATACACTTTCAATTTAATAGTGGTTTTCCAATATTCATAGCTTTTCATAGCAAGACGAGAAACAAATGGATCTGAGTAGACTAATTTTGTGTCAGTTAGCAATAACTTCTTCATTTTGGAAAGCAGCAATTTGAAATATGATGCAGCATTGCTGGTGTCAATCCCAGTAAAATTCGCAAACTTATCTACATATGTTTTGGGACTCCCCACAGGTGGTGTTGAACAATGTTCCCATTGTGTGTGCTTATAAATCAATATTGGAGCAATGGTTTGGACAAAACGAAATGTCCATGACGATGATAAGAAAACATTTTCCCAGAATTGTCTGTGTTCAAATACACATCTTCACTTTCAAACACAGAGAAGTATTCAAGCTCAGATAGCATAGAAAGTACTGTTTCAATATCCCAGTCATCACAAACAATTCCAGGTGTAATTACATCACTCATTGAAACTTTAAATAAATATGGAATTTGAATGACCTCAGTAGGACCGCATCTGTCAAATAGTACTTTATTCCACACAAATCCATCTGGAATCGGAACTTCTGAAATGTTCACAAGGAACACGTCTCTTCAGGCCTCATGTGAAGATAGGTAAAGTGTCAATACCTCGTCCACTGGTAACGATAATGACCATTTATCAGAAGGAAAAAGACAATAACAAAACCAATTGAAAACTGAAAGGCAATCAATGGCAACAGTATCCACAGATAGTACTATGGATAAATTAAGTTATTTTTTACATGTTTTTGATACAGACTCAGTTGCATTAGCAGATGAGTCAGAAGAGCAGTCATCAATGTTGATTAAATAACCAGAAGCAGTCTGTGCAAACACATGAGCTAGTGCAGAGCTGGTGGATGGAACTGTTTGTGGGGTTTCCTAGTGGACAATGTCAATGTCATCTGTCTAGGTTGAATTGGAATAATAATGTTCCACATCTCGGACAGTGTTCTCCAGTGAAGTGGTTACAGGAATCAACAGAAGCTCATTCTCCGCCTTCCTTATGTATGAGAAGGCAATTGTAGCATTAATGCTGACAGAAACATTGTTTGCTGCTTGTAGAGGTATATCTTGTTGGGTAGTGAGAAGGGAATGGGTACTACCCGAAAGACCTTTGGGACTACTCTGCAGAATCAGCCATATGGTGCAATTTGCCATTGTCAGTTGAAACAAATCTGTTCTCCCTATAACCAGGCAGTGGTGGTATGAAGACAATTCTAGTACTGTGTATTCCCAGGGCTGGAACCGGTGCTCTGTGGGATAGGCCAAATTCCTTTTTCACAGTAATCTTTTTGTGCACTAGATCACCTACTTTACAAATCCAGCCTGTAGATGTTGTTGGCAAATCCCTTATACCCATGGAGGCAGCACAGGCAGATTAATTTTCATCACAAAATTGCTGTAGCTCCTGTAAAACAGTGACACATTCATTTATGTCAAATGGTATATGCTGCCACTGCGCCAGAGCCTTCAAGATCAGGAACATACATAGGTATCCCAAACAGGATCACATATGGGGTGCAACCTCCCAAGGACCTACTGGACAGATTATTTAGTGCTCTCTGGACCCCACATAGGTGATGAAGCCAACCACAGCCTGACCTTATAACTCTACCTGTTAAGGACTGCTTTAGGTCTCGATTCTTCCTCTCCACCACACTGTAGCCCTCAGAATGAGAGGGGGAGGAATACTGGAGTTGAACACCCATCATTCCCATGGTGTCTCCGAATGCCCGGAAGGCAGAGGCAGGGCCCTGGTCCAAGTGGAATGCTGCAACCGCATATGTACCGATGAAGATCAGAAAGTCTTTAATAACAGTCCAAGTGTCATCCAACCATTGTTGCCATACCCACAGGAATCAACAGCAACTAAAATGTATTTGTATGCACCATAAGCTTGTAAGGAACCTTAATAGTCCAGGTACACATATTGCAGTTTTTTTTTGTGATTTTATTTATTAGGAGAGATGTCTGCGGTGGGCGTTTTATGATGGACCCTTCAATTTGCTGGCTAATGTCAAACAAAGGACATATTTACTTTGTCTGTTTGAAAAGACTTGGCCACTCAAAGCATTTTTGTAATAGTGATATTGTAGCTGCCACACCTGGGTGAGCAGAAGCGACACCCTCATGTGCTGTTTTTTATGAAATGTGTTCTTTGGTCTTGGTTAGGTATCACACGTTCTCCTACCCCTGGAATGGTTAAAAATGTAGTGTTCTGGGCACGGTGATGGTAGGGATATTTAGCAGGGAATGCTTCTGGTAAAGTTTTGCTGTTAGCCGAAACTTTCAAAGCAGCCAGCGTCTCATTACCCAACCTCGTCTGTGAGCGAGCTATTGCAACAACAGAAGCCGTAGCAACTGCAGATTTGGCATCTTCATCATCCAAAGTGTTTTAAACAACATGTACTCCTACACATTGATGTCCCAATGTATGTACTAAATGAACCTTTGATAGTCTGTCCCAGAGGTCAGCTACCCTCCCCCACAAGTTTCTGTGTTTGATGGTGTTCCCTTTGGAATCTCTGAAGACATTCAGGCACCAGTGATTTAGGCAGTTGTTACAGGACTGGACACAGTAATACGAATTACATACAATCAGGAATGGTTGGTCAGGATCCGTATGTTTCAGTGCCAAGACAAGAGCCTTAAGCTCTTCCAATTGTGCAGTGCAGTCCCCTAGGGTCTGTGTGGAGGTATTTTGAGAGTGCAATGTACCATCCCTCATCACTCTGCTTACGACTGCGCAGGCAGCGGAGTATTGATGTTCAGTACCTACAGCTGGTTGTGCTGAATCATCAGTATGAATGACAGTCAGTATTGGTCTAATGGTAATATACTAGTAGGTACAGAGGGCCATATTTATACTCTGTTTGCGCCGGATTTGCGTCGTTTTTTTTACGCAAATTCGACGCAAAACGAACTCCATATTTATACTTTGGCGTTAGGCGCATCTAGCGCCAAAGTTCATGGAGTTTGCATCATTTTTTAGCATGGACACCTTCCTTGCGTTAATGATATGCAATTAGGCGTTCCCGACTAAAAAATGACTCCGAGGCATGTGCGCCGTATTTATACTCCCGGGCAAAAATGACGCCCGGGAGTGGGCGGGTCAAAAAAAATTACATCCAGCCGCTTTTGTGTCATTTTTTAGCGCCTGGTCAGGGCAGGCGTTAAAGGACCTGTGGGCTCGGAAGGAGCCCAGAGGTGCCCTCCCTTGCCCCCAGGGACCCCCCCTGCCACCCTTGCCCACCCCAGGAGGACGCCCAAGGATGGAGGGACCCACCCCTGGGACATTAAGGTAAGTGCTGGTAAGTATTATTATTATTTTTTTTTTGTGGCATAGGGGGGCCTGATTTGTGCCCCCCTACATGCCACTATGCCCAATGACCATGCCCAGGGGACATAAGTCCCCTGGGCATGGCCATTGGGCAAGGGGGCATGACTCCTGTCTTTGCTAAGACAGGAGTCATTTTAATGGGGGTTGGGAGTAAAAAAAAATGGTGCAAATCGGGTTGAGGCGAAAATTTTGCCTCAGCCTGACTTGCCCCATTTTTTGACGCCCAAGCTCCATTTTCCCCTACGCCGGCGCTGCCTGGTGTAAGTCATTTTTTTTTACGCACACCAGGCAGCTCCGCCGGCTAACGCCGGCTAACGTCATTGAATAAATACGGCGCCCGCATGGGGCTTCAGAATGGCGTTAGCTGGCGTTAAATTTTTTGACGCACAACTGCGTTGGCGAAAAGTATAAATATGGCCCAGAGTATTTCTGTTCATGATGGAGGAATGTCTGTTGGGTCAAAGGTGTAATCAACATCCATGGCATTCAGGGAGGTTGCCCACTGAATCCAATGCGGATATAATACTTTTACATTTGTAATACTAGCTGGGGACTGCTTCAAGAGCTGGCAGGGCAAGTTGCCTCTCTTTGATGATAGCCATCCGAGCAGCAGTCAATATTTTCTTCTGGTGCAAAATGTTTTTCTTCATTGGAATTCAAATGTGATTTGTATGATATGGGTTCCATGTCACCTTCATTGAATGTGACATAGGTGAAGCCGATGGCACCAACAATTATTCTGATGACCAAGTTTGTTTTGTTGTCATGTGTGTTTAAATGTTTTGCTTCAAGCATTTCTTGCTGAAGTTCTCTGAGAATGCATGTGTTCTCTTATCCAGTGTTTGCTTGAAAAATCTGGATTAATTAAATCAAAAAGTGGTTTTATGTGTTGTGCATAATTAGGTATGTATACTCTGCCAAATTTAAAGAAACCCAGCAATGACTGCAGTTTCTTAATGATATTTGGAGGTTGGATGCAATTTTCCAGGACGTCTGGGGCTAGGCTCTTGGCTTCATCTGGTAGTTTGTATCCCAGAAATAGGATACTCAAGAAAGTAAATTTTGTTTTCCTGAAGTTGAATTTGTCACCCTGGGTGGCAAATCCTAACATGATCCGATCCACCCTGGCCAGATGTATGTTGAGCTGGTCATCTGTTAGATAAATATCATCTATGTACGACAACACCTCAGGATCAATCTCATGCAGCATTGATGTTACTCAGGCTGAAAACAACCCAGGGCATTTATTATACCCCTGAGATAATCAACAAAAGTGTCCGTGCAAGCCTGATGAGCTAAAACTGTTTAAACCCCAACTTTTAGGACCTAGATTTTGGCAGAAAAAAACCTTGGAAATATCCAAGGCTGTTTTATATTTTTTTGCACTAAGTTGCTAATTAGTGATGTGCTGTGTGTGTTTTGTATTGCAGAAGTGCCTGAGTGACCATTTAAATGTCTGTATGAATGATCTGGTATGGCAATGGGGAATAACAGGTTATTCATTGCAGAGACACTGGGTTCAATTACTCGCTGGTAGTTAAGTGACAATCTCTCTCACTGGAGCTTAGGTCTTGTGTTTTTATGATATTGAGGTTGAGGCTGTGGTGAAGATCTAATTGATATTACATGGTAGGGGGATTCTTAATCCCATACCACATGGTTGTGGTACAGTGAGGGAGCCTGCACCAGAGCCCAGTCGGTGGTATAGGCTTCCTTTACTATGTCTGGAACCAGGACTGAGAAAGAATGCAAAATGACATCTTGCCCATGTGGGAGCTTGAGGACAAACTCTGGTGGCCAATCTTCTTCTGCAATAGAATATCACAGTTCAAAGTTCCCCAAAGTATTGCTTCAGTAGTGCGCCCTATGTCTCCCTCTGTTTGGATATTTAATTAATAAACCCTGTCAGGTGGGGATACACACCTGTTCGCTGTCTCAATGATGCGAAATTCGTTAGTTGCTGTCACATCTATAAGATTCAAAGCAGGACTTTTGCTGTGCTGTCTAGCTGAGTCACTGCCAAAGTCCTGTTCTTCAGCAATGTTCTCTGCATGACTGGCATTTTTGATTAAAAATGTACTACCATTTCCTTTTTAAATTGGTGTTTATGTTGTAGGGATTAGTCCTCTTTTTTAGCTAAAGCTTTCGAGGAATGTTTTAAGTCATTCTTCGGCTTTGTGTTGTCACAGGGTTTCAGACTGTGCCACTCTCTCATTCCTTTGGTCTGGTGTGTTTTAAAATGAATGATAGGGATACATAGCAGTATATTGCTATGTATCAGGTGTTTTTAATGTTTCTCTATTTCGGAAATTATATCTTCTTTCAGAGGTCTCCATATGCAGAGAATCTCTCTTTGACTTTGTCTGTCTTTAATTTAGTTTTTGTTTATACCAGAGTTTTTTTAGAACCCTCTTGAGCCTGTTTGGTACCTTCCATAGGGGTGGTACTTTGTAGTTGCACTTTGTAGTTGTGGTTTATTTGGTCTGGCCCCCAGACTATCCCGCACTAAACTAGTATAGGTGTCGGAAATAATCTTTGCCAGCTTACGCTCCTGTTACTGCTGCGGAACCTCTTGGAGCCGTTGGCAAATGGCTAAGGCTGCTGCTTCTCCTTTAATGTTACTTGAAATAATTGAGGACACTGTGTCAAAATTGTGCATCAGTTTCGTCCCCAAATCCATGGGTTGCAGTGCATATTGCGACAAAGACTGGACCCCAAGAGTTAAAGTCTTCTATTGAGGTGACCATCCTGAACGGCAAGCACCTCATGAGAATTATGGCGGTCATTATGAACATGGCGGGAAACACCGCCGACCGTCGTGGTGGGGGTGAACAGAATCCCGCCATTGGCAGTGAATGGAAACCCGCAATATAATGAACAAAAATCCCAACCCTGCCAAAATTCACCAGCCCACCACTCCCTGCCATGACCCTGTGGGCGGGAATCCCGAACCTCCCCACCCTACCACCGCCAAGCACACCCACATCCCGCCCTCCAAATAATGATGCACAAATCACCTTGGCAGACAGGGGAGGCCGGATGACCATTGGCGGCTGCGACCGCCACAGCGGCAAGTGGACTCAACAGCAAGGAGTGCACACATTGGATAGGCGTATGACCCACACACCTGACACACATCCAGAACCCCATAAAACACCCCCAGACATACCCCACAATCCTTTGCAATGAAACCAGGACAAGAAGACGGAGAGGACCAGAGGCAGACAGCGAATGCCAACATACAGGAGACACACACCGACCCACAGAAGAGCACCCTCACCTCGTTCCCAGCCCAGACACCATTCGCCACAGTCACCATGTCCCCCCCCCAAACATCCACGCTTCACCAAAAGGGAGTTAAGGACCATGGTGGACGAGGTCTTGAAGGAGGAGCCACAAATATTCGGGTCCGAGGTGCAGCACACACCCATCGCAAGGAAGATGGAGCTGTGGCAGGCCATTATGAACAGGGTCAATGCAGTGGGACACCATCCATGCACCAGGGACGACATCAGCAAGAGATGGAATGACCTGTGGAGGAAGGTCAGGGGCATGGCATCATGGCGCCACATCGCAGTGCAGAAGAGTGGGGGAGGACCGCCACCAACACCACCCAACTACAATGACTGGGAGAAAAAGCTACTGACCATCGTGCACCCAGAGGGACTCACTGGTCTCACTGGAGAAATGGACTCAGGTAAGTCATCAACACATACCCCATATCCACCACACCAGTAATGCATGCACCACCCCACCCACCCACACCCACCAGGACCAACACCCCACCCAGGCATCAGCCACTACATCTACCCCCGCATGACCAGAAACCCACTAACAGGCCCACATCCCTCCCTCTGTGCACAGTCACCCACCCCTGCACGTACCCACAATGGAATGACACCCCCACCACAATGCAACCCCTCACTGGCGCTAAATGCAGTGTCAACCTCACAAAGGCACCCCGGAAGGCAACTGAAAGTAACACAAGCACAAATTAGCCCAGTCCTGTTCACCTCAAACGTTCATGCAGATGTAACAGACATGTCTATGTCCCCCAACAGGCACTACCACCCATGTAACCCTAACGGACGGGACAAGGAGTGCCAGTGCTCCTCAGGGAGACGGAGGTACCTCACAGGACACTGGTGCAGGATCCCTGGCCACTGATGAGCAGGCAGGCCCCTCACACAGTCCTGGACTCTCACCATACAGCAGCCGCACCCAGGAAACCACTGTCTCCCCTACCACCCAGTCAAGACCAGCAGCCGAGGCAGGCATCCCCACACCAGTGTACCCAGGCCACAGACTGGTGGAACACAGGTACAGCGGCCACAGTCTCCCCCTCCCAACATGCAGGAAGGTGAGGGCCCCAGTACAAGTGGTACTGCCAGACCTGTGCAGGGGACACAGGCACAGGAGGCTAGGGCAAGTGCAAGGGTGGCAGTGGGCCAGGGGGGTGGCCACAGGATGGATGCAGCAGCCCAGGACGTGATATCAGAGGTATTGGGGGCCTACCAACATACCCATGACAGTTTGGCACAGATTGTGTCCACCATGGAGCACAGTTAGAGTATGCAGCCGGAACACCACCAACAGGCCATGGAGCAGTGGAAAGAGCACAACGCCACAATGGCCACCATGGCAGGAGCACTGCTGCAGCTGGTCAAAAAACAGTCTGACACCCACACCGGACAAGAGGCCCCCACAACAGCACTGAACATCCAGCATCAGATGACCCCAGCAGCCGAAACATCCCAGGAACTACCCTCACAGGAAACACAAGGGCCTACCATGTCATTCCCTGAAGGTCAACAGCAGGCGCCCAACGGACCCTCAGGCCGAGATGTGGCACTGGAACCCCAGCTAAGAACAAGGCCCCCTTCAATAAGTAACTCTGCAACAATATGCACAGCAACCATCCCACCCAATCACCAACCACACATTGCGAAGAGGCAATATGAAGTACTGTTAGACAAGATAGACCCATCAATACTACCAACAAGGCTTCCACCATGTTGGTCTTGAGGACACTCCCCCATTACGACTTGCCATCACTGTAAATAGCACTATTCACTCACTTCAACCAATAAAACACATTTCACACCTGTAACACTGTCCCCTGTGTTAAATTGTGAACAAAGTGAAGTATGGATGCAACTGGCAGGGAACAACTTTATTGTCAAATCTGTGCATGAAGGGAGTCATGGGTGCCTAAATGGTGGCAAGGAGGAAATACATATATTTTCAGTCTGTACCATGCAGAAGTGGGCCATGTTTCGCCTATCATTACCAACCCCCCCTATATGACTGAGCACACTGACAGTATTAGTCACAAACCCCAATGTCAGGCCCAAGTCCCACACAGTTACTGGAAGTAGAGTTGTATCAGTTGGTTCCTGGAATTGACATCTTCCCCTTCCTCATCATCACCATCACTCTCCTCACCTCTCTGAGGTAGCTGATCAGGACCTACAGCACACTCCACCTCCAAGAGGGGATAGAATGTCTCACTGCCACATTGTGCAGCATGCAGCAGGCCACCACTATTCTACACACCTTTTCAGCCCATAGGCCAGGGAACCCCCAGAGACATGTAGACAACGAAATCTTGCCTTCGGGAGACCTATAGTTTGCTCTATTACCCTCCTAGTACATAAATGGGCCTAGTTGTAATTCCTTTCTGCATCCGTCCTGGGATTCCTCACTGGTGTCAGGAGCCAACGCATGTTTGGATAGCCAGAATCACCTAGAAAATGGTGCAATACAGAGTTGTCATTGTTATGCCCCTTAGTCAGACAGGCTGGTTTCTGCAATGTGTCAGTTAGTGAAAGGCACACTTACCAATGATCCACCCTCTGTCCTTTTGTAGTTGTTTAATCTTCAGTGGCACACTACTGTTCCTCAACACAAAGGAATCATGGACTGAACCAGGAAACATGGCATTCACATGTGATATGTACTGGTCTGCAGTACATACCAATTGGATGTTCATGGAGTGAAAGTTATTTCTGTTTCTGTACACCTGTTCACTCACTCTTGGGGGGATGATTGGTATGTAGGTGCCATTGATGGCACCTATGACATGGGGTATGTTGGCAAAGGCATAGAATTCAGACTTGATGGCAGGTAGGTCAGTACTTTGGGGAAATCTCACATAGGACTGCAGATGTCATACAAATGCATTCAGAAATCTTGTCAGTACCATGCTGAACATTGGTTGTGTTGTGAAAAACCTGCACCCATGCCCACTGTCACTTGAAGTGATCCCTCGGCCAGGAAATGGAGTGCGGAGAGCACCTGCACTTCAGTTGGAATGGCGTGCTGATTACGATTTCCTGGAGTTAGTGCAGGATCCAGTAATGCACAAAGGTCCTGAATTGTTGCACATGTGAGTCTTTAAGTGATTATGATCTGACGCTCCACCATGGTCCTAATATCCAAAAGTGGTCTGTACACCGATGGTGCCCTTCCTCGCCACAAGGGTCGATACCTACGAGGGGTTACAAAAAAGTGTGATGAAGACACATACATAGGCACACTTGTCATCATTTGTGCACTGCATTGTTCATTGTAGTGTCTCTACAATAACTGATACCTGACAGATACACATGTACATCACAAGGAGGGAACAGAGTATTTCATGTGTGCTACAATACTGAATGGACAGAGACCTAGGTGCTTCATGTGGCTAGTAGGGCCAGCATTGTGAGTAGTAATTAATTGTAGATGCATAGGTCATGGCAAAATGTCTGCCCACTGTAATTCTGCCCTTGCGTTGTGGAAGTGACCTCATACCGCTAGCAGTTGACATCACAGCATAAGGCGGTGTTTACCGCAGTTCGCACCCTCATTGGTTAACATGGATGCCAATGGGGAATCGTGGCGCATCATGATCGCCGCCGGTGGTGATGGTGCACACCGCCGTGAAATGTACGCACGTTTGTCATCGTTTGATCACTTGACTCCCTGATCTCATGCGGACAGGCACTCCACTGTGTGTACTGCTGTGGCCTGCCTCTGGCTATGGATGTGACTCGTGTTGCAGGGGAAAGGGCCCCAGCCTTCACCCAGGAGGAACTGGAGAAGCTAGTTGACGGGGTCCTGCCCCTGTATGCAAAACTGTACGGACGGCCAGAGGTACAGGTGAGTCAGAGTTTTGGGTGCACTGTGTGTGTGTAATGGATGGTGTTGAATGCACATATGTGTGCACCTCTGAGCCTGCATGGGCCATGGTGCATGGCATGCTGCGTGTGACTATCCTGTATGTCTGAGAGTACTGTCCGTCTCATAGTGGACGAATAGCCAGCTGTTCCTATTGTGCAAGTGCCTGACCTCTGTGTTCCATTTCTGTGTCACCCTTTTAGGTCAGCGCCCACCAGAAGAGGGCACATTGGCATACCATCGCCAAGCAGGTGCGGACATTGGGGGTCTACAACCGGTGGAGCACCCACTGTAGAAAAAGGTGGGAGGACCTGCAGCACTGGGCGCGTAAGATCACTGAAGCCCAGCTGGGGAAGTACTCCCAACGTGGAAGGTGTGCATTAGGGTTCATGCTGCTTGAGGCAGGGACTTTGACTGGTGTCCATCTACTTTATGGTCCCCAAAGGGTGTAGGGGTGTCTTTGTGAGGTTTCACACATGTTGGCTCCTTAGGTATTCCAGGGGATGGGTGTAGAGCAGTATTCTGGTCTGTAGTAAGGGGCATGGCCATGGGCATAGTGAACTGTGCTGTCTGTTGGGTGTGTCTTCTGGGTGGGTGTATGTCTGGCCATTATGTACCTTCATTCAGCTATTTACAAGTGTCTCTCCTGTTTTGTTTCCCCATCCCTGCTCTCTTGTGTTGGTTTGGTACGGCATCAACATCAGAAAGGTGGGCGTCTCCTTCGTCCAAGGCACCTCCTCCCCTGCACCAGTCAGCCCTGCTGCCCTCACAGAGGAGGCTATTGACCTCCTGAGAACCATCTCTGTAGGGCAGACAACAATTGTCAATGCCATCCAGGGGCTAGCATCAGAGGTGCAGCAGACAAATGCCTATCTGGATGGCATTGACGGTGCCGTGTCTGCCCTACAGAGATCTTTTCAGGCTCTGGCCTCCTCTCGGACGGCAGCCAGTTTCCCTGGCCATTCCGTCCCCCCACCAACCTCATCTACCCCTTCCAGCACCCCACTCCCTTCACACGTCCGAGGCACACATTCAGACACTCAGTCAAGCATATCAACACACAAGAAACACATTTCAAAACACAAGCACCACACCTCCCACCACAAGCATTCACACAGCCAACAGACACATGCACACACAACAACATCCACTTCCACTAGTGTGCCCACCTCTTCTGCCTCCCTGTCTGTCCCCTCTACATCCACACCCTCTTGCACTGTACCTTCACTCACTGTTGCTGCTCCTCTTCCTGCACTCACCACAATAGCAGACATCCCTACATGCACCCCATACACCACACACCTACACTCACCACAACTACTCTAGTTGACACATGCAGCACACTCACCAGACTTGCAGACACCCACAAAACAAACATCCACACTAGCTGTCTGTCTTCTCCCACTGTGTCCACCTCCTCCTCCCAAAACATACAAATGCACCAAGACACCCACCCATCAGACATCCACCGCACCACAGCATACTATCCAGTCACCTGCACCCACTACACGCACCCCTACACCACATACATCCACACCCTCTGCCTCCACTCCCACACCCTCATCCACGCCCACCCCAATTGCTCCGAAGAAACTTTTCCTCTCCTGTGCTGACCTCTTCCAACCCACTGGCCCACCCCTTCTTGTCCCCAAACGTGCTCACCTCCTTGCCCTTTCCACTCCTTTCACATCACAGCCCACCCTGTCTGCCCTTCACATTCCCGTGCCCCTTCCCCAAAAGCACAGCGAAAACAGTACTCTGAAGGGAAACTAATCACCTCTCGACACTCAAGGAAGAACCACAACGCCCGAGCTGCACTTGTTCCCAATGCTGGTGTACCTTCTCATACACCATGAACATGAACGCCAGCGAAGACGACCACGGTGAGTACTGCACCTAGCACACAAGGGAGGGGGGAGGAATCACGCAACACGCAACAAGCAACAAGCAACACGCAACACCCCCACATCCAACACCATACACACAAACAGATGCAACAACATTACATATACACCCTGTAACACTCCGGAATAACGCAAGGACAAAAGGAAGGAGTGTATTATTATAAATTTAGAAAAAGACGTTCGTAAAGCAACAAACAGTATGTACAATATACAAAGGAGGGACAATGCCCACTCCAAAATGTCAGTGGCCCACTGGGCCAAAACACATAGGCCAACTCCTGCCTCAATACGGAGAGAACACTGCCTTGGCATCAGGTCGAAAACACACAGGCACCTCAGGAGGACGGGGAATGGGGGGCACCTCAGGCAGAAGTTGGTACAATGCCACTGGCCTGGAGGGAACTCCATGCCCACTGCTTGGTCCTGGGGAGTGCAAAGCCACAGTCTCTTTAGTGGGTAGTTTGCCAACTGCTTGGTCCCAGGGAGTGCAACGCTACAGTCTCTCTAGTGGATGGTTTGCCCACTGCTTGGTCCTGGGGAGTGCAAAGCCACAGTCTCTCAAGTGGGTGGTTTGCCCACTGCCTGGTCCTGGGGAGTGAAAAGCCACAGTCTCTCAAGTGGATGTTTTCTTCCACTGGTTCTGGAGGGGCCTTGTGCCCAGTGTGCTTCACCCTGCCAAGGAGAGGCTGAGTAGATGCCTTCTTCCACTGGTTCTGGAGTGGGCCTTGTGCCTAGTGTGCTTCATCCTGGATGGGGCAAGGTCACAGTCTCTCACCTGTGTGTCACATCAACATGTGTTGCTGGGGCCAGGATGCACTGCAGCCCATGTAGTCACCACTACACACTGCTCACTGTCGGGGACGGCTGCTCAGTGGATGCCAGTTGCCCTGCAGGTGGCGGTGCTGGCAGTGGTGGTGGTAGCCTCCAGGCCTTCACCTGCAGCCTCTGACGGCTGCCTACTGGGGCTGCTGGCAGTGGTGCTTCTGGCGGCGGTGCATGTGGCGGTGTTGGACGCGGTGCAGGTGGCGATGCTGACTGCGGTGCAGGTGGGGGTGCTGGCAATGGTGGTGGTAGCTTCCAGGCCTTCACCTGCAGCCTCAGACAGCAGACTACTGGGGCTGCTGCTGCCGGCAGTGGTGCTGCTGGTGGCGGTGCATGTGGCGGTGCTGGACGCGGTGCAGGTGGCGGTGCTGCCAGTGGTGGTGGTAGCCTCCAGGCCATCACCTGCAGCCTCAGACGGCTGAAGTGCCATGGCTGGTGTTGCCCTTGGCAGATGGTGGTGCCTCCTTGCTTCTGCCAGCTGGTGTCTCCTTCTTGCCCTTATTAGGTGGCCGACCCTTCTTGGCCTTGGCAGGTGGTGCTGGCACACTGGCTGGACTGACGGGTGACTCCTTGGAGCCTCTCACACCTGCAGTTGCTGCAGAAACCACAGTGGCCATGGACTGGGTGGCTGAGGTGCTGGGCTGGGTTCTGGCCACCCTGGCCAGAGGTGAAGGACGGGGAGAGAGGTATGGAATAGGTCAATGTTGGCATGGAAAATCTTTTAAGGAACACTGGGGAGGGACAAGGTTTGGGAGTTGAGGAAGAGGGAGTGATTGTAGGAGGTGTCTGCTGTGTTTGGTTGCAGGCGCATGGGCTGGATGCTGTTGTGAGGTGGATGGCTGTTGGGTGTCTGAGTGCTTGCATTTGTGTACTTTGGGAGGAGGTGGCACAGGCACAGTGGGAGAGGGCACAGGGGACGTGTGCATGGATGTGGGGGTGGTGACTGCCATTGATGGGCGTGCAGTGAGAGGCATTCTGGTGATGGAGGTGGTGGATGAGGATGTAGTGCATGCAAGTGTGAGTGGAGATGATACTGGGAGGGAGGTGGACAACGAGGAGGGGGGCACAGTGGAGGCAGTGGATGTTGGTGTGTCTGCATGTGGATGGTGCTTGTGTGAGTGCTTGTGAGATGAAGTGTGGTGCCTGTGTTTGCCTGAGCCACTTCTGTGTATTGATTTGGGTGATTGCTGGTCTGAAGGTGTGCTTGGGATAGGCTAGGGTTGAGGGGATTTGGACTGGGTAGAGGAAGTTGGAGGGGGGAGGCTGGAGACAGGGACAAAGGCTGCCATCAGTGCATTGGCCAGGGCCTGGAATGCTCTCTGTTAGGCCGCCACGCCAGAATGAATACCCTCCAGGTATGCATTTGTTTGTTGCAAATGCCTTGCTACACCCTGGATGGCATTCAATATGGTTGACTGCCCAACAGAGAGGGATCTCAGAAGGTCAATAGCCTCCTCACTGAGGGCAGCAGGGCTGACTGGGGCAGGGCCTGAGGTACCTGGGATGAAGGAGATGCCCACCCTCCTGGGGGAGCAGGCACGGGAAACTCACTGAGGGGCTGCTGGGAGGGCGGTGCTGGTAAGGGGTGGTGGATGTACCTGTAGTTGGGGTGGCCACAGAGGTGTCCGCCAGGGACCTGCCATCGGAGGACATGTCGCTGTCTGTGGTGTCCCCTCCCGTCTCAGTCGTGGCGCTCCCCTCCGTCCAATTGGTGCCCTCACCCTCAGTGGATTCGGCCTCCAGGCCCATGTGGGATGCAGCCCCTCCATCGCTGGTGCCTCTGCTCCTCCGCCAGATGATGCTAATGCACACAAGGACAGGGTGACAAAACAAAAAGGGGGGGACAGGGGATACACTTGGCCAATGCCAGCAACAACACTACCGTTGGCATACACAACTCACAGGGAACAGCCCTATGCACTAGGCAATGCACTACCAGTTACAATGCTAGTCACCAGCCCATGGGGTACAATGCCTAATGCCATTAGCTGCACACCTGAAACCCACAGGACCCTCCAAAGTAGTAGATGCATCTGAGCTTGCCCATCATTGAACATACCCCGCCATGTTCACCCTGGCCTAGGGGCACCCGCAGCCCACATCCCCCACCCAGGTTATACCTTAAAGCGCACAAAGTCATGATTCTGAATCTGGACTCACCCCTTTGTGGCTGCTGTGATGCCTTCAAGAGCCCATCCAACTCCGGATAGGTCGCCGCCAGGATGTGGAACATCAGGAGGGTCAGGGTACGACAGGCACCCCTTCCTCGTTGGGAGGCCAGCCCCCGAGCTGGGCCTCTGCCATCTTCCTTGCCCAGCGGCGCATGTGCTCACACCGTTTACGGCAGTGGGTGTTCCGCCGGTCAAAGACCCCCAGGGTCCACACCTCCTTGACGACGGCAAGCCAAATACCCTTTTTCTGATGGGCGCTGACCTGCAGAAAAAAACAGCAGAAAAGGTATTAGTCATACCGTCTGGATTGTTATACTCATGGCCCAACATATCCCCCCATCCCCTTACGCACATACATAGCCCACCAAACATGCAGCACTCAGCCCAGGACCCCTCACACCCCCCCACACGAGGCTTACACACACAGCAATCCATACATTCATGGCCCATGCATCATGCTCACAGTGTACTCACCTGTTTGTCTGGAGGACCATAGAGTAAAGTGTACTGGGGTAGGAACCCATCCACCACTCTCTCCAACTCCTCTGACGCAAAGGCAGGGGCCCTTTTCCTAGACACTCGAGCCATTGTCGCTTCCAGACACAGGTCACAGCAGCATTTGCAGTGTAGGTCCTCTCCTGTTGAAGGTCAGGTAGCAAGTGAGTGAACAGATAGGAAATGGCGGTCACGTCAGCGGTGGTGCGTACCGTCACCACGGGCGTACATCGATATTGGCTCCTGGAACCCATAGGGCCCAATGATAAACAATGCAGTGTTGCGTGGCGGTCATCGACCGCCGACCGCAACGGCGCACCACGCCAGCGGAATTACCTCATTTCCACTTGTCCCTCCTCACAGGTCAGGCAGCCGCCATTTCAGGGGGGCACAGGCCATGGCCTCTAACTGCGTCACAGCAGACATTGGCACATCAGCTGACTTACGACTTCACATACTGTTTCTGTAAAGAAAAAAATGTGTATTAATGTTGGAAAATGTGTGTATATGACCTTCTGCTCACCGTTTTTTCACCCTAGAGTTCAAACACTGAGGATGAATAGGAGATGGAGACAACCCCCGTGTACAGACCCCTGGTGGACCTGGCGACAATGGAGGACAGGCACATTATCCTGACCTACAGACTTGATAGGGCCACAATCCAAGAACTATGTGCCCAATTGGAGCCGGGCCTGATCTCAGCAATCCGCCACCCCACAGGTATCCCCCCTATAGTGCAGGTCCTGTCAGTGCTCCATTTCCTGGCAAGTGGTTCCTTCCAAGCGACAGTGGTCATGGCATCAGGAATATCACAGTCTATGTTCTCAAGCGTGCTGAACAGTGTTGTCTGCCCTGCTGAAACACATGCGCAGCTACATCCTATTACCCCAGGTGGAGGATTTGGCCACAGTGAAGGCTGACTTCTATGCACTGGGACATATCCCCAACATCATTGGTGCCATTGATGGTACACATATTGCATTTGTCCCACCCCCCCTCCCCCCGGAGAAATGAACAAGTGTTCAGAAATAGAAAAAACTTTCACTCTCTGAATGTGTAGATGGTGTGTTTGGCGGACCGGTACATCTCCCATGTCAATGCAAAGTATCCTGACTCTGTGCATGATGCCTTTATCCTGAGGAATAGCAGCATCCCAGATGTGATGTCTCAACTCCAGAGGCACCGGGTGTGGCTAATAGGTGAGCCCATAGTCCCTACCCAGTTGATGTAGGTATATGGGTGTGGGTTTGGCCCTAAGTATGAGTGTGTGGCTAACAGGTATCCCTCAATGTTAGCAGGTGACTCTGGTTACCCCAACCTCTCGTGGCTACTGACCCCAGTGAGGAATGCCAGGACAAGGGCAGAGGAACGTTACAATGAGGCACATGGGAGAACAAGGAGGATCATTGAGCGAACCTTTGGCCTCTTGAAGGTCAGATTCCGATGCCTCCATCTGACAGGTGGAATCCTGTACTGCTCACCCAAGAAGGTGTGCCAGATCATTGTTGCATGTTGCACAACCTGGCCTTGAGACGGCAGGTGCCTTTTCTGCAGGAGGATGAGCCTGGGGATGGTCGTGTGGCAGCGGTGGAGCCTGTGGACAGTGACGAAGAGGAGACAGAGGAAAAAGATGTGGACAACAGAACTACACTCATTCAACAGTACTTCCAGTGACACATAGGTAAGACACTGTAACTTCAACTTCCATTGCAGTCTTGTGTTTGACATAGAACATGGCAGCCTGAATTCCCTATTTCTATGGCAACTTACTGTACCCTTTGGCATCTCTATTTTCAGATCTCTGTGCCCCACTCTGGCTCCTGGTGTGTTTACTGCTGCCCACTACAGGTCATACCTATGTGAATATTACAGTGCATTTGAATTGCAATGTTTACAGTTTGTGAAACTAATATATTTGTCAAGCAATTGACAGACTCCATATTTGATTTTGTTCCAAGGGTGTTTATTTTGGTGCTAATAAGTGGAGTGGGTATTGCAATGGGCTGAGTTGCTGATGGAGGATAGCCCAGGGTAGAGTCCAGTTTATTTGTATCACAGGTGCATAGTCCAATGGGGCATAGGAGGGGGAGCAATGGCAGTTCAAGGTGGACAGGGTGACAGAGTGGGACACAAGGGTGACAATTAGGAGAGTCTCATTTCCTGATGGGGGTCTTGGCAATGTTCTCTGGTTCTGCCTGGATCGCAGGGACCGTTTGCGGGGTGGTTCTCCTTCTGCAGGGGGTTGGGTGCTGGTGGCCTGTTGTTCCAGTGGCGGGACTCCTGTCCACGAGCGTCGGCGGAGGTGGAGGGCTGTTCTTCGGTGTGGCTAGTGTCAGGGGCCCGTTGGTGTGACACTGCCTCCCTCATGGTGTTGGCCATGTCTGCTAGCAACCCTGCAATGTTGACCAGGGTGGTGTGGATATCCCTCCGGTCCTCCCTGATCCCCAGGTACTGTCCCTCCTGCAGCCGCTGGGTCTCCCGCAACTTGGCCAGTATCTGGCCCATGGTCTCTTGGGAATGGTGGTATGCTCCCAGGATGTTGGTGAGTGCCTTGTGGAGAGTCGGTTCCCTGGGCCTGTCCTACCCCATTTGCACAGCAGTCCTCCCAGCTTCCCTATTGTCCTTTGTCTCTTTCCCCTGAACCATGTGCCCACTACCACTGACCCCAGGTCCCTAATCGTCCTGTGTTTGTGGGTTTGCCTGGGGTCCCTGTAGTGGTGGACACACTGCTGATTGACGTGTCCTGGGGACAGAGGGATGAGGCCGCTGGTTGGGTGGTGTGGTGGTGTTTCCTGAGGGGGGAGGCTCTGTGGTAGGTTTCGACTGTGCCTGGGTCACCGACTGTCCAGAGGTCCCTGATGGGTCAGGTTGGTCGTCGTGATCCAGGTGTGCAGAGCTGCTGTCATCACTGTTGGCCTCTTGTGGGGGAGGACTGGACGTGGCTGGCACCTCCTCTCCAGGGACGTTGAGTGGGGGTCCTGTGGGTATGTAAATGCAGCGTTATTGTATCTGCGTGTGCCATCTTGTGCATGGATGTGTTTCCCTCTATGGTTTTTATTAGCAAGGCAGCTTTGGCTTGTGAGAGTTGTTATTGGTTTGGCTAAGTGATTGTCACTAGTGTGCATGCTGTGGTGATGGGTGTCCATGCAGGTCTGTGATGGGGGTCCATGCATTGTTATTGCAGGCAGGGCTTGGTATTGGGATGGGTAGGTTGTGATGGTGGGGTATATGTGAGGTGGTGGAGTGATGGTAGTGAGGGTAGGGGTAGGAGTTTGTGATGGCATGCAAGTAGGGGGGGATAAAGTAGTAAAGATTTGACTTTCCAGAGTCCAATGCTACTGCTACTCCTGCCAGGCCCTCAGGATGCATGGTTGCCAAGACTTGTTCCTCCCATGTTGTTAGTTGTGGGGGAGGAGGGGGGGGTCCAAGCAAGACTGTGCGTCGTTCCTCCTCGGTCGGGTTGGCATGCGTCGTTTCTCCTTTCCTGCAAGAAAGCGATGCGTTGGTCCAGACAGGCACCTCAGGGTCGGGCAGGTTTTGCGTTGTTTTTCCGTGCCCAGCCATTCTGGGTTGAAAATCCGGTCGCACAGTATCACAAAACCGCATGAGTACAGAAGTGATCTAATTTCCAGGGGTTTTGGGTTCTCTTCTTATACCCTTTTATGCCTACTTCAAAGGAAAGTCTCTCTTCTTTGTGAGATCTTGCTTTGCCTAGGCCAGGCCCCAGACACACACCAGGGGGGTTGAGACTGCATTGTGTGAGGGCAGGCACAGCTCTTTCAGGTGTGAGTGACCACTGCTCCCCTCCCTCCTAGCACAGGTGGCTCATCAAGATATGCAGGTTACACCCCAGCTTTCCTTTCTGACACTGTCTAGAGAGTGGTGCAAACAGTCTAAATGACAAACCAACCCAGACAGGGAATCCACAAACAGGCAGAGTCACAGAATGGTTTAAGCAAGAAAATGCCTACTTTCTAAAAGTGTCATTTTCAAACACACAATCTCAAAACCAACTTTACTAAAAGATGTATTTTTAAATTATGAGTTCAGAAACCCTAAACTTTACATGTCTATCTGCTCCCAAAGGGAATCTATGCTTTAATCATATTTAAAGGGAGCCCACGTGTTATCCCATGAAAGAGATAGGCCTTGCAACAGTGAAAACCAAATTTGCCAGTACTTCACTGTCACTACATATAAAACACATTGGTACATGTCCTACCTTAAGCATACATTACACCCTGCCCATGGGGCTACCTAGGGCCTACCTTAGGGGTGTCTTACATGTAAGAAAAGGGAAGGTTTAGGCCTGGCAAGTGGATACACTTGCCAAGTCAAATTGGCAGTTTAAAACTGCACACACAGACACTGCAGTGGTAGGTCTGAGACATGATTACAGGGCTACTCACGTGGGTGGCACAACCAGTGCTGCAGGCCCACTTAGTAGCATTTGATTTACAGGCCCTGGGCACCTCTAGTTGACTGTACTAGGGACTTTCCAGTAAATCATATATGCCAATCATGGAAATCCAATTACACATACATTTTATATAGGAGCACTTGCACTTTAGCACTGGATAGCAGTAACAGAAACAGCAAAAACAGAGTCCAGCACACATCAACAGCCTGGGAAACAGAGGCAAAATGATAGGGGAGACCACACCAAGGATGCCAAGTATAACAGAGGGATTTCTCTAAGTATTAGTAAGGTTGATATTGTTGTGGAATGTTTGCTACTCTGTATGCATGAAATGTATGTGTATTTGTATCTACTTCAGAAAGGTTGACCGAGGAATAGAATATTTCTGTCCTATATGCATCATGGGCTTCCACGACAAATGTGACATCCCCACCATCTTCTGTTAACCATAGGCTAAAAGAAACTGTGTGGGCGGTTCTCTGCAGTTATCCCTGATGTTTACATTATTTGTCATATTTGCAAGTAGGTGTTAGGGTTGAGAATACCAACAGAGGTAAAGGTCCTTTTATGGTTCAAGCTTGGACAGTCTACATCCTAGACAGGTGCTCCCTATTCAGTGAGGAGGATTGTTCCTATGACCAAAGATGCCTCAGTGTGATGGTACTTAGGGTACCTTTAGCGTGTAATACTCAGGAGACCTGTCAAATTAGTGCCTACTTCATCATTGGTGGCACCATGTCATAAGGACTTGCATAGCAACGAGACTGCTGGATTTGTGGCTATAGCACCTCTGCGTTGTAGATGACCGGGTCACTCCAACACCAGTTGGCAGCTGTTGGCCCAACCCTCCTGGCTTACCAGAAGCACCTCACCAAAACCCGACTGGTAAAGGTGATTTGTGCCAGCCTTGCATGGACTCTGAAAACCCCTCAGGGAAATTGTGGTGGAAACAAGTCTTACCCCTTTCGCTCTACATACAAGTCTCTTACACACAAAGAGGCAAGAAAAGAGATGCAGGACAGTTGCAATACATTTATTGAAAATACTGCAATCTACAATAAAATGCATGAGCTGCAATTATTAGGATAATGAGGAATAACAAAATCAGCATTATGAAAATTAGAGTTATGAATGTGAACAACCTTAACATAGTGTCATAACAAGAGTATACAATTCCTACCAAAAAGCCTATCTCTTGCCCCTAAGCAAGAGCAATGTGATGTAAGACAAATCTGTCTGTACAGTGTCCGTGAGAAGCACACCCCATCCCTGTTACCTTGGTACAAGGTCAGGCTGCCAGTCTCCAGGCCAGATCAGGATCCATGGAGAAACAAAGGCTGAGGTTGGCTAAAAACTGCCAGTCTGCATGGATGGAAATTCTGGCTGGAACACTCTCTAATGTCCTTTGGCCTACAAGATGTTTTTATTGATGACATGCTTACGTTCATGCACAGAAGCTGAACGCGGGTATGTACCTGAGCACTGGACCATTTAAGGAGGCTTGGGGCTGAGAGTACAAAAAATTATTCTGTGTGCCCTGCATTTGGTTTTTGTGACTCTGTGCAAAAGAACATGATGTAAAGTATGTCATCCATAGCACTGATAATGACGCTTTTGTAGAAGAGCAGCTGATATTGGAATTAAAACAATACAACTAAATGTTTTAAGAAAATAAAATGAATAAAAACCACAGAGCATTATGATTGGGTAAAAGGGCACAGGCTGCAAGCCCAGGCTAAGCTATCACTGTGCCCAAGAGACTAACTAAAATGGACCCACAACACTATGGTGCATGAGAGATAAGAAGGTCTGAGAGAAGAGTTACAAGGAGTATCCTGAATTGGCAGTTATTGTTTTGAAATTTGTGAATGCGAGGCTGCACTAAGCCCACATAGAAGAAACTTAGAGTAGAAACTGTTATCAATTATCCATTTAATTTATGACTTTGTTTCTACAATTATGTAATTTTTGGAAGATTTGAGATTTAAGTGTGGTTTAGTTAGTCAAATGTTCAAACTCCTTTATTCCTTTGAACAGAGTGCATCCTTTTGAGGTATAGACCTCCATTCTTAGAGATTCAGCAGCTTTATGATGAACACACCTCATAGACACAATATTCTACAGAAATTCTGTTATGTTGGCCTCCATCTGAAACCTTTTAAAATATTAGAATAGTTAGCAATCTTGATTCAATGGTTAGGCAGGAGAATTTGATTTTCCACATTGTTGCTACTGAGATACTGGTAATTCGTATGCTAATCCGATTCAACCTTGTGTGATAGTTTAACTCTCCTTTATTGATTCTGTATACTATACTATGGTTTTGAGACTCATTTATGTACGGTTGACTTTGAGTTTGTAAGAAAACCCTTTAAAACTTTAATTTGGTCTTTGAGATTGAATGTGTGACCATTTGGTTCCACTGAAACTGATCTTCAATAATTTGATGTGAGTCTCTTCACCCATTGGAATGGAGAAGGAAAGATTCATCGGAATCAACAATGGTAGATAAATCCCAAGCTGGATCATGTCCATACCTGATAATTTCAGGTCCTGAGATAGTAGACCTCTTATAGTCCCTGCAGTGACTGGGACTGCAGCAAGCAACATTCTGTGTCCCTGCACGCTGCCTTCTGGAGTCTAGGGAAGCATTTAATGCTCCCACAGACAGGCATAAGCAAGTTTGTCACCCTTGTCCCTCGGCACTCAATACCTCACCAGCAATCTTACTGACATTTGTTGCCTACAGAGTGAATGGAAAATGTAAGTTTTGCTTTTTTGATGAAAGCTGCTGGAAAAACCACCTGGTAAATATGGGTGCAAGCAGTTATGCTTGATTTCAGGGAATGACCGGTAAACTTAACTTCAGCCCCCAGAATGCTTCACTGAAAACTTGGACCAACGCATAAGGAAGCACTTAGACAATTATTTTTGTAACTTTGTTTATTGGTTCATAAGAAAACAGAAAACATCACCTCATTATCTCACCCCGTTTATACAATTCCCACACCAGAAATACCCTGCACAATTAATTTGCATAGTAACAGTTTAGGAAGGTGGCAAAATACAGAGTGAAATCCCCCCTCCTTAAACCCCCACCCAACACACACACTCCTAAATCCTCTACACCTCCATTCTCCCATGCAAGCAATTCCCTCCCTCAGGCCCAGAGATCAGTGGAGACCCTTACACAATTAAAACAGATGAATAAAAAACTCTAAAAAGGTAGTATCAATAAACCCACAAACATCTGCTCTTGTTGTCACGTCCCTCTAAAATGTTCTCCATGTTTTTGAGTTGAAGCTGCTTCTAT
Organism: Pleurodeles waltl; assembly: GCF_031143425.1. Lineage (NCBI taxonomy): Eukaryota > Metazoa > Chordata > Amphibia > Caudata > Salamandridae > Pleurodeles > Pleurodeles waltl. The sequence goes on along the minus strand of NC_090445.1, from coordinate 1,471,993,029 downwards.
AATCCCATTAAAATTAAACAATCTATCTTTATGAAAGAAATGTTCACAATGCACAATGAAATGACAGTAATGGTGCTTACCTTAGGTTTGTTAGAGAATGGAGGAAACTATTGTACTTTGCATTTGTTTACCTTAGTAAGCTTGATTGTCCCATATTACAGAGAAAGATTGGGACTCCTCGTAATCTTATCACCACTATCATTAAAGTCCATAAAGAAAATAGGAGGCAGGAGGCCTGAACATAGTGGGAAGTATGTGTGAGGGGTCTGTAGGGCTTTGTCCTTCCCATACACTTTCATTTGTACTCGGCTGCGCAGAATGCACAAATGGGGCAAGCACATATAACCCCCTTTGGGTTGATCATATCTCTTATTCCACATATTCCTTCTCAGATTACATTTGCTTTGTCATCATACACTCAGGGGCCTTCATCAGGCTTTGAATGTACTATCTAATGGCCTATTTAGAGAATACATAAGTTACTTGCCCTAATTCTTCGAACTGTACAGGCAATTGTGCTACTGATAGATTAATTTACAACACATTAAAACTATAAATATTAAGGAATATTATTTAATCATAGAATGACGTGGAAAGCAGAAAGGGAAGGAGAGATGAATGGGGACGAGGTGCAGAGTAATTCATAATAAGATTTTTTTAAGGCATCAGGTTTCCACAAGAGACCCTTTTCCACCATGATTATAGCAATGAATGTTAAGCTTCTTCCAAGACTTACATATGGTGCCGCGGTTTGGTGATCATAGATAATTAACACAGTTGATTATTTGGATATTAGCATCTTAAGAAAAGTATTGGGTCACCTATGTTTCATCACTCCAGAGGCATTGTACCTTCAGCTTGGTTTGGTGTCCTTCTGGAGTAAAGAGCTGGGCCACTTTTTGAAGTGAATTTTTAGCAAAAGACATTATTGCATCCTCTCAAGAAATTCAGGCATTGAGATGTACATTAACATATAACTATTCAACTTTAATGATGTGCTTGATATATAAGAATTTAAGGGATAATAATTAGATTATGGCATTGTTAGGCCTGACATCCTTGGGTAGTAATTGCCCATACTTTTTGCCTTGACCCCCTGCTATTTTGTTGAATTAATTTTGTTGGATTTGCTGCTCACCTTACCCCTGCTAACCAGTGCTAAAGTGCTTTTGCTGTCTCCTCTTTCACGGTTTAATGAGAGTCACAATCTTGAAAATGCAATTTTTGGAAAATTTTAATTGACTTTCCCTAACCATTTGATGTCTGCTGCCTGGGTCACATGGTTGTTATTGGTTTTACAGCACCCCTCACATGCAGTGAGATAAAGGAGGACTAGATATTGGCAGGATGGGCCATCTAGCCAAGATTGATGGGGTGGAACTGTTCCCTGCATCACTTATATTTTAAAGGGCTACCTCCAGTACACAAACAAAGGAATCTGACACCTCTCTTTTGTAACCTCAGCCTACTTGGAACCTTGGCAGAGGAAGGGAAGAACTTACAACAACCAGATGTGATGGTAGCATAGGGAGTGCTCCCATTTCAAAGACTGGTACCAGGTTTAAATATTGGACCTCTTGAGCCACTCAGCAGATCACTTCTGGACCTGTGGAAGTCTCAGAAGAAGGACTGCCCTGCTTCCTTGCTGCTGGAAAAACTGCCCTGCTGCTCTTCAGTCTGAGAAAAGAAGCTTTGATATGTTGCTTGACTCTAGGACCACCAGAGTACCTCCAAGAGCTAGTTAGTAGGCCTCCTGTGTGAGCTAAAGGGACACAACAGTCTCCAGAGACCTGTCCAGTTGTGTAGACCTGCAACTGGACCTGGCAGAGTCCTGCTGGCCTCTGCTACAGTGAGACCTTGATACCCAGGAGGCGACCCTCCCCTCGGGCCTGGCATTAGAGTGCACTTTTCTGTAAAGAAGGGTGAAATCCTTAGGGTTTTGGGATCTTTCCGACCATGAACTGGCCTGTTCCCTCCAAGACTCCATTGCCCATGATGACAGCCAATGTGAACTTCCAATGCACTTGACTCTGTGCTATAATGATTGCTGGTGACGGCAGGCAACGCAAGATCACCATTTCACTGCATAGCAAAGACAGCCTGCAGTGACCACCAATGCAAAGCTCCAGCAAAGACCATCTGCAATGCCTGGAAGGATATTCATGCTACAGCTACAACCATCTGCGATGCCAGCCTGCTCTTTGCGCTGCCACAAAAAACATCTGCAATGCTCTCTCTGCTCCTTACAGCTTCCTCCACTGTGAACTTGACTCCACAGGCCAGACTTTAAGAAGGTATCTTTTTCAGAAGGATTAACCAGGTCCATGTATTTGTCCCACATGCTATCACAATGGGCCTGAACACGTGACTGTTCCAACTTCTAGAAAAAACAGGTGACCATGAGTGGCGCTTTGTGCTTTTAGAGACTATACTTACGTAAGACTTTGAAGTTCATTGTCTACAGTTCTAGATATTGGATTTTTGTTGTTCTGAATTCTTTTTATTTATTAAAAAGCACTTTTAAAAAAAAAAATAGTTGGGATTTTTCTTGTGTTGTGTTTTCATGTTATTACTGTTGGCGTGCTGCATAAATACTTCACACTTTGCTTCTCAGTTGAGCCCGACTGCTTTTGTGCCAAGCTAAAAGACGGTGAAGCACAGGTTAATGTAGTGACTTTTATGGTTCACCCTGACAAGGACTGTGGGTGTTGCTTGAGTAGGGTTTTCACCCCACTTTATCAAGAACAACATTTCTTACATTAGTGGTCAGTGTTGAGATCCAGTACTTGTGTTTCTTCAGCACCACTATGTGATTTTGTGTAACTCTAAAATCCCATATAAGTAACTTGACATCAGATTAAACTTCTTTTTAAATTCTTCTTGATTAGCCTTCCTTGCTTTTTCCAGATTAATTTCCATGCCACGTGACTTTGTGCACCTGTGACTCTGCCTTCCATCATAGGGGTTGAGCTCAACAACCTGGGGAGCTAGACTGTAGCTGAGCTCAAGGAATCCTGAAAGGAGAGGGACCTTTAGCAACCAATGCTCCAGGGAGCAGGAGCTACAGAAAACTTTCAGAGGCTGGAAGGAGGCCCACCAGTTACAATATACAGCACAGGACCAAGAGGAAGAGGAGGACATGGAGGTGCAGGAGGAGGAAACAGAGGGAGAGAATGAAAGTTTTTGTTCATGGGCTCAAAGGAGAAAGGGAGCCCATAAGAGTGAGGTTCCCTGTCAGATTCAAGGCGGGGAGCGACATCTTCTTCTGCAACCAGTCCACTTAAAACTGGAGGAAAGGAAAGCCAAATAGAAGTGCAGGCTGCAGCTGGCCAAACCTAAGATGAAGGAGAGCCTTGGAGGAGAGGAGGGCTGAGGCTGAGATTTCCTTAGCCAAGGTGAAAGATGAGGCTAAAAGGGCCTTAACAGTAAGAAAACTATTGATGACTTATGAAGTGTGTCTCAGGGAGCTGGATCTGAAAACAAAACAGAACATATGATCCAGGAACAATTGTGGGAGTGACCTCCCAGTGCCCCAAAAAGAAAGAAGATGCTACAGACCTGGACACATATTTATGCGAGGCTTGAGTTGGCGCTGCACCACAAATGTTGATGCAACAGTGACACAAGCAGTACTCCATATTTATGAGATGATGTATTTGTCAAAATGTGTCATTTTTTAAGCCTGTTGTCAGTCAAAAGCTGTGCCTAATCCAGCTGCACCTAGCACAAGTTAAAAAATGCAAGGTAGGCATTCGCCCTCAAAATCTGACACAAATCTATTGTAGTGATATTTATAGGTTTGGAAATAGGTGACCCATTATTGGGATGTGGTGCGCACAGACTGAAATGCGCAAAAAATCTGCACATAGGCATCTGAAGCATAGGAAATGACACAGTGGATGTGGTATCAATCAATCAATCAATATAGCATTTGTAAAGCGCACTGCTCACCTGTGAGGGTCTCAAGGCACTGCTACAGCTTGAACAGCCAAATCTGAACATCAAAAACCTGAACATCATAAAACACTTTTGCTAGCTAAACTATGCCATGGAGCTTGTGATCTTGCAGCTAGGAGTTGCAAGGACACTACCAGCACCACATGGGTAGCCACGCAGGAGGTGTGCTCTGGCAGCGCATATTCCTCAACGATCTCAGGGAGAAGGAGGTCATCACATTATGCAGACTCAAGAGGGAGTCTAACATTTAATTGCTCTACATGATTGGGCCAAGACTCAAGGAACCAACTGCCAGGCCCACTAGCATTCCTCCACAGGTCAAATTGATAGCTGTGCTTTTCGTGCTGGCATCTGGTTCCTTCCAGATCACAAAAGCCAGAGTGACCAGAATCTCGCAGGCACCATTTTCCACATTCCTAACCTCTATCCTGGATGCCATAATCAGGATCACAGTTCAGTGTATCCTCTTCTCCAAGACCCAGCTACAACAACTGGACACCAAGCAAGGCTTCTATGCCATTGCAGGATTTCTCCGTGTTTTAGGTACAATGGACTGCACAAATGTGTAATTGGTTCCTCCTGCTGAAACATCCCACCTGTACAGAAACATGTAGGCACATGTCCAGACTATAGTGAACCATATTGATCTGTTTATTAATGTGCTGGCCAAATACCCTGGAAGTGTGCATGATGCCTACATACTCTGGTGAAGTATCATCAATGAGCGCTTCTAGAATGGACAATACAAGAATGACCTACTTGTTGCTAAGTATGAGAAATTGTGTTGTTGGTTGACTCGGGTGTGTCAACCAACAACCTGCGTTGCAACAGACACAGTCCCTTGCAGTGTGAACCACAAAAAGTCACTAATTTAACCTGTGCTTAACCATGGGTAGCTTGGCAAACGCAAAGCAGTCAGGCTAAACTTCGAGGCAATGTGTTAAGTATGTATGCACACAAACAGCAACACAGTGAAAACACAAAAAAATCCCAAAACAATTTAGAAAACATAGAGAACATTTTAAAACATTATTTGACATAAAAACCATCAAAATTCAATTAGTAGAACAAGAGTCATGAATTTTTAAAGGTTCAAAATAGCAAGTCCTCAGTTTTAGAAAATTTACCTTTAGGAACCTTTAGGCTCCACCCACCAATTAAGCCAGTTAATGGACCATTAAGGCTTAGCTAATCCCACTATTGTGTGACTGTCTGGAGGAAATTCATGAAGTCCTAACTGTCAGTTATACCCAGTCATGTGACCTAAGTTAGGCTGCAGGCGCATAGGACTAAGGGCAGGAAAATGCCAACTTTCTAAAAGTGGAACTTCCAAACTTCTAATGATAAATCCAACTTTACCATAAAAAAGGAGTTTATCATTACAAGTTCATCGACACCAAACATGAGATATCTACCACCTCTGGTTTAGGAAATAAAGCTTAATAAATGTAATAAGGAATCTCCAATGTTATACTATGGGAAGAGTAGGCTTCACAGTAATGAACAATGAATTTGGGAGTTTTTCACTAATAGGACATGTAAAACTAAAAAGTACATGTCCTACATGTAGGAGGCTGGCCTGGTTTGTAGTGGGTACCTAAGGTACTTACACCTTATACCAGGTCCAGTTATCCCTTATTAGTGAAATGTAGGCAGTGTTCTAGCAGCTTAGGTCATCTAGGGATAGCTGTAGCAGAGCAGCCAAGTCTGAACTAGGAGATGTGCAAAGCTCCTGCAATACCACTATAGTTACACCATACTTGTACACAATAAAAGACAATACTCAGTGTTACCAAAAATAAAGGTACTTTATTTTAGTGACACAAGTCCAAAAATATTTTAGAGGCAATACTCCTTCTGGAGGTAAGTAGTATACACCATATGTACACTAGTAAACAAAATCAGGTAAATAAAGTCATAGAATAGTGCAAACAGTAGAAAATGCAATAGATTGCAAAGAGCCTAGGGGCAACACAAACCATATACTAAAATTGTGGAATGTGAATGTCGATTTTCCCCCTCGGCAAGTGTAGTGTGTAGAGGGGTGCTGAGCTGTAGGAATACACCAAAGGCAAGTAAAGTACCCCACCCCATTGCCCAGGAAAGCAGGAGTAAAGTACAGCAAGTTGTCTCAGAACACACTAAAAGTTGTGATACAGAATTATGCAACCGCAAAGCAAGACTGCAAGCATCAAACAATGGATTCCTGGACCTGAAGACCTGTGGAGAGAGGAGACCAAGTCTAGAAGTCGAAGAAGAGTACAGGAAGAACAGGAGCCCCTGCCAACCTGGAAGAAGGTGAAAAAGTGAATTATCTGCTTAGAAGAAAAGTACAGAAATGCACCAAAGAAGATAGTTGCGGGTTCCTGTTTGATGCAAGCAATGCCCCACGTCGAGTTGTTGAATGCAGGCTGTTTGCGTCACTGGATTCCGCCAACAAATCTTGGTTCAAGCAAATACGTGGTTTGCGTCACAGAGGAGCAGCTTGGACCCAGGAGTGACCTGGGGGTCTCAACTCAGACTGAGGAGACAAAGGGGGCTCTCATCACGTCAGAGAGCCCTCAGAAGACCAGGCAGCACCCACGGGAGTCCCAGAACATGGGGACAAATGAGATGCAAAGTGTGGTCTGGAGTGTCCCACGTCACCGGAGAACAACTCAGGGAGCTGTGCATTGCAGGATTGAGTGCTGGGGACCTGGGTTACTCTGTGCACGAAGGATTCTTGGAAGAAGTGCACAGAAGCCCAAGGAGCTGCAGAAGACGCAGTGCGCATCGGTACTGTCACAGCATGGGGAAGCAAGCTCTTTCCTCCACCAAATTTGGACAGCTGGAACTTTGGACAGTCTGGGTCACTTCGGTCTACCACCTGTGCTCCAAGGAGTACACTCGTTGTCAGGAGAGAGTCCCAGAGTACTGGTTGTTGCCATCGCAGAAGGGTGCCTGCAGAAGCAGGGAAGTGATCCGTCACTCCACGGGAGATTCCTTCGGTTCTTCTGGTGCAGCATGAAGATAGGCAGTCCTCGGAGCATGCACAACCTGGAAACTGTTGCAATTGCTGGCAGAAGCTGAAGTTACTGAGTTGCAGTAGCCTTCTTGTATACTTTGTTGCAGTTGCAGAGATCCTGGAGCAGTTCTGCAAATGATCCATCAGTAGAAGGTGAAGCAGAGGTTGCAGAGGATTCCTGCTGGAGTCTTGCAAAACCGAATCTGAGGAAACACCCAGAGGAGAGACCCTAAATAGCCCTGAGAGGGGGTTTGGTCACCTATCCAGGTAAGCACCTATCGGGAGGGGTCTCTGACGTCACCTGCTGGCATTGGCTAAACAGATGCTCCCAGAGTTCCCTGACCATCCTGAAAACAAGATGGCAGATCTCAGGGACACTCTGGAGGAGCTCTGGGCACAACCCCTGGCGTGGTGATGGACAGGGGAGTGGTCAGTCCCCTTTCCTTTTTTCAGTTTCGTGCCAGAGCAGAGACAGGAATCCCTGAACTGGTGTAGACTTGATCATGCTAGGAGGGCACCATTTGTGCCCTTCAAATCATTTCCAGATGCTCTGGGAGGATACCCCTCCCATGCCTGTAACACCTATTTCCAAAGGGAGAGGGTGTACCACCCCTCCCGTAAAGGAAATGCATTGTTCTGCCTTCTTGGGATTGAGCTGCTCAAGCTTCAGGAGGGCAGAAGCCTGTCTGTGAGGTGGCAGCAGCTGGGGCTGCAGTGAAAACCTCAGAAGGTTGGAATGGCAGTACTGGGGATGCATGGTAGAGCCCCCAAAGTGCATGGGATTCTGACCCCAATACTGGAATCAGTATTGGGGTACAATTCCCAGTTGTTAGACACCTCACATGGCCATATTCAGGGTTACCATTGTGAAGCTACATATATATATTGACCTATATACAGTGCACACTTACAATGGCATCCCCGCACTCACAAAGTCTGGGAAAATGGGCCTGGATGACGTGGGGGCACCTCTGCTAGTGCACGGGTGCCCTCACACACAGGTATTGTGCACCTAGCCTTCAGGGCCTGAAGGTTAGATATATAGGTGACCTATAAGTGACCTGGAGCAGTGAAAATGGCTGTGAAATAGTGCTTACACTATTTCACTCAAGCTGCAATGGCAGTCCTGAAGAAGTGTTTGTATGAGCTCCTTATGGGTGGCAAAAGAAATGCTGTAGCCCTTAAGGATCTCTTGGAAGCCCAATGCCCTGGGTACCTAGGTACCATATACTAGGGACTTATAAGGGGGGTCCAGTTTGCCAATTTGGAGTGGAATACTGGGTTGCCAGTATAAGTACAAGTTTGGAATTAGAGAGAGCATAAGCACTAGAGTTCTGGTTAGCAGGACCCCAGTGACACAGTCAAGTATACTGACAAAACAGTAAAACATACTGACATGTAGGCCACATACTATGAGCACTGGGGTCCTGACTATCAGGATCCCTTTGAGACAGTAAAAGACACTGACAAGCAGGCCATAAATGGGGGTAACCATGCTAATAAGAGGCTACTTTCTCACAGCAATACGATATGATGCAGTGTACTGCATGAAAAGGACAGGTCAGGTTTGCCACTTATCCGCATCTCAATAGTACATTCCTGTTCTCATGCACTTGAGCTGTACAGTGCAGCACAGCTAGCAGTCTTGCTGTGTTCTGCAGCAGCAAAGTGTGTTTCATATGGTACTCAGTGAGTGTTGCAACATCAATCACCCGGGTTGTCCATACCTGAGACAAACCACTTACTTTATTATATCTCACCAATGAAGTAGTTTGCAGAATAGCAGCACTTTGCAGGAGCTAATGTTGTTGCACATACCATCACAGACATGAGTGACTGTTGTAATGGGCAAAAGCCAAGCATCATGTGCACATGTAATAATGTAATTTGTAAAGTAGGCATACATGCATGTGTGGGGATCCTCAAAACACTACACATGTGAGTCATTTCCTGGCCAGATTGCCATATATATCACATCAGGCCACAGTTCAAATACAAATTTTACATGATTTGACTCAAAGTCCTGTGAGAGAAAACCATTAACAGATGACCTTATAATGTGTTGCATTACCCAGATAAGTAAGACAATGAAAATGTGTTTGCAAATATCACAACACCTGAAGAATACAGATATGGCAAAAGTGTGAAGTGCCCATGTCAAAAGTATGTGTACATAGACTAACTAATTGAACATGGTGCAATGGAGGATTTTGGATATGAACTTTCATCTCCATGGTAAGAGTAGTTTACCCCTGTCCTGAGTCTACAAGTTCATAGTTGAGGGGATCACATATCCTAAATGGCATATTTTTGGGTGTGTGACTTTACATAGAACTGTGTCATGGATTCAAGTGTTCTTGGATCCGGAAGGTCCCACAAGACCTGCCCTCAGAGAAAGGGGGTCATTCTGACCCCGGCGGTCATGGACCGCCGGGGCCAGGGTTGGCGGGAGCACCGCCAACAGGCTGGCGGTGCCCCGCAGGGCATTCTGACCGCGGCGGTTTGGCCGCGGTCAGAAGAGGAAAACTGACGGTCTCCCGCCGGTTTTCCGCTGCCCAAAAGAATCCTCCATGGCGGCGCAGCTCGCCGCCATGGGGATTCTGACACCCCATACCGCCATCCTGTTCCTGGCGGCTCTGCCGCCAGGAACAGGATGGCGGTATGGGGTGTCGTGGGGCCCCTGGGGCCCCTGCAGTGCTCATGCCATTGGCATGGGCACTGCAGGGGCCCCCGTAAGAGGGCCCCACTTTGAATTTCACTGTCTGCATTGCAGACAGTGCAATTTGCGACGACTGCACCCGTTGCACCTTCCCACTATGCCGGCTCCATTCAGAGCCGGCGTCCACGTGGGAAGGTTGTTTTCCACTGGGCTGGCGGGCGGCCTTTTGGCGGTCGCCCGCCAGCCCAGTGGAAAACCCAGAATCACCGCAGCGGTCTTACGACCGCGGTGCGGTATTCTGGAGGGGGAACTCTGGCGGGAGGCCTCCGCCGCCCGCCAGAGTTAGAATCACCCCCAAAATGTACTGCTACTGCCTGTGACAGGAGCAAGACAGGGCTAAAGTATGTGACCCTGGTTCACTGTAGTGAGCCCTACTGGCTCACTCACCTATTCAAAAGGTCTGTTGCTGTGTGTTACGCTCACCCCTGCCCGACATCATGTTGATCAAAATATGGGTGCATGATTAAACCATGTACAAAATGCATGTGCAAGACATGCACAGCATATAGGTTCAAATCTGGAACAGTGTGCACATTGTGAATGTGTGTGTGCTTGTAGTGTGTGTTTACCTTCACACCCTCTAGCACAGTTCAAAGGGAGTGAAGGCCCAAATTCTGCCTGAGTGCGTACGCTGTATGTCATGATGTTTGCAGTAGCACGATACATGTGGATATCACAGCATTGCTCCCCAAATGCCCTGTCAATGTAAATAGAGGGGCATATAATGAGCATGGCTACATGGTGCAGCACAGATAATCACCCTAATGGGTGACTATGTGTGAAAGCAAAAAGGAAGTAATATGCTGTATTTAATAGAACACAAAACATTCCTGCCTTTTCCCATGCAATGGTGCTGTCTTTGTTGCCTAGTGCCAATGCAGGCATACTTGCCCCATGGAGCAATGGTCCTTTTGTCGCATGTAGAAATGTACTTGTGTATGAAGGTGCACCTTCCTGCTAAGCAAAATATCATGTGAGGTATATTCTGCCATCCATGTGTGCTGTAGAATGCAGCACACATTGTAAGATTAAGTATTGAGGAGATTTAAATGTCTAACACCTTGTAATGGCACTACTGGGAAGCTTATACTTCTTTGTACATTCCCACGTCTGCCTGCTTTGGTAAGTCTTGGAATCCATCACAAACCATGTGTTGTGAATGGATACCCCCATGCAATGGTCATGGAACCTCTCTCTAGTTTAATGTAAGGCCATGCAATGATTTTCAAGGCATTGTGTCATTCGAGATTAAGGACACTTCTCAGAGCTACACAAGATTGCCTTTGGTGGCTCAACAAACGTCAGAATAGATTTGCGTTGTCCATTTACCATAATGCTTTGGGCATATTAGGTCATATATATAGCACTGAGTGCAGAAGTGTCTTTGCATCACATTACATGGAGGACCTTCCCTAGCACATGCACATGTGCAATCTTGAAATTACAAGAGATGGATTAGGAAAAAAGTCCAGTAAATCCGCATACTGGGTGGCACATACACTGTGAATACACGCCAACATTTTAGAAGAGAAAAGTGGGAGATTTCTAGAACTGGGACCTGAATCGAGTTACTGCTATGTGTGGGATTTGCATGTCTGCTGCTGCAGGATCGGATATTAGATATGCAAATGTATGTTTTTTTCCTTACCTGTCAGGAGCATGGACAATGCACTATGGCTGGCAGAGAGTACATGATGCATGTGCTGTGCACTGGCCTGCAGGAGAAGGCTACTGGCAGTGCATACTTCGAGTCCCGGCCCTGTCAGCTGAAGCCCACATAGGAATCGTGTTTTTTCATGCAGGTATCGGGAGGCAGGAGACTAGCCTTCAAATCGGTGTGTTCCACCTGAATAAGGAGGTTTGGCATGTTTGACTGTAGTTATGGGTCAGCCAGCCAGTCTTTGTGCTTACCTAAGTGTGTTGTATCCAAGACATATCACATGGAAGGATTCCACACACATTGCATGAATAAAGAGATTAGGCAGAATAGTAAATATAATAGAGTGGCCCATAGTACCAAGGAACAATCTGCATATGTACATATGACTTTGTGGGACATCCAGGTGTGTACTTTGATAATGGCTGTGACAACTGGTGTGTGATCATACAGCTCATGATTCCTGCCTTAATATGCTGTCATTCTGCCTGCTGCCCCCCCTGGCTGGGTGAAGACAAATGCACATGCATTCCTTAAATCCAGACTCCATAGTCCATGTGCCGGCCCACCTGTCATGAAGTGACATGGACATGAAGGACTTAGAGCCACCCAGATTCATCACCTGGCCACTGCCCTCTGTCTCACAGGCCTGCCAAGTGTTGCCATGTCCACAGCTCTGCTAAGGACCATGCAACATGGGGTATACAAGACTACAACAGACCTCAAAAGGAAGTCATTTCCATAATTAGTCTCCTTACATGAGGATAATTACTTTGTTTCCCTTACAATAAAGTGCCACTCAAAATGTCACAGTTAAGAAGTTAAAATGGCACACAGAAGCACACTATGACCACTGAAATGTCACACATAAGCAAACTGAATAACTTGGCAGCTATGGGCCCAGGAACAATGGAAGTGGCTCAAGGTGTGTTATCATGCATTTCACAGTCTCCTTCAGCAGATTCCACACATTAGACCGGTAGTGTAGGTCAGAACCCATATATTGCCCCGTTATACGGTACACTGCACCAGTTGAGCTGGTTAGAAGATGCACATTTACGCCAATGTATGGAGCAGACTGCAGAAGTGCCACTGCACACTGCAACCATCACACATTTGCCATTTGACTAGCGATGCTTCATAGAATATGTTGCTACACCCAAGAAATGATGTAGAGGGTGTGGCAAACTGCATCTTAGGAAGTGTGCAAGTTGCTTTCACTTTCTGTTACAGTCTGTAAGTTTGTGCTTCATGTGGGAGGTGTTTTGGAGTGTGGCTGTGAATGATATTATATTTTGGTTTTGTTGGTGTCTGATTTGTCCCTATGTTGTGAGATTTATATAGCTCGTGTGTCTCTTAATATTGTACTGTCTGAATATTTGTCTTTCTATTGTTTGGTGTTTGTCTTTTTAGAGGTTTTGTAAATTAGCGGCAGAAATACTATTAAGAGGTGTTTCTTTGGGCTTTTGTTTTTCAGGTAGGGATAGGAACATGTCGGGAAGGGTGGGGGAAATAATTTTTGGGAGGGAGAGCTGGGTGGCCTCCTGTGGCTAATACTTTATTTTCTGCCTAGGATGCTAGCATCTGGGAGTAGGGTCAGCTAGAGGTACTCACCCAAAGACCGCAAGGACAGGTTGGAGTGTGCTTGATTTTATGTGAACAAGTACCTTGGGCATGATCGGACTGTCATCCAATTCAAACATCTTTGGGCAGACATGGTGGCACATGAGCAAAATCTTGTGGACCTGTTCGGACTGGAGATTGGTAGCCCAGTAGGTTGTATGTATGTATCATCTGCATGTTGTAATGTAGCTATAGCAGTCATGCCAAATGGCAACAGTTTATGAACATTATTTGATTTGTTGTATTTTCACATTGCAACATGCAACACCCAACACGTGCATTGCAATGATTTAGTGTAAAGCTTTTAATCTAGCCTAAGAGGAGTTTGTGAGCCTCACAGTGCCTACATTAAGCCAGCATAAAGCAACCCAATGACAATAGCTAGGTTGCCATACCCTGGGACAAGAGGAGGATCAATGGTTTGTGGGTGGTAGTATACAATGAAAATGCAAGTAGTTATGGGCATTTATTTCTTTAACATACAGGATTGACCAGAAAATGCTTCCAAAATGACAGTAGACCACCATTGATGGCTAAGGAGAAAATATATGTGCAACATGCAGCAATGCTAAACATTCCTTGTGTGCTGCTGTGTGCAGTAAAATACACAGTTTAATATGTTGCCAACAAATGTTAATGTGCAGAAATGTGTATATATCTGATATACTGGGATGACATAGTTATTAGCATTTAATTTTGACTGTGTGTGACTGCACTACTTACAATGCAATGTCCAAAACTTTGTCTTCTAGGTGGACATCTCTCGCATACCCAGGGTGAGGTGGACAGCTTCAGAGACCCCAATGCTACCAGTAATTGTAATAAGTAAGGGCCAGATGTAGGAAGAAAGCAAATTGCGAGTTGCAATTTGCGAGTCCTTCCGACTCGCAAATTGCAACTCGCAATTTGCTATGCAGAAAGGTGTCTCAGACACCTTCTGCGACTCGCTATAGCGTGTCTGGGCACTCACGGGGATGGTGGCCTGCTGGAGACAGCAGACCACCATGTCCGTGACTGCTTTTAAATAAAGCAGTTTTTTTTTTCTATCTGCAGCCCGTTTTCCTTAAAGGAAAACGAGCTGCACATAGAAAAAAATACCGAAACCTTTTGTTTCGTTTTTTTTTTCAGAGTAGGCAGTGGTCCATTGGACCACTGCCTGCTCTGAAAAAATACTTTTGTGATCATTCACAAAGGGGAAGGGGTCCCATGGGGACCCCTTCCCGTTTGCGAATGAGTTACCATCCACTTCAAGTGGATGGTAACTGCGAGTTGATTTGCGACCGCGATCAACTTACATCGTGGTGCGAGTCGCAAATAGGAAGGGAACACCCCTTACTATTTGCGAATCGGAAACGCATTTTGAGAGTCGGTTCCGACTCACAAAATGCGTTTCTTCATCGCGTGCAGGCATTAGCGCCTCGCAAACGGCGTTTTTTGCCGTTTGCGAGGCGCTAATGCCTTGCTACATCTGGCCCTAAATGTATTGAGCTTTTTGGCGTGGGTGTGTGATCTATTTAAATTGCAACATTGTTGTGTCTTTTGGGAGGTATCATTTACCTACAACCAACTTTCAGCCACAGAACTTGGCCACAGAATCATTTGTAATGAACAAGGAGGGATGTCATTGTCAATGTAGGGTCAATGTAAGCAGGGCCACAAGCTAAAAACATATTTAAATCTGTATTGAGGGTAGCATATCTTTAATGTGATGCTTTTGGCAGAGGAACCATCATCTGGTACATACTCTGCAGGTGTTTATCACAAACAAATTTGGCAGTACCAGATGTAGCACAAACATAACGTATCATGTTTCAACATATGTCGCATCTAAGTCTATGAAACTTGGTTAATCTTGTCTAAGCAGGTTTATGTTGCATATATGCAAACATGTGTTTGACACAGGTGCTGATGATGTGTAATATTAATACACAGACACTGTTAACAATTTTGAAAAGAAAGATATCACAAAATCATAGTAATACAAAATGTGTGCTAGCATGACACATATATTCCTTCTTCGTTCAGCATATTATGCTCATACATGCTGCATTTATTTGAGCTCTCGTGCAACATAATTGCACAGTGACTGACCATAGGTATGCCAAGATAAACCTGGGGTGAAAGACTGCAAATCTTTGTACACACATAGCTGTTCCTCTACCTGTGTATCAACTCTAAAGCATAATTGTTCAAAAATGCAGGACAGTGTTAGCAGGATAGTCATCAAACTTAATTGATTGTGACTATGATAGGTGTTGAAAATGTTGCTGGGATGAGGCTAAGTTATTAGAAATCATGGATTTGAGCCATGTCAGAAATTTCAAAACATGGCAATATACTTTTAAGTAAGGGTGTCAGCACGTTATCCTACAGACCTAAAAAATTAAAGTTTTCACACACTAACCCAAGCTATGGCTGTTGTAATCCAGCCTCCGGGGTATTTGAGTCTCCCTCAGAGTAGCCTATATCATCAACATATAAAATTGTGTGACAAAGGAACATTAACACATATGGGAGGCCGTGAAGTTGTAGGCCAGCTAGCTTAGGTACACATGGTGTTGTCTAATTCACTACTATAATAACTGAGTGGTGCACACTGTGAGTGTTGATGTGCACTTGGCAGGTATTTGGTGATATTGTTTGCCAGGTCTTTACTAGATGTCAGCCTTCTGAAATCTGAGTAATATATATATATTTCAAAACACATTTAGCTATTGAGATTGGTGTAAAAGCAAAGTCAAAATTGTTCCATTATATATGAAGAAATAAGTGTTTTTACTGACATTCGTACTGTATTTTTTACAGTTGTCAACTACACATGGATACTTTTGTAACAAGAAGTAGTTTAGGCCATGTTAGACTATCGCTGCATTACATATGGCAAACCTTAGCACTGTTCAGACTACCTTTGTATGAACAAAGGGTGTCGTAGTTTAATGAAACACAATGCAAACAGCTTGGCAGCTTGCTTGCCTGCCCTGCATGAATGAGTGAGTGCAGGTAATGGGCTCTTTTTAAATTACACATGATTGTTGTAGTTGATGCCCACACTGATGTTACCTAAGGTTCTTTGACCCACTTCTGAGACCATTGCACTCTGCCACAAGGGTGCCTGCATTCCATCAAACCATCAGTTAGTACCATAGCAGTGGGCAAGTCATTTCAGTTTGCTATGCTTCGTACATTATCCTGCTGTCTGCCTTGAACAGCGTAACCCACAACACTCAGCTTTGCTGTACTGTCTTGTATTCAATTGTAACAAAGTGTGCCGCATAGGGGTTATATGTGTCACACATCCAGGTACCTCTACACAGCAAGCAACCTTGCTACACTGCAGGACTGGGTAAGGACATGTGTACGTACATTTTATTATGATATCCAGTAGTTTCCAAGAACACACATTCATTTATAGAGTACAGAACAGTAGACACTGACCACCATCTCTGAATGGGATTACCAACATCCAAATTTAAAGTATGTACCACTAAAGCTCTCTCTGATTCAGGACATAAGATACTCATTTGCCACACTCAGTTGTACTTGTACATGACTCCTCAGGTAATCATCATTCAGACCCAGACACTATACTTATTCTCACACACTGATGACACACATATCATACAATGACTCCTAAAAGCACACACACAACCAACATTTTTTATATTAGGCAACTGTCCAGCATGCCTACCTGTTCGTGAGACTAATAAGTCATACTGAACCTCAGTAGATGTTTGTGACGATAATCTGCAACATTTAACTACCCTGTTTGCCCACACAATTAGGCCTAAAACCCTTACCTTCAAACCATTCAAGGCACCTGACCATCATCCTGGACACCACTATCACCTTTACAATTCACAATTCACTATTTTACATCCACCTGATTTTACATACAGTGCATAGTCAGACTTCTCTTCTTTTTCCCTCCTGCCACCAGTAACACCACCACCAAGTCAACTGTAGGCTGTGGTACACCAGTTCCCTCTACCACAGCATCTCTGCACAGCTGCAACACAAGTGTTAAAGTATCATACACAGCACTACGTGGTTATTATTCACTCTGCCTTGCGGCACGTTTATCATCCCTTGTCTCCTTGAGATGCAATTCTGTGTTTTCATGTTGAGGCAATGCCAGTTCAATCTGTTCTACCACACCTACAAGACACTATGCTACCTGGGCCCCACCTTGCTCACACACCATCTATGCTCCCCAAAAAATCATGGACCTCTGCTGTGCATCACTTTAATTTACTCCCACCCCCAAACTCCATATGAGCAAGACATGGTGTAGGGAGGTATCCTACATGGCAGCCAACATCTGTAACAACCTCATCCAGCACATGAGGACAACTGGGTGCAAAATGGTTTAGTTGAATTGACTATACACCTGGCCCTTCAGATGATTGTACTTGGAGAACTGGCACAAGCTCAGCAACTGAATACCCTTTTGAATGAGAAGTTAGCACTCTATCAAAGCACAGATCTAAACATTCCATTCCACTTTTTTCTGCATATCCCCAAGACATGCTCACTTGCTACATGGTGCAAGGGGGCCTGCATTGCACTGACAAATATGCACAGTTTCCAAAACCCATGCATTATGTGCTGTTCAGTCACAGTTTTGTGCTGTATATTGTGAGGTTTGAAGTCCAGGTCTATCATGTTGTAGATTAGACTACAAGTCCCAGGATTAATTGGACAACCTGGACTGTACCAACACATCACGCATAGATGAGTGAAAGTTGGCATAGCTGGTGATAATCATATGTGACAGGGGAATTACTTTAGAGTTACGTGATACATGAATTCATATGTGAGACATTCCAGCTCTTTCACATGCACACAGTGCAGCGCAGTCCAGTAAAGTGAGTTGTTGTGCTGCGATGAACTACAGACCTCTTTAATATGCCCACGGTCCCTTGTTTTCACTTACCCTGTAGTTGTTCTTGGTCCTGAAATGCAGCACTTTCCTATCTGGCAATGCCTGCTACCTACTTTGTTGGAATGAGGGAAGCCATCTGCTACTCCAGTCGGCCCTAATCCTCCTGGAGGCCAAGTCCTCCTCCAGTCATCATGGCGGTCCTAAAACTCTTGGCCAGTTTCTCTTTCATCTTGCTCTTATAGTCATGCCACCTTTTTTCATCTCCAGTAATGTCCTCTTTGTTTGAACTACACTGTTGATTTTGTCCAATATGGATTTCCAAATGGATTCCTTCTACCCTAATGGCAATTTGAAGGTGACAAAGAGAAGGTGTTCATTTTTTGCCACCTTTGCTAATAATATTTGGCACTCTTCACTGAAAATGATATTCCTTTGTAATAGGGTCTTAACAACCCTGCGACAAGAAGGGGAGGAGGGGCCTGTATTACCGTACCACGGGGGTACTGAAGAGATCACCAAAGCACAGATGCTACTCAGAAACCCAGATATCCGGGTAAAACGGACGAGAGATGAAGAGGAGAATGCGCGCAAAAATGAAGGAGAGAAAGGAGAAGGAGAACGGCAGGACGCCAGCAGCGAGACCCTCAGGACGGAAACAGCCGGGCTGTAAAAGACAGAGGAACTGACCCAGACAGCATTGCCGCTTAGAGCCGCAGCAGAAGGCACCAGAGCCAGCCACGTCCCTGGACGTGTTCATGCAGGTATGTGCCTGCTTTCAAAACCCCTCGAGATATTGGTGGTGGGAGGGAAAGAGGGAAGGACAAAGTGGGCAGACAGTGAACAGCCCGAAACAGAGGAGGAGGGTATTTTTGAGCACCAGGTTCCACGATATCTTTCACTCCATGGAGGGAAGATTTTAGCTATAGGAACTTGTTTTTGTTTGCACAAAAGGTGTCTATACGTATATTCCCTAAAGTCCTTTTTTTTCACAAGGGGTTATCCTAACTTGTTAGTTGTTCTTTCACAACACACCCTCCTCTTTATTACACATAGATAAAAGAGTCCACTTACCTTTATCTTCCGGTTCTGTTTTGTCCACATGGTCCTAACGGTGTTGAAGTACTTCACGGAGCCAAAACCCTAAAAGAGAAGAAAAAAAAGACATCAGCATACACATCTAAAGGAAATACAACGAGTCAAGAGAGAAGAACAATAAAAGGAGAGAAAGGAAAACAAAGCAGACCTAAGACATTTAGGGTCCCATTATGAACAGGGTGGGAAACTCTGCTTTTCATAGACCACCAGCCCCCTTGAGACCCCACCGGCTGCATTACGAACATTCTGCTGGGCCGAGACATTGCCTACGGCTCCACATGGAGCAGTGACCAGCGCGATGGGGCACTGCACGGGGTGCCCTGGGCACCCCTTCCACCAGCCTTTCCCTGGTGGGGGAACCCGCTAGGGAAAGGCTGGGGGAAGCAGGGTTCATCATCCTGGTTGCAGCGCTGCCCTGTCGGATAATGATATTTGCCATCGTCTGGCTGCCTGTCGGCGGTAGACTGTGTTTATAATATGGCGGTTCAGACCGCCATGCCGGTGGCGGTCTTTTCCGCGACCACCGGCATGGCGGTCTGAACAGCTGGGTTCATAATGAGCCCCATAGTTTGAGAACTCCACAATTTATGAACGAAATAATAAAACTTACCTAGTAAATACCTTGACCTGAGTTTGCTTGTGTATCTATAAAATCCTTCTGACTGGTTAAGCTGGATTTAATATTACTATTTTAGAAATGCCACTTTTAAAAAGTGAGCATTTCCATGCACTTAAATCTTTCTGTGCCTTACAATCCACGTCTGGCTGGGTTTAGTTGACAGCTCCTTGTGCATTCACTCAGACACACCCCAAACACAGGATACTCAGCCTCACTTGCATACATTTGCATTTTGAATGGGTCATCCTGGCGCTGGGAGGGTGGAGGGCCTGCTCTCCCACAAAGGACTGCCACACCCCCTACTGGGACCCTTGCAGACAGGATTGAACTGAAAGGGGACCTGGTGCACTTCTAAGCTACTCTTTGAAGTTTCCCCCACTTCAAAGGCACATTTGGGTATAAAAACAGGGCCTCTGCCCCTACCAACTCAGACACTTCCTGGAGAAGAAACTTGTAACCAGAACCTGCATCCTGCCAAGAAGAACTGCCTGGCTGCCCAAAGGACTCACCTGGCTGCTTTCTGTGAAGGACTGCCGCCTTGCTGTTGCCCTGCTGCCTCGCTGCTCTCTGGCTGTAGTGAAGAAGCGCTCTCGAAGGGCTTGGAAAGAGCTTGCCTCCTGTTCCTTGAAGTCTCAGGACCAAAAAGACTTCATCTATTCAAGAAGGACTCCTTGTTTGGTGAAATTCGACGCACAGCCTGCCAAAAACGACGCACAGCCTGCATCGCAGTGAAACGCCAAAATGGAATGATGCAGCCTGACTTCGCAACAAGAAGATCGACACACCGCCAGCGTAGTGACCAGAACTTCGACGCATGGCCTCACTGGATCAAGCCCCCTGGGGCGTCTGAAAACCCCGCAACCCGAAATGGATCCATGACCGAGCACCGGAAATCGACACACAGCCATCCCTGCGTGAAAACTAAATGACGCATTGCCGTGTGTGGCCCGAGAAATCTACGCACACCCCTTTGTTTCCACGTATCTCCTTTGTGGCCCTTTGCAAAGATTTTTCACGCAAAGAGACTTGGTTTGCTTTTAAAAGACTTAAGACACTTTGGTGGTCATTACAACCTCGGCGGTCTTTTAAGAAGACCACTGAGGGACCGCCGTGCGGAAGACCGCCAGTAGTGGCGGTTTGCCGCTCGGCATATTATGACCGTTGGCTGCTCTCTGTCGTATTTCGACGGAGAGCCGCCAACAGCCATACTTGCGGGCGGCGGGGAAGTGGAGGTTGCTCCACCTCCACCGCCACGCCAACAGAACACCGCCGAGCTAATCACGTCCTGTGATTCTGCGCGGCGGTGTTCTGTTGGCGGTGTGGTGTTGGCGGAGCCGCCCCCATGGCTCCCGTCCGCTCCCGGAGGATCGACGAAACAGGTAAGTCGATCATCCGTTAGGGGAGGGTGGTGGGGGGGTGTTGTGTGTTGTGTGGGTGCATGGGGGTGTGCGTCTGTGTATGTAGGGGGGTGTGTGAGTGTGTGAATGCTTGCGGGGGTGTTGCGGAAATGTCTGCGTGAATGTGGGTGTCTGACTGTGTGTGTGGATGTTGGCATGTATGTCGGTGTGTGTGCGTGTATGTGTGTTGGTGGTGCCTTCGTGCGTGTCGGGTGTGTATGTCTAAGGTAATGTCGGGGGTCGGGGTGGGGAGGGGGGCTCTGCCACCTTTGGGGGGTGGCAGGGGTGGTGGGGGGTGTAGGGGAGGGAGTCGGGGTGGCGATGGGGGTGGGGGAGACCCCTATCAGTGCTAGGGAAGGAATTTCCTGGCACTAATAGTGCTAACCGCCATGGATTTCATGGCGGTTCCTACCGCTGGAAATCCACGGCGGTAAGCCGGGTCACAATACCGGCGGCGGTATTGTCACGGCCACCGGGCTGGAGACCAAGGTCTCCAGCCCTGCGGTCGTCTCCGCCCTGGCGGGCGGAACGGGGAAGCGGTGGATGACCATGGCGGTAACCGCCATGGTCATAATACTAAAAAAAAGACCGCCAGCCTGTTGGCGGTCTTACCGCCGCTTTAACACCATCCGCCAGGGTTGTAATGACCCCCTTTATATCACTTTTCAGTGATATCTCTACATTTACTTATTGCATTTTTGATCGTTTTGACCTGCATTTATCCAGATAAATATTATATATTTTTCTAAACACTATGTGGTGTATTTTTGTGGTGCTATATGGTGGTATTGTATGATTTATTGCACAAATACTTTACACATTGCCTTCTAAGTTAAGCCTGACTGCTCAGAGCTACCAGAGGGGGGCACAGGATAATTTGGATAGTGTGTGACTTACCCTGACTAGAGTGAGGGTCCTTGATTGGACAGGGGGTAACCTGACGGCCAATCAAAGACCCCATTTCTACCAACTGCGTTTTCATAAGTCCCACCGAGGAGTTTCCAGGGGAAAAATTACTAGCCCAGTTCTGACCAGAAGAAGGGAAAGTGTTACAGTTAGGAACACTCAAAGGACAAACTCCTGTGCTGAAAAAGGCAGCAGCCCTCCGTTGGTGGGCAGTCCCAGGGAATGTCTAGTGTAGTACTCAGTGAAAAATTAGTTCAAGGGTGGTGCAGAGGTCACCTCAGTGCCCATGGAAGACATCAAGAAGGTATTAAAGACTCATGTGCTGAGTGAGACAAAGAAGTATAAAGAGTGGGTCACCATCAATGGGCAGAGGGTGAATGGTCTGAGAGACACTGAAGCCAGTGTGACTACTGTCAGGTGTTATCTGGTGTCCCCAGAGCAGATACTTCCGGATCTAGTCCAACAGGTGGTTACTGCTGTCAATCACAAGGGTCACTCCCCAATGGCTCTGGTTCCCTTTTAAGAGGAGAGTCTCAGATTTCATGAAGGTGCTTGTGAGTTCAGCAATGCCTGTGGTTTGTCTGTTGGAAATGTTTTAGCCCATTTAATTCACATTTTAGATGTATTTGGTCCAATTCACAAAGGCATGGAATATTATGTAAAAGAGTTGTACCAGAGTATTATTTTACAGACTTCAAAATGCCTTGGTGAGCAAGTGCCAAGTATGTTTATCGTATACTCCACTGGGAGAGTTCATAAGGCCCACAACCAACCTGCTCAATTGCAGAACCAATTCTGAACAGGTGGCCATAAAGAAGTGTTTCTATTGAGATTACTGGAAATTGCTACAAGAGTACCTAGATAGGGCATTTGTCAGTAGTATCCAGTATTTCTTACTTATAATGAAAGGCACCCAGAGAATCATCCCATGATGAAAACTGTACTGTCTAGAAGAAGGCAAAAGACATTTTCAAGTGATGTTTTTTCAAAGAATAGTCATTGTAGCACTGTAGCTCACTGATGAGGGCTATACCAGTTGTTAAAGTTTCAGAACTTGAGTTATAGTCTTGAGCTGAAGGGAAGGTTTCATAACGAGAAAGAGGCATTTTAAACCAGGTCTGATAACCTGAAGTAGAAGGGCTGTGAGGGTATTAGAACATTTCATCCATTGAGTGTACAATGTTTCAAATTAAAAAGGGAGAAACAAAAAGTCACACATTTGAATATTGGAGCAGAGGGTCTGTACTCTAATTATGTGTCCTGAGTGAATAATTATTTTCTTTCTCAATTGCATCTACCTTTGCATAGACAATGAGGTCACATTTTTAAAAAGATCAATGAAGTTTGAACTTTATAACTTAAAGCCACTGAATACAGAAAGCACTTGAGAGCATTAAAAAGCAAGTTAGAAGTATTTGAAGCAAAAATATATAGTCAACAAATTATTTCATCCATTTTTAGATTCATGCTTTATGTTATTCAGTATGCTGAGTGCTGTTTCAATGACATATTTTCCCGTTCTAGTGTTGTCTTCGTTTCTGTTACAGTTGACGTAACTCTTTTTCATCAGTATCATGTATGAGGTCAAACAATGAATTTAGTATTGGTGTCTTCCAGGCATGTACTGACACCCACTTAAGAGTGGTTAATACCTTCATAGCTTGCCTCAGGTTTATTAATACAGCAGTCTAAGACTACTCCTTTACTTGTGGCTGTGATTATAACAGATGGTTCTCTGGCAGTTTTGGACCTAATGCCTGTGAAATATGTGAATGTTGTTCATATAAGGATATTGGACTGGGACCATAGTACATAAAGAGTCCTGGGGCACAAAAAAGTGGGAACACCCATTTTCCGTGCTTTTAGGCTCTCTAGTTCTACAGAACGAACTGTATACATTTGTATGATCCCTTCTGTAATATAGGTGGTGCTGGCCCGCATTTAGCGCTGATGTAATCTAAGAGGAAAGTGTCCTCCTTATTGCGTGATGGCGAAACCCCATATAATGAGGGTAACATTTTGTCTTTGTGCCTGTGCCCTATAATGTATGCAGAGGCGAAGAGGCCATCAGGAGGTGGACAGAATGTGGTAGCACACAGTCAGTGTACTGGCTGAAGAAGTCCCCCTGAGAGGAGGGAAAGAGGGTCCCATAAACCCACAAAATATCTCCTTGCAGTCAGGTGCAGTAATTCATTACATGTCACCGATGTCCCTCATTTAAAGTCCAACACAGTTGCTGCGTCCACTGTGAAAGATGAAATGACTGCTTCAAACAACTACGACCTAACTAACTTCACTTACTAACCAGTGGAAGCAGGTAATTTTAGGAGGGATGGGGGTGGGAGAGATGCACATACACACTCATTCATTCACACACATGCTCACATGCACATCGATTTACAACACTCATTATCAAACATACACGCATGCACCATTCATTCAAAAACACACACACACTTACCTTCAGCTCAGCCTCTAAGGTCCCTGGGGGGTTGGGACTGCTGCCTTCCCTCAGTGGGATGGGGTCAGTGGGACTGATGACCCCACCCCACTCTGTGATAAAGTGTCACTGATTGACACTCGCCCTGGCCGCTTCAGGGCTCAAACCTGAAGCGCCCAGGTCAGAGTCAATGGGTGATGCTTTCCTCATCACTGAGGGGTGGGCCTCGAGGCACCTTTGCTGAGCTGAGGAGGTCACGCCCATAGGAGCTGTGACCTCTTCAGCCCAGGATAGTTCAGCTCAGGCAGCCAGGAGCCTGCACAAATCGCACATGTTTAGCTCCTGGCTGCCTGATTTAAAAATGAAGAGTGTCTGTCAAGCTGACCTTTGCTTAGCCTAACAGGCACTCTTCATGAGGGGGAAAAGGTGAGGGGGCGTGGCCCCTCAGCCCCAAAGGATGGGCCGCGGCAGTCACTAACCCTGTCCTCAGGACAGCCTCAAAATCAGTATCCCGATTTGTGCCCGGAGTAGCTTGTTAAAAGTGCATCATGGCACAAAGAGGAAAAGTGTGTTGTAGATGTAAAACAATCCCTCCACTGTTGGCAAGAGAACCTCTTTTCTACTAGGAACAATTCAAATAGAATTGCCACTTGATCATTCTAACCAAAGGCCCACTGTATGAAACTCGTATATTGTCGCAAAGTCATACTTCAATAATGAAAGGCTTTACAAACATAAATGAGTGTGTTTATAGTTAATAAAGGTACATTGTGAGCTGTTTGTCTTTTGTGGCTCATAAGGAATTGCAAAGAGCATGGTGTGAAAGGGTAGTCCTTCTTCTCACTGCAGTTTACAATGAAATGCATTAATGGTTTGAGAACGCAATTACATCCAACAGATACCTGTTCCTAACTTGTTGTATCAGAATCAGAAAGTAGAAACTGTCTTTGTGGAACAACTTGCACCTTAGAAATGGTCCCTTCCAGCTTCCCACGTACATGCTTCTTTCAACGTCATTCCGTGTATTCTGGCTCTTGTTTCTAAAAGCAACCCAGATCACTTTAAGGTATTGTTTTTTAAATTTGGCATATAAAGAATGCACATGCAGTGGAGGTAAGGCAGTGTCGCTCGAAAGCATCCATTCTTGCATTGGCAGGCACTTGATGCAGGTCACAAAAAACCTCCTGCATCATACTTATAAATAAGGCAGGAACTTTTCCTACAGGTGAGAGATTTGTTCACACAGAAATTACCACACCAAGAGACCTTATTTGCCGGAACCTGTCTCTTGCCCATATCTCACAAGACTTTATTTTCCCTGAGGTGCGCCTTTGTTCAAAAAGCCCTTCAAGATGCCAGGAAATCACACTTCCAAATTGCAATTCTGTACACCCCTGCTCTAAAGGTCATATATATGAAACATGAGATCACTGATTGATAATTTGAGACAATATACATTATAGCTAGTAGGCCAGTAACCGCAGGGGGGAGGGCAATTACGCTGTAATTTGTTAATAAGATTGCAAGAAAGCGCAAAGCAGCCCTGCCCTCCCGCCAATAGCTATGACCCTGACAAAACATTGATGAATATGTGACATAGAGTGGGCCCGTACAGTGGCATCATTATGAGGGAATAAAGATTCAGCAATACATAAAAGTATACTGTGATATAGTCAAGCAATAGGTGTGTGTGTGTGTGTGTGTGTGTGTGTGCGCAACAAACCTGCAGGTCACAGATTCCAATGGCAGTAAATCAAATTAGTAGTAACTACAATATCTGCTCAAGAGATGTGTGCCTACTTAGTAGGTTAAATCTTTCACATGCAGCAATGTTCATAGGGCACAAATTTGTATTTATGCAAGCCTAAAACTGCCTCAATATTTTTAGATGGTCAAGGCAATGTATTCCAATCAAACCTCTTGCTGATATCCTAAAAAAAATGCAGCTCGGTTTACAGAATGATTATAGAAATAACCTATATGATTAATTTGTCCTGCTGTCACTGTCCTTTATTAGTATGTAAATAAACATGTTTCAAATTTACTTTACAACTTCAATTTCATAGATTTAAACCAGAGCAAGCATAACTTAAGCCATCATTTAGAGTTTGCAAATGTCCTATCCAGCCACATCTTTTTTGTTTTAACAATCGTTTATTGATGTTTCATTCAAACTATTGAAAATAATACAACAGCTTCTGTGAACAAATGGGTCATTAGTGTGGCCTGCACATTTAATGGGTCCACATTTGTCCTCCACTGGGAACCAAACACCCTATTGTAGCCGCTTGACTCTCACAGAGTAGCGAAGCAGAGCACTTCAAGGTTTACTCAAGGGAGGTATGTAGGCTAGTAATCACCATCAAAGTACACAAGAAAAACACTCAATAAATGATTGTCCAGTCTGTGCTTTTTTCTTTGAAAAAGGAAAAGTACATTTATTACACACGCACTACTCAATATTATGCAATAATTCACAAATGTGCACAAGCTGATGGAAATACTTTTGAATGACATTGTATAATCACTCTTGTCTCCCCCAAATGGGAGATTTAAAACAACAAATCACATGTCAAACCATTTGCTTGGACTCTAATGCGATATCTGAATATATGTTGGAGTGAGGTCACATAATACTGTCAATATAATACATCTACCTTAATCATGAGTGGCTGTCAGTCTCATTACTCAAATAAAGCACATGCAAGGATCATATATAGGCATGTTGGAATGATTTGTGCTATTAAGATTACTCTCAGCATGAAATACGCAGTCTAAAATGCATCACATTTATAATTACACCATTATGCAATTATAGACTCTCATCCGTAGAGGGTGTTAACAATGTTTCATCATGTTCCATGTTAAAACATTCAACAGAAAAAATATGCACATTTAACATAATCCCTGAAGGACATCACTGAGTTATTCACAATTGTTTAATACCACCTCTCATCCCTAGAAGGGCCCTTCCACATCCCAATTCACACAGCACATCTTTGGACACAGCCCATCAGCCACACACTTTCTCCCTATGGGGATTAACACTCCTAGCTGAAGAGCGACAAGCTCCAGCCTGGAGAGTGCCTTAAAGCATGGCAAAACCCTTGAGGGGTTATCCCTGATGATTCCCAACCAACCTAGGGTGGGGACGCCAAACGTCATATTGAGGGGTAGCTGTGCTGCACGTGCAGCACCCCCATCTATGGGCTATTCATTGGTGGCGACCCGGTCCTCCTGAGGCCACCCTCAATGCCGAACGAGCACATTTTCTGTTGGGCGGGCATCACAGGCTATTATGGAGCACTCCTCAGAGAGTTTAATAAATATTGAAACAGAGGCTATTCTGCTGTGCTGGGGAGAGTGTTAGCACGTCTGACCTTAATAAGTAAACTTACAAGGGAGCGCGAATAGGTCGATGAACCTTTTGACTCGCAATTAAGATGTTCTCACCATAGCTCTAGTACATAATCAATAATCAATATACAATAGTCAATAACCAACAACAATCAATAACATCAATAATCAATGGAGTCAGTGATTGTCCAGCACCATGAACTTTCAGTCATGAATAACCACACCTTATAGTAAAAGTTAGAATATTTATTTTCCTATATAACAATGCTAATGTCATGTCGATTAATCTCAGTACCAAATGAAGCACATACAGAAACAATACTAGCTGTCCAAAGCTGCGGAAGAAACGTTGGCCTGTATTTATACTTTTTTTTAGCGCCGCATTTGCGCCGCTTTTTGACGCAAAACGGCACAAACCTACAAAATACAATGGTATTTTGCAAGTTTGCGCCGTTTTTGCATCAAAAAACGACGCAAATGCGGCGCAAAAAAAGTATAAATACGGGCCGTAATGTCATCAAAGCTTGAACTACAAGACATTCTAAAGTTATGGTGAAAATCAATAGCAAAGTCAACTGCGTCAAAGTGATTTCATACATTACGTTTAGCAGAGAAATTCATCAAAACAGTGCAGTTGGTACCTAGAAAGAAAAAGCAAAGCATAATAATCAACAGTATGGGTCATAATACCTATCCTCAGTGTGGATCAGCAAGCGGAGGCAGTCTTCGTCCTCAGGACATCAGTCGATCTGCAAGGCATCAGGATCCAGCATCAAAGTTCAGAAAACGCAAAGTCTCTAAGCATTAAAGTTAAGTATACCTCTTGTCAAGACACATAAGAAATATTGACCTTTCGACCAGCAAGAAGATGGGCAATTAAACTATGGCAAAATGCAACATGCTCAAGACAAAATGCACAGGCAGAATAGTCCTGTTAAGTCAAAACTGCTAAAACTACTTCCCAAATCCCTATTGGTCACTTAATCGCATGTTCACACTTTGTGAAATAAAACTAAAATCCGAAATCTATGAATTCTACTATTACTCCGTTCACATGTCGTTGATTAGTTTGTCTTGCAATGTCCTCATCACCCGGCTTGTCAGGTAACAATATTGTTGCAGCTTCCACTCTAGTCAGTATCTCCATTGTTCTTCTCCTGAGAAAGTTGGCATCACACACATTACATACAAAATGTTACATTAACAGGAACATCATTTTCTAGCAGTTGGTTCTCATGAGAAAGCTTCCGTTATGAGTACATGTACACAATACAAGTCATAGTTTAACTATCTAGGACAGCCCTTTTATTAAACAATAAGAAATACAGCTTTGACATGAGGCCTGGCAAACTAGGCAATGACACTCGCCTACAATTAATAAAGCTAAAGCTTACTGTATAACCTTTAATATGATATATTACTACATTAATCTGCAAATCCTCAATATTTAGTATTAGTAAATCATTGATTAGTACATTTCATTAACATTGGTGGCCATTCATCGAAATCACGTTTTCAAATGTGTGCATTATTTTTTGTATGTTCTTTTATTTTCTACATAAACTTAATATTCAGAATACATCAATACTCATTAATATTTTTTATTAATACACCTGCGCTAGCAAGAGCTGCATTGGTTTCCCTTGTTTGCAGCCTTGTGCCACATCTTGCTTTTTTAACGGGCACCAAGTCCCACCTGGGTACTCAGCGGCCTTTCTCCACATTGGAAAGCAGCTTGGGGAGCCCACCCCCAGCTGCTCTCACCAACTCCCGCATGGACAGTACCTTCATGTACTGCTGTGGGATCCAGCTCTTCTTTCTTGTCTCCCTGCTCCTGTGGGCATATGTGTGCTGGGCAGCCGGGGAGCGGGCCACCGGGGGAAGCGTGCTGGCACTACCCCTCCTCCTCAGTGTTGCTGGGGCCCAGGGATGGGGCCCTTGGTCCCCATGGCAATCTTGTGGGGGGGGGGCGCAATGGCACTACCCATATTTGCATTGTTCTTGGGGCCCAGGGCTAGGGTCCTGGGGCTCCCATGCTGCTTCACGGGGAGCATGACAGCACTCCTAGACGTCCTCTTCTGCTGCTTCATGGGGAGTGCAACTGCTATTGTTAGGGATGGACATAACTCACAGACATGTTTGTTCAAAACACCACAGTTTACAGATCAGATGTGTAGTTTCTTGCTCAAAAATTACCCAAATGGCCTGTTTGTGTAATATATCTACCTGAAATGCTGCTCTTGTTAAAAAAATCCCTGAATGGTACAACTTGCATTGAAATTTCTCCCCGAAATTACAAGATGTGGCATAATGGTGTAATCTTGGTAATTGTGAATAGATTTTTTTACATAAAATTAACAAAAGTCTGCCAATTAAGCCGTTGTAACTAAAAGTTCACCCAGGTCTAGCGACTATTTGTCAGGGTCTTGTTTTTGTCACTCTCCATCTGGTCCGTAACCTGTGTGCCCTTTGCAGCTCCAGAGATGGGTTGAACAACAGTTTATTGATTTCAGCAATAATGTGAATCAGAACAGATTCTTCCAAATTCTTTCATGTCTGAAAAATTGAAGTTGTTTTAGCAATTCTTGGCATCTAGTTCAACCAGCTTGTCTGCATGAATTAATGATCCTGCTCCCAGTAGATTGAGGCCACCTGTTTTTGTTGAACCTGCTACAGTCTTTCTTCCATTTGCTGCATATGTGTGCTAAAGCAGGCACCATCAGAGCAGGAAGAGAACTTTTCTGTTGAAATGTTTGTGGTGTTATAATCAGTTGTGGCTATAGATAACAGCAACATGGACTGCTCTTTCAGAATAGCTGCTAATGCTGGGTCCAAGGTTAGTGTTCCTTGATCCAGTAGCATTTGGAGGGCTTTCCTGACAGCGCCTGTTTTGGACTTAAATAATTTCTTTATGGTGTGTATTAAGAGAATTTAGGACCCACCAAGGGTTTCATTTAATGAGGGGAGACTTTCGGCAACCGTGTGGGATTTATTTTATTGCTTAGTTATCTATACTCCTTGTAGTACCTCATACCTTGGATTGAAATTTCATACCATACCTTTTCACCTGAACTATGTCCTACTGGACGTATCTTGTTTTGGCTGGAAAGCCAATCAGGCCACTGTCATGCAAAGGAATTCCAATTGGAGCAATCACCCTTGTTCAGGGTTGTCTGGAGGCTGGTAGGGTGAGGGCAAGGTGGTATACTTGTGTCTCCGCTGTAGGGAGGTAAGAGGATTGCAATCCACTGATATGTGCTTCAATTATATTCATTTTTGTTTGTTCTGAAGAGACGCATGTTTCCCTGGGGAGTTGTTTTGGCCTTGAATGAGTTTTCATTGCTTATTACTAATATTACTGTTCTCTCACCCTGCACTTTGTCCTGTCATTTTGGGCTTGTTTGTGGTGGGAAACATGACTTACTTTGTCTAACATAATGCTTTAAATGGTGGGTTTGGTGGAGACATTTTTCAGGGAAATGGCCACCACTAGTACACCTTTTCTTTTCAAAGTTCCTTTTAACATGATCAAGCCCAGACTCCCTGCTCTCTGTGTTGGGGCTGCTTGCCTGTCTCTCATGCCACGATGCCTCCACACTACCTGGGCAGGCTCCTTACCAGTTTCCATCCAGGGGCAGCACAGGAAGATCTACTGATTTTTGTGCTGTGCTCATTCCCACTTCCCTTATGTGTTCTTGAAAATTATGAGTGCCCAGGCTCCAGTGGAGCTTTACATGAAGGCCACCATCTTCCTTGGTGCATAGCCCCTCCTCCCCCAACCCAGCAGGTATTAACATCATCAGCCTTCTCTAGTGTGTAAGGATGGTTGCTTTCCTAGCGCTAAGCAATCAGCCAAAAGAGAAAACAATTGCTCACTGCAGCCACTGGATGAGATGGCGCGAAATATATTGCACTGTTTAGGGAGGTCCTCATCCCACACCATGCTTGTCAGCTTATTCTTTAGTTGAGCCTTTTATTGTGTTCTGAATATAGAATGCTGAGAGGTCTGGCAATCCACCATTCTCTTTTCAATGACGTGCCACTCCATCGAGGGAGAAGACACGTGAAAAAAAAACTTCTGATCAGACGGAAATCTCAAAATGTATTGCCTATGCATTTCATTCAACCACTGTTGATAAAATCAGTTTTATTTTGTTGTGACTTGTTGTCAGCTCTTGGTAAACATGCAGCTAGAGATTAGTAGCAAAGTGACATCTGCCAAAAGTCAAGGCATACCCATCAAACAAGTTCTTGGTAACTCCACCATCATTTCGAGGTGGGGGGTTGTTGTGTTTCTGACAGTAAAACACCCATCAGCTCTATTGTCAAAGACACCCAGAGGGCAATTGCTAAGATTTTTACGGACCCTCCTATGTCATATCTGCTATGTTGTTATCTTCCAGGGACTGCAAAGCACATGATGGTGGTCCTGGTCAGGAAAAACAAGCAAAGTCAGCCATACTCACAGATGTCACTGCACCATTGCTGATGATTGAAGTATAAAAAAAAGTGATGGATAGTATGCTTGAATTAACCTCAGCCACTGGTAATTACTTGGGGCTGCATCCCAGTCCACTGTTATTTTGCACACCGTGCCACCTGAGTTTGGACTTAGGCATACGCAAATCAGTCTGGACCCTGATTCAATGTGAACAGGCCAGGTCCTCCTTGAACCAGATCAAAAGTAATCCAGGACCAGTTTCACAGTTGTTTTCAGCCAGGTATAGCCTGGTTCCAGTGTCACAGAGTAGGTCATAGAGGGCCTGGCCTGGCAGTTTGGACTGGACAGTACCTTTTGGAGCAGAGACAAGACTGTTTTGCATATGGCTGGGTCCAAAGTGAGGTGACATGGTGGAATGAAAAATATGGACTGGGATGTGGAAGTAATTACCATTGGCTCTGATTAATTCAAGCATTCTATTTAATTGAACACTTTTCTGTATACTTCATAGATGACGTTCGGGAATGGAGGAATTTGCTGAAAGTGCTCCCACCATTTTGGAGGAAACACTTTTTGTGAAAATACTCCACGGTATGGACAGGCTGCCAGTAGTTTGAATGAGTAAAAATGTTTGCAAAGGAAGAATGTTGAGTGGTTAACTCTTCATGTGCAAAATGAGACTGTAAGAGACAATCCAGTTATCTTCTAGCAATTCCAATATAGTGAATTAATATTATGCAGCGCTTTGCAGTGGGTGGTTAGCTCACTAATACAGTCTTAAAGCCCACTGCAAGGGGCTTTGCTGGTTGTAAAAGCCCCCTGAACTGGAGTTATAGGCCTGAGCCCCAGGCAAGGGCCCATAACGATGGAGAGGGTCTTTAGTCACTGGTATAGCCTGAGAGAGAAGGGCTAAAAGGCTAAAAGTACATTTCACCTTCTGAGTATAGAATGTTTTAATTCAAAACGGTACAAACAGAGAGGCAAACATTGGAATGATGGTGCAGAACGTTTATGCGAGAGAAGGCTTACCCCAGCCATTCTAAGCCCTGAGCCACTTCATTGTCTTCAATAGATCTCCCAAAATTCCACTCTTCCAATAAAGTCTAAAGTAGGATGCCCTATTTCAAAAAGTCATTTTGACAGGTATTTTTACCTTGCAATTGCAATGACCTTTATGATGATTGAAAAACCTTCAGTTTATGAAGTGTGGTTATACAGTTGTAAACCATTTTACAAAGGCAAACTTTTATGTTTGAGTACATCTTCTCTCTCAGACAGAGAATGAGCATTCTTAGGCTAGCAAGATTAGAAAGATCTACAGATGTATTTATATGCTTATGTTTGCAAAACATTCCCTAACCCTGGCAACAGTTACATATTTATTCCTAATTATGCTACCTCGTTGTTGATTTGGCATTTCAAACAACAATTCTGCTGCTTCAAAATGCTGTAAATAACAGGTGCTATCATTAGTAATCAATGTAACCACTCAAAACGATGGAAGGCTGAGTCAGAATAGTCTGGATTCTAGCTTGCAGTCTGCAAATCACTGCATGTTTCAGCAAAAAAGGATTAAATCACGTAACAATTTGAAGGAGAAAATACATTTCCAGAAGCAGAGTGTGAAGGCCTGTGTTAATGGTTTAAAATGTACTCTGATGCAAGTTTTGATTAGATTATGTTTTTGGCGACTTCTAACAAATTGATATTGGATTTTATTGAATTGAATTGCGTTTGAATTAATCTCATGACTTAGTATTGTAACTAATAGGGAAATAACATTTCTAAAACGTATACTGAATCGTGGAAATTCATGACTGAAGGGTCATTGTGTGATGTTTATTGTTTTTATTGACTAATGCTTGATGAATTGACTCATGGTTATTGAATTTTATGTAATGAATACTGAGAACATCGGTCACATTGTAGTTAGGATACTCCATGCGAATCAAAAGGTTCATCGACCTATGCGCGTCCCCTTGTGTGTTTACTTATTAAGGACCAGGCGCCCTATCAGGCCCAATTCAGATTTTTCCAGAGTTGCCTTGACGTAGATGCCATCCGTCAAATTTCTAAATGGCCATCAACATGGAAGTCATTTTTAATGCACTGGCAGGAACCGCCTGCAGAGTGGTTCCTGTCAATGCCTTTTGCAGTATTGAGTGGAGTATTTAGCAGTAGTCACTACTACTTACCACCAAAGTTTTCCTGGTGGTGAAAACTGACCGTTAATTCACCCATCTAAATCAATCTTTCACCTCCACTTTCAGATATGCATCCACTAACACTGATCCATACGCGCATTCACTCACACATACTCAAACTCATCCATACACACATTCACTCACACATACTGACACGCATTCAGGCATGCATCCATACAAACATACTCACAGGCATACACACTGACATGCAGACATGCAATCACTGCAACATTCATACACGCATTCTCTCACACGCATACAACCACACATACAGCACAACACTCACAGATGCATTCACACAGGCACACATACATTTATACACACAGGCTGACACCACACACAAAACCCCCCAGCCTCCCACCCCCCTTCCCTGTCAGATGCCCAACTTACCTTGTCCGGCAAGGAGGTCGTCTGGCAGGGAACGGGAAAGGGCACTGCTACTGCCAGGAGCGCCCCACCAACGGTTCACCACCATGCCATATTAAAGGTCTTAATACGGTTGTAGGAAAGTACCGTCTTGCCTGGCATGTTACCCCCATTTTACATATATATAAGTTTGTTTTTGCCTGTCTCACTGGTTCCTGCTAGCCAGAACCCCAGTGCTCATAGTTTGTGACCTGAATGTGTGTATCTGTGCAGTGACTAACTGTGTCACTGAGGCTGTGATAACCAGAACATCAGTGCTTATGCTTTCTCTGCCTTTAAAATTGTCACTATAAGCTAGTGACCATTTTCACCAATTCTGATTGGCACACTGGAACACCCTTATAATTGCCCATTATATGGTACCTAGGTACCCAGGGTATTGGGGTTCCAGGAGATCCCTATGGGCTGCAGCATTTCTTTTGCCATCCATAGGGAGCTCAGACAAATCTTACACAGGACTGCCACTTTCAGCTTGAGTGAAATAACGCACACGTTATTTCACAGCCATTTTACACTGCACTTAAGTAACTTATAAGTCACCGATATGTCTAACCCTAATTTAGTGAAGGATAGGTGCAAAGTTACTAAGTGTGAGGGCACCCTGGCACTAGCCAAGGTGCCCCCACATAGTTCAGGGCAAGGCGCACCATTACACGTGTGCACTACATATAGGTCAATACCTATATGTAGCTTCACAAAGGTAACTCCGAATTTGGCCATGTAACATGTCTAAGATCATGGAATTGTCCCCCCATGCCAAATCTGGTATTGGGGTGCCAATCCCATGCATCCCCGGGGCCCCACTATGGACCCCGGGTACTGCCAAACCAGCTCTCTGGGGTTTTCTATGCAGCTACCGCTGCTGCCAACCCACAGACAGGGTTCTGCCCTCCTGGGGTCTGGGCAGCCAAGTCCCAGGAAGGCAGAACAAAGAATTTCCTCTGAGAGAGGGTGTTACACCCTCTCCCTTTGGAAATAGGTGTTAAGGGATGGGGAGGAGTAGCCTCCCCAGCCTCTGGAAATGCTTTGAAGGGCATCGATGGTGCACTCCTTGCATAAGCCAGTCTACACCGGTTCAGGGAACCCCAGTCCCTGCTATTGCGTTAAACTGGATAAAGGAAAGGGGAGTGACCACTCTCATGTCCATCACCACCCCAGGGGTGGTGCCCAGAGCTCCTCTAGTGTGTCCCAGACCTCTGCCATCTTGAATGCAGAGGTGTGAGGGCACAATGGAGGCCTCTGAGTGGCCAGTGCCAGCAGGTGACGTCAGAGACCCCTCCTGATAGGTGCTTACCTCACTAGGTGGCCAATCCTCCTCTGAGGGCGATTTACGTTCTCTCCTGTAGGCTTTTCCTCAGATAATGACTTGCAAGAATTCACCAGAGTACCTCTGCATCTCCCTCTTCGACTTCTGCCAAGGATCGACCACTGACTGCTCCAGGATGTCTGCAAAACTGCAACAAAGTAGCAAGAGGACTACCAGTGACATTCTAGCGCCTAATCCTGCCGGCTTTCTCGACTGTTTCCTGCTGGTGCATGCTTTGGGGGCTGCCTACCTTCATCCTGCACTGGGAGCCATGAAGAAATCTCTCATGGGTCGACGGAATCTTCCCCCTGCTCCAGCAGGCACCAAACTTCAGTGTCACTGGTACTCTGGGTCCCCTCTCATCCTGACGAGCGTGGTCCCTGGAACACAGGTGGTGGACCCAAGTGACCCAGACTGTCCAGTGGTCCAACTGTCTAAATTTGGACGATTTAAGTCCTTGCCTCCCCTCTCCAGACAGTAATCCTGTGCACTGTGTGAACTGCAGCTGCTAGGGCTTCTTTGCACTTTTGCTAGGAATCCTTTGTGCACAGCCTAGCCCAGATCCCCAGCACTCCGTCCTGCATTGCTCAACACCCTGAGTTGACCTCCAGCTTCGTAGGACTCTCTTTTGTAGTGTTGAGTTGACCGCCATGCTCAGTCTTCTTGAACCCATGTTCAAGGACTTCTGTGGGTGCAGCTAGTTTGCGGTCTTTCTCCAAGGAAACAACGCCGCATCCTCTAGCACTCCGTGGAAAATCTTCTGCACAAGGGAGAAGTTCCTAGCCCCTTTTGTTGTTGCAGAATCTTCAGCTTCTTCCATCTAGAGGCAGCCATTTTGCACCTTCATCCGGGGTTAAGTGGGCTTCTGCCCCCCCCCACGGACACTTTCACGACTCTTGGACTTGGTCCCCTTCCTTTGCAGGTCCTCAGGTCCAGGAATCTGTCTTCAGTACTTTGCAGTTTGTTGTGGTCTTTGCAGAATCCACTTTCATGAGTTTAGTGTGTTTCTGGGGAAGTAGTATCACTTTACTCCTACTTTTCAGTGTCTTCGGGTGGGGTATCATGAACACCCTTAGTGTTTTCTTACACTCCCAGTGACCCTCTACACACTACACTAGCTTAGGGGTCCATTCGTGGTTCGCATTCCACTTTCAGAGTATATGGTTTGTGTTGCCCCCAGGCCTATTGCATCCTATTGTATTCTACAGTGTTTGCCCTATTTTTCTAACTGTTTACTTACCTGATTTTGGTTTGTGTGTAGATTTTGTGTATTTTACTTACCTCCTAAGGGAGTATATCCTCTGAGATATTTTTGCCACATTGTCACTAAAATAAAGTACCTTTATTTTTAGTAACTCTGAGTATTGTCTTTCTTATGATATAGTAACTATATGCTATAAGTGGTATAGTAGGAGCTTTGCATGTCTCCTAGTTCAGCCTAAGCTGCTCTGCTAAGCTACCTCTATCAGCCTAAACTGCTAGAACACTACTAATCTACTAATAAGGGATAACTGGACCTGGCACAAGGTGTAAGTACCATCAGGTACCCACTATAAGCCAGGCCAGCCTCCTACAACGGCTGGCTGTGTCCTACAGGCGGGGAGGTGCAAGTGGTAGCTACGAGAGAGCACCACCGTCCGTCAGCATGGCTACTGCTGGATTTCCGCACAAAGTGTGGCGGAAATCTGGCAGTACCCATTATATGGTGTGCAGAATACCACCAGCACTGGGAAATGCCTGCTGAAGTCATAATGAAGGCCATAATCTCTTGAATACTGTTTGTGGGTGATATTGTCTAATTTCAACAGCAGATTGCTGTCCAAAACTTGCATCTTTAAATTATTTTTTTCATTCCAGGGCAGTGCTTGACATTTAAACATTAAAAATAGTCTGAAGGTAATAATTCAATAGGAAAGATGGCAAAGAATGTTTTAACAGGATATGAAAAAGCAGAAGTGATGTTTCCTTTACATAATCCTGCATTTTTGTGATGGGCAGCAAAAACATAAAATCAAAGATATTGCGATAAATTAATTGCATGATGATGACATTCAATCGTCACTCTGCTGCTTGGCTCGTGATGAAGTCGTACACCCAATGAGGCAAATGTAGTTTCTTCTGCAATGCAATGTATTACAAGAGGGCTACTTCATTTGTGTGCCTATAGACACATCAAGACATCTAATGTACATAAGGCGACACAAGTGAAAGATTTTCTGAGCTATTTAACATACTAGTCTAGAAGCTGCCTCTGTTTGTCACATTTAATTACAATTTCAGTCAATACACTGAATCCAATAATCTTTAGGTGTCTGACACACTTTTTAAAAGTGCCAAAAGAACTAAGAAGTGTTATATTGTTAACACAAAAGGTCAAGAATATCCACAGTGCAATAAATATGTTTTAATGAAAACAAACTGCTTGAAACTGTTACCCATCTTGAACATGCTTGGCAGTAAGGGCGTATTTTTAACTTCTCGTTTTGTTCTTTAATGGCAACAAAGTTAACTAGAAAAATTTAAAAATGGGTCAAAATATTAGCTGCTATCCTTCATTGGTTCATTTTATATATTTTTAAAGATTTGGTGCTTAAATTAGGAGAATAATTCTATAATTATGAAAGTGATCGTCAAAAGTATATATTTTGTATCATACATTGCCATAATACGGTTAAAAAAGTAACAATAATAATAATAATAAAGTACTTCGCATTAACTTGAGAACCTGGGCACAATGCAGCGATAATATTATATACAACTTCCTTCCAAACTCCATCTCATTCAAGATTTCAATCAAAAAAGTCCCCTTGAAACAATGAAAAACTTTCCGTAATCGAGGGTGATAACTGCCAGATTCCTTGGCATACTTATAACGATTGTACAATGTTAAACATTTCTTTGAGCCGGTTTTGCCATTCATGATTCGACCCTGTTATTTTCCCACAACATAGTTATCTTTAAATACACTTGTGGAATGCAAAATCCCTAATGATTTCTTGGCGTTAGATCTCATAAATCTGTAAAGTGTTTCATCAAAGAGCCATGTTTTCAGCATGCTTCTGAACTGACTGTGATTGATAATGTCAAGGAGTTCATTTGAATGACATTTCCAAGGGTTGAGAGAGCAAACTGAGAAGAGATGGTCCTCTTGTCTCGCTCTAATACATTTTTCAACAATTAGTCGATTTGCTGGAGTTGAACGTACAGCCATCAAAGAGTGTATCTGTTGATACACCTGATAATGAATGTGGGGGCACGTCGATGCAGCAATCAATGTTTGAAACTGTGGCAAATTGAACTCTGACCCATTATGCCCCTTGGATTTTTTAGCTTTTAGATTACCCAGTATTTAAATCTTTGTTGTGACTCTCACTACGTCTAATTCACTGGAATTCACACTAAACGGTTTTCGAATGTTAATCACCACTGCTCGCCTTTTAACAAGAGGTTAACTGTCACACATCTTGGATCAGAGGATCTGGGCTGGTTCATGTGACCACATGTGCACCTCATGTGCACCACACATGTGCCAACGCATGCGTGCTGAGTCAGTGGGCTTTTGTCTTATACAGTTCATCAGATGCCTTTCACAGAACCTTTAATACATTGTTTATGGCCTGTGCAGGCTTTACTGGCTAACTGGAAATTAACAAACAAATATCCCAATTTTTTCAGCTATTGCACTTTACTATAAGTCTGCAGTAATCTACTGTATCTGTACACAAATTCTGCACCAGAATAACAACTTTGCACTGCCTGAGCCAAGAGAAGAGTTTATTGACTCTTTTTATAGGTAAATATAGTTCCTGTGTACAAATAAAAGTTCATATTTACATTCTTTTGTGCACTTCGAGTTTTGGTAATATTTCTTGGAGTCAGCCTTTAGTTAAATGCTGGCTTCTAACTGCTCTTCTGGCCAAGTTAATTACCCTGCTGGAAAACACGTAGACAAAGCCTTCTCTACACAATAGGCACATCTACAGGAGATTAAACCTGTTCCTGGGAGAAGTAGAGGATGGGCAGAATCTGCATATGTTCATTGTGTTCACACTGCCTGTTGATCCTTGACATGCTCTTCTCGGAGAAACAGTAAAGGAGCAGCTAGACCTCTATCCATTTTCTCTCCACAAGGCTCCTTTGAAATCAGTGCCATTTGAGGGTAGGATTAAACTTCGCAGTGATATGTGACCGTTGGCAGCTCGTAGTCAACATTTTTAAAAGTCCCAATATGTAGTGCAGGAGGGAAGGAAGAGATAGAGTAATGATGTGTAATCCTTGACTTGAGCAGGGGTGCATGCCAGTATTCAGGGTAAACATAAGGTTCATGGAGGCTGGATGCAGAATGGGTCTGTGAATGCTGTGAAGGATTGGAACTCTACACCACTAAATGCAGTCTAGCTGGATGTAGTCACTCTTAGGGTTAGCGTTACATCTGAGTGTTGAGTCGTAGCACTCTTTGTGAACCACATTCAAAGTTATAGGCCCTCATTATGACTACTTTGGCGGTCTTCAAGGGGCGCCAGAAGACCGCCAGTGCTGGAGGTCTTCTGCCCACCATATTACGGGTATTGCTGGTGGGCAGAGGCACTGGGGCTGTTCTACCACCGGCCCATCCCCGCCAGAAGGACTCCGCCTGCCGTATTATGTGCAATAATAAGTCCTGGCAGTGTCCTGATGGCGGGGTGCTGCTGGAGGTGGAAGCTCCCCTTCCCTGCCAGACGGCCTCCTCCCCGGACCAGGTAGGTTGATTGTCTGACTGGGGTGGGGGTGGGCGTGTGGGGTGTGTTGTGTGTGCGTGTGTGAGTGTGTGTTGCCTGCATGTGTGCATAAGTGTGTGTAAGCATGGTTGTATGTGTGTCTGAATGTAGAAGTGAGTGTGTGTATGCATGTAAGTGTGTATGTGTGTGTGTATGTAAGTATGAGTGTTGTGGTGAATGCATGTTTGTTTGCGTGTGAGTATACGTGTTTGGATGGGTGTGAGTATGCATGCTTGAATGCGTTTATGTCTGCTGAGGTGAATGCAAGTATGGATGCGTGTGAGTGAATGCGAGTATGTAAGTGTAGGTGAATGAGTGTATGAGTGGGGCGTGTGGGTGTCTGTGTGCATGAATGCGGGAGGGAGAGAGGGAATTGGGGAAAGAGGGTGACATGCCTGGAGGAGGGGAGTGGGGGGGTGTTTAGTGCTTGCTGAGGGGTTGGGGAGTCAACTACCGGTGACAGGGAAAAAATTCCCTGTCACCTGTAGCCTTTCTGCCAGGGTTTTGGCGGCGGTGCTACCGCCATGGAAACCCTGGTGGAAAGGTGGCTCTTAATACCATTGGAAGTCTTCTGTACCCGCCGGGACGACCTCTACGGCGGTATGAGTGGAGATGTTGCCAACCTGCCACACTCATAATGTGGCGGTCTTCGCCTGGTGAAACTGCCACCTTTGCCCTGGCGGTCAGGAGACCTCTAGTTTCATAATGGCCACCATAGTCTCCACATTTAGACTTACTCTTGTGCCCCTCATTTCTGTTGTCTTTCTTCCCCTAACAGTTATCATGGTTTCTTAGTTAAGTCCAGGCCCTTTGTTGTGCTAATCTTGTCTTGTTCTGCTCTAAACTTTTACCAGTGCCTTTGCAGTAGCGTCTAGGGGCTTTCAGCTTGTTTCTTGG
Organism: Pleurodeles waltl; assembly: GCF_031143425.1. Lineage (NCBI taxonomy): Eukaryota > Metazoa > Chordata > Amphibia > Caudata > Salamandridae > Pleurodeles > Pleurodeles waltl. The sequence continues at coordinate 1,471,951,342 of NC_090445.1, read as the reverse complement.
TCAGATACTGGATCATAACAGTTTTATTCACTGAACCAGTAGGCTAATTTACATCTGTTCTGTGTTGGATCATCCGCTGTATTCATACTTATTATTTGTCCTCTTCCTGCAGGTTCAGAATTATCAAATGCCGTAACATATAGACAGAGAAGTGTTGTCCACTGAAAAAGATGAACCTCTAAGGATTGTAAACCAGACTCCAGGATTTCTGTTTCACCCCATTTGCCTGTTTTTCCCAGATTCCTAATTCTAATAGTGCATACTTGCTCAACAGCGTAGATGTTTAGGGATGGCAGGGGCTCCCAACAGTTCTAGAACTCAACGTATAAAATCCTGTGAACTTAGAAGAAAAAGAAAGCAGCACTGGATCATTCAAAAGCCAAATATGGACCTGTTACGGATGAACCCCTGTCCTGAGTGGTAAGGCCTTTTGGATTTGTACTGACTTGGAATTTGTGGACCTCTGTTTTCAGGAACAGTGGCATTCAACTCTGAGGGATAGTATAGATGTGGATTTGCTAGGAACCCTGGAAAAGAGGGTTGTCCTGGCATTCTGCTGACATGTTCTGAGGGGAACGACCCATAAAGGGAGGCACCCCCTACACCTGCTACATACACAGTCACCCTTCAAATGGCCAGTATGCCACAAGGTTTAGAGAATTCAGGTAGGGAATATAATCTACTTTGAGGGCTATGGCATGCTGCTGAAGAACACAACAGGCCAAGTAAAAGGATGACAGGGTTGCTTGTCCTGAGTGCTGCCAAAAAAGCCTAAACAGCAGTATTCAACCTGTTGTGGTTTCCCTCTAACTTTGTATCTTCAGACCTGTTTTATGTCATTTTTGCTGGCCTTAGGACTCTGCACACTTTACCACTGCTAACCAGTGCTTAAGTGCTTGAGCTCTCTGCTCAATACACAGTAACACTGGCTTCTGCCTGTTAAAACTGAAAAAGTCAATGTTGTTCTGTACAATGATATGTCCACATGTAACAATGAAATTGCATCTCTATTAGCGAATTTAAACGTCATGAACTCTCCATCAACCCTGACTCCAAAGTACGGATCAGACAGGCTTTGAGTCCTAAGCCTGAGGTTACTGATGCCAGTTTACAGGTGGGGCAGCTTTTTGCCAGCAAACAAACACACAAACAGGAAACTCAAGATTGGTCCCAAACATAGGTGCAGTGACTCCACAGTGGTCCCAGGAGATTGTCCCCAATAAAGCCCACATGACCAGAGGGGTGCACACATTCCCAAACACCATAAAGTTAGATGCCACATGTAGTTAGGAACACTCAGCCAAGCAAACACAGCACACACAGTAACACACCACAGTCACGGGCCCTTCAGGTTGGACATATGGATACATTTTCCACTGGCCCCCATTGTGTCTACACAAGGTCGAGGCCCATCTGCATTTGTTATCAGGTCCTTATTTATGACTCCAGGTCAGCTGTTCTAATTTTTTCCCCTAAAAGGAATATTGTAATTGTTTCATGGTACTTAGAGAAATGTTTAAAACCCCACTTAGATGTACATTGAGACAGTCCTCAGACCCTGCTTCTGTAACTGTTTTTCCAGCTGTAATGTTTAATTAAGCAAACTGTTCCTGCATTGTCAAGAGCCTCTTGTTTTTCATTTTTTTCAAGGTAGATTCACATTTGAGCAACCTAACCAATTATCATATTTAATATTCTTATAAATCTCAGAGTATGTGAAATAAATGCTACTAGAGGGCCTGCACAACAGATGATGACCCCCACTTCAGTATCCCATTGAACATGTTTCATCACTACTATTGCAGAGTCTGTGTGCCCAGTTTTAGCCAGCCATTTTGATCTGGTTAATAACCCCTTCTTCACCTAGGACGTAATGGTTACATCCCGTGGTGCATCACTCAGGCGCCATGAACATAACCATTACGGCCTTGTACCTGCCCTCGGGGGAGGTTTGCAGAGGAGTCTGGAAAAGAAAATGTTGGGGGTCCACCCAAGGCACACCACCCTGGACTCCTCCGGGTGTCTACTTTTAAAAAATGTCTGGGTTTGGTAGGTTTCCCTAGATGACCAGCACACCTGGGACAAAAAACACAGATGCCCCCCCACCTTCAAAAACAGATAGTTTTGTAATAGATCATTTTGATGTGTCCACGTTGTGTTTTGGGGCATTTCCTAATACGGGCACTGGGTCTACCCACACAAGTGAGGTACCATTTTGATTGGGAGACTTGGGGGAACGCTGGGTAGAAGGACGTTTGTGTCTTCCCTCAGATTCCAGAACTTTTCATCACCGAAATGTGAGGAAAAAGTATTTGTTTTTTACAAATTTTGAGGTTTGCTAAGGATTCTGGGTAATAGAACCTGGTTAGAACCCCACAAGCACCCCATCCTGGATTCTCCTAGGTGCCTAGTTTTTAAACATATATTTACGTTTGCTAGGTTTCCCTAGGTGATGGCTGAGCTAGAGGCCAAAATACACAGCTAGGCATGTTGCAAAAAATATGTCAGTTTTCTTTGCGGAAATGTGATGTGCCTATGTTGTGTTTTGGGCATTTCCTAACAGGGGCACTGGGCCTACCCACACAAGTGAGATACCACTTTTATCGATTGACTTGATGGAATGCTGGTTCCAGAACTTTCTATCACCGAAATGTGAGGAAATGCCAATTTTTGAGGTTTGTAAAGGATTCTGGATAACAGAACCTGGTGAGAGCGCCACAAGTTACCCCATCCTGGGTTACCGTAGGTGTACAGGTTTGGTAGGTTTTCCAAGGCACCGTCTGAGCTAGAGACCAAAATTCCCAGCTAGGCACTTTCCAAAAAACAAGCCAGTTTTCAATGTAAAAAGTTGATGTGTCCATGTTGCGTTTTGGTCCTGTAGCGGGCACTACGCCTACCCACACAAGTGAGGTACCATTTTTATAGGGAGACATGGGGAAGCGCTGGGTGGAAAGACATTTGTGCCCCTCTCAGATTCCAGAACTTTCTATCACTGAAATGTGAGGAAAAAAGTTTTTTGGGCCAAATTTTGAGGTTTGCAAAGGATTCTGGGCACCCCAACAAGTCACCCCATTCTGAAATTCCCTTTGTGTCTAGTTCGAAAAATATATAGGTTTGCTAGGTTTCCACAGGTGCCGGCTGAGCTAAAGGCAAAATCCACATCTAGGCACTTGGCAAAAAAGAGGTACGTTTTCTTTGGGAAAATGTTTTGTGTCCATATTGTGTTTTGAAGCTTTTCCTGCAGCAGGCACTAGGCCTACACACACAAGTGAGGAATAATTTTTATTCGGGAGACTTGGGGGTATGCTGGGTGAAAGGAAATGTGTGAATATCAGATTCCAGAACTTACTATCACCGAAATGTGAGGAAAAAGTATTTTTTCAGCAGAATTATGAGGTTTGCAAAGGATTCTAGGTAACAGAATCTGGCGAGAGCCCCACAAATCAGCCCATTCTGAATTTTGCTAGCTGTCTATTTTTCAAAAATGTATAGGTTTGCTAGGTTTCTCGAGGTGCCGGCTGGGCTAGAGGCCAAAATCCCCAGCTAGGTTCTTTGCAAAAAACAGGTCAGTTTTCTTTGGGAAAATGTGATGTGTCCATGTTATGTTTTTGGGGCATTTCCTGTTGCGGGCGCGAGGCAAACCAACACAAATGAGGTACCATTTTTATTGGGAGACTTGGGGAAATGCTGGGTGGAAAGAAATTTGTGGTTCCTCTCAGAATCCAGAACTTTCTATCAATGGAATGTGAGGAAAAAGTGTTTTTTTGCCAAGTTTTGAGGTTTGCAAAGGATTCTTGGTAACCGAGCCTGTGAGAGCCCCACAAGTCACCCCATCTTGGATTCCCCTAGGTGTCTAGTTTTAAAAAATGCACATGTTTAGTAGGTTTCCCTAGGTGCCGGCTGAGCTAGAGGCCAAAATCCACAGCTAGGCACTTTCCAAAAAACATCAGATTTCAATGTAAAAATGTGATGTGTCCATGTTGGGTTTCCTGTTGCGGGCACTAGACCTAGCCATGCAAGTGAGGTGCCATTTTAATAGGGAGGCTTGGGGGAACACTCAATAGAAGAACAACTGTTATTGCCCCTTGTCTTTCTCTACATTGTTTCCTTCCAAATGTAAGACAGTGTGTAAAAAAGACATCTATTTGAGAAATGCCCTGTAATTCACATGCTAGTATGGGGTCCCCGTAACTCAGAGATGTGCAAATAACTACTGCTTCTCAACACCTTATCTTGTGCCCATTTTGGAAATACAAAGGTTTCCTTGATACCTATTTTTCACTCTTTATATTTAACGAAATGAATTGCTGTATACCCAGTATACAATGAAAATCCATTGCAAGGTGCAGCTCCTTTATTGGCTCTGGGTGCCTAGGTTTCTTGATAAACTTACAAGCCCTGTATATCCCTGCAACCTGAAGAGTCCAGCAGAGGGAACAGTACATTGCTTTTAAAAATATGACATAGCTGGAAAATGTGGACAGAAAGGGCTCTTTTTTCCCTTCAATTACAGTATTTTATATATTTTAGCTGTTACATTCCTTAGGAAAACCTTGAAGGATCTACACAAATGACCCCTTGATGAATTCAGAATTGTGTCTACTTTTCAGAAATGTTTAGCTGTCTGGGATCCCACATTAGTTTCACACCCATTTCTGTCACTAGCTGGAAGGAGGCTAAAAGCACAAAAAATAGTAAAAATGGGGTCTGTCCCAGTAAAATGCCAAAATTGTGTTGAAAAATGTGGTTTTCTGATTCAAGTCTGCCTGTTCCTGACAGCTGGGAAGATGGTGATTTTAGCACCGCACTCCCTTTGTTGATGCCATTTTCAAGGTAAAAACCACATGCTTTCTTCTGCCACCCTGTTTCCCATTTTTCTGAAAAAACTAAATTTTAACAGTATTTTGGCTAATTTCTAGGTCTCCTCCAGGAGAATCCACAAACTCTGGGTACCTCTAGAATCCCTATATTTTGGAAAAAAATTACACAAATTTGGCGTGGGTAGCTTATGTGGACAAAAAGTTATGAGGGCCTAACCTCGAGCTGCCCCAAATAGCCAAAAAAAGGCTTTGCACGGGAGGGAGAAAAGGCCTGGCAGCGAAGGGGTTAATATATATAAGAATTCACTGTGTCAGGCCCTGGACATTCCCAAGGTCAGGGTGCAGTGTATTTATATGTTTGGACATGGACTGCTTAGCATGTTCTGGTAGTTAAAAATTCTATAATAATTTTGCATTACTGCAAGGCCTATCTCTCACATAGGATAACTTTGGAGTTGCCTTATTATATTTTATAAGTGTAATTTTGAAATGGAAATAGATCACTGATTCATGTTTGGTGTCTCTGGAATCTTAATTTAAAACCCTAACTTATGGTGAATTCAGATTTTAAAATACAATTCTAAAAATTACACTTTAGGAAAGATGGGTTTTTCTTGGCTTAGTCATTTGGTGCCTGCAGCCTGTCACTGGTCACATGGCTGGATGTAGTTTGCAGTTAGGCTTTGTGCATTCCTCCTAGACAGCTACACACAATGGGAGCTTAGGTGTAACTAGATCACTGGAAGGATGGGAGGAAGGAAGTGGACCCATTCTCACTTCTATCTGAATAGCATTATCCTGTCACCTCTGAAAGGCTGCATACCCTCTGTAGTTAGTCTGAAGCCAGGGCAAAGAACCAGGGCATCTGTGCACTGCAAAAGAATGCCTCTAATAGCTCCTCCCCCTTCAAAGGCACAACTTTGTATAAAAAAAATACCTCAGGCACCACCACTTTAGTACACGTTGAGACTTGTGGACACTCTGCCAGGTAGAAGGACTACTGTGCTGCTACAAGGACTGCTACTCTGCTGGACTGATGTTCAAAAGGATCTGCTCCAAAACAACTGCAGCCATCCTGTGCTGACCTGCTACCTGCTACCCTCTTGTCTGGGGAAGAAGAAGAACTGGACCTGCAACTTCATCTTTGACCCAGGACTCCAGAGTATGTCCAAGTGGTAGTCTGCGGGCCTCCTGATGTGAGCCTCAGGGACATAAAGGGCCTCCCAAAACCTCCTAGACACTTTTTCAGTGAGAGATCCTGACCCCCAAGTGGTGCCTCTCACATTCTGGACCCTAGGTGGGGCTCTTGAGCTCTTGAAATCACGCTTATGGGCTCTTCACAACCTTGCACAGGTCCTTTCACGCCTGAACAGTGCTTCCTGCTCTGAAAATCAGTGTGAGCTGCTGCCAGCGTGTTTCTTTGCACAGCAGCATTGAGAGCCCAAGGGGGACCGTCAAACCAAAGCTTCAACCAGCCAGTCCACAATGCCTGGTGTGCTCTTTGCACCACACAGACCACAGCCCATAACTTTCTCCTTGCTCCCGGTGACCCTCTCCGTCACAAATAAAACTCTTGACACAAAACCTGAGAAAGTAAAACTTCAGCAGGACTGTTTTGGGACTGTACCAAACCCTTGCATCATCGTGGTCTGCCTAAACTTTTGACTTTGGCCCAGTTCAGCCAGACCAGATAGCTGCAGTTGACACCTTATGCTTTTAGGTGCCATATTGCTATTCATTCTTGGAAAATTCATAACTCTAGTTCTACTGATTGGATGTTTGTTGTTTTGGTTTTATTTATGAAAGTCTGCTCTATTATTCTAATCTCTTGGATCTTTTGTGTAATATGTTCACTGTTTCACTGTTTGAAGTGGTGCACAAATATTTTACACATTGCTTCTAGGTTAAGCCTGACCTCAATGTGCCAGTGGGTTGAGCACAGGGTAATTTGGGATTTGCTTGTGCCTTACCCTGACTAGGATTGTAGTTGCTGCTTGGCCAGGTCTCCCCCCCAGTCAACCACCAACCCAATTTATGACAAGCAGCTCTTTGAAAGAAAAGGCCAGGGGGCAAGCTCTGCACTCCCTCATCAGAGGAAGAGCATTTGAAAAGTGATTCCCTGGAAATGCAAGATCGAATTAAAGGCAGGATGCTTAAGATCAACACCCCTGGAGGCTGGGGACACTACTGGGTGCAAACTACACCAAACTCCTTAGAATTGGCCCATATTTATTTGAGGCCATTTTATTTAGGGGTTTCTGGCAGGTCACCAAGACTGCTGAATCACAAGAAACTAACCATGTCTTTCAATTGTTTGAAAGTCCCTGATGGAGCCAATAAAACCATGGGCCATGAACCATCAAGAGAGGCACCTGTGGCATCCCTGCCCAGTGTTAGTTATAGTCCTCAGACTGAGCTCCTTTGGAGGATATTGCCCTAGATTATAGATTGTCCTGCCCTCTCTTGAGAATTAAAAGTCTCCAGGAAGGGCCAGTGCCCCACACTCAAGCCCATCAGCAAATAAATTACTGAGCTTCAATTCACCTTGTTGGATTATTAATGCACAGGGTGCCTGAGGAGGATTGGAGAGCTAGTCTGTGGAGGTACTGTACTGGCCCTAGAAGAGAGAGAGACAGGAGGAGGTATTCCCCCCATGAAGCAGGCCCTAATCTTGAAGGTTGGTATGACCCGAGAGAAGTACTAGCAGAAGATCAGAGGCAGCCAGCTTTCCCAACAGACCTGGGTGGGCTGTGTGGATTTCCTTAGCAAGGCACTGGATGGTTGGGTGAAGAGTAGTAAGGTAAATGATTACCAGGGATTGTACCTGTTCAGTCTTTGCTTTAGATATCTGTGCCAACACCTTGTGGATAGTAAGCTCTCTGACCCCAGAGAGCTTTCTAAAGAAAAGAACCACTGGTTGAGCACCTGGGTCAATAATAATTTATCTGGGGGATCACAACAAGGGTGGATCTGGTCTTCACCAGACGATGGGGCAAAAAAAGTAAGAGTTCTCTAAAGGGCCCCAAACTAGTTCTGCATAAGAGGGTTCCTACCCTCTTTCTGAGAATAAGAAGAAATGATTATTTGAGAACAAGTCTGCAGGGAAGGCTCCTGTGAAGTGCTATGTGTGCCTGCATGAAGGGCATTATAAGGGAGATGCAAAGTGTCCCAGATAAGCACAGCCCCCCACTGGTGGGAAGTTACCATGGCTGGCTAGTGAAGTGCTTGAGGAGGAGATGTCCCTAGATACCGCTAGGAGGAAGTGCAGTTAACCCTACTGTCCCTGGGTGATGAAGAGATGGTCCAGACCAAGCTGTTGCTGCTGAAAACCATGAGAGCCACTACCCAGTGGCTACGGTTCCCTTTGAGTGGGGGGGGGTGGTCTCAGGTCTGCTGAAGGTAGCTGTGAGTCCGTCCATGCCTGTGGATTGTCTGCTGGGCAACGACCTGTAGCACACATCTGGAAAGAGTGCTGTCAGAAAGACCTTGAGCCTAGAACAATGGCCTAGGGACCTGCTAAGAAGAGAAAGGGCATGGTGTGTGTGAAACCCACTCCAGAGATTTCCACAGTCTGGGAGGAGGCTGATCCTGAGGGGGGCACCCTGGTACCTACAGTGGAATATATAGCTAAACTGTGAAACCTGTCTGAACTGTTGTACTGGGTGCAGGAAGGGGGTCTCACCAGAGAAGAGCTCTGCAAGGCGCAGAGATAGTTCCCTACTCTAGTGAGTCTTTGGCAATAGGCTGAGACCCAGGAAGCTGGTGACACTGGCGAGCACCTAAATTACTGGAAGAATAGTATCCTGTACAGTGAGCCTAAGGATCTGGAGCCTGGTGCAACCTGTGTGCTTGTGGTCCTCCGGTGGTACAGATCCTTGTTGTTACAGGGCTTGTTAGTTAGCCCCATGTTCTCCCTGGAGTCTCGGGGGCATCAAAGACCTCCCCATACCAAGATCTGTATTATGGTTCTTGTGGGCCCAGAGTGCTGTAATTTTCCCTTCAACTCTCTGTGCATTTTCTACTCTACTGTGGGGACTGTTCCATGCTGTGGTGAAGCACTTCTGAGGGCTAGCACTCTAAATCGTGCCACTTGTTACGAGTGCTTGCTGAGTGCTTGCTGAGGACATGCTCTGCTCCAGCCTCTCTATTACCCTGGTGACTGAGATGCACTGGGCACTCCCCCCTCTGGAAGTTGGATAGATCAGACTGCACCACTATCCCAGCCCAAGGAGCCTACCTGCACTGCCCGTGCTGGCTCAGCTCGCTGGGAGGAGATTAGCAGCTCCGACAATGTGTTCACCGACAGTTTCACCTAGGTATTACCCCCATTCCCCAGATGCAGGCGGGCCTCAGCGTTACAGTAGCTTGCCCCAGTCGAGCAGCAGAGTTCATTTGCTGAGGAGGTTACTTGTGATCAGACCCGTGCACGCTCTACTGTATGTTGTGCTGTGGCTCTTCCCGGAGTGGAGTTTGATTCCTGGCTGCTCGTGAATCCTCTAGTGGGATAGTAAACCTCGTAAAAAAAGCACACTGACTTTTAAGGATTGCAAGGATTAGCTGTATTAATGAGAATACACTGTATATGTCGAAGCACTACTTTGATTGCAATCAAACATGAATATCTCATGATTACTCACTCCATCTATCAATCAATCAGTATTTGTAGAGTGCAGCTACTCACCCATGAGGGTCTCATGGAGCTGGGGGGGGGAGGGAAGGGGCCTCATTCGAACGGCCACGTCTTGAGGTTCTTCCTGAAGATGGCGAGAGACGGGCTTTGTCTGAGATGCAGGGGGAGGTTGTTCCAACTCTTCGCTGCACTGTAGGTGAAGAATCGTCCTCCGGCGGTGGTTTTGCGGCAACGAGGGATGGTAGCCAGGGCCATCTGGGGGGAGCGGATGAATCTGGCGGGGGTGTGGAAGGAGACTCGGTGGTTCAGGTAGGCTGGTCCTGCATTGTGTATGGCCTTGTATGTGCGGGTGCGAAGCTTGAAGATGATTCGCTTCTCGACTGGTAGCCAATGGAGGGTCCTCAGGTGTTGGGAAATGTGTTCTCAGAGAGGGAGGTCCAGAAAGAGTCTGGCGGTGGCATTCTGGATGAGTTGTAGTTTTTTTAATGTTCTTGTTTGAGGTCCTGGCATAGAGGGCGTTGCCATAGTCAAGCTTGCTAGTGACTAAGGCGTGGGTGACTTTCCTGCAACTGAAGATGGATGACTCACTGAATTTTTCTTCTTTTTATCTGATTGAATATATATAAAATTCCACTGTTTTTCTCAATCAGTGTGGTGTCTTTCTGTGGTGTCTTCAGTGCGTTACTGTATAGCATGTGCTTCACAAATACTTCACACATTGCCTCCCCTAGTAAGATACCTGCTCTGTGCCAAGCCACCAGAGGGTGAGCACAGGTTACCTTAAGGATGTAATTGACTTACCTTGACTAGAGTGGAGGATTCTGTCTGACTTTGGTGTATGCCCTAGCCATCCAGAATCCCGATTTCTAACAGCAGAATTGAAAGGTACACTTCTCATCATTGCACAACGTTAAATATTGCAATCTTTATCTGTTAGTGTCTTTATTTAGAGAGAATTATTACACATATTGGTGAATGTTAATGAAAGTTGGTACCGTCATAAAATATTGTAACATTGCTTATTGTTTGTTTTGAACTTATGGTACTGACTTATATATTGTAGTGACATCTGACAAACCCAGTAGCTCTGAGTTTTAATAACTGCTCCATTATATTTTACCTCATGTATAAGATTATTTTGGTTTTAAGGTTTAGGATTTGCTGGTGCACAGACCATTAGAAGTGTCTTCTGCACATGGGCACAAAGTACATTTGGGCCAGGGGGTAACCTGATCAAAGAAACTTTCCTTAATTTGTGTCCCTTGCTGGTTGTGTGACCCTTTATTCATTGTGACCATAGACATTTACAGCTCCTATTTCTGTACACATTTATACATTTGTATGTAGTGTGTTTAATAAAGTACTTTTTCATTTTGTAAGAAAAAACACTGACAGGACAGCAATTTATTAATTATTGTTTGCTGTTTTACTGAGTGCTAAGCTCCAGCAAACAACAGCTCCGTAGAGTAAGGCTTGACCGTCTCTGCCTCTCAAGCTTGAGAGTCAAGTGCCAAAAATGGCAGGAACTAGTAAATGAGGCCGCTTGTTTGTTACATTTGTTTACAATTAGGTTCTCAGAGCCCCTGCCTGCTGTGGTCGACTCAAACACGAATACCTAGCAGGAACAAGGTACATGCTACTTTATAGACAGCCAAAGACTTTGAGAAGGCAGAAAACCAGCATAAGAAAGTCTCGGGACACCAAAGAACACTGCATTATTTTGGTTGTGCTTCAACCTTTGAATTCAGAAATCTGGAGCTCCAACATAGAGGGAATTGGCATAGTTCAGTCAAGATTCAGAGACAGTCCATCTTTTACCATATCAACTTTCAAAAATGGAAACATTTTCCTATATAGTTTTAAGTGGAAGGTACATTTTTGGGACAACTGAGAAAAGTTGGTCAGCCATGCATAATAAGGTAGCACGTTTAGCTCCCAGTCTCTTTACCACAGACATAAGTAAGCTAAACTGGCCACTTTTTGTGACCAGTGCAAGGCTGCCATACGTTGTGATTGCCATTAACCACATGCATTTATATTTTATTAACATTTAGCATCAGCCAATTACTGTTCGTCCATTTCCGAGTACAATTCTTACAGGTTTACAAGAACTGGAGGTCCACCTAAAAAGAATTAATGTTTGAAGTGCCTTATCTCGAGAGCTCACAATTTTCGCAAATAGTTGGAGGAAAGCATCATCCCTTTGGAGTCGCACAATTAAATTTGAGATTTTGGAGGAGAATGGTGGTAAGCTGACAAACTGAAATCTGTTAGAAAGGATTTACTAATTTAACAAAGTTCCGTTAATACCAGCTGTTCTAAGATGTTCAAATAGTATACAATGATGAACTGTTTCAAATTCAGCAGGTAAATCCAGCAACATCAGTGGGCTGGGCTTTGTTCAAGTCTGCTCCAAAATGCAGATCATTTTGTAAAGCAAGAAGTACTGACTCGATTCTGTGGGTGGTCTAAAAAGTCCTTGCAATATTGCATGCTCCCCAGCATTGTCTCCGAGGTGAAAACATAGTTGATTTGTGATATAGTTCTTAAATAATGTAGCTGTTGCTGGTCATTTGGGTGTTGGTATAGTTTATCATATTAGCCCTGTCTAAGCATAATTTTGTAGAATGGGGATATTTATGATAGTTTTGAAAGAGCTGTGACCTAGAACCATTTAATTGAAAAATTGAGGCGTGAGTCTAATGGTGTTTGAATACTAACTCCTGACAGTTTCAGAGAGGATAATGGGTATGAGGCTGATGGGGTTCTAAATTTTAACTAGCACAGAGCTAAACCACTGTCTTGAGAAGGATGTAAATTGTGAAAGAGGAGAAATATAAGTTTCTCACTCTATTTTAGCTGTGGAAGAGTTCTTTTTGATTTCTGATTTTAAATTATTCTGCAAAATATTTGTTTAAATGATCATATCACAAAGTGATTAGAATGGAAACAGGGTGCTCGAAATTCGAGTAATTTGCGTAGCTAAAGGAAACATTGTGTGAAATTAAACGTAATTATTTGGGATTTAATCCATCACTTGGCACTATATTTTGTGCAAAATGCAGTTGTGCGGCAATTTTGAAACAAGGAGGCATTTTACTCTACAAAATTGTATAAAAACAAAATCAATGAGAACAACAGATGCTCTTTTGTGTAGTTTCTGTGCTTTTGTTGAAAATGTTTGCACAAATGGTATATTTACACTTAACATGCATATCACAAAAGTCCTGAAAATTACTGTGGCCTAATCTAAATTCCAGCCATCAATGGAAAGCTGGCATCCCGATGAAGGCTTGAAATATTGGCAAGGCAAAACATTCTAAACAATGTCAATTAATGAAAGGAATCAATTTACTCCAATATAAAAGAGAAATATTATGTAAGATATGCAATGTCCAAAACTTCAGGCTTAAGAATGATGTTGTTTCTTCCTGTCCAAAAATATAAGGGTCTGAATTACACTTTGGCAGACGAAATATGAGCCATTGCCATGGTGAAGCATTTTACTTCCACCATAGCAATGCTACACCGACTTCTAAATTTGGCCCAGCAGACAGCTCTTACATTTACAAGAACCGAGCTTCACCGGTTTCTGTAAATACATTGAAAGTTTGGCAGTCAACAATGTGTTTTTTATTTTTGAAAAAAAATACCTAAGAAGGATTGCCATATGAAAATAAAACAAAAACAATAAGCCCCTCGCTATAAGAGGGTTCTCCCATGGCGTAGGGGCAATTTTACAGTTTTCATTGACATTACCACAAGATTTTACCTGGTGGTGAGAGAAAGTTAAAAATAGTCATTTGTCATCCCACTCTAAATAGGGAGTGGACAAATAGTAACACACCTAACGACCATTACTCTTTCAGGCCATCAAAAGTGTATGTTGGTGCTAGAGACAGAATAGTCTCATACGGAAAGTCTGTTAGTGGACAGGGTTTTCTGTCGCCTTTGAGAAATTGAGTACCCTTTCTGCCACATTCTAAATCGTACTCTAAGTTGGAGACCAGGTGAGTACAAATGGTTTGTTCGGATTAGAGTACTGCTTTTACCTGAATGAAATGATTTTCAAATGCGCTTGATGTGAAAAAATACGAATTTGTAAAACTTTATATGCAACCTTTTTAGAAAATAATTTTGAATGACGAAAAATAGATAATTGAGGAATCTTATAAATGACCTGTAAATTAATTTGTGTTGATACAATTTGCACAGATAAATTGAGTTAGACCTTTGTGTAAATTATGAGGATAAATAAAGGAAAGACATCCTTTGAGGGAGAATCACTAAAATCACATGGATGATTCAGGGACAGCATAATAAATAAGGTGTTAGGTCACGCTGTGGGTAATTTTTCGACCCCAGGGCATTTTAAAAATGTGGTTTGTGGGATTCTAGTCACACTTAATCCTGGCTGGTCATTCTCGGGGACCAAACTACTCTGCCTCATTTATTTTGCCTCAGTGAGTCTTTTCTGTTCATCTTGGGCACATTGTGTCCCTGGTGATGGCCTCTAGCCTAGTGGCCTCTAACAATCTCTCATGGTTCTAGAAGCTAGTTTATGTCTTTGCCCTCTCCATTGAGGAAGAGTACATGGCTACCCTGCTGCCCTTAGCTCCTGGCATACAACCAGTGCTCTGTCTAGTGCTTGATGCCCTCCTCACCTTGGGGTTGCCTTTAGCAGTATTCCGCAGCCTACGAGGCCAAATATCCTCCATGTCTGCACGCTTCACGTCCAATAGCCCCCTTTGGGCACTTGTAGGACATTTATGTTTTATAGAAAGCTGAGGAGCAGCCCTTTGAGTATTACCTCTCTGCAGGCCATGACCTCAGAGGTTATGTTGTTATGCTATGTTATGTTGATTTGTATAGTGCACTAATCACCCAAGAGGGAATCCAGGCACTTCGGTAAGGTGTGTAGGTGTGTGGTCCTGAGGTACTTGTATGAAGAGCCAGTTCTTCAGAATTTTGCAGAACTCATTAAGTGAGGAGGAGACTCTGATGTGTTAAGGGAGGTCGTTTCATGTCTTGGGTGTGATGTAGGAGAATGAGCGACCTCTAGCTTTGCTTTTGCAGATGCGGTGCCTGTGTGTGAGTGAGAGCACGGCTGAGTGTAGGTGTCTGGTGGGTTGGTGGAAGTGTATGCAGCTGCTCAGATATTCTGGTCCTGTGTTGTGAAGAGCTTTTATATGCATGCGTGATAAGTTTGAATTAGCTGCACTTGTGAATGGGCAGCAAGTGAAGCTTCCTGAGGTGCTGTGTGTTGAGATGTGGTGAGGCATGGGAGGTCAAGTATGCATCTAGCAGCTGGATTCTGGATGGTCTGGAGTCTGTGTAGGAATTGTTTAGGAATTTTGCTACAGAGAGTGTTGCTGTAGTCCAGCCTGTTGGTGATGAGTGCCTGTGTGATGGTCCTTCTGGTGTTCTGAGGCAACAATCTGAAAATCTGTTGCAGCATGTAGAGGATGTGGAAGTAGGAGGTGCACATTGCATTAACTTGAGCCACCCTGTTGAGCTTGCCAATTAGAATGATCCCTTGATTTCTTAAGTTGTCTGTGGGTCTTGGTCATAGCTCTGATGGCCACCAGGTGGAATACCAAGGGGAGCTCTTGTTGCTGAAGACCAGTACTTCTGTCATGTCTGAGTTGAGTTTTAGGCAGTTGGTTCACCTCCAGTCTGCTACCATCGTCATGGAGTTGGTGAAGTTGTTTCTGGTGGTGTTTGTCTTGCCTGTCAGGGAGCGAATGAGTTGGGTTTGATGGGCTCAAAAGATGATAGTGAGATCTTGAGTTGGCAAGCGGTGTCATGTATATGTTGATAAGAGTATGGCTAAGAGATGATTACTGTCAAACACCACACATCAATTTCTTGATCTCTAATATGAAGGGTGGCAGCCTGAACTTTTGGATTCTTCCTGTGAGGTAGTAACAGATCCATTTGAGAGTGGATCTTTGTGTTGACTTGTGGAGGCTTCAGATGAGGATATTATGGGAGACAGTGATGAAGGCCATGGAGAGGTCAGGGACGATAAGGGAGGTTGTTTTTCCTGGGTCCAGGATGTTTTAAATGTCTTCGGTGGCCACAATGAGGGCTATTTTAGTGCTGTGGGTCTCCCTGATTCCTGACTGTGTGTTGCCTAGAAGTTGGTGAAGTTTGAGGTAGGTTGTGAGTTCCTTGTTAAAGGCATTCTCAATCACTTTGGCTGAGTTGGGGAGCAGGCAGATGGTTTGGAGGTTGCTCAGTTGACTTGTGTTTCTTGTGGAGGGTGTTGATTTCTTCAAATTTCTAATCATCTGGGAAATTGTTAGACTTGAAGGAGGTGTTGATGATGTGGGTCAGGGAGGTGCTGGTTTGTGACGTTCCCAGGTTGTAGATGTGGTGGGGCATAGGTCTGTTTGGGCCCCTGATGTTATGGTCCACATAATTGCCACTGTGTTGTTTCAGATGAGGTTTGTCCATTCAGTCAGGTGGCCATCTTGGTTGGTGGCGGGTAGGTTAATGATGAGTTCTCTGGGATTGCATTTCTGTGTTAAGTTGCTGTAGATGTCTGCAATTTTGATGTGGAATTAGCTGTTTGGGTTGTCGCAGAGTTGTTGGGAGGCAGAAATGTTGTTGACAGTGGCTGATGGCGAGGTGTAGACCTTGATGATTGAGAAGATCTCCTTGCAAATGTTGGAACCTCCTTTGATGCAGTCCACTAGTGCTTTTTTTCTTGGTGTCCCTAACGTGGGTGATAGTGTCTGAGGGCAGCCTTGTTGGTAGTTTTGTTGGTGGTGTTGCGGCTGGCTCTCTATTTTCTTTAAAGCTGTTTAGAGTGTTGTTGTGTGTCTCAGAGGTCTTCTGTGTACTAGCTGGCCTGCTTGTTTGATCTCCTATACTTGTTGAGTTTGAGGGGTGTGAAGGATTCTGCCCAGTTCTTTATCCAGCAGTTGAAGGTGTTGATGTCCTTGTCAAGGGTGTCTGTGGGGCTAGGCTGATCAGTGCTGAGGTTGCTGAATCAATATGCATCTGTGAATTTGCTCCAGCTGTGGATTGGAGTGCTGAACCTCATAGGGGTGTTATCTTGAAGTGTGTTTATTTGGAAGTTGTTGATAAATGAGTTTGTCGATGTGAGCTGTGTGGTGGAGTTGCATTTGATGGTGTTGCTTATGGTGAAGATGGGGTCCAGTGTGCATCCAGCGGTGTGTGTTGGTTCTGTGACAAGCTGGGTGAGGCCGATGTTACTCAAGCTTTCAAGGAGTGCTGTGGAGCAGGGGTCATTTTGGTCTTGCAGGTGAAATGTGAGGTCAGCAACGACAATGTAGGCTCTGCAATCACTGGTGAGCTAAGCAACAAAGTTGGTGATGACATTGGTAAAGGTGACTCAGGGTCTCGGTAGTTGGTAGGCAAGGGTTTCGTTCAGGGTGAATTTTTCAGAGATTTGCAGCTTGAAGTTCAGATGTTCCAAGAGTGAGGTGAAATTCTCTGAGGATGTGTGCATTTGATGGATTCCTTGTAGATGATAGCAAGTCCTACTGGCTTCTGAAGATGGTCCTCCCAGTCGATCTTGTAACTTGCTGGTATTGCTGTAGTGACGTCTGGAGCCGATGAGTGCTTGAGCCAAGCCTCTGTGAAGAAGATGTTGGGTGCATCGCTGCTTAGAAGGTCCTATATTTTGATTCTGTTTTTGCTAGGTAATCATGTGTTCAGAGGCATGAATGCAAATGGGAGACGGTGTGTGGGTTTGCCATGGCATGTGGTGTAGACTTTAAGGGAATCCTTTATACTCCAGTGTCCCCAAGAAGGTCCATCTCTCTACTGTTCCTCATAGAACGTACAGGGTACCGCTCCATGGGATGTGGAGAGGTGAATCAACTGAGTCTTACCCAATCTGAGTCAAGAGTGTTCCACCATCCCAGACAGGGGTACGATTATCCTGTGAAACCCATATTCCATTCCTCTTCCACTAGCATGTCCAGAGGCTTGTACGTGTGGATGGAAAGTTCTAGAAGGTTAGCACCTTTGCCCAATCTTTGAAGGACCCATTATCAAAAGACCCCTGCTGACCTGCTCTTTCACAGCATTTTCAGACATTCTAAGATGGTGACCTGAAGTGGTCTGTTGAGAAAACAATGCCTCTACTACCATATCTACCTGGTCCCTTCCCTCCAAATCTCTAAAAAAAAAAGCCTTTGTGTGATAGGCTCCATCAGCCTGGCCTTTTCTCCTTTTTCGCTATTGGATGGGTGGTCCCAGGTGTGATGCAGTGTTTTAATTATTCCGTACATGCAGCCGCCCCGTTTCTATCCCAGGTACACATCCCATACCTGGCCAACGACTCTATTGTGTGAGGAGAACATGAATCCGCTGACTTGCCAGCACTGTCATTAACTTAGCCCAGCAGGGGGAACGAATGCTGTAAACCTAAACAGGAGCTGTTAAATGCTACTAGAGGGCAGCAGCACTCATTTGACCACCTACTAAAGTAGCACAATTTAACATGTCTCAGGACTGCCTCTTAAGCCTGTAGTCCAATTTCAAACTCCCATTTCAACCTGGCTAAATAACTTTTTCATACTTATAAGACACCCTCAATGTAGGCCTTACTTAACCACCCCTATGGCAGGGTAGATGGTATTTAAACACTTGGGCACATGGGTTTAATATTTGCGTGTCCTAACATTGAAAAAAGCCTGACGTCATCTACACTGTTGTGAGGCCTACCTCTCTCATAAACTAACAATGAGTTACCTTATTACAATTAATATATGGTAACTTCTGATTGGATGCAGAAAGAGAAATGGTGTTTGCACTTAAATTAATTGTAATTTTAAATCCTCTTAAATGGTGAAGTTGCTTTAAATTCAATTTACAATTCAAAAATGCCGCTTTTAGAAAGTTGACATTTTCTTGTTCAAACCAGCTTTGCCTTCCTGCCAATGACCTGGTTCACATGATTGTGAGTTGCTCAGGGGTTGCGCTTTGTGTATTGCTCCAGACAGTAATACAAATGAAACCTAAGTATGAGAGAAGGGTCTTCCTGAATTGATGGCTTGGGAAAAGCTGTACACTGCCCTGATTACATTTTAAGGACCTCTGCCTGTAGCACACTCAAAGGAACCTGACATCAGCCCTGCACTGCCTTTTGTCAGCCTAGACATTTTGGAGCCAGGACCAAGGGAAAGGGGAAGAACTGACCACAACCAGTTTTGGGGATAGGTCAGGGAATTTGGCACACACAAAGGCTGGCTCCAGGTATTAATTCTGGACTTCATAATCACTCACCAGAACACCCCTGGACCGCTGGAAGATTTAGAAAAAGAACTACCTAGCTGCCAGAAAGGACTGCCCTGCTACTGGAAGTACTGTCTTGCTGTCTGAAAAAGAAATATCAGACCTGCTTGTCTTGAACCCAGCCTACTGAGTGCGGCTCCAAGGTTCAGTTGGCGGACTCCTTGTTTAGGCTACGGGGAGACAACAGCTTCCTGAGGCCTCTTCTGCTTCCCAGTTGACTAGATCTAACTGGACTTGACCTGGTCCACTCAGGTGGCCTCTTTGGGAGTCATCCTGATCCCCCAAGTCATATCTTCAAGGTCCAAGACCCTGGCTGAAATCGGACTGTACTCATATTTGCGAAAATGAAGACTTCACCAGAACGAATATAGAGCAATGCAGGCTGACACAGGACCTCTCACCGCAGTAACTCACAGCTCCTGATCTGTGGCTCCACTAGAACTGATGAAGCATGACACACCACCTCACAGTTCCTGACTGGGGGCTTGACCGGAACCCATGCATTTCGGCTTAGTCTAATGCAGGACCTCTTAATGCAGCACCTCGAAGATCCAGTTTGGGGACTTCACCCAAGTCAAGACAGCTTGAATCAACACCACAGAGCTCCTGATCAGCAGCTTCACTAGAATCGATGCAGTGTGGCACAGACTAACGCAGGACCCTACATCACAGCAAAAGTGACAAAGAAGGTACAACTCCTAGTGGCCGAACCCTGTGCTGTACCCGACCCGCAGATCATCATGTTCTGACTGAACTTGTGACTTTGTCCCAGTCAACCACAACCAGGTAACTGCAGTTGCCGCTTTATGCCTTTTGGTGCTATTCTTACCAAAAACTTTAAAAGCTCATATTTCCAATTGTGATAATTGGGCTTTGATTGCTTTGGTGTAACTTTATTTATTAAAATTTACTTGTGTTGTGTTTTCACTTAAGTACAGATTGTGCGCTGCATAAAAACTTAACGCATTACATCTAAGTTAAAACTGACTGCTTTTGTGCCAGGGTAAAAGAGGGTTAAGCACAGGTTAATTTAGTGTCTTTTGTGGTTCGCCCTTACATGGCTTGTATTTATAACTCATGTGGAAATTCCTCTAACTGCTAATCACATTACTTACAGGAGCTGAGTATGGGTTATATGAGAACTCTGCTGGTGCCAGAAGTGCATAAGTGTCAAAAGTGGCATTAAATCTGCATTCTGCATTCATGTTTAGTATGCCATTGGTGCATCACCCTACTCTTTAAACCTAACTATGGCAAAATTATACCTTGGTGCAGATATTGCTCATAACGCACAACACATTAAAATATACACCTTTTTCAGTGAAACACCACAGACTCACAGTGCTCAATCACAAGCCAAGGTCAAGCAACAATGTCTGAAGGGTCCCTTCTGTGACAGGTTACCTGTGCTCTGCTACTGGGCTGAGCTTGATAATATTTCCAGTCACTCAGACCAAACACATGTGCACATGTATTCATACGCAGACAATCCAGAGCCTCCTACCACAGCTGTGAACCAACAAACCTTGTTTTAAAAGACAGACACTGGTGCTTACCTCTCCCAATGCATTTTAACAGAGTTCACAATGAGCAAGACTCAGTTAGTGGGACTCACTCAGAGCAAGAGCCCAAAAACAAGATAGTCAAAAAGGAAAATATACAGGGCTGGGGGGGTAAATGAGTCAGAACCGATTTTCTTACAGACGTGAATGATATATTTAGGGGCATATTTATACTCTGCTTGCGCCGAATGTGCGTCAAAAATTTTGACGCACATTCGGGGCAAACCCTGCCCCATATTTATACTTTGACGCCCGACCCCGCAGATGTCAAAATCCCACCATGTGCGTCATTTTTTGGAAGGGGGAACCTGCCTTGTGTTAATGATATGGAAGATAGGCGTTCCCTTCCAAAAAATGACTTTAAGGCCTGCGCGCCCTATTTATACTCTGGCGTCATTTTGATGCACAGGAGGGGGTGGGCCTTAAAAAGCGGCGCACAGCCTGATTGGCGCTGTTTTTTAACGCCTGGGTCAGGGCAGGAGTTAAGGGACCTGTGGGCTAGGAAGGAGCCCAGAGGTGCCCTCCCCTGCCCCCAGGGACACCCCCTGCCACCTTTGCCCACCCCAGGAGGACACCCAAGGATGGAGGGACCCATCCCAGGGTAGTAAAGGTAAGTTCTAGTAAGTTTTTTTTATTTTTATAAGTGGCATAGGGGGGCCAGATTTGGGCTCCCCTACATGCCACTATGCCCAATGAAAATGCCCAGGGGACATAAGTCCCCTGGGCATGGCCATTGGGCAAGGGGGCATGACTCCTGTCTTTGCTATGACAGGAGTCATGTCAATGGGGATTGTGCGTCAAAAAAAATGGCGCAAGTCCGGTGTGAGGCCTGATTTTTGCCTCAGACCTGACTTGCACCATTTTTTGTCACACAACCCCCATTTTCCCAAATGCTGGCGCTGCCCTGTGTGAGTCATTGTTTTTGACACGTACCAGTCCACAGCGCCGGCTAACATCATTCCATAAATAAGGCGCCCGCATGGCGCGTTGGAATGGCGTTAGCCGGCGGTAAAATGTTTGACGCACAACTGTGTTGGCGCAGTTGTGCGTCAAAAAGTATAAATATGGCCCTTAATCTCTTCTCACAGTAAAGAGATCACCACTGGGAAAAGGTATCGGACATGGCAAAGGAATGATCAATGGATTGTTAGTATCTAATTAGAAATGAAAGTGAACTTGAACATTCCCAGATAAAATTAGACTTTGTTATTTAATTTGCTATCTGTAAATGTGACTTACGATGTCCTTATCATATACTGCAGGGGTTCTTTATCCCATACAATACATGTTCACACCATCATGTTTCTTGCAACACACTTAAATGTTTGGTTTGTAGCTCTTTCATATGAAAGAGGGATCATGTTTGCAAACATAGAAAACCAAAATAGAACCTGTAGTGCAAAATTAAACACATCAAAACCTGTTAGATATTTGTTGCAAAAACATACGTTTTTGGGGTTGGTGGTAAACTCTGCTCTGTCACGGAGTTTGCAGAGTTTCCCCCCCCCCCTCCGCTTAGAGTGCGGAGTTTTGAAAAACTCTGCGTAGTGGAGCAGAGTTTTTTTCCTCATTCGTGATTGCCAACGTTAAGTTGGTGAGCGAGGAAAATCTTACTCAGACCACCTCCCAGTAAAATATCTCAATGCAGGCGGCCGTGGATGGTTGCTACCACTTGCTTTGAGAAACCTTCCATTTGCATTGAGGAGGGTACTGCTTGGGTAGAAAATGTACTCAAATGACAGAAAAGAAGCAGCCTCCTCCTACGCTGCCCATGGTGCCATTCACACTGATTTTTCAGTGTGAGACAAACAAACAGTACTTAAAATCAGTGTGACAGTGTGACCTAACGCACTCTGCCGCTTGCGGAACTCCACTTAGCATGGCGGAGTTTTTGGTCACTTAGCAAAGTTCTGTTTAGCGGAACTCCATGAACTCCGTCCAGACCTGCCTTTCACCTCAGCTGCTGGCTCTTCTAGGAGGTATTCTGGCATCAGAACATAAATGTAATAAGCAATTACATTTGAGCACTGGCATATTTCCTGTATAATCAGTGACTAGATGCATCACAATTTATTGATTATAAAGAAATTAGAGAGGAATGTGATTACGTTCACTTGTGTAGTTAGGAGTGATTTGTGGGGAAAAATCCGTCCGCGAGAGCACATTTAGCAAGTACGAGCAACAGCTTGAGTTGCTTTTTATGTTCTGTTGCATTTAGCGCTATTTTAATAGTGCAAAATGCTTATTTTTTTTTATTTGAAGCAGTGCTGCATTTTTCACTGAGAAAGGAGTGCTAACTGCTGGTAGTAAGTTGGGGAAAACTCCAGCCCCAAGTGCACATTTAGCAAGCATGAATGGCCACTCAGGCTCAGTGTTCATATCCTGTTGCACTAAGTACTATTTCCTAATGCAAAATTCCTCTGCCCGACCATTTTAGACACTAGGGGCAAACAGCACTAAATGCAGAATAACTCTTCGTTTGAATAATTCTGCATAATGTCATGGAATGTTTTGGTAATTCAGTGTGATTACACTAAACTGTATTTTGTGAACTACATACACCCCTAATAAATTCCCAAATGGAGGTGAGACAGACATGGATCTCAGCACATCCCTCATTTATAGAACAAGACAGGGAAGTATGCTCCAACCCCCCCTCCCCCCCCCCCCCCCCCACTAGTTCACATCTGGCTGTCCTCTTCTAGTGCTGGTAGGCTGCAAGTGAAAACACAGTGAAAACAGGGGACAAAAATATTCTTTGACTGAAATTCAAAAGGACGTAAACTGCATAAGTAGTAGACTGCAAAATTAGATTATCAACACTAACTAGTGAGATGCAATAGAATGCATTGATATTTACAGGCCTTTTAAATCTCATACCAGTCAATGAACTCCGAAAGGTCACCTAGGGGCATGGGCAGAAATTTACTTACATAAGGCAGCCCCTTCACCGTACCTGCCACCTTATTTCTTACACAGGGAAGACCGGATTGAAACCGCATGTCCAGCATCTGTGCTGTGTTCCTGGCCCTCCCCTTCCTGCAATTCCCAGTCGTGAGTCTGGAACAGGGACCTCAAAGTTGTCAAAGCAAATTTCCCGAGTCCTTTATTATGTTTTGAGAGTGTGTAGGTCACTGCTGCATTAGACGTTTGTCACAGACGTCTAAGTCTAAATAAACAATCTGATCAGAATCACAGACTTGCTCACTCATGCTGAACAGAATAAATTGCATCATAGTATTTTTAAAGAAACTGATTTTACTTTACTTATTTATTTGGGTGCTTAGAGTTGCTCATTCTCTTATACGAGGCAACTCAATTCGAAGACTTCATAGCCATCACTGAATATTTCGGAACTGATTCATAAAGGTAAACACACGTTTTGTAAGTTTACCTTTGTTTTGGGATTCACACTCTCCGACTTAATATTAAGTTTATGACTACAGAAGCTTCACAGTCGGGTGGAAAACTCGGCAATAAAAAGATACACTTGTTAAATCATTTCATGTGCCCGACTGCGAAGTCTCCACAGTCATGAACTTACTATTAAATCGGAGTTTGTGAATTCCCCAAAAAACTTATACAGAAGTGTAAGTTTACCTTTGTGACTCAGGCCCTTGTTATCACATCACTAGCTTTTTTCAGTTGTTTTGCTTACATGTATGTATGTATAAATTCTATACTTTGTTAAAAAAATAAACAAAACAAAAAATGTATTATTTGTGACCAACCAACATTCAGTGTCTTCTACGAATGTAAGAAAGAAAGAAATGCTCTTTTTTCAAACAACCAGCTTTAAAAATTATTTGCTGTGGTAGAGTATGAGACACAACTATAAAACAGAGGTCTTATGTTTATGAACTGTTTCATCTGCAAGAACGGAATTCTGATCTTAGCAGAGTTCATTCCAAAACCCATTTCAGCAAAAGAAAGTGGGTCATTTACGACACAGTTTTTCATCTAAACTCAGAGATTGCCAGTGTTCCGCTTTTCTTTTCATGACTGTTTTCAGAGAAGGTCATTACCACAGGAGAAGTGAAGGATCCTCTGTATTCAAGAACCGTACATCTAAATGGAAAAGGTCTAATCTTTACAAAGTCCTTCTCTGGAGATAAAAGTCCAAGGGCCATATTTATAATTTTTGACGCAAAACTGCGCTAACGCAGTTTTGCGCCAAATAAATTAGCGCCGGCTAACGCCATTCTGAAGCGCCATGTGGGTGCCGTATTTATTGAATGGCGTTAGCCGGCGTTAGCCGACCGGCGCTGCCAGGTGTGCGTAAAAAAAAACGACGTACACCAGGCAGCGCCGCCGTAGGGAAAAATGGCCTTTGGGCATCCCAAAATGGGGCAAGTCAGGCTGAGGCAAAAAAATCGTCTTAACCCGATTTGCGCCATTTTTTTTGGGCGCCCAGACGCCATTAACATGACTCCTGTCTTAGCAAAGACAGGAGTCATGCCCCCTTGCCCAATGGCCATGCCCAGGTGACTTATGTCCCCTGGGCATGGTCACTGGGCATAGTGGCATGTAGGGGGGCACAAATCAGGCCCCCCTATGCCACAAAAAAAAAAATTAAAAAATACACACCAAAACTTACCTTTTCTTCCCTGGGATGGGTCCCTCCATCCTTGGGTGTCCGCCTGGGGTGGGCAAGGGTGGCAGCGGGTGTCCCTGGGGGCAGGGGAGGGCACCTCTGGGCTCATTCTGAGCCCACAGGTCCCTTAACGCCTGCCCTGACCCAGGCGTTAAAAAGAGGCGCAAATGCGGGGTTTTTTACCCCGCCCACTCCCGGGCGTCATTTTTGCCCGGGAGTATAAATACCACGCACATGCCTGGGAGTCATTTTTTAAGACGGGAACGCCTACCTTGCATCTCATTAACGCAAGGAATGTGTTCACGCCAAAAAATGACGCTAACTCCATGAACTTTGGCGCTAGACGCATCTAACGCCAAAGTATAAATATGGAGTTAGTTTTGCGTCGAATTTGCGTCGAAAAAAACGACGCAAATTCGGCGCAAACGGAGTGTAAATATGCCCCCAAGTGTTTCATTTACAAGGAACTGGCGCAACTGTTCCAATGCCCCAGTTTCCTTGTGTTGCCTGGTGCCCCCATAACAACAGTATGGTAGCACTGTATTTATAATACAGCTCACCATGGCACTGATTAGCACAAATGTGTCAACATTTTTGACCCAGTTGTGGCGCTTTGCTGGACTAGTGTTAACTAGTGTTAATAATTTTGACGGTTGTCCAGCAAAGCTCGGGGAGGCCCATTGAAAAGAGCCTAGCCTCAGCTTAGTGCCTGTCCTGGGCAGGCGTTAAAAAATGATGCAAGAATGGTGCAGTGATATCTTCTAGATTTCACTTTCCCATTTTTGGGGCCTCCCTGTTTAATCATTACAGTAGTGTTTAGTTATCATAAGGTCTACGTATTAATGCATTACTGTTTGATTGACTGCAACAATGCAAATCTTACTGAATTGAGAACAGAAGTGTGTGGTTAGATGCCATGTTTGTTGCTGAATGATGTGGAGATCCGTGTGTTTTAGAAATTTGACTCTGGCAGCTAATGACAAACTGCATTTCATAGTACATTAGCAGTATTGCAATAATACTATAAATGCTATTCACAAACCTAAACGCTGAGGACTATGGGCCTGACTGTGAGTTTGGTGGTCTATGGATGCCATGGCAGTTACAACAGCGTGGGTCTGACCACCATCTGGGGGGCAGTTTGACCACCGTATTACAATGTTTACAGTTCCATAGACCAAAGTCCAACGCGATCCTGCCGGCATGCCAGGCAGCGCAGACAGACGCAGTGGTGCAATAAGCCAATGAGGCAGTTGGAGCCAGTGTTTCCCCCAGACAGATTATAATGTGGACTTCCGCCAATGTGACTGTGGCGGTCCAACTACCGTGTCCATGCTGGCAGAAACAGAGATATTAAAGGAGGAACTCACCTGCAGGCAGAGTCACATGTCCTGTGCTGCCATGGAGATAATTACACAAGTCTTGCCGCTGCTTATAGATGAAGCCCAAAATATACACCTCCGTGGATGCAACTGATGGTAAGATCACACATCAACCCATTTTCAGAAACTCCACAATAGATCGTTGTGCTGCCATCCACCTGGTATGTGGATTACACTACATGTACCAAGTACACTTTTATGTGTCCTGGGTAGGAGTTGTCCTCAGCAAATGACCCATACACAGCCACATGATGTCCCCTTTGGGCAGGTCACTGACACTGCATTGTTACACTCCACAAAAATACATGTCTGCTCATCCTAGTTTCAGCGACAGTGAGGTGTACAGAACATTGTGTCACACAACAGCAACACCACATCAGCATCACACATAATTAAACAGGCACCCACACATTGCTCACATGCCACAGGCTGTCGGGATACTGAAGACACATATGTATGGATGTGACATTTAACACAAATGCACCTTAACATTCCTGTGATGGACTCACATATGTCACACAAATTGCAACACAATGGAAGGTCAATGGGATGCACAATATTTGGTGAGACAAATATCCAAAGCTCACAATGTAAGCAGTATCTGCACAATAGGGATGGGGGATCAGGGGCACTCCAGGAAGGATCCTGCTCTGGGACACATTTCAATTTGCACATGCCCCTAAAACACCATTTGCACTGGAACTGGCCCTTCATGTACATTAGGGTCAGCCAATAGTATAACCAAGTGACATGCCTAGTTGCCAAATGTATAAGTGCAAGTCAAGAATGCAAATAAAACAGCAACAGTGTGGGTCACACATGTAAATAAAGTACTGCAAGGTACACACATGAAAATGAACGCATTGTCAGTCAAATATAATGGAAGGTAACACAATTGAACACACTCCATGTGTGGACAAACAAAACTCTAGCTTGTGCACATGAGTCGAATGTCCAATCTACATCAGAGGGACAAATCTAACACACTACAAGATGATAATGGCCAAGCCAAGATGAAATATTTACCATAACAAAACACAATGCAATGACACCCCAGTTGGAATACCACCCATATATCCATCCAGTGAACACCTACCCTTGTCCTGGGTGATGCTAGCACTGCCCACCAAGTCACATCTTGCCAACCAGAGAAATTGGATCAGCAATCAGGGTGAAATACACACAACTGTAGACATACAACACAAATTACTCAGGAACAAGAAAAGGTGGAAAAGTAATAGAAGGACAACTGTGTACCCAAAGAACAACAGCTGGGGTTTATTATCAGAAATTAATGAAAATCAAAGGCCCTTGGCCAGTCCATATGTAAGTCCAAGCACAGTACATTGCATCAGCTTGACTCTGATCACTGCCAGAGAACCTCCTCAGGGAAGGGCATAAGGGGGCATGCCGGCACCTCAGGGATTATTCTTGAGTGGGATGGGGTCGGATTTCAGATGGGTGAGTTTGGGAGGCAGGTACTTTTTCTTAGGAGGTGTGGCCTTCTTCATCAGGGTGGGAGGGGTATGGCAGCTTGGTGGGGGCAAGGACAGGGTAGGACTTGGATATGGAAGGGGTGGGTTGGGATGTGGGTGTGGTTTTCTTGGTTTTATGTATCACAGGGGTAAGGGCAAAGTCAAACATGAAAGTTTCTTTGAGAAAACAGGTACTCTGCAGAAGGGGTTAGGAGGTTGAGGGAGCAATTGTTTTGCCTCTGGGTATTGATGCTGCCGGTGTGTGCATGTCTGTGGAATGCTTGGATTTCAGTGGTGTCTGTTGTGTGTGAGTGTGGGCATTTGCGTTCTTGGGGGTCTGTGAGAAGGAGGTGCTGGGTAATGTCTGAGTAGTGGCTGTGTGTGTGGGTATATTGGGAGATGTCTGGGGGCCTGGTGGATGTGGTGGCAGTGTGTGTGGATGTTAGGTTGGTATCTGAGGGTATGGTTGATGTGGTGGCTGTGTTTGTGGGTGCTGGGGTGGTGTTTGGGGGTACAGTGGATGTGGTGGCTGTGTGTGTGAGTGTAGGGGTGGTGTCTTTGGCTACGGTGAATGTGGTGACTATGTGTGTGAGTGTTGATGTGGTGTCAATGGAAATGAGGGTTGTGTAGGTCAGTGGGGGGTGCTGTTTGTGGGAATGGTGGTTGTCGTGGTGTATGTGAGTGAATGTGAAGTGCTTGTGTGGTGGTGTGTCTTGTGGTGCTTGTGTTTATGAGTGCTGATTGTGTGTGTTGATGTGGGTGCATGCAGATGTGTCTGTGTGTTTGGGATAGGTAGGGGACTAGGGAAATTGAGTGGGGAAGTGGTAGGTGGTGGGTGGAGGATTGGGCGGGTTGATGGTTGCCGTCAGTGAGGAGGCCAGAGCCTGAAGGATCTCTGTAGGTCAGACATTGCACTATGAATGCCTTCCAGGTACCTAAATATTTGCTGGACTTGGCTGCCCTGCACCTGGATGGCACTATGAATGGCAGTCTGACCCACAGAGATAATCCTCAGGAGGTTAATAGCATCCTCACGTGAGGCAGCAGGGGTAACAGGGAG
This sequence comes from Pleurodeles waltl, assembly GCF_031143425.1. Classification (NCBI taxonomy): domain Eukaryota; kingdom Metazoa; phylum Chordata; class Amphibia; order Caudata; family Salamandridae; genus Pleurodeles; species Pleurodeles waltl. The sequence goes on along the minus strand of NC_090445.1, from coordinate 1,471,922,546 downwards.
AGGGGGTGATGGGGCAAAGGAGACACCCACCCTCGGGTGAGCAGGCATGGCCAACTGGGTGGGGAGCAACAGGGAAGTTGGAGATGGTACTGGGGGTGGCAGATTAGGATGGACAGGAGCCACCCTGTGTCTGCCACCACTAAGAAGTGGTCACTGGAGGAAGAATCTGAAGATGATGACGTGGATCCAGTGTTCTCTGTGGCACTCCCCCCTTGTCAGTTGTCTCATGACTGGAGATACCATGGCCAGCTGCTTCCCTACCTGGTTCCTCCCTGTCTCTTCCACGTGCCTAATTCTGAAATTGCAACGACAAATATGGTCACTACATGTGCTTGATCACACTTGAACAACATCACTGATTTGCAAACTTTATCATGACGCACAGTTGCCACTAGCTACAAACTCCAGCAAAGTGGCTCCAACATTTGCCACACTATGGGCCTCATGACCGCTGTGCCCATTAGGACATCCCCACTGGGCCGGCGGGCGGAATCAGAGTTTCCGCCTGCCGGCCCAGCGGGGATGTGGTCTGCAACATGGGAGCCGGCTCCAAATGAAGCCGGCAGTGTTGCGGCTGTGCAACGGGTGCAGCTGCACCTGTCGCACTTTTCACTGTCTGCTGTGCAGACATTGAAAAGCAGTGTGGGGCTGTGCCTGGAGGCCCCTGCACTGCCCATGCCAACTGCATGGGCAGTGCAGGGGATCAGGGGCCCCGCGACTCCCCTTCCCGCCAGCCTTTCCATGGCGGTTCCTACCGCCATGGAAAGGCTGGCGGGAAGGGGACTCGTAATCCCCTGGGCAGCGCTGCAAGCAACGCTGCCCTGGTGGATTAAAACCGCTGGGATCACTGTGGCGGGAAACTGCCGGTCCTGGTGATGCGAAGCGTGGTTGAAATAGGCAGAATTGCACCGCCAGCCTGTTGGTGGTGCAATCACCAAAACAGCCCTGGCGGTCTTTGACCGCCAGGGTTGTAATGAGGGCCTTTATGCATGCATGCTACATGAAATGTCAACAGTTGCCCACAGGAAATTCTTAATCACAGACAACTCCAATTGAATTGGTGAAGTTGTGCAATCATAGTACCCATTGAGCAAGTAGGAGACCTCATCGCATTCAATGGTTTGCCTCATGTACCTTCCCTCATTTACCTGTTGTCACACGATAGTAGAGCAATGCCAAGTTCAGTTCCACAGATCCCACACAAGTCATGCTTATAGCTACTCTTAATATACCCAATTGTACACCATGAAGAAATGATGGCCAAATAATCCAGCCATGTTGCTGAAGGAAGTACAGTAGCCAAAAGAAGGTGACATGGAAACACCCATGCCACACTTGAAAAAAATCAACACTGGCCACTTCACTAAATGTACATTGCCTAAATCGACTCCTGGGGGTTGTACGGATGTTGCCAGATAGATAACACATATTGCACAGAAATGTACACTGGAGACAAGTTGAACAAACTGTCAGGGAGATACGTCCACAAAATTCACACCACAATGACCCAGGTAGCCCCAGGGAAATCACCTGTCTTGATTAATACTTATGACAATACCCTACTCTGATTGTATCAGTAGAAGTCAATAGTCTATTGAATGTTGTAGAGGCCTAGGGATTGTCAAGTACCCACAGAAGGTCCTTAACATGTTGCTCAATGGGAAGGAATATCACTGTCTCTTTTTGTCATGAAAACACATATTTCCTTGGATGAATGGTTGTACTCAACCACATATGACTCTCACATTACTGCAAGTCACTCCCTGATACATGATGATTAGCCTTCATATTTTAGCATGTACTAAGCACGTTGCCAAATGAATCTACATCAATGGCGTGGAAAAATACATTGTGGAAACATTATAGTCCTACCTGACATGTCCTTCATTGCTACTGCAGTTGTACATGTCAAATTACATGGAATGACAGGTGAGGGTATATGAGAGCCACTAATCAATTGTGACACACTCTTGTCTGTGGCACCACATGTATTGTAGTCCAATCACAAATGTCCAATTCCAAACTCATGTTGGCATCCACACATATGTGAGGGAATCAAACAGCATCCCAAGAAGACAGGTAGACCATGCATGAAGCAGCAGTGAAAATTATATGGCAAAAGTGAAAGGTACACATACTAACATGTAGCCAAAAGGAATAATGGCAACATTGATGTCACCAAAATCATGTCACTGGACAATCACTACTTACCAGGGGAAAGTATTGATCTGAGACTGCACCCATAGAACAATGTATTCTGTCACATGTACAATGTCAACCTTCACATGGCAGACAGTAGTGAGACACCAGCTCTCATCAAACACTGAAGACACGTGGCCTATGGGGGGCAGATGCCAATAGATTCACTGAGCGGACACATGGATGACTACAGTGATCTATTACTCCATGTTGTTTGGGCTGACATACTGAAGACAAGTGGACTTCTGGGTACCAATGACATCCACAACAACACACAACATCACCTCATTAATCACTTCACTCAGCCATGTTTTGGGCCTCAAGAGTTAATTGGTTGTGGCCAGTACTTGGTTGTTTCCTATGTCACTGGGCCAACAGGCAAGGCACATCAGCATGTTCCAACTACAATACCTACACAATCAATCACTCACCTTGTGTGTCACACATGGCCAATCTCCATCTTTAGGAGGGGACAGCAGCCTCTAACACATCAACTTGGCAATGTAACAACCAGGAATATACCCAGGGCTCACCCCCTTGTTGCTGCTGTGCTCCCCTCAAGCTCGGGTTATGTCACCACCAGAATGCAGGCCATTAGGGGGGGTCAGGGTCTGACGTGTGTGCCGCCCACTTTGGGAGGACAGCCCCAGCTCGAGCTCTGCGATCCTCCAGGCCCAACGTCTCCCCTCCTCTCACCTCTTCCGACAGTGGGTGCTCCAGTGGCTATGGACCCCCAGGGTGTGCACCTGCTAGGCAATGGCTTGCCAAATCCCCTTCTGAATGGCATTGACCAGTATTAATGTAAGAGACAAATCAAAAGATTACAAATCAATGTTTTATCCAACATGGTTGTCAATCAATCAATCAATCAAAGATTTGTAAAGTGCGGCTAATCATCCATAGGGTCTCAATGTGCTGTGTCTCAAGGTGTTGTGCCACACACATTTCAGAAACACCATGCACAAAAAACTGTAATTGTAAACACAACAGAAGCAGAAAGCAAACACGCAAAATAAGTACTGCAACAAAGCTATACACTTTTTGATTCATCTGCAGACTAACCCACTACCCCGCTCATGGCCAACACTTACTAAGCAAGCCTACTGACATCAGGTAGCCCAGGCTCAAGCAACATGCACTGTGATTTGAGTCACAATGACACACAGCACACCATTATGGCCTTCTGAAGGGTAAAGGCCTTGGGTTAGACTGGACAAATACATGCACATCCAGCAACATTGACTCAATGTATACAGTCCCTCCAGGCAACTACCATAGTACAGATGCCCCCCTGACACTTAAGTGACAATGAAAAGGCTGAGGTTTGTTCCTGTGCATGTGTGAACATGTGTACTACCCAATGTTAACTCACACCACTTCAGGGTGCGTTTTTGTGGTAGGTACTTGTTGCACAGAACACACCTTTTACCATATGTGGCAATTCTACAGAGATGCCATCCAACATACTTAGGTCAATTTGGTCTGTTTGGTTGCATGTAACCAAGCTGAGTCACAGGTCATGTCCTCCCCGGACTCAAACAAATATCTGCACTGTTGGTTATGTACTTAATACATATGTACTGGACAAATATAACTAATGTAAAGGTGACAGCAGAGCTGTGGGAGTAAGGTCCTTGTCATAAGCCAATGACACACATTGACAATGATGCAAAATGCACATATGTACTAGGTCATTGAGTAGCCTCAGTACACATCCCTAATGTAGTCAGTGGACGAAGTCTAAGTCTTGCCACTGGAGACTTATTGGGCCACATGCCAGGATTTGCCGGTCTACAAGGAGTAGGCCTGATGTCTCAGTAGCATAGCCACAGTTACTCCATCCCAGCCTGGCCTATGTCCCATACTGGGACATAAATATGTCAGGTCCTGGTATATGTAGGCTGAGCATACAGGATCTACATCACACTCACATTTCCATCACTTACATGTGTGACAGTACAACATGTGCCTATCCCCTATGTGGCTTGTGGCTTGTGGCTTGCGTAGAACTCTGAAGGGCACAGTGATTTTCATATTTTGAGGAAAACGTGCTGAGGACAGAAGCCCCCTAACTTTGTGCCCCCATTTTTCACTTATACTGGTGTTTGTCTGACTCTGCTGGTGCTCTGGGCACTGCTAAACAGTCCCATGGCCTGTGCTCTGATTAAAATGGATATGAAAATTAGGCTATTTTTAATTGGCAGTATCAACCTACCAATAGGTCCCTAGTATATTGTAAGGCATGTAGGTTTAGGGGCCCCATCATAGGTGATACACCCATAGGTGCACTGGTGCCCCAGTGTCATTTTAGAGGCAAGCCTGCCTTGCTGTCTGCTTTTGAGTTACAGTTAGCCCCAAATTCGACTTTGGAATTAAAAGTACTTCCAAAGTCCTAAGCTACCTTATTTCTACATAAGTCCCCCCTAAGGTCTGCCCTAAGTGTCCCCATGGCTGGGTGCAGTGTAACTATAAGCAGGGACTTTACAAAATATGTTTTATATGCCCTGGTGAGGGAAAATAGCTATTTTTCTCCATTGTAGTGAATGGGCTCCATAGGCTAACATAGATGCTTTATTTTAAAATGACAAACTCTTAGTTTCCATAGGAAGGAGCTAAATATCAAATTAAAAGGTATAATAAATCCAACAACTTTCTACAGTTGAATTTAATTTAACTTGTACCCAGAAAGAGTTTTAGAACTCTTACTAAAAGTTACCAGTTTCAGCCCTCCAGTGCCCTGTTTCTGATTGGTCAGCCTCCAGCAGCCTGAGCCAGGCTACCTTGATGAGGTGTGAAATGGCCTGGGCTGCAACAAAGGAAGCATCTAGTAGGAGGAGAGTGTCCTCAGCACATGGTAGAACAGGAAGGGGGAGAGCAGCCAACCTGGTCTTCAAAGCAGGGAAGGACATTTGGGAAAGCAACTGTACCTCCCCATTCCCTACAAACCTGTGACAGGTGCCCTCTGATTAGATTAAGGAACGGGTGTGTTAAGGGAAACTAAGCTACACCAGTGGGTGGGCTGAGCCAGACCTAAACTCTAAGATTTTATTTTTGCCATCTTGGATTTTGAAGGAATGTTGCTCCTTGAGATTGATTTTTGCCACACTTCCCAGGAAGTGGTCACTCAAGAGGGTGGCTTTCCACCCCAGGAGCAAGGATAAAATTGGCCGAGGTGCACCTCACCTTAGATCCCCACAGGAACAAGACAAGAAGAAGACGAACTGTCCTGCTGGACCCTGGCCTGCACATGGACACTGCACTTAGAAGGACTGTACCAGCTGCACACTTGGTCATCACCAAGAAAAGGACTTTTCTTGTCTTCTACTGCTTCAAGAGGACCTCCCTGTATGCTACAGGCAGAAAATAGCTGAACAGAGTCCCCTGCATCATGCCTTGAAGAAATTGACCAGCTGACCAGTGATTAGTTGTAATTTTTGGATTTGAACCAGGTGCCTTCTGGAAATTGGAGAACTAACCCCAAGGAGCAACTCAGAGCTTGGAGTGAGCTGTAGACACCAACAGAACCTTCAAAGACCTTCTAGAAGAAGACCCAGAAGTTTGAAAAGCTTGGAGCAACTTTGGACAAGAGCTCACTAAGGGGACTGACCTGACGTTGTGAATCTAAGCTGCTTACTTCAACCATCACCCGGACTCACTTATAGGTTCATCCCACTGAAAAGCTCCGGAGCCCCAGACTTCCAGGATTTCACTGGGGGCTCATGGAAAGGCAATCCGACAACATCAAATCGAAATCGACTTGCTGTGGAGGGTTGTCCGACGTCGGAGATACAAAGCCCTCAAAAAATGTTTACGTCAGAATGTAAAAAGTTGACCGAGGCTTCCCACACTGTGGATGGATCCAATGAGGCCTCCAAGGAGGTCACCTTCAATTTCAACTTGGTCCTGGATTTTAATTTCAGTCCTGAAAAACAATCGAAGTATGAATGTAGAATTTTAGACCGATGTCTCCTGCAACGCGTATCCAAAGAGGGCCCCAGGGAGGTCAAATTTGGCATGTGACTTCATCCTGGCCCAGAAAATCTTCAAGGAAAAGACTAAGGGCCTCATTACGAGTTTGGTGGTCTGACTGTCAGACCGCCATTGTGGAGGCAACCAAAAGACCGCCATATTGGATGTCATACAAACTGCTGGATTACGTGTTACACAGCCAGGCCCGCCAAAAGACATCCAAAATCCTGATACCACCAGGACTCTGGAGGGTGGGAAAGTGGTGGTCCAACCACTGGCACTGCTAGCCCTACAACCAACCACCGAACCTATTACAAGTTGAACATCACCATGGCAGTCTTTCCATGGCGGTGCGAACCGCAGTGGTCACCGCTCCCCTCAGTAATAAACAACACCACCTTGGGTTGATTTGAAAACAGATGACACACATTCACCCACTTGTGTCACGACTTACGTGTTGCTTGCGCCAGGAAACCGCAGGTCTAGTGGCGTGGGTCTTGAAGGTTCGGCTTTGGCCCAGAAAGGGGCGACTCTTTCTAGTAGCCACGGTGCTGTCGGCAATGGAACCGCCAAGAACAGACCGTGCCCTTTAGAAATAGTGTCAGAGGGAAAAAACCCCAAAAGGGGAAAAAACCTCCAAACAGTGGATTCCTGAAACAAGAACAAAAACAGGAATCAAAAAGATACAAAAATGCTGGTAGAAACAAATTGACAAGATCCAGAACCGAAGGCTAGAATCAGGAGCGAAGACACAATCAGAGCAGATAGTGTTGCAGCGCAAGGAAAGAGAGAAAACAGAGCCCTTATATACCAAGAAACAGGAAGTGACCAACAGGAAGTAAAAAGACACCATCTTAGATAGGGAAAAAGTACATAGGATAGAATAGAACAGGAACCATAGAAAATAGGGAACAAGGAATGCTGGGAAGAAAAAAGGTAACATGGGAAGGGGGAAAGACATAAAGAAAGGACAGAAAATGCCTCAGGAAGGAAAGAAGAAAAGAAGAAGAAAAAGAAACAGGTAAGGAGAGGTCAAGGAAAAACGGGGACGCAACAAAAGGCAGAGCGAGGGCCCAAGTAAAATCTGGGGCCTCGCGCTGTGCAGAGAAGGCTCGGGGCGCGCCGCGTCCTGACAACCCGCTGTGCGGCGCGAGCCGAATGCTCGGCTTGCGCCGCGTGGCGCGGCGCGACAGTAGGTCCCTCCCCCGAAGGTCCAGGTTTGAAGGGAAACAAACGATGAAAACGAGAAATCAGAAGAGGGGCGTGAACAGAAGATGCATCCTCCCAAGAGCATTCACTAAGAGGATAACCCTTCCAGTGAATCAAATACTGAAGACGTCGGTGAAAAAGGCGAGAGTCACAAATCTCCTGAACCTCATATTCAGGGGCATCATTCACCAACACAGGAGGAGGACAAGGAAACTGACGAGAGAAAGGATCAGGGACAAAAGGTTTGAGTTGGGATACATGAAAGACCGGATGAATCTTCCAAGTATGAGGCAAGCGAAGACGAACAGTGACAGGATTGATCAACTGAAGAATACGGAAAGGCCCATAATAGCGAGGCGTGAACTTATTCAGAGAAAGACGAGAGGGCAAGAATTTGGAAGAAAGCCAGACTTTATCTTGAGGGTGATAATCTGGAGTGGGTCCACGTTTTTTGTCAGCGATCTTCTTCATATATCTCTTGGTGTTCAATAAATTAGATCTAATGAGTTTATGGAGTTGCAGGAGACGTTTGGAAAAAGAAGTAATCGCAGGCAGAGGAGAGGTAGATTAAGGAGAAGTAGGAAAAGAGGTAGGATGATAGCCATGGGAACAGAAAAAAGGAGTGACCTTAGAGGCACTATGGACAGTATTGTTGTAGGAATATTCAGCAATAGAAAGATACGTGTTCCAATTGCTTTGGGTGGAATTAGAAAAGCAGCGAAGGTATTGTTCTAATCCTTGGTTTAAACGCTCGGTTTGCCCATTGGTCTGAGGATGGAACCCGGATGATAGTGCTATATTGATGTTTAGTGTCTTGCAAAAATGTCTCCAAAACCGAGAAATATACTGAGGCCCCCTGTCAGACACAATGGTATGTGGAAGTCCATGGAGACGGAAAATATGGTCGATAAATATCTGGCTCAATTCTTGGGATGTAGGCAACTTCTTTAGGGCAGTGAAGTGAGCCATTTTAGTGAAAGAATCAACAGTGACCATGATAACCTGGTTTCCAGCTGATGGTGGAAGCGAACACATGAAGTCAGTGGAAATAGTATGCCATGGAGTTGGTGGAACTGGCAAAGGCTGTAGTAATCCTGCAGGTCTACTACGGGGAATCTTGACTTGCGCACATATGGGACAAGCCTGAACGTATCTTTCAACATCTGATTTCCAGGTAGGCCACCAGAAAGATCGCGAAAGAAGTTCTTGTGTGGCCTTGATACCTCTATGACCTGCAATCGGTGAATCATGGCACATCTGTAATGCCTTGTCTCGAACTTTGTTAGTAGGGAGGAATAACAGATTTTGATGATAATAGTATCCTTCCTTCTTGCGTAAAAAGGTTCTTAATTTCTCTATTTCACTATTAGACAGGCTGGAGTACTCCAGTTGTACCTCCTCCAGAAAAGATTGAGCAACTCCAATGATCTTACTAGGCTCCAGTAGAAACTGAGACGGGGAAGGAGTACAATCTGGATAACGGCGAGACAGAGCATCAGCCAGAATGTTTTGAGATCCAGGAATATAGGTGATGTAAAAGTCATACTGACTGAAGAAAAAGGCCCAACGGGCCTGGCGACTATTTTGGCATACAAAATTACGTAGACATTGCAGATTACGATGATCTGTTCTCACCTCGAAAGGCTCCTTGGAACCCATCAGAAACTGTCTCCATTCGATGCAGGCTGTCTTCAGGGCTAACAACTCTCTTTCTAGCACTGAGTAGTGTTGTTCTGCTGAAGAGAGAATATGGGACAAATAGAAAACAGGATGTTCAAGACCATCATCCTCTTGTAGTTGGAGTAAGACAGCCCCAATAGCTCTTTCGGAGGCATTGGTAACTACAATAAACTGTTTGTTGGTATCTGGGTGTCTTAAGATGGGAGCTTGAGTGAATGCCTTTTTTAAATCTTGAAAAGCTGTTTCAGCCGCCTTAGTCCAGACAAACCCTTGTTTAAGATTTTCCTTCTTTAAAGTATGGGTTATATGGCTGGTCTGTTTAGCAAAGTCTTGAATGAACTGCCGGTAAAAATTTGCTAATCCTAGGAAACATTGTGTTTCTTTAATAGAAGAAGGAGAAGGCCAATCGAGAATTGCTTGTACCTTTTCTTGGTCCATAGCTATGCCGGTGGGACTTAAATGATAACCCAGATACTTGACGTCCGTCTTATCGAACTCACATTTTTCAGGCTTACAGGATAGTTGATGTGCTCGGAGTCTTTGAAGGACTTGTTTCACATGAGCAGAATGGAGTGCGGGATGTCTGGAGAAAATAAGGATGTCGTCTAAGTAAATTACGACTGTCTGGTTCAAGAGATCGGAAAATATGGAGTCCATAAATCTTTGAAATATTGCAGGGGCGTTCGTAAGACCAAAGGGCATGACTTTATACTCAAAATGACCAAACGGTGTCCTGAATGCTGTTTTCCATTCGTCTCCTTCTCTTATACGTAAAAGGTGGTAAGCTCCCCGAAGATCCAACTTGGTAAAACGTTGAGCCCCTCTGACCGCTTCTAGAATATCCTTGATGAGGGGCAAAGGATAACGATCCTTGATAGTTATTTTGTTTAGGCCTCGAAAATCTAGGCAGGGGCGAAGATCTTTGGTCTTCTTTGGTACAAAAAAGAGAGGAGCCCCTGCCGGAGAAGACGATGGAACAATGAGACCACTCTGTACATTTTCCTCCAGATACTCCTTAAGAACTTCCTTTTCAGGTTCCGTGAGTGAATATATCCTCCCAAAGGGGACGACTGTTCCAGGTTCCAAAGGAATAGCACAATCGTACTCTCGATGTGGAGGTAATACAGGTCTGGATGGTTTTAAAAACACGTCTTGGAACTCTAAATAATGTTCAGGAACTCCTTGAATAGTATTGATGGAATACTCCGTAGTACTCTTAATAGGTGTTAGTCTGTTTGGTGACCAATACTTATCGGAAGCAAAGCAGTTTTCTAGACAAAACTGTGAGGATAAGGATATTGTCCGGGTTACCCAGTTCACATATAGATTATGTCTTGTAAACCACGGAATTCCGAGAATAATGGTATGGTTGGGAGACGAAATGAGATCAAAGGAGAGGTGTTCTTGATGATTACCAAACTGTAAATTTAACATCAAGGTCGTAGTGTCGACTGGACCTGAGGATATCAAGGATCCATCCACGGTGTGCACTTGTTCAGGAATGTCTTTGGGTTGTGTGGGAATCTGTTGCTTAGTGGCCCAGGTCTTATCCAAGTATATACCACTAGCACCACAATCCAACAATGCCAGAGTTCTTTCTTGGCGGCCATCAGGTAGCTGTAATATGACAGATAACACGAACAAGTATGTAGTATTGTCATTGAATGAACTGATGGAAGGTATAGCCGATGATCCCGTCCCCTCCCTTCTTACAGAGGACGGGAAGTGGCGTTTCCCGAGGGTCTAGATGGACGTACAGGACAGGTACGAAGCATGTGACCAGCAGAACCACAGTATAGGCATAATCCTTTCTTCCGTCTGTCTTCCTTCTCACTAGCGGAGAGCGGCCCTCGAGTAGTATCCACTTGCATGGGTTCCCCTTCTGTGTCTCTAACAGGAGGACGAGATTCCTCAGGACGAGGTAGATACATCCGTGAAGAGTTTGGCTGAGAAGATCCTCTACTCCTTCTCTTTTCCATTCGTCGTTCTTGAAGACGATACTCGATGGAAAGTGCTTGATCCATCAAGCCACGAAGATCTTCAACTCTAGTGGAATGTTCTAATTCATCCATTATTTCTTCCTTAAGCCCTCTGCGGAACAAAGTTACCAGGGTACGCTCCACCCAAGTGGTCTCTGCCGCTAACTGACGGAAACGTGTGATATATTGAAGGACATCTTGGGAACCCTGCTGGATATCACATAAGGCTTCCTCTGCCGAGGCTTCCAATCCTGGACGACTAAACATTTGTTTGAAGCGGGTCACGAAGGCAGAATAGTCTGACAATACCGGATCGTTGGACGACAACATCGGGGTTTCCCAGGCCAAGGCAGGACCGGATAATGCACTAATAAGATATCCCACCTTTGTCCTGTCATGAGAGAACTGGGTAGGTCTGAAGGCGAAGTACACCGTTAGTGCATCCAGGAATTCACGCAATTTAGTTGGTTCACCAGAGAAGCGAGGAGTAGAGGCAGAGATAGTCGGAACATCGCCACTGCGGAGGGCCAAAGCCTGTCGCAACACCGCATTCTCGTTGCGCAATTGTTGCAATTCCTGAGCTTGTTGTTGAATGGTAGTCAAAAGAGATGGATCAGGATCTGCAGCCGCCGCCACTGTATCATCCATAGTGTCAGAGGACGTCGGAATGGTTGGGCGCTGCAATCTGTCACGACTTACGTGTTGCTTGCTCCAGGAAACCGCAGGTCTAGTGGCGTGGGTCTTGAAGGTTCGGCTTTGGCCCAGAAAGGGGCGACTCTTTCTAGTAGCCACGGTGCTGTCGGCAATGGAACCGCCAAGAACAGACCGTGCCCTTTAGAAATAGTGCCAGAGGGAAAAAACCCCAAAAGGGGAAAAAACCTCCAAACAGTGGATTCCTGAAACAAGAACAAAAACAGGAATCAAAAAGATACAAAAATGCTGGTAGAAACAAATTGACAAGATCCAGAACCGAAGGCTAGAATCAGGAGCGAAGACACAATCAGAGCAGATAGTGTTGCAGCGCAAGGAAAGAGAGAAAACAGAGCCCTTATATACCAAGAAACAGGAAGTGACCAACAGGAAGTAAAAAGACACCATCTTAGATAGGGAAAAAGTACATAGGATAGAATAGAACAGGAACCATAGAAAATAGGGAACAAGGAATGCTGGGAAGAAAAAAGGTAACATGGGAAGGGGGAAAGACATAAAGAAAGGACAGAAAATGCCTCAGGAAGGAAAGAAGAAAAGAAGAAGAAAAAGAAATAGGTAAGGAGAGGTCAAGGAAAAACGGGGACGCAACAAAAGGCAGAGCGAGGGCCCAAGTAAAATCTGGGGCCTCGCGCTGTGCAGAGAAGGCTCGGGGCGCGGCGCGACAACTTGAGACACCTACCAACCACACTACAGAACACACCCTTGCACACACCATAGTCACTTGCACATCCCACTCCAAACACAGAAGACACATCAGAGCAAACCAAACCATAGTTTAGACATCCCACCATCTCACACAAAGAACAGATTACACATCCTCACAACACCCCAACACACATATCTGCACTTCATCACACTATTTACCCCTGTAAAACCCCTCATCACACAGCACCTATAAATTATTTTCCTCATCACTCCTTAAACACCACCATGCCACCACAAAAACATCCTCGTTCCACAGATGACAAGTTAAAAGTCATGGTGGATGAAATCCGAGGTGTAGAGCCATATATATTTGGATCTGTAGGAGGCTGGGCTGGCTTCTAGTGGGTACCTGATGGTACTTACACCCTGTGCGAAGTCCAGTTATCCCTTATTAGTAGATTAGTAGTGTTCTAGCAGCTTAGGCTGATAGAGGTAGCTATAGCAGAGCAGCTTAGGATGAACTAGGAGACATGCAAAGCTCCTACTATACCACTTATATCATATAGGTACTATGGCCCTCATTATGAACACAGCGGTCCAAACCGCACTGCCGGTGGTGGCGGTAAAAACCGCCAACAGAGGAGCAGTCCGGACCGCCACAGTAAGAACCAACTGAAACACAGGCATCCTGAAAACTGCCCACCGCCAGTAGAGGCGTGCTGACGGCGACGGCAGAGTCCGCCCACAGGCCGACGGAAAGGCCCAACCTACCCATCAAATAATGAACCACTAGACCACCGTCAGTTCCAGGGCAGGAACCACTGCCACACAAAGCCAAGTGGAAATGAAGCTAATAAAAGGAAACACTCACCGGAGGCCCACACAACGGGCTGAAGCAGACATGGATAGAGAGCTGCAGATCATGCCAGCCCTGTTCCTTGCCATATACCTCCACGACCGAGACCACCGATGAAGACGATGACGGTAAGTACCGCAACCTACAACACGAGGGAAGAAAGGGTACAGTTACATGCCCACCCACCCTGCAACGTTCCCACAACCCTTCACAGCAGCACAACCCATACACCCCACAGCAAGAGGTACTTGGCGACACAAGGCAAATCCAAAATGACCATAGTACATACAAATGCCCCACACCCACAAACAATGAAATGAGAGAACAGGGTTTAAGAGTGTGCCGCCAAAACACAGGCCACACATAAATATTTATTTTAGCTCACAGAGCTAACTATTCACAACAAGGCCAATGGCCAGTCCATAGTGCTAGACGTGTTTGGGCTACAATGGCCCCAATCTGACTCCCAAAAGTGCACGGTACTCCACCTAATGGGGCAACATTGGGACATCCAGGCACCTCAGGGAACAGGGGCAGGGGGTGGTGGGGATTTGCGACGGGGTGGGGCTTCAACTTGCGCTGAGAAGGTGGAGGGGGTTTGGGTTTGGCTTTGGAAGAAGGGGCTGTGTGCTTCAACTGGGTGGCGCCAGATGGAATTGGCTCTGCACGGGGCTTCTTCCTCTCTGGGAAAGGGGCACGGGAATGTGAAGGGCAGACAGGGGTGGCCTGTGAAGTGGAAGGAGTGGAAAGGGCAAGGAGGTGCGCATGCTTACGGACAAGACAGGGTGGGCAAGTGGGTTGGAAGAGGTCAGCACGAGAGAGGAAAAGTTTTTTGGGAGCAATTTGGTTGGGCCTGGAGGAAGGCGTGGGAGTGGAGGCAGAGGGTGTTGATGTAAGTGGTGTAGGGGTACGTGTTGTGGGTGCCCTTGCAGGTGCCTCAGCTCCCTCACCAGATGATGCTGATGTACACAAACAACACAAGAGAACAGAGATGGGGAGAGACACTTGTAAATAGCTGAAAGGAGTGAACATAGTGGCCAGACATACACCCACCCAGAAGACACCCCCAGCAGGCAGCCCCTTCCACTATGCCCATGGCCATGCCCCTGACTAGTGACCAGAACCCTGCTCTACACCCATCCCCTGAACTACCTAAGGACCCGACGTGTAGGAGACCTGACCAAAACACCCCTACACCCTACGAAGGCCATCATGTAGATGGATTTCAGTCAGAGTCCCTGCAATTAAGCTGCATAAACCCTAATGCACACACAGACATCCATCAAGGGTTAAGATTGTGACATGAGTACTCACCCTCTTGTGACTGCTGTGCAGCCTTCCAGAGCCCATCCAGGTCTGGGTACGCCACCACCAGGATATGTAGCATGAGGGGGGTTGGTGCCCGACGGGAACCCCTTCCACGTTGGGAGGACTTCCCAAGCTGGGCCTCAGATTTTTCGCGCCCAGCGCCGCAGGTCCTCCCACCTCTTCCTGCAATGGGTGCTCCGCCGGTTGTAGATCCCCAGGGTCCACACCTCCTTGGCGATGGCATGCCAAAGTGCCTTCTTCTGGTGGGCGCTGACCTAAAAGGGAGACACAGAAATGTAACACAGAGGTCAGGCACTTGGAACATATGTACAGCTGGCTATACGTCCACTATGGGATGGACAGTACTGACAGACTTACAGGACATACGCATGCAGCATGGCATGAACCATGGCCCATACAGGCTCAGAGGTGCACACATATGTACTTACAACACCATCTATTACACCCAAACAGTGCCCCCAAACCCTGACTCACCTGTACCTCTGGCTGTCCGTAGAGATTGGCGTACAGGGACAGGACCCCGTCCACTAGCCTCTACAATTCCTCCTGGGTGAAGGCAAGGGCCCTTTCCCCTGCAACACGAGCCACTTCCATGACCAGAGGCAGGACATAGCAAAACACTGAGTGGAGTACCTGCTTGCACGAGATCAGGGAGTCAAGTGAAGCTGGGGTGACAAATTTGCGTATGTACCACGGCGCGGTGCAACGTCACCACCGGAGGTGATCATGATATGCCAGGATTCCCCTTTGGCATCTATGTTACCAATGACGGTGCGAACGGCAGTAAACACCGCCTTACGCTGTAACATCAACCGCTAGCGGTATGAGGTCACTTCCACAACAACAGTTCTGGATTACAGGGGGCAGACATTTTGGCCTTAACTATGCATTAATAAAAATGATATCTGCACAACGCAGCCCTATTGTTCATCTAATACACCTATGCATGTGACCATTAACAATACCACACATAAAAAACCTTTTTCACTCATTAAGGTATAGATGACATTCTGTCAAGAACATTCTACTATTAAGTCCCTACAATCAAGTAAGCAGTGTACAATGAATGACAATGTGTGCCTATGTATGTGTGTTCCTCACACGTGTTTCAAATCCCTCCTAGGTACCGACCCTTGTGGCGAGGAAGGGCCCCATCGGTGTACAGACCACTTATTGATTTGCAGACCATGGTGGAGAGTCACATCATAATCAATTACAGACTCACCCATGCAGCTATTCTCAAATGTTGTGCATTACTGGATCCTGCACTAACTCCGGCAAATCATAATCAGCATGCCATCCCTACTGAAGTGCAGGTGCTCTCTGCACTCCATTTCCTGGCCACGGGCTCATTTCAAGTGACAGTGGGCATGGGTGCAGGATTTTCAAAGCCAATGTTCAGCAAGATACTGACAAGATTTCTAAATGCATTTGTACAACACCTGCAGTCCTATGTGAGGTTTCCCCAAAGTACTGAGCTCCCTGGCATCAAATCTGACTTCTATGCGTTTGCAAACATACCCATGTGATTGGTGTCATCGATGGTACCCACATACCTATATTACCCCCAAGAGTCAAAGAACAGGTGTACAGAAACAGAAAGAACTTTCACTCCTTGAACATCCAATTGGTATGTACTGCAGACCAGTACATCTCACATGTGAAGGCCATGTTCCCTGGTTCAGTCCATGATTCCTTTGTGCTGATGAACAGTAGTGTGCCACACAAGATGGAACAACTACAAGAGGACAGAGTGTGGATCATATGTAGCTGTTTCTGTCACTAACTGCCACCTAGCTGTCAGCCAGGCTATCTGACTCGGAGGCTTAACAATGACTGCTCTGTTTTGCAAATATTTCTGGGTGATTCCGGCTATCCCAACTTGCGTTGGCTCCTGACACCAGTAAGGAATCCTAGGACAGATGCAGAGAGGAATTAAAATTAGACCCATGGACATACTAGAAGGGTGATAGAGCGCACAATAGGTCTCCTGAAGGCTAGATTTCGTTGTCTACATATCTCTGGGGGTTCCCTGGCCTATAGGCCTGAAAAGGAGTGTGGAATAGTGGTGGCCAGCTGCATGCCGTCGACGTGGCAGTGAGAAATTCTATCCCCCTCTTGGATGTGGATGGTGCTGTAAATCCTGACCAGCTTCCTCAGAGAGGGGAGGAGAGTGATGGTGATGATGAGGAAGGGGAAGATGTCAATTCTAGGACCCAGCTGATACAACTCTATCTCCAGTAGCTATGTGGGACTAAGGGCTGACATTGGTGTTTGTGACACATACTGTCAGTGTCCTTTGTCATCTGGGGGGGTAGAATCTACTATTTGCAACTGGGTCCAGGTCTGCATGGTCCCAAATACAATTTAGTGATTTTGTTTTTACAACATTTAAGCACACAGGTGTACTTTCATGCTACGCATTACTAATAAAGTAGTTATCAGCCAGTTGCATCCATACTTCACTTTGTTCACACATTATGACAGGGGATAGTGTTACAGGTGTGATATGTGTTTTATTTGTGGCAGGGATTGAATAGTGCAATTTACAGTGATGGCTGTTGGTCATGGGTGGTTGTCCTCAATGCCAACATGGTGGCAGCCTTGTTGTTAGTACTGATGGGTCCATCAATGCTTACATGAGGTCTTATTGATTGTTAGCACTGTTTGGTGGTTGATTGTGTGGGATGGTTGGTGGGCAGATTGTTGCAGAGTTACGTCTTGGAGGGGGCCTTGTTTTTGGCAGGGGTTCCAGTCCCATATCTTGGCCTGTGCGTCCGTTTGGGCACCGGCTGTTGACCTAGAGGGGATGACATGGTTGTTCCTTGTGTTTCCTCTGAGGGTAGTTTGTGGAATGTTGCTGCTGATGCTGTCCTGTGGCCTCCCCCTTGGGCCACTTAGGCTCTACCACTGGGCCTAGCCCCCTGTGCCTGTGTCCCCTGCACAGGTCTGGCGGTACAACTTGTACTGGGGCCATTGTTTTCCTGCCTGTTGGTAGGGGGTGACTATGGCCTCTGTACCTGTGTTCCACCAGTCTGTGACCTGGATAAACTGATGTGTGGACGGTTGCCCTGGGCTGATGTTCTTGGCTGGGTGGTAGGGATGTCAGTGGTACCCTGGATGGGGCTGCTGAATGGTGACGGTCCACGACTGTGTGAGGGGCCAGCCTGCTCATCAGTGTCCAGGGATCCATTCCCACTGTCCTGTGAGGTGCCTCTGTCTCCCAGGGGGTGTAGGAAAGTACCATCTTACCTGGCATGTTACCCCCATTTTTACTTGTGTGTATGTTTGTTTTTGCCTGTGTCACTGGGATCCTGCTAGCCAGGCCACAGTGCTCATAGTTTGTGGCCTATATATGTTCTCTGTGTTGCCTAACTGTATCACTGAGGCTCTGCTAACCGTAACCTCAGTGTTTATGCTCTCTCTGCTTTTAAAATTGTCACTGCAGTCTAGTGACTATTTTCACCAATTCTGATTGGCATACTGGAACACCATTATAAATCCCTAGTATATGGTACATAGGTACCCATGGTATTGGGGTTCCAGGATATCCCTATGGACTGCAGCATTTATTTTGCCACCCATAGGGAGCTCAGACAATTCTTACACAGGACTGCCACTGCAGCCTGAGTGAAATAACATCCACATTATTTCACAGCCATTTTACACTGCACTTAAGTAACTTATATGTCACATATATCTCTAACCCTCACTTAGTGAAGGTTAGGTGCAAAGTTACTAAGTGTAAGGACACCCTGGCATTCCCGGGGCTGCAGCATAGAGCCCGGGTACTGAGAGAGAAGTACATAGGAACTCTGGTGAGCTCTTGTACTCTGACGTCACCTGTTGGCACTGGCCACTCAGAGGTGTGCATTGTGCCCTCACACCTCTTTATCCAAGATGGCAGAAGTCTGGGACACACTGGAGGAGCTCTGGGCACCTCCAGTGTGCAGAAAGGGGATATCAGTGATAGCCATAAGGTGTATTGGGAGGACAACCTCCTGTATACTGAGTCAAAGGACCCTAAACCTGGAGCTGCCAGGAGGTTGGTCATCCCTTTGCAGTATAGGGAGTTTCTTCTTACCTTGGCACATGACATTCCTTTGGCTGGGCATTTGGGCCAGAGCAAAACTTGGGACAGGCGTGTTCCCCTGTTTCACTGGCCTCATATGTCAGAGAACACTAAAGCGTTTTGTCTTTCTTGTGAACACTGGATTGGACTAATAAGCCTTTTAGACAGGTATTTCTTTATTACCTTTATTTGATTTGATTTTTTGTAGTAGGGTTTTAACCTCACACTTTTTGATGACCCTGCAATATAGTTTTTAGCATTGTGATAATTTTTTACTCAATAATTTTTAATCTGTACTGTTACAGTTATATAGAGATTGCTTATCCTAGTTCATCATTTTGTTATCAGCAAGGAGTGCTCTTAGAGCATCATTATTGAACTGATTTTTAGGATCAAACAATTAGTGAGAATGGGTAAAAGGAAGCAACCTAGCACAAAAGACACCACCTTTCAGAAAGATCATTCATCAATACTAATATTTATCTCAGGAGCCATGGGGGCAATTGACAAACAGATTACTAACGTTGAGGAAATTATTTTAATTCAGAAGGGCCCGTTGGGTCCTCCTCACCTTCCCCCACCAGTAAGAACCTCTCCAACACTGACTAATCCTTCGGCAACCGGCACCCAAATTAGAGGCATAAATGGTAGCGTCCAAGAAACAATTGACTCTATTTTTGATGATGATGATCACTCACCCTCTCCTAAACGCTCAAGGAAACCTAAATTAGCCAGAAAGGAGAAAGTTTCCAGTCAAGAGCCAACTGATAAGACTAGATGTGCCAAGCATGGAGCTCTTTTCGAGGAATCTACGCAACATGTACAAATCGTCCGTGAGAATAACAACCCTGGCCAGAGGAAAAAAACAACCCATAGCAAAAGCAAAAATCAATCCCCCAGAGCCCTCTAATGCTTTGGAACATCTAGTTAGGTCACTCTTTGACCAAATGACAAATCGTTTAACACAATTGGAGGAAAAAGTGGAGACAATGTTTAACTTAATGAAGGCACAGTTTTCAAGCTTATCACTTGCTACTACTCAATATACCAATGATCCAGATCCGAACAGCAACCCTTTAATATAGTACCAGCAGCCATTACCTATGCCTCAGACTACCCAAAGATATGTATATCCTCGCATTCCACTAGCTAGTACCAGAAGCCCCGAATACCAAAAAGCAAAGACAATTAGAGGGGAAACATCGAATAGTCTGAAATTTCTTCAGGATTCCTCGTCAACATCAAAAGATACTTTAGATCTTCCTCCTGCGGCAATTCCCTATGTGGTAGTCCTCGCAAACATCACAACCCATCCCGGGGACCGTAGGGAATCATGGACAGCGACGAGGACTAAATCCCTGAATTGGATTGGCACTTGTATGAATTCAGGTATGACAGAAGTACTCTTTAAGGATATTAAGATGGTTAGAAGGGTAAAATGGGTGGGCAAGAACCAAAAAAATCTAAAGGCGACTGTGTGGTACTCTCGTTTAAAACCCCGAAATTGGTTGAAAACATCTTGAGACATTTAAGCTCACGGCAGATCATGGACCAAGGCATCGTACTGCTACCTCTGGGTTTTCTTTATATCTATAATCCCGGCCATAATCGTTTTGGTCCCAATCCCGAGAAGCAAATAAGCAGGCCCGAGAGTTACCACCGGATTTCTACCAAGAATAGATTTCACGCTCTCTGCTCGGAAGGAGTTGATTGACTGCCATTTGATCAGGAAGGGGATGGGTCTATGACTACTATGTTAACCTCAGTCCCTGATTTACCGAAGGGTGGCGATGGTCTGGTGGAGAACATTGGAGACAAATGGATGGGCATGGAATCTTCACCGAGACAAAGTGCCGATGATGTAGTGCCAATAAGCGTTCTGCCAGCCCAATTAAAAGATAAAGCAACAAAACAGTCTCCTGTGAGGCAAGGCACAAATAGTCGGGGAGAGGTTTTTTCTCTTTTATTTTGGAACGTGGCAGGTCTGCATTCTAAAATCAAGAACGAGGTTTGGTTAGAATATATCAGATCGTTTTCGTGGGTAAGCTTACAAGAGACTTGGTCTGTGGTCCCTATCCACATAAATGGCTTTAGGACACTTCATACCTGTGAGAAAGTAGCCTCTTTCAAGCCTTGTTACCCCCACTTTTGGCCTGTTTGTGAGTGTATGTCAGGGTGTTTTCACTGTCTCACTGGGATCCTGCTAGCCAGGGCCCAGTGCTCATAGTGAAAACCCTATGTTTTCAGTATGTTTGTTATGTGTCACTGGGACCCTGCTAGTCAGGACCCCAGTGCCCATAAGTTTGTGACCTATAGGTATGTGTTCCCTGTGTGATGCCTAACTGTCTCACTGAGGCTCTGCTAACCAGAACCTCAGTGGTTATGCTCTCTCTTTACAAATTGTCACTAACAGGCTAGTGACCAATTTTACCAATTTACATTGGCATACTGGAACACCCTTATAATTCCCTAGTATATGATACTGAGGTACCCAGGGTATTGGGGTTCCAGGAGATCCCTATGGGCTGCAGCATTTCTTTTGCCACCCATAGGGAGCTCTGACAATTCTTACACAGGCCTGCCACTGCAGCCTGAGTGAAATAACGTCCACGTTATTTCACAGCCATTTTACACTGCACTTAAGTAACTTATAAGTCACCTATATGTCTAACCTTTACTTGGTAAAGGTTGGGTGCTAAGTTACTTAGTGTGTGGGCACCCTGGCACTAGCCAAGGTGCCCCCACATTGTTCAGGGCCAATTCCCCGGACTTTGTGAGTGCGGGGACACCATTACAAGAGTGCACTACATATAGGTCACTACCTATGTGTAGCTTCACAATGGTAACTCTGAATATGGCCATGTAACATGTCTAAGATCATGGAATTGCCCCCTCTATGCCATCCTGGCATTGTTGGTGCAATCCCATGATCCCACGGGTCTCTAGCACAGACCCTGGCACTGCCAAACTGCCTTTCCCGGGGTTTCACTGCAGCTGCTGCTGCTGCCAACCCCTCAGACAGGTTTCTGCCCTCCTGGGGTCCAGCCAGGCCTGGCCCAGGAAGGCAGAACAAAGGACTTCCTCAGAGAGAGGGTGTTACACCCTCTCCCTTTGGAAAGTGGTGTGAAGACAGGGGAGGAGTAGCCTCCCCCAGCCTCTGGAAATGCTTTCATGGGCACACATGGTGCCCATTTCTGCATAAGCCAGTCTACACCGGTTCAGGGACCCCTCAGCCCTGCTCTGGCGCGAAACTGGACAAAGGAAAGGGGAGTGACCACTCCCTTGACCTGCACCTCCCCTGGGAGGTGCCCAGAGCTCCTCCAGTGTGCTCCAGACCTCTGCCATCTTGGGGACAGAGGTGCTGCTGGCACACTGGACTGCTCTGAGTGGCCAGGGCCAGCAGGTGACGTCAGAGACTCCTTCTGATAGGCTCCTTCAGGTGTTGCTAGCCTATCTTCTCTCCTAAGTAGCCAAACCCTTTTTTCTGGCTATTTAGGGTCTCTGCTTTGGGGATTTCCTTAGATAACGAATGCAAGAGCTCATCCGAGTTCCTCTGCATCTCTCTCTTCACCTTCTGCCAAGGAATCGACTGCTGACCGCGCTGGAAGCCTGCAAAACTGCAACAAAGTAGCAAAGACGTCTACTGCAACTCTGTAACACTGATCCTGCCGCCTTCAACACTGTTTTCCTGGTGGTGCATGCTGTGGGGGTAGTCTGCCTCCTCTCTGCACTAGAAGCTCTGAAGAAATCTCCCGTGGGTCGACGGAATCGTCCCCCTGCAACCGCAGGCACCAAAGAACTGCATCACCGGTGCCCTGGGTCTCCTCTCAGCACGACGAGCAAGGTCCCTTGAATCCAGCAACTCTGTCCAAGTGACTCCCACAGTCCAGTGACTCTTCAGTCCAAGTTTGGTGGAGGTAGGTCCTTGCCTCCCCACGCCAGACTGCATTGCTGGGAACCGTGACTTTTGCAGCTACTCCGGCCTCCGTGCACTTCCAGCGGAAATCCTTTGTGCACAGTCCAGCCTGGGTCCACGGCACTCTAACCTGCATTGCACGACCTCCTAAGTTGTCCTCCGGCGACGTGGGACTCCTTTGTGCGACTTCGGGTGAGCACCGTTTCACTCCACTTCATAGTGCCTGTTCTTGCACTTCTGCGGGTGCTGCCTGCTTCTGAGAGGGCTCTTTGTCTTGCTCGACGCCCCTTCTGTCCCCAGACGCAATTGACGACATCCTGGTCCCTCCTGAGCCACAGCAGCATCCAAAAACCCTAACTGCATGATTTGCAGCTAGCAAGGCTTATTGGCAGTCTTTCTTCAGGAAAATACTTCTGCACGACTCTCCACGGTGTGGGGGATCCGTCCTCCAAAGGGGAAGTTCCTAGCCCTTGTCGTTGCTGCAGAATCTTCAGCTTCTACTGTCCAGTAGCAGCTTCTTTGCACCCACAGCTGGCATTTCCTGGGCATCTGCCCATCTCCGACTTGTTTGTGACTTTTGGACTTGGTCCCCTTGTTCCACAGGTACCCTCAACTGGAAATCCATCGTTGTTGCATTGCTGATTTGTGTCTTTCCTGCAGAATTCCCCTATCACGACTTCTATGTCCTTTGGGGAACTTCAGTGCACTTTGCACTCACTTTTCAGGGTCTTGGGGTGGGCTAATTTTCTAACCCTAACTGTTTTCTTACAGTCCCAGCGACCCTCTACAAGGTCACATAGGTTTGGGGTCCATTCGTGGTTCGCATTCCACTTTTGGAGTATATGGTTTGTGTTGCCCCTATCCCTATGTGTCCTCATTGCATCCTATTGTAACTATACATTGTTTGCACTGTTTTCTAAGACTATTACTTCATATTTTGGTATTGTGTATATATATCTTGTGTATATTTGCTATCCTCATACTGAGGGTACTCACTGAGATACTTTTGGCATATTGTCATAAAAATAAAGTACCTTTATTTTTAGTATATCTGGGTATTGTGTTTTCTTATGATATTGTGCATATGACACTAGTGGTACTGTAGGAGCTTCACTCGTCTCCTAGTTCAGCCTAAGCTGCTCTGCTAAGCTATCATTATCTATCAGCCTAAGCTGCTAGACACCCTATACACTAATAAGGGATAACTGGGCCTGGTGCAAGGTGTAAGTACCCCTTGGTACTCACTACAAGCCAGTCCAGCCTCCTACATTACCCCGCTGTTCCTTACCCAATGGGGTAGGGCAAAAGGTGGTCTGTGTATTTCCAACAAACTTAGGGCCATATTTATAGTTTTTGACGCAAAACTGCGCTAACGCAGTTTTGCGGCAAAAAAATTTGCGCCGGCTAACGCCATTCTGAAGCGCCATGCGGGTGCCGTATTTATTGAATGGCGTTAGCCGGCGTTAGCCGACCGACGCTGCCAGGTGTGCGTGAAAAAAAACGACGTACATCAGGCAGCACCGGCGTAGGGAAAAATGGCGTTTGGGCGTCCCAAAATGGGGCAAGTCAGGCTGAGGCAAAAAAATCGTCTTAACCCGATTTGCGCCATTTTTTTGGGGCGCCCAGACGCCATTAACATGACTCCTGTCTTAGCAAAGACAGGAGTCATGCCCCCTTGCCCAATGGCCATGCCCAGGTGACTTATGTCCCCTGGGCATGGTCATTGGGCATAGTGGCATGTAGGGGGGCACAAATCAGTCACAGAATCAACCATTCAAAAACCTTCTTGATGACATGTGGTAGAAACTCCAGAAAGAAACCTCAGATTATGTTAAAAGGCACAAAATTAGATGACACTGGAATTTATTCATACTTAAGCATTACGTTTGATAATGAAGGGACATGGTCACAAGCCATTAAATCAAGGAAATAGTTGTTCACAAAAACTTTTATGGCTATAAAAAACTTTTCTAAAAAGGTTGGCAAAGCGACTCCTGAGGACATGACGACATTGTACAATGTAAAATGTGTTTCTGTTGAACTATATGGGGCAGGACTATGGGGATGCAGGAATTGCAACATCTTACAGATAGTCGAAAATGATTTTCTAAAGTCCATTTTAAGTGTTCCAAAATCTACCTCAACACTTGCATGCCATTTAGAAATGGGGGTAACATACCTTCTAGACCTAATTCGTATTCAACCAATTCTATTATGGCACAAAGTATGGACGTCTGTTTCTGCTAGGCTGAACAGGGCTATTATAGAAGGTGCACTGGCATTAACTTATTTGTCGAATATACCATGGTCAAACTAAATAAATAATTTTTTTATCGAGTTGGGCCATCCTGAGTTTTACTCTACCCCGGCCAATATAGAAACAATCTCTAGGAAAGAATTGAGAAAGATCTGTCTTACTCATTTGGCTGACTTAAAATGGGCCACTGAGGTAAAGAAATTCAGCGTAAGAAGGAATTTTATGTTGCAAAAAAACAGATGGCATGGAACCATACATGAGAAACGTATTGAATCCAAGGCATCGGTTTGTCCTTACGCATTTAAGATTAGTGACTTTCCATCGTCTCGTTAGTTTTCCTCCTATGAACGACTGGACTTTAGCCCTGGGAAAATGTAATTGTGACTCAGTATCTGATCAAAGTACAATGCACATTCTCTTTTTTTGTAAATTTTATTCAGACCTAAGGAAAGTGTACATGATCCCATTTTTAAAACAAATGCAGTTTAAACAATGTCGCCCGCCCTTCAGTTACCTCTTGTCTCTACCATCAATTACGATTTGCAAAGGATTAGCTTTATTTTTATGTGCAGTGATTAAGGTTAGACCGCATAATTAGAAAACTCAGTGTGGTTTTTAACTTTTATGTATTTTACCAAAGATAACAACCTTTGCATGAAATATATTGTTCTATCAACTTTATAATGCTTCTCGCGTGAACACATATTTAATTTTTTGTAATGTAACCTGTTATATGGTTTTTAACTTAGGTATGGCCTGGTCTATCCTGTGTTCTTTTATCTTTTTTAATTACCGATTGATGTTATCAAATTGTATCATTTGCTTTTATGATTGTTGAATTCAATTGAATAAAGTATTCTTTGATGATGATGACTGGTGGCACACAAAAGACCCCCTTAATTCCACTTCCTGTGGTCGAGGTGCCCTTTGAAAGGGTAGTGGTTGATGTAGTTGGCTCGCTTGACCCTTCACCAGCTTCAGGAAATAGTTTATCCTTGTGGTAGTGGACCATGCCACTAGGTATACTGAAGCAATTCCCTTAAGGACCACTACAGCTCCTGCAGTGGCAAAGGCCCTCCTGGGAATCTTTTCCAGAGTGGGCTTGCCTAAGGAAGTGGTGTCAGGCAGATGTAGGAACTTCATGTCTGCATACCTCAAAGCAATGTGGAAGGAGTGTGGTGTAACTTACAAGTTCACAACTCCTTATCATCCACAAACAAATAGTCTGGTTAAGAGGTTTAATAAAACTCTCAAAGGCATGATAATGGGATTCCCGGAAAAAATCAGAAGGAGATGGGATGTCCTGTTACCTTACCTCCTTTTTGTTTACAGGGAGGTACCCCAGAAAGGAGTGGGCTTTAGCCCCTTTGAACTCCTCTTTGGGCACCCTGTGAGAGGTCCCCTTGCACTTGTTAAGGAGGGTTAGGAAAAACCTTTAAATGCTCCTAAACAGGACATTGTGGACGATGTGCTTGGCCTAAGAACAAGAATGGCTGAGTACATGAAAAAGGCCAGTAACAACCTTCAGGCCAGCCAGTAGCAATGGCATGACCAGAAGACTGTCCTGATCCAGTACCACCCAGGACCGAAGGTGTGGGTATTGGAGCCTGTGGCTCCAAGAGCACTCCAGGACAAATGGAGTGGACACCATATTATTGTTGTGAAAAAGGGTGAGGTTACCTACTTGGTAGACCTGGGCACCGCCAGGAGTACCCTTAGGATGCTCCATGTCAACCGCCTAAAACCCTACTATGACAGGGCTGATCTCACCCTGCTCATGGCAACTGATGAGTGTCAGGAAGGAGAGAGTGACCCTCTCCCTGATCTCTTCTCCACCACTGAAGCTGATGGCTTAGTGGATGGAGTAGTACTTGCAGATTGCCTTACTGCTGAGCAGAAGGACAACTGTGTAAATCTCCTTAGTCAGTTTTCTGAGCTCTTCTCGCTGATACCAGGTACCACTACTTGGTGTGAGCACACAATTAATACTGGAGACCGCGCTTCCATCACCATCTGGCAGGGCCTCAGGGGGCTTGATAATCTGGCTAAAACATGATTTGTTCCCTAAGGTGAACGAACTAGCAACCCCTACAAGGGATCTACTAGCTGTTGAGGTTGAAATTAGTACTACTAGGGGTCCTGTTAGTATAATAATTGTAAATGTATATGTCAGACCGGGTATTCAAAGGACGCAGACTGTTCTGATGAGTATGCTAACAGACTTCCTTAATTGTCTTCCCGGAGGGCGGGGTCTAATTGTCGCAGGAGATTTTAATATGCAATTGAATTGCAGAGACGACAAACAGCAAAGAGGAATCCAGTTAGCAGATCCATGGGATAGATCTGGGCCGGTGCAAGTTATATCTAAGAAAAAGGAGGAGCATTAGACCTACTTGAAGATTTAATAAAAATAAAGGGATTAAGAATAGTAAATGGAAACACCAGATCAGACACCCCAGTGTCACCTACATATAGGAGAGGTCTATACTCTAGCCATCTGGACTATGTTTTAGTAGATGACGCTCGCTGGAAATCTCTTATTGACATGGTTTTTCTCCCTCGTTATGATAGTGACCATCAAGCCTTGAGTACCACCTTTTCTACTATTCTATTTAGTTGTAAATCATTGACAACATGGGCCCAAAGTAATGTTTTAACTATGACCAATGATTATAAAAATGTGAAATGGGATTGGGTGGAGAATGACGTAAACTTCCAGCTACTAATTTATAGAATAGTTGTAACAACGCTTTCCCCACTGAAGCATATAAATATGATATTGGTGGATTTGATCAACCTGCATAGTATCTTGATCACCCGGCTAAAACCACATTTCCAGATAGCAAGGTGGCGAACAGAGACTGGGACTAGAACATTGAAGTGGTTCTCTAACTCCTGCCGACTGGCTAAAATACAGTTATTGGGAGCACTTAAGGCAGGGAACTGCTGAGAGATCAGGAAATTCAGAGCTGCATATAAAGTGGTACTCAAAAACGCAAAAAAAGAGTGTGTAACTAAATATTGGAATAGGATGGTTGATGCACTTCATGAGAAAGATTTTAAATTATTCTGGAAATTAGTGGCAGACAAAAGTAGTTCTCAAGGTGTGGAGAACTTTCCCGTAATTCAGCCTCCCCACGCCAGACAGTAATCTTGTGTACTGCGTGAACTGCAGCTGCTCAGGCTTCTGTGCACTTTTGCAAGACGTCCTTTGTGCACAGCGTAGCCCAGGTCCCCAGCACTCCGTCCTGCATTGCCCAGCTCGCTGAGTTGGACTCCGACGTCGTGGGACCCTCCTTTGTTGTTCTGAGTTGACTGTCGTCCTCAGATCTTCTAAGTGCCTGTTCAGGTGCTGCCTGCTTCTGCGTGGGCTCTCTGTGTTGATGAGCGACCCCTCTGTCTCCTCCTCCATGGGGCGACCTCTGGTCCTTCCTGGGCCCTGGCAGCACCCAAAATCCTCAACCGCGACTCTTGCAGCTAGCAAGACTTGTTTGCGGTCTTTCTGCGTGGAAACAACTCTACATCTTCTGACCAAAAGAGAAGTTCCTGGCACCTTCAGTTTTGCAGAATCTTTGGATTCTTCCACCCGGAGGCACCCCTTTTGAAACTTCATCCGGGGATTAGTGGGCTCCTGCCCCCCCCTGGACACTTGCATGACTCAGTCTTCAGTGCTTTGCAGTCAGTTGATGTCCTTGCAGAATCCCCTATCTCGACTTTACTGTCTTTCTGGGGTAGTAGGGTAACTTTACTCCTACTTTTCAGGGTCTTGGGGTGGGGTATCTTGGACACCCGGAGTGTTTTCTAACACTCCCAGTGATCCTCTATACACTACACTAGGCCTGGGGTCCATTCGTGGTTCACATTCCACTTTTGGAGTATATGGTTTGTGTTGCCCCTAGGCCTATTTCTCTCTTTTGCATTCTATTGTGTTCTACAGTATTTGCATTACTTTTCTAACTGTTACTTACCAAATTTGGTTTGTGTGTGTGTATTTTGTGAATATTACTTACCTCCTAAGGGAGTATATCCTCTGATATACTTTTTGGCATATTGTCACTAAAATAAAGTACCTTTATTTTTAGTAACTCTGAGTATTGTGTTTTCTTATGATATAGTGCTAAGTGATATAAGTGGTATAGTAGGAGCATTGCATGTCTCCTAGTTCAGCCTAAGCTGCTCTGCTATAGCTACCTCTATCAGCCTAAGCTGCTAGAACACCTCTAACCTTCTAATAAGGGATAAATGGACCTGGCACAAGGTGTAAGTACCACAAGGTACCCACTATAAGTCAGGCCAGCCTTCTACACATCCCACTCATTCCAATACCATGCCCCGCATACACTACCAATGCATGGACATCACTCACAGCCTTGCATGGACACCTATCACCAAAACATGCACACTAGTGAGAATCAGCTAGCCTACCACATACCAACTTACACAAGGGAAAGCTGCCAGGGCAAATCCAACCAAATAGGGCTACCCACTGATGCACAGTATGTCACACACAGAAACAATAACACATCATTTACATACCCACAGGTATCCCAGCCAATGTCAATGGAGAGGAGGTGCTAGCAATATCCATACCCCCAACAGAAGAGGCCCACAGTGATGACAGCAACTCTGGTCGCCTGGATCTGGATGACCAACCTGGCCCATCAGGGACCTCTGGACAGTCGGTTACCCAAGCCTAGTCACATATCACCACAGAGCCTCCCCCATCTGGAACCACCACCACAGCACCCACCCAGCGTATCTATACCTCTGTCCCCAGGACACATCAACCAGCATTGTGCCACCTCTACAGGGACCCCAAGGCACACCTCATACCCAAGACAATCAGGGACCTGGGTTCAGTGGAGGTGGGCACATGGTTCAGGGGACAGAGGCACAGGACAAACTGGGTTGACTGCTGTGCACCAGGAGGGGAGGACAGGCCCAGAGAACCAACTCCCCAGGAGGCACTCACTGAGATCCTGGGAGCCTACCGACATTTCCAGGACACAATGGGCCAGATCCTGGACAATATGCAGGAGAACAGGTGGCTGCAGGAGGGACAGGACCAGGGGATCAGGGAGGACTTCCAGGCCATCAACACCACCCTTGTCTCCATATCAGGGGTGCTGGCAGACATGGAACATTATGAGGGAGGCACTAGCCGGACATCTGATTAGCCTTCCACCTCCGCTGCTGCCCAGTGGACAGGAGGCCCCACCACAGGACTCACAGGCCACCAGTACCCCTTCCCCTGCAGAAGGAGACCCACCCCACAAATGTTCCCTGAGATCCAGACAGAAGCCAGAGACTATTGCAAGACTCCTGCCAGGAAATGAAACTCCCCTGATTGTCACCCTTGTGTCCTACTCTGTCACGCCGTCCACCTTGAACTGCCATTGCTCCCCTTCCTATGTCCCCTTGGACAATGCATTTGTGCTACAAATAGACTGGAACAATACCCTGTACTTCCCTCCATTATCACCCCATCCCATTGCACTTGCCCCTCATTTTCTTAGCAATTCAATAAACACCCTTGGAAAACATACAAGTATGAAGTATGTCACATTTTTCAAGTATGTATATGTTTAACCAGGTACAAACATTTCAATTCAACTGTACAGAAAATGAGCACATAGGAAAGACCTGTAGTTGGCTGCAGTGATCACACCAGGAGCTCTAGAGGGGCACCAACATCTGTAACATTAATTGCCCAAGGGTACAGTAAGTGGGCATAGAAGTGGGAAATAACAGCATGCCAGTGCCAAGGAATTTCAAAATAATGACATTGAAATGTGAAGTAATACTATCTTACCTGTGTGTCATTGGAAGTATTGTCTTATCACTGCTGTTCTGTTATCCTCATCCTCTGCCTCTTCATCCTCACTGTCCACAGGGTCTACTGCTGCCACATGGGCATCTCCGGCCTCCTCGTTCTCCAGAAAGGCACTTGGCATCTCAGGGCAAGGCTGTGCAACATGCAGCATGCCAAGATCATCTGGCAGAACTTCTTGGGTGAGTAGCACAGGGATCCACATGTTAGATGGAGGCACTGAAATCTGGCCTTCAGGAGGCCAAAGGTTCTTTCTATTATCCTTCTGTTTCACCCATGTGCCTCATTGTAACGTTCTTCTGCCCTTGTCTTGGCA
The DNA here is from genome assembly GCF_031143425.1 of Pleurodeles waltl. Taxonomy (NCBI): domain Eukaryota; kingdom Metazoa; phylum Chordata; class Amphibia; order Caudata; family Salamandridae; genus Pleurodeles; species Pleurodeles waltl. Next base: position 1,471,891,578 of record NC_090445.1, on the reverse strand, counting down.
TTCCTCACAGAATCTCCTATTCATCCACAGTGTTAGCAATCTAAGGGACAAAAGAGTGAGGAGCCAATCACACATTGAACAATGGGGCTACAACAGTACAATGCATGCTGTCAATTTGTAATGGGTCAGTGAGAATTGTCCTGTATGTCCAAATTTTAACAGTGACGCAGTTATTATCAAGGGTCTGTCCTCCCCCCAAAATGGTGCCCGCCTGTCCTGTGTGGAGGGACAGGTGGAAGTGAGGTAATTCCGCTGACATTGTGCCCCATTGCGGGAGGTGGTCGGGAACCGCTGGGCAACTCCTCATTGGTTAACATTGGGCCCTATGGGGTACAGTAGCCAATGATGATGTACGCCGGCGGTGACGGTATGCACCGCCACGGATGTGACCGCCATTTTCTATCTGATCACTCACTTGCTACCTGACCTTCACCAGAGGAGGACCTACACTGCATGTGCTGCTTTTGACCTGTGTCTAGAACCTACCAAGGCCAGTGGAACTGGGGAAAGGGCCCCTGTCTTCACCTTGGCGGAGTTGGAGAAACTGGTGGATAGGGTCCTACCCCAGTACGGACTGCTGTATGTGCCTCCTGACGAACAGGTGAGTACACTGTGGGCACTATGCATGTGGCATGAATGCATGGAGTGGTGTGTGTGAAGGGCTCGTGTAGGGGGGTGGGTGGATGTCCTCTGGGCGGCGTATTGGTTGTGTGCTGGGCCATGTGTGTGTAAATGGTGATGTGAAGGGGTATGGTGGGCCAAACGTTTAACAGGCAGGACTGTCTGACTGATACTATTTTCCTGTGTGTATTTCCTCTGCGGGTCAGCGCCCATCAAAAGAAGTCTATATGGCGTGCCATCGCCAGGGACGTGCGTACCCTGCGGTATACGCAGGTGGAGCACTCACTGTCGGAAACAGTGGGAGGACCCGAGATGCTGGGCACAGAAGACGGCAGAGGCCGAGCTGGGGATGGACTCCCAGCGACAAAGGGGTGCCTGTCGAACCCTGACCCCCATGATGGCCTGCATACTGGCGGTGCCCTATCCTGAGCTGGATGGCGCATGAGGGCATCACTACAGCCACAAGGGGGTGAGTACAGTTCCCATCATTACAACTTATGCATGGTCGGTGGTATACGGGTAGGGGATGTGTGTCAGTGGGTGCCCCTAGGCCAGGCCTGACATTGCAGAGTAGGTCCCCTGGTGGCAAGGATCCTGAAGGGATAATCCTGCTACTTAGCTCGTAGGCATCCACAACTGGTCAGGGTTGCGTGGGTTCCAGGTGTGCTACATTTGACGGTGTGTGCCCCTCCCCATGCCTTGGTGGCTAGCAATATAACTGGTGGTGCAAGGCGTAGTGCGTAGGGCTGATCCCTGTGTGTTAGGGTGGTATGTACACTAATGGTGGTGTTGGTGCAGCCATTGACCAAGTGTATCCTTTGTCTCTTCCCCCCCTTTTTGTTTTGTCACCCTGTCCTTATGTGCATTCACATCACCTGGTGGAGGAGCAGAGGCACAGACGACAGAGGGAGCTGCATCCCACAGGACCGAGAAGGCAGAGTCCACCGACGGTGAGGGCACCAGTGGACGGAAGGCGAGGGGAGCACCACGGCGGAGACTGAAGGGGACAGTTCAGACAGAGATATCTCCTCTGGTGGAAGCTCCCTGGTGGTGGCAGACACCTTTGTGACCACCCCAGCTACAGGTAGAGCTGCCACCCCATACCAGCTCTCCCAGCAGACCCTCAGCGAGTTTCCCATTCCCGTTCACCAAGAAGGGTGGCATCTCCTTCGCCCCAGGCACCTCAGGTCCTGCCCCAGTTAGCCCTGTTGCCCTGAGTGAGGAGGCTATTGACCTCCTCAGATCCATCTCTGTAGTGCAGTCAACCATTGTGAATGCCATCCAGGTGCTTGCAGCCCAGATGAAACAGACAAATGCATTTCTGGAGTGCATTCACACTGGCTTGGCGGCCCAACAGAGATCAATCACAACTCTGGCCTCCTCTGTGATGGAAGCCATTGTACTTGTTTCCACCCTCCCCCCTCCAACTTCCCCTTCCCAATCCCATTCCCCTCAACCACAACCTATCCCAAGCACACAGGCAGACAATCATGCACACAGGACAACACACAAGAGTGGCACAGGCAAACACAAGCACCACACAACATCCCACAGGCACTCACACAAACACCATCCAGATGCAGACATCCCAACATCCACAATTTCCACTGTCTCCCCCTCCTGCTCCTCCTCCACCTCCCTCCCAGTTCCGTCTACACTCATACCTGCATGCACTACATCCTCATCCACTATCAGCATCACCACCTGTAGGAGGCTGGACTGGCTTGTAGTGAGTACCAAGGGGTACTTGCACCTTGCACCAGGCCCAGTTATCCCTTATTAGTGTATAGGGTGTCTAGCAGCTTAGGCTGATAGATAATGGTAGCTTAGCAGAGCAGCTTAGGCTGAACTAGGAGACGTGTGAAGCTACTACAGTACCACTTAGTGTCATATGCACAATATCATAAGAAAACACAATACACAGTTATACTAAAAATAAAGGTACTTTATTTTTATGACAATATGCCAAAGTATCTTAGAGTGTACCCTCAGTGAGAGGATAGGAAATATACACAAGATATATATACACAATAGCAAAAATATGCAGTATAGTCTTAGAAAACAGTGCAAACAATGAATAGTTACAATAGGATGCAATGGGGAAACATAGGGATAGGGGCAACACAAACCATATACTCCAAAAGTGGAATGCGAACCACAAATGGACCCCAAACCTATGTGACCTTGTAGAGGGTCGCTGGGACTATTAGAAAATAGTGAGAGTTAGAAAAATAACCCTCCCCAAGACCCTGAAAAGTGAGTGCAAAGTGCACTAAAGTTCCCCTAAGGACAAAGAAGTCGTGTTAGAGGAATAATGCAGGAAAGACACAAACCAACAATGCAACAATGCTGTATTTCCAATCTGGGGTACCTGTGGAACAAGGGGACCAAGTCCAAAAGTCACAAGCAAGTCGGAGATGGGCAGATGCCCTGGAAATGCCAGCTGCGGGTGCAAAAGAAGCTTCTACTGGACAGAAGAAGCTGCGGTTTCTGCAAGAACGCAAAGGGCTAGAGGCTTCCCCTTTGGAGGACGGATCCCTCTTGCCTCGTAGAGTCGTGCAGAAGTGTTTTCCCGCCGAAAGAACGCCAACAAGCCTTGCTAGCTGCAAATCGTGCGTCTAGTGTTTTTGGACGCTGCTGTGGTCCAAGAGGGACCAGGAGGTCGCAAGTTGGACCAGGAGGTAGCAGGGACGTCGAGCAAGACAAAGAGCCCTCTTAGCAGCAGGTAGCATCCAGAGAAGTGCCAGAAACAGGCACTACAAGGATGTGTGAAACGGTGCTCACCCGAAGTTACACAAAGGAGTCCCACGTCGCCGGAGACCAACTTAGAAAGTCGTGCAATGCAGGTTAGAGTGCCGTGGACCCAGGCTTGGCTGTGCACAAAGGATTTCCGCCGGAAGTGCACAGGGGCCGAAGTAGCTGCAAAAGTCGCGGTGGACGTTATTTCACTCAGGCTGCAGTGGCAGGCCTGTGTAAGAATTGTCCGAGCTCCCTATGGGTGGCAAAAGAAATGCTGCAGCCCATAGGGATCTCCTGGAACCCCAATACCCTGGGTACCTCAGTACCATATACTAGGGAATTATAAGGGTGTTCCAGTAAGCCAATGTAAATTGGTAAAAATAGTCACTAGCCTGTTAGTGACAATTTGGAAAGAAATGAGAGAGCATAACCACTGAGGTTCTGATTAGTAGAGCCTCAGTGAGACAGTTAGTCACTACACAGGTAACACATTCAGTCACACTTATGAGCACTGGGGCCCTGGTGAACCGGGTCCCAGTGACACATACAACTAAAACAACATATATACAGTGAAAAATGGGGGTAACATGCCAGGCAAGATGGTACTTTCCTACACCACCACACTTAGCAGAACGCACACCTCACTTGCAGACACCTTTACAGCAGCCATGCACATGTTCCCTGTGTCCTCTCCCACTGTGTCTCTCCCCCTCCTAAAGAACACAAACGCAAGCTCTCAGACAACCAACAGCCATCCTCCTCACAACAGCATCCAGCCCAGGCACCTGCACCCAAAATCAGCAGACTCACACCTCCTACCACCTCTCCCTCTTCTTCCACTCCCAAACCTTCTACCTCCTCCTACCCCAATGTCCCTAAAAAGCTTTTCCTATCCACCATTGACCTCTTCCCTACCTCTTGCCCCATCCTTTACATCTGGCCAGGGTGGCAAAAACCTAGGCAAGCACCTCAGCCACCCAGTCCACGGGCCCAGTAGTCACCACACCCACTTGTGGTGGGAAAGTATCCAGGGCACATGTCCTGAGGGTGAAGGAGCCTGTCCCAGCTGCTGCCCTGAAGACCAAGGAGCCTGACCCAGCTGCTGCCAGGAAAGGCAAGGAGACTGCCCCAGCTGCTGCCAAGAAGGGCAAGCAGCCTGCCCCAGCTACTGCCAGGAAGGGCAAGGAGCCTTCCCCAGCTTCTGTCAGGAAGAGCAATAAGCCTGAACCAGCTGCCGCCAGGAAGGGTAAGGAGCCTGCCCCAGCTGCTGGCAAGAAGAGCAAGGAGCCTGCACCAGCTGCTGCCAGGAAGGGCAAGGAGCCTGGGGCAGGGACTCTGACGGAGCCCCCAACACCAACCATGGTTGTGCAGCCATCCAAGTCTGCTGGGGATGGGCTGGAGCCTCCAACCACCTGCAGCAGCACTACCACCACCAGTGGACAGCAGTCTAAGGCTGCAGGGGATGGGCTGGAGCCTCCCCCCACCAGTAGCAGCAGCACAACCACCACCAGTGGGCAGCCATTGGAAGCTGCAGGGGATGGGCTGCAGCCTCCCCCCACCAGCAGCAGCACCACCACTACCACCACTGAGCAGTCATCACCGCTGGCGGACGGTATGTAGTCCTGCTTCCATGGGCTGCTGTGCGGCCTGCCCCCTGCAAATCCAGTGGGAATCAGAGACTGTGACCTTGCACTCCCCAGGATCAAGAGCACAGGGCACGATGCCCCCTCCAGAACCAGTTGATAATACCCACCTACCCCAGGCTCCCCAGGATGAAGAACACGGGGCATATTGCCCCCTCCGGAACCAGTGGGCAAGTCACCCACTTGAGAGACTGTGACCATGCACTCCTCAGGACCAAGCACTAGGCCTGTTGCCCCCTCCAGAGCATGTGGGAAAGTCACCCACTTGGAAGACTGTGGCCTTGTACTCCCAAAGACCAAGCAGAGGGCATGTTGCCCCCTCCAGAGAATATGGGCAAGTCACCCATTTGAGAGTCTGTGGCCTTGCACTCCCCAGGACAAAGCAAAGGGCATGTTGCCCCCTCCAGAGCATGGGGGCAAATCACCCACTTGAGGGACTGTGGCCTTGCACTCCCCAGGACCAAGCACAGGGCATGTTGCCCCCTCCAGAACCAGTGGCCTTGTTCCATCTCCCGGCTGAGGTGCCCCCGTGCCCTGTCCCCCTGAGGTGCCTGCCTATTTTCCATCTGATGCCCCTGCAGTGTTCTCTCTGTGTTGATGCGGGTGACAAGTGGGGCCTTGTACTTTGGCCTCTGGCCTTGTGGCACACAGAGGACTGGGCAGTGTCCCTTGAACTGTACAATTGTATATATCTGTTACATTGCATATTTACTATTTATACTGTGTTGATCTTATTACACTCACTTTAGTAAACTCCTATTGTCCTTGCATTATTCTTTTGAGGTACGGGGGAAATATGTTTTAGTACTGCTGCTGATTGTGTGTATGGTGTTGGGGGTAGGGGTGTGTGTGGTGCCTGTGTGTATGTGTCACTCTCTTCCCCCCTCCCCTGTGTGCTAGGCAGCTGTACTCACCGTCCCAAGTCTTTGCCGTCATTGGTGTTTTTGGTGGAGCAGGACGTAGAAGAGCATGGGGAAGACATGCAGCTCGGCTCCATGGCGGCATGGTTGTTCCCTGTGTCTCCAATGGTGAGTCCTTTCCCTCCTGTGCAGTCTTTCCGCAAGGCTTTTGATGTCCTTGGTACCACCCCAGAAAAGGTGGCGGATTGTGTGGCTGTAATATGGTGGGTGGGACATTGACATCCGCCTGGCTGTAGGCGGCTACTGCCGTGGTGTCTGTTGTTTCTGCACTGGCGGTCGGTGTGGTAAAGTGGCTGACTATCTGACTTCTCACCGCCATGGTCATAATTTGGCGGTAATTACCACCAGCTTGTTGGTGGTATTACTGCAACTTTTACACCAATCACCAGGGTTGTAATGAGGGCCATAATCTCAGAAATAGAGAAAACATAAAAGCTCCTGACAGATTTACTGATTCACGTTGCTCTCGTTCCTTTCAGGATGGACCGAATAGATATAGAGAGAGGGTGCGCCAGTCAGAGTAATGTCCTGACTACATGAAACAGAAGAAAGACTCACAAGGGTCTTCAGACAAAAAAGAAGACAAGTCCCCACAACAAAAGCCACAGTTTAAAAAGAAAAAGGTGCAACACTTTCAATTAAAAATTCCAGTAAACTTGAGAACACTCCTGAAGAACAAGACTTGGGCTTAGACTCTGCTGGACAGTGCAGCAGAACTCACATTTTGTTGCCAGAGTCTGAAAGATCATCTGGATAAGACAGCAACTAGCAACTTTATTTCAGTCGAGACTGTGGACAAGCGCGTTCTCCCACCCGACAGGGTTTATGATTTAAATATCCAAATTGAGGGAGGCATAAGCCCATATTTATTAAAAATGGGGCACAACTGCGCTAACGCAGTTGTGCGTCATTTTTTAAAACTCCAGCTTATCCCATTTCCTAACGCCATCTGTGTGCCACATTTATAAAAATGACGCAAGATTATGCTAAGGAATGGCTAGCGTCTAAAAAAAAGACCCTAGCTGGTGAGGGATGACTTTAGGGGAAATGGCGCTAGTGGGTCAGAAATGATGTTAGGCTGGTTAGCAGCAAAATATCTGCCGCCAGTCAGCCTAGTGTCATTTTTTGATGCATAGGCAGCCAAAAAATGACTCCTGTCTAAGTACAGACAGGAATCATTACCCCGAGCCCAATGCCCACCAGAGGGGACCAGTGTCCCCTTTGCAAGCCCTACATAACCAGTGCCAGGCATGGGGCCCCATGTAAGGGGCCCCCAATGGCACACCACACACATTCCCAAACACTTACCTGCAACTTACCTGGAATGGACTCCCTCCTCCTGTAGTGTCCCTGTGGTGTGGGTGGTGGTGTTGCTGGGGCTTGGGCTGGGCATCTATGTGCTCATTTCATGGTGTTTCCACATGGAAATTGGCCTGCATGCTCTGTATCACCTGGTCTGAACAGGCATTAGATAATAGCCCTAAACAGGCCTAGCAGCATTATTTAGGCCCACCTCCCGGTTGCGTGTCATTTCTGCATCAGGAGTATAGCGCTAGGGGCTAGCGTCATTTTTAGGAAGGGAACGCCTATCTTGCATTTCAATTACGCAATATGGGTTTGCGTATCAGAAAAATGGCACTAACTCCAATATTTTGACTCTAGATGGATCTAGTGTCAAAATATAAATATGGAGTTAAGTTCATGCTGTTTTAGCGCAAAAAATATGATGCTTAGGCGGCGCAAACATTTCATAAATACAGGCCATAGAGCACACAATCAGTGTAATATTCTGGGATGAACTAAGTTGTGATATCCTTTTGGCCGAAAGAGATTGGCCACATGAGCATGTCGGTGAGCTCCCACATGGAGAAGATGTCATTTTGTCTTCTTTCTCTGATCTTGTGCCAGAGGCTGTAAAACAAGCCAACACTGTCAACTGGGCTTTATCATAGGCACCTGCACTATGCAACAACAATGTAGGTTGAGATAAGGATTCTCCTTATCATATAATACTGATTAGGTCTACACCCCAGCCTCAGCTCCAATATCTGGTTAAACACGAAGCCAAAACTCCAGTGAGGGATATCCTCACTCAGCTTGAGTACCCGGGAGTAATTGAGCCCTGCGTATCTGCAATGAATAACCTTTAATTCTCCGTTGCAAATCCTGATCATTTATATAGAATAGTCTTACATTACAGACGCTTAAACAGTCATACGTGCATATATGCAATACAAAATTCACCGAATACAGCACTAAGGGCCAGATGTATTAAGAAATGGCCTTGCGAATAGCAAATATCGATTTTTAAGAAATCGCTATTTCCGAGTCATAATAGTCCATGTATCATAATTGCGAATCGGAATTAGCGATTTCTCAAAAATCGCTATTTGTGGTTTGCGAGGCCCAAATTCCGAATCACAATTAGCATTTTCTCAAATTGCGATCCGGTAATTGAAAATCACAAATTGCGAGAACGCACACCTGGAGGAGCCTGATGACATCACAAGCAGGAAGTGAGTCATCCAAGGCAGTTTGCAGGTGCCACACCCAAACCAGCACTCAGAGAGAGTCAGCCCAGCTACACTGAGCAAGTCTCTGAAGAAGGCAGCACAGCAGAACCAACATGGACACCTCTGCCCAGGGAAAGGAGAAGGGAGAAAGGAAGCGCAAGCTGAAGTTTAGTGAGCAAGAGCTGGAGGTGCTCACAGAGGAGGTGGTCAGGAGCCATGACCGGTTGTTTGGCAAAAGCTCACTCCAGGTGTCTGAGAGTGAAAAACGCAGACTCTGGGCAGATATCCAGGTAAAGATCTGCGCTGTTGGAGTGGCGCAGCGCTCTGTTGAAGAAATCAAGAAGAGGTGGTACGACCTGCTGTCCCGTGCCAATGAGAGGGTGGCAAGACGACTGCAGGAGACCAGGAGCACAGGAGGCAGACCACCCACAGAGACACCCTCCACCCCGATAGGAGACCTAGGGAGTCCACACTCCTCCCAGAAGCAGTCAGTGGGGTCACTGACATTGACACATCCGGTACACCAAGTACAAGTAAAGGTAAGGGCAATATTGAAATGTAACCCCATATGTGTATGCACAAAAGCCCCTTAGGAATTAGCAAGTCATTTAAAACATTGTGAGAAGTAGTCCATTCCACATCTTAGAAGCAGCACAACAATGCCTCATGGGAGTGGTAATCCACAAGCCAGAGCTGAAAGTAGCACCTAGAATGTAATTAAGTAGAGCCAGACACAGAAGAACACAACACCCAAAACATAGTGATGAGAAGTAACTGTACCTTTACTACCATTATAGGAGATTTATTGTAACGTACATAACTGACATGCTGCATATTGTCGTTGCAGGTGGCCTAGGACCTGCAGCTACAGCATGTGCCATTGCAGGGGAGACAGACACCCATCCTGCTTCAGACTCCAATACGAGTGAGTCACAGAACATTGCGCCACTCCGACGCAGGCCTAGGGCACTGCCAGATCTGAGTCAGGACTCTGATGAGCAGCAGGAAGACTCACAAACACCGTCCCCAACTGGCAGATGCACTCAGTTACAGGAGCCCCGTTAACAGCAGAGCACCGCACCCCGCAGGATGCCTACATATGCAGGCGCACAGGCTTTTGGAGGCAGGTGTGGGAACATCGTTCTTTGGTGGCCTGGAATCGGCTATGTGAAAGCAGCAGCGCCTGCAAAATAAACAAATCATGGCATTACAAAGGCATATGCAGCAACATAATGCAAACATGGGGGGCCTGCATCGCCAGCTGGAGTGTCTCAATGCCAACATCGAACAGCTGCATGAGGGACAGGTCCAAGTATCGCAGGATATGAGGGAGATGACTACTGCTGTGAGGGAACTGTGTCAGGAGCTGCGCCACGACAGGGTAAGCCACCGCAGGCAGGAGAATGAGCATGTTTGAAGGTTTCTGTCGCTCTGTGACTAGGTTGGCAAATTCTACAGCCCTAATATCACGTTGTGCTGTGGCAGCACAGGTTGAGGCAGCACACAGCAGCAGGGATGTGGCCCAAGGACTGGTATAGATCACAAATGTGATTGACAATATAATGGGTAACCGGTCAGCCACACCTAGTGAACTTAGGCTGGGGGAAACAGAGGAAACATCGAGCCTCAGCAACCTAGCTGTGCCCACAATGGACACCAGATGTCACAGTGCCAGACACAGCACTGCAACAGAGGCAGACAAGGTGCCAGTGAGGCAACTGCGCACTCGAGTGGCGTGCGTGGCCGAAAGAAGTGAGTGTAGTGGCCAAAGGGGACTGTATATACTACTGGCATGAGGACACTATGAAGGAATAGTGCTTCACTGTTAACTGCTTTTGTTTTTTGTCACAATTACTTTTGTTGGTACTCGTGGAACTCATATTACCGGACATCAATGTAAAAAATGTACTTACTACAGGTACATTTGTCAATGGAATCATGTTGTTCATACTTACATCTGAAATGGTTGTGTGTGATGTCAGCACGCCTTTGCCTGCCCTCTGCTGCACTGGTCCTGTCTGCTAGCAGTAGGGGTGGTATGGGATCATCATCCTCATCTGATTCAGAATCAGATATTTCCACAGGTATGCTGTAGCTATATTGTGCAAGATTGAACAAGTAGCCACTATTCTACATGTTGTCTCTAGGCTGTACTGTAGTGCCCCTCCACGTTTGTGGAGGCACCAGAAGCGACTCTTCAGCAGACCACGTTGCGGGTCGCCCTGTGTGCTGCATTGTATCTCCGTTCAGCAGGTGTATTTGGATTTAGGTAGGGCGTCATCATGTAGGTGTGCACTGCATAGGCACTGTCTCCTGGAAGGAACAGAGGGTATAATGAGTAACTGAGCCATCTGACTTCACACTGCCATCAATGCACCAGTGTACAGAGGGACAATGCCTAGTAGATATCCTTCACCAAACTACCCAGCTAGCATTCTTGTGTGAATGCCGTTGTGGCAAAAGATGTATGAATCATGGGTGCTCCCTGGGTACCTGGCCACAAGATCAGTTATGATGTATGAGGCATTGCATATCCCCTGTATATTCTTGGGATGTTGGTATTTATGGTTGCAGTACACATACTCTGTGGCTGATGGTGGACAGATTTCAACATGTGTCCCATCTATGGCACCTAGGGCATATGTGTACTGAAACCGTAAATACCAAGACATCTCCAGTAAGTGTTGATATTTCTATTCTGTGTTGATATTTCTGTTCTGTGTTGTGTTTGCTGCTGTTGTGTGATTAACTCCTGTGTGTTGGACACAAAGCAAGGTGTGATGCGCTGGTCAATGATCGGATATGTTCCTTGAGTGGAGTATCATTTTTTTCTTTGAGTTGGGCAATCATTAGCATATAGTCATAATTTGGGTTTGTAGGGCAGTCTTGTAGGCACAGCCATGTGAATAGGGATGACTTTTGTGGATAAAACTTAAATTCAGAAAATGTAGCAAAGGACCATATTTGTGATTTAGTCAGCATGATTCTCACAGAATAGGGATACCAAAGTCTTACCCACAGACATCAGCTTCTCTATTCACTAATGAACATGTTTGACTGTATGTTTGATTTCCTGTAGGAGGCTGGCCTGGTTTGTAGTGGTACCAAGGGGTACTTACACTCTGCACCAGGTCCAGTTATCCCTTATTAGTGTAGAAGAGGTGTCTAGCAGCTTAGGCTGATAGAAAAGGGTAGCTTAGCAGAGCAGCTGAGGCTGAACTAGGAGACGTGTAAAGCTCCTACTATACCACTGGTGTCATACGCATAATATCATAAGAAAACACAATACACAGATATACTAAAAATAAAGGTACTTTATTTTTATGACAATATGCCAAAAGTATCTCAGTGAGTACCCTCAGTATGAGGATAGCAAATATACACAAGATATATGTACACTATACCAAAAATATGCAGTAATAGCAATAGAAAGCAATGTACAGTCACAATAGATTGCAATGAGAGCACATAGGTACAGGGGAAACACAAACCATATACTCTAGAAGTGGAATGCGAACCACGAATGGACCCCAAACCTATGTGACCTTGTAGAGGGTCGCTGAGACTGTAAGAAAAACAGTGAGGGTTAGAAAAATAGCCCACCCCAAGACCCTGAAAAGTGGGTGCAAAGTGCACCTAAGTTCCCCAGAGAGCACAGAAGTTGTGATAGGGGAATTCTGCAAGGAAGACCAACACCAGCGATGCAACAACGATGGATTTCCGGACGAAAGTACCTGTGGAACAAGGGGACCAAGTCCAAAAGTCACGATCAAGTCGGGAGTGGGCAGATGCCCAGGAAATGCCAGCTGTGGGTGCAAAGAAGCTGCCACCGGATGGTAGAAGCTGAGGATTCTGTAAGAACGAAGAGGACTAGGAACTTCTCCTTTGAAGGATGGATGTCCCACATTGTGAAGAAGCTTGCAGAGGTGTTTCCGTGCAGAAATACCACAAACAAGCCTTGCTAGTTGCAAGGATCGCAGTTTGGGTTTTTGGATGCTGCTGTGGCCCAGGAGGGACCAGGATGTCGCCAATTGCGTGAGGAGACAGAGGGGGCATCCAGCAAGACAAAGAGCCCACTCAGAAGCAAGCAGCACCCGCAGAAGTGCCAGAACAGGCACTACAAAGAAGAGTGAACCGGAGCTCACCCGAAGTCACAAAGGAAGGTCCCACGATGCCGGAGGACAACTCAGGAGGTCGTGCACTGCAGGTTAGAGTGTTGGGGACCCAGGCTTGGCTGTGCACAAAGTAAATCCTGGAAGAGTGCACAGGAGCCGGAGCAGCTGCAAATCACGTGGTACCCAGCAATGCAGTCTAGCGTGGGGAGGCAAGGACTTACCTCCACCAAACTTGGACTGAAGAGTCACTGGACTGTGGGAGTCACTTGGACAGAGTTGCTGAGTTCCAGGGACCACGCTCGTCATGTTGAGAGAGGACACAGAGGACCGGTGATGCAGTCTTTTGGTGCCTGCGGTTGCAGGGGGAAGATTTTGTCGACCCACAGGAGATTTCTTCGGAGCTTCTAGTGCAGAGAGGAGGCAGACTACCCCCACAGCATGCACCACCAGGAAAACAGTTGAGAAGGCGGCCGGATCAGCGTTACAAGGTCGCAGTAGTCGTCTTTGCTACTTTGTTGCAGTTTTGCAGGCTTCCAGAGCAGTCAGCGGTCGATTCCTTGGCAGAAGGTGAAGAGAGAGATGCAGAGGAACTCTGATGAGCTCTTGCATTCGTTATCTAAAGAATTCCCCAAAGCAGAGACCCTAAATAGCCAGAAAAGGAGGTTTGGCTACTTAGGAAGGAGGATAGGCTAGCAACACAGGTAAGAGCCTATCAGACGGAGTTTCTGACGTCACCTGCTGGCACTGGCCACTCAGAGCAGTCCAGTGTGCCAGCAGTACCTCTGTTTCCAAGATGACAGAGGTCTGGAGCACACTGGAGGAGCTCTGGGCACCTCCCAGGGGAGGTGCAGGTCAGGGGAGTGGTCACTCCCCTTTCCTTTGTCCAGTTTCGCGCCAGAGCAGGGCTGGGGGATCCCTGAACCGGTATAGACTGGCTTATGCAGAGATGGGCACCATCTGTGCCCATCAAAGCATTTCCAGAGGCTGGGGGAGGCTACTCCTCCCCAGCCCTGACATCTTTTTCCAAAGGGAGAGGGTGTAACACCCTCTCTCTGAGGAAGCCCTTTGTTCTGCCTTCCTGGGCCAAGCCTGGCTGGACCCCAGGACGGCAGAAACCTGTCTGAGGGGTTGACAGCAGCAGCTGCTGCAGTGAAACCCCGGGAAAGGTAGTTTGCCAGTACCCGGGTCTGTGCTAGGGACTCGGAGATCATAGAATTGTCTCCCCAATGCCAGAATGGCATTGGGGTGACAATTCCATGATCTTAGACATGTTACATGGCCATGTTCGGAGTTACCATTGTGACGCTATACATATGTTGTGACATATGTATAGTGCACGTGTGTAATGGTGTCCCCGCACTCACAAAGTCCGGGGAATTTGCCCTGAACAATGTGGGGCACCTTGGCTAGTGCCAGGGTGCCCACACACTAAGTAACTTAGCACCCAACCTTTACCAGGTAAAGGTTAGACATATAGGTGACTTATAAGTTACTTAAGTGCAGTGGTAAATGGCTGTGAAATAACGTGGATGTTATTTCACCCAGGCTGCAATGGCAGTCCTGTGTAAGAATTGTCAGAGCTCCCTATGGGTGGAAAAAGAAATGCTGCAGCCCATAGGGATCTCCTGGAACCCCAATACCCTTGGTACCTCAGTACCATATACTATGGAATTATAAGGGTGTTCCAGTATGCCAATGTAAATTGGTGAAATTGGTCACTAGCCTGTTAGTGACAATTTGGAAAGAAATGAGAGAGCATAACCACTGAGGTTCTGGTTAGCAGAGCCTCAGTGAGACAATTAGTCATAACACAGGTAATACATACAGGGCACACTTATGAACTCTGGGGCCCTGGCTGGCAGGGTCCCAGTGACACATACAACTAAAACAACATATATACAGTGAAATATGGGGGTAACATGCCAGGCAAGATGGTACTTTCCTACACAACCCCCCCCCAAACGAAGGACAATAAGACTAGCCATGACCTGATGAGTCTTCATTGTCTAAGTGGAAATATTTGGAGAGTCCATCTGCATTGGGGTGGGTACTCCCAGGTCTATGTTCCTCTGTATAGTCCATTCCCTGTAGGGATATGGACCACCTCAACAATTTAGGGTTTTCACCTTTCATTTGTTTTAGCCAAAGTAGAGGTTTGTGGTCTGTCTGAACAATGAAGTGAGTGCCAAACAGGTATGGCCTCAACTTCTTCAGTGCCCAGACCACAGCAAAGGCCTCCCTCTCTATGTCAGACCAACACTTTTCTCTAGGGGTCAACCTCCTGCTGATAAAAGCAACAGGTTGATCCTGGCCCTCAGAATTAAGTTGTGATAAGACTGCCCCTACCCCTAATTCAGATGCATCAGTTTGGACAATTATTTTTTTGGAGTAACAGGGGCTTTTCAGGACAGGTGCAGAGCACATGGCCTACTTCAGCACCTCAAAAGCTTTCTGACAGTTAGCTGTCCACAATACCTTTTTAGGCATTTTCTTTGAAGTGAGGTCATTAAGAGGGGCTGCTATTGAGCCATAGTTCTTTATGAACCTCCTGTAGTACCCAGTGAGGCCTAAGAAGGCTCTCACCTGAGTCTGAGTTGTAGGGGGAACCCAATCTATAATAGTTTGGATTTTCCCCTGAAGTGGCGCAATCTGTTCTCCTCCTACCAGGTGTCCCAGATAAACCACTTTCCCCTGCCCTATCTGGCACTTTGAAGCCTTGATAGTGAGGCCTGCCTTTTGCAGGGCCTCCAAAACTTTCCACAGGTGGACCAGGTGATCATCCCAGGTGGAGCTAAAGACAGCTATATCATCTAGATATGCTGCACTAAATGCCTCCAACCATTGCAGGACGGTATTCACCAACCTCTGAAAAGTGGCAGGTGCATTTTTCAAACCAAAGGGCATTACTGTGAATTGGTAGTGCCCTCCAATGGTGGAAAATGCAGTTTTTGCTTTTGCATCCTCTGATAACTTGATCTGCCAATTCCCTGCAGTCAAATCAAAGGTGCTTAGATACTTGGCAGATGCCAGTGTATCTATTAGCTCATCTGCCCTGGGTATAGGGTGAGCATCAGTTTTAGTTACCTGGTTGCGACCTCTGTAGTCAACACAAAATCTCATTTCCCTTTTCCCATCTTTGGAATGAGGCTTTGGTACAAGTACCACAGGAGAGGCCCATGGACTTTCAGAGTGCTCAACTTCTCCCAGTTCAAGCATTTTCTGAACTTCTTGTTTTATGCAGTCCCTGACATGGTCAGGCTGCCTATAGATCTTACTTTTGACAGGCAAGCTGTCTCCAGTATCTATAGTGTGCTCACACCAGGAAGTGGTGCCTGGCACAGTCGAAAAGAGTTCAGAAAACTGACCCAGGAGATTTATGCAGTGGTCTTTCTGCTCCGCAGTAAGACAATCTGCCAAAACTACACCTTCCACTAGAGCATCTTGTTCTGTGGAAGAGAAGAGATCAGGGAGAGGGTCACTCTCTTCTTCCTGTCCTTCATCTGTTGCCATGAGCAGGGTGAGATCAGCCCTGTCATAGTAGGGTTTTAGGCGACATGGAGCACCCTAAGGGGACTCCTGGCAGTGCCCAAGTCAACCAAGTAGGTGACTTCTCCCTTTTTCTCAACAATAATGTGGGGTCCACTCCATTTGTCTTGGAGTGCTCTTGGGGCCACAGGCTCCAAGACCCACACTTTCTGCCCTGGTGGGTACTGAATCAGAACAGCCTTCTGGTCATGCCATTGCTTTTGGAGCTCTTGGCTGGCCTGAAGGTTTTAACTGGCCTTTTTCATGTACTCAGCCATCCTAGATCTTAGTCCAAGTACATAGTCCACTATGTCTTGCTTAGCAGCTTTTAAAGTTTGTTCCCAACCCTCCTTTACAAGTGTTAGAGGACCTCTTACAGGGTGTCCAAATAGGAGTTCAAAGGGGCTGAAGCCCACTCCTTTTTGGGTGCCTCCCTGTAAGCAAAAAGGAGGCAAGGTAACAGGACATCCCATCTCCTCCGGAGTTTTTCAGGGAGTCCCATTATCATTCCTTTGAGAGTTTTATTAAACCTCTCAGCCAGTCAATTTGTTTGTGGATGATAGGGTGTAGTGAACTTGTATGTCACACCACATTCCTTCCACATGGCCTTTAAGTAAGCAGACATGAAATTGCTTCCCCTGTCTGATATCACCTCTTTTGGGAAGCCCACCCTGGAAAAGATTCCCAGGAGGGCCTTAGCCACTGCAGGAGCTGTAGTGGTCCTTAGAGGAATTGCTTCAGGATATCTGGTGGCATGGTCCACTACCACCAAGATAAACCTATTGCCTGAAGCAGTAGGAGGGTCAAGAGGGCCAACTATGTCAACCCCTACCCTTTCAAAGGGGACTCCAACCACAGGCAGTGGAATAAGGGGAGCCTTTGGAGTGCCACCTGTTTTGCCACTGGCTTGACAGGTTTCACAGGACTTACAAAATTCCTTTGTGTCCTCTGACATTCTAGGCCAATGAAACAAGGGGACAAGCCTGTCCCAAGTTTTAATTTGCCCTAAATGTCCAGCCCAGGGAGTGTCGTGGGCTAGAGTTAGGAGGAACTCTCTGTATTGCTGTGGAATAACCAATCTCCTGGCTGCTCCAGGTTTTGGATCCCTTGCTTCAGTATACAAGAGGTTGTCCTCCCAGTAAACTCTGTGAGAGTCACTGACATCCCAATTTTGCTGTTTGACAGCTTGCTGTCTTAGACCCTCTAGTGTGGGACAGGTCTGCTGTGCCACACTCAGCTCAGCCCTGGCAGGCCCCCCTCCACCCAAAAGCTCATCAGTGTCTGCTTCCAGCTCCTCTGGTGTAGGTTCTGCACAGGGTGGAAATTCTTCTTCCTCAGAAGTTGAATCCACTGTAGAGGGAGGGATAGTAGGTAGTGTTTTACCTTTACTAACCCTTGCTTTAGGGAGCACTTGGTCCATTGTTCCAGGATCCAAGTCACCCTGTCCTTTTTGCTTTTTGGCCTGAGCCCTGGTTAAAGCAAAAATATGCCCAGGAATGCCCAGCATTGCTGCATGAGCCTCCAACTCCACTTCTGCCCAAGCTGATGTCTCTAAATCGTTCCCTAGTAGACAGTCTACAGGTAAATCTGAGGCAACCACAACTTTCTTTGGACCAGTAACCCCCCCCCAAGTTGAGATTCACAACAGCCATGGGGTGGCTAAGAGTGTTGTTATAAGCATCAGTCACTTGGTACTGGTGACCAAGTAGGTGTTGTTCAGGGTGGACCAGTTTCTCTATTACCATGGTAACACTGGCACCTGTGTCCCTGTAGGCCTGAACCTCAACACCATTTATTAGTGGAAGTTGCTTGTACTTATCCATAATAAGGGGACAAGCAACCAAGGTGGCCAAATCAATGGCACCTTCAGAGACTAACACAAGACCAACCCCAACTAAATTACCAAAAGTGAGCCCAGCTACTCCCTTGGATTGGCTATTAGTAGGTTTTCTCCCACCACCACTGCTATTACTAGGGGCACTAGGTGTAGCAGCAGGGGTTGTAGTGGTAGGAGGCTTGGTGCTTTTCTTTGGACAACTGGGATCAGTTGTCCAATGGCCTTTTACTTTACATAAATAGCACCATGGTTTCTTTACTTGATTTGAAGAGGATTTGGGCCCACCACCCCCACCAGAGTGTTTTTGTGGGCCTGATGAAGACTCATTTTTAGATTTGTCCCCACCCTTGTCTGAAGACTTACCATCCTTCTTCTTGCCATCCTTGTCACCCCCTGTATGAAATTTTCTGTACACCCTTGTTCTGACCCATTTGTCTGCCTTCTTTCCCAATTCTTGGGGAGAGGTCAGATCTGAGTCCACTAGGTACTGGTGCAACAAATCAGACACACAATTATTAAGAATATGCTCTCTCAGGATTAAGTTATACAGGCTTTCATAGTCAGAAACCTTACTGCCATGTAACCACCCCTCCAAGGCCTTCACTGAATGGTCAACAAAGTCTACCCAGTCTTGTGAAGACTCCTTTTTGGTTTCTCTGAACTTGATCCTGTACTGTTCAGTAGTTAAGCCATAACCATCTTGGAGTGCATTCTTAAGAACTGTAAAATCATTGTCATCACTTTCCTTAACAGTAATGAGCCTATCCCTACCCTTTCCACTGAAAGATAGCCATAGGATAGCAGCCCACTGCCTTTGAGGGACCCCCTGTACAACACAGGCCCTCTCAAGTGCAGCAAACCACTTGTTAATGTCATCCCCCTCCTTGTAAGGAGGAACTATCTTGTGCAGATTCCTAGAATCATGCTCTTTTACAGGATTACTATCTGTAATACTGCTGCTGCCACCATGGGGTCCAAACCCCAACCTCTGTCTTTCTTTTTCTAAGTCAAATGCTTGTCTGTCTAGATCCAGCTGTTGCTTCTTGAGCTTCAGTCTGGATTCTTCCACTCTCAATCTATTGAGTTCCCTTTTTAACACTCTGTCTTCAGGGAGGGTGGGTTGGGCATGCCTTGACACAGAAGAATGGTGTGAATGAACAGAGAGAGACCTGTCCCTAACAGATGGCACTCTAACAACCTGGCCTAAAGGAGTAACATCTATACTATGATGAGAACTCACATCAGTACCAGCCCTGCTAGGTGGCCTGCTAAGGGGCAGGTTGGGAAGGTTCCCATCTAACACCTCTACTGGGGGTACCCCAGAATCAGAGTGTGAACCATCAGCTAATTTCTCACCAGATGTGCCAGCTATGGTCTTATCATGTTCAATGAGCATATTAACCAACAATTCTCTAGAGGGATTCTTCCCTACCCCTAAACCTCTATCAATGCAGAGACTCCTTGCACCTTTCCAGTTAAGGTGGTCATAAGCAGTGCTGGCCATATCCAGAGCTTGACCTGTACCAGACATGATAGAAAAGGTTTAAGGGACAGAAAAAGAAAGAAAAAGTTGTAGAACTTTTTAAAGAACAGGAAAACAACTTTTTCAACTTTTATGAACTTTTTGAAAGTTTACAGGTACTTTTCAGCACTTAGCAATAGAGTAAGAGAAGAAAAGCAAACATTTTTGGTTAGGTGTACATACACTGAACTTGTTTTGTATATTTTTCTCTTATGAAAAGCACAAAATGACAAAGTGGTAAGTAGTTGTAAGTACTTATCCCACCGCTGCACAACCAATGTAGGAGGCTGGCCTGGTTTGTAGTGGTACCAAGGGGTACTTACACTCTGCACCAGGTCCAGTTATCCCTTATTAGTGTAGAAGAGGTGTCTAGCTGCTTAGGCTGATAGAAAAGGGTAGCTTAGCAGAGCAGCTGAGGCTGAGGCTGAACTAGGAGACGTGTAAAGCTCCTACTATACCACTGGTGTCATATGCACAATATCATAAGAAAACACAATACACAGATATACTAAAAATAAAGGTACTTTATTTTTATGACAATATGCCAAAAGTATCTCAGTGAGTACCCTCAGTATGAGGATAGCAAATATACACAAGATATATGTACACAATACCAAAAATATGCAGTAATAGCAATAGAAAGCAATGCAAGCAATGTACAGTCACAATAGATTGCAATGAGAGCACATAGGTACAGGGGCAACACAAACCATATACTCTAGAAGTGGAATGCGAACCACGAATGGACCCCAAACCTATGTGACCTTGTAGAGGGTCGCTGAGACTGTAAGAACAACAGTGAGGGTTAGAAAAATAGCCCACCCCAAGACCCTGAAAAGTGGGTGCAAAGTGCACCTAAGTTCCCCAGAGAGCACAGAAGTTGTGATAGGGGAATTCTGCAAGGAAGACCAACACCAGCAATGCAACAGCGATGGATTTCCGGACGAGAGTACCTGTGGAACAAGGGGACCAAGTCCAAAAGTCACGATCAAGTCGGGAGTGGGCAGATGCCCAGGAAATGCCAGCTGTGGGTGCAAAGAAGCTGCCACAGGATGGTAGAAGCTGAGGATTCTGCAAGAACGAAGAGGACTAGGAACTTCTCCTTTGGAGGATGGATGTCCCACGCCGTGAAGAAGCTTTCAGAGGTGTTTCTGTGCAGAAAGACCGCAAACAAGCCTTGCTAGCTGCAAGGGTCACGGTTAGGGTTTTTGGATGCTGCTGTGGCCCAGGAGGGACCAGGATGTCGCCAATTGCGTGAGAAGACAGAAGGGGTGTCCAGCAAGTCAAAGAGCCCACTCAGAAGCAAGCAGCACCCACAGAAGTGCCAGAACAGGCACTACGAAGAAGAGTGAACCGGAGCTCACCCGAAGTCACAAAGGAAGGTCCCACGACGCCGGAGGACAACTCAGGAGGTCGTGCACTGCAGGTTAGAGTTTCGGGGACCCAGGCTTGGCTGTGCACAAAGGAAATCCTGGAAGAGTGCACAGGAGCCGGAGCAGCTGCAAATCACACGGTACCCAGCAATGCAGTCTAGCGTGGGGAGGCAAGGACTTACCTCCACCAAACTTGGACTGAAGAGTCACTGGACTGTGGGAGTCACTTGGACAGAGTTGCTGAGTTCCAGGGACCACGCTCGTCGTGCTGAGAGAGGACCCACAGGACCGGTGATGCAGTCTTTTGGTGCCTGCGGTTGCAGGGGGAAGATTCTGTCGACCCACAGGAGATTTCTTCGGAGCTTCTAGTGCAGAGAGGAGGCAGACTACCCCCACAGCATGCACCACCAGGAAAACAGTCGAGAAGGCGGCCAGATCAGCGTTACAAGGTCGCAGTAGTCGTCTTTGCTACTTTGTTGCAGTTTTGCAGGCTTCCAGAGCAGTCAGCAGTCGATTCCTTGGCAGAAGGTGAAGAGAGAGATGCAGAGGAACTCTGATGAGCTCTTGCATTCGTTATCTAAAGAATTCCCCAAAGCAGAGACCCTAAATAGCCAGAAAAGGAGGTTTGGCTACTTAGGAAGGAGGATAGGCTAGCAACACAGGTAAGAGCCTATCAGACGGAGTCTCTGACGTCACCTGCTGGCACTGGCCACTCAGAGCAGTCCAGTGTGCCAGCAGCACCTCTGTTTCCAAGATGGCAGAGGTCTGGAGCACACTGGAGGAGCTCTGGGCACCTCCCAGGGGAGGTGCAGGTCAGGGGAGTGGTCACTCCCCTTTCCTTTGTCCAGTTTCGCGCCAGAGCAGGGCTGGGGGATCCCTGAACTGGTGTAGACTGGCTTATGCAGAGATGGGCACCATCTGTGCCCATCAAAGCATTTCCAGAGGCTGGGGAGGCTACTCCTCCCCAGCCCTGAAACCTTTTTCCAAAGGGAGAGGGTGTAACACCCTCTCTCTGAGGAAGTCCTTTGTTCTGCCTTCCTGGGCCAAGCCTGGCTGGACCCCAGGAGGGCAGAAACCTGTCTGAGGGGTTGGCAGCAGCAGCAGCAGCAGCTGCAGTGAAACCCCGGGAAAGGTAGTTTGGCAGTACCCGGGTCTGTGCTAGAGACTCGGGGGATCATGGAAGTGTCTCCCCAATGCCAGAATAGCATTGGGGTGACAATTCCATGATCTTAGACATGTTACATGGCCATGTTCGGAGTTACCATTGTGACGCTATACATATGTCGTGACATATGTATAGTGCACGTGTGAAATGGTGTCCCCGCACTCACAAAGTCAGGGGAATTTGCCCTGAACAATTTGGGGGCACCTTGGCTTGTGCCAGGGTGCCCACACACTAAGTAACTTAGCACCCAACCTTTACCAGGTAAAGGTTAGACATATAGGTGACTTATAAGTTACTTAAGTGCAGTGGTAAATGGCTGTGAAATAACGTGGATGTTATTTCACCCAGGCTGCAATGGCAGGCCTGTGTAAGAATTGTCAGAGCTCCCTATGGGTGGAAAAAGAAATGCTGCAGCCCATAGGGATCTCCTGGAACCCCAATACCCTGGGTACCTCACTACCATATACTAGGGAATTATAAGGGTGTTCCACTATGCCAATGTAAATTGGTGAAATTGGTCACTAGCCTGTTAGTGACAATTTGGAAAGAAATGAGAGAGCATAACCACTGAGGTTCTGGTTAGCAGAGCCTCAGTGAGACAGTTAGTCATAACACAGGTAATACATACAGGGCACACTTATGAGCACTGGGGCCCTGGCTGGCAGGGTCCCAGTGACACATCCAACTAAAACAACATATATACAGTGAAATATGGGGGTAACATGCCAGGCAAGATGGTACTTTCCTACACTTCCTAGCAGCATGTAGCCCCACATGTTGTGCTATGAGTATGAGGCACTTAAGTACAATGGCTTAGGTGTGCATGCAGCTCATGGCCAGATGTGGGCTTGCATCTATCTGCTTGTTGTAAGTCATGTGCTACTGGTAGAAAATGATGTTGACAATTGTCCTCACTTCCAAACATAAGTGTGGATGGGATTGTCCAAGGGTGTATCCTAGTTGGACATCCTCCTTACCTGTGGTGGGCTGCTCAAACCAATGTACAGCTGTCCAAAGCTTCCTGGGTGTCCTTGATGTTTGAAAGTATTTGTTGCTTGTCCACCCCCCCCCCCCAGGCACCGGCGCAGGGTTGTGAAAAGTGTACCTAGGACTGATGATCCAAGTTTAATACACAGACATGTAAATCTGTAAGTCACTTGTCCAAACCTGGGATACCCACTCATGATTAGCAACTGCATTCTATCCTGGCAATTCCATTTACAACTTGTAGATCTTGTGGCCCTTGATTGTCATCAAGAAGATAGTCATTAGTTGGCCTGTCACTGGTGGAGGACTTGTAGCATTTTCTTTTACGTGACAAATGGCTGAACAGTGATGCATAGGTCATTCAAGTTGTTACCCATCTTTTAGAGTACTGCTGTGCTGTTTGATAGGACGTGTGTAGGCTGCATTGACATGTACTTCCTCAGGGACAATCAGTGATCTGTATGATGATATGGGCTGTTTCTGGTACATTAGGGCCCATATTTATACTTTTTGACGCTAAACTGCGCTAACGCAGTTTAGCGTCAAAAAATTTAGCGCCGTCTAACGCCATTCCGAAGCGCCATGCGGGCGCCGTATTTATGGAATGGCGTTAGCCGGCGCAAGCAGACCGGCGCTGCCTGGTGTGCGTGGAAAAAAACCACGTAGACCAGGCAGCGCCGGCGTAGGGGGAAAATGGCGCTAGGGCGTCTTAAAATGGCGCAAGTCGGGTTGACGCTAAAAAATCGTCTTAACCCGATTTGCGCCATTTTTTCGACGCCCAGACGCCATTTAAATGACTCCTGTCTTAGTAAAGACAGGAGTCATGCCCCCTTACCCAATGGCCATGCCCAGGGGACTTATGTCCCCTGGGCATGGTCATTGGGCATAGTGGCATGTAGGGGGGCACAAATAAGGCCCCCCTATGCCACCCCAAAAAAATTGAAAAATATAAAAAACTATACTTACGTGAACTTACCTGAATGTCCCTGGGGTGGGTCCCTCCATCCTTGGGTGTCCTCCTGGGGTGGGCAGGGGTGGTAGGGGGGGTCCCTGGGGGCAGGGGAGGGCACCTGTGGGCTCATTTTGAGCCCACAGGCCCCTTAACGCCTACCCTGACCCAGGCGTTAAAAAGTGGCACAAATGCGGGGTTTTTTGACCCGCCACCTCCC
Source organism: Pleurodeles waltl (assembly GCF_031143425.1). Classification (NCBI taxonomy): domain Eukaryota; kingdom Metazoa; phylum Chordata; class Amphibia; order Caudata; family Salamandridae; genus Pleurodeles; species Pleurodeles waltl. The sequence goes on along the minus strand of NC_090445.1, from coordinate 1,471,867,449 downwards.
GGGCGTGATTTTTGCCCGGGAGTATAAATACGACGCATTTGCGTCGCCGTCATTTTTTTAGACGGGAACGCCTTCCTTGCATCTCATTAACGCAAGGAAGGTGTTCACGCTAAAAAATGACGCTCTTTGCCCATACTTTGGCGCTAGACGCGTCTAACGCCAAAGTATAAATATGGCATTAGTTTTGCGCCGAATTTGCGTCGAAAAAAACGACGCTAATTCGGCGCAAACGGAGTATAAATACGGGCCTAGATGTATTGTCTGATTAACTTCTGGAGCCATATCACACAATGAAGTACCTAATGTTTAGTTTTATATTTGTTTTAACAGCTGCCAATATGCATTCTGGATGTGGAGTCTGGGTTCTGCAACATGGCAAGGTGTTTTCGCCATGAAAGAGCCTCTGGAGTGTGGAGGGCATTTTCCCAAGGAGGCCCTTCCGTGTCCAACACAGCCACCACCACCAGCACCAACACTACCACCCAGGTGGCACCAACCTTAGCAGGCACCTTTGCAGGATCGTCAACCTCCACTGCTCCAGGACCTGTCACAGCACCACCTGCACCTCCTCCTACAGGCATGGCCACCGACAAGGAGACATATTTCTTCAACTGGCACCCAGACCACCCCTGCTGCAGTCATTGACCCAGCAGATTTTCAGCAGATGCAACGAAACTTGGACCTTAAGTTGAGGAAAATGACCAGGATGCATCAGGAGGTGGCACAAGTGAATAGGAGGGTGTGTGCCATAAAAAATACCCTGTGGAGGGCGAACTTGTAAACAATATACCCTCAGCCATGATTCCCTCCCCTCCCTCCTCTTTCCTGGTTCTTTTCATTAGTGGGTTTAGGGGGCTTAGTGTTAGGTTAGAATGAACTGTTAGTTTAGTTAGTAATAGTGGGTGGGGGTATGATACTTTTAATTAATATCTGTTTTTTATTATGTGGGTGGGTGGGTGGATGTCGGATGATGTTGGGGCTTTCGTGTTTTAAAAAACAAAAAAAACAAAAACAAAAAATATATAAAATATAAAAATACTAAAAATATATATATTTGTTTAGTATAAGATAGTATGTGTTTAGGTTAGTATATGTTGTCCTCCAGGTGTCCCGTCTTATAAGGGGGATGGGAGATTGATGTGTAGATTGTTTCTTTAAATCTGATAAGTAAGTTTAGGTTAGGTTAGTTAGGGCCAGTTGTGGGTAATGTGTAGTTAGGATAGATTAGGTTAGGTAAAGTGTTTTCACTGGTTTTAGTTTCTGTTCTTACTGTTTAATAAATATTTATGTAACCCTTGACAGTATGTGTCACATGCTTAGGGATCAGGGCCTTGGCATGAGTAAACAGTGTCTCTTTAGAATTAGCTTTTGTGTCCCATGCTGCAACCAAATCCCAATTGAGCTGTTACATTGGCAGCTACTCCAAAGCTACTTTGAAAGATTCTGCCATCCATTGCACACACCACTCAAGGTTACTATGGATCCCAAAGTGTTGTTAATTTTTTATGTATGTTTTCAATGTCACATACTTTGCTACCAGAATTGGTATTGAGGACACTGTGTTAAGTCTGCCTGCAGCCTGATGTCCAAGCGAATCCTTACAAGGTGAGTGGTAGTATGTTCTCATGTAGTATGGTATGCGTAACTCACACCTAATCATTTGTTACAATGTTCAGCCCGGTTACATATTTGTACGTAAACTCATACACATCCATTCATGCAGTATGGTATGTGTTAGGTAAAATTTAGGTCAAATGCCACATACATAAGTTTTTGCTTAAAGAAAAAGTTGAAGGCAATAATATGTGGCTTAGACATCCCTTGAGGAAGCGTTATTCTGTCCAACACAGCATTATGGTCTATAGTTTCTATTTTCCTCAGAATTAAGCCTCAGGAAGGACAGATGAGGGTACAATCCAGACCACTGTGCATAGTTATTAGCCATCATTCTTTCAGGTCAGGTGTATTGACAATCTATAATCATTGACCTGAGGTAAACATCACTGAACTCCCTCAAGGTTGATGTGTCACATTACACAGAGACAAAGTTGTTGTGTAAGTCCTATCTATTTGAAAGTGCTGTAGTGCTATATGTGCATTGTCCATGATTGTGAGTCCATTAGTGTGACACCTTCCATTGTGATCCTACACAAGTGCAAATGGATGTCATTGGACATGCTGGGGTGAAGGCAGTGCAGAGGGACAGGATTTGCCTATGAGTTAGTGAGAGACAATCACAGGGCAGGGTGACAAGATAAACAGTGGGCTGAAGAACAGTGCTTGAGTACAGTTGTTGCAAGACTGGCATGTTACAAAGCACAAGACCTTGGCAATAGGTGGCCATGTGGCAGGGACTAGTGCTATCGGGTACTCTTATGGGTGAAGGTGATCTGTTCCACTTCTTCATCTTCTGATGTGTGTGTTGTCTCCTCTAACCTTGGTGGTGGTGGTTGTGAAGGGGCAACACCCACTTCAGTGTTTAAAGACGTGGAGTCAGACATCCCGGTAGCTGCCAACTGTGGGGCTTTTAAGGGCACTACTGCAGCAAGGAGGAACTGCTGGTTCTTAGGTATAGCAGCCACATCACTGTGGTAGGCAGCCAGGTCTGCCCTGAGGAGTTCAATATTGCATTTGTGCACACGTTGACAGGATTGTTGTTGTAGGTGTTGTGTCAACTCTCTTACAGCTGTGCTGATTTCCTTCAACTTTTTTTCAAGTTCCTGCAAGATTGATGTTCGCCCTTGCATGGCTGCTGCCTGTTCTGCAGTTGACATCATGCACGAACGCACCCCCTCTAGGCTGGCTGCCATATTTTCCATCCCCACCCGCACTTGGCCAGCTCCCGCATGACTCCAACTACAGTTCTCTCAAAGCTGGTGCCAGTGTCCTCAGAGTCCTCAGCTGTGTTTGAGCTGGCAGGTCATACAATTGGGATGGTGGGTGGGTCCTCTGTGATGGCTGCTAGTTCTGTGCTCCTCCTTGTGACTGAAGGTGGGGTCTGGAGGGTTCCAAGTACATCTTGGAGGGTCTGCTGGCTGATGTTTGTCAGCTCGTCATCCATGTCATCAGGGTAGTCCTGGACAGGCATATCAGAAGGAGAGCCCTCGTCCTCTGCAATGAGATATGGTACAATTAGTGTGTCTGTGTTGTGGGATTTGTAATGTGACGTGCCTGCCGTCCTACTAGTTTCACATTGTGATCTTGGTTACTGTTCCTTGTTTCTGTCTTTAATATTAGCATTCTCCTATTACCTATGCCCCACCTGCGTGTCACATGTATTGTGGTCAGTTTGGGGACTTGTCAGCATCACAACCTCTAGGTGTTGGTTCTGGCCATATAGTGAATTGCCCCCTTCTTGTCCTACTCAACCCTCTGTCTACTTCCATTCTCATGGTGAGGCCTTTCACTGGCTGTGGGTGTTCCGATGGCACTTGCACCACACTTAACATTCTGGAACTGGCCCAGTCTCTGATATTTCGCATCCACCTATATGTTGCTGAGACCTAGCATATAATATGTATTGCACTGGCATGGCACAATACAGATGTCAGCATAGGTAGTGTTTACTGCTGATGTTGGGAAATGTGTGCTACATTGTATTGTACTGATGGTCCTAGCAGTATTCCATTTGCCCCTAAGGCTGGGCGGGTGTTTTTCTGTAGCCAGTTACATATGTCCTCCCCCTCAAAGCTGTTGTCTGAGTAGTATGACATTTGGGATGTTGCATGGTGTCATTGGAGCTATTGTGACCCAGGCATAGGGTGGACCCTGACATATACAGCAGGGGTATGACATTAGTGCTGTGTACCTCATAATGTTTATGACAATGGCTGATGTTTGTAGCAACTATTGACAATCACATTTGACAGGATTGGAACATTTGTATTGATTTCAGGGGATTGATAACGTTGTCATCCTGAACCCTCTAATTTGGGTATGTTTGATCCATGGGGACGTTACTGCCATTAGCTACTTCACCTGCACACACAGCAGAGGTGGTAGTGGCAACTGTTGTCAATGTTAAATTCCACGTGCAGATATGGCCTGAGGTTGTAAACTGGGCCCTAGTTCATGTAGGGAGAATACTGGCTGACGTGTGACAGCATGCTAGTTTTACGTTGTACCCTACCCTCCTGGCCTGGCTTTACCTTTCCAACATCCTTGGCATGGCAGCATACCCCCATGCAAAGTTTGTTGGTGTATGGTAGTAATGTGCCCCAGGGTACCTCTGAACGGGCCATGCCCCCATACCGTGCCCTTTTACCCATGCCACTCCCTTAATATCATGACTTACATGCATGGTGTATTAGGTATGTCCCCCCCCCCCGGTTTCAGTCATCAATTAGGCATTTTAGTTCCCCATGCGATTTACCCTGCATCTGCGTTGTCTCCTGGTAGTTTGCGCTGTCCTGTCCTTGAATCCCTGTGACGATCTCCTCAGGGATGACGACTGCCACCATCTCCTCCATGTGGTCCAGGGCCTCCTGCGGTGCTGGACTCCCACCTCCAGTCTGCAGTGCTGCCTTCCTGTTCCTGGCCATTTATTCCTTGGTCCTGCGCTTGCAATCATGCCAGAGTTTCTTGCACTCGATGACTGTTCTCCGTACTTCTGCCACACTGTTGATCTTGTCAACAATTTGTTGCCATATTGCCTCTCTCCTACTAATTGGCAACTTTGAGGTGACAAACAGTTGGTGCTGGTGTTCCGTCACCTCATTCACCAGAATTTCCTGCTCCTCTGCACTGAATCAACACTTTCTTTTCTTCTTCTCCCTGTCCTGGGTCTTGTGTGGGTCCTCCTTGCTGGTTCCTGGTCTGTTGTCATCTTCCTGGGGTCTGTGCAAGCATCTGGGATCCATTTTGGCTCTCCTTAGCCCATTTTGCTGTGTTTGCGCTGCTTTTTGATGCAATTGCGTCAAAACACGGCGTGTTTCCGGTTTGCAACGTCATAAACCGGCTCACAGTCATTTTCGGCGCGTTAACGTTGTTTTTCTTTATGGCGTGATGCATTGGTTTGAGTAAAAAACTCACACCTGTGGTTTGCACCGACATGCTTCAAAGTATAAATTTGACGTCGTAACGGCGCAAAGAAATGGTGTTAGCCGGCGGCAAATTTTTTGAAGCAAAACTGCGTTGGCGCAGTTTTGCGTCAAAAAGTATAAATATGGCCCTTAGTGTCCAACAGGTCACTACAATGTGTGTACCAGGACCATTGTGGTCCGCTTCAACCTGATGGTGCATACAAATACATCTTAGTCGCTGTACATTCTTGTTCGATATTCCTGGGTGTTTGGCCTCAGCAGTCAGCTGACGCTCTAACTATTATAAAAGACTTGCTGATCTTTATAGGTACATATGCGGTTGATGGAAGTATATCAACAGTAGTGACTTGTTTGCTGCTTTCAATTTATCCAGAGGACAACAGACAATGGCTAAAAGAGAAGCGAGTTTCACCATCCTTCACTTAGAAAAATGAGAAAATCTGCCCTTCACAGTTGCAGAAAGTCCATCAAGAGTTTGGCTTGCACATGGCATTTTAAATTTGCCCATTTCCACTTTTCGTTTTTCAAAATGCTTGAAAAATCTTGCTGTGAGCAGATATGAGCGGTTAGGTGATTCACTGATTTGCAAACAGGTGTCCCTTCATGGCCTTTCAAATGCGGGGGTCGCGAACTTGGCCTGTTTTCTGAAGGGTACTCCCATCCCTTTGATTCGTCCGGCATTTCATGTGCTTTTGAATGGAAGTTATGTGGTACTAAACAACCAAAGCTGTTGCGGTATCCAACTAGGAATTGCATACGCAATTTCAGTCTCTAAGATCGTAAAGTGTTGCGGACATGTTTTGTTCCTCCCACACAAGAGATAAGAGTAGCAGAAATGAGGCCTCACATTGATATTACTACTGTAAATTCTGACAAGCTGAGCAGACTAAAGGTGCTAGTGTTCCAGAAATAAGTTGTGTTGATATCAGCTAGAGAGATGTATGCTCTCCAGATAGCGAGATCATCAGCCGAGATACAATCCCTATTAAAAACCAACTTCCCCAAGCACTTTGGAGAGCTGGTATGCAGAATTTTCAATGCTTCGAACACTACTGAGATTGCCCATTTCTTAAGGCTGTTTGGTCTGGATTTATGTCCATCTTCCAGACTGTCTTTGGAGTCATTACTTCAGCCACCCATTCACTCTTTTCCAGTGTGTTTGGCAGCTTCCCTGTAACTTTGGCATTGATCAGCGTAATAGTACTGCTGTTGTTCCTGATATTCAGTAGTTGTTTTTTCCCAGCTAAGCGGAGTAATGGAGCTACTACCACCAGCCCAACTGTGTCATGATAGCATGGTACAGTTCTTTGGTGCTCTGTTGCTGGAAGAATGGGAGCATGTTTGGTCATTGTCGTTCCGGCCAGTCCTGCAATGTGCGTGCAACCAGTCTTTCAGTGCACCTGGTGCCTCTTCGAACATCTACCTTTGGTGTGTCTTGCTGTGCCTCCTGTGGACAAAGAACTGCTAAAGTTCCCAATGAGGGTTCATTCACGGTTGTGCCCCATGAGCCTGAGGCTGATTTGCGAGGCCACTTATGGCCTCCCAAATAAATTTGACCCTTTGCCTATTCTAAGGTTTAAAGTTTGCCAACATTGCCTTTAACTTTGGGCTGCTGTGCTTGTCATGGTCGACATTGTATCTCTTTATTTGTTTTAGCTATTTTGAACAAGTTTTCAATTAGATTTTAGTTATATTTTTTATTGATTTTATCTTGTTTTAGTCCCGAACATTTTACAGTGGGTTCATTCTCTTTCTCTGGCGTCCTTAGTATGGCTTCATAATTGTTCCGGCAATGGGGAGGGTGTGGTGGATCCTATTTAGTTAAAATGGGATATCAGAAGTTTATCTGAGCCTTTGGCTTGCAGGCCTGAGCCCCTGTCACCTAGTGACTTTTAATCTACTTAGCTTGCTCTGTTTTAGCACATTTATTAAATTATTTCTTCCACTATGACTGCCATGTTTATAGTTAAGACAATAATTTAGTTTCATGTTATGCCACTCTGTAAAAACATCACTATCAGTGTCAAAGAAAAATGAAATACGTAGGTATTCATATCATGTCCCTTTCCCATTTACGTGTGACAGGAACATAATGTACTTTTGGAAAGAACTGCTTATGTAATTGCTGCCCCAAGCATGCCTATCTATTGTTTGGGAACATCCCTATATCAGAGGTCCTACAACATCTGCATGAATAAATCTCACGCAAACAGGGTTATCAGAGGGATTCTGACCAGATGCTAGCAACGCTAACTATGCTGCCTTGATGCAGACCCAGCCTTCATGTCCCCAAGGAGTCTGATCTAGAGAAGGTAACAAGGGTTTTTTTTTTTTTCATGGACATGTTATTGGCAGATTAGGTTTAACACATCTAGCTCTCTTTAGGTTAGAGCTTAGGCTTATCATGCTAGGGTATTAAGGTCCATTTCACATCTCATGTTATTGCAAGATAGCGGGGTTATTTATATTCATGACTATCGTTTTTACATTTCTGTTTCTTGCATTGTTCGTTATCCTAATCATTGCAGCCACTTGAAATTTATAGTAGATTGCAGTCTTGCTAATAAAACCTATTGAAAACTTTACTGCATCTCCTTCGTTGCCTGTGTGTGGATGAGACTTGTTGCTCATGTGAGAAAAGGGTAATCTCCGTTTAACCACGACTCCCCTGAAAGGACACGCTCTTGAGTCACTTCGTAAAGGCTACCACAAATCACCTTTTACTATTTGGGTTTTTGGCGAAACAAAAGTGCTGTCATCCCTAAACCAGCAGTCTTGCCTAGAGCAAGAGGCCAACTATGACAGTGGTGCAGATCCTGAGATCTCAACCACTGCTAGGAAGTGGCCCCTTACTGATGGAGCCCCTTTGTGTGCCATAGAATCACTCTGTTGATTGTTCTTCCCACAGTATCATTTTCCAGGGTAGTTGGACACTGGACCTTGGACAAATGTTGTGGCAGCTACTCTAATGATTTCAACCACCATGACTGATTCATTCACTATTTGTGTTTTTGTTTTAATCAAAATCCACCTCTAGGTTCAGAGCACATGTAAATGAACTCAACTAGCACACAATCAATGCCTATTAGTGATTTGTCATCCTTGTGGGATGTACAATGTGAAATTCATGTGATACAAATGAGGGACTCTTAGGGTGCTAATATAAGGAGGTGTATGAAGTTGGCTTTGTATATACTATCTCAAAGTGAGAGATAGTGTGCCCAGAGTCCAAGGGTTCCCCTTATAGGTTGATAGTGGCAAAATGAGATACTACTAATGCTCTATTTTGTGGTAGTGTGGTCGAGCAGTAGGCTTATCAGAGGCTAGTGTTAAGCATTTGTTGTACACACACAGGGAATAAATGAGGAACACACATATTTTATATAGAAAAATATATTTTCTTAATTTATTTTATAACCACAAGATTCAAGATTTGAGTTAAGTACATAAAATGCAAGGTACTTCACAAAGGTAAGTAGAGAACTTTGATTTAAAACAGTAGTATAAACAGTTTTGTCTAAAATGGCAAAAAGCTATCAGCGGCACAGCGGCAGCCGGGTGCAGTAGGCAAAGTAGGCATCAGGTTTGCTATAGAAAGCAATGGAGGGGTGCAGGGGTCACTTAGGTGATGCAGGCAGGGCACAGGGTGGCTTCTCGGGCCAGCCACTGACTGGGCTAGGCTGAGTGCTGCCTGCTGGTCACTCCTGCACTGGTAGGTGGTTCCTCTCTGTCCTGGGGGCTGCGGGTGCAGTGTTTGGTCCAGGCATCAGGTTCCTTTGTTACCAGGCAGTCGCGGTCAGGGGGAGCCTCTGTATCCTCTATGCAGGCGTCGCTGTGAGGGTGCATGGAGGTCGACTCAGGGTGTCCACGTCATTGGAGTTGCCTGGGAGTCCTCTCTGCGGTGTTCGCTGTCCTGGACTCGAGCCCGGGGCATCGGGTGTAGAGTGTGAAGACTCACGCTTCTGGTGGGAAGTGAGAGTCTCTTTAAAAGTTGCTTCAAAGTTGCAAAGTTGTTGCAGTGTCTGAACAGTGCCGCTGTTCTCTGTAGTTTCTTGGTCCTTTAGGTGCAGGGCAGTCCTCTGAGTCCTCAGAGGCCGCTGGTCACGTCGGTTGCGTCGCTGTGCAGGTTCTTTGAGTCTGGAGACAGGCCGGTAGGGCTGGGGCCAAGTCAGTTGGTGTCTCCGTTCTCTGCTGGGCTTTCAGGTCAGCAGTCCTTCTTCTTTCTTCAGGTTGCAGGAATCTGATTTCCTGGGTTCAGGGTCGCCCCTAAATACTAAATTAAGGGGTGTGTTTAGGCGTGGGGGGCAGTAGCCAATGGCTTCTGTCCTTGAAGGTGGCTACACCCTCCTTGTGTCTCCTCCCTGAGGGGAGGTCAGACAAATCCCTATTCCTATTGGGGGAATCCTTCAAAACCAAGAGGAAGGATTTTAAAAGGCTGGGGTCTCCTTAGCTCAGGACACCTTTGGGGCTGTTCTGACTGGTAGGTGACTCCTCCTTGTTTTTCTCATTATCTCCTCTGGACTTGCCGCCACAAGTAGGGGCTGTGTCCAGGGGGCTGGCATCTCCACTAGCTGGAGTGCCCCGGGGCATTATGACATGAAGCCTCAGCCTTTGTGGCTCACTGCTAGGTGTTACAGTTCCTGTAGGGGGGAGGTGTTAAGCACTTCCACCCAGTGCAGGCTTTGTTTCTGGCCTCAGAGAGCACAAAGGCTCTCACCCCAGGTGGCCAGAAACTCGTCTCAGTGGCAGACTGGCACAGACCAGTCAGTCCTGCACTGAAGGATTGGGTAAAATACAGGGGGAATCTTCTAAGAGTTCATTTTGACAAACTCCCAGACGATATACTTAATATGGCCTCACTGTACTTACAATGTCTAAGAATAGACATAGACTCTGTAGGGGCATATTGCTCATGCAGCTATGCCCTCACCTGTGGTATAGTGCACCCTGCCTTAAGCCTGTAAGGCCTGCTAGAGGGGTGACTTACCTATGCTGCAGGCAGTATTTTGTGTGCTGACATCCTGAGCGGAATGCCATGTCGACTTTGCCTTTTCTCCCCACCAACACACACAATCTGCAATGGCAGTGTGCATGTGTTATGTGAGGGCTCCCTTGGGGTGGCACAACACATCCTGCAGCCCTTAGGGACCTTCCCTGGTCACAGTATCCTTGGTACCACTGATACCTTTTACAAGGGACTAATCTGTGTGTCAGGGGTGTGGCAATTGTGGAAACTATGGTACATTTTTAGTGAAAGTACACTGGTGCTGGGGCCTGGTTAGCAGGATCCCAGCACACTTCTCAGTCAAGTCAACATCAGTTTCAGGCAATAAGTGAGGGGTATCTGCAACAGAGAGCCATTTTCCTACACAAGTTCCCCCCCCCCCAAGCCCACAGGCCAGGCGACTCAGCCAAAGCCTGGAGAGTCTTCCTAGTCTGTCAGGCGAGGAAGAGTAGGGAAAACAAGCTGGTTTGTTGCAGGGCCTACTCTGCCTTACATCCTACTGTTTAGGTCATTCCCTCTGGGGAATTGACCTACTTCCATTGTGATAGGACTCAGTCTGAATTGCCTCTTGTCTCTGTTTTTAATGTCTTCACCCATTCACTCTGTTTTGGGGTTAGAGGTATTCACCTCTGCTGATCTTATCTTAGACAGGGTCACCCCTAGCTTACCCAAAGAGGTTACCCATAGCTGGAGTAACCCCACCATGACCCACAGGGTCAGGGGAACTAACTTGCTATTTGACATGGGGTCAGACCACCATGCCAAGGACAGTGCAGCCATCAAGGCTAACACTCAGCAGAGGCCACTGACAGATGTCAGTGCCCAGAACCACACCTTTAGCTCTTCACCTACAAGGGAAGGGGCTAAATTAAGGCTTCTTTGGGTTCAGGGTCCCTGTCTACTGTATTAGAGTGGGGGTTACTATATCTTGTAATAAACACTCTTCTTCCACTCTTTCTTCTGTTAGCCGAGGAGCCACCCACTCAGGCTTAACAGTTGTCTGACTAGCCAGGACTTCTTATGGGTCAGGTTGGACTTTACCAGTGCCACTTTTGGAGTTCTCTCCTACTGGAGCAGAATCTCCTTGGCTTGCTCGAACTTTGGCTAAAGGTTGTCCACCCTTCCTGCACTGTTTTCATTTTTTTCTGGGGCCTACTTGCAGTTATTTCAGGAGCAGCACCTCCAGAATCCTTGGGAGAGGACTGGCACTTGACCAGTTCCTCTCTTGGGCTCTGACTTACCTCTGGTTAGTCATTTCCAAGGAGACAATCAAGGGGGAAGTTCTGTACTGACTACCACCCTTCTCCAGCTAAACGTCCCACCCACTTCTAGGGGCACAAAATCCACAGCCCTATCAGTGCCCTTGTCTGGGCTAACTCTTACTCTGGCAGTCTAACCTGGGATGTACTGGTTTGAGAACACGAGCCTGTCATGCGCAATAGTGTGACTGGCACAAGTGTCTCTCAGGGCAGTGGCTGGGATTCCATCCACCAGTAGGTGGTGGAAGGGTCTACTTCCCTCTGGAATCTCCAACTCACCTGTTGGGCCCTTTTTTCAGTTGAAGGCTATGAAGACCTCCTACTCTGAGGAGTTATCCCCAATGGCTACCCTAGTTTGCTAGGGGGTTTGTTTTTGGGACAAAAAGTGTCCTTGGTGTGGTGCCCTGTCTGTCTACAGTTTTGGCACCATGCCTTAGTGGCATCCCAGTTCTTACCCTGGTACCCAACTTTGTTTTAGGTTGTGTCTTTGGGCCCACCTACCTGGACAGGTTTTTGGGGGCCCTTCAGAGGACATTTCTTCTTTATTTCTAGTGTCACTCACTTTCTCCTGGGAAGGCTTTGTAACCCCTTTCATTTGGTCACCCCCAGTGGAAGTTTTGGTTACCCTAGTCTTGACTCAGTTGTCTGCCTTCTTTCCCAATTCTTGGGGAGAAATTGGACCTAGGTCTACCAGATATTGATGCAACTTTTCATTGAAGCAGTTACTCAAAATGTGTTCCTTCATAAACAAATTATAAAGCCCATTATAGTCATGCACTTCATTTCAAGTTACCCAACCATCCAGTGTTTTCACAGAGTAGTCTACAAAATCAACACAGGTCTGGCTCAAGGTTTTCTGAGCTGCCCTGAACCTAATCCTGTACTCCTCAGTTGAGAATCCCAAGCCCTCGATCAGGGTAGCCTTCATGAGGTCATAGGATTCTGCATCTTTACCAGAGAGTGTGCAGAGTCTATCCCTACACTTTCCAGTGAACCTTTCCCAAAGGAGAGCTCCCAGTGAGATCTGCTTACTTTTCTGATTGCACAAGCCCTCTCAAAAGCTGTGAACCACTTAGTGATGCCATTACCATGTTCATATTTAGTTAAAATCCTTTTGGGGATTTTTAGGCTATCAGTATTCTCTCTGACCCTATTTAAGTTGCTGCCACCATTTATGGGACTTAGACCCATCTCTTTCCTGTCCCTTTCTATGGCTAGGAGATGCTTCTCCAAAGCAAATCTCTTGGTCATCCTGGCTAACAGCATGTCCTCTTCATTGAGGCTGTCCTCAATACTTACAGAGGTACTCCCCTGAGGAAGATCCAGGCTATCTGACTATGATTTTTGAAGTCAGGGTTCTAGGAACCCTGTCCTCCCTATTTAGGACAGGGGGGGAGTTCTTCCTCTGTCTTTAAATTGTCACTGCAGGCTAGTGACTATTTTTTACCAAGTCTGATTGGCACACTGGAACACCCTTATAATTCCCTAGTATATGGTACCTAGGTACCCAGGGTATTGGGGTTGCAGGAGATCCCTACGGGCTGCAGCATTTCTTTTGTCACCCATAGGGAGCTCAGACAATTTTTACACAGGACTGCCACTGCAGCCTGAGTGAAATAATGCCTACGTTATTTCACAGCCATTTTACACTGCACTTAAGTAACTTATAAGTCACCTATATGTCTAACTCTCACTTAGTGAAGGTTAGGTGCAAAGTTACTAAGTGGGAAGGCACCCTGGCAGTAGCCAAAGTGCCCCCACATAGTTCAGGGCAATTCCTCTGGACTTTGTGAGTGTGGGGACACCTTTACACGCATGCACTACATATAGGTCAATACCTATATGTAGATTCACAATGGTAACTCCGAACATGGCCATGTAACATGTCTAGGATCATGGAATTTTCACTCCAATACCATTCTGGTATTGGGGGGACAATTGCATGCATCCCCGGGTCTGCAGCACAGAGCCCGGGTACTGCAAAACTAACTTTCCGGGGTTTTCTCTGCAGCTACCGCTGCTGCCAACCCTCAGACAGGTTTCTGCCCGCCTGGTGCCTGGGCAGCCCAGTCCCAGGAAGGCAGAACAAAGGATTTCCTCTGAAAGAGGGTGTTACACCCTCTCCCTTTGGAAATAGGTGTGAAGGTCCTGAGAGGAGTTGCCGCTCCTGGCCTTTGGAAATGCCTTGAAGGGCACAGATGGTGCCCTTCTTGCATAAGCCAGTCTACACCGGTTCAGGGAACCTCCCAGGGGAAGTGCCCAGAGCTCCTCCAGTGTGTCCCAGACCTCTCCCATCTTGGATGCAAAGGTGTGAGGGCACAATGGACAGCTCTGAGTGGCCAGTGCCAGCAGGTGACGTCAGAGACCCGTCCTTATAGGTGCTTACCTTTCTCTGTAGCCAATCCTCCTCTGAGGGCTATTTAGGGTCTCTCCTGTGGGTATCTCACCAGATAACGAATGCAAGAGCTCACCAGAGTTCCTCTGCACTTTCCTCTTCGACTTCTGCCAAGCATCGCCCACCGACTGCTCCAGGATGCCTGCAAAACCACAACAAATTAGAAAGAAGACTACCCGCAACATTGTAGCGCCTCATCCTGCCGGCTTTCTCGACTGTTTCCTGGTGGTGCACGCTGTGAGGGCTGTCTGCCTTCACCCTGCACTGGAAGCTAAGAAGAAATCTGCTGTGGGTTGAAGGAATCTTCCCCCTGCCAACACAGGCACCAAACTTCTGCATCACCGGTCCTCTGGGTCCCCTCTCATCTTGACGAGCATGGACCCTGGAACACAGCAGCTGGATCCAAGTGTCCCCGACAGTCCAGTGTCCATTCTGTGCAAATTTGATGGAGGTAAGTCCTTGCCTTCCCACGCCAGACAGTAATCCTGTCTACTGTGTGAACTGCAGCTGCGTGGGATTCAGTGCACTTTTGCAAGACCTCCTTGTTGCACAGCCTAGCCCTGGTCCCCAGCACTCTGTCCTGCATTGCCCAACTCGCTGAGTTGGACTCCGACTTCGTGGGACCCTCTTTTTTTGTGCTGAATTTACCATTGTGCTCAGATCTTCTGAATGCCTGTTCAGGTGTTTCTGTGGGTGCTGCATGCTTTTGCATGGGCTCTCCGTGTTGCTGAGCAGCCCCTCTGTCTCCTCCTCCAAGGGGCGACCTCCTGGTCCGTCCTAGGCCCTGGAAGCACCCAAAATCTTCAACCACAACTCTTGCAGCTAGCAAGGCTTATTTGCAGTCTTTCTGCATGGAAATAACTCTGTATTCTCCAGCACGCCGTGGGACATCCTCTGACCAAAGGAGAAGTTCCAGCTTCTTCCACCTAGAGGCAGCCATTTTGCACCTTCATCCGGGGTTTAGTGGGCTCCTGACCACCCTGGACACTTTTGTGACTCTTGGACTTGGTCCCCTTCCTTTGCAGGTCCTCAGGTCCAGGAATCCATCTTCAGTACTTTGCAGTCAGTTGTGGTCTTTGCAGACTCTCCTATCACAACTTTAGTATGTTTCTGTGGAAGTAGGGTAACTTTACTCCTACTTTTCATGGTCTTGGGGTGGGGTATCTTGGACACCCTTAATGTTTTCTTACACTCCCAGCGACCCTCTACATACTACACTAGGCCTGGGGTCCATTCGTGGTTCGCATTCCACTTTTGGAGTACATGGTTTGTGTTGCCCCTAGGCTTATTGTCTCCTATTGCATCCTATTGTATTCTACAGTGTTTGCACTACTTTTCTAACTGGTTACTTACCTGATTTTGGTTTGTGTGTATATTTTGTGTATTTTACTTACCTCCTAAGGGAGTATATCCTCTGAGGTATATTTGGCACATTGTCACTAAAATAAAGTACCTTTATTTTTAGTAACTCTGAGTATTGCGATTCTTATGATATAGTGCTCTATGATACAAGTGGTATAGTAGGAGCTTTGCATGTCTCCTAGTTCAGCCTAAGCTGCTCTGCTATAGCTACCTCTGTCAGTCTAAGCTGCTAGAACACTACTAATCTACTAATAAGGGATAACTGGACCTGGCACAAGGTGTAAGTACCATCAGGTACCCACTATAAGCCAGGCCTGCCTCGTACAGTATCCTCCACATCAGAGTGGTGGTCCCTTGTGAACTCTGCAAAGAGATCCTGGAGCTTTGCCTTGGTAGGGGTGGACTCAGTCTTTATCTTTTTTATCTTACAGAGAGACCTTAACTCTGACATCTGTAGATGCAGGTAAGGTGTGAGGTTGAGTTCCATCACTGTCTCATCTGTTTGACTCAGTATCACTTTAAAAGTTGGGATTACTTTTTAAGAATCTAAAAACTACTTCTAGAACTTAAATCCTACCTTTTACAAACTTTTAAACTTCAAAAGAAATGCTTACATAAGGCCCTAGCAGGACTTTTAAAAATTTAGAAAAATAGTCAGGCAAAAAGTGGGGAGTATCCGCAACAGGGAGCCATTTTCCTACAGGAGGTTTATGGCAAAGTCCGTGTCAGGCTAAGGATTGCTAGCAACACAGCAACATAAGTGGCCTCTCACACCATTTGTTTTATTTACACTCTTCAGCCCATAGGCTGCTAATATGTCTGCACTGTCATTGCTGAGATTGATTAAACATCATTCCCTCTGGCTACATATCTCAAAGTACCACCCCCCTATCCACATAAGAAAGGGCTATGAGAGACCCTCTTCCATAGTATATGCAAACATATTGGTGGATGTTGTCACCATTTTGACCCTTATCACATATCAAAATCAGGTCAACCCAATTAAGATACCCCATGACACAGACAGAGGACAGTACAACAGTCCCTAGTCAGAGGACCATTCAGTGACAATGGTTAGGCATCTACTGGCATGTTACACATCTATGTCAGTGTTGTGGCACAGGCACTATGGCCTGCAATGAGGAAACACATTGACATTTATGTATAGGGCATACAGGATCATTATCAATATAATGTGGAGGGAGAATGGATGGATTGCACAGGATTACATGATACAATGCGACACTATAACACATATAAAAACCAATGGACCAACATACCAGGGCAAACAGGTCTATTCTGCAGCTTAGATAACTGTCCTCCCACTGTCCTGGCAGTCTGAGCATGGAACTCACACAACCCAAATATGCAACAAATAGTACCTGGATCAATTCCATGTACCCTTCAAATGTCAGACCAGCTACAGCCACCTGCCAATGACCTATCTCTGAAATATCCACATGATGATGACATGGTGAAAAGACCTGGAAGGAAAAAGTGACATACACGGAGTTTAGGCGGACAAAGGCATATATGAGACACAAAAGTGAGTTTAAACTTATTTTTTCCCTGACAGTGCAATGTCACTGACCCGAACAGAGAAGATCCTCAAGAGAGGCACATGAACAAGTCTGATGTAGCCGGCAGATCTAGCCTGTATGATGCATAGAATGAGATGTCCTGTCTCATTCTAGAAGATACCCTTCTCCACAAATCCTGACCCCCTACAGTGATCACAAAACATCACATACTTCGTCATGCGAATTACTCATTGATGAGATCTGCCTACATGTATCCGCCTTCAACCTCATCACTGTCATCCTCACTTGGCATTTCAGGATGCTAACCCTGTGGCACTGCCAGCTCCTCCTCATCAGGGATGTATGGGCTTTTTCTTCTCAGGCCAATGTTGTGGATCATGCAACAGGTCACAACGATCTTACAAACTTTTTTGAGTCGGTAGAGGAGGGCTCCACCAGATTTGTCTATCCTACGGAATCTTGCCGTCAGGAGCCCAAAAGCCCACTCCACAACACTGCATATTCTTCCATGTTCCTTGTTGAAGTGGACTTCCCCTGGTGTTGTTGAGTTCCTCGCTGATGTCAACAATATTAGATTGGGGGTCAATTCCATGATCTTAGACACCTCACATGGCCCTATTCGGAGTTACCTTTTTGAAGCTACATATATGGATTGACATAGATGTAGTGCATGCCTATAATGGTGTCCGCGCTCTCACGAAGTCTGGGGAGTTGGCCCTGGACAATGTGGGGGCACCTTTGTTAATGCAAGGGTGCCCTCACACACAGTAGCTTTGCACCTAGCCTTCAGTAAATGAAGGTAAGACATATAGGTGACTTATAAGTTACTCAGTGCAGTAACAAATGGCTCTGAAATAGTGTGTGCACTATTTGACTCAGGCTGCAGTGGCAGTCCTGAAGAAAGGTTTGTATGAGCTCCTTATGGGTGGCAAAAGAAATGCTGCAGCCCATAATGATCTCCTGGAACCCCAATGCCCTGGGAACCTAGGTACCATATACTAGGTATTATAAGGGAGGTCTAGTGTGCCAATCAGCATTGGAATATGGGGTCACTATACTGGAGTGACAAATTTGGTAAGTAGAGCGAGCATAAGCACTGGAGTTCTGGTTAGCAGAACTTCGGTGACACAGTCAAGCATACTGACAACACACATAGGCCACAAACTATGAGCACTGGGGTCCTGGCTAGCAGGATCCCAGTGAACAGGCAAAGCACACTGACAAATTGGTTTTAAACTATGAGCACTGGGGTCCTGGCTAGCGGGATCCCATTGAGACAGTAAAAACACACTGACAAACACTCACAAACAGGCCAAAAATGGGGGTAACCATGCTAGAAAGAGACTACTTCCTCACACAGCTATATCAGGTTCCCCGACGTGAGGATTTATCCAATATGAAGGCTGACGTTTATGGCTTTGCATGTCTCCTACATGTGGTGGGAGCCATTGATAGCACACATGTTGCGTTGGTGCCACCGCAGGCCAGTGAACAAGTCTACTGCAACAGTAAAAACTTCCATTCTATCAATGTGCAAGTTGTCTGCATGTCGGATCTGTATATCCCAACCATCTGTGCCCAGTTCCCAGGTTCAGCCCATGATTCCTATGTAATGCAGAACAGCACCACCCCCTAGCTGTTTTCACAACTGCAGCCAGAGAGGGCCTGGCTGGTTAGTAAGTCACATCTGTCTTGATTCTATTTGAGAAATGTCAGGTGCTACAATCATGAAGTGAGTGACTCATTGTTGCACTTATATCTCATTCCTAAATAGGAGACTCATCATTTTTAAACTGTCCTTGGTTAATGATGCCGCTGAGGAATCCAGCTACCCCAGGGGAAGTCTATTTCAATCAGGCCCTTGGCAGAACAAAGCAAGCAGTGGAGCGGGCTTTTGAGCTCCTGAAGTGCAGAAGTCCTGAAGTCCAGTTTTCACTGGACAGGACGGGTGGAGCCCTCATCTATTCACCCGGGAAAGTATGTCAGATCACTGTGGCATGCCTTATGCTCCATAACATTGCCCTGTAGAGGAATATCCTTTACTTCCTTCCTGGAGGAGAGGGAGCTTGCAGTGCCACAGGGAGACAATCCTGAATGCCAAATGAAGATGATAGTGGTGAAGAGGAAGGAGATGACTTGCAACAAGATCTCATCAACATCTTCTTCTCATGAGTGTAAGTATGTCATGTGATGTCATGACTTTGACTGTATAATGAACTGTAGTTGTGATAATTTGCGTTGTAAATTCTTGAAAATAGTTAGGGAGCTGATGCTCAGCCAAAATCAGCCAAAGGGTGTTTGATGAGGTAGCTTTTGACACACCCACATCTTGATGATGTTGCTTGGTTTGTGTTAGATTTATTGCAATGAACTTTGTTCTTCAGATGCTTCCTATAAGACTTGTGTCATATGTATGGTTTCAAACCTATACTCTTTCCTTTGTTCTTTCTTCAGGTACCTTCACCATGACATCTTAATGTGGTTGTTTCAGAGTTGTGACATTGGCAGGTATTAATGCTATTCGGACATAGGAAGTGGACTCGGATTGTTGCAGGGAATGTAGGTCACATACTTTGGGTGTAGGAGACCTGTGCCAAGACAGCTTGTACAGTGATAGGATGGAAGTTTAGAAGACTCCATTAAACTTGTTCCTTGTTGTGTTGTGGCCACGATGCATCATGTGTGTCATCATGTGGTCAGAAGATATGTAGTCAAAGTCCAAACTTCACATTGGCTAAACACTCTTTTTGTATGAACTGTATGTATCTGCATCATTGTAGGCCAAAGTGCCTGTGCCACATCACTGACATTTGCTTGTGTCCTACCACCAGATGCCAAAGCACTGGATTGTTATGAACCTGTGATAAAAAACTGTCATATCGCCATCTATCTGAGTCTTGCATGATATGATGTAGGATTACTTTTGTGTGGTAGGCAATATGGCTCCAGCTGCTGACATTAACCACTTTAATGTTTGCCTATTCTACAAGATAATGTCTGATAAATCCCTTCCTTCTATGGGCTTGAGGACTGTATCTTTAAATGTGATTATTTACCCAGTATGATTTTTTCAGGCCCTCCCAGGGTCTGGGCAGCCCAGTCCCAGGAAGGCAGAACAAAGCATTTCCTTTGAGAGCAGGGTGTTACACCCTCTCCCTTTGGAAATAGGTGTTACAGGCTGGGGAGGGATAGCCTCCGCCAGCCTCTGGAAATGCTTTGAAGTAGGTCAGGATCAGTCCACACAGTGTATTTGTGACACACAAAATAGGACGTTACGGAAGGGTTTTATTGCTGGCAATGGTGGGTGTCTTCCCATACGCTCCTCCGGGATTCTTTGCTGGACGTCCCTGCTTGCTGGCGGGGGATCATCTGTTGCAGAGGCAGGGGTGACTGTGGGTGTTTCTGCCTCTTACAGGGCCCTCCTTCCTGTGGCTGCTGCAGATGGACTTTGATGTGAAGTAGTTGCCACACAGAAAGGTGTAGATGGTGGGGTGAAAGCCTTGCTGAGGGTGGTGTTGATTTCCCTCAGCACCCCTGTTAGGGAGCCCATTTTGTTGTTATGGGCATCCATTTTTTTAATCATGACTCTCTGAAGCTGCTTCATTTCCTGGAGTTCAGTCAACCTTGGGACTTCTGATAGATGTGGCTGATGATGTCCTGGCTGACAGCACCCCCATTGGTATCTCTCTGCTTGCTCACGGCATCCCTCCCACGTACCCTACCCCCATGAGCCTATATCCTTGGCACAGGACCCTCAGTGTCAGGAATGTCGAGTTGCACCTCAAGATCCAGGACTGGGGCACAAGATGGTAGAAACTACGCTAGGTACACAGGTTGGAAGGTGCATTGTTGCCTGGGATGTTCATGCAACAGGGATGGGAGGTGACATTGTGGACAGAGTGAGACTCACTGTTGCCATCTGATCAGGTTCCCCGGTTGGGCCAGGATCATCCTCTGCCTCCACAATTCCAGAAGTGCCATGATCACTGAGGGCTTCATCCAGAGGGGTAGTGGGTGTCTGTTCTGTGGCCTAGGTGTGCCCAGTGGCAGTTCAACCTGTTGATGAAGGAAGTACATTGTTACTGTTTGAAGTGTGACATCTACCCCAAATGTTTTGTGTTACAGTAAGCAGAGGCATTTGACATTCTTAAGTTGTAGGTTGGCCTTTTGTGCCATGTTACCATGGTATTGGAGTATTTGACATGACATGTGAAGCGTGCCTAAACTAATTGACTCAAGCAACTGATGAGATGTGCAGATCCATTGCAGTTTCGATGGTGGAATGACTATTACATTTTACCAACTGAAGAAGGCTGGCCTGGCTTATAGTGGTACCTGATGGTACTTACACCTTGTGTCAGGTCCAGTTATCCCTTATTAGTAGATTAGTAGTATTCTAGCAGCTTAGGCTGATAGAGGTAGCTATAGCAGAGAAGTTTAGGCTGAACTAGGAGACATGCAAAGCTCCTACTATACCACTTACTGTATATCATATAGGTACTATATCATGAGAAACACAATACTCAGAGTTACTAAAAATAAAGGTACTTTATTTTAGTCACTGTTGGACCTTGCCCTTTTACAGGGGCATTCCCCAGACTTTTTGCTTTTTGCCTCCTTATTTTTCTGAACTTTGTGGCTGATGTTTTGACTCTGAGCACTTTTTCACTGCTAACCAGTGCTAAGGTGCATGGGCTCTCCCTTACAAATTTGGTATGATTGGATTATACCTAATTGGCATATTTAATTTACCTATAAGTCCCTTGTAAAGTGGTATCCCTATGCCCAGGGCCTGTAAATTAAATGCTACTAGTAGGCCTGCCGCGCTGCTTGTGCCACCCACTGAAGTAGCCTGTCAAACCTATCTAAGGCCTGCTAGCGCAGAGCCTGTGTGCACAGCTTCCTGCCACAGAGACCTGGCATCTAAATTTACTTGCCAGGCCCAGAACTCCCCTTTTACTACATGTAAGTCACCCCTAAGGTACGCCCTAGCTAGCCCTTTGGGCAGGGTGCCGTGTATGTAGAAGAAAGGACATGTGCCATGTTACGTGGCCTGTCCTGGTAGTGACAAACAGCCTAACTTGGTGTCTCACTGCTGTGAGTGCTGCCTCCTCATAAGATTGCATTGGAAATGCCCTGCCATATGTGTAAGGTTTTTTTTCTGATTTATGAGGCGTAGCGTAGGCATGTTTGGAATGGTTGTGATAGTGGTGAAAAATGCTGCTTACTGGTCTAAGTGTATTTTTTCATTACTATCACAGAAATGCCACTTCTAGAAAGTGCGCATTTCTCTGTGCTTATGACTTTGGTGTTTTGCAGATTGCCTCCAATCCACGTCTAAGAAGACTGACAGTTGGGGCTTTGTGCATACTTCTCAGACAGCCTGAACACAGGGAGGATGGAGGTGACACAGAGGTGCATCTACATATTGTAAAGCCTTCCTCGCCTGACGGAAGGGAGAGGCGGGCACACCTGCATTTGTAAAGGCTGTGCCCTGGCCTCACACAATAAGGTCGTTAACCCCCCACTGATGTTTGGAGCCTGTGCTGAAAGGAGAGAGAAGGCACTCCCAGAACCAGTTGTAACTGGCTGGAACCTCCTCTCCCTACCATTGTAAAACACACTGTAATCCCAGTATAAGTACAGGGGAATTTTCCCCACAATTTGAACATTCTTGGAACTTGAAACTGGACACATAACGCTGATGAATGGACTCACTAGGAAACCACCTTGGACTGCTGCTGCTGGGCTGACCTGTGACCTGCCTGGTCACTAGGAGGAACTGCCACCATCTGCACCCCTTGTGCTGGCCTGTAGCTGGGCCCACCAGCCCTGTGCTTTTTCTTGCTTTGTTGTTCCCAGGGGCAGGGTGCTGTGGCCCCTGACCCCTGCCACGATCTCTATAGCTTTGTCTGAAGCACTTGGAAAAAGCGTTCTCTCTTAAAATTACTGCAGAAGATCACCGCCGCAGCCCGGGCTGCAGATGTGCCTTAGCTCTTGGAAAAGCGCTTTATTTTCATCCCTGAAATCACCGCCGCAACCCAGCCTTAGAAACGAGCCCTCACGCTTTCCTAAGCGCGCTGTTTTTGAATTGCCCCAAAAATCACCGCCGCATCCCGGGTGCCGCATTCTGGGGGTCATTCTGACCCCGGCGGTCATGGACCGCCGGGGCCAGGGTTGGAGGGAGCACCGCCAACAGGCTGGCGGTGCTCCACAGGGTATTCTGACAGCGGCAGTTCAGCTGCGGCCAGAAAGGGAAAACCAGCGATCTCCCGCCGGTTTTCCGCTGCCCTGTAAAATCCTCCATGGCGGCGCAGCTCGCTGCGCCGCCATGGGGATTCTGACACCCATACCGCCATCCTGTTCCTGGCGGAACAGGATGGCGGTATGGGGTGTCGTGGGGCCCCTGGGGGCCCCTGCAGTGCCCAGGCCAATGGCATGGGCACTGCAGGGGCCCCCGTAAGAGGGCCCCACTTTGTATTTCAGTGTCTGCTTTGCAGACACTGAAATACGCGACGGGTGCCACTGCACCCGTCGCACCTTCCCACTCTGCCGGCTCAATTCTGAGCCGGCGTCCTCGTGGGAAGGCCGTTTTGCACTGGGCTGGCGGGCGGCCTTTTGGCGGTCGCCCGCCAGCCCAGTGCAAAACCCAAAATACCCTCAGTGGTCTTTCGACCGCGGAGCGGTATTTTGGAGGGGGGAACTCTGGCGGGCGGCCTCCGCCGCCCGCCAGGGTGAGAATCACCCCCTCTGTCTTTTAGCACGAGGGTCGCGCTGACTCTATTGCCCCCGGGGCACTTCCAAAGGTGAAGAAAGGAGCTAGCACGCTCCTGTCGTGTCCCCGGGTGATGCGCGCTTTTCAGAGCGCCACGGGGGGAAACATTGTCTCGAAATCTCCACGCTGCTTCCCTTGCGGACGAGGTCACTGCGCTAGGGGCGCGATCGCCTCTACCGCTCTAATCTTTGGCGCTTTGTGCCCCCCTTCGGAGAGGGCCATTAGGGGCCAGGGGGCCCCCCAAGGATCAAGGGTCTCCAGAGGGGCCCATTCTTTTCATTGTAGAGGGGGTGCAGACCACCCCTCTCTCCCAAGAGACCGCAGAGGCCCTCGTTTTGCGCATAGGAGCGCCGGGGGCCCCATTGTCCATCTTCTAGGCACTGGGACTGCCTCTTCATCACAACCAGGCACTTTTTAGGGAATATGGGCTCCAGGAGCCTAGTATAGACCTTACCTGCTTTCATAACTTTAGATATATGTGCTGATGTTTCTTTTATGAGCGTGACAAGATGATATGTATTTTTTTTATGACTTGTGATCTGTTTTCTAATGTTCCTTTTATGGGTATTTAGGGGTTATTCATGACAAGTGCATATAACTCTTATTGTAAATCCTGACTATTGCTTATGTTGCAGAATCCTGAGTACTTATGTGTTCTAATGTGACAACTGCATATTCTTGCAGAGTATTAGTAACTTGTGTAACGATCTGACAACTGCTAAGGTAGCAGGGTATTACTTACGTATAATGTTGGTCTAATTATGTTTTGTGCAATACAGATTATTTTTACATAGCACAGTGTTGTGTTTAATTTGTGGTGTACATTTTGCATCACATATGTTGTGTGTGTTGTGCAAATGCTTTACACATTGCCTCTGGGATAGGCCTGACTGCTCGTGCCAAGCTACCAAGGGTGTGAGCAGGGGTTATCTTGGACGTGTAACTCCCTTGCCCTGACTAGAGTGGGTAGGTTCTGCCTGGCTGAGGTGCATACCCTGGCCAACCAGAAACCCCATTTCTAACAGTGACAATGTACCAAAAATATCTCAGAGGATATACTCCCTTAGGAGGTAATGCA
Organism: Pleurodeles waltl; assembly: GCF_031143425.1. NCBI lineage: Eukaryota > Metazoa > Chordata > Amphibia > Caudata > Salamandridae > Pleurodeles > Pleurodeles waltl. Next base: position 1,471,842,992 of record NC_090445.1, on the reverse strand, counting down.
CAAAATATACACACAAACCAAAATCAGGTAAGTAAACAGTTAGAAATTTAGGGGCATATTTATACTCCGTTCGCGCCGAAATTGCGTCTTTTTTTGACGCAATTTCGACGCAAAACTAACTCCATATTTATACTTTGGCGTTAGACGCGTCTAGCGCCAAAGTTCATGGAGTTAGCGTCATTTTTTTGCGTGAACACCTTCCTTGCGTTAATGATATGCAAGGTAGGCGTTCCCGTCTTAAAAAATTACTCCCAGGCATGTGCGTGGTATTTATACTCCCGGGCATAAATGACGCCCGGGAGTGGGCGGGGCAAAAAACCCCGCATTTGCACCTCTTTTTAACGCCTGGGTCAGGGCAGGCGTTAAGGGACCTGTGGGCTCAGAATGAGCCCAGAGGTGCCCTACCCTGCCCCCAGGGACACCCCCTGCCACCCTTGCCCACCCCAGGAGGACACCCAAGGATGGAGGGACCCATCCCAGGGAAGAAAAGGTAAGTTGTGGTAAGTATTTTTGTAAAAAAAAATTGGTGGCATAGGGGGGCCTGATTTGTGCCCCCCTACATGCCACTATGCCCAATGACCATGCCCAGGGGACAGAAGTCACCTCGGCATGGCCATTGGGCAAGGGGGCATGACTCCTGTCTTTGCTAAGACAGGAGTCATGTTAATGGCGTCTGGGCGCCCCAAAAAAAAGGCGCAAATCGGGTTAAGACGATTTTTTTGCCTCAGCCTGACTTGCCCCATTTTGGGACGCCCAAACGCCATTTTTCCCTACGCCGGCGATGCCTGGTGTACGTCGTTTTTTTTCACGCACACCTGGCAGCGCCGGTCGGCTAACGCCGGCTAACGCCATTCAATAAATACGGTGCCCGCATGGCGCTTCAGAATGGCGTTAGCCGGCGCTAATTTTTTGGGCGCAAAACTGCGTTAGCGCAGTTTTGCGTCTTATTTTGTAAATATTCCCCTTAGTGCAAACACTGTAGAATACAATAGGATGCAATAGGCCCAGGGGCAACACAAACCATATACTAAGAAAGTGGAATGCGCACCACTGGGGGACCCCTGGCCTAGTGTAGTGTGTAGAGGGTCGCTCAGAGTGTAAGGAAACACTTAGGGTGTCCAAGATACCCCACCTCAAGACCCTGAAAAGTAGGAGTAAAGTTACCCTACTTCCCCAGAAACACACTAAAGTTGTGATGGGAGATTCGGCAAAGACCACAACTGACTGCAAAGTACTGCAGACGGATTCCTGGACCTGAGGACCTGCAAAGGAAGGAGACCAAGTGCAAGAGTTACGAAAGTGTCCAAGGGGGGCATGAACCCACTAAACCCCGGATGAAGGTGCACAATGCTGCCTCCTGGTGGAAGAAGCTGAAGATTCTGCAACAACGGAAGATGCTAGGAACTTCTCATTTGCACAGAAGATACCCCACGGCATGTTTAAGGAAGCAGGGTTGTTTCCAAGCAGAAACACCGCAAACAAGCCTTGCTAACTGCAAAGGTTGCGGTTGAAGAAAATGGGTGCTGCCCGGGCCCAAGAAGGACCAGGAGGTTGCCGCATGGAGGAGGAGACAGAAGGGGCACTCAGCAACACAGAGAGCCCCTGCAGAAGAAGGCAACACCCATAGAAGAACTTGAACATGGGTTCAAGAAAACTGAGAACAGCGGTCATCTCAACACTACAAAGGAGGGTCTCACGAAGCCGGTGGTCAACTCAGTGAGTTGAGCAATGCAGGACGGAGTGCAGAGGACCTGGGTAGTGCTGTGCACAAACGATTCCTTGCAAAAGTTCAGAGATGCCCTAGCAGCTGCAGTTGCCCCAGTACGCAAGTTTACTATCTGGCGTGGGGAGGCAAGGACTTACCTCCACCAAATTGGGACAGATGGACCACTGGGCTGGCGGGGTCACTTGGATCTAGCTCCTGTTTTCCAGGGACCACGCTCGTCAAGATGAGCGGGGACCCAGTGGACCGGTGAAGCAGAAGTTTGGTGCCTGCATTAGCAGGGGGAAGATTCCGTCGACCCACAGGAGATTTCTTCTTGGCTTCCAGTGCAGGGTGAAGGCAGACAGCCCCAGAGCATGCACCACCAGGAAACAGTTGAGAAAGCCGGCAGGATTAGGCGCTAAAATGTCGCTGGTAGTTTTCTTGCTACTTTGTTGCAGTTTTGCAGGCGTCCTGGAGCAGTCAGCGGTCGATCCTTGGCAGAAGTCAAAGAGGGAGGTGCAGAGGAACTCTGGTGAGCTTTTGCATTCGTTATCTGACGAGAAACCCACAGGAGAGACCCTAAATAGCCTTCAGAGGAGGATTAGCTACCTAGCCTGTTAAGCACCTATCAGGAGGGGTCTCTGACGTCACCTGCTGGCACTGGCCACTCAGAGGCATCCATTGTGCCCACTCACCTCTGTATTCAAGATGGGAGAGATCTGGGACACACTGGAGGAGCTCTGGGCACCACCCCTTGGGTGGTGATGGACGGGGGAGTGGTCACTCCACTTTCCTTTGTCCAGTTTCGCACCAGAGCAGGGGCTGGGGGATCCTTGAATCGGTGAAGACTGGCTTATGCAAGGAGGGCACCATCTGTGCCCTTCAAAGCATTTACAGAGGCTGGGGGAGGCTACCCCTCCCCAGCCCTTAACACCCATTTCCAAAGGGAGAGGGTGTAACACACTCTCTCAGAGGAAATTCTTTGTTCTGCCTTCCTGGGACTGGGCTGCCCAGACCCCAGGAAGGTGGAAGACTGTCTGTGAGTTGGCAACAGCGGTAGCTGCAGTGCAAGCCCCAGAGAGATAGTTTGACAGTACCCGGGGTCCATACTGGAGCCCTGGTGATGCATTCGATTGGCACCCCAATACCAGATTTGGCATTGGGGGACAATTCCATGATCTCAGACATGTTACATGGCCAAATTCGGAATTACCATTGTGAAGTTACCTATAGGTATTTACCTATCTGTAGTGCACTCGTGTAATGGTGTCCCCGCACTCACAAAGTCCAGGTACATTGCCCTGAACTATGTGGGGGTACCTTGGCTAGGGCCAGGGTACCCTAACACTTAGTAACTATGCACCTAACCTTCACTAAGTGAGGATTAGACATATAGGTGACTTATAAGTTACTTAAGTGCAGTGTAAAATGGCTGTGAAATAATCTGGATGTTATTTCACTCAGGCTGCAGTGGCAGTCCTGTGTAAGAATTGCCTGAGCTCCCTATGGGTGGCAAAGAAATGCTGAAGCCCATAGGGATCTCCTGGAACCCCAATACCCTGGGTACCTAGGTACCATATACTAGGGAATTATAAGGGTGTTCCATTGTGCCAATCAGAATTGGTAAAATTGTCACTAGCCTGCAGTAACAATTTTAAAAGCAGAGAGAACATAAGCACTGAGGTTCTGGTTAGCAGAGCCTCATTAACACAGTTAGGCACCACACAGGGAACACATTCAGGCCACAAACTATGAGCACTGGGGTCCTGGCTAGTAGGATCCCAGTGAGACAGGCAAAACAAACTTACACACAAGTAAAAATGGGGGTAACATGCCAGGCAAGATGGTATTTTCCTACAAGTAAGATACAGGCAAACAGAATTTTATATAGCTGCAGTCATCATGTGTGCAGAGCTGTGTCAATATGTTTACTGCTAATACCAATCCGGAAATGTAGCTTAAGGCCTTAGGAATACTTCGGCCCATATTTATACTTTTTTAGTGCCGCATTTGCGTCATTTTTTTACGCAAAAAGGGCGCAAACTTGCAAAATACAATACTTTTTTAGCGCTGCATTTGCGTCATTTTTTAACACAAAAACGGCGGAAACTTGCAAAATACAATTGCAAGTTTGCACCATTTTCGCGTAAAAAAAATGATGCAAATGCGGCGCAAAAAAAGTATAAATATGGGCTTTGGTGTGCACACTTGGTAAAGTATCATTACTTTCCTAAATAGTTTAATCTTGGGATAGCAAGTCAAGATGGAGCTAGGTAGACAGACACATCTCTGAGTTGAGCATAATCTGTATATTGCTCACTCCCAGGTGTGTAGACGTCAATTGAGAGTTAACAAACAGGTTGATTTGGGCAAGTGATCACTGGGCTGGTGGTTGGACTTACAGACACCGGGCCTCCTAGGAGTTGCAGTCTGGTCACTCCCTCTTCTTCCCACACTAGACACATATTGGGCATTACATATCTATAGGCAAACTGCATTCAGGTTTGAGCATGTTTTTTTTGGTGTAATAACTTCCCAGACTCCACTTCCCCACATATTCCTGTCAAGCTCTTAGGATACAGGAGGGCCAAAACCTTCTCCTCCCAAGGAAAAAGTCTTAATGGGGCACTGGGAGGGCCACCGCCAGTCTTGTTGGCCTCCGTCTGTTGCCTGGAGGCCAGGGAACGCACCTTGCCCCTCAGGTCATTCCAACTCTTTCTAATGTCCTACTTTGTGCACAGGGTGGTGTTTACAGCATTCACTCTGTCGATGATCCTCTGCTACAGTTCCATTTTCCTACTGAGAGGAGTATGCTGGACTTGGGCTCCAAACAATTGTGGCTCTACTCTCAGATTTCATCCACCATGACCATCAACTCATCTTCAGAGAAACAGGGATTTTTGGCTCGTGACATGGTTGACAACTAAAGTGGGTGACAGGGTCTTACTTAACAGGGAACATGCAATAGGGAGCGAGTGGACAAAAGTGTGCGCAAGATGTTAAATGGGATTTGTGAAAAAAAAGGTGCCTTATCTATCAATATTAAGAAAACGGTGGTCTACTGTGCCTTTCTTGTAGGGGAGATGCAAAGGATTATGGTCTGTAAAAAGGTGTATTTTATAATGTGTGATTTGCAGGTGTGTCCACTGGACCATTGTGTGTCAGCTGTGTTGTTTTTTAATTCGTCCAATGTCTCCTTGTCTGTTACTCTGCTGAACATGTACCGCAGTGGTCGACCACCATTGATTAACCACCATAAGGGGACCACCACTACAAATGTGTGTTTCTAACTCGGTGGTTGGCCCCAGCGCAGATGGCAATTGAGGTAGGACCGCCTAGATACAAGGCTGCCACACATCTGCAGTCTGCCTTTTTGCATGGCAGGTGGCGATTCTCCCTGTTTCATCTTAATACAGTAGAGTAAAGACACCCAGTGCAGCGGTCTTTTTAGGACCTCGAACATGGTAGGATGGTAGTCTGACCACCAAAGTCATAATCAGGTGCTATGTCTCCCCCTTTCCTACATATAAGTGTGGAGATCTCTTCCCTGAATGCAGAGATCTCCACACATCTAAGTATATTTTTTAGTACTAAGGGCCAGATGTACGTAAGTCTTGAATTAAATTGCGAGTCGCAATTCAGTATGCAGGATGGTGTCCCTGACACCAAATGGTACTCACAAGGGGGTCGCAAAGGCCCACCTCATTAATATTAATGAGGTGGGTCGCAATTTGCGACCCCCTCGAGACTCGCAGCACTCACAGGGATGGTGACCTGCTGGAGACAGCAGACCACCATGTCTGTCACTGTTTTTAAATAAAGCAGTTTTTTTTTTTGTAATGCAGCCCGTTTTCCTTAAAGGAAAACGAGATGCATTACAAAACTAAAAAATGAAACATTTTGGTTTCATTTTTTCAGAGCAGGCAGTGGAGGACCACTGCCTGCTCTGAGAAAATGTTTTCCATGCCATTCACAAAGGGGAAGGGGTCACATGGGGACCCTGTAGGAAAGTACCATCTTGCCTGGCATGTTACCCCCATATTTCACTGTATATAAGTTGTTTTAGTTGTATGTGTCACTGGGACCCTGCCAGCCAGGGCCCCAGTGCTCATAAGTGTGCCCTGTATGTGTTACCTGTGTTATGACTAACTGTCTCACTGAGGCTCTGCTATCCAGAACCTCAGTGGTTATGCTCTCTCATTTTCTTTCCAAATTGTCACTAACAGGCTAGTGACCAATTTCACCAATTTACATTGGCAGACTGGAACACCCTTATAATTCCCTAGTATATGGTACTGAGGTACCCAGGGTATTGGGGTTCCAGGACATCCCTATGGGCTGCAGCATTTCTTTTGCCACCCATAGGGAGATCTGACAATTCTTACACAGGCCTGCCTTTGCAGCCTGAGTGAAATAACGTCCACGTTATTTCACAGCCATTTACCACTGCACTTAAGTAACTTATAAGTCACCTATATGTCTAACCTTTACCTGGTAAAGGTTGGGTGCTAAGTTACTTAGTGTGTGGGCACCCTGACACTAGCCAAGCTGCCCCCACATTGTTCAGGTCAAATTCCCCTAACTTTGTGAGTGCGGGGACACCATTACACGCGTGCCCTATACATATGTCACGACATATGTATAGCGTCACAATGGTAACTCCGAACATGGCCATGTAACATGTCTAAGATCATGGAATTTCATTGGGGAGACAATTCCATGATCCCCTGAGTCTCTAGCTCAGACCCGGGTACTGCCAAACTACCTTTCCCGGGGTTTCACTGCAGCTGCTGCCAAACCTCAGACAGGTTTCTGCCCTCCTGGGGTCCAGCCAGGCTTGGCCCAGGAAGGCAGAACAAAGGTCTTCCTCAGAGAGAGGGTGTTACACCCTCTCCCTTTGGAAAAAGGTGTCAGGGCTGGGGAGGAGTAGCCTCCCCCAGCCTCTGGAAATGCTTTGATGGGCACAGATGGTGCCCATCTCTGCATAAGCCAGTCTACACTGGTTCAGGGATCCCCCAGCCCTGCTCTGGCGCGAAACTGGACAAAGGAAAGGGGAGTGACCACTCCCCTGACCTGCACCTCCCCTGGGAGGTGCCCAGAGCTCCTCTAGTGTGCTCCAGACCTCTGCCATCTTGGAAACAGAGGTGCTGCTGGCACACTGGACTGCTCTGAGTGGCCAGTGCCAGCAGGTGACGTCAGAGACTCCTTCTGATAGGCTCCTTCAGGTGTTGCTAGCCTATCCTCTCTCCTAAGTAGCCAAACCTCCTTTTCTGGCTATTTAGGGTCTCTGCTTTGGGGAATTCTTTAGATAACGAATGCAAAAGCTCATCAGAGTTCCTCTGCATCTCTCTCTTCACCTTCTGCCAAGGAATCGACCGCTGACTGCTCTAGAAGCCTGCAAAACTGCAACAAAGTAGCAAAGACGACTACTGCGGCCTTGTAACGCTGATCCGGCCGCCTTCTCGACTGTTTTCCTGGTGGTGCATGCTGTGGGGGTAGTCTGCCTCCTCTCTGCACTGGAAGCTCTGAAGAAATCTCCTGTGGGTCGACGGAATCTTCCCCCTGCAACCGCAGGCACCAAAAGACTGCATCACCGGTCCTCTGGGTCTCCTCTCAGCACGACGAGCGAGGTCCCTTGAACTCAGCAACTCTGTCCAAGTGACTCCCACAGTCCAGTGACTCTTCAGTCCAAGTTTGGTGGAGGTAAGTCCTTGCCTCCCCACGCTAGACTGCATTGCTGGGTACCGCGTGATTTGCAGCTGCTCCGGCTCCTGTGCACTCTTCCAGGATTTACTTTGTGCAAGCTGAGTATGGGTCCCCAACACTCTAACCTGCAGTGCACGACCTCCTGAGTTGTCCTCCGGCGTCGTGGGACCTTCCGTTGTGACTTCGGGTGAGCTCTGGTTCACTCCAATTCTTAGTGCCTGTTCCGGCACTTCTGCGGGTGCTGCTTGCTTCTGAGTGGGCTCTTTGTCTTGCCGGATGCCCCCTCTGTCTCCTCACGCAATTGGCGACATCCTGGTCCCTCCTGGGCCACAGCAGCATCCAAAAACCCTAACTGCGACCCTTGCAGCTAGCAAGGCTTGTTTGCGGTATTTCTGCACGGAAACACCTCTGCACAACTCTTCACGACGTGGGACATCCATCCTCCAAAGGGGAAGTTTCTAGCCCTTGTTCTTGCAGAATCCACAGCTTCTACCATCCGGTGGCAGCTTCTTTGCACCCACAGCTGGCATTTCCTGGGCATCTGCCCAATCCCGACATGATCTTGACTCTTGAACTTAGTCCCCTTGCTCCACAGGTACTCTCGTCAGGAAATCCATTGTTGTTGCATTGCTGGTGTTGGTCTTCCTTGCAGAATTCCCCTATCACAACTCCTGTGCTCTTTGAGGAACTTAGGTGCACTTTGCACCCACTTTTCAGGGTCTTGGGATGGGCTATTTTTCTAACCCTCACTGTTTTCTTACAGTCCCAGCGACCCTCTACAAGGTCACATAGGTTTGGGGTCCATTCGTGGTTTGCATTCCACTTCTAGAGTATATGTGTTGCCCCTATCCCTATGTGCCCCCATTGCATTCTATTGTGACTATACATTGTTTGCACTGTTTTCTATTGCTATTACTGCATATTTTGGTATTGTGCACATATATCTTGTGTATATTTGCTATCCTCATACTGAGGGTACTCACTGAGATACTTTGGCATATTGTCATAAAAATAAAGTACCTTTATTTTTAGTATATCTGTGTATTGTGTTTTCTTATGATATTGTGCATATGACACTAGTGGTACTGTAGGAGCTTCACTTGTCTCCTAGTTCAGCCTAAGCTGCTCTGTTAAGCTACCTTTTCTATCAGCCTAAGCTGCTAGACACCCCTCTACACTAATAAGGGATACCTGGGCCTGGTGCAAGGTGTAAGTACCCCTTGGTACCCACTACAAGCCAGTCCAGCTTCCTACAGACCCCTTCCCTTTTGCGAATGGGTTACCACCAGTGTGACACTGGTGGTAACTGCAATTGCTTTGCGACCGCTTTCGCGGTAACAAAGCAATGCAGCATCGCGCTGCGACTCGCATTTAGAAGGGCAACACCCCTTTTTAATTGCAACTCGCAAAATGGGGATTGGGCATCACGATGTGCTTTTTGCACGTCTCAAACAGCGAAATTCGCTGTCTGCGACGTGCAAGAACGTTGCTACATCTGGCCCTAAATGTAGGAGGGTTAAGGAGAGTGGTTGGAAAATGGTGAATACTTACCATTAAATGTGAGGGGTTTAGGGAGGTGTAAAGAGAAATTTGGGAAGGGTAAAGGAGGGGTTTTGGGAGGGACATGCACCAACCCACAAAAGAATAAGCTCATTAGTACTAACAAACTGCACTCCTCACCCATGCTCACAAAGCAATGCACAACACCGGACCAGAATACCTCAACAGACGGCTCATCTTCTATACCCCGACCCAGCATCTCCGCTCCGTCGACCTCACCTTCGCAACCGTTCCACACGTCCGCAAAACTACAACCGGCGGTAGATCATTCTTTCATCTTGCCGCCAAAACGTGGAACATTCTTCCCACCCACCTGCGCCAGACCAAAGACCTCCTTACCTTCAGGAAACTTCTCAAGACCTGGCTGTTCAAGCAGTGGCAGCACCTCACCCTTCTTCTCCCTTACTCCTCAGTGCCTTGAGACGCTCACGGGCGAGTAGTGCGCTTTACAAATTCTTGATTGATTGATTGACTTCTATAGTTACTACAGACAAGAAGGACCCAAAACGTTCATAAATATATTGTAGCCCAGACCTTCAGTATGTCCAGCACCACTCATTGCAGCTCTTTTCTGTAGAAAATAATGACGGAACAAACTTAAATTAAAAAAACATAAATACATTGAAAGTAACGTTAAAATATATATACTTATAATGTAATTATTAGTGTATTGCAAAGCATGTTAATGATCTACCTTATATTTACAAATAATGATGTAACCTTTTGAAAATATAAAACTTAATTAACATGAATTTTTACTACCCTGCAAATGCATCTACATTTACAATATTGGTGGGTTTCTTTCAAATCAGTGGAAAAAGCATTTCAATTTAATTTAATAAATTAAAACTATTTAAATAATATTAAATAATAAAAGAATAAAAGTAATAAAAGTAATAATGCTGTAGCATGTTGTATTTTCTTCTGCATTCAGAGTAAATATTTCAATTCCAGTTACATTAATATTTATCAATTACAATTTATTTAGAATTTAAAATAAAAACTTTCACATTTTGTTCTGTATTTTACCATAGCAAGATCTCCACCCAGGTAGCTGAGATCTCTGCCTATGTGTAAAAAGTTACAAGTAGTAACCTTGCACTCACAAATTGTGCTCCATCATCTGAATTCAGGGTGTTGAGACAGGTAAGTCTACTCTTTGTGCTAACTAAAAAATGGTGAATAGCCAGAGCACACTTGCACATGTAGATTCACATGCTTGCAAGTTTATCTTTGTGAATAACTGCCACAAGTTACTTGTGCCCTATTCACAAACTTTATGCTGTAGAATGTTTAATAGTACTACAATAGTACTATTAACTTACTATAAAATTATATTCACTAACCTAAGTGTGGAGGTATTTGCCTGTGCCTACCCTATGTTTAATGTGTAGAGAGCTATGTTCCAACTGTGGGGACCTCCCCACACACAGGTGTATATTTTAGCGGTAAACAAGTGAGTGACAGAAAAGAGTGGTTGAAAAATGGGGAAAATGTATGAATAAATGTGATTGGTTTAGGGGGGAGTAAGAAGGGTTAAGGGAAATGTGGGAAGGGTTCTATGGAAGGACCTGCACTTCCTCACAACAGAGTAAACTCAATTCTAGTTGCAAACAGCACTACTATAGATACTCCAGCCAAAAAAGACGCAAAGCCTTGGCACATTTGTGCCAGATCAGAGTTGAAGTAAGTTCAGCACAACACGTGGCTAATCACTGCTACTGCAACAACCTCCCACAGAAATTAATAGATGCAGTGGCTGAAAATAAAAATGTATAGAAACTAAAATAAACTTAAATTATCCTACTTAAAATTTAAAAAAATGTTTTTTTTTTTTTTTAATGGTAGTCAAATTATGTATAAATAAAATAAAACATAAGGCCTGATTATAAATTCGGTGGTTAAACGACCCGAACTCCAATACGGTGGTGGGAAGGCGACCCTCAAGCCAACGGCTTCACCACCATCATATTTGGATGTTTCCACCGGACTCACGGGCAGAAACCGTGCCGCAGCATTGGCCTCGGTTCCCTCAGGAAGCCGAGGCCAATGCCATTGCACAGAGCACCCGCAGAATGTACACTGTCTGCCATAGCAGTGTGTATTCTGAGGGGTGCTGACAGGAGAGGCACGATCCCTGTACAACCCATGATATGGTTGTGGGCAGTGCAAGGCCCCCCCTGTGGCCCCAACTCTTCCTTTCCACCAGCCTCCTTTTCTTGGCAGAAACCTCCCCATGGAAAGGCTGGCAGAAAGGAAAGTTGTGATCAGCACGGTAGTACCAAGCACTGCACTGCTGTGGCTGGCCACGGCTTTCACCACTGCCAACCCATTGGGATCTCTGATCCTGGTAGTGGCAGTGGTCTCCTGGTAGTCCAACTGCCAGGATTGTAGTCTGGTGGTTGGACTGCCAGGATTGCGGTGGTCGGACCGCTACCACACGTTTGGCAGCCTTAGGACCACCATACTTGTTCTCAGGACAATCATTATTAGTTTATGACAACATATGTAAATAACTCTTCTTAAATTTGAAATTTAAATGTAACTTTTATTTTTTAAAATAAATGAATGCATTTATAGTAATTCTATATATAACTTAAATCTTATGAAAAATCACTTTAATTTGATATATTCAAAACAAATAAATCTTTAAACTCAAATAAAGTTAATAAAGCTGTAGTATTTTTTAAATGTGTTGCACATTCAAAACAAATATTTTAACTACATTTATATTAAATTGTTATTGTAACACTGTTTGACTAATTTTATTTAATCTTTAAAAAATGTTAAAACCTTTCCATATAATTCACCACAGGGAAATCTAGGTCGAAAGTCTAGGTATGAAAGTTAGAAGTAGTACCTTTACACTCACAAATTAGAATCTACCCATTGGTATAAGGGGGTATAGACATTTAACCCTACACTTTGTAGTCATTCTGCACTTGTGAATGGTAAATACCTTTAAAATAGTAAATTTACTATATAGTGTGAGTACATTTAAATGGGTAGATTTACTCACATAGAAGTTTACTTTTCTGAATAGTCCCTGTTTTCATTACTTTACACTTTTTATTTAGAAGGAATGTACAGAAAGCATATCTGACCCCTTTATTTAACCTATTTTAGAATAGTGCTTAACCTTTCACATCTCAAAGATAGCTAGAGCATTGGACATTAACTTTAATGGTTATTATACATCATTGAGGGACTCGGTAAACTGATTGCAGAGACCTCTTTCCATTTAAACATTCCTGCTCCGACTTTTTGAGACCTTGGATCAATTCATATTTCTACCATTAATATTTCCACAAATCTTCTTGTCTTGTTTTTGTAAGACACATTCATTTCAATGTGCTGGTGATGTCATCCCAGGTTTGCCATTCCTTCCCCCCGATGAAACACAAGGGAATCTCTATTTCTGGGTTTGTAAACAACTGAATGCTCTGCATATCTGTAGTTAGTATAGGGTTATTTGTTTAAAGATTTACTAAATGTTCAATCGGCATCATTGGAATACTTGTGGAGAACATTTTACTATTATCCTTGATATAGGTATTTTATATATGTATATTTTTTTCCAAAAATGTGCATTTCACATAAAAATGTTTTGATGTATTTTCAATATTTAAAATAACTTCAAACATCCTTAACAACATTTAAATATATTTAATAAATAATTGTAAAAATGAATCATCTAAGCAACATAATCTAATTGCTTCTTATCAATTTACACTCTAATTCCAGTACCATCTACATTGGGAAAAGTGTATCTATTTGGGGGTTCTGAATTACCATTCTAAATCATTAATTGTGAGGGTATTCTGATTCACTGTGTTAACTAAAAGGGCCACATGTACAAAGATCCAGTTTTGCGATTCGCAAAATGCGAATCGCAAAACTGGATGTACAACAGTGTACTTTACACTGTTTGCAATTCCCAATGGGGTTGCAAATGACCTACCTCATGAATATTCATGAGGTAGGTCGCAATTTGCGACCCCATTGGGAATGGCCGTCCTCACAGGAATGGTGGCCTGCTGGAGACAATAGACCACCATGTCTGTGACTGCTTTTCTATGAAGCAGTTTTTTTTTTTTAAATGGAGCCCGTTTTCTTTAAAGGAAAACGAGATGCATTTCAAAAACAAAAATGAAAATATTTTCACTACCATTCACAAAGGGACAGGGGTCCCATGGGGGCCCCTCCCCATTTGTGAATGGGTTAGCACCAGTTTGAAACTGGTGCTAACTGCGATTGTTTTGTGACCGCATTCACGGTCACAAAACAATGCTACATCGTGCTGCGACTCGCAATTAGGAAGGGCATGCCCCTTCCTAATTGCAACTCACAAACCTATTTTGCGATTCGGTAAATAGATTATGGAATCGCAAAATAGGCTCTGGGAATCGGGCCGTTTGCAACAGGAAAAATGGTATGTACATGTGCCCCTAAGTTTATAAAAAACAGAGACAAAATAAATACAATTAATTTACCACGCTATCAAAAATGAGAAAAGTTTTCTTAGTAAATATAATTTTGCATTATTAAAGAACGTAATATTAAAGTTTGATTATTGCATTATAGTATACCTTATATTTATATTTTAAAATAATTCAAATAAGATTCCTCCTTTTAAATAGTGTTCACAATTCCTAAAACTGATAACCAAATTAAAAACAAGGGAAAAAATTTGCCCCTTGTTTTATTTAATAACATGACATTTCTTACATTTAAAATGCACTTAAACAATAAATGATCAGTTTTTTTGCTTGGTTGAAAAAATAATCAAAAATGATTTCAAAATCCTGCCTCATGCAACTAAATTGATCATCCTGATTTTAATAAACTACCAAGCAAATACCCTCAAATTTGAATACCAATGTCTTACCTTTCAACAATGTATAATTTATAAAGAAATATGGTCACATCATCCCCATCTTGATGGAACTTCAAAACTAGCTGCATCATTTACATATCCATCACCATACTCACTTATTGTGTAGACAAGCATGCCATTTCTGGTGGCTCTCTGCAGAGTTGCAAACTAAGAAGTGTAAAAAGGAAAATCAACTCAACAGGCTTTTTCCATCTTCGCAACTGGGATCTGGAACAACATCCATGTGTCCTTCAGGGCAACCCCAGCAATGCTCCAGTTTAAAAAAGAGTTGAAAACACCACATCACAACTACCCATCACGGTTCTCTCTTATGAAAGAGTTTAGACACTAAGGGCCTCATAAGGAGTTTGGCGGTCAGAGAAGCTCACTGAGAAACTCATGGGGAGGACGCCACCATCATACCAGTGGTGTTCTCCTCAAGTGTCTCACAATGTTCCAGCTTTGCTGGCTGGTGAGGACATTGTATTATTACGATGGGAACAGGTCTACAATATTGGCTAAGGGAGCTGAAGCCAATGCCATAGCACACCAGAACAATCGGAATGCATATGCATTCCGATGGTGCTGGTCCGGGGGCCCCTGTGGCCATGGGCATGGGCACTGCAGAGACCACCCTGCGGCCCCTGGCACTGGTTTCCACCAGCCTTTCCACGGCAGGGTCCCCGTCATGGAAAGGCTGGTGGAAAGTTGAATTGTAAACAGGCAGGTAGCGCTAAGTTCAGGGCCACTGCGGCTGACTACAACTCAGGTCACCGTCAGTTCATCAGGAATGATGTTCCTGTTGGGGATAACGGTCCCCTGGAGGGTCCACCCACCAGGGTTGTAAGTGGTAATCGGACCATCTGGAGTGCAGCTTTCTGACTGTCACAGCAAGTGTGGGAGTCCTCGGACTGCCACACTTGTGATGAGGCCCTAAATTATGATGCATTACCCATCTACAACCCAGCTTAATCTCCTATTATTCAATGACTTTACTCTTGTCTTACCATGTTTAGTGCACCGCTGACCTTTGACTAAGTTTGAACTACAGAAAAACCATTTGCATACATTCTTATAGACATAAAAAATGCACCTCAATATTTATTCAACTGGAACAATGCATTTTTATTTACTAATTAATTTCATACACATTTAATGAATTATATTAAATAATGATGTATTAATTTCTTATTCATTAACACGATATTTAAATGCAACCCAAAAATATTTTTTTCAATCAATATTTTAAGATATAAACATTTGTTTTAAAAATAATCATAATAATGATAAATACATATTACTTTTAAATTAACATGTTTTAATAAACAACTACCTACCCAAGCCCCAACAACCCTACAAACTAAAAAAAAAATCATAAAAGCATGATACAATTAAATACCAATAACTTAGCTATGCTTTAGAGTCTATTTTCAGGTACTGCACCATTGCATCTTTATTGCATACACAGAGAACACAGGCGGTCATTCCGACCCTGGCGGTCTACCGCGGATGCACCGCCAACAGGCTGGCGGTGCATCCAGGCCAGTTCTGACCACGGCGGTAAAGCCGCGGTCAGAAAAGGGAAACCGGCGGTTTCCTGCCAGTTTTCCCCTGGCCCGAAGAATCCTCCATGGCGGCGCTGCAGGCAGCGCCGCCATGGGGATTCCGACCCCCTTCCCGCCAGCCTGGTTCTGGCGGTTTTGACCGCCAGAACCTGGCTGGCGGGAACGGGTGTCATGGGGCCCCTGGGCCCCTGGGGGCCCCTGCAGTGCCCATGCCAATGGCATGGGCACTGCAGGGGCCCCCTAACAGGGCCCTACAAAGATTTTCAGTGTCTGCATAGCAGACACTGAAAATCGCGACGGGTGCAACTGCACCCGTCGCACCCTTTCCACTCCTCCGGCTCCATTCGGACCCGGCATCCCCGTGGAAGGGGGTTTCCCGCTGGGCGAGCGGGCGGCCTTCTGGCGGTCGCCCACCAGCCCAGCGGGAAACTCAGAATGACCGCCGCGGTCTTTTGACCGCGGTACGGTCTTCTGGCGGTTCCCGCTTGGCGGGCGGTGACCCCCACAGTTTTTTGCAACAGACACCTTTGGCATTCCATTGTTGTACACTCTTTGTGCCATGCCACAGACTGCTTCATTTATATGTTCCATGCCTTTACTGCTTGCACACACCACAGGTCAATTTTATGAAAGTCATCTTTGGCATAGTGTTGCTAGGGAATTCAGTGACATGCGGCCATAACGTAAGTTTAAACCAATCACTTTGACTTTGCATGTATATCCAGAGAATGGCATCATAAGCACAGTCACTTGTCATTTCATCATACCTCAACATACGCCTATGAAAATAAAACTGAATACTTGTATGTCCAGACTGTATACAAGAATTTTTAGGATACAATATTGTAATGACTATTACAAGTCTTTGTTGTAGATGATGCTGGTTATTCACCTCCTCCCTATTTTTCCACCCATTTGCAATATCCACCCACAAACCCTCAATATAAGTCCAATAGGACAGATATAGGCACACAAGTTATCATTGAGCACATTTTCAATATCAAGAAGAGGTTTTGAAAATACTTATTGGATGGTCTGTGAATCCCCAAAGCTTGGTGCAAAATGTTTTCACCACATTGGCATTTGATGTGGCACAGCGGTATGCCTTTACCTTAGGTTATGGTCCCAAACAAGCCCTCAGGTTGGGTTTCAGAACAGAGGTCATCTGAGCTGTGTTGTGTCAGTGAAGAATTATGGACTATGAGACAATTCACATATTCCAACCTACATGTTAGGCCTGGCATTCTTGGCAAGGTTTCCCTTAACCTTTTGACATCAGACTTCCTGTTTTTGCTGACTTTATTTTGATGGCCTCAGGATTCTGCACACTTTACCACTGCTGACCAGTGCTAAAGTGCCTGTGCTCTTTCCCCAAAATGCAGTAGCACTGGCCTAACACCAACGGGAATTTTTTATTTACTTATAAGTCCTGGTAAAGTGCACTGCATGTGCCCATGGCCTGTAAATTAAATGCTACTAGTACATCTGCAGCACTGATTATGCAAACCACTTGAGTAGTTCTTTATATTTGCCTCAGGCCTGCCATTGCAGAGCCTGCATGTCTAATTTTGAACTGCCATTTTCACCTGGCAAAGTAAACCCTTTGCCAGGCCCAAACCTCCCTTTTTAATACATGTCACCATAAGGGAGGCCTTAGTGTAATAAAAAAGTTGGACATTTACTCTTCAGTTTTACTTGTCCTGGTGGTAAACAAAGCTTAAATTAATTTTTCACCACTGCAAGAACTTTCTCTCCCATAGGTTAACATTGGAATTGCTTTATTATACTTTATAAGTGTAATTTCCAAATGGGAAGAGTTGATCCCTCCAAGTTTCGTGTCATTGGGATCACAATTTAAAATCCAAACCTATGGTGAAGCCAGATTTGTAATTGTAATTCCGAAAATGCCACTTTTAGACAATTGCCATTTTCTTACTTTAGACGTTTGGTGCCTGCTGCCTGTCTCTGATCATATGGCTGGGGTTGGGGACAGATGAACTTTGACAGCCACACAAAGGGAGCTTAGTTGTGACTTGATAGGCTGTCTGTGCCATGATGGGCGATTCTGGGCAGGATGGGAGGGAGGAGTTGGGCACAGTCTTACTTACACAAGAATAGGCTTGGTCAGACATCTGTGCACTTTCAAGGTATGTCTTTGAAGTCTCCCCTATATCAAAGGCACCACTGGATATAAGAAATGTACCTCAGAAACAACCACTTATGGACACTTATGGACCTGTGGATACTCTATCAGGAGGAAGGTCTGCCGTACTGCTCAAGGACTGACACTCTGCTGGACTGCTACTCAGCTGGACTCCTACTTATCTCTGCTGCCTGCTGCTCTCTTGCCTGTGAGTGAGAAGGATCTAGACCTGCATCTCTCCATCCCAGAGCCCAGTGACTCCAGGTGCTAGTTGGCTGGCCTCCTGATTTGAAGTGTCAGGGACACACAAGACTTTCAACCACCCTGCGTCTGGACTCTGCCATCTGTGAGTTTACTCCATGCGTCTGACATGCTTTGCAGCAGAACTGATGATAAGAGCCACATTCCTGAGCCGAACCATTGTATCTCCTCAACTGTGTCACATCATCGAGCAAAACCAACCCATCACCACTGCTGTGAGGATTGGACCCTCGCAAAAGACGTGCATTGCCACCACATCCCACAAATTAGGATTGCACAGAGCTTCCCCCGAGCAGCTCTTCACATCCCTCATCAATGGAATCCTTGATGACCATGCTAAAGCTCTGCACCGCAGCTTCAGTGTTCATCATAGCCAACACATCGCTTTGGCTGAACAATGCATTCTTGACACTGGCCTTCATGATCACCGTTGATAGGATCCTCAATGTCAATGCAAGAGGAAATCACACTGTAGCGCTGCTGTATTTTGGAGCCATCACATCGCATTGGCTGTGCGATGCATGTTCACCACCTCGGATCCACCAATGCTCAACAACCAGGATTAAGGGACTTTGTTCAGCAGGCCAAAGTGGAACCCTGTAGCTAGCCTGGGCTCCATCGCAGTTGGCCTGAACTTTAATTTTGTCCTGGTCTGGCATGACCAAATATCCCCAGTTGGCGCATTTGCTTCTAAGCTCTATTCCACAGTTTATTCCTTAAAAACTCATAACTCAAGTTCTACTGATTAGATTTGTGTCATTTCAGTCTTGTTTTATTTATTAAATTAAGATATATTGTTTTAACCTGATGTGGGATCTTTCTTGTGTGGTGCTTCCACTGTTTTAATGTTTGAAGTATTGCACAAATACTTTACACATTGCCTTCAAGTTTAACCTGGCTGCCCTGAGCCAAGCTACCAGAGGGTAGCTTAGGTTCATTTGAGTTTTGCTTCTGCTTTACCCTGAGGTTGTAGCTTGACCATTGCTCACACCCCAGTCAACAAACAATCCAATCTGTCACAATACATCATTTATGTTTAATAATATTTGAAAATCACATTGTAGCACTGTACGTGTAACATACGTATTTAAAGTAAATTTGGATTACCTGCACACATGCTCAAAAACATACATTTACTTGTAAATGTATTTACAAAATCCTTCTTAATTTAATATTCATTCTATACTAGGTATATTTTCAAATCTACCTACATACATTTTGCTTTTCATTTTTCACCATACTTATTTAATCTTCTACATACCAGATTTCTCTGCCTTCACTATGTAGGCGGTGAACACATAGCAAAGACAGAGAAAGCTGCAGTCAGGCTGTAGATGTCTGCCTACTGTGGTATAAGGGATATGACATGCTGTAACAGGACATAGGACAGTTCTGAGACATCCAAGGGCCAGCAACCTCCTTCCTGCTGTTCTTTTGATTCCACATATCATAGCTTTGAAGTCTAATGTACCTAAAATGTACTTTTAAAATGCACATCAGTAACCTGTCCACATAGTACATATGCAAGCTGTAATCAAACTTTGAGGTTCCAAACATGCTTCTGTTCAATTGTTCATCATAAGTAATGGGATTTAACAGTATATATGTCCTTTTATCCCTCTGGTACACTTTCTGTTTCAAAAATTAAAATCAGCATTTTAAGTATCTTTAATATTCATAGTCAATCCCTGTTAAAAGCTATATCTTGATTTTAGAAGGGTGCAAGGAACAATTGTTTAATTATATGATATTGTAAAGCATTTACACATTTAATATAATGGTGAAGAAATCCTAAGCTTGATGTGCATTAAAAAAGCGTACATATTAACTTGTGATTCTTTTTTTCTTCATTTGCTATTCAGCAGGCAGTTAGGGATCAAGCAGCTAACTGTGCAACCAGGGGCAGAATGGAAGGAGGTCCACAGATGATTGGTGGGCACAAATCTAAGAAATAACAGCACCAGCACAGAGGTTAATAGCTCATCCACAGGAAAGGTGGGTGCACCCACCAGGTGAGTCACTAGATCCCAAGAAAGGAGATGTCAAATGGAGCCCAGGCAGACCACTGTGATGGTGCTCCATCTGGACGATTACATGCCAGAAGCAAGCATACATTGGGGCTTCCCCAGCCAGGAAGAAATACTATTTGTGATGCCCTAAGACCAGGCCTCTACATCCTCATACGAAGCTGCCTTTTTCCAGTCAATGAGCCCCCAAAACAATGCAACACTCCATCTGTACCCACAGTACCCTCTCCTCCTCTTCACTTTGCAAGTGCCCATCCAGAAGAACAGCACCTGATGGTGAAATGTACCCCTCACAATCCTGAATCTATGTGGTGTCCCACACCCACCTCCGGAGTATGTGACTCTGCAGGCCTTCTGGGAAGATAAAATGCAAGTCATTTCTGGTCAGGAGCTGATCTTTCAGGGCTGTCACATAATTGCAGTGGAGTGTCAGGTCTCTTTCCACAAACCTCAAATGCATGTGTTTATTAAAGAGTTTCCGGTAGCCCTGATTTCTGAAGAAGTGGAAGATAGATAATGGCCTGGAATGGTGTCCTTCAATCAAGAAAAGCTTTTCTTGCATCCCCATCTAGATTGGGGAATTTACTTCATATTTATTTTGGATGTTTGACTTTTTCTGTGAAACTGATCATTATTGTTGGACTTTTGACCTTTGACTGAAGCATTCTGTTTTTTTTAGATTGCTTTTTTGTGAGGAATATACTTATTTGACTTCATATTAGATGAGCTCCATGACTATGCCCTTTTCATACCTCACTAACATAAATCTTCCTCCACAGGCTCATGTGCCTTTTTTTTAATTATCCATTTAACAAGACAGCTAGTGATTTATACATACTCTTAAATGTTTTCAATGTAAGAAGAAGA
This sequence comes from Pleurodeles waltl, assembly GCF_031143425.1. Taxonomy (NCBI): domain Eukaryota; kingdom Metazoa; phylum Chordata; class Amphibia; order Caudata; family Salamandridae; genus Pleurodeles; species Pleurodeles waltl. The sequence goes on along the minus strand of NC_090445.1, from coordinate 1,471,822,282 downwards.
ATTTACAAATAACCACTTAAAATAGTTGTGTTCATATTTTTTGTGTGTTTGGGGATGTTTGTACATGTTTGTAATTTAGTTGTAAGGGTTAATGTGACATGTTCCACAGACAGTAGTCGATTGAATTATATCAATATTATACACACATCCTTAAGGTTAGACACAATAGGTAAAACACAGATGAAAATTAAGTGTAAGTGATAGTTATTCACATAGATCAGTGGTTCCCAGCATTTTTATTTCTGCGGACCCTCACTTTATTATTACTGGAACCCAGGGACCCCCACTGAATCCTTATTGGAATCTGGGGACCCCCCACTAAGTTATTACAGGAAGACGGGGACCCGGCCAATACATTGTCAATGAGTTGAAACGCAAACAGTACACACAAGATACAGACACAAGCATTCATCAAACACATACACAAATGCGAACACATTTTATTTAATTTGCAGACAAAAATCCATAAAACCATAATTTTAATAGGAAGGTTTGAGCTTTCCTATATCCACTTGAAGCCACACATTATTCACACTATATTCTGTTTAATGCACCTGCACTGCTCCCATAAATCAATCTGAGGATTCTAATTTAATTTTTAGCCTCTAGTTTCAAATTATTTCCGATTTACAGAATATTTTTAAATGTTTAGTTGCACCTTTGGCTACTTTATTTGTATACATTTTAGTAACCTGTTAATACTATTTAATTTTCTATGCAGTTTCAGACCCCTTGAGGAGACTTCACAGACCCCTAGGGGTCCCCAGACCACATGTTGGCAAATACTGGCATAGATGAACAGCAATAATGTTACAATAAATGAATCTGGTTTTGGGATGGTGGTATTTACGAATGGAGTATATTATGTGGGGATGGGTGATTGAATGATAGAGAGGACAATATTTGGGTTGGGAGTCATTATCAACGCCCACATCTGTGTACATGTGTTCATCAATGCAAAACTGGGCCCACTGCATATTGAAGTTGTGGAAGTGGTTGTAGTTGTGGAGTAGGAGCTGGTAGGTTTTTGGGTCATGCAAACGTGAGTCTTACTTGTTAGAGCTGTGCTCTAGCTGACTGAGGTGTATGCATTGACCCTGCCAATTCACATAGGTCCCTATATGATAGGGCCTGTATCATCTATATGGCCCTAGCGTGTATCCTTTCCTTCCTTTTCTTCGACAATCAAAGATGTTCCAGGTACAACTTTTTAATGTCATCCATGGCACAGTGGCATCTCTACATCATCTTAGGTAACTTTCATACTATGATTCAATGTTGCGAAAGGCATCACTCATTTGATGAATATACCCCACATAGCTGACTTTTGCTGCAAAAACAAATCCTCCTATAGGGCATGATTTGCCCATGCCAAACCTCCCACCACCACCACCACCAGCATGCATAACCATATAATACCCGCTATGAGCCCAGTACATTGAGGGTTGACATCTGGGAGGTTGGAGGTCGTAAAAAGAACACTGTTGAGTGTTGGGAAAGATTTCTCAGGAGGGTTTCTTCTAGATCCGAAGATGAAGGGAAGTTGCTCCTGTTTTGGAGGATGAAACAAGTGAGTCAACTGGGATACATGTAGGTTTGGATGTCGGGTAAGGAGTGTCCTTTGTGGTCAATACAGTACAATACAACACAATCATCCATGCACTAGTGGTTGCTAGCTTGGTAATTGCAATCCACAGGTATTACCTAAGAGAGAAACTGCTGCCAGCTTTAAAGTATTTTTATGATGGTGTTCTGGTTGGTGCCATAAATCCACACTTTCTCATGATTTGCAGGCCACAGGCATGACAGCTTGGAGAGTATATAGTTTTCACACTGAACTCCATCCCAGCCTTCCCTTGAAGATGGTAAGATATCATTATAAAGCCCTTTAGAAAAGGGCATTAAAAGCCATATTACAGATCTTGTACATTTCTACAACAGAGTGATTATCATATATACATTTTACATTAATATATATGCTTGTTTTGCTAATTTAAGCAATGGTTAAAAATAGTGAAATTACTTATTCCCTTCTCTTACCATGGATGCTTCCTTTGTGGACAGACCCTTAGCAGTCAGCTGCTGATTCTAGCTCCTAGAGAATGTGAGAGGATGGTCGTAAAAAATAGTAAAGTATTGCAACAGTGCCTGTGGTTAATTGTACTTGTTTTACACACATTTTCTCACAAAAATAAAACATTATATATGTGTATATATATATATATATATATATATATATATATTCAAATATCCAGTCGCTTTAATCTGGCCTCTTATGTGCGGCTCGTCTCAGCAGGGTAGCGAACCCTCAATAATTCCAAACAACGCTGGTTGAAGAACACAACCCTTCCCTGCGTTCAGCACACACAACGAGCCGAGACGAATGCAGCATCAGCGTGTTTATTCAAAGAAATCCCTTACGCTCCTTGCTCACAGGTAGTTACACATACCTCATTCCAAAACGTTTTTAATGCCCACCACCATGTTTTTTCAAGTTTACAACATAAACAAAGGACTAACAAAACCCCTGATTTCAAAGAAAACATGTTGGCCATCTTTAAACATATTTTTAAACATGTTTCGTTTAAACATATTTTTCTGCTTTTACAAATCTGCTACATATTTATATAACATGTTATCCTGCGCATAATGTATAATATATATAAATATTCTGACTAATAATGATGATAATAAATAGTAATTCCAAAAACTATTTCCTTAAATTATGATCTTATATTCAATGCAACACAAAATATCATCTAACTCAATCATAACTCCCAATATAAATTCTAAGCCTTCCTACAATCCTCTCCTGTCCTCTTTTGACCTATATGCTAAGTCCACAGGATAATGATCACTTTTATAATAAAAGAAAAAGAAAGAACTAAATTGTATGTCACAGTTAATCTTTTCTGTTCTCACACTGGCCTCCATATAATAGCTCTTTTGCATCAGATGTACCTAAATAAAGACAAAAACAAAACAAGTCAAAAAATACTATTATGCATATGTGCCTACTTAAAACAATTACCTTGTTAATGCAAACAAAATGAATAATACTATGTATTATGGTGATATCGATGTATTGCATTATATAGCGTTTACAATATACAGACAGCTATCGTAAATGTACCAAAAATTCCTCATCAAGATTAAAACCATCGGGGGACATTGTTCTATATTTAATGTTGTATTTTGACTCCAATCTTCATAATTCTTGCTCTCTATTTCCTCCCCGTATACTTAGAGGAACATTATCAAGTACACAAATTGTAAAAGAGAGCTCGTTTTGCCATGACATTGTGCAAAATATCTAGCTATGGGATATGTTTTATCCTCTTTAGATATAGCCCTCATATGTTCTAGTATCCGTTTTTTGGCTTTGTGGATCTTGCTCCCAATATAAAATTTAGCACAAGGACATAATAGTGCATAGACGCAGAATTCAGTATTACAATTCAAATATTTCTTTATCACAAAAGGTTGAGTGGATTGTGATAATCATATTCGATTGCAGCTTTTACTGCCTTTGCATGCCTTTCATGAGCCACAAATGAAAAAGCCCTGTATTAATGTCTGTTTTTGATTCTTAGTTGATTCAAAAAGACTAGAACATCATTTATCTTTAAGAGATGCACTTCTTCTGAAGGTGATCTGAGGTCTTTCTCCAATTTCATTTGTCAATTTTTAATCCAATTTTGATATATCCCAATGTTTATTCAAGATACACCTAACTTCTCTAAATTGATGATTATAGGTTGTAATGAATCTGATCGGTTGAGTACCTATCACACTCTCCTTAACTTTAGGGACTAATAACTTTTCACGATCCATTATCATCACTTTCCTCAGCGTATTATTAATAAGATTTCTGGGATAACTTCTCTCTTAAAACATTCTGCTCATTATCTCGGCCTCATGATAGAAATCCTGATTGCCAGTACACTTCTTTTTAGCTCTTAATAATTCTCCATAAGGAATACTCCATATGAGATTCTTAGGATGGCAACTATTAGCATGAAGTAAACTATTTCCTGCTGTCTTTTTATGATGTAAAAAGCTTATTAATCTCCTATTAATTACCTGCAGTTTGAGATCCAAGAATTCTATTTGTGAACGATGTATATGAGCTGTCAATTTTAAACGTAACTGATTTTCATTCAGAGATCTAAAAAACACTACTGCAGTTGTTTCACCGCCACTCCAAATACAAAAAATATAATCTATGTATCGAGTCCATAAGACTGCATGCTATTTGAATGACTCCATATTGTAGACTATCTGTTCCTCACACCAACCTAAGAACAGGCCCGCATAACTTGGAGCAAAACATGTTCCCATCGCTGTTCCCTGGGTTTGACGATAGATCTCATTGTTAAAGAGGAAAAAATTATTCATTAAACATGTTCTATATGCAATTCCATATCAGTGTGTTGTAAAAAGGAGATAGATCTTGCTCTTAAAAAATGACTAATTGCTGTATTACCCAGTTCATGTGGTATGCTGGTATATAAACTCCCAACATCTAGACTTAGCATTAAAAATTGATCATCCCAAACAATCCCTTCAATACGTCTAAGAAAGTCACCAGTGTCCTTAATATAAGAGAGTAACGCCTCGACAAATGGTCGTAAAAAGAAATCTACATATTTTGATGTATTCTCAAGAATGCTTCCTCTAGATGAAACAATAGGTCTGCCTCGTGGGTTTATTGGGTTCTTATGTATGTTTGGAAGTAGATAAAGTACTGGGAGTTTAGGGTTAGTCACATTTTGCACATAAATATTTAGTTTCTGTAATTATTTTTATATCATACCAATCTAGTAATTTTTTCAAAAAAATATTATTTGATCCAAGATATATTGATCTAGTAGATCTTTCATATTGGTTTTTGTCATTTAATTTTCTTAACCCCTCCTCCAAGTACTTTTCTACAGGCCATACAACCACATTGCCTCCTTTATCAGATTGTTTAATAACTATGGTATTTTTAGTCTGTAACTCAACCATTGCTTTTAGTTGTTCTTTAGTTAAATTCTGCCACTGAAATTTCCTTTTGCTTTCCATCTTTTGAAATTCCTTGATCATAAATTTTTCAAATATCTCTATGGATGCGTTGGATACCTGTGGACAAAAAATGGTTTTAGGTTTAAAAATATCCACCATTCCACTATCGCAATTGGTCTCTATACCTTCTTCCTGTATATTCACCACGGGATCGTTTGTCCCATAGTTTGTAATGCCTCTAAATCACCTATTTAAAGAGTAGAGGAAGCTTGTCAAGTATGCGTAATACTGCTATCGCTCTTCATTTTTGTTGCATGCCAATATCTTAACCTTAGTTTTCTAGTAAAGTGAAACAAGTCAATCCTGCTTGATGCATAGTCAAAGTGTGAGGTTGGACAGAAAGAGAGTCCCAGAGATCAAACCTCTACTTGCGCATTAGTTAAAGTGGTGGTAGATAAATTCACCACCATTTTATTCAATGTTTTATGTCTTTGCCTTCTTGTGAGGATGCCCCAAAAGCTTTTTATATCCGTTTGGTGTGTGCCATTTCCTCTGTTTCCTCCTCTGCCTCCTCTTCCATGACCTCTGTTGCCTTGGACACCTCTGCCTCGTTGGGCTCGTATTCTGCCTTGTGCCATCAAGCTGAATTCCTTTAAAATTTGGGTTTTTACTCCTTCTGTTTCTGACTGGTTTGAGACATCACTCTCACTGTTTTCACTAACTGTTGTATTTATATGGACTACTTCAGTGTTTGCAGGCAAAGATAGTGCAGACCTTGATGATACTAGTTAGCCTGCTGTCTCTTTCATCGGGCTTTGATCAACGACATTGCTTCTTAAATATTCAAATCTACGAGCAAAAGTTAGGATCTAACCTTTCTCGTAATCGTATTTGTCTCTTTGAAATTTGCATAGTTTTTTCGCCATAATCTCCGATTCAAATTTATCCAATCTCATTTGTATCTTCTCCATCTCGTTATAATACTCTTCCTACTGCATTTCTGTTTGAGAATCTCAATATTTTTGTCAATGTCTGCTGCTGCTTTTTCAATTTCTCTTTTTGCATATTTACTCAATATTTGTAGCATGCCCATGGAGCAGTTATGGTTATTCGCTGCCCATTCCTGTAACATTTCAGGGTCAGGCTTAAATACCGCTGGAAAAATTAAAATTCTCAAAACCTGTGGAATTCGCTGACAATCCACGTATTTCTGCAAGGTGGTAGCTTCCCATCATTTCGATTGTTCTCGTTTAAATGACTTCCATAAATTGTCCCATAATTGTTTTTTGGGCAAGTCTTTATTATGTCCCTTGCACTCTTCTTCTGCATTTATTTTACCATCCATGCGTGTAAAAAATTTGTCAGCTGCCATCTGACATTTCTGTTCTCTACTAGTAGCCATGGTATCACTTTAAAAACAAATATCTGAAAATACGCTGTGCCTACGGACTTCCTGGCTTCTATAATTGCATGCTCTTAATTGGAATGTCCAATCCGCTTGCCCACCTTCATAGAATGACGCTTATTTACACCTGCTCCTGTATAAATATACTGCTGCTGTGTTTTACGATCTCACATTTCAAGTTCAAATGTATTTACATACTTACACCGCTCCTCAGTGTTCGGTGTGTGCACGCGTCTCTCAAAGGGTCGTTGTATCCCTTCTGTGCACCTACTCAGAGATCGTATCAAAACACTCAGCTATCCTTTAAGCGGCAGTTGTTATGCCTATTGTTTCATCTAGAGGAAGCATTCTTGAGAATACATCAAAATATGTTGATTTCTTTTTACGACCATTTGTTGAGGCGTTACCCTCTTATATTAAGGACACTGGTGACTTTCTTAGACGTATTGAAGGGATTGTTTGGGATGATCAATTTTTAATGCTAAGTCTAGATGTTGAGAGTTTATATATGAACATTCCACATGAACTGGGTATTACAGCAATTAGACATTGTTATGGCATTGCATATGATTAGAACATGTTTAACAAATATTTTTTTCATCTTTAGCAATGAGATCTATTGTCAAACCCAGGGAACAGCGATGGGAACATTTTTTGCTCCAAGTTATACGGCCTTGTTCTTAGGTTGGTGGGAGGAACAGATAGTGTGCAATATGGAGTCATTCGAAGAGCATGCAGTCTTATGGACTTAATACATAGATGATATATTTTGTATTTGGAGTGGCGGTGAAACAACTGCAGTAGAGTTTGTTAGATCTCTGAATGGAAATAAGTTAGATTTAAAATTGACAGCTCATATACATCGTTCACAAATAGAATTCTTGGCTTTCAAACTGCAGGTTATTAATAGGAGATTAGTGAGCTGTTTACATCATAAAAAGACAGCAGGAAATAGTTTATTTCATGCTAAAAGATGCCATTCTAAGAATTTCATATGGAGTATTCCTTATGGAGAATTATTGAGAGCTAAAAGGAACTGTACTGACAATCATGATTTTTATCATGCAGCCCAGATAATGAGCAGAAGGTTTCAAGAGAGAGGTTATCCCAGAAATCTTAATATTAATACTCTGAGGAAAGTGATGATGATGGATCGTGATGTTATTAGTCCCTAAAGTTAAGGAGAGTGTGATAGGTACTAAAAATCAAAAACAGACATTGATACAGGACTTTTTCGTTTGTGGCTCATGCAAGGCATGCAAAGGCAGCAAAAGCTGCAAACAAATAGGAATATCACAATCCACACAACCTGTTGTGATAAAGAAACATTTGAATAGTAATACTGAATTCTGTGTCTATGCACTATTATGTCCTTGTGCTAAATGTTATATGGGGAGCATGATCCACAAAGCCATAAAACGGACACTAGAACATATGAGCGCTAAATCTAAAGAGGATAAAACATATCCCATAGCTAGAAGTTTTGCACAATGCCATGGCAAAAACAGCTCTCTTTTACAATTTTGTGTACTTGATAATGTTCCTCTATGTATACGGGGAGGAAATAGAGAGCAAGATTTACAAAGATTGGAGTTGAAATACATCATTAAATATAAAACAATGTCCCCCAAAAGTTTTAATCTCGATGAGGAATTATCAGTACATTTAAGATAAGTATAGCTGTCTGTACATTGTAAATGCTATATAAGGCAATAGATGAATGTCACCATAATACATAGTATTATTCATTTTGTTTGCATTAACAAGGTAATTGTTTTAAGTAGACACATATGCATAATAGTATTTTTTGACTTATTTTGTTTTTGTCTTTATTTAGGTACATCTGATGCAAAAGAGCTATTATATGGAGGCCAGTGTGAGAACAGAAAAGATTAACTGTGACGTATAATTTAGTTCTTTCTTTTTCTTTTATTATAAAAGTGATCATTATCTTGCGGACTTAGCATATATGTCAAAAGAGGACAGATTGTAGGAAGGCTTAGAATTTATATTGGGATTTATGATACTGTATGATTGAGGAAGATGATATGTGTTGCATTGAATATAAGATCATAATTTAAGGAAATCGTTTTTGAAATTACTATTTATTATCTTCATTATTAGTCAGAATATTTATATATAATATACATTGTGCGCAGGATAATATGTTATATAAATATGTAGTAGATTTGAAAAAGCAGAACAATTTGTTTAAACAAAACATGTTTAAAAATATGTTTAAAGATGGCCGACATGTTTTCTTTGAAATCAGGGGTTTTTATAGTCCTTTGTTTATGTTGTAAACTTCAAAAAACATGGTGGTGGGCTTTAAAAACGTTTAGGAATGAGATATGTGTAACTACCTGTGAGCAAGGAACTTCGGCTCCGAGAAAGCATAAAGGAATTTCTTTGAATAAACACGCTGATGCTGCATTCGTCTCGGCTCGTTGTGTGTGCTGAACGCAGGGAAGGCTTGCGTTCTTCAACCACCATTCTTTGGGATATATATATATATATATATATATATATATATATATATGTGTGTGTATATATATATATATATATATATATAAACATATATATATATACATATATATACTGAATTTCCAATTAAGATAGGAAAATGTATTTGTTGACAGATATTTGGTAGAAATGTGAAATGGTAAAATTAAGTTCAAAATACTTTAGATAGTAGTACATGTAATGATGAATGAGACTTACTTGACCTATGGAGGGCAAACGCCAAATTGCTGCCTGGAGCATGTCACCTGATGTTTGGTATGTAGTGTGTACACCAAAGGTGGGTGAATCACTGAAGCTATGAAGACAAATAGATAACAAATGTGTACAAAAGTAGTATCAGTTTATATTAATATGTCTGGCATATATATGGCATAAGGATAAGATAAAGGGAGGTGAGTGTTTGAAATGTTTCAGCATTTCATCCATCATCCTTTAGTTTTGCTAAAGTCGCCCTAAGTGGCTAGGGTATGCCCAGATGAGGGTCCCTTGCTCACTGTGCCACTGGATTTAAACTAGCCTGGCTCATGAGGGGCTATACCCCAAAGCTGGTCCCGGGATGCTTGTTTCCGGTTCAAGGAGGACCTGGCCTGGCTGTTCGGACTGTACTGTTCACATGAGGAAAAGGGTCAAGATTGATTTGCATATGGCTTGGTCCAAACTGGGGTGGCATGATAAGCAAAAGAACAATTAATTAAATTCAGATCTCTGACAGTGTGAGTGTCTGAAAAGTTTCAGCACTGAATCCATCATCCTTTTGTGTTGATAAAGTTGCTCTAAGTGGCCAGGGTATGCCTAAACATGAGTGCCTTGCTCACTGTTCCACTGGATTCAAGCTAGCCTGGCTGATGAAGGGTGATATCCTGAAACCGGCCCAAGCATGCTTGTTTCTGGTACAGGGAGGAAATGTCTTCGCAGTTCAGGCTGAACTGTTCCAATGGGGAACAGGGTCAAGAATGATTTGCATATGGCTGGGTCGAAACTGGGTGGCATGGTAAGCAAAAAAACAATGGTTTACTGTACGAAAGCACCATCTTACCTGGCATGTTACCACCATTTTTACTGTATATATGTTTGTTTTTGCTTGTGTCACTGGGATCCTGCTAGGCAGGACCCCAGTGCTCCTAAAGTGTGCCCTGTATGTGTTCCCTGTGTGGTGCCTTACTGTATCACTGAGGCTCTGCTAACCAGAACCTCAGTGTTTATGCTCTCTCTTCTTTTAAAATTGTGACTTATTGTACCAATTCTGATTGGCACACCGGAACACCCTTATAGTTCCCTTGTATATGGTACCTAGGTACCCAGGGTATTGGGGTTCCAGGAGATCCCTATGGCCTGCAGCATTTCTTCTGCCACCCATGGGGAGCTCAGACAATTCTTACACAGGACTGCCACTGAAGTCTGAAATAACGTCCATGTTATTTCACAGCCATTTGACACTGCACTTAAGTAACTTATAAGTCACCTATATGTCTAACCCTCACTTAAGGTTAGGTGCAAAGTTACTAAGTGTGAGGGCACCCATTACACATGTGCACCACATGTAGGTCAATACCTATATGTAGCGTCACAATGGTAACGCCGAACATGGCCATGTAACATGTCTAGGATCATGGAATTGCCATCCCAATACCATTCTGGTATTGGGGGGACAATTCCATGCATCCCCGGGTCTCCAGCATAGAGCCCGGGAACTGCCAAACTAACTTTCCGGGATTTTCTCTGCAGCTACCGCTGCTGCCAACCCTCAGACAGGTTTCTGCCCCCCTGGGGCCTGGGCAGCCCAGTCCCAGGAAGGCAGAACAACGGATTTCCTCCGAGAGAGGGTGTTACACCCTCTCCCTTTGGAAAAAGGTGTGAAGGGCCTGGGAGGAGTAGCTTCTCCTGGCCTCTGGAAATGCTTTGAAGGGCACAGATGGTGCCCTCCTTGCATAAGCCAGTCTACACCAGTTCAGGGATCCCCCCAGCTCTGCTCTGGCTCGAAACTGGACAAAGGAAATTGGAGTGACCACTCCCCTGACCAGCACCTCCCAGGGGAGGCGCCCAGAGCTCCTCCAGTGTGTCCCAGACCTCTGCCATCTTGGATGCAGAAGTGAGGGCACAATAGACAGCTCTGAGTGGCCAGTGCCAGAAGGTGACGTCAGAGACCCCTCCTGATAGGTGCTTACCTTTCTCTGTAGCCAATCCTCCTCTGAGGGCTATTTAGGGTCTCTCCTGTGGGTATCTCACCAGATAACGAATGCAAGAGCTCACCACTGCACTTCCCTCTTCGACTTCTGCCAAAGATCGACCGCTGACTGCACCAGGATACCCTCAAAACTGCAACAAAATAGCAAGAAGACTACCAGCAACATTGTAGCTCCTCATCCTGCCAGCTTTCTCGACTGTTTCCTGGTGGTGCATGCTCTGAGGGCTGTCTGCCTTCACCCTGCACTGGAACCCAAGAAGAAATCTCCCGTGGGTCGAAGGAATCTTCCCCATGCCAACGCAGGCACCAAACTTCTGCATCACTGGTCCTCTGGGTCCCCTCTCATTTTGACGAGCATGGTCCCTGGAACACAGGAGCTGAATCCAAGTGTCCCTGACAGTCCAGTGGCCCTTCTGTCCAAATTTGGTAGAGGCAAGTCCTTGCCTCCCCACGCCAGAGAGTAATCCTGTGCAATGCATGAACTGCAGCTGATAGCGCTTCTGTGCACTTTTACAAGACTTCCTTCCTGCACAGCCTAGCCCAGGTCCCCAGCACTCCGTCCTGCATTGCAGAACTCACTGAGTTGGACTCCGACTTCGTGGGACCCACTTTTGTTATGCTGAGTCGACTGTCATGCTCAGGTCTTCTGAATGCCTGTTCAGGTGCTTCTGCGGGTGCTGCCTGCTTCTGCATGGGCTTTCCATGTTACTGGGCACCCACTCTGTCTCCTCCTTCAAGGGGCAATCTCTTGGTCCTTCCTGGGCCCTGGCAGCACCCAAAATCTTTAATCACGACTCTTGCAGCTAGCAAGGCTTGTTTGCAGTCTTTCTGCATGGAAACAACTCTGCATCCTCCAGCACACTGTGGGACATCTTTTGACCAAAGGAGAAGTTCCTGACATCTTCTGTTGTTGCAGAATCTTCAGCTTCTTCCACCCGGAGGCAGCCCTTTTGCACCTTCATCCAGGGTTTAGTAGGCTCCTGCCCCCCCTGGACACTTGCGTGACTCTTGGACTTGGTCCCCTTCCTTTACAGGTCCTCAGGTCCAGGAATACATCTTCAGTGCTTTGCAGTCAGTTGTTGTCCTTGCAGAATCCCCTATCTCGACTTTACTGCCTTTCTGGGGTAGTAGAGTAACTTTACTCCTACGTTTCAGGGTCTTGGGTTGGGGTATCTTGGATACCCTTAGTGTTTTCTTACACTCCCAATGACCCTCTACACACTACACTAGGCCTGGGGTCCATTCGTGGTTCTCATTCCACTTTTGGAGTATATGGTTTGTGTCGCCCCTAGGCCTATTTTTCCCTATTGCATTCTATTGTGTTCTACAGTGTTTGCCCTACTTTTCTTACTGTTTACTTACCTGATTTGGTTTGTGTGTGTATATTTTGTGTATAATACTTACCTCCTAAGGGAGTATATCCTCTGAGATACTTTTGGCTATTGTCACTAAAATAAGGTACGTTTATTTTTAGTAACTCTGAGTATTGTGTTTTCTTGTGATATAGTGCTATATGACATAAGTGGTATAGTAGGAGCTTTGCATGTCTCCTAGTTCAGCCTAAGCTGCTCTGCTATAGCTACCTCTATCAGCCTAAGCTGCTAGAACACCTCTAATCTACTAATAAGGGATAACTGGACCTGGCACAAGCTGTAAGTACCACAAGGTACCCACTATAAGCCAGGCCAGCCTCCTACATTTACACCCAGATCTCTGACTGGGGGTGAGTATTTGAAAAGTTTCAGCACTCCGTCCATCATCCTTTTGTGTTGCTAAAGGCACCCTAAGTTGCCAGGGTTGACCAAGATGTGGACCACTTGCTCAATGTGCCAGTGGATTCAAGCTAGCCTGGCTGATGATGGGTGATACCCCAAAATAGGTCCCAGGATGCTTGTTTCTGGTCCAGAGAGGACTTGGCCTGGCAGTTCAGGGTGGTCTGTTCCCATGGGAAGCAGGGTCAAGACTCATTTGCATGTGAGTGGGTCCAAACTAGGGTGGCATGGTGAGCAAAAGAAAGATGGATTAAACTTACATCTCTGACTGGGAGTTAGTGTTTGAAAAGTTTCAGCACTCCATCCATCATCCTTTTGCGTTGGAGAATATAAAGGTGTGTTTGTGTTTTGGCATTGTACCTTAAGGGAAAGTAGGGTTTGGTATGTGATTGATGGCAAGTGATGTGGTGATGTGGATATATGTTCTAGCTGTATTATGACGTATAGATGGAACAGTCATACAGTCAAATTTTTAAACAATGCAATGGATAAATGTAATGTAAAAAGGGATTTGTAGAGCGCGAGCTAATCACCTATGAGGGTATTTAGGTGCTGAGTAGGTTTTAAGGTTCATAAGCATCAGTTGAAGAGCCAGGGCTACTGGCAAGAAGGATAATTAAATAGTAATGTTTTGTTTTGTGACAATATTTCTGGTTCCCCTACTGCACACTGCACATTACTGATTTCAGAGGCTCCTTGCTGCTTCATTCTTAATATGTCTTTCTTGGGACATTCTGCATCAGGAAATCTTCACACCTGGAAGGCCTGCAGTGATAAATCTTACCTCTTGTAAAGTTAGGAATTTTCACACATCATAAAGTGTGAAGTTTCCTAACCCTCCCCAACTTCATTTGTGAGCTTTTAATTTAACTCGCTATCAAAACTATTTTAGAAAATTAGTGACAAACATGTATACATTTCAGGGGTGCAATAATGGTAAAAAAATAAATAGAATTGACATGGTATTTCACAGGGAAAGTTGGGAAGGTCCCAAACTGAATGTTACCATAAGAGTGTGACTAAAGAGGAAACTTAATTACATTTGATGAACAGTCAAAACTACATTGAATTGAAGCAGGCTCTGATGTTGGCATAGAGCCCTCATAGTTACAAGCAGCTTGTGCAAAAAGTGTTGGGCAATAGAAGACCTATATTATTCATCGACTAACAATACAGGTAGGCATGGTAAAGGATAGGTGATTGCATGAGCCAGGGATAGTTCCATTGAGGCTTGTGTCCTGCTGTGGACACTAGTTCCATATTCGATCTACTTTTGAGAGGAGCCATAAAGAGGCAGCAGCACTTTCTCTAGAGCTCTGAGGAATCAATGAAACAATATTGTGGTAAATAATGTAGCTGCCAAAACTATGTTTTAACACAATGTCACGTTCCTATATTTATAATGAAATTACAAAAATATGGAAAGACATATCTCTGATATTAAGTTTTGTAATGCTATATATAAGGATATATTGATATAAATAAACATATTCAAAATTCAAAATCTGGTTTTACCACAAAAGCAAGTCCATGAACCTTCAAAGTGCTGAAGCTTTTCTTTATTGGCAACAAAACCACTCCTGACATGTTTCAGAGGCAAAGTTCTCTTTGCTTCAGGGTCGAGGAGCAATCACCCATACTTCTTTATAAAGTGCTTCAAAGTGAAATAAGAGAGAAAATTAACTCATGTGTATAGATATATGGAATAACAGTCCAAATCAGGCACCATGCCAATATAACAACAACACTCATCTTCAAATTCATAATGCTATAGGTCTAACAAAATGTGAAACAAAACAATGGGAACTGCAATGTTTATCAGATTCAACTACAATTTGAGTGGATAAACCCCTATTGCATCACATAATCAAAACATTTCAATGTGCATTACTGTTCGATCAAAATTCCTGAATTATACATAAATATCAGTACATTCCTGTTCCCATAATTGTATATTTTATAATAAGGTGTGAGCACAAATCCGAGTGGGTTCTATCCCCTATAGTGTACCACATCATAGTTGGTGTGTTTAAATGCCAGTAAATTGTAGAAGCACTCTGGTCATTCTAATTGGGTTAAATCCTTTATTCTAGAGCCAATGGGAGTCTTTACAATGTTGGCAGTTCCATGACCACCATGTTGGTGGTGGCAGTCATGCCGCCAACATGCTGGCAATACACAACACCACCAAACTACACAACAACAGAACAACAGCAACACTGTAAATACAATGTCAAAGCACCACAACTCACACCCCCACCTGACAATACATATATTCAATTCAAAGTCACAACACCATTGTACCAAGACATATAGGCCCTCATTATGACATTGGCAGTCTTTCCAGAAAGCCGCTGCGGTGACGGCCACCAAGAAACATCTTCGGAGGCAGATATCCACCCGCCAGATTATGACACACAAACTCAAAACCGATAGAGAAACCAGCCACAAAAACAATTTCGCCAGACCCAACAGAGGCAAAAAACTGTCGGACCCACCACCCTCCCTGCTACGCCAGCAATACGTCGCCCTCCAATTTATGGACCACGAATCACCACAGCAGACACTCAACGGTGGTCATCCATTGGTGGTGCACACCGCTCCTGTAGAGTTGGGCACCCAACACCTACAGAAGCCAACATTGGCCACATTGAAAAACCCACAACTAACACATACACACACTATACACACCCTCCAACAGCACTATAAAACACACTCCCACACAATCCACAATCCTTTGCATACACGAAAAACTAACTACAGTTTGCCAGCAAAAAGACAATACAAGAACTGCACACATAAACCACAGCCACCTATTCACCTTTTTACGCATCACACACACCACATACCATACCCAAACACCTATCACACTTTGCACAACACACACACTACATCCACCACATAATAGTCATGTCCCCACAGAAGAATCCCCATTTCACAAGGCCGCTCCCCAAGGAGGGTATTTTATTTAAGGCCATTTCTGAGGGGCAGGAGCCAATAGACACCAGGGTTTTTATAAATGTATCTATGTTGATAAGGGGAGCGACCCCTTAGGCAAGGGTCGTTCCCAGGGGAGCAATTTTTTTCTTAGGCCATTTCTGCCCCTCTGGGGCAGATCGGCCTATATTAATTAGGCCAATTTGCCCCCGAATGGGGCAGAAGCCACTAGACACCAGGGATTTTTTTAAAATTTCTATTGATAAGGGGAGTGACCCCTTAGCAAGGGTCACTCCGGGGGGGGGGCAATTTTTTTATAAGGTATTTTCTCCCCTCCCCAGGGGCAGATCGGCCTATATTAATTAGGCCGATCTGCCCCCAGGGGGGGCAGAAGCCACTAGACACTAGGGATTTTTTAAAGAATTTATTTAAATTGATAAAGGGGGGTACCTCTTAGGCAAGGGTCGCTCCCCGGCGGTCAATTTTTTTATTAGGCCTTTTCTGCCCCCCTGGGGGCAGATTGGCCTATCTGAATTAGGCTGATCTGCCCCCGGGGGCAGAAGCCACTAGACACCAAGGATTTTTTATTTATTTTTTATATTGAGTAGGGGAGCAATCCTGGGGTGGCAAATTGTTTTTAGATCATTTCTACCCACCTTGGGGGCAGATCGGTCTATTTCTATTGGGCTGATCTACCCCCGGGGGGTAGAAACCACTTAGGCACCAGGGATTGGTGTGTGTGTATGTGTGTGTTTTGTTTGGGGGGGCAGCCCCTTGGGCAAGCATCACTCCCCATGGGGGCACATTACTGTTGGCCATATCTGCCTGGCCTACTTTTGGAAGGCCCATCTGCCCCCATGGGGGGGGCAGAAAGCCCACCAGAGACCAGAGAAGAGTTTATTTTAAAAATAAGAGGTTGGGGGTACAGACATACACCCACCCCAAAAAAATTGATCCAAAGTTTTTCCTACCCACCAGTGGGCAGATGGGGCAATTACCCCCGATCCACACCCGGGGGGGCACAGAGTCTACTAGATACCAGGGAATTTAAGAAAAACAAAAAATAGTGTGGTGGTGGCTACCTACCAGTATGGGCATGGTTATGCCCCCACCCCAACTGAAGGGGGTAACAGTCTTTCAGCTCACCCGCACACTAAAACGTCTTATTCCACGGCAAGCAAGAGGACATTTGATTATTTTGGGTTTTGGTTTTACATTTGGGCCATTAGAGCTTGGCTAACTCTCAAAATCGTCCCACTTGGAATGTTGAGGGCTGCACTTGTTGGACTTTGGGACGCTGCCATGTAGAAAAATCCACAAGACCTAGACACATCTGAAAGCTAAACATCCGGGTGAGTCCAGGGTGGTGTGCTTCACATGCACCCTGCACCATTTTCTTACCCATAATGCCCTGCAAACCTCCAACTTTGCTGAAAATCACAAATTTGTTCCACATTTTTGGGATGGAACCTTCAGGAATCTGCAGGACTCCACCACATTCCTACCACCCAGCATTGTCTCATCTATACCGATAAAGATTCTGCCCCACTTGTCAGCCTAAAAATGTCCAGGGTGGTGTGCTTCACATGCACCCTGCACCATTTTCTTACCCACAATGCCCTGCAAACCTCCAACTTTGCTGAAAATCACACATTTTTTCCACATTTTTGGGATGGAACCTTCAGGAATCTGCAGGAATCCACCACATTCCTACCACCCAGCATTGTCTCATCTATACCGATAAAGATTCTGCCCCACTTGTCAGCCTAAACATTTTTTTTTTCAAACTGCCCTTTTTGAGCCGCTTTGGTTCCCCCTCAATTTTGACATGTTTTTGTCTCTTCCCTGTCACAGGCACTTGGCCCACCTACACAAGTGAGGTGTAATTTTTACCAGGAGACTGAGGGGAACATTGGGTGGTAGGAAATTTGTCCTGGAGTGGTGATCCCACACAGAAATGTGGGGAAACTGTGATTTCTTTAGCTACATTTGAGGTTTGATGAGGATTCTGGGTAAGAAAACACTGGGGGATCCATGCAAGTCACACCTCCCTGGACTCCCTAGGGTGTCTAGGTTTCAGAAATGTCTGGGTTTGGTAGGTTTCCCTGTATGGCTGCTGAGCCCAGGACCAAACACGAAGCCCCCCCCCCACAAAAACAGGTAAATTTGTATTTGATAATTTTGATGTGTTCAGGTAGTGTTTTGGGGTATTTCCTTTTGCGGGCACTAGGCCTACCCACACAAGTGAGGTACCATTTTTATCAGGACTCTTGGGGGAACGCTGGGTGGAAGTACATTTGTTACTCCTCTCACATTCCAGATCCTTCTGTCACCAAAATGTGAGAAAAAAGTGTTTTGTGGCCACATCTTGAGGTTTGCAAAGGATTCTGTGTAACAGAACCTGGTGACAGCCCCACAAGTCACCCCATCTTGGATTCCCTTAGATGTCTAGTGTTTAAAAATGCACAGGTTTGGTAGGTTGCCTTAGTTGCCGGCTGAGCTAGAGGTCAAAATCTACAGCTAGGCACTTTGTAAAAAACAGGTCAGATTTCAATGTAAAAATGTGATGTGTCCATGTTGCTTTTCCTGTCGTGGGCATTAGGCCTACCCACACAAGTAAGATACCATTTTTATCGGGAGACTTGGGGGAACACCAAATACTGTTCTTGCCCCTTGTCTTTCTCTACATTCTTTCCTTCCAAATGTATGACAGCGTGTAAAAAAGATGACTCATTTGCGAAATACCCTGTAATTCACATGCTAGTATGGGGACGCCGGAATTCAGAGATGTGCAAATAACTGCTGCTTCTCAACACCTTATCTTGTGCCCATTTTGGAAATACAAATGTTTCCTTGATACCTATTTTTCACTCTTTATATTTCAGCAAAAGAATTGATGTCTACCCGGTATAGAATGAAAACCCATTGCAAGGTGCAGATCCTTTAATTGGCTCAAGCCCTATATATGCTTCAAGCAGAAGAGCCCAGCAGACGTAACGGTATATTGCTTTCACAAATCTGACATCGCAGGAAAAAGTTCCAGTGTAAAACGCATTGAGAAATGGCTGTTTTTTCACCTCCATTTCAATATTTTTTTTTTATTTTAGCTGTTCTTTTATGTAGGAAAACCATGTTGAATATAAATAAATGATCCCTTGCTGAATTCAGAATTCTGTCTACTTTTCAGAAATGTTCAGCTTTCCGGGATCCAGCATTGGTTTCACACACATGTCTGTCACTAACTGGAAGGAGGCTAATAGCACAAAATATAGTGAAAATGGGGTATGTCCCACAAAAATGCCAAAATTTTGTTGAAAAGTGTGGTTTTCCAATTCAAGTCTGCCTGTTCTTGAAAGCTGGAAAGATGGTGATTTTAGCACCACAAACCCTTTACTGATACCATTTCAGGGGGAAAACACAAACTTTCTTCTGCAGACCTTATTTCCAATCTAAAAAAAAACAAAAAAAATGTTTGCTGTATTTTGGCTAATTTCTTGGTCTCCTCCAGGGGAACCCACAAACTCTTGGTGCCTCTAGAATCCCTAGGATGTTGGAAAAAAAGGACACAAATTTGGCGTGGGTAGCTTATGTGGACAAAAAGTTATGAAGGCCTAAGTGCAAACTGCCACAAATAGACAAAAAAAGGCTTGGCACCTGAGGGGGAAAATGCCTGCCAGCGAAGGGGTTAAACATATCCTATCCCATGTCACATCATGTTAATACTATCCACGACTTCAGATCATCCCTCTCACCCTCATCAAATTTTCAGTAATTTAGCACAACTGGATGAATCCATTTATACACCTGTAAAGCCATGTCTACTTGCTACTCATGCTCTTGCTGAAGTAGATATATTATGCATATTCCAGATCCTATCTCTCTATACTCCCATTACCAATTGGAAGAGCAGGTGAGTGATCCCAACACATCGTGCATGTCCTGAAACTACACCTGACCACTCCATCTCAAATACTAATGTTCCTTCAAAGTGTAGACTACCCGAATCACATTCCACATAGCACATACACACATATCAAATTCCTGGCTGACCCAATACAGATATACTCCAACAGGGGAACCTGAACTGATCAAGCCACAAGTGGCACTCCCATACAGGTGACAACTGATGTGTAGAAAACATGTCCGGAGAAGAGCCATGGCATGACATTCACACAATTACAGAGGAATATCAGCACACCACAAGCACAGATACACCACATCACTTCATTATTGCATGTCCAGCTACAATGACATACATATCACCCATTGCACATTCATAGCCCATCACAGAGTGTAGTGTCACAACAACTACACAACAGACAGCCACCACAGACATCATAGGCCAACTACCATTCCACCTGACATGCAGTCAAGTCAGGGTACCAGGACTTGGCAACATATGTACACCTACATCACTCATACCATACCCTGACATGTCATTACATGTACCTACCTCCAGACTACACAAATGTCACATGGAAATGACATGTACAGATTTACACATGGCCCAACACAACTGTCAGTGCATTAAATACATATTCAATTACACCATAAAGCTGCTTTGTACATAGTGGTTCAACCAGACCGTAACTTCATATTACATAAGTGATGCATGACTTATTCCTCACCTGGCTGGACACATCAGCTAGGCCAAGGATAACAAGATTGTCCTACTCCACATTAACCATTGAGACATGATGTAGGCAGCACATTACCAATGTTACAAAGGAATTGGTAGGTCATTTTCCCACATACCATTGACATCAATATTGTAGAAGGCTGGCTCTGGCAAACCACTAACATTCTCTATTACCCACCCATTGGAACTGAGCTAACATGCCCACATGTTAATCACAGGAAAAGCAACTGTATCACGAATACCCAAAGCATACCCCCTAGGTGGAATATCCCTTTGTAGCTAATTTCACATACTCCATTGTATGGAGATAAACGGATAACGACAAACAAAGATATGTACTGGCCTAGACAGGCCATATCTCTGTTGTAAATAAGATGACAGCCACGCATGGAGTCTAGAGCTTTAGCAGTAAAAAGGTACTGTTCTGAGCCTGTACCAAATAAGTGACTCAACCTATTGCTACAACAGGTGATCAGCACAGATAGGAGTGGTCAGACACCTTAGAGCCCCTGACGGACATATGTAGAGGGATGGTCCAGGATAGGCTAAAAGGGTATGGTAAAATACCAGCTCACATTCATAGGAAGGGCAGGATGTGCAACACGTGCCATTGACACTGGGCATTTCCACATGCAGTAAGAATGATGCCATGATACATGGTTCCAAAACTCACATATAGCAAACCATGATGCTGCTCCACATTTTAAACACTGACAGGGTGGTACCAACTGATTACTGCTAGTCTAGAAACATTACTCAGCTACAACATCATCATTGAAGGTACAGTGAGACAGCAAACAGCATTCAACCAGACTGTTGACAGGTACAAAGCCCCTTGTAGCTGCTGTGCTGCCCTCAAACCCCCATCCACCTCAGGGTAGGCCACCAACAAAATGTGGGTTTTTGTGGGGGCTCAGGGTCCACCGAGCACCCTCCCTCGTTGGGAGGACATCACCAGTGGGGCCTCTGGGGTCTTCTGGGCCTAGCGTCTCAGGTCCATCTACCGCTTGTGACAATGGATGCTTTGCCGGGTGTGGACCCCCAGGGTCCTCACTTGCTTGGTGAAGGCACGCCAGATCCCTTTCTTCTGATGGGCATTTACCTGCATGGATGACACAAATAAAAGGAGAAAGTCATGTACACACGCACCATACCAACAGTAGTTGATACTACACAACTGTAACAGCAAGTGGGCACACATACCCATCCTCCATGCCCACACACCTGTGTGGTATGTCAAATGCATTCTTCTACACCAACTATAGTTCTCATGTACAATTTACTATCACACACACCACCAATCACACATAGCTGGGGCATTGGACTATCTGGTGCCCTATATAGTTGTTCATGCAGAGGTAGGACGTCCTCTACCAGCTTTTGCAGCTCTTCCTGTGTTAAGTCAGGGGCCCTATCACCTGCAGGACGTGGCATTATGGCTCCCAGAGGCAGTACACAGCAGCTCACATAGTGGAGGTCTTGCTAGCAACAGTGCCAGGAGTCAAGTGAACAAGGCTGTAGAAAATGGCAGTCACAACCTCCACATACCGGACCGTCACCACCGGCAGTCTTTGCCATTGGCCCAACTCCGCCATAGGCAGCAATGTTAACCTATGATAAGTTACACGGCCGTTACGACTGCCTACTGCCATGGCGACTTCAGCTGGCAGACTGAACTCACTTCCAACTGTCCAGAACAGTAGGGCAGGCGCCTGCCATTTTGGGCATGTGTACCTGATGCATGTTCTTAAATAAATGCTTCAGACACCTGATCAATCTTAAATCTATGTTACCCAATGTAGTGAGTCCATGATAGTGCTACATAATGGGACAAACATGAAAATATGATGTGTGGAACCTGTGCATATGTGGATAGGTTTGTGTACTCTGAAGTACACAGGCGTTTGATAGAATAGGTGAATTTAGTAACATGAGTCATCAGCACAGGACTGCACAGTAAGCCACACATGCTCACATTACTATGTGCAACATCTCCTATCCAACTGACATTCCAACTAATGTGCTGCAATGATGGTGTCTGATGTGCATTTCTATGGTCTGTGATGTTTATGTCAGCACTGCTCTGCATCCCCTACACATGTGTAGGTGTCTGCAAGTATGCAATGTGCTGCTGTTGTCTGCACCTGCATGACGTATTGTACATTTTCTCCTTTCAAATTAGATATCCTGGCTTGATGGAAATGAGACAAACACCAGTGAACCATCCACTGGCAGACCTGGCAGCCATGAAGTACAGGCATGTCATCAAGATCTACCATCTGAATCATCAGACCATCATGATACTACGTAGACAGTTGGAGCCAGATCTGATGCCAGGCAATCTCAATCCCTATTCCATACCATCCATCGTTCAAGTATTGTCAGTACCACACTTCCTAGACACTGGCTCATTCCAGCATACTTTCGCCTTAACAGCAGGGATGCCTCAGCCCATGTTCAGTCAGGTTTTGAGGGATGTACTGTGTACTTTCTTGCAATACCTGGACAACTATGTCAGAATTTCCCAAAGAGCGGATATGGCCAATGTGAAGGTTGAGTTTTATCATATGGGACTGACTCCTCATGCGGTATGGGCCATTGATGGCACCCACGTATTCCTGGTCCCTCCCACTGTCAATGAACAGGTGTAAAGGAACAGGAAAAACTGGCACTCAATCAGCATGCAGGTGGTGTGTCTGGCAGATCAGAATAGCTCCCAAGTGACTGCCAAGTTTCTTGGATCAGTGCATGACTTCTACATTATATGGAACAGCAATGTCCCCACCATGATGGCACAATTACACACAGAGAGGGCCTGGCTGGTTTGTGAGTATGCGTTGCAATGTTTCTAAATGTTATGTGACCTGTCATCACAATCTGCACAATTGCAGTACCTCAATTAGTTTTGTTCTACCATTGTGTTCACAGGTGATTCTGGCTATCTAAACCTTTCTTGGCTGTTGACATCTGTGAGGTACCCAGCCACGCCAGGGGAACTCTGTTTCCATGTGGCCCAAGGGAGGACAAGGCATGTAATAGAGCGTGCTTTCGGCCTCCTGAAGGCAAAGTTCAGGTGCCTACTCGCCCAACAAGGTTTGCTAAATAATTGTTGCCTGCTGCTTGCTCCACAATCTAGCCCTGAGGCGTCTGATACCATTGGTAGCTGATGAGGGTGAGGCAGAGGTACCTGTGATATGGAATGTGATGAAGAGCCAGAGGACAAAGGACCTGCTGACTGTAGGACTGTGCTCATCAGTCAGTACTTCCAGTGACAGACAGGCATGTGAGGTGGATCCTTTCATGTCTTGTCAGTACACAATCAGAACTGTGATGGTGTTATGATGTACAGTGCCTGTGGGTGAGTTGTTGTAGCAGACAGAAGGAATGTTGGTAAAAAAGTATTAGTGGTTCTGCCCTAAATGTTGTAGCAACTGATTCACTTCTCTCATGGACTGACCAGTTTAGAGCTGAATTTCATGTATTCTCCTGTTGCCAGCTCCTCCCTCCCACAGGATGTGGACATCATCCGTTGGTCTGCTACCTAGGTCTTGGGGTATACTGTACATAGTTACTAGTCAATGGTTATAGAGTGCAGTTCTGAGAGGTGTTCAGAACAGAAAACTTGTTAACTTGATATTAGGAAGGGCCTGAATCTTATGCTGTATAGGTCCTATCTTGATGCCTATGTGTTAGAGTCTTACTACAATAGGTACACAGTGTATTACCTGTACATGTTCTTACTCCATAATCATGCCTTTCATCCTGATGGTACTCTTTGTCATGCTCTAATTGCTGATGCCTCAACGGTCTCTACCCTAGTGTTACTGTGGCTTTCAAAAGCATTCTGCGACATCTGTCTAGTGACATTACTGTTGTCATGTGTCCTGCTGAGGGGGCCTACATCAGACAGCCATTACATTGCCAGTTGGAATCAGGGGGCCATTACCAGACCACATTGTGTTGAAGGACATATGTTGTTGTACTATTAAACACACATGTACAGTAGCTGTGTCCATAAGTGATCTATTTTGCATAGCAGTATTGTGAGAAGTCAAATCAAAGTGTACAACAAAATTAAAAGGTGATGAGTGGAGTCACAGGTGATGGATTGATCAGTGTAGCTGCTACAACATTTGGTCTCACAGGTCCTGTTACCTTGTCTCATGGGAACATGGAGTTAGGATTCCGAACAGTCAACAGGGTGTCTCAGAGGCGCACAAGTGTGATAAATCAGGAGATGTTCACTTCCTTCCACTAGCTGCCATTGATGTTTAGGGGGGCAGATGTAACATTGCTAGTGGAAGGGGTCTGATGGTGGGTAGCTATATCACTCAGGGTGGTGTTGATGTCCCTCAGCACCCTTGCTGTGGAGGCCATGGTGGCACTGTGAGCCTGCCACTGCTGCATGGCCTCCTGGTGGAATTCCCTCTGCAGCCTTTGATTTTCCCCCAACATGGTGATGATCTGGCCGATCCTGTCCTAGAATGATCGGTATGCTCCCAGGACTTAGGAGAATGTATTCTGGTCTGTGGAGTCCCTTGGCTTCCCCATTGTCTGTCCCACAGCATTCTCCCCACCCCCTCTGTCCCGAGGTGTTCGTGCCTCTGGCATCGTGAGCCCACTCCAATTGTTAGCAGGGCCATCATTGTCTGGCATGTCAAGGTCAGACTCAGGATCCTATACTGTGGGGCAAACAAAAGCTTGAACAGTCCTTGGGACACAGGTTTGGCTGCGCTTGCTTGGCTGTGAAGTCTGAGCGACTGGGGTAAGGCTGGGAGTCATTGACTGAGCAGAAGGGCCCGGATGGGCCCGGTAGGTTGTCACTGTTCAAACATCCAGGCATGTTGTCCTCACTGGGGCCTTCATCCTGAGGAGGGCTAGCAGTGTCTGGTATCCACTCCATGGTGGCAATGGCAGGGTTACCTGGGGATGGAGGGAGACACAGAGTACAGTTAAAAAAGTATATTTGGTACCCTCTTTTTGTGATGCAGACAATGGCTTAGCAAGATTCCCAGCAATGGCAATGGCAGTTGCTGCACAGCATAGCTTGTTGCAACATAGAAGTCTGTAAAACTTTGTACTTATATAGCGCACTACTCACCTGTTGGGGTCTCAAGGCACTGTACACATACCGCTGTGGAACCCCTCCTGGCTTTTTCCTGTGAGGTGCCTACTCATGGGCAACCTCCAAGGTGAAGCCAGGCATCCCAGTGCTGTTGGGGCCATTGTGGAGATTAAACAAGCTATTGCCCAGAGTGGGACCCATGAATTAGATTAGGCACTGATGTGAGAATTATCAGGTCCAAGGAAATTGAGTCCAAGACCCGCCAAGGTGGGAATTGAACCCTGGTCCCAGGCCAGATTTCTGCATTAGGGTCTGCCGCTCTAACCATTGAGCCACACTTCTCCACTGTCTGTGACAGGAGTGTCATTCTCCATGTTGTTTGCTGTCATCAATGTTTGGTACATCTGGCACTGGAGATGGGTTTCTGTACCTATATGATATGATACTTGACATGACAAATATACTCTGGTACCTGGTGTGTAATCAGGCTTGGCAATACTGTCATATAATGACTGAAAAGGGAAAAGAGTATGTAGGTATGCAAGGCTGATACTCCTGTATCTGGATCTTTTTTTGTGTGCATGAAATCTGCATCTTACTTTCCAACCCATGGCCAATCCATTACATGCTTGGGGATCAGTGTCAAATTTGAATAGTTACAGGGCTGTTGCTGTGTTTTGTCTTACTTGCCATTGTGGTGTGCCACTGCATTGCTGCCATTGCCATGTACTGGTCCTCAGTCATACATTCTAGATGGTGTAGGTAGTACAATAGTCATATATGCATGAAATGTGACCTGATGTGCACATTGCAGGTTTTAGCATGAATGGTTTGGTGCATAGTGGGAGTCATAGTGATAGGATTAGGCTGGGGTATCCCTGCTCTCGCCAAGGGCTGTTTGGGTAGTAGGAATGTGTGAGGTCATGGCATGCAGGGGAGGGATATTGGGTGATTGGCAGGTAGATGCAGTGTGAAAATCAGCTAAGGGGTATTTGGGTGGAAAGGAAGCATGCAGGACAGGACAATGGTGTTACATTCATGTTGTGGGTACTTACCAGATTCCAGTCCCCCAAATATTCCAGTCAGGCCATGTGGACCCAGTATCTCCAAGACCTTCTCCTCCCAAGATGTGAAGTGTGGGGGAGGGGGTGGGAGCCCACCACCAGTCCTGTGCACTGCTATTTAGTGTCTTGATGCCATGGAATGTACCTCCCCTGTAGGCAATTCCACCTCTTCCTGATCTCCTCCCTTGTGAATGGATGGCTGCCCACAGAGTTGACCCTGTTGACTATTCTGGCGGTCATTCTGGTGGTCGGTTACCGCTGAATGACCGCCCCGCGGTCAAAAGACCGCGGCGGCCATTCCAACTTTCCCTCTGGGCCGGCGGGCGACCGCCAAAAGGCCGCCCGCCGGCCCAGCGGGAAAGCCCCTGCAACGAGGAAGCCGGCTCCGAATGGAGCCGGCGGAGTTGCAGGGATGCGACGGGTGCAGTGGCACCCGTCGCGATTTTCACTGTCTGCAAAGCAGACAGTGAAAATCTGTATGGGGCCCTGTTAGGGGGCCCCTGCACTGCCCATGCCAGCGGCATGGGCAGTGCAGGGGCCCCCAGGGGCCCCACGACACCCGTTCCCGCCATCCTGGTTCTGGCAGTGAAAACCGCCAGAAACAGGCTGGCGGGAAGGGGGTTGGAATCCCCATGGCGCCATGGAGGATTCCCTGGGCCAGGGGAAAACCGGCTGGAGACCGCTGGTTCCCCTTTTCTGACCTCGGCTTTACCGCCACGGTCAGAATAGCCCAGGAAGCACTGCCAGCCTGTTGGCGGTGCTTCCGCTGCCCTCCGCCCTGGCGGTCACAGACCGCCAGGGTCGGAATGAGGCCCTCTGTGCCATAACTCAATTTTCCTGGCAATTAATGTTAGCTGGGCCTGTGCTCCAAAAAGTTGTGGACCTACCCTGACAATTTCATCCACCATGACCCTCAACTCATCTTCGGTGAATCTTAGGTGCCTTTGGGGGGGCATGTTTGTGATTGTGTTTATGGTGGGGGTGTTGTGTATGAAAGGGTGCACTGTTGGGTGAATGACATGGTGTGGGTGGTGCTTTGTGAGGGATAGACCGTTGTAGCAGAATATGTGTTGTGGTTATGTGTGTGTTGTGTTTGTTTATTAGATGTGTGATGCGTTTGATGTGTGTGTCTGTTCTGAAGGTGTCAGGGTGCTTTCTCTGTGTATGTGCCTGCTCTCACTGTCTCTGTGTGGCGTTTTAGTTGCAAAGGATTGTGGGTTGTGTCAGAGTGTGTTATATGGTTGTAGGAAAGTACCATCTTTCTTGGCAAGTTACCCCCATTTTTACCTGTATGTCAGTATGTTTTTTTCCTGTCTCACTGGGATCCTGCTGGTCAGGACCCCAGTGCTCACAGTTCATGGCCTAATGTACGTGTCTGTATGGTGCTTGACTGTGTCACTGAGGCTCTGCTAATCAGAACCTCAGTGCTCATGCTCTCTCTGCTTTTAAATTTGTCACTATAGGCTAGTGACTTCATTTAACAATTTCAATTGGCACACTGGACCCCCCTTATAAGTCCCTAGAATATGGTACCTGGGTACCCAGGGCATTGGGGTTCCAGGAGATCCTTATGGGCTGCAGCATTTCTTTTGACACCCATAAGGAGCTCAAACAAACCCTTTCACAGCACTGCCCCCTGCAGCCTGGGTGAAATAAGGCACACATTATTTCAGAGCCATTTTCACTGCACTTAATTAACTTATAAGTCACCTATATGTCTAACCTTCAATTGCTGACGGTTAGGTGCAAAGTTACTAAGTGTGAGGGCACACTTGCACTAGCAAAGGTGCACCCACACAGTTAAGGGCCATTTCCCGGGACTTTGTGAGTGCGGGGATGCCATTACATACGTGCATTACATATAGGTCAATACCTATATGTAGCTCCACAATGGTAACTCCGAATATGGCCATGTAAGGTGTCTAAGATCGTGGAATTTTCCCCCATTCCAAATCTGGTATTGTGGAGCCAATTCCATGCATCCTTGGGGCTCCACAATATATGTGAGAAGGTAGCCTCTTTCTAGCCTTGTTACCCCCACTTTTGGCCTGTTTGTGAGTGTATGTCAGGGTGTTTGTCACTGTTTTCACTGTCTCACTGGGATCCTGATAGCCAGGCCTCAGTGCTCAGAGTGAAAACACTATGTTTTCAGTATGGTTGTTATGTGTCACTGGGATCCTGCTGGTCAGGACCCCAGTGCACATAGGTTTGTGGCCTATATGTATGTGTCACTGGGACCCTGTCACACAGGGCCCCAGTGCTCATAGGTGTGCATGTATATGTTCCCTGTGTGGTGCCTAACTGTCTCACTGAGGCTCTGCTAACCAGAACCTCAGTGGTTATGCTCTCTCATTACTTTCAAATTGTCACTAACAGGCTAGTGACCAATTTTACCAATTTACATTGGCTTACTGGAACACCCTTATAATTCCCTAGTATATGGTACTGAGGTACCCAGGGTATTGGGGTTCCAGGAGATCCCTATGGGCTGCAGCATTTCTTTTGCCACCCATAGGGAGCTCTGACAATTCTTACACAGGCCTGCCACTGCAGCCTGAGTGAAATAACGTCCACGTTATTTCACAGCCATTTTACACTGCACTTAAGTAACTTATAAGTCACCTATATGTCTAACCTTTACCTGGTAAAGGTTAGGTGCAAAGTTACTTAGTGTGAGGGCACCCTGGCACTAGCCAAGGTGCCCCCACATTGTTCAGAGCCAATTCACTGAACTTTGTGAGTGCGGGGACACCATTACACGCGTGCACTACATATAGGTCACTACCTATATGTAGCTTCACCATGGTAACTCCGAATATGGCCATGTAACATGTCTATGATCATGGAATTGCCCCCTCTATGCCATCCTGGCATTGTTGGTACAATTCCATGATCCCAGTGGTCTGTAGCACAGACCCTGGTACTGCCAGACTGCCCTTCCTGGGGTTTCTCTGCAGCTGCTGCTGCTGCCAACCCCTCAGACAGGCAGCTGCCCTCCTGGGGTCCAGCCAGGCCTGGCCCAGGATGGCAGAACAAAGAACTTCCTCTGAGAGAGGGTGTGACACCCTCTCCCTTTGGAAAATGGTGTGAAGGCAGGGGAGGAGTAGCCTCCCCCAGCCTCTGGAAATGCTTTGTTGGGCACAGATGTGCCCAATTCTGCATAAGCCAGTCTACACCGGTTCAGGGACCCCTTAGCCCCTGCTCTGGCGCGAAACTGGACAAAGGAAAGGGGAGTGACCACTCCCCTGACCTGCACCTCCCCTGGGAGGTGTCCAGAGCTCCTCCAGTGTGCTCCAGACCTCTGCCATCTTGGAAACAGAGGTGCTGCTGGCACACTGGACTGCTCTGAGTGGCCAGTGCCACCAGGTGACGTCAGAGACTCCTTGTGATAGGCTCCTTCAGGTGTTAGTAGCCTTTCCTCTCTCCTAGGTAGCCAAACCCTCTTTTCTGGCTATTTAGGGTCTCTGTCTCTGGGGAAACTTTAGATAACGAATGCATGAGCTCAGCCGAGTTCCTCTGCATCTCCCTCTTCACCTTCTGATAAGGAATCGACCGCTGACCGCGCTGGAAGCCTGCAAACCTGCAACATAGTAGCAAAGATGACTACTGCAACTCTGTAACGCTGATCCTGCCGCCTTCTCGACTGTTTTCCTGCTTGTGCATGCTGTGGGGGTAGTCTGCCTCCTCTCTGCACCAGAAGCTCCGAAGAAATCTCCCGTGGGTCGACGGAATCTTCCCCCTGCAACCGCAGGCACCAAAAAGCTGCATTTCCGGTCCCTTGGGTCTCCTCTCAGCACGACGAGCGAGGTCCCTCGAATCCAGCGACACCGTCCAAGTGACCCCCACAGTCCAGTGACTCTTCAGCCCAAGTTTGGTGGAGGTAAGTCCTTGCCTCACCTCGCTGGGCTTCATTGCTGGGAACCGCGACTTTGCAAGCTACTCCGGCCCCTGTGCAATTCCGGCGGAAATCCTTCGTGCACAGCCAAGCCTGGGTCCACGGCACTCTAACCTGCATTGCACGACTTTCTAAGTTGGTCTCCGGCGACGTGGGACTCCTTTGTGCAACTTCGGCGAGCACCGTTTCACGCATCCTCTTAGTGCCTGTTTCTGGCACTTCTCCGGGTGCTACCTGCTTCAGTGAGGGCTCTTTGTCTTGCTCGACGTCCCCTCTCTCTTCAGGTCCAATTTGCGACCTCCTGGTCCCTCCTGGGCCCCAGCAGCGTCCAAAAACGCCAAACGCACGATTTGCGTGTAGCAAGGCTTGTTGGCGTCCATTCGGCGGGAAAACACTTCTGCACGACTCTCCAAGGCGTGGGGGATCCATCCTCCAAAGGAGAAGTCTCTAGCCCTTGTCGTTCCTGCAGTATTCACAGTTCTTCAGCCTAGTAAGAGCTTCTTTGCACCATCCGCTGGCATTTCTTGGGCATCTGCCCATCTCCGAGTTGCTTGTGACTTTTGGACTTGGTCCCCTTGTTCCACAGGTACCCTCAGTCAGGAATCCATCGTTGTTGCATTGCTGATTTGTGTTTTCCTTGCATTTTCCCTCTAACACGACTATTTTGTCCTTAGGGGAACTTTAGTGCACTTTGCACTCACTTTTCAGGGTCTTGGGGAGGGTTATTTTTCTAACTCTCACTATTTTCTAATAGTCCCAGCGACCCTCTACAAGGTCACATAGGTTTGGGGTCCATTCGTGGTTCGCATTCCACTTCTGGAGTATATGGTTTGTGTTGCCCCTATCCCTATGTTTCCCCATTGCATCCTATTGTAACTATACATTGTTTGCACTGTTTTCTAAGACTATACTGCATATTTTTGCTATTGTGTATATATATCTTGTGTATATTTCCTATCCTCTCACTGAGGGTACACTCTAAGATACTTTGGCATATTGTCATAAAAATAAAGTACCTTTATTTTTAGTATAACTGTGTATTGTGTTTTCTTATGATATTGTGCATATGACACTAAGTGGTATTGTAGTAGCTTCACACGTCTCCTAGTTCAGCCTGAGCTGCTCTGCTAAGCTACCATTATCTATCAGCCTAAGCTGCTAGACACCCTATACACTAATAAGGGATCACTGGGCCTGGTGCAAGGTGCAAGTACCCCTTGGTACTCACTACAAACCAGTCCAGCCTCCTACATTGGTTGTGCAGCGGTGGGATAAGTGCTTTGAGACTACTTACCACTCTTGTCATTGTACTTTTCATAAGAGAAAAATATACAAAACAAGGTCAGTGTATATACACATAGCCAAAAAGTTTTGCATTTCCTCTTTTCACTCTTTTCTAAGTGCTGAAAAGTACTTCTAAACTTTCAAAAAGTTCTTAAAAGTTTTAAAAGTTTTTTTCTGTCTTTCCAAAAAGTTCTGAAAACTTTTTTCTCTTTGTCTATCACTTTAACTCTCTCTAAAAATGTCTGGCACAGGCCAAAAAGTTGAACTGTCCAAACTTGCATATGATCACCTTAGCTGGAAAGGAGCAAGGAGTCTCTGCATAGAGAGAGGTTTGAGTGTAGGGAAGAATCCTTCCTTAGAACTGTTAATTAATATGCTTAGAGTACAAGATAAGGCCATAAGTGCCCAATCTGTAGAAAAAGTAGCTAATGGTTCTCAATCAGATCCAGGGACTCCCCCAGGAAAAGGTTCAGGAAAGAAACTTCTCAGCCTGCCCATTACTAGACAGTCTAGCATAGTTGGTACAGAGGTTGAATCACATCATACTGATGATGTGCTCTCACATTATGCTGATAGCCAAGCTGTTAGGGTGCCCTTGGTAAGGGACAGGTCTCCTTCTGTTCATTCCCATCACACCTCTGTATCTAGAAATGTCCCTCCCACCCACCCTGATGACAGATTGTTAGAAAGGGAGCTCAATAGATTGAGAGTGGAGCAAACCAGACTGAAGCTCAAGAAGCAACAGCTGGATTTGGATAGACAGTCTTTAGAAATAGAGAGGGAAAGACAGAAGATGGGTTTAGATACCCATGGTGGCAGCAGCAGTATTCCCCATAGTCATCCTGCAAAAGAGCATGATTCCAGGAATCTGCATAAGATAGTTCCCCCTTACAAGGAGGGGGATGACATTAACAAGTGGTTTGCTGCACTTGAGAGGGCCTGTGTTGTACAGGATGTCCCTCAAAGGCAGTGGGCTGCTATCCTATGGCTATCATTTAGTGGAAAAGGTAGGGATAGGCTCCTTACTGTGAAAGAAAATGATGCCAATAATTTTACAGTTCTTAAGAATGCACTCCTGGATGGTTATGGCTTAACCACTGAACAGTACAGGATAAAGTTCAGAGAGACCAAAAAGGAGTCTTCACAAGACTGGGTTGATTTCATTGACCATTCAGTGAAGGCCTTGGAGGGGTGGTTACATGGCAGTAAAGTTACTGATTATGAAAGCCTGTATAACACAATCCTGAGAGAGCATATACTTAATATTTGTGTGTCTGATTTGTTGCACCAGTACCTGGTAGACTCTGATCTGACCTCTCCCCAAGAATTGGGAAAGAAGGCAGACAAATGGGTCAGAACAAGGGTGAACAGAAAAGTTCATACAGGGGGTGACAAAGATGGCAATAAGAAGAAAGATGGTGAAAAATCTCAAGATAAGCATGGGGATAAGGGTAAAACCAAAGATCCCACTTCAAATCTTAAACACTCTTCAGAGGGTGGGGATAAAACAAATTCTTCCTCTTCTTCCCAACCTGCACACATTAAAAAGCCTTGGTGCTTTGTGTGTAAAAACAGAGGCCATAGGCCAGGGGATAAGTCCTGTCCAGGTAAACCCCCTGAGCCTACCACCACTAATACATCAAGCTCTAGTGCCCCTAGCAGTAGTGGTACTAGTGGTGGGACTGCTGGCAACAGTCAAGCAAAGGGTGTAGTTGGGTTCACTTATGGGTCCATAGTGGAAACTGATGTAATCAGTCCCAAGACAGTTTCTGTCACACCTAGTGGCATTGGCCTTGCCACACTGGCTGCTTGTCCCCTTACAATGGATAAGTACAGGCAGACAGTTTCAATAAATGGTGTTGAGGCCTTGGCCTACAGGGACACAGGTGCCAGTTTCACTTTGGTGACTGAAAACCTAGTGCCTCCTGAACAACACATCATTGGACAACAGTATAAGATTATTGATGTCCATAACTCCACTAAGTTTCTTCCCTTAGCTATAATTCAGTTTAGTTGGGGTGGAGTTACTGGCCCTAAGCAGGTGGTGGTATCACCTAGCTTACCTGTAGACTGTCTCTTAGGTAATGACCTAGAGGCCTCAGGTTGGGCTGATGTAGAGTTTTATGCCCATGCAGCCATGCTGGGCATCCCTGAGGAATTGTTCCCTCTCATTTCAAGTGAAATGAAAAAGCAAAGGAGAGAAGGCCTGAAAACTCAGGATTCCTCTCCATCAACAGGTAAAAAGGGTATCACAGTATCCCCTAACCACCCTACCATTCAGGATACCATTCCTGTGGTGGGAGAAACCTCTCCTGGGGTGGCACCTGTTCCAAGGGAATCATCAGCTGGCAAAGCTGGACTCCCTGAGGTGGAAGTACCTCTCTGTGGGATAACTAACATTGGTGAGAAAAACAGCACCATTTTAGTTAACATGGAGCATCCCTCCAACCCTCCCAGAGAAACTTTAGTGCATAAACCTTGCACTACCTCACAACACTTAGGACAGCATCCCTGCCCTAGTGTGGAGCTCATAGGACAGCATCCCTGCCCTGCTCCAACTCAAGAGAAACAGCATCCCTGTTCTCTCTTCCAGCCACATGGACAAAGTTTTTGCCCAGCTATGGCTTTACTGAGACAGCATCCCTGTCTGGCATTTCCATCATTACAAATAGGTTCAGTGGATAATTCCCACTGCTCTAAACTAAAACTTACTGATAGAAACTCTGAAAATACATCTTCACATTGTTGGTTAGCTAAAAAACTTCAAACAGGGTGGTTTACATCCCCACAGGGAAGTAACCATATAGTGGATGATAAAGGGAGTAACCAGTCTATTGCAGAGCTACTCTCTACTTATCACCACTTAGACAATAAAGTCTCAACTGGCCAAGGTTAGCCTTATTGTCCTTCGTTTGGGGGGGGGTTGTGTGAGAAGGTAGCCTCTTTCTAGCCTTGTTACCCCCACTTTTGGCCTGTTTGTGAGTGTATGTCAGGGTGTTTGTCACTGTTTTCACTGTCTCACTGGGATCCTGATAGCCAGGCCTCAGTGCTCAGAGTGAAAACACTATGTTTTCAGTATGGTTGTTATGTGTCACTGGGATCCTGCTGGTCAGGACCCCAGTGCACATAGGTTTGTGGCCTATATGTATGTGTCACTGGGACCCTGTCACACAGGGCCCCAGTGCTCATAGGTGTGCATGTATATGTTCCCTGTGTGGTGCCTAACTGTCTCACTGAGGCTCTGCTAACCAGAACCTCAGTGGTTATGCTCTCTCATTACTTTCAAATTGTCACTAACAGGCTAGTGACCAATTTTACCAATTTACATTGGCTTACTGGAACACCCTTATAATTCCCTAGTATATGGTACTGAGGTACCCAGGGTATTGGGGTTCCAGGAGATCCCTATGGGCTGCAGCATTTCTTTTGCCACCCATAGGGAGCTCTGACAATTCTTACACAGGCCTGCCACTGCAGCCTGAGTGAAATAACGTCCACGTTATTTCACAGCCATTTTACACTGCACTTAAGTAACTTATAAGTCACCTATATGTCTAACCTTTACCTGGTAAAGGTTAGGTGCAAAGTTACTTAGTGTGAGGGCACCCTGGCACTAGCCAAGGTGCCCCCACATTGTTCAGAGCCAATTCACTGAACTTTGTGAGTGCGGGGACACCATTACACGCGTGCACTACATATAGGTCACTACCTATATGTAGCTTCACCATGGTAACTCCGAATATGGCCATGTAACATGTCTATGATCATGGAATTGCCCCCTCTATGCCATCCTGGCATTGTTGGTACAATTCCATGATCCCAGTGGTCTGTAGCACAGACCCTGGTACTGCCAGACTGCCCTTCCTGGGGTTTCTCTGCAGCTGCTGCTGCTGCCAACCCCTCAGACAGGCAGCTGCCCTCCTGGGGTCCAGCCAGGCCTGGCCCAGGATGGCAGAACAAAGAACTTCCTCTGAGAGAGGGTGTGACACCCTCTCCCTTTGGAAAATGGTGTGAAGGCAGGGGAGGAGTAGCCTCCCCCAGCCTCTGGAAATGCTTTGTTGGGCACAGATGTGCCCAATTCTGCATAAGCCAGTCTACACCGGTTCAGGGACCCCTTAGCCCCTGCTCTGGCGCGAAACTGGACAAAGGAAAGGGGAGTGACCACTCCCCTGACCTGCACCTCCCCTGGGAGGTGTCCAGAGCTCCTCCAGTGTGCTCCAGACCTCTGCCATCTTGGAAACAGAGGTGCTGCTGGCACACTGGACTGCTCTGAGTGGCCAGTGCCACCAGGTGACGTCAGAGACTCCTTGTGATAGGCTCCTTCAGGTGTTAGTAGCCTTTCCTCTCTCCTAGGTAGCCAAACCCTCTTTTCTGGCTATTTAGGGTCTCTGTCTCTGGGGAAACTTTAGATAACGAATGCATGAGCTCAGCCGAGTTCCTCTGCATCTCCCTCTTCACCTTCTGATAAGGAATCGACCGCTGACCGCGCTGGAAGCCTGCAAACCTGCAACATAGTAGCAAAGATGACTACTGCAACTCTGTAACGCTGATCCTGCCGCCTTCTCGACTGTTTTCCTGCTTGTGCATGCTGTGGGGGTAGTCTGCCTCCTCTCTGCACCAGAAGCTCCGAAGAAATCTCCCGTGGGTCGACGGAATCTTCCCCCTGCAACCGCAGGCACCAAAAAGCTGCATTTCCGGTCCCTTGGGTCTCCTCTCAGCACGACGAGCGAGGTCCCTCGAATCCAGCGACACCGTCCAAGTGACCCCCACAGTCCAGTGACTCTTCAGCCCAAGTTTGGTGGAGGTAAGTCCTTGCCTCACCTCGCTGGGCTTCATTGCTGGGAACTGCGACTTTGCAAGCTACTCCGGCCCCTGTGCACTTCCGGCGGAAATCCTTCGTGCACAGCCAAGCCTGGGTCCACGGCACTCTAACCTGCATTGCACGACTTTCTAAGTTGGTCTCCGGCGACGTGGGACTCCTTTGTGCAACTTCGGCGAGCACCGTTTCACGCATCCTCGTAGTGCCTGTTTCTGGCACTTCTCCGGGTGCTACCTGCTTCAGTGAGGGCTCTTTGTCTTGCTCGACGTCCCCTCTCTCTTCAGGTCTAATTTGCGACCTCCTGGTCCCTCCTGGGCCCCAGCAGCGTCCAAAAACGCCAAACGCACGATTTGCGTGTAGCAAGGCTTGTTGGCGTCCATTCGGCGGGAAAACACTTCTGCACGACTCTCCAAGGCGTGGGGGATCCATCCTCCAAAGGAAAAGTCTCTAGCCCTTGTCGTTCCTGCAGTATTCACAGTTCTTCAGCCTAGTAAGAGCTTCTTTGCACCATCCGCTGGCATTTCTTGGGCATCTGCCCATCTCCGAGTTGCTTGTGACTTTTGGACTTGGTCCCCTTGTTCCACAGGTACCCTCAGTCAGGAATCCATCGTTGTTGCATTGCTGATTTGTGTTTTCCTTGCATTTTCCCTCTAACACGACTATTTTGTCCTTAGGGGAACTTTAGTGCACTTTGCACTCACTTTTCAGGGTCTTGGGGAGGGTTATTTTTCTAACTCTCACTATTTTCTAATAGTCCCAGCGACCCTCTACAAGGTCACATAGGTTTGGGGTCCATTCGTGGTTCGCATTCCACTTCTGGAGTATATGGTTTGTGTTGCCCCTATCCCTATGTTTCCCCATTGCATCCTATTGTAACTATACATTGTTTGCACTGTTTTCTAAGACTATACTGCATATTTTTGCTATTGTGTATATATATCTTGTGTATATTTCCTATCCTCTCACTGAGGGTACACTCTAAGATACTTTGGCATATTGTCATAAAAATAAAGTACCTTTATTTTTAGTATAACTGTGTATTGTGTTTTCTTATGATATTGTGCATATGACACTAAGTGGTATTGTAGTAGCTTCACACGTCTCCTAGTTCAGCCTGAGCTGCTCTGCTAAGCTACCATTATCTATCAGCCTAAGCTGCTAGACACCCTATACACTAATAAGGGATCACTGGGCCTGGTGCAAGGTGCAAGTACCCCTTGGTACTCACTACAAACCAGTCCAGCCTCCTACATTGGTTGTGCAGCGGTGGGATAAGTGCTTTGAGACTACTTACCACTCTTGTCATTGTACTTTTCATAAGAGAAAAATATACAAAACAAGGTCAGTGTATATACACATAGCCAAAAAGTTTTGCATTTCCTCTTTTCACTCTTTTCTAAGTGCTGAAAAGTACTTCTAAACTTTCAAAAAGTTCTTAAAAGTTTTAAAAGTTTTTTTCTGTCTTTCCAAAAAGTTCTGAAAACTTTTTTCTCTTTGTCTATCACTTTAACTCTCTCTAAAAATGTCTGGCACAGGCCAAAAAGTTGAACTGTCCAAACTTGCATATGATCACCTTAGCTGGAAAGGAGCAAGGAGTCTCTGCATAGAGAGAGGTTTGAGTGTAGGGAAGAATCCTTCCTTAGAACTGTTAATTAATATGCTTAGAGTACAAGATAAGGCCATAAGTGCCCAATCTGTAGAAAAAGTAGCTAATGGTTCTCAATCAGATCCAGGGACTCCCCCAGGAAAAGGTTCAGGAAAGAAACTTCTCAGCCTGCCCATTACTAGACAGTCTAGCATAGTTGGTACAGAGGTTGAATCACATCATACTGATGATGTGCTCTCACATTATGCTGATAGCCAAGCTGTTAGGGTGCCCTTGGTAAGGGACAGGTCTCCTTCTGTTCATTCCCATCACACCTCTGTATCTAGAAATGTCCCTCCCACCCACCCTGATGACAGATTGTTAGAAAGGGAGCTCAATAGATTGAGAGTGGAGCAAACCAGACTGAAGCTCAAGAAGCAACAGCTGGATTTGGATAGACAGTCTTTAGAAATAGAGAGGGAAAGACAGAAGATGGGTTTAGATACCCATGGTGGCAGCAGCAGTATTCCCCATAGTCATCCTGCAAAAGAGCATGATTCCAGGAATCTGCATAAGATAGTTCCCCCTTACAAGGAGGGGGATGACATTAACAAGTGGTTTGCTGCACTTGAGAGGGCCTGTGTTGTACAGGATGTCCCTCAAAGGCAGTGGGCTGCTATCCTATGGCTATCATTTAGTGGAAAAGGTAGGGATAGGCTCCTTACTGTGAAAGAAAATGATGCCAATAATTTTACAGTTCTTAAGAATGCACTCCTGGATGGTTATGGCTTAACCACTGAACAGTACAGGATAAAGTTCAGAGAGACCAAAAAGGAGTCTTCACAAGACTGGGTTGATTTCATTGACCATTCAGTGAAGGCCTTGGAGGGGTGGTTACATGGCAGTAAAGTTACTGATTATGAAAGCCTGTATAACACAATCCTGAGAGAGCATATACTTAATAATTGTGTGTCTGATTTGTTGCACCAGTACCTGGTAGACTCTGATCTGACCTCTCCCCAAGAATTGGGAAAGAAGGCAGACAAATGGGTCAGAACAAGGGTGAACAGAAAAGTTCATACAGGGGGTGACAAAGATGGCAATAAGAAGAAAGATGGTGAAAAATCTCAAGATAAGCATGGGGATAAGGGTAAAACCAAAGATCCCACTTCAAATCTTAAACACTCTTCAGAGGGTGGGGATAAAACAAATTCTTCCTCTTCTTCCCAACCTGCACACATTAAAAAGCCTTGGTGCTTTGTGTGTAAAAACAGAGGCCATAGGCCAGGGGATAAGTCCTGTCCAGGTAAACCCCCTGAGCCTACCACCACTAATACATCAAGCTCTAGTGCCCCTAGCAGTAGTGGTACTAGTGGTGGGACTGCTGGCAACAGTCAAGCAAAGGGTGTAGTTGGGTTCACTTATGGGTCCATAGTGGAAACTGATGTAATCAGTCCCAAGACAGTTTCTGTCACACCTAGTGGCATTGGCCTTGCCACACTGGCTGCTTGTCCCCTTACAATGGATAAGTACAGGCAGACAGTTTCAATAAATGGTGTTGAGGCCTTGGCCTACAGGGACACAGGTGCCAGTTTCACTTTGGTGACTGAAAACCTAGTGCCTCCTGAACAACACATCATTGGACAACAGTATAAGATTATTGATGTCCATAACTCCACTAAGTTTCTTCCCTTAGCTATAATTCAGTTTAGTTGGGGTGGAGTTACTGGCCCTAAGCAGGTGGTGGTATCACCTAGCTTACCTGTAGACTGTCTCTTAGGTAATGACCTAGAGGCCTCAGGTTGGGCTGATGTAGAGTTTTATGCCCATGCAGCCATGCTGGGCATCCCTGAGGAATTGTTCCCTCTCATTTCAAGTGAAATGAAAAAGCAAAGGAGAGAAGGCCTGAAAACTCAGGATTCCTCTCCATCAACAGGTAAAAAGGGTATCACAGTATCCCCTAACCACCCTACCATTCAGGATACCATTCCTGTGGTGGGAGAAACCTCTCCTGGGGTGGCACCTGTTCCAAGGGAATCATCAGCTGGCAAAGCTGGACTCCCTGAGGTGGAAGTACCTCTCTGTGGGATAACTAACATTGGTGAGAAAAACAGCACCATTTTAGTTAACATGGAGCATCCCTCCAACCCTCCCAGAGAAACTTTAGTGCATAAACCTTGCACTACCTCACAACACTTAGGACAGCATCCCTGCCCTAGTGTGGAGCT
Source organism: Pleurodeles waltl (assembly GCF_031143425.1). Classification (NCBI taxonomy): domain Eukaryota; kingdom Metazoa; phylum Chordata; class Amphibia; order Caudata; family Salamandridae; genus Pleurodeles; species Pleurodeles waltl. The sequence continues at coordinate 1,471,781,874 of NC_090445.1, read as the reverse complement.
CATAGGACAGCATCCCTGCCCTGCTCCAACTCAAGAGAAACAGCATCCCTGTTCTCTCTTCCAGCCACATGGACAAAGTTTTTGCCCAGCTATGGCTTTACTGAGACAGCATCCCTGTCTGGCATTTCCATCATTACAAATAGGTTCAGTGGATAATTCCCACTGCTCTAAACTAAAACTTACTGATAGAAACTCTGAAAATACATCTTCACATTGTTGGTTAGCTAAAAAACTTCAAACAGGGTGGTTTACATCCCCACAGGGAAGTAACCATATAGTGGATGATAAAGGGAGTAACCAGTCTATTGCAGAGCTACTCTCTACTTATCACCACTTAGACAATAAAGTCTCAACTGGCCAAGGTTAGCCTTATTGTCCTTCGTTTGGGGGGGGGTTGTGTGAGAAGGTAGCCTCTTTCTAGCCTTGTTACCCCCACTTTTGGCCTGTTTGTGAGTGTATGTCAGGGTGTTTGTCACTGTTTTCACTGTCTCACTGGGATCCTGATAGCCAGGCCTCAGTGCTCAGAGTGAAAACACTATGTTTTCAGTATGGTTGTTATGTGTCACTGGGATCCTGCTGGTCAGGACCCCAGTGCACATAGGTTTGTGGCCTATATGTATGTGTCACTGGGACCCTGTCACACAGGGCCCCAGTGCTCATAGGTGTGCATGTATATGTTCCCTGTGTGGTGCCTAACTGTCTCACTGAGGCTCTGCTAACCAGAACCTCAGTGGTTATGCTCTCTCATTACTTTCAAATTGTCACTAACAGGCTAGTGACCAATTTTACCAATTTACATTGGCTTACTGGAACACCCTTATAATTCCCTAGTATATGGTACTGAGGTACCCAGGGTATTGGGGTTCCAGGAGATCCCTATGGGCTGCAGCATTTCTTTTGCCACCCATAGGGAGCTCTGACAATTCTTACACAGGCCTGCCACTGCAGCCTGAGTGAAATAACGTCCACGTTATTTCACAGCCATTTTACACTGCACTTAAGTAACTTATAAGTCACCTATATGTCTAACCTTTACCTGGTAAAGGTTAGGTGCAAAGTTACTTAGTGTGAGGGCACCCTGGCACTAGCCAAGGTGCCCCCACATTGTTCAGAGCCAATTCACTGAACTTTGTGAGTGCGGGGACACCATTACACGCGTGCACTACATATAGGTCACTACCTATATGTAGCTTCACCATGGTAACTCCGAATATGGCCATGTAACATGTCTATGATCATGGAATTGCCCCCTCTATGCCATCCTGGCATTGTTGGTACAATTCCATGATCCCAGTGGTCTGTAGCACAGACCCTGGTACTGCCAGACTGCCCTTCCTGGGGTTTCTCTGCAGCTGCTGCTGCTGCCAACCCCTCAGACAGGCAGCTGCCCTCCTGGGGTCCAGCCAGGCCTGGCCCAGGATGGCAGAACAAAGAACTTCCTCTGAGAGAGGGTGTGACACCCTCTCCCTTTGGAAAATGGTGTGAAGGCAGGGGAGGAGTAGCCTCCCCCAGCCTCTGAAAATGCTTTGTTGGGCACAGATGTGCCCAATTCTGCATAAGCCAGTCTACACCGGTTCAGGGACCCCTTAGCCCCTGCTCTGGCGCGAAACTGGACAAAGGAAAGGGGAGTGACCACTCCCCTGACCTGCACCTCCCCTGGGAGGTGTCCAGAGCTCCTCCAGTGTGCTCCAGACCTCTGCCATCTTGGAAACAGAGGTGCTGCTGGCACACTGGACTGCTCTGAGTGGCCAGTGCCACCAGGTGACGTCAGAGACTCCTTGTGATAGGCTCCTTCAGGTGTTAGTAGCCTTTCCTCTCTCCTAGGTAGCCAAACCCTCTTTTCTGGCTATTTAGGGTCTCTGTCTCTGGGGAAACTTTAGATAACGAATGCATGAGCTCAGCCGAGTTCCTCTGCATCTCCCTCTTCACCTTCTGATAAGGAATCGACCGCTGACCGCGCTGGAAGCCTGCAAACCTGCAACATAGTAGCAAAGATGACTACTGCAACTCTGTAACGCTGATCCTGCCGCCTTCTCGACTGTTTTCCTGCTTGTGCATGCTGTGGGGGTAGTCTGCCTCCTCTCTGCACCAGAAGCTCCGAAGAAATCTCCCGTGGGTCGACGGAATCTTCCCCCTGCAACCGCAGGCACCAAAAAGCTGCATTTCCGGTCCCTTGGGTCTCCTCTCAGCACGACGAGCGAGGTCCCTCGAATCCAGCGACACCGTCCAAGTGACCCCCACAGTCCAGTGACTCTTCAGCCCAAGTTTGGTGGAGGTAAGTCCTTGCCTCACCTCGCTGGGCTTCATTGCTGGGAACCGCGACTTTGCAAGCTACTCCGGCCCCTGTGCACTTCCGGCGGAAATCCTTCGTGCACAGCCAAGCCTGGGTCCACGGCACTCTAACCTGCATTGCACGACTTTCTAAGTTGGTCTCCGGCGACGTGGGACTCCTTTGTGCAACTTCGGCGAGCACCGTTTCACGCATCCTCGTAGTGCCTGTTTCTGGCACTTCTCCGGGTGCTACCTGCTTCAGTGAGGGCTCTTTGTCTTGCTCGACGTCCCCTCTCTCTTCAGGTCCAATTTGCGACCTCCTGGTCCCTCCTGGGCCCCAGCAGCGTCCAAAAACGCCAAACGCACGATTTGCGTGTAGCAAGGCTTGTTGGCATCCATTCGGCGGGAAAACACTTCTGCACGACTCTCCAAGGCGTGGGGGATCCATCCTCCAAAGGAGAAGTCTCTAGCCCTTGTCGTTCCTGCAGTATTCACAGTTCTTCAGCCTAGTAAGAGCTTCTTTGCACCATCCGCTGGCATTTCTTGGGCATCTGCCCATCTCCGAGTTGCTTGTGACTTTTGGACTTGGTCCCCTTGTTCCACAGGTACCCTCAGTCAGGAATCCATCGTTGTTGCATTGCTGATTTTTGTTTTCCTTGCATTTTCCCTCTAACACGACTATTTTGTCCTTAGGGGAACTTTAGTGCACTTTGCACTCACTTTTCAGGGTCTTGGGGAGGGTTATTTTTCTAACTCTCACTATTTTCTAATAGTCCCAGCGACCCTCTACAAGGTCACATAGGTTTGGGGTCCATTCGTGGTTCGCATTCCACTTCTGGAGTATATGGTTTGTGTTGCCCCTATCCCTATGTTTCCCCATTGCATCCTATTGTAACTATACATTGTTTGCACTGTTTTCTAAGACTATACTGCATATTTTTGCTATTGTGTATATATATCTTGTGTATATTTCCTATCCTCTCACTGAGGGTACACTCTAAGATACTTTGGCATATTGTCATAAAAATAAAGTACCTTTATTTTTAGTATAACTGTGTATTGTGTTTTCTTATGATATTGTGCATATGACACTAAGTGGTACTGTAGTAGCTTCACACGTCTCCTAGTTCAGCCTGAGCTGCTCTGCTAAGCTACCATTATCTATCAGCCTAAGCTGCTAGACACCCTATACACTAATAAGGGATCACTGGGCCTGGTGCAAGGTGCAAGTACCCCTTGGTACTCACTACAAACCAGTCCAGCCTCCTACAATAGACCCCCAAATAGACTGCCAAACCAGCTCTCTGAGGCTTGCACTGCAGCTACAACTGCTGCCACCTCAGCAGCTCAGTCACAGGAAGGCAGAACAAAGCATTTCCTCTGAGAGCAGGGTGTTAAAGGCTAGGGAGGAGTAGCCTTCCCCAGCCTCTGGAAATGCTTTTAAGGACACAGACGGTGCCCTCCTTGCATAAGCCAGTCTACACCGGTTCAGGGGCCCCTTGTCCCCTGCTCTAGCATGAAACTGGGCAAAGGAAAGGGGAGTGACCACTCCCCTGTCCATCACCACCTCAGGGGTGGTACCCAGAGCTCCTCCAGTGTGTCCCAGACTTTAGCCATCTTGCTTTGCAAGGTGTGGGGGCACTCAGGAGGGCTCTGCGTGACCAGTGCCAGCGGGGGAAGTCAGAGACCCCTCCTGATAAGTCCTTACCTGCAAAAGTAGCCAATCTCCCTCTCAGGGCTATTTAGGGTCTCTCCTGTGAGTTCTCGTCAATTTAGGGTCTCTCCTTTGCGTTCTCTTCAGATTCTACTTGCGAGTTTCCAGCAGGAATCATGCAACTACTACTTCATCCTCTCACCTCGGATCAACCAAAGCGTCGTCCAGGAACTGCTGTAACAGAAACAAAGTATCCACAAGGGATACTTTTCTTCTGCAACTTCAGCTCCAGGCAGCAACTGCAACAGTTTCCATGGTGTGCACTCTCTGAGGACTCCCTGTCTTCATCCTGCACCAGAAGGACCGAAGAAATCTCCCGTGGGGTGACAGAGTCACTCCCCTGCTCACGTAGGCACCTTCTAAGTCTACGACCGGTACTCTTGGACTCATCTCACAGTGACGAGTGTGCTCCTTGGAACACAGATGGTGGACCCCATTGACAAAGACTTCCCTGAGGTCCTGCTGACGCAATTTGGAGGAGATAAGACCTTGCCTTCCCTGACAGCAAGAGTACCCCTGTGCACTGCCTCTTCTTCACCTCCTGAGGCCTCTGTGCACTATTTGACAAATTCCTTCGTGCACAGCCTGGCCCAGGTCCCCAGCACTCTATACTGTGACACTCAACTCACTGAGTTGGCCTCTGGCATCGTGGGACCCTTCTTTGGAGTGCTGCACCAACCACATTTTGCACCTCGTTTGTCCCCGTGCCCTGGGACTTCCATGGGGTCTGCCTGGTATCCTGAGGGCTCTCTAAGTGCTGAGAGCCCCCTCTTCCTCCTCATGCAGAGTTGATGCCCCCAGGTCCCTCCTGGGTCCAGCCAGCGCCATTTTGACACAAGATGAAACTTTGTCGTAACCAAGGCTTGTTGGTGACTTCCAACAGAAAATCACATCTGCATCCATCTTTACGTTGTGGGACATCCTTTGCATCATGCAGGAACCCGCTGGCATCTTCCTAGGGTGCATTGCTGCAGTCTTCGTCCAACCTGGGACTCTTCTTTTGCACCATCTTCTGGGTTGGCAGGGGCTCCTGTCCGTCCTGGAACTTCTTTTGACTTCAGGACTTGGGCCCCTTCTTTTGCAGGTCTTCAGGTCCAGGAATCCAGCAGCTGTTGTTTGCAGACTTGGTTGGTTATTGCAATAATCCCAATCACGAGGTGTAGTGTGTCCTGAGGAAACTTGCAGTACTTTACTCCTGCTTTTCTGGGCTCTGGGGTGGGGTAATTTTCTTACCTTTACAGTATTCTTACTTTCTCAGCGATTCTGCACACACTACACTTGTCTGGGGGGAATTTGTGATTCGCATTATACTTTCTTAGTATATAGTTTGTGTTGCCCCTAGACATATTTTCTCCTATTGCATTCTATAGCATTTCCTATTATTTGCACTATCCTATGTCTAATTACTTACCTTATTTTGGTGTTTAGGGTATATATTGTGCTTAATACTTACCTCCAGAAGGAGCATTGCCTCTAACATATTTTTGTTACTGTGTCACCCAAATAAACTACCTTTATTTTTGGTAACACTGAGGGCCATATTTATACTTTTTGACGCAAAACTGCGCTAACGCAGTTTTGCGCCAAAAAAATTTGCACCCGCTAACGCCATTCTGAAGCACCATGCGGGCGCCGTATGTATTGAATGGCGTTAGCCGGCGTTAGCCGACCGGCGCTGCCAGGTGTGCGTGAAAAAAAACGACGTACACCAGGCAGCGCCGGCGTAGGGAAAAATGGGGCAAGTCAGGCTGAGGCAAAAAAATCGTCTTAACCCGATTTGCGCCATTTTTTTTGGGCGCCCAGACGCCATTAACATGACTCCTGTCTTAGCAAAGACTTATGTCCCCTTATGTCCCCTGGGCATGGTCAGTGGGCATAGTGGCATGTAGGGGGGCACAAATCAGGCCCCCCTATGCCACAAAAAAATATTTAAAAAAATACTTACCACAACTTACCTTTTCTTCCCTGGGATGGGTCTCTCCATCCTTGGGTGTCCTCCTGGGGTGGGCAAGGGTGGCAGGGGGTGTCCCTGGGGGCAGTGGAGGGCACCTCTGGGCTCATTCTGAGCCCACAGGTCCCTTAACGCCTGCCCTGACCCAGGCGTTAAAAAGAGGCGCAAATGCGGGGTTTTTTGCCCCGCCCACTCCCGGGCGTGATTTTTGCCTGGGAGTATAAATACCACGCACATGCCTGGGAGTCATTTTTTAAGACGGAACGCCTACCTTGCATCTCATTAACGCAAGGAAGGTGTTCACGCCAAAAAATGACGCTAACTCCATGAACTTTGGCGCTAGACGCGTCTAACGCCAAAGTATAAATATGGAGTTAGTTTTGCGTCGAATTTGCGTCGAAAAAAACGACGCAAATTCGGCGCAAACGGAGTATAAATATGCCCCTGAGTATTGTCTTTACTTGTGTATAAGTACTGTGTAACTATAAGTAGTATTGCATGAACTTTGCATGTCTCCTAGTTTAGCCTAAGCTGCTCTGCTATAGCTACCTCTAATCAGCCTAAGCTGCTAGAACACATCTACTTCACTAATAAGAGATAACTGGACCTGTATAAGGTGTAAGTACCCAAGGTACCCACTACAAACCAGGCCAGCCTCCTACAATAGAGGTATATGTAGGTGTGTCGGGTGTGTGGATGTGTGTGAGGTATGTGGTATTCAAACTGTCCACTGTGGTGTTGTGTTCTGTCAGTGGTGGTTTTTGACCACAGGGGCTCGCACGCCAATGTTTTTCCACCATGGAAGTACAGCAGTGCTGATTTGTCGATCGTAATCTGGTAGGAGGATTTGTGTTGGGGTGGTGGTTCTGGTGGTGGGACTGCCTCTTTTCCGCCCACCAGTGTCCTGGCAGTTTCGGAAATTTGGTGGTTTTCATGCTGTGCATCGTAATACCATGGTTGGATGACCACCAACATGGCGGTCTTTTGGCGGCAGCCACTGCAGCAGTATTGCCTAAAGACCACCAAGATCGTAGTGAGGCCCAATGAGTGCAATGCTTTAATAAGAAAATAGATGTAGTTGAGGTAACAGAAATACATATTATCCTGCGTCTATATACGCAAAATAATTGTCTATATGTTATATTAAAACTATTCTACATAATATTAATTTCATTTTCTCTTTACTACTAACTCTATTTACTACTATAAGAATATATCCATTAATAAACACAAATATACATATATTTCATTTTCAGTAGTATAAATATAGTTTAACCAACAAGAGGGGAAATGTTGTACTCTGGAGGTGTTACATTTACTATTCCCATTCCAGGCTATGCAACAGTAGGAAAAGTATTGGATTTCTGTAGATTGAAATTTACTATTCCCACCTCACTCCAAGCAGCAGTAGAGAAAGTGTTGGACTTCAGAAGGGTTAAATTTACTATTCCTACTGCAGCCTAAGCAACAGTAAGTGAATCATTGGACTTCGGAGAAGTTAGATTTTTATTCCTACTCCAGCCTAAGGAACAGCAGGGAAAGTGTTGGAGTTCGGGGGGTTAGATTTAGTATTCTCCAGTCTAAGCAACAGTAGGCAAAATATTGGAATTCGAAGGGATTGGTTTTATTATTCCGCCTCCAGACTAAGCGACAGCAGGGAAAATGTTGGACTTTTGAGGCCTAAATTTACTAGTCCCACTCCAGTGTAAGTAAAAGTAGGGAAAGTACTTCATTCCAAAAACATTACACATATGATTAACCTTCTTAATGTTGAAAAATGATTAATTTACATTAAAACAATTTATCATTGCTAAAAAAAAAACCACAAGTCATACATTGAAATTCAAAGAAATGTAATAAATCAAATTACGTATCATAAAATGAACTTTCCTAACTACCAAAAAAGATTAAATCATTGGTAATAAGTTTAATTAAAATTAAAACATAAAAGCAAATAATTAACAAATATCATAGCACATACAAACCTTCACAAACACTGACCATTAAATAAATGTAAGAAAATTAAAACCTTAATCTATAATTATTTATTATTATAAAAATGTATGGTGGTCATTATAACATTGGCGGTGAGTGATAAAGTGGCAGAAATACCACTAACAGGCTGGCGGTAATTACCACCAAATTTTGACCATGATGGTGATAACTACAATAGCCAGCCAATGTACCACACCATCCACCAGGGCGTTAACACCACTCACCACAGCGGTACCCATCAACAGCCAGACGGAAGGCATGGTACTGCCCACCATATCATGACCTTGCAATCCACCACAATTTCTGGGGCGGAACCAATGCCCTCAATAGCATGGTGGGAAAACTGCACAGAAGATCAAAGACTCACCATCAGAGACACAGAGAAGAACAACGCCACCATGTGACCGGAACTGCATGTCTTCCCGATACGCTTCTACGTCATTCTCCGCCTGGAACACCAACACCGACGAAGACGATGACGGTGAGTACAGCCACCTAGCACACAAGGGAGGGAGGCAGCAAAAGGACAGTGACACACACACCCACAACACACACCAGATTCACACACCATACACACAACCAGCTGCAGATGTAAACCAATGGCACATGACATACAGCATAAAAATACAAGGACTAGAGTTCGGAAGTACTGAAAATGTAGTAGTAAGTCAAAAGCTACAACAGGAACTAGATATGTACAATTATCCACAAAGGGCCAGTGCCCAGGCGAAAGTACTATCGGGCATATTTATACTCTGTTTGCACCGAATATGCGTCAATGATTTTGATGCACATTCGGTGCAAACCTTACACCATATGTATACTATGATGCCCGACCCCACGAACGTCAAAATTCCTCCATGTGCGTCATTTTCTGGATGCCGGAAACCGCCTTGCGTTAATGACATGCAAGGTAGGCGTTCCCATCCAAAAAATGACTTTAAGGCCTGTGCGCCTTATTTATACTCCTGCGTCATTTTGACGCACAGGAGGGGATGGGCCTTCAAAAACGGCACCCAGCCTGATGTGTGCCGTTTTTTAACCCCTGGGTGAGGTCAGGCGTTAAGGGACCTGTGGGCTCATTTCCATGGTCTCTGACCATAGAAGCAGTCCACAGTTGCCCTTCCCTGCCCCCAGGGACACCCCCTGCCACCCACACCCACCCCTGGAGAACACCCATGGATGGGGGGACCCATCCAGGTAGGTGCAGGTAAGTTGAGGTAAGTATTTTTTTACGTTTGTTTTTTGTGGCATAGGGGGGCCTACATGCCACTGAGCCCAATGGCCATGCCCCGGGGACAGAAGTCCCCTGGGCATGGCCATTGGGCAGGGGGGCATGACTCCTGTCTTTGCTAAGACAGGAGCAATTTCAATGGGGTTGTGCATCAAAAAATGGCGCAAGTCCGGTTAGAGACATGATTTTTGAGTCTAACCTGACTTGCACCATATTTTGATGCACAACTCCCATAACGCCAATCCATAAATAAGGCACCCGCCTGGCTCGTTGGAATGGCATTAGCCTGCGGTAGATTTTTTGACGCAAACCAGCGCCGGCACTGGTTTGCGTCAAAAAATATAAATATAAGCCTTAGGGCTCACATGGCCACAGGGCACAGTCCAAGGCCCAACTTGTTTCCTGACGACTACCCCATGGAACTGTGCAAGGGCATCATTATTGAAGTGGGCAGGCACCTCGGGGAGGGGGGGAACATGCCAACTGGGTCTGGAGGGGGCTACATGCTCATTTCCCTTTGTTGGAGAGTGCAAGGTCACAGTCTCTCACGTGGGGAACTTGCCCACTGCTTCTGGAAGGGGTTCATTGCACAGCAGTCCCTGCAGGGTGGCCTACATGTCCGCTGCTGGACGTGAGGACTTCATTGTCTCAGCTGGAGGTGAGGGCTCTGTGACCACTGGTAGTGGTGGTGGTGGTGGTGGTACTCTGCCAGCCTCTGCTGGAGGTGAGGGCTTCTGTGCCTCTGCTGGTGAAGGTGCCTCCTGGGCAGCCTCTGTTGGACGTGAGGGCTGCTGTGTGGCAGCTAGAGGTGAGGGCATCTTCATTTTCATGGCACGAAGTGCGGGCTTCTTCCCTCACCTGGCTGTTGCAGTGCGATACTTCCCCTTCCTGGCTGTTGGAGTGGGATTCTTCCCCTTCCTGGCTGGTGGAGTGGGATCCTTCCCCTTCCTGGCTGTTGGAGTGGGATCGTTCCCCATCCTGGCTGGTGGAGTGGGATCCTTCCACTTCCTGGCTGGGGGAGTGGGATCCTTCCCCTTCCTGGCTGGTGGAGTGGGATCCTTCCCCTTCCTGGCTGGTGGAGTGGGATCTCTCACTATCCTGCCTTCACAACTAGGAGGTACCTTCCCTATCCCCGTGGACTGTTTGGCTGAGTTGCTGGGCTTGGTCGCTGGGACCCTGCTCTTACGGGCAGGAAGGGGGGATGGAGGGGGAGGGAAGAGGTCAAGTTGGGCAAGGAAAAGTTTTTTGGGACAGTGGGGCGGGATGAGGGAGGACGGATGGGAGTGTAGGTTGAGGGAGTGTTTGTTAGAGGGGTACGTCTGCTGACTTGTGTGCAGGTGCATGGGGAGTGTACTGATGTGAGGTGGATGGCTGTTGGGTGTCTGAATGCCTGCATTTGTGTCCTTTAGGAGGGGGGGCAGACAGGGTGGGAGAGGACACAGGGTACGCGTGGATGTATGTTGTCGAGGTGTCTGCAAGTGAGGTGTGTGTGCTGCTTGGTGTGGTGATGCTGGTGGTGGATGTTGAAGCAGTGCATGCAGGTGTGAGTGTGGACATGACTGTGAGAGAGGTGGAGGAGGGAGGAGGAGGGGAGACAGTGGAGGCAGTGGATGTGGTTGTGTCTGAAACTGTCTGGTGTTTGCGTGAGTGCTTGTGGGCTGAAGTGTGGTACCTGTGTTTGACTGTGCCACTCTTGGGTGTTGTACATGCTCAGTAGTATGTGTGCATGGGATGGGTTGGGGTTGAGGAGACTGGGACTGGGAAGGGGTAGCTGGAGGGGGGATGGAAGGAAGAGGGACAATGGCTGCCATCAGAGAGGAGGCCAGAGCCTGAATCGATCTCTGTTGGGCTGTCAATCATCCATGGATGCCCTCCAAGAATGCATTGGATTGTTGCATGTGGGATACCAGCCCCTGGATGGCATTCACAATGGTTGACTGCCCTACAGAGAGGGATCTCAGGAAGTCAATAGTCTCCTCACTCAGGGCAGCAGTGCTCACTGGGGCAGGGCCCGAGGTGCCTGGGGCGAATGAGATGCCCACCTTCCTGGGTGAGTGGGCACGGGCAAATCACTGAGGGGCTATTAGGAGGGTGGTGCTGGTACGGTGTTGGCAGCTGTACCTGCTGCTGAGGTGGTCACAGAGGTGTCCGCCACCACCAGGGAGCTTCCATCGGAGGAGGCATATGAGTCAGTGTTGTCACTTCCTGTCTCTGGAATGGTGCTGGTTCCGTCGGCATCAGTGGACTCTGCCTCCTGGGTCCTGTGGGATGCAGCTACCTCTGTCACTGGTGCCCCTGCTCCTCTGCCAGATGATGCTAATGCACACATGGACAAGATTCCAGAAGGAAAAAGGGGGAGAGAGAGAGAAAGATAACACTGGGTCAAATAGAGCACCAACATCACAGTTTGCACACACAGTACTGTCACACACATGGATCAGGATTGAGCACTGTGCATTGCACTTCCATTGATTTGGGTAGATGCAACAGCAAGATGTACGCCAAACACCGCCAACTGCACCCCTCCTGGGACACACAAAGCCCTGACTGATATGGAATGCAAACAAGCTAGGCTACCTGCATTTGCCATACACCCATTACTCTTGAGCTGGATCACTCTGCAATGTCTGGCCTAGCATTAAGGGGCACCCACTAACTCACACGCAGCACCTGGATCCCATGCCACCTACCAATTATTGTAGTAATGCTCACTGTACTCACCCTCATGTGGCTGCTGTGATGCCCCAGAGTGCCCATCCAGCTCTGGGTAGGCCACCGCCAGTATGCGGGCCATCAGGGGGATCAGGTTCCAACGGGCACCCCTTCTTCATTGGGAGGCCATCCCCTGCTGGGTCTCCACGGTCTTCTGTGCCCAGCGCCTCAGGTCATCCTACTGTTCCTGCAGTGGGTGCTCTGCCTGCTGTAGACCCCCAGGTTCTGCACGTCCTTGGCGATGGCACACCACAATCCCTTCTTTTGATCAGTGCTGACCTGCAGAGGGAATGCAGACAGGAGGAAACCATTATACATACAATCCAGCCTGTCACACATATGGCCCACTAATCCCGTTTCCATCACCATTGGCACACACATCAACTGGCTCCCACCATGTACACTACCACCAGACATCCCCACCGATGACGCGATGCTTTCACACACATCCTCATGCATCCTTCCCACATGCATTGTGGCCATGGTGTACTCACTTGTTGGTCTGGAGGCCCATACAGCAGTCCAATCTGGGGAAGGACTCCATTCAGCAGTCTCTCCAACTCTCCCGAAATGAAGGCAGGGGCCCTTTCCCCGGTCACATGGGCCATGATAGGTTCCAGACAAAGGTCACAGCAGCACACGCAGTGTAGGTGTCATCCTGTGGAAAGTCAGGAAACAAGTGAGGATTTTGATAGAAAATAGCGGTCATGTCTGCGGCGGTGTATACCGTCACCGCCGGAGCTGATCCCCTTTGGCCACTGTACTCAATAGAGCCCATATTAGCCAATGAGGAATTGCATAGCGGTGCAGGACCACCTTCAGCCTCGACGCCTAACATCTGTGGAGTTACCTCACTTCCTCCTGTCCCAAGATACAGGACAGGCAGTCGAAGTTCATGGTGGTGGACAATGATCAGATAAATCATAACTGCGTCATTGCCTAGAATATCACATACATTGCCATTCCCACTGTCCCATCACATTGATGCGTTGCGTACACTGAGGTGGTGGTTCCATTGTTCAAATTGTGACAACCAACTCCCTCTTGTGTCCCTGAGATACCTACCACTGCAGATTAATAGGAGAAGGAGACAAACCCCCATGTACAGACCCCTTGTGGACTTGGCTACACTGGAGGACAGGCGCATTATACTCACCTATAGACTGGACATTGCCACAATAATAGAGCTGTGTGCCCAATTGGAACCTGACCAGATATCAGCATTTGTCATCCCACTGGGATCCCCACTCTTGTGCAAGTGCTATCAGTGCTCCATTTCCTGGCAACTGGTCCTTTCCAAGTGACAGTGGGCTTGGCAGCAGGAATGTCACAGCCAATGTTCTCAATCGTGCTAGAAAGGGTGTGTCTGCCCTGGTGAAGCACATGTGAAGCTACATTGTTTTCCCCCAGATGGATGATTTGGGCACTGTTATGACAGGATTCTATGCAATGGGCCATATCCCCAATATTATTGGGGCAATTGACTGTACACATATTGCGATAGTCCCCCCTGCCAGAAGGTACAGGTGTTCAGGATTCTGAAGAGTTTCCACCCATTGAATGTACAAATGGTGTGCCTTGCTGACCAGTACATCTCCCACGGCACTGCCAAGTATCCTGGGTCGGTGCATGACGCCTTTGTCCTGAGGAATAGCATCATCCAAAATGTGATGGGCCAGCTACAGAGGCGCAAGGTGTGGCTAATAGGTGAGCCGGAGTCCCCACCCATTGTATGTCAGTGTGTGCCTTGAGGTGTTATCCGCATAGGATTGTGTAAGGCTAAAGTTTGTTCCTCACTATTTGCAGGTGACTCTGGCTACCCAAACCTTTGTGGCTCCTGACTCCTGTGAGGAATGCCAGGACATGGGATGAGAACTGTTATATTAAGGCGCATGGGTGAACCAGAATAATAATTGAAAGGACCTTGGGCCTCCTGAAGGCCAGGTTCAGGTGCCTCCATCTGATAGGTGGATCCCTGTGCTTCTCACCCGGGAAGGTCTGCCAGATAGTAGAGGCATGCTGTATGTTGCACAACTTGGCCCTCAGACGACATGTGCCTTTTCTACTGGAGGAGAAGACTGGAGATCCCCCTGTGGAAGCAGTGGACCTTGAGGACAGTGAGAATGAGGAGGCAGAGGATGACGATGTCAACAACAGAACATCAGTTATACGTCAATACTTTCAATGACACACATGTGAGACAGTGGAACTGATCATTGCTCTGAATATTGATTTCATCTGTGTGACTGTGGCATGATGGCATTCGCTTCCTTTGCATCTAAACTTACTGTCACCTATGGCTTGTCTTTTCACAGATGTTGGTGATAAGAGAACAGTGCTGTCAACATCAGGACAGTGCGTGCTCTACCAGTGAAAAAATGCAAGAACCCAGCCTTTATGCAAGAGGATAATTCATGCATTGTGTTTATATGCAGTATGCTAACCTTTTGCAGTGCAGACTTTAACCTTGAAAAACACTATTAATGATGTTTGCAATAACTGTTCATTTGTAAGGTATTGCTGCAGGCCGACCGAGTGTGTCAGGGTGCGGTCAATTTCTAGGACCTTCTAGAAGCTTTCTCTGCAGCATGACTGGGTGTGGTTTGTGGGCTGGGCAAGACACTATATAAGGGAGCCAGACCAGCTCCACATGCTCACTTTTCAGAGATCCCGGTGCAGAGCAGCAGCAATTTCCTGAGCTCCTGTTCCGGAGGCCTGCCTTGACATTCCAGGCCTGCCCCGCATTATCTAGGTGATCCTTGAGCAGGGTGGTAAGATGGAGGTCGGGCTGGGCCCCCGACCCCGTTCTAAAAGACTCTTGAGTTTTGGGCCTACTCGTGAAACTATCAGAGTGCGCGATTCATTTACCGCATGTAAATCTTGGTGTTCGGATCGGCAAAGGCTTGTGCGATCATTTCATGGCATTTGCATATTCTTGTTAGAATCAGCAGTGAGCGCGATTCATTTACCGCATGAAAATCTTGGTGTTCAGATCGGCAAAGGCTTGCGCCATCATTTCATGGCATTTACATATTCTTCTTAGAATCGGCAGTGTGCGCAATTCATTTCCCGCAAGTAAAAATTGGTGTTCAGATCGGCAAAGGCTTGCGCGATCATTTAATGGCATTTACGTCTTTTTGTTCGAATCGGCAGTGTGCGCGGTTCATTTACTGCATGTAAAACTTGGTGTTCAGATCAGGAAAAGGCTTGCGGGATCATTTCATGGCATTTACACATTCTTGTTAGAATCAGCAGTGTGCGCGATTCATTTCCTGCATGTAAAACTTGGTGTTCAGATCGGCAAAGTCTTGCGCGATCATTTCATGGCAAGTAAAAACTTTGATGTGTAATGTTTGTTGAAGTACACACATTTATCCTGATCCTATGGTTTTCCTGTGAAGATGATAAATTCAAAATGTGACGTTCTTTGTGCATATTAAGTCCCTAGTACAATTCCAATTGGTTTCCAGGGAATGGTTCAGATTGTTTTGTCCTCATGTTTAAAGTGCAGTGTTTGTTCTGAAACAGTATTCAAGAAGGTTCTTGTATTTCTAGACATTATGTGACATTTTATGAAAAGATCATATGAAACATTGCATTAATCATTCTTGATTTGTTCCAGGTACCCAGAGTTCTTGAGGTCTAGTTAAAGTCACTTCTTATATTATCCATGGTTACAGTAAGACAATGCTTAGAACCATAGTCTAGTGAAAGTCAATATGATTATATTCTGATATTGTGTTGTTTGACCTTTTGCTTCCTACAGGTCTCCTTCCCAGCTGTTCCCTACCTAATCCCCTTTTACCCACTTGGACTCTCTTAGGCTCTGTGATATTTCTGTCAGAGTTTTGGAGCTGTCTTGTGGTGGACATGTTGGGAAGGTGCACAGACCCCGAAGGATCTGGTCTCCCTGACAAGTGTCCTGATGAGATTACTACAGATGGTTACAGATCATTAATTGTATGCTATCACAGAGTCCATATCATTTAAACCAGATGTGACTGTTCCCCTAAATGCACATTTTCAACACATGAAATACTATCAGTCAGCTTGTTTTCAAGGGTGTTTATTGTGGTCCTATAAAACTGAGGGTAAAGTGCAATGGAATGGGGTGATGGTAGAGGGAAGTCCAGTTTTTTTTTCCAGTCTGCTTGTAGCACAGGTGCAGTAACCAAGGGGCAATAGGAAGGGGAGCAAAGGCATTTAAAAGTGGACAATGTGACAGGGTTGGACACAAGGGGGGCAATCAGGAGAGTCTAAATTCTTGGTGGTGGTCTTGGTCTTGACAAGTGTCTCTGGCTTCTGTCTGGGTCGCAGGGAACGTTTGTGGGGTGGTTCACCTTCTGCATGGGGAGGGGTGCTGGTGGCCTGTGGGTCGTGTGGTGGGGCCTCCTGCCCACTAGCTGCAGCGGAGGTGGTGGGCTGGTCAATAGACTGGCTAGTGGTAGCAGCCTTCTGGTGTTCTGTTGATTCCCTCATGATGTTGGTCATGTCTGCCAGCACCCCTGCTATGGAGAACATGGTGGTGTTGAGGGCCTGCAAGTCCTCCCTGATCTCCTGAAGGTGTTCCTCCTGCAGCCGCTTGTTCTCCTGCTTGTTGTCAAGGATCTGGGCCATCATGTCCTGGGATTGTTGGTAGGCACCCAGGATCTTGGTGAGTGCCTCCTGGAGAGTCGGTTCCCTGGGCCTGTCCTCCCCTTGGTGCACAGCGGTCCTCCCAGTGTCCCTGTTGCCCTGTGCCTCTGTCCCCTGCATGGTGTGCCCACTGCCACTGACCCCAGGTCCCTGATTGTCTTAGGTGTGAGGTGTGGATGAGGAACCAGGAAAGATTAGACCCCCACCCGGGGTCTCCTCCCAGCGGTGGAGGGACACCCTTGTCCTCAGGGTCCGTTTAGCAGAGAGTACACAAATCAAGCGGAGTCACCAACTGGAGGAATAAAGAGAAGTTTATTACATGGATTATAGCTCGAGCTAATACAGAGTCCCAGGACAGTCAAGTGACTATCCTACGGAGGCTGCCCCTTCACTCTGGGGCACCCAACCTTATATACACACAAAACTACTTAGTCAGAGGACAACTCCATCCCTAACGTATTCAAGGTCCTCTGCGGCCTTCAGAATATTTCAGGGATACACGTGTGGTGGGAGAAGGTACAGATGCAGCTGGCAGGAGGTGGCAATGACCTGTACAAACCTGTTCTGGCAGTTACTGATTAAGCACGACAATTCTCGGAACTGTAATTGGAAAAAGTAATATGGCAGTGATAAGCAGATTGCAGCCCAAGGCTGCGAGCACAAGATCAATCATCAAGGTTCAGGAGGTTTGTCGAGCACATGGCAACATAATAAAGATAAACAGATGCCTAGCAGCTATGGTGTATGATTAACTTTATGTACATTTTCTCATGGACTGGGGTCCCTGTACAGGTGGGCACACTACTGATTGACGTGCCCCGGGGACAGAGGTGTGGGGACGCTGGGTGGGTGCTGTGGTGTTGGATACTGATGTGAAAGCTCTGTGGTAGACTGTGAGTGAGCTGGGGTGAGCGACTGTCCAGTGGTCCCTGATGGTCCAGGTTGTTGATTCATATCCTGAAGTCCAGAGTTACTGCCATCACTGGGGGCATCTTCTGTTGGGGGACTGGTTTGTCGTGGCACCTCCTTTCCACTGACATTGACTGGGGCTCCTGCAGGGATGTAAGTGATGTATTACGCTTCATGCTTGTGACATATTGTACATCCCTAGCTTCCCGTCTATCGTTGCTGTTTCCCTGCCACCTTGGTTTGTGCATCTTGATGTATTGTGGGATTGTTAGTTCCCCTATGCTGTGCATGCTTCAGTGAAGGGTGTCCATGCAGGGCTGGGAGGGCTGTCCATGCATTGGTACTGCGTGCATTTCTGGGCATTGTGGTTAGTCATATATATAGGTGCAGTGTGTGAGATGGAGTGGAATGATGGGAGTGAGGGTGAGGGGGTGTGATAGCATGCAGGTATGGGGGGGTGATAAGTAGTAAATATTGACTCACCAGTAGCCAGTCCTCCGGGAACTCCATTGAGTCCCTCAGGATGCAGTATTGCCAAGACCTGCTCCTCCCATGCTGTGAGTTGTGGGGGAAGGGCTGGGGGTCCACCACCAGTCTCTGTATGGTGAGCTGGTGCCTTGCTGCTATGGAATGTACCTTTCCCGTAGGTCATTCAACCTCTTCCTGACGTCGTCCATTGTTCTTGGATGCTGTCACACGGCGTTCACCCTGTCCACCATTCTCAGCTGTAGCTCCATCTTACTGGCAATGGAGATCTGCTGTACTGGTGCTCCAAACAGCTGTGGCTCTACCCTGACTATTTCCTCCACCATGACCCTCAACTCCTCATCTGTGACATGGGGGTGCCTTTTTGAGGACATGGGTAAGTGTGGTGTGTGTAAGTGTGTGGGTACTGTGGTTGGGTGTGCGTAGTGGTGTGCATGAGGGATGTATGGGTGTATGTGGTGTGTGTGTCTAGTTGTCGCAGTGGTCTTGGTGTCAGTCTGGTGGCAATGATTTGTATTCATAAAGGGTTGTGGGTAATGTGGGTGGGTGTTTTATAGTGCTGTGGGTGGCTGTGTTGTGTGTATGAGTCAGGTGTGTGTTTTTGGTATTGGCCAATGTTGTGCAGTTTAGTATTTGGGTGTCCATTCTAAGCACGCCGGTGTGTACTGCCAATGGTTTACCGCTGTTGAATGTCCGCCGTGGTGAATCGTGGGTCATGGTGTGGTTGGCATTGTTTTGTTGGTGTAACGGTATGGGTGTTGGTGCTGCCACTTTAGCACTGACCTTTGAACTTGCAGATTTGTGTATGTGGCAGTATTCTGTCAAATTGGTGTGTGTGTGTGTCATAATATGGAGAGCGGATATTAGCCACTGCGGCGGTATGTTTGCGGCTGTCTCCGTGGCGGTAAGCAGGATTTACCGTCAATGTCAAAATGAGGGCCTATTTGTTTGTTTTCTTCCCAACCAACTCACCAAAAAATGAATAGATACTGTTTAAAAAAAATGTGCAATACATATATAAATACTCAAATGCAAATAAATTTAACAGTGCAACATTTGCACAAGCATTAGAAAATTAATTAATTAATATAATCACTAATCAGATAGTAAATCATTTAAAAATATCAACATTAAATCAAAATGCATTTAATTGTATGCAGCTTCCCACCCTATACCCTTACAAACAGTACAACCGTCACCCAAAATATAACTTAACTAAATCAGTATTAAAAAATGTACATGAATAACAAACAATTAAATAATTGATTATCAACTAAGATGTTTTTAAATATTACTTGATCAACTTCTCAACCTATACCCTACAAAATTAATAACCCCCACCAAAAATATAATTTAAACAAATTAATATTAAACATGTTGCACAATTAATAATCATTAAAAAAATTATGAATTCTTTTTTATTAATTATTACTTGGTTAACTTCCCACCCTATACTCCTGCAAACCCACAATTTTGTTATGAACTTGCTATTGCCAATAATAGCAACAAAAAATTCAAATGTAAAATCACAATTTGCTATCACACAAAAACACTTACTTGATAATTCATCAATTAAAGATGAGTCAACAATACAAAACAATTTAAAAATAAAATAAACATATTTCTAATTTAAATTCCCACCCTAGCCTTCTACAAACCTAACAACCCACTACAACGCTAATAATGAAATAATCAGAACTGAATCACTTCTATTTGCAAGGTATTTTAAGTAACTAATAGCAATTATACTAACAATATTAACATGTAAATTAATATATTAATTGAAATTCATTAACATAATTTTAAAATGGTATCTTTTTACAACTTCATTACTGAAAAGGAAATTAAACACAACAGTATTCTTAAAAATGAAATTAGTTACACAAAAAAGATATGCTTGACAACAATATTCTATTCCCCAATATTTTGGCATCACAATATTTTTTCCGGTTTTAATGTGTTTTAACATTTTGAACTCAATCTCTTGTCTAAACAGTGCCCTAAGTTGTAGTTTTACTGTTTGTATCTGGGATCCTGCTCTGTGATGATATCTCTCTTTAATGCTGCTTTATTAGTATCTCCCATAATAGAAATTGTGATGCTCAGCAATTAGGTTGTATTTTCCAGCGACTACACCAGCAGATGTAGACATTGCTGGTATGAATTAAAACAGAAGGTATCAGCACTTTTCACTGAGGACATAGGGCTCGAATAAGAGTTTGGCGTAGGTGAACACCCATCTACCAAACTCCCGACGGGGTGGTTGTCACCTTGCTGGCTACCTTCCCGCCGGCACCATTAAGACTTACCCGCTGGCTGACCAGCTGAAACCAAGGTTTCCCCTGGTCATCCCAGTGGGAAAGTGGTGGCAGCATTGTCACATTATGCATTATGAGGGTTTTGGACAGGGGGACCCCTGCACTGCCCGGGGCACAGGCATACTAAGACCCCTCTTTTATAAGTGCAAAATTGTGAATTGAAATCACATTGCATCACGGTATTGCCAAAACATAATAAGCCTTAAATTCCATTTAAAACCTCCACTCACCATTTGTCTTCACGCATCCAGCTCTCATTTTGCTCCTTTCGACTCCCTCTTACTTCCTTTCTTCTCTCCTAATCTTTGTCCCGTGTGTTTCTCTCAAACATTTCCCCATGACCCCTTTCTGTTTGCTGCTGCCGCTCTCTTCTCCTTCCTGTCTTTCTTGCTTCTCTTGCTTTTTTTATTTACTCTCCATTCTTTTACTCATTCTCCCCCTTTTTTATTGAAACTCTTATCTCTATTTTTCTTCTATTTTCTCCATACTTCTCAATATTTTATATTCACTCCCCAGCCCTCTTCTCCATAAACTATGAATGGCAACTGAATCTTTCTGTTGTCCATGGATGGCTATCCCCTGAAGCTGCCACTTTTCTTTGGCCACTGTAGTTTTTGCTATTCCTCAGTCCTGGAAGCCTACTATCTTGAGGACCTTCTGCAAAAGTCCCCTATGATCACAAAAAAAAGAAGTTGATGCAAAGTGGCCATCCAATACCTACAGCTTGCTGTTCACTCTTGGTGGGCAGGACATCTTGCTGCAAAGATTTGGGGAATTTTAACTGCTTTAGGTTAGACGACAACCCATTGACGTCCACAGCACTAACTTCACAGTGCAATGGACTTTAACGGGTGGTTGACAATACTGTAAAAGAACATTTTACTAATAAAACCAGCAAAAACCTTTTTTTTTCAAAATCAAATTTGGAGCATGAGGGGAATGTTTTTCTCATGCCCAGAATTTGATTATTTCTTTGCATTATTGTGCAGTACGCTGTGTGCGCTGACGTTACACAGCACATCAAAAGTGAAAGAAGATGGGGCTAATGGAATTTGTTAGGATCTACAAATGTCCTACCACACAGTGTTCCTACACTCCTTTGGATAACAGGAATACCGTACTTGTTCACTGGCTATCACCTTTAAAGGTCCCAAAACACATCAAGTAAACATTAAAACTTTGCCTTGCAAAATGACCCATCCTTACTATGTCAGTAGCTGCAATATATAGGCCAGGGCTCAGTCAATCAATCAATAAAATATCTTATGTGCGCTACTTACCTGGTAGGGTCTCAAGGTGCTGGGGGTTGTGGGGGTTGTTACTGCTTGCAGAGCCATGTTTTAAGGCACTTTCTGAAAGCTAGGAGGTCCTGGGTCTTGCGTAGGTTGGTGGGGAGGGAGTTTGAGGTTTTGGCGGTGAGGTGGGAGAAGGATCTGCTGCAGGAGGTGGCGCATTGGATTCGGGGGACTGTTGCAAGGGTGAGGTCGGCGGAGCGGAGCTGGTGGGTCAGGATGTGGAAGTTAATTTGTTTATTGAGGTAGGCCGGTCCGGTGTTGTGCTGGGCTTTTTGAGTGTGGATTATGATTTTGAAGACGATCCTTTTGTTGATGGGCACCCAGTGTAGGGATCTGAGGTAGGCAGAGATGTGCTTGTGGTGAGGGAGGTTGAGGATGAGACGTGCAGCGGCATTCTGGATGCGCTGGAGTTTTCTCTGAAGCTTGGCTGTGGTCCCTGCGTAGACAGCGTTGCCATTGTCCAGACTGCTGCTGATGAGGGCGTGGATGACCGTTCTTCCGGTAGTTATAGGAACCCAATTGATTGTCTTGTGTAGCATGCAGAGGGTTTTGAAGCAGGAGGATGATATGGCGTTGATTTGCTGAGTCATGGAGAGGGATGAGTCTAGTATGATGCTGAGATTGCGTGCATGGGTGTTGGGTGTCGGGGTGGTCCTAGGGTGGCAGGCCACCAAGAGTCGTTCCATGCTGTCTTGTTGGGTCTGAAGATAATGATCTCGGTTTTTCCTGAGTTCAGTTTGAGGTGGCTTGCTGTCATCCAGCTGGCAATGGTGAGGAGTCCGGCGTGTAGGTTGTTCTTGGTGGTAGATGGGTTCCTTGTGAGGGAGAGGATGAGCTGGGTGTCATCGCCGTATGAAATGATGTTGAGGCCGTTTGGGCAGATGATGCTGGCAAGCGGAGCCATGTAGATATTGAAGAGGGTGGGGCTGAGGGAGGATCCCTGGGGGACTCCACAAATGGTCTTGGTAGCTTTAGACCAGAATGGAGGGAGGCAAACTCTTTGGATTCTTTCGGAGAGGAAGGTGATGAGCCAGTCCAGGGCTTTGTGGTGAATTCCGGCATCGAAGAGGCGTGTGCGAAGGGTTTGGTGGCATACAGTGTTGAATGCTGTGGAGAGGTCTAGAAGGATGAGGGTGATGGTTTCACCCTTGTCCAGTCTGGTCCTGATGTCGTCTGTGCAGGCGATAAGGTAGGTTTCGGTGCTGTGGTTTTTGCGGAATCCAGACTGGGAGACGTTGAGTATGTTGCTGTCCTCCAGGAAGCGGGACAGTTGTTTGTTTTCTATCTCTCTATGACCTTCACGGGGAAGAGGAATAGAGAGATAGGTCAGTAGTTTGTGAGGTCTTCTGGGTCTGCTTTGGGTTTTTTGAACAGGGCGTTGACTTCGGCGTGTTTCCAAATATATGGGAAGGTTGCGGTCTCGAAGGAACTGTTGATGATGGCCCAGAGATGGGGAGCGATGATTTGGCTGGCCTTGTTGAAGACGTGGTGGGGGCAGGGTTCTCTTGGGGAGCCTGAGTGGATGGAGCTCATGGTTTTGCTGGTTTCTTCATCGTTGGTGGGAGTCCAGGTGTTCAGAACGTTGGTGCGGCAGGGTGCTGTGGGGTTGGCTGCGTCAGTGGCGGTGATGGTGGGTGGCGACAATATGAAGTTTTCATGTATGTCTGCGATCTTGTGGTGGAAGTAGCTGGAGAGGGAGTTGCAGAGGTCTTGAGAGTGCGGAGGGTCGACGGGGCAGGATTTGGGTTTGATGAGTTCTTTAATGATGGTGAAAAGTTCCTTGCTGTTGTGAGCATTGTTGTCTATGCCTTCTTTGTAGAAGGATCGTTTGGTGACCTAAGAAAAGCTGCCAGACCCAGACATTACTAAAAAAAAGGGCACTTAGGGTAGTTTGGGCTAGTGTAGCTTGTGTGGCTCTCAATGCCATTTCTCACACAGAATACCCTTCAAACACCAAACTTCGTTAAGTCGCAGATTTGTCTCATATTTCTGTGAAGAAACGTTCAAGAATCTCTCAGGACTCATCAGATTCTTACCATCCAAAGGTCCCACACTTTTCCCAATAAAAACTGTACTCCAAATACTCACCCAGTATTATGCACTTAGTACAATAATTGCATAGGACCTTATAACTGCAAATTATTTGGTATGACAATAAATTAGATACAAATAAAGCAGAATTTAAAATGGGTCAATACATATCAAAAGCAGATAAATAAATGCAGACCTTAGTTTACAGTATATAAAAATCAGAAAATATTAGCTGGTGTTGTACAATAAATATTACAAATACTTTCAGTCTCAGAAGTCCTGATTATG
This sequence comes from Pleurodeles waltl, assembly GCF_031143425.1. Lineage (NCBI taxonomy): Eukaryota > Metazoa > Chordata > Amphibia > Caudata > Salamandridae > Pleurodeles > Pleurodeles waltl. The sequence goes on along the minus strand of NC_090445.1, from coordinate 1,471,758,035 downwards.
ATTTCCACAACATTTGGCTTAAGGAAATGAATCCTGAGTGTGTTGACCCTGGCAAGCTTATCTAGATATGAAACCATGTTTGAAAGATAGATAGGGGGTAATTCTGACCTCGGCGGTAAAAGGCGCCTACCGCCGGTCAGAAATCCTCCATAATCCCGCCGAGGTCGCGGAAACCCGCCACGGTCATTCTGACCCGCAGAAGGCAAAGCTCCGAAAATCCGACCGCCACAACAGACCGCCAGACCAGCGGTCGGCGGAAAGGTGGAGGTGACCAAACCTCCACCGCCACGCCAACAGAAATACGCCCATCCCATTACGACCCACGAATCCACGCGGCGGTCATTCAAACGCGGTATTCCATTGGCGGGACACACCGCCGCGGTCAGAATACACACAAACGAACAAAACTCAGCCACATTGGACGATTTGAATCCCACACACCTGATACACATACACACACCACTCCCACACACACAATACAATATAAAACACACACCCACATCACCCACAAACCCCTACGCTAAAAAATTCGTCAAGAAGGCAAGAGCGAGACACCAGCATCCAAAAAATAACAGCCACAGCCACTCAACACCATCACCCACACACTATCCACACACAAAACAACACACACCACCACACTCAACTCACTTAAATACACATACTCCACCCCACACATCATACACACCACCCCATGGCACCCCAAAGACAACCCCGCTTCACAGACGAAGAACTCAGGGTCATGGTGGAGGAAATCGTTCGGGTAGAGCCCCAGCTGTTCGGCACACAGATACAATACACCAGCATTGCCCGGAGGACGGAGCTATGGCAGAGGATTGTCGACAGGGTGAACGCAGTGGGACAGCACCCCAGAAATCGGGAAGACATCAGGAAGCGATGGAACGACCTACGGGGGAAGGTGCGTTCCATGGTATCCAGGCACAACATCGCCGTGCAGAAGACTGGCGGAGGACCCCCACCTCAACCCCCACAATTCACATCATGGGAGGAGGAAGTCTTGAACATCCTGCATCCTGACGGCCTCGCAGGAGTCGGCGGAGGAATGGATACTGGTAAGTTGAAGCTTCAATACTGCTTCCCCCCCACCTGCATGCCAAATCAGACCCCAACCCTCACCCCCATCCTCGAACCCCACCCTCACCCCCACCCCCATCCTCACCCCCACCCTCACCCCCACCACCATCCTCACCCCCACCACCATCCTCACCCCCACCCCCAGCACACCTATTCCCCGCCAATGTCTCACCATCACAACCCACACATCCCAAAACCTAGGCCTGCATGCGTCCACTAAGCATGGACACCCATCACCAAAGCATGCCCAATGCATATACACATCCCCCCCACAAGCCACCCTCACCAAAGCCCCCACACACGAATGCCAGCACTTGGGGACACGAGAACCCACAGATACACCCATATGCCACACATTGAAACTATAACCATACCTCTATACCCCTGCAGGACCCGACCGTCAACACACCGCGGCGGAGGGGCCAGAATTCTCCACACCCCCCACCCAAGAGGCCGTCAGCGATGACAGCAGCTCTGTCGACCTGGACACCGATGACCAGCCCGGACCATCGGGGACCTCTGGACAGTCGGTTCCCCTCACACAGGCCCAGGCCACTACAGACCCAAACCCCTCTGGGAACACCAGCACAGCTCCCACCCAGCGGGCCCATGCCTCTGTCTCCAGGGCGCGTCAATCTGCGGTGTGTCTACCACTACAGGGCACCCAGGATAACCCACCACCCCAACAACAACAGGGACCTGGGGGCAGTGGTAGTGGGCACACCGGCCAGGGGGCAGAGGCCCAGGGAAACAGGGGAACTCGGCGGGCAGCTGTGCGACAGGGGGGGGAGGAGAGGCCCAGGGAACCCACTCTCCACGAGGTCCTCACCACCATCATGGGAGCATACAACCGCTCCCAGGAGACGATGGCGACGGTACTGGCCCGGTTCCAGGAGATCCAGGTGCTGCAGGAGGAACACTATCGGGGGTACAGGGAGGACATCAGAGCCATCAACACCACCCTGGTTACCATGGTAGGGCTGCTGCAGGACCTCGTAAACAGCAGGGCGGACACTGAACAACACCCAAGGGCCCCTGCCACTAGCCTGGACCAAGAACAGCCAACCACCTCCGCCGGCGCTAGTGGACAGGAGGCCCCCGCACAGCAGCAGCCCACCAGACCCCCACCTCCTGCAGGAGAACAACCACCCCGCAAGAGGGCCCTGAGATCTCGCAAGAAGACAGAGTAGGATGTCAAGACCCCCGCCAGCAAAGGATACCACCTGATGTCATCCCACTGTCCCACATTGTCACCCTGTCCATCCTTGAACTGCCCATGCTCCATCTCTCCACAGGCCTCTGGACAATGCACCTGTGTGACTGTTACTCTGGACTCTGCCATGGACATTCCTTCACCATAGCCCCCACCCACTTGAAACCACCCATCCCATTTTGAGCACTTAAATAAACACCTATTTTGCACCAAAATATCAGGAGTCTGGCTGTGATTTCAATAGATTGTAATTGACATGACAGTGCAAATATGTCCTTGTACATGGTGAAGTCAACAAACAGCTGCCACAAAGCTGTAGTCCATGGGGAAACGAAGCACAGGACTCGTAGTGGGGACCCCAGATCTGAAATAGGGAGGGAAAAGCCAAAACTCAGTCATCATACACTGGGGCAAATAGACAGGCAGCAGAGATGCTGGAGAGTAGTTAACATTTACTAAATTATCTTTGAAATGTTACCTGTGTCCTATTGGAAGTACTGTTCAATGATTCTGTCCCTGTTGTCTGTTTCAGCCCCGTCGTCTTCCTCCTCGTCACTCTCCTCAGGTTCCACCGCTGCCACAACACCACCGTCTCGACCATCCTCCTGCAGGAAAGGCACCTGGCGGCGCAAAGCCAGGTTGTGAAGCATGCAGCAGGCCACGATGATGTGACACACCTTCTTAGGTGAGTACATTAGGGATCCACCTGTCATATGCAGGCACCTAAACCTGGCCTTTAGGAGGCCAAAGGTGCGTTCGATCACCCTCCTAGTTCGCCCATGGGCCTCATTGTACCGTTCCTCTGCCCTGGTCCGGGGATTCCTTACTGGGGTCAGTAGCCACGACAGGTTGGGGTACCCAGAGTCCCCCACTAGCCATACACGGTGTCTCTGTAGCTGTTCCATCACGTAAGGGATGCTGCTATTCCTGAGGATGTAGGCGTCATGCACTGACCCTGGGAATTTGGCATTTACATGCGAGATGTACTGGTCAGCCAAACACACCACCTGGATGTTCATTGAATGGTAATTTTTTCTGTTCCTGTACACCTGCTCCCTGTCTCTTGGGGGAACCAAAGCCACATGGGTCCCATCAATGGCACCAATTACATTGGGAATATGTCCAAGGGCGTAGAAATCACCCTTCACTGTAGCCAATTCGCCCACCTCAGGGAAAATGATGTAGTTCCTCACGGATTTCATCAGGGCAGACAACACTCTGGATAACACCTTCGAAAACATGGGCTGAGCCATCCCGGAAGCAATTCCCACGGTTGTCTGAAATGACCCACTTGCCAAGAAATGTAGTACTGACATGACCTGCACCAGAGGGGGAATCCCTGTGGGTTGGCGGATGGGGGACATCAGGTCGGGCTCCAGCTGGGCACACAGTTCATGGATAGTGGCACGGTTAAGACGGTAGGTCAGGATAATGTGGCGTTCTTCCATTGTCGACAGGTCCACCAGCGGTCGGTACACGGGAGGATTCATCCGTCTCCTCGCCCAACCCAGCGGACGGTGCCTAGGAAGGACAACATGGAGCACACAGTCAAGCAACCCACAGGTACGTACTCACAGCTAGCACAGTATACGATTCTCTATGCAGTGAATGGCGTGTCTGAGTGGCTATGCAAGGCCTAGGCCTGTGTGACGCAGTTGAAATTGAGCCATGTGGGCCCTGGAAATGGCGGCTGCCTGACCTGTAAAGTGTGACAATGGGATGTGAGGTCAATGCGCTGGCGTGGCACACCGCGGCGGGCGGCGGGCGAAGACCGCGGCGCGAAGCCGCATTGGTTAACATTGAAGCCTATGGGTTTCAGGAGCCAATGGCGAAGGGCGCCGGCGGTGGCGGGACGCACCGCCGCGGTACGCACCGCCGCGGACGTGACCGCCATTTTCTATCTACTTATCCACTTGCGACTTGAACTTTCACAGGAGAGGACCTATACTGCAAGTGTTGCTGTGACCTCGGTCTGGAAGGGACAATGGCTGCTGCGACTGGGGAAAGGGCCCCTGCCTTCACTGGAGAGGAGTTGGAGAAACTTGTGGATGGGGTCCTCCCCCAGTATGCGCTACTCTACGGTCCTCCAGACCAACAAGTGAGTTTAATTCAATATGGATTTGGGGCCACTGGCTGGCTTGGGGGCCTGGCGGGGATGGGGGGCATGTTGGGGCTGGCGGGGGGCCTGGCGGGGGGCCTGGCGGGGATGGGGGGCATGTTGGGCATGGCGGGGGGGCCTGGCGGGGGGCCTGGCGGGGATGGGGGGCATGTTGGGCATGGCGGGGGGCCTGGCGGGGATGGGGGGCATGTTGGGCATGGCGGGGGGCCTGGCGGGGATGGGGCGCATGTTGGGCATGGCGGGGGGCATGGCGGGGGGCCTGGCGGGGATGGGGGGCATGTTGGGCATGGCAGGGGGCCTGGCGGGGGGCCTGGCGGGGATGGGGGGCATGTTGGGGCTGGCGGGGGGCCTGGCGGGGGGCCTGGCGGGGATGGGGGGCATGTTGGGCATGGCGGGGGGGCCTGGCGGGGGGCCTGGCGGGGATGGGGGGCATGTTGGGCATGGCGGGGGGCATGGCGGGGGGCCTGGCGGGGATGGGGGGCATGTTGGGCATGGCGGGGGGCCTGGCGGGGGGCCTGGCGGGGATGGGGGCGTTGGGCCACTGGAAAGGAAAATGCTGAGAAACTTGAACGTGGTATTTCTCCCTCCCTGTACGTGTCACATAGGTCCGCGCCCATGAGAAGATCGGGATTTGGCGTGCCATCGCCAAGGAAGTCCGGGCCCTGGGGGTCCACCATCGACGGGGCACCCACTGCCGCAAGAGGTGGGAGGACATCCGCCGCGGGACCAAGAAGACCGCCGAGTCTCTGCTGGGGATGGCCTCCCAACGTAGGCGGGGTGCCTGCCGTCAACTGAGCCCCCTGATGTTCCGGATCCTGGCGGTGGCCTACCCTGAATTGGATGGGCGCGTGAGGGCAGCACAGCAGACACAAGGGGGTGAGTACAAGCATTATCTACTCTGTTGTCGCGCAGTGGAGGTGTCTGGGTGGGGGAGGAGGGCTGGGGGTCCCCCTAGGCCAGGGCGATATCTGTAGGCTGGGCTCCCCCGTAAGCCCCTGTGTCCCCAGCCACCACCCTCAGTAGTTTGTCAGTACAGCCATCCCTGGGCCGTGTCATCCATGGGTGCAGTTGTCAACTCTAGGCGTGTAGGGCATGTTCCACGGAATGCGTAGCGTACCCCAAGTGCGCAACTTAGTGCAGGGGGCATCTGTGTCTGTCATGTCCGCTAACTGTACCGGAGATCCATGTACTCAATATCCCTTTATTTCTCTCTCCCCCCCCCTTTTTGTTTGTCTTTCTGTGCTTGTGTGCATCAGCATCATCAGGCGGAGGAGAAGTGGCATCGGGGCAGGAGGGAGCTGCATCTCACATGGCCCTGGAGGGCCATGCCACAGAGTCAGACTGGACCAGTGAGACGGAGGGCGAGGGGAGCTCCACGACGGGGACGACTGGACCCTGCAGCGACACGGACACGTCCTCGGAAGGGGGCTCCCTTGCGGGGGTGGCACCATCCGTGCCCCCCGCCATTACAGGTACAGCCGCCACCCAGCGCACCATCTCCGCCCTCCCAGCAGCCCCTCAGCGTTCGCCCCGTGCCCGCTCTGCCAGGAAGCCGGGCATCTCCTTCGCCCCAGGCACCTCAGGCCCTGCCCCTGTTACCCCCGCTGCCCTCAGTGAGGAGGTCATTGACCTCCTCCGAACGCTCATTGTTGGGCAGACTACCCTTTTGAATGCCATCCAGGGGGTGGAGAGGGAGGTTCATCGCAGCAATGCGTACCTGGAGGGCATTCATTCGGGTCAGGCTGTCCATCAGCGATCGTTCCAGGCTCTGGCCTCAGCACTGACGGCAGCCATTGTCCCTGTCTCCTGCCTGCCTCTACTAACTCCCTCCTCCCAGTCTCCTGTTCCTCTGCCTGTCCCACCCACACCATCAGACCAGCCTGCACACACCTCAACACCCAAGAGAAGCTCATCCAAACATAAGCACCACAGATCACGCAGACATTCACACACGCAACATTCCGATGCAGACATGCCAACAGTCACTACCACCTCTGTGACCCCCACCTCCTCGTCTCCCTCCTCCCTCCCTGTGACGTCTACACTCACACCTCCATTCACCTCACCATCAGCCAATGTTTCCATCACCAGCACACCCTCCACTCCAGTCCGCACACGTGCAGTCACCACCCCCACTGCCATTTACACGTCCCCTGTGTCCTCTCCCACTGTGTCTGTCACCCCCTCTTCCACACCACACAAACGCAGCCACCCACCCACCCAACAGCCATCCACCTTACGACAGCCTATCCCTCTTGCACCTGCACCCAAAGACAGCAAACGTGACTCACCTACAACCACATCCTCTCCCTCCACTCCCATTCCCACTGTACCTACCACTCTCCATTGTCCCAAGAAGCTCTTCCTCGCCACTACTAACTTCTTTCCTGACCCTGAGCCCCCCCCTCCTTCTCGTCGGGGTAAGAAGAGCACCTCAGCCACCACCAGCCCTGCAGCCCCCTTGACAAGGGTGCAGGGGTATTGGAGCCCGCCAGCCCGCATGTCTGGGTCTTCGCCCAGCAGCAAGGGGACAGCCAGCCCACCCCCTGGGAAGAGGAGCAGAAGGCGGAAGGGTCGCCGCAGGAGCCCGCCTTCTACATCCCCCCCGGACACCACCCAGAGACAGTCACCAGCCACAGCTCCAAAGGGAGGAAAGGGCCACAGGCCCACGACTAAGGAGGGCAAGGGCAGCAAGTCGGAGAGGTCAGGCAGCAGGCCTGCTGCCCAGGAGTAGCCCACAACCCCCATAGCCGCTGCCCCGGGAGGAACCGGCACAGCTGCCCCGGGAGAGCCCACCACCCCCATAGCCGCTGCCCAGGGAGGACCCAGCCCAGCTGGCCAGGAGGGCCCCACCACCCACAGCCCAGGTGGGCAGTGAAGGAGCACCATCCCCGCTGCCCAGGAGGGCACCACCAGGCAATTAGCAGTTGGCCATAGACCGGCCGCCGTCTCAAGAACCGCTGAACTGGGCCCTTCAGGGCAAGAACCGCTGAACTGGGCCCCGCCGTCTCAAGAACCGCTGAACTGGGCCCTTCAGGGCAAGAACCGCTGAACTGGGCCCTTCAAGGCAAGGACCGCTGAACTGGGCCCCGCCGTCTCAAGCACCGCTCCGCTGGGTCCCGCCGTCTCAAGAACCGCTGAACTGGGCCCTTCAAGGCAAGGAGCGCTGAACTGGGCCCCGCCGTCTCAAGAACCGCTGAACTGGGCCCTTCAGGGCAAGAACCGCTGAACTGGGCCCCGCTGTCTCAAGAACCGCTGAACTGGGCCCTTCAGGGCAAGAACCGCTGAACTGGGCCCCGCCGTCTCAAGAACCGCTGAACTGTGCCCTTCAGGGCAAGAACCGCTGAACTGGGCCCTTCAAGGCAAGGACCGCTGAACGGGGCCCCGCCATCTCAAGCACCGCTCAGCTGGGCCCCGCCGTCTCAAGAACCGCTGAACTGGGCCCTTCAGGGCAAGAACCGCTGAACTGGGCCCCGCCGTCTCAAGAACCGCTGGACTGTGCCCTTCAGGGCAAGAACCGCTGAACTGGGCCCTTCAAGGCAAGGACCGCTGAACTGGGCCCCGCCGTCTCAAGCACCGCTCCGCTGGGCCCCGCCGTCTCAAGAACCGCTGAACTGGGCCCTTCAGGGCAAGAACCGCTGAACTGGGCCCCGCCGTCTCAAGAACCGCTGAACTGGGCCCTTCAGGGCAAGAACCGCTGAACTGGGCCCTTCAAGGCAAGGACCGCTGAACTGGGCCCCGCCGTCTCAAGCACCGCTCCGCTGGGCCCCGCCGTCTCAAGAACCGCTGAACTGGGCCCTTCAGGGCAAGAACCGCTGAACTGGGCCCCGCCGTCTCAAGAACCGCTGAACTGGGCCCTTCAGGGCAAGAACCGCTGAACTGGGCCCTTCAAGGCAAGGACCGCTGAACTGGGCCCCGCCGTCTCAAGCACCGCTCCGCTGGGCCCCGCCGTCTCAAGAACCGCTGAACTGGGCCCTTCAGGGCAAGAACCGCTGAACTGGGCCCCGCCGTCTCAAGAACCGCTGAACTGGGCCCTTCAGGGCAAGAACCGCTGAACTGGGCCCTTCAAGGCAAGGACCGCTGAACTGGGCCCCGCCGTCTCAAGCACCGCTCCGCTGGGCCCCGCCTTCTCAAGAACCGCTGAACTGGGCCCTTCAAGGCAAGGAGCGCTGAACTGGGCCCCGCCGTCTCAAGAACCGCTGAACTGGGCCCCGCCGTCTCAAGAACCGCTGAACTGGGCCCCGCCGTCTCAAGAACCGCTGAACTGGGCCCCGCCGTCTCAAGAACCGCTGAACTGGGCCCTTCAGGGCAAGAACCGCTGAACTGGGCCCCGCCGTCTCAAGAACCGCTGAACTGGGCCCCGCCGTCCCAAGAACCGCTGAACTGGGCCCTTTAGGGCAAGAACCGCTGGCCCTTTGGCAGACGTGGCAGGGCAGGATCTATCTCGGGAAGGGCTGCAGGATGTCCTCTGGCCAACTTGCCTCCTCCAGTGGCAGTGGGGTCTGTTATGGACTGTATGGACTGTGGCTTTGCTCTCCCCAGGATGGCCCAGTGGGCAGGCCACCCACTGTATGGACTGTTTGGACTGTGGCTTTGCTCTCCCCAGGATGGCCCAGTGGGCAGGCCACCCACTGTATGGACTGTATGGACTGTGGCTTTGCTCTCCCCAGGATGGCCCAGTGGGCAGGCCACCCACTATATGGACTGTATGGACTGTGGCTTTGCTCTCCCCAGGATGGCCCAGTGGGCAGGCCACCCACTGTATGGACTGTATGGACTGTGGCTTTGCTCTCCCCAGGATGGCCCAGTGAGCAGGCCACCCACTGTATGGACTGTATGGACTGTGGCTTTGCTCTCCCCAGGATGGCCCAGTGGGCAGGCCACCCACTGTATGGACTGTATGGACTGTGGCTTTGCTCTCCCCAGGATGGGCCAGTGGTCATGGAGTCCCCTCGTGGATCTGGCGTCGTGTACTCAAGTGGCTGAGGTGCCCCACCTTCCCTTCCCCCTGAGGTGCCTGTCCTATTTTCTTTCTGATGCCCCTGCAGTGTTCTCTCCGTGGAGTTCTTGTCGTGGGACTGGGCCTTGCCCCTTTGCACAGGACCCCTGTGATCCACGGACAGTGGTTGGACTACATTTAGTAGCTGTATATATTTTGTACATAGTTTATTTATTTATTGGGATTACTGGTGTACATATTTCAATATATCTGCCCGTTTATGATCTCTTCTTTTGGTCTTTGCATTATTTCGGAGGGGGGTGGTTTGTGGGTTGTGACAGTGATCTGTGGGAATGCATTGATGTGTGTGTTGTAGTGGGTGTGGGTGGGTGGGTGTGTGCCGGTAATCTTTTCCCTCCCCTGTGTCGTAGGTGCGGTACTCACCGATGTCTTCCGCGCCGCCGGGCGTGCTCCTGGTATATGAGCAGGAATAGGAGTGCGGCGATGACCTGCAACTCTGGCTCCATACTGCCGGAATCTCGCGTGGAGTGCGTAGAGGTGAGCGTTTTCCCGTTCGTAGTCTGTTTCCGCCGTGTTCTTATCGGCGGTGCTCCCGCCCCGGAAAAGGTGGCAGATTGGTGGGTCGTAATAGGGTGGGCGGTACTTTGTCTGCCGCCGGGCTGTTGGCGGGAACCGCCGCGCTGTTTGTTTGTACCGCTGTGGCGGTCGGAGTGTTAAGTTGGCGGGCTGTGTTGGCGGTTCCCGCCAGGGTCAGAATTGCATATTTTAGACCGCCGGCCTGTTGGCGGCTTGGCCGCCGCTTTATCACCGACCGCCAGGGTCAGAATGAGGGCCATAGTCTGTTATAGCAGCCCTTTGTGTCATGGCAGGCTCTATGAGGTCTTTGTAGAATCACACTCCTGCTAGTTAGGGTATTTGCAGCCCTCTGCAGAAGGTACAGTGGCATAATATACTATCTGGCTACTGCAAACATAATAAAGATCTCTAGAGAAGATTCAATATCTTGCCCCCAGAAACACTGTTGGCTGGCGCAAAATCAGTCAAATGTAAGTCGTACCTGACCTGTGATCAGTCTGCCCCAACCCAATAGGCTAATCAAAGCACTATTCCATATTGGAATCTGGAGATTTCTTGAATTGACATTGCTTCTGATTGGCTGGTAGGCTAGGAAGTGACAACCACTTATGTATCAAGAATAGGAAAGGTCATAAAAATACTGGCTTAAGAGCAACATGACCCAATGTCCTGCACAGTTGTGCAATCTATTTGCACCAATTTTGGTTTGTTATACCATGTATGAAAAGTGAGAAGGGAGTTCAGCTAAAGCTCACTGAATTCTTGGCCTCTCAGCTGTCACTGCTAATTAGTGTTGCCATCACTTTTCACATCCGCTCCGCTGATACTGTGGCATCCCTCAGGGATTCATTATACCACCACTTTTTCCTTCATGACTTCCTCATCAAACCTTATTAAAATCATTTAACTTTCCTGATTACAATTCTGCAGATGACACAGTAGTAATTTTAAAAATGGATGGTCTGGAAGAGCTTAACAATTTAAAACTTGTTCACTACCTTCAGGCCATACATTATTAAATGATGACTAGCCATTTAAAAGTCAGTGCCATAGATTATGCCCTGGGGACAGTGGCAAAAATGCCAGGCTACCACCATATAACATAAAGAACATGAGGTTCTTCCAACAATATCAAGGGAAGTCAGAAACCTTGCTCACCTGCATTAATCATATACAAAATGCAACTCATCCAAAATGCTGCTATATGACATCTTATTCACCTTGACCCAAGAGAAAACATGACTCCAGTCTTGCAATCACTCCACTGGCTTCCAATAACTAGAAGGCCATTGTTCAAGGCACATTACATTGTCCACAGAGCTTTCCAAGGAAAATACCACAATACCAACAAGTTACTTCAAGCAAAAGAAACACAACAGGACCCTACTCTTCATGCACACATTACAAACTACTATACCACCTTATCGTAAAAATCTGTTGAAGGCACTGCTTTCTCAGTGCAAGCCACCAAACTCTGGAACTCACTACAGCCAGCATTTAAAGCATCAATGAGCATACGCACTTCAGAAGGGAGTTGAAAACATCGCTATTTCCAAGCCAAGTACACCACCCCAGATGCTAGCAGGAGAATCAGGAAACAAAAGAGTTGAACCCTCAAGCTCAGCCCTGTATTTCCCACAACATGGTTGTGGACAGTGCAAGGGTCCCCCTGTGGCCCCCAGCTTTGGCTTCCCACCTGCCTTTTCAAGGTGGGGACCCCACCTTGAAAAGGCTGGCAGAAAGTGGAGTTGTGATGAGCACGGCGTTGCCGAACTCGGCACTGCCATGGCTGACCCCGACTCTGCCCACTACCAACCCATCGGGATCTATGATCCTGGCAGTGGCAGTAGTCTCCTGGCTGTCCGACAGCCAGGATCATAATCTGGTGGTCGGACTGCCAGGCGTGTGGCAGGTCAACCACCACTTTGAGTATGGAAGTCACAAGCCCGTCAAGCTTGTAATTAGGCTCATAGTCTGAAATTTACCCTCTTTGAACACAGCAAATGTGACAGGATAAAAACAAACTTTGAAGTCATTTTTATTGCTCATTCACCTTCTAAACTCCAGAATCATTTGGGGGTGCTGTAGAACAAGTCTCCTGACCCTCAAATGCCCCTGAGGGCTATGGCCTGCCAATAACAGGTCATTGAGTCACAAGACACCCTCATGCATGTTTTCTCTTGAATTCACTATCAAGGAACTAATATCTATACTAGATAACCCAATGTGGTGATGCATGTAAGAAGGGTTCCCAATCCCATCTTTTTCTCTTCCACTTCCTAGCACTTTCGGCGCCCTTCTTAAATTCAAAACAGATGCATCCCAGATCATCGCCAAGTAACTACAAACTACACCTAGTTGTTCTGCTCATGTGTCCTGTTAGACATGGCTGTGTTCTGAAAAGAGCATTAGAAGCAGAGTAAGCAATTAGCATAGTGAGATAGCAGCAGCATATGATAAAGTAAATAAGCAAAAGTAAGAGCTGAGGAGTTTATGACCTTCCATCTACAATCATGAGAGGATGGGTCTCCTCAGCCGTGAATTGTGAGAACAGGATGTGAGCGCCTTGCAGCCTTTGCCAATGCCTGTAAAATAATAATCAAGCATTGGCAAATGCAAAATACAATTGAGTGCTGCCAGATAACAAGCACAAGTTCAGCCACAATGGGTCGGGACAGAGGGAAACACATCCTGCACTGGGGGCATGGTGACAAAAAGTGACAATGGAGTGGAGTGAGGAGAGGTGGCAGCAAGTAGAAGAGTTTACAAAGGGGATTAAAGTCCCAGATACCCTCTAAGGTATCTCCTGTCCGTAAGTGTGACCTAAAAAAGCCAGCCTGAGGGTTCGAGAGGCAATGGGGAAATGGGTAGGGTAGAAGCAACGAGCAGTGGGTAGGGGGATAAAATAGAAATTAAGCCTACTGTGAAGGAGGGGAAAAGCAGCACATGAAGTGGAAAAAAACACAGGGTGTTGTAGAAAAGCATATGAACAAGAGAGCAACACAAAGCATGGAGGAGAAGCACATGCAGGAAAGATTAACAGAAGGATAGAGAGCTGCATACAAGGGAGAAAGCAACATCAGCAGGGGGAAGTTTGGTGGAGGAGATGAACACAAAAGAGAGTGAGCAGCATATGAGGTAGAGAGCAGCATTAATGTCAGGGCAGAAGCACACAAGGGAACAAGCTGAAAAACACAAGCACTCTCATTGACCAGTTAAATTTCATGGAAAAAAAGTCGTTTTCTGAAAGTAAGCATTAGAAAGATACAGGTCATCCTGGTAGTGAGGCTCTGCCCCAGGGTGGGCCAAGAGCAAGGTTACTCATCAAATAAGAACCAAGCAAATGGAAGTGACAATAAACGCAATCAAGGGAAGGCAATTGGCAGGTTGTAAGCCAACTGTAACTTCTTGGTAAGCCCACAATAGTTCTTTTGCAACCAGAGAGTTTGCACTGTTTGGTAGAGGAGACCTAAAAATGTGTGCATGAAGATAGCTATAATGATCATAAACTCTAAAGAGCGACACATGGATAATCTATGTGTGACTCAAAGGTGTGGAATATGTTCCTATGTGTGATGGGAAAGGCTGTGAAATGTGGAATAGTAAGGTAGTAGTAAAGAAAGGGATATTGTTTCTTTCCTGGCTTTTATTTACATTCCCTGGAAGCAGCAGGCCATGTAGCAGGTCAGGGTGCATAATGGAGAGGATATGTTGATCATGGTAATAAGACAGACTAGACAGAGACTAGACCCAGAGGTGCATCCAGATGATTCTTTATTACCTAAATCCTGGAGAACACTTTCACATGACCTGACAGCATTAGGGTGGTCACCCCTAACTTTTTGCCTGCTTCCCTCCACTTTTTGGACACTGTTTTTGCTGGTTTTAGGACTCTGTGCACTTTACCACTGCTAACTAGTGCTAAAGTGCTTATGCTCTCTCCCTTAAAACATGGTGACATAGGTTCATACTCAATTGGCTTATTAATCTACTTGTAAGTCCCCAGTAAAGTGCACTACATGTGCCCAGGGTCTGTAGATTAAATGCTACTAGTGGGCCTGAAGCACTGATTGTGCCACGCACATCAGTAGCCTCTTAACCATGCCTCAGTCCTGCCATTGCAAGGCCTGTGTGTGCAGTTTCACTGCCACTTCGACTTGGCATTTAAAAGTACTTGCCTAGCCTTAAACTCCCCTTTTTCTACATATAGGTCAACCATAAGGCAGGCCCTAGGTAACCCATAGGCCAGTGTGCTGTGTAGGTAAAAGCCAGGACATATACCTGTGTAGTTTATTTGTCCTGGCAGTGTAGAACTCCTAAATTCATTTTACACTGCTGTGAGGCCTGCTCCTTTCATAGTCTACCATTAGGGCTTACCTCATATACTGTTTGAGTGGTAGATTCTGATCTGAAAGGAGTAACAAGGTCATATTTAGTATGGCCAGAATGGTAATACAACATCCTGCTGACTGGTGCAGTTGAATTCAATATTACTATTTTAGAAATCCCACTTTTAGAAAGTGAGCATTTCTCTGCACTTAAATCCTTCTGTGCCTTACAATCCACATCTGGCTAGGTTATTTGACAGCTCCCTTGTGCATTTCACTCAGACAACCCCAAACACAGGATGCTCAGTAACACCTGCACACATCTACATTCTGAATGGGTCTTCCTGGGCAGGGAGGCTGGAGGTTCTGACACTTACATTTGAAAGGACAGTGGTCTGCCCTCACAGAATGGACTGCCAAACCCCCTACTGGGACCCTGGCAGACAGGATGGAACTGAAAGGGGACCTTGTGCATTCTAAGCCACTCTTTGAAGTCTCCCCCACTTCAAAGGCACATTTGGGTATTCAAACAGGGCCTCTGACCCTACAAACTCAGAAACTTCTGGAAAAGATACCACTGGTGAAGAAACTCTGAACCAGAACCTAAAACCTGCCAAGAAGAACTGCCTAGCTGCCCAAAGGACTCACCTGACTGCTTTACTGCAAAGGACTTCTGCCCTGCTGTTGCCCTGCTGCCTTGCTTCCCTCTGGCTCTGCTGAGAAGCGCTCTCCAAGGGCTTGGATAGAGCTTGCCTCCTGTTCCTTGAAATCTCAGGACCAAAAAGACTTCATCCTGCAGAGAACTCCTTGTGTGGTGAAAATTCTACGCACAGCCTGCCAGAAACTAAGCACAACCTGCATCGCGTTGAGAAAATCAATGCACGCTGAACTGGAACGATGCAGCCCGGGTCTCCAAGAGGAGATCAACGCAGCGCCAGTGTTGTGACCAGAATTTCGACACGTGGCCCACTGGATCGACACATAGCCGAGGCAGAATGACGCAGCCCGACTTCCTGCAAGAACATTCGATGCAACGCCTGCCGTGCAACAGACATTTCTCCGTATCGCCCACGAGATTGACACAGCTCCTGTGACCTTATCCTGCACGCCCAGAATTTCTCCACATCGTCCCAGGGGCTTCCAAGTACCCCACAAACCTGAAGAGGATCCAAGTCAGCGCACCGGATATGGATGCAAAGCCTTCACAGCATGGAAAATTATCGACGCATCGTCTGTGTGTGCCCAGAGAAAACAATGCACACCTCCCCGTTTTCCACACATCTTCTCCTCTGTGGTCCCTTGTGGAGAATTTGAACGCAAACCAGGTACTTTGTGTTTGCAAGAGCTACTTGTTCCTTTTAAAGACTAAAGACTCTTTTCATCATTTTCTAAAGTGATATCACAATGTGTATTTATCAAATCTTTCTCGTTTTGACCTTCATTTAATCGGATAAATATTCTATATTTTACTAAACACTGTGTGGTGTATTTTTGTGGTGTTATACTGTGTTATTGCATGATTTATTGCACAAATACTTTACACATTGCCTTCTAAGTTAAGCCTGACTGCTCAGTGCCAAGCTACCAGAGGGTGGGCACAGGATAATTTGGACTTACTCTGACTAGAGTGAGGGTCTTGCTTGGACAGTGGGTAACCTGACTGCCAATCAAAGACCCCATTTCTAACAATGCCTCTCTTTGTTATGCCACTTTTATTAACACCCCCTAAGATGTGTATCTCAACCTCCAATGCCTTGAAGGAAACTTCCAAGCCCTGTAAATGGACACCTTCTCAGCTCCACTGGGGGTATATGAAGGCAGACCACTTGGTGAACTACAGTGAACAATAACAGTAACTACAAAATTAGTCTCTCACTCAATGAAGCTCCTCTTCATCTTCAGTGGATCAGGCTACATTTTGGAAGCCTGAGCTGTAGTATTGCATCCTGAAAGTCACAAAGTCCACTAAGAAGAGGGGGGAATCTTGGTTGTCAGCAGGAATAATTTGAATCAGGTGTATAAGATTAAGGTCTGGGACCAGATGCTACTACTAGATTAATTTGAGGCAAGTGTCCTGGATTAATGTGAGTCAGGTTTGTATGATTTAGGTGAAGCTGTTAGTCTATATGTTTTCATTCTGAGTTTCCCCATTGAAGGAATTGAAGGGGGAGATCTCAGTCACTGAACTGGAGATCAGAAACCTGCCTGTAGTGTTACACTTCATAATTTCTATTGTCAGACCCTCCAAACCTTCATGTAAGGAGAAAAGAATAATACATCATGTTACTCAGCAGGGATTTTCACCCAGAAGAGGTGAATACCATCCAGGCAGAGCACTCCATAGATAGAAGTATACCTGTGCATATATCTCTGAACATAGATATCTGTTTATGATTTTTCCCATAATGCATGTTAACTACAATTTATTAAAATATGAGTTAAATACAACTCATATTTTATATCATGCTGCAAGTTCCCATATCTTTTGAATAGCAAGTCGAATCATCAAGGTGTATTGTAGACTAGAAGTAACAAGAACATAATGACCAAAACCCAACCCTTCCACTGACAGCCTTCCCTAACTTCCCTCCCCCCCAGATACAAGGTCTATAAGAAGCAAGAAGTTAAATTCTGGCACTGGGTAAGGCCATCTCTCAGGGGATAGCATTAAGAATGTTGTCAAGTCTAGCTTCATCAGTGTGGGGGTACATCGGATAAGTATAGTGCTATCAAATGTCTGGAGGTGGGGAGTTTTCTATAATCCTGCACATCACATTACTAATAAATAAAATAAAATTGCACTTTCCAAAGAGCTCCATGTCCTCCTCGGTGTTCCTCTGTGACCTGATGCACTAACGATGATCCCCTAACCAATCCAGACTCTTCTTTCATGCTGTTTTGGAGCAGCTTGGCTGAATCCTCCTTCAGGCCCTGGAGGCCTCTGCTTGGTCTCCACCCAGCTGTCTTAGGACAGATGAGTGGAGAAATTTAAAGTGCACGTCACTTTGGCTGGTGCAAAACAACTGGCCAAAGTGACCTACACTCTTTGGAGCGTTCAGTAAAGTCACTGCTCCATTCCTCTGTTGCCAATCGGCAGTAGAGGATATGCCCCAATTTTCCTTGCTCAGGAGCAGGCTGGTGGCTGGTGACTGAGGCGCTACATGGTGAAATAAAAAGGGCAATGAAATAATTTTATTGTCATTCATTTTTCCATTTTGTTTGTGCCTCGCAGTGGTGGGAGAGACCTAAAGAAGAAAACACCGCTGATCAATAGAAAGCACGAACAAAGGTTGGCCTGTTCATTTTACTTAGTCTAAGCAGTGGACTAGCTGCTTAGTATTGTTGCTGCATCTCCACTCAGGGATAAAGTCTGTTTTGGCTGGGTCTATCAACCCTTGCATGTAAGGGGCAAGCTGTTGAGCAGTTATACTTGTCAAAATCTTTGTGTTCACTAACAACATAGGCTTGTAGGAGGAGTGTGTGGGGTCTTTTCCTGGCTTGGGTATGACAGTCAACACAGCTTGCTACATACAGGGATCCAGGGTGCTAGATTGTGTCAAGCTTTTATATAATTGTATAAATATTGGGGCCAACAACGAGCAGAATGTCTTATAGAAGGCTGTCATAAGGACACTGGGTTAGGTGCTTTCCCTACTCGCAACCTGGTGATCGCTGACATCACTTGCACCACTCACCACCAATGATTGCACTTGTTCAGGTGATAGAATTGTTAATGTAACATCCACCAGTTAGGCGTTGTTAGACTTGGCATCCTTGATGTGGTCTCCCCTAACTTTTTTCCTCTGTTTCCCATGTTGTTGAGTTGTGCTGGACTCTGTTTTTGCTGTTTTTGTTACTCTGGGCACTTTACCACTGCTATCCAGCGCTAAAGTGCAAGTACTCCTATATAAAATATATGTGTAATTGACTTTCCATGATTGGAATTTTTGATTTACTAGTAAGTCCCTAGTACAGTGCACTAGAAGTGCCCAGGATCTGTAAATCAAATGCTACTAGTGGGCCTGGAGCACTGGTTGCGCCAACCATGTATGTATCCCTGTACAAATAGCGTGACACTGCAGTGTCTGTGAGTGCAGTTTAAAACTGGCAGTTCGGCTTGGCAAGTGTACCTACTTGCAAGCCCCAAACCTTCCCTTTTTATACATGTAAGGCACCCCCAAGGTAGGTCCTAGGTAGCCCCATGGGCAGGGTGCAGTGTATGTAAAAGGTGGGACATATACTTATGTGTACTACATGTTCTAATTGTGAAATACTGCCACATTTGTTTTTCACTGTTGCAAGGCCTATCTCTCTCATAGATTAACATGGGGGATGCCTTTAAGTATTATTAAAGTGCAGATTCCCTTAGAGAGCAGATGGAAATATGGAGTTTAGGGTCTCTTAGCTCACAATTTAAAAATACATCTTTTAGTGAAGTTGGTTTTTAGACTGTGTGTTTGAAAATGCCACTTTTAGAAAGTAGGCATTTTCTTGCTTAAACCATTTTGTGACTCTGCCTGCTTGTGGATTCCCTATCTGGGTCAGTTTGACAGTTGGGCATTTTGCACCTCTCTCTAGACAGTGACACAAAGGGAGCTGGGGTGTAGCCTGCATATCGTGATGAGCCATCTGTGCTCGAAGGGAGGAGAGGATTGGTCACTTACACCTGAAAGGGCTGTGTCTGCCCTCACACAATGCAGTCTCCAACCCCCTGGTGTGTGTCCGTGGCCTGGCCTGGGCAAGGCAGGATCTGGAAAACAACAGAGACTTATCTTTGAAGTAGGCCTACTTCAAAGGCAGAAGTGCTGACCTGCCTGTGACTGTGCTTTGTGGAGCTTTCCTGCAGTTGCTACTTCTGCCTGTGAAAGGGGTCAGAGATCGGACTTTGTTGTGCATTCCTGCTTTTGAAGAATCTCCAAGGGCTTGAACTGAGCTTGCCTCCGGTTGTTGAAGTCTCAGGACCATCAAAGACTTACCCTGCCAGCACCTGGACTCTCTGCTGAGACTCCTTCCATGCCAAGTGGTGCCCTATCCAGTTCCTGGGCCTTTGATAGGTGAAGCTGGCAGACAAAGTCTGAAAATCCATGCACAGACCACCGTGCGGGGACATTTTCGGGGCACCTTCCATGACGCTGCTGATAAACGATGCTCTACCGGCTTTGTGGCTGAAATCAATGCTCCACCTGCAGCGTGGCTGGAAGATTGACACAATGCAGCTGGAGAAACAATGTGCATCATCTGCTAATGGAGGCTGATAACAATGCAGCGTAGTTTTGTGATATCGTGCGACCGGATTTTCAATGCAAAATCACTGTGCACAGAAAAACAACACAAAGACTGCCTTGACCCGAGGTGCCTGTCCGGATCGACACATCACTGTCTTGCAGGAGAGAAGAAACAACGCATGTCAACCCGACCGAACCAGGAATGACGCGCGTTCTCGCTTGCGAGCGAGAAATCGACGCATCGCTGGCCCTTTTTTGACAGACACTCACCGGTGCAGCATTATTTTTACGTTACCCAGTGTCCCACAGTATTACGGTAATTGTGCCCAGACTGTTATTAGTGCTAAAAGGGTATGTGATGCTGCATTTGGCTGATGATGTAGGTTTTGTTGTGTTTGAATAGTTTATAATTAAGTCGTAGGGTCTGTTTGTCGATGCCCACATGATTGTGTGGGTCAGTGATCTGAGAGAGCGAACTTTTTGATACTAGTGCAAATCGTCTTTGTGCGTATCTGCTTGGTGCCAAGAAAGTAGTCTAGTCTAGTGTAGGTCTGTTGGGAGGCTGAAAAAGGTATAGTCACATGGTATGGGGTGTAATCCCCACCAAATATTGACTAGCCCCATGTCAGTCATCCATTTGAGGTTCGCCTTTGAAAGTGTCCCAGTTTACCCCAACCTTTGGGTGGATCTGTCCATGCCTATGCCCATACCTATATTAATGTAATTTCTGATAAATATATCCCTATTTGAGGATGTCAGGACATATGTCATGGCACATTTGATAAATGATTCCTGGTTCTCATTCAGGGCATATATTGTACCTAGCATCAGAGTGGTTAAACCCACCAATATACGTACCTCTAAAAGTTGTTCGGATATGTCAAGGTGTGTGACTGTGAGTTTGCCCTTGAATTTATATGCCAATAGGATAGGCACCCTCCCCCCTGATTTTTTGGGACCTAAAGAAAAAAGCTGTCCAGAAAACCAGTGAGAACAAAGCCTTGGCCAGTCTTGAAGGATAAGGTGTGTTTTCTGCAAGAGACACATGTGACAGTTCATATCCCTCAGAAAAGAGAGCAAAGCCAGGTGCTTAACTAGGGAATTTGGCCCTCATACAGTATAGCTTAGGAACTTCACCACTGCAAAATCGTAAGGATAGTGCGAAGTCCCTTGAGTGATCTATGGTGTGATGCGCCCACATGTATAAGTGCAAGCTCTGTCATTGTTTGTTAACTGATTGGTGAAGTACATGGGGCAACTTTCCCACCCCTAACAGGATTATAACAACAATAAACAAAATTCACTCACACCTCCATGGAGTATCCACTTCCTCTGTGTAGCCCAGAAGCTGGGCTCAGAGAGTCCATGTCCAAATCCCTTCTCTATCCCTCACTTCCCCGCTTCCCCCTCTCCCACTCTGAAATTACTGCAGTCATCATACGATTCCTATGCCTCATCCACTTTGGGTGCAATAGTGCTACGGGGCAGCTGCTACAGCCAGGTTACAGCAGCAGTCATCATTCAATCTCAATTGCATCACTAGCCTGTAACTTACTCAGGACCACATGTCTCTCACTGAGAATCACCCTCAGAGGGACTGTTAGACCTGGCATCCTTGGCGTGGTCTCCTCTAACTTTTTGCCTCCACTTCCCAGGTTGTTGCTGTGTGCTGGACTCTGTTTTTGCTGTTTTTGTTACTCTGAGCATTTTACCACTGCTGACCAGTGCTAAAGTGCAAGTGTTCCTTATGTGAAATTGTATGTGTAGTTGGCTTTTCCATAATTGCCATATTTGATTCACTAGTAAGTCCTTAGTAAGGTGCACTAGACGTGCCTAGGGCCTGTAAACCAAATGCTACTAGTGGACCTGCAACAATGATTGTGGCACCCACATAAGTAACCCTGTAAACATGGCTCAGACTTGCCACTGTCATGTCTGTGTGTTGCAGTTTTATACCGCTAATTCGACTTGGCAAGTGTACCCACTTGCCAAGTCCAACCCTTTCCTTTTTATACATGTAAGGCACCTCTAAGGTAGGCCCTAGGTAGCCCCATGGGCAGAGTGCAGTTTATCTTAAAGGAAGGACATGTAGCGATGTCTTTTTACATGTCTTAACAATGAAATTTTGCCAAATGTGTTTTTTCCTGTTGCAAGGCCTATCTCTCTCATAGGTGAACATTGGGACTGCCTTTAAATATATTTTAAGTGCTCTTTCTCACTGGGAGCAGATAGAGATGTGGAGTTTGGGGTCTCTGGACTCACAATTTAAAAATACATATTTTGGTAAAGTTGTTTTTAGATTATCATTGTGAAAATGGCACTTTTAGAAAGTATGCATTTTCTTACTTTAACCATTCTGTGCCTGCTAATGAATTCCCTGCCTGGGTTAAACTGACAGTTGGGCTCTTTTGATTTCCCTGAAGACTGTGACATAAAGAGAGCAGTCTCCAACCCCCTGGTGTGTGTCTAGGGCAGGCCTGGGCAAGGCAGGATCTTGTGAACAACAGAGACTTTCCTTTGAAGTTTGCCTACTTCAAAGGCAGAAATGGTTATAAGTAGTGGGCCCAAACCCCCAGATTTTTACATTACTTCTAGACTCAAGAGAAACCTCTGCCAAGGAGAAGAGATGAAGAGCTGGAGGAGGAGTAATGCCCTTTGCCTCTGACTGTGCTTTGCTGGGTTGGCCTGCAGTTGCTGCTTCTGCCTGAAAGAGGACAAAGACTGCATGTTGTGGTATATTCCTACTTGTGAAGTGTCTCCAAGGGCTTGGACTGAGCTTGCCTCCTGTTTTGAAGTCTCAGGACCATCAAAGACGTCCACTACCAGCACCCGGACTCTCTTCTGAGACTCTTACCCTGCCGAGTGGTGCCCACTCCAGTCCCTGTATGCTTGAAAGGCAAATTTGGTGGAACCAAGGTGGAAATCCACCCACACGAGTCATGTGGGGAAATATTTGACGCACCACCTGCAACACGGCTGTGAAATTGACGCATCACCTGCATCACGACTGGGAAATCAACATGTCACCTGCATCATGCCTGGAGAAACGACCCAACACCCGCCAGAGGCTGCTGAAATCGATGCAACCACATGCACCGCAGCTCCTCATCACCGAGCAGCTGGGTTTCACACGCATCATCGCTGAACATCAAAATCAATGTGAACCTGCCCGGATCCAAAATGCCCATCCAAAGTTGACCCATCTCTCTCTTGCTGGAGAGAAAAACAATGCATTGTCTACCAGACAGGAGAAGAAACGACTCACTGCCTCACGTTTGAGGAAAAATAATTTGACGCATTTCTGACTTTTCCGACGCACGCTCACCAGTGCAGTTTTATTTGTGACACAAACCAGGTACTTTGTGTAACATCAGCGCATTCATTGGTTTCTATGGAGTAAGACTCTTTTTAATTTAAAAAATCATATTTTAATTGTGTATGTTGGATTTTTGTAAGTTTGGTCTTGTTTGATTTATATAAATATTGTTTATTTTTTTAAGCCTGTGTTGTGTCTGTTTTGTAGTGTTTTTACTGTAGTACTGTGTGTGTTGGTACAAATACTTTATACATTGCCTTTGAGATAAGCCTGACTGCTTGTGCCAAGGTACCAAGGGGATGAGCAGGGGTTATCTTAAGTGTGTATCTACATCGCCCTGACTAGAGTAAGTGTTGCCCTCCACCAAAATGTTTCAAAAAAATGTAAATCTGAAGGACATTCTTGCCAACATAGCTGTGAAAAAAGAAGGCGGTGGCAGGATGCCAGAGGTGATAGTGACCAACATTGAGATCCCCTTCCTCACAGACTTTCACAAACCACTGCAGCAGAGCCTCTCACCCACACCTTCATGGAGGAGTTAGTTGACAAACTACAAAGAGCATTGCTGCCTCATATGATAATTTTTTCAAAAAATTGAAGGAGTTGAATCACAAAATAGGAAACTTGGGACAGTGAATCTGCATGCTGGGAAACACAGGTGACTCCAGAGATGAAGAACTTGAGGGGACAAGGCAGGAGGTTTTCAAACTTCGTGTCAAGAATATTGATCTTCAAAGCCATTTGAACAACCTATAAAACATGTCTTGCAGCTCAAATAGCCATATACAGGGTATTCTCAGCAACATAGAAGTGGGCACACTTGAAGACTATGTGAAGTGACTCTTCCATCATGTCCTCTCTGGCCTCACGCAAAAGGATATTCCGCTTGACTGCAGAACCACGTTGGAATGGCATCAGACTCTGGGAGAACTCCACAGTTCTTTTTCACCTGTATACGCCACTTTAAGCAAAAGGAGGCAATCAGGGCAGCAGCCTGTTCAACTGAAACAACCTCTTTTGAGGGGGCTGCATTGCAGCTCTGCCAGGATCTGCCTTGGGCACCCTCCAAAGCTGAGGAGAATTCCACCAAGTAATGGTGTATCTTACAGAGAAAGGTCAGCTTCCTGTTAGCCTCTCGTTCACTGGCTCTGGCCCCACACGTACTGTCCTCATGCTAGCAGAGGACGGCCAAGTACTGGCTCCTACCAGATGTACTGAAGAGCCCACCATCAGAGAATACCACTCAACAGATTGGGACACTGGAGCGGTGGAAAAGAAGATGCGAGCATGGTCCCTGTTAGAAATGGGGTCTTTGGTTGGCAGTCAGGTTGCCCCCTGTCCAAGCAAGGACCTCCACTTAAGTCAGGGCAAAGGAGAAACACACCTGGTTAACCCTCGCTCACCCCTTTGGTAGCTTGGCATGAGCAGAAAGGCTTTAACCAGAGACAATGTGTAAAGTATTTGTACCAACACTCACAGTAATGCAGTGAAAACACTACAAAATGACTCAACACCAGATTAGAAAAATAGCCAATATTTATCTCAGCGAAACAAGACCAAACTGACAAATGCCAGTCATGGAAAGGCCAATTACAAATACAGTTTACACAGAGAGCACTTGCACTTTAGCACTGGTCAGCAGTGGTAAAGTGCCCAGAGTACCAAAAACATCCAAACCAAGTCCAGCACACAGTGAAAAACATAGGAAGCAGAGGCAAAAAAGACAGGGGAAACCAGACCACTGATGCCAGGTCTGACAATGATTGATAAAAGAATATTATAGTTTTGGGTGCAGTAGCTGTACTTAGCGTAGCAGTTTACTGTCTCGTGAAATAGGCATCTAGTCTTAGAATGGATGGAGACCTCTTCATGTTTATTTTGGTCGGTGTTTCTGATGTTTTCAAACATTTTGCACTATTGATCACAATTATCAGAATATGTGTACATGGTAAAACCTTCGTGAATACTATTGGTTCACCTGTCATTATAGTTATCTGTAGCATATGAACATGTACTTTTAAAAAAATCACAACTCCAAAAAGGAATAGGGATAATAACCACAAAAGACAAACCAATCTCCCTCTTCTTCTTTTGCTGGTTCCTTGTATCCAATGTAGTCTAGAGACATTACACAATGTCTCCGATCAGAGCATCCAACTAAAAGCTATACCTTAGCATACACACATAATCAATGAGCACATCAATGCAATAAGGTAGGTGAGCCTAACAAGGTGCACGTCTGAGGAGGGGCTCACTGAACCTGTCTGTAAGATCAAACATTTGAACTATTAGGATGAATTGATTGTAATCGGCATTTAATCATCACCCCCTGCCTGAATTTGTAAATGTAAGCTGAAGCCTCCATCCAGTCTTTTGAATGTCTCATATGTAGGTGAAAGTGCACCACTCAACAGAGTTGAGTTATGCCCCTCCCACATTCCAAGCTAGGATCAAGCATGAACATCCCTGTTAATGTTTTAATGGCCTGCTCTATGGTTTTAAACAAATGCATCGAAGGTTTCAGCATGCTAAAAAACATCAAGAGTGGACAGTTATGTTTCCACCTGCCGCCTCCTGAACTAAGCAGAAACAATTTGGAAATACTGCACATTTCTCAATTCTTACCCGATAGATCATATAGCACATACTTGCAGCATAAATTAGAACGTCTTACAGATTCCTGTACATGGGGTCCCCCGAACAAGGAATGGTGAGACTTTCCACTATTATATGTACTGTGCATAACCTACTCTGGGGGGAAACCCAAATACTGTTACCATACTATTGAAATTTTAATTTGGACAAATGTGTCATATTTTTGGAATTCATCAAAACACTCCCTGGACAGTTCATTCATTGTGCGATAGTCACATTTATCAGTGTCTGATGTTTTTACACCAAACGATCCTACATGTGTAAATCTTGGGTGCCATCGCTTACTACCCTGAAAGTCAGAGCCTTAAAAGGATGTTCTTGTTATCGTGGGCTTGCAGTATTATCTGGCTCCTGAAACTTCACGGAAACACTAGTTACATGGGTTGTGCAGTTGCCCCAGACCTTGGAGAAGGTGCCGGACACAAATCTTTATGATGAAGAAATTACTTAGGTAGTGGTGGATAGTTGGACTGGCATGCACGCATCTTGACTCATATCTTGATAAGTTTACAAAATTATACCTGACGTATGTCTAACACACAAATGTAAAAAAAATACTGATAGCGGTTTTGCACGGGGTGTGAGTTCCTCATATGGAATTGACATCGCTTACTAATAGAGTTTGTTTGAAGTGTTGAAAAACTTGTGTTTTTACCCCAAATCCAGGTGAATTGGTGACATAGACACTTTGTAGCAATTACCTCTAATAAGTTGTTGCTGATATTGCAGTTAGAGTACCAGTCATTGCTAAGCCATTGTGGCAGCTTCATTGCCTTGCCAGCTTTGATATTGTGTGGCAGGCCTGACTCATATACACACACAGCAGTCAGAAAGCAAATTAGCAGTCTCCGCTCAGCAAATAGCACATCCCAAACTTGGACTTAGCCTGTGTCTGACTCTGGAGGTCCACCGGTTACAACCAGCAGGGATCATTAGGAGGGACAAACTCTGAGGTTATAGGTCTCAGAAGCTTGCATTTGAATTATAGCAAATAACTTCTTTCCCGTGCTTCCAGAACCTAGGACATGCTGTGATCGTGAAGGGTCACCTTAGACACGCAGTTTGTTTCAAAATGTATAATAGTGGACTGCTGTATTTGTTTATCTCTACAGAGAAAACATACTTTTGGAAAAAAAAGGAAATCAACTCAATATTTATTATCAATTTTATCTTCTTTGCCGTAGTAGTTTAAAGAAGGAGAACTGAAACGTGCGGTTTTGTTAATAATGGTATCAAGTAATGCTTAACTGAAGAAAGTTAAACATGCAAGTGTTTTGTCATGAACACACACACACACGCACAAGCACTCAGGTGACCTTATGTCGGAACTAAAAAGTATAAAAACATGCCTAACCTATACCCTTTTACGATGAGGCTTTCAGCTTTGAATGCTGCAACGTTTGTCACCGGAGGTGTGTAAAAACACCTTTATGCTGTGCGTTAAACGTAAGTGTGACTGTATTTTCCAAGGTCGTTATCTATGTAATGTCGAATAAATGGACACATTATCAGTACGAACGGAAAATTTATGTTAATGGCTCATTCATCATTCTAAATTGGAAACGGTAGCACCTACATTTACAGTGTCCTCCTGTGTTATCAGGTTTCCTCATTACAGTTGCACTGTGATTCTCTCACCTTGAAATGAATACGAAGCATATGGCATTTTAAGGCAATGCAAATCTGTATTATTCATTTGTCATAAAATATGTATCCCTTCATAACGGGAGCTATGCCCTTTGAAGACTAATGTAGTATGCTGTAATCATCGTTTACGGAATATTAACAATCGAACATGTTTAAATGGCCCTTTGAAAAATGTTGCCTTGCTTGCCTTTCAAAATGGGAATCGGTGCATCAAATGTAAACATGTCTTAGTCTTATATGATTTATAACGGGTATAATTAATTTCTAACTTACACTTTGCATTTGTTACATGCAATTCTCTATTGAAAGTGACAGAGATTAAATCACTGGAAAGTGTCTATGGATTTCCCTAAAGGGAGCCAGAGTGCTATCTGAGCGGCTGTGGAGGAGAAGAGCTTTGTCACCATTTAGATGTAGGCTGTGTTGGACCTGGCCCTTTTACAGGGTAATTCCCCAAACTTTTTGCCTTTTTCCTCCTTATTTTTCTGACCCTTTTTGGCTGACGTTATGACTCTGAGCACTTTTTCCTTGCTAATCAGTGCTAAAGTGCATGTGCTCTCCCTTGTGACCTTGGTATGATTAGCTTATACGTAATTGGCATATTTAATTTACCTATAAGTCCCTTGCAAAGTGGTATCCCTATACCCAGGGCCTGTAAATTAAATGCTACTAGTGTGCCTGCAGCGCTGCTTGTGTCACCCACTGAAGTAGCCTTTCAAACATGTCTCAGGTCTGCTAGCGAAGGGCCTGTGTGCGCAGTTTTCTGCCACAGGGACCTGGCATCTAAATTTACTTGCCAGGCCCAGAACTCCCCTTTTACTACATGTAAGTCACCCCAAGGTACACCCTAGCTAGCCCTTTGGGCAGGGTGCCATGTATGTAGAAGGCAGGGCATGTGCCATGTTGCGTGGCCTGTCCTGGTAGAGACAAACAGCCTATTTGGTGTCTCACTGCTGTGAGTGCTGCCTCCTCATAGGATTGCATTGGAAATGCCCTGCCTTATGTGTAAGGGGTATTGTCTAACTTATGAGGGGTAGTGTAGGCATGTTTGGTATGGTCGTAATGGTGGTAAGAAATGCTGCCTACTGGTGAAGGTGTATTTTTTATTACTATTACAGAAATGCCACTTCTAGAAAGTGTGCATTTCTCTGTGCTTATGACTGGTGTTTTGCAGCTTGTCTCCAATTCATGTCTGGGCAGAGTGACAGTTGGGCTTTGTGCATACTTTTCAGTCAATCTGGACACAGAGAGGGTGGTGGTGTCACAGAGGTGCATCTAGATACTGAATAGTCTTCATGTGCTGAGAGAAGGGAGAGGCATTTGTAAAGGCTGTGCCTTGGCACACAATAGGGTTGTTTACCCCCACTGATATTTGGAGCCTGTGCTGCAGGAGAAGGGGGCACTCCCAGGACCAGTTGTAACTGGCTGGAACCTCCCCTTCTTTTGTAAAACACACTGTAAACTGAAATTTCCCCACAATTTAGACATTCTTGCGACTACAGAAACTTACTGGAAACTGGACACAGGACGCTGCTGAAAGGACTCACCAGGAACCACCTTGAACTACTGCTGCTGTGCTGACCTGAGACCTGCCTGGTCACTAGGATGAACTACCACCATCTGCATCCCTTGTGCTGGCCTGTTGTTGGGCCTACTAACCCTGTGCTTCTCCCCCCTCCATCTCCAGGGGCAGGGTGCTGTGGCCCCTGACCCCTGCCACCATCAAAAGCATGAGGAGTGCTTAATTTTCTTCTTCTAACCATACCTGGTGTGCAGCGCTTTAATTGTGGGGTCCTAGCGCCTTGTGAGAGCTTTAAAGAGCCCCTGGCACTCGTTAACCCTTTTGCTGTGCTAGGGCCCAAATTCACTGCCACAACCCGGGCTGAAGGAATGTTCCCCTGCGCTTGAAATAGCACATTGCTGATAAAGATCACTGCCATGACCCGTCTTTTGTTGATTTAAGCGCCAGAGTCGCGCTGTCCTCGACGCCCCTGGGGCACCACCAGGTGAAAGGAAAGAAGCGAGTGCACTCCTATCTTGCTCCCGGGGCAGAGCACACTCCAGGGAGCGCCCCCGGGGCACAGGCAGGCACCCGCTTCAGAAAATCTCTCCTGGGAGGTTATATCTGACTGAACCCACCCACTGGTATGGCTAAGTTTCCCTAATAAACGCCTTCCAGTCCCACTGGTAATTCAACTACAACCCATCTGGCTGGGGCTAAAGAAAATGGGAGAGGTCTGGTTTATGTCCCAACTGTCTTTTCCTCCTTTGAAGACCAGTTTGGCCACTCTACCCCATTCCTGTGCTGCCATCTGCTACAACAGTTCTCCGCCCACCAGATGCTTCCTTTGTTTCAGCCCAGGCCCCTTCACACCTAATTAAGGGAGCTTGGTTCAGACCGCCAGAGGAAGACCAACCAGGGAAGTACACTACATGGCTGATTTAGGTAACTTTCAGAAATAGTTCTAAAACACTTTCCCTGTAATAGTCATAATAAATCTAGCACTGACAACCTGTTTGATATCTTACATGACAGATTTAGTAGGGGTGGGCAGAGCTCATATAGTTTCACTTAGCGGACTTTCACTGAGTTACATAAAAACTCTGTGAGATTCCATGGAGTTCCACCCACCCTACAACATGTGCAAGGAAGCATTTTCCATTGCTGTGAGTCTCCTGTGCATCCTTCCATGAAGTCATAACAGTGCAGGGGCTGCCTCCTCAGCAAGAGACACTGAACATGTGTTTTGCGAGTCTGAAAATCAAGCTTGAGTGATACACTCATGGCAAGGCTAGCCAGGTGCGCCAAGGCGAGAGACACTTCAGGGGAAAGATTATTTATGGGCTGCTAAAGTTTCTCTTCAGCGGAGGTGGAAGGTGAGCTGCTTGAGGTATACTTTATTGTGATTTGTAAGGAGAGGGATACTCTGTTCATATACTTCCTCTATCCTTATAATTCGAAGT
This sequence comes from Pleurodeles waltl, assembly GCF_031143425.1. Classification (NCBI taxonomy): domain Eukaryota; kingdom Metazoa; phylum Chordata; class Amphibia; order Caudata; family Salamandridae; genus Pleurodeles; species Pleurodeles waltl. The sequence goes on along the minus strand of NC_090445.1, from coordinate 1,471,727,940 downwards.
TGTATTGCGTATATAATGAGTCACAAGGGCACATGAGGCTCATGTGATGTTCTGGTGATTAGGAAATACATTTCAGGATTCTGATACTAATCATCAAGCCTCCACCCTTAGAGAGTTATGTGTCTGTGCTTGAATTCCAGACTCAGATCCTACCCTCTCTATTGGGGGAAAGTGGGGTAATGGATTGAGAGAGAAACACAGGAGCTGACTTCTTATCAAAGTAAATTGGCATCTCAGGTATGTAAGCCTCAGCAGTCAATGATATCAAGATTGCACACTTCACCACAGTACATGCTGATAGGATGATATATGAGATGCATTAGTAATAACGACAATTAACAAACTACCTAAGATCCACACAGACCATACCCCAGTCAAGGACTTTCCAAGCTCTCAATGATGGCATGCCAGTAACGAGTCAAGTAGTACCTGTGTTACTGCTGCTACCTGGAGAGCCTGGAGACTGAGGCCCTCAAGACAGCCTAAGCCGCGGGAGCCAACATACCACCAGTGCTGGCAGTATGGCTGGCCCCCTATTATGACATTTCTGCTGTGCCAGCGGACGGAAACAGCATTTCCATCCGCTGGCCGAGCGGAAAAGTCACATCAACATTGAAGCCAGCTCATAATAGAGCCGGCGGCAATGTTGATGAGCAGCAGGTGCAGCAGCACCTGTCGCACATTTTACTGCCCTGAATTTGGGCAGGGAAATGCACAATGGTGCTGTGCCTGGGGGCCCCTGCAATGCCCATGCTAAGTGCATGGGCAGTGCAGGGGCCCCCAGGGGCACGCCAATCTCCCTTACCGCCAGCCTCTCCATGGCAGTGTTTACCGCCATGGACAGGCTGGCGGTTGGGGATTATGACTGCCCGGCGGAAGCCTGGCGGTATAGTGGAGGGGACGGCGGTATGGCCATGGCTAATGTGCCACGGTCATAATACACTGGCGGAACACCGCCAGCCTGTTGGCAGTATTACCAACAGTGTTCCGCCAGCCGTTCGGATCATAATGACCCCCTGAGTCTGATAATGTGCCAGTGTGGAATAAAAAGACTGGACAGCATTAGATGAAGATGCCAGAAAGTTTGTACCACAGCAGGATCTTTACACTCCATAAACACCAGGAGGCAGGAAGTCATAAGTCTAGCAGAAGTGCAGAAGGGAAGAAAACAAGATGGGAATGGAAAAACAAATGACAAAGGTGAAGGCACGGAATAACGGTGGGCAAACTATGAATGAGGAGCCATAAAACTAAGCACTTGAGAGATAACTGTCTATTACCACTGCTGTCCTTAAATTAACCTGGAAGCTGCCGCATTTCTTAAGGGCTCTAGTCTGACTGGTTCCTTAATACTTCTGGCCTCTGAGATCCACCTTATATTCTTATACACCAGCCACCACTGACCAACCCTCCAAACTCACCACCGTGTGTTTTTTCCTTCTCAGGGCTACTTTGTTCTCTAGTCCACTCTTACTTCTGATCCTAACAGTAATGAGAGCAATGAACATTTTGTACATTGCATCTTAACATTTTGCAGTGCCAAAGCCTGCAATTTACAGGCTTTGTGACATCAAAACCATTTAATGTATCAGGTATTGACTGTTTTCTTCAAATGTATTTAATTGGGAACCACATGCCATTTCAAAAATGATGTGTGTGACATACTGTAGTGTCTCGTCAGTTAGAGATGACAGGGCCCTTTTGGTTCCTGAACTGTGACATAAGTGTTAGGGTGTGGTGAATAGAATTAATGATTTAGAATGCTGAGTTTGTGATTACATGCTGAGGAATAAAGATGTATAATACCAAATTCTGTGTGTGGTATAATAATATAAAAGTACCCGGTGTTGGGGAGGATGCTACAACTGGCTATATGATAGGGGATACGTAACCCCAAGAACCAACAATACTCTCCCAGAGAGATTTGCCATGGTCCAGCAAACTGCTTGTGCATGCCACATGCACCTCAGTTGAGGTGAACATCAGCAGTCCCCTTATGTGGAGTCAAACAAAGCACCTTTCCAGCCAGTGCAAAGTTTTCAAAGAAGACAAAGGTCTTACAGAGAAATGTCTGTATTATTGGTCAGAAACCCACTAGTGAGACTATGAAAGAGGTACTGGGCCACAATGCATCACAGAGTCATAAGCCATATGGAACAATAACACTAAAGACAGCTGTTAGAAATTGGATCTCTAGTTGGCATAGTTATGTGCACCCTATCCTCATAGGTACCACAAACCTAGTCAGGGTACGTCACAGTGAAAACACCACAAAAAGACTCCACACCAGTTTAGAAAATTAGAACATATTTATCCAAATAAAATGAGACCAACAAGACAAAAATCAAAATAAGTAGAAGTCGAGATATGATTTTTTGAAGATTAAATCAAAAACTGTGCTTAAAAATCAATTGTGCTGAAAAGTTACTTGAGGTCACGCTAGACTGATGTGAATCAAAATTTCTGGTTCACAATGATGAAGGGCAGGCTGGCTACAGAACCCATGCAGCTTTGACTGAAAACAGGACCTTGGGTAGAGCAAGTGTTGGCGTCAAAGACTTTGGGGTAGATGTGTCATTGAGCCTCACATTCGGGTCACATGTTTGTCTCAAACTCCAATCAATGGTATGCAATGCACCATCATCAAACCATGCAGTGGTGTCCTTAGATTAGCACTACTTCATTGTTGAACTTTGCAGTCGGGTCCTGTGTCATCTTAAAATCGGCAACGAGTCAGCACAGGAGGGCACTGCCTCAGTTCCGAGCGGCACAACAGCCTCAATACATCGCTTTTAATGAAAAACAGAACCCACTTCTGAAGCCCAAGACTGCATCTGCGCCTAACGCAAGGGAGGACTCACAGTTGGCAGAGCCTAGTAGCTGAAGCAAAATTTCAAGAAATCTTTGAAGACCCTGAGACTTCAAGAACAGGGGTCAAGCCAACAAAAACTTGGAGAACTTAGGTTCAAGGATGTAGCGAGCAGGTCCAGACCTTTTCACTTCCAGGCAGGAAGCAGCAGGCATCATGCCAACATACAACATCAGGTATCAAGGTGGCAGTCCCTCCTACAGTACAGCAATTAGCTGGCCAACACAGCAATGTGGTTAGCAAAGTGGCAGTCCCTACCTGCAGCAGAGCAGATCTTCCTCCTGGCAGAATGTCCGTGGTTCCAGAAGAGCTCTCCTTTGCCAGGGTGTGCGGTCCAGTACTCATACCCAGTTGAGCCTTTGATGTCGGGAGACTTCAAAGAGAGGCCTTTAATATACACATGGTTCCTGCCTTTCCTTCCCTGGCTCCAGACACTCTACAGGGGGTTACGCAGCTCTTTGTGTGGGGAGAGGCACAGCCCTATTCAGGTGTGTCAGCTCCTCCCTTCCATCTAGCCCAGGAAGGCTCATCGGCCTGGTGAGGGGCTATCAAGATGCAAAAGTCATACCGCAGCTCTTTTTGCATGTGACTGTCTAGAGGGAATGGTGGGTGAAAGCCCAGCTGTCACCCACCAAATACTTGTATTCAGAGACAGGCAGAGGCACAGAATGGCTAAAGTAAGAAAATGTCAACTTTTATCAGTGACGTTTTCAGACTTGCAATTTAAAATCCCACTTAGCCATACATTGTGATTTCAAATTGTGAATCCAGAGACACCCAACTCCACATTTCTATCCTGTCCCAATTGGAAATTGAATGTAAAACATGCTTTAAGGCAATCCCAATGTTAACCTACAGGAGTGATAGGCCTTGCGATGGTGAAAATTAATCTGAAACGTTTTCACTTCCAAGACAAGTTAAACTTAAACTTACATGGCCAACTTTTTAAATACATTTAAATACAATACACAATTCCCTTGTGGTTAACTGGGGCCTACCTTAGTGGTGACTTACATGTAATAAAATGAAATGTGTAGACCTGGCAAGTGGGTACACTTGCCAGGTCAAAATGACAGTTTAAAACTGCACACCCATGCTTGGCAGTATCAGGCCTGAGAGATGTCTCCAGGGCTGCAGACCCACTAGTAGCATTTAATTTACAGCACCTGGGCACCTATAGTGCACTTTACTAGGGACTTACAAGTAAATTCAATATGCCAATTGTGGATAAGCCAATATTACCAAGTTTAGAGTACAGAGCACCTGTAATAGTCTGCAGTCGTAAAGTGCCCAGGACCCTAAATCCAGCAAAAATTAGGTCAGGAAAACAGGAGGTCAGAATTCAAAAAGTCAGGAGAAACAACAACAAGGATGCCAGGTCTGATATGTATGCCACCCAGCTGAAGGTGGGGAGAGCTAGCCAACTCTTTGGTAGTTCTCTTCACTAAGGCAGAAGAATCTTGAGAGACCATCAGCATTGGTGTGGACTTTTCCAGGATGGTGTTCCAAGGTAAAGTCCATTTTATCTCGGGAGATGGACCACCTCAACAGTTTGGGACTCTGACCTCTCATTTTCGTTAACCATCTGAGTGTCTGGTTGTCTGTCTGAATCCGGAAGTGAGTGCCAAACAGGTATTACCTTAGCTTCTTCAGTGACCCAACCACAGCAAAGAATTGCCTTTCATTTGTGTTCCACCTATGTTCCCTGGGAAGTAGCCTCCTACAGAAGAAGGCTACAGTTGATCCAGGCCTTCCACATTTAGCTGTGAGAGTGCTGCCCCTATACCATGCTCTGAGGTGTCCGTCTGCACAAAAAACTCTCAGTTGAAATCAGGGGCCGTGAGCACGGGTGCGTACACATGGCTTTCTTCAGGGCTTCAAAGGTTTTCTGGCACGCCTTTGTCCAGATCACCTGATGTGGCTGCTTCTTGAAAGTCAGCTCTGTGAAGGGGGCAACAATGTTGCCATATCATTTGATTAATCTCCTATAATATCCAGTGAGGCCTAGAAAGGCTCTCACTTCCTTCTGGATCTTGGGGGTTCCCAAGCCAGGATGGTGTCAATCTTAGGAAACGAGGGCTGCACCTTCCCACTCCCTACTTGGTGTCACAAATAGACTATAGAACCCTGCCCGATTGTGCACTTACTGGCTTTGCTAGTCAGGCCTGCGCTCTGCAGGGCCAGAAGTACTTCTTGGAGGAGGTCCAAGTGGTCATTCCCCTACAGCTGAAGATTGCAATGCCACCTAAGTAGACAGCACTGAAGTTTTCCTACCCAGCCAGGACCTGATTGCTCAGCCTCTGGAAGGTGGCAGGGGTTTCTTCAATCCAAAAGGCAGGACCTGGAACTTCAAGTGCCCTTTTGGTATTGAGAACACTGACCTTTCTTTTGCCCCCTCAGTCAAGGCAATCTACCAGTATCCAGACGTTAGGTCAAATTTTCTGAGTAACTTGGCAGTTCCATGCTGATCAATGAGCTCATCAGCTCTGGGGATGGGATGTGCATCAGTCTGGGTTACTGCAACGAGCGCTGGTAGTCCACACAGAACGTAAGTTCAGGTCTGACACCTGGAGGGGCAACCCTGGGAGCCAACACTATTAGGCTAGACCATGGGGTTTTTGAGGGCTCAATAACACCTAGAACCAGCATACTGAAGACTTCTTTCTTGATGCTAGCCCTCACCGTACCAGACAGCCTGCAGATTTTGTTCTTCATAGGTGTGCTGTCCCCAGTGTCAATATTATGGGTACACCATATAGTGACTGCTGGGGTAAGGGAGAACAAAGAGGCAAACTGACACAGAAACTGGCGGCACTCTCTCAGTTTATATAGAGTCAGTATAGGGAGAGGCTGACACACTCCACTCCTTGGAAGATAGGAGGTCGAGGAAAGGTTCACTCACCTCATCCACCCCATCATCAGTAAACAAAAACATGGTAATCTCAGACCTTTCAGAGTGGAGCTTGCGGTAGTTTGCGTGCAGGACCCTCATATGGGTTCCTAGAAGTGCTGAGTTCCCCCAAGTAGCTGATATCACACTTGTCCTCCTTCACCTCATAAAGCCCAGACCAAAGGTCTTGTAGGGCCCAGTGCTCCAATGGCTCCATTACCCATACATTTTGACCAGGCTGAAACTCAACCAAAGTGGTATTCTGGTTGTACCATTGTTTCATGACCTCCTGGCTATCTTCCAGGTTCCCCTGTGTGAGCTTCCAGAAGCGGGTTGTCTGGTTGCAGAACACCAGCATGTAGCAAACTACTTTCTGGATTGGCTTCTTGGGAGCTTGCTCCCAGCCTTTCTAACCAAACTCAGAGGTCCTCTCACACACAAGTTCAAAAGTGCTGAAGCCAACACCCGTCTGCGGTTCCTCCCTGTAGGTGAACAAAAAGATAGAACAAGGATGTCCCACTTATCCCTCATGGGTTCAGGGAGACCCTTAATCATGCCTTTAAGGGTATGGTTGAACCTTTCAACCAATTCATTGCTTTGGGGGTGGAAGGCATGGTGAACTTGAGGTCACCCCTACACTCTTTCCACATAGCCTTCCTGTAGTTCAATAAGAAGTTGGTCCCTGGTCAGATACCATCTCGTTAGGGAAACCCACACAGGTAAATATCCTCAAAACCGCTCTGGCTGTGACAAGCACAGTCACTGTACTCAGAGGGATAGTTTTTGGATACTGAGTGGCATGGTCCACCAAGACCAGACCAAATCTGATGCCCGTGTCTGTCTTGGGATCCAGAGGCCCCACAATGTCAATGCCATCCTGCTCAAAAGGAATGCTAATGACAGGGAAAGGTTGCAGGGGAGCCTTGCACTTCCTCCTTGACTTGCGATTCAGGTTGCAGGTAAGACATGACCCACAGAACACATCTGAGGCCTTCCTCATTTGAGGCCAATAAAAGTGGGTGACAAGTGTGTCAAAGGTCTTGTCTTGCCCCAAATGACCTGCCAATGGCACATATTAAGCCAGACCCAGTACAGAGGTCCTGAAGTGCTGGGGTACCACCAGCATATGTTCTGCACCAGGCTCAGGAGCCTTAGTCTTGGTATGTAGGAGATCATTGTTCCAGTAGATCAGGTGAGAGTCAGAGGTCAACACCAGCTGCCTGGTCCTTGGCCTGCTTCTGAAGTCCCACAAGAGTGGTGCACTCCCTCTTCTCGTAGCAGAACTCCTCAGTGGTGGGACACCCTTCCTGCTGCCAGTTGCGGATCTCAGGCGGTTCCGCAGTTCAGCTATGTTTTCTCCTGTAGTTACCAGGGTGTCCCCTTCATTATCAGCCTCCTCCCAGAACGTAGGAATTTCAGGAATGGGTTACCTGCACCCCTTGTCCTTTCCATTTTTGGCAAGTACCTGGGCTATTCTTCCACGATCTAGGTATTCTTGTCCACCCTTTTGGACTGCCATGAACTGTGTTGTCAGGTACACTGACTCCGGCAACGCTACCATCTCCAAGTGTGACCTGAGCTCCACCTCTTTTCAGATGGTGTGTTCCAGGTCATTGTCCAGCAGACAATCCACAGGCATGGATGGACTCACAACTATCTGCAGCAGATTTGAGACTATCTCCAACTCAAAGGGAACCATTCCCACTGGGTAGTGGCTCTCATGGTTGTCAGCAGCAACAACCTGGTGAAACATGTAAGGGACTACCTGCTCTGAAGACACCAGATGAAACCTGACGGTAGCCATGCTCGCTCCTATGTCTCCAGGGTCCTCAACTCTGCCCATTGATGATTACTTACTGACTGTACCTCTTAGTATTGTCAGTCATGTGGGTTCTCTGTATCATCTCTCCATCACCCAGGGACACTAAACTTAATTCTAAACTCCCCTTAAAACTACCTGAGGCAATCTCCTACACAAGTGCTACACTAGCCAACCCCAATGACTGCCAACCGCTGAGGGCACTACCCACTTGAGACACTTGCCATCTCCCTTGTAGTGCCCTTCCTGCTGACACTCATAACATTTCACAGGAGCCTTCCTGGAAGTCTTTTTTTAGGGAACCATTTCTTCTTCTTCTCAGAGGAGGGAAGGGGACCCTCTCCCATAGAACTAGTTTGGGGCCCTTTAGAGATCTCTATACTTTTTTTACCCCCCTCCTTCTTCTTTTGCTGAGGACCCTGACCACCCTTGAGGTGATCCCTCCCAGATACCTTCTTCTGTACCCAGGTGCTAACCCAGCGTTCTGCCTTCTTAGCATGTTCTAGGGTGTGTGCGTTTGCTGTCAACAAGGTGTTGGTACAGATCTGTAAAACAAAGACTGAACAGGTGCTCTGTTGCAAACAACTCATATAACCCCTGCTATTCCTTTACTTCACTGCCCCTCGCCCAACCATCCAGTACCTTGCAAAACAAATCCACACAATCCACCCAGGTCTGTTGGGAAAGCTTCTGACTGTCCCTGAACTTCTACCTGCGCTTCTCTGGGGTCATACCAAACTTCCTGATTAGGACCTCTTTCACGGGGGATACATTATTCTGTCTCTTCCTTCGAGGGCTGAAGAGTGTCCAAACCTCACCGGGATTATGCCTCCTCAGACTAGCTCCCCAATCCTCCTCAGAGTCCCTGTGCATCTGTACAGCAATTTCATAGGACTCACATCATGTGTCAATGTCATCTCCTACCACAAAGTCAGACACCAGACCCTTGGGTTTATAGACCCTCCTCTCAGAGGGCACAGAAGAATTGCTGCCACCATTACTTCTGGGCTCCACTTTTAGGCTTTAATGTCCAGCATTCTCCAGCTCATCTTCTGAGCCAATCTCAATTTATTTTCCTCTATAGCCAACCTCTTTTGGCTCTTCTCCATCTCCATCGCTAGCCTTTTCTTCTCTAAGGTTTGTTTCTTTTGCTCTGTCTCCAGCTGTGGTTTGGCAAGTTGCAACTTAAATTTCCCCTCTTCCCTTCTGTCCTCCAGCTCCTCTGGGGTCAGGCCTTTATAGGACGCACTGCTTCCTTCCCTATGGTGGATCATCTCTCTTTGCAGGCTGGTTGTCCCCTGTCGCAGAGGCAGTCCCAGATTCTCACTGAATCCTGGTCCAGCACACCATGATCCTCTATTTCAATGTCATCCTCCTCTGTGGTCTCGTTCGCTGCATCTCTAGATTCTCACCAGGCCCTCAGCACCTTTTGCTGATCCACCTTCTTGGTGAAGCCTTTGAGAGAGACCTTAAACCCCCTTGCAAAAATCCTTGAGTTGTTGCACTGTGTACTTCCCCCTATTTGCACAACTCAAAGTCCATGCTTGCAGGTGCAATTATGGGACTTCCAATCAGAGATGTGATTTAGAATAAAAAGCAAAAATGCCAATCAGGGAACATTGAAAAAATAGAAAATATCAATCAGACAGAGTAGGCAAAAAAAACTTGCCAATGACGATATGAGACAATTGATTTACATTGGTCTAAATGTGGATAGTAGTGTATATCAAATTACTGTAAGGCACTGGACAAACACAAGTCTTATCCTCACCGCTGATCACCAATGTTGGAAACTGTGTCTCTAGTTGGCAGAGTTACGCACCGAACCCTGTCCAAGTAGGAACCCCAATCCTAGTCAGAGTAAGTCAGATACACAACCTAAATTATTCTGCGCTCACGCTCTGTGAGCTTGGCTCAGAGCCGTCAGACTTAATTTAAGAAGCAATGTGTAACATATTTTTGCAATACTTAAATTGCAGTAATACAGTGAAAACACTACAAAAAGACTCCACATCAAATTAGCAAAATAGAGAATATTCATCCTGGAAAGATGAGACCTAAATGACAAAGAAATAGAAGTTGAGATATTAATTTTTAAAGATGAAATCCAAAGACAGTGCTTGGAAGTCAATAGCACTAAACGGTTACTTGAGGTTGTGCTAGACCTCACGCAACCATCTGATTTGGTTCTGGCTTTTATGTTCCTTATATCACATGTGGGCCATTTTTAGCTCTCACCTTCTGGCAAAAAAAACTTTTGCTTCAAAATAAGCTTAGAGTGCACTTTGACTACAATCCTTTCTAATGATTCAATTGATTTTGTCTATGTCACTTCCCTAATAGACTTTCTCTGTATTCATGTCTTTGATCAACCATCAGAGCATTTTAGTCTCACTGTATTTTGACTGGATGAGTTGTAACTTTCCACTTCCAATGTAAAGGGATTTTTATTTTTTATTTTGCTTTGAACACTGCCTAGGAGTGCAATACTTTTCTCAGTCTGTTCTCCATCTATCTTACTTCTTTAATTTTTAGTTATATTTTTATTTACATTTTTGCGAGGGCCCCACAGCTGCGCACTTCTATGGATCCATTCACAATTGCTGATATACTTCCTAGGCACTTTCCTCTTGTCACAGGTCCCTATATATTCTTAATTTTTTTAATACTTTTTGTGAGGTCTCAGAAGCTGCACACTGCTACCAGGCTGCTTCCTTGTCCTAATTTGAAACAACATTCAGAAAATATTATACTTTTTAATATACCATTCCAAAATGGCTGTTCACAAGCATGGAACAGTAAATTAAAAATAAAGTATAAAGATCTTTGGAGCATATAGATGGTAAAACTAGTTGGCCATCTTTGAATGTTTTTTCTTTTTCTTTGAAACAAATCAAAGAAATATGGCTTCCATTCTTCCTCAGACATACACAGCATCCATCTTTGAATGATTTTTCTATAGCTTTTAGAAAAATCCCTACAACATGGCCACTGCGCCTACACGCACAAGCATGGTGACAATCTAAGGTAAAAAATGGCAAAGCTTCTAGTTTACACGGGTGAATCCTATTGGCTTTGACAATGCATGTTTGAAGTGACCATTGTAGAAATTCTACAAGCCTATATGATGTCTTTTAAATAAACTAAAGTTTTGCATTTTTGTAGCATTCTTATCTGTCTAGCTCTCTCCATCTGTGGTATCAATTTATTTCACCTTATTGGACTCTTTCTGAAGAGGGATTTCTCTTCGTCTGTCCAAGGTTTAGAACTGAAAGCATCTGAATTTATTCATGTTGCATCCTTTCTCTCAAGTTTGTTAGAAAGTCATCCTTCTGCACACTCTAACGTGTTGAATAACAGCAGTCTAATATTGTGAAACCATCACCCATATTTAACAAAAATGACCCACAACTGCGTTAGCGTAGTTGTGCGTTAAAAATATTATAGTGGACTAACGCCATTCCCTAGCACTATCTGTGCACCATATTTGTAAAATTATGGATGATGATGTTAAGGAATGGTTACCACCAAAAAATGACGCTAACCACTGTGACATGACATAAGAAAAAATTACTCTAATGCTGCAAAAGTGGCGTTACAACGTTTTTGACGCAAAATGGGTTAGCACCATATTTAACAGCATTAGCATAGAAAACAAACGCCGAGTAAGAAAAAAACGTTTGGGAAGTCAAGATTGATTATGCTGTCCAGGAGAGACCACAGGGAGTCCCAGGAGAAGGAGAAGAGGAAGCAGAAGTGCTGCTTTAGTGAGGAGGAGTATGACATCTTGGTCAGAGAGGTGACAGAGCACCAGCACCAGCTCTTACTCACCTCCAAATTGCCAATAGTTATGACAGAGGCTATATGGCAGGCATTAGAGGATAAAGTCAACAGCCTGACAGAGGTGAAGATGACTCTCACCAATTGCATGAAGCGCAACACAATTTCAACCACAGAATTAAGGATAAACTGGCCAGGAACTGAAAGGCAGCAATACAGACTGGAGGTGGAAGTCCTGAATCCCAGGAAGACCTGGATGAGCTGGAGGAGATGGTGGCAGCTGTCATCCCAGAGCAACTGGTCACTGGAATTGCAGGACAGGGAAGACTTCTAAGAACTATCACAAATGCAGGGCAAGTTGCAGGGGGGTGACTTTCTTGAATCTCACAAATTGCAGAAGGGAGAGACATATAGGACGCACTCAATGCATGCTAAAGGGTTGCATTGAGACACATAGAGCCTGAATCAAAATGCCCCATTGCCACACAAGCCTCACCTTTAGAGACGATCTGGTGGCACAATGCACTCCAATACATACACAATGTGGTCTTAAGCTACTTACTGTGGCTGTTCACCTCCTTGTAAATATGCAGCACATTGCCTAGAAGGGAGGTGCAATTAGTGTGGGTATGGCTGTGCTACAACAACACCCATTGCATTTTGTTGTTGCCCCAGATCCACGACAAAGTTTTCACCAGAGACTGTGACTGAAGTCAAATCCACCTCAAGGGTGGTCAGGAAGGCACAACAAGGCAAAATGCTTTTGATCATCCTTGTGTCATTGCCCTTCTCATGTGTGCTGCATCCTGCAGCACACATAGATATGCCACCTTGCCATAACAGATTGTTTATATGCAGGACGGGACACCTTCCTGTATATAAACGATCTATCCCCCTCAACGCAGACACCCCGTCACTACAGAACAAGGATGCCTGAGTTGGTGAGGGAGACCAAATCTGCATAGACACTGGGGTAAAGGCAGGGGTGTACCTTATTTCAGTAAACATGGCACATTTCTGCCTATCAAAGGTGGAAAAGCACTGTGCAACTAATATTGCTGTGCACTGAGCTGTCCCACTTGAGAAAAAATGAGGGCCCAAGTTTGCAACCTGTGGAACGAGACCTGCACAGGGAAGCCCAACAACAACTCACACACCTCCATGCACCATTTGGGAATGGGCACAAAAGTGAACTCATACAACACATGGGGCATGTCTGTGACCATCATTTGTGCTGCTATACAAGTAGCTTTAATGTCACGATGTAACAAGGTTGTCTGTGTTGTGAGAATGGTTGGTGTTCTGCATTAAGGGACATCTACATGTGTAAGAACTAGCAAAAGTGGCATCAGTGTTGCACTATGGGCACGATGTCACCAGCTCGTAGTGCAACTGTACCATCATTCAAATAATTGCCCATGTAGATCTAAGATGCCCATTCCCCTTTTGCCATATCAACCAAGTCTAAAAATGCATGCATTGATCCACATTGTACATCCTCACACCAACATATGCCTGTGGCAGATATGTTGTATGCAAGTAAATGTCCCAAATGTAGGGAGGGACGAACTAATGGGGCAGACAATCAATAATTGTGGCACTGTCCCATCCAATTAGCATGTGTGTGGGGCCTGCTAAAGGCAGATGACAAAGTAACACAAGCATTGTAAGCAATGGACCTAACTGTGCTTTGCTGCACTAGTGCCAACATTCCTGGTGCCAATGCAATAAAGCACCAAAAGAGTGACAACACACAGTACACAACTGCAGGAATGTCCACCATGCTGAATAGGAAGGTAAATGACAGGCTACCATGGTATCAGTGGCAGGGGAGGGGATTTGCAAGGAAGATGGTGATTTGGGATCAGTGCACAAAATACCTTGAAAAGCTTGCCCCATGTGTGACGCACAATGCAACATATAATTTACAACTACAACCTCGGGTCTGTAACATGTCATTGAGCCTCTAGTAGCAAGAAAATGATGAGCCATGTCAATGGAAACTACAGTCAAAGATTGACATTTCACTATCTCATTGCAGAGGATGAAGCCTTACCTCCTGTCAACCTGCCTGTCCTGGATTTTACAAATGACATGTATGACCAGCTGCCGACTATCAATGAAGAAACTCTCCAGTTTGTCCTAGGTTCCCTCCAGACACCACCTCCAGTAACAGGGAGGACACACAGTGTTGCGGGGTCACCACATGAACCACCCAGCTGTCAAAACAGAGCACCAACCAGCCCTGACACAGCCCTGGACTCCGAGGACCCAGACATCACCTTTCAGAGGACAGTGGTAGGAGTCCTGTGGGAGCTTGCCAAGCAGGTGTGGGTGGGGATGGAGACCATGGCAGGTAGCATAGAGGGAGTGCAGAGGTGCCTCAGTCCAATCAAGGCTAACTCAGCTGCCATTAGGGTCACCCACTCCCCGCTGTGTAGACTACAGCAGTCCCTGACTGACTTAGCTGCTGTCATGAGGCAGAGCCTTCCACAATTGCTCTCCCAAAGTGACATCTCCTTGATAGACAACATGCTGGGGGCTATACAAAATTCCCTGGAGTCCATGCAGCGGGAAGGGCCCTTCCTCAGGGGAAAATGTGTCTGCCTACCACTGTAATGTTGCTGCGGTGTTGAGAAATGAGCAGTTCCTCCTTGATGCCTTATGTGTTCCCACAAATGGCAGCTGCTGGAACCTTTGACTCCACATCTCTATCCCTTGATGTGTATATGACTCCCTCAACATTAACAACAGCACCACCAATGGCACCAGAGGCACCACACACATCAGAGGATGAAGATGTGGAACAAACAACATTCACATGGAAAACCACTCGGTAGCACAAGTCTGTGCCACATGGATAGTATTTCCTTAGTTCTGGGCTGAACATCATGCCAGTGTTGTGACAGCTGGCTATGTGTCCGCTTCACTCAACCACTGTTGACTTATCTGCTATAGACTCTCATTAACTCAGTTCCTACCTATTGTCAAATTGGACACCCTCTCACAAATGCACACTAGTCCTACCCATTTCTAATGACATGTCCCTCACCCTTGGACGCTGAATGTACAACAAATGGTTCAGGATCTCTCATGGGGTCTGTGACTGGTCATTGTATTGCATTGGAAAATACACTTGCACACGTAAATAAATATCCATATTCATGTGCCATGTCAAAGTTTACTGTGATCCATCAACTCATCTAAATGTATGCATTGTGTGGCGCTATGTCAGTGAGAACAGAACCTAACTACATTTGTGCCTTACTGTCAGACACAAAGCCACACACTAAGACTGTAACATGAAAAAGGTGACTGATGGTGTTGTGGGCTACAACCAACTTACAGTGCCTTAAAAACATGTATTGAACAGTTATCCATGCAAGTTGACATATGGCATGTATGGGTCAGAACCAAGTGGTTGGAATTTTCCCAGGTGAGATCACCAGTACAACTAATATGTGTGTAACAGAGAGGCACATTTCATCAGTGATGGGCAGCTGTCAGTATGCCAGGATACATACACTTAATTAGTTGATGTAATATGTGCCACATAGTCCAACATTATTTCGGACAGACCTCAGTGATGACAGTTGAAGTTCCATACTTACCTGTCAAAGATTCCGTATACATAGACAATGTGAATGTCTGGAACTGAGAATGACAAATGTTTGGAGTGGCTGATATCATATTGCAGCCAATCTGAAAGCTCCTTGGTCATAGGGGATACACACAGAAAGCATATCCTAAGACAGTCCTTTAACTTGTCTAGTGCACACATAAGAACACCCAGACACTCAGTCAACATGGAAACATAATTGTCTAAAAATAACTGGATTTATTTGAACATTAAAATAACACCTTATTAAAACCTAACCTAGACACTACCCTAAACTAAACAAACCTATACTAACTTATCTCAACTTACCCCTACAGCTATCTATCCTAATCTAAACTCATCTTAAACATTTAACGCCACACACTAAATGTTACCCCCCCAACCCCTTTAAGAGACAAGATACGAATAGGACACCTTAAACTAAGGCTACGCATATACTAACTTAACCTATATCCTAAACAAATCCACATATTTATTTTATGGATTTTTTTTTATAGACATCCAAACCCATACATAACTCCCCACCCAACTCGCGCCCAAAAAAAATACTAAAAGCCACCCCCCAACTATACTTACACTATCCTACAACTAACCTAATCCATATAACTAACCTATCACTACCCACCTAAAAAACACTAAAAATCATAACAATATAAAACGAGAGATGGGAAGGAACTGGGAGGCTGTGCAACAACATTTTTACATCTTCTTTAGCTTTTTCCTGCAAAATGTCAACAACTTGTAGTTTCTGACATTGTCCTTCTCAAGTTGGTCCAATGTTGCCATTATGGCGGCCATTACCCTCTTCATGTCTGCCTCAAAGTTGATGATGTGGCTGCTACAGGTGGCTGTTGAGGGGCCTGAGTACTGATAGGTTTTGATTATGTCGAGGGGGTTGGACCAGTGGACCCCCAACCCCAGATGTTGTGCCTGATGTGGCCTGCATAGTTGCGACCTGTAGCGAAGGTCCCCCATGTTGAAAGGCAGGCCATGCCCCTGAAGATTTCTCACTGTGATATTTCCTGGCCATCTTACGGTACCCAGCCGGTATCTCCATTATGTGGCCAA
Source organism: Pleurodeles waltl (assembly GCF_031143425.1). Taxonomy (NCBI): domain Eukaryota; kingdom Metazoa; phylum Chordata; class Amphibia; order Caudata; family Salamandridae; genus Pleurodeles; species Pleurodeles waltl. Next base: position 1,471,711,895 of record NC_090445.1, on the reverse strand, counting down.
AATGTTCTGCACTTTTCAGAAGCGCGCTTCTATGCTGTTGCCATAGTGGCAGCTAAAACTTGAGGAGAACATGGCATCAAATACAACATTGGGTAGAGGTAGAACAAACATTCATTGTACACATCATCCCCAGATGACACATGCTGTCCACCAGACATTCCATAACAATGTCAATCTCCAAATCACGACTAAACTTCCAAACAGCCATCTACGGTATCATTTACATATCACTGGGTCAACAGCTATCCATTGTTGACCATTGGGGCCCAGAGGTAAGTGGACTACTGCGATCTTGTGCAACATTGGTTTCATCATAATAGTGAAGATCAAGTAGACCAACAAGTCCTAAATCCCTGTGCCATAGTAAAAAAGCAGTGCAATGTATGCAAGCCACCACTTTGACACCCCTAGCACTACATCAATCCTTGGCTAGGCATCATGGATGCACAGTGGGGTTTATCCAGTAGGAGGGACAGGAACACTGGCACCGGGAATTCTAAGAAATGCAAATGCATCACTCATGTGTCTTTGAGTTAACACCTGCTTAGAGCACGCGTTACAAGGGGGCACACCACTGCTTAAAATGGGTCCCTATGTATAGTTCAGAGTTAGTGTGCATATAGTTTGCCCTAAGCCTGAACAGTACATCTATATTGTCTATAGATTTTGTAACTATTGCCCCCTACCCTGTGGTATGGTGTACAACATGTCTAATGCTGAACACACATAGTGGCTGTACGGGTGCCCTAAGGGGGAACTGGAAGAGTACCACTGAACTGGGTGCAGCTACAGTATTCCTTATTGAACAACCTGTGCACATGCATGTCTAACTCCTAAATACCAGCTTTACACTTAGCATTCACATTCTATGCACACATGATGTGACCAAGCTCACTCACAATTATCATGATGGGTAGATCATGTTGGTAAATCTGCACACATCTAGTTTGCTACAATCCGTATACATGTCCCACATCCATCTGGAACAGAGTTGTATTCTTATATTGTACTTAACCGACTGTTGCCTGGCACAATAAGGCTCTTTGCATGGCCGCTGCCTCACTTTAATTCTGAAGAGTAGTGAGGCACTTGTGGTGCAAGTGTCTCCTACATAAGCCCCCTAGAGACCTCAACACATGTACATCATCTGCACCATTTCCTGAGTAACTGAAAGCAACGTGTGGCACACAGTGCTTTAAAAAGTGCTGTGACAAATATGTTGGTAACAGGCATGATATTCAGATAAACAGAACATCTGAAACATATCTTGTCTGACATCACTGTGTATGTGGGCACGCTTTCCTTTTCATAACACCCACAATGCCTTAGCAGCACACGTTGGCACTTGAGCAACAATCAACTTATTCTCTATACTCAACATGACATCAGACATGATGTCCGCATCCTAACTCAGATGATGTAATCTGGTCACACATTACATTTCAACATTGCATTACACAGATCATACCCTCTCAGACAAAACCCTAGAATGACACAACTGATGCACAGGGTGGCATTTATTGGCTGCAACAGGGTCTTCAAATTTAGGCACTTCTCCAACAGTGTAGGGTGGAGGCCCACCTGCAATACATGAAAGGAACACACAGCTCAGTGATTTTGGAACATTTATGTGTATGGACCACTGATACACATTCGTCTTGTTAAGCTGAGTAAGCAAGTCAACTTGGTGGTAGGACTGAACAACTACCAAACATTACAATTCTGTCAGTAAGACAAAGGGCCAGATAATAGAGGCCCTGGCAGGACCAAAGTGTCACTTTCCCTGGTGTTCCTGTGGTGCACGTCACTGCACCATATGTACAAGGATTTGTTAACCAGCCTTTTGTAGCGTTACACCTCCATGTCAATATGGGGCACCAATACTTGTAGTGGCCATCCCATTGTAGCACCCATCGGTTTTGATGCTGCCCCAGATGTTGAAGACATCTTACTCATAATCAGCGCCAAAAGACTAACAGTGGTGGTGTAAGCCTAGTAAAGTATTGAGGAATGCATTGATACTTCCTTGTGTCTTATATGAAGGTACACAGAGTAGGGCTAAAATATCATGGATGTTTGTTTATGTGCACGTAGGTGTCCCTTCCTGCACATTAACAAAATAACATCTTGGATCTACTATGTGGTCAGCCATTGCGCTATTGTAGACTGTTTATGTCCTGGAAGTGTCACACTTTTTTACTTCATCATATACATCATTGCGCAAGTGGAGACATGGAGTTTGAGTTTGAGCTGGTTAAGCTGAAAGATTACAGTGTTAGCCAGTTGAAAAACTTCTGCAAAGAGATGGGGGTACCTACCCAAAGAGCCACCAAGAAGGTGGAGTTCCAAAAGGTGCTGAGGGCCTAGGCAGAGTCCCTCTCCTGGGGGGGATGATGAGTTGGAGGAGACTGTGAAAGGCTCTTCTGAGGAGCTACCTGCAGCAGTGAAGGGGAATAACCCAGGAATTGTGCTATCTGTGAGTGCAGGAAGCAGTGTCTCAAATCACAACCTAACCACAGAATAAAGGAGAGAGAATTTCAGCTGCAATTAGCAAGATTAAACATAGAGGCTGACACAGAAGCCAAGCAAGCAAGCTAAGGCTGAAAGAGCTGAAAGGGTGGCTGAAAGAGCAGACTCTACTGGCACATGGACTGAGTCTAAAGGAGCTGGAGCTCAAGGTCAGGCAGGCAGATTCCAGCAGTGATATTGGCAGCATACGTATAGTACCTGATGGAGACAAGAAGGTTTGTATACCAATGGACTTGGTGTACAGTTATGTGGTGGGAGATGACACTGATAAGTGGCTTTCTGCTTGTGAAGTTTCACTGACCGTACATGGGGATCCTGAAGAGCACGGGGTGGGTCTATGGAAACAATTGCCAACACTAGAGGTGGGGGACCAAAATAAGTACACTCCCATGAAAGCCATTTGGACTGCCAAATTTGGACTGACCCTTGAGAAGTATCTCCAAAGATTCAGGGACAGCACCAAGCTCCCTAACCAATCCTGGGTAGATTTAATTGATTACTCCCATAACGCACAGAACGGCTGGGAGCTGGGCAGCAAAGTCAGTGATTATGTTGGGTTGTACAATTTAATCCTGAGAGAGCACATGCTCAGTATTTGTGTTACAGATTTCCACCAGCACCTAGTTGACAGTAAGCTGACTGATCCCAGGAAGCTTGCCGAGGAGGTGGATCTCTGGGCTAGCACCAGAGAGTCCAAAAGGTATCTGGGGAAGGACACTCACAAAGGTTGTCAGGGTTCCCAACAGAAGAAACAGGTTGGGGGGCTTAAAAATAAGGACTTCTCTAAAGGCCCATAAATTAATTACCAAGGGAGTAGCAATAACCAGTCCCAGTCTGATCCTAAGAAGAAAGGGTTCTTTGATCACAAGACAGGGAGGTTGTACCCCAATGTGCAGAGTGCTCCAAGTATGGTCACTCTAAGGGTGACTCCAAATGTCCCAAGAGGGCACAGCCCCCCATTGGCAGGCAGACACCTGGGTTGGCTAGTGTAGTGCTTGGGGAGGAGACAGTCCCAGATAGTTTTGGGGAACATACAGAGGTAATCCTAGTGTCACTGGGGGATGTAGATATGGTGCCAAAAACCCACATGTCTGCTAATACCTCCGAGTATAGGCAGTGGGTCACCATTAATGGGCTACGGCTGGAGGCTCTCTATGACACAGGAGGCAGCATGACAATGGTCAAATGTCAGCTTGTGTCAGCAGAGCAGGTCCTACTGAACACATTCCACCAAAATCATAGTCACCGCAATTGTAAAAACCATCTACCAGTGGCTTTGGTTTCCCTTTGAGTGGGGGAGAGTCTCTAGTACTCTGAAAGAAACTGCTAAACTTGCCATGCGTATGGATTGTCAGTTAGGCAATGACATGGAACACACTTCCAGGAGGGAGGTAGTGCTCAGGTCTCACTTGGAGATGATGGTATTGCCTGAGTGGTCTGTATGACCACACAGTCCATGGCTGCCCAGGAGGGGAATCAAGGGCATCTGGAGCCTTGCACAATGGTCTGTACAGCTGCCAAGGAAAGGGGCAAGGGGCGTAGGTAACCGGTCCCTGAAGCTTCTGCAGTGGAGGTTGATGGAAACCCTGAGGAGGAGGCCTCTGAGCCAATCTGGGAGGACATCGTCACCCTCAGTGACTTACCTGAACTTGCTGGCTGACAAGTTGTGGGCGTGCCCACCAGGGAGGCATTCTGCAAAGCACAAAAAGAGTGCTCCACTGTTGAGGGTTTGAGGTGACAGGCTCATGCAGCAGGAGAAGCCTCTGGGGTCACCTAACCTACAGGGCGTATGATCTCCTATATAGCAAGTCTAAGGCTCCCGGTACTGGGGCAGTACATGTGCTCGTGGTCTCTCAGTGTTACTTGGCCTTCCTACTGGGTCTGGCTCACTACATACCCCTTCCAGGAAATTTAGGACAAGACATTTGCCAGGCTTGTTGCCCACTTCTATTGGCTCAGAATGGAGACAGGTCCTGTCCCACCTGCAAGGCCACTGAGAAGTCAGGGAACAAGCTGAAAGCTTCCTTGACCCCCCCTTCTCATCATTGCTACCACCTTTAAAACGATGGGCATTGACATTATTGTTCCATTGGACCCCAAGACAGCCCTAGGCAACAAGTTCATCCTGGTCTTGGTGGACCATGTCACACGCTACCCAAGGAGTATCCCTCTGAGGATGGTTACTGCACCTGTGGTGACCAGAACTTTGATTGGGAACTTTACCCATATGGGGTTCCCCAAAGAGATAGTGTCTGACAGAGGCATTAACTTCATTTCTGCATTCATGAAGTCAACGGGGGATGTGTGTGGTGTACCTTATATGTTCACCTTATCCTATCACTCTCAGTCCAATGGTCTAGTTGAAAGGTTCAACAAGACCTTGAAGGGCATGATTGTAGGCCTACCTGAGGCCATGAGGTGTAAGTGGGATATCCTCTTGCTTACAGAGAGGTGCCACAGAAAGGATTATGGTTCATTCCCTCTGAACTCCTCTATGGCTACCCTGTTAGGGGACCTCTAAGTATTGTCAAGGAGGGGTGGGAGAAACCCCCCAGGAAATCCCCTGAGGATGTGGCCAGCCACTTGCTGGCCCTCCGAAAGGCAGATATCAACCTCAAGGATAGTCAAGAGGTAATAAAACACTGGCATGACCAGAAGGCCACTCTGGTGGAGTTTTCAACCTGGCGACAAAGTATGGGTCATGGAGCCAGTAGTGTCCAGAGCTATCAAAGGACCAATGGGCTGGCCCAGAAGAGATCAAGGAGCATGAGGGTAGGCCGCTTACCTGGTGGACCGCCAGAACCCTAGGAATCCCCTGAGTGTACACCACATGAACAGACTAAAGCCTCACTTTTAGAGGTCTAATATGAGCATAATCCTTGTGGCAGATGTGGGTGTAGAGGAGAAGAGCCAACCTCTCCCTAACCTCCTCTCTGCACAGGAACAGGATGGGTCAGTGGAGAGTATTAACCTCTCTGCCACCCTGACCCCAGAGCAGCAAGGTAACTGTTACCATTTGCTAGGACAGTTTGTTTTACTGTTGTCCCTCACATCTGTGTGTCCATGATATTAAAACAGTCCTCCTGTAAATAACAAAATGTACAGGTTGTTAGACAGGGTGAGAGACAGGATCATGGAGGAATTCTCCAAGATGCTAGTTTTAGGGGTGATTGAAAACTCCACCAGTCCCTGGTCCAGCCCTGTGGTGTTGGTACCAAAGGTTGCCCCACTAGGCACCAAACCAGAACTTCAGTTCTGCATGGACTACAGAGGGCTCAATTCCTTCAACAAGGCTGATGCCCACACCATTCCCAGAGCTGATGAGCTCGTTGACAGGCTAGGCACTGCCAATCTCCTCAGTACTTTTGATTTGACATCAGGGTACTTTTCAGATCACTTTGACTGAGTAAGCAAAAGAGAGGTCAGGAATCTCGTTCCCTTAGGGCAATTGCCAATTCCTGGTGATGCCCTTTGAATTGATGAATACCCCTGCTGCCTTCCAACACTGGGATAGCAGGGTCCTGGTTGGCAAGGAGGCTTTCTGTGCCACCTACTAAGATGACATTGCTGTCTACAGTGCCAGCTGGGAGGAACACCTGCATCCCCTTCAAAAGGTGCTTCAAGCCCTACAATAGGCAGGCCTACTATCAAGGCCAGCAAGTGCCAGAATGGGTAGGGGTCTGTGGTGTACTTAGGACACCTGGTAGGGGGTGGCAAGGTGCAGCCTCTCCGGGGCAAGATTGAAACCATCATGGCCTAGCAACCACCTGGAACCAAACAGAAGTGAGAGACTTCCTAGGCCTCATTGGCTATTACAGCAGATTTGTTAAGGGATCTGGCACCATTCTTGCCGTCTTAACTGAGCTGACTTCTAAGCAGGTCTGAGCGAAAAACTGTGCTCTGCACACAGAGTTTGCAGAATTAGGGAACTCCGTGTTCCATCGAGAACGCGGACATACTGATAGACTCCGCACTCAGCAAAGGAGTGGAATTTCCCCTTGGCGCACTCTTGATGTCATTGCACATGGACGGGAAGTGTGATGAGAGATGTGTCGGGCACTCATGAGTGCAAACAAGATTTTCTACCCACACATGAGTTCCCATGAGATTTTGCAGCTGTGCCAGAGACTTCTGGTGCTTCTTTTGTGAAGTTGGCGAGTGCAAGTGAGCGCGATCGACCACGGCTGCAACCAGGAGAAGCTCAAGCAGCTAATTCTCCTCAAAAAGACAATTTGGAATTAAAAAACCTTCTCAAATAGGCCATTAATGTTGTTTTTTTGTGTGAGGAGTACTTTTTAATTTACTGTTTTTCTTCAACAAGCGGCAGTTCCCCAACGACTCCAACTTCCTGTTTCTGTTCAGTAGGCTCCTCCCAGTGCTTTGTCCATCCCCTGGTCACGTTTCACTTGGATTTCCAGCTGGAAGGATCACTCTTTTTGTGTTCTAGATGTATCACTGGATTTAAGGGCTTTTCATTTGAGATTTCACAAGTAAGTTTAAAAACACTTTTAGAAGGGCGTTGTACAACTTGTTTATATGATAGAGGGCATGCACCAGGATTCATTTGTACTTTTATTCGATATTTAAAATATAGTCTGGTGGGTGGCCTGTAGTTTTCAGTAGGGCACTAGTTATTTTTTTACTTGTAATTTTTCTTCTTTAACCCCTTTGCTGCCAGGCCTTTTCCCCCTCAGGTTCCAGGCCTTTTTTTGGCCATTTGGTGCAGTTTGTGCTGAGGCCCTCATACCTTTTGTCCACATAAGCTACCCACGCCAAATTTGCGTCCTTTTTTCCCAACATCCTAGGGATTAAGGAGGTACCCAGAGTCTTAGGAGACCAGGAAATTAGCCAAAATACAATGAAAATATATATATATATATATTTTAAATGGGAAGAAAGGGCTGCAGAAGAAAGCTTGTGTTTTTTTTCCCCTGAAAATGGCATGAACACAGGGTTTGCAGTGCTAAAATTACCATCTTCCTAGATCTCAGGAACAGTCAGACTTGATTCAGAAAACCAAGGGCCATATTTATACTTTTTGACGCAAAACTGCGCTAACGCAGTTTTGCGTCCCAAAAAATAGCGCCAGCTAACCCCATTCTGAAGCACCATGCGGGCGCCGTATTTAATCAATGACGTTAGCCGGCGTTAGCCGCCGGCGCTGCCTGGTGTGCGTGAAAAAAACCGACGTACACCAGGCAGCGCCGGCGTAGGGGGATATGGAGTTTGGGCGCCAAAAAATGGGGCAAGTCAGGCTGAGGCAAGTTTTTCGCCTCAACCGGATTTGCGCCATTTTTTTCGACTCCCAACCCCCATAGAAATGACTCCTGTCTTAGCAAAGACAGGAGTCATGCCCCCTTGCCCAATGGCCATGCCCAGGGGACTTCTGTCCCCTGGGCATGGTCATTGGGCATAGTGGCATGTAGGGGGGCACAAATCAGGCCCCCCTATGCCACAAAAAAAAAAAAAATGACTTACCTGAACTTACCTTAATGTCCCTGGGATGGGTCCCTCCAGCCTTGGGTGCCCTCCTGTGGTTGGCAAGGGTGACAGGGGGTGTCCCTGGGGGCATGGGAGGGCACCTCTGGGCTCCTTCAGAGCCCACAGGTCCCTTTACGCTTGCCTTTTCCAGGCGCTAAAAAACGGCGCAAAAGCGGGCGTACGTCATTTTTTTTTACCCGCCCACTCCCAGGCGTGAATTTTGCCCGGGAGTGTAAATACGGCGCACATGCCTCGGGGTCAACCTACCTTGTATATCATTAACGCAAAGTAGGTGTCCACGCTAAAAAATGACGCAAACTCCATGGACTTTGGCGCTAGACGCGTCTAACGCCAAAGTATAAATATGGAGTTCGTTTTGCGTCGGAATTGCGTCAAAAAAAACGACGCAATTCCGGCGCAAACGGAGTATAAATATGCCCCCAAGGGCCTTATTTATACTTTTTGGTGCAAAACTGCACTAAGGCAAAAAGCTTGCACCATTTTTTAGCACCAGCTGGGCACCATATTTATGGAATGGTGCAAGAAAGTGCAAAGGGTAGGCTAGCTTAAAAAAAAATGACGTTAGGCAGTTTTGAGTCAAAATAAATGATTCTGACCAGATTAGCATCATTTTTTGACGCTAAGGGGCATATTTATACTCGGTTTGTACTGAATTAGCGTAATGTTTTTTTAACTCTAATTCAGTGCAAAACTAACTCCATATTTATTCTTTGGTGCTAGACTCATCTAGCACCAAATTTATGGAGTTAAAGTCATTTTTGGGAAGTGGAAACCTACCTTGCCTTAATGAGATGCAAGGTAGGCATTCCTGTGCAAAAAAATGACTCTATGGCCTTAACACCATATTTATACTCCCATGTAACAATGGTGCAAGGGAGGGAGGAGGGGTCAAAAAATGGGGCAAAGCATGCTTTGCCCCATTTTTTAAGACCAGGGTCAGGGCAGGTGTTAGGGGACCTGTGGCTCTATTTCCATGGTGGAACACCATGGAATAAGCCCAGAGGTGCCCTCCCTAGGCCCTAGGGGCACCCCCACCCACACTAGAGGGACTGCGAGGATGGGGGACCCCATCCCAGGTAAGTACAGGTAAGTGCATTTTATTTTTGAAAGTGCCATAGGGGGCCCTGAAATGGGCCCCCATACATGGCACATGGTGCAATGGCCATGCCCAGGGGACCAGGTCCTCTGTGCTGGCCACTGGGGTGGTGGGCATGACTCCTGCCTTTTCTAAGGCAGGAGTCATGTGGCATGGTAGGTTTAGCACCATACAATGACGCTAATCTGGTTAGAGTCATTTTTTTTTACTCTAACCTGCCTAAAGCCATTTTTTGCTGCTAAACCCTCTTCTTCTATACTGCTAGCCCCACCCGACTAAAGTAATTTTTTTCAACTCTAGCCTACCCTTTGCACCGGCTTGCACGATTCCATAAATATGGTTCCCGGCTGGTGCACAGAAATGGTGCAAGCCGGTGCTAAACTTTTTGGTGCAAAACTGAGTTAGTGCAGTTTTGCAGCAAATAGTATAAATAAGGGCCAATATTTTGTAAGTTTGCGCCACTTTTGCGTCATAAAATGACGTTAATGCAGTGCAAAAAAAGTTTAAATCAGGGCCTTGGTGCTAGATGGGTCTAGCACCAAAGTATAAATATGGAGTTAGTTTTGCACCAAATTAGAGTTAAAAAAAATGACACTAATTCAGTGCAAACAGAGTATAAATATGCTGCAGAGTATAAATATGCCCCTAAATATGGCGTTAAGGCCATAGAGTCATTTTTTGCACAGGAACGCCTACCTTGCATCTCATTAAGGCAAAGTAGGTCTCCACTTTCAAAATATGACTTTAACTCCATAAATTTGGTGCTAGTGGGGTCTAGCACCAAAGTATAAATATGGAGTTAGTTTTGCACTGAATTAGAGTAAAAAAAGATGACACTAATTCGGTGCAAACAGAGTATAAATATGCCCCCAAATTTTTCAATACAACTTTAGCATTTTACTGGGACATGCCCCATTTTTACTATTTTTTGTGCTTTTAGCCTCCTTCCAGTTAGTGACAGAAATGGATGTGAAACTAATGCTGGGTCCCGCACAGCTAAACATTTCTAAAAAGTAGACAACATTGTGAATTCAGCAAGTGGTCATTTGTCTAGATCCTACAAGGTTTTCCTACAGAAAATAGCTGAATTAAAAAGCATTGAAATTGAGGTGAAAAAAACAGCCATTTCTCTCCACGTTTTCCTCTGTAACTTTTTTAATCAATGTCAGATTTTCAAAAGCCATATACAGTTATGTCTGCCTGACTCTTCTGGTTGTGGGGATATATAGGGTTTGTAGGTTCATCAAGAACCCTAGGTACGCTGAGCCAATTAAGGAGCTGCATCTTGCAATGAGTTGTCATTGTATACCGGGTATTCAGCAATTCATTTGGTGAAATATAAAGATTGAAAAATAGGTATCAATGAAACCTTTGTATTTCTGAAATGGGCACAAGATAAGGTGTTGAGAAGAAGTGGTTATTTTCACATCTATAAATTCCAGGATCCCCATACTAGCATGTAAATTACAGGGCATTTCTCAAACATGTCTTTTTTACTCTCTGTCTTACATTTGGAAGGAAAATTTGGACGAAAGACCAGGGCAAATAACACTTGTTCTGCTATTCTGTGTTTCCCCAAGTGTCCCAATAAAAATGGTACCTCACTTGTGTGGGTAGGCCTAATACCCACAACAGGAAACGTAACATGGACACACCACAGTTTTACAATGAAATCTGATGTGTTTATTGGAAAGTGCCTCGCCGTGGATTTCGGCCTCTAGCTCAGCCGGCTCCTAGGGAAACCTACCAAACCTGTGCATTTTTTTAAAATGGACACCTAGAGAAACCCAGGATGGGGTAATTTGTGGCACTCTCACCAGGTTCTGTTACCCAGAATCCTTTGCAAACCTCAAAATTTGAAAAGAAATTCCTCACATTTCGGTGATGGAAAGTTCTGGAATCTGAGGGGAGCCGCAAACTTTTTTCCACCCAGCATTCCCCTAAGTCCCCAGATAAAAATGGTACCTCACTTGAGTGGGTAGGCCTAGTGCCCATAACAGGAAATGCCCCAAAACACAACATGGACACATCAAATTTTCCCCCAAAAAAACTGTGCCCCTATCTCATCTGGCACAGAGGAAAACCTAGCAAAACTTTCTGAAAACTAGAAACCTAGGGGAATCCAGGATGGGGTAACTTGTGGTGCTCCCACCAGGTTCCTTTACCCAGAATCGTTAGCGAAACTCAAAATTTGGCAAAAAACACTTTTTCCTCCCATTTTGGTGCTGCAAAGTTCTTTAATCTGAGGGGAGCCACATACGTAGTTCTACCCAGCTTTCCCTCAGGTCTCCTGATAAAAATTGCACCTCACTTGTGTGGGTAGGCCTAGTGCCCTTGGCAGAAAATTCCCCAAAACACTATTTGGACACATCAAAATTATCAAATAAAAAACTACCTGTTTTTGCGGGGGACCTGCGTTTTTGGTCCTGGGCTCAGCAGCCATCTAGGAAAACCTACCAAACCCATTCATTTCTGAAAACTAGACACCTGAGGGAGTCCATGGAGGTGTGACTTGATTGGATCCCCCTGGTGATTCCTTAGCCAGAATCCTAAGCAAACCTCAAATTTAGCAAGGAAAATCAAATTTTTCCCACATTTCTGTGTGGGATCACTGCACCAGCACAAATTTCCTACCACCCAACTTTCCTCTCACTCTCCCGATAAAAATGATACTTCACTTGTATAGGTGGTCTAAGTACCTATGACAGAGCCAAAAACATGTCAAAATGGAGGAAGAACCAAGCGGGTCCAAAAGGGTAGTTTGGAAAAAATAAGTTTTTAGGCCGATAAGTGGGGCAGAATTTTCATCGGTATGGATGCAACAATGCTGGGTGGTAGGAATTTTGTGGCTTCCTGCAGATTCCGGAAGGTTCCATCATATTAAAAGTGGGGAAAATGTGTGATTTCAAGCAAAGTTGGAGATTTGCAGGGCATTGTGGGTAGGAAAATGGTGCGGAGTGCATGTGAAGCACACCACCCTGGACTCACTCCAATGTTTGGTTTTCTGATGTGTCTAGGTCTCATAGATTTTTCTACATGGCAGTGTCCCATAGTCCAAAAAGTGCAACCTTCCCCATTCAAAGTGGGACGATTTTGAGAGTTAGACAAGCTCTTATGGCCCAAATGTAAAACCAAAACCCCAAATAATCAAATGTCTTCTTGCTTGCCACTGGGATAATATCTTTTAGCGTGCAGAGGGAAAGCTGAAAGACTGTTACCCCCTTTAGTTGGGGTAGGGGTATAACCATGCCCATACTGGTTGGTAGCCACCATCCCACCATTTTATTTTAATTCTCTGGCATCTAGTAGGCTTTCTGCCCCCCAGGGAGTGGATCGGGGTTAATTGCCCGATCTGGCCACTAGTAGGCAGAACAACTTAATCCCCATGTATTTGGGTGGGGATATGGCCATATCCAAACCTCTTTCTTTAAAAAAAATACTTCCCTTGTCTCAGGTGGGCCTTCCAAAAATAAGCTGATCTGCCCCCAAGGGTGGCAGTAATAGCCTACAGTAATGTGCCCCCATGGGGAGCGACCCTTGCTAAGGGGATGCCCCCCCAAACAACACACACACAGACCAATCTCTGGTGCCTAAGTGGTTTCTGCCCCCCTTTGGGGTGGATCAGCTTATTTAAAGTAGGCCGATCTGCCCCCAAAGGGACTAGAAATGGCCTAAAATAATTGTGCCCCCTATGGGAGCAACGCTTGCCTAAGGGGTCGCTCTCCTTGCGTGTAACTGACCTGAAAAAAAATCCCTGGTGTCTAGTGGTTTCTGCCCCCAGGAGGGGAAGAAAAGGCCTTAAAAAATTGGCCCCCTGGGGAACGACCCCTGCTCAAGGGGTCGCTCCCCTTATATGTAAATATATAAAAAAATAAACTCCTTGGTGTCTAGTGGGCATTTCTGCAGCCTGATCATGAAGCGAAGCTCAAAAGAGACATGAAAGGAAGGGAAAGGCCTCTGTCTACCCCCACCCCCGATCGGAAGAGAAATGCAGGGCAGTGTGGGCTGGGTGCAGGAAGAGCTGGTCTTGTCCTTGGCCATGGTTGCCATGTGACCAGCTCACCCCAGGCACCAGAGAGGTTAAAGGAAAAAATGTTGCACAGTTCAGTACATTTCCTCCATGTTTTGTAATACATTTGCAATATTCATTTACTTCACTGTGTGGCCTAGTCTACTAATTGTATGGGCCTCCTAGCTGTAGGCCCAGTACTGGTCATCATGGGTGCATGATGAAACAACTGTTGTTTTTGTAGTGTCTGTTGAAATGAAACATCATTTAGACCATGGATCGCATTGGATTAAATAATTATATTACAAAATGATGTTTGTTTGTATTTCGCATTTTTTTCTGCAAACAGTGTATGATGCAGTAATATATTTTATGACTTTGTAGGATGTATGTTATTATTGTAAAATTTACTTATTTAGCCCATTTCATTTACGTTTTTTGAATTGCTGACTTAATGCAGTTGTTTTCTGCTGTGTTACAATTTCATTGCCTCCAATGCCTCCTTTGTCTGGCCAGTTTGTGAATGTGTTTGCCATAGGCTGGCTGACATTTTTTGTAGGTAGCCAGTGTGCTTTCAGGCCTGCATGTGTTCTTTGTTGTGGTCATGCCTCCTTGCTGGTTGCTGTTGTTGCCGTTTGACAATGTGGCTGGCAGCCATTTTGTGTGGCAGTCAGTGTGCTTTTAGGCCTGCATGTGTTCTTTGTTGTGGCCATGCTTCCTTGCTCGTTGTTGTTGTTGCCGTTTGACCATGTGGCTGGCGGCCAATTTGTGTGGCAGCCAGTGTGCTTTTAGGCCTGCATGTGTTCTTTGTTGTGGCCATGTCTCCTTGCGGTTGTTGTTTGAGCATGGGGCTAGTGGCCATTTTGTATGTTATGCTCGAGGCCTAGTACTTCAATGCTCATTACTAAATGTACTGTATGACAGTGTTTTATATTATAATATATACTTTTTTTGCGTTTTCACCTACACCACTACTTGCCTCCCAAATTCCAGTGGCTTCTCATGGTAGTCACATTCCCCTAGTACATCAGCAATTATATTTTTTCAATTTGTATTATTTGTTTTGATAATCTGACAGCTTCAAGATGGCCCCAAAGAATGTTGGTACCAAGAAAGTGGCCAGTGATAAGAAGGATTTTCCCACCACTGGTATATAACCCCAGACGTTTTTCGGGCAAAAACATGTGCTTGTTGCACCTGCTTCAGGGTAACAAGCTGGGAGCAGCACTCCTACATCAGTGGCCTGTAGGAGGCTGGCCTGGTTTGTAGTGGGTACCTTGGGTACTTACACCTTATACCAGGTCCAGTTATCCCTTACTAGTGAAATAGTTGTGTTCTAGCAGCTTAGGCTGATAGAGGTAGCTATAGCAGTGCAGCTTAGGCTAAACTAGGAGACATGCAAAGCTCATGCAATACCACTTATAGTTAGACAGTACTTCTACACAAGCAAAAATAAAGGTATTTATTTTGGTGACATAGTACCAAAAATAGGTAAGTATTATACACAATATATACACTAGACACCAAAATTAGACAAGTGAATAGTCATAGAACAATGCAAACAGTAGGAATTCCTATAGAATGCAATGGGAGAAAAGAGGTCTAGTGGCAACACAAACCATATACTAAAAAAGTGGAATGTGAATCACAAATTCCCCCCTACACAAGTGTAGTGTGTGTAAAATTGCTGGGAGAGTAAGAATACAGTAAAGGTAAGTAAATTACTCCACTCCCGAGCCCAGAAAAGCAGGAGTAAAGTACTGCAAGTTTCCTTAGGACACACTACACCTCGTTTTGGGGATTTTGCAGCAGCAAATCAAGTCTGCAAAGAACAACTGCTGGATTATTGGACTTGAAGACATGCAAAGGAAGGGGACCAAGCCCAGAAGTCCAAAGAAGTTCCAAGAAGGACAGGAGCCCCTGCCAACCCAGAAGAGGATGCAAAAGAAGAGTCCTTGGTTAGTCAAAGACTGCAGAAATGCACCCTAGGAAGATGCCAGTGGGTTCCTGCATGATGCAAATGATGTCCCATGGCGTGAACATTGTTGCAGATGAGATTTCATGTCAGAAGTCACCAACAAGCCTTGGCAACGACAAAATTGAATTTTTCATCAAAATGGTGCTGGATGGTCCCCGGAGTGACCAGGGGGCCTCAACTCTATGTGAGAAAGAAGAGGGGGCTTTCAGCACTTTAGAGAGCCCTGAGGGTGCCAGCCAGCACCCCCAGAAGCCGCAGGATCTGGGTTCAAAGGAGGTGGAAAATGAGGTTGATACAGCACAACAAAAGAAGGTCACAGGCCACCGGAGAACAACTCACCGAGTTGAGCATCATAGGGTGGAGTGCTGGGCACCTGGACCAGGCTGTGCACAAAGGAATTTTACAAAGAGTGCACAGATGCCTCAGGAGGTGAAGAAGACATAAAACACAGGGGTACCGTTGTTCTCAGGCAAGGCAAGGTCTTACCTCCTCCAAATTGCGTCAGCAGGACCACAGGACAGTCTATGTCAATGATGTCCACCCTCTTTGTCCTTAGGAGCATGGTTGTTGCTGTGAGAGGAGTCCCAGGGTACCAGTCGTTGCCTTGGAAGGTGCCTGCTTGGAGCAGGGGAGTGACTCCGTCACTCCACTGGAGATTTCTTCGGTCCTTCTAGTGCAGAATGAAGATAGGGAGTCCCCAGAGCATGCACACCATGGAAACTGTTGCAGTTGCTGACTTGGAGCTGAGGTTGCTGAAAAAAAGTATCTCTTGTAGACACTTTGTTGCAGTTACAGCATTTCTTGGATCAGGCCGCGGTTGATCCAAGGTCAGAAGAGTCTGAAGTTGTTGCAGAGGATTCCTGAAAAAACTTGCAAGCAGAATCTGAAGAGAACTCACAGGAGAGACCCTAAATAGCCCTTTGAGGGGGATGCCTTATCAGGTATAGACCTATCAGGAGTGGTCTCTGATGTCACCTGCAGGTACTTGCCACTCAGAGCCCTCTAGAGTGCCCCCACACCTTGCAAAGCAAGATGGCTGAAGTCTGGGACACACTAGAGGAGCTCTGGGCACCACCCGTGGGGTGGTGATGAACAGGGGAGTGGTCACTCCCCTTTCCTTTGTCCAGTTTCCCACCAGAGCAGGGGAGAAGGAGTCCCTGAACTGGTGTAGACTGGTTTATGCAAGGAGGGCACCATCTGTGCCCTTCAAAGTATTTCCAGAGGCTGGGGGGAGGCTCACTCTCCCCAGCCTGTAACACCTATTTCCAAGTGAGAGGGTGTAACACCCTGCTCTCAGAGGAAATGCTTTGTTCTGCCTTCCTGGGACTGGGCTGCCCAGACCCCAGGAGGGCAGAACCCTGTCTGTGAGGTGGCAGGAGCTGTAGCTGCAGTGCAAGCCTCAGAGAGCTGGTTTGATAGTACTGGGGGTCCATGGTGGAGCCCAAAGGATGCATGGAATTGGCTCCCCAATACCAGATTTGGAATGGGGGACAATTCCATGATCTTAGACATGTTACATGGCCATATTGGGAGTTACCATTGTGAAGCTACATATAGGTACTGAACTATATGTAGTTCACACGTGTAATGGCGCCCGCACTCACAAAGTTTGGGGAAATGGCCCTGAACTATGTGGGGTCGCCTTTGCAAGTGCAAGGGTGCCCTCACACTTCGTAACTTTGCACCTAACCTTCAGCAAGTGAAGGATAGACATGTAGGTGACTTATAAGTTACTTAAGTGCAGTGAAAATGGCTGTGAAATAGTGTGTGCACTAGTTCACGCAGGCTGCAAAGGCAGTCCTTTGTAAGGGTTTGTCTGAGCTCCCTATGGGTGGCAAAAGAAATGCTGCAGCCCATATGGGTCTCTTGGAACCCCAATGCCCAGGGTACCTAGGTACCATGTACTAGGTACTTATGCAGGGGGTCCAGTATGCCAATTGAAATGGCAAATGAAGTCACTTGCCTACAGTGACAAATTGAAAAGCAGAGAAAGCTTAAGCACTGAGGTTCTGGTTAGCAGAGCCTCAGTGATACAGTTAGGCACTACACAGGCATACACATTAGGCCACAAACAATGAGCACTGGGGTCCTGGCTAGCAGGATCCCAGTGAGACAGGCAAAACACACTGACATATAGGTTTTTATCTATGAGCACTGGGGTCCTGGCTAGCAGGATCCCAGTGAGACAGGCAAAACACACTGACATATAGGTTTTTATCTATGAGCACTGGGGTCCTGGCTAGCAGGATCCCAGTGACACAGTAAAAATACACTGACACACACTCACAAACAGGCCAAAAGTGGGGGTAACCATGCTAGAAAGAGGCTACTTTCCCACAAAGCCCCACTCCAAACAAGGCTCAAGTCCATGTGAGGCATAGAGGAAGCCTCTCTAATGATGACAACGCTGACGAGAAGTGACATTAAATTGGACTTAGCTCTTTCTCAAAGTAGTACCCGATTGTTGCCGGAAACTCAGCTCAGTGGACAACAACAGCCGCAGCCAGCAATAGTAGTTCCTCCCGAAGTAGGAGCGCAACAGGATATTGAGCTTCATGCTGAGGAAGTCGAAGAAGCTCTCTTTCACAAGATCCACTGTCTTCCAGATTGCCGCCATCTTCTTCTTCAAGCTCCCCTTCTGATGATCAAGATTCCACTTCGATGCCACATCAGTCTGAGACATGCCAGGAAAGGCAAAGAGTGAAAAGGAAGGTTCCTGAAAGCCTTAGAGTTATGGATGAAGAAGAGGAGGATTGCAAGTCAGACAACAAGTTAGTCACCATGGATGTTAGCGCAGCTCCAGTGGAGTCTGACATTACCCCATCATCTCAAGCTGCTCTAAGGGATGTGGCACAGGTACCACCACCACCGGCTTCCATATTTACAACAAGACTCCAGCTGCGACCTACATCCAAGCAGAAGTAGACACTGCAGAAAGGCAAATGTCATTGAAACTCCCATCTGCCGTAATTCTTCCGACATCAGCAGTGGGCAGTGACACTAGTGTTAGAAAGTTGAACTCCGCAGTTTGGGGCTTCTTTACGTTTAGTGAAAAAGGGCAAACATTGCCATATGCTCTACTTGCAGAGTGAGTGTTAGTCGGGGTAAGCTTGGAGAAAACTATGGTACCAGAGGCCAAACAACCCATTTGAGAAAACAAAAAAAGCAATTCGCTGGGAGGCGTACCTTAGCGGCCAAAAACCTGCAAGTGGTGTTGGTGAAGGTGGTGAGAGCAGGGAATCTGATCCAATCATGGTGAAAGGTAAAGGTGGAGAAGAGGGTGACATTTCCGTTACACAAATCAGCTCTGTCCCCAGCAGTGCAGTAGTATTGTCACCTACATCAGCAACATCACAATGGTACAAGAAGACTGAGAGTCAGGTCTGGACACCAAAGCCAGAACATACAGTTGCTGCCTATAGGAAGCTGGCCTGGCTTATAGTGGGTACTTGATGGTACTTACACCATGTGCCAGGTCCAGTTATCCCTAATTAGTAGATAAGTAGTGTTCTAGCAGCTTGGGCTGATAGAGGTAGCTATAGCAGAGCATCTTAGGCTGAACTAGGAGACATTCAACGCTGCTACTATTCCACTTATATCAAATAGCACTATATCATAAGAATCACAATACTCAGAGATACTAAAAAGAAAGGTACTTTATTTTAGTGACAATGTGTCAAAAATATCTCAGAGGATATACTCCCTTAGGAGGTAAGTAAAATACACAAACAAAAACCACACAAACCAAAATCAGGTAAGTAAACAGTTAGAAAAGTAGTGCAAACACTGTAGAATACAATAGGATGCAATAAGCCTAGGGGCAACACAAACCATATACTAAGAAAGTAGAATGCAAACCACTTAGGGACCCCAGGCCTAGTGTAGTGTGTAGAGGGTCGCTGGGAGTATAAGAAAACACTAAGGGTGTCCAAGATACCCCACCCCAAGACCCTGAAAATTAGGACTAAAGTTACCCTACTTCCCCAAAATACACACTAAAGCCGTGATAGGAGATTCTGCAAAGACAACAACTGGCTGCAAAGCACTAAAGAAGATTCCTGGACCTGAGGACCTGTAAAAGAAGGGGACCAAGTCCAAGAGTCACAAAAGCGTCCGGGGGGGTGGGCAGGAGCCCACTAAACCCCCGATGAAGGTGCAACATTGCTGCCTCTGGGTGGAAGAAGCTGAAGATTCTACAACAATGGAAGATGCCAGGAACTTCTCCTTTGCACAGAAGATGTCCCACAGCATGAGGAGGAGGCAGAGTTGTTTCCACACAGAAATACCACAAACAAGCCTTGCTAGCTGCAAAGGTCACGGTTGAAAAAAATGGGTGCTGCCCAGGCCCAGGAAGGACCAGAAGATCGCCCCTTGGAGGAGGAGAGAGAGGGGGCTCATAGCAGCACAGAGAGCCCGCGCAGAAGCAGGCAGCACCCGCAGAAGTACTTGAACAGGGGTTCAGGAAATCTGAGCATGGCAGCCATCTCTACACTACAAAGGAGGGTCCCACAAAGCCGGTGGTCAACTCAGTGAGTTGAGCAATGCAGGACGGAGTGTTGGGGACCTGGGCATGAAGGATTCCCTGCAAAAGTGCACAGAAGCCCTAGCAGCTGCAGATCACGCAGTATACAGGATTACTGTCTGACATGGGGAGGAAAGGACTTACTTCCACCAAATTTGGACAGAAGGACCACTGGACTGTCGGGGTCATTTGGATCCAGCTCCGGTGTTCCAGGGACCACACTCGTCAAGATGAGAGGGGACCCAGAGGATGGTGATACAGAAGTTTAGTGGCTACTTTGCACCTAACCTTCACTAAGTGAGGGTTAGACATATAGGTAACTTATAAGTTACTTAAGTGCAGTGTAAAATGGCTGTGAAATAACGTGGACGTTATTTCACTCAGGCTGCAGTGGCAGTCCTCTGTAAGAATTGTCTGAGCTCCCTATGGGTGGCAAAAGAAATGCTGCAGCCCATAGGGATTTCCTTGAACCCCAATACCCTGGGTAACTAGGTACCATATAGTAGGGAATTATAAGGGTGTTCCAGTGTGCCATTCAGAATTGGTTAAAATCGTCACTAGCCTGCAGTGACAATTTTAAAGACAGAGAGAGCATAAGCACTTAGGTTCTGGTTAGCAGAGCCTCAATGACACAGTTAGGCACCACACAGGGAACACATTCA
The DNA here is from genome assembly GCF_031143425.1 of Pleurodeles waltl. Taxonomy (NCBI): domain Eukaryota; kingdom Metazoa; phylum Chordata; class Amphibia; order Caudata; family Salamandridae; genus Pleurodeles; species Pleurodeles waltl. The sequence goes on along the minus strand of NC_090445.1, from coordinate 1,471,691,597 downwards.
GGCCACAAACTATGAGCACTGGGGTCCTGACTAGCAGGATCCCAGGGAGACAGGCAAAAACAAACTGACACACAAATAAAAATGGGGGTAACATGCCAGGCAGGATTGTACTTTCCTACACTGCCCGACTGAGACGCACATTGAGCCTACCACCACGTTCTGCTCTCAAGAAGTCGCCTTCATCAGTAACACCAGTGAAGGATAAAATTCAGGCTACTATTAATCGCATGATTTTGCAAGAGGAGCAGTACGAATGCAACCACCCAACGGCACATTTGTACAACGGAAAGCTAGCTAAAATGTTAGTGCTAGACCTCCTCCCTTTTTCTTTTGTGGAAGGAGTAGGTTTTCTGGAATTTGTGGCAGCCATCTGGCCAAAATGAAATGTTTTCAGCTGGATCTATTTTGTCAGAGTTGCTAGCGCTACATCACAATGTGCTGGAATAGGGTGGACAAGCTTTGCAGCAGAATGCTGTCCACCCAATCCATCTGATGACAGCTATCTGGAGCAGTTGTCAAACCACTCACTACATGTGCATTACTGCAAATGGGATCTCTTTTGTGGGGGTTAGAGAAATGATATCTGCAGGTGTTGACACTACTTACATTTTTAGGATTAAATCTGTTTGTTAACATTTTGTCTTATACAACTATTCCACCTACAACCATTGGCTGGTGGATATAAAAATAAGGAAAACATGAAACCAAGCACAGTGCCCCCGTACTTATATCTATGCCTTGCGTTAGAGCCCGTTCACACTCTCCCCCTTCATACAAGCCACTTTCAACTCATGTCGTAGGTGTCTCTCCGGCCTGATCTGTAGCTAAGCTTATCAAGCGCAACAATCGTAAGTAGCTCCGGCATGTCATCTCCCTGAACTCATCCAAGAGGCTGGAGATACAGGGCCCCTGTCAGACTTTTCATCCTTGGCGTGGTCTCCCTCAACCTTTTGCCTCTGTTCCCCGGGTTATTGATGTGTGCTGGACTCTGATTTTGCTGTTTTTATTACTCTGGGCACTTTACCACTGCTAACCAGTGCTAAAGTGCAAGTGCTCCTGTTTAAAATGTGTACGTAATTGGTTCTCCATGATTGGCATATTTGTTTTACTGTTAAGTACCTAGTAAAGTGCACTAGAGGTGCCCAGGGCCTGTAAATCAAATGTTACTAGTGGGCCTGCAGCACTGGTTGTGCCACCCACATAAGTAACCCTGTAATCATGTCCCAGACCTGCCACTGCAGTGTCTGTGTGTGTATTTTTTACACTGTAAATTCGACTTGGCAAGTGTACCCACTTGCCAGGCCTAAACCTTCCCTTTTTTTACATGTAAGGCACCCCTAAGGTAGGCCCTAGGTAGCCCCAAGGGCAGGGTGCAGTGTATGGATAAGGTAGGACATATAGTAATGTGGTTTATATGTCCTGACAGTGAAATACTGCCAATTTCGTTTTTCACTGTTGCAAGACCCGTCTCTCTCATAGGATAATATGGGGGCTACCTTTAAATATGATTAAATTGTAGATTACCCTAGAGAGTAGATGGACATGTGGAGCTTGGGGTCCCTGAACTCACAATTTAAAAATACATATTTTAGTAAAGTTGATTTTAAGATTGTGCGTTTGAAAATGCCACTTTTAGAAAGTGAGCATTTTCTTGCTTAAACCATTCTGTGACTCTGCCTTGTTTGTGGATTCCCTGTCTGGGTCAGTTTGACAGTTGGGTTGTTTTTCACCTCGCACTAGACAGTGACACAAAGGGAGCTGGGGTGTAACCTTCATTTCCTGATTAGCCATCTCTGCTAGGAGGGAGGGGTGGAGTGGTCACTCTTATCTGAAAGGACTGTGCCTGCCTCTGACAATGCAGTCTCCAAACCCCCTGGTGTGTGTCTGAGGCCTTGCCTGGGCAAGGCAGGATTTCACAAGTAGGTGTGAGTCCCCTTTGAAGAAAGGTGACTTCAAAGACTAAAATGGGTATAAGAAGGGCACCCAAATCTACAGACTTAAGAAACACTTCTGGAACCAAGAGGAACCTCTGCCTGGAGAAGAGCTGATAGCTGAGGAAGAAGTGCTGCCCTGCCTGTGACTGTGCTTTGTGGAGCTTTCCTGCAGTGCTGCTTCTGCCAGAGTAAGAGGGCAAAGACTGGACTTTGTGTGCCTTCCATCTTGTGAAGAAATCTCCAAGGGCTTGAGTTAGAGCTTGCCTCCTGTTGTTTGAAGTCTCAAGGACAGCAAAGACTTCTCTCTGCCAGCACCTGGGGTCTCTGGAGAGACTCCTGCTCTGACAAGTGGTGCCCTATCCAGTCCCTTGGCCCTTGAAAGGAAAGCTGGTGGAAATCCAAGGAAACTGACTTCGGACGACTCCGGACCAACGCTGCTGCTGAATCCGGTAACGCCGCCTGCACCCAATGCCGTGACCCTCGCTGGAACGCGCCTCTCTTCACAGGCCCGACACCGCTGCAGCCCCGCTGAAGTCCGCGACTCCTTAGAAGTCGCCGCACCAGGTCGTGACCGACGCCGCTCGAAGTGCGTGGATTCAACGTTTCGCACAGACGCCGCAATCCCCGACTTCGCGCATTGGCTTGTTTTCACTCTTCACCAAAGGTACTGTACTTGGGGGTCTACACGACTCCGTGTTCGGCGCCGCTGGTGTCCGCTTGTTGGGAACGACTCCGTCACGACGCCGTGTTAACATCTCATCGAAGCATTTTTGTTTCTAAGAGCTATTTTTGGAGTTTAATCTTTAAAAATTCATAACTTGACTTGTGAATGTTGGATGTTTGTTGTTATGGTCTTGTTTTGTTTAGATAAATATTTCCTATTTTTCTAAACTGGTGTTGTGTCATTTTGTGGTGTTTTCATTAAGTTACTGTGTGTGTTGGTACATATACTTTACACCTAGCACTCTGAAGTTAAGCCTACTGCTCTGCCAAGCTACCAAGGGGGTAAGCAGGGGTTAGCTGAGGGTGATTCTCTTTTACCCTGACTAGAGTGAGGGTCCTTGCTTGAACAGGGGGTAACCTGACTGTCAACCAAAGACCCCATTTCTAACATTGGTGATCAGTGGTTGGGACTTGGACTTGTATTTGTACTTGACATACAGTAATTAAGTGTACACTACTGTTTGAGTTCAGACCACTACGTGACCACATACTACTATTCTTGTGATTTTTGTTTTTTTTCTATTTGGACTGTTTTTGTTCTGCATTCATTTTTTTTCTCGCTGATTCCTTGATTGACTTTCTTTGGAACTTCATTCGGGAACTTGTTTTTCTGCCTTTGGAACTTTACACTTGTTTTTGAATCTTCATCATGTCCCATGCTGGAGATGCATCAGTTGGAGCTGACTTTGACCTTGAGAAATTGGAGAGTTATACCAAAGCTCAGTTGAAGCAGTTCTGTAAAAGTTTTGACTGTCCCATTAAGAGCTCATCCAGGAAGGAGGAGCTGCAAAAGGCGCTGAGGGCCTGGGTGACAGCCAAGAGCACTGAAGGGCACACAGAGGATGAGGGAGATGAGGAGGATGAGGAAGAGTGTTCAGAACACAATGGCATTGTGGGTGGGCCTGTTATGTCCAAGGAGAAGGTCTCCAGGGCAGGTAGCATTGTCTCATCCAAGGGTCTGACACCTGAGGAGTTACAGGACAGACAGGCAGAAAGGGAGAACCAATTGGAGCAGAGGAGGCTAGCCCTTGAGGAGAGGAAGTTAGCAATGGCTCATGAACTTAGCTTGAGAGAGATGGATCATAGAAGCCAGTCCAGTAGAGATGGTGGCAGCAATCCTACAGTGCAGCCTGAGAGAAGGGTACACATCCCAAAAGACCTTGTGAGGGATTTTAAGAGGGAGGATGATATCTACTTGTGGTTTAAGGGTTATGAGTCAGCTCTCCACATGAACCTGGTCCCTGAAGCTCATTGGGGGGCAGCCCTGTGGAAGCATTTTGAGGCAGAGGGGAGGGACACACTGACAGCCCTAGGGGATGCTCAGGATCTCACCTACCCTGTCATGAAGGAGGCCTTACTCACCAGGTATTGACTCACCCCTGAGCAGTACAAGGAGAAGTTTAGATCCTACAAGAGAAAGGAATCCCAAACATGGTTGGAATGTGTTGATTCTTTTTGCAGGTCACTGGATGGTTGTTTGAAGGGCAGTAAGGTAAACACGTATGAGGGGCTTTACAATTTAATTGCTTGGGAGCACTTGTACAGTTTATGTTTTCCAGAGCTGCGACAGCACCTCATTGACAGCAAGCTGACTGACCCCAGGAAGCTTGCACAGGAAGCGGACCGCTGGGAGAGCACCAGGGTCCAAAAGAGGTATGGGGAGACCACGACAAGGGTGGGTAGGGTCCCTCTCAGAAGAAAGGGGGGGGGAGGGAAAACAGGGGAAGTTCTATAAAGGGCCCCAAACTGATTCCCAGGGTAAGGATTCCCAACCCCCAGTGAAAAGGAGCCATGGTTGTCCAAAGGGAAGCCAGTGGCGGATGGTCCCCCACGTAAGTGCTATGCATGTGACCAGGTGGGTCATGTGAGGGGGGACCCCAAATTCCCCAAAAGTACACCGACATCCACTGGTGCACTGTCCCAGGGTTTGGCCAGTGTAGCGCTTGGGGAGGAGTTGGTTTCAGGTGGGTGGGAACCAGCAGAAATGACCCTTGTCTCATTAGGGGACAGTGAGATGGTCCAGAGAAACCTAGGGGCATATTTATACTCTGTTTGCACCGGAATTGCATAGTTTTTTTTGACGCAATTCCGACGCAAAACTAACTCCATATTTATACTTTGGCGTTAGACGCGTCTAGCGCCAAAGTCCATGGAGTTTGCGTTATTTTTTAGGGTGGACACCTACTTTGCGTTAATGATATGCAAGGTAGGCGTTCCTGTCTAAAAAATTGAATCCGAGGCATGTGCGCCATATTTCCACTCCCGGGCAAAATTCACGCCCGGGAGTGGGCGGGTCAAAAAAAATGACGTACGGACGCTTTTGCGCCGTTTTTTAGTGCCTGCTCAGGGCAGGCGTTAAGGGACCTGTGGGCTCGGAAGGAGCCCATAGGTGCCCTCCCATGCCCCCAGGGACCCCCCCTGTTACCCTTGCCCACCCCCGGAGGACGCCTAAGGATGGAGGGACCCATCCCAGGGACATTAAGGTAAGTTCAGGTAAGTCTTTTTTTATTTATTTTTTTGTGGCATAGGGGGGCCTGATTTGTGCCCCCCTACATGCCACTATGCCCAATGACCATGCCCAGGGGACATGCCCTGGGCATGGCCATTGGGCAAGGGGGCATGACTCCTGTCTTTGCTAAGACAGGAGTCATTTCTATGGGGGTTGGGAGTCGAAAAAAATGGGGCAAATCAGGTTGAGGCGAAAAATTTGCCTCAGCCTGACTTGCCCCATTTTTTGGCGCCCAAGCGACATAACCCCCTACGCCGGCGCTGCCTGGTGTACATCGTTTTTTTCCACGCACACCAGGCAGCGCCGGCGGCTAACGCCGGCTAACGTCATTGATTAAATACGGCGCCCGCATGGTGCTTCAGAATGGCGTTAGCCGGCGCTAATTTTTTTGACGCAAAACTGAGTTAGCGCAGTTTTGCGTCAAAAAGTATAAATATGGCCCCTAGTGCCTGATAACACTAAGAAGTACAGGAAATGGGTGACCATCAATGGACAGAGGGTGGAGGCTCTCAGAGTCACAGGGGCCAGTGTGACTACAGTGAGGAGTCACCTGGTGTCTGAAGAGCAGATTGATCCCCAGGTACTTCACCAAGTAGTTGCAGTAGACAACTCTGAGCGCCTCTGCAGAGTGGCGCAGGTTCCTTTTGAATGGAGGGAGGTCTCAGGTTCCTGGAAAGTAGCTGTGAGTCCAACCATGCCTGTTGACTGTTTGCTAGGTAACGACCTGGAGGATTCCCCTTGGAAGGAGGTGGAACACAGGTCTCACTTGGAGATGTTGGGTCTGCCTGGGTGGGTATGCGTATCCACCCGGTCTATGGCAGCCAATCAGGGTAGTCAAGAGCCCCTGGAGCCTGAAACAGTGGCCCAGGGGACCGCCAAGAAGAGGAAGGGCAGGGGACGTGGGAAACTGGCCCTTGAGGTTCCCACGGTCCGGGAGGAAGCAGAGCCTGAGGGCGACGCCCCCGGAACTTAGAGGGGAGCAGGTGGCTGAACTGGGGGAGGTCCCTGAGCTGTGACAGTGGCAGTAGGAAGGGGGACCCACCAGGGAAGCATTCTGCACAGCGCATAAGGAGTGCCCTACTCATGAGGGGCTGCGGCAGCAGGCTGCAGCCAAGGCGGCTGGCGAGGCGCCAGGTACTCACCTGATATATTGGGAGGATGGCCTCCTGTATAGTGAGCCTAAGGTTCCTGAGCCTGGGTCAGCTCGTATTCTGGTGGTACCCCAGTGCTTCAGGGCCTTCCTACTGGGTTTGGCTCATGATGTGCCTTTGGCATGACATCTAGGGCAGGACAAGACCTATAAGAGGCTTGTCTCCCACTTTTACTGGCCCTTGATGCACAAGCAGTCAGCTGCTTATTGTAGGTCTTGTCAGACTTGTCAGTCAAGTGGCAAGAGTTGGGGGAAATGCAAAGCTCCCCTCCAACCTTTACCTGTAGGTCAGTACTCCCTTTGAAAGGGTAGGAATTGACATTGTGGGGCCTCTGGATCTCAAGACAGCCATGGGCAACAGGTTCATCCTGGTCTTGGTGGACCATGCCACACGGTACCCAGAAGCCATTCCTCTAAGGACGGTCACTGCCCCCGTTGTGGGACGTGCCTTGATGGGAGTTTTTACCCACATGGGGTTCCCCAAGGAAGTGGTATCTGATAGAGATACAAACTTCATATCCACCTATATGAAGTCTCTGTGGAAGGTGTGTGGGGTAACCTACAAGTTCACCACCCCTTACCACCCCCAAAGTAATGGTCTGGTTGAGAGATTCAACCGCACCTTGAAAGGCATGATTCAGGGCCTGTCAGAGCCCTTGAGGCGTAAGTGGGACGTCCTCTTGCCATGCCTTCTGTTCGCTTACAGGGAGGTGCCTCAAAAGGGACTTGGCTTTAGCCCCTTTGAGCTCATCTATGGCCACCCTGTGAGGGGACCGCTCAGTCTGGTGAAGGAGGCTTTGGAGAAAGCTCCTACTAAACCACCCCAGGATGTGTTTAGCTACATGCTGGCACTAAGAAACCAGACTGCCCGCTTCAGGAGTCTCGCTCAGGAGGACCTGGAAGCAAACCAGGAGGATATGAAACGGTGGTACGACCAGAATGCCACTCTGGTTGAGTTTCAGCCTGGACAAAAAGTGTAGGTCATGGCACCAGTGGAGCCTAGGGCTCTCCAATATAAGTGGACTGGGCCTTTTGAGGTGGTGGAAAGAAAGAGCGAGGTCACCTATCTGGTAGACTTGCAATCCCCCAGGAACCCTTTGAGGTTCCTACATGTCAACCGCCTCAAACCACACTTTGAGCGAACTGAGCTTTCCATGCTCCTAGCGACAGATGACAGGGTGGAGGAAGAGAGTGAGCCTCTTCCTGACCTCCTGTCTGCAGGAGAGAAAGATGGGTCTGTGGATGGAGTGATCCTCTACCCTCCCTGACTGAGGAACAGCAGAGGGACTGTCGCCACTTGTTTGGGACAGTTCGCCTCAATGTTTTCCCTGATCCCAGGAGTCACACACCTGTGCACACATGATGTGGACCTTGGGGACAGTACACCTGTAAAACATATGGTTTACAGGGTGACTGACAGGGTCAGTGCTTGCATTAAGGAGGAAGTCTTCAAAATGTTAACCCTCGGGGTTATTGAGCACTCCAGCAGTCCTTGGGCCCGCCCAGTGGTCTTGGTCCCAAAGGCTGCTGCTCCTGGTGCCACTCCGGAACTTAGGTTCTGCGTGGATTACCGGAGTCTCAATGTGGTCAGCAAGACTGACGCACACCCCATCCCCAGAGCTGATGAGCTTATTGATCGGTTAGGAGCTGCCAAGTACCTCAGTAAGTTTGGTTTAACATCTAGGTACTGGCAGATTGCCTTAACTGAAGGGGCAAAGGAGAGGTCAGCATTCTCTACCACAGATGGGCACTTCCACTTCAGCGTGATGCCCTTTGGGATGAAGAATGCCCCTGCCACCTTTCAGAGGTTAGTCAACCAGGTGTTGGCAGGACTGGATGAGTTCAGTGGCACCTACCTGGATGACATTGCTGTGTTTAGTTCCACATGGGAGGAACACCTGCAACACCTCTGGAGAGTGTTAGAGGCCCTGCAGAAGGCAGGCCTCACTATTAAGGCGAGCAAGTGCCAAATAGGGCAGGGTTCTGTGGTGTACTTAGGACACCAGGTGGGGAGTGGCCAGGTGGCACCCCTACAGCCTAAGATTGACTCGATTCTGGCTTGGGAGCCTCCCAAGACCCAGACTGAAGTGAGAGCCTTTTTAGGTCTCAAAGGATATTACAGGAGGTTTGTTAAGGGATATGGTACCATTGTTACCCCCTTAACTGAGTTGACTTCTAAGAAGCAACCCAACAAAGTGATCTGGACAGAGGCATGCCAGAATGCTTTTGATGCCCTGAAGGCTGCCATGTGCACAGCACCTGTGCTGAAGGCACCTGACTACTCCAAGGAGTTTGTTGTGCAAACAGACGCCTCAGAGCATGGTATTGAAGCAGTACTCTCACAGCTTAATGAAGAGGGCCTAGATCAACCCGTAGCCTTCATTAGCAGGAGGTTACTACCCAGGGAACGTAGGTGGAGTGCCATAGAACGCGAAGCGTTTGCTGTGGTCTGGGCACTGAAGAAGCTAAGACCCTACTTGTTTGGGACTCACTTCCGAGTTCAGACCGACCACAGGCCCCTCAGATGGTTAAGGCGGATGAGGGGTGAGAATCCAAAACTGTTGAGGTGGTCCATTTCCCTACAGGGGATGGACTTTATGGTGGAACATCGTCCTGGTACAGAGCACTCCAATGCTGATGTTCTGTCCAGGTTCTTCTGCCTTTGTGATGAGAACTCCCATGAGGTTGGGTAGTTGCTCCCCACTTTTAGCTGGGGGGGGACACGTGTTAGACTTTTCATCCTTGGCGTGGTCTCCCTTAACTTTTTGCCTCTGTTCCCCGGGTTATTGATGTGTGCTGGACTCTGATTTTGCTGTTTTTATTACTCTGGGCACTTTACCACTGCTAACCAGTGCTAAAGTGCAAGTGCTCCTGTTTAAAATGTGTACGTAATCGGTTCTCCATGATTGGCATATTTGCTTTACTGTTAAGTCCCTAGTAAAGTGCACTAGAGGTGCCCAGGACCTGTAAATCAAATGTTACCAGTGGGCCTGCAGCACTGGTTGTGCCACCCACACAAGAAACCCTGTAATCATGTACCAGACCTGCCACTGCAGTGTCTGTGTGTGTATTTTTTACACTGTAAATTCGACTTGGCAAGTGTACCCACTTGCCAGGCCTAAACCTTCCCTTTTCTTACATGTAAGGCACCCCTAAGGTAGGCCCTAGGTAGCCCCAAGGGCAGGGTGCAGTGTATGGATAAGGTAGGACATATAGTAATGTGGTTTATATGTCCTGACAGTGAAATACTGCCAAGTTCGTTTTTCACTGTTGCAAGACCTGTCTCTCTCATAGGATAAGATGGGGGCTACCTTTAAATATGATTAAAGTGTAGATTACCCTAGAGAGTAGATGGACATGTGGAGTTTGGGGTCCCTGAACTCACAATTTAAAAATGCATATTTTAGTAAAGTTGATTTTAAGATTGTGCGTTTGAAAATGCCACTTTTAGAAAGTGAGCATTTTCTTGCTTAAACCATTCTGTGACTCTGCCTTGTTTGTGGATTCCCTGTCTGGGTCAGTTTGACAGTTGGGTTGTTTTTCACCTCGCACTAGACAGTGACACAAAGGGAGCTGGGATGTAACCTGCATTTCCTGATTAGCCATCTCTGCTAGGAGGGAGGGGTGGAGTGGTCACTCTCATCTGAAAGGACTGTGCCTGCCTCTGACAATGCAGACTCCAACCCCCTGGTGTGTGTCTGAGGCCTTGCCTGGGCAAGGCAGGATTTCACAAGTAGGTGTGAGTCCCCTTTGAAGAAAGGTGACTTCAAAGACTAAAATGGGTATAAGAAGGGCACCCAAATCTACAGACTTGAGAAACACTTCTGGAACCAAGAGGAACCTCTGCCTGGAGAAGAGCTGATAGCTGAGGAAGAAGTGCTGCCCTGCCTGTGACTGTGCTTTGTGGAGTACAGTAAGAGGGCAAAGACTGGACTTTGTGTGCCTTCCATCTTGTGAAGAAATCTCCAAGGGCTTGAGTTAGAGCTTGCCTCCTGTTGTTTGAAGTCTCAGGGACAGCAAAGACTTCTCTCTGCCAGCACCTGGGGTCTCTGGAGAGACTCCTGCTCTGACAAGTGGTGCCCTATCCAGTCCCTGGGCCCTTGAAAGGAAAGCTGGTGGAAATCCAAGGAAACCGACTTCGGACGACTCCGGACCGACGCCGCTGCTGAATCCGGTAACGCCGCCTGCACCCGACGCTGTGACCCTCACTGGAACGTGATGCTCTTCGGAGGCCCACTGGGAGAGCACCAGGGTCCAAAAGAGGTATGGGGAGACCACGCCAAGGGTGGGTAGGGTCCCTCTCAGAAGAAAGGGGGGGGAGGGCAAACAGGGGAAGTTCTCTAAAGGGCCCCAAACTGATTCCCAGGGTAAGGATTCCCAACCCCCAGTGAAAAGGAGCCATGGTTGTCCAAAGGGAAGCCAGTGGCAGGTGGTCCCCCACGTAAGTGCTATCCATGTGACCAGGTGGGTCATGTGAGGGGGGACCCCAAATGCCCCAAAAGTACACCGACATCCACTGGTGCACTGTCCCAGGGTTTGGCCAGTGTAGCGCTTGGGGAGGAGTTGGTTTCAGGTGGGTGGGAACCAGCAGAAATGACCCTTGTCTCATTAGGGGACAGTGAGATGGTCCAGAGAAACCTAGGGGCATATTTATACTCTGTTTGCGCCGGAATTGCATCGTTTTTTTTTACGCAATTCCGACGCAAAACTAACTCCATATTTATACTTTGGCGTTAGACGCGTCTAGCGCCAAAGTCCATGGAGTTTGCGTCATTTTTTAGGGTGGACACCTACTTTGCGTTAATGATATGCAATGTAGGCGTTCCCATCTAAAAAATTGACTCCGAGGCATGTGCGCCGTATTTACACTCCCGGCCAAAATTCACGCCCGGGAGTGGGCGGGTCAAAAAAAATGACGTACGGCCGCTTTTGCGCCGTTTTTTAGCGCCTGCTCAGGGCAGGCGTTAAGGGACCTGTGGGCTCGGAAGGAGCCCAGAGGTGCCCTCCCATGCCCCCAGGGAGCCCCCCTGTCACCCTTGACCACCCCAGGAGGACGCCTAAGGATGGAGGGACCCATCCCAGGGACATTAAGGTAAGTTCAGGTAAGTATTTTTTTATTTATTTTTTTGTGGCATAGGGGGGCCTGATTTGTGCCCCCCTACATGCCACTATGCCCAATTACCATGCCCAGGGGACAGAAGTCCCCTGGGCATGGCCATTGGGCAAGGGGGCATGACTCCTGTCTTTGCTAAGACAGGAGTCATTTCTATGGGGGTTGGGAGTCGAAAAAAATGGCGCAAATCGGGTTGAGGCGAAAAATTTGCCTCAGCCTGACTTGCCCCATTTTTTGGCGCCCAAGCTCCATATCCCCCTACGCCGGCGCTGCCTGGTGTACATCGTTTTTTTCCACGCACACCAGGCAGCGCCGGCGGCTAACGCCGGCTAACGTCATTGATTAAATACGGCGCCTGCATGGCGCTTCAGAATGGCGTTAGCCGGTGCTAATTTTTTGGACGCAAAACTGCGTTAGCGCAGTTTTGCGTCAAAAAGTATAAATATGGCCCCTAGTGCCTGATAACACTAAGAAGTACAGGAAATGGGTGACCATCAATGGACAGAGTGTGGAGGCTCTCAGAGTCACAGGAGCCAGTGTGACTACAGAGAGGAGTCACCTGGTGTCTGAAGAGCAGGTTGATCCCCGGGTACTTCACCAAGTAGTTGCAGTAGACAACTCTGAGCGCCTCTGCAGAGTGGCGCAGGTTCCTTTTGAATGGAGGGGGGTCTCAGGTTCCTGGAAAGTAGCTGTGAGTCCAACCATGCCTGTTGATTGTTTGCTAGGTAACGACCTGGAGGATTCCCCTTGGAAGGAGGTGGAACACAGGTCTCACTTGGAGATGTTGGGTCTGCCTGGGTGGGTATGCGTATCCACCCGGTCTATGGCAGCCAATCAGGGTAGTCAAGAGCCCCTGGAGCCTGAAACAGTGGCCCACGGGACCGCCAAGAAGAGGAAGGGCAGGGGGCGCGGGAAACTGGCCCCTGAGGTTCCCACGGTCCGGGAGGAGGCAGAGCCTGAGGGTGACGCCCCGGAACTTAGAGGGGAGCAGGTGGCTGAACTGGGGGAGGTCCCTGAGCTGTCACAGTGGCAGCAGGAAGGGGGACCCACCAGGGAAGCATTCTGCACAGCGCATAAGGAGTGCCCTACTCATGAGGGGCTGCGGCAGCAGGCTGCAGCCCAGGCGGCTGGCGAGGCGCCAGGTACTCACCTGATATATTGGGAGGATGGCCTCCTGTATAGTGAGCCTAAGGTTCCTGAGCCTGGGTCATCTCGTATGCTGGTGGTACCCCAGTGCTTCAGGGCCTTCCTACTGGGTTTGGCTCATGATGTGCCTTTGGCAGGACATCTAGGGCAGGACAAGACCTATAAGAGGCTTGTCTCCCACTTTTACTGGCCCTTGATGCACAAGCAGTCAGCTGCTTATTGTAGGTCTTGTCAGACTTGTCAGGCAAGTGGCAAGAGTGGGGGGAAATGCAAAGCTCCCCTCCAACCTTTACCTGTAGGTCAGTACTCCCTTTCAAAGGGTAGGAATTGACATTGTGGGGCCTCTGGATCCCAAGACAGCCATGGGCAACAGGTTCATCCTGGTCTTGGTGGACCATGCCACACGGTACCCAGAAGCCATTCCTCTAAGGACGGTCACTGCCCCCGTTGTGGGACGTGCCTTGATGGGAGTTTTTACCCACATGGGGTTCCCCAAGGAAGTGGTATCTGATAGAGATACAAACTTCATATCCACCTATATGAAGTCTCTGTGGAAGGTGTGTGGGGTAACCTACAAGTTCACCACCCCTTACCACCCCCAAAGTAATGGTCTGGTTGAGAGATTCAACCGCACCTTGAAAGGCATGATTCAGGGCCTGTCAGAGCCCTTGAGGCGTAAGTGGGACATCCTCTTGCCATGCCTTCTGTTCGCTTACAGGGAGGTGCCTCAAAAGGGACTTGGCTTTAGCCCCTTTGAACTCATCTATGGCCACCCTGTGAGGGGACCGCTCAGTCTGGTGAAGGAGGCTTTGGAGAAAGCTCCTACTAAACCACCCCAGGATGTGTTTAGCTACATGCTGGCACTAAGAAACCAGACTGCCCGCTTCAGGAGTCTCGCTCAGGAGGACCTGGAAGCAAACCAGGAGGATATGAAACGGTGGTACGACCAGAATGCCACTCTGGTTGAGTTTCAGCCTGGACAAAAAGTGTAGGTCATGGCACCAGTGGAGCCTAGGGCTCTCCAAGATAAGTGGACTGGGCCTTTTGAGGTGGTGGAAAGAAAGAGCGAGGTCACCTATCTGGTAGACTTGCAATCCCCCAGGAACCCTTTGAGGTTCCTACATGTCAACCGCCTCAAACCACACTTTGAGCGAACTGAGCTATCTATGCTCCTAGCGACAGATGACAGGGTGGAGGAAGAGAGTGAGCCTCTTCCTGACCTCCTGTCTGCAGGAGAGAAAGATAGGTCTGTGGATGGAGTGATCCTCTCCCCCTCCCTGACTGAGGAACAGCAGAGGGACTGTCGCCACTTGTTTGGGACAGTTCGCCTCGCTGTTTTCCCTGATCCCAGGAGTCACACACCTGTGCACACATGATGTGGACACTGGGGACAGTACACCTGTAAAACATATGGTTTACAGGGTGACTGACAGGGTCAGGGCTTGCATTAAGGAGGAAGTCTCCAAAGTGTTAACCCTCGGGGTTATTGAGCACTCCAGCAGTCCTTGGGCCCGCCCAGTGGTCTTGGTCCCAAAGGCTGCTGCTCCTGGTGCCACTCCGGAACTTAGGTTCTGCGTGGATTACCGGAGTCTCAATGCGGTCAGCAAGACTGACGCACACCCCATCCCCAGAGCTGATGAGCTTATTGATCGGTTAGGAGCTGCCAAGTACCTCAGTAAGTTTGATTTAACATCTGGGTACTGGCAGATTGCCTTAACTGAAGGGGCAAAGGAGAGGTCAGCATTCTCTACCCCAGATGGGCACTTCCATTTCAACGTGATGCCCTTTGGGATGAAGAATGCCCCTGCCACCTTTCAGAGGTTAGTCAACCAGGTGTTGGCAGGACTGGATGAGTTCAGTGGCACCTACCTGGATGTGTTTAGTTCCACATGGGAGGAACACCTGCAACACCTCTGGAGAGTGTTAGAGGCCCTGCAGAAGGCAGGCCTCACTATTAAGGTGAGCAAGTGCCAAATAGGGCAGGGTTCTGTGGTGTACTTAGGACACCAGGTGGGGAGTGGCCAGGTGGCACCCCTACAGCCTAAGATTGACTCGATTCTGGCTTGGGAGCCTCCCAAGACCCAGACTGAAGTGAGAGCCTTTTTAGGTCTCAAAGGATATTACAGGAGGTTTGTTAAGGGATATGGTACCATTGTTACCCCCTTAACTGAGTTGACTTCTAAGAAGCAACCCAACAAAGTGATCTGGACAGAGGCATGCCAGAATGCTTTTGATGCCCTGAAGGCTGCCATGTGCACAGCACCTGTGCTGAAGGCACCTGACTACTCCAAGGAGTTTGTTGTGCAAACAGACGCCTCAGAGCATGGTATTGGAGCAGTACTCTCACAGCTTAATGAAGAGGGCCTAGATCAACCCGTAGCCTTCATTAGCAGGAGGTTACTACCCAGAGAACGTAGGTGGAGTGCCATAGAACGCGAAGCGTTTGCTGTGGTCTGGGCACTGAGGAAGCTAAGACCCTACTTGTTTGGGACTCACTTCCGAGTTCAGACCGACCACAGGCCCCTCAGATGGTTAAGGCGGATGAGGGGTGAGAATCCAAAACTGTTGAGATGGTCCATTTCCCTACAGGGGATGGACTTTATGGTGGAACATCAACCTGGTACAGAGCACGCCAATGCTGATGTTCTGTCCAGGTTCTTCTGCCTTAGTGATGAGAACTCCGATGAGGTTGGGTAGTTGCTCCCGACTTTTAGCTGGGGGGGGACACGTGTTAGACTTTTCATCCTTGGCGTGGTCTCCCTTAACATTTTGCCTCTGTTCCCCGGGTTATTGATGTGTGCTGGACTCTGATTTTGCTGTTTTTATTACTCTGGGCACTTTACCACTGCTAACCAGTGCTAAAGTGCAAGTGCTCCTGTTTAAAATGTGTACGTAATTGGTTCTCCATGATTGGTATATTTGCTTTACTGTTAAGTCCCTAGTAAAGTGCACTAGAGGTGCCCAGGGCCTGTAAATCAAATGTTACCAGTGGGCCTGTGGCACTGGTTGTGCCACCCACACAAGAAACCCTGTAATCATGTCCCAGACCTGCTACTGCAGTGTCTGTGTGTGTATTTTTTACACTGTAAATTCGACTTGGCAAGTGTACCCACTTGCCAGGCCTAAACCTTCCCTTTTCTTACATGTAAGGCACCCCTAAGGTAGGCCCTAGGTAGCCCCAAGGGCAGGGTGCAGTGTATGGATAAGGTAGGACATATAGTAATGTGGTTTATATGTCCTGACAGTGAAATACTGCCAAGTTCGTTTTTAACTGTTGCAAGACCTGTCTCTCTCATAGGATAATATGGGGGCTACCTTTAAATATGATTAAAGTGTAGATTACCCTAGAGAGTAGATGGACATGTGGAGTTTGGGGTCCCTGAACTCACAATTTAAAAATACATATTTTAGTAAAGTTGATTTTAAGATTGTGCGTTTGAAAATGCCACTTTTAGAAAGTGAGCATTTTCTTGCTTAAACCATTCTGTGACTCTGCCTTGTTTGTGGATTCCCTGTCTGGGTCAGTTTGACAGTTGGGTTGTTTTTCACCTCGCACTAGACAGTGACACAAAGGGAGCTGGGGTGTAACCTTCATTTCCTGATTAGCCATCTCTGCTAGGAGGGAGGGGTGGAGTGGTCACTCTTATCTGAAAGGACTGTGCCTGCCTCTGACAATGCAGTCTCCAACCCCCTGGTGTGTGTCTGAGGCCTTGCCTGGGCAAGGCAGGATTTCACAAGTAGGTGTGAGTCCCCTTTGAAGAAAGGTGACTTCAAAGACTAAAATGGGTATAAGAAGGGCACCCAAATCTATAGACTTGAGAAACACTTCTGGAACCAAGAGGAACCTCTGCCTGGAGAAGAGCTGATAGCTGAGGAAAAAGTGCTGCCCTGCCTGTGACTGTGCTTTGTGGAGTACAGTAAGAGGGCAAAGACTGGACTTTGTGTGCCTTCCATCTTGTGAAGAAATCTCCAAGGGCTTGAGTTAGAGCTTGCCTCCTGTTGTTTGAAGTCTCAGGGACAGCAAAGACTTCTCTCTGCCAGCACCTGGGGTCTCTGGAGAGACTCCTGCTCTGACAAGTGGTGCCCTATCCAGTCCCTGGGCCCTTGAAAGGAAAGCTGGTGGAAATCCAAGGAAACCGACTTCGGACGACTCCGGACCGACGCCGCTGCTGAATTCGGTAACGCTGCCTGCACCCGACGCCGTGACCCTCACTGGAACGTGATGCTCTTCGGAGGCCCAACGCCGCTGCAGCCCCGCTGAAGTCCGCGACTCCGTAGAAGTCGCCGCACCACGTCGTGACCGACGCCGCTTGAAGTGCGTGGATTCAACGTTTCGCACAGATGCCGCGATCCCCGACTTCGCGCATCGGCTTGTTTTCACTCTTCACCAAAGGTACTGTACTTGGGGGTCTACACCACTCCGGGTTCGGCGCAGCTGGTGTCGGCTTGTTGGGAACGACTCCGTCACGACGCCGTGTTAACATCTCATCAAAGCATTTTTGTTTCTAAGTGCTATTTTGGAGTTTAATCTTTAAAAATTCATAACTTGACTTGTGTATGTTGGATTTTTGTCGTTTTGGTCTTGTTTTGTTTAGATAAATATTTCCTATTTTCCTAAACTGGTGTTGTGTCATTTTGTGGTGTTTTCATTAAGTTACTATGTGTGTTGGTACAAATACTTTACACCTAGCACTCTGAAGTTAAGCCTACTGCTCTGCCAAGCTATCAAGAGGGTAAGCAGGGGTTAGCTGAGGGTGATTCTCTTTTACCCTGACTTGAGTGAGGGTCCTTGCTTGAACAGGGGGTAACCTGACTGTCAACCAAAGACTCCATTTCTAACAGCCCCCATATCTTATCAAACTTGGACAGGGATCCCAGGACCATTGCTGTCAGTTTTTCCATCCCCAATATGTCCCACAGCTTGTGTAGCCAGTCCATATGTGAGGGAACCGCTGTAGTGAATCCTAGTTTGTTTTAACAAGATAACAGGAGTTAGCTTAGCCGTAGGCTTGTAAACTTGTGCCACGGCACCCAGTGACTTTTAACCTACTTAGCTTGCTCTGTCTTAGTCCATTTAATTATTTATTTCCTTTAAGATGGCGGCCTTGTTTATAGTTAGGCCACTTTTTATGGGTTCTATTGTCAGTGTCACTGCGCCAAGGCGTCAAGATCAAGCACGAAAGACAAACATACAGTAGGTATTCACACTTAGGGATTTTTCCTCTCTATACTTTCGAGGGATTGTTGATATTAATTGCTGTCCCAAGCATGCCTGTTATCTATTGTTATGAATAACACTTATGTCAGTGGACCTTGTAGATCTGTATAAATACAACACACTTTAGACAGATAATCAGAGGGATTCCGACCAGAGGGCATCGCCACCATCGCTGATACCGATGCTGCAGTCATCTTGACGCTGACCCAGTCTTCGTGTCCCTGTGGAGTCTGAGATAGAGACCTCATTCCAAGGTAACGAGGGTTGGGGGCTCCTCACATGGACACAGCTTTGGCAGATTAGGTTTAACGAACCCAGCTCTCCTTTTAGGTAGGAGGTTAGACCTATTCTCCTTAGGGTATTAGGGCTTATTCCATCTTATACATATACATATATTTCTTTCATATATTGCACAATTGTGGGGGTCTTTATAAGAATGACTCTCTTCTTCACAATACTGTTGCTTGGTATATTCATTATCCTAATCATTGCAGTTCATGCAACCTATCACAAATTGCAATTATGTTGAATAAAAACTATTATAACTTCACTAGATCTGTGTTATTGCCTTTGTTTGTATGAGACATAATAAATGTGTGAGAAAAGGGTAATTTCCGTTTAACCACGACAACCCTGAGAGATCTTACTTTGAGTACATGCGTAAGCGACTGCTACAAATCACCTTTTACTATTGTGTTTCTGGTGAGGTACTGCTAGTAAGCCGGTAAGGTTTGGACAACAGTTACAACTAGTTGTAGGAAGAGACTTAGGGGGTCATTCCGACCCCGGCGGGCGGAAACCGCCCAAACACCGCCCCGCGGTCAGATGACCGCGGGGGACATTCCGACTTTCCCGCTGGGCCGGCGGGCGATCTGCAAAAGATCGCCCGCCGGCCCAGCGAGAAAGCCCCAGCAAAGATGAAGCCGGCTCCGAATGGAGCCGGCGGATTTGCTGCGGTGCGACGGGTGCAGTGGCACCCGTCGCGATTTTCAGTGTCTGCCAAGCAGACACTGAAAATCTTTATGGGGCCCTGTTAGGGGGGCCCTGCACTGCCCATGCCAGTTGCATGGGCAGTGCAGGGGCCCCCAGGGGCCCCACGACACCCGTTCCCACCAGCCTCTTCCTGGTGGTGTAAACCGCCAGGAACAGGCTGGCGGGAAGGGGGTCGGAATCCCCATGGCGGCGCTGCTTGCAGCGCCGTCATGGAGGATTCCTTTGGCCAGGGGAAAACCGGCGGGAAACCGCCGGTTCCCCTTTTCTGACCGCGGCTTTACCGCCGCGGTCAGAATTGGCCAGGAAGCACCGCCAGCCTGTTGGCGGTGCTTCCACGGTCCCCGGCCCTGGCGGTCATGGACCACCAGGGTCGGAATGACCCCCTTAGTCACCTACAAACAAAAGTACTGTCATCCTGAGACCAGCAGTCTTGCTCAAAGCAAGAGTCCAAACTACGACATGGCGCCACCAACGATGGTGTTTAGGCACTAATTTACGGATACCCTGACTATCACTGTCTCACAGACAACAGGTACCCTCAGTACCATTATACAGAGACGTCTGTGGTCTTTGGGAGAATCCTCCTCAGCTGAACAGGTAACACCTAATTAGGCTGTAGGTTGTTCGAGCTCGAACTCACAAAAGGAAATAAGTTCCCCTATTTTGGTGTTCAGTTTCTCTAAACAACTATGGCTAATACCATAGACATTCCTGCAAATGCTAGACATACACTTACACAACATTTATTAGCGCATGGCCTTACAGAAAAGGGCGGGGATGTTACTCTGATTATAGAAGCGACTGAAGCCTACCAAACAGAAACATTTTACTGTTGGGTTGCCTTTCCTGAGGCTGACCAACGAACGCACACATTTCACACTTATGACATTGCGAACGTACCCGTAAGATACGAAGCATACTAGTATCATGAAATATCGCTCACATATCAAGAGCATCAGAACTGGTTTGAAGGCGCCCTACCGCATGTACTATGACGGCTGAGGCTAGGTCCTTTAAGTAATGAAGGGCCTACATGGCCCATGTTTGCCACATGTACACCTCACCCAGGCATAAAGACTATGCCGATCGCAGATTTACGAATATTATATAATGAATTAGTGGCATTATATAGACGATTGGTTCAGTTCGTAATGCGAACATTGAACACTACACCAGCGCGTCCAGCACCACCAGTACCTGGTGGATATCAATTGGCTACTGGGATTAATCCACAAACTATCATGGGTAAAGTGCCCACGGAACGGGAAAAAATACCGTTCTGGATTGCTCAGAAAACAAATCAGCTGGAAGCTGTGTTCCCCCATACGGGGCCACAGGAGAAACATAGATTGCTCACTATGTGCTTGCCATTTGGGATGGTTCCCTCGGTGGATGAATGTGCCACTTGGGGTAAAGTCTTCGCTGCCGTTTATACTACCACACATGGTACCCCTACACTTGCCAATTTACCGGAAGTGTTAAAACAAATACAAAATGAGCATGGGGCTGCACCGGCCCTGGATCTGGGGATGAAATTAATGCGTAACTTTGACGCCGTCTCCTCGATAATACTAATATTAAAGGGGAAGGTGTGGCACTGGCAATACGCCAGCGTCTCCGGGAAACTCCAAATATGGAACAAGAGAGACAGCTACCAAAAATAATCTCCGATACCTATACTAGTATAGGACGTGATGGTTTGGGAGCCAAACCTAAAAAATTGGACATACCGAGTACCGCCCATAAGGAAGGTACAAAGTAGGCACAAGAGGGCTCTAAAAAGCGCTGGGACAAACAAAAAGATTTCAAAGACAGGAGAAATAAAAGAGCTGATTCTCCACATCCGGAGTACTCCGAAAGGAGGTATAATCTCAGAAATAGGGATAACATTGGAACTCCAGACCGATATACTGATTCACGTCCTTCTCGTTCCTTTCAGGACGCACTGGATAAACGTAGCGAGAGAGGGGGCCGTCAAGATCGACGTCCGGAATACGTGAAAGAAAAGAAAGACTCGACACAGTCTACCGTTAAAAAAGAAGAAAAGACTCCTCAGCAAAAGCCACAATTTAAAAAGAAGAAAGTGGCAGCACTGACCGTTAAAAATGGCAGTAGTATTGAGAACACTGTTGAGGAACAAGAGGTGGGCAGTGACTCTGTTGGACAGCGCGGCAGAGGTCACGATATGTCGCCAGAGTCTGAAAGATCATCTGGATGCAACAGCAACTAGCGATTACATCGCGGTTGAAAACGGCGGTTGGCCGCGTTCTCCCACCCGATCTGGTTTATAATTGAACAATTCAGATAGAGGGAGACGTGGAACACATTATTAGTGTAATATTTTGGGATGAACTTACTAGTGATATCCTGTTGGCCGAGAGAGACTGGCCACCTGAACATGTCCGCAAGCTCCCACATGGGGAAGATGTCATTTTGCCTTCTTTTTCCGATCTTGTTCCGGAGGCAGACAAAAAAGCCTATGCTGCTGAATGGGCTTTAGCACAGGCACCTGCATTATACCGTAATCATGTAGGTTGGGACAAGGACTCTCCTTGTCATGTTATTCCCGTTAGGTCTACACTGCACCCGCAGCCACAATACCCTGTTAAACATGAAGCAAATGTTCCAGTGATGGAGATACTGTCACAACTTGAATACCAGGGAGTAATTGAGCCCTGTACATCGGCAATGAATAATCCGTTATATCCCGTTGCAAAACCTGATCATTCATATAGAATAGTGGTTGATTATAGACACTTAAATAGTCATACACACACATATGCTATACAAAATTCACACAGCACAGCGCTGATCAACAATATAGTGCCTAAAAAATATAAAACTACATTGGATATATCTAATGGGTTTTTCTGCCAGAATTTAGCACATGAAAGTAGGGACCTAAGTGCATTTTCCTTTAGCTTTCAGAAACGCTTTTGTCGTTTACCCCAAGGCTATAAAAACAGCCCTGGACTGTTTTCGGCCCTTGTAACATCAATCTTGCACGAGCTTAATTCCGATGCATTATCCTATGTGGATGATATCTATCTCACTGACGACGCCCTCGACATTCATCTTGCAAGGGTCGATCGGATAATTTTGGGATTTGCAGCCTTCGGTTATAAATTTAATTTTAAGAAAAGCAAGATAGCCTTCCTTAGTGTATTGTTCCTAGGATATGAGCTATCAAACGAGGGGAAGAACCTGGCCCCGCACTTCTTAGAAAAGTGTGCTCAGCTACAGCCTCCGAACACGCTTAAGAAATTACAGTCATTACTGGGTTTCTTTCATTTTGGCAGAACATACATTCCAGATTATGCTGAACGCATCAAGCCTCTTTATGACTTAATTCAGCCCAGCTTTTCTAGCAGGCGATGGACGATTGAACACAGACACATCCTTAGGGACATACAACGGGACATGCTGGAAGCTAGACACTTATACACATGTGACAATAAAACAAATTTGGTCATCAGAATAATAGCTGGTGCCCTTGGATTTACCTATGTAACCTTTAATGAGGGTGACACGGTGCCGATAGCATACAAATCACATTTGTACTCCAATGTTGAGAAACTTTTTGCTCCTACTGAAAAAATTCTGACAGCAGTTCAGATGGCCGTCATAAAGGAGAGGCCACTTGCCCTGGGGAGACACATTATTGTTGTCTCCCCGGTGCCGGCCTTAGAGGCTGTCACTAAAGTGAGCGTTCCAAACGCTAAGGCATTACATCCACACTGGATTCAATGGGCAACGTCTCTGACCGCCACTGATGTTGATTATGTGTTTGTCACAAGACTTCAGACACAAGAGTTTCTCCAGTATGAACAGGAGTACCCCGCTCCTCTACATATTTTGCCAATAGACAGTTATGATACCATCATTTATACTGACGGATCGGCACAACCGGCTGTGGGTACTAAACATCAATACTCGCCAGCTTGCGCAGCCGTGTGCGGGGTAATGGAAGACAGAGTTTTCCATCCTCACAATACCTACACTCAGACCTTAGGGGACTGCACAGCCCCATTGGCCGAGCTTAAGGCTCTTCTTCTAGCGCTCGAACATTCTGAGCCAGAAACACAGACTTTGATTGTCTGTGATTCAAATTACTGCGTCCAGTCATACAATTAATATCTCAATCATTGGAAACTGAACGGGTTTAGAGATTCTAAAGGGAACACCATTAAACACAAAATGTTGTGGGGAAGAGTGGCTGATTTTAAAGATAAGCTTCCATGTGTCCATGTAGTTCATACATTAGGGCACCAACGTGTATGAATACACGTTGCTGGCAATACATTGGCTGATGAAGCAGCCAAAGCATCAGTAGCTACGGCTTCTGTGGCTGCAGTGACTCGATCTTGGACGAGGTTGGATAATGAAATACTGATTGCCGTTTGAGCTTCGGCAGCAGGCAAGACCCTTCCAGAAGGATATCCTACGAACTATACTTATCATATCAGTGCACAGAATGTTGCTTTTGCAACGATTCCTGAGGTAGGTGATCGAGTGATCCCCAATGAAGACCAAAGATTAGAGCTGATTACAGCTGCACATGAGGGTGTCGCTTCTGCACATGCTGGTAAACAGGCCACTATCATAATTCTACAACAACGATACTGGTGGCCTGGTCTATGCAGACGGACTAAACAGTATGTCCTTTGCTGTGACATCTGTCAGCAGACTAAGGGCTCAAATATCAAACGCCCTCCGCAGACATCTCTCTTAGTGTCAGACAAGCCACTCCAATGTGTGTACCTGGACCATTGTGGTCCCTTGCAGCCTGATGGTGCATATAAATACATTTTAGTGGCTGTGGATTCTTGTGGGTATGGCCACAGCGGTCGGCTGACGCCCGGACTGTTATAAAAGATTTGCTGATCTTTATCGGTACATATGTGGTTGCAGCATTCCATTCGGACCAGGGCCCTGCATTTGCCTCTAAAGCTTTCAGGGACACCATGAGAACGATGGTTGTTGAACTCCATTACTCCTCACCATACCATCCTAAGGGAAATTCGGTCGTGGAGAGGCGGAATCGTGATCTAAAGCAGTCCTTAACAGCTCGGGTATTAGGTTCAGGCCGCAGTTGATTACATCACCTATATGGGGTCCAGAGAGCACTGAATAATCTGCCAAGATGGTCCTTGGGGGGAAGGTCTCCATATGAGGTTCTCTTTGGGACACCTATGTATGTTCCCGATCTTGATGCCCCTGGTATGGTGGCAGCAGAAACACCATTTGACATAAAAGAACGTCTCGCTGTTTTACAGGAGCTTCAACAATTCCATGATGATAAATCATCTGCAAGTGCTGCCACCTTGGGAATAAGGGAATTGACGAAAACTTCGACTGGCTGGATTCCTAACGTTGGGGATCTGGTTTGTGAGAAGATCTCTGTGAAAAAAGAGTTTGGTCCATCATACAGAGCACCTGTACCAGTCTTGGGGATACAAGGCACCAGGACTGTCATCCTTCCACCATTGTCTGGTTCCAAATCAAACAGATTCATGTCCATTGATGACATCAAATTACACCATGTGGCCGACTCTTCACAGTAGACCAGGAGGTCCCTTGGGTGGTTCCCGATCCCCTCTCACTACCCAACAGGACATCCATCTACATAGTAGGATGAATATCACTACTACTGACTATGCAACTATGTCAACTGCTGTTCCGGACACTTCCTCAACCATGGGGAGGGCGGAAAATGAACTTTTGTTGGTTCCAGTAACAACTTCGGAGACCACCCCGCTTCAGGATTTGGCTGTGTTTTACACGAACACTTCCACGGCTAATAACGCTGTCTATCAAGAACTTCCACGAGCAGTGGATGAGAATTCAATGGGTCCTGTGTTTTCAGAGACTTCCTCTGGCTATTTTGTAGACATTGATGATTTTTCTTCGGATTCATCCTCAACTGAGACTGACAGATTTTCGAGAAGTAGCAAATTCTATCGATGGCTTAAGAAGAACTATTTGATATATCCATGGAACTATCTCTGGTTCTGTTTGACATTCATTGCATTATTTTTATGGATTGGTTTTGTGACTGTTTTCTTTTTACTAATTAATGGTCACTATATCGCTGATCGCTCCTCTGTGGAGCCTGTTGATGAAATTTTAACACCACATCATTCATCACATAAGGTCCGACGTGATTTGTCCCCTGTCAATATTACAGCTATTCCGATTCCTGATGGGATTGTATAGGACAAAGTTCTGTTCGATATATACGGGCCTACAGAGATAATTCAAATACCATACATGTTCAAAATTTCAATGTCTGATGTTATTACACCTTATGTTGTCTCTGATGATTGGGATGTCCAAACAGTTGATTCAATGCTAACTGAAATGAAGGACTACTCCGCTTTTGGAAGTGATGATGTATATGATTATACAATGAATTATGGGGAAATGTTCTGCTATAACAATTGGGGACATCACTACCTGCACCGTGCAACCAGATATAGGCCTCTCTTTAACTACACACAATGGGAACACTGTTCGACACCACAGGTGGGGAGTCCAAAGTATTACAGTGACAAATTCACATACTTTTCTGGGCATGATACAAAGAAAGCGGAATCATATTATTTTAAATTACCTACAGCGCAATTTAGAAAACTTTTGCTAACAGATACAAAACTGATCTATTCAGATCCCTTTGTTTCCTGGCTCTCGATTGAGGGTTACGAATATTGGAAGAACACTATCGATTTGAAGAGTGTATGGGGAACACAAGATTGGCAAATACAGGGTAGGGAGGCTTTGTTTCGAGCTTGCTTGATTCCTGTACAAATGATTTTTTTAAATGACACTGTTGAGCAGACATCACCCCTTGATTTGTTCAGTGTTTCATGTACTTTCTAACGGGAGTTATGTTCTACTGAACGATGACAGCTGTTGCGGCTTGCGACCTGGAATTGCCTACGCAATCTCAGTCACGAAGGACGTTATGTGTTGTGGCCATGTTTTGTTTCCCCCACACGAGAGATACAAGTATCTGAAATGTGGCCCCACATTGATACTATTAATGTGAACTATGACAAGTTGAGTAGACTAAAGGCGCTATTGTTTCAGAAACAGGTCGCCTTGACATCCGCAAAAGAGACGTATGCACTCCAGATTGCGAGATCATCAGCTGAGATACAATCCCTTTTAAATACCGATTTCCCCAAACACTTTGGAGAGTTGGTATCCAGAATATTCAACGCTTCAAGCACAACTGGGATTGTTCATTTCTTTAAGGCTGTCGGGTCTGGTTTTGTGTCCATCTTCCAGACTGTCTTCGGAGTCATCCCATCAGCCATCCATTCTCTCTTTTCCAGTGTGTTTGGTGGCTTTCCAATTATTTTGGCTTTAATTGGCGGACTGCTATTGCTATTTTTTCTGATTTGCGGTGGTTGTTTTTTTCCAGCGAGACAGAGCAATGGAGCCGCTCCTGTCAACCCCGCTGTGCCGTGAACGCATGGTTCGGGTCTTCGGTACACCTTTGCTGGTGGAACTGCAGTTTGACTGGTCATTGTCATTCCGGCCTCTACTCTGGTGTGTACAACCGGTGTTCCGCTGCATATGGTGTCTCTTTGAACATCTGCCTATGGTCTGTCTTGCTGTTGCACCAACATCTCCTGTGAACCACGAACTGCTGATGTCCCCGATGAGGGTTCATACACGGTCATGCCCCTTGAGACTGAGGTTGCTCCACAGGGCCACCTATGAGCCTTCTGTTATAAGATCTAACATGGATGAGGACGCTGCAGCGAGTGTCGATACACCAATTAATGTGGCTCACTTCTGCTCTGTGGATCCGTTTGTCCGTCCAGCTCTCGATTTCACTTCAGATAATGTTGACTCGTTTTTAAGATCCTTGAATGGTGACTTCGATGACATTCTTCAAGATCCTGCATATAACACATGATTTGATGAATTTGCTTACCAGTTCCCGGTTCTAAAATAAGCAATTATACTAAAAGTTTGCTATACTTGTCATGGTTGATATTAACATCTCTGTATGTTTTTTAAAACAAATGTTAATACACAGCAATTATTTTGTCATTAAGTACATTTTTTAGCTTGAGTTTTTGTTTTTGTTTTTTGGCTTTTAGTTCAGTAGCAGCTTTTTTAGCGTTTGGGTTGCTTTACCTTCATCATACCTGTTACGGCAATGGGGAGGGTGTAGTGAATCCTAGGTTGTTTTAACGGGATAACAGGAGTTAACCGACTTAGCTTGCTCTGTCTTAGTCCATTTAATTATTTATTTCCTTAAATACAACACACTTTAGACAGATAATCAGAGGGATTCCGACCAGAGGGCATCGCCACCATCGCTGATACCGATGCTGCAGTCATCTTGACGCTGACCCAGTCTTCGTGTCCCTGCGGAATCTGAGATAGAGACCTCATTCCAAGGTAACGAGGGTTGGGGGCTCCACTCATGGACACGGCTTTGGCAGATTAGGTTTAACGAACCCAGCTCTCCTTTTAGGTAGGAGGTTAGACCTATTCTCCTTAGGGTATTAGGGCTTATTCCATCTTATACATATACATATATTTCTTTCATATATTGCACAATGGTGGGGGTCTTTATAACAATGACTCTCTTCTTCACAATACTGTTGCTTGGTATATTCATTATCCTAATCATTGCAGTTCATGCAACCTATCACAAATTGCAGTTATGTTGAATAAAAACTATTATAACTTCACTGCATCTGTGTTATTGCCTTTGTTTGTATGAGACATAATAAATCTGTGAGAAAATGGTAATTTCCGTTTAACCACGACAACCTTGAGAGATCTTACTTTGAGTCCATGCGTAAGCGACTGCTACAAATCACCTTTTACTATTGTGTTTCTGGTGAGGTACTGCTAGTAAGCCGGTAAGGTTTGGACAACAGTTACAACTAGTTGTAGGAAGAGACTTAGGGGGTGATTCTCACCATGGCGGGCGGCGGAGGCCGCCCGCCAGAGTTCCCCCCTCCAAAATACCGCTCCGCGGTCGCAAGACCGCTGAGGGTATTTTGGGTTTTGCACTGGGCTGGCGGGTGACCGCCAAAAGGCCGCCCGCCAGCCCAGTGCAAAACAGCCTTCCCACTAGGACGCCAGCTCAGAATTGAGCCGGCAGAGTGGGAAGGTGCGACGGGTGCAGTGGCACCCGTCGCGTATTTCAGTGTCTGCAAAGCAGACACTGAAATACAAAGTGGGGCCCTCTTACGGGGGCCCCTGCAGTGCCCATGCCATTGGCATGGGCACTGCAGGGGCCCCCAGGGGCCCCACGACACCCCATACCGCCATCCTGTTCCTGGCGGCAGAGCCGCCAGGAACAGGATGGCTGTATGGGGTGTCAGAATCCCCATGGCGGCGCAGCGAGCTGCGCCGCCATGGAGGATTCTACAGGGCAGCGGAAAACCAGCGGGAGACCGCCGGTTTTCCCTTTCTGACCGCGGCTGAACCGCCGCGGTCAGAATGCCCTGCGGGGCACCGCCAGCTTGTTGGCGGTGCTCCCGCCAACCCGCCGGGGTCAGAATGACCCCCTTAGTCACCTACAAACGAAAGTACTGTCATCCTAAGACCAGCAGTCTTGCTCAAAGCAAGAGTCCAAACTACGACACCGCCTCCGAACCCCATCGAGCTAAAAGCAGCTGCTTGGTGGCGCCGATCGGCGGTGTAATGACTCTACCTTTCGGAGCCTTGAGAGGATATGTCTGTGGGTTCGGTAGTTCTAGTAAGGCGTAGTTAGGGAAACAAGGTATGGCTGTGTCATATTTCTGTTTATAGTGCCTAATATGTTCTCCCAGAAGGTAGCCAGGCATGGACACTGCCATAGTTTGTGTGTGAGTGTACCCCTCTGTCCACTCCCCCACCAGTAACAGTCTTGGTGCCCCTCTGCCATCCGGCCACTCGCGCCGGTGTGTAGTACCAATAGTGCTCTATTTTCAAGAGGAATTCCTTGGTGTTCATATTACAAGCCGTTACACGCGCTCGATGTAGCACATCCCGCCATTCCCTGTCCGTGAAGGCACGGCCACATTCAGCTTCCCACCTTTGCCTTACAAGCGTCCCGGGTAAGTTTTGCAGCACCATCAGGAAGCCGCAGAGATCTGAGATAAGCTTCTTATCCGACGAACGCGTCAGTAGCCAGCTCTCAAAGGGAAGGAGGGGTCTACCCGCATGGGGTCGGACTGTTGGAGACAACACACAGGGGGTCATTCTGACTCCCGCCGGCCGCGGTAACCACAGGGCCGGCGGGAGCCGCCAGAATACCGCTGCGCGGTCAAAAGTCCGCCGCGGGTATTCTGTGTTTCCCGCTGGGCTTGCGGGCGACCGCCAGAAGGCCGCCCGCCAGCCCAGCGGGAAACACCCTTCCATGAGGATGCCGGCTCCGAATGGCAGACACTGAAAATCATGGTGGGGCCCTGTTACGGGGGCCCCTGCAGTGCCCATGCCATTGGCATGGTCACTGCAGGGGCCCCCAGTGGCCCCACGACACCCCATACCGCCATCCTGTTCCTGGCGGCCAAAACCGCCAGGAACAGGATGGTGGTCGGAATCCCCATGGCGGCGCAGCAAGCTGCGCCGCCATGGAGGATTCCCCAGGGCAGCGGAAAACCGGCGGTACACTGCCGGTTTTCCGTTTCTGACCGCGGCTGTACCGCCGCAGTCAGAATGCCCTTGGGAGCACCGCCAGCCTGTTGCCGGTGCTCCCGCGGTCGTTGGCCCTGGCGGTCAATGACCGCCAGGGTCAGAATGACCCCCACAGTGTCTGATCGCCAAATACTGCCAATAAGCTTCTTGTGGGAGGCCATAAGCCTCTCTAAGTTGGGGGAAATCCATGATCCCCTGCGCATTGGACAAGTCCCCAATTCTTTTACAATTGGAGTCCTGCCAGGAGTGGTACGAGGACCCCTTGAGTGTCAGGGGGAAATCCGGATTGCCAATAATTAGCATTTACGGGGATATGGATGAAGGCAGGGCCCTACGCGTTGTACTTTGTCCCATATCTTCATGGTGGCTCGTAGGACCGGAGATACATATACACCCCGTGGGGTTCCCTTCAGCAGCCAGGGAACCTTCCAAATGTGTAGCCCTGCAACAGTCTGGTCTATAAAGCACCAGTGCTTTTCGGTGCTCGCACAAGACCATTCCACCAGATATTTCAGCTGGGCAGCTTGATAGTAGACCACCAGGTAAAGGACTCCCAGCCCCCTCTCTGACTGCACGCGGTCACAAACCAATCGCAGTTTGCACCCTTTTGAAATGGGTGCTAACCCATTCGCAAAAGGGAAGGGGTCCCCATGGGACCCCTTCCCCGTTGTGAATGGCCCACTGCCTTCTCTAAAAAAATTAAACAAAAACGTTTCATTTTTCGTTTTTGTAATGCATCTCATTTTCCTTTAAAGAAAACGGGCTGCATTACAAAAAAAAAAAAAACTGCTTTATTAAAAAGCAGTCACAGACATGGTGGTCTGCTGTCTGCAGCAGCCCACCATCCCTCTGAATGTTGCCACTCGCAAGGGGGTCGCAAATTGCTACCCACCTCATGAATATTCATGAGGTGGGCCTTTGCGACCCCCTTGCGAGTCGCAGATGGTGTCAGGGACACCATCCAACATTCCGAATTGAAACTTGCAAATTGCGAGTCGCTCTGATTCGCAATTTGCGGGTCGCAATTCGGAATATTACTACATCTGGCCCCTAATACCTTAGGTGGGAGTTGTAGTGAGAGGGTCTGCATGAAGAACAGCACCTTGGGCAGGAGTGTCATCTTCACCGCTGCAATGCGTCCCAACCACAATAGGCCGTATCCCATCCACCGAGCCAGAGCCCCCGTGCCTCGCTGAGCAGTGCGGTATAATTATGCTCCGCTATAGCCACTGGTATGGTGCGGATCTGTAAGCCTAAGTATTGTATTTCTTGCTGGGCTCAAACAAATGGCAGGAGGGGTCTCAGGCCCTCTGCGTCTGACTCCAGCACTTTTAAGTTAAGGATAAAGCATTTAGACAGATTAGTTTTAAAGCGTGCCGCCTCTCCAAAGGCAAGCAGTTCATCTACCACTGCTACAAGAGATATCTTTGGTTCCATCAAGTAAAGTAGAACATCATCGGCATACAGTACAATTTTATGGGGTCTGCCCCCATTGGAATACCCCTGGTTTTGTCGAATATGCTCTACGAAGGGTTCCATTTACAGGGCAAACAACAGCGGTGACAGTGGGCAGCCGTGCCAAGTCCCCCTGGCAATGGAGAAGGTCTCAGATAGACCACCATTTACGCTCACCCTGGCCTGGGGGAGACAGTAGTCTCCACACCCATTCACAGAATCGCAGCCCCAAACCACAATGGGGAAGTACCAAAAATAGAAAAATCCCGTGGACCTGATCAAGGGCCTTCTCTGCATCAGAAGAAAGTAGTATCGATGGGATATTGGCCCGCTGCACCTTATCTAAAAAGTGACAAAGTCTCCTAGTATCATCTGCACGTGTTTTCACTGTAATAAACCCGGTCTGATCTGGGCCTATCAATCTCTGCATATGGGGACTTAGCCTGTACACCAAGATGCCAGTAAAAAGTTTACTACAACAGTGTGATCGGGCGATAGGACGCACATAAGGTTGAGTCCTGGCCAGGCTTCGGAATAACCGCAATAGTACCTGTATGCATTGCTTGGGCAGCATTCCGGTTCAGGCAAAACTGTTGAACAGTTGTGTCAGCACCGGAGCCAGGAGTTCTCCAAAAAGCTTATAGAATTCTGCCCCAAACCCATCCTGGCCCTGTGCCTTACTCGTGCGGAGTGGCTGGATAGCCGCTAAGACCTCTGTGGGGGTAATATCCTTGTCTAACACTCTGGCTAGTGGTTTAGGAATTTGGGGCAAGGATATCGTCTAAGTATCTCATTATTGCCCCCTCATCTAGGTAGTCCGTGGTGTAGAGTGAAGCATAGAAATCCTCACATTCTTTCAGGATTAGTTCCTCATCTGTAATAATCGCTCCCTCTCATGTCTGTATTCAGTTTACTCGGAGATGTGCCACCTGTGCGCGCAGCCGATGTCCCAAGAGTCAGGTTGGTTTATGTGCTCGCTAAACGTCTGTCAAACCACCTTCTTCCAACCACCTTCGGAAGCCCACTGAGTAAGCCCCCATCTGTCCACTTCGCTGCGTTGATCGGTACATGTGAGTGTCAGGGACTATATTAAAATCCTCCCGTATGAGGATCTCCGTGTCAGTCGAAAACAGCACCCGCCCAATAGCCTCCCTCAGGAACTCCTCTTGATGATCATTAGGGACATAAATGTAGGCTACCGTGATAGTACGCCCATGTATGTCTATGCGCAGGGATATAAGTCTTCCATTCATCTCAGCCTGTATGCCTATTAATTTGCCTGGGAAATGTGTAACTAGCAATATTGCCACCCCTGCCCGCATCCCAGGTCCGGATGAGTGATATTTTCGATCAAACCATCGTGTTCTCAGCTTCTTCCAATCTGATCTCAACAAGTGTAACTCTTGGATCAAACATATGTCCCTTTTGGCTTCCCTCAGCATTGTTATCAAAGCTCACCTCTTCACTGGAGAATTGGCACCCATGAAATTAAGGATAATTACCTTGACCGACATGCATGTTATGGGAGTTAGCGTGAGGAATCCTGCGGGGGTCCCTCCTATTAATAAATGCTCCGGCTACTAATGCTGCCAGGTATGTCACTAGAAAATAAGGCACGGGAGGTACATGCAACCGAACAACTGGCCAACTTAATACAACAATGTAAACCCAACTCGTTCCCCGCCTGGGAACCACATAGAAACTCCTGAGTGCGCCAAATGTTAACTGTCCCAGCCATCTTCCTCTACCGTAGGAGCTCCGCCATCTCTCCTTATCCATATTCTTATTGCAGCTATCACACGTCACCCTTCATCTTTTGCTGTCCGCACTCAGGACTCTTTGCTTTAGAGCAGGAAGGCCACATGCGTCGTCATTAAGACCTCCTCGCTAACCAGCACCAAAAGGGGGTTTGAATCCTGGTCCTGTCTCCGTTAGATCCTTATGGTGCCTCAAACTATGGAGCAAGTCCTCTCTTTCCTTCTTGCTTTCCTTCTCAGATGTTTTGGGGGGTTTCTTCTTCCGTTGTCTAGCTGCGCGACCTTGATTCCCATGGGGCACCTGTGAAATCTCCTCTGAGCCCGGGGCAGGGGGGGCACTCTGTCCCAAGTCCATGCCCGGAAGGGCTTCAGCCTCTTCCAGTGTGCATATAATGCACAGCTCGTTCTGCCAAACAAATAGGAGTTGAAAGGGATGGCCCCATTTGTAGCAGATTCCTTTTCCTTGAAGCATAACAGTGATAAGCCACAGAGCGTGCCGGTGCAGCAGTGTCAGTGATGAGAGGTCCTGAAACAGATATAGTTTATGGCCTTCAAAGTCTATAGTGTTCATGTCTCAGACCGCTGTCAAAATTTGCTCCTTCTGCTTATAGTAATGAAGACATGTGAGTATATCTTGTGGCTGGCCTGGGGACTGGGAGGGTGCCCAGTACGTTGTGTATGGTCCAATGTTATGTCTTGGTTGTTGAGAGCCAGCGCCACCTGTCTGAACAGACACATCACAAAGTCCTCCAGGGATCCCACTATAGGACTAATGCGAATGTTGGATCGGCGGGACCTATTCATCAAGTCCTCAAGTCTATAATGCAGATCCTGGTTGCTATCCTTGAGAGCGATGATCTCTTGCCTGTGGTGATCTAGTTCCTCCTCCTGGGTGTCACATGTGCGTTCCACAGTGTCCACTCGCTGGCCCAACTCCGCCACCTTTCCCTTAAGTTCCTTGACAGTTGTGGCGAGTTCCTGCCTGAGGGTAGCAAGATCTTCTCGAAGCACCCCAAATAGCTGCTCCATGAATGCTTTCGTCACTGGGTTGGCATCTTCTTTCCCCGCTTTGCCACTGGTGCCCCCACCGGGCTCTGTCCCCACATTGTGAGTGGGTGCCTGCTCCTTTGCTGAAGTTTTAGCAAAGAGGTCGCTCAGGCTACTGTCTTTCTTCCCATGTCTTTTGGTCACCATCGCCTCCTGTTTAGGGTTGCCTCTCTTCCGACTCTGTTGGGCACTCTTTCTGTGACCACCCAGGCAGCATTGTCAGTGCCAAAAGCTGACCCCCCGAACTCCAATATCCTTCCTCAGGCCACCAATGTTCTGCTTCCGTTGGGGGTCTCTCCCATACTGACACCCAGCCAAGAGAAGCAGCTCTCTTTCGTAGGCTCTGTTATGTTATCCCAAAGGAGAAGGTCACCCCTCCACATGTGTCCCACATCTCTTAGAACACCGCCTCTTCACACACATGCCGGTCAAGTTAACAATCTCCCCACACCTCCATATACTCTGTGCTCTCTGCATGCCCCTTCCAACCGGCTGTCTGGTCACCTGAAATCTTGCCTCTCTCACCGACCTGTCCGTCACCATCCCTGAGTGCCGCTCCACCCCCAGGAGCACCCAGGAAGGCCCCCGTGCCCCTGGCCCCCCTCCACCACACAGGGCGTGGTCCACGGCACCGACAACACGATCCTCTGTTCTTGTTGCTACCTTCTCCAATCTGGGGGGGGGCGCCACACCCCGTCCCTTGTCCACCACATGGAACAGCAATCCCCCCGTCCACTCACAGACCCACTCCAGTATGCAGGACGTCGACCTCAGCTCTCTCTTTGCCTCAGTGAGTGGAAACGATGTTCCTCTCTCTGCCCCAGTGGGCCAAGGTGTGGGTCCCAACTGTATGAAAGTACGATCTTGCCTGGCATGTTACCCCATTTTTACTGTTTATATGTATGTTTTGCCTGTGTCACTCGGATCCTGCTGGCCAGGACCCCAGTGCTCATAAAGTGTGCCCTGTATATGTTCCCTGTGTGGTGCCTCAATGTATCGCTGAGGCTCTAATAACCAGAACCTCAGTGTTTATGCTCTCTCTGCTTTTAAAATTGTCACTGCAGGCTAGTGACTAATTTTACCAATTCTGATTGGCACACTGAAACATCCTTATAATTCCCAAGTATATGGTACCTAGGTACCCCAGGGTATTGGGGTTCCAGGAGATCCCTATGGGCTGCAGCATTTCCTTTGCCACCCATAGGGAGCTCAGACAATTCTTACACAGGACTGCCACTTCAGTCTGAATGAAACAACGTCCACGTTATTTCATAGCCATTTTACACTGCACTTAAGTAACTTATAAGTCACCTATATGTCTAACCCTCAGTTAGTGAAGGTTAGGTGCAAAGTTACTTAGTGTGAGGGCACCCTGGCACTAGCCAAGGTGCCCCCACATTGTTCAGGGCAATTTCCCCGGACTTGGTAAGGGCGGGGACATCATTACACGCGTGCACTACATATAGGTCAATAACTATATGTAGCGTCACCATGGTAACTCCGAACATGGCCATGTAAAATGTCTAGGATCATAGAATTGTCACCCCAATACCATTCTGGTATTGGGGTAACAATTTCATGCATCCCCGGGTCTCCAGCATAGAGCCGGGGTACTGCCAAACTAACTTTCCGGGGTATTCTCTGCAGCTACCGCTGCTGCCAACCCTCAGACAGGTTTCTGCCCACCTGGGGCCTGGGCATCCCAGTCCCAGGAAGGCAGAAAAAAGGATTTCCTCTGAGAGAGGGTGTTACACCCTCTCCCTATGGAAATAGGTGTGAAGGGCCTGGGAGGAGTAGTCTCTCCTGGCCTCTGGAAATGCTTTGAAGGGCACAAATGGTGCCCTCCTTGCATAAGCCAGTCTACACCGGTTCAGGGATCCCCCCAGCCCTTCTCTGGTGTGAAACTGGACAAAGGAAAGGGGAGTGACCACTCCCCTGACCAGCACCTCCCAGGGGAGGTGCCCAGAGCTCCTCCAGTGTGTCCCAGACCTCTGCCATCTTGGATGCAGAGGTGTAGAGATGTGAGGGCACAATGGACACCCCTGAGTGGCCAGTGCCAGCAGGTGACGTCAGAGACCCCTCCTGATAGGTGCTTACAGTTCTCTGTAGCCAATCCTCCTCTGAGGGCAATTTAGGGTCTCTCCAGTGGGTATCTCAGCAGATAACGAATGCAAGAGCTCACCAGAGTTCCTCTGCACTTCCATCTTCGACTTTTGCCAAGGATCGACCGCTGACTGCTCCAGGACGCCTGCAAAGCCACAACAAAGTAGTAAGAAGACTATCAGCAACATTGTAGCACCTAATCCTGTAGGCTTTCTTGGCTGTTTCCTGGTGGTGCATGCTCTGAGGGCTGTCTACCTTCACCCTGCACTGAAAGCCAAGAAGAAATCTCCTGTGGGTCGACGGAATCTTCCCCCTGCCAACGCAGGCACCAAACCTCTGCATCACCAGTCCTCTGGGTTCCCTCTCATCTTGACGAGCGGGGCCCTCGAACACGGGAGCTGGGTTCAAGTGTCCCCGACAGTCCAGTGCCCCTTCTGTCCAAACTTTGTGGAGGTAAGTCCTTGCCTCCCCACGCCAGACAGTATTCCTGTGTACTGTGTGAACTGCAGCTGCTAGGGCTTCTGTGCACTTTTGCAAGACTTCCTACGTGCAAAGCCTAGCCCAGGTACCCAGCACTCCGTCCTGCAGTGCCCAACTCGCTGAGTTGGACTCCGACTTCGTGGGACCCTCTTTTGTTGTGCTGAGTCGACCATCGTGCTCAGTTCTTCTAAATGCCTGTTCAGGTGCTTCTGCAGGTGCTGCCTGCTTCTGCGTGGGTGCTCCGTGTTGCTGAGCATACCCTCTGTCTCCTCCTCCAATGGGAGACCTCCTGGTCCTTCCTGGACCCTGGCAGCACCCAAAACCTTCAACCGCAACTCTTGCAGCTAGCAAGGCATGTTTGCAGTATTTCTGCGTGGAAACAACTCTGCATCCTCCAGCACGCCGTGGGACACCTTCCTGACCAAAAGGAGACGTTCCTGGCACCTTCCGTTGTTGCAGAATCTTCGGCTTCTTCCATCCAGAGGCAGCCCTTTTGCACCTTCTTCCGGGGTTTAGTGGGCTCCTGCCCCCCCCGGACACTTACGTGACTCTTGGACTTGGTCCCCTTCCTTTACAGGTCCTCAGGTCCAGAAATCCATCTTCAGTGCTTTGCTGTCAGTTGTTGTCCTTGCAGAATCCCCTATCTCGACTTTACTGTTTTACTTGGGTAGCAAGGTAACTTTACTCCTACTTTTCAGGGTCTTGGGGTGGGGTATCTTGGACACGCTTAGTGTTTTCTTACACTCCCAGCGACCCTCTACACACTACACTAGGCCTGGGGTCCATTCGTGGTTCGCATTCCACTTTTGGAGTATATGGTTTTTGTTGCCCCTAGGTCTATTTTTCCCTATTGCATTCTATTGTGTTCTACAGTGTTTGCACTAGTTTTCTAACTGTTTACTTACCTGATTTTGGTTGTGTGTGTATATTTTGTGTATTTAACTTACCTCCTAAGGGAGTATATCCTCTGAGATACTTATGGCATATTGTCACTAAAATAAAGTACCTTTATTTTTAGTAACTCTGAGTATTGTGTTTTCTTGTTATATAGTGCTAAGTGATATAAGTGGTATAGTAGGAGCTTTGCATGTCTCCTAGTTCAGCCTAAGCTGCTCTGCTATAGCTACCTCTACCACTCTCAGCTGCTAGAACACCTCTAATCTACTAATAAGGGATAACTGGACCTGGCACAAGGTGTAAATACAACAAAGTACCCACTATAAGCCAGGCCAGCCTCCTACACCAACGGCATGGGTCCGCCTGACTCCGGTCCTGTTTGCTTTGTCTGCTCATGTTTGGCACGCTGGCGTCTTGACTGTTGTGCTGCAGCTCTGTCGCGTTTCGATGGGCTCCTTCCCACCCTCCTAGATGGCCACAAACAGCTGCGACGGAGTCCCAAGCATCTCCATCGGCTCCGACTTTAACCCCGGGGTCCACTCCTCCCTTTAGCTGTTCTTGGCCTGTAGCCCACGACAGAGCTCAGAGATGGCACTCCTATTCCACCATCATCTTGGCTCCTCCCCTACGTACATTTTCAATGGTGCTTGGAAGCATGCAGCAGTAACTAAATACACCATGGAGAACTTCCATACAGCTGCAAACATTTTGAATGACTTTAACAGCAAGATCTTTGGCTGGCTGTACCCCAGAGGGCATAACTTTGGATTTGTTGCCATAGACAATGGTAGCAATATAGATAAGGCCATGTCAGATGGTGGCTATTTCAAGGTCCTGTGTTTGGCACACTGCATCAACAGCATTATTCAGGACTTTGTCAAAAAGAACCCCAAGTTAGCAACTTACTGTCCATATGCAGAAGAATCTGCACTCATTTCAATCATTCTTTTAAAGCCAGGAAGCTGTTTAGAATCATCCAGTGTGATAGTAGAATGCCAGTTAAAGAACTCATATAGGAGGTGCAAACACATTAGAATTCAACTTATTACATGTTACAGTGTCTGTTTGAGCAGTACAGACCGATCAATGAATATATCATGCAAAGAAGGGATAAAACTGTGACAGGCATGATCATTGAGAAGGACCAATTGGGCCTGGTCAAATGCCTGACATAGACCTTGCAACCTTTTGACATTTTCACATGGGAAGGCAGCAAGGAGTACTGTAGCATGGGCCAAGTTATCCCATTGTTGCAGATGTTGCAGAAACAGCTAAAGGAGGTGTTTGAAATGAATCCAGGTGAGTTAAAAAAACAGATGTGGAGGAGTTGACAGAATGCTCAATCCTTCGCTTATCTGTTAATACAAGGCTGAAGAGAGACATTGTCTCATCCAAACATTACATCTCTGCCACAACTAGTGACCCATGGCACAAACAATTATTGACCACTTTCATTCCTTTTTCTGACAAGGATGTTTCAGCCTACATGATGTGGATTGCTGAGCAAGCCAGTGACCTAGAAAAAGAATGGCTGGGAATTAGAGGCCCACTCATGGGCAGAAGGTTTGGGGTGCAGCATAGAGCCTGTGGACAGTGATGTTAGCCCACAGCAGCCAAAACCAAAACCAACAACAACAACAGAAAAAAGGAGCAGCAGCCCCAAAATTGCCATTTGATTGGTTTCTAAAGGCAGGGCTTAAGTCCACTGCAGAGGCGAATGCAAAAAAGGTCAAGAGGTAAACTATTGAGAGGATGGTCTAGGACTACCTGGATGACCCAACAAAGGTCTATCTGGATCAAAACCCATTAATATATTGGTACAGGAAGAGGCCCAATGGCCAGTGCTCACCAGGCTGGTGTAGCTGGCTTGCCCTGTAGCCGTATGTCTGCAGAGAATGTTCTCAGTGCAGCTGGTGCTGTTGTCACAGTAAGAAGGACCAGTCTCTTGCCCCAAAACATCATGAGATTGACCCTGATCAAAATTAATCAGCACTTTATACTCCTGAATAACAGCATATCTGAATTACAGCAGAAGGAGGATGAGGGTTATTGGTCAGAATTAGGTCATGGTAGAGTGCTAGCTGACCAACTTCTAGGGGAACCACCTGAGTCTGAGGATGAACTCTACTTCCCTGTCTACTGAGTAGACCTGGCACACCATATACTTTTCTATCAACAAACTCATTTGAAAAAAATAAAAAAAGGATGTAGCCAGCTGGGAGAACATTATTATTTTGTTTGTTTGTGCCTCACTGACTAATGAACCGCAATCATTTTAGACACATGTATGGCCGAACTGGAGTTGGACCAGTGTGCAGTGAAGAAGCCCCCCCCCCAAATCCTTTTAAGGACAATGGAGAGACAATGCCTGCCTCCATCCTGTACCTGTCCTTTCTTTTATCCCCT
Source organism: Pleurodeles waltl (assembly GCF_031143425.1). Taxonomy (NCBI): domain Eukaryota; kingdom Metazoa; phylum Chordata; class Amphibia; order Caudata; family Salamandridae; genus Pleurodeles; species Pleurodeles waltl. The sequence continues at coordinate 1,471,652,013 of NC_090445.1, read as the reverse complement.
AGCAGGACTGCCCCAGATAACTGGCCAATGCGTGGTTTGTTTTGTGAATCAGAGTATCAGCAATGTACCACCATGCTTGATTGGAACAGGTAAGTAATGCTATGCACAAATTAGTGATACAAGTGAATCTTTTTTCAATGTTGAGATGATTCATGTGGTGGCTGATAGTGAAAGTGGGTGTTTATTGTTAATTATAACTATTACTCTTGATTGTGTTTGTGATTGATTTGCAATGTTGGTGGCCTAATGGGTGATAATTATTTTACTGAAGGTGATTTTGTTTCCTTCCCCTTTGACCCTTAGCGAGATTTGATTGCCCGTTTCAGACTGATTTGTTTTCTGGTTCACACGCCTCAAAGACCTGACCAATCAATTTAGCTAACAAACACAAATCTAGTCTACACAAACAAACTACTCAATGTTTTGCTTGTTGTCCAACACAGCATTGTGGGACAGGTCGCTCTCTCTCAATTGGATCTGGAGACTGAGACTCTCTGGAAGAGTCGGTACAGAGTTGGACATAATCTTTCATCAGAGTCAGGAGGATGATGGAAGGACACAGAGCGAGAATTGACAACTTCAACAACTGCCAGAAGAAGGAAATTATCAACTTCATGGAAATCCACATGGATAGTGACACTAAGAGGCCTACTCATCTCTGTGGACTTGTGAGAGGCACGTTGATTAGTTGATTTGGGAAAGGCAACGCTGCTGCATGTGTGTGATGGTTGGCTCAAATTTGAAACTATGTGGTTGGGTGGCGAGCCTGTTGTTGTAGGTAGCTGGAGGAAACAGACATGTGATGGATATTGTCACATCTTCATATTATGCATGTAATCCAGGCTAAATGTTACTATGATGATCATGACAGTTGCAAGTTTGATCATCCCGATATGCACGCAGCCACATGTCTGTGAATATTGGTTGTTGTAATCGTTCTCACTTAATTGATTGCACAACAGTCATAACAATGAATGATTCCAAAGGACTATGCTCTTGCTCTACCTCCTCAGAGTCTTCTTGGTAAACTACTCCTCATGAAGCTTACCTTCCATTCTATCCTTCTTCTTGAATCTACAATATTGTGATAATCATTTCTGTTTTACAATCTGCAGGCTTTCTCTTCTCCTGCGCAAAAGGCAAACGTACCAGTACACTCATGCTTACCTTATTTGACCACTTCAGCCAGGCAGGTACTCAAGATTGTCGGGGCAATCCAAGAAGATTGCAGCTGCACAACCCAGTTTGGCAATACAGTATAATTTTTTGTTTAATAATCTTTATGTAGAACTGTGTGTGTTCACTTCACTCCAACATTATTTGTATTTACTATGTTTCAAACATAGGTGACAGAACTTTTAGATATATAATAACTTGGGTCTCTCTGGGGCTTATGGACTGTTTGCAATGCATTTAAGTTATCCGTGTCATACTCATTCCTTTCTATTTCTTCCACAACAGGCTGCTAATCATTGCCCAGATGAATATTGTGTTTGTATAGTGTTTGCCTTTTTGTCACACCTTTCCCTAAATCCCTTTTCCTATCCATTCATCAAAACCCTAACCATCTTCACCAGGGCTGTCATTTATTGAGGTATGACTTAATAGTTTACACTATTAATTAATCACACACTTGGTGGGGCGGATGTGGTGAAAGCAACACCAACTCAGAGTACAGGAACTTCCTCTGAGTTCATTTAGTAAGAGTGGGACCTCACTTCAGATGCATTCACTGTTAGTGCTCTAGCATGCTGATACTACCACCACCATGGGACCTTGGGAAACCATGCAGCCCTTGATCCATCTATTCAGGTAAGAGAACTGTAAACCATTGTTGTACATTTAGGCAATATACTATGCAATGGTAAATCTCTTCCCTCCTCTCCTTATGAGTCAATATAGTTGCAGACTGCAGTGCAGAGATTGGTAGAGTAGCAGGACAAGGGTACCTAACCACATAACTGTTATACACTATCAGCAGATTTTAAAAGCATGCTGCGCTGAAAGGCAGCAGTATGAAGTAAAACAGCCCAAAAATATTTGAGGCATAAATAACATTTAATAAATATTTATTGACCCTAACAGGAAGAATATAAACCCACCCCTTCCATCCACAACTGGTCCACCCCTCTCTCCAAACAAATCTCCCTATCCCCAAACAATGTCCAAAAAAACCTCAACTGTCCATGATAAAAGAAAAGTCCAACAGTTCCGGTCCCAAAAACCCCCATTCCCAACCTCTCCACCCACAAGTCCCACCCACCAAAACAAAAGATAAAAAAAGGGGCAGAAGAGGGCACTAATGGTGGGCCAGGAGCCCCTCCATGTGTGCCTACCTGACTTCTATCTGGGTCAGCCTTCACAGGATGTGACATTAAAAAATGTTGTCTGGGGTCGGGCAGCAGTAAAGGAAAGGTGGTGGACAGCTGGCAGTGGACTGCGGCACTGATGTTGAGACTGAGAGCCTGGAGACATGGGGGGATGGCTGGGGCCCTGGGCACTGGCAGCTGCTGCCTCCTCCTCCAGGATCACCAGCTACTGATATTCATCCCTGACGGCCTTCAACTTCTGTTGCTGAAGCTGTGCTTCTATTTCCTGATATGCAGGTGAGTAGCTATATCGGAAAAGGAAAAAGAGAAATTGCAAACAATGCTCTGTGCAAAACACTTTTTAAAAATGATTTAGTGGCACAGTAGCAGTACATTTGCTCGTCACCTCTGGCCATTCAATTTTAATGTGATTAGAATTACAGCCATTATACACTATGGAGTACAAGTATTGTTCTCTCTCCTGTTGTGCTAAGTTGATGGAGGCATGCTAGCTAAGCTGGCACCCTAGATGTACTCATTCGTCATAATTTGTCACTGTTTACAGTTGGGGCAGCTGTAATAGACAATTTTCTTATTTCAATGGCCTGCTCTTCTCCAAACTGCCTTTCACTTTTACCCTGACTACAAGGCAGGTGAATACTATGTATGATACACGTCACATACTATAAAATCAATCATGAAGACGTCCTGTCTGCCATAAGTAGACGGTGGGAAAAGTGATTGTAGGAGAGTACCATCTTTCTTGCCATGTTATCCTCAATTTCAGCCTGTTTGTCAGTATGTTTTGCCTGTCTCACTGGGATCCTACTAGCCAGGACCTCAGTGCTCATAGTTTGTGGCCTCTGTGTGTGTTGTCAGTGTGCTTAACTGTGTCACTGAACTTCTGCTAACCAGAACTCCAGTACTTATGCTCTCTCTACTGACCAAGTTTTTCACTATAGTTTAGTGACTCCATATTCCAATTCTAATTGGCACACTGGACCCCCCCCCCCCCCCTTATAAGTCCCTAGTATATGGTACCTAGGTATCCAGGGCACTGGGGTTCCAGGAGATCCTCATGGGCTGCAGCATTTCTTTTGCCACCCATGAGGAGCTCAGACAAACCTTTCATCAGGACTGCCATTGCAGCCTGAGTAAAATAGTGCCCACACTATTTCACAGCCATTTTCACTGCACTTAAGTGACTTATAAGTCACCTATATTTCCAACCTTCATTTACTGAAGGCTAGGTGCAAAGTTACTATGTGTGAGAGTACCCTTGCACTAGCAAAGGTGTCCCCACATTGGCTAGGGCCAATTCCCCGGACTTAGTGATTGCGGGGAACCATTACACGTGTGCACTACATATATGTCAATACATATATGTAGCTTCACAATGGTAACTCCGTATATGGCCATGTGAGGTGTCTAAGACCATGGAATTGTCCCCTTATTCTAAATCTGCTATTGGGGGGCCAATTCCATGGACACTGGGAGCTCCACCATGGACCCCCAGTACTGCCAAATCAGCTCTTTGAGGTTTCCACTGCAGCCCCAGCTGCTGCCACCTCACAGACAAGTGTCTGCCCTCCTGGGGCCTTAGCAGCTCATTCTCAGGAAGGCAGAACAATGCATTTCTTTTGGGAGGAGAGTGTTACACCCTCTTCCTGTGGAAATAGGAGTTACAGGCTTACAGGCGTAGCCTCCCATAGCCTATGGAAATGCTTTGAAGGGCACAGATGGTTCGGGGACCCCCAGTCCCAGCTGTGGTGTGAAACTGGACAAAGGAACGTGGAGTGACCACTCCCCTGTCCATCACCACCCCAGGGGTGGTGCCCAGAGCTCCTGCATTGTGTCACTGACCTCTGCCATCTTGAATGCAGAGGTGTGAGGGCACAATGGAGACCTCTGAGTGGCCAGTGCCAGCAGGTGATGTCAGAGACCCCTCCTGATAGGCTCTTACCTGGTTAGGTATCCAATCCTCCTCTAAGAGCTATTTAGGGTCTCTCCAGTGGGTTTCTCATCAGATAACGAATGCAAGAGCTCACCAGAGTTCCTCTGCACTTCTCTCTTCGACTTCTGCCAAGGATCCACCGCTGACTGCTCCAGGACGCCTGAAAAACCGCAACAAAGTAGCAAGAAGACTACCAGCAACATTGTAGCACCTAATCCTGCCGGCTTTCTCGACTGTTTCCTGGTGGTGCATTCTCTGAGGGCTGTCTGCCTTCACCCTGCACTGGAAGCCAAGAAGAAATCTCCTGTGGGTCGAGAGAATCTTCCACCTGCCAACGCAGGCACCAAACTTCTACAGCACTGGTCCTCTGGGTCCCCTCTCATCTTGACGAGCCTGGTCCCTGAAACACAGGAGCTGGATCCAAGTAACTGCGACAGTCCAGTGGTCCTTCTGTCCAAATTTGGTGGAGGCAAGTCCTTGTCTCCCCACGCCAGACAGTAATCCTGTGTACTGCATGATCTGCAGCTGCTTGGGCTTCTGTGCACTTTTGCAAGACTTCCTTCATGCACAGCATAGCCCAGGTCCCCTGCACTCTGTCCTGCATTGCCCACCTCACTGAGTTGACCTCCGACTTCTTGGGAACCTCTTTTGTGATGCTGCGACGACCATTGTGCTCAGATTTCCTGAATGCCAGTTTAGGTGCTTCTGCGGTGCTGCCTGCTTCTACATTGGCTCACTGTGTTGCTGAGTACCCCTTCTGTCTCCGCCTCCAAGGGGCAACCTCCTGGTCCTTCCTGGGCCCTGGCAGCACCCAAAACCTTCAACCACAACTCTTGCAGCTAGCAAGGCTTGTTTGCGGTCTTTCTGCATGGAAACAACTCTGCATCCTCCAGCACGCCGTGGGACATCTTCTGACCTAAGGAGAAGTTCCTGGCACCTTCCGTTGTTGCAGAATCTTTGGCTTCTTCCACCCAGAGGCATCCCTTTTGCACCTTCATCCGGGGTTTAGTGGGCTCCTGTCCCCCCTGGACACTTGCGTGACTCTTGGACTTGGTCACCTTCCTTTGGAGGTCCTCAGGTCCAGGAATCCGTCTTCAGTGCTTTGCAGTCAGTTGTTGTCTTTGCAGAATCCCCTATCTAGGGTAGTAGGGTAACTTTACTTCTACTTTTCAGGGTTTTGGTGTGGCGTATCTTGGACACCTTTAGTGTTTTCTTACACTCCCAGCGACCCTCTACACACTACACTAGGCCTGGGGTCCATTCATGGTTCACATTCCACTTCTGGAGTATATGATTTGTGTTGCCCGTAGGCCTATTGTCTCCTATTGCATTCTATTGTGTTCTACAGTATTTGCACTACTTTTCTAAGTGTTTTACTTACCTGATTTTGGTTTTTGTGTATATTTTGTGTATTTTACTTACCTCCTAAGGGAGGGTATCCACTGAGATACTTTTGGCATATTGTCACTAAAATAAAGTACCTTTATTTTTGGTAACTCTGAGTATTGTGTTTCTTATGATATAGTGCTACATGATATATGTGACATAGTAGGAGCTTTGCATGTCTCCTAGTTCAGCCTAAGCTGCTCTGCTATCGCTACCTCTATCAGCCTAAGCTGCTAGAACACTACTAATCTACTAATAAGGGATAACTGGACCTGGCACAAGGTGTAAGCACTACAAGGTACCCACTACAAACCAGGCCAGCCTCCTACACCCAGCATTCCAGTCTGCGACGCACAACTCGCTGAGTTGTTCTCTGGCGACGTGGGACCTTCTTTTGTTGTGCTGCACCAACCGCACTTTGCATCATCTTTGTCTCTGTGTCCTGCTACTCCTGTGTGTGCTGCCTGGTCTTCTGTGGGATCTCTCCAGTGTTAGGAGCCCCCTCTGCCTCCTCAGAGTTGAGGCCCCCAGGTCTGTCCTGGGTCCAGGCAGCGCCATTTGATGCAAACCGCGACCTTGCTTGAACCAAGGCATGTTGGACGAATCAAGCAACACAAACAGCCTGCATCCAACATCTTGACGTGGGACACCTCCTGCACCGTGCAGGAACCCACAGCCATCTTTTTTTGGTGCTCTTCTGCAGACTTCTTCTAACCCGAGAATCCACTTTTGCACCATCTTCTAGGTTGGTAGGGGCTCCTGTCCTTCCTGGAATCTTCTGTGACTTCTGGACTTGGTCTCCTCTTTTCACAGGGCTTCAGGTCCAGGTATCCACCATTTGTTGATTGTAGTCTTGCTTGGTTCTTCCAATATCTCTTATCATGACTTATAGTGTGTCCTGAGGAAACTTGCAGTACTTTATTCCTACTTACCTGGGCTCTGGGGTGGAGTACTTTACTTATCTTTGGTGTTTTCTTGCACTCCCAGTTCCCGTCTACATACTACACTTGTCTAGGGGGGAATTTGTGATTTGCATTCCACTTTCTTAGTATATGGTCTGTGTTGTCCCTGGGCCTATTGCATTCTATTGTATTTTCTACTATTTGCCCTATTCTATGACTATTTACTTACCTGGTTTTGGTCCCTAGTGTATGTATTCTGTATAATACTTACCTCCAGAAAGAGTATTGTCTCTAAGATATTTTTGGCCTTGTGTCACTAAAATAAAGTACCTTTATTTTTCTTAACACTGAGTATTGTCTTTTATTATGTATAGGTCCTGTGTAACTGTAGTGGTATTGCAGGAGCTTTGCCTGTCTCCTAGTTCAGCCTACACTGCTCTGCTACAGCTACATCTAGTCAGCCCAAGCTTCTAGAACACTGCCTACATTTCACTAATAAGGGATAACTGGACCTGGTATAAGCTGTAAGTAACTTAGATACCCACTACAAATCATGCCTGCCCCCTACAGGTTCTTTACTTAACTTTTGTGTTTTCCTACACTCCCTGCACCCGTCTACACACTACACTTGCCTAGGAGGGGAATTCATGATTCACATTCCACTATTTTAATATATGGTTTGTGTTGCCCCTAGGCCCACTGCAATCTATTGTATTTTCTACTGTTTGCACTATTCTATGACTGTTTACTTACCTGATTTTGGTTACTAGTTGATTTATTGTATATGATACTTACCTCCAGATGGAGTATTGCCTCTAAGATATTTTTGGCCTTGTGCCACTAAAATAAATTACCTTTATTTTTGGTAACACTGAGTATTGTCTTTTATTGTGTATAAGTACTGTGTAACTATAGTGGTATTGCAGGAGCTTTGCATGTCTCCTGGTTCAGCCTAAGCTGCTCTGCAAAAGCTACCTCTAGACAGCCTCAGCTGCTAGAACCCTGCCTACATTTCACTAATAAGGGATAACTGGGCCTGGTATAAGGTGTAAGTACCTAGGGTACCCACTCCAAACCAGGCCAGCCTCCTACAGTGATGCACTGCAGTACAGGGTAAAGAATTTAGGAGCGGAATATATAGATTGAATTTGGCACATTTAACACAGACTATCCCATCCACAAAAGTCAAGGCACTTACTTAGCCCCACTTTACTACCTGACCACACTTTGTAATTACTTTTTTCCAACAAAATACATTTGCTTGGCAGTAAGAAAGGAATTTTAACTTACTCTTCTACAGAGTAGGTTAGAGGGGATTAGGCTGGGTCGGTAGAGCAGACGTTTTACTAATCATCATCATATGCCTAAGGTTTGGCTGTTATTGAGTCACTGAGGTAGGCAAATGTTGAAAGGGAAAAATATGAACAGACATAAATCCGTTATGAAAGCCATAATGGAATATATCACTTGGCTAGAAAAATGTTGCTCAAGCAAAGAACGTATTTTTCAAATTGTCTTGAAGGCTGGAACAAAACTTAAGAAAGATTAAAGGAGTGAAATACTAGGAGTTGACTGAGTAGGCGTGGGGAGGGAAGGGAAACACACCTTGTTTTTGCATTGCCATGAATTTAAAACTTTGTAAAGAAATGGCACATTAACTTAATGTAAGAAGATACACATTGCACGGCCAACACTACAGTGCCAATTCGGCCAAATTGAACCACGCAGCTGCAAGGCCATCATGAATGGCACTGGTGGAATGCCACAGGTTGGGAGGGAGGTGATGATTAAAGATGATGGGATTCATATCAAATGCCTTGCTTGAAAAATAATCAGAAATACCACCCCAGACCTTTGAATCAAAGCTTTGATAAAACCATTCCAATCAAGTAAAGTAGGTGAGAAAAATACCTCTATCCAGAAGCGCCCCCTTGTTTCTCCATTCCAAGCATTTATCCTTTCATCAATGCATTGTTCTTCTAGTGCTCTTATTCTTCACCCTTGGCTCTGACACACACTATTTAAGTTTTATGTACTCTTAGCCAGTCTTTCAACCTTCTAAACCATTCATATCCATCCAAATTCCAAACACGGCTCTCAAAAAACCTTTCACCAACAACCATTTACTAATACCCACCCATACATCCTTTCACCATTCACCCATCCAAGTTCCAACCTACCCGAACATCTCTTTCAGCCATCCAGGCAGGCATCCTTTCACCCATACCCTTTCACTTACCTAGGCAGGCATCCTTTCATCCATCCTTAACCCACCCATGCATCCTATCACCATCCATATGATTGTGCATCCTTTCACCTACACATCCTTTCACTTATATTATATTTCACCCATCCTTTCTTCTTCCATCCTTTTTTCCATAAGCCCATCATAGTTAAAGTTCATTATTAACCATTTTCTGCTGAGTTGCAGATAGAAGAGGCCATAAATACTCAACCCCTCACTGAATCTGCTACAGCAGGGTCTTCACGAGTGAGTCAACACTAGTACATCCTTACAGTGAGTACATTACTAATTGTCAATAAGCACGCAATATGAGTTACCACCACCTCCCAATGCTGCCACAGAGACTCCCCTTTTGTCTGCTGGCACTGCTGTGTCTGCTGCTGTGCTGGTGCTGCTGGCCCCGGCACTGGTGGTCGGTGCGCCTATTAACAAATATTACACACTGCTAGATATGCCTCCCCCTATTTTTTTAGTAATAAAAATACAACCTCAATGCATCACTGGAATTTGGTTACAATATCTTCTATCAAAATATCAGGTGGCCATTTTGTTGGTTGGCAATTTTTTAAAAGCTAGGTAGTCAAGCTAAACAAAACTTTTTGTAACAGACAGGCAGAGCTATTGGTGAATCTGAGTTTTAGAAGATAAATAAAAGGGTGTGAGAAATTGTCAATGAAGGACATATAGGCCCTCATTACAACCCTGGCGGTCAGTGATAAAGCGGCAGTAAAAAACTTTGAATCATGACCACGGCGAAAACCGCCAACAAAAACAGCCACTTTAACACACTGACCGCCACGGGGGTAGCAAACAACCACTGCGGCGGTAACCGCCAACAGCCAGACGGAAGACAATGTACTGCCCACTGCATTACAACACGCCCATCCGCCACTGAGGCCATCTTCTTCATATTTCCAGTCATGGTGCATGGTCATCACATAATGGTATACTATAATAATATTAATACATACACAACATTAGAGGGTCCAATTACATGACAATGTCCAAACACTCTTTTTATAGTGATTGAGCTGGAGCAAGAAAAAGAAGGTCTTCTCAACAAGCAGGCGTAGAACACCTTACTAGGGCATGGAATTCACAGTAGAGTTCATGGGTTCTCTGAGCCTTACAGTACCACCAGTGCACAAGATATATAAGGGGAGAAAGAAAGCTTACTGATAAAGCAGAAGAAAGGAAGCTACCGATAGACTATTACAGAAAGACAGTTTGAAGAAAAATATAGACACTTGAAATATAGAAAATAAGTAACTAGGATAATGCAGGGATAAGAAGAATTTAGAAAACAGATACATTGAAGAGGAGTTAGAAAAAATTAGGAGACAGACACAGTAAAAAGGTAAAAATTATTCTAAATGTGGAGTAGTAAAAGTTAGGGACATAGATATTAATATTAACAACAGGAGGACTTTCTTGGGCCAGCAGAGCCATGTGCCCGGCACTTGTGGAGGGGGCTCCTGCAGCTCCCTCACCCACCAGCTCTCTTCTTGCTCCTGGATAATGAATGATGTAAGAAATAAGGAAAATAAATAAAAAAGTTTAGTGGTTGTGAGAAAGTAGCCTCTTTCTAGCATGGTTAACTCAATTCTTTGCCTGTTAGGCAGTGTTTGTCAGTGTGTTTTACTGTGTCACTGGGATCCTGCAAGTCAAGACCCCAGTGCTCATAAATAAAAACCTATGTCAGTGTGTTTTGCCTCTCTCACTGGGATCCTGCTAGCCAGGACCCCAATGCTCGTAGTTTGTGGCCTAATGTGTGTGCTGTCAGTAGTGCTTGACTGTGTCACTGAGGCTGTGCTAACCAGAACCTTAGTGCTTATGCTTTCTCTGCTTTTAAATTTATCACTATAGGCTAGTGGCTTAATTTACCAATTTCAATTGGCACACTGGACCACCCTTGTAAGTCGCTAGTATATGGTACCTAGCTACCCAGGGCATTAGGGTTCCAGGAGATCCTTATGGGCTGCAGCATTTCTTTTGCCACCCATAAGGAACTCAGACAAACCCTTTTAGGGGACTGCCACTGCAGCCTGCGTGAAATAGTGCACACACTATTTCACAGCCACTCTCACTGCACTTAAGTAACTTATGGGTCTTTTATGTGTCTAACCATAATTTACTTAAGGCTAGGTGCAATGTTACTAAGTGTGAGGCACCCTTGCACTAGCAAAGGTGACCCTACGCAGTCCAAGGCCAATTACCCTGATTTATGAGTGCGGGGACGCCATTACACATGTGCACTACATGTAGGTCAATACCTATATTTAGCTTCATAATGGTAACTCCAAACATGGGCATGTAAGGTGTCTAAGATCATGGAATTGTCCCCCCATTCCAAATCTGGTATTGGGGAGCCAATTCCATTCATCCTGGGGGCTCCACCATGGATCCCCAGTACTGCCAAATCAGCTCTCTGAGGCTTGCACTGCAGCTACAGCTGCTGCCACCTCACAGACAGGTTTCTACCATCCTGGGGTCTGAGCAGCCCAGTCCCAGGAAGTCATAACAAAGCACTTCCTTGGTGAGGAGGGTGTTACACCCTCTCCCTTTGGAAATAGGTGTTGCAGGCTTGGGAGTGGTAGCCTCCCCCGGCCTCTGGAAATGCTTTGAAGGGCACAGATGGTGCCCTCCTTGCATAAGCCAGTCTACACCGGTTCAGGGACCCCCAGTCCCTGCTCTGGCATGAAACAGGACAAAGGAAAGGGGAGTGACCACTCCCCTGTCCCTCACCACTGCAGGCGTAGTGCCCAGAGCACCTCCAGTGTGTCCCAGACTTCAGCCATCTTGCTTTGCAGGGTGTGGGGGCACTCTGGAGGCCTCTGAGTGGCCAGTGCCAGCAGGTGACATCAGAAACCCCTCCTGATAGGTCCATACCTGCTAAGGTAGCCAATCCCCCTGTCAGGGCTATTTAGGGTCTCTTCTGTGGGTTTCTCTTCAGATTCTACTTGCAAGTTTCCAGCAGGAATCCTCTGCAACTACTACTTCATCCTCTGACCTTGGATTGACCGCAGACTGCTCCAGGAACCACTGTAACAGCAACAAATAGATGCTACTTTTCTTCTGCAATAGCTCAAGCCAGCAACTGTAACAGTTTCCATGTTGTGCATGCTCTGGGGTCTCCCTGTCTTCCCCCTGCACCAGAAGGACCGAAGAAATCTCCTGTGGAATGACAGAGTAGCTTTCCTGCTCCAGCATTAACCTTCTAAGATGACGACCGGTTCTCTTGGACTCCTCTGCTCGCGATGAGCATGCTCCTTGGAACACAGGTGGTAGACCCTTTCGACACAGACTGTCCTAAGGTCCTGCTCTCCAAATTTGGAGGAGGTAAGAGCTTGCCTTCCCAGTTTGCGACAGTACCCCTGTGTACCGCATCATCTTCACTTCCTGAGGCCTCTATGCACTGTTTGCAAGAGTCCTTTGTGCACAGCCTGGCCAGGTCCCCAGCACTCTATCCTGCGACGCTCAACTCACTGAGTATGTCTCCGGCGGTGTGGGACCTTCTTTTGTAGTGCTGCAACAACCGCAAATTGACCCTTCTTTGTCCCCGTGTCCTGGGACCTCTGGGGTGCTGTCTGGTCATCTGTTGGTTCCCTTTAGTGTTGGGAGCCCTCTCTGCCTCTTCAGTATGAGTTGAGGCCCCCAGGTCCCTCCTGGGTGCAGGCAGTGCCAATTTGATGCAATCCGCAACACTGCTTGAACCAAGGCTTGTTGGATGAATCCTGCGCCGAAACTCACCTGCATCCAACATCTCCATGTGGGATATCCATTGCATCATGCAGGAACCCGCAGCCATCTTCCCTTGGTGCATTTCTGAAGTCTTCTTCAAACAGGAGACTCCTCGTTTGAACCTTCTTCTAGGTTGGCAGGGGCTCCTGTCCTTCCTGAAATCTTCAGCGACTTCTGGACTTGGTCTCCTCTCTTTGCAGGTCTTCATGTCCAAGAATCAACCATTTGTTGTTTGCAGTCTTGTGTGGTTCTTGCAATAACTCTAACCACAACTTGTAGTGTGTCCTAAGGAAACATGCAGTACTTTACTCCTACTTTCCTGGGCTCTAGGGTGAGGTCTTTTACTCAACTTTGTGATTTTCTTACTCTCCCAGTAATTCTCTACATACTACACGTGCCAAGGGGGGAATTCGTGATTCGCATTCAACTTTCTCAGTACATGGTTTGTGTTGCCCTTAGGCCTATTATCTCCAATTGCATTCTATAGTATTTCCTATTGTTTGCACTATCCTATGTCTAATTACTTACCTTATGTTGGTGTCTAGTGTATATATTGTGTATAATCCTTACCTCCAGAAGGAGTATTGCCTCTAAGATATTTTTGGTATTGTCTTTACTTGTGTGTAAGTACTGTGTAACTATAGTGGTATTGCAGGAGCTTTGCATGTCTCCCAGTTCAGCCTAAGCTGCTCTGCTACAGCTACCTCTATCAGCCTAAGCTGCTAGAACGCTACTACATTTCACTAATAATGGATAACTGGACCTGATATAAGGTGTAAGTACCCAAGGTACCCACTACAAACCGGGTCAGCCTCCTACAGCCATAAAAGGTGGGGGATGATATTCAAAAGTGGTTTGCTGCTCTTGAGAGGGCCTGTAAGGCTCAAAGGGTCCCTCAGAAGCAGTGGGCTGCTATACTTTGGTTGTCCTTCTCTGACAAAGGGAGGGATAGACTCCTCACTGTTCGGGAGGAGGACTCAGACATTTACAACATACTTAAAAATACACTCATCGATGGTTTTGGGCTCACCACAGAGCAATACCGAATTAGGGAACCAAGAAAGAATCTTCACAAGATTGGGTTGAGTTTGTGGACTGTTCTGTCAAAGCTTTATAAGGTTTGTTACATAGCAGTAAAGTGTCTGATTACCAAGGTCTGTATAGTCTGATTTTGAGAGAGCATATATTGAATAGTTGTGTGTCTAAATTGTTACACCAATATCTTGTAGCCTCAGTTCTGAACTCTCCCCAAGAATTGGGAAAGAAGGCAGACAAATGGGGCAGAACAAGGGTGAGCAGAAAAGCTCAAACGGGGGCTGACACACAAAAGAAGAAATATGGTGAAAAATCTCAGGACAAGCATGGGCACAAACATAAACATAAAGATCCTTCTTTAGGTCCTCTAGGGGCAGGTGTAAATTCTCTTCTTCTTCCCACTCGACACACAATAAAAAGCCTTGATGTTATGTGTGCAGAGGTAAAGGCCAGAGGCCAGGGGATAAGTCCATTTCCAGGTAAAGCCCCTGAGCCTACCACCATTAATACATCCACTTCAAACTCTAGTGCCCTTAGCAGTAGTAGTAATAGTGGTGGGACTACTGGCAAGAGTCAATCAAAAGGTGTAGTTGGGTTCACTTTTGGGTCCATTATAGAAACTGGGGTAGGTATGGAAACTCCCAAGAAAGTTTCTGTCTCACCTGGTGGCATTGGCCTTGCCGCCTTGGCTACTTGTCCCCTTAACATGGACAAGTACAAGCAGTCAATTGTAATAAATGGTGTTGAGGCCCAGGCCTACAGGGACACGGGTGCCAGTATCACTTTGGTGACTGAAAACCTAGTGTCATCTGCACAACACCTACTTGGACAGAAGTACCAGGTTACTAATGTTGATAACTCCACTCAATCTCTCCCTTTAGCCGTTGTGCAACTTAGTTGGGGTGGAGTTACTGGCCCAAAGCAGGTGGTGATATCACCTAGCTTAACTGTGGACTGTCTCTTAGGTAATGACCTAGAGACCTCAGGTTGGGCTGAGGTAGAGTTTAGGACCCATGCATCCATGCTGGATATCCCTGAGGAATTGCTTCCTCTCATCTCAAGTGAAATGAAAAAACAAAGAAGAGAAGGAGCACTGGAGCCCCAGGATCCTCCTCGCCCAACAGGTAAAAAGGGTACCAAAGTATGCCTTCCCCACCCTGACACTCGGGATACCATTCCTGTTGTGGGAGATATCTCTCCTGGTGTGGAATCTGTGCCAAGGGAGCCTGCAGCTTCCACAGCTAAACTCCCATAGGTAAAAGTCCCTCTCTGTGACAACACTAAAACAGATAAGCAACACTGCACTGTTTTAGCTAATTTGGAGCAACACTCCTGCCCTCTGTAGGAAAGTACCATCTTGCCTGGCATGTTACCCCCATTTTTACTTGTATGTATGTTTGTTTTTGTCTGTGTCACTGGGATCCTGCTAGCCAGGACCCAAGTGCTCATAAAGTGTGCCCTGTATGTGTTCCCTGTGTGGTGCCTAACTGTATCACTGATGCTCTGCTAACCAGAACCTCAGTGTTTATGTTCTCTCTGCTTTTAAAATTGTCACTGCAGGCTAGTGACTAATTTTACCAATTCTGATTGGCACACTGGAACACCCTTATAATTCCCTAGTATATAGTACCTAGGCACCCATTGGAGTTCCAGGACATCCCTATGGGCTGCAGCATTTCTTTTGCCACCCATAGGGAGCTCAGACAATTGTTACACAGGACTGCAACTTCAGACTGAGTGAAATAACGTCCACGTTATTTCACAGCCATTGTACACTGCACTTAAGTAACTTATAAGTCACCCATATGTCTAACCCTCTCTTAGTGAAGGTTAGGTGCAAAGTTACTTAGTGTGAGGGCACCCTGGCACTAGCCAAGGTGCCCCCATATTGTTCATGGCAATTTCCCCGGACTTTGTGAGTGCGAGGACACCATTACCCCAATATGTAGCGTCACCATGGAAACTCCGAACATGGCCATGTAACATGTCTAGGATCATGGCATTGTCACCCCAATACCATTCTGGTATTGGGGGCACAATTCCATGCATCCCCGGGGCTCCAGCATAGAGCCCAGGTACTGCCAAACTAGCTCTCCGGTGTTTTCTCTGCAGCTACCGCTGCTGCCAATCCTCAGACAGGTTTTTGCCCCCCTGGGGCCTGGGCAGCCCAGTCCCAGGAGGCCAGAACAAAGGATTTCCTGTGAGAGAGGGTGTTACACCCTCTCCCTTTGGAAATAGGTGTTAAGGGCCTGAGAGGAAGCCTCTCCTGGCCTCTGGAAATGCTTTGAAGGGCACAGATGGTGCCCTCCTTGCATAAGCCAGTCTACACTGGTTCAGGGATCCCCCCAGCCCTGCTCTGGTGCGAAACTGGACAAAGGAAAGTGGAGTGACCCCTCCCCTGACCAGCACCTCCCAAGCGGAGGTGCCCAGAGCTCCTCCAGTGTGTCCCAGACCTCTGCCATCTTGGATACAGAGGTGTGAGGGCACAATGGAGATCTCTGAGTGGCCAGTGCGAGCAGGTGACATCAGAGACCCCTCCTGATAAGTGCCTACCTCTCTCTGTAGCAAATCCTGAGGGCTATTTAGGGTCTCTCCTGTGGGTTTCTCTTCAGATAACGAATGCAAGAGTTCACCAGAGTTCCTCTGCACTTCTCTCTTCGACTTCTACCAAGGATCGACCGCTGACTGCTCCAGGACGCCTGCAAAACCGCAACAAGGTAGCAAGAAGACTACCAGCAACATTGTAGCAACTCATCCTGCCGGCTTTCTCGACTGCTTCCTGGTGGTGCACACTCTGAGGGCTGTCTGCCTTCACCCTGCACTGGAAGCCAAAAAGAAATCTCCCGAGGGTTGACGGAATCTTTCCCCTGCCAACGCAGGTACCAAACCTCTGCATCACCGGTCCTCTGGGTTCCCTCTCCCCTTGACGTGCGCAGTCCCTGGAACACAGGAGCTGGATCCAAGTGTCCCCGACAGTACAGTGGCACTTCTGTCCAAAGTTGGTGGAGGTAAGTCCTTTCATCCCCACAACAGACAGTAATCCTGTGTACTCCGTGAACTGCAACAGCTAGGGCTTCTGTAAACTTTTGCAAGACTTCCTTCATGCACAGCATAGCCCAGGTCCCCAGCACACTGTCCTGCATTGCCCAACTCGCTGAGTTGGACTCCAACTTCGTGGGACCCCCTTTTGTTGTGCTGAGATTACCGCTGTGCTCAGATCTTCTGAATGCCTGTTCAGGTGCCTCTGCGGGTGCTGCCTGCTTCTGCTTGGGCTCTTTGTATTGCTTAGCACCCCCTCTGTCTCCTCCTCCAAGAGGCGACCGCCTGGTCCTTCCTGGGCTCTGGCAGCACCCAAAATCCTCAAATGTGGCTCTTGCAGCTAGCAAGGCTTGTTTGCGGTCTTTCTGCTTGGAAACAATTCTGCATCTTCCAGCACACCGTGGGACATCTTCTGACGAAAGGAGAAGTTCCTGGCACCTTCTGTTGTTGCAGAATCTTCAGCTTCTTCCACCCAGAGGCAGCCCTTTTGCACCTTCATCCGGGGTTTAGTGGGCTCCTGCCCCACCTGGACACTTGCGTGACTCTTGGACTTGGTCCCCTTCCTTTGCAGGTCCTCAGGTCCAGGAATCCATCTTCAGTGCTTGCAGTCAGATGTTGTCTTTGCAGAATCCCCTATCACGACTTTACTGTGTTTCTGGGGTACAGAGTAACTTTACTCCTACTTTTCAGGGTCTTGGGGTTGGGTATCTTGGACACCCATAGTGTTTTCTTACACCCCCAGTGACCCCCTACACACTACACTAGGCCTGGTGTCCATTCGTGGTTCCCATTCCACTTTTGGAGTATATGGTTTGTGTTGCCCCTAGGCCTATTTTTCCCTATTGCATTCCATTGTGTTCTACAGTGTTTGCACTACTTTTCTTACTGTTTACTTACCTGATTTTGGTTGTGTGTGTATATTTTGTGTATTTTACTTACCTCCTAATTGAGTATATCCTCTGAGATACTTTTGGCATATTGTCACTAAAATAAAGTACCTTTATTTTTAGTAACTCTGAGTATTGTGTTTCTTATGATATAGTGCTATATGATATAAGTGGTATAGTAGGAGCTTTGCGTGTCTCCCAGTTCAGCCTAACTTGCTCTGCTATAGCTCCCTCTATCAGCCTAAGCTGCTAAAACACTACTAATTTACTAATAAGGGATAACTGGACCTGGCACAAGGTGTAAGTACCATCAGGTACCCACTATAAGCTAGGCTAGCCTCCTACATTGGTGGTGCAGCGGTGGGATAAGTACTTGTGACTGCTTTACCACTTTGTCACTGGTGGTTTTCATAAGAAAAACATATACCAAATACTTCAGAATATACACAGTTAACCTAAACAGTTTAACTTTCCTTCTCTAAAACTTTCTAAAAGGTTTCTGAAAAGTTTCTGAAAACTTGTTTTAAAAAGTTTGAAAAATGATTTTTTTTCTGTTCTTTCAAAAGTTCTACAAACTTTTTTCTCTCTCTGTCCTAAACCCTTTCTGTCTTGTCTGCAGTAGAGCTTACTCCAACTGTTGTCCAGCCAACATATGGGAATCTCAGTCTGGCCCGTCCCAGGATCAGGAGGTAGAGGAGAAGGATACCCTGTCAGAATCAGAAGACTCCCCTGAGGTTGCTGGGGAGGGTTCTTCCAAGGACCTGTCAGCTAACAGGCCACCTAGTGACACTGGTAGTGGGAGGGGGTCACACATTAGTAGGACACCCTTTACTCCTAAAGGCCAGGTTACTAAAGTTCAGTCAGTTAGGGACAGGTCCAACTCTGCCAATTCCCACATTACTTCCGTGTTTCACAATTCCCAAGCCTCCCACCCTGAGGATAAACAGCAGCAGCTGGCCTTAGACAGGGAATCTCTGGATGTGGAAAGGGAAAGGCAGATGTTGGGGTTAGTTCCCCATGTTGGCAGCAGCAGTGTTTTGGATAATAATCCTGTTAGAGAGCAAGATTCCAGAAATCTGCATAAGATAGTCCCCCCTTACAAGGAGGGGGATGACATTAACAAGTGGTTTGCTGTACTTGAGAGGGCCTGTATGGTACAGTTGGTTCCTCAAAGGCAGTGGGCTGCTATATTGTGGCTATCTTTCACTGGTAAGGGTAGGGATAGGCTCCTGACTGTCAGAGAAAGTGATGCTAATAACAACAAAGTTTTGAAGGATGCACTCTTGGATGGATTTAGCTTAACCACTGAACAATACAGGATTAAGTTCAGAGACACCAGAAAAGAGTCCTCTCAAGACTGGACAGACTTTGTAGACTGTTCAGTGAAGGCCTTGGAGGGTTGGTTACATGGCAATAAGGTGACTGACTATGAAAGCCTGGATAATCTAATCCTGAGAGAGCATATTTTGAACAAGTGTGTGTCTGATTTATTGAACCAGTACTTGGTAGACTCAGATCTGACCTCTCCCCAAGAATTGGGGAAGAAGGCAGACAAATGGGTCAAAACAAGAGTGAACAGAAAAGTTCATACAGGGGGTGAAAAGGATGGCAAGAAGAAGGATGGTAAGTCTTCTGACAAGGGTGGGGACAAAGATAAAAAACATTCTGAGTCTTCACCAGGCCCAAAAAAATCCTCTGGTGGGGGGTCCAAATCCTCTTCTAACAATCAGAAAAAGCCATGGTGTTATTTATGTAAAGTAAAAGGCTATTGGGCAAGTGATGCCATTTGTCCAAAGAAAAACACCAAGGCTCCCACCACCACAACCTCAACTGCAAACTCTAGTGCCACTAGTAATAGCAGTGGTGGTGGGAAGTCTACCACAAATAGCCAATCCAAGGGTGTAGCTGGGCTCATTATTGGCAGAGTAGTTGGTCTTGTTAGGGAGACCACAGAGGCTGTTTTAGTCTCTGATGGTGTAATCGACTTTGCCACCTTGGTTGCTTGTCCCCTTAATATGGGTAAGTACAAGCAGCTACCCCTAAATAATGGGCTTGAGGCCAACAGGGACACAGGAGCCAGTGTAACTATGGTTATAGAGAAACTGGTTCACCCTGATCAACACCTACTTGGTCAGCAGTACCAAGTGCCTGATGCTCACAATAACACACTTAGCAACCCCATGGATGTTGTGAATCTCAAGTTGGGGGGGGGGGGGGTTACTGGTCCAAAGAAAGTTGTGATAGCCACTGAATTACCTGTAGATTGCTTACTAGACAATGATTTGGAGACATCAGCTTGGGCTGAAGTGGAGTTGGGGGCTAATGCAGCAATGCTGGGCATTACTGGGCATATTTTTGCTTTAACCAGGGCTCAGGCCAAAAAACAAAAAGAACAGGGAAACGTGGATCCTGGAACAATGGACCAAGTGCTCCCAAATGCTAGGGGTAGGAAGGATAAATCCTTGCCCACTATCCCTCTCTCACCAGCAGATTCCCCTTTTGAGGAAAATAAATCCTCTCCCTGTGTAGAACCTACACCAGATGAGCTGGCAGCAGACACTGCTGAGCTTTTGGGTGCAGGGGGGCCTGCTAGGGAAGAGCTAGATGTGTCACAGCAGACCTGTCCCATACTAGAGGGTATGAGACAGCAAGCTGTCAAACAGCAGAATGGGGATGTCAGTGATAGCCATAAGGTGTATTGGGAAGACAACCTCTTGTATACTGAGTCAAGGGTCCCTAAACCTGGAGCTGCCAGGAGATTGGTCATTCCCTTGCAGTACAGAGAGTTTCTTCTTACCTTGGCACATGACATTCCTTTGGCTGGGCATTTGGGCCAGACGAAAACATGGGACAGGATTGTTCCCCTGTTTCACTGGCCTCATATGTCAGAGGACACCAAAGAGTTTTGTCGCTCTTGTGTGACCTGTCAAGCCAGTGGCAAGACTGGTAGCACCCCGAAGGCCCCATTAATTCCACTTCCAGTGGTTGGGGTTCCCTTTGAAAGGGTAGGGGTTGACATAGTTGGCCCCCTTGACCCTCCAACAGCTTCAGGCAATAGGTTTATCCTGGTGGTAGTGGACAATGCCACTAGGTAACAAGAAACAATCCCCTTAAGGACCGCAACAGCGCCTGCAGTGGTTAAGGCAATCCTGGGAATCTTTTCCAGGGTGGGTTTCCCTAAGGAAGTGGTGTCAGACAGAGCTGGTAACTTCATGTCTGCATACCTCAAAGCAATGTGGAAGGAGTGTGGTGTAACTTACAAGTTCACTACTCCTTGTCATCCACAATCAAATGGTCTGGTTGAGAGGTTTAATAAAACTCTCAAAGGTATGATAATGGGACTCCCTGAAAAACTCAGATGGAAATGGGATGTCCTGTTACCTTGCCTCCTTTTTGCTTACAGGGAGGTACCCAAAAAAGGAGTGGGCTTTAGCCCATTTGAACTCCTCTTTGGGCACCCTGTGAGAGGTCCCCTTGCACTTGTTAAGGAGGGTTGGGAACAACCTTTAAAAGCTCCTAAACAAGCCATTGTGGATTATGTACTTGGCCTAAGATCAAGAATTGCTGAGTACATGAAAAAGGGCAGTAAAAACCTTCAGGCCAGCCAGGAGCTGCAAAAGCAATGGCATGACCAGAAGGCTGTCCTGACCCAGTACCTCCCAGGACAGAAGGTGTGGGTATTGGAGCCTGTGGCCCCAAGAGCACTCCAGGACAAATGGAGTGGACTCCGTCTAATTGTTGAGAAAAAGGGTGAGGTTACCTACTTGGTAGACCTAGGCACTGCCAGGAGTCCCACTAGGGTGCTCCATGTCAACCGCCTGAAACCCTAGTATGACAGGGCTGATCTCACCCTGCTCATGGCAACTGAAGAGGGACAGGAAGAAGAGACTGACCCTCTCCCTGATCTCTTCTCCACCACTGAAGCTGATGGCTTAGTGGAGGGAGTAGTACTTGCAGATTGTCTTACTGCTGAGCAGAAAGAAAACTGTCTAAATCTTTTAAGTCAGTTTTCTGAACTCTTCTCACTGATACCAGGTACCACTACTTGGTGTGAACATACAATCAATACTGGACACAGGTTACCTGTCAAAAGTAAGATTTACAGGCAGCCTGACCATGTCAGGGACTGCTTTAAAAAAGAAGTTCAGAAAATGTTAGACTTAGGAGTGATTGAGCCTTCAGAAAGCCCATGGGCTAGCCCAGTGTTGCTGGTTCCAAAACCTCACAGTAAGGGTGGAAAAAGAGAGATGAGGTTTTGTGTTGACTATAGAGGGCTCAACCAAGTAACGAAGACAGATGCTCACCCTATACTCAGGGCAGATCAGCTGATTGATACACTCGCTTCTGCCAAGTATCTAAGTACTTTTGATTTGACCCTGGGGTCAAAAGCCAGTGGATCGCCCACTGCAGAAAAAAGTGGGAGGACCTGAGACGCTGGGCCTGGAAGGTAACTGCGGTCCAACTGGGATTGTCCTCCCAACTAGGGTGAAGTGACCGTCGGATCATGACCCTCTCTATTGGCTTATATTTTGGTGGTAGCCTATCTGGAGCTTGATAGGTGTTTGAGGGAAGCACAGCAGCCACAAGGTGTTGAGTACAAGGCATATTCCTGAAAGAAGAGGGGCCAGGGCACACCAATAGCATGAATCCTGATCCTGATAATGTTAAAGAATAAGTAGAAAGTTCGTTCTTGGAAGATGATGTGTTTCAAACCCCGACGCGCACGGCACGGGTTTATTCGATCCACAACTACTTGAGGCTTATCATGGCCATCATTTGCCTATACTATTTGATTTCTCCCAAGGACTCATGACTACCAGCAGCTTGATCTATGTACCTTTCGTGTTTACATATAATGTTTTATATACATCTGAAGCCTTGACAAAGTCTTGAAGACGAAACACGTGTTGGCTGTTTTGCTGTATGGACTTATTGTTACATTCGAACATCCTATTGTAACTTTGACCATTTATCACCAGCTGGCTGCTCTGGACACATGGTCATTTTGTACAATGCAGTCTTTTGATTGAGATTTCTACTTTCTACCTGCACTTATAATAAATATCTACACATCATCTTCCAAGAACGAACTTTCTACTTATTCTTGAACATTATCAGGATCAGGATTTATGCTATTGGTGTGCCCTGGCCACTCTTCTTTCAATATTTAGGCAGCCACCCACTCTTCAGTGTGTGGCCCTCCGACACCTGTGGTGGCAGGTGTTAGGGCTAGCCTGGCACCCAACACCATATTGTTTCAATTTGATGACTTCGCTCGGATTTCACTATTGACATACGCTTTGCAGATGTGCAAGCACTCTCTGGCATCCGCCAACTTCTTCGCCTGACTTACAAGGCATATTCCTGCCTGTCCCATTACCAAGTGAGTGAGTAAGGTTCTGACAACTCCCCTTACAATTAGGGATGAGCCATGTGTCACACAGTAGATGAGTGATTGTTTGTGTAGACATGTCATGTGGTGCATACTGATGTGCCTTGCATATTGGCCCAGGGACCTAGAACACAGACATGTGTGGAATCCACAAATCACTTGATATGCAGGGACGACATATGGATGGGTACATTGATCAACAAAGTTGTTGTAATGTGTGTATTTCTATTTAACAGACCACCACTCCTAAACGTTCCAGGCCAAAGTTAAGTAGGTGATGAACCACTGTCCTGTGCCTTGTGTCCGGGTTAATCTGTATATAGGCATCTGCCACCCAAAAGCAAGTTGTCTTCAGACTATGAAGGCAGCTGGTGCATCAGAGCAGTCTGTAATTTGAAGATGTCCAACATACATGTGACAGGGCTTACATTGTCCTTTGGATGCAGCTATACTTTCCCTTGGTAAGTGGTGGATGTCTATTGACATGATTTATGTGCCATCACTGTTGCCAACATTCCTTGTGCCTAGATGTCAGCATGTATTCCTTTCTCTTTTTAGCAACCTTTGTAAGCTGCAGTTTCATGCATGATCTACCTATGTTGATGGGATGATGTCTGTATTCTCTCGCATATAAATGCATGGCAAACTGTTTGTGGAATAGTACATTTACAAAGGGGATACATTTCATATTGTGCCACAGACAGAAGTGTGTCACCATTGTTTATTGGCTGGCACGTACCTTCACTTGTAATAGCATGTCATTTGGCATGTACAACTGCAGTAGCAATGAGGGACATGACAGGTAGGCCTAGAGTTCAGGGCCACAATGTGAACAGCTGTGCCCTTGATTTGGCATCATAGTGAAAAGTGCACTGTACATATGTAATGGGTAAGGTTTCTACCCTGACTGTTGGCCAGCAACATGGGGTTACTTGCAGTTATGTTGAAATCACATGTCTGCATGACCAAAATGGACACAGTGATGTAGTTTCCCATTGGGCAACATGTTGAAGGCCTTCCACAGGTACTTGCAAATCTCTGTGTCTCTGCAACATACAAAGACTTATGGCTTCTACTAATGCACTCAGAGTTTGTCATTGTAAGGGATGCCAGACATTAGTGGTAATTACCCTGGGGCTTGCTGATTCATTGTGTTGTGTATTTTGGGGGCATTTCTCGCTGATTTATTGCAGATGATGTCTACAGTATCCATTTCCATGCCAGATGTGTGGCCCATCTGGGCAACATTAATACGACCTCCATGACTCTATTGCGACAAATATCACTTGGTGAAGTGTGCATTGTTGATATGTTCCAAGTGTGACATAGGTATTTCCATGTCACCTTCTCCAGGATATTGCACATTTGTCATCAGCAAGGCATGACTTTGTAGCATCATTTCTCATTGTTGGGTTATCATGTACGTGACAAATAGATGTGTGCATGACTTTGTGTGGGATCAGTGGAAATGCATTTGGCCTTGGCCTACTATTGTATGCCATCAGGTGATTGAGGTCTGCTCCATGGGGCAAAAGTTTGAGGGTGATGGTGTTTCCTACTTGTTGAATGGATTTTATGATTGCACAACTTAAGCCATGCAATTGTAAGTGTTTGAGATCCTTATTTTCCTCTGGGCAACTGTTGACAGTTCATCTGGTATGTGTGCATATGGTATGGTACATGTATGGAACACTTAGGTGGAGTTTGTTGACTGGGGCCTACTTAACATCATGGTAATGCATGGTAATCAGAGCTGTTGTTCAAGTGTGATCATGGACACGTGATGACCCTATTTCTCTTTCTATCTGCAGCATATGCACCTGCAAGTGAAGGAAACTGGCCACAACTGAGCGGGAAAGCATCTGGACATGGGACGTCATGTCAAGACACCACTGACTCAGAGGGACCCAGAGGCCTGGAGGGCAAGGGGGAGTCCTGGACAATCTCATCATCATTGGATTCTGCCTCCAGTGGACACTCCCTAGTAGTGGTGGACCCATCATGGCATCCTCCTGTACCATCCTTTAACTCTAAGTTCTATTGCCACCCTCCCTGTTGCTCCCCACCCAGTTTACCATGTCTACTCACCCAAAAGAGTGGACATCTCCTTTGCCGCAGGCACCTCCGCCCCAGACCTTGCCACCCCTGCTGCCCTCAGTGAGTAGACTATTGACCTCCTGAGAAGTATCTGTGGGTCAGTCAGCCAGTGTGAATGTCATCCATGGATTGGTAACTCAACTACATCAGACAAATGCATTCATGGAAGGCATTCATGGTGCAATGGCTGGCCTACAGAGATATTTTCAGGATCTGGCCTCCTCACTGTCCCCCCTATACCCCCTCTTCCCAATCCAAATCCCCCTTTCCCCTACCTGCCCAAAGCACACAGACAGATCTGCACGCATCCACATCAACACACAAGAGGAGCACAAACACATGCATCACAAAACACACCAACACACAAGAAAACAACAGCCACCCACAGACACAATAACAGTCACCACTTGCCTAGACACCCTCTGTACCCCCAGCGTTACACACACAACATCCAGCATATCCACATGCACCACACTAACAGTCAGTGACACACCCACCACACCCATAGACATCCACCACGTCCAGCAAACCCCCAGTCACCACCCCAACAGACATACACACATCCACCACTCCATCTCCCAGCACCTCCTCCTCCACCTCCCAGACCCCCGACACACTCAAAAGCACTTACTCACCCACCGACACCAACCAAACACAGGCATACCTCCAAGAAGCATGCACCCATGACATCCAGACCAACACAGCAGACAAGGTGTCTGCTTGCCCACTTGATGCCCCTTCCTGTGGAGGTTCTCTGACAGTTAGGAGTCAAGTGTTGGCACAATACTGTGCTATTCTACACATATTTTGGACTGGCCAATGACCTTGGACACCTCCTAGCTTGCAGTTAAGAAACCCAAAGAGTTGTTTTTTTGAGTAAACATTTGTCCTGCAATTCCTTTTCTACCTTTTTGTTGTTCCTGAGTGACTTGTGTTGTCTTCTTACAGTTGTGTATGTTTAAGCTTGCTTGCTGGGGGCGTGGCTAAGATGGCTACCGGAGCGGAAGCCTGAATCAGGAGCTCCGCTCACGGCCTGCCAAACGACAAGTATCCTGTCCCTTACCGTGGTGCCTGTTGCCTGTAGCACTGCAGGGAGACCCCCCTCTGAGCAGGGGCACCATCCAGTAATTTTCGTGCCCGGATCCTGATCCCCGGGGGAGCCGCCGGGACCACAGGAGCAGCGGCACGGCTGGAGCCTCTGCCCGTCTGATCCTGCTTCCCGGGTCGGGGGCCGCCTGGCTTCTGAGCCCCGCTCGAAGCAATCCCTCCTGGAATCCTCGTGTGCGCGGCTGTGGGACACCCGCATCTCCTCGCGGAGACCGCCGGGGCTGCTGCCCCCGCACGGGGAGTTCTGCGGGTGCCGTCCCGTGGCCCGGCCACGCCTCGGCTGTGGGCCTTCGGCTCCAGTTCGGGAGCGAGTACGTAGACGCCGAGGGATTGGCGAATCGGAGCTGCCCCCTCCGGATTCTCTGCCGGGGCGGCTCACCTGGTGACGCGGCGCGCTCTTCTGTGTGCACCTGTGCCTCGGCCACTGCCGATCGGGTGCCTCTAGCGCTGGGGCCAGGGCCGTGACCGAGGCCTCACGCGCGAATGCCCCGGGCGGTCCCTGCCGGACAGGAATTCCCCTCGGGGGCACCAAGGCCGAGGAGGAGCATTAACTGCCGTGGAGGCAAGACCAAATAAAGCAGCCTGGGGAGGAAGCAAAGGTAGGCAGAAAGAAGCAAGGAAGACCAGTAAACGAAAAAAAAAAAGAAGAAAAAAAAAAGGATAGTAAAGAAAAACAAGAAAGTAACAATAACAGAAAAGGCCAAGGGAAGAAAAAGGAAAAAAAAAAGGAAGAAAAAAAAAGGGGGAGGTGAAAATCAAGACTGGAGGAAAAGAAAAAAATAAATAAATAAACAAAAGAAGGAATAAAGGGGCCCCAAAAGAGGCAATTAAATACTCCAGACATCACATTAAATCAATTAAGATAAACGAATGCCCACAGGAGGAAAAAGGCGCGTGCACCAGCTGAACACTGGGGAAGCGCCCTGAATAGAAATGAAACACATATAACTGCACACAGACCCAAGTCCAGCCGCACAAGTCCAAAAAGCAACAAGGTGGGCTGGGCGTGCTGGGCTGGCACGCACAGATCGAGCATTAGCCCACGAGCACCAGGGAGACGAAACTAATATAATTCGCTCAGCTGGCGTAGCTGCGCCCGACAGCTGAGCTGGACTTTCTTCTGTCCACCTGCCAAGTAATTTGCTTGTCTTCACATTAAACTGATCCTCGACAGCCTCCCAGTGAAGATAATTTCCACAGTGCTCTTCGCCCATTTGCCACCTCTATATTGCCTTCTGCACGCTACTCGAGTCTCGCGGCCAACCCCACGGTGACCTCAGTCAGCCTCACCCAAATCAAGCTTGGTGCGCAGTCTGGAGGGGGCCTCGTTAGGCCTACACCATGGTCAAACCGAAACACCCCAAACCGGGGTCCCACACGGATGGCGCCTGCTCCTCACCCGCAAGTCACCCTGAACCACAAGCAACAACACTCCTCCAACTGAGCAAAACATTGCGTACACACTCCCTACAATTTGATAAAATCATGCAAGCAATAATGGACACCAAAACCTCGCTAGAGGGCAAAATTGACGCAGTGGCCCTCGAAGTCACATTGCTCCGCGCTGACCACCGCAAACTCTCTGACAGGGTACACAACGCTGAATCCACATTGAGAACTGTCGAACCTGAAGTAGCTAGCATGAAGACTAAAATACTACAAATGGAGTCGGACCTAACGCAATTGCAACGCCGGGCCGAGGAAGCAGAGGGTCGCTCAAGACGTGACAACATCAGATTCCTTGGCATCCCTGAATGCACAGAATCACTTGGCACCGAGGAATTCCTAGAGAACTGGCTTAAGGACATAATGAAAACACAAGACACCACTAAAGCTCTAGTGATAGAGAGAGCCCACAGAATCCCTGGAAGACCCCCGCGCCCTGGAACACCACCTCGCCCCTTGATAGCGCGGTTCCTAAATTACAGAGACAGAGACTTGGTCCTCCAACACTTCAGAACCTCGGACCCAATTACCCTGGAAAACAGTAAAGTAACAGCCTATCCAGACTATACGATGGAGGTGCAACGTAAAAGAGCATCATATCTCAAGATCAAACAATTGTTACATGAACATAGTATCACCTATTCACTCATGTTTCCAGCCCGCCTACGTATAATCAGCGACAAAAAAACTTTATTCTTCCCTACACCCGAGGACGCATGGACATGGATGCATGCTAAAGGTCTTGTCGACTCAGCCAAGGCAGACGCACCAAACGAGGAATGGACCACCTCCAGCTCCAGAAAGAAGAAAAAACAAAAACCACGACACGCCGAACCAAATCACAAATGGCAGCGGACCAGGCACAAATCCTAAGAGTGGCTAGCACATTCACCAGCTCACTAACAGATACTAGGAGCGAAGCAGACCCCGACGACGTCTGCTCGCCATGAAGCGTGACTAGACTACCCACCTCCCCCCTTCTGATGGGCCCGAGCTCACCCCACGACTAGCAGACGAACTGTGAGCATTTGGGGCAAGCGCCCCTTACACACTCTTGGAACCCGCCGCACCGGGGACTTGGGTCCCCCCTTCAATGGATATTTACCTCCGACTCCGTATGCCTCGCGACACGGACTGATCAGCTGCCGGCTCGGGAGACTCTGGGTTTCTGCTGCTGTGTTTCACGTTTAGCCGCAGGACCACGCTGGGAAGAAATCATCCTGGAAGTGGGCCAAAAGGGCACTGCGCTTCAATCAACCCATGCCCCTTCACACCTGAACGGTACCCGTATGGAACTGATCAACCCGGACTTCATCTTAGGCACCGGTTGTGCCACCCTGTTTGAAATCGGACCCTTGACGAAATATCCTTTTTTATTAGCATTTTTTCCTTTCATCTCATCTCCAACCTGGGGTCTTTCCCCCTCTCCCGGGGTCATTGCGGCCCCACCGCGGGGACCGGAGTGCTCGGGTGGGACGGGCACCTTGAGGCGGGGGCGGGAGTAGCATTTGCAATCTGGAGCGCGATTTCGTGGTCCGAATGGTTGGGAGCTCAGTTATATTACCTAACACGACACATAAAGAACAGATATACAATATAATAACCTGGAACGTGAAAGGCATGGCTGGAATAACCAAACACAACAGGATATACGCTTTTCTAAAACGCCACCACTTTCACATAGCCATTCTACAAGAAACACACATCACCCTAGAGGACACGCCACGCCTGGAGAAGAGATGGGTGAGAGGGGTTTATAGCTCGGGTACTTCTTCCTTTGCCAGAGGGGTATTGATTTGGATAGCACCAGGGGTTCCCTACACAGTACATCGCAACACAACAGACAACGAGGGCAGGTTCATACAATTAGTTGGCCTGCTCGACGGGGAAACACTAGCGATCAACGGTCTATCCGTCCTGAATGTCAGACAGGGCGATTTCATGCAAAAAACAATCCCACAATTATCAAATGACCTAACTGTACCCAGCATATGGGGCGGGGACATGAACTGCCTACCACAAATAGACTTAGACAGATCACACCCGCCGGTGGTGGCCGCTCCGGTAACGAAAAATTCACAGATGCTACAAGCATGGATATCAGATCGCCACCTTGTAGATATATGGAGACATTTACACCCTCATGACAGGGAATATTCTTATCACTCCCCGGTACATTTACTGCACACCCGGATTGACCAAATACTCACTTCGCAAGACCTTACACATCGAATCATGGGCGCGAAATACATTGCCAGGGTAATATCGTACCATTGTCCTCTCATAGTTAACATCAGATGGGGCAGAACGCGCGCTAGCATCCCAACCTGGCGCCTTCAGGCCCAGTTACTACGGGATCCCCCGTTCAAAGGGGAAATAGCTATGCACATCTCCTCTTACTTTACCCAAAACGCTGGGACATAGAACTCCAGACCGAACGAATGGGATGCACACAAGGTAGTCATTAGGGGGATGTGCATATCAACGACAGTGGGAGTACGACAAACATTGACACGGGAGCTCCGCAAATTGGAGGAAGAAGTCCACACCCTGGAGTGCAAATATGCACAGGACTTAGCCACCCATGTGGAGCTTTCCAAGGCACGGTCACAATGGAATGAAGCAGATAGACGGCTTAGGTGATTCGATTATCAACATTATCTGGCCCGTACACATGGAAGGGGACAGATCAGGTAAACTCCTGGCATGGCTACTAAGTAACGAGCACCGGAGCTCCCCCATAGGTGCCATCCGTCTCGACACAGGATTAATAGTAAACACTCAAACAGAAATAAACAGGGCCTTTAGAGAATATTACTGCACACTATACAAGGCTCCCCCCCCCACTGCTGAACAACTACACAAGTTTTTCAGCGGCATTAATTTAAACCGCCTGACCAGTTCACAAGTGGCGGAACTAGACAGACCGATAGATTTAGCTGAAATTCAACAGGCCTTGCAACAATTGTCACACGGCAAGGCACCTGGCAGTGACGGTATACCCATTGAATATTACCGTACATTCTCGGCCCAAATCTCAGCCCCATACCTAACAATGCTAACCGAGGCGCTAAACCGTGGCCAATTACCTGACAACTGCTGCGAGGCACTGATAGCAGTTCTGCCTAAGAAAGGTCGTGACCCACTAGATGTACTCTCGTACAGACCGTTGTCGCTGTTGAACACAGACTGCAGGTTACTAGGTAAAATATTAGCCAACCGTCTGCTACCTTGGATCTGATCCACCAAGACCAGGCCGGCTTTATACCTGGCCGCAACAGTAATATACGGAATTTGTTGCGACTAATAGCAAGATCCCCAGAGCGTGACTATCTCCAGGTGGCTGTTTCACTCGACATAGAAAAAGCGTTCGACACGCTAGGGTGGCCATTCCTGATAGAAACACTTGGCCGCATGGGCTTCGGACGCACATATGTTGACTGGATAGGGGTACTCTATGCTAGCCCAACGACCAGGGTCAAGACAGGCAACATAATTTCTGACCCATTCAACATAGAAAGAGGCACCAGGCAGGGCTGCACACTGTTACCCCTATTATTCGCCTTGGCTATCGAACCCCTGGCCGCTCGACTCCGGACCCTGGCCCCATTATGAGGTGTTTGCGACAGTCTCACCTACCGGATAGTGTCCCTGTATGCAGACGATGCTCTAATTTTTCTTCGTAAAACACAGAGTCCCTGCCCGACCTGCTGAGATTGCTGCAGCAATTCGGTTTGGTGGCTGGGCTTAAGGTGAACTGGTC
The DNA here is from genome assembly GCF_031143425.1 of Pleurodeles waltl. NCBI lineage: Eukaryota > Metazoa > Chordata > Amphibia > Caudata > Salamandridae > Pleurodeles > Pleurodeles waltl. The sequence goes on along the minus strand of NC_090445.1, from coordinate 1,471,620,710 downwards.
TAAATCATGCATATTCCCGATGCGCCCGGTCTCGGAAGCACTCTGATTGCCATCTCACCCGGATGGTCTGAAATGGTCCCACACCACTTTTAAATACCAGGGAATAAATGTGTACCACGACGTCCGGGATCTCAGAGACGTAAACCTTGGACAAGCGATCAGATCCATCAGGGGCTCTCTGCCCTTCTGGTGCGCCCTTCCACTCTCGCCCATAGGCAGAGTAGCCATAGCAAAGATGATAATACTACCACGCCTCTTGTACTTCTTCCTGGCCCTTCCATTGGTACTACCCGCTTCCTTTTTCACACCCCTGAACAGCTTAATGACAGACCTAATTTTGGGCAGTGGACGGCGGCGAGACGCTTTAACCGAAATTCAACAACCACTTACATTAGGTGGACTAGGTGCTCCCAGATTCGAATTATATTATGCAGCTGCTCAGCTGCACTGGATATGTAACTGGCTCGGAAACCCCACCTGCGCTGAAACACAGATAATTCTTTTGGACCTCGGCAATACCGAGGTACTACATTACCTTATGATTCGCGACTGCCCTAAAAATTCACATAATATTCTGCTGAACACAGCGCGTGGGGTCTGGGGTCAATATGCACTAGCGAGAGACAAAAACACTCAGTATTCCCCTAAGATACCACTGTTGGCCATCCCGGAACTCGCTAAAATAGCAACCAAGGTTGGCCTTCATACATGGCTTGCTAAAGGCATACAAGTAGTCGCGACTTATATAATGAAGGACAGTCCCTAACATATGACTCACTTGCCGTCAAATATAACTTGGGACGAGGCAGTTTCATAGCGTACGGAGCAGTAATTCAAGTGATACGTTCTCGCTGGAAATGTGGTAACACTGAACCCACGGTGTCCCCCACACTCCACGACCTGCTAGATAACATAAACACCCCAATAAAAGTATCAAGAATATACAGAATCTTAACCTCCCAAGTTGAACACAGTCAGGAACGCAATAAATGCAGATGGGATAATGAGTTATCAGAACCACTTACGCAAAACGCATGGGCCCAGGCCATGGACATGATTCACACAGTATCACGTAACCCTCGCTTCCGCTACACCCAGTTCAATTATTTACACCAATCATACCTATCGCCTCATCGCATGATGCGAATGTTCCCTCATTCACTCCAGTCGTGCCCCAGGTGCGGCACTACAGAGGCCACTTTTTTTCACATTACATGGGACTGCCCCCCAATCCGCCATGCTTGGAACGAAGTAATAAATACACTAGCCGAATGGACAGACCTCTCATTGACCCCCACTCCCGAACTATGTTTACTGGGAATCTGTGTGAACCTCAAAAAACAGAAACAAACCAACAGATGCAAAGCCCTGGCAGTGGTGTTGTTTAGACGCCTTATAGCCATGTACTGGAAGGCTCCCGGCGCCCCGAGTGTGGACCAATGGGGAGCCGAGGTGCTGCGCTGGGCCAGGGCTGAGGCGCAAGCATTGCGGCTCCTCTCCGAGAGGGGGATCCCGGTCAAGGGCTTGGCCACCTGGGACTCCTTCGTGTTGACCATAGAAAAGAAAGATGACAAGCGACCTCCCTGAACATAGCGTCCATCGGGCTATGCTAGGAGCTTATAAAGCTGCATGTAGCACACACCCACCCTCGGATAAACTGATAAACAAGACAAATCATAAACCAACATAAACACCGGAGATTTGGCCACCGGAGGGTGCACATTTACTTTGCACAAACTAGGGGGGGTTGTTGGAGCAGAGCTAACCCGTGTAGTGCCGCACTGTGTCACATTGCTCGCCTCGCCCGAGCCCACTCCTCGGGTCCCTCTTTCCCGCCGTATGCCAGCCCCCCATCGGCTCCCTTCTCCTGGGCACTGACTTCTCAACATCACCCCGACTCACACCAGTGCCGGGGGTCGGTTCCGCTCAGAATGGTTGCAGGGGCGGGTGCTCGGGCTCAGGGGCGGTTCGCCTCGCTCCTGTGCCCCTCCCTCTCCCTGGGCATCCCCCGGCACCCCCCCTCGCCCGCTGCCTCCGTCCCCCCGCACGTGCTCGGATCGCCCCCCTCCCTCTCTACTCACACTCTCTTGGCTATTTAGCTAATATTTTACTTTTCCTTTTTTTTTTTTCTCTCTGTCTCCTCTTACTCTTATCTGATTTTTTTCTGATGTCTCATTTAATGCATGATTTGCTCTATTTCTGCCCCAATGATACATCAACCCCCCCCATTCACGCCCCCGCGGGAGCACGGGCTCCCTTGCAGATGCCCGTGTGCCGCGGGCGCGGACATCACAGGGGAATGGTAAATGCAGCAAACAAAGACATTTGCATCACCTCCCACTTTGGGGCACAACGGCAACTGCAATTGTTTGTATTCTTATTGCGTTGTTTGTTGGTTGCGATTACAATAAAATATATTTTTAAAAAAACAAAAGCTTGCTTGCTGATCCATTTGCAGTTGTTGATAGTATCTGACTTTGTGGACAGTGCTGGTGTCCCCAATGACCAGGGTATATGTTACATGTATGGATATGTGGGTGTAAATGCAATTGTGGTGCCATCACATTGTGTACTATTTGGTATGGTAAGTATTTCATCTTGTGTTGTCCAATGTGAGCATGTATGGTGTCAGACCTGCCTCCCTCATGATGTGGATTGTGCATTGATCTGATGAGTGTCAGCTTGGGTTTTATTAGTGCAGACATGAGTGTGTTCAGTTGTGCTACCTTTGTTTGAAATTGTCTTTGCATGTGTCAATTTTTATGAGTGTATCTTGCATCTACTTCATGTAAAGGTATGTCCCATGCATTTGAAGTTGTCTGTGGTTTGTTGACTTGCACTTCAACATTGTGCAGATAGGCATGTCGTTTGGGTCTAGTATTGTTTGGCCCCGAGACACGTGTTAGGGCAGTTCCTGTGCAAATGTTGTTTTAGGGACATGTGCACAGTAATATATGTCCCAGTGCAGCCTCCTTCCCTGAGAGCTCCTGATGGTCCCATTCCTATTGTGCAGGTGTTGTTAGCATAGAAAGATTTGTATATTTGTGCCTCTGTCTATTGTGCATCCCATTGTCCTTTCATTGTGTTGCAGTGTGGGTGATGTGTGTGTCTGTTGCAGGGCTGTTTCATGGGAGTGCTGTTTGTGTTCTAAGACACATCTATACATATGTGTGTATTATGTGACAAGGATCCATGGCCTGTGAGGAATGTGAGTGTGTGCGTTGTCTTTGTATATGTGATAATAGTGTGTTGTTGGTGTTGTGTGAGACAATGTTCTGCACCCTTCCCTGTCCCTGTACCTGAGATGATTAGATATGTGGTTTTGTGTAGTGTTGACCTGCAGGGTGTGAGACCTGCCCAATGGGGGAGTATTGTGACTGTGAATATGTCCACCTTTGTAGTGAATCCTAGTTTGTTTTAACGGGATAACAGGAGTTAGCTTAGCCGTAGGCTTGTAAACTCGTGCCCCCGTCACCCAGTGACTTTTAGCCTACTTAGCTTGCTCTGTCTTAGTCCATTTAATTATTTATTTCCGTTAAGATGGCGGCCTTGTTTATAGCTAGGCCACTTGTTATGGGTACTATTATCAGTGTCACTGCGCCAAGGCGTCAAGATCAAGCACGAAAGACAAGCATACAGTAGGCATTCACACTTAGGGAATTTCCCTCTCTATACTTTCGAGGGATTGTTGATATTAATTGCAGTCCCAAGCATGCCTGTTATCTATTGTTATGAATAACACTTATGTCAGGGGACCTTGTAGATCTGTATAAATACAACACACTTTTAGACAGATATTCAGAGGGATTCCGACCAGAGGGCATCGCCACCATCGCTGATACCGATGCTGCAGTCATCTTGACGCTGACCCAGTCTTCGTGTCCCTGCGGAGTCTGAGATAGAGACCTCATTCCAAGGTAACAAGGGTTGGGGGCTCCTCTCATGGACACAGCTTTGGCAGATTAGGTTTAACGAACCCAGCTCACCTTTTAGGTAGGAGGTTAGACCTATTCTCCTTAGGGTATTAGGGCTTATTCCATCTTATACATATACATATATTTCTTTCATAAATCGCACAATGGTGGGGGTCTTTATAACAATGACTCTCTTCTTCACAATACTGTTGCTTGGTATATTCATTATCCTAATCATTGCAGTTCATGCAACTTATCACAAAATGCATTTATGTTGAATAAAAACTATTATAACTTCACTGCATCTGTGTTATTGCCTTTGTTTGTATGAGACATAATAAATCTGTGAGAAAAGGGTAATTTCCGTTTAACCACGACAACCCTGAGAGATTTTACTTTGAGTCCATGCGTAAGCGACTGCTACAAATCACCTTTTACTATTTTGTTTCTGGTGAGGTACTGCTAGTAAGCCGGTAAGGTTTGGACAACAGTTACAACTAGTTGTAGGAAGAGACTTAGGCGGTCATTCTGCGGGAAAGCCCCTGCAACGAGGAAGCCGGCTCCAAATGGAGCCGGCGGAGTTGCAGGGGTGCGACGGGTGCAGTGGCACCCGTCGTGATTTTCACTGTCTGCAAAGCAGACAGTGAAAATCTGTATGGGGCCCTGTTAGGGGGCCCCTGCACTGCCCATGCCAGTGACACCCGTTCCCGCCATCCTGGTTCTGGCGGTGAAAACCGCCAGAAACAGGCTGGCGGGAAGGGGGTCGGAATCCCCATGGCGGCGCTGCTTGCCATGGAGGATTCCCTGGGCCAGGGGAAAACTGGCGGGAAACCGCTGGTTCCCCTTTACTGACCGCGGCTTTACCGCCGCGGTCAGAATAGCCCAGGAATCACCGCCAGCCTGTTGGCGGTGCTTCCGCTGCCCTCCGCCCTGGTGGTCACACACCGCCAGGGTTGGAATGAGGGCCTTAGTCACCTACAAACGAAAGTACTGTCATCCTGAGACCAGAAGTCTTGCTCAGAACAAGAGTCCAAACTAAGACATGGCGCCACCAACGATGGTATTTAGGCACTAATTTACGGATACCATGACTATCACTGTCTCACAGACAACAGGTACCCTCAGTACCATTATACGGAGACGTCCATGGTCTTTGGGAGAATCCTCCTCAGCCAAACAGGTAACACCTAATTAGGCTGTAGGTTGTTCGAGCTCGAACTCACAAAAGGAAAAAACTTCCCCTATTTTGGTGTTCCGTTTCTCTAAACAACTATGGCTAATACCATAGACATTCCTGCAAATGCTAGACATGCACTTACACAACATTTATTAGCACATGGCCTTACGGAAGAGGGCGGGGATGTTACTCTGATTATAGAAGCGACTGAAGCATACCAAACAGAAACATTTTACTGTTGGGTTGCCTTTCCTGAGGCTGACCAACGAACGCACACATTTCACACTTATGACATTGCGGACGTACCCGTAAGACACGAAGCATACCAGTATCATGCAATATCGCTCACATATCAAGAGCATCAGAACTGGTTTGAAGGCGCCCTAACACATGTACTATGACGGGTGAGGCTAGGTCCTTTAAGTAATGAAGGGCCTACATGGCCCATGTTTGCCACATATACACCTCACCCAGGCATACAGACTATGCCGATCGTAGATTTAAGAATATTATATAATGAATTAGTGGCATTATATAGACGATTGGTTCAGTTCGTAATGCGAACATTGAACACTACACCAGCGCGTCCAGCACCACCAGTAGCTGGTGGATATCAATTGGCTACTGGGATTAATCCACAAACAGTGCATACTATTATGGGTAAAGTGCCCACGGAACGAGAAAAAATACCGTTCTGGATTGCTCAGAAAACAAATCAGCTGGAAGCTGTGTTCCACCATACGGGGCCACAGGAGAAACATAGATTGCTCACCATTCGGGATGGTTCCCTCGGTGGATGAATGTGCCACTTGGGGTACAGTCTTCGCTGCCGTTTATACTACCACACATGGTACCCCTACACTTGCCAATTTACCGGAAGTGTTTAAACAAATACAAAATGAGCATGGGGCTGCACCGGCCCTGGATCTGGGGATGAAATTGATGCGTAACTTTTACGCCGTCTCCTCGATGATACTAAGTAATATTAAAGGGGAAGCGGTGGCACTGGCAATACGCCAGCGTCTCCGGGAAACTCCAAATGTGGAACAAGAGAGACAGCTACCGAAAATAATCTCCGATACCTATACTAGTATAGGACGAGATGGGTTGGGAGCCAAACCTAAAAAATTGGACATACCGAGTACCGCCCATGAGGAAGGTACAAAGCAAGCACAAGAGGGCTCAAAAAAGCGCTGGGATAAACAAAAAGTTTTCAAAGACAGGAGAAATAAAAGAGCTGATTCTCCACATCCGGAGTACTCCGAAAGGAGGTATAATCTCAGGAATAGGGATAACATTAGAACTCCAGACAGATATACTGATTCACGTCCCTCTCGTTCCTTTCAGGACGCACCGGATAAACGTAGCGAGAGAGGGGGTCGTCAAGATCGACGTCCGGATTACGTGAAAGAAAAGAAAGACTCGCCGCAGTCTACCAGTAAAAAAGAAGAAAAGACTCCTCAACAAAAGCCACAATTTAAAAAGAAGAAAGTGGCAGCACTGACCGTTAAAAATGGCAGTACTATTGAGAACACTGTTGAGGAACAAGAGGTGGGCAGTGACTTTGTTGGACAGCACGGCAGAGGTCACGATATGTCGCCAGAGTCTGAAAGATCATCTGGATGCGACAGCAACTAGCGATTACATCGCGGTTGAGACGCCAGATGGCCGCGTTCTCCCACCCGATCGGGTTTATGATTTAACAATTCAGATAGAGGGAGACGTGGAACGCATTATTAGTGTAATATTCTGGGATGAACTTACTAGTGATATCCTATTTGCCGAGAGAGACTGGCCACCTGAACATGTCCGCAAGCTCCCACTTGGGGAAGATGTAATTTTGCCTTCTTTCTCCGATCTTGTTCCGGAGGCAGATAAAAAAGCCTATGCTGCTGAATGGGCTTTAGCGCAGGCACCTGCGTTATACCGTAATCATGTAGGTTTGGACAAGGACTCTCCTTGTCATGTTATTCCCGTTCGGTCTACACGACACCCGCAGCCACAGTACCCTATTAAACATGAAGCGAAAGCTCCAGTGACGGAGATACTGTCACAACTTGAATACCAGGGAGTAATTGAGCCCTGTACATCGGCAATGAATAATCCGCTATTTCCCGTTGCGAAACCTGATCATTCATATAGAATAGTGGTTGATTATAGACACTTAAATAGTCATACACGCACATATGCTATACAAAATTCACACAGCACAACGCTGATCAATAATATAGTGCGTAAAAAATATAAAACTACATTGGATATATCTAATGGGTTTTTCTGCCAGAAGTTAGCACGTAAAAGTAGGGACCTAAGTGCATTTTCCTTTGGCTCTCAGAAACGCTTTTGTCGTTTACCCCAAGGCTATAAAAACAGCCAAGGACTGTTTTCGGGTCGTGTAACATCAATCTTGCACGAGCTTGATTCCGATGCATTATCCTATGTGGATGACATCTATCTCACTGACGACACCCTCGACATTCATCTTGCAAGGGTCAATCGGATAATTTTGGGATTTGCAGCCTTCGGCTATAAATTTAATGTTAAGAAAAGCAAGATAGCCTTTCTTAGTGTTTTGTTCCTAGGATATGAACTATCAAACGAGGGAAAGAGCCTGGCCCCGCACTTCCTAGAAAAGTGTGCTCAGCTACAGCCTCCAAATACACTTAAGAAATTACAGTCATTACTGGGTTTCTTTAATTTTGGCAGAACATGCATTCCAGATTATGCTGAACGCATCAAACCGCTTTATGACTTAATTCAGCCCAATTTTTCTAGCAGGCGATGGACGATTGAACACACACACATCCTTAGGGACATACAACGGGACATGCTGGAAGCTAGACACTTGTACACACATGACAATAAAACAAATTTGGTCATCAGAATAATAGCAGGTGCCCTTGGATTTACCTATGTCACCTTTAATGAGGGTGGCACAGTGCCGATAGCATACAAATCACATTTGTACTCGAATGCAGAGAAACGTTTTGCTCCTACTGAAAAAATTCTGACAGCAGTTCAGATGGCCGTCATAAAGGAGAGGCCACTTGCCCAGGGGAAGCGCATTATTGTTGTCTAACCGGTGCCGGCCTTAGAGGCTGTCACTAAAGCGAGCGTTCCAAACGCTAAGGCATTACATCCACGCTGGATTCAATGGGCAACGTCTCTGACCGTCACTGATGTTGATTATGTGTTTGACCCAAGACTTCAGACGCAAGAATTTCTCCAGTATGAACAGGAGTACCCCGCTGCTCTACACATATTGCCAATAGACAGTTATGATACCATCATTTATACTGACGGATCAGCACAACCGGCTGTGGGTACTAAATATCAATACTCGGCAGCTTGCACAGCCGTGTGCGGGGTAATAGAAGACGGAGTTTTCCATCCTCACAATACCTACACTCAGACCTTAGGGGACTGCACAGCCCAGTTGGCCGAACTTAAGGCTCTTCTTCTAGTGCTCGAACATTCAGAGCCAGGAACACGGACTTTGATCATCTGTGATTCATATTACTGCGTCCAGTCATACAATGAATATCTCAATCATTGGAAACTGAACGGATTTAGAGATTCTAAAGGGAACACCATTAAACACAGGATGTTGTGGGGAAGGGTGGATGATCTTAAGGATAAGCTACCATGTGTCCATGTAGTTCATACATTAGGGCAACAACGTGTAGGAATACACGTTGCTGGCAATACATTGGCTGATGAAGCAGCCAAAGCATCAGTAGCTACGGCTTCTGTGGCTGCAGTGACTCGTTCTCGGACGAGGTTGGATTATGAAATACTGATTGCCGTTAAAGCTTCGGCTGCAGGCAAAACGCTTCCGAAAGGATACCCTACGAACTATACTTATCATATCAGTGCACAGAATGTTGCTTTTGCAACAATACCTGAGGTAGGTGATCGAGTGATCCCAAATGAAGACCAAAGATTAGGGCTGATTACAGCTGCACATGAGGGTGTCGCTTCTGCACATGCTGGTATACAGGCCACTATCACCATTCTACAACAACGGTACTGGTGGCCTGGTCTATGCAGACGGACTAAACAGTATGTCCTTTGCTGTGACATTTTTCAGCAGATTAAGGGCTCAAATATCAAACGCCCTCCGCAGACATCTCTCTTAGTGTCAGACAAGCCACTCCATTGTGTGTACCTGGACCATTGTGGTCTCTTGCAGCCTGATGGTGCATATAAATACATTTTAGTGGCTGTAGATTCCTGTTCTAGATTCCTGTGGGTATGGCCACAGCGGTCGGCTGACGCCCGGACTGTTATAAAAGATTTGCTGATCTTTATCGGTACATATGCGGTTGCAGCATTCCATTCGGACCAGGGCCCTGCATTTGCCTCTAAAGCTTTCAGGGACACCATGGGAACGATGGATGTTGAACTCCATTACTCCGCACCATACCATCCTGAGGGAAATTTGGTCATGGAGAGGCGGAATCGTGATCTAAAGCATTCCTTAACAGCTCGAGTATTAGGTTCAGGCCGCAGTTGGTTACATCACCTGTATGGGGTCCAGAGAGCACTGAATAATCTGCCAAGACGGTCCTTGGGGGGGAAAGTCTCCATATGAGGTTCTCTTTGGGACAACTATGTATGTCCCCGATCTTGATGCCCCTGGTATGGTGGCAGCAGAAACACCATTTGACATAAAAGAACGTCTCGCTGTTTTACAGGAGCTTCAACAATTTCGTGATGATAAATCATCTGCAATTGCTGCCACCTTGGGAATAAAGGAATTGGTGAAAACTTCGACTGGCTGGATTCCTAACGTTGGGGATCTGGTTCGTGAGAAGATCGCTGTGAAAAAAGAGTTTGGTCCATCATACAGAGCACCTGTACAGGTCTTGGGGATAAAAGGCACCAGGACTGTCCTCCTTCCACCGTTGTCTGGTTCCAAATCAACCAGATTGATCTCCATTGATGACATCAAATTACACCATGTGGCCGATTCTTCACAGTAGACCAGGAGGTCCCTTGGGTAGTTCCCGATCCCCTCTCACTACCCAACAAGACATCCATCTACATAGTAAGATGAATATCACTACTACTGACTATGCATCTATGTCGACTGCTGTTCCGGACACTTCCTCGACCATGGGGAGGGCGGAAAATGAACTTTTGTTGGTTCCAGTAACAACTTCGGAGAACACCCCAAACACTTCCACAACTAATAACGTTGTCTATCAAGAACTTCCACGAGCAGTGGATGAGAATTCGATGGGTCCTGTGTTTGCGGACAATTCCTCTGGCTATTTTGTAGACATTGATGATTTTTCTTCAGATTCATCCTCAACTAAGACTGACAAACTTTCGAGACGTGGCAAATTCTATTGATGGCTTGAAAAGAACTATTTGATATATCCATGGAACTATCTCTGGTTCGGTTTGACATTTATTGCATTGTTTTTATGGATTGGTTTTGTGACTGTTTTCTTTCTACTAATTAATGGTCACTATATTGCTGATCGCTCCTCTGTGGAGCCTGTTGATGTAATTTTAACACCACATCATTCATCACATAAGGTCCGACGTGATTTGTCCCCTGTCAATATAACAGCTATTCCGATTCCTGATGGGATTGTATGGGACAAAGTTCCGTTCTATATATACGGGCCTACAGAGATAATTCAAATACCATACGTGTTCAAAATTTCAATGTCTGATGTTATTACACCTAATGTTGTCTCTGATGATTGGGATGTCCAAACAGTTGATTCAATGCTAACTGAAATGAAGGACTACTCCGCTTTTGGAAGTGATGATGTATATGATTATACAATGAATTATGGGGAAATGTTCTGCTATAACAATTGGGGACATCACTACCTGCACCGTGCAACTAGATATAGGCCTCTTTTTAACTACACACAATGGGAACACTGTTCAACACCACAGGTGGGAATCCAAAGTATTACAGTGACAAATTCACATACTTTTCTGGGCATGATACAAAGAAAGCTGAATCATATTATTTTAAATTACCTACAGCACAATTTAGAAAACCTTTGCTAACAGATACAAAACTGATTTATTCAGATCCCTTTGTTTCCCGACTCTCGATTGAGGGTTACGAATATTGGAAGAACACTATCGATTTGAAGAGTGTATGGGGAACACAAGATTGGCAAATACAGGGTAGGGAGGCTTTGTTTCGAGCTTGCTTGATTCCTGTGCAAATGATTTTTTTGAATGACACTGTTGAGCAGACATCATGTCTGGAGTTAGCAAAAATTAAGGGGCATATTTATACTCTGTTTGCGCCGGAAGTGCGTTGTTTTTTTTTACGCAAATCCGACGCAAAGCTAACTCCATATTTATACTTTGGCGTTAGACCCGTCTAGCGCCTAAGATCTTGGAGTTTGCGTCATTTTTTAGTGTGGACACCTACCTTGCGTTACTGATATGCAAGGTAGGCGTTCCCGTCTAAAAAATGACTCCAAGGCATGTGCGCCTTATTTAATCTCCCGTGCAAAAATGACGCACGGGAGTGGGCGGGTCAAAAAAAATGACGTCAAGCCGCTGTTGCGTCATTTTTTAACGCCTGGTCAGGGCAGGCGTTAAGGGACCTGTGGGCTCGGAAGGAGCCCAGAGGTGCCCTCCCATGCCCCCAGGGACACCCCCTGCCACCCTTGCCCACCCCAGGAGGACGCCCAAGGATGGAGGGACCCATCTCAGGGAACTTAAGGTAAGTTCAGGTAAGTATTTTTATTTTTATTTTTTTGTGGCATAGGGGGGCCTGATTTGTGCCCCCCTACATGCCACTATGCCCAATGACCATGCCCAGGGGACATAAGTCCCCTGGGCATGGCCATTGGGCAAGGGGGCATGACTCCTGTCTGTGCTAAGACAGGAGTCATTTCAATGGGGGTTGGGAGTCAAAAAAAATGGCGCAAATCGGGTTGAGGCCAATATTTTGCCTCAGACCTGACTTGCCCCATTTTTTGACGCCCAAGCTCCATTTTCCCCTACGCCGGCGCTGGCTGGTGTGGGTCATTTTTTTTGACGCACACCAGTCAGCTGCGCCGGCTAACGTCATTCCATAAATAAGGCGCCCGCATGGCGCTTTGGAATGGCGTTAGCCGGCGTTAACATTTTTGACGCACAACTGCGTTGGCGCAGTTGTGCGTCAAAAAGTATAAATATGGCCCTAAAGATCTAAACACGCCCAATATCCCTACACAGACAACATTTAGGGATTGGCAACACTTTCTTAATGTTTCAGAGGACAGGCTAGATGCAATGGTTAATGCTGGTGCTTATAATTCTTCACTTTCCCGTCCCGGGGGATGGTTGGTATGGCCCACCGACACTGATGAGTGTCAGAGGCGTTTTTTGAACTCTTCAGGGGTTTTTTCCATTCATAGGCCAGACCCTCGCTTTCTATCAGGTCAACATACTGGTTTAATTACAACATACAGTGTGGGTAAGCTGTGCCAGCAATGGGTGCAGACAAACACTTTAACAGCGGTTAAACAACACCTGAACACTCTTTCTGACGGTATAGACTTACAAGATTTCCTATTGGGTCCTAGGAAACAACGCTCAAAACGATTTTTATATGCTATGTATAATGAGATTTGGAAGCTTTCTCAAATTGAGGCTGCTGCACGTTTAAGGCAACTTGATAAGGAGAATTTGGAAAAAACATTGGCTGTTGTCGACAATGGCATGAACACGCTATCCAACAGGATTTATTCACTGTCGAATATAGTGTCATCTGCTATTGATATCACTCAGACTGATTTGTCCCGGTTATATCAGGGACAAACACAGCTACGTTCCATCATGCAGCTGGGTTGGGCATTGCAGACACTGAGAAGTGGCCACATTCCATGTAAATACATTAATGGGAGTGAACTATTCGCTGCTTTTAATTTTTCCAGGGAATAAGAGACAATGGCTAAAAGGGAGGCTCGTTTCACCTTGCTTCAATTAGAGAAATTAGATAAGTTGCCCTTCACGGTAGCAGAGAGTCCTTCAACTATCTGGCTCTTACACAGCATTATTAATTTACCGTTTTCGACCTTTCGTTTCTCGAGCTGCCTGAAACATCTTGCAGTGGGACGATATGAACGGCTAGGAGATAGCTTTATTAAGGAAGAGTGGGAGTTGCCCTTTGAGTATCGATGTCTGAACGGTGAACAGGAGTTCTTTCTTAGCGGAAGTGAATGTGAGACTACTGTTCGTCATTCCATGATATACAAACAGGTGTCTCTTCACGGTCTTTGCAATGCGGGGGTCGCAAATTTGGCCTGTTTTCTGAAGGGTACTCCCGTCCCCTTGATTCGTTCAGTGTTTCATGTACTTTCTTAAGGGAGTTATGTTCTACTGAGCGATGACAGCTGTTGCGGCTTGCGACCTGGAATTGCCTACGCAATCTCAGTCACGAAGGTCGTTAAGTGTTGTGGCCATGTTTTGTTTCCCCCCACACAAGAGATACAAGTATCTGAAATGTGGCCCCACATTGATACTATTAATGTTAACTATGACAAGTTGAGTAGACTAAAGGCGCTATTGTTTCAAAAACAGGTCGCCTTGACATCCGCAAAAGAGACGTATGCTCTCCAGATTGCGCGATCATCAGCCGAGATACAATCCCTTTTAAATACCGATTTCCCCAAACACTTTGGAGAGTTGATATCCAGAATATTCAATGCTTCAAGCACAACTGGGATTGTTCATTTCTTTAAGGCTGTCGGGTCTGGTTTCGTGTCCATTTTCCAGACTGTCTTCGGAGTCATCCCATCAGCCATCCATTCTCGCTTTTCCAGTGTGTTTGGTGGCTTTCCAATTATTTTGGCTTTAATTGGCGGACTGCTACTGCTATTTTTTCTGATTCGCAGTGGTTGTTTTTTTCCAGCGACACTGAGCAATCGAGCCGCTCCCGTCTTCCCTGCTGTGCCGTGAACGCATGGTTCGGATCTTCGGTACACCTTTGCTGGTGGAACTGGAGTTTGACTGGTCATTGTCATTCCGGCCTCTACTCTGGTGTGTACAACCGGTGTTCCGCTGCATATGGTGTCTCTTTGAACATCTGCCTATGGTCTGTCTTGCTGTTGCACCAACATCTCCTGTGGACCACGAACTGCTGATGTCCCCGATGAGGGTTCATACACGGTCTTGCCCCTTGAGACTGAGGTTGCTCCGCGAGGCCACCTATGAGCCTTCTGTTATACGATCTAACATGGATGAGGACACTGCCGCAAGTGTCGATACACCGATGAATGTGGCTCACTTCTGCTCTGTGGATCCGTTTGTCCGTCCAGCTCTCGATTTCACTTCAGACGATGTTGACTCGTTTTTAAGATCCTTGAATGGTGACTTTGATGACATTCTTCAAGATCCTGCATATAGCACATAATTTGATGAATTTGCTAGCCAGTTCCCGGTTCTAAAAACTAGCGATTATATTAAAAGTTTGCTATACTGGTCATGGTTGATATTAACATCTCTGTATGTTTTTTTTTTTTAAACAAATTTTAACACACAGCATTTATTTTTGTCTTTAAGTACATTTTTTTAGCTTGAGTTTTCGCTTTTTTTTTTTGGCTTTTAGTTCAGTAGCAGCTTTTTTTAGCGATTGGGTTTCTTTACCTTCATCATACCTGTTACGGCAATGGGGAGGGTGTAGTGAATCCTAGTTTGTTTTAATGGGATAACAGGAGTTAGCTTAGCCGTAGGCTTGTAAACTCGTGCCCCCGTCACCCAGTGACTTTTAGCCTACTTAGCTTGCTCTGTCTTAGTCAATTTAATTATTTATTTCTGTTAAGATGGCGGCCTTGTTTATAGTTAGGCCACTTGTTATGGGTACTATTATCAGTGTCACTGCGCCAAGGCGTCAAGATCAAGCACGAAAGACAAACATACAGTAGGCATTCACACTTAGGGATTTTCCCTCTCTATACTTTCGAGGGATTGTTGATATTAATTGCCGTCCCAAGCATGCCTGTTATCTATTGTTATGAATAACACTTATGTCAGGGGACCTTGTAGATCTGTATAAATACAACACACTTTTAGGGGGTGATTCTGACCGCGGCGGTCGGCGCCCGCCAAGCGGTTCCCGCCGAAAGACCACGGCGGCCATTCTGGCTTTCCCGCGGGGCCGGCGGGCGACCGCCAGAAGACCGCCGGCCGGCCCAGCGGGAAAGCCCCTACAACAATGAAGCCGGCTCGGAATGTAGCTTTACTGCCGTGGTCAGAATCGCCCAGGAAGCACCGCCAGCCTGTTGGCGGTGCTTCCGCCGCACTCCCCCATGGCGGTTATGGACCGCCAAGGTCAGAATGACCCCCTTAGACAGATAATCAGAGGTATTCCGACCAGAGGGCATCGCCACCATCGCTGATACTGAAGCTGCAGTCATCTTGACGCTGACCCAGTCTTCGTGTCCCTGCGGAGTCTGAGATAGAGACCTCATTCCAAGGTAACGAGGGTTGGGGGCTCCTCTCATGGACACGGCTTTGGCAATTAGGTTTAACGAACCCAGCTCTCCTTTTAGGTAGGAGGTTAGACCTATTCTCCTTAGGGTATTATTCCATCTTATACATACACATATATTTCTTTCATAAATCGCACAATGGTGGGGGTCTTTATAACAATGACTCTCTTCTTCACAATACTGTTGCTTGGTATATTCATTATCCTAATCATTGCAGTTCATGCAACGTATCACAAATTGCAGTTATGTTGAATAAAAACGATTATAACTTCACTGCATCTGTGTTATTGCCTTTGTTTGTATGAGACATAATAAATCTGTGAGAAAAGGGTAATTTCCGTTTAACCACGACAACCCTGAGAGATCTTACTTTGAGTCCATGCGTAAGCGACTTCTACAAATCACCTTTTACTATTTTGTTTCTGGTGAGGTACTGCTAGTAAGCCGGTAAGGTTTGGACAACAGTTACAACTAGTTGTAGGAAGAGACTTAGGGGGTCATTCTGACCCCCGACGGCGGCGGATGCCGCCAGCCTGGCGGGAACCGCCAGAAGACCGTACCGCAGTCAAAAGACCGCGGCGGTCATTCTGAGTTTCCCACTGGGCTGGCGGGCGAACACCAGAAGGCCGCCCGCCCGCCCGCCCAGCGGGAAACCCCCTTCCACGAGGATGCCGGCTCCGAATGGAGCCGGCGGAGTGGAAGGGGTGCGACGGGTGCAGTTGCACCCGTCGCGATTTTCAGTGTCTGCCACGCAGACACTGAAAATCTATGTGGGGCCCTGTTAGGGGGCCCCTGCACTGCCCATGCCAGTGGCATGGGCACTGCAGGGGCCCCCAGGGGCCCCACGACACCCGTTCCGCCAGCCAGGTTCTGGCGGTGAAAACCGCCAGAACCAGGCTGGCGGGAAGGGGGTTGGAATCCCCATGGCGGCGCTGCTTGCAGCACCGCCGTGGAGGATTCCCTGGGGCAGCGGGAAGCCAGCGGGAAACCGCCGGCTTCCCTTTTCTGACCGCGGCTTTACCGCCGCGGTCAGAATGCCCCCGGAAGCACCGCCAGCCTGTTGGCAGTGCTTCCGCGGTCGACGCCAGGGTCAGAATGACCCCCTTAGTCACCTACAAACGAAAGTACTGTCATCCTGAGACCAGTAGTCTTGCTCAGAGCAAGAGTCCAAACTACGACACCTTTATGTACAATTCCAAATGTGTACATAGTGACACATGTACTTGGTGCCTGTAGCGTGACCCCCATATCATTTGGATGATGGTGCAATGATCTGTTGTTAAGGGCAATGACACAGGTAGATATGGGCACTTACAGCTGGTTGCACCCATACCAAAAGAACAGTTGACGGACGGAATGTAGACCAAATCAAACATTCACCCCCAGTCACAGATCTGGGTTTAATCCATCAGTTTTTTTGCTCACCATGCCATTCCAGTTTGGAACTAATCATATGCAAATCAGTCTTGACCATGTTCCCCATGGGAACAGTCCAGCCCGAACTGCCAGGCCAGGTCCTCCCTGGACCAGAAACAAGCATCCTGGG
The DNA here is from genome assembly GCF_031143425.1 of Pleurodeles waltl. Taxonomy (NCBI): domain Eukaryota; kingdom Metazoa; phylum Chordata; class Amphibia; order Caudata; family Salamandridae; genus Pleurodeles; species Pleurodeles waltl. The sequence continues at coordinate 1,471,603,610 of NC_090445.1, read as the reverse complement.
ACCGGTTTCGGAGTAGCACCGCTCTGCAGCCAGGCTAGCTTGAATCTGGTGGCTTGGTGAGCACGGGACCCACGTCAGGGCACACCCTTCCCACTTGGTTAGATAAATGCAAAAAGAACAGTTAATGGACGGAATGTAGACCCAATCAAACATTCACCCCCAGTCACAGATCTGGGTTTAACCCATCACTTATTTTGCTCACCATGCCATTCCGATTTGGACTCAGCCATATGAAAATCAGTCTTGACCCTGTTCCCTATGGGAACTGTCCAGCCCAAATTGCCAGGCCAGGTCCTCCTTGGATCAGAAACAGGCATCTTGGGGCCAGTTCTGGGTTATCACCCCTCTTCAGCCAGGCTAGCTTGAATGTGGTGGCATAGTGAGCACAGGACCCACATCTGGGCATATCCTTCCCACTTGGGGAGACAAATGCAAAAAGAACAGTTAATGGACGGAATGTAGATCCAATCAAACATTCACCCCCAGTCACAGATCTGGGTTTGAAATATCAGTTTTTTGCTCACCATGCCATTCCAGTTTGGACCCAGCCATATGGAAATCAGTCTTGACCCTGTTCCCCATGGGAACAGAACAGCCCAAACTGCCACGCCAGGGCCTCCCTGGACCAGAAACAAGCATCCTGGGACCGGTTTCGGAGTATCACCCCTCTTCAGCCAGGCTAGCTTGAATGTGGTGGCATAGTGAGCATGGGACCCACGTCTGGGCATATCCTTCCCACTTGGGGAGACAAATACAAAAAGAACAGTTAATGGACGGAATGTAGACCCAATCAAACATTCACCCCCAGTCACAGATCTGGTTTCAAAACATCAGTTTTTTTGTTCACCATGCCATTCCAGTTTGGACCCAGCCATATGGAAATCAGTGTTGACACAGTTCCCCATGGGAACAGACCAGCCCAAACTGCTAGGCCAGGGCCTCCCTGGACCAGAAACAAGTATCCTGGGACCGGTTTCGGAGTATCACCCCTCTTCAGCCAGGCTAGCCTGAATGTGGTGGAATAGTGAGCACGGAACCCACTTCTGGGCGTACCCTTCGCACTTGAGGTGACAAATGCAAAAAGAACAGCCAATGGACATAATGTAGACCCAATAAAACATTCACCCCCAGTCACAGATCTGGGTTTAACCCATCACTTTTTTTGCTCACCATGCCATTCAGATTTGGACCCAGCCATATGAAAATCAGTCTTGACCCTGTTCCCTATGGGAACAGTCCAGCCCGAATTGCCAAGCCAGGTCCTCCCTGGACCAGAACAGGCATCCTGGGACCGGTTTTGGGTTATCACCCCTCTTCAGCCAGTCTAGCTTGAATGTGGTGGCATAGTGAGCACGGGACCCACTTCTGGGCATACCCTTTGCACTTGAGGTGAAAAATGCAAAAAGAACAGTTAATTGACGGAATGTAGACCAAATCAAATATTCACCTCCAGTCACAGATCTGGGTTTAATCCAGCATTTTTTTAGCTCACCATGCCATTCCAGTTTGGACCCAGCCATAAGCAAATCAGTCTTGACCCTGTTCCCCATAGGAACAGTTGAGCCCGAACTGCCAGGCCAAGTCCTCCCTGGACCAGAAACAAGCATCCTGGGACCGGTTTTGGGGTATCAACCCTCTTCAGCCAGGCTAGCTTGAATGTGGTGGCAAAGTGAGCACGGGACCCACATCTGGGCATACCCTTCGCACTTGAGGTGACAAATGCAAAAAGAACAGTTAATTGACGGAATGTAGACCAAATCAAACATTCACCTCCAGTCACAGATCTGGGTTTAATCCATCAGTTTTTTAGCTCACCATGCCATTCCAGTTTGGATCCAGCCATAAGCAAATCAGTCTTGACCCTGTTCCCCATGGGAACAGTCCAGCCTGAACTGCCAGGCCAGGTCCTCCCTGGACCAGAAACATGCATCAAGGGACCGGTTTCGGAGTATCACCGCTCTGCAGCCAGGCTAGCTTGAATCTGGTGGCATAGTGAGCACGGGACCCCCGTCAGGACACACCCTTCCCACTTGGGGAGACAAATGCAAAAAGAACAGTTAATGGACGGAATGTAGACCCAATCAAACATTCACCCCCAGTCACAGATCTGGGTTTAACCCATCACGTTTTTTGCTCAACATGCCATTCCGATTTGGACCCAGCCATATGAAAATCAGTCTTGACCCTTTTCCCTATGGGAACAGTCCAGCCCGACTTACCAGGCCAGGTCCTCCCTGGACCAGAAACAGGCATCCTGGGACCGGTTTCAGGTTATCACCCCTCTTCAGCCAGGCTAGCTTGAATGTGGTGGCATAATGAGCACGGGACCCACGTCTGGGCATATCCTTCCCACTTGGGGAGACAATTGCAAAAAGAACAGTTAATGGACGGAATGTAGACCCAATCAAACATTCACCCCCAGTCACAGATCTGGGTTTGAAACATCATTTTCTTTTTTTTCTCACCATGCCATTCCAGTTTGGACCCAGCCATATGGAAATCAGTCTTGACCCTGTTCCCCATGGGAACAGACCAGCCCAAACTGCCAGGCCAGGGCCTCCCTGGACCAGAAACAAGCATCCTAGGACCGGTTTCGGAGTATCACCCCTCTTCAGCCAGGCTAGCCTGAATGTGGTGGAATAGTGAGCACGGGACCCACTTCTGGAAATACCCCTCGCACTTGAGGTGACAAATACAAAAAGAACAGTTAATTGACAGAATGTAGACCAAATCAAACATTCACCTCCAGTCACAGATCTGGGTTTAATCCATCAGTTTTTTAGCTCACCATGCCATTCCAGTTTGAACCCAGCCATAAGCAAATCAGTCTTGACCCGGTTCCCCATGGGAACAGTCCAGCCCAAACTGCCATGACAAGTCCTCCCTGGACCAGAAAAAGCATCCTGAGACTGGTTTTGGGGTATCACCCCTGTTCAGCCAGGCTAGCTTGAATCTGGTGGCATAGTGAGCACGGGACACACGTCTGGACATACCCTTCCCACTTGAGGCAATAGATGCAAAAGGAACAGTTGATGGATGGAATGTACACCAAATCAAACATTCACCCCAGTCACAGATCTGGGTTTAATCCATCAGTTTTTTAGCTCACCATGCCATTCCAGTTTGGACCCAGCCATATGCAAATCAATCTTGACCATGTTTCCCATGGGAACAGTCCAGCCCGAACTGCCAGGCCAGGTCCTCCCTTGACCAGAAACAAGTATTCTGGGACCGGTTTCGTGGTATTACCCCTCTTCAACCAGGCTAGCTTGAATCTGGTGGCATAGTGAGCACGGGACCCATGTTCTGAGCATACCTTTCCCACTTGGGGCGACAAATGCAAAAAGAACAGTTGAAGGACGGAATGTAGACCAAATCAAACATTCACCCCCAGTCATAGATCTGGGTTTAATCCATCAGTGTGTCCCATGCTCACTGCGCCACTGGATTCAAGCTGGCCTAGCTGATGAAGGGTGATACCCTGAACCCAGTCCCAGGATGCTTGTTTCCGGTCCAGGGAGTACCTGGCTTGGCAATTCGGGCTGGACTGTTCCCATGAGGAACAGGGTCAAGACTGATTTGCATATGGCTGGGTTCAAACTCGGGTGGCGTGGTGAGCAAAAAAATGACGGATTAAACCCAGATCTTTGTGACTGGGGGTAAATGTTTGATTTGCTCTGCATTCCGTCCATCAACTGTTCTTTTTGCATCTGTTGCCAAATTGGGAAGGGTATGCCCAGACATGGGTCCCTTGCTCACTGCGCCACTGGATTCAAGCTAGCATTGCTGATGAAGGGTGATACCCTGAAACCGGTCCTAGGATACTTGTTTCTGGTCCAGGGAGGACCTGGTTTGGCAGTTCGGGCTCAACTGTTCCCATGAGGAACAAGGTCAAGACTGATTTGCATATGGCTAGGTCCAAACTGGGGTGGTGTGGTGAGCAAAAAAATGATGGATTAAACCCAGATCTTTGTGACTGGGGGTGAATGTTTGATTTGCTCTGCATTCATCCCATCATCTGTTCTTTTTGCATTTGTTGCCCCAAGTGGGAAGGGTATGCCCAGACGTGGGTCCCGTGCTCACTCCGCCACTAGATTCAAGCTAGCCTAGCTGATGCAGGGTGATACCTTCAAACCAGTCCTAGGATGCTTGTTTCTGGTCCAGGGAGGCCCTGGCTTGGCAGTTTGGGGTGGACTGTTCCCATGAGGAACAGGGTCAAGACTGATTTGCATATGGCTGGGTCCAACCTGGGGTGACATGGTGAGCAAAAAAATGATGGATTAAACCCAGATCTTTGTGACTGGGGGTGAATGTTTGATTTGCTCTGCATTACGTCCATCATCTGTTCTTTTTGCATTGGCTGCACCCATGGCAGCATGGATTTTGTGCTCCATCGATGATCAACAACAGCATCAGGTCATGTATGATGGGCTCCATGGTGGCACCGGACATGTGAGGCTGCCTTCAGGTGAGTGTCTCCCTTTATTCTCCCTGCTTCAGCCTGCTGAGACATGGTGGTTGGACCGTCATGGTCACAATGGCGGTGTACAACCTCATAATGTGTTCTGCGGTAACACAGACTCCGCCTGTCTGTTTGTGCAGTCTTGTGACCAGGGCAGTCTGTGCTGCTTAGCGGTGCCGGCAGGACTGCAGCAGTCTTTGCTCTATAGGTCTGCATAACTTATAATCTGGTGGTCCGACTACCAACCCGATGGAGGTCGAACCGCCGCCACTGCCATGGCGATCGATCGACCACCAAACTCGTAATGAGGCCCTTAGTCTTTTGCAGAAAGTGCAAAACATAAAAAAGTGCAGCATTACCTGGGACAAATAATTGTTACAATTATAAGGTGTAGGAGCAGAACCATATGTACATCCACTAGGAACTGCAAATAGGTGATGTATTAAATTTTATCTGAAACTCACTAATAGAAACTGATGATGATCAGACATATTATATAAAAGTTATGGTTCAATTAAAAATGTAGTCTGAAGTGGTAAGTATGCTCTGACAGCGCTTTGTCCATGACCAGTAATGTCCTCTTTCTGGCACTTCTGGTTGTAAAAGCTTTTTTAGTCAAAGTGTTATCTGCCATAACTAGGGACTCTGGATGATTAAAAAGTTCAGGTCGACCCAATTTTATCGCACAGTCCTTAACATAGCTAATCCATTTGATGCTAAAGGCTCGATCAAGAGACAAATAGTCTTTTAATAATAATCAATGAAAGTGTTTAGCTCGGCATACCCAAGCCGAGACCCAGCGAAGTAAGGGATGTAGAATCCACAAGTCCCCTAGAAAGACAATCCCTAGTTCTTCTCGGATGATGAAGGAGGATACACTATTAATGAAGAGAGAGAGAGAGAGGGGTCTCCATGGAAACCTATTCTAAAGGGCCTAGACATATTTAAACACCCACAGAGTTTGCTGCCATAAGCAGCGGCAGAGATACACTTCTCTCTTTGATTGTCAACCAAGGTTTTGATCTGTTTACAGCCCATCCCAGGGGCAAAATTGGTCAAAGAAACAGTGCGTCTAGCTAAAGTGTGCCCTCTAGCCAATAACAAAGAGGACCAGAACAGGAAAGATTCAAATAAAATTCCCAGATAGTTTAGGAAGGGAGCCTCTTTCTAGCCTTGTTACCCCCACTTTTGACCTGTTTGTGAGTATATGTCAGGGTGATTTTACTGTCTCACTGAGATCCTGCTAGCCACGGCCCAGTGCTCATAGTGAAAACCCTATGTTGTCAGTATGTTTGATATGTGTCACTGGGATCCAGCTAGCCAGGACCCCAGTGCTCATAAGTTTGTGGCCTATATGTGTTCCCTGTGTGGTGCCTAACTGTATCACTGAGGCTCTGCTAACCAGAACCTCAGTGTTTATGCTCGCTCTGCTTTTAAAATTGCCACTGCAGGCTAGTGACTAATTTTACCAATTCTCATTGGCACACTGGAACACCCTTATAATTCCTTAGTATATGGTACCTAGGTACCCAGGGTATTGGGGTTCTAGGAGAACCCTTTGGGCTGCAGCATTTCTTTTGCCACCCATGGGGAGCTCAGACAATTCTTACACAGGACTGCCACTGCAGCCTGAGTGAAATAATGTCCATGTTATTTCACAGCCATTTTTCACTGCACTTAAGTAACTTATAAGTCACCTATATGTCTAACCCTCACTTGGTGAAGGTTAGGTGCAAAGTTACTTAGTTTGTGGGCACCCTGGCACTAGCCAAGGTGCCCCCATATTGTTCAGGGCAAATTCCCCAGAATTTGTGAGTGCAGGGACACCATTACACGCGTGCATTACATATAGGTCAATACCTATATGTAGCGTCACCATGGTAACTCCGAACAAGGCCATGTAACAAGTCTAGGATCAAAGTGAGAGATGCATTGTCCCTTATTTGAGAAAAGTATACTTAGCGGCAATCAAATACAGATTAAGACACTGATCCATAATGCCTAGGCCCGAACAAAACCCATTGTCATTATAACATTTTCTTCCGATGCAATTACAAAAAGCCTATTCAGCAAGATACCACCTACTATCTTCACAGTGGAGCTGATCAACAAAATGGCCTGCAACACGTGGGGTCTAACGTTTGCCTTTCTTAAAAACTGGGACAACCACAGACCAGGTTTCAGGGATCTGCACTTTCACTACTAAGTTCAGATTTAACTTTAAAAGGGGAGCCCAAAAGTCTATGTTGGCCTTAAACAGATCTAGTGGGACCCCGCTGGGACCAAGAGTCTTATTAGTGGGAAGCACACTTATAGCATTTTGGAACTCATCTAATGTAAAGGTAATGGGGGCTATTACGTAAGTTTGTGTCCCTACGATAAGTGAAAAGGCAGGCATTAATGTATAGATTTAAAATGTTAAACCCATACCCTTATGTTTGGCAGTTCTGCATCACCAAGTAAAATAACTTGATTAGTTTTGATCCTATAAAAATCTTTGTTTCCATAACACCGATTTTCAAACAAATGTATTTCATTTGTGCTGTCCTTACAGCTGAAATATACTGAAATATTTGTACAGTTTATCCAGCCTTGAGGCCGAAAACAAACAGAGGAGCTTGAAAAGTAAATCCTTGGCTTTGCACAACCTCAGTTCATGTATTTTAAAAAGCTCTCATATCTCTTATGAGAGCGCCTTGAAATATGCTAACTCAGAATGGGTGCTCTATAACTATTGTAGGCTGTGCCGCATTTGTGCTGTTTCGGAACGGAATAGTGACTGATAAAATACAATGTGAGAAGTTTTAAAATAGTAGGTTCATTTAAAAACAAAATATGTGAAAAATATGCAGTTTAGAATGATCATTGGTACACATGCAGCACTAGGGCCAGCCAATGAAAGCTCGAGACATTATCGAGCTGGCTGTGGCTCAGACTGAGGTCCTCTTGAGCCCTCAACCACCAAAATGAGCTGAGCCTCCAGCAGTTTTCATGCAACAATAATGATGTCAAGATAACTTTGATAATTAATGTACCTGCTGGAGTGAGAGTGAAGTTTTGTCTAGTGGCAGTTTTGACTCATCACAAAGTAGCTTAGAGGATTAACATGCCGGCTGCAAAGCATGTGTATGATGCAGATCACAGAATTGTTTTTTATGTAGGTAGCTTAGTGAGAGATCCTTTTGGTACTTACTTTTCAAATGTCATAATTCTAATAAAACACAGTAAGCTATGAAGTCTCATCAAAGAACGGCATGCAAACTGCGAGGTATAAAGCATTGTGTTTTTTCCCAGTCATTCCTCATCCTAATGGTGCTAAAAAGGATTTGTTTGGTTAGAAATAAACTCTTATCAGTAATGCCAACCCCAGTCACTGTGTTACATTTTAAAATGAGTGTCCCTGCTCCTCCAGACCAAGTACTCAGGGTCGTCATGCAGGCCTCTGCAGCCACTGTGGCCTAGGGGCTCCCAGACCTTCAGAGGCCCCTGATTCCGAAAATGGCCCCCATTTTTCCCAATGGAAATGAATATCTTTGAAGTGTGGGAGACTCAGGGGTCCCCATTCACAATCTGCAGGGGACTCCATTGTTTTGCTTTATGGCACTGCAAGCACTCTTACCAGTATAGATGGCGTGACTCCTAACACCTGTAGAACTCTTTGTCTTATGTAACATTTCCTATACACTGGTTTACACATATATGATTGAATGTCTCTGTATAATGTGTGTGTGACGTAAAGGGCTCTGACACCTTACACTGGTATGAGTAGCGCTATTCAGCAAATGAAATACATTTGCTAAAAGGGCTAAGAAGAGATGAGGGGCACCGTCAGAGGGTGGTAGAGAGGCATTCAATGGAGAAGGAGACCATTGGGAGTGGGCCATAATAAAAATTGTTGAACTGGATGCCACCAGTACTAAACCTGACCATGCTAACTTGCACAATGTAAAACAAAAAAAACAGGGACTCATTTCAGCTTCCTTGCTTGACTAAATTGTTCAATCATAGGCAAATATTTTATTTCACTAACCCTCTTTTTCATGATACGCTTTCGTAAAAGTGAGGTCAGAATGTGTGCTCTACAAAAACCTCTTGTAATTGATTTAATACAATATAGGTGGTCATTACAACCCTGGCGGTCGGTGTTAAAGCGGCGGTAAAAAAACAGGCCGGTGGTAAAAAAATGGAATCACAACCGTGTCGGATACCGCCAACATAGACAGCCACTTTAACACTCCGACCGCCAAGGCGGTACAAACAAACACCGCGGCTGTAGCCACCAACAGACAGGCGGAAGACAATGTACCGCCCTCATTATTACAAGCCACCAATCCACCACCTTTTCCGGGGCGGATTCACCGCAAACAAAAACAAGGCGAAAACAAGACTTGGAAAGGAAAACGCTCACCTCTGCAAACCCCAAGAGGAACCAGGACACCATGGAACCCGAGCTCCAGATTCTTCTAGCCTTTATCTTCCTGCTCCTCTACCAGGAACAACAAAGACGGCGGCGAAGACAACGGTGAGTACTGCACCTACGACACAGGGGAGGGGTGATGGAAAAAAACAGTGACAACACGCAACAAGCAAAACTCAACACCCCCACCCTCACCCACTACAACACACACACAAGTACATGTTGATACATTACATTCACCACCCCCAACCCCCCCTGGAAGAATGCAAGGACAAAATGAAATGAGTCGAACGATTGTAATATTTTCAAATACATTAATCAAAAATATATACATATGTAAAGATATTCACACTCTAAACTATTATATACACCAAGAATACAAGTCCAAGGTATTCCATCATCATAGTCCGTGGACCACTGGGCCAAAAATGCATGGGCGAGGCCCACACTCAATACCCGAACAAGACGGAGAGAACACTGCTGGGGAATCAGATGAAAATAAAACAGGCACCTCAGGGGGAAGGGAAGGGGGGCACCTCAGCTGGATGAGTGCACGATGCCAGATCCATGAGGGGGCTCCATGCCTATTGATGTATCATGGGGAGTGCAAAGCTACTGTCTCTCAAGTCTCTCCAGTGGGTGGTTTGCCCACTGCATTATCCTGGGGAGTGCAAAGCCACATCTCTCCAGTGTGTGGTTTGCCCACTGCATTATCCTGGGGAGTGCAAAGCCACATCTCTCCAGTGGGTGGTTTGCCCACTGCATTATCCTTGGGAGTGCAAAGCAACAGTCTCCCAAGTCTCTCCAGTGGGTGGTTTGCCCACTGCATTATCCTGGGGAGTGCCAAGCCACAGTCTCTCAAGTGGATAACAGTCTCCACTGGTTCTGGAGGGGGCTTTGTGCCCAGAGTGCTTCATCCTGCCAAGGACTGAGGTAGTGGATGCCTTTCTCCACTGGTTCTGGAGGGGGCTTTGTGCCCAGAGTGCTTCATCCTGCCAAGGACTGAGGTAGTGGATGTGAATCTCCACTGGTTCAGGAGGGGGCTTTGTGCCCAGAGTGCTTCATCCTGCTTGTGGCGGCCTCAGTAGCATTGGAATCTTTGGCGCTCACTGGCCTGCGGTGCTTGTTGCGCCGGTGTCCTTGGCAGCGGTGCTTGTGGCGGCGGTGTCCTTGGCAGCGGTGCTTGTGGCGGCGGTGTCCTGTTCAGCGGTGCTGGTGGCGGCGGTGTCCTTGGCAGCAGTGCTGGTGGCGGCAGCGTCCTGTTCAGCGGTGCTGGTGGTGGCGGTGTCCTTGGCAGCGGTGCTTGTGGCAGCAGTGTCCTTGGCAGCGGTGCTTGGTGGCGGCGGTGTCCTTGGCAGCGGTGCTTGTGGCAGTGGTGTCCTGTTCAGCGGTGCTGGTGGCGGCGGTGTCCTATACAGCGCTGTTGGTGGCGGCGGTGTCCTTGGCAGCAGTGCTGGTGGCAGCAGTGTCCATGGCAGCGGTGCTTGGTGGTGGCGGTGTCCTTGGCAGCGGTGCTTGTGGCGGTCTTGTCTGCTGTGCAGGTTTTCCCAGACTTGCCTGTTTTACTGTGCCCCTTCCCCACCTTGGATGGTGGCGCAGCTGGCTCCACACTCCCAACTGCACCCCTGGGAGAGGCTTTGGTGGAAGATTTTTTTCCTTTCTCCTGCCGGGCACTGGCCAACTTTTTGTGCTTTTGAGGTGGGGGACTGTCCGTGCTCTGGCTCCTTGGCACACTGGGTGCCTTACTGCCTGGCGCACTCCAGATACCGGTTACTACTGGCATCACTGTTCCCGCTGATGTTGTGGATGAGGCACTGAGTTGGGACCTGAAGAGGCGGGCCCTAGGAGACTGAACGGGTGGGGGAGGTGAGGGGAAGAGGTCAAGGTTGGACAGGAAACGTTTTTGGGACACACTGGGACGGGTAGGTGGAGGGGGTTTGGGAGTGGAGGAACAGGTAGTGGTTGTAGGAGGTGTACGTTTGCTGACTTTGGGTGAAGGTGCATGGGCTGGAGGCTGTCGTGAGGTGGATGGCTGTTGGGCGGGTGTGTGGCTGCGTTTGTGTACCTTGGGAGGTGGGCTCACAGACCCACTGGGAGAGGACACAGGGGATGTGTGAATGGTAGTGGGGGTGGTGAGTGCAAGTGAACGGGGTGTGGTGGTGGGTGTGCTGGTGATGGAGCTAGTGGCTGACGATGTATTGCATGCAGGTGTGAGTGGAGACGAGACTGGGAGGGAGGAGCGAGACGAGGAGGAGGGGGACACAGTGGAGGCAGTGGCTGTTGGTATGTCTGCATGTGTATGATGCCAGCGTGAGTGCCTGTGGGATGTGTGGTGCTTATGTTTGCCTGAGCTTCCCTTGTGTGTTGACGTGCGTGCATGCTGGTCTGATGGTGTGCTTAGGATAGGGTGAGGTACAGGGGTTTGGGTCTGGGTGGAGGAAGTTGGAGGGGGAGCCTAGAGACAGGGACAATGGCTGCCATCAGTGCTGAGGCCAGAGTCTGAAAAGCTCGCTGATGGGCTGCCTGACCAGAATGAATGCCCTCCAGGTATGCATTGGTCTGTTGCAACTGCCTCTCTACACCCTGGATGGCATTCAAAATGGTAAGCTGCCCAACAGTGAATGTCCTGAGGAGATCAATGGCCTCCTCACTGAGGGCAGCAGGGGTGACAGGAGCAAGGGCTGAGGTGCCTGGGGCAAAGGAGATGCCCACCCTCCTGGGTGAGCGGCCACGGGGCAAACACTGAGGGGCTGCTGGGAGGGTGGTGCTGGTAGGGGGGGTGGCGGCTGTACCTGTAGATGTGGTGGACACAGAGGGGCCCGCCACCGCTAGGGACCTCCCATCAGAGGAGGAGTCAGTTTCGCTGGTGTCTGCTCCTGTCCCCGCCGTACTCCGTTATGTCCCCCTCCAGGGCCATGTGGGATGCAGCTCCCTCCTGCTCTGGTGCCACTGCTCCTCCGCCTGATGATGCTAATGCACACAAGCACAGGGAGACCACAAAAAAGGGGGGGGGAGACAGAAGAAAGACATGTTGAGTGCATGCAATACCGCTACCGTTGGCGGACACTACAGACACAGAAGCCCCCTGCACTACGCCGTGCACTTGGAGTTCCCTAATCAATCACAGGGACATGGGTTACAAGGCTATGGCAGATTGCTGCACACATGGAAGTCACAGGAGCCTGACTAGATGTAGTTGGCTCTGTACACATGTGGGGTGGGGTGCCACAGGGCCTGCCTTAAGAAGGGACCTTACCTACTAAACTCGCCCTAGCCTAGGGGAACCCACAGCCCACCTCTTACACCCAGACACCTCTAATGCGCGCTGAGTCAGCTGAATGAGAGTGTACTCACCCCCTTGTGGCTGCTGTGATGCCCTCAAGCGCCCATCCAACTCCGGGTACGCCACCGCCAGGATCCGGAACATCAGGGGGGTCATGGTGCGACGGGCACCCCTCCCTTGTTGGGAGGCCATCCCCAGCTAGGCCTCCGCTGTCTTCTTGCTCCAGAGGCGAATGTCCTCCCATCTTTTACGGCAGTGGGTGCTCCGTCTGTGGTAGACCCCCAGGGTCCGTACTACCTTGGCGATGGCACACCAAATATCCTTCTTCTGGTGGGCGCTGACCTACAGCAATAGTACAGGGGAAAAGGAGAAGATATAACCGTCCGCACCGTCACAGTCATTGGCCCGCATCTCTACCCTTGCCATGACGCGCATGCACTCACTGTTGTTTCATGCATGCCTCATTCTCCCCCCCATCTGTCATCCACACCACTCCAAGCAGCCATTGCCCATACAGCATGCTCACAGTGCACTCACCTGTTTGTCTGGAGGACCGTAGAGTAGCTTGTACTGGGGGAGGACCCCATCCACTAGTTTCACCAACTCCTCTGTGCTGAAGGCAGGGGCCCTTTCCCCAGACACACAAGCCATTGTCTCTTCCAGACTAAGGTCACAGCAGCACTTGCAGTGTAGGTCCACTCCTGTCGAAGATCAGGTATCAAGTGAGTGAACAGAGAGAAAATGGCAGTGACGTCCACGGCCGTGCGTACCGTCACCGCCGGCGTACATTGTCATTGGCTCCTGGGACTCATAGGGTCCAATGTTAACCACTGCAGGATTGCGCCGCGGTCTTCGACTGCCTACGTCGACGGTGTACAATGCCAGCGCAGTTACCTCATATCCCTTTGTCCCACATTACAGGTCAGGCAGACGCCATTTCAAGGGGCCACATGGCATAAATTTTTACTGCGTCACACATGTCTAGGCCTTGCTTAAACAGTAATCCAGCCATAAGTCTATTTGAAAACATTTTACGATTAAGTTGTGTTTACGTACCTCAGAGTTGGTTGACTCTCTGCTCGCTGTTCTCCTCCATAGAGCACGTCTGCTGAGGCAGGTGAGGAGATGGCGGCATCCTCCAGTGTACAGACCGCTGGTGGACCTGTCGACAATGGAGGAGCGGCATGTAATCATAACCTACAGACTTGATCGTACTACAATCCTGGAACCAGTTGGAGCCAGACCTGATGTCAGCTATCCGCCATCCCACAGGAATCCCCCCTCAAGTGCAGGTGCTGTCAGTAATCCCTTTCCTAGCAAGTGGGTCTTTTCAAACAACAGTGGCCATAGCATCAGGGATGTCCCAGCCTATGTTTTCCAATGTGTTGTCCAGAGTGTTGTCTACCCTGCTGAAACACATGCAGAGCTACAACGTTTTCCCTCAAGTGGAGGATTTGCCTACAGTAAAAGGTGACTTCTATGCCCTGGGACATATCCCCAACATCATAGGTGCCATTGATGGGACACATGTGGCCTTGGTCCCCCCCGCAGGAGTGAACAGGTGTACAGAAACCGGAAGAGTTACCATTCGATGAATGTGCAGATGGTGTGTTTGTCAGACCAGTACATCTCCCATGTGAATGCCAAATTTTCTGGCTCAGTACATGACGCTTACATTCTGAGGAATAGCAGCATCCCTTATGTGATGGGGCAACTCCAGAGGCACCGTGTGTGGCTATTAGGTGAGGACATGGACCCAATACAGTGTGACTGGGTGTCTGGGTCTTGGGATGTCACTAAGAGTTAGTGTGTGTCTAACAGTTGTCCCTCGCCATTTGCAGGTGACCCTGGTTACCCCAACCTGTCATGGCTACAGACCCCAGTGAGGAATCCCAGGACAAGGGCAGAAGAACGCTACAATGAGGCCTATGGGCGAACTAGGAGGGTTACATAGAGGACCTTCGGCCTCCTGAAGGCCAGGTTCGGGTGCCTCCATATGACAGGTGGTTCCCTATTCTACTCACCAAAGAAGGTGTGCCAGATTTTCGTGGCCTGCTGTATGCTTCACAACTTGGCTTTGCGACGACAGGTGCATTTTCTGCAGGAGGATGGTGCAGATGGAAGTGTTGTGGCAGCTGTGGAGCCTGTGGACAGTGAAAACGAGGAAGCAGAAGAAGAGGACATAGACAACAGGAACACGGTGATCCAGCAATACTTCCAGTGAGACACAGGTAAGAAGACAACACTGCCTGCTACATCTGATCTAATTGTTCTACCTCTCATCTGTCTATCACTTTCACCCAGTGTATGGACCCTGAGATGTCACTTTCCCTTTCAATTTCAAAGATGTGGGTCCCACTGTGTGACCTCTGCTATGTTACCTCATGGACTAGAGCTGTGTGACATAGGTATGTTGACAATAGAATGGACATTGCTATTTTCCTCAGTTATTGCAAATACACATTTTTGAAAGCACAGATTGACTCCAGATTGTTTTGTGATTCAAGGGTGTTTATTTAAGTGCTAAATATTGGAGGGGTTGTAAAATGGTCAGGGGTGATGGTGGAGGAATATCCATGGCAGAGTCCAGTCTATTAGTCTCACAGGTGCATTGTCCAAAGGGGCATAGGAAGTGGAGCTGGGGCAGTTTAAGTATGGACAGGGTGACAAAGTGGGACAAAAGGATGACAATCAGGGTGGTCTCATTTCTTGGCAGGGGTCTTGGCATTGTTCTCTGTCATTGTCCTGGATCTCAGGGACCGTTTGCGGGGTGGTTCTCCATCTGCAGGGGGTGGGGTGCTGGTGTCATGTTCCTGTGGCTGTGCCTCCTGTCCACTAGCGGAGGTGGTGGGCAGTTCTTCTTCCAGGCTAGTGTCAGGGGCCCCTTGTGGTGCCACAGTATCCCGCCTGGTATAGACGAGTTCCTTTAGCACCCCTACAATGTTGCCCAGGGTGGAATTGATGGATTTGAGTTCCTCCCTGAACCCCAAATACTGTTCCTCCTGCAGCCGCTGGGTCTCCTGAAACTTGGCCAGTACCGTTGCCATTGTCTCCTGGGATTGGTGGTATGCTCCCATGATGTCGGAGAGGGCCTCGTGGAGAGTGGGTTCCCTGGGCCTGTCCTCCCACTGTCGCACAGCAGCCCTCCCAGTTCCCCTGTGTTCCTGGACCTCTGTCCCCTGAACCGTGTGCCTACTGCCACAGCCCCCAGGTCCCTGGTGTTGTTGTGGGGTGGTGGGTTAGCCTGTGTTCCCTGTAGTGGTTTACACACTGCTGCTTGATGTGTCCTGGGGACAGAGGTATGGGCCCGCTGGGTGGGTGCTGTGCTTTTGTTTCCAGAGGGGGAAGCTCTGTAGTGACCTGTGACAGTGTGAGGGGAACCGACTGTCCCGAGGTCCCAGATGGGCCGGGCTGGTCATCTAGATCCAGTTTGACAGAGCTGCTGTCATCACTGTGGGCCTCTTCTGTGGGTGGAGTGGACATGTTTGGATCCTCCTGTCTGGTGACGTTGGGTAGGGGTCCTGCAGGGGTGTAAAAGCATGATTATTGCATCTGTGTGTGCCATGGTGTACAATGGGGGGTGACCCTGTAGCCCAGTGCTTGCATTCTTGAGTGGGACCTTGTGTGATAATGGCTTAGGGGGGTATATGGGTATGTGCAGTGGACATGCTTTGGTGATGGGTGTCCATGCTTTAGTGTTACATGCAGGGCTTGGGTTTGGGATGTGTGGTTTGTGATATTGGGACATATGTGAGGAGTTAGAGTGATGGGGGTGAGGGAGAGGGTGGGGGTATGTGATAGCATGCAGGTAGGGTGGGGGATGTAATAGTTAAGAGTTGACTTACCAGAGTCCATTCCTCCAGCTACTCCTGCGAGGCCCTCAGGATGCAGTATAGCCAAGACCTGCTCCTCCCATGTAGTGAGTTCTGGGGGAGGAGGTGGGGGTCCGCCGCCAGTCCTCTGAACCGCAATCTGGTTTCTTGAGTCCACGGAACGCACCTTCCCCCGTAGGTCGTTTCACCTCTTCCTGATGTCATCCCTAGTTCTTGGGTGCTGTCCCACTGCGTTGACCCTGTCCACAATTCTCCGCCATAGCTCCATCTTCCTAGCTATGGTGGTGTGCTGCACCTGTGATCCAAATAACTGTGGCTCTACCCGGATGATTTCCTCCACCATGACCCTGAGCTCCTCCTCAAAAAACCTGGGGTGTCTTTGCAGTGCCATGGGGTGGTGTGGGTGATGTGTGGGGTGGTGTGTGTTGTGATGTGTGGGGAGATATTTAAAGGTGTGTTGTGTGAGGTGCGTGGATGTTGTGTGAGTGATGTGTTGAGTGCCTGTGGATGCTATTGCTCTTTCTGGTGGTGTCTCTCTCTGGCCTTCAGTCGCAATTGTTGTCATAAGGGTTTGTGGGTGATGTGGGTGTGTGTTTTATATTGTATTGGATGTGTGGGAGTGGTGTGTGTATGTGTATCAGGTGTGTGTATTTGGAATTGTCCAATGTGGATGTGTTTTGTAAGAGTGTGTGTATTTTGAGCGCAGTGGTGTGTACCGCCATTGGAGTACTGCGGATGAAAGACAGCCGCGTGGATTCGTGGGTCATGATAGTGTGAGCGTATTCCTGTTCGCGTGACAGTGGAGGTTTTGTTATTGCCAGTTTATCACTGACCTTTGGTGTGGCGGACTTGTGTGGGTGTCTGGATTTTGGCAGATTCCGAGCTGTGGGTCATAATGGCAGTGGCGGTATTCCGCGGTGGTGTGTTGGCGGTCTTTACCGCCAATGTTGTAATGGCCCCCATAATGTTGCCCCATCTCTAAAAAGAATCTAGGTGAAATGCAGGGTACAAATGACAACAGACTTACCTTTTAGCATACTAATGGCATTGCCATCAGGGGAGGGATGGGGCATGAATGTTCCTAAGTTCATTTTTAAAAGGACAGGCCTATCTTTTTACTAATGGAGACCCCATCGTGGAGTTTCCACAGTCATGCAATTACTAATATTAAAACTAAGCTTGTAGTTTTTGAATGCCAACAAAAATTGCAAACGTATGCAGAGGGTAGTGTTACCTTTGTGAAAGAAGCCCAAAGCTTCTGCAGCATATCAATCCTATTCACAAAATGGAAATATACATGCAGGATCTACATTCATGTAAGTTTTTCCTCCAACTCCACCTGGATAGTCTTCACCAATATCAGGTGAAAGTCTCCTAGTAGTAGCTGTACATGTCTCCACCCTCTCATATGAAGGACTGGAGCCGCTGATTGAAATTATGCACCATATGCATCTTGGGGAAGTTTTCCTGCAAGGCTGCTTTGATTTTCATATTCAGGGCAGATTTCTCTGCTGTCAGGGTGGAAATATCCAAATGAAAGAAAATAGAGAAACACCATTTACATCACCCAATTCTCCAAACCTGACACACATTAACCCTTCAAACACAGCAATACAACCGACACCCTCAACTGTCTCTTTTCCTTGAACTTCCTCACTAACAGAACAGCCCCATTCAAAAGGAAGAGGACCTTTACTGAGGAGGAAACATACCATGTGTAGGAAAGTACCATCTTGCCTGGCATGTTATCCCCATATTTCACTGTATATATGTTGTTTTAGTGTATGTGTCACTGGGACCCAGCCAGCCAGGGCCCCAGTGCTCATAAGTGTGCCATGTATGTGTTCCCTGTGTGATGACTAACTGTCTCACTGAGGCTCTGCTAACCAGAACCTCAGTGGTTGTGCTCTCTCTGCTTTCTAAATTGTCACTAACAGGCTAGTGACCAATTTCACCA
This sequence comes from Pleurodeles waltl, assembly GCF_031143425.1. Classification (NCBI taxonomy): domain Eukaryota; kingdom Metazoa; phylum Chordata; class Amphibia; order Caudata; family Salamandridae; genus Pleurodeles; species Pleurodeles waltl. The sequence continues at coordinate 1,471,585,658 of NC_090445.1, read as the reverse complement.
ATTCACATTGGCATACTGGAACACCCTTATAATTCCCTAGTATTTGGTACTAAGGTACCCAGGGTATTGGGGTTCCAGGAGATCCCTATGGGCTGCAGCATTTCTTTTGCCACCCATAGGGAGCTCTGACAATTCTTACACAGGCCTGCCACTGCAGCCTGAGTGAAATAACGTCCACGTTATTTCACAGCCATTTACCACTGCACTTAAGTAACTTATAAGTCACCTATATGTCTAACCTTTACCTGGTAAAGGTTGGGTGTAAAGTTACTTAGTGTGTGGGCACCCTGGCACTAGCCAGGGTGCCCCCACATCGTTCAGGGCAAATTCCCCGGACTTTGTGAGTGCGGGGACACCATTACACGCGTGCACTGTACATAGGTCACTTCCTATGTACAGCGTCACAATGGTAACTCCGAACATGGCCATGTAACATGTCCGGGCATTGGGGAGACAATTCCATGATCCCCCGAGTCCATAGAACAGACCCGGGTACTGCCAAACTGCCTTTCCCGGGGTTTCACAGCAGCTGCTGCTGCTGCCAACCCCTCAGACAGGTTTCTGACCTCCTGGGGTCCAGCCAGGCTTGGCCCAGGAAGACAGAACAAAGGACTTCCTCAGAGAGAGGGTGTTACACCCTCTCCCTTTGGAAAAAGGTGTCAGGGCTGGGGAGGAGTAGCCTCCCCAGCCTCTGGAAATGCTTTGATGGGCACAGATGGTGCCCATCTCTGCATAAGCCAGTCTACACCAGTTCAGGGATCCCCCAGCCCTGCTCTGGCATGAAACTGGACAAAGGAAAGGGGAGTGACCACTCCCCTGACCTGCACCTCCCAGGGGAGGTGCCCAGAGCTCCTCCAGTGTGCTCCAGACCTCTGCCATCTTGGAAGCAGAGGTGCTGCTGGCACACTGGACTGCTCTGAGTGGCCAGTGTCAGCAGGTGACGTTAGAGACTCCTCCTGATAGGCTCTTACCTGTGTTGCTAGCCTATCCTCCTTCCTAGGTAGCCAAACCTCCTTTTCTGGCTATTTAGGGTTTCTGCTTTGGGGAATTCTTTAGATAACGAATGCAAGAGCTCATCAGAGTTCCTCTGCATCTCTCTCTTCACCTTCTGCCAAAGGATCAACCGCTGACTGCTCAGGACGCCTGCAATACCGCAATATAGTAGCAAGGATGACTACTGCAACCTTGTATTGCTGATCCTGCTGCCTTCTCGACTGTTTTCCTGGTGGTGCATGCTCTGGGGGTAGTCTGCCTCCTCTCTGCACTAGGAGCTCTGAAGAAATCTCCCATGGGTCGACGGAATCTTCCCCCTGCTACCGCAGGCAACAAAAGACTGCATCACCAGTCCTCTGGGTCCCCTCTCAGCACAACAAGCGTGGTCCCTGGAACTCAGCAACTCTGTCCAAGTGACTCCCACAGTCCAGTGACTCTTCAGTCCAAGTTTGGTGGAGGTAAGTCCTTGCCTCTCCACGCTAGACTGCATTGCTGGGTACCACGTGATTTGCAGCTGCTCCTGTGCACTCTTCCAGGATTTCCTTCATGCACAGCCAAGCCTGGGTCCCGACACTCTAACCTGCAGTGCACAACCTCCTGAGTTGTCCTCCGGCGTTGTGGGACTCCCTTTTGTGTCTTCAGGTGAGCTCCGGTTCACTCCTCTTTGTAGTGCCTGTTCCGGTACTTCTGCGAGTGCTGCCTGCTCCTGTGAGGGCTCTCTGACTTGCTGGGCGCCCCCTCTGTCTCCTCATCCAAGTGGCGACATGCTGGTCCCTCCTGGGCCACAGCAGCATCCAAAAACCCTAACCGCGACCCTTGCAGCTAGCAAGGCTTGTTTGCTGGTCTTTGTGCGTGGGAACACCTCTGCAAGCTTCTTCACGACGTGGGACGTCCATCCTCCAAAGGGGAAGTTTCTAGCCCTCTTCGTTCTTTCAGAATCCACAGCTTCTACCATCCGGTTGCAGCTTCTTTGCACCCTCAGCTGGCATTTCCTAGGCATCTGTCCAGTTTTGACTCTGTCGTGACTCTTGGACTTGGTCCCCTTGTTCCACAGGTACTCTCGTCCGGAAATCCTCTTTGGTTGCATTGCTGGTGTTGGTCTTCCTTGCAGAATTCCCCTATCACAACTTCTGTGCTCTCTGGGGAGTATAGGTGCACTTTACACCTACTTTTCAGGGTCTTGGGGTGGGCTATTTTTCTAACCCTCACTGTTTTCTTACAGTCCCAGCGACCCTCTACAAGCTCACATAGGTTTGGGGTCCATTTGTGGTTCGCATTCCACCTTTGGAGTATATGGTTTGTGTTGCCCCTATACCTATGTGCTCCTATTGCAATCTACTGTAACTTTACATTGCTTGCATTACTTCCTTTTGCTATTACTGCATATTTTTGGTATTGTGTACATATATATTGTGTATATTTGGTATCCTCATACTGAGGGTACTCACTGAGATACTTTTGGCATATTGTCATAAAAATAAAGTACCTTTGTTTTTAGTATATCTGTGTATTGTGTTTTCTTATGATATTGTGCATATGACTCCAGTGGTATAGTAGGAGCTTTGCATGTCTCCTAGTTCAGCCTAAGCTGCTCTGCTATAGCTACCTTCTATCAGCCTAAGCTGCTAGAAACACCTCTTCTACACTAATAAGGGATAACTGGACCTGTTACAGAGTGTAAGTACCCCTTGGTACCCACTACAAGCCAGGCCAGCCTCCTACATTGGTTGTGCAGCAGTGGGATAAGTACTTGCAACTACTTACCATTTTGTACTTTTCATAAGAGAATAATATACAAAACAAGTTCAGTGTATGTACACCTAACCAAAAAGTTTTGCTTTTCTTCTCTTACTCTATTTGCTAAGTGCTGAAAAGTACCTCTAAACTTTCACAAAGTTTCTAAAAAGTTAAAAAAGTTTTTTCTGTTTCCTTAAAAAGTTCTGAAACTTTTTCTTTCTTTTATCTGTCCCTAAACCTTTTTCTATCATGTCTGATATAGGTCCTTCTCTTGATCTGGTCAGCTCAGCTTATGACCACCTTAACTGGAAGGGCTTGAGGAGTCTCTGCATTGATAGAGGTTTAGGGGTAGGGATAAATCCCTCTAGAGAATTGTTATCTAACATGCTTATTGAGAATGATAAGGCCTTAGCTGGCACATCCATTGAGAAGTTAGGAGATGGTTCACACTCTGACTCTGGGGCACCCCTAGGAAGAGTGTTAGATGGTATCCTTCCCAACCTGCCCCTTAGCAGACCACCTAGCATAACTGGTACTAATGTGAGCTCTCATCACAGTAGGGATGTCATTCCTGCAGGCCAGGTTGTTAGGGTGCCAACTGTTAGGGACAGGTCTCCCTCTGTTCATTCACATCATTCTTCTGTGTCAAAGCATGCCCAACACACCCTCCCTGATGACAGAATGTTAGAAAGGGAGCTCAATAGATTGAGTGTGGAAGAGTCCAGGCTCAAGCTTAAACAGCAACAGCTGGCTCTAGACAGGGAATCTTTAGACTTAGAAAAAGAAAGACAGAGGTTGGGGTTAGGACCCCATGGTGGCAGCAGCAGTATTCCAGATAGTAATCCTGTGAAAGAGCATGATTCTAGGAATCTGCATAAGATAGTTCCCCCTTACAAGGAGGGGGATGACATTAACAAGTGGTTTGCTGCACTTGAGAGGGCCTGTGTTGTACAGGGGGTCCCTCAAAGGCAGTGGGCTGCTATCCTATGGCTATCTTTCAGTGGAAAGGGTAGGGATAGGTTCCTTACTGTGAAGGAAAGTGATGCCAATAATTTTACAGTTTTGAAGAACGCTCTCTTGGATGGATTTGGCTTAACCACTGAACAATACAGGATTAAGTTCAGAGAAACCAGAAAAGAGTCCTCACAAGACTGGGTAGACGTTGTTGACTATTCAGTGAAGGCCTTGGAGGGGTGGTTACATGGCAGTAAAGTTTCTGACTATGAAAGCCTGTACAATCTAATCTTGAGAGAGCATATTCTGAATAACTGTGTGTCTGATTTGTTACACCAATATCTAGTGAACTCAGATCTAACCTCTCCCCAAGATTTGGGAAAGAAGGCAGACAAATGGGTCAGAACAAGAGTGAACAGAAAAGTTCATACAGGGGGTGACAAGGATGGCAAGAAGAAGGATGGTAAGTCTTCAGACAACAAGGGTGGGGACAAATCTAAAAATTAGTCTTCATCAGGTCCACATAAACACTCTGGTAGGGGTGGTGGGTCCAAATCCTCTTCTAATCAAGTAAAGAAACCATGGTGCTATTTATGTAAAGTAAAAGGCCATTGGACAACTGATGCTAGTTGTCCAAAGAAAAGCACCAAGCCTCCCACTACCACAACCCCTACTGCTACACCTAGTGCCCCTAGTAATAGCAGTGGTGGTGGGAGCAAACCTACTAATAGCCAATCCAAGGGAGTAGCTGGGCTCACTTTTGGTAATTTAGTTGGGGTTGGTCTTGTTAGGGAGACCACAGAGGCTGTGTTAGTCTCTGAAGGTGCCATTGATTTGGCCACCTTGGTTGCTTGTCCCCTTAATATGGATAAGTACAAGCAACTTCCCCTAATCAATGGTGTTGAGGTTCAGGCCTACAGGGACACAGGTGCCAGTGTTACCATGGTAATAGAGAAACTGGTACACCCTGAACAACACCTACTTGGTCACCAGTACCAAGTGACAGACGCTCATAACAACACTCTTAGCCACCCCATGGCTGTTGTGAATCTAAACTAGGGGGGGTGTTACTGGTCCAAAGAAAGTTGTGGTTGCCTCAGATTTACCTGTAGACTGTCTACTAGGGAATGATTTAGAGACATCAGCTTGGGCAGAAGTGGAGTTGGAGGCTCATGCAGCAATGCTGGGCATTCCTGGGCATATTTTTGCTTTGACAAGGGCTCAGGCCAAAAAGCAAAAAGGACAGGGTGACTTGGATCCTGGAACAATGGACCAAGTGCTCCCTAAAGCTAGGGTTAGTAAGGGTAAATCCCTACCCACTATCCCTCCCTCTACAGATGATTCAACTTCTGAGGAAGAAGAATTTCCCCCCTGTGCAGAACCTTCACCAGAGGAGCTGGAAGCAGACACTGCTGAGCTTTTGGGTGGAGGGGGGCCTGTCAGGGAGGAGCTGAGTGTGGCACAGCAAACCTGTCCCACATTAGAGGGTATAAGACAGCAAGCTGTCAAACAGCAAAATTGGGGATGTCAGTGACTCACATAGAGTTTACTGGGAGGACAACCTCTTGTATACTGAGGTAAGGGACCCTAAACCTGGAGCAGTCAGGAGATTGGTCAATCCCCTACAATAAAGAGAGTTCCTCCTAACTCTAGCCCACGCCATTTCCTTGGCTGGACATTTAGGGCAAATTAAAACATGGGAAAGGCTTGTCCCACTGTTTCATTGGCCTAGAATGTCAGAGGACACAAAAGATTTTTGTAAGTCCTGTGTCACCTGTCAAGCCAGTGGCAAGACTGGTGGCACCCCAAAGGCTCCCCTTATTCCACTGCCTGTGGTTGGGGTTCCCTTTGAAAGGGTAGGGGTTGACATAGTTGGCCCCCTTGACCCTCCTACTGCTTCAGGCAATAGGTTTATCTTGGTGGTAGTGGACCATACCACAAGATATCCTGAAGCAATTCATCTAAGGACCACTACAGCACCTGCAGTGGCAAAAGCCCTCCTGGGAATCTTTTCCAGGGTGGGTTTCCCAAAAGAGGTGGTATCAGACAGGGGTAGCAACTTTATGTCTGCATACTTGAAGGCCATGTGGAAGGAATGTGGTGTAACGTACAAATTCACCACTCCTTATCACCCACAAGCAAATGGACTGGTAGAGAGGTTTAACAAAACTCTGAAAGGAATGATAATGGGACTCCCTGAAAAACTGAGGAGGAGATGGGATGTCCTGTTACCTAGCCTCCTTTTTGCTTAAAGGGAGGTACGCCAGAAAGGAGTGGACTTCAGCCCCTTTGAACTCCTATTTTGGCAGCCTGTAAGAGGTCCTCTAAAACTTGTAAAGGAGGGTTGGGAACAACCTTTAAAAGCTCCTAAGCAAGACAAAGTGGACTGTGTACTTGGCCTAAGATCCAGAATGGCTGAGTACATGAAAAAGGCCAGTAAAAACCTTCAGGCCAGCCAAGATCTCCAAAAGCAATGGCATGACCAGAAGGCTGTTCTGATTCAGTACCAACCAGGACAGAAAGTGTGGGTCTTGGAGCCTGTGGCCCCAAGAGCACTCCAAGACAAATGGAGTGGACCCCACATCATTGTTGAAAAGAAGGGAGAAGTCACCTACTTGGCTGACTTGGGCACTGCCAGGAGTCCCCTTAGGGTGCTCCATGTCAATCGCCTGAAACCCTACTATGACAGGGCTGATCTCACCATGCTCATGGCAACAGATGAAGGACAGGAAGAAGAGAGTGACCCTCTCCCTGATCTCTTCTCTTCCACAGAACAAGATGCTCTGGTGAAAGGTGTAGTTTTGGCAGACTGTCTTACTGCTGAGCAGAAAGACCACTGCATAAATCTCCTGGGTCAGTTTTCTGAACTCTTTTCTACTGTGCCAGGCACCACTTCTTGGTGTGAACACACTATAGATACTGGAGACAGCATGCCTGTCAAAAGTAAGATCTATAGGCAGCCTGACCATGTCAGGGACTGCATAAAACAAAAGGTTCAGAAAATGCTTGAATTGGGAGTGGTTGAGCATTCTGAAAGTCCATGGGCCTCTCCTGTGGTGCTTGTACCAAAGCCTCACTCTAAAGATGGGAAAAGAGAGATGAGGTTTTGTGTAGCTTACAGAGGTCTCAACCAGGTAATTAAAACTGATGCTCACCCTATACCCAGGGCAGATGAGCTCATAGATACACTGGCATCTGCCAAGTGTCTGAGCACCTTTGATTTGACTGCAGGGTATTGGCAGATCAAGTTATCAGAGGATGCTAAAGCAAAAACGGCATTTTCGACTATTGGAGGGCACTACCAATTCACAGTAATGCCCTTTGGTTTGAAAAATGCACCTGCCACTTTTCAGAGGTTGGTGAATACAGTCCTGCAAGGGTTGGAGGCTTTTAGTGCAGCATATCTAGATGATATAGCTGTCTTTAGCTCCACCTGGGATGATCACCTGGTCCACCTATGGAAAGTTTTGGAGGCCCTGCAAAAGACAGGCCTCACTATCAAGGCTTCAAAGTGCCAGATAGGGCAGGGGAAGGTGGTTTATCTGGGACACCTGGTAGGTGGAGAACAGATTGCACCACTTCAGGGGAAAATCCAAACTATCATTGATTAGGTTCCCCCTACAACTCAGACCCAGGTGAGAGCCTTCCTAGGCCTCACTGGGTATTACAGGAGGTTTATAAAGAACTATGGCTCCATTGCAGCCCCTCCTAATGACCTCACTTCAAAGAAAATGCCTAAAAAGTTATTGTGGACAGCTAGCTGTCAGAAAGCTTTTGAGGAGCTGAAACAGGCCATGTGCACTGCACCTGTCCTAAAAAGCCCATGTTACTCCAAGAAATGCATTGTTCAAACTGATGCATCTGAATTAGGGGTAGGGGCAGTCTTATCACAACTCAATTTTGAGAGCCAGGATCAACCTGTTGCTTTTATCAGCAGGAGGTTGACCCCTAGAGAAAAGCGCTGGTCTGCCATAGAGAGGGAGGTCTTTGCTGTGGTCTGGGCACTGAAGAAGTTGAGGCCATACCTGTTTGGCACTCACTTCATTGTTCAGACAGACCACAAACCTCTACTTTGGCTAAAGCAAATGAAAGCTGAAAACCCTAAATTGTTGAGGTGGTCCATATCCCTACAGGGAATGGACTATACAGTGGAACATATACCTGGGAGTACCCACTCCAATGCAGATGGACTCTCCAGATATTTCCACTTAGACAATGAAGACTCATCAGGTCATGGCTGGTCCTATTGTCCTTCGTTTGGGGGGGGTTGTGTAGGAAAGTACCATCTTGCCTGGCATGTTATTACCCCCATATTTCACTGTATATATGTTGTTTTAGTGTATGTGTCACTGGGACCCTGCCAGCCAGGGCCCCAGTGCTCATAAGTGTGCCCTGTATGTGTTCCCTGTGTGATGACTAACTGTCTCACTGAGGCTCTGCTAACCAGAACCTCAGTGGTTATGCTCTCTCTGCTTTCTAAATTGTCACTAACAGGCTAGTGACCAATTTCACCAATTCACATTGGCATACTGGAACACCCTTATAATTCCCTAGTCTATGGTACTAAGGTACCCAGGGTATTGGGGTTCCAGGAGATCCCTATGGGCTGTAGCATTTCTTTTGCCACCCATAGGGAGCTCTGACAATTCTTACACATGCCTGCCACTGCAGCCTGAGTGAAATAACGTCCACGTTATTTCACAGCCATTTACCACTGCACTTAAGTAACTTATAAGTCACCTATATGTCTAACCTTTACCTGGTAAAGGTTGGGTGCTAAGTTACTTAGTGTGTGGGCACCCTGGCACTAGCCAGGGTGCCCCCACATCGTTCAGGGCAAATTCCCCGGACTTTGAGAGTGTGGGGACACCATTACACGCGTGCACTGTACATAGGTCACTACCTATGTACAGCGTCACAATGGTAACTCCTGAGTCTCTAGCACACACACGGGTCCTGCTAAACTGCCTTTCCTGGGGTTTCACTGCAGCTGCTGCCAACCCCTCAGACAGGTTTCTGCCCTCCTGGGGTCCAGCCAGGCTTGGCCCAGGAAGGCAGAACAAAGGACTTCCTCAGAGAGAGGGTGTTACACCCTCTCCCTTTGGAAAAAGGTGTCAGGGCTGGAGAGGAGTAGCCTCCCCCAGCCTCTGGAAATGCTTTGATGGGCAGAAATGGTGCCCATCTCTGCATAAGCCAGTCTACACCAGTTCAGGGATCCCCCTGCCCTGCTCTGGTGCAAAACTGGAGAAAGGAAAGGGGAGTGACCACTCCCCTGACCTGCACCTCCCAGGGGAGGTGCCCAGAGCTCCTCCAGTGTGCTCCAGACCTCTGCCATCTTGGAAACAGAGGTGTTGCTGGCACACTGGACTGCTCTGAGTGGCCAGTGCCAGCAGGTGACGTCAGAGACTCCTCCTGATAGGCTCTTACCTGTGTTGCTAGCCTATTATCCTTCCTAGGTAGCCAAACCTCCTTTTCTGGCTATTTAGGGTCTCTGCTTTGGGGAATTCTTTAGATAACGAATGCATGAGCTCATCAGAGTTCCTCTACATCTCTCTCTTCACCTTCTGCCAAAGGATCGACCGCTGACTGCTCAGGACGCCTGCAAAACCGCAACAAAGTAGCAAAGACGACTACTGCAACCTTGTATCACTGATCCTGCCGCCTTCTCAACTGTTTTCCTAGTGGTGCATGCTCTGGGGGTAGCCTGCCCCCTCCCTGCACTAGGAGCTCTGAAGAAATCTCCCGTGGGTCGACGGAATCTTCCCCCTGCAACCGCAGGCAACAAAAGACTGCATCACCGGTCTTCTGGGTCCCTTCTCAGCACAACGAGCGTGGTCCCTTGAACTCAGCAACTCTGTCCAAGTGACTCCCACAGTCCAGTGACTCTTCAGTCCAAGTTTGGTGGAGGTAAGTCCTTGCCTCCCCACGCTAGACTGCATTGCTGGGTAAGGCGTGATTTGCAGCTGCTCCGGCTTCTGTGCACTCTTCCAGGATTTCCTTCATGCACAGCCAAGCCTGGGTCCCTGACACTCCAACCTGCAGTGCACAACTTCCTGAGTTGTCCTCTGGCGTCGTGGGACTCCCTTTTGTCTCTTCGGGTGAGCTCTGGTTCTCTCCTCTTTGTAGTGCCTGTTCTGGCACTTCTGCGGGTGCTGCCTGCTCCTGTGAGGGCTCCCTGACTTGCTGGGCACCCCCTCTGTCTCCTCATCCAAATGGCGACATCCTGGTCCCTCCTGGGCCACAGCAGCATCCAAAAACCCTAACCGTGACCCTTGCAGCTAGCACGGCTTGTTTGCGGTCTTTCTGTGTGGGAACACCTCTGCAAGCTTCTTCACGACGTGGGACATCCATCCTCCAAAGGGGAAGTGTTTAGCCCTCTTCGTTCTTGCAGAATCCACAGCTTCTACCATCCAGTGGCAGTTTCTTTGCACCCTCAGCTGGCATTTCCTGGGCATCTGCCCAATCTCGACTCTGTCGCGACTCTTGGACTTGGTCCCCTTGTTCCACAGGTACTCTCGTCTGGAAATCCACTTTGGTTGCATTGCTGGTGTTGGTCTTCCTTGCAGAATTCCCCTATCACGACTTCTGTGCTCTCTGGGGAATATAGGTGCACTTTACACCTACTTTTCAGGGTCTTGGGGTGGGCTATTTTTCTAACCCTCACTGTTTTCTTACAGTCCCAGCGACCCTCTACAAGCTCACATAGGTTTGGGGTCCATTCGTTGTTCGCATTCCACTTTTGGAGTATATGGTTTGTGCTGCCCCTATACCTATGTGCTCCTATTGCAATCTATTGTAACTTTACATTGCTTGCATTACTTCCTTTTGCTATTACTGCATATTTTTGGTATTGTGTACATATATCTTGTGTATATTTGGTATCCTCATACTGAGGGTACTCACTGAGATACTTTTGGCATATTGTCATAAAAATAAAGTACCTTTATTTTGAGTATATCTGTGTATTGTGTGTTCTTATGATATTGTGCATATGACACCAGTGGTATAGTAGGAGCTTTGCATGTCTCCTAGTTCAGCCTAAGCTGCTCTGCTATAGCTACCTTCTATCAGCCTAAGCTGCTAGAAACACCTCTTCTACACTAATAAGGGATAACTGAACCTGGTACAGAGTGTAAGTACCCCTTGGTACCCACTACAAGCCAGGCCAGTCTCCTACACCATGTAGTTGCCTTTGTTTTTGATCATTGCGGTGAACTACGTGGTCTACCTCCACAACCCCTCTGAGAGCAGTATGTCTTGCATGCAGTCTCCCCTGATGCCCTGTAGTATGCACAACTAGTTCTAGGGTCGGGCATGGTAGAACACAGTGTGATTTGTTTAGCTTGAAATGAATGAACTGCTCTGTGCCTCTCTCACATTGTGAAAAGAAAGCTACTTTACCTTATAAACAGCTTCCGTGCTATGATTCATCTATAGGAGCAATTCTATGCTAGGACTATCACAGAGGGCTGTGAATGAGATGCAGACCGGCTGACTCCTACTTCCATCCTGCCATGAAGGACAACCTGTACTAGCCTCCAAACACCTAAAACCAAGGTATAGGGACTGATCTGGCAGAGGGTGCTCCTGCTATGCTCTTTTTAGTATAGTATTAGACACAGATAGAAATGTGCAAACATTAGCAACAATTGCCATGGTTGATTGTTTTTATTAATCACATTTCTAATAAATGCAGGACATAATTTCCATACAAGAGTATGATCATTTCAATTAATGTTTTGAAAATGATTTCCTTAGCTTTCTTGTTTTTACCGTGGCCGTGCAAGAGTGACTAACAAAAGAGGTAAATCTGTTTCCATGGATTCCTTTGGAATCAGAGTGTCATGTTTGGGGTTGCCAACAACATCTTTTCCTGGCCTGTTTGGGAGTTGGATGTGATACTGTGCGCTAGCCCAGATACAACTTACTGATGGTCTATGAGGACAGAGTCTCTATATTGTGAAGTTCGTATTGGTCTAATACACACAGTCATGCTACATTTGTAGGAACCGTATAACAAGTGGAACAGAGAAGGCAGCCATGTGGCAGGAGTTAGCAGACTGTCATATCACTTGAGTGCAGGTATGTGAGGGTCCTCAAGAAGAAAGTGATAGGGCAAGAGGGAGTGGATGAAGGAGTTCTCTTGGATGCAGGTGGAACAGGCTCTTCTTAGAGATGGACCTGGATATCATGTTCATCTCACCTCCCTCAATAAACAAATCCCCATAACATTGTACCCTGGCCATGCTATATCACCTGTCTATTTCAGGTATTCATGGCTCGAGGCAAGGTAATAAAACTAGCCTTCCTATTTTAAATTAGTTTCCCTAATCCATGCTCATGTCAAAATCTTCTTCCTTGCCTTGCCCCACAGATGGGGGCACAAATTACACATTTTCACATTTTGCACTTAAACATAGCTTTTTTTCCTCCTGTTTTACAAGTTTTTAAGGAATAGGTTAATTTTTCAGCACTTCTGTTCTTTTGTCCTTTTTTTTTTTTACAAACCCCATATTTAGTGCAATGGTAACATCTGCAGGTTTACTATCTATAGTTGTGGATTGGCATCCAGAACTATGCCCAAATATACAGTATTTTTGTGCGGGGAAGCACAGCTAGACACCTTGTTCTACTGCTCTGCATCAAAGTGAAAGGGCCGGAATGAACCTTATCTATGGCATAGTGCATTCCTGTACTTTTCCCTTGCACTGGCGCCATTTCGGCAGCCTAGTGCCAATGCAGACATCGTTGCACCATGGTACAAGGGTGTCTGCTTTGCTTCCCCTTTTTTCCCTTCTTGAACAAAAACAATACTGGAAGGCTTCTTCTCTTTCATGTGTGCTGTAGAATGCAGAACATTGAAAGAGGAAAAAACAAGGAGAAGAAGTGATATTTCTCCCTGTTGCTCCTCCTTTGGGGAGGCGTGGGGTTTTGGCACATCTCCAGGTTTACAAGGTCTTGTAAATCTGGAGATGCATCAAACTCCATGGGTGTTGTGTCAGAACACCCACTGCGACACCCATGAAACACATCCCTAATGCAGAGTAAGGCAATACAGCGATTTGTACTGCCTTGCCTTATTCCATATTTATGAGCGATTCCAAGCAACACAAAGTGGCTTTGCATGGTCACATAAATATTATTTAGTGGTTTGCCTACCATTGTGTCACAAACAGAGATGCAACAGCAGCGCAAATACCTCATAATTGTGGTCCTAAGTGTCTATATGTGCCACACACCATTCAAACACCATATTTATGTCCATACATCTTGATATTATAGCCATGAAAACTAATATGATATTATCTTGCATGGGGCTTATTAGAAACAGGCATCTTTTAGGATGTTCCGTAGTACTACATTAGTAAGACTAAACTACACCAAAATGCTATCACAAACCCAGAATGAAAATCTCCCCCCACCTCTACAATCTATTTTATAGGGAGATCCTCACACATATAATTTTACTACTTAGTAGTAAATGTGGGAGAGACCAAGAGGAGTAGTTGGTAAAATGGGCATACTTACTAATAAATGAGATTGCCTTAAAGATGAGTAATGGGGGCTTTAGGGAAGGTTACAGAGGGGTTTAGGGATGGACACAGACCTAACCACAAAAGAGTAGGCCCATTACTACTCTTACACTGCAATTCACAATTTTAACAGCCAAACATTGATCCAAAGAAGAAGTAAACTACTCCAGCTCTGAACTGGACTTGGTCTATCACTACGCATAACCAACCACTGGTACTGCAACATCCTGCTATAGAAAATAATGGAAGTAGGGGCTTTAAATAAAACTCTTATAAAACCTCTTACCAACTGCTTACATAGGTCACACCTCCTTTCCACTCCAGCATGCTTCAGATGTTTGAGCTCTCCTGCAGATTTTTATCATATGATCTGGACATGTCCAGTTATTGTGAAGTACTGGATTGCCATTGATGAAGAACTGATGGAGGTGCTGGGATGGGAGGTGGAGCTGTCGCCAAAATATTTTCTCCTGGGCATCTTTTAAAGGATTAGGGAGGTATGAAGGCTCATCAAGTGCTGTTGGGAGTGACACCTTGGTGGCAAAAAGAGATATAGCTGGTAAATGGAAATCCTCTGATACACCCTTGCTGGCTTAGTGGCATAAAGAGATGGATTGGTGCGCTCATTAAGAAAGACTTGTGTATGAGATTTTCATTTAAAATAGTTAAATTAATCTAACGTTTAATTACATTTTTTAATTTTGTCTACATTTATAATAAATATATTCAATTATTGCATTAATATATATAAGATATGAATATCTTTACTAATTTTTTACAAGTTAAATAAACTTTTTGCTATTTCTCAATATTTTACTATAGGTAGACACCATGGTTGGGGTACATTTTGTTAAAGTAAATGGAAAGTTAAAAAACGTTCATTAAACTTTATAATAAATTAGTAAAATCCTTTTATGTTTAAGATAATTATAAACACAGTTTATATATGTATTGTTATTACTGGAAACTATTAGGGAGAGTATCTCCAAGAATAATCCTCAGCTGTCTGAGGGAGTCAGAAAACCAGATAAGTCATTGAGCGTAAGCTGAAACGTAGAAAGACATTTTCTCATGCTGTAACTTTAAATAACATACATTGGAACCCAAGCATACAGCAGTGTTCATGAGGGGCCTGAAAACAGCCTGGCCAACCCTTCATAGTGAAATGGAGGTATGTGAACCATAGAACTAAATTGAAAACAAAACTGAATATATGTTTTGAAAATGGTGTACACTCATTTCTCTTTATTTTATGTGTTTAGACTGTCCATGTTGGCTGTACCATCTGTTGTTCTGCAAAATGGGTTGAGTGAATATATTTCTGCAGATTTATTTCTAAATGATTTTAAAATGTGTTTAATTTGTTAGGAACGTGGTGGAACACAGGAACTGTGAAATGAGAAATCATTTTTATTTTAAAGAAGTATGAACATCCTAATTGTCATGTGCCTTAATTTGAAACTGAATGATATAGTTGTTTCAAAATCCTTATGGCCTGTTTAAAATATATCATATCAGATATATACTAAACAGATATATATTAAAATTATAAGATCTGATATAATTGACAACACAGTCTCAGCCACCTACAAGTCTGGGAATGCGTCAGATTCCTATGCCACCTCAGCACATCTAGAAAGAGGAAAACGCCTCTTTTGACTGTTTGTGTGTAGGAAGTTGTCCCTTCCTGCACAAAACAATCATCCCCACAATGCAGGCACCTTTGCACCATGGCGCAAGAGTGCCTGTGTTGTCACATGGCAGCAATTTGAGTGCTGGGGAAGAGGACAGAAATGTGCTGCATCTTGCAGATACGCTGTATTTCTGCCCTTTTTGAGTGACGCAGGGTAGTGCAGCAAGGCACTTGCTCTGCCTCTCTACACCACAGGTCTTGTAAATGAGGCTCTTTGACAGAAGAATAAGAAGCACAGGCATGTCTAGTAAAAATGCAGAAACTGTTAGGGGAATCCAAGTAGTGCCACAAAGTGACAGTCTAGGCTGAAGATGCAAAGAATGAGAGATGAAAGTTTGGAAGCTTCTAGATTCTGCACATGTTAAGGCATGATATTACAGTGACAGTACTGAACTGGAAAATAAAACAAGTGAAAGTGAAGATTAAATGTTAACAGTTTGCCCATACTTGCGTTGTGCTAACTATAATACTACAGATGGAGACCTATGCATACACAAGAGATCACTAGATTAATTGAGTAGGGGTAGATTGGCTGTTCGTGCTTCACCTTTTACTGCCATCACATATCCATATTTTGATGGAAGGAAAAAAGCAGGCCAATGATGATAAAGGTGGCAAAACCAGTGACTTAAATGGAGCCAAGGTTAGCTGTGTTCCCTACACCCACAGAGACGGCCTAAGTATGGTGAAGTTCCTTAAAACTTGGATTACCACATATATATATATATATATATCTATATATATAAATATATATATATATATATATTCACTGAAGAAAACAAAATTTACAGGAACATTATAGTTATAAAATAGAATTAAAAAAAAAATGTATTAGAAAAAAAACAATGGTTAAAAGGACGTTATAGTTAGGCTCACATTTTAAACATGCAAAACGTTAGAAATTCACCTGTTATATTCATAGTTATCTCATGTAACTATGACTTGTGCCCTAAGGTAATTATAACTCACTCCCTCGCCATGCACTCGCTCCCCCTAGAAGCACTTAGCCTTGCACTGTCCATGACCTTTGCCCGTGAGCAGGAGGGGTTGCCCGCAAGGCCTGGACTGCAGCCAGTCCCTGCGGCCAACCCCCATAACCACCCAACCATACTCTGCAATCGGTCCTTTGGTCATGCCTGGCAGGTGTTGGCAACAGCCTATTTCTCTGGGTGTGAGAATAGGTGTAAGAGGGTGTATCTGGGGTGAGAGTGGCTGTGAGAGTCTCTGTGTGGGTGTGAAAGTGCATGCATCTGTGTCTTAGTGGGTGCGTCGGTGTCAGCCCAGATCTGTGAGTAGGTGCATGAATGTGTCAGTGGGTCTGTGAATGGGTGATTGAAAATATGAGTGGGTCTGTGAGTGGGTGTGTGAGTGTCCACATGGGTCTGTGAGTGGGTGCTTGAGAGTCTTAGTGGGGCTGTGAGGGGATGCAAGAGGGTCTGAGTAGGCATGTGAGTTGAGTGTGTGAGTGTCTGAGTAGGTCTGTGAGTGGGTGCATAAGGGTCTGAGTGGGTGTGTGAGCAAGAGAAGGAGATGAAAAGAGAGAGGGAGAGAAAAAAGGGTGAGAGGGAGAGAGCAAGAGAATCTTTTATGCTTTGATGGATGATATACATAGAATGAAATATTTCTGCACAAATTGAAAATAAAAATGTATTTGTCAGTTAAAAACAGTGAGATCACCTTTCAGTATGAGCCTTAACCATTTGCAGTTGAAAAGAAATTAAAGGAAGGAAATGACTATGGAGAAACCTGGAGTCAAACCCTCAACTTTCAGTGTGAAGGTCTTTGACCTTCATCATTACCCTACATGTTTTATTTAATATTTTTTTCCTTGCCCTTTACAGGCTATCTGTGACCATGGGGAGAGCCTCAAGGCCTACCCCATGGTTCCTGTGACTTTTCAGTTTCTTTTTTCCTTTTTCGCCCTTTACGGGCTATCTGAGAGAGCAGGAGAACCTCACTGTCTCCCCTGTGGTCCCAGCTAGCTCCCACCTCCTGTGGGAGCCGGAATTGCTTCAGCAAGTAAGGGGCTGCTTTAAATAGCAGCTCCCCACTTGCTGGACCAATGGTTTCATCTCTTTACCCCTGGGAGGTGGTGGTCAGCAGGGGCGTGGGGAGGCCAAGAATCCCCCTATTAAAAAAAGAAACAATGGGCCAGATGTATCAAAAAGTGTTGCACTCGCAAACGGTGCGAATCGGTGAATTTGGCCGTTTGCAAGTGCAAAACAGTGGTCTGCGATTCATGAAATGCATTCGCAGACCACAAATAAGAAATCGCTAAAATTGCGATTTCTTGCGTTGCGACCTGCAAATTGCGAGTTGCAATTTGCGATTCGCAATTTCCAGGTCACAAGGCTATGCTGGAAAAAATTGCAAATTGCGATTTTTCCAAAAATGGCATTTTGCACTTGCAAAATACCATGATTTGCAACCAGGTGGTAACCTGGTGCAAAATTTACAAATGCAGTTAAACTGCATTTTTAAATTAAACATGTAAAGCACACATGCCCTTTTGGCATGTGTGTACCTTACATGTTTAAAAAAAAGTTTTTGAGGTGCAGGAGAGGGGGCCTTAGGCCCCCAGCACCCTGGCCTTTTGCATTTCCAAAATTGCGATTTCTGGTTCAGAAATAGCAAGTTTGGAAATGCAAAAAATTTGCAGCTATGGGCCAACAGGCCCATAGCTGTGAATGGGGCCGGTATTGCAATTTGCGATTCGGTAATAGCTTTTGCGATTTTTAAGAAATCGTTATTACCAATTCGCAAATGTGATACATGGCCCTTTACGAGTCGGTAATAGCGTTTTCTTAAAAATCGCTATTACCCAATCGCAATGGGCCGTGATGGTACATCCGGCCAAATGCTCCTGGGACCTGGCTCCCCGGGTTTATTACAAGATAAGTGGGGGAGCCAGCACTTGTTTTTTTAAAATTTTTACCATGAATTTGCAATATTGTCACAATTTTGTAGTAACATTTAAAAAAATATATATATTTTTGGCCGGGACCCTCTGGGACTCCAGCACCAGAGCTAAGGCCTTGGCCCCTTGTCTTTTTTGTGCACTTTTTTCTGGGACTCGGCTAAAGCCAAAACCCAAGATGGCTGGCAAAACTTCCCGGTTTGAAGTGTTGGCAGACAATCAGAGCTGTTCATTACCCTGCACAAGCTTGTCATTGTTTGTGAAGTCTTCGCAATCACAGATATACAAATTTGTTTTCCCTTTACTATCTCCTCAACTACTGGACAGATTTATTTTACACCAAATAAGCGAAAGTGTAATCTGCATACTGAAAGCTAGCTTTTTGCCAAATTTGGTGTAATTCCTTCCAGTGGTTCGAGCTGTAGTTGCGTCTAAAGGTCCTATGGGAATTAACATGGGAAATGCATCTTTTTTGACCACCCCTTTTTCTTGGCCCCACATGACAGATCACCCCGAAACTTCCATACAGAACACGAATCACTGAATCACTGAGGCACTTTTAAAAAAAAGAATTGCAAAGATTTGTCAAACCGTGCCAAAGGTATAGGCAAAACAAAAAATGCTTTTTATTGGGAAACAGGGTTCTGACTATAACTGCCTAGTGACAACCGCCACTAGGTAAAATATTTGTGTGAATATATATATATATATATATATATATATATAGAGAGAGAGAGAGAGAGAGAGAGAGAGAAAGAGACATATATATACTTAGATATAGATATAGCCATATATATATAGATATATATTACCTACTTAGTTAGGACCTAGTTTTGATAGGAAAAGTATTTCATGACTTGGCTATATTTTTGGCACCATTTGACGAATATTCATGAAATTTTCCGAAAAAGTGTCTTGTTGAGACTTGTTGTGCATGGAAAGTTTTTGGTTGATCCGCAAAGCTGAACCCGAGAAAAGGGGGAGGGGAGGTAAAAAAAAGTGTTTCCCATAGACGTTTTAAACATGACTGCAACCCAAACTGCAGAACGGAATTACACCAAATTTGGCAGGAAAATAGCTCTTGGTCCAAAAAGCACGCTTTTTTTCTATTTGGTGTAAATCAGTTCAGTAGTTTTCAAAATCCAAATTCGGATGTATGGGCAGAGGCTAAGCGTAGATCATGATGAGATCTGATTGGCACTTCAACTAGAAAGTGATGACAGCCATCTTGGGAACAATATACATGATAACACCTTATTGAAATGCTTTGCAATGAATGGTAGGTTCACAAAAAGAACATATAAAGGGTGATAGCAGATTTTAGTTACTATACAAATCATTAGTTGCTAAGGTGATTTTACCCTGTGAAAAAGCCTTCTGATTTGATATCATGAATCATGTTTGAGAGAAAACAGTTTTCCCATGATTTTCCCATAGAGGTTCTGGAAGGTGCTCCAGAAGCTAAAATAAGTGCATATTTTCTGTAAATTCACACTGTCTTTCTCAGCGATATGAGAATGAAGTCTGACATTCTAAATAAAACATGTACTTCCAACAGGAGCAGCCTTTCAGTTGATTCCCTTGTGTTCTACTACAGCCTCCCAGAGTGTTCTAAAAAATAACTGGAGCACTAACAGTCTTACTTATGACAACAGTGTGGCATACCTGAAGCCATCTTATTTGTATCAAATGTGTAAAATGTGAAACATCTAATTTAGAAAGAAACAAAATGAGGGGGTTCATTTTGTTGTAGAAATTATGGTTAGTGCTGTAGAAAGAAGAAATAGGACATGTTTAAGCAGTGTTCCCTGTAAGGTGCGCGCATGTGCGCTTGCACATCTGTTCTGCCCCAAGTGTGCAGTGCCTCGTGTGAAGCGCACACACACTTTCACTGCAGACCACACAAGAGACGTTTTGTGCCACAGCTTCATATGGGAGCATCGTGAAAAACAGTCATTATCTTGTTGTTGTATTCCTTGGAAGCAGTGGCAGCATATTCAGGCAGAGGAGGAGACCACCGTTGAATAGGAGAGCACGAGTGTCATGTAAGTATTCCTCTTCCACGCAGCCTGATGGGTTAAAGAGGGTCACAGGTTGAGCAGCTGGTGGCTCCTGCACATGCCACTTGCTGCATTCATTTAAAAAATAGGAGGCAGGTGGCAGGACTTGTGAAGAGGATTGTGTAACTTTTGACATTCATGATCATGAAAGCGCGTGGCATGCTTTGAGACAGCACTGCTATCTGTTAGATAAATACAATTTAACACGTTCAAGTGTTTTTATATTTAATGGTACTCTCAGCCAAGGCTGGAAAGGTCGAAGGGTGGGGACTGCTTTTGTTACTGGAATCTGCTTTTGTAGCAGTGCAGTAGATCTGAAAGCACCTGGTAAGGAGTTCCTTGTATATCCCATAGTTTTCAGGCAACATTAAAAGTTTCAAAATGCCCCTGGTGATTAATGCACCTGCTGGAGAGAGATCAGAATTCTGGCTAGTTGCAGTTTTCACTCATCTAAGGTAGCATCGCTCATTGGAATCTAACCAGCTCACTCGGACTTTCAAACGCCCAAGGTTGATAAAATGAGTACCATCGAGATTGGTATCAATACAGCCTCTTATAAGTGCCTTAAAGAATTACTGCTAATTGACAGGGGAAGTTGTCTTGAAAACTGCATAGATAGTGGAACTTTATCGCCCTAGACTAGTGAAACACACAGGAATTTTATCAGCACATCCCCACCGAAAGCAGATTTCTGAATGCACCCCTTGGAAGACCTTACTTTAAAAATATTACACAGGAGACACTTTGAAAATACTGAATGTCTCAGAACACTGGCAAAAGTTTTACTTATGCTTAGATACCGCCACTGTGAAATTTGTGACCACGGAGGCCTTGTTGGGACATTCACCACAGAAAGAACGGACAATAGGGGGCATGCAAAATATGCATACATGTACTTGTATACATTTGCATAAGTTTTGTATTTGTGTGTCTGTGTACACTTTAATGTGCATTTGTACATATGTGACGTGTGTTTGTATGCCTGAGTATGTATTCTGACTACGCATGTATGTGTGGTTTGTTTGCATGTGTGTACATGTATTTTTGTATTTGTCAACGTGCGTGCATCTGCAAGATGATTCTGGTGATTAATGTACCTGCTGGAGAGCGACTGGATTTTTGTCTAGTGGCAGGTTTAACTCAAATAAGGTAGCGCAGGGGATTAAAGTGCCTGCAGCAAAGAACATGTACCATGCAGATCACAGAACAGTATTATATGTGTATAGCTTAGTGGGATACTGCTTTTGTCACAGAGACCCTTTTGTTACTGTACAGTTCATAAGTTACAATCATTTTTTTAAAATAGGTTTATTGATTATATGGTTTTTCCTGTACATCACAGTTCATAACAAATACATTCTCTTAGAAACAGTAGTGTGAACATTGACCTTAGGCATCAGTTAAATGGTACACAATACTCAGCTTCCTTCCAATTAGTAAACTTCATTCAGGTTTCACTCGGTGCGTGTGTTTGTGTGGGGTTGGTCGCATAGTCTGGTGTCGTGTTTACTTGGTTTGCTTAAATAAATATGTGATACAATTTTACCAGTGGGGTTCCCCGGATCAGATCAATCCCCACATGTAACTGCAGCGTGCTCATGTCCCGAAGGAAGAGACGGTAACATGAAAAGCGATGATAAAGTGAACAAGAAAGAAAAGAAAACTTAACAGTAACTGGTCTCAGAGGGGTCTTGCAGGGGATTTCCTAAGGAATGGCATAGGTGAGGAGGTATATAGATGTGCCAGTGTCTTGAGGTATTTCAGAGCTTCAATGAGAAAACCAGCAGGATTCAGTGCTACAATGTCGCTGGTAGTCTTCTTGCTACTTTGTTGCAGTTTTGCAGGTATCCTGGAGCAGTCAGCAGTCGATCCTTGGCAGAAGTCGAAGAGAGAGGTGTAGAGGAACTCTGGTGAATTCTTACAAGTCGTTATCTGAGACCCTTTAGGGAGACACCCTAAATAGCCCTTGGAGGAGGATTGGCCACCTAGTGAGGTAAGCACCTATCAGGAGGTGTCTCTGACATCACCTGCTGGCACTGGCCAATCAGAGGCCTCCAGAGTGCCCTCACACCTCTGGATTCAAGATGGTAGAGGTCTGGGATACACTGGAGGAGCTCTGGGCACCACCCCAGGGGTGGTGATGGACAGGGGAGTGGTAACTCCCCTTTCCTTTGTCCAGTTTCGCACCAGAGCAGGGACGCAGGGTTCTCTAAACTGGTGTAGACTGGTTTATGCAAGAAGGACACCATCTGTGCCCTTCAAAGCATTTCCAAAGGCTGGGAGAGGCAACCGCTCCCCAGCCTTCAACACCTATTTACAAAGGGAGAGGGTGTAACACCCTCTCTCAGAGGAAATCCTTTTTTCTGCCTTCCTGGGTCTGGGCTGCCCAACCCCAGGAGGGCAGAACCCTTTCTGTGGGGTGGCAACAGAGGTAGCTGCAGAGAAAACCCCAGAGAGCTGGTTTGGCCGTACCCGGAGTCCATGGTGGAGCCCCGGGGATGCATGGGATTGGCACCCCAATACCAGATTTGGCATGGGGGGACAATTCCTTATCTTAGACATGTTACATGGCCATATTCGGAGTTACCATTGTGAAGCTACATATAGGTATTGACACTAAGTGAAGTTTAGACATATAGGTGACTTATAAGTTACTTAAGTGCAGTATAAAATGGCTGTGAAATAATGTGCGTGTTATTTCACCCAGGCTGCAGAGAGCATAAGCACTGAGGTTCTGGTTAGCAGAGCCTCAGTGACACAGTTAGTCACTACACAGGTACACACATTCAGGCCACAAACTATGAGCACTGGGATCCTGGCTAGGAGGATCCGAGTGAGACAGGCAAAAACAAACTGACATACATGTAAAAATTGGGGTAACATCCCAGGCAAGATGGTACTTTCC
The DNA here is from genome assembly GCF_031143425.1 of Pleurodeles waltl. Taxonomy (NCBI): domain Eukaryota; kingdom Metazoa; phylum Chordata; class Amphibia; order Caudata; family Salamandridae; genus Pleurodeles; species Pleurodeles waltl. The sequence continues at coordinate 1,471,562,866 of NC_090445.1, read as the reverse complement.
TACAGTCACCCCATCCTGAATTCCCCTATGTGTCTAGGTTTAAAAAATACACAGGTTTGGTTGGTTTCCCTAGGTGCCGGCTGAGCTAGAGGCCAAAATCTACAGCTAGACACTTTGCAAAAAACACGTCAGATTTCAATGTAAAAATGTGATGTGTCCATGTTGCGTTTCCTTTCCCGAGCATTAGGCCTACCCACACAAGTGACGTATCATTTTTACTGGAAGACCTGGGGGAACACAGAATAGCAAAACAAGTGATATTGCCCCTTGTCTTTCTCTACATGTATTCCTTGCAAATGTAAGACAGTGTGTGTGTGTAAGAAATGCCCTGTAATTCACATGTTGGTATGGGCACCCCGGAATTCAGAGATGTGCAAATAAACACTGCTTCTCAATACCTTATCTTGTGCCCATTTTGGAAATACAAAGGTTTTCTTGAAACTTATTTTCCACTCTTTATATTTCAGCAAATTAAGTGCTGTATACCCGGTAGAGAATGAAAACCCAGTGCAAGGTGCAGCTCATTTATTGGCTCTGGGATATTAAGAACCTACAAGCTCTTAATATCCCTGCAACCAGAAGAGTCCAGCAGATGTAAGGCTATATTGCTTTACAAAATCAGGCATGGCAGAAAAAAATTACAAAGTAAAACGTAGAGAAACATTGCTGTTTTTCCACCCCAATTTCAATATTTTTTTATTTCAGCTGTTATTTTCTACAGGAAAACCTGTATACGCAAATTACCCCTTGGTGAATTCAGAATTGTGTCTACTTTTCAGAAATATTTATCTTTCTGGGATCCAGCATTGGTTTCACACCCATATCTGTTACTAACTGGAAGAAGGCTGAAAGCACAAAACAGTTAAAAAATGGGGTATGTCCCAGTAAAATGCCAAAATTGTGTTGATTTTTTTTTTTTCTTATTCAAGTCTGCTGTTCCTGAAAGCTAGGAAGATGGTGATTGTAGCACCACAAACCCTTTGTTGATGCCATTTTCAGGGAAAGAAACACAAGCCTTCTTCTGCAGCCCTTTTTTCCCATTTATTTGAAAAAAACTAAATTTTCACTGTATTTTGACTAATTTCTTGGTCTCCTTCAGAGGAACCCACAAACTCTGAGTACCTCTAGAATCCCTAGGAGGTTGGAAAAAAGGACACAACTTTGGCATGGGCATCTTATGTGGGCAAACAGTTATGAAGGCCTAAGCGCCAACTGCCCCAAATAGCCAAAAAAAGGCCTAGAACCTGAGTGGGGAAAAGGCCTGGCAGCGAAAGGGGTTAAAGCATTTAATTTCTAAAGAAACAGAATAAAGTGTTTCATTTTGTGATAGAAAATATGGTAAGTGATGTAGAAATAAAAATTAGGAAACATATCAAGTGAGTTCTCAAATATCTTCTGCTTCTCTTCCATTAAAATATTCGGAAATGTAGACTGCACTTTCAACAACAGGAGCAGACTACCAGTTAACTCCCTGGTAATCAGCAGTTTACTACAGTATTCTAGCGAGCAACTAGAGTGCTAACATTTTGAATTCATGCCAAACGTGTGGCACATCTGACCACCATCTTGATGGAATTGAAGGACAAAATATATTGCAGTAAATGTGATTAGGGATTTTCACTACAAACAAGTCTCCCAAGATGACCACAAGGTAAAAAAGAACCCAAACATAGTAAAAATATCACCCAAATGTAGCCCAAGTATAGCCCAGTAACAGAAGTGTCCAAAACACTTAATTGTTTTCTATTTTTTGTAGTTTTGTATAGCACAGACTTCATCCGAAGGTATAGGAGCGCTTTACATGAGCCTCAGTTACATTACACAAGGACACATTCTTTTGGGGCTTTAGACATGGGGAGAGTAAGTGATTTGCCCAGAATAACAGGATATCGAGCTGACGATGAATCTCGAACCTGGCTCCCCAGTTTCAAAGACTGCAATGCCACAGTGCAGAATATAATCAAGTGATTAACTGGATAAAAAAACATCAAGATAGCAAATAATTTAAAAGTGCTTTGTCGTCATTCAAGAATTCAGAAAATATATCCTCATTTTAGTTTTTTAGAGCACTAACCATGATTTCTTTGGGAGTAAGACCCTCTCATTTTTATAATTTCTAAAGGAAAAGCTTTAGGCATTACAGTTTGGATTACATCAAGATGACGTCAGGTGTGCCACACTATTGTCATACATATGGAATGTTAGCAACCTGGTTATTTATTAGAATACTTTGGGGAGACAGATGTCAGGGGCACAGACTTGGATAATAAAAAGAGGAGGGTGCCGAGGCAACAGGTCAATCACACTGGACAGACGGGAAGGGCAGTGGCAGCACCACGTACCATGGAATGCAGGAAAAAGGGGGGCGAGGTACCAAACCAACCATTAAGAACAGGCAAGAGAGCCTATTGCATTATTACGGACAATAGAGGGCAGAAGGAAGAGGAGGTGGCAGTACAACCATACATGCCAACAGACCTGATTCAGACAGTAGACTCTCAGTGTTTTTAAGCCCAAAAGGACTTTATTTTACCTGTCTAAATCTCCTCTTTTTCAATTTAAGTCAATGAGGAAAATCCATTCCACAAGTTTTTTTTCAACATCTCCCTCTTACCAAGTTCAAAATGTTGGAAAGTATAGTTCATAAGCTCACCAAGGGCTGGGACATAGACTCGGATAACAAAGGGCAGAAGGATGATGGCCAGGTGCCTCAAACTGCCTGCACCTGGCAGGTGTCAAAGGTTGCAGCAGCACAATACACCACATAGGGCAAATAGTATGGCAGTGCAGCACAATGGACAATCGAAAGCAATTGGAAGGGGACACGGACATGGACAACAGAAAGCAGTGGGGACAGAGGCAAGGTCAGCATGTTGATCATACCGGACAGACACAAGGGCGCAGTTGCATCATAAAGGACCGTGAAGAGCAGGGGGGAGGGGACAGGGGCACAACAATGGACCAAACAAAACAGAAGTAAGGAAAAAGGGACCTGCACATGGAAAACTGATGACAGGGGGAAGGGTGAATGGGGCAGGACTGGAACAGCAAGCTGACAATGGAAGACAGGTGGGATGAACACTGAAAGTACAACACACAATGAGACTATAATGGAATACACATAGACACCAGAGGGAATGAGGGGGGGAATCAAGGGCAGCACGCTGAACACACAGGGCAGGTGGGAGGGGCTGTTGCAGCACAAAAGCCATGGAGAGCAAGAGGGAAAGGGCAGGGGCATGCACAAAGGACCATGGAGGACAGGAGGGATGGGTAGGGGCTGAACACAGGCAAGAGATGGCAGTGGAAGGGGCTTTACAACAGACCACATGGGGTAGGCAGGAGAAGAAGTTGCAGTACAGACTGGAGGGCATAAGGTATTGGCAACAAAATGGACCACGGAGGACAGGATGGTGGGAATAGGATCATGGAACTCAGACAGGCAGGGTGGAGGTGGCGGGGACAATTGGCAGTCATCTGACCATGCTAGGCAGGTGGGAGGGGCAGTGGCTCTAAACAGAACACTCAGAGTAGATAGCAGGGGCTGTTGCAGTTCCATGGAACATGGTGAGCAAAAATGAGGGAGCAGGGGCAAACACACAGACTTTGGAGGGTGGAGGGAAGTATGGTAGGAGTATCAAGCTAAGCACAGAGGCTAATGTGGAGGGCAGTGATGGGACATATATGTGGGCATTAGAGGGAAGGAACATCATGCTAAATGGAGGGCACTGGCAGCATATCGGACCATGCAGGAGGGAGGGGCTGGTGCATGGACTCAGACAACAGAGGGTAGGGAGGAAGTGGATGAGGTAGCAAGCTGGCTGCTCAGGGCAGGCGGGAAGGGCAGTGGCAGTACATTGGCCACACAGGACTAAAATGATGGAGCAGGGGCATGGATTTGGACAATGGATGGCAAGGAGGAGGGAGACAGGTGCAGCAAGCCTGGGTGGGGTCAGCACAATTCCAGGCCAGGCCCTACATCCAATTCCCTCCCCCTCACTGTGCATTCCGATGGACATTTTACTTAACGTTAAAAAAAAACTCTAGAAATTCACAGAAATAAACAAGGTTTACAGGGACATTATAGTTAGTCAATACAGTGAAAAAAACCTCAGAATGTCATTATAAAATCAAAGGATTTAAGGACGATATTATTAGGTTCGGATTTTACACACTTAAAAACATTGAAATGCAGCTGTCATAGTTAGAGTTATTTCAAGTAGCTATAAATTGTGCCCTAAGGTAACTATAACTTGCAACTGCACTGCTAATTACCCCAGATATTACATTGATCATGTCATCTTCTATGACATTATCAATAATATTGCTGTAACATTTGCAGTAAAATTATTGATGAGAAAACTGTGAATGGCAAGGACGCAAGTTAAAGTTACCTTAGGGCATGAATTATGGTTACTTGAAATAATTCGAACTATAACAGCTGAATTTCATACAGTCAAACCTGGGGAAGCATTCCTTGCGTGGATAGTGCAGTTGTTTGGCACGGGAGCTTCTGGTGTGGCACTGGATGTGTGAGATGCATGGAAGTTTTGTACTCTTAGCACTGACCCCATAATACAAGAGCAGTCAGAGGTTTTGGGAATGAAGGAGTGACTAACTTGCTGCAATTGGCAGTTGTGGGGTGAAGTCAGAAATATCGTACTGCGTCAAACTGGCTGCCAAATGATAAGCCCTGTTACATGTTGGAGAAATGCCATGCAAAAAAGTAAAGATGAAAGTATGAAAACGGCTATTCTCTTGGATGAGGCTCACAATTTGTTAGATGCTCCACTGACAGTTTCTGTATGAAACAAAATCATTTGGTTAGCTTCCCCAGTTTACATGCAGGTGATAATGACTCCCCTAATTAATCAGACAGGTCAGGTATTGAAAGATGTACTGAAGGCAGTTCGCAAATTGTGAGAGCTTGGAGGCTAGATGAAACCTGAGAGAGCCTCAAAGACTGAGTCGCACAGACAACAAGAGTATCTAGGAGAGTTATGTTTATGGCATTACTGAAGGATGGTGTCAACAAAGAGCAGTGAAATGGGATAGATACTAAGAGTCTGTGGGAGATGTACCGTAAGTGAGGGCTGGACAGAAAAGAGGGCAGCAAAAAAGTGAGTAAGCAGGAAAACAAACCAGTGAATCAGGGAAAGTCACAGATGCAGGAGGAAGGAAAAGAGAGGGAGAAAAATGTTTCTTCATTGGCGAAGGAGGAGAAAGATTTGGACACCAATTGGTTAATTGTTGAAAACAGGGAAGGAGAGGAATCTCCTCACAGATATGAGAGCCTATATCCAGACCTGACTTGGGCAAAAATTGACAGGTTTAAATCAGATTAGGAAACAAGCCAAGCTCCAGTACAGGAATGGGCTCGTAAAGATAACAGACCCTAGCTTGATTTAGAAATTCATTGGAAACATAGAAATGTTCAAAAAGTTCAGGCCTTGGTGGACACCAGAGCGGAGCCCTCTCTAATTTATGGAAATCAAAAAAGTTCACAGGTTAGCACTACACCATCACAGGGTTTGGTGGAAAGCAAACCCCCACAGTGCAAACTACTGTTTAAAGGAAAATAGGGAGAACACCTAAAAGACTTATAGAGTCTATACTGTGATTTGACATTCTGAAGGGAATGACTCAATACTTGGATGATGGTTGTTATCAATTTGGATCAAAGCCATACACTTCAATGGCAGCTGTGAGGGTGGGTCATCTGAAGGTACCCTCAGTGAAAGTGTCCCCAGGAACCAAGGTGGTTCATTTGAAACAATACCGAATTCCAGGTAGGCATGAAGAGATAAGTATGGCTATACAGGATTTGATGGCGGCATGTGTGGTGGCCACAGTCACCACTAAGTGGAGCAATACTTTGTGGCCAGTCGCCAAATCAGATGGGAGCTTTAGAATATCGATTACTGCAAATTGAACAAATATACACCCCAGTTGACAGCTGCGGTCCCCGACACCACCACTTTGATTGAGAGGATACAAAAACATAAAGGGACCTGGTATGCAACTATTGTAAATGTAATTGTAATCGTATTTATATAGCGCTTACTACCCCTGACGAGGCGTCAAAGTGCTTTCCGGTGAGTAGCACGCTACTCTGGAACCCAACAAGAATTAGTGATGGATTAGTATTGGGAAATTATGAGTACAGTTTTAGTATTATTATGAGTTAATTTGAGCCACGGATATGAGAGTTTGTTAGTTAAATTGACTGGAGTAATGGAGGGGTGGAGGAGGAAAGAAATCCAGAAGTGCTAATTGGGAGCATATCCTTAATTTACTCAACCCAAAGGCTTGGATGAGTAAAGAGGGATTGAGGAGGGAAGAGTATGTTGAAGGGTTAGGGAGAGCATAGTGGCAGGGTGAGATAAATGTGGGAGAATTTAGTAGGGTTGTGTGGGAGGTCACGGTAGTAGAGTGAGGTTTGGTGAGTTAGATGTGGAAGTGGAGGGAAGAGTTTAGGCAGAGTTATTTAGGAGATGAAAGTAGTAGAAAGGTTTTGGGCTGAGTCAGTGAGAATGGAGGATAGTTTGATAGAGACATGACATATGATGATGGGTAGATAAGTGTGATAAGATGAGAGCAGGAATTCTTAGATATCTAGTATAATAACCTACCCAGGAGCCATGCAATGACCTACGAACATGCCAAGCACAGAAACAACATATTCACACACATACATACACATATATATATAAATATATATATATATATATATATATATATATACATATATATATATATATATATATATATATATATACAGAACACACACACATACACATACACATACAAACACACATGAATACGCACATACAATACATAATTAGAACCATGGGTGTATTTAATTGTTATGACATAGTAGCGATAAATATTTTCTAAAGAACTATACATAACTAGAAATATACACATAATCTGAAAAACATATTTATCAACTTAGGCATGTGCTGTCCATAGTTGTTTGAATATGGTGGTTATGAAGGGAAGAGCCAACTCTTGAGTAGTTTTCTGAAGACAAGAAAGTTATCTGTGGCTCTTATAGTTGGGGGTAATGAATTCCATAGTTTGGCTGCTTGAACGGAGAAGGATGTACCACCTATAGTCTTTTTCTTGTATGGTGGTGTGCTAAGGCGGGGTGCCAATCTTGAGCGGAGGTTTCTTTGTTGGGTGTATTTGGTTATTTTGTTTCTGATAAAAAGGGGTCCTGTTCCATGTATAGCTTTGTGGGTGATACAAAGCAGCTTGAAAGTGCATCTTCTGGCAACGGGTAACCAGTGTAGTGCTCTCAAGGCAGGGGAGATGTGGGCTTGCGGCTTTACATGTAATAGTAGCCTGGCTGCGGAATGCTGGATACGTTGTAGTTTTTTCATAATAGATAGAGATGATCCATGGTAGAGGCCTTTGGCATAATCCAGTTTGGATAGTACAAGCTTACACCTTGTGTGGAAATCCGAGGTGGGGGAAGATGCGTCGTAAAGTTTTCAAGGTGATGAAGATTGTCCGTGCTAATTTGTCCACTAGGGCATTCATAGTTAACTTGGAATCCATGGTGATTCCTAGGTTTTTAACTTCCTTGGATAACTGAAGAGGTGGTCTGATATCGTCAGGCCAGATGGCGAGAGGGTCATAATTTTTCAAGTCACCACATATGAGTATTTCTGTTTTGGAGGTATTTAGTTTGAGATGGCTCCAGGTCATCCACTGATCAACGGCTCTGAGGCAACTGAATATTTGTGAGTTTTCAATGTTTTTGGGGCATTCTAATTTAAGTAGTATTTGTGTGTCATCTGCATAGTTGTAGCATGTGAGATGGAAATCATTGATCAGTTCTGGTAAAGATATCATGTAGATGTTGAAAAGCAAAGGTGAGATGATTGATCCTTGGGGGACCCCTGCTTTTGTGAGGTAGGGTTCGGATGAGAAGGGGGGCAAGTGGATGATATTAGATCTTTTTTGGAGATAGGAAGTAATCCAGTCGAGAGCAATCCCTTGTATGCCGGCTTTGTGGAGTCTTTGAATTAGGGTGTCATGGTCAACCGTATCAAAGGCAGCCGAGAGGACCAAGAGAAGTAGTGCAGCAACTCCATTTCTGTTGACTGTGTTTTTAAGATCATCCCAGATTGCTATGAGTGCCGATTCAGTGCTTCTTCCTGGGCGGAATGCAGTTTGGAACTCTGAAAGTATAGAATTGTCTTCAATGAATTGTGACATCTGGGCGAATGCTGCTCTTTCTATCAATTTGCCCAGGAAAGGTCCATTTGTGATTGGTCTGTAGTTATTGGGGTCTTGCAGGTCTAGGTTTGTTTTCTTTAATAACGGTTGTATGTATGCTTTTTTCAGGTCTACAGGAAAAGTCCCTGAAATTAAAGAGTTGTTGATGATTCTTCTTACAGGTGTGCCAGCAGCAGTAGATAGAAGAATGTTCTTGAAGATTTGTGGTGCCAAGGGTCAGAAGGGCAACCAGAAGATCTGCTTGCTTTGACCAAATCCATAAATTCACCCTGGGATATTTGTTTGAAGGACTGTAGAGGTTGGGTTGGTTTATTCTTAGAGGGTATTTTAGGAAAGGGGTTGGTGCTGATGTTTTTCTTCTGTTTTTAAATAGGAGTCCAATGTGTCTGCCTTGGTTGTGTAGTGAGTTGCCAATTTGTTTTTTAAATCTTGAGTAGTGGGATGAATTCCTTCCATGCATGTAGGTTTTCGAAATTCATTGAGAATTTTATAAAATTCCTTGGTTGTAGATTGAGCATTTTGAATTCTGTCTGAGTAGTACCTTTTCTTAGCTTTTTTGACTGATGATTTGTATATCCTGTTAAGTTTGTGTAGCTGCATTTTGTCTTGACTGTTGTTTGTTTTGAGCCAGGTCCGCTGCAACTTTCTGATTTGTTGCTTTATCTTTTTAAGTTCTGTGTTTCTCCAAGGTGTTGGTTTTCTTTTGTCGTGTTTAGTTTTTCTGAGTGGTATTAGGATTTCAAAAGCTTCCTGTAGCCACTCATACAGTTTTGGCACAGAATTAATTGTATCTAGATCTGTGTTGGCTGTTAGTTGTGTTTCTAAGTCATCCAAATTGAGTTTGCTCCATGGTTGATAGGTGTATGTATGTAAGTAGTTGTGGGGTGTGTTGATTTGTGGGGTTGTATGTCGGAAAGTTATCAAATGGTGGTCTGACCAAGTGATTGGCGTGATGCTATGAATAGTAACTAGTTCAGGCTTGGCAAAAATGACATCTAGGATGTGTCCAGCGCTGTGTGTGGGATTGTGTACAATCTGATGTAGGTTCAATGCGACTAGGCCAGTGGTGATAGCTTTTGGATGGGGCATATTGGGTTTGTCAAACCAAAAGTTTAGATCCCCAAGAATGCATAGGTTGGAGTATAGTGTAATAAGGTTTGAGACTGTGTCTAGAAAAGCATCTGGGAATGTGGAGTTGTTAGGTGGAGGTCTGTACAGGAGGAGAAAGTTACAGAAGGAAGTTGGAGTAGGGTGGCATCTGGTAAGGAGGGCTTCACAACCTTGTATGGAGATGTTGTCTGTTTTACTGAGGTTCAATGCCTGTTTGAATATAATAGCTAGTCCACCTCCTCTCTTGCCTATATGATTTTGTGTGATTGTTTGATAGCCTGGAGGAACAGCTTTGTGCAACACTGGGGCCATGTCATCTCCCAACCAGGATTCAGTTATGAATAGTAAGTCAGGTTGTGTGTCTGTGAGCAGGTCGTAGATGTGGTGCTTGTTTTTTGAGAGTGATTGAGCATTTATGAGCTGGTAGTTTAGAAAAGGTGTGTTAGTGGTAGTGTTGTTTTGTTTAGGAGAAGGGTAAGTAGTATAAGGTGAGCTTGAAGCAGCAGTTTTGCAGGTTGTGATAACTGTTTGAGGCTCACAATAGTCTTGCTTTTCAATATAGTGTTCCTCTTCCAGCAGGTTAAGGAGGCATTTTGTTGGGTCTGTGTGTGTGGGTGGTGGACTTGGTGGCTGAGAGAGCCATGAAGAGTGTACTGTTTTTTGTAGGGTAGTCTTATTATGTAATAGACAAGGGGATGCTAGGTTGCTATAAGTGGCATGTTTTTTATTTTGTTTGCGTTTGTTTAGTGTGGATGGAGTATGGGTTTGGGGGCGGTGGAGGAACATGTGGATCATGATGTAAGGCTTTAAATTGTGCAATGGAGGAGAGGCGAGTGAATAAAAGTTGCTGGGTTGGGGTGCTTGTGGTAGGTGTTTGTGAAGAGTGAGAAAGTAGGGGTGGAGATAGGATGGAATTTGTTTTCTTTGTGTAGTCCTGAGGATGGGAGTGGGTATGACGATAAGTGTAATGTAAGTTTGTGTTGCTTTGATGTGCTGATGTTTGTGGTCTGTATTGTTTTTGTGGAATAGTGAGAGGGAATATTGCTGTATTTGTTTTTGGTGAGGGATTTGTATGTGAGTTAGTGCTGGTGAGTAGAATGTGAGTGTTAGATGGGGTGTTGATGTGTTTTGGAGATGAATGTATGAGGTTTGTAAGAGGTGATGGATGTGTGTCAGGGGAGTTAGTGTTAGTTGCGATGACTGGAAGAGATAATATGTGTGGTGGAGTGATATGTGGGGATTGTATGGTTGTGTGTAATTGGTGAAAATAGGGGACGAATGTTTGTAGATGGTGTGTTTGAAGGTGGGGTTTGGGCACTGTTATGATGAAAGGTGGTCTGTGTGGAGCAAACAGCGGATAGTGTTGTTAATTAGTATGAGCAGAGAGTGTGTATGTGGAAGGCTGAGACTGAGAGAAATATATACTGTAGTTTTGTATTGTGTGGGTGATGCAGGTTGTGTTAGTGGGAGTGGACAGAGTAGTGTTTGCTGTGAGAATGCAGGTGTTTGACTGTTATAGTTGTGGGGGATATGTGTATATGCATTGTATAAAGGGTATTGTGTTGGGTGATGGGACAATGCAATCTGCCTGTGGTCAGTCTGTGATGCATGAGTTGGATGCCTTTGTAGAATATGTGTTTGCATGTTGGGGGATGTGTAGGGGCTGGAACCATTCTTGGTCCACTGAGACTTGGGCAGCATTTCTGGCCCTAGTCCCTAGTCACTACCTGTCCCGAACAGGCCCAAACAGGCAGCTGCCCTTGTCCTCTCCGCCCTTGTCCTCTCCGCCCTTGTCCTCTCCGCCCGGGCTGAGACGCCCTGAGTCCTAGCCTTTAATAGCCCTACTGGCCAATAAGAAGCTGGTCCTAACCCTAGCCAATCCAATTTCAAGCCCTGATTTAAACAACTAATGGGAGACCCGCCCTATCATAGCCCTATTCCTGACCACCAATCATAACCTCAGCTCTAAAACCAGCAACCAATCAGAATCCCAGCCCTATCCACCAATCACAGCCCTAGAACCAACAGCCAATGAGAATCTCAGCCCTATCCACCAATCACAGCCCTAGAACCAACAGCCAATCAGAATCCCAGCCCTATCCACCAATCACAGCCCTAGAACCAACAGCCAATCAGAATCTCAGCCCTATCCACCAATCACAGCCCTAGTACCAGCAGCCAATCAGAATATCAGAACTATCCACCAATCACAGCCCTAGAACCAACAGCCAATCAGAATCTCAGCCCTAACCACCCATCACAGCCCTAGAACCAACAGCCAATCAGATTCTCAGCTCTATCCACCAATCATAACCCCAGCCCTGGAGCCAGCAACCAATGGAAAGACCACCTCCCCACAACCTATCACAACAACATATGCAACACCCACTAGGAAATTAAATAAGGAGCAAGTTAACTGAAGTCCAGTCCCTGTGGTCTGGGGGAAGGCAACTGCTGCTCTATTCAGAATCTCCTTGGAAACAGACAGGCTGAATCCACGCTTCCAAGCTAGCAGAGTCTACTTTCCAGGTAAGGGAGAGATTGCTTAAGAAACAAACACTGGAATACTGCTGGCCGTGCATTCTGAAATCGGGTCTTTTTAAAGGCAAAAAAACAGGGGGGGCAACAGTGTTTAAGCACAATTTAAATCACAGAAACAGATTAAAACAGTGTCCTAAAAGCACACTCTGCAAAATGTATGTAGCCTTTTTACTTACAAGTAAAAAAGGGTGGGGGGGGGGTTGTGCCACAAACTAGCAAGGCAATTCACACAGTCATGGCAAAAATGAATTTAAAAAACACAGAGAGTCCACAGTAAAACAGACACAGGTAGCTGAAATAAACACTTTTGAACAAATGATACTTTTTACCCAGAAATATCTCAGGGCTCCTTACCTAGGTCTCTTGCAATCCTTGAACACTGGGCTGTATCAGGACACAGGGGAGATGCAGAGGCTCACAAAATGGAGATGGCTGTCATGGGCTTCCCTCCACAAACGTAAGGGGCCAGAGCAGGTATAGGGGTGGCGGGGCTCAGGTGCAGCAGGGACTCAGGGAGCCAATCAGCTAAGTCCAGTCCCTGTGGTCAGGCGGAAGGCAACTTCTGCTCTATTTAGATTCTCCTTGGATACAGACAGGCTGAATCCACACTTCCAAGCTAGCAGAGTCTACTTTCCAGGTAAGAGAGAGATTGTTTAAGAAACAAACACTGGAATACTGCTGGGCGCGCACTCTGAAATCGGGCTTTTTTAAAAGCAAAAAAACAGGGGGGCTGACAGTTTTTAAGCACAATTTAAATCACAGAAACAGATTAAAACAGTCTCCTAAAAACACACTATGCAAAATGTATGTAGCCTTTTTACTTAGAAGAAAAAAAGGGTGGGGGGAGGGGTTATGTACCACAAACTAGCAAGGCAATTCACACAGTCACAGAAAAAACTAATAAAAAAAAAAAAAAAACACCAGTTTAAAAGAGGCCAGGCTGCCTGAAACACAGAGAGTCCACAGTGAAACAAACACAAGTAGCTGAAATAAACACTTTTGAACAAATAATACTTTTTACCTAGAAATATCTCATGACCTATTGATATTGCTAATGCTTTCTTTTCCATACCATTGTCCCCTAAGAGTCAGTAGCAATTTAGCTTCTCCCACAGCAGTAGACAATTAAAGATGTTAAGTCTTCCTATGGGGTATGTACACAGCACCACCATCTGCCACTGCCTGGAGGCAGAACACTAGAACACCTTGATGAAGTATCTGTCAATCCAGGGGTGCAGTGGTCTCATTATGTCAATGATGTGACGATTCAGGGAGAGGCACAAGAACAGGTGCAGACTCATTTGGACAGGGTTGTGGAACTTTAGCAGAACAAAGGGCGGATCACTAAGCCAGACAAATGCAAGGATCCTCTCAAAATGTGAAGTTTCTAGGAATTTCGTGGAATTGGGGACATAGGTAGGTGTTTCCCATTGTTGGTTGACCAAGAATCAGTATAAATGCGGCGGGTCCCAGGCAATTCTTGCTTTAGTGCCTGATAGAAAGCATCCAATTCTGCATATTGACTACTATTCCTTTCTCCTGTAGTAGAAACCAGCTTTTTGGTCCAGTATTATATGACACGGCCTTCCAATATCTCTTGGCTCCCACATATTTGCTGACCCATTGGTAAACCATACGTGCTTCCTATGCTCAGGTGACAAATCAAATCAAATCATTAACATTTATAAAGCGCGCTACTCACCCGTGCGGGTCTCAAGGCGCTAGGGGGGAAAGGGGGGGTTATCGCTGCTCGAACAGCCAAGTCTTTAGGAGTCTCCGGAAAGCGGAGTGGTCCTGGGTGGTCCTGAGGCTGGTGGGGAGGGAGTTCCAGGTCTTGGCCGCCAGGAAGGAGAAAGATCTCCCACCCGCCGTGGAGCGGCGGGTGCGAGGGACGGCAGCAAGTGCGAGGCCAGCGGAGCGGAGGGGGCGGGTGGGGACGTAGAAGCTGAGGCGTCTGTTGAGGTATTCCGGTCCCTTGTTGTGGAGGGCTTTGTGTGCGTGGGTGAGAAGACGGAAGGTGATCCTTTTGCTGACTGGGAGCCAATGCAGGTGTCTCAGGTGTGCGGAGATGTGGCTGTTGCGGGGTACGTCGAGGATGAGGCGGGCTGAGGCGTTTTGGATGCGTTGCAGGCGGTTTTGGAGTTTGGCGGTGGTCCCGGCGTAGAGGGTGTTGCCGTAGTCCAGGCGACCCGTGACAAGGGCGTGGGTCACGGTTTTTCTGGTGTCGGCGGGGATCCAGCGGAAGATCTTGCGGAGCATGCGGAGAGTGAGGAAGCAGGCGGAGGACACGGCGTTGACTTGCTTGGTCATGGTGAGAAGAGGGTCCAAGATGAAGCCGAGGTTGCGGGCGTGGTCTGCGGGGGTCGGTGCGGTGCCGAGGGCCGTGGGCCACCAGGAGTCGTCCCAGGCGGACGGGGTGTTGCCGAGGATGAGGACTTCCGTTTTTTCAGAGTTCAGCTTTAGGCGGCTGAGCCTCATCCAATCTGCGACGTCCTTCATACCCTCTTGTAGGTTGGTCTTGGCGCTGGCGGGGTCCTTGGTGAGGGAGAGTACAAGTTGGGTGTCGTCGGCGTAGGAGGTGATGATGATGTCGTGCTTGCGTACGATGTCGGCGAGGAGGCTCATGTAGACATTGAAGAGTGTCGGGCTGAGCGATGAGCCTTGAGGTACGCCGCAGATGATCTTGGTGGGTTCTGAGCGAAACGGAGGGAGGTAAACTCTTTGGGAGCGGTTAGCGAGGAAGGAGGCGATCCAGTCCAGGGCCTGGCCTTGGATCCCGGTGGAGCGTAGGCGGGTGATTAGGGTGCGGTGACAGACGGTGTCAAAGGCAGCCGAGAGGTCGAGGAGAATGAGGGCGACTGTTTCACCGTTGTCCATCAGGGTTCTGATGTCGTCTGTGACTGAGATGAGGGCGGTTTCCGTGCTGTGGTTGGTTCGGAATCCGGTTTGTGAAGGGTCGAGCAGGTTGTTGTCTTCCAGGAAGGTGGTCAGCTGTTTGTTGACGGTCTTTTCTATTACCTTGGCTGGGAAAGGTAGAAGAGAGATGGGGCGGAAGTTTGTCAGGTCGCTTGGGTCAGCCGTAGGTTTCTTTAGTAGGGCGTTGACTTCAGCGTGCTTCCAGCATTCGGGGAAGGTAGCAGAAGAAAAAGAAGAGTTGATGACGGTCTGGAGGTGCGGGGCGATGATGTCGTCGGCTTTGTTAAAGATGAAGTGCGGGCAGGGGTCCGAAGGGGCGCCGGAGTGGATAGAGTTCATGATGGATTTGGTTTCTTCCGTGTTGATGTGGGTCCAGTTGTTGAGGGTGATGTCCGGGGAAGCGGGTTCAGTGGTGTATGGTTGGGTCTGGTGTCCGAAGCTGTCGTGGAGGTCGCTGATCTTGCGATGGAAGAAAGTGGCGAGGGATTCGCACAAATCCTGTGAGGGCGTGACGGCGTTGGCGCTGGCGCTGGGGTTGGAGAACTCTTTGACGATGCTGAAGAGTTCTCTGCTGTTGTGGCTGTTTTTGTCTAGTCTGTCGGTGAAAAAGTTCCTTTTGGCAGTGCGGATCAGGTGTTGGTGTTCGCGTGTAGCGTTCTTGAGGGCGGTCAAGGAATCGAATGGCTCCCCCCACCTAACCGGTCTCTGGTACCTCCTGCACCCTCACATCATCCTGCACGGGGGCCTGTGAAACCTGTTCATGCAGGGCCGCTGTCCCTGCTAGTCCCACCCAGGCCTTGTTCTGTATGTACCACTTTATCACACTGGCTTCTTGTGCATGTCCTATCCGGTGAGTTTTAGGTCAACTCATCACCCACTGCATTATTGGAATCTCAAGTCTCAGAATCACATTATGACTGACAGTCCTTTGCTCAGTATCCACTAGAGCCTAGCAACACTCCAGTAACAGTTTATCAAAGGGAGTATATCGCTCTCCGGCATCTGGTAGCTTTTTGGTCCAGAAACCCAGGGGCCCCCTCTTAGTTTCTTGTTTTTTTCACATATTCCAATTGGCATACCACCCCTGAATGGCTACATGTAATTCAATGTCTCCTTCCTATACCCTAATATCCTTTCTGTATTCTAATTATTAACCAGGCTGCTAACATTCTATATGTATTACAAAAGTGTGCAACACCTGGGATCAACTTGATGTAATCAATACTGTTATACCTAAAGCTTTTCCTTTAGAAATTATAAAAATGAGAGGGTTTAATTCACAAAGAAATCATGGTTAGAACTCTAAAAACTAAAATGAGGACATATTTGCTGAGTTATCAAATGGCGACAAAGCACTTTTAAATTATTTGCCATCTTGACCATTCTTTATCCGTTTAATCACTTGGTTATATTCTGCACTTAGGGGAGAGAATGTGGTTTTGCAGCCAGATCTGCAGACTTTGCAACCGTGGAGCCAGGTTCATGATTCGGCGTCAGCTAGACATCTTGTTATTCTGGACAAATCAATTAGGCCCATATTTATACTTTTTGACACAAATCAGCACCAGGGCAGATTTGCGTCAAAAAGTTTACCGCCGGCTAACAACATTCCAATGCGCCAGCCAGGCGCCTTATTTATGGAATGACGTTGGCTGGCACTGCTGCCTGGTTAGCATCAAAATAAATTACTCTAACCGGGCAGCGGAGGCAAAAGGAAGACTAGGGGTTGTGGACTAAAGAATGGTGCAAGTCAGATTAGAGTCAAAAATATTGGCTCTCACCTGACTACCACCATTGTTTGACGCACAACCCCCATGGAAATGACTCCTGCCTTAGCAAAGACAGAAGTCATGCCCCCCTGCCCAATGGCCAGGCCCGGGGGTCTTCTGTCCCCTGGGCATGGCCATTGGGCACAGTGGCATGTAGAGGGGCCCCCAAAAAATGATACTTACCTGCATGTACCTGCACTTACCATGGATGGGTCCCCCATCCAAGGGTGTCCTCCAGGGGTGGGCTATGGTGGCAGGGGGTGCAGGGAAGGGCACCTGTGGACTGCTTCCATGGTCTCCCACCAAGCAAAAGAGCCCACAGGTCCCTTAACGCCTGCCCTGACCCAGGCGTTGATTTTTGACGCAAATCGGGATTTACGTCATTTTCTGGCTCCACCTCCCAGCCGTGGGGAATTTTTGCGTGGTTGGATAAATATGGCACACGGATGATTAAGTCATTTATTGGACGGGAACGCCTACCTTGCATGTCATTAACGCAAGGCGGTTTCACACGTCCCAAAAATTACGCACACTGAGATATTTTGACATTAGCGGGGTCTAGCGTCAAAGTATAAATATGGTGTTCATTTTGCTCATTTACTGCAATATCATCAGTAAAAAAATGTTTTTTTTTCTACTTCGATTCCATCAAGATGGTGGTCAGATGTGCCACACTTTAGGTATGAATTCAAAATGTTAACACTCTAGTTGCTCATTAGAACACTGTAGTAGACTGCTGATTACCAAGGAGTTAAATGGCAGTCTGCTGCTGGTATTGAAAGTGTATGTTTCAGTCTACATTTCTGAATATTTTAATGAAATAGAAGAGGAAGATATTTGAGAACTCAATTAAAATGTTTACAAATTTTTCTTTCTACAGAACTAACCATATTTTGTATGACAAAATGAAAACCCTCATTATGTTGCCCAGATTTATACTTGTTGTCGCAAAACTGCACAAACATAGTTTTGCGGCAAAAAGTATAGCGCCAGCTTGCGTCATTCCAATGCGCCAGCTGGGGGGCAAATTTATGGAATGCCGCAAGCTGTCGCTCAGGTTGGGATAGCGTCAGAAAAAATTACATTAGCCGGGTGGGGGTGGTGGTACGGGTGAAGGGGGTTTTGCCTAAAAAATGATGCTAGGGTGGTTAGAGGCAAAAAGAAATGCTGTTAACTAGCCTATCGTCATTTCCTGATGCAAAACCTTACATAACACATGATTTCTGTCTTGTAAAAGACAGAAGTCATGTCCACCACCCCAATGGCCAGCACAGGGGACCAGTGTCCCCATGGCATGGCCATTGCACCCAGGGTCATGCCGGGGGACCCAAGTCAGGGCCCCCAATGGCACTGATAAAGGTTTTTAAAAATACTTACCTATACTTCTCATACTTACCTGGAATGAGGTCCCCCATCCTCTGGTGTCCCTCTAGTGTGGGTGGGTTGTTCCTGGGCCTTGGGGTGGGCGTCTGTGGGCCCTTTCCATGGTGTTTGACCACATTAGTGGGTCCACAGGTCCCCTAATGCCTGGTCTGACCCAGGCGTTAAATAATGGCGCTAAGCAGGCCTAGCGCCATTATTTAGGCCCACCTTCTATCCGTGCACCATTTTTGCATGGGAGGATAAATAAGGCGTAACGCTTAGAGTAATTTTTTAGACAGGAATGCTTCCCTTACATCTCATTGATGAAAGGTGGGTTCACGCATCCAAAAAATGACATTAACTCCTATATTTTGATGCTAGACTGGTCTAGCGCCAAAATATGAATATGGAGTTAAATTTGCGCTGAATGTGTGTAAAAAAATTATGCAAATTTGGCGAAACAGAGTATAAATAGGCCTCTAAATGCTTTAAGTTTTAGCTGTTTGAATTATCAAGATGGCTTTAGGAGTGTCACACTTTTGTCATAAGTAAGACTGTTAGTGCTCTAGTTGTTCTTCAGAACACTATGGGAGTTTTCTGAAAACACAAGGGAATCTAGTGACAGGCTACTCCTGTTGAAATACAACAGGAAGATATTTGAGAAATCACTTAAAACATGTCCTAATTTTTCTTTCTACTGCACTAACCATAATTACAGCAACACAAAAGAATGATGGGCGGAGTGCTGAACAATGCAAACACTCACCCCCAGTCACAGATCTGGGTTTAATCCATTGTTCTTTTGCTCAACATGCCACCCCAGGTTGGACCCAGCCATATGCAAATAAGTCTTGACCCTGTTCTTCATGGGAACAGTCCAGACCGAACTGCCAAGCCAGGTCCTCCCTGGACCGGAAACAAGCATCCTGGGACCGGTTTCGGGGTTTCACCCTTCATCAGCCAGGCTAGCTTGAATCCAGTGGCGCAGCGACGAGCAGGGTCAAGACTGATTTGTATATGGGTGGGTCCAACCTGGGGTGGAATGGTGAGCAAAAGGACAATGGATTAAACTCACATCTGTGACTGGGAGTGAGTGTTTAAAAAGTTTCAACACTCCTTCCATCATTTTATTTTGTTTTGTGATGTTCCTCCTAACCATAATTTCTACAACAAAATGAACCCCTTTATTTTGTCCCTTTCTAAATTAGGTGTTTTACACTTTACACATTTGACACAATCAAGATGGCTTCAGGTGTGCCACATGTTTGTCATAAATAAGACTGTTAAAAATCTAATTGTTGTTTAGAGCACTCTGGGAGGCTGTAGTAGAACACAAGGGAATCAAGTGGCAGGCTGCTGCTGTTGAAAGTACATGTTTTACTGAGAATGCCAGGCTTCATTCTCATATAGCTGAGAAAGACAGTGTGAATTTACGGAAAATATGCTTTCATTTTAGCTTCTGGAGCACCTTCAATAACCTGTTTGAAAAGCATGAGAAAACTGTTTTCTCTCACAAATGATTCATGAAAACCCAGCAGACGGCCTTTTCACAGTGTAAAATCACCTTAGCAACACATGATTTGTATTGTAACTAAAATATGTTATCACCCTTTACATGTCCTCCTTTTTGTGACTCTCAAAACGTACTATTCACTGCGAAGCATTTCAATGGGGTGCTATCATGTACATTGGTCCCAAGATGGCTACCATCACTTTCTGGTTGAGGTGCTGATAGCCAATCAGATCTCACCATGAGATTTGCGCTTAGCCTCTGCCCAGATATACAAATTTGGGTTTCCTTAAATATCTCAAAAGCTACTGCCCTGATTTACACCAAATAGCAAAAAGCATGCTTTTTGGACCAAGAGCTACCTTCCTGCCAAATTTGGTGTGATTCCATTCTGCAGTTCGGGCTGCAGTCATGTCTAAAACCTCTATGGGAATTAACCTGGGAAACACACTTTTTTTGCCCCCCCCCCCCTTTTTCTCGGGTTTAGCTTGGCGGATCACCCAAAAGCTTTCCATGCACAGTAAATCTCAACAAGACACTTTTTGGGAAAATTCCATGAATCTTCGTCAAATGGTGCCAAAAATATAGGCAAGTAAAAAAACAATTTTCCTATGGAAACTAGGTCCTAAGTAGGTAATATATCTTTATATATCTATAGCTATATCTTTATCTAAGTGTATGTATATTCACACACACACACACGTATATATATATATATATATATATACATATACGTAAATATTACCTAGCGGCGGTTGCCACTAGGCAGTTACAGATAGGACCATGTTTCCATAAAAAAGCTAGTTTTTACTTGTCTATATCTTTGGCACCGTTCGACGAATCTTCAAAATTTTCATTTTTAAAAAGTACCTCAGTGATTCTTGTTGATTTGTCAAGTGGGGGCCGAGAAAAAGGGGCGGTCAAAAAAGTTGCATTTCCCATGTTAACTCAAATAGGACCTTTAGACACGACAACAGCCTGAACCACAATACAGAATTAAACCAAATTTGGTAGAAAGCTAGCTTTCCGTGTGCAGATTGCGCTTTCGCTTATTTGGTATAAAATAAATCCATCCAGTAGTTTAGGAGATGATAAAAGGAAAGCAAATTAGTATATCTGTGATCGGGAAGACTTGACAAACAAGCTTGTGCAGGGTAATACACAGCTCTGATTGTCTGCCAACACTTCAAACCAGGAAGTGTTGCCAGCCATCTTGGGATTTGGCTGGAGCCGAGTCACAGAAAAAAAGTATTAAAAAAAAAAGATAAGGGTGCAGGGTAGAGTCACCCTGATCCCTTAGCTCTTGTGCTGGATTCCCAAAGAGGCCTCTCCAGGAAAAAACAGCAATTTTTAACTTTTTGACTGCAGCATTGTGACAATGTGAAAATGAAAAGAAAAAAAAAAAGCGCTGGTTACTGCACTTTTTTTTTAATAACCTCAGGGGAGCATGGTCCTAGGGGCATTGTTTTTTTTTAAATTGGGGGCCTCTTCCACCCCCACACCCCTCCTGACCACCACAACACCTGGGCAAAGTTATTGCCCTGGGACGATCACCTCCCTGGGGAAGATATGTAAAATGTTGTGGGCGGGCGCATGGTCCCCTGTGCCCTGGGGACCACCACCTCCCAGGGGCAAAATGATTTATTTATGTAAAGGAGGACTGATGGCCTCCCCACAGCCCCAGGGACCACCACCTCCCCAGGGCATTTATGTGATATGGTTGCGGGGGGCACACAGCCCTCCAACGACCCTGGGACCACCCCCTCCCAGGGGCAAAATAACTTTTTATGTGGGGGAAGTAAAACGGCCTCTATCACAGAACCGGGACTACCACCTCTCTGAGCATTTATATAATATGATGCTGGGAGAGCACTTGGCCCCCCACAGCCCCGCAGACCACCACCTACACCAGGACCTTCAAGTAATAAGTTGCAGGGGACCACCACCTCCCCATAAAACCATTGAAATTCAGCTGTCATAGTTAATTATTTCAAGTAACTATAAATCGTGCCCTAAGGTAACCAGCTTTACAGATACAACCCCATGTAGCAGCAAACACCATCGGGTATTGGGAAATAAAAACAGGAGCCTGAGCTCCTTACCGAGCCACACCAGAATCTGCAGGTCTTGATATACATGCTTTGAATATGTACAGATTAAAAACAAGAGACATGCCACTTCTTGAAACAGGTGTTTAAATAAAACTTCCCCCGGAGCATTTCAGATGGATTGCTCCTCGATCTGGGTTGGCACTCAAAGGTATTCAGGTCTTAGAGGGAGTGATTGATGCAGACTACCAAGAAGAACTCAAGGTTATCCTATTGAACAGTGGAGATGCTGATTTGATAACACAATCTGGAGCTAGAATTGCTCAGATTATCATTATCCCAATGTATGGAGGAATAGTTAAAAAGGGGACTGCCCCAGCAGTCCCTTTTTAACTATTCCTCCATATATTGGAATAATGGTTTGGTTCAGGTGATAAAACTCCTGGTGCTAAGGTGTGGGTAAAATCCTCAAATCGTCCTCCTGAACCAGCAGAAGTTATAGCAAAAGGCAGGGACAATGTGTTTATTAATCATGAAACCAGGACAGGAAAAATGGAAGCACGTACCAGCTCAGCTGATAAGTGTATTATGTGAGAATGATCATACGTGACTCTTTCACAAATCATACTGCAAGGTGTCTTTGTGTTGGTTGTGCTACCCGGTTGGTATTCAGGCATGTCTGTGTGTGGTCAGGAGGGACAGAGAGCCCCCAGCTCTGAAGTGATTGACCGACCGTGACGATCAACATCTTTACTGCATCAGAATGAGAATGTTTTTGATCCACTTGTACTGTGCTCAACAGATTGACTTTCTGCATGACAAATGTGAAGAGTACTGTTGACATTATTTCAACGTGTTTAGTCGCCATATCGACTCCTGTCAGTGTTTTGCTGCAAATCATTAATGCCACCAACAAAGATGGAGCAGTACAAGAAGATGATGTACTGACTCACTTCACCCCCTAGGAGTATTGCGGGTTTTGCTAAGAGGTAACAGATGAAAAATGGGATAACATAACACACAGGATTGCTTACAACATTACTGGTGGTAATGACTGCTACAACTCAACTTGTGACACTTACAAAATCAGAAAATGTGCTCAAAAGCGCCTTGAAGCAACAACTCAAGAGATCCCGTGGGAACAACAAGTACTGTATCAGCATAGAAATTATTAAATGTGTAAAAGCATGAATAATAGCATGTCTTGCCAACACATCGTGACTGCTGCTAGCCAGCTCAAGCATGTTAAACTACCGGTGAGGTGGTTGTTCTCTTGTGGAAATACCACCTAAATGTACATTCCTGCCAATATAACTGGTGGACCATGGCTTTAACGTGGTTAGGACTTATTATGTTTCCATTTCACTCTTTACCACATAAGTGACCCAAAAGGGAAGCAGTTCAATGAAGTGAAGACTGTGACTCTGAAATTCAGTTATTATCTAAGTCAAAATATCTGAGCTTGAGTCTTTCCGTAGAAGGAGTTCCAGGGCTAGCTATTTATAATACTCGAGTTGGCATGTTAAGTAGTCAAGAACATTATTGATACATCCATAGCCTTGGCCGAGTTACTACTAGATATACAAGGCACTAGAAAAGCTGCATTGCAAAACAGTGCAGCTTTGACTACTTGCTCCTGAAGCACAATGAGGGCTGCTGAGCACATGTGTTGTTTCAACTTGTCAGACCATTCCACTTCCATCCAGTCCCATATTAGAGCTTTACATGAATTGATGAAGGGAGTAAGACCAGATGTAGATAAAGAGTGGTTGGAATGGTTATTTAGCTGGTTGCCTGATTTTGGGCAATTATGCACTATTTTAGGTGGAGTACCAAAAGTGATTTGTATTATAATAATGCTGTGTTGGTTCATACAATGCATACTTACCTTGATTACAATGTTTAGACCAAGAAGGGTTACTTTTAGACTAGTATATTATGAGAGTCACTGGTCAAAGGGTGGAGTGTCATGCAATTTGTATTTGACCATGACTCCATCTTGACCAATGACTCAATTTTGTGCTTAGCTTCAGATGCCGTTGCACCAGTGACGACGTTGTGAGAAATGGGGTCTCTCGTTGGTAGATGTTAGAAATGAGGTCTTTGGTTGGCAGTCAGGTTACCCCCGTCCAAGCACGGACCCTCACTCTAGTCAGGGTAAAAGAGAATCACCCTCTGCTAATCCCTGCTTACCCCCTTGGTAGCTTGGCACGAGCAGTAGTCTTAACTTCAGAGTGCTAGGTGTAAAGTATTTGTACCAACATACACAGTAACTTAGTGAAAACACTACAAAATGACACAACACCAGTTTCGAAAAATAGGAAATATTTATCTAAACAAAACAAGACCAAATGAGTAAAATCCACAATACACAAGTCAACTTATCAATTAAAAAGCAAAAAGAGTCTTTATGTAATTTGAGACACACACTAACACTGTTAGCGTGAAAATGTACCTTGGGTGCGTCAAAAATAAACCCTCACGGTCAAGTGTGCATCAAAAAAGGCCTTTCGATGCGTCAATTTCACTCATGAGTGAGACCCTGCATCGTTTCTCCTTTTGTCGGCTTGGGGCGTGTCATTTCTTCTCTCCGCAGGAGAGCAGTGCGTCGATCTGGTCAGAACTCTCGTGTCCGGGCAGGCCTTGCGTTGTTTTTACACGTGCAGCGGTACTTGCATCGGAAATCCAGCCGCACGATGATCCAAAAAGCACGCAGCGCGAGTTTCGATCTCTCAGCCTCCTTCAGCGATGCTGCACCTCGTTCATCCAGCTCAGTGTGTCGATTCTTCAGTCACGTTACAGGCAAGAGTCAATTTTCAGCCGCGAAGCCGGCGGTGCGTCGTTTCTTCAGCCGCAGATTGGAGTCGCGTCGATCTTTTCCCCGCACGCGTTCTGTGCGTGGATTTCTTCCTCTTAGGCTGCCAGCTTCTCCTTTCAGGGTCCCAGGAACTGGATGGGCACCACAGGAGAGAGTAGGAGTCTCTCCAGAGACTCCAGGTGCTCGCAGAGAGAAGTCTTTGCTGTCCCTGAGACTTCAAACAACAGGAGGCAAGCTCTAAATCAAGCGCTTGGAGATCTTCACAAGATGAAAGGCACACAAAGTCCAGTCTTTGCCCTCTTACTCTGGCAGAAGCAGCAACTGCAGGATAGCTCCACAAAGCACAGTCACAGGCAGGACAGTTCTTCTTCCTCAGCTCTTCAGCTCTTCAGCTCTTCAGCTCTTCTCCAGGCAGTGGTTCTTCTTGGTTTCCAGAAGTGTTCTAAAGTCTGTGGTTTTGGGTGCCCTACTTATACCCAGTTTATCCTTTGAAGTAGGCCTACTTCAAAGCAAAGTCTCTTTTAAATGTGAAATCCTGCCTTGCCCAGGCCAGGCCCCAGACACTCCCCAGGGGATTGGAGATTGCATTGTATGAGGACAGGCACAGCCCTTTCAGGAGTAAGTGACCACTCCTCCCATCCCTCCTAGCACATATGGCTCATCAGGAAATGCAGACTACACCCCAGCTCCCTTTGTGTCACTGTCTAGTGTGAGGTGCAACCAGCCCAACTGTCAAACTGACTCAGACATGGAATCCACAAACAGGCAGAGTCACGGAAATGGTATGAGCAAGAAAATGCTCACTTTCTAAAAATGGCATTTTTAATACAGAATCTTAAAATCAACTTTACTAAAAGATGTATTTTGAAGTTGTGAGCTCAGAGACCCCAAACTCCACATGTCCATCTGCTCCCAAAGGGAATCTACACTTTAATCATATTTAAAGGTAAAACCCATGTTAACCTATGAGAGGGACAGGCCTTGCAACAGTGAAAAACAAATTTAGCAATATTTCACTGTCAGGACATATAAAACACATTACTATAGGCCCTACCTTAACCATACACTGCACCCTGCCCTTGGGACTACCTAGGGAATACCTTGGGGTTGTTTTACATGTAAGAAAAAGAAGGTTTAGGCCTGGCAAGTAGGTACACTTGTCAAGTCAAATTTACAGTTAAAACTGCACACACAGACACTGCAGTGGCAGGTCTGAGACATGATTACAGAGCTACTTATGTGGGTGGCACAACCAGTGCTCCAGGCCCACTAGTAGCATTTAATTTACAGGCCCTGGCACCTCTAGTGCACTTTACTAGGGATTTACCAGTAAATCAAATATGCCAATCATGGATAAACCAATCAACAATACAATTTACACAGAGAGCACATGCACTTTAACACTGGTTAGTAGTGGTAAAGTGCTCAGAGTTCAAAAGCCAACAGCAACAGGTCAGAAAAAATAGGAGGCAGGAGGCAAAAAGATTGGGGATGACCCTGCATAAACTAAAAAGGAAAACACGACCCCCTACCAGCCTAAAGCCAGGGGAGAACAGTCAACACCTTGATGTACTTCCTTGACTGGGGCGATAGAACAAGGACCCAGGCCCACAACAGCAGGGGCATGTTCCAGTTCTACGCCTTCCTGACTCCAGTTGGATAATCTCAGGGCCCACTAAGCTAACTCACAAGGAACCCTTCTCCACACTTGCAGATACCATCTGTGCAGCACCTAACTTTACTTTTCTCACAGATGTATCCCAAGGGGCAGATAGTACCACCACGGCCAACGCAGTGGTGTTGCCCACTCCACCCCCGGTGGGATGAGAGCCTGACCTCAGGCCTCTCTAACCAATGTGACTGTGGAGAGTGGGGGGCGGTAGCCCCAGGTGCCTGACACCCTTTGACCACTCTCCCTTCCACCAGGTCAGGGATGACAACCTGACCCTGGTCCTCCCCTCTGGGGGTCTGTACCTTCCCTTTAGGAGGAGTACACCCAGAGTACAAAATTGTCAGGATGCTTGTAGAAGCAGTCCTGCACAATTCCTCCAATGGTAGAGGGATGTTAACCTGCAACTGGTCTTCCCCTCTGGGGCTCTGTACCCTCCCTGCAGAAGCAGCACCCCCAGAGTACAAAATTGTCAGGGTGCTTGTAGAAGCAGTCCTGCACCATTCTTCCACCAGTGGAGGGATGTTAACCTGCCACTGGTCCTCCAACCTGGGGTCTGTACCTTCTGGTTGGGCCAGGGGTGAAGCTTCCCTCCTCCTGCCCTCCCTTCTGGGGTCCTGCACCCCCCAACTAGAAGTACCCCCAGAAGACAACATGGTAGGGGCACTGTTAGCAGTAGCCCCTTCATCCAGGTCAAGGGGGACACCCTGAACCTGGCCTTCCAATCCAGGGTCTGTACTCTTAGATTGCACTGGGGTCATGGCTGAGTCTCTCCCTCCCATGCCCCTAGTCTCAGGGTTCTGCACCCCCCTCAGGGAAAGTACCCCTAGAAATCACACTAAATGGTTGATTGGGCAAACCATCCCTCTCCCCCTTCAGGTTAGGGTTTACCCCCTGCACCTGATCCTCCAGTCTAGAGTCTGTAGCCTCAGACTGGACCACTGCCTGGCAACCAAGGACATCCTGGGCGTCACACCTACCCCCACCAGGTCAGAGTTTACCCTCTGAACCTGGTCATCCAACCCAGAGTCACCACCCTGCGGTTGAACCACTGCCTGGTGCACCAGGACTTCCTTGGGAGCACACCTATTCCCCCTCAGGTCAGAGTTTACCCTGAACCTGATCATTCAACCCAGAGTCACCACCCTGCAGTTGAACCATTGCCTGGCACACCAGGACTTCCTGGGGGCACACTTACCCCCCACAAGGGACACACCGTTCCCAAGGGCTACACAAGAGTGTGGCTGGTGCAGGTCTCCTGACCCCTGCCCATCTGGCAGAGTCTGGATTCCCCCCAACCCAGAAATGGTCTCACCAAGGTCATTCCTGGGGGGCTCTGCTATCAGAGCTGACCCCTGACCCTCCACGTTATCCACTGGGGTCCGCAACCCCCTCTCAACCCTCTGTCTGGACTTCTGCACCCCCTCCCTAGGAGTGGTACTGCCAGACACCAGAACTGGTGGGACGCTGGCTTCAGCCGCCCCCCCAAGTTCTCCTTACACTGTGGGGTCTCCCTCAACAGATGGCCCTACGGTACAGGCCAGGCTCCCCTCCTGGTGTTCCCTCATGGAACCCTCCAAGACCTGTGACTGGATCTCGGGCACCTTGGGCCTCAGACCAGCCCCATTCCCTCTCCTCTGAGACTGGACATGGGGTCCCTCATCCATCCCACTACACTGGGACCTACCTGGGACACTACCTAGACCACTCCTCTCAGGAGCACCCCCAAATGCCTCTTCGGACTCTCTGGTGCTCTCCCAAAGGTCTGCCTCCATTGTAAGTTCCCTGGGGTCAGCGAGTTCACACTCCACCTGGTGTTGGCGTAGCTCTGGAAAATAAGGACTAGACATATGCTCTCCAGCAATTACATCACTCGGCCCCTCACATGAATTAACCAAAGTACCCTTCACCCAACCATCCAGTGGCTCAGCCTTGAAATGCACTCCACATCACCCTCCTGAGACTGGTGAGACAGTACCTAACTGTCCCTGACTCTCAACCCACACTCTTCTGGGATGTCTTTACACTTCTTGCTGGGGGGAACCTCTCTCCCTGTCACTTTCACCTAGAGCCAGTAGAGTGTCCCTCCCATCACTAGGAATATGACTCCTTATGCCAGTTCCCCAATCCACCTCAGGGACCCTGTGCATCACTGGAGCGACCTCATACCCCTGAACCTCCTGGTGTGTTTTAACTCCCTCCTTCAAGTAGGGCACCACGTCTCTGGGCATGTGCACTTCTTCAGCAGCACTGGATATAAAATTGTTGCTGCCACCATTCCAGCTGTACTCAGTCCTCATGACTTCCAGCTCTCTCAGTTCAAAATCATAAGCCCACATCATCTCTTTTATCTCTAAGTCCCTTTCCCACTTTTCAAACTCCCTTTGTATCCTCAAAATTTCTGCCTCCAACCGGCGAGCTCTTTCTGCCTGTCTGTCCTGCAAATATTTAGGAATCAGACCCTTAGAGGACCTACCTCTCCTGGAGACCCTCCCCCCAGGTGTAACAGGTACCTCTACTACACCACTGTGTAGACTCTGCATTTCCCCATCCATATCCTCTGTGTGGCCCCCAGCTTCCTTGGCTGTCACCCAGGCCCTCAGTGCCTCTTGCAGGTCCCCCTTCCTGGTGGATCTCTTAACAGGACAGGCAAGATCTTTACAGAACTGTTTCAGTTGAGCAACTGAGTACCTTTCCAGTTTCCCTAATTCAAAGACAGCTCCAGGTGTTGCATCTCCAGATTGAGACATGATGGTAACAAATGCAAAGTGCCAAAGGTAGAAAACAAGTTCCAAATGAAGCAAAAAGAATCAGTCAAGGGCTCAGCAAATCATGGGCGAAGAACAAAAAGGAGTCCCAAAGAGAAAAAAGCAAAATCACAAGACAAGTAGTATGTGGTCATGTAGTGGTCTGAACTCAAAATAGTAGTGTACACTTAATTACTGTATGTCAAGTACAAATACAAGTCCAATCCCATCCGCTGATCACCAATGTCAGAAATTGGGTCTTTGGTTGGCAGTCAGTTTACCCCCTGTCCAAGCAAAGACCCTCACTCTAGTCAGGGCAAAAGAGAATCACCCTCAGCTAACCCCTGCTTACCCCCTTGGTAGCTTGGCACAAGCAGTAGGCTTAACTTCAGAGTGCTAGGTGTAAAGTATTTGTACCAACGCACACAGTAACTTAATGAAAACACAGATGTTGTGTGGCACAGATAATGCGTTGTTTCTTTCCACGCCACGAGGTGATGCATCGATTTCCAGGAGTGCAGCCTTGGGTTCGAGGAGAGGCATGGAAAAATAAGGAGCTGCATAAGATTTTCCGATGCGGCACAGACAACGCTTTGTTTCTTTCCAAACTGCAAGGGGCTGTATCATTTTCCAGGAGCTCAGTCTTGGTTCCTCACTGTGATACAGGAATATTTTGATGCACAGGGACGATGTGTTGAAAATCCTTGATGCACTAGTAAAAAGGAGCAGGCGTTGCATCGATCCATTAGGAGTTGCAGTGATCTTTCAGCCGCAAGGCAGGTGCTGCATCGATTTCTGCAGGAGTTGCATAGATTTTCTGGCTCACTGGGATTTTCTTCTCTTTGGTGAAGTCTTAGTGGCATTAAGACCTCAGAACAGGCAGAAAGCTCAGTCCAGTCCCTTGAATAGTACTTGTGGGGAAGGCTGAGTCCTTCCAGCAGAGTCGGAAGCCAGCAGGCAGCATGGCAACAAGCAGGGCAGCAATCCTTCTCAGCAAATCCGTCCAGATGAGTCTTTTGAGCAGCCAGGCAGTCCCTATGACAGAGTCCAATTGTAGGTCAGAAGTGTCTGATTTGGTTGGGTCATAGACCCAGTATATATACACCCAAAAATGCCTTTGAAGCGGGTGAAACTTCCAAGAGTGGTTTTGAAGTGCACAAGTTCCCCCTTCAACCCAGCCTTGTCTGTCAGAATCCCTGTGCGGGGTTACCAGTCCTTTGTGAGAGGGCAGACCACTGGCCTTTGAAGTGTTAGAAAGAGCCCCTCCACCCTTCCTGCCCAGGGAGACCCATTCCGTATGCAGATGAATGCAGAAGTGACTAAGGCCCATATTTATACTGTTGTAGCGCCACATGTGCATAGTTTTTTGACAAAAAATCTGCGCAAACTTACAAAATACAATTGTATTTTGTAAGTTTGCGCCAATTTTGCGTCAAAAACAACACAAATGGGGCACTAAGAAAGTATAAATATGGGTCTAAGTGTCCTGTGTTTATGGCTGTCTTGATGGAATGCAGAAGGAGAGCTGTCAACCAGAACGGACCAGACGTGGATTGGAGACAGGCTGTAAGGCACAGATGGCATTAGGTACAGAGAAATGCCCACTTTCTAAAACGTGGCATTTCTTAAATACTAATAATAAATCCAACTTCACCAGTAAGCAGGATTTTCTATTACCATTCAGGCCATACTAAACATGACAAGGCTACTCCTTTTAGATCAGAATCTACCACTTAAAAGTATGTAAGGGCAATTCTAATGCTGGCCTATGAGAGGAGCAGGACTCAAAGTAGTGGAAAATACACTTGTGAGTTTTTCACTACCAGGACATGTGAAACACATTAGTACATGTCTTGCCTTTTACTTACATAGCACCCTGCCCTATGGGTTACCTCAGGCCTATTTTAGGGGTAACTTAAATGTAGAAATAGGGGAAATTAAGGATTTGCAAGTAGTTTTAAATGCCAAGCCGAGGTGGCAGTGAAACCGCACACACAGGCCTTGCAATGGCAGACCTGAGGCATGGTTAAGGGGATACTTAAGTGGGTGGCACAATCAGTGCTGCAGGCCCAATAATAGCATTTAATTTGCAGGCCCTGGGCACCTCTAGTGCACTTCACTAGGGACGTATAAGTAAACTAAGTACACCAATTGGGTATGAGCCAATGTTAAAATGTTTTATGGAGAGAGCACATGTACTTTAGCACTGATTAGCAATGGTAAAGTGTCCAGACTCCTAAAGACAATAAAAATGAGGTCAGAAAAAGAGTAGGAAGGCTGATTAATTTTGAGGCAAGATGACGGCAATGTGAGCAACCATTTTATACCTCCTTCTGACCCCTTTGATCTCTTTTTTGTCAGTTGAACCCTCAGCACATCTTATTGACTGTCTGGACACCTTGCTAGTATGCTCAAATCCTTGTGATGTTATCCTACCTGTACGAAGAGTCACCTGGAGCAGCTGTTTTGACATTATGGAAAGGGGGCCAGTGGCTCCTGTGGATACTTTGGCAGTCAGAACCTCACTACATGATGGCCCCCAAAGGACTAAGGAAACCCAGAGATGCCGCTTTGGGAGGAAAAACGCAAGTGGCATCTTGAGCTTCCTGGCGGAATACAGGGGCTCTGGTTAAAGCTCGAACAAACTCACTGGCGAAGTCTGGGGCTGCAGTGTCTGCGGTGTGGCAGAAGGCTTCATTCTCTATATAGCTTTTCTTCAACCAGTCTAAGAATCAACAACACTGTCGGCAGGCACTGTCAGGAAAACTATTGCCAGCGTTGTTAAGTTCTTCCCTCAGCAAAAACAATTACCCTTTTCCTTGTACCCACGTTGGTTGCAGAGGTGTCCCCACTCCCAGTGGCTCTTGCGGAGGCTGTTCTTAGAGCTAGCTTTTTCAGGTTTAACTGCCACTCAAGATGGTGACCGCAAATCCTTGTGAGGTCAGCGCTCTAGTGTTCCTACTTTAGTCTTGTGCTGAAGCTTCCCTCCAGCTGTTTCACTCTGGGAGCCCTGCCCTTCAACTGTCATCCTGAGGAGAATGAGCAGTGTTCCGGAGGCGTTTCGTTTCATAAAGAATTCTTCCAGTTTTGAGTAATTAATTATTTTTCTTATTACGGTGTGCACACCAGCTACTTTTTCCCTTCTTCCCACGACTGGCTATCGGCTTTCTGAGGAGAATTTGTTTTGGCTTAACAGAACTTCAAGCTACTGCAGTAAGGAATCCTTTTCTGTACATATATATTCAAGAACTCTTTGCTTTGCAGAGTTGTCAGTCTTAGAGACAGACCTCAGTGCTCAGACTAATTCCTGGAGACTGTTATTGAGAAATCTGAACTTTGAGAAGGAGTTTACGTTTCCTGTAAAAGACATTAGTAGTTTGAATATTTGTGAACTTTTGAACTGTTTTCCAGAGAACTTTGGAAACCTCTGACTCCTGGAGAAAAGAAGATATTAAGTTAACATTGTTGTCTTAGAGAGAGGCCAGTCTCTCAAAAGATCCAGGTTAAGAGAACGATAGAATTGGGTGACTGTGAAGGGCTGAACAGTTGAATGCGCAGTAGGAATGTACTTTACTATGCTCTTATCACCTGACTGCAGGTCCTTCCTTTAAAGAAATTCCAATTAGAAGAAAGGTGCAGGTTTTCAGACGCACACTGAATATCCTATCTCCAAGTGAGAAACATAGGCTGGAACTGGATCTGGAGGCGGTCTCTCTTTTTCTATTCCCATTCCTCTTTCCCCTAGCAGACGCAGAGTTCAGATAATCAGTTAAAGTCTGAGCACGCATCTGCTGGAGGGAGTTGGAAAAAAAAGGCATCTGCTCTTGTGGAAGTTTGATTTAATGGGTAATCTTCTGACAGGCACAGTCAGACAAATGGATGGCTAGTGATAATGCTGGCCCATACCTTACAATGGAGGTTGGATCTGATTGTTCTCGCGCAGCCGCTGCCTGCCGCTCTCAAGGAACCACCATGGCTTCCCTCTTCTCTGGCTACAAGACAAAGCAGGAAGTGCTGTGTTCGGCAAGGCCTGCCTCTGAGCAATGGTCGGTTGGCTCCCTGATGGGCAAGAGACCCCTGCAAGCAACGACAGAGGCTTCACTGAAGCACTCCTTTGAGGTTTGCGATGCTGGAGGCGGTGTAATTTCTCAGCTGAGACCTGTATAGATCAGTCTGCTGGTGCTTCACCTATTAAGTTGAAGGTGGTACCTTTTGTTTTGTGGGTAACTGAAAGGGAATTCAATGTTAATCAATCGATCAATTATTCAGGGGCCACGAATGTTCTAACAGAAGCATCAGGGGTACACCTGGGGGAAGCTATAAAGGGCTGGGGGCCCTGCAGAATACAGGTGGAGCTGGTAGTGAATCAATAGACCTTAAGATGGGCTCTGTCTGATCCGTCTGAATGGTCAGATGAAGAATTAGGACCAAGAAACATTAAGAGGTGCATGGGGGTAGTATTTCAGATGATGACAGAAGCCTGGACAGTGGTGATTCGAAACACTGGTCGGCACCCTCTGACACTTGACCAGCTACAGTAGACACAGTTAGAAGGAACGGGGGAAGCTCAGAGTCTGCTACTAAAGACTGAGACATATTGTGGGACTATTTAGTATCACCTTGTTTAGGAGGAACTATTTCTGCTGATAAGGATCAACCTCTGGCAACAACTGACCCTGTCTCCCTGGAGGCAATATATCAGAGTATTATGGCTCATCTGTAGAAAACCCAGGTGGATAGTCGTAAAACTCAGAATGCATATCGTAAAATTGCATGGTGCTGTGCACTGGGTGGCTAAAACCTGTCCTGAATTCTTGGAGAGATTGGGAAAATTTGAAACTAGGGTTGTTTCATTGGAAACTGAGTCAGAACCTCACAAAACTGTCACTTATATTTTGGAGACTCGAAAGTCGGATGCCCAGTGGAAACTTGAAGAGTTTGAAAATAGGTTGAGGAGGAATAACTTATGGGTCCTGGGTATTCCGGAAGGGGTCGATGGGGCCGAGGATGAGGAAACCCGTAAATACATGGTCAGGCTTTTTCAGGGGGCCTTCCCTGAAAGTTGGATTGAGTAGCAGAGGTTCAGCGCGCACACAGATTTCCTTTTAAACTAAAGAAATCTGCCCAGTAGGATAGTGGCAAACCTAGGGCAGTATTGTTTTTTACTGTAATTTTTTGTTGCAGCAAGCAGTTTATAACCTGGCCCGCCCTGATAGAAAGCGGTCTTTCAAAGGTTGCACCTCTTTTGTTAGATCAGACATTTACCACACAACAGTGGAAAGAAGGTGGCACATTAAGCAGTTAGTTCAACCCATTCATCAGCGGGGGCAGGCTTATGTTTTAAACCTGGCTACTTTTAAGATTCTTCTACAGGAGAAGGCCCACTTTTTTACCTCAGAGGTTAAAGCCAAGGATTTTTTTCATAAACCTGGGCCTCAGCCCCAGCTAGCCATGGTCACAGATCAGGACAGCCTTCAGTGTAATGTTGAATTGTTCTTTGGGTATGGTTTAACTGGGATTTCACAGGCAATTATTTCCTTGTGTGGTCGGAAGGAGGGGACATGTGATTTGCAAACCCCCAATGTGTGCCAAATTGTCCCTCTAGAGACTTCATTCTGAACAATGCAACGGAGCACAACGAGGGGAGTTGCTATATTGGCTAATCATCTTCTGGGGCCCCCACTGAAGGTAAAAACTAATAATACAGGAGGATGGGTTATCATGGCGCTCTGTACAGGTGCTGGCAGTGTAACACTTTGCTCAGTGCATGTACCTAATTTGGATAATCCAACTGCTTTTCATATGCTCATCTTAGAACTGGTGATGTGGTCTGCCCCGCTCATACTCTGCAGAGACTTAAACGTATATATGGAGGGTGGTGGAGTAAGTGGGTGGGCTTCTGGGTACACAGGAAGAAAGCCTTTTGTCTTTTGGGCTGTTCCGCAGTTTATTGAGGATCATGGGCTGATTGATGTGTGTGGAGACCTTAAACAGGATGATCCGGGATTTACATTTTACTTCCACTGTGAGAAAGTAGCCTCTTTCAAGCATGCTTACCCCCACTTTTGGCCTGCTTGTGAGTTTGTGTCAGTGTGTTTTTACTGTGTCACTGGGATCCTGCTAGCCAGAACCCCAGTGTTTACAGATGAAAATCTATATGTCAGTGTGTTTTGCCTGTCTCACTGGGATCCTGCTAGCCAGGACCCCACTGCTCATAGTTTGTGGCCTAATGTGTATCCCTCTGTAGTGTCTAACTGTGTCACTGAGGCTCTGCTAACCAGAACCTCAGTGCTTATTAGCACATGTAAATGCATGTCACCGTAGGACATGTAAATTCATGTCACTGTAGGACAGTGACTTCTTTACCAATTTCTATTGGCATACTGGACCCCCCCTTATAAGTCCCTAGTATATGATACCTAGGTATCAAAACACATGGGGAGAGTATGAGGAAGACAAGGGAATTTAGGAGGAACACAACCGTACTCAGCTCCCTATATAACCAAAAATCACACTAGGTAGTACGGGGTTCTCTTATACACCAAAGGATGGACGCCAAGGGTACCAATTGTGCCCTTGGTTCCTTGTGGTCCTCTGTTAGAGAAAAAAGGTCAGTATGAGATTGGTGAGCATTAAGAGGAAAAAGGGGGAATTTCCTTTACGGACTAGGTGGTCTCAAACACTATATAGTGTCATACTTCATCATTTGACCACCTAGCCCGACCCAGGTAGGGCAGTGCCACCTGGGCGGACTCAACCTCACTGTTAAAAGAACAGGAGGGAGTGCGCAAATATATTCTAGGTCTGGAAAGATCGGGATCCAGCTAATCTAGGGTGAATAAAAACACCTAAACAGCCACCTGTATAAAGTTACAATTTAATGATGGGGTCTGTTTGGTGTGGTTAAAAGCATAGAGTGGGACGCCTCTGTGAGAACAAGGACTCACAGGGTAAGCTATCTAAAGAGTGATAGCCAACATGTTTCTGCCCTCAGTAGTGAGCCTAGGAAGGTCTCGGGGCATTCATCAGTGCATCGGATCCCTAAGACTCATATTAAGAGTTGAGAAGACACTAATCAGTTGGTAACAAGTATAAGGAATAAAGCAAACGGCCTACCTTGCCAAGGAACTACATTGAGGTGGCCTGCAGGGTATAAAACAGACAGACAATGAAGGCAACAGTGGAACACAACACTGCACAGCAAACCAACCACACATGTGACACAGAAAAATACTCATGCACGGAATAGATACACTTATTGTAGGCAATATGCATGCACAGAGTAAGCATAATCAAATAGTAGGTAGTACCACTACTGGGGGGAAAAGGAAAATCTTACCCTATCCCTAGAAGCTAATGGCCTCTGGTATCCAGGAGGGGGAGTGTCCCCTTATTGTCAGACACTAAGGTTCAAGTAAAAGAAAAGAAACCCAAAAGACAGGTGATGGGTACACATATATAGAGGGAAGGTAACCTATTAAAATGGTAGCATCTGTGGAGGAAAGTACACAGAGGGTAGGTCCAGCAGGGTACCTACATTATCTAGTACAGGGGGCTGGTTCAAAGATACCAGCCTGAAGAAGGTAAAATGGAAAAAACAAGTAAAGCATTTGTAATCATAAAATAAATTATATATATATATATATATATATATATATATATATATATATATATATATATAGAGGGATTAGGCGTAGGAAAGTAAGAGCAGAAGTATCTTATCTGTGTATCCAGGGCGCTGAACAATCACTCACTGCATCAAAGGGGGCGCTCGCTGTGCGCCTATGCCGTACTCTTCATGGACCACTTGAATTAAACGGTCAAGGGGAGACGGTCTTTTATTGCAGTAACAAGGAGTGGTGCGTGAAAACCGCGTCGTCAACAAAGTTAATGATCGGGCCAAGTGTGCGTAATCACCGCCGCGGCCCGCAGTACAATCGTCGGCCAGACGTGGGGACCGGAAGCATGTCTCCCATGTCTCAGCCGGCTCTTGATTGAAGCAGATCCGGGGCAGTCTGAGGTCGATCCTCCGGCTGCAAGCCAGATCGCAGAGGCATCACAGGATTCCCGCGGCCACTGGGAGATGTAGTTTGCAGCAGCCGTGTTCGTGAGGGAAAGCAAATTGACAGAAGATAAGAAAAAAAGAAGGAGAAAAAAAAGGGAGAAAAAACGGGGGAGTGAGGGGGGAAGGGGGCTGTGGGAGATGTTACAGGGGAAAGAGAGGGGGGGAAGCCGGGGGGGGGGAATAAATAAAATAAAGAAAAAGAAAAGGGGAGAGTATTAGGGGAAGCCAGCAAAGAGAAGGAGGAGGAAAGGACACAACAGACAAAAGGGAAAGTACATGGGGGGTTGGGGAAGTGAGAGAACCAGCTGAGTGATAGACAGGGGGGGGAGGGTATAGGAAGAAAGAAGAAAGGGACAAAGGAAGGTGAAAGGGAGGAGGTAAGAGAGAAATGACAATGGGATATAGTACAAGATAGTACAAAAGAGTTAATAAAAACAGAAACATGACTTAAACATAACCAAACATGAGAGCGAGGACAGGATGAGATGAGGAGAAGAGAGGAGAGATGGCAGAAAACAGAACAGTGGGTAAGATAAGAGGGGGGGCAAGGATAGAAAAGGAAGACCGGAGGGGTCAGAGTGGCAAAGGGCAAAGAACTCATTTGTAGAGTGAGAACCAGGGGATCTCATTGTTCAGACCAACAGTGTCTGTGTGTAATCTCCACACCCAGCGCTGTTCAGCCAGAAACAGTTTCTGTGTCATGTTGAGAGTCTTTGGAGGCAGTTGCTCTAAAACAGCCCAGGATAAGTCATCTGGGGAATGATTGTTCAGAAGGAAATGGTTGGTCAGCTTGGTGGCGTCACGTTTACACCGGATCGTGCTCCTATGCTCACAGATCCTTGTGCTGACCTTCCTGGTGGTCATACCCACGTATTTGAGTTGGCACGGACATTTAATCAGGTAAATCACATTCTTACTGTTGCAGTTAGTAAGAGATTTTTGTACCGATGGGGTCTTTAGGTCTAAGTTTATCATTGTGGATTTTTGAGTTAGACGACAGACAATATAACTGCCACAGCGGTGATGGTCTGTTGGTGGTGGTAAGTGCCAGAGTGTAGTCTGTCTGGAGTGGGATTTCTCTTTCGGTCTTGTGTGGACCACCATAACCCATATATTTGTGGCTCTCTTGTAGGCATGTAATGGCTGCTGGAAAGGTAAGCCAACAGGCATGAGGATTTTCCAATCCTCTTTAATGATCTTCTGGATCCTGTTGGATAGCGGGCTAAAGGTCGTAACACACACTATTTGTTCCATGTCTGGTTTCGTTGCCCGTGGTTGCAGTAACTGGTCCCTATTGTTATTGCGTGCTCTTTTGCGGGCTCTACTGACCAGATGTGTTGGATAGTCCTTTGCTTGTAGCTTAGTGGCTACTTTGTCAGCATGCTTGCGGTAGTCTATTAGCGTGGAGCAGTTCCGTCATAGCCGTAGAAATTGTCCCACAGGGAGGTTATCCTTCAAGGCCAGCGGATGAAAACTCTGAAATTGTAGCAAGTTGTTGCGGTCCGTTGGTTTGTGGTATACCTCTGTGGCCAGGAATCCTCTGCAACAACTTCAGACTCTTCTGACCTCGGATCAACCGCAGCCTGCTCCTAGAAACGCTGTAACTGCAACAAAGTGTCTACAAGAGACACTTTTCTTCAGCAACTCAGCTCCAAGTCAGCAACTGCAACAGTTTCCATGGTGTGCAGGCTCTGTGGACTCCCAGTCTTCATCCTGCACCAGAAGGACCAAGAAATCTCCAGTGGAGTGACGGAGTCACTCCCTTGCTCCAAGCAGGCCCCATCAAAAGGTGACGACCAGTGCCCTGTGACTCCTCTCATGGTGACGAGCATGCTCCTAAGGACACAGAGGGTGGACATCAATGCCACAGACTGTCCTGAGGTCCTGCTGACACAATTTGGAGGAGGTAAGACCTTGCCTTCCCCGAGAACAATGGTACCCCTGTGTACTGAGTCTTCTTTGCCTCCTGAGGCCCCTGTGCACTCTTTGCTAAATTCCTTCATGCTCAACATGGCCCAGGTCCCCAGCACTCCATCCTGTGATGCTCAACTTGCTGAGTTGTTCTCCGGCTGCGTGGGACCTTCTTTTGTGGTGCAGCATCAACTCCATTTTGCACCTCCTTTGAACCCGGTTCCTGCAGCTCCTGTGGATGCTGACTGGCATCCTGAGAGCTCTCTAAAGTGCTAAGAGCTCCCTCTTCCTCCTCACACAGAGTTGAGGCCTCCAGGTCCATCCTGGGTCCGCCCAGAGCCATTTTGACACAAAACGCACTTTTGTTGTAGCCAAGGACTGTTGGCACCTTCTAACACGAAATCTCATCCGCAATGATCTTCACGCCGTGTGACATATTTTGCATCATGCAGGTACCCGCTGGCATCTTCCTAGGGTGCATTTCTGCAGTCTTCATCTAACTGGGGACTCTTCTTTTGCACCCTCTTCTGGGTTGTAGGGGCTCCCGTCCTTCCTGGAACTTCTTTCGACTTCTGGACTTGGTCCCCTTCCATTCCAGGTCTTCAGGTCCAATAATCCAGCAGTTGTTCTTTTCAGACATAATTGGCTGCTGCAAAATCCCCAAAACGAGGTGTAGTGTGTCCCAGGGAAACTTGCAGTACTTTACTCCTGCTTTTCTGCGCTCTGGGGTGGGGTAATTTAATTACCTTTACTGTATTCTTACTCTTCTAGGGGGGGATTAGTGATGCACATTCCCTTTTTTATTACATGGTTTTTATTGCCCCTAGACCTATTTTGTCCCTTTGCATTCTATAGGATTTCCTACTGTTTCCATTGTTCTATGACTATTTACTTGTCTAATATTGGTATCTAGTGTGCATGTTGTGTATAATACTTACCTCAAGAAGGAGTATTGTCTCTAATATATTTTTGGTACTGTGTCACCCAAATAAATACCTTTATTTTTGGTAACACTGAGTATTGTCTTTACTTGTGTAACTATAAGTGGTATTGCATGAGCTTTGCATGTGTCCTAGTTCAACCTAATCTGCTCTGCTGTAGCTACCTCTATCAGCCTAAGCTGCTAGAACACTACTACTTCACTAATAAGGGATAACTGGACCTGGTATAAGGTGTACGTACCCGAGGTACCCACTACAAACAAGGCCAGCCTCCTACATCCACCCCCACAATAAGCAAGCTTGACTGGATTACTTTTTTGTATAGCAAAGTTAAGAGGACTGATAGAGATCCATCGGATTCCTAATGCATACTTGGATCATAATCTCTTAGTATTAGATTGTATATTCGCTGGATTCGTTAGGCCTCTCAGAGCCTGGACTTTCAATAGGAGACTCCTCTTAGAAAAGGATTATGTTACAAACATGGATGTTTGCTTAAGGAGTTCCTCAAGTTTAACTTGGGCACGGCAACTCCCAAAATGGTACGGGATTCTTTTAAAGCACGGCTGAGAGGTGAGACTTTGAGCTTTGGGTTACATAAGCAACGCTTACACGCTCCCATTTAAAAGAGTTGTCCACAGCCTTACTTAAGTATGACGCTGAAATGGCCAGGTTGATCATGCAAGGCCGGGATGGTGCTGAGGTCATGTAGAAGATAGCAGAAGCAAAAGCTAAAATCAACGGTCAGTATAGTGAAATGGTGGTGGGTAAGTAGTATAAGTCATAAGGCTGACTGCCATGAATATGGTGAGAGATGTGGTTGACTATTGGCACATCGAATCAGGCGGAGGGAGTCTGAGAGAGGGATATGGGCCTTCATGGATGGTCAGGGTAAGACAGTGGAGAGTCCTCCTGAGATTCTCAAGGTATTTAAGAATTAATATGCAGATCTGTATACAGACGATATCTTCTCACCACTGGCTAGTTATTTAATTTATCTGCAGTCTACCTATGGGGAAAAGCTAAATAAAGAAGAGAAGGCCTAACTCAAACTTTCCAATTAATAGTGAGGAAATAATTGCTGTAGTCCTCCCCATGGCGAGGGGGAAGACTGCAGGGTCAGATAAAATTCATTTGGAGTTTTACAAAGTGTTTTGTTCCCGAGCAGTTGGATGTAATGTTGCTTATTTTCTCTACAGTTCAGGTAGCGGGAGCGATACCGCCATCTTGGGAGGACATGGATATTGTGGTCTTTGGGAAAAAGGTAAACAACCTCTGAACTCCGGCTCATATCGCCCTATTTCACTGATTAATGCAGACGCAAAGATTTATTCAAAAATCCTTGCTGGTAGATTGGGGTTGGTTATGGCCAATTTGGTCTCACCTTGTCAGCATGGGTTTAGTCCGGAACGGGACACTGCTGATCACGTTCGGAGAGTGATTACTCTCTTAGATATAGCGGAAGTAACCATGGGCCAGATGTAGCAAAACGGCATTTTGCGACTTGCAAATTGCGAGTCCCTGCGACTCGCAATTTGCAAGTCGCAAATTGCTATGCAGTACGGTGTCTCAGACACCGACTGCGACTCGCTATGGGGTCGCAATGACCCACCTCATGAATATTCATGAGGTGGGTCGCAAATTGCGGCCCCATAGCGAGTATAGGCACTCGCTAACATGGAGGCCTGCTGACGTCAGCAGACCTCCATGTTTGTGACCTGCTTTTAAATAAAGCAGTTTTTTTTTTTTTAAGTGTAGCCCGTTTTCCTTACAGGAAAACGAGCTGCACTTAAAAAAAAAACGAAACCTTTACCACTCCCTGCCCTGAAAAAATATTTTGGGGTCCAGTCACAAACTGGAAGGGGTCCCATGGGGACCCCTTCCAATTTGTGAGTGGGTTACCATCCACTTGAAGTGGATGGTAACTGCGATGCCATTTGCGACCGCGTAATGGTATTGCATCCCACTGCGACTCGCAAATAGGAAGGGAACACCCCTTCCTATTTGCGAGTCGGAAATGCATATTGCGAGTCGGTAACGACTCGCAATATGCATTTCTGCATGGCAAACCCACGTTTGTGACTCGCAAACGGCGATTTTCGTCGTTTGCGAGTCGCAAATGGTTTGCTACATCTGGCCCTAAATCACCTATAGGATTAGTACTATTGGATGCTGAGAAGGCCTTCGACTCTCTGGGAGCTTCTGCAGTGGAAGGGGCTTGGCTCGGGAATCATCATTTGTGGAGTGGCAAACCTACATTTTGGCCATTTGCAATCTAAAGAAAGGCCTTTATGAGTGGAGGAGGGGACGTGCGAGGAGGAAGGATCACTTAATCTCGGCACAAGTTGAGGAATGGATACAGCTGGTCATGTGGAAATGACCTCCAGGGCAGTGGCGGCCAACAGCTTTAGGAGGGACGGGGTGGGCGGGAAGCACACACACACACTCATTCTTTCACACACACACGACGCACGCACATCCATTAGCAACACTCATAACATTCAAACATGCACGTACACACCAAACATGCATTTTAAAGGATTACAAACACACACACACTCATTCTTTCACAACACATCCATTAACAACACTCATAACATTCAAACAATATTCATTTTAAAAGATCACACATACACACATACACACACACTCTCATTCTTTCACACACACATGCACACATGCATGCACATCCATTAACAACACTCATAACATTCAAACGTGCACGCTCGCACCAAACATTCATTTTAAAAGATCACACTCGTTCTTTCACACATGCACGCACATCCATTAACAACACTCATAACATTCAAACATGCACGCACCAAACATTCACACTCATTCTTTCACACATGCACGCATGACATCCATTAACAACACTCATAACATTCAAACATGCACGCATGCACCAAACATTCATTTTAAAAGTTCACACACACACTTACCTTCAGGTGGGTTGGGACTGCTGCCATCCCTCATTGGCTGACCTAAGGTCAGGCTGCTCCTGGCTGCCTGCCTGACCTGAACATGAAGAGTGTCTGTCAGGCTGACCTTTGTTGAGCCTGACAGACACTCTTCATGAGGGGCAAAAGGTGGGGGGGGGCCTTCGCCCTAAGACGGCCCGCCTGCTCCAGGGCCGTATCATAAGGCAGACATCAGGTGTAGTGGCTCATGATAATTGTGGCTCCCTAGTAATGTACACAGATATGCATATTTTGTCCCTAATCCGTGTTTGAATAACCCTGTTCTTAGCTACTTCTCACATCTTCGAATAATACTTCTGGTGTAAAATAAGGGAGGTGGCAGTGTGTGTGGGTACAAACTGTGTTCCGTGTCATGGACTGTAATTGTGAAGTATGGCTTTTCATCGAGGTGCGTTTCGCTATGTGTGATCGTGTGTACGGGAGTGATTTGATGATGTTCATCCGGGCAGAAAATTTGCTGCTGTGCATTATGTATGTTGTTGTGCTGCACAGTAACATATGTATATTTCGTTCATTCACTGACTTCTCTCTTGTGTTTCAAGAGGTGGTCACTGTGTAGTGCTTGTGCACATAGCTTTCAAATGGTCAATTTCGATGTACGATAGTGTGAGTTTACCGGTCAAGCCTGTGAATGTCAATACTCTGTTGTGATAGTGGTTTATCTCTAATTGCTGCACTTTGGAACCTTGCTGTTCTTTAGCAGCCAGCTGTGTAGAAATAAGCGTTCAAAGACCACAGCATGCTATTAAAGGGGCGGTGACGAATGAGTGACAACATGGGTGGATGGAAAGGTTAGACGAAATGAAGTGGGAATGGGCATAGATAAGTTCAGAGAAAAGTATCAGTTCACATCTCTAAAAATAGCAGGACCGCATTACCTAGGGCAGTCCCCCATATTGATAAATGCCGTTTACAGTTAATTGGCATCGAATTTGGAAACTCAAAATTTGCTCCCAGTACATGACGGAAAATTCCATGACAGTTATTACCACTCCACCAAGAAATCTCCAGATGACGGTGAGTTCTATGACCAGTATAAAAAAACATATTGCCGGTAGTAAACTAAATGAAACTGCATTTTTAACTAAAGAAATACTGATAACATAAAATAATGCT
This sequence comes from Pleurodeles waltl, assembly GCF_031143425.1. Classification (NCBI taxonomy): domain Eukaryota; kingdom Metazoa; phylum Chordata; class Amphibia; order Caudata; family Salamandridae; genus Pleurodeles; species Pleurodeles waltl. The sequence goes on along the minus strand of NC_090445.1, from coordinate 1,471,519,115 downwards.
GAAAGAATGAAAAAATAGAGCAGCTATCCACTGATGTTACTCTGAGTCATGAATATAGTGTAATTGCCCGGGGTGTCTCTGAAATATCCGCGAGAACCCAAATAAGCAAATTTGCCAGTGAGGTACATAAACATACAGAGATGCTAGGAGACCAACAGTATGTGGACTTGTGTAGGTCCGTATGCAGTGCTGCGGTCCCAAAGATTTACCAATGGTGTGTAGCACACAGGCAAAGCTGCCTGCTTCCAGAAGTTGGAAGGGGTGAGATACATTTGCACATGATTCACAGTGGAAGGAACAGACAAAGCAACTATATCCCAACCAGAGCAAGTAGCCTGTCTCTTACACCTTCTTGACAAACACCCTCTTATCAAACACCTTCTCAACTGTCAAACTGCATTAGTGGCACCTGAATATCTCAGAATCACAGAATCATGCCTGTCAAGTAAAAGAAACAATCTTTTTCTTGATCTAAACTAAGATAACGTACCTTCAAATCCTAAACCAATATATCTCCTCTGGGGAAAGATTTTGGGCCAGATTTACTGAAAAGGGGTGCAGCGAAGTGCTGCGCAAAATGTGCAGCGCCATGCAGCTTCACTTTAGAAATGCAGGTGTGCACCGTATTTACTAAAATACGGTGCACCCCTGTCTTTTTCCTAGTGTTGGCGCTTTAGTGCAATGGTGTCTGCGTTTAGGGGATTGATTGTTTATGTGCAGGAAGGTGCCCCTTCATGCACATAAACAATCTACAATGGCTATGTGGCACTTCTATGTGTGCTGTAGAATGCAGCACACATAGAACGAGCAAATCATCATTTTTGAATGATTTGTTTATGTGCAGGAAGGTGTTCCTTCCTGCACCTAAACAATCATTTATGGCCTTTTGCTCTCTCCATGTGTGCTGCAGAATGTAGCACACATGGAAAAAGCAAAAACAAGGAGGAATAAAAATATTTCTTCTTGTTATGCCACAGATTTCAGACGTGTTGTAAATCTGGGAAAGCAATGGATGTTGCAGTGGAATGCCCACTTCACAGCCACCTAAATGTAACACACTACACAGTGCCACCGGAGCATCACAAAAAGTGATGCTCCGGTGGTGCAAGGGCTGTTTAAATCTGGCCCTAAGTTAGTTTTGATTTCCAAACTCTGGGCCTCATTTACTATGTTTTGGCCCAGGGCATCTCCACAAGTCTTTTTGCTGCACCGCCATGTGTGCAAAAAAAAAGGGCAGGAATGTGCTGCATCTGTAAGATTCGGCACATTCCTGTCCTTGTCCCCTGCGCTGCCACATAAATTGCTGCCTAGCGCCAATGCAGGCACCCTTGCACCATAATGCAAGGGTGCCTGCGATGCAGGTATGATTGGTTATGTGCAGGAAGTGACATCTTCCTGCACATAATCGTTAATGCCATTTTCCTCTTTCTATCTGTGCTGTAGAATACAGTACACAAAGAAAGAGGAAAACATGGGTGAAATAATGTTTTTTCTCCCCGTTGTGGCACTTTTACGCCACCCCTGAGGTAGCTTAGGAATCTGACACATTTCCAGACTTGAAATCTGGGAATGTGTCAGATTCTGTTGGATTCACCCACAGCAACACCCATGGAATGCTCTTTTCACTCAGAGTTATGATTGAAAGGGATACATATTTACAACACCATGAAAAGCATCACAAGGTGGCTTTGGGTGGCCTTGTAAATATGGGCCGGCAGACTGCGCCACCGGAGCATAAAAAAAAGTCACTCCAATTGCGCAGTGTGCCACTAGGGCATTGTAAATTAGGTCCTTTATGTTTCACATAAACCCAGTGTGCTTTTATAGGACAGAACTCACACAGGTCAATTGGTATTCTCTGTTTCTAGTCTCATATCCACTCATAAACATTTGGTATCTTGCTCCAACCTGAAATACTAATTTTAAGCATAACTTCATGAATAGTTGACAGGCATTGGTCCATTATCGTACGAATAGACTAGACGGATATACAAAACTACATCGTAATAAAATTGTGGAAAAAAATAAAGACTTCTGACATCAAATAAATATTGGATTCACGCTTCTTGTCTTAGAAAGAAACATTCAAAACGTACTGATTAGAAAACCAGAGCTTGGGGAAAGTCCATAACAGACACAGCAGCTATGTTAATAACCATAGAAAATGTGTCTCAGATTTGGGTAAATGGTACACAGCTGTAGAGAAGGTTCTTAAGATTCACAGAAAGACGCCAGCGACAACAAGGATAAGATATATATGCTCTACGGTGCTCAGGACTCTTTATAATCATTGTAGTAACAAGAATGAGACCTTATATGTTCTGTTTGGATTGTGTTCAATTTTTCTACTTTACAGGGCAGAATGCTAGACTGTACTGCTTTTCATGTCCCCATCTATGGACACCATTCTGTTGTCTTGGACAGATTTCGCGCCTTGTTAACTACCGCAGACCAATACATGGTTGAATGGCTCTTATGTTTCCTCACTTACCTGAGCTCAAAGGCATATTCAGGGAACCCTGATGTCCACCTCACATTTAGCAACAGTTTTTAATTACTATCTGGCTCCCATTTTATCTTTTGATCTACAATCCTGTATTTATACATAATTACCCTGATGGTTCTCATCCATATATTAAGATTGCAAAGAGTCTTGCTCAGTTGACCTGAGGTTCTGTTGTCTAGTGGTAATGCAAACATGTGCAACAGAGAGCTGTATGCAGCTTAGGTTCTAAATAAGACCTCAAGATAGCCTTCTCCCATATACATTTACGTATGGAGGTAACTCTTCAATAATAATAAATTGCTCATATTATCAGTATAACGTTGATTTGAGTGCAGCATTGCTGGTAACAGAACTATCAAGTAGGTCCTTTCACTGGTTCCTTTTGGTCAAAGAAGATCTTTTCAGCATTGGGTGAATAGTCCTTAAGTGTCTGAATGGCACAGTACCTACTTATCCCAAGGATAAGATATAAGTTTGTGAATCCAATGAGCTAAGATTTGAGCTATGAATAGAAAGTGAAAGGAGATTGCTCTTTTAAAGGCCAAACTCTTTAGAACACACTGATGCAGCTTGGCATTCTGCATGTTTGACAGTGTTTCACACAAGGGAAAATGACTGTTGGATCAAAGAATACCTAAGTCTTTGCCCAACCTGATTGAGGTCCTCTTGCCATAACTAGAGATGCTTGCCTACTGTAGGAAAGTAATAGCCTGGTCACTCCCATATTTTGACTGATGCTGGTGGTTATTGACTCTGAAAGTGACCAGGGCTTTGCTAACCAGTGCCACGGCCAGTGCTCTTTCCTCTACAGGCATATGGTACTTGGTATATTGTATTTGGCAAAGAAAACTACCTGTAAGTCCCTAGTGTATGATAGGGCATGTAGGGTTAGAGACCCCAGTGAAGTTAATGCACTTAGATGTGTACTGCTGTGGTGTCTAGTGTCATTTTAAAGCCAGGCCTGCCTTGCAAGCTGGTTTTAAAATAAAAGTATGTCTGTATTCAATTTTGGAATTAAAAGTACTTTTAAAGTCCCAAACTACTGTTTTCTAATTTATAAATCACCCCTAAAGTCTGCCCTGTGCCCCAAGGACAGGGCGCATTGTTATAAAAAGCAAGGACTACATAGCATATGTTTTATATGCACAGGTAGGGAAAAACAGCTAAAGTCGATTTTCCCTTTGGAGGTTTTGCTAACCTCATAGACTACATGGGAAGGCATTATTAAACATAAGGGAGCCTACATTTTAATTAGAGGCACATAGGGGGTCATTCTGACCTCGGCGGTAAAAGGTGCTTACCGCCGGTCAGAAGGCTGCCACAACACCGTCGCGGTAAACCGCCACGGTCATTCTGACCCTCAAGAGGCAAACCGCCAAAAACCAGACATCAACAAAAGTCCGCCACACCAACGGCCAGCGTTAAACTGGCGATGACCAAACCTCCACCGTCACGCCAACAGAAATATGCCCATGCCATTACGACCCACGAATCCACGCGGCGGTCTTTCAACCGCGGTATTCCATTGGCGGTACACACCGCCGCGCTCAAAATACACATACAGCTCCAAAACACAGCCACATTGGACAATTTGAAATACACACACCTGAGACACATACACACAACACTCCCACACACCCAATTAACTATAAAACACACACCCACATCACCCACAAACCCCTACGACCACAAATCAGAGAAGAAGTCCAGAGAGAGACACCACAGAATAGAGAACACCATCACCCACACAACAACCACGCACAAAACACCACACACCACTACACTCACCACACTCATCAACGCAAACACCACCCCACACCTCATCCACACCACCCCATGGCACCCCAAAGACACCCCAGGTTCTCAGACGCAGAACTCAGGGTCATGGTGGAGGAAATAGTTCGGGTAGAGCCCCAGCTCTTCGGGACACAGGTGCAGTACACCACCATTGCCAGGAAGATGGAGCTATGGCAAAGAATAGTGGACAGGGTCAACGCTGTGGGACAGCATCCACGAAATCGGGACGACATCAGGAAGCGGTGGAACGACCTACGGGGGAAGGTGCGTTCCATGGTATCCAGGCACAACATTGCGGTGCAGCGGACTGGCGGCGGACCCCCACCTCAACCCCCAGAATTTACAACATGGGAGGAACAGGTCTTGAACATCCTGAGGGCCTCGCAGGAGTAGGCGGAGGAATGGACTCTGGTAAGTCTCATCTTCACTACTTCATCTCCCCCACCCCACCAGCATGCCAACTCATACCCCCACTCTCCCCCCCACCACCATCACACATCCTCATTGCTAATGTCTCACCATCACAACCCAACCATCCCAACACCAAACCCTGCATGCCACTACAAACCATCGACAGCCATCACCTAAGCATGCCCACTGCACATACCCATCTCCCCAACAAACCGCCGTCACAACAGCCCCCACAAAGGAATGCCAGCACTGGGGTACACGGGCACCCACCCACCCATTGCACGCTATGGCACACACAGAAGCAATAACCATACTCTTATACCCCTGCAGGACCCGAACGCCACCACACCGCCCAGGAGGGTCGAGAAATGTCCATCCCACCCCCAGAAGAGGCCCCCAGTGATGACAGCAGCTCTGTCTCCCTGGACCCAGATGACCAGCCCGGCCCATCGGGGACCTCGGGACAGTCGGTTCCCCTCAGACAGCCACAGGCTATAGCAGACCTACCCCCCTCTGGGAACACCAGCACAGCACCCACCCAGCGGGCCCATGCCTCTGTCTCCAGTACACGTCAATCAGCGGTGTGTCCACCACTACAGGGCACCCAGGTTAACCCACCACCCCAACAACAACAGGGACCTGGGGGCAGTGGTAGTGGGCACACGGTCCAGGGGACAGAGGCCCAGGGAAACAGGGGAACTGGGAGGTCTGCTGTGCGACAGGGGGGGACAGGCCCAGGGAACCCACTCTCCACGAGGCCCTCACCTCTATCATGGGAGCATACCACCACTCCCAGGAGACGGTGGCGACGGTCCTGGCCAGGTTCCAGGAGATCCAGGTACTGCAGGAGGAACAGTTTATGGGGTTCAGGGAAGAACTGAGAAACATTAGTTCCACAATTGGCACCATCGTTGTGGCTCTCAACCAGATTGTCACCACATTGCGGGACCATGTGGCACCACAAAGGGCCCCTGTCACTAGCATGGACCAGGAACAGGCTACCACCTCCGCCGGCGCTAGTGGACAGGAGGCCCCGACACAGGAACAACCGGCCACCAGAACCCGACCTCCTGCAGAAGAAGAACCACCCCGCAAGTGGTGCCTGAGATCTAGGAAGAAGACAGAGTAGGATGGGATACCCCCTGATGTCATCCCACTGTCCCACATTGTCACCCTGTCCAACCTTAAACTGCCCCTGCTCCACCTTCCACAGGCATATGGACAATGCACCTGTGAGACTGAGAATCTGGACTCTGCCATGGACATTCCTCCACCATCACCCATCACCGATTTTCAACCATGTCCCAAAATTGAGCACTTTAATAAACACACTTATTGCACACAAATATTCTGGAGTCTGCCTGTATTTTTGAAAATATGTATTAGACATAAACGTGCCAAAATGACCAGTTACATTGGGATGACAACATACCACTGTCACACAGCTGTAGTCCATCGGCAAACAAAGCAGAGGTCACGCAGTGGGGCCCACATCTCTGAAATTGGAAGGGAAAGTCACAACTCTGTCAGCATACACTGGGTGAAAAGGACAGACAGTAGAGAGGCAGGAGACTGTAAGTAAATGTAAAATGGCGGTGTTGATTCTTACCTGTGTGTTATTGAAAATACTTCTGTATCACTGTGTCCCTGTTGTCTGTGTGGTCCTCTTCGTCTTCCTCCTCTTCACTCTCCGCAGGCTCCACAGCTGCTACAACACCACCATCTGGACCATCCTCCTGCAGAAAAGGCACCTGGCGTCGCAAAGCCAGGTTGTGAAGCATACAGCAGGCCACGATGATATGGCACACCTTCTTTCGTGAGTACATTAGGGATCCACCTGTCATATGCAGGCACCTAAACCTGGCCTTCAGGAGGCCGAAGGTTCTTTCTATAATCCTCCTAGTTCGCCCATGGGCCTCAGTGTAGCGTTCCTCTGCCCTTGTCCTGGGATTCCTCACTGGGGTCAGTAACCACGACAGGTTGGGGTAACCTGAGTCACCAATTAGCCACACACGGTGTCTCTGTAGTTGTTCCATCACATAAGGGATGCTGCTATTTCGCATGATGTACGCGTCATGCACTGACCCAGGGAGCTTGGCATTGACATGGGAGATGTACTGGTCAGCCAAACAGCCCACCTGGACATTCATGGAATGATAACTTTTTCTGTTCCTGTACACCTGTTCACTTTCACTGGGGGGTACCAAAGCCACATGTGTCCCATCAATGGCACCAATGATGTTGGGAATATGTCCAAGGGCATAGAAATCACCCTTCACTGTAGGCAAATCCCCCACCTCAGGGAAAACGATGGATCTCCGCATGTGTTTGAGCAGGGCAGACAACACTCTGGACAACACCTTGGAAAACATAGGCTGAGACATCCCAGATGAAATGGCCACTGTTGTTTGAAATGATCCACTTGCTAAGAAATGGAGTACTGACAGCACCTGCACTGGAGGGGGGATCCCTGTGGGTTGGCGGATGGGTGACATCAGGTCTGCCTCCAGCTGGGCACACAGTTCATGTATAGTGGCTCGGTCAAGCCTGTATGTCAGAATGACATGTTGTTCCTCCATTGTCGACAGGTCCACCAGCGGTCTGTACATGGAAACATTCCTCCATCTCCTCGCAAGTCCCAGCGGACGGTGCCTAGGAAGGACAACAGCGAGCACAGAGTCAATCAACCCACAGGTACGTTCCCACAGCTTGCACAGTACACGATTCTCTATACATTGAATGGCTTGTATGAGTGTTGATGCAAGGCCTAGGCATGTGTGACGCAGTAGAAATTAAGCCATGTGGGCCCTTGAAATGGCGGCTGCCTGACCTGTGAAGTGCGACAATGGGATGTGAGGTCAATGAGCTGTCGTGGCACACCGTGTCGGTAGGCCGTCGAAGACCGCGGCGCAAAGCCGCATTGGTTAACATTGAACCCTATGCGTTTCAGGAGCCAATGACGAAGTGCGCCGGCGGTCGCAGGATGCACCGCCGCGGACGTGACCGCCATTTTCTATCTGCTTAATCACTCAAGACCTGAACATCCATAGGAGAGGACCTATACAGCAAGTGCTGCTGTGACCTCGGTCTGGAAGATACAATGGCTGCTGCGACTGGGGAAAGGGCCCCTGTCTTCACTTCTGAAGAATTTGAGAAAATCGTGGATGGGGTCCTCCCCCAGTATGCGCTACTCTACGGTCCTCCAGACCAACAGGTAAGTACACTGGGACCATGCTTTGGGGGCAATGCCTGTGTTGAGTCGGGTGGATGAAAGATGGTGGGGAGGGGAGCGATTGAGGCATGCATCAAACAACGGATGAGAGCATGTGCCACATGGCAAGGGTGGGGATGGGGGGCCACTCACATCGAGCATGCAGAAAATTATAATAATGTTATTTCTCCCCCTGTACATGTCACATAGGTCAGCGCCCATCAGAAAATCGACATTTGGCGTGCCATCGCCAAGGACGTCCGGACCCTGGGGGTCCACAACAGACGGGGCACCCACTGCCGCAAGAGGTGGGAGGACATCCGCCACGGGAGCAGGAAGACCGCAGAGGCTCTGCTGGGGATGGCCTCCCAACGTAGGAGGGGTGCCACTCATCAATTGACCCCCCTGATGTCTCGGATCCTGGCGGTGGCCTACCCAGATTTGGATGGGCGCGTGAGGACATCACAGCAGACACAAGGGGGTGAGTACCAGCACATTCTGCTATCTTAGCGCGCAGTGGAGGTGTCTGGGTGGGGAGGAGGGCTGTGGGTATCCCTAGGCCAGGGCAATATCTGTAGGCTAGGCCCCTCCGTAAGGCATGGCCCTGTGCCCCCGCCCCCCACCTCTGTAGGGTGCCAAGTACAGCTGTCCATGGCCCTGTGTCACCTATGTGTGCAGTTGTCGTCCATAGGCTTGTAGGCCAAGTCCCAATGATTGAGTAGTGTACCCCAAGTGCGCGGCGTAGTGCAGGGGGCTTCTGTGTCTGTGCTCCACCAACTGTGTTGCCAATGCATGCACTCAACATGTCTTTATTTCCCCACCCCCCTTTTTTGCTGCTCTTCCTGTTCATGTGTGCATTAGCATCATCAGGCGGAGGAGAAGTGGCATCGGAGCACGAGCACGAGGGAGCTGAATCTCGCATGGAGGCCCCTCGTGGATCTGGCGTCGTGGACTCATGTGGCTGAGGTGCCTCCCCTTCCCTTCCCCCTGAGGTGCCTGTAGTTTTTCTATCTGATGCCCCTGCAGTGTTCTCTCCAATGGATTCGGGTCTCCTGTGTGGGCTTTGCCCATGTGTTGAGGCCCATCGGCCCACGTACAATGACTGAAACCCAATTTGGACAGGACAATTTACATATGTGTATATAGTTATAGATGTTTGAAATTTGTTTTTAATTAGCCTTACAATATATTTGAATTTCATGATCATTTTATTTTGTCTTTGCATTCTTCCAGGGGGTTTGGGGGGTGTCACTCTGAGTTGTTGCTCTGCATTGATGTGTAGGTAGTTGTGGGTGAGGGTGGGTGTGTCGCGTATGTGTGTGCCCGTAATCTTATCTCCTCCCCCCTCCCCTGTGTCGTAGGTGCAGTACTCACCGTTGTCTTCTGCGCCGGCGTTCGTGCTTCTGGTAGAGGAGCAGGTAGACAATAGCTGGTAGGATGTGTAGTTCTGGTTCCATGCTGTCCAGATTCCTCGTGGAGTGTGTAGAGGTGAGCGTTTTCCCGTTCGTAGTCTGTTTCCGCCGTGTTTTTATTGGCGGAGCTCCCGCCCCGGAAAAGGTGGCGGATTGGTGAGTTGTGATAGGGTGGGCAGTACATTGTCTCCCGCCTATCTGTTGGCGGTGACCGCCGCGCTGTTTGTTTGTCCCACCGTGGCGGTCGGAGTGTTAAAGTGGCGGTCTGTGTTGGCGTTTCCGCCAGGGTCAGAATTCCATTTTTTTGACCACCTGCCTGTTGGCGGGTTGGCCGCCGCTTTAACACCGACCGCCAGGGTTGGAATGACCCCCATAGTCATTATATTCAAGGCATCAAAGTAATAGTTACAATAAATCCCACAACTTGCCAATGTCCAATTTATTATAACTACTACAGGAAAGTCGTTTTAGAACTTACTATTCTGAAGTTACCTTAAGTAGCCCTTTAGCAGCCTCCTCTGATTGGTCAGCCTTTTTCAGCCTGAGCCAAGATGCTACTGGAGGAGGTTTGAAGAGGCCAGGGGCTGCAACAATACAGCCCCTGGAGGATATTTGCTTTAGGGAGAAGCCATGGAGAAGAAGAAGGTTGAGGAGATTAGCTGGACGTCAAAGTCAGGAGAATAGATATCATAGGACCCAGGCCAGCCCCCACTTCCTTGATCCCCAGCCAGATGGGGGAAGCCACCCTTAATTAGATTAGGACAGAGCTGCAAAGGGGGTATAGTGAGCTGTTAGCAACGCTTCTGGGTTGTGTTACACAGACAAACACCAAGAAGAGAATGTCTCCATTTTGATTTTTGAGAAAATAGTGCATTGTGTGTCACGAATATGACAAACTTCACAAGAAGTGGTCATAGCACAGGGAGCTTAAGCAGCTCCTCAGATCACTGCCTGGAACATCAGAAGAAGAAGGAATGCCCTGCTGGACCTTTGGTCTGCACCACATATGGCTTGCACTCAGAAGAACTGCACCTGTTGTACTCGCAAGGTTCCACAAAGAAAGGACTGTGCCTGACTCACAGGAAAAGGAGTGGACTTCTTGAAGAGTAACAGGAACAACAGAACTTGAAAAAGTCACCTGCCAAGACAAAGAGAGGCTCACCTTAGCTGACCAGTTGCAACTAGATTTTTGCTTGGCTGTGCAGGTGCACTGTGGGAAATCCTTGCCCCCAAGACGCAACCCACAGTCTCTGAATCATTTGCTGGTGCTAGTTAACCCTTACTTACTTTCCACAAAGGAACTCAAAACCAACAAGATCTCAAAGTTTGAAAACTTTCTGCAAAGTTTTACAGATAAGTTCCAGGAGGAGACTGGCTCGACATTGAGAGTCAAGCCACTACAGTCGACTTGCAAATTGGACTGACCACTCTGGTATGTCCCGCTGAAAGCTCCAGAGCTCTTTGCCGTTGGCATCGAGGACAAAGGCTTCCAGAGACTCACGTGCTGCAGCAGGCCTCTGTCATCAAATCAAGCTCCAGATCTGAGGAACCTGTGGACTCATTGTCGAGAGAAAAGTTTCACGAAAAAAGATAAGGACCTGATTTAGATTTCAACAGATGGGTTACTCCATCAAAACGGGGATGGATAGCCCATCCTCTGAAATATAAATCCCACCATTTCCTATGGGATTTTTATTTCGCAAATGGGATATCTGTCACTGTTGTGATGGAGTAACCCATCTGTCAATATCGAAATTAGCCCCTAAGTCCGAAGGCAAACTTTTTGCCTGGGACCTACCCCTCAAACTATTTGACCAAGCTCCATTAGACGTCAGCCTAAAACTTTGACTTTGTGTAGCTCAACCAGATAGTTGTCAGGGGCACTTTAAACTTTTTGGCACCAGATTGATTTAATCTTTAAAAATGTATATCTCCAGTTTCCTATGTTGTATTTTTGTCATTGTGGTGTCACTTTAAAGACAATATATTCTCTATCTTTATAAATTATTGCTGAATTTTATATGATGTTGTGTCATGTACTTATTTGCTGTTTTGGTGGTATTAAATACCTTTCTCATAACTTAATCCAGACTGTTCAATTTCTTAACTACCAAGTGTTGAGCAAGGATTAATTTACTGAGACTTTAGTGAACTTTTTAGTGATTATGTTATTATTACGTGCTGAGGGTGAATACCCCCAGCTTCTAATACCCACTTTCCTACAATTGGTGCACAGTGGTTGGTTCCAAAACTTGTGTTTATAACACCAGTATCTATGTTGGACTATTAAAAATCCTGTAAACTGACCTAGATCAAAAATTGGTTTTGTTGTTTAATTTCGACTGATATTGACCGATTAGTTTTATGATTTTTTTCTAAATTACTCTGACCTGCATTTTTGCAAAGGTTTTTGTGACCTAAAACTAAGGGATTCCATGGGGTTGAATCTAGCTAGCCTACCCACTTTCCCAGTAGCAGAGCTTAGGGACCTGTGTAGTACCAGGGGATTACTAGCAGCCTCCAATTCCAGAAAGGCAGTACTGATAAAGGCCAATCCAGCCTAGGGACAGGCCTAGCTAGAAGATCAGACCTCTGATACAGAGGAGACTATAGAAATAAAAGGGCAAGAGGAGGAAGTCCCACTATACCTTAGTGATGAGGAAGTTGAACACTTCTCCACCCACACAGTGACCAGAGCCATGTCTAGGACTAGTGGGGAAGGAGTATCCACCAGTGGTGAGCCAGACCTGTCCCTTAGGCAAAGACAGCCTAAAGCACATCTGGCTTTCATAGCCTTAAAGGAAGGGAGGTTGGCTATGGCCAAGAAGAAGTGGGCACATGAGAACAGAAGATCCTCAAGGGTGGTAGAGAGGAAGGTGGTGGCAACATAGAAAATTATAGAAGTGCCCAGGGGTGGTAAGCTTGTCCCCAGATGACCCAAGAGGATTATCCATAAGTACCAGGAGGGGGATGGCATTGACAAAAGGGTGGCAGCTTTTGATAGTGCCCTCAAGATGTGGAGGGTGAGTTCTCAGTACTGGGATTCACTCCTGTGAGAACTGATCCCAGTGGCAGGAAGAGATAGGCTCTTGACCTTAGTGGGAGATGAGGTTGAATCATATCATCACATAGAGCAGAGCTTGATCAGAAGGTTTGGCCTAAACCCTGAGCAGTATAAGAAGACGTTTAGATACACCCAGAAAGTTAGTACACAATAATGAGTTGTCTTTGCGGACCTATCTGTCGAGACACTAGAGGGATGGATACTGGGTAACAAGGTAAGTAACTAAGAGGGGCCACATAATTTGATCATGAAAGAGCACATATTGGCCAATTACCCTTCAGATAACTTACACCTGTATCTATTTGACTCTAAGGTGTCTAGTCTCAGGGAACTGGAAGAGACAGCTGATGAATGGGTTCACACCAGGGTGACCATGAACAACGAGGAATATGATCGGAAGATAGGAGGACAGGTCCCCTCCGAGGGGAAAGTCCAGGGTAACCAAGATAGAAAACAGAAAGAGTCCTCAAAATATCCACAAAGACCTTTCCCAATCGAGAGTTTCCAGGAGCAATCTGCTTACAAGGGAAAGGGGCATCAGGGAAGACATTTAGACCCTACAGAGGTGGTGCTGCATTTGACTGCTTGCAGTCAGGACACAAAAGAGGAGATGCAATCTGCACAAAGAAGCCCCCCACCCGTGGGCAGTCCAAGGGGATTTCTAGTGTAGGTTTGTAGGGATGAAAGTATGCCTAAAGATGGGGAAAGGGTATGCAGAGGTGACCTTAGCTTTCATAGTTTGGGTAAAGGTTGCAAACCTAGCAGTCTTGCCTCCAAGCTTAGAGAAGTATAGGCAAAGGCCTAAGAACAATGGCACTGGGGTTGAAGCTCTGAGGGATATAGGAGCCAGTGTGAGCATGAGTTTGGACAAACTGGTGTCTTCAGAGCAGAACCTACCTTGTGTATTTCACCAGGTCACCTATACAGACAACAGAGCCAAGTGCCATCCCATGGCAATGGTGAGCTTGGTATGTGGAGGTGTGACTGGCCATAAGAAGGTAGTGTTGTCTCTTGCCCTTCCAGTGGATCCTCTTCTGGAAAATTATCTTGAAGTTTCTTGGTGGTCAGGGGTAGAAAGGCCGGTCCATCCTCAGATGCAGGACCTCCCGGAGTGGGTTTGTGTTGTGACAAGGACACAGGCTGCATATCATGGGAATATTGGGCACTTGGATGATGGAGCGATTGGCCAAGCTTCCAAGAGGAAGGGCAAACATTCTGATGAGCCAGTACCAGCAGCTCAAGAGGTCTAGGAGTAATCCAATCCTGAGTGGGAGAATCTGGCCTCAGAAGGGGGCCTTCACCCCTGCAAGATCTATCCAATGTGGAAGAGTTGCAAGGAGCTGATGGACCCACCAGAGATGAGCTGTGCTGGGGACAAAGGGATTGGCCCACTCTGAGGGCCTGAGGCAGATTGCCTCCAGGCAAGACAAGGGTGATGTTATTAGTTTCCACAGAGTCTGTTGGGAGGATGGTGTCCTCGATACTAAGTTCAGGGACCCCAAACTAGGGGCATCCAGGACAGTGATGGTCCCCCAGAAGTATCAAGAGTTGGTTTATGACATCCCCTTAGCTGGACATTTGGGACAGACCAAGACCTGGAACATGCTAGTCAACCATTTCTACTCGCCTCTTATATCTGACAAGGTAAAGGAGTTTTGTAGCTCCTGTGTCACATTCTAAGCCAGTGGCAAGACAGAGGGCAAGCCAAAGATTCACTTGATACTACTTCAGGTAGTTGGGGCACGCTTTGAGAGGGTGGGGATTGACATTGTTGGTTCCCTAGACCTACCAACTGCCTCTGGGAACAAATATATCTTGGTGGTAGTGGACCATGCCACCAGATACCCAGAAGCAATACCTAGCAACACGGCTACTGCTCCCAGAGTGGCCAGAGCCCTACTTGGCATCTTCACCAGAGTGAGTTTCCCCAAGAAGTTGTCTCAGATAGGGGGACTAATTTTATGTCAGCCTACATGAAGGTGATGAGGGTTCAATGTAATGTTACCTACAAGTTTGTAACCCTATGTCATCACCAGACCAATGGTCTGGTGGAAAGATTTAATAAGACAATGAAAGGCATGGTAATGGGCTTAAATGAAAAGCTCAGAAGGAGATGGGATGTTCTCCTCCCATGCCTGCTGCTTGTTTACAGATAGGTGCCAAAGAAAGGGGTTGGTTTTAGCCCTATTGAGTTATTATTTGATCCCCCCGTAGGAGGGACATGGAGTTTGGTTAGTGAAGCTTGCGAGAAGTCTCTCAAGGGGCCAAATCAGGATGTGCTGGTTTATGTGCTAGGCCTGTGGCCCCTCATGACAGAGTACATGAAGAGAGCAAGCAGCAACCTGGATGGCTAACAAGAGCTTATTAAGCTCTTGTATGATTAGAGGGCAACTGGACAGTTGGTTGGGTGTTAGAGCCTGTGGCCCCCAGGGCCCACCAGGAGAAGTGGACTGGGCCTTACCTCATTCTAGACAAAAAGGGTGAGGTTATCTACTTTGTGGACCTTACAACCTCCTAGGAATTCCCACCAGATACTAAGGCCCTCATTCTGACCCTGGCGGTCTTTGACCGCCAGGGCGGAGGACCGCGGGAGCACCGCCGACAGGCCGGCGGTGCTCCAATGGGGATTCCGACCGCGGCGGTAAAGCCGCGGTCGGACCGGCACCACTGGCGGGGTCCCGCCAGTGTACCGCCGCCCCATTGAATCCTCCGCGGCGGCGCAGCTTGCTGCACCGCCGCGGGGATTCCGACCCCCCCTTCCGCCATCCAGATCCCGGCGGTCGGACTGCCGGGATCCGGATGGCGGTAGGGGGGGTCGCGGGGCCCCCGTAAGAGGGCCCCTACATGTATTTCACTGTCTGCTGCGCAGACAGTGAAATACGCGACGGGTGCAACTGCACCCGTCGCACAGCTTCCACTCCGCCGGCTCGATTCCGAGCCGGCTTCATCGTGGAAGCCTCTTTCCCGCTGGGCTGGCGGGCGGTCTGAAGGCGACCGCCCGCCAGCCCAGCGGGAAAGTCAGAATTACCGCCGCGGTCTTTCGACCGCGGAACGGTAATCTGAAGGCGGGACTTTGGCGGGCGGCCTCCGCCGCCCGCCAAGGTCAGAATGAGGGCCTAAATGTCAACAGTTTGAAACCCAACCAAGACAGGACGGACATGACCATGCAGATGGTCACAGATGAAGGAGAAGAGTAGTAGAGTGACCCTCTGACAGATTCCCTCTCTACCAATGCACAAGGTGGGTCCATAGAGGGAGTAGCACTCTCTCTCAAGTTGAAAGACCAGTAGCAGAAAGACTGCAGACAAGTGTTGGGGTAGTTTTTAGGCTATTCTCCCTGCCTCTTGGACTCATCATTTGGTCTGTCCATGACATTGACACTAGTGACAGCCTACCTGTCAAAAACATGTAGTACAGGTTGTCTGCCTAGGTCGAGACCAGCATTGAGGCCAGCATTGAGGCTGAAGTAGCCGGGATGCTGAAGTTGAGGGAAACTGAGCCCTCTGATAGTTGTTGGTCCATTCCAGTGCTACTAGTGCCAAAGCTTGATCTCCAAGGGGGAAAGAAAATGTTACATTTTTGTGTGGACTACAGAGGTTTGAATGCAGTCATCAAGACTGATGCTCACACCAGACCTAGAGCTGATGAGCTCATCGACAGGTTGGGACTGCAAAGTACCTGAGTACATTTGATTTGATCTCAGGTTACTGGCAGATTGCCCTAAGTCCAGGATCATAGGAGAGGACAGCATTTTCCACCCCAGAATGTCACTTTCAGTTCACAGTGATGCTCTTTCACTTGAAGAATGTTCCTGCCACCTTTTAAAGGTTGGTAAACATAGTCCTGTTTGGGTTGGACACTTTCAGTATCGCTTATCTGGATGATATAGCTGGATTTACCTGGGAGAAGCACCTGGTCCACCTTAGGGGAGTGCTTCAGGCCCTGCAGCATGTGGGCCTAACTACTAGGGCAAACAAATACCATGTATGGCACGGAACAGTAGCGTACCTGGGCAACCTTGTAGGTGGAGGCAATGTACAACCACTCCAGCCCAGGATCCACACCATCCCGGATTCAATCAATCACAATATTTATAAAGCGCACTACATACCTGTTAGGGTTTCAAGGCGCTGGTGGGGGGGGGGGCTGCTGCTACTGGTCGAAGAGCCAGGTCTTGAGGAGTCTCCTGAAGGTGAGAAGGTCCTGGGTCAGCCGCAGGGGGGTCGGGAGGGCGTTCCAGGTCTTGGCGGCGAGATAGGAGAAGGATCTACCGCCGGAGGTCTTGCGTTGGAGGCAGGGGACAATGGCGATGGCGAGGTTGGATTGGGAAGCTCCTATGACCCAGACACAGGTCAGGGCTTTCTTGGAGTGACTGGGTACTATCAAACGTTTATGAGGAACTGTGGGACCATTGTAACTCTACTGACAGAGCTTATCCCAAAGAAGCAGCCTGAAAAGGTCATTTGGACCCCAGATAATCAACTAGCTTTTGACACTCTGGTGGAAGCCATGTGTTCAGCACCAATTCCAGTGGCCCCTGACTACAGTAAGGTGTTTCTTGTTCAGACAGATTCTTCAGAGCAAGGGACTGGGGCAGTAAAAGAAGAAGGCTAAGGACAACCATTTGCATTCATTAGCAGGCCCCAGAGAGCAGAGATGGGGTGTCATTTAGAGGGAAACCTTTGCTGTGGTCCAGTCACTGGAGAAGCAAAGACCATGTGTGTTTGGTACTCAATTATTTGTTAAAACTGACCATAGACCACTCAGGTGTCATGCATATGAGGGGGAGTATACAAAATTGGCGAGGTGGTATATTTACCTACAGGGAATCGACTGCACAATAGAACACAGAACTGTGACTGCCCATGTCAATGCAGATGTACTTTCCAGACTAATCCGCTTATATGATGAGGACTTCCAGGGTGTTGTAGGAGGCTGGCCTGGTTTGTAGTGGGTACCTTGGGTACTTACACCCTATGCCAGGTCCAGTTATCCCTTATTAGTGAAATCTAGCAGTGTTCTAGCAGCTTAGGATGATAGAGATAGCTATAGCAGAGCAGCTTAGGCTGAACTAGGATACAAGCAGAGCTCCTGCAATACTACTTATAGTTACACAGTATTTATGCAAAAGTAAAGACAATACTCAGTGTTACCAAAAATAAAGGTAGTTTATTTGGGTGACACAGTACCACAAATATCTTAGCGACAATACTCCTTCTGGAGGTAAGTATTATACACAATATATACACTAGACACAAAAATAAGGTAAGTAATTACACATAGGAGTGTGCAAACAATAGGAAATGCTATAGAATGCAATGGGAGAAAATAGGTCTAGCGGCAACACAAACCATATACTAAGAAATTGGAATGCAAATCTCGAATTCCCCCCTAGACAAGTGTAGTGTGTGCAGAAGTGCCTGGAGAGTAAGAATACAGTAGAGGTAACTAAATGACCCCATCCCAGAGCCCAGAAAAGCAGGAGTAAAGTACGTCAAGTTTCCTTAGGGCACACTACACCTTGTGTTGAGAGTTATTGCAAGAACCAACCAAGTCTGCAAACAACAAACAGTGGATTCCTGGACCTGAAGACCTGCAAAGGAAGGAAACCAAGTCCAGAAGTCGAAAGAAGTTCCAGGAAGGACAGGAGCCCATGCCAACCCAGAAGAGGGTGCAAAAGAAGAGTCCCCGGTTGGACAAAGACTGCAGATATGCACCCTAGGAAGATGTCAGCGGGTTCCTGCCTGATGCACTGGATATCCCACATCGTGAAGTTGGATGCAGGTGAGTTTTGGCGCTGGATTCCTCCAACAAGCCTTTGTTCCGGTAAAGTTGCGTTTTGCATCAACTAATTGCTATCGGGACCCAGAAGGAACCTGGGGCCTCAACTCTGTGTGAGGAGGAAGAGATGCCTCTCAGCACTTCAGAGAGCCCTCATAGCACCAGATAGCACCCACGGGAGTCCCAGGGCATGGGGACAAAGGAGGTGCAAAATGATACTGGTGCAGCACTACAAAGGAAGGTCCCACGCCGCCGGAGAACAACTCAGTGAGTTGAGCATCACAGGATAGAGTGCTGGGTACATGGGCCAGGCTGTGCACGAAGGAATTTTACAAATAGTGCACAGAGGCCTCCGGAGTTGAAGAAGACGCAGTGCGCAGAGGTACTGTAGTTCTGGGGGAAGGCAAGGTCTTACCTCCTCCAAATTGGGACAGTAGGACCTCAGGACAGTCTGTCTCAATGGGGTCCACCATCTGTGTTCCAAGGAGCATGCTCGTCACTAAGAGAGGAGTCCAAGAGAACCGGTTGTGGACTTAGAAGGTGCCTGCGTGAGAAGGGGAGTGACTCCGTCACCCCAGGGGAGATTTCTTCGGTCCTTCCGGTGCAGAGTGAAGACAGGGAGTCCTCAGAGCATACACACCGTGGAAACTGTTGCAGTTGCTGGCTGGAGCTGAGGTTGCAGAGGAAAAGTATAGCTCCTGGAAACTTTGTTGCTGTTACAGCTGTGAATGACAGGGGAGTGGTCACTTCCCTTTCCTTTGTCCAGTTCGCGCCAGAGCAGGGACAAGGGGTCCCTGAACCTGGGTACACTAGCTTATGCAAGGAGGGCACCATCTGTGCCCTCCAAAGCATTTCCAGAGGCTGGGGGAGGCTACCCCTCCCCAGCCTGTAACACCTATTTCCAAATGGAGAGGGTGTAACATCCTGCTCCCAAAGGAAATACTTTGTTCTGCATTCTTGGGACTGAGCTGCTCAGACCCTAAGAGGGCAGAACCCTGTCCGTGAGGTGGCAGCAGCTTGAGCTGCAGTGCAAGCCTCAGAGAGACAGATTTTGGCAGTACTGGGGGTCCCTAGTGGAGCCCCCAGGATGCATGGAATTGGCTCCCCAATACCAAATTTGGAACTGGGTGACAATTCCATGATCTTAGACAACTTACATGGCCATATTCGGAGTTACCATTGTGAAGCTACACATAGGTATTGACCTGTATGTAGTGCACATGTGTAATGGTCTCCCCGCACTCACAAAGTCCCGGAAATGGCCATGAACTATGTGGGTGCACTGTGGCTAGTGCAAGGGTGCCCTCACACTTAGTAACTTTGCACCTAACCTTCAGCAAGTGAAGGTTAGACATATAGCTGACTTATAAGTTACTTAAGTGCAGTGAAAATTGCTGTGAAATACAGTAGTGTGTGCCCTATTTCATGCAGGCTGCAATGGCAGGCCTGTGGAAGGGTTTGTCTGAGCTCCTTTTGAGTGGCAAAAGAAATGCTGCAGCACATAATGATCTTCTGGAACCCCAATGCCCTGGGTACCAAGTCACCATATACTAGGGACTTATAAGACGGGTCAAGTGTGCCAATTGAAATTGGTAAATGAAGTCATTAGGCTATAGTGACAAATTTAAAAGCAGATAGAGCATAAGCACTGAGGTTCTGGTTAGCAGAGCCTCAGTGATACAGTTAAGCACTACAGCAAACACACACATTAGGCCCCAAACTATGAGTACTGGCGTCCTGGCTGGCAGGATCCCATTGAGACAGGCAAAACACACTGACACATAGGTTTGTATCTATGAGCACTGGGATCCTGGCTAGTAGGATCCCAGTGACACAGTAAAAACACACTGAAACACACTCACAAGCAGGCCAAAAGTGGGGGTAACCATGCTAGGAAGAGGCTATTTTCTCTTAGGGGTAGAGTAGTTACCCATCATTTGTCATCTGGAAGATGGCATGTAGGGACGTGATCCTTTTTAACCTGGTCACCTCCATTTTTTGACTGATGCTGGCGGTTAGAGACCCTAGAAGTGCCCTGTGCTCTGGTAACGGGGCCCCAGGCGAATGCTTTGCCCTCTAAAGGTATGTTGTAATTGATATAATTCTATTTGGCAAACATAATGTACCTCTAAATTCCTAGTATATGGTAGGGCATGTAGGTTTAGAGACCCAGGTGGACCTAATGCACTAAGACGAGCACTGCTGAGGTGTCTGGTGTCATTTCAAAGGCTTTCAAAGCTCACCCTGCCTTGCAGGCCTGGCTTCCAATTCAACATTGACTTGTGCATCAAAAACTATTGCTGCTAAACTTGACCTCTATAGTGGTCTGCGGCACAGATGTGTACAAAAAAGTAATGGTGGAATGCTTCAATTAATCTGAGACACTGGCAATTAACTGGACCCAATCCCCAGTGCATAATTATTATGCACAGCATGACACTTCGGGCCTCATTACAACCTCGGCGGTCTTTCAAAAAGACCGCCGAAGCTGCGGGAGCCAGAGTACCGCCATTGCCGGCGGTATTACTGGCTCCCTATTATGACTTTTCCGCTGGGCCAGCGGACGGAAACAGTGTTACCGTCCGCTGGCCCAGTGGAAAAGTCACATCAACATTGCTGCCGGCTTGTAATAGAGCCGGCGGCAATGCTGATGTGCAGTGGGTGCAGTAGCACCCGTCGCGCATTTCACTGCCCGAAATTCGGGCAGTGAAATGCGCGACGGGGCTATGCCTGGGGGCCCCTACACTGCCCATGCCAAGTGCATGGGCAGTGCAGGGGCCCCCAGGGGCACCCCAAGTCCACTTACCGCCAGCCTTTCCATGGCGGTGTTTACCGCCACGGACAGGCTGGCGGTCGGGGACTCATAATCCCCAGGGCAGCGGTGCTTGCATCGTTGCCCTGGGGATTATGACCGCCAGGCGGAAGCCTGGCGGTATAGTGGAGGGGCCGGCGGTATGGCCGTGGCTATCGCGCCACGGTCATAATAGCTGGCGGAACACCGCCAGCCTGTTGGCGGTGTTACCGCCAGCTTACCGCCGGCCACCAGGGTCGTAATGACCCCCTTCAGTGTGGACTCTGCCATATGCAAATCTATCTTGGCCCTGCTCCAGAAGTAACAGTCCAGCTTGAAATGCAAGTCAAGATTTTCCCAAACCAGACAAAGGCAATGAAAGACCAGTTTCATCCTGGTTGGTACTCTTAAGGGGAGTACATGTTAGGTTTAAAAAATGGTGAAAGGAATACTTACAGTAATTTTCAGTCATTGATAATTACTCAGAGCCACATCCCAGTCCATCGTTATTTTGCACAAGATACCACATCAGATTGGGCCCAGCCATGTGCAAAACATCCTTGAACCTGTTCCAATAGGAAGAGCCCAGAGAGATCTGGCCAGTTCCTCCATTAACCAGAGAACAAGCAACTTAAGACCTGATTCACCTTAGTTGGGGCTCTTCTCTTGGGTATAGCTTAGTTCCAGAGGCAAGGTGAGTACTGGTCTCATATCTGGCAAACCCATTGCACAGTGTGTCACACTGAAGTATACAGAAATGTGTTGAATGAAATTCCTGAATTAATCTGAGCCACTGATAAAACTGAGGGCCACATCCCTGTCCATCAATATTATGCACACCCTGCCGCCTACATTTGGACCCAGCCATAAAAAATCGTTCGACCTTTATTAGTAGGAACAATGCAATCCGACCTGTGAGGGCAAAATATTTGAACTCATCCTTAGCAAAGGGTTACGTTTAACATATTATACTTTTTTTACGAAGCCATTCTCAGTTTTCTTAACGCTGTTGTAGCGAAAGGCACGATATACTTGAATTTAAACAAGAACGAGATTAATTTATTAGCAATACTTTCCAAATCAAATAAAGGTGAAAATAGGAAGGTGAAGATGGAATATTCACTGTAAAACTCAGATCATCAATCAGTTCGTAGTCTGGATTCAGTACAGTGATATGTTATTCATGAAGAGCAAAGATTATATTAGAATTTCAACAGAGGGTATTCGAATGATCTCGTTCTAGTGGTATTAGTAATATGTTTCCCATACACTGCAGTACAGAAGGGTAACTTAACATACAGTAATGCTCTGAGACAATCAAAAATGTTCCGTTCTTTTTAATAAAAAAAATAATTAATCTTTCCTTAAAATAATGTTTCAGACTTGACTTTTGTAAAATATGCACAAAGCACAATCTATAAAAAACCAGATCATCTCTGCTTCCTTGTAGGAATTAAATTATTCTTGCATTCTGCAAGAATAAATAAAAGTGCTTATTTTAAGAGTTTGGGCTTGAAAAAACGTATTTTCACAAACGCACCGTAGGCCAAAATTATTGATAGTATTCCGTGATAAAAATGCAAGGAAGATAAATAGAACCATTTGCCAGAAGAAAGTGTAAGTATATTTTCAAGGCAATTTGCGCTGATAGAACGGTGCTTAGTCGAACCATGTGACTATAGAAACGTTTGCAATTGGAAACATATAATTTACGTTTGCATTTTGGAAAAAAATATGTGATATCTATGCATGTATATCAGTGTTATTTCAAAATCAATAGGGAAAAAATATATAAAAATGAAAAATGAGTACTTCACACAACATTTCTTATCCCTTCCATTCCTGGTAAAAAAGCTATTTCGCAATAACACCGCTGTTCTAGGAGAATTAATCAGCACACGTGACACACACCTTCCAAGCCGATCTATGCAAGCATCTACAAAGAATCCTTCCAAATAAAGTGAAAATATATATTGTTAACACAAATCCAGTAGGCAAAAAGTTACAAGGTGCCACAACGCACTTTAGTTGGTCTCTTTATATAAGTCCTGATAAACCTACTCTACAGTATCCATGTGCTACAAAAGTAAGGCACATTTTAGATTGCATGGTTTTATTTTCCTTACAATGCATTTTGCATGTTATACTTGAAGTACTGCGCATTGTTGCATAAAACGCACGTTAATAGTATCACATTATCCACATTAAAGACAAACGTTCCTCATAACTTTGACAGATATATTGACAATCTCAGGCCCAGTTCAATACTAATAGCTTAAATCTATTTAAAGATTTAAAGAGTTTGTAAATATTTGTCTGTTTATATAAATATATGTGTATATATGCATATATATATATATATATTCACTGACAAAAACAAAGGTTACAAGGATGTTAGGATTTGAATTAACATGCACAAAACCATAGAAACTCATCTGTTATACTTAGAGTTATTTCAAGTAACTATAACTCGTGCCCCTTGGAGCTGAATTTCTATAGTTTTGGGTGTGTAGATTTAGAACCTAACTATAATGTCACTGTAACGTTTGTTTTATTTTGTCGTGAATTTCTAAGGTTTTTTAAATTCCAATTCCTAACTATAATATCTCTGTATCCTTTGGTCTTTTAGTGAATTTCTATGGTTCTCTAAGCACCGAGGGGATTGGCCACAGGGCTTGACCTGCGGCCAGACCCTGCAACCAACCCCCTACATGCATCTAACCCCACACCATGCACAGCCTTTGGCCGTGTGTGTCAGGGACTGGCTACAGGGCCCGCCTGCACCCAACCACCCATAGGCATCCAACCCCGCAGGGTAGGCCCTGTAGCCAATCCTGGGTAGGCATCCAACCCCGTGCCATGCACGGTCTTTAGCCCTGCATCACAAGGGTTGGCCACAGGACCTGGCCTGCAGCCAAGCTCTGCAGCCAACACCCCCTTAGGCATTCAGTCCTGCACCATGGTGTGACAAGGGATGGCCACAGGCCTGAAAGCGGAGCTTCAACTGGGACACCTGCTTTGTTTGTATTTGTAATTGCTTTCCTTTCAGGTTTAATTTCTGTGAAGTAGGCATTGGCGCCGAAACCCATCCTGATCTACTTACTTATCCAAGAAGAGGCTACTGTTTTACACACAATATCTACCCAATTGGAGTGCTTTCTATTGTCTAATTAGTAAGTGCTACCTTGTTGGGTAAATGCATATTCCACACTACAACTGCGTATAGGACCCCAAAGTAATGTCTCCAGTGACCTTGTGTGCCTGTAATTTTGGCAATGTGATTGTTCCTCAAGTATCTTCATACAGAAACCAGCAGTAACATGAATCCTCATCAGGTGATTACAAGATAGGGACCGTGGGGGAGCCTTAAGGCCACTGTAGTCTGTGCCGGCTCCCCACCACCAGTGGGAGCAATCATTGCTCCTGCATGCATGGAGCAGCCCAAAATACTCCTCCCTGCATGCAGGAGTGATCCTTTCATTTCTTTTCTGAGAACAGATAAAAAGTCCACCCCCAGCAGGTGGGAGCAGTTTTTCTGCACTCATTTGCTGGGACCAGACTTAGGGGGTCATTCTGACTCCCGCCGGGCGCGGTCACCGCGCTCCCGGCGGGAGCCGCCAAAATACCGTACCGCGGTCGGAAGACCGCAGTGGGTATTTTGAGGTTTCCCCTGGGCTGGCGGGCGGCCTCCAAAAGGCCGCCCGCCAGCCCAGGGGAAAACGTCCTTCCCACGATGAAGCCGGCTCGTAATCGAGCCGGCGGAGTAGGAAGGTGCGACGGGTGCTGCTGCACCCGTCGCATATTTCACTGTCTGCTAAGCAGACAGTGAAATACAAGCGGGCCCTCTTACAGGGGCCCCTGCAGTGCCCATGCCATTGGCATGGGCACTGCAGGGGCCCCCAGGGGCCCCGCGACACCCCCTACCGCCATCCTGTTCCTGGCAGGCGAACCGCCAGGAACAGGATGGCGGTAGGGGGTGTCAGAATCCCCTGGAGGATTCCAACGGGCAGTGGTAAACCGGCAGGAGACCGCCGGTTTACCCTTTCTGACCGCGGCTGAACCGCCGCGGTCAGAATGCCCTTGGGAGCACCGCCAGCCTGTTGGCGGTGCTCCCGGTGGCCGCCAGGGTCAGAATGACCCCCTTAGTTTGCTCTTGCATGGCGGAAACTGTCAAAGCTTCAGTCAAGTAAAATCAAACTGCTATTTCCCAAGCGTAGGCACCTCAGGCAATAGGGAGCTGGCCTTCAGGGTTGGTGGTCCCCAGGGTCTTTAGTAGCTCCACGAGGAGTGCCACATGGTGCCCCTCCTTTCACTTTGCACTGACCAGTTCTGGGGAGGTGGTGGTCCCCGGGGCTGTATTTAGCCCAGAAGGGGACCACTCTGCCCCCTCCACCTTAATTTTCATTTCCAGCCCGGGAGGTTATGGCTCCTGGGGCTATTCCCATGTGGCCCCCCACAATTCTTTCTGAAAAGCCCCATGGAGGTGGTGTTCCCCAGTGCACCAAGCAGAATGTGGCCCCTTCTAAATTAGATATATAACATATATATATATATATATTTTATTTTTTTATTTCTCCTAACAAAAGGTCTTTTAAGGTTCTTTTGGAGTCCACAGCTCACCCCTCAGCTCCAGAAGCTCTGAGTTGCTCCTTGAGGGTGCGGACTACAACTCCCAGAATGCACCTGGCTCAAACTCCAAATTGGCCACTGGCAGTGGTCAGCTGGTGTAGGAAAGTACCATCTTTCTTGGCATGTTGGCAATTGAAATTGGTAAATTAAGTCACTAGCCTATAGTGACAATTTTAAAAAGCAGAGAGAGCATAAGAACTGAGGTTCTGGTTAGCTGAGCCTCAGTGACACAGTTAAGCACTATACACACACACATTAGGCCATAAACTATGACCACTGGGATCCTGACCAGCAGAATCCCAGTGAGACAGGCAAAAACATTCTGACATACTGGTAAAAATGGGGGTAACATGCCATGGAAGATGATACTTTCCTACACAACCCCCCCAAACGAGGGACAGTAAGGCTAACGTTGCTTATATGAGTCTTCATTATCTGAGTGGAAATATCTGGAGAGTACATCTGCATTGGAGTGGGTACTCCCAGGTCTATGTTCCACTGTAAAGTCCATACCCTGTAGGGAAATGGACCACCTCAACAATTTAGGGTTTTCACCTTTTTCATTTGTTTAAGCCATAATAGCGGTTTGTGGTCTATTTGAACAATGAAGTGAGCCCCAAACAAGTAGGGTCTCAGCTTTTTCAAGGCCCAGACCACAGCAAAGACCTCCCTCTCTATGGCAGACCAACACTTTCAGACAGCCAGCAGTCCACAATACCTTTTTAGGCATTTTCTTACTGGTGAGGTCATTAAGAGGTTCTGCAGTGGAGCTATAGTTCTTAATGAACCTCCATTAATACCCAGTGAGACCTAAGAAGGCTCTGACTTGGGTCTGAGTATTAGGGGGAGCCCAATCCATAATGCTCTGAATCTTCCCCTGCAGTTGTGCAATCTGTGCTCCACCTACCAGGTGGCCCAGATAAACCACTTTTGCCGGCCCTATCTGGCACTTTGAAGCCTTGATAGTTAGGCCTGCCTTCTGCAGGGCCTCCAAAAGTTTACAGAGATGGACCAGGTGATACTCCCAGGTGGAGCTAAAGACAGCAATATCGTCCAAATATGCTGCACTGTCAGGAATAAAGCTGTGCACGGTCCAGGTCCCGTCTGAAACTCCGCTGCGCATATTTGCAGTGCTTCATGCGCACCACTTGTCATCCCCTCTTGTTCTAAAAGTGGTCATCAGCGTCGCCTGCCCTGTGGCTCCAGGGTCAGGACATTGGTGGACAAGAGGCACTTATCAGTGCTATTTTAGGAATGGACTACAATTCCCAGGTTTCTAGAGGCAGCTGCCATCTTGGGGTGTGACAGGCCTATAAAGCCCAGTCACACCCAAGCACATAGCTCACTATTTTGAACACTTCGATGCAGTCAGACCTTGTGGGGGTTCCTTTGAAGAAGAGCAGATTTCCTGCATGGCAGATTGACAGTAAATCGGAGTATCCTTGTTTCCATGGTGTATTCAGATGCAAGTAGGTCGGACTCGTAGCGGTAAGGTCTTGATGAGCCCAATCTTGAAGGGAGTTGTTACTTCCAAAAGCAACGTTTTTTCAGTTCAAAGAGTAAAGCGTCCTTGGCGCGACGATCAAAGCGATTCGTGTCACATGAGTAAAGCGCCCCTTAGCACAACGAGCAAAAGCGCCTCAGGCCACACCTGTAAAGAGCCCTTGGCACGCAATCAAAGCACTTCAGTACACATGAGTAAAGCGCCCTTGGCACGGCAATCAAAGCACTTCAGTACACA
Source organism: Pleurodeles waltl (assembly GCF_031143425.1). NCBI lineage: Eukaryota > Metazoa > Chordata > Amphibia > Caudata > Salamandridae > Pleurodeles > Pleurodeles waltl. Next base: position 1,471,491,772 of record NC_090445.1, on the reverse strand, counting down.
TGAGTAAAGTGCCCTTGGCACGGCAATCAAAGCACTTCAGTCCACATGAGTAAAGCGCCCTTGGCACGGCAATCAAAGCGCTTCAGGCCACATGAGTAAAGCACCCTTGGCACGGCAATCAAAGCGCTTCAGGCCACATAAGTAAAGCGCCCCTTAGCATAACGAGCGTAGTGCTTCAGAATAAGCAAGTACAAACGCTCTCTGGCATATTGAACAAAGCGCTTCATGCATGATGATCAAAGTGCTTCATAAACAACAAGCAATGCACTTCTGCCCAACGAACAAAGCGCTTCAAGTTCAATGAATAAAACTTTCAGGCCTAGGTAGTAAATGTGAAAACGTTTCAGAGATTAGCAAGTTATAGTTTCATTGTTTATGGTGAAGCATAATATGTGAGATACATACTTAAGTCTTTGAGAATTTCTAGGCTGAGATCAAACATTTATGTTTATGAATGTATAGTTGTTACATGATTGATATTCAGAGTATGTCCATAGTCCAAGGCTCTTACCATCTCTAGGTTCAGAGGTTGCAGTTTGTTCTTGTTCCATGATTCAAAGAAGGGGCTACGCCCAATTCACAAAGGGTCTCAATCTGATATCACGGAGACGCCTTTATTCAAGAGCCTATTGGTGAGGTATACTGTTATGAATGAGTATATGCATATTTGTTTTAACCTTTTCTTTTCAGATCTCTCTCCCTGCAGTTCCCTACCCTAATTCTCTTCCCCCCGCCTGGCTTCATCATAATTCTGTGCTATAATAGTTTTCTGAGTTGGTGACGCCGGGAGGTGGGCCTTTTGTTCAGCAGCGTGCAGATACCGAGGAAAGAGCACTGTGACAAATTAGTGAGCCCACGAGTTTTTACTTTCCTCTTGGTCTGTACGTGAGCTGTGCAAAATAGCCACCTTAGACACCCTTCTGCAAGCAGTCACTCAAATGCAAAGGGATTTGATAGACTCAAAAAATGTTACAGCTGATTTAGTTAATAAACTAACTCAGTTACAGAATAAGGTGGATGGTTCTGAGTCTGAGTCTCGTCCTACGCTTTCCACACCTACGAACATTGCTGTGAACGTGCCTACACAGATTCCCCTAGCTGCACCAGAAAGGTTTTCAGGGGACCCCAATAAGGTTAACATTTTTCTCACACAGGTGGAACTACATTTTCCGCGTCATCCAAGTGCCTTTTCGGACGCACAATCTAGAATTGCATTCCTTATATCATATCTGAATGGTGATGCAGCTACTTGGGCAGTGCCATTAGTCTGATTAGACAGTCCCCTTTTGTACATTTGGCATCGTTTTGTAGAAGAATTTGTAAAGGTATTTGACAGGGGCGCAATAACTATGTCTGCAGACAAAGAGTTACTAGCATTACGCCAAGGAAACAAAGACGAACTGAAAGACGTATTGGCCCAAGTTGAACCACAACCGCAAACTTGTACTGATTTAATTGATCTAACCCTGAGAATAGATCACGGACTCTCAGAGAGAAAAGGAGTAAGGAAAAAATGGGAAAAAAACAACTGGCGAATGGAAAGGTCCAGACATCTTCAGTTGTCCTCAGATCCTATTATAGAACCGATGGATATCAGAACTGTTCGCCCATCATTGACCAAAGAGGAGAAAGACATGCGACGAAGAAATGGACAGTGTATGTATTGTGGAAAAAAGGGTAATTTCCTAAAAGAATGTCAAAAGATACCTAAAGTTAAAATTGATCCAACAATTGTGATAATGAAAGATAGCGATTGCTTTGGAAAATTCACAGGAAAACTAAAGTGCCAAAGAAAAAATGAAGGGGACCTCTTGGGCAAATTGACAATCCCTTCAGTGTGTTTTTGCAAAAATCGTTATGTCAAACCTTTTCGAATTTTAGTACAACTGACTGTACAGGGAAAAAGACATAGGCCCTCATTACAACCCTGGTGGTAAATCCCGCTTTCCGCCGAGCAGAAGACTGCCAACATACCGTTGCGGCAGCAGAATTCCGCTACAGGTATTACGACCCACAGCTCGGAATCCGCCACAACACAGACAACCACACAAGTCCGCCACACCAAAGGTCAGTGATAAAACGGTGACACCAAAACCTACACCGTCACGCCAACAGGAATACGCCCACAGCATCACGACCCATGAATCAACGCAGCGGTCTTTCAACCACGGTAAACCATTGGCGGTACACACCGCCGCACTCAAAATACACACACACTAATAAAACATAACCACATTGGACAATTCAAAATACACACACCTGATACACATACACACACCACACCCACACACCTAATCCATTATAAAGCATACACCCACATCACCCAAAAACCCTAACAACCAAAAATTTGAAAGAAGGCCAGAGAGAGAGACTACCTAACACAACACCAGCATCCAAAGACACACAACACCATCACTTACACAACATCCACGCACCTCAAACAACACACAATAACACATCCCCTCACACATCACAACACACACCACCTCACACATCACCCACACCACATCATGGTACCTCAAAGACACCACAGGTTCTCTGAGGAGGAGCTCAGGGTCATGGTGGAGGAAATCGTCCGACTAGAGCCACAGCTATTCGGATCACAGGTGCAGCAGACATTCATTTCCAGGAAGATGGAGCTATGGCGCAGAATTGTCTACAGGGTTAACACAGTGGGACAGCATCCAGGAACATGGGATGACATCAGGAAGAGGTGGAACAACCTACGGGGGAAGGTACGTTCCGTGGTATCCAGACACCAGATTACTGTACAGAGGACTGGCGGTGGACCCCCACCTCCTCCCCCACAACTAACAACATGGGAGGAGCAAGCCTTGGCGATCATGCATCCTGAGGGCCTTGCAGGAGTAGCAGGAGGACTGGACTCTGGTAAGGCAAATCCTTACTACTTTACCCCCCACCCCACCTGCATGCCATCACATACTCCCACCTTCACCCTTGCACCCATCACCCCAACAACCCACAGATACTGCACTAACAAAACCCACACATCCCAAAACCAAGCCCTGCATGTAACACCAATGCATGGACACCCATCACCAAAGCATGTACAGTAGAGAGACTCACTCATGCCACAAAATCACCAATCACACAAGGGCCACGCCAATAATGCAAGCACAGAAGTAGAGGGTAACTCACCCATTGCACAATATGGCACACACAGATACAATAACTATGCATGTACACCCCAACAGGACTCCTACCCAACGTCACCGGACAAGAGGTGCCAGACATATCCAGTCCCCCTAGAGAAGAGGCCCACAGTGACGACAGCAGCTCTGCACGCCTGGATCAAGATGACCAACCCGACCCATCATGGACCTCGGGACAGTCGGTTCCCCTGACACAGTCACAAACCACCACTGACCCTCCGCCCTCAGGAAACACCACCACAGCACCCACCCAGTGGGCCCATCCCTCTGTCCCCAGGACACATCAATCAGCAGTGTGTCCACCGCTACAGGGAACCCAGGCAACCCCACTAACACAGGATGATCAAGGACCTGGGGGCAGTGGCAGTGGGCACACAGTTCAGGGGACAGAGGCACAGGATAACAGGGAAGCTGGGAGGACTGCTGTGCGACAGGGGGAGGACAGGCCCAGGGAACCGATACTCCACGAGGCACTCTCCAACATCATGGGAGCTTACCACCATTCCCAGGAGACCATGGGCACGGTACTGGCCAAGTTTCAGGAGACCCAGCGGCTGCAGGAGGAACACTACCTGGGGATCTGGGAGGACTTGAAGTCCATCAACACCACCCTGGACACCATTGCAGGGGTGCCGGCAGACCTTCTCAACACCAGGTGGGACACAGTGGCACACCAATGGGCCTCTGACACTAGCCTGGACAGTGATCAGCCCTCCACCTCCGCCGGCGCTAGTGGACAGGTAGCACTGCCACAGGAACAACATGCCACCAGCACCCCACCCCCCTGCAGATGGAGAACCACCCCGCAAACGGCCCCTGTGATCCAGGAACAAGACAGAGAACATGACCAAGACCCCCGCCAGGAAATAAGACCCCCCTGAATGTCACCCTTCTGTCCCACTTTGACACCCTGTCCACCTTAAACTGCCATTGCTCCACTTCCTATGCCCCATTGGACAATGCTCCTGTGAAACAAATAGACTGGACTCTACCATGAACATTCCTCCACCATCATCCCAGCCCATTTTGCATCCCCCTCCGCTTATTTGCACATCAATAAACACACTTGAATCACAAAACAATCTGGAGTCAATCTGTGCTTTCACAAATGTGTAATTGCAAAATCTCTGGAATATAGCAATGCCAACGTACTTGTTCACATACCAGTGTAACACAGCTGTAGGCCAGCAGTAGACATAGCAGAGGGCACAAAGTGGGACCCGGATCTGTGAAATGGAAAGCCAAAGTAACAAGTCAGGGTCCATACACTGAGTGAAAATGATAGACTTATGCTAGCTCCAACAATAGTATGAGATGTGGGAAGCAGTTACATCTTCTTACCTGTGTCTCACTGGAAGTATTGCATGATGATGTTGTTTCGGTTGTCGACATCTTCTTCTTATGCCTCCTCTTCTTCACTGCTTACAGGCTCCACAGCAGCCACAAGACCACCATCTGGCCCATCCTCCTGCAGAAAAGGCACCTGGCGTTGCAAAGCCAGGTTGTGCAGCATACAGCAGGCCACGATTAACTGGCACACCTTCTTCGGTGAGTAGTATAGGGAGCCACCTGTCAGATGGAGGCACTGGAATCTGGCCTTCAGGAGGCCGAAGGTACGTTCTATAATCCTCCTAGTTCGCCCATGTGCCTCATTGTAGTGTTCCTCTGCCCTTGTTCTGGGATTTCTCACTGGGGTCAGTAGCCATGACAGGTTGGGGTAACCAGAGTCACCTGCAAATGTCGAGGGACAGCTGTTAGACACACACTAACCCTTAGGAACACCCCCATACCCAGACACCTATGTCAACTGTGTTGGGACCTTGGCCTCACCTATTAGCCACACACGGTGCCTCAGGAGTTGCCCCATCACATAAGGGATGCTGCTACTCCTCAAAATGTAAGCGTCATGCACTGAGCAAGGATATTTGGCATTCACATGGGAGATCTACTGGTCTGCCAAACACACCATCTGCACATTCATTGAATGGTAGCTTTTCCGGTTTCTGTACACCTGTTCATTCCTGCGGGGGGGTACAAATGCCACATGTGTACCATCAATGGCACCAATGATGTTGGGGATATGTCCCAGGACATAGAAGTCACCTTTCACTGTGGGCAAATCCTCCACCTGAAGGAAAAGGATGTAGCTGCGCATGTGTTTCAGCAGGGCAGATAACACTCTGGACAACACATTAGAGAACATTAGCTGGGACATCCCTGATGCCATGGCCACTGTTGTTTGAAAAGACCCACTGGCCAGGAAATGGAGTACAGACAGAACCTGCACTAGAAGAGGGATTCCTGTGGGATGGCTGATAGCTGAAATCAGGTCTGGCTCCAACTGGGCACACAGTTCCAGGATTGTTTCACGTTCAAGTCTGTATGTGATTGTGATGTGTCTCTCTTCCATTGTCGACAGGTCCACCAGGGATCTGTACACCGGAGGATACTGCCATCTCATTGCCTGCCCCAGCAGACGTGCCCTGTAGAGGAGATCAGCGAGCAGAGGGTCATCCAACACTGAGGTATCACAATGTGTTATTTGCTGAAACGTTGGTAATTCGCAATGTGCCGGTATCTGCCTGTATTCCCGGCCTAGATAGGTGTGACGCAGTTTTTATCCATCCCATGTGGCCCCCTGAAATGGTGGCTGCCTGACCTGTAAGGTGGAACAAGGAGAAATGAGGTAACTGCGCTGGTGTTGTACACCGTCGCGGTGGGCGGTCAAAGACCGTGGTGCAATTCAGCATCGTACATCGTCATTGGCTCCTGGGGCCCATAGGGCCCTATGGGTCCCAGGAGCCAATGACGATGTACGATGGCGTTGACAGTACGCACCGCTGCGGACGTGACCACCATTTTCTATCTGTTCACTTACTTGATACCTCACCTTCAACAGGAGAGGACCTACACTGGAAGTGCTGCTGTGACTTGTGTCTGGAAGTGACAATGGCTACAGTGTCTGGGGAAAGGTACCCTGCCTTCACTTTGGAAGAGTTGGAGAAACTAGTGGATGGGGTCCTCCCCAGTACACGCAACTGTACAGTCTTCCAGACAAACAGGTGAGTATACTGTGAGCATGCTGCGTGGGCAATGCCTGTTTTGAGTGGTGTGGATGGAAGATACATGGGGGGCTGAGGCCTGCATGTGTGGATGGTGAGTGTATGTGCGTCAGGGCATGGGTGGGAACTGGTGGGCAATGAGTATGACGGTCCGGACGCGTGAGTAATTTCCTTTCCTCCTGTACCTTCCCTCTAGGTCAGCGCCCACCAGAAGAAGGGTATTCGGCGTGCCATCGCTAAGGACATCCGGACCCCTGGGTCTACCACAGACGGAGCACCCACTGCCGTAAAAGAGGCGAAGACCTGCACCTCTGGAGCAAGAAGACGGCGGAGGCCCAGGTGAGGATGGCCTCCCAACGTGGAAGGGGTGCCTGTCGCACCATGACCCCCCTGATGTACCGGATCCTGGCGGTGGCCTATCTGGAGTTGAACAGGAGCTTGAGGGCATCACAGAAGCCACAAGGGGGTGAGTACACTCTCATTCAGCTGACTTTACACGCATTACGAGGTGTCTGGGTGGGGGAGGTGGGCAGTGGGTTCCCCTAGGCCAGGGCAAACTTGGTAGGCAAGGTCCCTTGTTAGGCAGGCTTTGTGGCATCCCAAACCCACTAGTGGTAACAGCCATCTACACCTAGTCAGGTTCCTGTAACTTCCAGGTGTGCAGCAATTGGGCTTAGGCCTCGTACCCCATGGGCATGTGAATTTGCTAGAAACTGTTAGTGCATGGCGTAGTGCAGAGAGCTGCTCCCTGTGTGTTGTTTCCACCAACGGGAGTGGTGTTGCATGCACTGAACATGTTTTTCTTCTGAGTTTCCCCCGTTTTTGTTTTGTCTCCGTGTTCTTGTGTGCAATTGCATCATCTGGCGGAGGAGCAGTGGCACCAGAGCATGAGGGAGCTGCAACTCACTTGGCCCTGGAGGGTGAAGCAACGGAGTCTGAAGCCACCAGTGGGACGGAGGGCAAGGGGAGCTCCACGACGGGGACAGGAGCATACACCAGTGACAGCGACTCCTCCTCTGATGGGAGCTCCCTTGCGGTGGCAGGCACCTCTGTGCCCACCACATCAACAGGTACAGACGCCAACCCCTGTACCAGCACCGCCCTCCCAGCAGCCACTCAGCGTGTGTCCTCTGCCCGCTCACCCTTGAGGGTGGGCATCTCCCTCGCCCCAGGCACCTCAGGCCCTGCCCCAGCCAGCCCTGCTGCCCTCAGTGAGGAGGCTATTGACCACCTGAGATCCCTCACTGTTGGGCAATCTACCATTTTGAATGCCATCCAGGGTGTTGGGAGACATTTGCAACAAACGAATGCATACCTAGAGGGCATTCATTTGGGGCAGGTGGCCCAATAGAGAGTATTTCAGGCTCTGGCCTCAGCACTGATGGCAGCCATTGTCACTTTGTACAGCCTCCCCCCTCCAACTTCCTCCACCCCGACCCAACCCCCTATACCTCAGCCTATCCCAAGCACACCATCAGACCATCATGCACACTCATCAACACACAAGAGTGGACATGGCAAACATAAGCACCACACATCCCACAAGCACTCATACAAGTACCATACCCATACACACACAGCAACATCCACTGCCTCCACGGTGTCCCCCTCCTCCACGTCCTCCTCCTCCCTCCATATCTTGTCTCCACTCACACCTGCATGCACTACATCCTCAGCCACTACCTCTATTACCAGTACGCTCATCACCACACACCGCTCATGTGCAATCACCACCTCCACTACCATGCACACATCCCCAGTGACCTCTCCAAGTGTGTCTGTGAGCCCTCACTCCCAAAGTACACAGACACACACACACCCAACAGCTATCCACCTCACAACAGCCTCTGGACCATGCACTTTCACCCAAATTCATCAAACATAAACCTCCTACAATCTCTACCTCTTCCTCCACTCCCAAACCCCCTCCATCTTCCCTTCCCAGTGTGTCTAAAAATCTTTTCCTGGCAAACTTGGACTACTTCCCTTCACCTCCCAGTGTCCTTACCCTAGGGCCAGGGTTTCCAGGTCCCATCTCAGCACGGCAGCCACCAAATCCCAGGCACAGTGGTGCCAGCAACTGTGGGGTCATCGAGTGCGCCACCCATCATGGCTGCCAGTGTGCCACGTAGCGAGGGCATGGACATTCTGCCACCTGCCAAGGTGAAGAAGGTGCCCACATCCCAGAGGGAGAAGCCGCACCTACCAGCCACCAATGGCTCCGCCAAAACAAAAGGGGACAGAGGCAAGACACCTGCGGCACCATCAAAGGTGGGGAAGGGACAAAAGTAGAAGAGCAGGTCAGGACAGGGCACAGTGGCACCTACTGAGGGACTAGTGTCACCCCTTCTGTCCACAACTACACCAACCTATATGGCGGCGAACACTGCAACCAGCCCCGCCACCAGAACTGCCACCTGCACCGCCACCATCACTGCCACCTGCACAGCCATCTGCACAGCCATCTGCACCGCCACCGACACGTCTGCAGCCTCAGCAACAGTCCCCAGCATCTTCCCCAATGGGCAGCCGTTTGAGGCTGCAGGAGACATCCGGCTGTGTCCCTCAACAGGTGCTGACCCATGCAACACCACCAGCACCACCGCCACAGACACCGCCACAAGCACCGCCACCAGCCCCGCGACGTGCTCGGACAGTGGCACCACCGCTGACATGGCTACCAACCCAGTGGTCAGTCATCTGAGGCTGGAGAAGACTTCCTGGACCCTGCCCAGCTTCCATGAGACACGACTTCCATCACTGTTTTCACCTGCAGGTGGAAGGTGAAGCCGCAGCAGTGTGAGGTATGTCTCTGCCTCCATGGCGTATCATGCTACCTGTTCCTGGGCAATCTCGTGGCACACACACCCAGGTGAGGGAATGGTAATGGCCACACTGCATGTGGAGCACTCTGGGCACCATGCCCCCTCCAGAACCAGTGGAGAATCACGTCCACTACCTCAGTCCGTGGCAGGATGAAGCACTCTGGGCACCAGGCTCCCTCCAGAACCAATGGAGAATCACATCCACTACCTCAGACCTTGGCAGGATGAAGCACTCTGGGCACCGGGCCCCCTTCAGACCAGTGGAGACTGTTATCCACTTGAGAGACTGTGGCTTTGCACTCCCCAGGATAAAGCAGTGGGCAAACCACCCACTGGAAAAACTTGAGAGACTGTGGCTTTGCACTCCCCAGGATAAAGCAGTGGGCAAACCACCCACTGTAAAGACTTGAGAGAATGTGGCTTTGCACTCCCCAGGATGAAGCAGTGGGCAAACCACCCACTGGAAAGACTTGAGAGACTGTGGCGTTGCACTCCCCAGGATACAGCAATGGGCATGGAGTCCCCTCGTGCATCAGTGGTGTTGTGCGTTCATCCGGCTGAGGAGCCCGCCCTTCCCTCCCCCCTGAGGTGCCTGTGTATTTTCGATCTGATGCCCCTGCAGTGTTCTCTCTGTTTCGAGTCAGGTATCTTGTGTGGGCTTCGCCCATGCATTTTGGGACCACTGGTCCACGGACAATGATTGGTACACTATCTGGACTTGTGTAATTGGTGTACATATTTGTGTATACTGACTTTGAACTTTCACTATCAGATTTTTCATGATAACAATCGTTACAATCATTTAATTTTGTCCTTGTGTTCTTCCAGTGGGTGGGGGTGTGGTTATGTAATGTTGCTTCATGTATTTGTGTGTACGTTGTTGTGGGTGAGGGTAGGGGTGGGGGTATTGTGTGTTGTATGTGTGTGTATGTCACTCTCTTTTCCCTCCCCCCTCCCCTGTGTTGTAGGTGCAGTACTCACCGTGTTCGTCGTCGGCGTCTGTCCTGCTCCTGACAGAGCAGGAAGAAGACCAGCATGGGCAGTATGTGTAGTTCGGGATCCATGGCGTCCTTGTTCCTCGTTGGGTGTCGAGAGGTGAGTGGTTTCCCTTCGGTGTCCCACCGTGCTTTTGATAGCGTTGGTTCCGCCCCAGAAAAGGTAGCAGACAGGCCTGTTGTGATACAGTGGGTGGTACTTTGTCCTTTGCCTGTCTGTTGGCGGTTACCGCCGCAGTGTTTGTTTTTGCCGCTGTGGCGGTCGGAGTGTTAATGTGGCTGTCTATGTTGGCAGTTTCCGCCATGGTCGTGATTCCATTTTCTTTTCCGCTGGCCTGTTGGCGGTATTACCGCCGCTTTCACACCGACCGCCAGGTTTGTAATGAGGGCCAAAATGTACAAGTTCTAATTGATTCAGGGGCAACAGGAAATTTTGTGTACCAACAAACTGCACTAGACTTGCGTATACCCAGTGTCAAGAAAATTTTTCCTGAAGATGTTTATGCAGTTGATGGTAGTGAATTGGCAGGAGGCCCGTTACTAAACAAACCTCATGAATACAAATGATTTGCAAAGATGAAGAGAATCAGAACCATTGTGAGATAATTCGCTTTTATATAATCCAAGCACCCAAATATGGTTTTATTTTAGGAATGCCGTGGTTAATGCTACACAATCCATGCATAAACTGGCGCAACCAGGTTTTGCGTTTTTCTTCTTCCTCTTGTGTAAAAAAATGTCTTCAACAAAGATGAGACAAAGAAGGAAATCTTCAGCACTATATTGCTACTGCAGTTGAAAAAGAAATTGATCTGCCACCACAGTATTCAGAATATGCTGACGTTTTCTGTGAAGAGAAACCAAGCTCCTTACCACCCCACAGGCCGTACAACTGTCAGATCGACCTTGTACCCGGCGCTAACATACCAACTTATAGAATCTATGCATTATCAGAGAAAGAAAATCAAGTCCTACGAGAATACCTTGATCAATGCTTAGCCAACGTGCTAATTCGACCATCACGATCTCCAGCGGCTTCTCCGCTGTTTTTCGTACCCAAAGATAATGGCGATTTGAGACCTTGTATTGACTTTAGAGTGATAAACAAGACCAATGTTAAAAATAAGTATCCACTACCTCTCATACCAGTCTTGTTAGACCAGGTAAAATTTGCCATTATTTACACCAAACTTGACTTACGAGGAGCTTATCACCTAGTTCAAATTCGAGAGAGAGATGGGTGGAAAACGGCTTTTAAGACTCGTTATAGTCTCTTTGAGTATCTAGTGATGTCGTTTGGTCTCTGTAATGCTCCATCAGCTTTCCAATATTTCCTCAACGATGTTCTGAGAGAATACCTAGACATCTTTGTCATCGTTTATATTGAAAATCTATTGATTTATTCAAACTCTAAAGAAATACATGAAGAACATGTAAAAAAGGTATTACAAACTCTACAAAACCATAATTTGTTTTTGCAAATTAAGTAAATGTGAATTCCATACCAAAGAAGTTGAATTTTTTTTTAGAGTCATTTTTAACACCTGACGGCATGCAAATGACTGAAAGAAAAACGCTTCATCCATCACTTCTCCCAAAAGGTAGCACCAATTACCAAAATTGCTAAGGAAAAAGGCATGTTTAACTGGTCCCAAGAGACAGAGAAGGCATTTCAAGACTTAAAAAAGGCCTTTACTTCAGCTCCCATTCTAGCTCATCCCAATGTGGAGGAACCATTCATTGTGGAAGCCGATGCATCCAATGTCGCTGTTGGGGCCATCCTATCCCAACATCACAGAGAAACTGGACAGTTGTACCCCATAGCATATGTGTCAAGAAAACTGAATGATGCAGAACAGAATTACACTATAGCAGCAAAGAATTATTAGCAATTCGCAATGCTTTCAAAGAATGGAGACATTATCTATTGGGAGCAAAACACACCATGACTGTATACTCTGACCATAGAAACTTACAATTTATGAGGTCTGCCAGACTACTAACTCCCAGGCAACTGAGATGGATGCTATTCTTTGCAGAATTTGATTTCATATTGACTTTTAGACCAGGAGTAGATAATCGTAAGGCCGACGTATTGTCTAGACAAGATTCTTCTATCACACATACTGAACAAAAACCCATGCCTATTATAATGCCTTCAAAAGTGTTGTGTTTAATAGCAGCTGAGATGTTCTTTGATCTCATTTGTAATCATTTTCACATCACCAAGTGGCAAGAGTGATTACAACAAGACACCAAAAGGTCCATTCAACAAGGCCTACCTCTACACGAATCTCGAGTATTCCTGTCTACTGAGGAGTTACGAGAGACAGCTTTTCATTGGTTGCATAGTCATCCTCTGTCTGGTCATCCAGGTCCTCAAATAACACTAGAACTCATGAAAAGGTATTTTTGGTGGCCTACATTTGTCCATTACTTAAAGCAAATGCTACAATCATGTGAAGTATGTGCAAGATGCAAAAGCGAACACAGCAAGCCTAAATGACTATTGATACCTCTACCCGTTCCCAATTATCCATGGGAACATATCTGTATGGATTTTATTATTGGTCTTCCTCAAGTAAAGCAATTTACAACTATTTTAGTGGTGGTGGATAGTCTTACCAAATATGCTCATTTAATTGCATGTAAAGGTCGCCCAACCTCCAACATCTTAGCAACTATCATCTTAGAAAACATTGTTCGCCTTCATGGACTTCCAAGAGTCATCCTCTCTGATAGAGGGACACAATTTTCTGACACGTTTTTGGCAGCAATGGTGCAAGGTTTTATGAATTGATTTGACTTCATCCACCAGTTATCATTCACAAACGGATGGTCAAACAGAGAGACTAAACCAAACTCTAAAACAATACTTATGATGTTATGCAACAAAATCTCCTAAAACCTGACTGGATCTCTTGTGGCTTGCAGAACTGGCTTATAACAACTCTCACCACTCTTCAATAAACTAAACTCCTTTCTATGGTTGATATGGGCGTCATAGGCACATTTTGCCAGTTACACTACCTGCTTCTACTTAAACCACTTCAGCAGTCATGGACATGTCAGCACACATGAAAAAGGTACATTCACAATTGCAAACAAATCCGCACCAAACAAAGACAAAATATAAAATGCAATATGACAAGAACCACCAACCTGATCCTCAGTATACAGACAAAGATAGAGTTTGGATATCCACGAAACACTTTGTATTAAAAAATAAAAATATGTTTCCTCCAAAATTCATCCGGTGTTTCACACTTCACTTCTTAAACCTGCTTCGCCCTCAAGTGTCAACAACTTGCTCCTGTATAAGTCCAAGGTCATTGGGAGTATGAGGTGCGATCTATCTTAGACTCCAAATATCGTGGATCTTCCCTTTGGTACTGAGTGTCCTGGAAGGGATACGGACAGGAAAATGACTCATGAGAACTTGCAAGACATGTCCATGCACCACGTTTGGTGCGACGCTTTCATCTTCTCCATCCTGAGAAGCCGGGCCCTGGACTGCGCTTGGGACAGGGGTGTAATGTCAGGAATAAATCTGTGCGCAGTCCAGGTCCCGCTTGAAACTCCGCTGCGCGCATTTGCAGCGCTTCATGTGCACCACTTGTCATCCCCACTTGTTCTAAAAGTGGTCATCAGCGTCGCCTGCCCTGTGGTAAAGCTCATCTAGCTCCAGGGTCAGGACATTGGTGGACAAGATGCACTTATCAGTGCTATTTTAGGAATGGACTACAATTCCCAGGTTTCTAGAGGCAGCTGCCATCTTGGGGTGTGACAGGCCTATAAAGCCCAGCCACACCCAAGCACATTGTTCACTATTTTGAAGACTGCGATGCAGTCAGACCTCGTGGGGGTTCATCTGAAGAAGAGCAGATTTCCTGCATGGCAGATTTACAGTAATTCGGAGTATCCTTGTTTCCATGGTGAATTCAGATACGAGTAGGTCGTACTCGTAGCGGTAAGGTCTTGATGAGCCCAATTTTGAAGGGAGTTGTTACTTCCAAAAGCAAAGCGTTTTCAGTTCAAAGAGTAAAGCGGCCTTGGCACGATGATTAAAGTGCTTCGGATCACATGAGTAAAGCGCCCCTTAGCACAACAAGCAAAGTGCTTCAGGTCATACTTGTAAAGCGCCCTTGCACAGCAATCAAAGCGCTTCAGTACACATGGTTAAAGCGCCCATGGCACTGCAATCAAAGCGCTTCAGTCCACTTGAGTAAAGCGCCCTTGGCATGGCAATCAAAGCACTTCAGTCCATATAGATAAAGCGCCATTGGCACGGCAATCAAAGCACTTCAGGCCACATGAGTAAAGCGCCCCTTAGCATAACGAGCGTAGCGCTTCAGACAAACCAAGTACAAGCTCTCTCTGGCATATTGAAGAAAGCGCTTCATGTATGATGATCAAAGCGCTTCATGAACAACAAGCAAGGCGCTTCTGCCCAACGAACAAAGTGATTTAAGTTCAATGAATAAAACTTTCAGGCCTAGGTAGTAAATGTGAAAACGTTTCGGAGATAAGCAAATTAAAGATTCATTGTTTTTTGTGAAGCATAATATGTGAGATACATATTTAAGTCTTTGAGAATTTCTAGGCTGAGATCAAACGTTTATGTTTATGAATTTATAGTTGTTACATGATTGATATTCAGAGTATGTCCATAGTCCAAGGCTCTTACCGTCTATAGGTTCAGAATAGCAGTTTGTTCTTGTTCCATGATTGAAAGAAGGGGCTACGCCCAATTCACAAAGGGTCTCAATCATATATCACGGAGACACTTTTATTCAAGAGTCTATTGGTGAGTTATACTATTATGAATGAGTATATGCATATTTGTTCTAACCTTTTCTTTTCAGCTCTCTCTCCCTGCAGTTCCCTACCCTAATTCCCTTCCCCCCGTCTGGCATCATCATAACTCTGTGCTATAATTGCTTTCTAAGTTGGTGATGCCGGGAGGTGGGCCTTTTGTTCAGCAGCGTGCAGATCCAGAGGAAAGGGCACTGTGACATGCACTAAAAGCTTTCAAACCTTGGAGGACTGTATTCACCAGCCTCTGAAAAGAGGAAGGTGCATTTTTCAAACCAAAGAGCATAACTGTGAATTGATAATGCCCTCCTGTAGTAGAAAATGCAGTTATTGCATTAGCATCTTCTGACATCTTGATCTGCCAATACCCTACAGTCAAGTCAAAAGTGCTTAGATACTTGGCAGATGCCAGTGTATCTATTAGCTCACCTGCCCTGGTTATAGGGTGAGCATCTGTTTTGGTGACTGTAATGAGACCCCTATACTCCACACAAAATGGCATTTCTCTCTTTCCTTCTTTGCTATACGGTTTGGGGACAAGCACCAATGGGCTGGCCGAGGGGCTATCAGAAGGCTCAATAACTCCAAGGTCTAAAGTTTTCTGAACTTCAGCTTTAAGCAATCTCTGAAATGGTCAGGCTGCCTGTAAATTTTACTTTTGAGAGGTAAACTGTCTCCAGTGTCAATTGTATGTTCACACCAAGTAGTTGTACCAGGTGTGAGTGAGAAGAGTTCACAAAACTGATTAAGGAGATTTTGACATGCTTCCTTCTGCTCTGCAGTAAGGCAGTCTGCCAGAACCACTCCTTCCACTGAGCTATCAGCTTCAGTGTTGGAGAAGAGATCAGAGAGAGGGTCACTTTCTTCTTCCTGTCCCTCATCTGTAGCCATGAGCAGGGTTAAGTCAGTCATGTCATAGTAAGGCTTTAGGCGATTGACATGAAACACACTAAGGGGGCTTCTGGCAGTGCCCAGGTCCACCAGGTAGGTGACATCACCTTTCTTTTAAATTACATGGGGTCCACTCAATTTGTCCTGGAGTGCTCTTGGGGCCACAGGCTCTAATACCCACACCTTCTGTCCTGGGTGGTACTCTGTTAGGACAGCCTTCTGGTCAAACCATTGCTTTTGGAGTTCTTGGCTGGCCTGAAGATTTTTGCTGGCCTTTTTCATATACTCAGCCATTCTACTTCTCAGGCCACGTACATAGTCCACAATGTCTTGTTTTGGAGCTTTTAAAGGCTGTTCCCAACCCACATTAACAAGAGCAAGTGGACCCCTAAAAGGGTGACCAAATAGGAGTTCAAAGGGGCTGTAGCCCACTCCTTTTTGGGGTACCTCCCTGTAGGTGAAAATGAGGCATTGTAATAGGACATCCCATATTCTTCTGAGTTTTTCAGATAGTCCCATAATCATGCCTTTGAGATTTTTATTAAACCTCTCAACCAGTCCATTACTTTGTGGATGATAGGGGGTGGTGAACTTGTAGGTAACACCACATTCCTTCCACATTGCTTTTAGGTATGCAGACATGAGGTTACCACCTCTGTCTGACACCATTTCCATAAGGAATCCTACTCTGGAAAATATTCCCAGGAGTGCCTTTGCTGTAGTGGTCCTGAAGGGGATAGCTTCTGGATAACTTGCGGCATGGTCCACCACCACAAGGATAAATCTATTGCCAGAAGCTGTTGGAGGGTCAAGGGGGCCAACAATATCTACCCCTAACCTTTCAAAGGGTGCCCTGACCACTGGCAGTGGAATCAAGGGGGCCTTTGGGGTATCACCTGTCTTTCCACTGGCTTGGCAGGTGACACAGGAGCAACAAAACTCCTTTGTGTCTTCTGACATATAGGGCCAGTGAAAATGTGGAACAAGTCTGTCCCATGTTTGACTCTGGCCTAAATGCCCAGCTAAAGGGATGTCATGAGCCAGAGTTAGGAGGAATTCCCTGAACTGAAGAGTAATGCCTAGTCTCCTGGTGGCACCAGGCTTAGGGTCCCTTGCTTCAGTAGAAAGGAGAATATTCTCCCGATAAACTCTGTGTGTGTCAGTGACATCACCATTTTGCTGCTTGACAGCTTGCTTTATGAGGCCCTCCAATGTGTGACAGGTTTGTTGTGCCACACTCAGCTCTTCCCTGGCAATCCCCTCTGCACCCAAAATCTCAACTGTATCAGCTTCCAGCTCCTCTGGTGTAGGCTCTGCACAGAGAGATAATTCCTCTTCCTCAAAAGAGGAATCATTTGTGGAGGGAGGGATAGTAGACAAGGGTTTGCCCTTCTTATCCCTAGTTTTTGGGAGCACTTGCTCCATTATTCCAGGGTCCAAGTTTCCCTGTCCTCTTTGCTTCTTGGCCTGAGCCCTGGTAAGAGCAAAAATATGCCCAGGAATGCCCAGCATTGCTGCATGGGCCTCCAACTCCACTTCAGCCCAAGCTGACGTCTCCAAATCATTGCCTAGCAGACATTCTACAGGTAAATCAGTGGCTACCACAACTTTCTTTGGACCAGTAAACCCCCCCCCCCAGTTGAGATTCACAACAGCCATGGGGTAGCTTACAGTGTTACTATGGGCGTCTGTCTCTTGGTACTGGTGACCGAGTAGGTTCTGCTCATGGGCAACCAGTTTTTCCATCACTATAGGCCTCAACCTGAACACCATTAATCAGGGGGAGCTGCTTGTACTATCCATATTAAGGGGACAAGTAACTAAAGCGGCTAGGTCAGTGCCACCATCAGAGACTAAAACAGCCTCAGCAATTTCCCAAACTAGACCATCCCCAACTACATTACCAATGGTGTGCCCAGCTACACCCTTTGATTGGCTATTAGTAGAGCTTTTCCAACCTCCACTGCTATTAGTAGGGGCACTAGTGGTTGCAGTTGGGGTTGTGGCGGTGGGAGGTTTGGTGTTTCTTTTTGGACAATGACTGTCAGTTGCCCAATGGCCTTTGGCTCTCCAAAAATAAGACTAAGGATTCTTATTTTTGTGAGAAAAGGATTTGACCCACCACCCTCAGAGGATTTTTGTGGGCCTGATGAAGACTTCCCCACCCTTGTCATGTGACTTAACATCCTTCTTCTTGCAATCCTTGTCACCCCCTCTATGAACATTTATATTCACACTTGTTCTGACCCATTTGTCTGCCTTCTTTCCCAATTCTTTGGGAGAAGTCAGATCTGAGTCCAAATGATACTGATGTAACAAGTCAGACACACAATTATTCAAAATATGCTCTCTCAGAATCAAGTTATATAGGCTTTCATAGTCAGTCACCTTACTGCCATTTAACCAACCTTCTAGGACCTTCACAGAACAGTCTACAAAGTATGCCCAGTCCTGTGATGACTCCTTTCTGGTCTCTCTGAACTTAAGTATGTACTGTTCAGTGGTTAAGCCCAGACCATCCAAGAGCGCACCTTTAAGAATTTGATAATTATCTGCATCATCCTCTCTGACAATAAGAAGTCTGTCTCTCCCTTTGCCAGAGAAGGATAACCAAAGGATAGCAGCCCACTGTACATGAAAGATCCTCTGAACTTTACAGGCCCCCTCAAAAGCAGCAAACCACTTGTAGATGTTATCACCATCCTTGTAAGGAGGGACAACTTTGTACAAATTTCTAGATCCAAATGAAGGTTCCCTAACATTTGAATTCCTAAAGCTGCTGCTGCCACCATGGGGAACTAACCCCAAACCCTTCCTCTCTTTCTCCACAGCCAGGGACTCCCTGTCTAAGGCCAACTGTTGCTGTGTTACCCTCAGTCTGGGCTCCTCTAACCTCAGCTTTCTGAGTTCCCTATCTAGGGACTGGTCCTCAGGGTTAGAATTATGGGATGCCTCTGAAACAGAGGCAACATGAGAGTGTGTAGAGGTACATCTATCTCTAACAGGGGCACTCTAGTGACCTGGCCTCTAGGGGTGAAGGGAGCCCTACTTGTGTGTGAACCCTTCCCACTACCAGTTGTGCTAAGTGGTTTATTGACAGACAGATCTGTGGAAGTACCATCCCAGGATTGTCAGTTTGCTACTCCGAGGCATCCTGGTTGGAATCATCCTCTACTTCTTCCCCTGTCTGATCTGGACCAGTGCTGAGTCCCTTGTCATCTTGGAGGAGAAGATTTAAGAGGAACTCCTTATTGGGGTTCTTCCCAATCCCCAAACTTCTTTCATTACAGAGATCCCTCAAACTTTTTAAGTTAAGATTTTCATATGTTGTTTTCACAACACAACACAACTCTAAGGGTACCTTCTACAGAACACATATTGAAAGAGAAAAAAAAAGTTTGGGAAAGTGAGTACAATGTTAGTAGAATACCAGAGCTAACTTTTTAGAGAAAAGAAGAAAACGTTTCAGAACTTTGTAAAAACGTTTGCAAAGTTTAAAAGAACTTTTAGAAAGTTAGAAAATTATTTCTAGGTATCTATTATGTATGCTCTAAGTATTGAAGCAAGCTTTTCTTGTGAAAGGCACCAGTAATAAAGTAGTAAAGCAATTGCAAGTACTTATCCCACTCCTTCCACTTCCTAGAAAGTGTGGCAAAAATCAATCCCATGGAATAACATTCTTCAAAAATCCATCATAGCTGAAACTGATTTTTGGAGGTTACCTCTGGCTGAGCCCACCCGGTGGTATTGCTAAAAATCCTAAATACACCCCTCTCCTGCCCTCTCCTAATCTAAGAGGGCACCTAATGGTCTGGGGTTGCAGGATGTGAGGGAGGTGCAGGGTTACTCCAACTATCCTTCCCTGCTTTTGAAGACCGGTTTGGTAGCCCTCCCACCTTCCTGCTTCCCCATCTGCTGAGGTAGTTCTCCTCCCCGAGGCACATCCTTTGTCTTCAACCCAGGCCACTTCACACCTCATCAAGGCAGCTGACCAGGTTGCCAGAGGCTGGGCAATCAGAGAAGGGCAACACAGAGCTGAAGTTGGCAACTTTTTAGTAGAGTTTCAAACTCTTTACCTGAACTAGTTATATTCAATCCAACAATTGTAAGTTGTGGGATTTATTATAATAGTTAATTTGATACCAAACATGAGGTATCTAATACTTGAGGGGACTTTGTTAATTAAAATAGTCTCCCCATTTTAGCCTATGGCGGCTATTCACTACAGTGAGGGAAAAATGTATTTGGCTATTTTACTTCACCTTATGAAACAATGTTTCCAAGGTCCCTGCTTATAGTTCCATGGCACCCAACCCTAGGGGCACATAATGCACACCTTAGTGGTGACCTATATATCAAAATAAGGTAGTTTAAGACTTTGGAAATACTTTTAATTCCAAAGTTGAATTTGCATATAACTTTAGTTTAACAGCAGCCAGCAAGGCAGGCCTGCCTTTAAAACAACACTGGGCACCTCAGCAGTGCACTATGCTTGGGTCCATAAACCTAGATGCCTTACCATTTACTAGGGACTTATAAGTAGGTTAATAATGTAAATTATAATTAGCCTAATTTGAATATCCACTTTACACAGAACACTGGCCCTGGGACTAGTAAGCAGTACCCAGGGCACAGCCAAGAGTCAGTAGCCGCCAATATCTGCCCAAATTGTTTGGGGGTTACCAGGGCAAGAAGGAGGACTTTCCTACACCAGCGGACAGCCTGGTGGTCTCGGCGGTTGTAATTCTCCGGGGCAGAGCATTGCTGGTGGTAGCCCAGTAATACAAAGGCTGGTGGAAAGGGGGTGCACATCCAATGCACTTGGCATGGTCAGTGCAGGGGTCCCCATGGACAGCTCCGTCGCGCTTTCCACTGCCTAAATTACCACCACATTGGCGCTGGCTCCATTAGGAGCCTGCGTCAGTGTTAAGACCCTGTTCACCGCACGCGTGTGGTGAACTCTTTATAGGGCGGGTGGTGTTCAGGCCACACAGGCAGCCTGATGGCGGGACTAGTTTGGTGGGCCAGGTATCTCTTATTAGTGTAGTGTAGTCAGTGTCTAGGAGCCAGGCTCTCTAGAGGTATCTGTGGATGAGCAACCAAGGCTTATCAAGGAGACATGCAAAGCTCATGCAGTACCACTGTAATCACACAGTACCCCCACACATGAAAGAAAACAATCAGTGGTACAAAAATAAAGGTACTTTATTTTGGTGACACAAATACTAAAAATACCATAGAGACTATACTCCCTTAGGAGGTAAGTAATACAAAAGTTATATACACTACTATGCAGAAATAGGCATAAAAACAGTTAGAAAACAGTGCAATTAGTGAAAATCACAATGGATAGAAATAGCTCCGGGGGAGTGCAAACCATATACTAAGAAAGTGTAATGCAAAAGACGTCCCCCACCTAGATATGTGTAGTGTGTGGAGGGGAGCTGGGAGTACTAGGTAAGCCCAAAGGTAAGTACCACAACCAACCCCAGCAACCGGGAAAGCAGGAGTAAATCACAGTAAATTCCTATGATCACACAGAGAGAAGAGAAGAAGAATTGTGCAAAGCCCAGAAGAGACTGCAAGACAGTAACAGTGGTTTCCTGGACAAGAGGACTTGTAGAAGAAGGGTAACAAGTCCAAGAAGCACAGCAGTCCAGGAAGGGCAGGAACCCCTACTCACTAGGCTGAAGGTGCAAGAGGTGAGCCACCAGTGAAGAAGAAGAGTCAGCACTGCACCCAAGAACACGAAGACGGGTTCCTAGAGGATGCAGGTGATGTCCCACACCGGATGGAGGACTGCAGGTGGAATTGTGTCTTCGGGTTCTGCCAACAAGCCTTGGTACACGCAAAACTCATGGTTAGCGGAAAGTGGAGCTGTTATGGACCAGGAAGGACCAGGTGGACCCTACTGTCAGAGGGGGCCCTCAGCACACAGAGAGCCCACTGAAGCCCAGCAAGCACCCACAGGACGGGGACAGGAAAGTCGCAGAAGAGGCCCATGCAGCACTATGAAAAAGGCTCCCACACTGCAGGAGAACCACTCTCAGAGCTGTGTGTTGCAGGAAGGAGTGCTGGGGACTGGAACTTCAAGATGCCTGAAGATCTCATTGAAAGGATTCCAACAATCCTTGCAGCTGCAAAGGACGTGGTCCATGGGGGTACTGTCCTGCGTGGGCAGGGAGGGGCATACCTCCACCCAAGTTGGACAGCTGGAAGAGAGGACTGTTGGGACCACTTCAGTACACCACCCGTGATGCAGGATCCATGCAGCTCAGCAGCAGAGGGGATTCATGCAGCTGGTCATCGATGCAGTTGGTGCCTGCAGAAAGAGGGGGATGACTCCTTCACCCCAAGGGAGATTCCTTCTAATGCAGGCTGAGGATGGGCTGTCCTCAGAGGATGTACGACTGGAGAAATGTTGCAGTTGCCTGAAGGAGCCAGAGATACAATGTTGCAGGAGGTGTCTTACTTCTTTGTTGCACCTTGTAGGGTCCTGAAGAGTCCAGATGCAGTTTCTTCGGTCAGGGGTCAAAGTGGAGGTTGCACGGGATTCCTGCTGGCGTCTTGCAAACTGAATCTGAGGAACCACCCAAGCGAGAGACCCCAAATAGCCCTGAAAGGAGATTGGTCACCTGAGTGGGTGAACACCTATCTGGAGGGGGCTCTGAAGTCACCTGCTGGCACTGGCCACTCAGACGCCCCCAGAGATCCCTGCCAGCCTTGAATCCAAGACGGCAAAACCTAGGGACCCTCTGGAGTCTCTGAGCACCACCCCTGGGGTGGTGATAGACAGGGGAGTGGTCCCTCCCCATTTCGTCCAGTTTTGCACCAGATCAGGGACTAGGGGTCAGTGAACTGATGTCGACTGGTTTATACAATGAGGGCACCAAATGTGCCCTTCAAAGCATTTCCAGTGGCTTGGAGGCTACCCCTCCTAAACATGTAACACCTATTTCCAAAGGGATAGGGTGTAACACCCCTCTCCCAAAGGAAATCCTTTGTTCTGTCTTCCTGGGCTTGAGCTGCTCAAGCACAGGAGGGCAGAAACCTGTCTGGGAGGTGGCAGCAGCTTGTACTGCCCGGAAACCTTCAGAAGGTTGAAATGGCAATACTGGGGGACCTCTAACAAGCCCCCAGAGTTCATGGAATCATACAACCGCTTGAAAAAATCTTGGGGGTGTGATTCCAACATGTGTGATTGCAAACATGCCTATGTTCGGAATTAGGTATTGGCCTATGTCCAGTACTCGTGTAAAATGGAATCCCCACACTCACGAAGTCCAGCAAAATGGGCCTGGAGTTTGTACGGGCACCTCTATTAGTGCAAGGGTGCCCTAGCACACGTACTTTGAACCCTGCCCTCTGGGCCGAAGGCCTGCCATAGGGGGTGACTTATAAGTGACCTGGTGCAAAGAAAAGTGGCAGTGAAAGGATGCTTGCACCTTTTTGCACAGGCTGCAATGGCAGTCCTGCAGAACCCTTTGCTTGGGCTCCCTGTGGGTGGCAAAATATATGCTGAAGCCCATTGAGCTCCCCTGGAACCCCAATGCCCTGGGTACCTAGGTACCATATACTAGGGACCTATAATGGGGCACCAGTGTGCCAATTGTGGATGAAATACTGAGTTTTGAGAGAGAGAGAGCATAATCACTGGGGTCCTGTTTAGCAGGATCCCAGTGAACACAGTCAAACACACTGACATTAGGCAGAAAAAGGGGGTAAGCATGCCAAGAAAGAGGGTACTTTCCGATAGCCCCCCAAACTTGTAATGAGGGCCTAATTTACAGAAGAAAAGTGTTTATGCTTTGCCAATAACTTTGGCTCCATTTGACAAATCTTCACAAAATGTTCAACACTAGTACGCCACTCTCTTCAGCTGCTGTGTTGAAACTTTCTGGGTGATTCGTTAAGCTTCGCCTGAGAAAACGGTGGGTCCAAAAGTGTGTTTACCCATGTAATTTTCCATAGGGATTTTAGATACAACTGCAGCCCAAACCCATGGACAGAATTACATTACACCAAATTTGGCAGAAAGGTAGCTCTTAGACCAGAAAGAGCCCTTTTTGTGATTTACTATAAATCATCTCAGTAGTTTTGCAGTTATTAATAAAAAGTAAATGTAGCTATCTAGGGACGTGGAACCTCTGCGGATCTGACAGTCCCATGCTGATATCTGATTGGCTGCCAACACTTCAATCAGGATGTGTTGGCAGCCATTTTGGGAC
Source organism: Pleurodeles waltl (assembly GCF_031143425.1). NCBI lineage: Eukaryota > Metazoa > Chordata > Amphibia > Caudata > Salamandridae > Pleurodeles > Pleurodeles waltl. Next base: position 1,471,467,783 of record NC_090445.1, on the reverse strand, counting down.
TCAGACTCAGCAAATTCCTAAAGTCGCCACCGTGGCTTGGACAATTTGAAAAAAGGGATGGGGGCGCGCAGCCCAGCCCTGGGAACCACCACCCACCAGGTCCTGCTCCCTATGTCCTGATGTGCCTACTCTCGGGACAAAGTAGTTTGCTGTCACTTGGTGGGAGCTATGATAGCTACTGTAAATCAAGATCAAACTGCAAGTCTGCTCCCAGTGGGCAGGAGCAGGAAAACTGACTTTTTCTCTGATTTCGTGCCCACTTTCACGTGGGTAGGAAAACAAATAAAACAATTGCTCTGCATTCAGGGAGCAGCATTTCTTGCTGCTGAACATGAACCTAACTATAACATTCCTGTAACCTTTGTTTTTTTCAGTGAATCTCTCTCTCTCTCTCTCTCTCTCTCTCTATATATATATATATATATATACATACTTAATCTTTCCTTGATTAATTTTTCAGACTTCACCCATGCGGGCCATATGGCCCATCTCCCAGGCCAATTTCTACCACGGGAACAGCCACTTCCTGGGGCAAGGATGAACCAAAAAAGGGAAAGCTGGTTTGCGTTCCCCTCCCTGAGCTATTTTGGCCCTGGGAACTTCAACCCCGTGGTCCAACCATGCCTGAAACGCTGAGGCGGGGGGCTGCAGCAGGAAAAATGCTTCAGCCCGCTGGCAGCAGATTTGTCATCTCTTTCCCTGCCCACAGTGAAACCAGACCTGCAGCCAGGCCATGTGGCGAACCTGCCCCTACCGCGCAGGCAGCTGAAATTGAATTGATGCTTTACATTAGAAAACCATAGAAATTCACTGGAAAATCCAAAGGTTTCAGGGATGTTATAGTGAGGAAATAGAATATAAAAACTTACACAATTACTGAAAAAACAAAGGTTACAGGGACATTATATTTAGGCTCAGATATTACAAACACAAAATCATAGAAATTCCGAAGTTATAGTTATCTCAAATAACTGTAACTCATGCTCTAAGGTAACTATAACTCACACCCTTACCATGCACTGCTAATTACCCCACATATTACATCAATCATGACATATTCTATGAAATCATTGATAATATCACTGGAACATTTGCAGTGAAACTATTGATGAAAAATCTGTGCATGGGAAGGACGTGAGTTATAGGTACCTTAGGGCATGAGTTACGGTTACTTGAGATAACTACAACTGTAAGTGTTGAATTTTCATGGTCTTGTCTTGTGTGTGTAAGCCTAACTATAACGCCCCTGTAACCCCTGTTATTCAAAAAACATAAAAATAGGACAGGCAAAGAAACAAAGGAAAGACAATCCAACTATGACATAATCACCCGATTGTTAATCGCAAACAAAATATTGACATGTGGAAATATATTATAAATAAATAAATACTCATTACATATCTAAAATCATGAAAATGGGTAATCTTGTATTCATCTTAAACACAATAATTTATATATTTCCACATATATTCAAAAATTTCAAAAATTTCAGAAAATATCGGGATAAACTATTCCTAAAGCGAAATATACATAATTTTAATACATAATACATGTTTTAAATATTATATTCCTGTACCATCAGTAATAAATCTCAATAAAATATTGTCAATGAAAACTGTAGGTACTCATATCAAACAATGACACATACATAATTTTAGAACGGAATGTACATGTTTTAAATATTATATTCCTGTACCATCAGTAATAAATCTCAATAAAATATTGTCAATGAAAACTGTAGGTACTCATATCAAACAATGACACTAACTCCCTCCAAACAGTATATTAAGCCTAAGTACTCCAAATCCATCTCACTATCAATTTGTACAATAATTTCTTATACTCATATTACACGATAAATTCCCCAAATTTAAATCATAAACATGCAGAAACAAAGAGAAAACGAAAAGAAGACTAAAAACAATAGTGTAAAAAATAACTTCATTATCTTATCTGTGTATCCAACACCAAAGAACATCACCCAGTGATAAAGATAAGCAGAAAAATGTGCAGATAGAAGGGATTCATTGGTTCTCCATCCGACCCTCTGCAGCCTAAAGAAATATAAATATACATATTTATAATAACAGTCTCCTAAAAATTCCAAATAATTATCACAATGAATTCCAACATTTACAACTACCATACCACAGTATATTGATTGAAATCCTCCAACATCAAATTATTTTTCATACAAATGGGTATTCAATTCCTCCCCCGTATTCAATCCATTAGGCATCATAGTTTCTAAATCTAAAATATATTTTGACTCTTTTTTCCGTAATATCAACTCTCTGTTACCACCTCTATGACACAATGGCACATGTTCAATGCCAAAATATGATAACAGAGTGCAGTCCGAATTGTGTTTTTCCTCAAAATGTCCAGCTACTGGATAAAGTACATCTTTTGATGTAATAGCTCACATATGTTCCAAAACACTTTTCTTTACGCTATGTTTCGTACTTCCCACATGCCACCTGTGACATGGACATTCAAGTACATAGATAGTAAAAGGGGTACTACGTGTCAGAAATTGATTAATTTGTCTGACATTGCCTGTTTTGCAAATAGCATATTCTTTACGCATGAAACTGTTCCAGTATGCCTTACAGTGTCCACAAAGGAAGAATCCTTGTAAGTTGTGTTGTTTTACTTGGGGGATAGTTGCAATATTGTTAGATCTTAAAATATCATGGAAACTCCGTCCCCTTCTATGAGTAATCTGAGGTCTTTTCTGTATCAAACTCCCAATAACGGGGTCACTTTTCAAGATATTCCAATTCTTTGAAATGATATTATTAATCTGTGTTGTATCTTCAATAAATGTCATAATAAGTCTAATTCCATCAGTATCAACTCCGTTCTAGCAGTATTATCAAATAGGGTCTCTAATCTTTTTACCCCTGGACTCTTTCCGTTGCTTTTTTAATCACCCAATTGGGATAACCCCGTTGTTTAAATCTCCAAATCATATATTTTTGTTCCCTCTCAAAGGCTACATCAGGATGTCCACTTGAAGCATGTAATAGACTATTACCTGCCGTGGATTTACGGAAGAGTTCTGTACTGATCTTTTTGTCATTAATCTTGATCATAGTATCAAGAAATTCTATTGATGTTCTGCTAATATTATAGGTTAACCTTATGTTCAAATCATTGTTGTTTAATTTATCAATAAATCCTATAGCCTCTTCTTCAGTTCCTTTCCAAAAAATAATCAAATCATCTATATATCGAAGCCACAAAATAGCTTGGTTCACTTCCGGATATCTGTCAACATCCATAAAAATCTTATCTTCCCACCAACCTAAGAACAGCCAGGCAAAACTGGGAGCAAAGCAAGTTCCCATAGCAGTTCTGAGAATCTGTTTGTACAGTATTCCACTGAACAGAAAAATATTATTGGTCAAGCAGTATCTAATCATGTCCATGATCATATCGGTATGCGCTAAATATTTTAATGATGGAGCGTGTAAGAAATGTCTACATGCTTCTATTCCCTTGTCATGATCTATAAAAGTATATAGGGAATTAATATCCAAGGTTAACAGTATGAAGTCATCTTCCCATACAATTCCTTCCAATTTTCCCCAAAAAATCTTTGGTGTCACAGACATATGAGGGTAAATTGATCACAAACTCCCTAAAAAAAAGTCGATATACTTAGAAACATTCTCCAATGCACTATCGCATAAAGATACTATAGGTCTCCCCGAAGGATTGATCTTATCTTGATGAATCTTAGGGAGGATGTACAAGACTGGTAATTTAGGATAGTCTTTCTTAAGAAAACAGTATTCCTCCCATACTAGTAAACCTTTATCTTTCCATTCCATTAACAACTGCCCAATCCCTAGAATACTATTGGTGCACATCTCTTTAGTGACAACCTTATAAAATTGTACATCATTGAGTTGACGCATGACTTCATCAATATATTTCTGTCTTTCCATGAGTATTATGTTACCGCCTTTATCGGCCGGGCATACAGTAGTCTCACTATCATCAGCCAATGTTTTAATCATAATTCTTTGAGTCTGTGCCAAATTCTGATTGTATCTTGGTTTGAACCACATTCTATGTCAGAACTGGATAAGATCTCGAACCACCATATCATAGAAAGTATCAATATTACTGTGATTCATATTAGGAAAGAAAGTAGATTTAGGTTTGAATCCTGAAGGTGCAGACAAATCATATACAATATCTAAATCATCCAAAATTTGATATACACTCTTAGTGTCGGCAAGTCCTACCTCATTCTTCTCCAACTCATACAGAGTTATCAGTGAATCTACATCACTGATACATAACACATCATGTTGATATTCACCCTTAAAGCATTCACCATTATTACTTGGGTGATTTTTAGATTCAAACCATTATTTCAACTTCAATTTTCTAATAAATTTTAAAAAATCAATCCTAGTCTGAGCTTAATTAAACTGTTCAGTGGGGCAAAATGAAAGACCTAAACATAATGTCAATTTATCACTTTCTGATAACGTAAAACTGGACAAATTGACAATTGTTTTATTCACCATATCAATATTCTTTATGTCTGCATGTTGGAAAATGTTGTTATTTTTCCCACTTGCCCCATGTTTGCATCTGTTTTTGTAACGATTTCTGAGTCTCTATCGCCTCTTCTGACTCCGCCCCGTCTTCCTCTTCAATTTGTTGTCCTGCCTCTGTATGTCGATGTTTGTCCCTTTTGGTTTTTGGACAGTAGCCTGCCCCGTCGTAGCAGGCGATACTTGTCTAAAAAAGTTGTCGGTTTGCTGGTGACCTCATTGGTCGATATTTCACTCTCAATTCAACTTGGAGTATCAGTCTCCCTCATACTCCCCACATCACTTTCCGAGTTAGAGTGTTGGTCATCCATTGCATTTGAAATAGTAACAGATTTGTATAGATGGTCAAATTTTCTACTAAAGGTCAAAATCCTTCCACTCTTGTAATCACCTATATCTCTATGAAATTTCTGTTGTTTTTTAACTTTAATATCATCCTCATATTTTCTCAGTCTTACATTCATTGTCTCCATGAATTTAGATATAACCTCCTTTTCTGGTTTCAAATCAAAATCATCCTTCATTTTCCTAATATCCACAACTAAGGTTTCTCTGTCCTGCCATGCATATTTTATCAGTGTCTCCAACATATGACTCGAGCTCACAGCTGAATTATCCGCCCATTCCTTTAGCATCTCAGGATTAGGTGTTTTATAGGATGGTGTAATAAAAATTCTCAGGCCTCCCGGGACCATTTGTTGGTCAACATAATTCTGTAAAGACTTAGCCTCCCACCATTTCGATACTTCTGTTTTACACAATTTCTCAAATTTATGTAGCATAATATTCAAATCATTGCTATCATCCTGATTCTTTATAAGGGGATTCCTCTTAAATAAACTTTTTGAAAATAATGTTTGTGCCGCCAACTTTCTTTCATTATCTATGTCGTCATTCATTGTACTAAAAATCCGAAAAAATAATTGTTCCACAAAACAAAATTTGCAAAATGATTTGTAAGCTCCTTGAGTCCCCGGGTAAAATACCCAGTTCCCCTTGCCACAATCAAAAAGAGCTGCTAAATGTCCACTGTCTGCAAGTTCAATCTGCATAAACGCATTCAGTAAACAATAATTTCCAGTCTGATGTAATGGACTGTCTCCAAATTCCACCTGAAAAGCGCAGCAGAGGATTGATTATAGGGGGTCATTATGACCCTGGCGGTCAGTGGTAAAGCTGCGGTAAGACCGCAAACAGGCCGGTGGAAAAAAAAAAGGAATTCGCCGCGGTCATCCGCCACTTCACCATTCCGACCGCCATGGCGGTGAAGACCGCTGGGCTGGAGATTGCGGTCTCCAGCCCGGCGGTTGTCACTAGACCGCCTACGGTATCGGGACCCTGCATACCGCCATGGATCTCGGTGGTTGGGAACCGCCATGAGATCTATGGCAGTAGGCACTATCAGTGCCAGGGAATTCCTTCCCTGGCACTGATAGGGGTCTCCCCCAACCCCCTAACCCCCACGAACCCTCCCCCCACCCCCCTGCCACCCCCCAAAGGTGGCACAACCCCCCTCCCCATCCGACCCCGAACATGCACATATGCACATATACACACCCCTACACGCACACACCCCCAACATGCACATATACACACCCCTACAACCACACATACACCCCAACAACACATACCCGCACACATACAAACAGACATGCACACCGTCTGACCCGCACACATTTCCCATACACACAGCACCCCTGCACGCATACACTCACTCACTCACCCCTCTACACTCTCACACGCACACCCCCATGCACGCACACAGCACACAACAGCCCCTCATCCCCTTCCCTAATGGACGATCAACTTACCTTGTCCGTTGATCCTCCGGGAGGGGACGGGATCCATGGGGGCAGCTCCGCCAGCAGAACACCGTCACCAGAACACCACCACAGCGAATGATGGGACGTGATTTAGTGGGCGGTGTTCTGTTGACGTGGTGGTGGAGGATGAGCAACCTCCACTTTCCTGCCGTCCGCCAATATGGCTGCTGGCAGATTTCTGTACGAAAAAGGACGGCGGCTTGTCAGCAGTCATAATACGTGGCACGGAAGACTGGTGTTCTTCAGCACGGCTGTTCCTCTGCAGTCTTGCGAAAAGACCGCTGAGGTCGTAATGACCCCCTATATGTGTGAAGCAGGAAAGAAAAGTCACATACCTCCGATACTGTGGTGTCCAATCTTCCTAATTCACCAATGTCTCACCACTCCGGAGAAACTGCAGCTCCGTACAAAAAGACCGCTTGATGTAATTCCGGTGGTCACATTCGCCGTAATCCACCTCCACATCTCTGTAAAGAAATCCACTCCGCTATACCAGCAAAACCTATCCTCAACGTGCACCACAAAGAGCCGGAAGAGCCCTGCCCGCCGACAGTTCCCGGCGATTAACATCCATCAAGTTTGCAGCTTCAATAATGGTGGCCGGCCAGAGAATCCCTCCATACATAACAAAACACAGAATGCTCGTTTTGGGCTCAAACGGCCCAAGAGGGGTGGTGCAAGAAACCGGCACGAGCAAGCCGGTAATATTAAAATTTAAAGAAAATGATAAAGCTCGCACACTCAGGACTCAAGGAGAAAAAACTAAACTTTAATCACAATGTGTTTCGACTGACACTGCAGCCTTAATCACATGAGGATTGCCCCCAATCAAAATCAGTTAAATACCACCTATTCAAAAAACATAAAAATAGGACAGACAAAGAAACAAAGGAAAGACAATCCAACTATGACATAATCACCCAATTGTTAATCGCAAACAAAATATTGACACGTGGCAATATATTATAAATAAATAAATAAATAAATACTCATTACATATCTAAAATCATGTAAATGGGTAATCTTGTATTTATCTTATAAACAATAATTTATATATTTCCACATATATTCAAAAATTGCAAAAATTCCAGAAAATATCGGGAGAAACAATTCCTAAAGCGAAACATACATAATTTTAGAGCGGAATGTACATGTTTTAAATATTACATTCCTGTACCATCAGTAATACATTTCAATAAAATATCGTCAATGAAAAGTGTAAGTACTCATATCAAACAATGACATTTACTCCCTCCAAAGAGTATATTAAGCCTAAGTACTCCAAATCCATCTTACTATCAATATGTACAATAATTTCTTATACTCATAATAGGCGATGAATTCCCCAAATTTAAATCATAAACATAGAAACAAAGAAAAAACGAAAAGAAGACTAAAAACAATAGTGTCAAAAATAACTTCATTATCTTATCTTATCTGTGAAGCTTGTTGCTCCCATACACCCTAGTACACGCAAATGTCATCTGAAAGAGAGGCCTCAAAGGAGAGGCCACTCCATCCACACACCCTACGAAGCACACCTACCATGTGAGTCAGAGGTCTCAAAGGAGAGACCAGTTAATCCACACACCCTACTATACACACCTGTCATCTGAGAGAGAGGGCTAGACTGAGAGGCCAATCCCTCCCCATGCACTGCTATGCACAGCCATCATTTGAGAGAGAGGTCGCAAAGCAGAAGCAATTCACTCCCTATACACTCTAGTATGACCAGCTGTCATCTGAGAGAAAGGTCTCAAAGGAGAGGGCAGTCGCTCCTTGTACACCTTACTATGCACAACCATCATCTGAAAGAGAGGTCTTAGAGGATTTGCCAGTCACTCCACAGACCTGCCATCTGAGATTGAGGTCTCAAACGAAAGGCCAGTCAATGCCTGCCTACTGAGCAGAACCGTCATCTGAGAGAGAGGTTTTGAAGGAGAGACCAGTCCCTCACCACTCACTACTATGCACACCTGTCATTTGAGAAAGAGTTCTCATAGGAAAGGCCAGTCGATCCACACACCCTACTATGCACACCCATCAACTGAAATAGAAGTCTCAAAGGAGAAGGCAGTCACTCCCCCTACACCCTACTATACAAACCCATCATCTGAGCGAAAGGTCTCAAAGGAAAGGCCATGCCATCCAAACACCTTACTATGTATACCTGTCTTCTGAGACAGAGGTCTCAGTATAGAGGCCAGTCCCTCCACACACCCTACCATATACATCTGTCATACAAGTGAGGGGCCTCAGTGAAAGGGCCAGTCCCTGCACTCACTCAACTATGCATAATTGTGATTTGAAGAAGAGGTTTGAAAGCAGAGGTTATTTACTCCTCATGCTCCAGTATGCACACCCATTATTCAACAGAACGTTCGAAGTGGAGAGCTGTTTCCTCCCCTATACTATTTCCCTACAGTTACATTGCGATCCCACAAGAGTCTCACAGTAGAGTGAAAGCTTCAGGGAGTGAGGCTTGCCACATGAGACTTGTTTCAATTCCTATAGCTTCTCCTTAGCCCCTCATAGAAATTTACTGAGCCTGCCACAAGGTGTTTTACGATCCTGCAACTGCCTCGTGAGAACCACATGGAAAATTACTGGGCCTGTTTTACGATCCCACAAGAGTCTTGTGCGATCGTATGGGATGAAGAAGAAAAAAAGGATCAAGGTCAACCAATTCTTAAAGAAATGCTGTGATGTGATTGGCTGCAAACACAGCTCAGAGTGTCCCTGTTGGTCTAGAGGAGAAAAAAGTATTGTTCAGTTGTGCTCAGCCAATGTGACTTGATTTGGAATTGAAATAGACTGGTGTTTTCAGCTACATTTAAGAAATAGCTCCAAGTTCAGGTATTTATTAATATACTTCATGTACTTTGGTGAGAAGTGGCAGCAAGTGCAGTCCTGTTGGTGAACTTATTCTACACCAGGTATACTGAGTGAAAAGCTGTTGGTAGTATTGTAGATTTCTCAATATAGCTTTTGAGAAGTAGACATTAGGATGTAGTTATCAGCAAGTATTGCATGTTGTGTTAGAAAATGAAGTGTTCAATCTGTATGTAGATGTAAGTAAAGGAGGCAGTGTTTCCCAAATTACTAAACAAAGAATCTGGAATCTGTTAACACATGGTCTAGAGCCAGATTAAGAACTTGGCTGACAGGTTACTCTGTCACAACAGTGACAGATATCCCATCACTGAAATCTAAATAACATAGGATAGAATAGGATTTGTAGTTCAGCAAAGGGGATATCTGTCACCATTGTAAAGGAGTAACTCATCTGCCTAGTTCTAAATCAGGCCCTTAGGGCCAGATGTATGATTCTGGCCCATTGCGATTCGGTAATTGCGATTTTTAAGAAATCGCAATTACCGACTCGCAAAGGGCCATGTATCACATTTGCGATTCGGTAATTGCGATTTCTTAAAAATCGCAAATGCAATTACCGAATCGCAAATTGCGATACTGGCCCCATTCGCAGCTATGGGCCTGTTGGCCCACAGGTGCGAATTTTTTGCATTTCCCAAATTGCGATTTCTGAACCAGAAATCGCAATTTGGGAAATGCAAAAGGGCAGGGTGCTGGGGGCCTAAGGCCCGTTCTCCTGCACCCCAATTTTTTTTTTTTTACAATGTAAAGTACACACATGCCAAAAGGGCATGTGTGCTTTGCATATTTAATTTAAAAATGCAGTTTCACTGCATTTTTAAATTTTGCACCAGGTTACCACCTGGTTGCAGACAATGGTATTTTGCATGTGCAAAATACCATTCTGCGAAAAATCGCAATTTGCGTTTTTTTGCAGAATAGCCTTGCGACCTGGATTTTAATCGCAAAATCCAGGTCGCAACGCAGAAAATCGCAATTTTTGCGATTTTCATTTTGTGGTCTGCGAATGCCTTTGATGCATTGCAGACCACGATTTTGCACTCGCAAACGGCCGATTTCGCCATTTGCGAGTACAAAATCATTTGATACATCTGGCCCTTAGTGTTTTATTAACCTTACTGTACACATACTATACCGCATTGAGATGTTTGAGTATAGATATTGCAGTTTCTAAAGTAAAACACCATGCTTACTGTTAGCAAACATGAGGAATGTGTTACATTATAACATTTTATGGAACCAGTGTTGATGCTATGTTATGATTTAATTGTGAAAAAATGCACTGGTTCAGGGTGTAGAACATTTTAGGAGAAAGAAATTACAAGTTAGTGGTACACTAGCTATAAATACATGATTGTGCTTGAAAAATGTTGAAATGATTAGTGAAAATACTAATGTATCACTGTTATCAATTATTGATCAGTATGTAACTGGAAATGTTGGGGGTGTTTTGCCTTTTTTAGGAGGAAGATGGAAAACAGAGGTTGTGAAAACAAAAGTACCATGTCACAAACTATTGGGAGGAGAAAAACAGAACGTCTTCACTTTGGACAAAACAGAAAACAATAACCGTCTGGAAAGTCAGGAAATCTTAATTGTAATATTGATTATGTTCCTACTGTCTTGGGGGACATGTATGGTCTTGCTGAATCTTGTTCTGTGCAGCTCTAGTTCCTTCTGAAGGATAATGATTTGGTTACATAAGCAGCAAAATGGGCTTTATTAGGTAAGCATGGTTGTTGTCTGCTTGAGCAGTAAGTACCTGGGCTGACATAGTCTCTGCCAGTTGAAGGAACGTGGAAGCACCTGAAGAAATGACTAATTCGGCTGCACGAGCTTCTTTCTTCTTTTCTGGCTGAATTTCATTTTACAAAGTCTACAAATGTAAAACTCTTATGAGACTACTTTTACACTTAGCTTGTTATCAAAAAACCTCCAAACCAAAGATTCTTTAGCAGGATACGGTGGCTGAAAGAAACCAAGGGAAGATGGGCTGCGCTCATCTAAATCCAGTAAACAATTGAAGTTAAAAGAATAGAGTTGTTCCTGCCTGCTGATCAGAGTCAGAATAAAACATTTTAAATTAGTAAAGTTGATTGTTTTGTTTATTATAGGGTTGCAGATGTAGTTTTTTAACATAGTTGTAGTTTGTTAATGTGGTTACATTTTTTTTTTAAATAAAACGTTTATAGTTACTACTTATTTCTCTGATGATTAATAGCTATTATAGATTTCAATATTATAGTATCACAGTGTTGACTAAAACTGGCAGTTCCATCTTCAGGGCCTGTAAATGTGCTGTTGCACGTATATGTGTCTATAAGGTACAATGCACATATTTTATGCTAATGAGGGTTGTTAATGGAGAAGCCAATTATTTGAAGACTGAACTAGAGTGAATTGTAATGAAACAGTGAGATGTCAGTGGGGAGATCAGTGCTTGCCTACACTATAGTATAAAGACCTTGCATACAAAACAGTTGTGACTTTGGCACAGAGGTCAGTGCATCCTCAATGTTTACTATGCATTGCTATGGGCTGGTGGAGATTTGACAGTGGAGACGGCAGTTTTTTTCCACATGTTACCATGTATGCTAGTGACTCTGGAGAGATGTTTCAGCAGAGTGGTCTGTCTCTGACTACACCCTACTATACATGCCTGCCCTTATAGGAAGACATTTGAGGGAGAGCTGAGTGTGTCCTCACATTCAAATATGCACAGCAGTTATGCAAGGCACAGTTGTCAACAGAGAGGATACTCCATCTTATAGCCTATTATGGACATTCATCACCATTAAGAGAGGTATGAGCAGAGAGAGCAGCTTCTACCCACAGTCTACTTTGCACATGGGGAGATCCCTGAGCTGACAGGACAGTGTGCTTCCATACCCCAATCTCAGTCAATCAATAAATCAATTAGTAGATTTTTTTAGCATTTCTTCTCGCCCGTTAGGGTATCCTAGCACTGACGGGCCAGATGATTAACCAAATAGCCAGGTCTGGAGGGAGTTTGGGAACATTGGAGGAGATGGGGAGGTCTGGGGATGAAAGGGTAGCTCTTTCCATGTCTTCACTGCAAGGTAGGAAAGGGCATGACCTATGCATCTGCTTGGTCAGTTACGGGGGATAAGGGTTAGAGAAAGGGAAGCAGAGCGGAAAGGTCTCTATAGTTGTTATGAAAGACAGACTTCTCAACATAGAGGTAATTTAATCACCACACTTGTACATCTGTCATCCAGGAGAGAGCTGTGACCAGAGAGGTAAGCCCCTTTTCATACCTTAATTTGCATACCCATCATCCTAGAGATAGATCACAGGAGAGGGGTAAGTGTCTCTCTACATTCTACTATGCAGACGGACCATCAAACAGAGATGTGTCAGCAAAAAGAACACTTCCTCCCTACTATCTACAATGTATACTTGTCAGCATGGGAAGTGGTATGAGCAGAGAGTTAAGTTTTTCTCAAACCTTACTACAGACACTTCTCACCCTAGGGAAATGTGTTAGCAGACAGGCCACTCCCTTCCCAAGTACTACTGCATACTCCTGTTGTTCTAGGGAGAAGTATCACCGGAAAGTCTACCCCATGCCCACACCGTACTGCAGATCCTTGTTGTCTTAGAGACAGGTCATAGTGGAGAGGGCAGTGGTTCCCTACACACTACTGTGTATGTCTGTCATCCTGGGATAAGGTGTCATTGGACAGACAAATTAATTCTGCCTCCCTAATATACATAGTTACTGCCCTGAAAGGTCTTACATATGAAGTGAGTCCCTTCCACATCCTACTATGCATACTGATCAGCGTGGGGAAAGGTGTGAGTGGAGAGGCACTGTCTCTCTAAACCCTGCTCTATACACAGGTCACCTTGATACTAGGTCTCAATGAAGAGGCCAGTCCCTCCCATATTCTACTACAGGCAGTTGCTAGCCTGAGAAGATGTGTCAGTGAAGATCCAGTCTCTCCTCACACTCTACTATGCATTGTTGTCATACCGTGAATAGATCTTATTGGAGCGGCTACTTTCTCCCAAATCCTACTAATGGAGACTATAAGGCATAAGTATTTTAATGAAGGAAAGTGTGAATTCCCCCCTACCCAAAACTTATTTTGCACAGTCTAATACATGTACCCTATGGTACAGGGATATTATGCATGAAATATAGGTTAAATATTTGAACCTGCAAGACTCTCACAAAAACTGGGCAAATATACAAGTGAGGGCAGGCTTTTGAGTGCTTCCACTCTTGTGGGTGTCAGTATCCCTTAAGAAAAGGGAAGGATAAAATGAAACTATAAAATAATGCAGCCCATAATTGAGCCAGCATCAATGCTGTAGCCTGCAGGGTGCACCAGCACCATAGCAATGTTGTACATAGCAATGGTACTGGGCATTGGGCTCCGCAATTGCCCATGCCAAGTGCATGGGCAGTGCAGGCCCCCCCCTGTGGCCCCCTGCACCTGTTCTCTGCAAGCCTTTTCATGGCAGTGTTCCCACCATGAAAGACTGGTGGAGGACAAGGCTGTAATCCACAGGGCAGGAGTGCATGCAGCACTGCCCTGACAGATTACAATCTCCACCACCGCCAGGCTGCCGGGATCATGGATCCTGGAGGTGCTGGCGGTTCCCTTTTGGTCTGACCACCAGGGTTTTAGCATGGCGGTTGGACCGCAGCAACAGTGGAGGTCCTGACCGCCACTGTCAGTGTGGCGGTCTGAAGCCCTCCATACTTGTAATGAGGCCCTTTGTGTTTATAATGTGTATTGTTCAGTTACTCATAGAACTGGATGCATTTCTTGATGTTATGAAGGAAGATCCTGTTCTCTTCTGCAGTGAAGTGCACTCCATCTAGCTTACATACATCTGGCATATCAAATTGGATGCTGTTATGATATGGAGAGCCCATGCCATGATCACGAAAAAATGCAGAAACTACATTATTGACATGCTTCTGAGATTTCTCAATCTTAGATCAAACTTGCCTTCTTGCCTCATATTTTCTGATTTAGTTTTGTTGTCCACTGCTGGCCATTGCTAAAGTGCATGTGCGCTCTCCCTAAAACATGGTTTCTTTCTATATACCTAATTGGCATATTTAAGTTACTAATAAGTGCCTATTGAAGTATACATAATGAGCCTAGAGCCTGAAAATTAAAAATGATTAGAGTGCCTGAAGCACTGCTTGTGCCACCCACTTAAATAGCACTTTAAAGGCCGGCCATTGCAGCCTGAATGCAGGGTTACACTGCCATGTTCACTTCGCATTTAAAACCTCTTTCTAAACCTTAAACTCCCCTTTTATTATATATGTCACCCAGAAGGTAGGCCCTAGGTAGCTCATAGGGCAGGTGATGTGTAATTAAAAGGCAGTACATATGTTTAAAAGTTTCACATGTCCTGGTAGTGAAAACCTCCCCTTCCACAGGATAACATTGGGAATTCATTATTACATTTAATAAGCTGTAATTTCTGAATGGGAAGGGGTAAATCAGTCATGTTTAGTACGTATGGAATGGTAATGAAAAATCAGATTTATTGTTACAATTTTGAAAATGGCACTTTTAGAAAGTTGTCATTTTCATGCTCTTAACCCTGTGTCCCTGTAGCCTGTCTACAATACACATCTGGGGTGGGATGACAGCTGGGCTTGTGCATTCCATCTAGACAGCCACACACAAATGGAGCTTAGGTATGACTGATAGATGCCTCTAGCTGTCCCCCAACTCCCTCACCCAACCTCTTCACACTACAGATTCAAACTCAAATTCAAGACAGTAGAGGGGGGCAAGTGGGCCTGCCCCCTTAGTGTGATTGCTTTCACTGTCTTACTTGCCCCTTATCTCTGGATAGGTTTGGAAGATGCTTGGTGTCCCCCAACAGCACTGCTGTCAGTCACTAGTCTCACATAATCATGTCTGACATAATTTGAGTCACCACCGGACCTTGTGTTACCACCAATTCATTTGTCACTTGCATTTTCCTCAGAGTCCTAATCCCCCAGGATCTGTCATTCTAAATTTCTGCTATCACATTTGTTCATTCTACTTCTGCTTGCTATTTTGAAAGGGCTGCAATTCGGCCCCCAGACTTTTTCACTTCAGTTTCTGATGCCTCCATTCCTGGCCAGAATGTTGCGTGTCAGGGCCCAGCCCGGTTTGACGATCCCACTCCAGCAACTCCCACACCTTACTAGTTGTATTGTAAGAGTGCAACAGCCACAACCAACAAGCGCTTATGAAAGCTCACGAAAGTGGTTTCCGTAGTTGAGTCCTTTTGTGTGGCTGAGGGAGGTTGCAGACGAGAGCAGTCAACCAGAGAGCAGTTCTGCTCAATCTGGAACTGTGCATTCTCGAGGAGGCACATTCAGGCATTGGGAGTCAGGAGTCTGGGAGTCTAGAGCCCGGGTGGCTGTTGGCAGTTGGTGGTGGAGATCTGCTGAGTGCGGTGAGTGCTGGGCTGGAGTTGAGGGGGGCTCGTGGATGCCGAGGAGAGAGACTGCAGACTGGGGGGCTACTGGGGGCAATTGGGTTGTGTTGGGCACAGTCGAGTTTGGGCTCGGGTTGAGGGTTGAGGTCTGGGTGGTCGGGTTGGAGGAATTGTGGTGAGCGGCGAGGAGCATGTGAGTGCGAGCGCTGGGCTCTATGTGCTGCTTACCTTCTCTGCCTCCTTGCCTCATCTCTGCCGTTGACACTGCCCTTCCCAGTCCCACCCCTGGTTCTTGCCCCCCATCACCCCTCCCGCCCACTCCACCCAGTTTCCCCCCTCTCCACCTGCCATCTGCTGGCTCCGGCTGGCCCCGGGTTCACCCCATACCTCCCCTCCTGCTCCTACGGATCTTCACTAGTCCCCACTAGCCCCTCCCGGTCCTAGCTCCTCTCCTCATCATGCTTCTCTTCGCTTTGTCCTGCTCTGCCCCTGGAAATTCCTAGGAAAACGCTGCTGTATTGCAAGAAGGTCTACGAGCCCGGTGGCAGGAGCAGGCCACCACTGAGTGTGCGCCACGAGGTACTAGCGGAAGCGCCCAGCTAGGCTGGGTGCGGCCTGTGAGACCCCGGTGAGGCCCCTCATAGCCTATCCTCCTCAATCACCTTCCCCCTGCTGACAGCCTGCACCATCATCCTGCATCACCATCTCGAGGCCCTTCTCAGGGCATACCCTAAGGAAAAAAGGAGGTTGCTGGAAACCAAGCTGCCACCTGTCATCACCCTGTGTCAAAACCAAAGGTGTAACAAGAGCGCAGTAAGAGTGCAGCAAGAGTGTAGCAGGAGTGTAGAAGGAGAACAAGAGAGCGAGAGAGCTGCAGTTCCAAAATGCGCTCTGGGAGAACTAGGCCTGCCCCTACCTCTAGCCAAAGAAAGAAGCCAAGCCGGAGAGGGAGGACTCTGGTCAGTGTCACAGACACTACTGATACAATTAATCAGTTACTACCTCTACAGAACAGCAGCTCTAACGTGATCAAATCAGTTGACCAGACAGCGTCCCATGGCAACATTTGTTTAAGAGGCTCAAGGACTGTGTAAGACATACTTACAGTTGCAAAGTGCCAACCCAACATTGAAGCATGGCACCGGGATGGAGTCTCCATCCATAGACGAAATTGCCAGCTGCGACGGCTGCACAGACAAACTTAACTTAGAGGACTCCAACCATTCCCCTGCCTCTCTGCTGGCACTGCCACTAAGGCAGCCATACCAGCATGCCAGCTTAATACAATCATGCCATTTGGACTCACCAGGGTTAAGCCCAAACCATCTACCAAAAGTAGGGTCCTGTGACAGTCTCTCTAGCGCAGCACAAACAGACCTGAGCTAGAGTGGCGGGAGGAGTGGTCACTTACACCTCAATGGGCTATCCCTGCCCTCACACAATGCAGTCTCCAACACCCTGGTGTGTGTCTGGCCTGGGCAAGGCAGGATCCTGTAAACAACAGAGACTTTCCTTTGAAGTTGGGCATCTTCAAAGGCAGAAAGGGGAATAGGTATTAAACCCAGAACCTCAGACTTTAGATTACTTGAAGATTCACTTCTGAAACCAAGAGGAACCTCTGCCAAGGAGTGGAGCTAAAGAGCTGAGGAGAACTGCTGCACCTGTCTGTGACTTTGCTTTGTTGGGCTATTGCATGTGAAAGAGGACAAAGACTGGACTTTGTTGTGTATTCCTGCTTGAGAAAAATCTCCAAGGGCATGGACTGAGCTTTCCCCCTGTTCTGAAGTCTCAGGGCCATAAAAGACATCCTCTGCCAGTACCTGGACTCTCTGCTGAGACTCCTGCCCTGCCAAGTGGTGCCCAATCCAGTCCTTGAGCCCTTAAAAGGAGAAGCTGGTGGAAAACCAATAAAAAAACAAGTGCACCGACTTTGGATGACCCCGGACTGATGCCCCTGCTGAATCCTGTGATGCCGTCTGCACCGAAGCCGTGCTCCTTGCTGGAGTGCAATGATCCACAGGCCCGACACCAAAAACAGCCCAGCTGAAGTCCACATCTCCATGAGTCATGAAGTGCCATGCCGCTGGCATCCGTTACACCCGACTTTGCCGCACTACTCTGTGATTGCAGGATATCGACCAAGCTAAAAGTACGTAGGTCCAACGCTTCTCACTGACGATGCTTCACCTCTACCACTCTGCAGTAAGGACCCGACGCCTCTTCGTGATGCTTCTGCTCCTTTGTTCCGAAGCACCGGAACCGACGTCATGTGCATATCCAGCGATACCATGATCCCGATTCTGTGAACTGACTTGTTTCCTCATTGCTTCATTTCCACAAGGTACTGTACCTGGTGGTCCGTGTGACTCCCTGACCGGCGCCATTAGCATTGGGTTGTTGGGTATGGCTCCATGACGATGCCAGAATATCACCAGTTTGAAGCATTTTTGTTTCAAAATGCTATTTTGAAGTTTAATCTTTAAAAATTCATAACTTTGCTTGTGTATGTTGGAATTTTGTCATTGTGGTTTTGTTTTGTTCAGGTAAATATTGGAAATTGTTTCTAACCTGGTGTTGAGTCATTTTGTAGTGTTTTTACTGTATTATTGTTTGTTTTGGTACGAATTCTTTACACATTGTCTCTTGGTTAAGCCTTTCTGCTCTTGCCAAGCTACCAAGTGGGTGAGCGGGGATTAACTGGGTTTGTTTCTCCTTTGACCTGACTGGAGTGGAGGTTCTTGCTTGGACAGGGGGCAACCTGACTGCCAACCAAAGACCCTCTTTCTAACACATACCATACACGTTTCACCTTTTGTTTGAAATTGATCTGTCAGTGCTATCTTGTTCTGGTGGCCATATTATGAGGACCATGTTAAGAGGACACTGTTTAATGACTTCACAGCAAGATATTTTCTGGAAAAAGTACATGCTAAAGATTAGGTACTAGAAAGTAATTTGATAAATATTATGGCTTTCCAATGTGATACCAAATGAATATTGCTTTTGTGGCCTTGGTGGGCTAAAGTGCATGTTATGCATGCTAGGTGCACTTCCTGGTACATAGATTTTCACAATGCAGAGAATGCTTTGGATAATCTTTATGACTTTCTCAGGCAGGCTAATGCAAACATTCCAGGACTGATAGCCAGTCTGCACGTGAATTGTTTTCCATGTATCCTGCAAATGTTTGTAGATAATTCAAGCACAGATTTGAAGTCATGCTCCATTTTATCTGCAACAAAAATAACCAATCACTAGATGAGGTTGTGGGGTTCTTCTTCTGAAAGAATACTGAGCTAGAAGAACCCCACAAATACATATGTTATTGTGGGTGAAAGATGCACCACATTTTGGGCAAGACATTGCTGACTCTGTGTTGTCATTCATTGAGCAATATATAATTTTTGACATTCCAGAAGAACCTCAGAACAGAACTTTTAGGCAACAAGTCATGCATTTCCATTCCATAAATTTGGCAAATATTGTTGATGAGGATAAACAGCAAAGGAAAAATACTACCCTAGAGGCCAGATGTATCCAATGATTTTACCCATTCTGTGTCTATGGGAAAATGTGTTGGTACATATGGCCCCAGATGTCATTTTGGATTCACTATGCCTGTAATCTCCAAAGGAAGAGTGAACATTATCATGTCTGCAGTCAGACACATTGCTACAGGGAAATCACCTAAAAAGCTGAAAAGAAGTGAAGCTTCAAAACATATCATTGATTACAATCCAGTCACCCTGTCCATGTGGAATGCAAACATGGATAATCAGTTTGTAGCAGACAAGGCTGTTGTTGTAGCTTGGTACATCACTTCATATATAGCAAAGTCAGAAAAGACAGAAATTACGAATGCATGGGAAGAGATAGAGACAGCGAAGTATTTAAGTAAAAAGCTTTACAAATTCAGTGTAGAGATGCTCTTACACTGGGAAATTTGATATTATGAAGCTTGAGACAAACTCAGTTGTTCTAGCTTATACAGCTTGTACGAGAAGTTCAAATCAATAATTTGGGCTTGTTCAGGGCTGGCATCAGCATGAAAATGTGTGTCAAAACTTTTTCCTGAAATTTAGTATCTTGCTCAGTTTGATCCAGAAAACACTGAGCCCCTTAAAACAAATATCATTGGCACTTATTACCCTATTTGGAGGGTCGATCCAGAAAATCTCTGTTTGTATGAAGGACTGCAATTCTATACGTAGAGAAACAACATAGATGAAAACATTGATCAAAGAAAGTCTGAGGTGACTTGCTCTACTGGATGCTTAGTGAGACATTCAAAATCAAGTCTCATTATTCATTATAAATTGAGCTGTCAAACAGGTTAGAAAAGTGAATTCCTTTACCTGGCTCTTTTTGAAACTTGGTGCTTAGAAACTGAACTGTTACTATGACTATTACAAAGATGCTTTAATTGGAGTCAAAGATACCATTCAATGAGAAGTGTTTCCCACATATCAGAAAACAATTGCTTTAGAAGTCGCACACAACAGTTCATAAGAGAGCCAGAAGTAAGGGCCTAAAAGTCAATATCCCCTTTTGCCAGCCTATCATTGGATATAAAGTGCCAGTAGCTAAAAAAGAAGTAAAAACTGCTATGGGCCGAGTGGGGAGTGAAAACAATGACTTAGAAAGTTTGATCAATTAAATAAATAAAGAAAAGCTAAACATTTTTGAGCAAATAACAAAATCTGTAGAGCATGGACTGTTACATGATAAGTCTGAATGTATGTGTAAAGCATTCAAACCTACACCTCTTTACGTTAGTGGTCAGGCAGGTAGAGGGGAACGTTTTTGTTTTAAATTAAAGTGTTGACTACAGTTACTGAAGTTATCTGGTGATGCTTGTCATGAAGAGTCCAAAGTTCTCAAAAAATAAAAAGTTCTCATTATTAATGATATTAGAATGGTATTAAACTTTAAGCTAGCTTTCATTTATCTGGCGATGCAAGACATCCTTAGAACCGACTATGATGTTCTGTTTGGTGCTAAACATGTCACAGTTTTTTGTGATCTTCTACAGTTGACTCCTGTTAATCGTCAACCATTTTTGTCTGCATATCAGAACCTCATTCTATATTAGCTGTAAGACACAGATCAAAAAATCTTATTCTCATTCTACAAAGATGTAGATCTGAAAGTAGCAAAATCAATACTGATATCACTAACGTTAAAGCTCAGATGTCCATTGGTAAGAAAACATACACTGCTGTTGGTGTTATTTTTCACCATGGAGAATGAATTAACACTGGACACTACACTGCATATCTTACAAATTCATGTGACTGGACAGAATATAATGACACCTGTCTCTCAGTAAAGCAAATGTTACCCTATAAAGTCCTATTTCTTATGTCTGGAACCAAAGGTCTAGAAAAACGCTCCATTTAGAAGAATTTATGTAGAGATAAATAGGCACAAAAGTGTCAAAGTTCTTTTTCAATGTCGTTATGTGGCCTACCAAGGATAACAACTATATAGTCATTGAACTTTTTCTAATAATAATATATGGACTTAAAACATATAAATGAGTATTAATGTGTGCTGTTTACCAGTGCTGGTTTCATGCACTTAACACATTTGAGGTTTTTTCATAAATCAAATTGATTTATTTTCCCCAACAGTTACATAATTGTAGGAATGGATATATGGCTTTGAGGGTTGATTTGGTTTGCTAATGATGTTATTCTATTAGTGCCATTCAACAGAAAAAGTACATGTATTCGCTCAGGCCAGTATCGGGTAGTCATGCAGAATGGTTTCATTTTTTCCCCTTTTCTCCACAGTTTATCTGAGGAGGTTGTCACCACCATTACCCTCAATTAAAAAAGGAAAAGGAGGTGGTAAGTATTTTATCCTCAGCAAGTAGTTGGGGTTCCTTCACCCTGTTACCCATGACACCATGCACTGGAGCATATTGTTGATAAAAACTCATCCAGGGCCAGTAGCTAGTAAATGACTCACTTCCAGGGGTTTCAGGAGTATACTTGGACCCTGAGTAAAAAGAGTTGCCCACTACCCCCAGATCTGCCTACCGTGAGATGGGAGTAACTTTTAACAGGGACACTTCTGCTCCAACTAGGGCAATGGATTAAACATAAAGTTGAACGGTATGGGAAAAAATCAAACGTCCATGGGCCTTAGCAGCATACAAGAACAGCAAAACCATATTAAAAAATGAATCCCAAGAGAGAGAAACAGCACACGTGCCCCCCACCCTCTTCACACAATACAGTGGTACACTCTCTACTGTTGACTATGTGCTTTTCCATGCAAGCCACTCACCGCACTCCAACAACTCTCCTGAGTTCTAGTCAGCTTACAGGCATCTTCTGGTTGCTTCCACCACTACTCAGTCCATGTCTCCTGGGTGTTCAAGTAGGGGGATACTTTGCTCGTCCCTGCACCACAATACATGGCGTCCCCACGTGCAGACTCCTCTCCCGTTGAGATACTCTCCCAGCGTGTTACCTCTGCATCTTTCTCCTTCGCAAAGCGCTACTTCATTCTCTACTGCATCCCTCCGTACTTCACTATTCTTTCTTTTAGTGGCCTTGCTCAGATCTCCTTCACTGGGAAAAAGAAGTCCTTCCAAAATGTGATCATTTTTACCTTTGTTGTGTGCTTTCTACTCTAAGGATGCATGATATGTGTACAGTAGAAACTCACAGCCCTCCAAATAGTAACACAGGGATTCTATTTCTCACTTGATGGCTAAGGCTTTTTTTTTAAACACTGTCATAGTTTCACTCCCGGGGAGTTTCCTACTTATATAAACACTGGCTTTCTCAACATTGCTTTGTCACTTTGAGAAAGGACTGCCCCAAGACCTACACCTGAAGCGTCCATTTGCAGGATGAATGGTTGGGAGAAGTCAGGACTAGAAAGAACTGGTTCCAACGTAGGGTGTTTTGTAACATGTGAAAGGCCTCTAGTACCTGTTGGGAGGGTTGTTTAAAACCATGGGCTCCTTTACAGGTTTTCTTTAATAGGTCAATCAACAAGGATGCCAATTGGGAGAAATAGGGGATGAACCTCCAGTGATAACAGATCAGCCACAGGAAGGCTTGAAATTCTGTTTTGCTTTCTGGAAGAGTACCTGCATTATGTCTGAAATCTTTTTGGATTGAGTTTTTATATGACCATTCCCTACCACATATCCCAAGAATAGTACATCTTAGGCTGCAAGGTGACTTTTTGCAGGGTTTATTTTTAATCCTACAGCTCCTACGGTTTGTAGGATATCCTGTAAATAATTTAGATGAGCATCCAAGGTGGGGCTAAAAATTATAATTTTGTTAACACATGCAACAGCATATATTCTATGGGGCATTAAGATATTCATCATTCTCTCAAATGTTGCTGGGGCCCCATGGAGCCCAAAGGGCAGAACAGTAAACTGGTAGAACCCACCCAAGGTAGAAAAGGCTATCTTTTCCTTACAACTGGGGTTAAGGGGGGGCAATATCATTTGCACAGATCCAAAGTACTTATATATTGCATCTCCTAGCTTCTAAATAACCTTGTCAATATGAGGAAGGGGGTATGTATCGAACTTCTATATTTTATTTAATTTGTAGAAGTCAATACAAAATCTGATTGACCCATCTGGTTTCGGCACTAACATGATAGGAGAGTTCATTCACTGACAGAGGGCTCTATAACCCTCATATGTAACATGTTATGAACCTTTTTCTATAAGGCCTCTCTACTTGTTTCAGGAATCCAATATGTCCTAAGGCTTACCTTTTTCCCTGGCTTGGTTGCTAGTAAGTGATGGATGATATTATTCCTCCCTAGACGTGTGCAAACACTTCTAAGTAGGTCTTCAAATGCTCTCTCAGTTCCTGTTTTAGATCACCCTGGAGTTCTGGATCAATCCATTTGAGGTTCTCTCCAGAATCTCTGAAAAGAACTGGGAGGGGTCTTCACAATTCTTAAGTATGTTCACTTAGTAGATTTGTGACTCCTTCCTTTCTTTGGTAACTTCCACTCTACAAGTGACATTGGTTACCTGTTGTAACACTTTATAGGGGCTCTGCCAATGACACAATAGATTGTTTTCAGTGGCCAATAACAGAAGGAGCACTGAATTTCTTTCAGCGAGTACTCATAGTTTCGCTTTTTGTCATATTGGGTTTTCTGTGTTTGTTTGGCCTTTTCTAGATTGTTTCTCACTTTGTCCCATTTGTGGTTTAAGAGGGTCTTTACACAAGAGACATTTTCCAGGAGAGGCTTTGTATCATCCTTTAGCTGCTCTCACTCTTCCTGGGCCATGTCCAATAAGGGGCATGTCTTTCAACCGAATAGAAGCGCGAAGGGTGAGAACCACATGCTGCTTTGGACTGTGCACCTTATAGTGAAGAGGGCTAAGGGTGGCATCTGCTCCCATTTCTGTGCCTCCAGATATAACAGTTTCTTTAGTGTGATTTTTAAAGTGACATTTTACCTTTTTACTAGGCCGTCCACCTGAGGGTGGTAGGCTGACAGGCAGATCTGTTTAATACCCTGCTGATGACACACTTGTTTCATGAGCCTTGAAGTAAATGGGGTTCCCTGAGCAGTTAATATTTCTGTAGGAAAGCCCACCCTGGTGAATAGGCCTGTCAAGCCTTTTGCAATCTGAGTCATGTTGAGTTGATGCAGGGCAGCTGCCTTGGGGTACCTAGTTGCGTAATCCACCATTACTAGTATGTAACAGCACCCACTGCTGGGAGGAAGTATCGGACCAATTAAATCTGTCCCCACTAGTGAGAAAGGCTCATCAATCACCGGTAGGGGAATCAAAGGAGCTTTCATGGGCCGATAGCCACTGTGTTTTTGGCAAACCTGATACTCCCAAAAATATCTCATCACCTGGCTGTGAATACCTGGCCAATAGAACCTATCAAGTATTGTTTTTTCAGTTTTTACAGAGCCAAAATGACCTCCTAACAAATGGCTTTGGGCTAGAAATAGGACCTTATCACTGAATGGTGCAGGTACCAACTACTGCTTGGTATATTGGGATGTGTCCCCCTG
This sequence comes from Pleurodeles waltl, assembly GCF_031143425.1. Classification (NCBI taxonomy): domain Eukaryota; kingdom Metazoa; phylum Chordata; class Amphibia; order Caudata; family Salamandridae; genus Pleurodeles; species Pleurodeles waltl. The sequence goes on along the minus strand of NC_090445.1, from coordinate 1,471,443,029 downwards.
CTTCCTGTATATCAACCCTCTTTGTATAAAGAACTGGGGAGTTACTGTCTGGAGTTCCTCATCTTCCTTGGGCATATTCCATGTTTCTCTGAATGGAGGTTTGTCCCTATGGGCTGCTCAGACATTTCGGCCAGAACTGCAGACAAGGAGCCTAATTTAGATATTGGCAGTAACAGTCTTCCTATAGTTTTTTCTGATTGAAACCCTCCACATCCATGATGGTCCATACACCCAGATGTTGGCAGTCCCATAGGCAAAAAGCCACCAGAGACCCACTGACTCTGCCAAGGATTCCTAGGTGTATCAACGGCACTATAGGAAATAGAGGCTGGTGGCGGGACTCCATCTACCCTTTCTGCCATGTAGATTTGGACGTGCCTTACTCGCAAGCCATCTGTGGCAGTCTGACCTTCACGTCTGAGTTGGTGGATTGGGAGAATGGGGTGAAAACCTACCTTTTTCAGAACCTACTTCTATTTTCTACTGGACTCAACTGGACAACACCTTCCATCACTGCTGCCACTGGACCACGGAGAAAACACAAACCACCCTTTCACTGGACTCGAAGGCAGGGAAATTGCATGGCCTGTGTATGTTGAGTATGCAACACATGTGGGCTTGGGTCCACTGCAGTCACATACATGTCACAGTAGATTTTTAAAATTACTGTGACATGCATATGTCAGGGACATGATTAGGTTAGACATGGATAGGGACACACTGGTACATCACACATATTGCACACATACATAACTGTCATTTTAGTGTCAGTATTCATTGTCAAATGAATGCTGGCACCACAATGATGGTACAATCACACTTGTCATCTGTGTCCTTGTGTGCACATTTCAAGGGGCCTGCAACTGTCATGGTGTGCTTCCAATTGTATATGTGAGTCAGTACTTATATGTGTGTGTGCGATGCAAATGGCTGGTTGAGGTGGAGAGAACTGGAGTGGTGATGTGGTTGTGTCAGTATGTGTGCCACTTGCATATGAGTTTTATTTTGTTGTATATGTTGTACTGTGTGCTGTGTTGCTGCGTGTCACATTCATGTGAGTGTTTTTGTGGAAGTCGTTGTTGTGGTGTGCATTTGTGTGAGTGTGTTTGTGAAGATCTCTGTAGTTTTGTTGGTTGTTGTGTTTGTGTAGTGTGTCAGTGCCATGTCAATACTGTGTGTAAGTTGAGTCATGGATGTAAGTCAATGTGATGGAATGGCAATGAATACAAGTATGTATGTGGTGTGTTGTGGGATGTGTGATGCAGGTGTACAGATATGGGCAAGGTACAGTGTGTGTGTGTGTGTGTGTGTGTGTTTGAGAGTTACCTGTATTTCATAGCCACTACCATTGTCCAATATCCATTACGTCCAGCTAAGGTCTCCCTCCATCAGCTATCCACTGGGGATATACCACCTGTAGGATTGTAACATCTAAATATGGTGGGCGGGAACCCACCAGCCTGACGGCTAGGAATTGAACTCCTTCTTCGTGGTTGGAGGCTCAGCTGCAATACATCTAAATACAGCAGCAGGAACATCGTCGACTTGATGGTGTTGTCACGGCTACAGCAACAGCAACAGCAGATTGGTGGTAAAACCACCATGCCCTAAATCAGGCCCATAATCTTACATATATGCAGGCAGGACATTTTGCATCACCTTCCTCTTGCTTCTCTTCTGATTTCTGCTTTCCTGGATACTTGGTGAGGGCCAAGTAAAGTCCTCCATTTGGTATAAAGGGGACTTTTTCCACTATGTGTCTCCTTCTCCCCAAGTCTCTTTCACTAGGGTATCTAAATCTGGATAATCCTTACCTACAAGGGAATCTAAATCTGGATAATCCTTAACCACAATAAGGGGTTCAGGCAGCTGAGGAATGAGACCTCAGCTACAAACTGGGATCTCCCTCGTGTTGGAGGTTAACTGGTGTCACGGGATACAGTTTTTTGTCCCCGTGAGAGCACTGAATGTTCACCATTCCAGTTAATGGGGGGAGGGCTTTCTCCTAGAATAGCCTGAATTCTGATGATGCTCTCGTGGCAGCCTCTGTCTAATAACATAGGGGTGTGTTCCCCATTTACATTTATTAGATAGGGATATATACAAAATGTTCTCCAGAAGAAGTGTATAATAGGGATCTAGCCATGCCAGTGTCCATTGGCTCCACCTTCTGTGGACAATAACTACTACTGAATTTTCTAAGGTTATTTGACTGTGTTGTCACACCCACTTTTGCATGGGGGATAAAGGGATGCTCAAAACTGTTCTAAGTATATCTTCTCAAGGATTTCCTCTATAGTAGCAGACACAGGTTTGCGCCATCTGTTGGTCATTCCTTTCACCCTGTAATAGACGGCTTTAGGGGATCATGTACCCTGACCTTGGTACATTTCATTGTTCACCCCAAGCCTCTCCGATGTTCTTTTCAATATCATCATACGGGGTCGTTCTCTGTGGATTGGCTGCAGTTTGCAAATCACCTGTAAGCAGCGGTCCCAAGTACTGACCCCATCTGTCTACTGGCCATGTGGCTGCCTGTGTCAGACGTTCAAAGTTGTTAAAGAAGAAATTGGGGTCTTCTCCCCCTATATTCTTTTGTAGTCCCACTGAAGGCAGAGCTGTGTGTCCCCTTTGTTGCCCTAGTACATTAGCCAATTTCCAATGGTTGCATCCTGGGTTTGCATCTGACTAGTCATATTGTTGTGGGTTGCCTCTCGAACCTATTTTGGGCACCCTCAATTTAGTATTAGGCCCGTAGCTTGTGCCCTTTACACTTTAACAGATTTGATTTATTTCATATTTTTTAGCTCAGCCAGCTTTTAGCTTGTGGTTTTTAGATTTTAATCTGCCACATCTTTCCACTTAGACATAGTGCTGTACATTTTATAATGTCCTTGTACACAATACAATCTGTGCTTTGTTCAAGGCTGTCATGTACAGTACATGATATACTAACTTGTCAATCCAGGAGTTTAGGAGTCAGTCCCCATTTTCTACACATCAGTACATCAGGCCTGTTCTTCGAATTCCGTATAAATTATTACATAAACAACACATAGGTCTCAGGGGAGCAGAGGGCATTCTAGAAATGGCCATCCTGGTTCGCACACCAATCCACTGACAACTTTGCTGATCCTGTCACTGACTCCAGCTCTTCAGCACCAGAGAAAATTGCCATTTCAGGCAGCAGCCAGACCCTTGTCATCCTACTCAGGTATGGGTTGAGGTTATGCTCTCTGACCTAGACATAGAGTGTAGGAAGGAATCTCTGGACTCTTCACAATCATACAACATGGTTGGATTGTTTGTCTTCTTTACACTGGTTGTACTGATGATTACTATACTATGTTTCCTTTGCCTTTTGTGTCACAGCTCATTTTTTTTATAATAGGATGCACTTGCTTAAATAAATGCATTGAAATCCATTTTGCATCTCGTGTTCTGCCCTGGCATGTGTGAGTAATTAAGTAACAAAGAGAAAGGGGTCATATCTTTTCATCACAACTCCCCTGAGGAGTCAGAATGTCAGGTTCAGGTTGCCACAAATCATGTTTTCCTTTCTAGGGTTGTGTGAGGCACTGCATACTAGCCAGAAACAGGCAGACAGCTTCCAAACGGTGTGGAGTCAACTCAGTCTTCCACACTCAGTAGTGCTGCAACCCTAAACATGCAGTCTCACTGTCATAATAGGTACCACACGACAATAGCCTTCTGGGAGGTTTCCCTATCTTCATTGCCTGTGGTTAGGAACTTATCCATAGCAGTCTCCAGTTTGTTTTGGCTCTCTGCCATGCAAATTACCACACCCTCCATATCTCCCAAGACACCAACTGTACTAGAGATGGGTGGATATATGGCTTCAGAGGATGATTTGCGTTGTTAATGGTGTTATTTTATTAGCGTCATTCAATCGAAAAAATGTATGTGTCCCCTAAGAATGGTATCATGTAATAACGTAGATTAAATTCCTTTTTTCTCCCCCTTCTTTACAGGTTTTCCAAGGAGGAGGTTGCTGCCAGTAGCCGCAGGGAAAACAGAAAAAGGAGGCAGTAAATATTCCTCACCACGTAGTTAGGGTTCCTTCATCATAACACCTGTGACACAATGCCCTGGCCCATATAGTTGATGGCACTCCCCCGGGGGTCAGGAGTTGGTCAACTACTCAGTTCCAGGGGTTTTCAGGAGTATTCCAGGACCTTAAGCAAAAAGATGACCCCACTACCCCGAATACTGCCTACTGTGAGCTGGTGGTAACTTTAAAGGAGGACACCCCTCCTCCAACTAGGGTAATGGATTAAACAGCAAGTTACTCACCATGCTGCCACAACTCTCCTGAGTAGTGGCCGGTTTACAGACATCCTCTGGTGTCATCCACCCCTTCTTGGTCCCATCTCCTGGGTGTCCTTGAGTGGGTTGCTTCACTCGTCCCTCCACTGCAATCCACGGCATCCCAACTTGTAGACTCGTCTCCTGCTCAGACGCTCTTGTGGCATGTTCCCTCAGCATCTTCTTCTTTCTTTTTTTTTTTTGCAGTTTAGACAAGTTTAATAGAAGGTTTTAAAGTATGCTTATTAATGTTTTAGTTATGCAGCATGTTAGAAAAATGCCACATTAGTTGAACTGGATACCGTTTTTTTTTGTATATGTTTATTGAGAAGTACATGTCAATATATAAACAATGTGTTACAAAGAGAAACAATAAATCAAATTATGGTCACATAGTAAAAATATTATGAAATATTAACTTCTCACATTTCTAAACACAAAAAACATAATACAAATATCAATAAATGCAAACAATGAGATTATTCCGAAGGCATCCATCTGTGAATTAACTCTTAGAATTAGACCTATAAAGGAAAATCTGGAAAGAAAGAATTATGCAATATGTATTAAACCATATATTATAGGTAGTTAGAAGATAGTCGAGATAGTAATATCATACAAATCCACATATATAGCATTTCAAATAGAGACATTCCTGCCAATTCAACAGTGTTAAATAGGTGAACAGTAAGTCCTACTTAAAATAACAGTGTTAATGGGTGAAGTGTCAATTGCCTTAATAATAACAGCATGACTGAAAACAATAATAAAAATGTCTTAACCGCTTAGGTGCGGGTGTCGGCCACTGGCCGACGCCCACACACCCTCCCTGGTGCGGGTCACGACCAGTGGCCGACACCAGGAAGGGTATCAATAAATCCTCGGGTGCGTCGCACCCGAGGATTTATTTATTTTTTTAAACCCCCCCCGGGAGACACGGAAGCTTCCGTGTCTCCCCCCGCCCCCCCACCCGCCCCTTTGTGACGTCAGCGCGCCTCGCGGCGCGCTGACGTTGCAAAGGTGTTTTCCCCATCAAAGCAGGAAGCAGCCTTGCGGCCGCTTCCTGCTTTGATGGGGAAAACGGCCTTTCTCACGTTCGGGAAGGTCTCGTAAGAAAGGGGAGTGTCTCCCCTTTCTTACGAGGCCTTCCTGAAAGTGTTTCCTGGCCCCCGATCGCAGCACAGCTGCGATCGGGGGCCAGGAAACACTTTCAGGAAGGCCTTGTAAGAAAGGGGAGACACTCCCCTTTCTTACGAGGCCTTCCTGAAAGTGTTTCCTGGCCCCCCGGTCGCAGCTGTGCTGCGATCGGGGGCCAGGAAACACTTTCAGGTTTCCTGGCCCCCCGATCGCAGCACAGCTGCGATCGGGGGGCCAGGAAACACTTTGAAAAGGCCTCGTAAGAAAGGGGAGACGATCGCGCACCCCCCCCCCCCAGGGGATTGTTTTAAAAAAAAAAAAAAAAAAAAAAAAAAATGACAGGGGGTCGCCCGTGGGCAGGGTGACCCCCTGTGGGGGCACTTTTTTTTTTAGATGTTGTAGGGTTTCCCTGGGGGCCATTTTGGCCCCCAAGGAAACCATACAACAACTAAAAAAAATAGATCTATATATAGATCTATATTTATATATCTATGTAGATAGATATATCTATGTACATGGATATATCTATAGATATATCTATGTACATAGATATATATATATATATATAGAGGTAGATCTATATATACCAAAGAGATTTATAAAGTGTGCTACTCACCTGTGAGGGTCTCAAGGCGCTTGGGGGGGGGTGGGGGGAGGGAAAGGGGCTGGGAGGTTCACTGTTCGAAAAGCCAGGTTTTGAGGCCCTTCCTGAAAAGAAGTAGGTTTTGGGTCTTGCGAAGGTGGGTTGTGAGGGCGTTCCAGGTTTTGGGTGCAAGGTAGGAGAAGGATCTGCCCCCGGTGGTGGTGTGTTTGATGCGGGGGACAGAGGCGAGAGAGAGGTCAGCTGAGCGGACGTTTCGTGTGGGGGTGTGGAAGGTGACTCTCGTTGAGGTAGGCAGGGCCTGTGTTGTGGAGTGATTTGTGTGCGAGGATGAGGATCTTGAAGGTGATCCTTTTGTCAATGGGGAGCCAGTGGAGGGATTTGAGGTGTGGAGAGATGTGTTCGTGTCGGCGGAGGTCGAGGATGAGTCGTGCTGCTGAGTTCTAGATGCGTGTAGTTTGCGCTTGAGTTTTAGAGTGGTGCCGGCGTAGAGGGCGTTTCCGTAATCAAGCCTGCTGCTGATGTGTGCGTGAGTGACAGTTTTTCTGGTCTCTGTGGGGATCCATTTGAATGTTTTTCAGTATACGGAGTGTGTTGAAGCATGAGGAGGTGAGAGCGTTGATTTGTTGGGTCATCGAGAGGGAGGAGTCTAGGATGATGCTGAGGTTGCGTGCGTGGTTGGCGGGGTGGGTGCAGGGCCTAGCGTGGTGGGCCACCATGAGGGGTCCCAGGTGTTTTTGTGTGGGCCAAAGAGGATTATTTCGGTTTTGCTTGAGTTGAGTTTCAGGTGATTGGCTGTCATATATATATCACTTTTGTCAATATGTGTGTGGTTTCCCTGGGGGGAAAAGGGTCCGACTTGTCTAGTGGCAGTTTTAGTGCCATAAAGAAGCGCAGAAGGTTTATATGCCTACTGCAAAGAGCAAATCTGTATTTTATGTAAATAGCTGAGTACATTAGCAAAGTCTATGGAGGGATGAAGGGCACTTTTGCTGGGTGGTAATGAGGGAATCCGAGGAGGAGGGAGTGGGAGCACCAATAATGATTGTTGGACTGGGCGCAGGAGGTGCTAAAGACTGTGACGAATGGTATGTGACAAGGTGTTTTTTGAGTGTCTTGAAAGTACGTGCTGATTGAGGGAAGAAGCGCAGGTAAGGTGGCCTCTACTGTTGCACGTATCTCACACACCATCGATTTTGTGACTGTCTACGTAGGCTAGTGTTTTAGAGCAACAGTTTAGCCAATAGCAGAGATGGCATCTTGATGGATGACTGCTGCCTACACTCGGGTTATAGAGGACCGCTCTGACATAGGATCAGAGACTGAGACATCAGATACTGAGACAGCATCTGAGGGATAGGACAATGGCGCAGACTCTGGGAGTGATTTTTCAGTCAGAGGAGTCCCATTCGATAACTCCTCTTCCAGTACATTATGAGGGAGGTGATGAGGACAGTCCTGCTGTCCCTTCGCAAGCTGTTTGTGCAACTGGGTAATAGTGGGTTAGGTCAACCCAGAGAGCAGGTGAATGCGGCGGCAAGCAGAGAGAGAGTGCTCTCTTGGGAGCTCCCCAATTTAGTTCAGCCCCAAATTCCACCACCCAAATCATATTGTGGAGACATCAAAGTTATCCATGGCAAAACAAACTGGTTTTGTAAGGCAGGCACCTGTGTTTTTGGTCCTGGATTCGGCGGCCATATAGAGAAACACACTAAACCCAAACATTTCTGGAAACTAGACATTCGGGGGAGTCCACAGAGGTGTGACTTGTGTGGCTTCCCCAAAGTTTTCTTACCCAGAATACCCTGCAAAGCTGAAATGTTGAAAAAAAACTCAATTTTTCTCGCATTTCTGTCACACAAACTACAGGAATATGCTGGGATCCACAATATTCCTACCACCCAGTGACTCCTCACCTGTCCTGATAAAAACACTACCCCACTTGAGTGCCTACACCTAGTGTCTGTGTCAGGAATGGATCACCCCAGGGTCAACAGCTGCCTCACGTAAGGACCAACATTGACCGTTGTGTGATCTATTCCTGTCGCAGGCACCAGGCCTAACCACACAAGTGAGGTATCATTTTTATCGGGAGGCTTGGGGGAACGCTGGGTGGAAGGAAATTTGTGGCTCCTCTCAGATTCCAGAACTTTCTGTCACCGAAATGTGAGGAAAACTTGTTTTTTTAGCCACTTTTTGAGGTTTGCAAAGGATTCTGGGTAACAGAACCTGGTCCGAGCCCCGCAAGTCACCCCTCCTTGGATTCCCCTAGGTCTCTAGTTTTCAGAAATGCACAGGTTTGGTAGGTTTCCCTAGGTGCCGGCTGAGCTAGAGGCCAAAATCTACAGGTAGGCACTTTGCAAAAAACAGCTCTGTTTTCTGTGATGTGTCCACGTTGTGTTTTGGGGCATTTCCTGTCGCGGGCGCTAGGCCTACCCACACAAGGGAGGTATCATTTTTATCAGGAGACTTGGGGGGACGCTGGGTGGAAGGAAATTTGAGGCTCCTCTCAGATTCCAGAACTTTCTGTCACCGAAATGTGAGGAAAACTTGTTTTTTTAGCCACTTTTTGAGGTTTGCAAAGGATTCTGGGTAACAGAACCTGGTCCGAGCCCCGCGAGTCACCCCATCTTGGATTCCCCTAGGTCTCTAGTTTTCAGAAATGTACAGGTTTGGTAGGTTTCCCTAGGTGCCGGCTGAGCTAGAGGCCAAAATCTACAGGTAGGCACTTTGCAAAAAACAGCTCTGTTTTCTGTGATGTGTCCACGTTGTGTTTTGGGGCATTTCCTGTCGCGGGCGCTAGGCCTACCCACACAAGTGAGGTATCATTTTTATCGGGAGACTTGGGGGGACGCTGGGTGGAAGGAAATTTGAGGCTCCTCTCCGATTCCAGAACTTTCTGTCACCGAAATGTGAGGAAAACTTGTTTTTTTAGCCACTTTTTGAGGTTTGCAAAGGATTCTGGGTAACAGAACCTGGTCAGAGCCCCGCGAGTCACCCCATCTTGGATTCCCCTAGGTCTCTAGTTTTCAAAAATGTACAGGTTTAGTAGGTTTCCCTAGGTGCCGGCTGAGCTAGAGGCCAAAATCTACAGGTAGGCACTTTGCAAAAAACAGCTCTGTTTTCTGTGATGTGTCCACGTTGTGTTTTGGGGCATTTCCTGTCGCGGGCGCTAGGCCTACCCACACAAGTGAGGTATCATTTTTATCGGGAGACTTGGGGGGACGCTGGGTGGAAGGAAATTTGAGGCTCCTCTCCGATTCCAGAACTTTCTGTCACCGAAATGTGAGGAAAACTTGTTTTTTTAGCCACTTTTTGAGGTTTGCAAAGGATTCTGGGTAACAGAACCTGGTCAGAGCCCCGCGAGTCACCCCATCTTGGATTCCCCTAGGTCTCTAGTTTTCAAAAATGTACAGGTTTGGTAGGTTTCCCTAGGTGCCGGCTGAGCTAGAGGCCAAAATCTACAGGTAGGCACTTTGCAAAAAACAGCTCTGTTTTCTGTGATGTGTCCACGTTGTGTTTTGGGGCATTTCCTGTCGCGGGCGCTAGGCCTACCCACACAAGTGAGGTATCATTTTTATCGGGAGACTTGGGGGGACGCTGGGTGGAAGGAAATTTGAGGCTCCTCTCAGATTCCAGAACTTTCTGTCACCGAAATGTGAGGAAAACTTGTTTTTTTAGCCACTTTTTGAGGTTTGCAAAGGATTCTGGGTAACAGAACCTGGTCAGAGCCCCGCGAGTCACCCCATCTTGGATTCCCCTAGGTCTCTAGTTTTCAAAAATGTACAGGTTTGGTAGGTTTCCCTATGTGCCGGCTGAGCTAGAGGCCATAATCCACAGGTAGGCACTTTGCAAAAAAACAGCTCTGTATTTTGTGAAAAAATGGGATGTGTCCACGTTGTGTTTTGGGGCATTTCCTGTCGCGTGCGCTAGGCCTACCCACACAAGTGAGGTATCATTTTTTTCGGGAGACTTGGGGGAACATAGAATAGCAAAACAAGTGTTATTGCCCCTTATCTTTCTCTACATTTTTTCCTTCCAAATATAAGAGAGTGTGTAAAAAAGACGTCTATTTGAGAAATGCCCTGCAATTCACATGCTTGTATGGGCACCTCGGAATTCAAAGATGTGCAAATAACCACTGCTCCTCAAAACCTTATCTTGATCCCATTTTGGAAATGCAAAGGTTTTCTTGATACCTCTTTTTCACTCCTCATATTTCAGCAAATGAATTGCTGTATACCCAGTATAGAATGAAAACCAACTGCAGGGTGCACCTCATTTATTGGCTCTGGGTACCTAGGGTTCTTGATGAACCTATAAGCCCTTTATATCCCCGCAACCAGAAGAGTCCAGCAGACAAAACTGTATATTGCTTTCAGAAATCTGACATCGCAGGAAAAAGTTACAGAGTAAAACATAAAGAAAAATGGCTGTTGTTTTCAGCTCAATTTCAATATTTTTTTATTTCAGCTGTTATTTTCTGTAGGAAAACCTTGTAGGATCTACACAAATGACCCCTTGCTGAATTCAGAATTTTGTCTAGTTTTCAGAAATGTTTAGCTTTCCGGGATCCAGCATTGGTTTCACACCCATTCCTGTCACTAACTGGAAGGAGGTTGAAAGCACCAAAAATAGTAAAAATGGGGTATGTCCCAGTAAAATGCCAAATTTGTGTTGGAAAATGTGGTTTTCTGATTCAAGTCTGCCCGTTCCTGAAAGGTGGGAAGATAGTGATTTCAGCACCAGAAACCCTTTGTTGATGGCATTTTCAGGGAGAAAACCACAAGCCTTCTTCGGCGGCCCTTTTTTCCCATTTTTTTGGAAAAAACTAAATTTTCACTGTATTTTAGCTATTTTCTTGTTCTCCTCCAGGGTAAACCACAAACTCTGGGTACCATTAGAATCCCTAGGATGTTGGAAAAAAAGGACGCAAATTTGGCGTGGTTAGCTTATGTGGACAAAAAGTTATGAAGCCCTAAGCGCGAACTACCCCAAATAGCCAAAAAAGGGCTCAGCACTGGGGGGGAAAAGGCCCAGCAGCTAAGGGGTTAATAAGGATAGGAGACAAAGAAGGAGAAACCATTTTAGTATAAATATTAATAGAATATGTATTAGCTAGAAAGGGTGTCCAAGTTTGGATGAAAATCCCAACATTATCTTCCAATTCATAAATCAGCTATTCATGTGATGCAATTTTACACATTTCAATAAGCCATTCATCATGTGTAGGACGTTGTTGTGTTCTCCAGTGTCATAATATAAACATTTTTGCTACAGTGATTGTGATAGCCATCAATCTTCTTGTATGGTTTGTTAGATTTGGGAGATCAGTAACATCATGTAATACAACACATTTTTCTGTTAAAGGAATGGGCACATGTATAGCTCTGTGTAGAGAGGACGTTATAGAAGACCAGCATTCTGTCAAAACTGGACATCAAAAAAAAATGTGTAGTATATCACAATCCTCATGAGGACACCTCCAACAGGTAGAATGGTGAGGTAAACCTGCTGAGTTTTTGTGGTGACCAATATCAGTTATGAGGAATTTTGAAAAGAATAAATTTAATTCTAGCCTCTCTGATTCCTTTATCCATGTTCATAAAACATCCGTCCAGTGCTCATTGAAATACGCTACATTAAGTAACCCTTGCCATTTGATGTGGAGTTGTGCTAGTAATGGTGATGAGTGTAGTTTATGCACTATGAGATTATAAAATCCAGAGACCGCTCCTTTTAAATTCACCCAAATCTTTAAGTGTTGTAAAACTGAGGAAACCTCAGGTATCCATGGAAAAGGTCCCAGTCTACTAAGTAGAGCTTGCTTCAATTGTAAGTATTTCCCCTTTTGAGAGCTATGGAGTTGAAATTCTATCTGAAACATTGGAAAGGTTTTAAGCTTGCCTTCTAAAGTGAAGAAATTATCCAACATTAGAATACCTGCTTTCTCCCATATATCCCAGGAAATGGTCTGTTTCCCTATTCTAATATCAGCGTTATGCCATATGGGAACCTTATTATGTAGCCTCGGATTAGAAATTTGTAAAGCAGGCGATGTATGAGTATAAGACTGTTATGTCATTAATTGTGTTTGACCAATGACTTTGTGTTTCACACCTGCGCATATTAGTTGCTCAATGTTCACCAGTAGCACATTACATGTTGTATTCAGTTTAGCTGCCTATTGGCTTTATCATGGCATTAGACATTACATTTGGTATTTAGGTTAGCTGCCTATTGGCTTTAACGTGGAGTTAGACATTGCAGTTGAGATATTGCAGATGAGCTGTGTTTTTCCAAGCTGTGTTTTTCCACATGGTTGACCAAGCTGTGTTTTTCAAATTGAATTCACACGAACACTAACATGATAAGAGAGCGTATATTTGGTGTTTTCCTTTCTGCTCAGTCTTGGGAAGAGGAGGGGCCTAGGAGATCTGGCCAATCTCCAATGGCTTGTTTTATTTCCCTAGTCTGAGAGGAAGGGGCAGGTTTTTGTAATGGTGGCCCTGTGGCAGCATCAGAGAGAGATTTTTCAGGACTTCAATCAGGAGCGGACGTCAGCTGCCTGGCTCCCGTTTGGGTGGAAAGTCTCTTTCTCGCAGTTGAACCGGAGTCATCAACTTGAAGATAGGAGAAAGATGCCAAGCAGTGATAGGCCCTACAGTGATGCAATTTTGACTTTTATGCTTTGCTTTGAAGTTATGCTATAATATAATCACATGTATTTGCTGTGTACATTGCAATTGAGAAGTACTTTGACATATTTTGATTTCATTGCTGCGACTACTTTTAAACATGTGATTCCATCCTATTAATGTCATCTTTCAGGAACCTTGTGGTGAAGTAATAATAATAATAAATGTCTTCTTTAAACTAAGAAGTGCATTCCAGAGACGTTTTGTAAGCTTGGTCATAAGATAAGAGAAGGAAAGCAAAACAAAGACATTTGCAAACCTGATGATGCCTGTAAATATTGCCTTTCAATAAGAACATATAGTGGGGGGTCATCCTGCCTTGGCCAAAGATAAACCAATTGGGGTAAATAGAGTGCTGTATAGTAATGGTCAATGCATGGTCAATTAATCAATCAATCACAATATTTATAGAGCGCACTACGTACCCGTTAGGATTTCAAGGCGCTGAGAGGGGGGGGGGGGGGCTGCTGCTGCTGGTCGAAGAGCCAGGTCTTGAGGAGTCTCCTGAAGGTGAGAAGGTCCTGGGTTTGCCACAGGGGGGTCGGGAAGGTGTTCCAGGTCTTGGCGGCGAGGTAGGAGAAGGATCTTCCACCTCAGGTCTTGCGTTGGAAGCGGGGAACGATGGCGAGGGCGAAGTTGGTGGAGCGGAGTTGGCGTGAGGGGACGTAGAAGTTGAGTCTGTTGTTCAGGTAGGCTGGTCCGGCATTGTAGAGTGCCTTGTAAGCGTGGGTGAGAAGCTTGAAGGTGATCCTCTTGTCCACGGGGAGCCAGTGGAGGTCTTTCAGGTGGAGGGAGATGTGGCATCGGCGGGGTACGTCGAGGACCAGTCAGGCGGAGGCGTTTTGGATGCGTTGGAGGCGTTGGATGTCTTTTGCTGGGATGCCTGTGTAGAGTGCGTTGCCGTAGTCTAGTCTACTGCTGACGAGGGCCTGGGTCACCGTTTTTCTGGTTTCCGTTGGGATCGATATGTAGATTGTATGGAGCATGCGGAGGGTGTTGTAGCAGGAGGAGGAAACTGCGTTGACCTGCTTGGACATGGTGAGGGCAGAGTCGAGGACGAAACCCAGGTTGCGTGCGTGGTTGGCTGGCATTGGAGGGGGTCCCAGTGCGGTGGGCCACCAGGAGTCGTCCCAGGCCGAGGGGGTACGTCCGAGGATGAGGACCTCCATCTTGTCGGAGTTCAACTTCAGGCGGCTATTTCTCATCCACTCGGCGATGGACTTCATTCCCTCGTGGAGGTTGGCTTTGGCGGTGTGTGGGTCTTTGGTGAGGGAGAGGATGAGCTGGGTGTCGTCGGCATAGGAGAGAATGTTGAGGTTGTGCTGACGGGCCAGTTGTGCGAGGGGGGCCATGTAGACGTTGAACAGCGTCGGGCTTAGAGAGGAGCCTTGGGGTACGCCGCAGATGATGTTGGTGGCTTCGGAGCGGAAGGGTGGGAGTCGGACTCTCTGGGTTCTGCCAGAGAGAAAGGAGGAGATGCAGTTGAGGGCTTTTTCTTGTATTCTGGCTTCGTGGAGGCGTGTTAGTAGGGTGCGTGGCAAACCGTGTCAAAGGCTGCAGAAAGGTCCAGGAGGATGAGGGCTGATGTTTCGCCGTTGTCCATTTGCTGTCTGATGTCACCTGTGGCGCTGAGGAGAGCAGTCTCGGTGCTGTGGCTGCGTCTGAAGCCGGACTGGGAGGGGTCCAGGATGGAGTTGTCCTCGAGGTGGTGGGTGAGCTGAGCATTGACGATCTTCTCGATGACCTTCGCCGGGAAGGGGAGGAGGGAGATCGGGCGGAAGTTTTTGAGGTCGTTGGGGTCTGCCTTGGGTTTCTTGAGGAGGTCGTGGATTTCGGTGTGCTTCCAGCTGTCCGGGAAAGTTGCGCTTTCGAAGGATAACTTGATGACCTTTCGAAGTTGGGGGGCGATGGTAGAGTCGGCTTTGTTGTAGACGTGGTGGGGGCATGGGTCTGAAGGGGATCCTGAGTGGATGGAGTTCATGATCTTGCAAGTTTCAGCGTCGTCTACGTGGGTCCAGACGGTGAGGCGGTTGGCGCAGGTGGAGTTGTCGGGGTGGGGTCTGACGGAGGCGTGGTGTTGTGGCTGTCGTGGATGACGGTGATCTTCTGATAGAAGAAGGTGGACAGGGCGTCGCAGAGTTCTTGGTATGTCGTTGACGTTGGCGCTGGGGTTGGAGAGCTCTTTCACGATGCAGAAGAGTTCTTTGCTGTCGTGTGTGTTGTTGTTCAGGCGTTCTGTGAAGTGGGAACGTTTGGCGAGTCGGATTAGCTGGTGGTGCTTGCAGGTGGCCTCCTTGTGGGCTGCCAGGCTGTCTGGTGTGTGTTCGAGGAGCCATTTCTTCTTTAGTTTCTGGCAGGTGCATTTGGAGGTGAGGAGTTCGTCAGTGAACCAGGTGGCTTTTTTCTTTCCTTGGTTGTCGGTGGACCTCTTGAGTGGTGCAAGGGTGTTGGCGCAGTCGTTGATCCACTGTCGTAGGTTGAGAGCAGCGGTGTCTGGGTTGGTGGAGTCGGTGGGCGGGTTCTGGGCGAGGGTGCTGGTCAGTTGGTCTTCGGTGGTGAGGTGGTAGTTGGGTGCAGTGGTGTTCGATGTGCTTCTTGAATGTGAAGTGGATGCAGTGGTGGTCGGTCCAATGGAGTTCGGTGGTGTGGCTGAAGGTGACGTGGTTGCTTGCGGAGAAGATCGGATCGAGCGTGTGGCCGGCGACGTGGGTGGGTGCGTTGACCAGTTGTCTGAGGCCGAGGTTGGAGAGGTTGTCGATCAGGGATGTGGTGTTGGCGTCGTTGTTGTTCTCCAAGTGGAAATTGAGGTCTCCAAGGAGGATGTAGTCCGTAGAGGTGTGCGCATGGGTGCTCGTGAGGTCGGCGATGGAGTCGCTGAAGGGTGCTCGTGGTCCTGGGGGTCGGTAGATGAGCGTTCCCCTGAGGGTGGTGTTGGGGTCAGTGTGGATCCGGAAGTGTAGGTGTTCGGCGGTCTTGGGAGTGTCGTCCGTGTTGGTGTGGATTTTGAGGGTGGATTTGTGGGCGATGGCTATTCCTCCTCCGATTCCGTTGGGGCGATCTCTTCTGTTGATCTTGTAGCCGCCCGGGATGGCTATGGCGATGTCAGATGCTGAGGAGTCGTCCCACCAGGTTTCGGTCAGGAAGGCTACGTCTGGGGCGGTGGTGTCGAGCAGGTCCCAGAGCTCGATGGCATCCTTGCATTCGGAGCGTGTGTTGAGGATGATGCAGTGGAGGTGGTTTGTTGCGGTTGTGGCAGGTTTCCTTGTTCTGTCGCAGGTGAAGTTGCAAGCGAGGCAGGAGAAGGGTCCCTTGGTGTTCTTTGGAGATGACTGGAAACATGCTGTGGAGCGGCCGGGATTGAGGGCGCTGAGTTGGTTGGCCGAGTAGCGACGTCTAGTGGTGCGGGGGGCGTGCGGACCAGGGGGGTGATGCTGGGCGCAGTCCAGGCACGGACGGGCACAGACGGGCTTGCCTCTGGTGCGCCCGCTGCGATCATCCGCTACGTGGACGCGCAGCGCCAGCCATTAAGAAGGGAGGGGGGAGGGAGGAGCAGCTGGGAGGCGGGAGGGAGCGGCGAATAGGGGCGCAAGGGGGGCGGGCTGCAGGGAGGCAGCGGCAGCGGAAAGCGGCAAGGGGGAGCGCCCAATGAGCGAAAAAAGCAGTTAAAAAAGGCACAAATGGAGGCAAAACACAAATGGAGGCAAAATGGAGCAAAAGGCACAAAAAAGCAAGGCACAGAATACAGTCACAAATACGGCGAAAACGGCACAATGCACACGAGTCTAGCGACGCAAATGGGGTCAAAAGGCAGATTAAAGCAGGGCACAGAACACAGTTACAAATACAGTGAAAACGGCACAAAGCTTACCAGAAGCCCACTAGACGGGCCTCGAACACGCTAGCAGCACCGTGGGCGGGGGTCAGGGACACGGACACAGCAAGGTGGTGCTGCGGACGTGGGGGAGCGAGCTCTTGGCCGAAATCAGGTCAGAGGTCGCTCACCCTCGACACGCAGCGCCAGCCATTAAGAAGGGAGGGGGGAGGGAGGAGCAGCTGGGAGGCGGGAGGGAGCGGCCAATGGGGGAGCGAGGGGGCGTGGCCGCAGGGAGGCAGCGGCAAGGGGGAGCGCCCAAGGGGTGAAAAAAGCCGTTACAAAAGGCACAAATGGAGGCAAAACACGAATGGAGGCAAAATGATGCAAAAGGCACAAAAAAGCAAGGCACAGAATACAGTCACAAATGCGGCGAAAACGGCACAATGCACACAAGTCTAGGGACGCAAATGGGGTCAAAAGGCAAATTAAAGCAGGGCACAGAATGCAGTTACAAATAAGTGAAAATGGCACAAAGCTTACCAGAAGCCCACTAGACGGGCCTCGAACACGCTAGCAGCAGCGTGGGCTGGGGTCAGGGACACGGACACAGCAAGGTGGTGCTGCGGACGTGGGGGAGCGAGCTCTTGGACAAAATCAGGTCATGGTACATAAACTAACGCTACCATATTGTCTGTGAGCAATCAATTTGGAGATTTTGAGTCTAGGTCTCAGAAATCCCCCAATAAAGGTTTTAATACCTTTGTCAATGTCTCGCAATATTGATATTTTAACTGTCAAAGGTAACATATCTAAAACATAAGTGAAATAAGGCACTATAATCATTTTCACTGCCTGGACTCTACCCCAAAAGAACAGGTTAAGATGGGACCATTTTCATATACTGACTTTGTTTTAGAAATAAGTGGATCTAAGTTATCTTGAATCACACGTTCTAAACCTGTGTTGATATAAATACCTAGACGCTCCAGGCGATCCGCTTTTCATAGAAAATTGTAGCCTAAGGTAGCTGCCTTTGTTGTACACTGCGATAATGGGAGTGGTTCACTCTTATTCCAATTGACTTCGCATCCAGAAATGTTTGAGAAGTGAGAAATAGTAGACATGAGTGCCGAGAGTGAAGTAGGTAGATCAGTAGGTGTGAGTAATATGTCATCTGCGTATAGAAGTAGTTTTGAGTTGCCTGCTGGTGTGGGAATGCCAGCTATTTGTGAACACTGTCTTATTGCTGCAGCCAGTGGTTAAAGTGCAAGAAGAAATAAGAGAGGTGATAAAGGGCAACCCTGGTGGGTACCTCTTTGCACTAAAAAGGTTTTTGAAAGAAAACCCCCACAATTCACTTGTACAGATGGTGTCTCATATAACCATTTAACCTTGGAGATATAATCATTACCTAATCCCACCCTATGCAATGTATGGAACATATAGCTCCATTCAATGCGGTCAAAGGCCTTCTCGGCATCTAAGGATAACGCTACTCTGTCTTCTACAGCATCCTTGGAAAACCAAAGTATGTGAGTCAAAGTGCAGAGATGGCTATGAGAGTTTCTGCCTGGAATGAATCCAACTTGAGAATTATGTATAAGTTTAGATATAACTTGCTTGAGTTTTTTGGCAAGACTGGTGGCTAATAGCGTTGACTCTGTTTTCAGAATAGAAATCGGACAATAGTTACTGCAGAATAATGGATCTTTCTTAGGTTTGAGAAGACAGCTATGATAGCTTTATTTGAGAGTGAAGAGAGACTACCAGTTTCCACTGCTTCTTTATACATCTCATAAAGGGCATCTATTGCTTCTGGTTTTATCCAAAGGTAAATTATTGTATGGGAGACTGGAGATTGCTTGTGCAATTTCATCGTTTGTTATTTTGCCCATCAGTATAAGCCGGTCCAGTTCATTGAGACAGGGGAGTGTTATTTTATCAAAGAATTCCTGTTCTTTGAAGAGGTCAATATCAACTTCTGAACTATCTAACTTGGTGTAATAATCTGCAAACGTATTAGCTATTACTTGAGTCTCAGTTATTAGCTTACCCTGAGGGTTATATATAGCTGCAATAGCTGTCATAGCTTCTTGCTGTTTTAATCGTGCCGCTAGTAAACGGGCTGCTTTTTCTCCTTGTTCGTAATTGCAAGCTTTAAGTCTATATAGCATATATTCTGCTTTGGAAGTATATCGTTTATTAAGTTCCATCTTAGCTTTTTCCAATATACATCTGGAAGTTTCAGTTGGATTACTAAAATGAGTATGTGTCAGTGTTTTGATATAATTTTCCAAAATGGCCTTTGTTCTATTCTGCGTTTATTTGTTATGGCAGAATCTCTCATAATTTGCCTCCTAATAGTGGCTTTTGAGGCTGAACATAAGATTTGTGGACGAGGAACTGAGCCTTTGCTATCTTTCAGATAAGTAGTCAAATATGATTATAATTGTGACTTTTCTGCCGGTAGATTGTAGCGAGATAAGTTTAACCGCCATTGTTTCCTACAGGAGTGTGATCTGACAGTGCAATTTCTAAAATATCACAATTTGTACTTGTGGTGTAATAGAATGTGAGATAAGGAAGTAATCCCATTCTAGAATGGGAATCATGTACTGCAGAGTGATATGTAAAACCCTTATCTCATGGATGTAGTAAATGCCAGGTATTGATCAAACCATGATCTTCTCGGATATCTTCCAGTATGGCTCTATCTCTACCATGAGTTGTGTACAGGGGGCCCTTGTTACGACTCTGTCGTCCCATTTCCAGGGGGTACTGTAAGGGGACTGTCGGAAGCCTGGGGATCACCTTGAACACCTATCTAGAGTCCCTTGCTGACTCCTGTTTGTTTCTCTTTTCGCCATGGTATACTTTTGTATTATTACATTTGCTTCCTGGGACTGCAAATCCCATAATGCACAGCCTGGTAGTCAGGAAAGCCTGGATTCTGTTTCCCATTGTTTTCTATGGGAGAAGTCCAGTTGCTCCTTTTCACCGGATCCTCTACTCCAGGACTTGCAAGTGTCTGAAACTACACACACCTGAGATCTCTCCTGTGCAGCTCAGCTTGGAACTGCTTATAAACAGTCATTTCCTCAAGATCCCTGTCGTGCATTGGAGTTCAATTCCTTTGTGTTACAGACCCTTTGTCGGATGGTGTTCCAGTTTTGTTCCTGTTCTGATTCAGCTTGATCCTGTTTCCTGTTTCCTGTTTCTCTGCCCTGCTCCTGATTGTTCCAGCCAGAGTCTGCTCCCTATCTCTTAGCCTTGTACCTGTTTGTTTCTTCCAGAGCCTGCTCCCTGTTTCTCTGCCCTGCTCCTGCCTTGTTTCAGCCTGAACCTTCTCTCTGTTTCCCAGTCCTGTTTACTGCTCTTTTCCTACTCCCTGTATTCCAGCCCTGCACTTGCCTGTTCCAGCCAGAGCCTGCTCTCAGTTTCCCAGTCCTGTCTCTGTTTGTCCCAGCCAGAAGTTGGCGCCCTGTTTTCAAGTCCTAGTCCCACCTTTGCTTCAGCCTGAGCCTGTTCCTAGTTCTTGCCTCTGCCTCTTAGTTTGTTCCCTTCTGTTTCTGTTTCTTCTTTGTTATTTGTGTCTGGTAAGTGTTCTATCACTCTTCACCAGTGTATAAGTGTCCTCCTTTGTTCTGGGGTTGGCTCCTGGTTTTCCAGGAGGCAATTCCAGCCCCCATCCTTGTCCAGTGTTATACGTTGTATTTCGTGCCTAACAGTGACAGTGTGCTATTGCTGTTTTCTCAGGAATCTCCACTGTGTTTCCAGCTGGACCCACAAGAGCGTGTCTTGTGTATGTAAGTACTTTCCTTGTCTGTGATCTAGGGTCCAGAGACAGAATCACTTCTGCTGGCTCCTTTCTATGGGGCGGTCAGGCTATCTGTAAGAGCAAACTGCACAGAGGCATTGACATTCCCTGTCACTGTGGGAGGTTCTGCGCCTTACTCTGTGTACAACCCCAGCGTGTTTGTCCATTAGTAATCTGTTTCCTGTTTGTTCACACAAGGGTTGCTCTGCTTTTACTTTCCTGTGCCTGCTCATAGCTGTCCTTTCCGTGTATGCCTTTAGCTGCTCTTCTTCCCCAGTATACTACCTCTTTAGGATATTTGGTGATGTTCCAACCAGAGTCCTGATCAGACCCGCCCGAAACCGTGACAGCCCGTTCTGTCTGAGGTCACATCCGGGGCAAGATTCCAATCGCCTCCCAGAACTATTCTGGAAATTCCCATTTCTGTTAGAATTCTATGTAGATGAAGGGAAAAGGGGGCTTTAGTCCCAAAGGGGCATAAATGGAACCCACTCCTAATATATTATCACCAACTTTAAGCTTGGCTAAAACAAACCTACCATCCTCGTCTGACCATGACTGTGCAGTGTTTTGCGTATTAGAATGGCTGCATTACTTTTCCTAGTGGTAGTGTGGGATGTAGGATCTCCTGATACGTGAGAAGGGGATTTGCAGCTGTAAAGAATCTGGCCTACCCAATCTTGTTTTAATTTTTCTGATTCTATATCATATAGATGTGTCTCCTGGATGAGATCAATATCAGTATGTTTGGAGGCTAAATAGGAGCGAATTGTTTCCTTTTAATGTAATTAGTAAAGCCATTGACATGGATAGAGACAATTTGCATAGGACTTGTCATGATGCTAACGGGAAATGTTAGAGTGTATTTGTACTGTATGAAACTGGGTTAAAATGCTAAAAAGGGAAAATATGGTTATGTGATAATGGAAAATTACTGGAGGGAGAAATAAACAAATAAAACAAAACTATCTGGCAAATAGTCAGCCTGAAACCAATATGTGGAACTGTAATCATAAACTATTGTTAACACTAAACTCTAAATGGTGTAAGTACACTCTTCTAAATGCTAGAATATAAAAGACCTCTACAGATCAAAGAATATGTATCTTTCGTTGGTGGGTCTAAAATTCAATTTGAGACCCAGACTCTGCAGGGGAGGAAAGAAAACCACTCATGGTAAATAGATTATATGAAAAAACACTCCATGGAGTTATAAAGTTTATCCAAAAGAAAATCTGCATATACAAATACAGTGTGAAATATACATGGTTATTGAACAACAATATATGAGAAAAGGAAATGACTCATATCCATCAGCATGAATAACTGAAGTAAAACAGAAATAGCATTATATTAATACATAGCATTTATAAATATACTCATCCAGCTGGAAGAAGTGATAGTGGAAGGCTGAGCATCAGTTACGTTATTAAAAGACGTGGATGACTTTAGAGGTGATCTCAATTTGTCTCTGGAATTTTTCTGCGTGAGTACCTCTACTCAGTGGACTGCTTTATCTCTGTCAAACTGTTTCTTAAAGGTCCGAACGTGTAATCTACCGGCACGATGGCTTTGTGGATCATTCTGTAATTGAAGTGGACTATTCATAGATGTTTTGTTCAGGAGTGGTGATGTTGGTGTTGAGTCCATTTCTTGGTCATCCAAACTGTCCAGAAAGCGTACCAGATCCTGAGGCTCTGTGTAATCCCCTGATTTCCCATCCATTGTGATCCACATTGTGGCAGGTTCTGAAAAAGACAATGGCGGTCATTCCAACCTCGGCGGTAAAAGCCGCTTACCGCCAGTCTGAAGACCGCCATAACACGCCTCGGTAAACCGCCACGGTCATTCTGACCCACAACAGGCAAACCGCCAAAATACCGACATCCACAAAAGTCCGCCACACCAAAGGTCAGCGATAAACTGGCGATGACCAAACCTCCACCGTCACGCCAACAGAAATACGCTCATGCCATTACGACCCACGAATCCACGCAGCGGTCTTTCAACCGCGGTATTCTATTGGCGGTACACACCGCTGCGGTCGAAATACACATACTCGTACAAAACACAACCACATTGGACTATTCGAAATACACACACCTGATACACATACACACACCACTCCCACACACCCAATACAATATAAAACACACACCCACATCACCCACAAACCCCTACGACCAGAAATTCTGAGAGAAGGCGAGAGAGAGACACCACACTCAACTACCAAGCATCCACAGGCACACAATACCTATACCCACAGAACTTCCACGCACCTCACACAACACACCACTAAATAGCACCCCACCTATCACTACACACTCCACCCCACACATCATCCACACCACCCCATGGCACCTCAAAGACACCCCAGGTTCTCAGATGCTGAACTCAGGGTCATGGTGGAGGAAATCGTACGAGCAGAGCCCCAGCTGTTTGGGACACAGGTGCAGCACACCACCATTGCCAGGAAGATGGAGCTATGGAGCAGAATAGTGGACAGGGTCAACGCTGTGGGACAGCACCCAAGAAATAGGGATGACATCAGGAAGCGGTGGAACGACCTACGGGGGAAGGTGCGTTCCATGGTATCAAGGCACAACATCGCGGTGCAGCGGACTGGCGGCGGACCCCCACCTCCTCCCCCAGATTTTACAACATGGGAGAAGCAAGTCTTGAACATCCTGCATCTTGAGGGCCTCGCAGGAGTCGGTGGAGGAATGGACTCTGGTAAGTCTCATCTTCACTACTTCATCCCCCCCACCCCACCTGCATGCCAACTCATACCTCCACCCTCACCCTTACCCCCATCACAACTGCCCCTTGCAAATGTCTCACCATCACAACCCACCCATCCCAAAACTTAGCCCTGCATGCGGCCCCAAAGCATGGACACCCATCACCAAGGCATGCCCAATGCACATACCCATCACCCCCCCCCCCCAAAATACCGTCACAACAGCCCCCACAAAGGAATGCCAGCACTGGGGTACACGGGCACCCACCCATTGCACACCATTGGCACACACAGAAGCAATAACCATACTTTTATACCCCTGCAGGACCCGAACGCCAGGTCACCGCACAGGAGGGTCCACAAATGTCCCCTCCACCCCCAGAAGAGGCCCACAGTGATGACAGCAGCTCTGTCTCCCTGGATCTAGATGACCAACCCGGTCCATCGGGGACCTCGGGACAGTCGGTTCCCCTCAGACAGCCACAGGCCACCACAGACCTTCCCCCCTCTGGAAACACCAGCACAGCACCCACCCAGCGGGCCCATACCTCCGTCCCCAGGACACGTCAATCAGCGGTGTGTCCACCACTACAGGGAACCCAGGCAAACCCACCACCCCAACAACAACAGGGACCTGGGGGCAGTGGTAGTGGGCACACAGTCCAGGGGACGGAGGCCCAAGGAAACAGGGGAACTGGGAGGGCAGCTGTGCGACGGGGGGGGACAGGCCAAGGGAACCCACTCTCCTCCATCATGGGAGCATACCACCGCTCCCAGGAGACGATGGCGACGGTCCTGGCCAGGTTTCAGGAAATCCAGCTTCTGCAGGAACAACAGTATATGAGGTTCAGGGAGGAACTGAGAAACATCAGTACCGCCAGGGGTACCATCGTAGTGGCCCTGAATGAGTTAATCTCCACATTGCGAACCACTGTGGCACCTCAAAGGGCCCCTGACACTAGCATGGACCAAGAACAGGCTACCACCTCTGCCGGCGCTAGTGGACAGGAGGCCCGACAGAAGACCAACAGGCCACCAGAACCCCAACCCCTGGAGAAGGAGAACCACCCCGCAAGCGGGCCCTGAGATCCAGGAAGAAGACAGAGTAACATGTCAAGACCCCCGCCAGCAAAGGATACCGCCCTGATTGTCATCCCACTGTCCCACATTGTCATCCTGTCCAACCTTCAACTGCCCCTGCTCCACTTCCCACAGGCATTTGGACATTGCACCTGTGAACCTGATAGTCTGGACTCTGCCATGGACAATCCTCCACCATCACCCCTCACTGATTTGCAATCACCCATTCAAATTAGAGCACTTGAATAAACACACTTATTGCACATAAACAATCTGGAGTCTGTCTGTGATTTTAACAAATGTATTAGACATGACAGTGCCAAAATTGTTATTCACATTGTGATGCCAACAAACCGCTGTCACACAGCTGTAGTCCATGGGGAAACAAAGCAGATGTCACACAGTGGGGCCCACAGCTCTGAAAACGGAAGGGAAAGTCACAACACAGTTACCATAAACTGGGGGAAAAAGTCAGACAGTAGAGGGGTAGGAGTTTTTAAGTAAATGTAATATGCCGGTGTGTACTCTTACCTGTGTGTCACTGAAAATATTGCTCTATTACTGTGTTCCTGTTGTCTATGTCGTCCTCTCCGGCTTCCTCTTCTTTACTCTCCACAGGCTCCACAGCTGCTACAACACCACCATTTGGACCATCCTCCTGCAGAAAAGGCACCTGGCGGCGCAAAGCCAGGTTGTGAAGCATACAGCAGGCCACAATGATCTGGCACACCTTCTTTGGTGAGTACATTAGGGATCCACCTGTCATATGGAGGCACCTGAACCTGGCCTTCAGGAGGCCAAAGGTTCGCTCGATCACCCTCCTAGTCCGCCCATGGGCCTCATTGTAGCGTTCCTCTGCCCTGGTCCTGGGATTCCTCACTGGGGTCAGTAGCCAGGACAGGTTGGGGTAACCAGAGTCCCCTAATAGCCACACCCGGTGCCTCTGGAGTTGACCCATCACATACGGGATGCTGCTATTCCGCAGGATGTAGGCGTCATGCACTGACCCAGGGAACTTGGCATTAACATGGGAGATGTACTGGTCAGCCAAACAGACCATCTGTACATTCATCGAATGATAACTTTTCCTGTTCCTGTACACCTGTTCACTCCTGCTGGGGGGGTACCAAAGCCACATGTGTCCCATCAATGGCACCTATGATATTGGGGATATGTCCAAGGGCACAGAAATCACCCTTCACTGTAGGCAAATCTCCCACCTCAGGGAAAATGATGTAGCTCCTCATGTGTTTCAGCAGGGCAGACAACACTCTGGACAACACCTTGGAAAACATAGGTTGAGACATCCCTGATGATATGGCCACTGTTGTTTGAAATGACCCACTTGCTAAGAAATGGAGTACTGACAGCACCTGCACTAGAGGGGGGATCCCTGTGGGTTGGCGGATGGGTGACATCAGGTCTGCCTCCAGCTGGGCACACAGTTCCTGTATAGTGGCTCGGTCAAGCCTGTATGTCAGTATGACATGTCTTTCCTCCATTGTCGACAGGTCCACCAGCGGTCTGTACACGGGAAGATTTCTCCATCTCCTCGCATTGCCCAGTGGACGGTGCCTAGGAAGGACAACAGCGAGCACAGAGTCAATCAACCCACAGGTACGTTCCCACAGCTTGCACACAACACGATTCACTATGCATTGAATGGTTTGTATGAGTGTTGAGGAAAGGCCTAGGTATGTGTGACGCAGTAGAAATTAAGCCATGTGGGCCCTTGAAATGGTGACTGTCTGACCTGTGAAGTGTGACAATGGGATGTGAGGTCAATGTGCTGGCGTGGCACACCGTGGCGGTAGGCGGTCGAAGACCGCAGCGCAAAGCCGCATTGGTTAACATAGAATCCTATGGGTATCACGAGCCAATGACGATGTGCGCCGGCGGTCGCGGTACGCACCGCCGCGGTACGCACCGCCGCGGGCGTGACCGCCATTTTCTATCTACTTAATCACTCGATACCTGATCTTCCACAGGAAAGGACCTACACTGCAAGTGCTGCTGTGACCTCGGTCTGGAAGAGACAATGGCTGCTGCGACTGGGGAAAGGGCCCCTGCCTTCACTTCTGAAGAATTGGAGAAACTCGTGGATGGGGTCCTCCTCCAGTATGCGCTACTCTACGGTCCTCCAGACCAACAGGTAAGTACACTGGGAGCATGCTTTGTGGACAATGCCTGGGTTGAGTCGGGTGGATGAAAGATGGTGGGGAGGGGAGCGATTGAGGCATGCATCAGACGAAAGATGAGAGCATGTGCCACATGGCAAGGGTGGGGATGGGGGGCCACTCACATCAAGCATGCAGAAGGTGATGATTTTTTTTCTCCTCCTGTACATGTCACATAGGTCAGCGGCCACCAGAAAATCGCTATTTGGCGTGCCATCGCCAAGGACGTTCGGACCCTGGGGGTCCACAACAGACAGGGCACCCACTGCCGGAAGAGGTGGGAGGACATCCAACGCGGGAGCAGGAAGACGGCGGAGGCTCTGCTGGGGATGGCCTCCCAACGTAGGCAGGGTGCCAGTCGTCAATTGACCCCCCTGATGTCCCGGATCCTGGCGGTGGCCTACCCCGATTTGGATGGGCGCGTGAGGACATCACAGCAGACACAAGGGGGTGAGTACACTCTCATTCTGGTGACTTTGCGCGCAGTGGAGGTGTCTGGGTGGGGGAGGTGGGCTGTGGGTATCTCTAAGCCAGGGCGATTTCTGTAGGCTAGGCCCCTCTGTAAAGCACGGCCCTGTGCCCCCACCCCCCACCTCTGTAGGGTGCCAAGTACAGCTATTCATGGCCCTGTGTCATCTATGTGTGCAGTTGTCGTCCATAGGCTTGTAGGCCATGTCCCACTGATTGAGTAGTGGACCCCAAGTGCGCAGCGTAGTGCACGGGGCTTCTGTGTCTGTCCTCTCCGCCAACGGTAGCGGTAATCCATGCACTCAACATGTCTTTCTTTCTCCCCCTCCCCTTTTTTGTGGTCTTCCTGTTCATGTGTGCATTAGCATTATCAGGCGGAGGAGAAGTGGCATCGGAGCACGAGGGAGCTGCATCCCACATGGGCCTGGAGGGCCATGCAACAGACTCTGAGTACACCAGTGGGACGGAGGGCGAGGGGAGCTCCACAGCGGGGACTCGTGCTGATGTCAGTGGCAGCGACTCGTCCTCTGAAGGGAGCTCCCTTGTGGTGGTGGCAACATCCGTGCCCCCCGCAACAACAGGTACAGCCGCCACACAGCGCACCAGCACCGCCCTCCCAGCAGCCCCTCAGCGTTTGCCCCGTGCCCGCTCACCCAGGAAGGGGGGCATCTCCTTCGCCCCAGGCACCTCAGGCCCTGCCCCTGTCACCCCTGCTGCCCTCAGTGAGGAGGTCATTGACCTCCTGAGGACCATCATTGTTGGGCAGTCTACCCTTTTGAATGCCATTCAGGGTGTAGAAAAGGAGGTGCACCCGAGTAATGCATACCTGGAGGGCATTCATTCGGGTCAGGCTGCCCATCAGCGATCGTTCAACGCTCTGGCCTCAGCACTGACGGCAGCAATTGTCCCTGTCTCTAGCCTCCCCCCTCCAACTTCCTCCACCCAGACCCAATCCCCTGTACCTCTGCCTATCCCAGACACACCTACAGACCAGCCTGCACACACCTCAACACCCAAGGGAAGCTCATCCAGACATAAGCACCACACTTCACACAAGCATTCACACAAGCAACATCCACATGCAGACACACCAACACCCACTGCCTCCACTGTGTCCCCCTCCTCCTCGTCTCCCTCCTCCCTCCCTGTGACATCTCCACTCACACTTGCATGCACAACATCTTCAGCCACTACGTCCATCACCAGCACACCCACCAGAACACTCCACACACGTGCAGTCACCACCCCCACTACCATTTACACGTCCCCTGTGTCCTCTCCCAGTGTGTCTGTCACCCCCTCTTCCAAACCACACAAACGAAGGCAGCCACCCACCCAACAGCCATCCACCTCATGACAGCCTCCAGCCCAAGCACCTGCACCCAAAGACACCAGACTTCACACTCCTACAACCACATCCTCTTCCTCCACTCCCATACCCACTACACCTAGCCGTCCCTCTCTTTCCAAATTGATTTTCCTTTCCAAACTTGACCTCTTTCCAACAACTCCCCCACCCTGTCCATCGAATAAGACTGCAATCAGCACCTCAGCCACCACCAAACCAGGACCTATCAGGACTCTTGTCCAAGGACTGTGGAGTCCCCCACCCTCAAGGGCAACTAGTTCTGGTAGGAGCCAAGGCACGGCCAGCCCACCCCCGGAAAAACACCCAAAGATCACCAGTGCCCGGCGCGAGAGGCCAAGTACACCAGGGACCAAAATCCCTACCCTGGCTCTGTCTGGAAGTGGGGTGCCACCTGGCACACCGCCAAAGGTGGGAAAGAGCCACAGACGACCAGGGAAGGGTGGGAAGGGCAGCACGCCCGACAAGTCCGGCAGCAGGCCAGCTGCCCAGGAGGGCCCCACCAGCCCCATCCCAGGTGTGCAGGAGGGCCCCGCCAGCCACAGCCCAGCTGCCCTGAAGGGCCCCGCCAGCCACAGCCCAGCTGCCCAGGAGGGCCCCGCCAGCCACAGCCCAGCTGCCCAGGAGGGCCCCACCAGCCACAGCCCAGCTGCCCAGGAGGGCCCCGCCAGCCACAGCCCAACTGGGCAATGAAGGAGCGCCAGCCACAGCCCAGCTGGGCAATGAAGGAGCGCCAACTCAAGCACCGCTGACCGGGGCAAGGACTGCTGAACAGGGCAAGGAACGCCAACTCAAGCACCGCTGAACTGGGCAAGCACCACTGAACAGGGTAAGGACCGTCAAGGCAAGCACCGCTGAACAGGGCAAGGACTGCCAACTCAAGCACCGCTGAACAGGGCAAGGACCGCCAAGGCAAGCATCGCTGAACAGGGCAAGGACCTCTGAACAGGGCAAGGACCACCAAGGCATGCACCGCTGAACTGGGCAAGCACGCTGAACAGGGCAAGGACCGCCAACTCAAGCACCGCTGAACAGTGCAAGGACCGCCAAGGCAAGCACCGCTGAACAGGGCAAGGACCGCCAAGGCAAGCACCGCTGAACAGGGCAAGGACCGCCAACTCAAGCACCGCTGAACAGGGCAAGGACCGCCAAGGCAAGCACCGCTGAACAGGGCAAGGACCGCCAAGGCAAGCACCGCTGAACAGGGCAAGGACCGCTAAACAGGGCAAGGACCTCCAAGGCAAGCACCGCTGAACTGGGCAAGCACCGCTGAACAGGGCAAGGACCGCCAAGGCAAGCACCGCTGAATAGGGCAAGCACCGCTGCACTGGGCCCTTCATCTCAAGCCCCGCTGCACTGGGCCCTTCATCTCAAGCACCGCTCCGCTGGGCCCTTCATCTCAAGCACTGGTGCACTGGGCCCTTCATCTCAAGCACCGCTCCGCTGGGCACCGCTGTCTCAAGCACCGCTCCGCTGGGCCCTTCATCTCAAGCACCGCTGCACTGGGCCCTTCATCTCAAGCACCGCTCCGCTGGGCCCTTCATCTCAAGCACCGCTGCACTGGGCCCTTCATCTCAAGCACCTTTCCGCTGGGCCCTTCATCTCAAGCACCGCTGCACTGGGCCCTTCATCTCAAGCACCGCTGCACTGGGCCCTTCATCTCAATCACCGCTCCGCTGGGCACCGCCGTCTCAAGCACCGCTGCACTGGGCCCTTCATCTCAAGCACCGCTCCGCTGGGCCCTTCATCGCAAGCACCGCTGCACTGGGCCCTTCATCTCAAGCACCGCTCCGCTGGGCACCGCCGTCTCAAGCACCGCTCCGCTGGGCCCTTCATCTGAAGCACCGCTGCACTGGGCCCTTCATCTCAAGCACCGCTCCGCTGGGCACCGCCGTCTCAAGCACTGCTCCGCTGGGCCCTTCATCTCAAGCACCGCTGCACTGGGCCCTTCATCTCAAGAACCGCTTCGCTGGGCCCTTCATCTCAAGCACCGCTCTGCTGGGCCCTTCATCTCAAGCCCCGCTGCACTGGGCCCTTCATCTCAAGCACCGCTCCGCTGGGCCCTTCATCTCAAGCACCGCTGCACTGGGCCCTTCATCTCAAGCACCACTCCGCTGGGCACCACCGTCTCAAGCACCGCTCCGCTGGGCCCTTCATCTCAAGCCCTGCTGCACTGGGCCCTTCATCTCAAGCCCCGCTGCACTGGGCCCTTCATCTCAAGCACCGCTCCGCTGGGCCCTTCATCTCAAGCACCGCTGCACTGGGCCCTTCATCTCAAGCACCGCTCCGCTGGGCACCGTTGTCTCAAGCACCGCTCCGCTGAGCCCTTCATCTCAAGCACCGCTGCACTGGGCCCTTCATCTCAAGCACCACTCCGCTGGGCCCTTCATCTCAAGCACCGCTGCACCGGGCCCTTCATCTCAAGCACCGCTCCGCTGGGCCCTTCATCTCAAGCACTGGTGCACTGGGCCCTTCATCTCAAGCACCGCTCCGCTGGGCCCTTCATCTCAAGCACCGGTGCACTGGGCCCTTCATCTCAAGCACCGCTCCGCTGGGCACCGCTGTCTCAAGCACCGCTCCGCTGGGCCCTTCATCTCAAGCACCGCTGCACTGGGCCCTTCATCTCAAGCACCGCTCCGCTGGGCCCTTCATCTCAAGCACCGCTGCACTGGGCCCTTCATCTCAAGCACCTTTCCGCTGGGCCCTTCATCTCAAGCACCGCTGCACTGGGCCCTTCATCTCAAGCACCGCTGCACTGGGCCCTTCATCTCAATCACCGCTCCGCTGGGCACCGCCGTCTCAAGCACCGCTGCACTGGGCCCTTCATCTCAAGCACCGCTCCGCTGGGCCCTTCATCGCAAGCACCGCTGCACTGGGCCCTTCATCTCAAGCACCGCTCCGCTGGGCACCGCCGTCTCAAGCACCGCTCCGCTGGGCCCTTCATCTCAAGCACCGCTGCACTGGGCACTTCATCTCAAGCACCGCTCCGCTGGGCACCGCCGTCTCAAGCACTGCTCCGCTGGGCCCTTCATCTCAAGCACCGCTGCACTGGGCCCTTCATCTCAAGAACCGCTTCGCTGGGCCCTTCATCTCAAGCACCGCTCTGCTGGGCCCTTCATCTCAAGCCCCGCTGCACTGGGCCCTTCATCTCAAGCACCGCTCCGCTGGGCCCTTCATCTCAAGCACCGCTGCACTGGGCCCTTCATCTCAAGCACCACTCCGCTGGGCACCACCGTCTCAAGCACCGCTCCGCTGGGCCCTTCATCTCAAGCCCTGCTGCACTGGGCCCTTCATCTCAAGCCCCGCTGCACTGGGCCCTTCATCTCAAGCACCGCTCCGCTGGGCCCTTCATCTCAAGCACCGCTGCACTGGGCCCTTCATCTCAAGCACCGCTCCGCTGGGCACCGTTGTCTCAAGCACCGCTCCGCTGAGCCCTTCATCTCAAGCACCGCTGCACTGGGCCCTTCATCTCAAGCACCACTCCGCTGGGCCCTTCATCTCAAGCACCGCTGCACCGGGCCCTTCATCTCAAGCACCGCTCCGCTGGGCACCGCCGTCTCAAGCACCGCTGAACTGGGCCCTTCATCTCAAGCACCGCTGGCCCATTGGCAGAAGGGGCAGTGCCGCATCTGTGTCGGGCAGGGCTGCACGAAGCACTCTGGGCACCAGTCCCCCTCCAGAACCAGTGGACACTGTCATCCACTTGAGAGACTGTGGCTTTGCACTCCCCAGGATGTAACAGTGGGCAAACCACCCACTGTAGAGACTTGAGAGACTGTGGCTTTGCACTCCCCAGGATGGGACAGTGGCCATGGAGGCCCCTCGTGGATCTGGCGTCGTGTACTCATGTCCCTTCCCCCTGAGGTGCCTGTAGTTTTTCTATCTGATGCCCCTGCAGTGTTCTCTCCGTTGGTGTCAGGTATCCTGTGTGGGCCTTGCCCATGTGATTTGGGCCCAGTGGTCCACGGACAATGACAGCAAAAATTATCGGACTTTTAATATTTATGTATATATTAGTTTTAAATGTGTGATATTTTTATATGCCTATAATTCAATATATTCGACTGTTTATGATCATTTCATTTTGTCTTTGCATTCTTCTGGGGGGTTTGGGGGTTGTAACAGTGAGGTATTGCTATGCATTGATGTGTGTGTTGTAGTGGGTGAGGGTGGTGGTGGATGTGTAGCGTATGTGTGGCCGTAATATTTTCTCCTCCCCCGTCCCCTGTGTCGTAGGTGCAGTACTCACCGTAGTCTTCTGCGCCGGCGTTTGTGCTCCTGGTAGACAGGAAGACAATGGCTGGTAGGATGTGTAGTTCAGGTTCCATGCTGTCCAGATTCCTCGTGGGGTGTATGGAGGTGAGTGTTTTCCGTTTGAAATGTGTGTTTCCGCCGTGTTTTTATCGGCGGGGCTACCGCCCCGGAAAAGGTGGCGGATTGGTGGGTTGTGATAGGGTGGGCGGTACATTGACTCCCGCCTGTCTGTTGGCGGTGACCGCCGCGCTGTTTGTTTGTCCCGCCGTGGCGGTCGGAGTGTTAAAGTGGCGGTCTCTGTTGGCGGTTTCCGCCAGGGTCAGAATTCAATTTTTTACTCTTCCAAAAAGGTGGTTCTTTTATCTAGAATTTCCACTTTGGGATGAAAAGAATTTAGATTCATCAGTATTGTCTTAATTTCTGTTGCAAGATCTGAAATTTTGACATCCATAGATCCCAATCTTTGCCCGACTGCAGAGATCTCTTTTAAAATATGGTCCATAGAAGCAATGTCTTGTGGGACAATAGTAGAAGTGCCTGGAGGCTCAGTGTTCCCTACTACTTGTGTAAACAAAGACTTTCTGTTAGATTTGCCACTGGCCATACTGTTATACATCAATGTTAGAGGAGACAATAAATAAGTATAGCCTAGTAATCAAATATGGTATTCAATTGACTCACAAAGTACATGTTTAGATGGTGACAGACATCTGGGATTTTAAGATTATGGCTATATGTTTTCAATCAGATGTCGCTGAAAAACGTGCATCAGAAATGTTGTACAGTTTTTGTCTGCCTATCCAAATTCACTTTACCCCCTCTGCTGCTAGGAATTCCAGCTTTTACTTAATTTCGTATTAGACTCTGAATTGTCAAATGGAGAGAACTACCTCAGAAGTGAAAGTTTATATGCTTCTCCTTCAGCAGCCTTTCAACATTCAAGGAAAATAATTTCACTTATCTCTTCAGGAACTGTCTGCGTTTCCTGACAGAATAAGTAATTTTCACAAACTCTCTCAGCTGTAGGAATGGTGTACAACACCCACTTGCCAAACTGTATTTATGCCGCACACTCTGTAGAGAACACATTCCTGTGCTAACATAATCACATAATGGAATCTGAACAGTTAAGTGAAGAGAAATA
This sequence comes from Pleurodeles waltl, assembly GCF_031143425.1. Taxonomy (NCBI): domain Eukaryota; kingdom Metazoa; phylum Chordata; class Amphibia; order Caudata; family Salamandridae; genus Pleurodeles; species Pleurodeles waltl. The sequence goes on along the minus strand of NC_090445.1, from coordinate 1,471,409,407 downwards.
CCTCAGAGTTGAGAGTTCTCATATGTTTCTCTTACAACAGCCTTTCACTTATATCATCGGCAGCTGGCTGTGTTTCCTGACAGAATTAGTATTTTTCACAGACTTCTAGAATTTGCAAAAAAAGACTGAATGCTTTCACACAGGTGTCCCTGGAAACCAGTGCATCAGAAATAGCTCACATCTTTTACCTACCTATCCAAATTCACTTTACACCCTCTGCTGATAGGAATTCCAGCATTTATTTAATTGTGTAGCAGACTCTAAACTGTCAAATGAAGAGAAATATCTCTGAAGTGAAAGTTCTTATATTTCCCCTACAGCAGCCTTTCAACTTTCAAGAACGGAAATTCCACTTATCTGTTAAGAAACTGTCAGTATTTCCTGACAGAATGAATAACTTTCACAGACTCTCTCAGCTGCAGGAATGGTATACAACAGTCACTTTCCGAACTGCATTTGCTTCCACACACTCTGCTGACAAATTCCTGTGCTCACATAATCACGCAATGGGGTCTGAACAGTTAAATGAAGTGAAAATACCTCAGAGTTTAGAGTTGTCAGAAGCTTCCCTGTACTGTGTGGCTAGTTCAACCAAAGGTCAACAGTAATTTAATTCCCCTGGAGCAGCCTCCCAGGTTGAAAATGAAGGAAACCCCTTATCTCTTCAGCAGCTGACTCTGTTTCTTGACAGAAAGTGTTGTTCTTTGTATGACACTCAGCTAAAGGGCGTTGTTCAGGTGATTTGTAGCCAGGCTTCAGGGCTTCAATTAAGAACTCTGTTTTAACTGTCATCTCTCAGTTCAGAAATAACTTCAGAGTTATGTCGCTGTTATCTCATTTATATTCCCTCTCATTCTGGCCAATCTTTGTACAAACATGTCTCTCTCCTATATATTTCTACATACAAACATCCAACGTTAATATAACTACTTCTGAAAATACATACATTTTTATATAAAGACACGAAGACAAACAATAAATGATAAACACAAAACCTCACTCAACCATGCTCACATTGAACCAACAGATGAAGACAATCAAATTTCAGAAACAAAATCAATTTAGCAAATATATTACAAAATCACATATTTTTTGTCCTTGTTCTTTTATCCAGGCTGATACCAAATAGTCTTTTCACTTGTGAAGAATATGTGATGTTGGTTCAATGTGAGCATGGTTGAGTGAGGTTTTGTGTTTATCATTTATTGTTTGTCTTCGTGTCTTTATGTTAGTTGGAATAATATTCTGGTTTTGTATTTCATGCATTTGTTTGATGTATAACAAAATTTATATATTTTCAGAATTAGTTATATTAACATTGGATGTTTGTATGTAGAAATATATAGGAGAGAGACATGTTTGTACAAAGATCGATGTGATTCCCTAGTTTTCTCTCCTTATCAATCTAGGGACCTCTTTTCTGACTTTTCCTTTCATTCTGGCTCCAAGAAGGCTTTTTGACAGCTGTTTGGGCAATCCTTCTCCCCTCAAGTCTCGAAGCTCTACGTTGAGTTGGCCATTTCAGATGGTAGCCAGACTCCGCCCACTCTTCTTCTCCTTTCTTGAAGTGCTACTCCATAAGTTGTTGTGTCCCTCTGTTCTTGGCTGTCCTTTCTTTTAGTGTTCTTGCTCCACCACCTGTGCAGAGAAAAGGAATTCCTTCCTCTGTGTCGGCGGCACATTGTTCCTGACAAGCCCCTCCACTCCTGTAATGTCCTTTTTTTGTTTTGTTTCTCCCCAGTTCCAATGCAGTTCCTGCCCTTCGGAGACTATGCCACCAGAGATTCCCAAGGTAAGTGCGAGGAGGGTTTTTTCCACAATATGGATTGCATTTCAGTAAACCATAAACACTGTTATTATTCTGGTGTGCATATATATTATACATATTATATCTGGATATGTTCAGTGTAATAGCAAACTCCATGAAAAAAGTACAGTCTTACAAGAAACTTGCAATAGAAAACCCAGAAGTGCTGTCCCCTCGGACTGCATGGAGGGATTGGCTGCTTGGCTTCTTGCTCACATGAGCAGTTGATTATCAGAAGCGTCTATGGCTCTCGCGAGAGTCTCTCAAGGGTTTTTAAGAATGGAAAAAAGGAAAACATACTACAAACAACATAGATAATGAAACTATAGTTTAGGTCTGAAAGTAAATGTTTTTGTGAACATTTTTAACTACTTTACTTTGTTTGTGTTTTCTAACTTTTTAAAAACGTATTGTATTTTTTAATTTTATGATAGAGTTGGACTAAAAAATTTATATTTGCCAAAAAATAAAAAAGCAACATCTCCAGAGAAACAAACAGGATACAAATTTGGAATATATAACTGCATAATAAACTACTACCTAGTGAGGCATTTATGATCTTGAACAAGCTTGTCCTGTGCAGACCTGCTTGCCTCCTATGGAAAAAAACATCTGCTTGCATAAGTAGCAACAAAGTGCTTTATTAGGATAAGCAGACTCAGTTGCTGGGCAGACACAGGCCCATATTTATACTTTTTTAGTGCTGCATTTGCGTAATTTTTTTAATGCAAAAGCGGTGCAAACTTACAAAATACAACTGTATTTTGTAAGTTTGCACCGCGTTTGCATCAAAAACGTGGAGCTAAAAAAGTATAAATATGGGCCACAGTGTCCCCAGGTTCAAATGAGGTAGAGTTGTCAAGCTCTCAAAATTTGTTTTGTTGTCACATGTGTGTGTAAATGTTTTGCTTTAAGCAAGTCAGTGTGTAATGCCCTAAGCTTTAGTGTATGTTGTGGAGTCAAATGTTTGCTTGTGAAATCCAGAAAAAAACAAATCATAGAGTGGTTTTATGCGTTGTAAGTTCTGCCAAAATTAAATGAGCCAAGCAAGGACCGTAGTTCCTTAAGAGTATTTGGATATTGTAACTGTGTGCATTTTTCTAAAAAGTGTGGTGCCAGGCTTTTTCCCTCATTTGAAGTTTTGTATCCTCAGAAAAGGACACTAAGAAAAGCATTTTTGTCTTCTTGAAATTGGACTGGTAGCCCAATTTGGCAAGTCCTGCAACAATACGATCCACCCAGGTAAGTGTGTTCAGAGATTGTCATCTGTCAAATAGAAATCATTGACATAGGACAAAGCCTCAGGATCAATCTCATGTAATATTGATTTAACACAGGCAGAGAACAGTCCTGGGCTGTTCTTATACCCTTGAGGAAGTCTGCAAAATGTCCTCAAGCCCCTAGCACTTTGAAGGCACTTAAGTCTCAGCTTTCTATATGCTAGAGGTTGACAAAAAAAAAATTTGGAAATATCCAAGGTTGTTTTGTATTTGTTGTGCACTATGTTGTTTATTAGTCCTGTGCTATGTGAACTTTGTGTTGCATATGTACGTGTATAGCTGTTTAAGTATCATATCAGTAATCTAATACTGTTCTATAGGAATGGTCTGCTTTCTCTACTGGAAACAAAGGATTGATCATTGGAGGTATACAGGGTTCTATTAGTCCCTTGTCTCTTTCTTTCACTGGTGTTCCAGCCTTGTGTTTAAAGGGTACTCTGGTTGGAACCCTGGAGTGGATCTTATTGGTGTAACATGGTAAGGGGAATCCATATCCCAGCCCACATGATTGCTGGTGATTGCATCAATGCCCAATCTGTGGTGTAAGCCCCTTTCACTGTGTTTGAAATGAGGACTAAAAAAGAAGGCAAAATTATATCTTCCCCATGTGGAACTGTACGCTTAAATTCAGGTGGCCAATCTTTTTCTGCCAGGATATCATAACTAAGTGTCAATCTTCCTCAATAGATTACTTTAATTGTGCGTTCTATGTCTCCCTCAATTTGTATACATAATTTATACAGAATTTATAAAGCCTGTTGGGTGGGGAGGCAGGTTTATTCACTGTTTCAACTTCCAGGGAGTTGTTAGTCTGTGCCACATCCAGAAGTTCTGGCAACATATTGTGACCTTTGCTGGACTGTCTAACAAAATTACTGACCACGTTTTATTCTTCAGAAGTGTTTTCATTATGTGTGGCCTGTTTAGCCAAAATAGCCGCAACCTCTTTCTTCTTAGCTGAGGTTTTTCTTGTGGACGTTTTTCTTCCTTTTATTGAAAATTTCCAAAGAGCATTGTGACTTCTTTTTCTGTTTCGTGTATTCTTTTCGGTGTTCTGACCACACTCCTCTCTCACTGCGTTTATCTAGTGAGTCCTGAAGCGAACGAGATTGACAAGTGTCAGTATATTGGTATCTTTCAGGAGTTTTTTAAGTTTCCCTATTTCTTAAATTATATCATTTTTTGAGGTCTCTATTGCGGAGCTTCTTCTCTTTGACAGCTTTTTTCTTTATTAATTTTTTCTTTATCCTAGTATTGTTTAGAGCCTGCTTAAGCTTGCTTGTATTATCTTGCAAGAATTACCTTGAAATTGTAGTTTATTTGGTCTGGCCCTCAAACTATCCTGACCTATACAAGCAAAAGTTTTGGAAATAATCTTTGCCAGCTCATGCTGTTGATCTTTTGAGGAACATCCCTGAGCCACCGGTGTATTACTAGTGCTCCTGCTACCTCTTTAATATTACTTGAAATGACTGAGGATACTGTTTCAAAGTCACACATTAACTTCCCCAAGTCCAGGGCAGGGGCTGGTCCATGTGCATTTTTAATTTGTTTTAGCACTTCTGGAATATTTTGCAAATGTTGGTGTACCATGCATATTAGTACAGATGGCAGTAAAGACTGAACCCCATGTGGCAAAATCATCTATTGATGCCCGTTGTGAGAGTTCTATGTTTGTCTTGGGGTCCTGTATGGGAAAACTTTGCTTCCAGCTGATTTGTTTTTTGTGCAATCCAAAAATTGAATTTCCTCCCGTTTGGTGGGTACTTTACCCATAATTGAATGTACTGTTTAAGAATTGATTCCTGCTGTACCCAATTGATATCCAGCTGGAGCAGCCCTCCCTAGGGTGGTGTTTAATGTCTGCATTACGAATTGTATTAAGCGCCTATATATGACTACAAGGTCATTGTATAATGTATGCACTTCTGCTACTGGCATAGCTTGTATATTAGGATGTGGTATATATGTACCAAATGTTGGCCATGTTGGTCCATCATTACTTAACAGACCTCATCTAACATGTTGTATTTTGTGTGGAAGTTAGCAGTACCTCTAGGTATAGGTATGCTCTGTACTGTTGAGGTAGATTTGCAACTTTATATGTATGAAATGTGTGTGTATCCGTGTTGCCTGTAGGCAAAATGATCTATGAGTAAAATGTTTGTGTGCAGTATGCACTGTGTGCTCTATCACAAACCTAACTTCCTCACTTTCATGAATGAGGCCATTAGCAAGTAAACACTGCATGGCTATTGGTCTACAGTTTGCTGTTATGTTTATTGGCTGTGGTTAGGCCATTTTAATTCAGAAATCAGAGTCGGGAACACCAAAAAAGGGAATCCTTTTAAGGTTCAAACTTGAACAACCTACAGCCTAAGATATATCTAAGGAGGATTTTCCATAATAACATGCATTTCTCTGTATAAAGTGATTAGGGTGTCTCAAACATGTGTGAGACAGGGATACGAGAGCCCTGTAAAATTAGTGCCTGACCAATGTTGGTGGTGCCATGTCATAGGACTCTTACCATGGTGGGGTAAGACTGCTGAGCTTAGGGTGGCAGCATAACTGCATGTGAGTGACTTAGTCAGTCTCACACTGAATTGAAGCTGTTGGCCTGACTGCATTGGCTAGCTAGAGGCACCTCATCCACACCTGTAAAGTGGAGATGACCTCTGGCAGCCTAGAGCCACAACACTCTGAGTCTAACTCCCAGCTAAAGGAGATCATGGCATGGTCTAAGATCTGCCCCCTGGGGCCATTTTTCCCCTAAGGCCACATTAGCCACTCATGTAGAATTTCCACCAGTGGGGGGTTTCTTAAGACACACAGTGTCCCCTTGCTTGTGTCCTAAATGGGAACACTCAAAACAGTGGGGTTGGAATTGGGATGCTCCTTGCCACTGCCCACCAGAGCCTCCACTCTGTTTCTCAAAAGGGTGTTGGAAACCCTTTCCCACCACCCTACCCTGGGACTTGTTTGGTCCACATTCGACTTCCCCTCACTCTGCTTGGGCAAACCTGAACCACCTTTCTTGCAGCCACTCCCAGGTACCTTCTCGAACATTCTGGTACTGATCCAGAGGTCTGTCTTATTAGCAAGCTCCCTGCAGCCAGTGAACTTACTTTAAATCAGGTGCAGCTCTTTAAAAACAATGGCTCTCTTGCCATCAAATTATACAGCCCTTCGTAACCTTTCACTTCACTACCCTTCACCTATTCAAAAGTGTTTTGTAAGGGAAATCCACACAATCCACTAGGACTGATGAGGCAGCTTCTGACTGTCCCTAAACGTCTGCCTGTACTTACTGGGGTGAGGCTATACTTCCTGATAAGGGTGTCCTTCTTGGGTTAGGTACCTCATCCTGCCCCTTCTCTCAGGACTAGCAGGGCATTAGGTATGTGGCTCCAGAAACCAGCCCCTCAATCCTCCTCATGGACTCTGTGTATCCACCTTGCAACCTCATAGGCTTGAACCTGATTTTTAACGTCATCCCTCACAACAAAGGTAGACCCTTGGAAATATGGACCATCTTGACTCCAAAGAGCACTATGGGTATGCTGTCAATATGATTGCCCGACTCTCTACCTGCCTTGCTCTGTTGGCCACCTCTCTGAGGCTCTAGACCTGTGCCAAGGCCTTCCACTTGCTCCTCCACATCCTCCTCCTCCTCTGGTCGTCCTCTGTTGCTGCCAGTGATTGACGAACTTCCCCTTGGTGCACAGAGCCTTCTGGAGCTCCAGCTTCCTGATGTTCCTTTTGGGTGTAAGTCCCCTCTCCTTACAGACCTATCGGGGCTCAACCAAAAAGGGCATTCTGGTTGGCAAACTCAAATTCCACCCTTGAATGTGTAGTCACAGGCACACACTTTCAGGTAGATTTAGGGTGAATTTCAGAAAAGCAAAAGTGCCAATCAAGGAGACTTTAAAAGAAATTCAAAATTGTATCAAATTATTTATCTGATTTGTTTGTGTAACACAAAATCACTCTATTGCACAGCAGAAACACAAATCCTTACATCACCACTGAATACTAATATAGGAAATTGTGTTACTGGATGAGGGGTGTGAGATCCTTCACAAGCAGCAACCACGATTATTATGAGGGTGAAACACAAGCAAACCCCAAATTAACCTATTCTTCACCCTCTGGTAGATTGGCATAAAACCAATCAAGCCTAGGTTAGAGGCAATGTGTAAAGTACTCATGCAGCACTTCAAACACTAATAAAGTGAAAACAGAACACTATAAAAATCCCAAACCAGTTTAGAAAAATAGAGAAACATTATTTGATACTAAAATGACAACATTTCAATCAGTATAACTGGAAAACAATTTTGAAAATGCAAGTAGAAAGGTGCTTAACAACACAAAGCTTCAACTGTAGTAATATGGTCATGCCCAGCCAGGACAAAGTCATAAGTTCAGGCTGACTGCAATGGAGTGGGGGCCGGATACGGGGACCATGTTAGGCCTGCTGAGCAAACTACCTTAAGTCCAGGTTTGCAGAGCATTGTGAGACCTTACATTGAGAATGCATTGTACAGAGGCAGACCCAAAAGGTTTCAGGCTGTGATGCAAGGTCCTGTATTGAGGATGCATTGCTCAGTGCCCATTCCCGGGAGATGCAGGGAAGCATGTGAGGTGCTGTGTCAAGAATGTGTTATTCAGTGATGGTTCTGAGAAGTTTCAGGGCTCCAGAGGGAGGTCCTGTGTTGACCAAGCATCAAGTAGTGGCCGGTTTGAAGAGCTGTAGGGACCTGCATCAGAGATGCATCATGCAGTGGTGGCTCCAATGCATAGTTGCAAGGAGGTTAGTCACACCGCATTAGTTCTGCACAAAGTACCATAGCTGGGCTGCCAGAGCACCTTCAGGCCCACTTTCAATGGTCCAGGACTGTGGTGGCACCAGGGAGCACAATAATCACAGCAGGCAGAGTTCAGGTCCAGGGTTCAAGGTGGTTGAAGCTTTTTCTGCCCGTGAGGCTCAGATCAGGAGGCCAGCCAACTGGCCCTGGGCACCACTCCGATGGTCCTGGATTTGAGAGACAGGTCTAATCCTTTTCACTAAGGCAACCGGGTAGCAGGGCATAAGAGCAACAGAGTTGTAATCATTATTGTAGCAGTGCAGCACAGTATTCCTTCTTCGGAGTAGGCCTGGGCAGAGTGCGAGGAGTCACACTACACAGAACTCTGCAAAGTGACAAAAAAAACTCTTCTGTGGTACACAGAGTTCAGCTAGCAGGCGGACTTTTCCATTGCACCCGTTTACATTGCGTTTGACGTCAAACGCAATGCAGCGTGAAGTACATACTCACATTAAAAATCATCTGCGAATGGCATCATGCAGTTTGTATGGGTGAGGCCATCTTGTTTTTCATTGTTTATGGTGCTGGGCCTGTTTTTTCATCCCACATCAATCTTTGCAATCCTCCACCTTTACACTTAATCTACCCCTATTTTTTATTTATTGTATTAGTGTGTCTTTTGTGTCTGACTTTTTCCTCATTTCTTTCTTCCTTCCTTCCTTTTCCTTCTGTTTCTTTTCTTCTCTTCTTCACCCTACCCCACCAAGCACCATGGCAGAGCAGAGGAACAGCTGCCCCCTACCTTGTGGGCAGTGGCGCCATCAAGGGGAGCAGTCTCAGCATATTTTTAGCGAGGGGGAGGTGGCAGAACTGATTTTTTTATGTGTAGCGCTACCTTCCTTCCATGATGAGAGCAGGTGTCAGTCCTGGGAGTGGTTATCCCCTGTGGGAACATCAGCAGACTTGGGTTAGGGTGCACCTGTTGGTCAGGGTCACCACCCAGGTCCAGCGCACCACCCAATAGCTGACACACCGTTGAGTGGAAACAATCGACCATGAGCAGGACCTATTTGCCCTGCTAGGCGTCGAGACTCTGGGGCTTGGTAAGTATTATATTTTTATTGTGCTTGTGTTCTACAATGCTAACTTTTTTCCTAATAGAATAGCATGTGGCTTCCACTCAGAGGTAAGTTACGTTTAGTTTACATTAAGAATATTATTTCTTATGTGATCCATTTAGAGCTAGGCAGGTGCTCCGCGCTACATCATTGTACTCATAGGCATTTGCTTTGGCTGATTATTAAAAAAAGCCATTGCAACACAGACCTCTCTGTCGTTCTGTCTCCAAAGTGAGTTAGTGATATCAATAAGTGTGACTTTATGTAGCTCGTACAGATCCAAGCAACTTCACAGTGATCCGAGCGTGCATGCATTTAAAAAAATGGAGACTCAGTTGGTCCCTCATGGGGCTTGAAAAATGAGAATAGAATGAAAGCTCATTCATTGCAATGCATTAGTTCCAAATGTAGTTTTTGTTAAGAAAATGTGGAATAGGGATTTTAGGAGTATAGCCAACTCACCAATAGTTGATCATACTAGTATAGTACTATAGGCAATTTGATTTAAGTACAATGGTATTGCATTTGTCTGTTATATAATAATGTTGTGGAAATTAATGGTGCTACTAATGTATTTGTTTAATCTTCTTCATTTCTTAAACCGGCACCCAAGGGCAAGAAGTGAGTCCCCAGGAGCTCCGGAGGCGTAGATGACCAGTGCTGATGCTGATGGCTCTGTAATCCCAGTAAGTCCTATCATTTAATATTATTATTATTATTTCCCTAATTGTACCTCTCCCTACTTTCATACTACATTTAATTTTGACTTGTTTACTTTTTTGTTCTGCCTCCCTTTTTTCCAACTCCCCTATTCAAGTTTTGTTTAATTCCTGTTATACCTGCATTATCTGTTTTTTTCTGTCTTTCATTGACCATTTTGTACTCCATACTTCATTGTTCTTCAATAATTCAGAGTCATCGTCAATCATAGGCTATAGCTCTGCCCCTCTATTAGGCAAAACTTTTGGTTGGCTTGACTACCTGGCTTTTCTAACATTCCAACAAAATGCCCAGAGTGATATTTTTGACTGAAGATACTGCAGTGCTAACCAAACTGTAACAATGTATTGCAGTGGCATTTGTTTGATTTAAAGGATTTAAGAAGAGGAGGTGTACCTGGCATCTAAAAACTGTATATATATTTTTTATAGCCACAAAAAAAAACAGTGGAGACAGCTCAAATTGCACCGCTACAGGAGCAGATGGAGCAGGGAGAGACGCTGCAACAGGGACGGCCAAAGGTAAGGCATATTGCTTGCTTATTGAGAATTACAATTACTCTCTAGCTATAAGGGCATTATTGCGATCGGATTCATGGAACCACTGCATTAAAGCTATAGCGGGGATTGGGATACTTATCGACCTCTTCTATCTGCAACTTAGCCAAAGCAGAGATAATTTACGTTAAACATGTTCGCTTGATGGAAACGTGAAAGGTCGTAAGGTTAAAAGAAAGGATGGTTAAAAAGGGTGAAAGGAAAAGATGCGTAGGTGGATGAAAAAAGATGTGTGGGTGAGTATTGGGTAAATGGATGAATTGGTGAAAGGATGATTGAAAGAAAGGGTGGATAGTGGGTACTGAATGGATGGAAGGATTTGAATTTGGGTGAAAGATTGGATGAGAGAGAGTAAAGCTTAAATCTTGGTGGATATGGGTGTATAAAGAGGAAGAGTGAAAGTATGATTGAATAATTGCTTGAATTAATAAAGAATGAAGCTCCTCTTCTGTAGAGGGATCAGTGATACCCTGCTATTCTTCTATAGCAAAAGCTTTACCTCCCTGCCTAATCCATCTGCCTTACTCTGCAGTAGAGTAAGTCAAGTTTCTTTACGTTCCTTACGGCCCAGCAAATCAATTTGTTGGAAATAATTTGTGATGGTGGGCGAGACCAGTAAGTAAAGTGGAATTAGTAAGTGCCCAATTTGATTTTCAAGTTTGTCAAAAGGGATACCCTGTGGCAAACATACCAAATACAATTTATATACCCCATTCCTTTCCCTGTAGTGCAGTAAATTGTTCCTCATCTACTTACCGCAGACAGGATGAATATATATCCGTATTTAAAGATAGATAATTGTCAGCTTCAGCTTCCCAAACTGCAGACAGTAGCAAAGTATTTAAGCACTGGCTAGCATGCCTCGAAATATTTGGCACAACAACTTGAACTCCATAGTGCATAATGCCTTACTCACCATAAATGAGAGGTAATTCATTATCTTCCAGTATATGTGTCTGCTTAGCTACTAGAAAAGCCTTTAAAATAAAGAAAATGAAATCACAGTTTTTTTTATTCTGGTCTTATTCTGCCTTAATTCTTTTCTACCAGACTGTCAGTGATTTTTATGTGTGGCATGTGTAGGAAAAACAAACAAAATTGGCCCTGTGACTCTCCTAATCATAATCACATCAAATTACAACGTCCCTAGTGTAGGAAAGTACCATCTTTCTTGGCATGTTACCCACAATTTCTGCCTGTTTATCAGAATGTTTTGCCTGTCTCACTGGGATTCTGCCAGCCAGGACCACAGTGCTCATAGTTTGTGGCCTAATGTGTTTTTTGTCAGTAGTGCTTAACTGTGTCACTGAAGTTCTGCTAACCAGAACTCCAGGGCTTATGCTCTCACCACTTCCAAATTAGTCACTATAGTTCAGTGACTTCATATTCCAATTCCAATTGTCACACTGGACCCCCCCTTATAAGCCCCTAGTTTATGGTATCTAGGTATCCAGGGCATGGGGGTTCCAGGAGATCATCATGGGCTGCAGCATTTCTTTTGCCACCCTTAAGGAGCTCAGACAAACCTTTCTTCAGGACTGCCAATGCAGCCTGCGTGAAATAGTGCCCACACTATTTCACAGCCATTTTCACTGCACTTAAGTAACTTATAAGTCACCTATATGTCCAACCTTCATTTACTGAAGGCTAGGTGCAAAGTTACTATGTGGGAGGGCACCCTTGCACTAGCAAAGGTGCCCCCACATTGTCCAGGGCCAATTCCCCCAACTTCGTGAGAGCGGGAATACCATTGCACTACTTATAGGTCAATACATATATGTAACTTCACAATGGTAGCTCCGAATATGGCCATTTGAAGCGTCTAAGATCATGGAATTGTCCCCCCATTCCAAATCAGGTTTTGGGGGGCCAATCCCATGCACCCTAGGGGCTCCACCATGGACCCCCAGGAATGCCAAACCAGCTCTCTGAGGTTTCCACTGCAGCCTCAGCTGCTGCCACCTCACAGACCGGGTTCTGCCCTCCTGGGGACTGAGCAGCTCAATCCCAGGAAGGCGGAACAATGCATTTCCTTTGGGAGGAGGGTGTTACACCCTCTCCCTTTGGAAATAGGTGTTACAGGCTTGGGAGGGGTAGCCTCCCAGAGCCTCTGGAAATGCTTTGAAGGGAACAGATGGTGCCTTCCTTGCATAAGCCAGTCTACACTGGTTCAGGCACCCTCAGTCCCTGCTCTGGCGAGAAACTGGACAAAGGAAAGGGGAGGCCACTCCTGATAGGTGAATTCCTAGGTACGTAGCCAAATCTCCTCTCAGGGCTATTTAGGGTCTCTCCTCTGGCTGTTTCCTCAGATTCAGCTTGCAAGACTCCTCCAGGAATTCTCTGCACCCCCTGCTTCAGCTTCTGACCATCAGATCAACCACTGACTGCTCCAGGAGCTGAAGTAACTGCATCAAAGTATCCAGTACAACTCCTGTGACCTGCAACTTCAGCTCCAGCCAGCATTTGCAACAGTTTCCAAGGTGTGCACGCTCTGAGGACTCCCTGTCGTCACCCTGCACCAGAAGAATGTGACAGAGTCCCTTCCCTGCTCCTACAGGCACCTCCTAAAACGACAACTGGTTCTCTGGGACTCCTCTCCTGATGGCGAGCATGTTCCCTGGAACATAGGTGGTTAACCAACATGACTCAGACTGTCCTAAGGTCCAGCTGTCCAAGTTTGGTGGAGGTAAGAGCTTGCCTTCCCGGTTTGCGACAGTACCCCTGTGCACCACATCATCTCCAGCTCCTTGGGCTTCTGTGCACTTATTCCAAGAATCCTCCATGCACAGTGTAGCCTAGGTCCCCAGCACTCCATCCTGTGATGTACAACTCGCTGTGTTGTTCTCCAGCGGCGTGGGACCTTCTTTTGTTGTGCTGCACCAACCACATTTTGCATCTTCTTTGTCCCCCTGTGTCCTGGGACTTCCGTGGGTGCTGCCTGGTCATTTGTGGGCTCTCTCCAGTGTTGGGAGCATCATGTGCCCCCTCAGTCTGAGGTGAGGCCCCAGGTCCCTCCTGGGTCCAGGCAGCGCCATTTTGATGCAAACCGTGACCTTGCTTGAACCAAGGCTTGTTGGACGAATCTAGCAACGCAAACAGCCTGCATCCAACATCTCGATGTGGGACATCTCCTGCACCATCTAGGTTGGCTGGTGCTCCTGTCCTTCCTGGAATCTTCTACGACTTCTGGGCTTGGTCTCCTCTCTTCACAGGTCTTCAGGTCCAGAAATCCACCATTTATTGCATGCAGTCTTGCTTTATTCTTGCAATAACTCTTATCACGACTTGTAGTGTGTCTTGAGGAAACTTGCAGTACTTTACTCCTACTTTCCTAGGCTCTGGGGTGGGGTATTTTACTTACCTTTGGTGTTTTCTTACACTCCCAGCGCCCCTCTACACACTACACTTGCCTAAGGGGGAATTTGTGATTCGCATTCCACTTTCTTAGCATATGGTTTGTGTTGCCCCTAGGCCTATTGCATTCTATTGTATTTTCTACTGTTTGCACTATTCTATGACTGTTTACTTATCTGATTTTGGTTACCACTGTATATATTGTGTATAATACTTACCTTCAGAAGATATGTTTTGCCTCGTGTCACTAAAATAAAGTACCTTTGTTTTTGCTAACACTGACTATTGTCTTTTATTGTGTATAAGTACTGTGAAATTATAGTGGTATTGCGGGAGCTTTTCATGTCTCCTAGTTCAGCCTGAGCTGCTCTGCTTCAACTACCTCCAGACATCCGAAGCTGCTAGAACACTGCCTACATTTCACTTATGAGGAAGACAGAAGGTGCCACTACCACCTATGTAAACTCCAACTGCAAGATTAATTAAAGGATTAGCTGTTACTGTCAAATGGATTGAAAGAAAACAGTGAGTTTGTGAGACACATGTCATAACTTTAGGAAGCCAGAGAGCAGAAAACCACAATGACAGCATTAGACACAAGACAAAGAAGACCATATAATAATACAATTTCTTCAGAGCAATGGTGAAGAGCTTAAAACCTATACTTAGGAAATGGAATCATGGAGTCAGGAGAAGTGGGTTCAGACTCAAGAGTGGTTGGACCAGGTCAAGAGTTTATGGAACACACACAAGGCATAAATGATGATGTTGATGGAGCCAGTGCGGAATATTGTTCAGGCAATAGAAGGTCATGCATTGAGTTCATCTGCCTCAACAAATGTGTGATTCATTTATGGTGCAAAAATAGGTCACACCACAATAAATCACACATCCTGGGGGAAGAGGGTTAAGGGCTCAATGAATGGATGGAAAAGGGGATTTGGGGAACGGTGTTACAAAGACAAACACCACACAAAATATCCATGGCAATATTTGTTCGGACGCTGAGCAGCACACCATCATTAATTTTCTGTGGAAGGAAATTAAGGGATAAATCAGTATGACACAGTTTAATACATGTATTGCAAACAGACCTTCTGCCCCAAAGAGAGTCAAGATGGTATATTCTAAGTATTATGGGGGTCATTCCGACCCTGGCGGTCATAGACCGACAGGGCCGGGGACCGCGGATGCACCGCCAACAGGCTGGCGGTGCATCCAGGCCAATTCTGACCGCGGCGGTAAAGCCGCGGTCAGAAAAGGGAAACCGGCGGTTTTTCCGCCGGTTTTCCCCTGGCCTGAAGAATCCTCCATGGCGCCATGGGGATTCCGACCCCCTTCCCGCCAGCCTGGTTCTGGCGGTTGTGACCGCCAAAACCTGGCTGGCGGGAACGGGTGTCGTGGGGCCTCTGGGGGCCCCTGCAGTGCCCATGCCAATGGCATGGGCACTGCAGGGGCCCCCAAACAGGGCCCCACAAAGATTTTCAGTGTCTGCATAGCAGACACTGAAAATCGCGACGGGTGCAACTGCACCCGTCGCACCCTTTCCACTCCGCCGGCTCCATTCGGAGCCGGCATCCCCGTGGAAGGGGGTTTCCCGCTGGGCGGGCGGGCGGCCTTCTGGCGGTCGCCCGCCAGCCCAGCAGGAAACTCAGAATGACCGCCGCGGTCTTTTGACCGCGGTACGGTCTCCCGCCGCCCGCCAAGATTAGAATGACCCCCTATGTCTTCTAGTTTGGAAAAATTTAAGATTGAATTCAACTCCCTCCATCACTGTCTGCCACCACATACATCAGTAATCACTCATAAATTCACAATCAGTCAATATATCACCACTCATTGATACAATAGTTACTTATCAGTTACCTCTTCCAATCTAAGCAAGGTGGCTGAACAAAATATCTCCCCTTTGATGGTATCCACACATTGGAATTTGGCAATGGCAGTCTTTTAATCAACGATCTTCTAGGGCAGACCTTTTAGGTGATGTAAAAAAATAGGATAGGCATTGGCATGTGAGAGAGGCAGGCATAGTCTCCAATCTCCTGAAGGATATATTGGGGCTTCTTCACTGCACACAGGTCCAACTCCAATCCGCGCTTGCATGTGACTATAAAATGGGGGGAGGGGCAGCATGATTCCAATACAAACATAATATTGCACTATAATATATTGTTTATTGCAAAGCAAGAAAGAGAAAAGGAAGCTGATCAAGAAATTATAAAAAAAAGTTCTATAGTGGCACTGGTGTACTCAGTTCAGGAAATAGTTTGTCCTCAAACTCTGGTGGTTCTCCCAGAAGTTGGTCAGCTAACACGCTTGATTCTGACCAATCATCCTCTTCCTCCCCCTGTGGTGTTTCAGGAACGGTATTATCAGGTTGTATAAATGCTGTTTCATTTTGATCATGGTCAATCCCTGCACATTTTGAGGTGAAAGATTGGTCTTTCTCACTGTAACAATTGCACCAGCTGCACTCAACACATGTTCAGCAGACATGCTGACTACAGGACAAACAAAAACCTTTATAGCCAGCCAGCTGAGCTCTGAACATTGTTGCATCTTCCCATACCAATACACTAATAGGTTTTGATATCTTTCGGGTCATCCAGGTACTCCTGAAACATCCTCTGAATGGTCATTGGTGCTACTACCTGCTTTACCGCTTTTTCTTTCTCCTCTGCACTGGACATAGGACTTGCCAGTTGAAACCACGCCAATGCAGAGTCTGGGTCCGATTCGTCAGTTGCTGTTTTCACAGGTTTTCTTGTTGGTGGGGTTGGTGGATGTGAGACACGACTGCCCTCTCTGGATGTCGAAGGCGGCACCCCAGAACTGTGGAGTGGGTCTCTAAGTACCAGCAATTCTTCTTCGAGTTCTTTTGCTTGCTCAACAATCCACCTCTTGTATTGTGAAACATCCCCTTCAGAAAACAGAATGAAAGCGGAAATAATTTTTTTGTAGCATGGATCAAGTAGGGTGGCACAAATGTACTCTTTGAATGAGATGATGTAATTTTACAGCCTTGCATAACAAGTCAAGAAATAGCTTAGCTCCCAACCAAGGCATGAGCTTCTGGGCTTTCCTTTATACCCCAAATGCAAACATTTCAGACACCTGCTTTAGCTTCTCCTGTAGCAGATGCAATAACGGGATAGCTTGGCGCATTGTACTATCCTCCTTGCTAGTCCCATGTGAAAACCTCAAAAGGAAGTAGTAGCTATGTGAGGCATTTGACTAAGCTCCATTTGTCCACATCTATGGTCATAGCTTTCCCAATTGCATCAGCCCCTCTTTGAATGACATAGTCATTGATCTGTTTGTGTTGGCACCTCTGTTATCTGAGCTATAACTCTGTTACCAAGTTGAATAATCCGCAACTGTTTCTGGGCTTGAAAAGAATGGCTGAAATGAGTGCAGATGTGTCTGCAGGTGGTCAGTATGTTGCTGACTATGGCCCTGATTTATACTTTTTCCACACACAAACTGCGATATTACAGTTTTGTGGGAAAAAGCGTACAGCCGACTAGCGCTAGCGCCAACCCAAGATGGGCATCATATTTATGGTATGATGGTAGCTGGCGGTAAGGCCAGATTAGCGTTATGAAAAAGGACCCAAGCTGGATGGGGGAGGCAAAGGGGGAATAGGAGGTTGTGTGTCAAAGGATGATGCTAGTCTGGTAAAAGGCATAAAAATTCCTTTAACCAGACTAGGGTCATCCTTTGATGCACAACCCTCATGGACATGACTCCTGCCTCAGTAAAGACAGGAGTCAAGCAGGAGTCATGCCCACTATACCAATGGCCATGACCAGGGGACATATGTCCCCTGGTCATGGCCATTGGGCTGAGTGCCATGTAGAGGGGCCCAAGTTAGGCCCCTCTATGGCACTTCACATAAATATTTGAAATACTCACCTGAACTTACCTGTCTGACCAGGGATAGGGTCCCCCCATCCACTGACATCCCTATGGTATGGGTGGAGGTGTCCCTGGGGCTAGGGATTAAAGAATGGCACTAAGCAAGCTTAGCACCATTATTTAAGGCCCCCTTCCCCCTGTTCTTGATTTTAGCACAGGGGGATAAATATGGCGCTAAGGCCATATTGTAATTTTTTGCCGGGAATGCCTACCTTGCATCTCATTGACGCAAAGTTGTTTCCAGCTAGCAAAAAATGACTTTAACTCCATAACTTTGATGCTAGATGGGTCTAGCCCCAAAGTATAAACATGGAGTTAGTTTTGTGCCGAATTTGCATTAAAAAAATGACGCAAGTTCGCGCAAACACAGTATAAATCTGGGCCCATGTTTTCTCTTTTAACAAAGTCTTGCACAACCAGGTTGTTGAAGTATGTTAAGCATGGGACCATGAAATAGCTACTGTCTGCCATGACCTTGACTATGTTACTGCTATTGTCTGTGGAAACAAATCCAATTTGAAGTCCTCTGGGTCACAGTCATTCAGACACCTTGCTATTAAATTTCTCAAAGTTGTTTGCAGCTGTGTGTGACTTCTCAATGACGAACATGGCTACTGTTGTATGCCGTCAACGCCCCTAAAAATTTCTTTAGGGCCAGGACCTGTAGATAACTTCTGTTTTACCCCCAAAAAAGAGATCCAGGGTGCAGTGATGCACATGTCAGCAGTCACCTGACCACTGGCCCACATCTGTCGTCAGGTCTATAGTGTGGACAACATTTTGCTGCAAAGCTTGTCCAACCAATTGCAGCACATCGTGATGCAGCACTGGAACAGCATCTCTGGTAAAACAGGTTTGATTTCAAACCTTTAATTTTGGGTAGAGGGCTGCCACAAACTCTAAGAGCTCCACTCCTTTGACAAAAAATAAGGCGGAGGTCCAGCACTAAAATTTTTGCCAGCTTCCCATTGTACAAATGTTCCATATGGTGGTTGTGGTCGTAGGGCTCCTCCTGCCTAAACATGCCCCTAACTGTAGACTGGATTTTCTTCTTTTCTAGGGCCATGTACGCAGGCAACTTTTGAGGTGTAGGTGGTGGTAGACTCAATGTGCATTGTGGTGCAGTGACCATGTGCTGGGGTGTCTCTATCTGACTATGAGGGGCATATTTATACTCTGTTTGCGCTGGATTTGCGTGTTTTTTTTTTACGCAAATCCGACGCAAAACTAACTCCATATTTATACTTTGGCTTTAGACCCGTCTAGCGCCAAAGATTTTGGAGTTTGCGTCATTTTTTAGCGTGGACACCTTCCTTGCGTTAATGATATGCAAGGTAGGCGTTCCCGTCTAAAAAATGACTCTGAGGCATGTGCGCCGTATTTATACTCCCGGGCAAAAATGTTGCCCGGGAGTGGGCGGGTCAAAAAAAATGACGTCCAGCCGCTTTAGCGTCATTTTTTAACGCCTGGTCAGGGCAGGCGTTAAGGGACCTGTGGGCTCGGAAGGAGCCCAGAGGTGCCCTCCCATTCCCCCAGGGACACCCCCTGCCACCCTTGCCCACCCCAGGAGGACGCCAAGGATGGAGGGACCCATCGCAGGGAACTTAAGGTAAGTGCAGGTAAGTATTTTTTTTCTTTTTTGTGGCATAGGGGGGCCTGATTTGTGCCCCCCCTACATTCCACTATGCCCAATGACCATGCCCAGGGGACAGAAGTCCCCTGGGCATGGCCATTGGGCAAGGGGGTATGACTCCTGTCTTTGCTAAGACAGGAGTCATGTCAATGGAGGGTGGGAGTCAAAAAAAATTGCGCAAATCGGGTTGAGGCAGATTTTTTGCCTCAGACCGACTTGCCCCATTCTTTGACGCCCAAGCTCCATTTTCCCCTACGCCGGCGCTGCCTGGTGTGGGTCATTTTTTTTTACGCACACCAGTCAGCTCCGCTGGCTAACGTCATTCCATAAATAAGGCGCCCGCATGGCGCTTTGGAATGGCGTTAAATTTTTGGACGCACAACTGCGTTGGCGCAGTTGTGCGCCAAAAAGTATAAATACGGCCCTGAGTCTTTCTGTGCCATTGTGAGACGCTGGGGTGGGTGATTCTGGCGCACTGCTGGGGACAGGTCTTCTTTGCGTGAGGATGTCAACATCTTCTCCCTCACCTGATTTGACCAGTTGCTGCTGATGGTTCCCCTCACTTTCACTACCGCAACCACATTGAGCTACCTTTTTAAGGTGCTCCTCCCACTGGATTGCTTGCTGTTTTTTCAAATGTGTCGCCTGGCCTCCAGTACCATAATTTGAACCTGGCTTACTTCGACGAACACTCACATGGCAAATGGAGCATATGGAAAGTTCTCCTCCTGTTTGCTAATCGTACAAATGTTCCAAACTGGGGATGCAGGTTGGTGCAGGTCTTTCCTGGGGCCCCACAAATATGGGAGCTGGGGGTGCTGCCTGTGCCACATCCCTCAGAGCAGGTTAGATAGTAATGCAGACTCCTCTGGGCCAGCTTTCAAAATCACTTGCTTGTCATCATCATCCTCCTCACCATCATCTCCTTCCATGATTCAACGGCTTTCTGGAACTTTTCTTTTTCCTTGCCTCTCCTGGTGTCTCCCAGACTCTGCTGGAGTCCACTCCATGTCCCTATCATCATCAACAGAAGTGGTGCATCGAGAAGATGGTGGAGTAGCACCCTTTATTTTTCTTACTGGAGATCTGAGAGCCATTGATTCTAAAAGAAGAGGTTCTTACTCAGCAGAAAGCTCATCCTCCTACTCTGTTCCAGCTTAGGGAAGATCTGGCTGCAGCTGCTGTCCACTTTGCTCTGTTTCCTGAAATGATTGGGTACTACTTTGCAAAAGGGACAATCCAATTCAACATCACTGCTCGTCGGCATCACCATTATTGCAGTGGCTCCCTCACTGACAGACATGGTCTTGGGCTTGGGTTGGGGTGGTGCTGTGGATGGGGGAGTGCTGGCCCCCGGCACATGTCTCTTTAAAAAGGTTGCGCTTGGCACACCACTGGCAGAAAGATGCTTCTTCTCACTGACCACTTTCTTGGAAGCTACTTTTTTTGTGGCCATCTTAAGTTCTAGGTTGGCAGTGCCACTAGGATACACAGGTGAAGGAGTTTGGTGCCTGTGTACCGAAGTAACTTTAAGGCCTCCTTTTTGGCAGTACTGCAGGTGATGTGGGGTCTTGTGCACATAAAAACAACCAAACAAGAAAAGCATGTAGTTATTGGAATATGGCATTGTTGCAGGTTGAAATAGTAGAGAGAAATACAATCTTAGTGCAGTTGGTTACATATGTAATATGTCAACAACAAAAAGTACACTGTTCCTGGAACTGGGGGGACGATTTAAGTTTCAGGAGCAAGAGCCCTCACACACCCAGATGGGTGTCATGCTTCATCATAGGGAAGCTCCTCGTCAGACCGGCGGTGCAATATCTGACGGGCTCCCCTTTCGGGGGCTCTTTACCGGAGATCTTTTAATGAATCAGGGGTGGCTGCCGTAAAGATCATGAAGGTCAGACACTTCTTATGGCAGGAGAGTGGATATTAAAATTGATTCGGAACTCCTACTTAGTCTACTTTTACTGGTTTATCTCAGGGAGTAACGATCAAGATTAAAAACAAACAAAAAAGTGGCAAATGAGGATAATGATCAACCACTTTACAAATGCCTGGAGATCTGGGAAGTTATCACCTGACCCCTAGGGTCTGGTCAACATGTTTCGCGTCGTGCGGTCATGAAAGATCCTTTAACGCTTCATCAGGACCTATAATAAACTACGCTTCTCCTGACTGTAACAAAAACAACAAAGACACTATCTATTATATATTTGGAAAGAAGTAACAGTCACTTACATTTGTGTGTACTGTCTCGTCAAAAATCCAAATCAAAATTTGTTTTTTTCCCCCTCCAACCTGGGTATATTTACCATCACTTTTCCACCTTCCAAGATGGCCGCCACATAAATTGCGGCGAAAAGACGTTTTGAAAATGATGTATTCAGTAGACGTAGTCCGTCTTTCATTTCAATTACGCTGTGACCTCGTGACGCGGAAGAACGCCCGATCCGTGCTTTATATACCGCCGAGTTCTTCCCCGTAGCAGTATTTCGGGGACAAGCACGCCGCGGGTAGGTTACCGCGACAGTAAACGCCGTGGCACAAGTAAGTGATGAAGGGCTGGACTTCGTCTTTACGCTAACTGGGGGACCTTCATTCTTGACAACATATATATTATTTTAAAGCATAAGGATCGTTACTGGGGCAGCTCCGTGGACACATTATATATTAGGGAACGTTTGTAGGTGACAATTGGTCTACTACTGTTTACCAGTTGTGTAAAGCTAGATGTGACTGGCTAAGTTTTATCCCTATATGCTGAGTTCACCAGGTACAATCTTGATACGGTGCACATTGTTGGAATTTTGGATACACATGGTTTTATCCACTACTGTTTACTAGTCGGGTAAGGTTAGATGTGACTGGCTTTGATTTATCCATACATGCTGAGTTTACCAGATACAATCATGATATGATGCACATTGTTGGAATTTTAAATGTTGTGTGCTAATTTGTTTCTACCAGTATGAAATGTTAAATGGGACTACATACTGTCTACCTCACAACATATATCTCGTTAATCTTTATGGTGTGTTACTCACATCAGAAGCGACTGGCTGGACCGTGCTATTCCCCAAGGGGCCCCCCATACGATAAGGGATGGTAAGCATAATTTTTTTATTTTTTCGACATCACCTAGCTCACTGATGCACTCTGGCTGTTGTGGTCATTTAACCGTGTATATTATATTTTATTGTACTTATTTCTTAGGGCGACTTTTTTTGATTTGGATTTTTGACGAGACAGTACACACAAATGTAAGTGACTGTTACTTCTTTCCACATATATAATAGATAGTGTCTTTGTTGTTTTTGTTACAGTCAGGAGAAGCGTAGTTTATTATAGGTCCTGATGAAGCGTTAAAGGATCTTTCATGACCGCACAACGCGAAACATGTTGACCAGACCCTAGGGGTCAGGTGATAACTTCCCAGATCTCCAGGCATTTGTAAAGTGGTTGATCATTATCCTCATTTGCCACTTTTTTGTTTGTTTTTAATCTTGATCGTTACTCCCTGAGATAAACCAGTAAAAGTAGACTAAGTAGGAGTTCCTAATCAATTTTAATATCCACTCTCCTGCCATAAGGAGTGTCTGACCTTCATGATCTTTACGGCAGCCACCCCTGATTCATTAAAAAATCTCCGGTAAAGAGCCCCCGAAAGGGGAGCCCGTCAGATATTGCACCGCCGGTCTGACGAGGAGCTTCCCTATGATGAAGCATGACACCCATCTGGGTGTGTGAGGGCTCTTGCTCCTGAAACTTAAATCGTCCCCCCAGTTCCAGGAACAGTGTACTTTTTGTTGTTGACTAATCTGATTGGGAGAACGTACACTGGACCTTTAATCCTCCCTATCCCTCTCTTTGTTGGTATCTTTGTACAGCCTCGGTTGTGGGATTATTCCTTTTTCTAACTACTCGCCCAGTGTCAGTGACACCATGGATTCATTCCAGGGTTTGAGTTATGACGACGATATGGTTGCAGCAATCCTGCAAACACCATCAATTTTAAGCAACAATGGGTCAGCCCCAGCAGGCAGTCTAAAAGAGGATTGGGACAAGTTGTTCACCTTGAAGCGTGACCTCATCAAAACCGTTATGCACGGGACCATAATGACCGAATACCTTAGAGCTAACATCGCTCCCAATGGCCTTCTAGTGTCCAACATGCCCAGGATTTTCCTCCAAGACCTAGCGTTCAGGAAAGACTGGGCCCAGATAGCCTGGAAATGTACCAGAGACTGGCTAGTCCTGATTATCAACACTTCCAGACGTCTGGCAGACTCCATATCCATCCAGATCACCTCCTTAGAGGGTACTTTAAGAACTACTGTGACCCTGGCTGCATTCAAAAGTCGGTTGGCTGAGATCAATACAGAACTAAACGAAACGAAGGAGTTTCTGACTAATCAGAAGATCTCAAAACTTCAAAAAGATATCACTAGGTTTAGTCGGGAAAAAGTCTATCCTTACACTCAAGAAGACTTCGAGACAGATGGTCAGTCTCGCTCATCAGACGAGTCTCAATCTTCCTTCAAAAAATCACGGAAAATTAGCAATAGCTCATCCTCGGATGGATGGAGCACAGACGATAATTCACCTGCTCCATCTTTCTATAAGTATCCCCCCTTTCCCGTCAACCAACATATGCCCTGGCAACCACCATATCCCTTTTATCAACCCCGCCCTTTCATACCATACATGCCTTTTTTAGGCAGAGGCCGGGGCAGAGGGAGAGGCAGAAGAAGAGGCAGAGGCAGACGAGTACAATGGGCTACGGAAGAACCCCAGATGATCACCAGAAGCCAGGGCAAAAACCAACCTCCGAGAACTTAGTAGTTAATCTGTCTACTAGACAACTTACTGAGACTGAAACCAGGGTGCTCAATCGAGGCCTGGGTTTCGTCCCTACACCTACTGAGGATTTCTTTAGGCTTAATTGTGAACTCTCTCAATTTTTCCGTAAAATCAGATTACAATTCTACTTTTCAGATATATCATCCGATAGCACCCAGACAGACTCTGGATTAAGACTTAAATCGACTTTTTCCCCACCCCCAACAGCCATCCCATGCGAGGTTCTAGCCTTCGAGAAAGCGGTCTTAACTGACCTGGCAATGATACATCCGAAACGTCCCTTTGTTAATATTCCGACAGTCGAAAGGAAAGCTCTGAGGACACTGGATGAAGATAACTCTATTGTCATTAAACAGGCTGATAAGGGAGGGGCTATAGTGATAATGAATACCGGGGACTACCGGCAAGAATGTCTACGGTTGTTGAATGATAACACTTACTACGCTAAGATCAATAGGGACCCCACCCCTAGATTACAATCTCAGATCAAATCAATGATCCTTGAAGCAACCACTAATGCCTGGATCTCCCCCAAAGAGGCGGCCTTCTTGGACACTCCTCATCCCAGAGTCCCATACTTTTACTGCCTCCCCAAGATCCACAAAGATATCTTGCCACCTCCGGGACGGCCGATTGTGTCAGGCATTGGGTCTTTACTAGAACCATTGTCTGTTTTTTGCGACCACTTTTTACAACCTTTGGTTAAGAAATCCTCGACTTACTTACAAGATACCAAGGATGTATTGAACTTGATTGAACTAATTAATGACACAGTCGACGTCCATGGTTTGATTACTCTGGACGTTGAGGCATTATATACAAACATACCACAAGACGCGACTCTACAGGTAGTAGAAACTACACTCTTAGACAATAATGAAAACCTGACGTCACCAGTCTCCTTTATTATGCAGTGTGCTAATATGGCAATGACTGAGAACTTTTTTCAGTACGAAGATCAATTTTACCACCAGATAAGGGGTACTTGCATGGGAAGTACTTTTGCCCCTAGTTTGGCATGTTTATACATGTATAACTTTGAGAAACAGTTTATCTTACCTCCTACAAACCCGTTTTCTGCCAACATCAAACTATGGCGTCGTTATATCGACGACATCTTGGTAGTATGGCACGGGTCCCTCACGACTGCCTCTACCTTCACAGATTGGGTGAATACTCTCAATCCTTTTTTGAAATTCACATCTATAGTGTCAACTAAGGAGATTAGTTTTTTGGATTTGTTGATAACTATTCAGAATGGTAAATTAACCACCAGCACATACCACAAACCTACTGACCGAAATAGCCTTTTGACATACGATAGCCATCACCCTAAAGCGTTACGTGATAACTTGCCATTTGGTCAATTCTTGAGGTTGAGACGAAACTGTAGCTCAACACACGGATACAACACACAAGCCAAAGAGCTCCAAACAAAATTGCTTGCACGCAATTACCCTCATGACATTGTCAAACAAGCTTGTAAAAGAGCGAGGAACAATAATCGTGAATCACTACTCGCACAGAATACTAGGGACACCAATAACCTACTGACATGTGTAACCACCTTTACTCCTCTCTCTAACAAGATTAAAAGCCTTATCTTGAAGAGATGGTCCATACTTGGCAGTGGAGGTGGCACAATTTCTAGACCATTATTCGCATTCAAACGATCCCAGAACATCAAGGACTTGTTAATACACACACGCCCCAAAAATACTACCCAGACACAGCCAACACTATGGAATCTCCCCCCGGTGTCCGGGCACTATCCCTGTGGACAATGTACTGTGTGTTGTTTGACTCAACAAACCAAGACACTTGACTTAGCCCCAATCGGTCGATGGAATTTGACTAAACACACCAATTGCAATACCAAGAATTGCGTCTACATGATAACATGTCCCTGTGGTCTTCGATACGTCGGAATGACCTCCAGACCTGTTAAGATACGGATCAATGAGCACAGAAGTAATATCAGATGTGGACGCGTGACCACGAAGTTATGTACCCATTTCTTGGAAATACCACATAGACCTGATGACTTACGCTGGGTCATTTTGGAGTCCCCTAGCTTTATCAACGATTCCTCACAATCATTATTTAGACTTGAACAACGATGGGTGTTTAAACTTCACACCAATACCAATGGCTTGAATGATGATATTCCTTGGGTGTCTCTGTCACGTTAATTCCCTACATGACAACCCTCCTCATTTTTATCATGACTGAATATTACTTCACTTTGTGTGTTGTTGACTCCACAATTCCAGATATTTCAAGGAGTGGTAAACTTAATCTTGAGAAGAGGTTCCTCCTTACTTTTGCTAATCTGTGATTTTCTACATCCGATCTCCAATGGGTATATTCTGAGGCCCCTTCGCTCAATCTCCTCACTTTTGCATCTCAGCATACCATGTGGTGCTGTTTAGATTGTTGCTTCTTTCCGATTCCAGGTCCATTACGTGCCCCCTTTGTTTTTTTCCCCCTCCAACCTGGGTATATTTACCATCACTTTTCCACCTTCCAAGATGGCCGCCACATAAATTGCGGCGAAAAGACGTTTTGAAAATGATGTATTCAGTAGACGTAATCCGTCTTTCATTTCAATTACGCTGTGACCTCGTGACGCGGAAGAACGCCCGATCCGTGCTTTATATACCGCCGAGTTCTTCCCCGTAGCAGTATTTCGGGGACAAGCACGCCGCGGGTAGGTTACCGCGACAGTAAACGCCGTGGCACAAGTAAGTGATGAAGGGCTGGACTTCGTCTTTACGCTAACTGGGGGACCTTCATTCTTGACAACATATATATTATTTTTAAGCATAAGGATCGTTACTGGGGCAGCTCCGTGGACACATTATATATTAGGGAACGTTTGTAGGTGACAATTGGTCTACTACTGTTTACCAGTTGTGTAAAGCTAGATGTGACTGGCTAAGTTTTATCCCTATATGCTGAGTTTACCAGGTACAATCTTGATACGGTGCACATTGTTGGAATTTTGGATACACATGGTTTTATCCACTACTGTTTACTAGTCGGGTAAGGTTAGATGTGACTGGCTTTGATTTATCCATACATGCTGAGTTTACCAGATACAATCATGATATGATGCACATTGTTGGAATTTTAAATGTTGTGTGCTAATTTGTTTCTACCAGTATGAAATGTTAAATGGGACTACATACTGTCTACCTCACAACATATATCTCGTTAACCTTTATGGTGTGTTACTCACATCAGAAGCGACTGGCTGGACCGTGCTATTCCCCAAGGGGCCCCCCATACGATAAGGGATGGTAAGCATAATTTTTTTATGTTTTCGACATCACCTAGCTCACTGATCCACTCTGGGTGTTGTGGTCATTTAACCGTGTATATTATATTTTATTGTACTTATTTCTTAGGGCGACTTTTTTTTATTTGGATTTTTGACGAGACAGTACACACAAATGTAAGTGACTGTTACTTCTTTCCACATATATAATAGATAGTGTCTTTGTTGTTTTTGTTACAGTCAGGAGAAGCGTAGTTTATTATAGGTCCTGATGAAGCGTTAAAGGATCTTTCATGACCGCACGACGCGAAACATGTTGACCAGACCCTAGGGGTCAGGTGATAACTTCCCAGATCTCCAGGCATTTGTAAAGTGGTTGATCATTATCCTCATTTGCCACTTTTTTGTTTGTTTTTAATCTTGATCGTTACTCCCTGAGATAAACCAGTAAAAGTAGACTAAGTAGGAGTTCCTAATCAATTTTAATATCCACTCTCCTGCCATAAGGAGTGTCTGACCTTCATGATCTTTACGGCAGCCACCCCTGATTCATTAAAAGATCTCCGGTAAAGAGCCCCCGAAAGGGGAGCCCGTCAGATATTGCACCGCCGGTCTGACGAGGAGCTTCCCTATGATGAAGCATGACACCCGTCTGGGTGTGTGAGGGCTCTTGCTCCTGAAACTTAAATCGTACCCCCAGTTCCAGGAACAGTGTACTTTTTGTTGTTGACTAATCTGATTGGGAGAACGTACACTGGACCTTTAATCCTCCCTATCCCTCTCTTTGTTGGTATCTTTGTACAGCCTCGGCTGTGGGATTATTCCTTTTTCTAACTACTCGCCCAGTGTCAGTGACACCATGGATTCATTCTAGGGTTTGAATTATGACGACGATATGGTTGCAGCAATCCTGCAAACACCATCAATTTTAAGCAACGATGGGTCAGCCCCAGCAGGCAGTCTAAAAGAGGATTGGGACAAGTTGTCCACCTTGAAGCGTGACCTCATCAAAACCGTTATGCACGGGACCATAATGACCGAATACCTTAGAGCTAACATCGCTCCCAATGGCCTTCTAGTGTCCAACATGCCCAGGATTTTCCTCCAAGACCTAGCGTTCAGGAAAGACTGGGCCCAGATAGCCTGGAAATGTACCAGAGACTGGCTAGTCCTGATTATCAACACTTCCAGACGTCTGGCAGACTCCATATCCATCCAGATCACCTCCTTAGAGGGTACTTTAAGAACTACTGTGACCCTGGCTGCATTCAAAAGTCGGTTGGCTGAGATCAATACAGAACTAAACGAAACGAAGGAGTTTCTGACTAATCAGAAGATCTCAAAACTTCAAAAAGATATCACTAGGTTTAGTCGGGAAAAAGTCTATCCTTACACTCAAGAAGACTTCGAGACAGATGGTCAGTCTCGCTCATCAGACGAGTCTCAATCTTCCTTCAAAAAATCACGGAAAATTAGCAATAGCTCATCCTCGGATGGATGGAGCACAGACGATAATTCACCTGCTCCATCTTTCTATAACTATCCCCCCTTTCCCGTCAACCAGCATATGCCCTGGCAACCACCATATCCCTTTTATCAACCCCGCCCTTTCATACCATACATTCCTTTTTTAGGCAGAGGCCGGGGCAGAGGGAGAGGCAGAAGAAGAGGCAGAGGCAGACGAGTACAATGGGCTACGGAAGAACCCCAGATGATCACCAGGAGCCAGGGCAAAAACCAACCTCCGAGAACTTAGTAGTTAATCTGTCTACTAGACAACTTACTGAGACTGAAACCAGGGAGCTCAATCGAGGCCTGGGTTTCGTCCCTACACCTACTGAGGATTTCTTTAGGCTTAATTGTGAACTCTCTCAATTTTTCCGTAAAATCAGATTACAATTCTACTTTTCAGATATATCATCCGATAGCACCCAGACAGACTCTGGATTAAGACTTAAATTGACTTTTTCCCCACCCCCAACAGCCATCCCATGCAAGGTTCTAGCCTTCGAGAAAGCGGTCTTAACTGACCTGGCAATGATACATCCGAAACGTCCCTTTGTTAATATTCCGACAGTCGAAAGGAAAGCTCTGAGGACACTGGATGAAGATACCTCTATTGTCATTAAACAGGCTGATAAGGGAGGGGCTATAGTGATAATGCATACCGGGGACTACCGGCAAGAATGTCTACGGTTGTTGAATGATAACACTTACTACGCTAAGATCAATAGGGACCCCACCCCTAGATTACAATCTCAGATCAAATCAATGATCCTTGAAGCAACCACTAATGCCTGGATCTCCCCCAAAGAGGCGGCCTTCTTGGACACTCCTCATCCCAGAGTCCCATACTTTTACTGCCTCCCCAAGATCCACAAAGATATCTTGCCACCTCCGGGACGGCCTATTGTGTCAGGCATTGGGTCTTTACTAGAACCATTGTCTGTTTTTTGCGACCACTTTTTACAACCTTTGGTTAAGAAATCCTCGACTTACTTACAAGATACCAAGGATGTATTGAACTTGATTGAACTAATTAATGACACAGTCGACGTCCATGGTTTGATTACTCTGGACGTTGAGGCATTATATACAAACATACCACAAGACGCGACTCTACAGGTAGTAGAAACTACACTCTTAGACAATAATGAAAACCTGACGTCACCAGTCTCCTTTATTATGCAGTGTGCTAATATGGCAATGACTGAGAACTTTTTTCAGTACGAAGATCAATTTTACCACCAGATAAGGGGTACTTGCATGGGAAGTACTTTTGCCCCTAGTTTGGCATGTTTATACATGTATAACTTCGAGAAACAGTTTATCTTACCTCCTACAAACCCGTTTTCTGCCAACATCAAACTATGGCGTCGTTATATCGACGACATCTTGGTAGTATGGCACGGGTCCCTCACGACTGCCTCTACCTTCACAGATTGGGTGAATACTCTCAATCCTTTTTTGAAATTCACATCTATAGTGTCAACTAAGGAGATTAGTTTTTTGGATTTGTTGATAACTATTCAGAATGGTAAATTAACCACCAGCACATACCACAAACCTACTGACCGAAATAGCCTTTTGACATACGATAGCCATCACCCTAAAGCGTTACGTGATAACTTGCCATTTGGTCAATTCTTGAGGTTGAGACGAAACTGTAGCTCAACACACGGATACAACACACAAGCCAAAGAGCTCCAAACAAAATTGCTTGCACGCAATTACCCTCATGACATTGTCAAACAAGCTCGTAAAAGAGCGAGGAACAATAATCGTGAATCACTACTTGCACAGAACACTAGGGACACCAATAACCTACTGACATGTGTAACCACCTTTACTCCTCTATCTAACAAGATTAAAAGCCTTATCTTGAAGAGATGGTCCATACTTGGCAGTGGAGGTGGCACAATTTCTAGACCATTATTCGCATTCAAACGATCCCAGAACATCAAGGACTTGTTAATACACACACGCCCCAAAAATACTACCCAGACACAGCCAACACTATGGAATCTCCCCCCGGTGTCCGGGCACTATCCCTGTGGACAATGTAATGTGTGTTGTTTGACTCGACAAACCAAGACACTTGACTTAGCCCCAATCGGTCGATGGAATTTGACTAAACACACCAATTGCAATACCAAGAATTGCGTCTACATGATAACATGTCCCTGTGGTCTTCGATACGTCGGAATGACCTCCAGACCTGTTAAGATACGGATCAATGAGCACAGAAGTAATATCAGATGTGGACGCGTGACCACGAAGTTATGTACCCATTTCTTGGAAATACCACATAGACCTGATGACTTACGCTGGGTAATTTTGGAGTCCCCTAGCTTTATCAACGATTCCTCACAATCATTATTTAGACTTGAACAACGATGGGTGTTTAAACTTCACACCAATACCAATGGCTTGAATGATGATATTCCTTGGGTGTCTCTGTCACGTTAATTCCCTACATGACAACCCTCCTCATTTTTATCATGACTGAATATTACTTCACTTTGTGTGTTGTTGACTCCACAATTCCAGATATTTCAAGGAGTGGTAAACTTAATCTTGAGAAGAGGTTCCTCCTTACTTTTGCTAATCTGTGATTTTCTACATCCGATCTCCAATGGGTATATTCTGAGGCCCCTTCGCTCAATCTCCTCACTTTTGCATCTCAGCATACCATGTGGTGCTGTTTAGATTGTTGCTTCTTTCCGATTCCAGGTCCATTACGTGCCCCCTTTGTTTTTTTCCCCCTCCAACCTGGGTATATTTACCATCACTTTTCCACCTTCCAAGATGGCCGCCACATAAATTGCTGCGAAAAGACGTTTTGAAAATGATGTATTCAGTAGACGTAGTCCGTCTTTCATTTCAATTACGCTGTGACCTCGTGACGCGGAAGAACGCCCGATCCGTGCTTTATATACCGCCGAGTTCTTCCCCGTAGCAGTATTTCGGGGACAAGCATGCCGCGGGTAGGTTACCGCGACAGTAAACGCCGTGGCACAAGTAAGTGATGAAGGGCTGGACTTCGTCTTTACGCTAACTGGGGGACCTTCATTCTTGACAACATATATATTATTTTAAAGCATAAGGATCGTTACTGGGGCAGCTCCGTGGACACATTATATATTAGGGAACGTTTGTAGGTGACAATTGGTCTACTACTGTTTACCAGTTGTGTAAAGCTAGATGTGACTGGCTAAGTTTTATCCCTATATGCTGAGTTCACCAGGTACAATCTTGATACGGTGCACATTGTTGGAATTTTGGATACACATGGTTTTATCCACTACTGTTTACTAGTCGGGTAAGGTTAGATGTGACTGGCTTTGATTTATCCATACATGCTGAGTTTACCAGATACAATCATGATATGATGCACATTGTTGGAATTTTAAATGTTGTGTGCTAATTTGTTTCTACCAGTATGAAATGTTAAATGGGACTACATACTGTCTACCTCACAACATATATCTCGTTAACCTTTATGGTGTGTTACTCACATCAGAAGCGACTGGCTGGACCGTGCTATTCCCCAAGGGGCCCCCCATACGATAAGGGATGGTAAGCATAATTTTTTTATTTTTTCGACATCACCTAGCTCACTGATGCACTCTGGCTGTTGTGGTCATTTAACCGTGTATATTATATTTTATTGTACTTATTTCTTAGGGCGACTTTTTTTTATTTGGATTTTTGACGAGACAGTACACACAAATGTAAGTGACTGTTACTTCTTTCCACATATATAATAGATAGTGTCTTTGTTGTTTTTGTTACAGTCAGGAGAAGCGTAGTTTATTATAGGTCCTGATGAAGCGTTAAAGGATCTTTCATGACCGCACGACGCGAAACATGTTGACCAGACCCTAGGGGTCAGGTGATAACTTCCCAGATCTCCAGGCATTTGTAAAGTGGTTGATCATTATCCTCATTTGCCACTTTTTTGTTTGTTTTTAATCTTGATCGTTACTCCCTGAGATAAACCAGTAAAAGTAGACTAAGTAGGAGTTCCTAATCAATTTTAATATCCACTCTCCTGCCATAAGGAGTGTCTGACCTTCATGATCTTTACGGCAGCCACCCCTGATTCATTAAAAGATCTCCGGTAAAGAGCCCCCGAAAGGGGAGCCCGTCAGATATTGCACCGCCGGTCTGACGAGGAGCTTCCCTATGATGAAGCATGACACCCATCTGGGTGTGTGAGGGCTCTTGCTCCTGAAACTTAAATCGTCCCCCCAGTTCCAGGAACAGTGTACTTTTTGTTGTTGACTAATCTGATTGGGAGAACGTACACTGGACCTTTAATCCTCCCTATCCCTCTCTTTGTTGGTACTTATGTAATATACCTATTTCATCAAATATTGTTAAGGCAAAACACACCACCACACCATGACAATAATTACATTTTGCAAATCAGACAGCACAACAGGCAGATCTAGCTCTTTGCTTTCTCTCCATCTATTTTAAAGGAGACTCCTGTGGTAGTCAGAGAGAGGTGCATGAGTAAATGGAATAATCCTTTAGATAACATATGGCATCAAGGTGGTCCAGGCAAATGGAATAATCATTAACAAAAAGAATTATGCTGTTGATGTGTCTGTCAGGCTCTTTGAAAGACTTACATATAGAAGAGTCATTTCGTCTGCCATTAGCTATTTCATCTCTCTTTTTAGATCTTAGTGCTTCTATCAAAACACTTGCAGCTTTTCTACATCTCTTGTCAAACCACTTAGTTTTAGGATTAGATGATCTTATCCCCGGTCATGGAAGGAAGCAACTATTGGGCCCATACATAAAAAAGGGGATAGGGGAATCCTAGGGAATTATAGACTTATCAGCCTCCTAGATAACTTGCAAAAAGTGTTTTGCTACCAGTTACTAAGCAGATTAAAAAATGGATAGAAGATAATCAAGCGCTTAGCCATCTTCAGGCGGGGTTTAGAGACAAAGTAAGCACAATAGATCAGGCATTTTGCTTTCTTTCCATTAAATGGAAGACAGTTGACGTGGTCTCAGGCCATCTTTTTGTGGCATTTGTAGATCTGAAATCTGCTTTTGACCTTGTTCCGCGCCAAAAGCTATGGGAAGTTATGAGTAAAGTGGGGGTTCCTGGTCCCATGATAAATATAATCAGAGATCTCTATACGGGCAATTGTGCCAGAATTCGTTGGGGCCCGGAAGGTGAACTAACATCGGAAATTCATACACATTGTGGTGTGAGGCAGGGATGTGTGTTGGCCCCCACACTCTTCCTCTTATTTATAAATGCCTGTATCCCTTATCTCCTGGAATGTTCCAATGATGCTCCTAGACTGGGTGGACAAAAGAACCCATGTCTGTTATTTGCAGATGACACTTTGTTAATACAACAAACGGCCATTGGCCTTTCCAACCTGCTTACGATGTTTGTGGCATTCTGCACAGACCATGGTCTAGAAATTAATTCAACTAAAACCAAATACATGGCTTTTGGGGACCCAAGGTATGAAATGAGGAGACGCATTTGTTTGGAGGGTGTCACACTGGAAAGAGTGGATACTTTCAACTATCTAGGGTTAAAATTGGAAGATTCCCATAAATGGTATGCTCATTTGCAGAAATCGTCGATGTGTTTAAAGCAAAGGGTGGGTGGCATTGTGAGATTCGCAGCTAGGTCCCCAAATTTTGCCATCACCCCCGCTATAGAAATATACACATCTCAAGCAAGGAGCGGGCCCTATAAGGAGCTGAATTATGGGGCTATTGTAATTTGGAGGACTTAGAAAAAGTGGAACATTCCTTCTTAAAGATAAGGGTTCCCACCAGCACTCCGACCCTGCCAATCTGAATGGATTTAAATCTCTTTTCCATTATTCACAATGTCGCCCTAAGGCCACTTCTGTATTGGATTCGGATCTGGTTATCAGATTCCCTGATTCCTTACCGAACTGGGCTGAGTAACCTGGCGAGAACTAGCGCTACTACCAAAATTAAGTGGTGTAGCTATGTGGAGCTGACTTTTTCCATCCTCGGGCTGGGGAACTACTAAACAGACCCTCTTTCTATTCCGAAAAATGCCACTCAGATCTTGAAGGATGCTTACTGGCTAAATGTTCAAACATTGCACCTAGATTAAATGTCCCCCTCCACCATGAGTGGCACGTTCTTACTATTCAAATGACATTATGAATTCGAAGACTACATGGACCCAGTACTCTCTCCACTCGCACGTGCCTTGTATATTAGATTTAGAATGGGGTCCCTCCCATTGTGTACGTTCACCTACAAATGGTCCAATTCAGCTAAAAAGTCCAAGTTATGTCCAATGGGTTGCAGGAAGGAAGAATCCATCATGCATGTTCTTTTCCAATGCCCGCATATTCTACCCAGAGGGCTCTCTGGATTTTCCCTCTATGCAAATCTATGGGCTTTAGGAACTGTCTACCAGCACTGAGGATACTCAAATCAGATCCATCTGGAATCCATCCATGCCACTGGCATGTCCCTTGGCGAAATTCTTTGAATCCATTTGGCATTTTTGACTTGGAATTCTAAACGGCAAATTGTAGTTTTAGAAATTGTGAGCAGGGCAATGCTAATTTTATAATTAGTTTGATATAATGCGTGATTAATAGTATACTCTAGACAATTCACTATTTTATAGCAATTATTGCAAGTTCTCAAATATACTTGTATATTTATTTAAATTAACTTGCACCTCGCTTTGTTCTCAAATTATTTTTATTGTATTGCAATGACTTATTTTAAAGTTAATGATTTTGGGGGTTATTCTAACTTTGGAGGAGTGTTAATCCGTCCCAAAAGTGACCGTAAAGTGACGGATATACCACCAGCCGTATTACGAGTTCCATAGGATATAATGGACTCGTAACACGGCTGGTGGTAAATCCGTCACTTTTCCGTCACTTTTGGGACGGATTAACACCTCCGCCAAAGTTAGAATAACCCACTTTATGTCTTATTCTTTTTTAAACATTTTGTATTGTGCTTTTATGGTATATGTTTTACCTAAATAAAGCGGATTATGATTTTAAATATATATATATATATATATATATAAATTAAAATTAAAATAAATTAAAAATCAGAATTAAAAAATAAAGTACAAAATAAAAATATATATAAAAAATAAAACTAACCTATAAATTGAAATAAAAAAGAAATCAAAAAAGTAAAAAAATGAAATAGGACATGCCATAAAAAATAGAATAGAAACAAATTAAAAAGAAAAAAAAGAAACTTAAAAAACAAATGATCCATAACTAAATATGTTTGTATGTAAGCATATGTCAAAGACATACTGGCTGCACTCATAAAATAGCTGCCAGACAGTCACATGGTGAAACAACAATAACAAGAAGTGAAGTACTAGAGATTTTCATTCTCAAGGTAATATAACAAAGAACTTGGCAAAGAAGCTGAAATATGAAAAGACATCTTTATTAAACTCAAATGAGTGAGACTACGTCTCCCAGAAGCTGACCTAATGCAACTGAAAGAGGCAGTCTCCCGAAATGGTCTTAGCTCAGACCTTTTATATCATTTATTATGCCCTAGGCATGCAAGGGGGCTGTACCAGTCACATTCCTAAACAAATGAGAAAAGCTAGAGAGGCAACATGTGAGTAGCCTTTGGGGTTTTAACAGGATTACAGTTGACCATTCACATATTTCACTACAAACGACAAAAACAGAGCCATGATGATGTTCCCACACTTCAGCTAGGACAGCCTCCAATTATTTACCTACGAGGGTTCAGATATCAGCAGACCCCAATAAAACCGGGCACCTCCTCCTCGTAAAGCAAGCCATAAATCAGGAAACAGGGACAGGTGTGTGTAAGATTAGGCATGGTTTGTGTGTGATGAAAGGTTTATGATGTGTTGTGCCTTGATACTAATCTCATTCGGCCACTGGGAAAGAAACTGGCCGAACAGGTTTGGCTTCAGGCAGTGGAGTCAGCTTGCCCAGGTCACAGAGGAGTCAGCAAAGATGTACGTGTCCTTCAGACCCGTTTTCAGCATTAGACATTGGCCTATGTGAGGGCAATCATAAAATGGCTGTCGTTTAAATGGAACAATATGCAGTATCATATACAAGGTCATTCCATTGATGAAACACGATAAAAACACTCGTACATTTCGTATTTGCCATTTGCGGCTCTCTGATACTAAAATCGGCATGATGAGCCATGCCTCCAGTGTGGTTCCGAAATTTAAAGTACCACAGACCCTCCTTTTGCCCTTACATAGGCAACAACTATACTCATCCATACTGAATCCGGGTCTATATTCATAAGGCCATGGAGATGTTGCTGGAGCAAAATTCTAGTACTTGGTAACTCTCTTCTGGACAGGTCTCCTCGAACATGAAGTAGCACAAAAGGCCACATATGGCAGGACAAAATAAGGAATACCTCTATCTGCAGTAGGTGGCATAAGATCACACACCCAACAATTAGTGATGTTCACTACTAACTAGTGTTGATGCAGAAGCTGTACAAAAGAATTGCTTACGAATTCTGATCTTCTAACCTGCTCATGTTCAGGAAAAGGGTGAAAAGAGTGCAAAGAAACAATAGTAGGAAAAGACATAGGTTGGTAAGTGGGTGCAGAAGTCAATTGAGTAGAGAAAAACAATCCCACCCATAAATGACAACGTCATGTTTAAAAGACACTTGAAAACACGTTATTAAGAACATATAGACAACGGGAGAAAGTAGTGACCACTATTACAAATGAAATAATAATTTTTCACAACCCTAACCAAAAAGCAAATCCTAAAATTATCTAGTAACATTTTTAGGGCTCCTCTGCATTTCAGTAATTTTTGTATGTTCAGGTGGAACAGTGGTGACTCTCATCAATGCTCTAAGGTGAAAAGGGGGTACTCTTTCCACAGAAAATGGACTTTATTCTGCTTTTACTAAACAGAATAGTACTTTAAAACAATGCCAGCAAAACAATCAGTCTCCTAACACCTAGTCTATACAATCACACGGAAACCTCTTGTGAAACCAACTATGCCCAGAGTCCGTTCAAAAAGCCTCTCTGGCAGGCTTCTATTGTCCATCAAATGTTCTTTTGTTGTTTTCTTTCGCATGGGCCTCTCAATTCAGGCCTCTTCGTGAGAAAAGTACTGCTTAGTTGGAGTGCCCTCCTGGCAAACACCCACAGCTCACTCGAAAGTCTCAATGTCTTAAAGCAATGCACCAGTGTCTCTCCTCTGTGGCAGACACTACAAACAATGTACTCTTCATTGATCAAGGGCACAAATCATCTCGTGGAGACCCAAGCACCATTAATTGGGAAATAGCTCAAGCTCAGCAGCACTTTCAGACTCCAACACTCATTATTTAGTGTCAGAGGACGCTCAAGCTGCACTTTCATGGGCACCGCAATATAGTGCCTTTTTCCAAACTTGAAATCTCCGGTGCACTGCCCTTCTTCCGTTGGAGCAAAGAAAAGGGTGTGTGTGGCCAAAACTCAGGCCAAGGGGCTCAAGGGATTGCACACTGTCAGAGGTTACCAGCACATGACAGGTAGAGAAATGAAACCTCAAAACAGCTCTGCCATCAACAACAGGAATCCTTCTCTTTAGCTCTTTTACACTGAAACTTTGGTTTTGTGATGTCCAACGCCGTCTGATGGAGCAAGTACGATACCATGCGCTGGCGATCGCTGTCCAGCTTTGCTACTTTCTGGGTGCTGAGACTGTAGGGCCAAGACATCCGTCTTTCATCTCTAGCTGTCACTGGTGGGAATTAGGCTTAAATCAATGTCCTGCAGGTTATTATGACTTGATACCCGCAGAATCTAGTGACGTAGGAAATGTGCCACAGTTGTTAGTTTCCTTCAATTTAGTACAAAAACAGTTCATGGTTTTTAACAAGGGGACTGCAAGCAGGTGGTCTGCAATCTTCAAAGGAGTAGCCATACACCATGGGCATAAAATACAAAGACAAAGGCAGAAGGGCAAAACAGGGTCTCTAGCATCTTTAATTGGGTTCTTTCCATTATTCTCTGCCATCTATAGCTGCATGAGAATTCTATCTGAATGGATTTCCTCACACAGTGGCATTGTCTAATGGGGTAAACACATATTTTCCTCAATGATTAAGTCTAGGTGTTCCTCCTTATCTTAGAACATCTCAATAGAGAAATCACATGATACCGATTATCAGGGACATGTAGAAACCTTCCTTTAAAAACTGTGCATCAGGTGCACTATGCAATACACAGGCTAATAGTCAAATGTGCAAACAAAAAGACAAGAACTAGAGGGTCCTGATATTTTCATGATTAGGACACATCTGATCCCACCAAAAATTAAAGTAACAGGAACAGAAGGGAACCGAAAACCAAATTAAAATAGACATTGAAAATTTGTCATGTTCAAAAAGGTAAACATAAGATATCTCCTATTGAGATAGAAAACTTGTCTTACTATAATATTGAGTCAGTTAACCAGTCTATCGCTACCCTGACAGTCAGGCTGGAAAACATTGAAGCAGGCCTAAGGCAAATTCTAGAAAACCAGTCTGGTCATACCAAAGGGAATTATACATAACATGGGGGTCCCTGGTACATCACTGCAGTCTGGAAATATGAACCTGAACAATACATCAATAATAATAAAAGGGCTGACTGGTGAAAGGAATTCGAAAAAGAGAAATGGGACTAGGACATAGCTAAAATCTCAATAACTAAGCATGATGCGACATTGGTCAGGGGAAGTAACAAAAGAAAAAATCTATAGGAAGAAAAAAAAATTATTTGGGTGATAGTCAGGCATGTGACACAACACCGAGAGTACGGGTGATACACAAAGGCCAAAGTTACACAAATGTTAACTCTACCGTTGGCGACTACACCATATACGGTACTCCTAGCTAATGTTTCAGTTCCTTCTTCAGGAACAAATGAAAACCTGGTTTTCTTTTAAGGAACAAAAGCCATATGCAAATCCTCGTATCTAAACAGGGTCCCAGAGCTAGATACAGAGAGTAACACACAGGGAAGCAATACTATGAGTATAACGTAGTTTACTCTCCATTAACATAGCAAACATAGGAATGGAAATCTTAAATTCAAATATACAACATACAAT
This sequence comes from Pleurodeles waltl, assembly GCF_031143425.1. Lineage (NCBI taxonomy): Eukaryota > Metazoa > Chordata > Amphibia > Caudata > Salamandridae > Pleurodeles > Pleurodeles waltl. Next base: position 1,471,369,434 of record NC_090445.1, on the reverse strand, counting down.
ATATTTCAATTTAGATATTTATTATAGCTAATTAAACATTCAGTTCGCACATAATATAATCAACATAGAATCAACCAAAAAAATATATAATACAACCCCCTACCCTAAATGAAACATACATATATGAAAACATAAATAACATAACAGTAAATACGCAAAAATAAACAAATAACACAGAACCAACAAAATCACAAAATAGTATACATACAAAATTACAACCGCCTCATACATGAGAGGATATTTAAACAGCACAATAAAGTTACTGCTTTGATGCTACAATTATGCTTTGTAGTTTGGATTGTATAAAATTCAACATGACAGCCAATTCTAGGTTATAATTTCCTGATTCAAATTCTCGTGTTACAGGCCTGATGGTAGCCAATCCTGGTCAGGGCTTCAAATTTGCCTATTTCAAACACTTCATGCCAATGTTCAAGACATGCCAATTTACAAGCCGACGCGCGTTTCGGTGAGTGAAGAAAAATATAAATATACCTTCATCAGGACTTTATGATTCAGTATAATTGGCATACGTACATCTTGTAACCTGCCTATCAAAGAAACATCAAAATTATTCATTACAATTCTTTGCATAGGGGGAAGGCTCGAATCATGTCAGATTTGCAACCAGACCAACTCAAGTGACTTAATTAAGAAAAAACACCGATAAAGTGCCCAAGATCAAAGTCTATAAAACCAATGCTTAATAAAGGTAAATAAATCTAAAGATCCAAGGAAAGCACCATTAGTGTCCAGCAAAATACTAGATAAAGTGCAGAAATAGAATCACCTATAGCATAAAAGTGTTGGATTACCACCGAGAGAATCTAGTCAAGAATAGTAATAGACTAGTTTGTTTATATTAAAATAAGATAAAATACCTTTAGATATGAAAGAACTTAGATATCCCTTACAGGCTGGATTAAACACTCTCCAACTTCAAATTTGTAGTCCAAAATGAAGGACTAACACATGGATATAGCTAAATGAAGCTATGCTTTCTCACTCTAAAAGCAAACATAATGAAATCATTAGCTTGCACAGGGCAGGAAAGTCCACAGGATAGAAAAGAAAAAATCTGCTCATATGTACAATCGCTAACTACAGACTTACCTACAAGTTCACATAGTTTAAAAAACGTAATCCACAGGGGCAACCCACAAGGATACCAAACTGGTAGGGAACAACTTGCTAACTGCAAGGGAACAGGGGGGAGTCATGAGCCAGATAGAAATGACACAATCCAGACGGTATAAAATAATTCAATCCACAAAGGTTCAGCAAAGCTAGCCTACCAGTATCAGCAGGATCCAGGACATATGACCAGCACGATGATCTCTCGAGGAGCAATAACCCGTACTTCCCCAGCTGCCTCCTATTTAAACCAAATCACCACAGGTGATGCGATGAACATAGAAACAGGCCCGTAGGGGCCATCTAAGGAAATGGTCAAACATGCGCCTTCTTTGAACCGTCAAAACAGCATGAAATATGCCAAGATCTACAGAGAATAAGAGGTAAAATCAAACTGTAGAGTCATAGCCATATAGTAGTGGCAAAAGGAAATAACCAAAAATAAAAAATAATAAAAAATAATGGCCAATTGTAAATCAAACCAAAGAGTAGATATCACTTACCAGCACGCCCAAAACAGTGGGCGCCATCTTGGAACGTCAAAGTACAGGGTACTCAATGTCCCAAGGGTAGGCACAAAATGGGTTAGTAAAATACAATACGTATCGTGTATATGATACAAATCGATAACATAAGGTTTTATAAGAAGGAATCGAAAACGGTTTTATCGTATAAAGTGAAGAATTCACTTCAAAGTAAGATAAAGGGCCACCACAGGAGAGCACAAAGCAACCCTGTGGTAGGCACCTGGAAAAATATTGACCCCTCAGGCAATCCTGTACATAAGTACTCAGATGGCATTGCTCCAAGGGAGATCTTTGTTCAGGCCATTCTCATATGTGTTTAAAGAAAAAATCCAAAACACTTCCTTCTTTTTCCTTTGTTTTTCAGGGTCCACATCGTTTCTTGTCAGTACTTTCTCAAGAATAATCCACCTGATATCTACCTCCTTGTGGTTTAAAGATAACCAATGAGCAACTAGGGGGGCGTTGATCTTTTGTGTCCTAATCGCAGATTTATGTTCCGATAGCCTAGTTCTAAATTCCCTGGAGGTCTCACCTATATATCCCAGGTTGCAGGGGCAAATAATCAAGTAAATTACATTTTTAGATCTACAATTAGTCATGTTCATAAATGGGATAGTCTTGTCATTGAATGTAAACTCTTTGGCAACAATGGCTGAGTCACAGGCGTGGCATTGGCCACATTTGTAATTGCCCGTAACTGGATTAGATCCTGTTAGTGACTTTTGGCCAAAAGTAGGTACAAAATTGGTAGCTGATTTCACCAAATGGTTCCGTAGGTTTTTGTTCCTCCTGAAAGCGAACAATGGTTTTTCAAGTTTATCCGCTTCAGTATTGGAATTCAAAATGTGCCATTCTTTGTTAATATTACCCCTGATTTGATTATTCAGGGTAGAATGGTGAATCACACAGGCTAGCCGGTCACTGGTCTTGCATCGTTGTTTTGAAAACAGGGCCTCACGGTTGTAAAACTTGGCTCTTTTTAAGGAATCTTTGATGGTTCTAATCGGATAACCTCTCTGCTCAAATTTGCACGTAAGATCTGCGGCATGTTTCAAAAAGTCTGCCATGCTGCTGCAATTTCTCCTGAGTCTCAGGAATTGTGAAAAAGGAATAGACTGCTTCTGGTTACGGGGATGGAAACTATCAAAGTGAAGCAGCGTATTCCTAGCCGTGGGTTTAGTGTATAGGGTCATAAGCAAGTGCCCTTGATAGTGTTTGATATACACATCCAGGAATTCAACCAAATGATGGTCATATTTAATCGTAAATCTGAGGTTGCTGTCACACAGATTGAGCCAACTGTAAAATTCTAGTAGTTGGTCTTCACTGCCTTTCCAAATGAAGAAAACATCATCAATAAATCTACTCCAGGCCTGCACATTCTCATAGAAAGCGGCCATTTCGTTGTAAATGAACTTGTCCTCGAATGCTCCCACATATAGGTTCGCCACACTAGGTGTACAGGCAGCACCCATACTGACTCCTTTGATTTGGTGATACATTTTGCCATTAAAATCAAAGTAGTTATTAAATAGTACAGTTTCCAAACATTTCAGAATGAAACTCAATGCTGGATCATCTCCCCGTCTGTTTAGATATAGTGCTACAACATCAATGGCTTCTTGCTGGGGTATATTCGTATATAAAGACTCAAGGTCCATGGTCACCAGATATTCCCCATCAGGTCTATATTGCAGGCCCTCGATCTTAGAAATTAAGTGGCCTGTGTCTCTGATGTAAGATGGTAAAAGGGCTACCATCGGTTTCAGAAAGGTATCAACGTACTTTGACAATGGCTCAATGGCCGAGCCTATGGTGGATACAATCGGACGCATAGGTGGATTACTGGCGTCCTTGTGAATCTTAGGTAGACCATAGATAATCGGGATTCTAGTATGGACTGGAGTCAAAAAATCAAATTCTTTCTTACAAATAACGCCCGCTTCTAATGCTTCTAGATTCGTAGTTTTGATTGATCTCTTCAATTTGATTTCAGGGTGGCCTGGTATAGATTTATAAAAAACTGGACACTGCAACATGTTTTCCATATTGTCCATATACAAATTGGTGTCTAGAATAGCTATACCACCCCCTTTATCACATGGTTTAACAGTGATAGTCCTGGTATTTTTAAGACTTTTTAGGGCCATGCTTTCATCTTTGCTAAGATTGTACCTGGATCTTGGGGCATGTAGAAGCATTTTCTTAATTTTACTAGTCACTGTCCTCTCAAATATAGCTATTTCAGGACCCAAAGCTTCTAATGGGGGAGTAAACGTAGATGGCAATTTGAGTCCTGATCTGCTAACAGTGGTAGTAGGGTTAGACGATGAAAAAAACCTTTTTAGTCTCACTCGTCTGAAGAATGCCTGAAGGTATCTCATCAATTCAAATTTATTTATGTCTGAATTCGGTACAAAGGACAAGCCTTTCGATAACAAGCTGATGCAATGGTCATCCAAGGTAATTTGACTCAGATTAAAGATCGGAATCTCCTTCAGTCCCTCCAATACTGATTGCGTCTTGTTTGTAATGTGTGGTGAGATTGTTCTGAGTTCGGGGGACGATTTCCCCGATTTTGTCTGAATCTTGATCTGTGATTGAATCTGCGGTGACCTAAAAAACGGGGATTCTGTTGGTACTGTTCCGAATGATTCAGTCTATTGCCATATTCATCGAATTGATATGAACTACCCTCCCCTTCAGATTCAGAAGTATCGGAAAACGTCACCACTTTCTTAGGAACCCACTCCTGTCTTTCCTGTGGTATGGAGGATTGTTTGTAGTACTGGTCAGCAAGATAAGGATATGTCCTCTCCCGGGTGAAATACCTGATATCTTTTTTCAATTTGTCTGATTTCCTCTTTATCAAATATATATTAAATGATTCCAAATCCGTATTTATCTCCTCTAGCTTTCTTTTGGCTTCCTCCACAGATACTGCCTATCTGAGCTTGCTTTCAAGTTCCTGAATCTCAGAAAACAGAGAAGAAGCTACTTCTCTGGCTGTTTCTATAATCAACAGCATGTGATCACGAGAGCATCTATTAGAAATAAGCGACCACTTTTCGAGGAATTGTTTGATCTCAACAAAGAGGCCTGGAATGTTTCTTATTCTTAGGCCGTTTGGGATTGTACCAGCCTTAAGATATTCTAAAAGAAATTCAGCGTGTGCTTCAGTCCTGCGGGCTTTCTTTTTTAAATTGAGTAAATTAAGCCAGTCATTGTTCAGGCTGTTGGAAAATAAGGACTCTGAACTCGAATTGGTACTGGTGCCCACTATTCTTGAAAAATCCTCCTCGGTGAACCCAAAGGTTTTAATACTCTCCATCAAACTCTCCTCCAACAACGATGCAAGACCAGTGACCGGCTAGCCTGTGTGATTCACCATTCTACCCTGAATAATCAAATCAGGGGTATTATTAACAAAGAATGGCACATTTTGAATTCCAATACTGAAGCGGCTAAACTTGAAAAACCATTGTTCGCTTTCAGGAGGAACAAAAACCTACGGAACCATTTGGTGAAATCAGCTACCAATTTTGTATCTACTTTTGGCCAAAAGTCACTAACAGGATCTAATCCAGTTACGGGCAATTACAAATGTGGCCAATGCCACGCCTGTGACTCAGCCATTGTTGCCAAAGAGTTTACATTCAATGACAAGACTATCCCATTTATGGACATGACTAATTGTAGATATAAAAAGGTAATTTACTTGATTATTTGCCCCTGCAACCTGGGATATATAGGTGAGACCTCCAGGGAATTTAGAACTAGGCTATCAGAACATAAATCTGCGATTAGGACACAAAAGATCAACGCCCCCCTAGTTGCTCATTGGTTATCTTTAAACCACAAGGAGGTAGATATCAGGTGGATTATTCTTGAGAAAGTACTGACAAGAAACGATGTGGACCCTGAAAAACAAAGGAAAAAGAAAGAAGTGTTTTGGATTTTTTCTTTAAACACATATGAGAATGGCCTGAACGAAGATCTCCCTTGGAGCAATGCCATCTGAGTACTTCTGTACAGGATTGCCTGAGGGGCCATAATTTTCCAGGTGCCTACCACAGGGTTGCTTTGTTCTCTCCTGTGGTGGCCCTTTATCTTACTTTGAAGTGAATTCTTCACTTTATATGATAAAATCGTTTTCGGTTCCTTCTTATAAAACCTTATGTTATCGATTTGTATTATATACACGATACGTATTGTATTTTACTAACCCATTTTGTGCCTACCCTTGGGACATTGAGTACCCTGTACTTTGACGTTCCAAGATGGCGCCCACTGTTTTGGGCGTGCTGGTAAGTGATATCTACTCTTTGGTTTGATTTAGAATTGGCCATTATTTTTTATTATTTTTTATTTTTGGTTATTTCCTTTTGCCACTACTATATGGCTATGACTCTACAGTTTGATTGTACCTCTTATTCTCTGTAGATTTTGGCATATTTCATGCTGTTTTGACGGTTCTAAGATGGCGCATGTTTGACCATTTCCTTAGATGGCCCCTACGGGCCTGTTTCTATGTTCATCGTATCACCTGTGGTGATTTGGTTTAAATAGGAGGCAGCTGGGGAAGTACGGGTTATTGCTCCTCGAGAGATCATCGTGCTGGTCATATGTCCTGGATCCTGCTGATACTGGTAGGCTAGCTTTGCTGAACCTTTGTGGATTGAATTATTTTATACCGTCTGGATTGTGTCATTTCTATCTGGCTCATGACTCCCCCCTGTTCCCGTGCAGTTAGCAAGTTGTTCCCTACCAGTTTGGTATCCTTGTGGGTTTCCCCTGTGGATTACGTTTTTTAAACCATGTGAACTTGTAGGTAAGTCTGTAGTTAACGATTGTACATATGAGCAGATTTTTTCTTTTCTATCCTGTGGACTTTCCTGCCCTGTGCAAGCTAATGATTTCATTATGTTTGCTTTTAGAGTGAGAAAGCATAGCTTCATTTAGCTATATCCATGTGTTAGTCCTTCATTTTGGACTACAAATTTGAAGTTGGAGAGTGTTTAATCCAGCCTGTAAGGGATATCTATTTTCTTTCATATCTAAGGTATTTTATCTTATTTTAATATAAACAAACTAGTCTATTACTATTCTTGACTAGATTCTCTTGGTGGTAATCCAACACTTTTATGCTATAGGTGATTCTATTTCTGCACTTTATCTAGTATTTTGCTGGACACTAATGGTGCTTTCCTTGGATCTTTAGATTTATTTACCTTTATTAAGCATTGGTTTTATAGACTTTGATCTTAGGCACTTTATCGGTGTTTTTTCTTAATTAAGTCACTTGAGTTGGTCTGGTTGCAAATCTGACATGATTCGAGCCTTCCCCCTATGCAAAGAATTGTAATGAATAATTTTGATGGTTCTTTGATAGGCAGGTTACAAGATGTACGTATGCCAATTATACTGAATCATAAAGTCCTGATGAAGGTGTATTTATATTTTTCTTCACTCACCGAAACGCGCGTCGGCTTGTAAATTGGCATGTCTTGAACATTGGCATGAAGTGTTTGAAATTGGCAAATTTGAAGCCCTGACCAGGATTGGCTACCATCAGGCCTGGATTGGCTACCATCAGGCCTGTAACACGAGAATTTGAATCAGGAAATTATAACCTAGAATTGGCTGTTATGTTGAATTTTATACAATCCAAACTACAACGCATAATTGTAGCATCAAAGCAGTAACTTTATTGTGCTGTTTAAATATCCTCTCATGTATGAGGCAGTTGTAATTTTGTATGTATACTATTTTGTGATTTTGTTGGTTCTGTGTTATTTGTTTTATTTTTGCGTATTTACTGTTATGTTATTTATGTTTTCATATATGTATGTTTCATTTAGGGTAGGGGGTTGTATTATATATTTTTTTGGTTGATTCTATGTTGATTATATTATGTGCGAACTGAATGTTAAATTAGATCTAATAAATATCTAAATTGAAATATATTGTATGTTGTATATTTGAATTTAAGATTTCCATTCCTATGTTTGCTATGTTAATGGAGAGTAAACTACATTATACTCATAGTATTGCTTCCCTGTGTGTTACTCTCTGTATCTAGCTCAGGGACCCTGTTTAGATACGAGGATTTGCTTACTTACAGCTCTGCTGTCAGGGTTTGCTCGTTTGATTACTTTATTTATCCTGGGTCTTTCTGTGCACCAGACTTTCTTTCTTTTTTTCATTTGGGATTATATTGTTTTTGGGTCAATTTTTTGTTTTATTTTATATTCTTTTCTCTCTTTTAATAAGTTCTTTAGAGTTAGTTTAATCTGTTTTCTTTGATGGAGAGTATTAAAACCTTTGGGTTCACCGAGGAGGATTTTTCAAGAATAGTGGGCACCAGTACCAATTCGAGTTCAGAGTCCTTATTTTCCAACAGCCTGAACAATGACTGGCTTAATTTACTCAATTTAAAAAAGAAAGCCCGCAGGACTGAAGCACACGCTGAATTTCTTTTAGAATATCTTAAGGCTGGTACTATCCCAAACGGCCTAAGAATAAGAAACATTCCAGGCCTCTTTGTTGAGATCAAACAATTCCTCGAAAAGTGGTCGCTTATTTCTAATAGATGCTCTCATGATCACATGCTTTTGATTATAGAAACAGCCAGAGAAGTAGCTTCTTCTCTGTTTTCTGAGATTCAGGAACTTGAAAGCAAGCTCAGGCAGGCAGTATCTGTGGAGGAAGCCAAAAGAAAGCTAGAGGAGATAAATACGGATTTGGAATCATTTAATATATATTTGATAAAGAGGAAATCAGACAAATTGAAAAAAGATATCAGGTATTTCACCCGGGAGAGGACATATCCTTATCTTGCTGACCAGTACTACAAACAATCCTCCATACCACAGGAAAGACAGGAGTGGGTTCCTAAGAAAGTGGTGACGTTTTCCGATACTTCTGAATCTGAAGGGGAGGGTAGTTCATATCAATTCGATGAATATGGCAATAGACTGAATCATTCGGAACAGTACCAACAGAATCCCCGTTTTTTAGGTCACCGCAGATTCAATCACAGATCAAGATTCAGACAAAATCGGGGAAATCGTCCCCCGAACTCAGAACAATCTCACCACACATTACAAACAAGACGCAATCAGTATTGGAGGGACTGAAGGAGATTCCGATCTTTAATCTGAGTCAAATTACCTTGGATGACCATTGCATCAGCTTGTTATCGAAAGGCTTGTCCTTTGTACCGAATTCAGACATAAATAAATTTGAATTGATGAGAAACCTTCAGGCATTCTTCAGACGAGTGAGACTAAAAAGGTTTTTTTCATCGTCTCCCCCTACTACCACTGTTAGCAGATCAGGACTCAAATTGCCATCTACGTTTACTCCCCCGTTAGAAGCTTTGGGTCCTGAAATAGCTATATTTGAGAGGACAGTGACTAGTAAAATTAAGAAAATGCTTCTACATGCCCCAAGATGAAGGTACAATCTTAGCAAAGATGAAAGCATGGCCCTAAAAAGTCTTAAAAATACCAGGACTATCACTGTTAAACCATGTGATAAAGGGGGTGGTATAGCTATTCTAGACACCAATTTGTATATGGACAATATGGAAAACATGTTGCAGTGTCCAGTTTTTTATAAATCTATACCAGGCCACCCTGAAATCAAATTGAAGAGATCAATCAAAACTACGAATCTAGAAGCATTAGAAGCGGGCGTTATTTGTAAGAAAGAATTTGATTTTTTGACTCCAGTCCATACTAGAATCCCGATTATCTATGGTCTACCTAAGATTCACAAGGACGCCAGTAATCCACCTATGCGTCCGATTGTATCCACCATAGGCTCGGCCATTGAGCCATTGTCAAAGTACGTTGATACCTTTCTGAAACCGATGGTAGCCCTTTTACCATCTTACATCAGAGACACAGGCCACTTCATTTCTAAGATCGAGGGCCTGCAATATAGACCTGATGGGGAATATCTGGTGACCATGGACCTTGAGTCTTTATATACGAATATACCCCAGCAAGAAGCCATTGATGTTTAGCACTATATCTAAACAGACGGGGAGATGATCCAGCATTGAGTTTCATTCTGAAATGTTTGGAAACTGTACTATTTAATAACTACTTTGATTTTAATGGCAAAATGTATCACCAAATCAAAGGAGTCAGTATGGGTGCTGCCTGTGTACCTAGTGTGGCGAACCTATATGTGGGAGCATTCGAGGACAAGTTCATTTACAACAAAATGGCCCCTTTCTATGAGAATGTGCAGGCCTGGAGTAGATTTATTGATGATGTTTTCTTCATTTGGAAAGGCAGTGAAGACCAACTACTAGAATTTTACAGTTGGCTCAATCTGTGTGACAGCAACCTCAGATTTACAATTAAATACGACCATCATTTGGTTGAATTCCTGGATGTGTATATCAAACACTATCAAGGGCACTTGCTTATGACCCTATACACTAAACCCACGGCTAGGAATACGCTGCTTCACTTTGATAGTTTCCATCCCCGTAACCAGAAGCAGTCTATTCCTTTTTCACAATTCCTGAGACTCAGGAGAAATTGCAGCAGCATGGCAGACTTTTTGAAACATGCCGCAGATCTTACGTGCAAATTTGAGCAGAGAGGTTATCCGATTAGAACCATCAAAGATTCCTTAAAAAGAGCCAAGTTTTACAACCGTGAGGCCCTGTTTTCAAAACAACGATGCAAGACCAGTGACCGGCTAGCCTGTGTGATTCACCATTCTACCCTGAATAATCAAATCAGGGGTTTATTAACAAAGAATGGCACATTTTGAATTCCAATACTGAAGCGGATAAACTTGAAAAACCATTGTTCGCTTTCAGGAGGAACAAAAACCTACGGAACCATTTGGTGAAATCAGCTACCAATTTTGTATCTACTTTTGGCCAAAAGTCACTAACAGGATCTAATCCAGTTACGGGCAATTACAAATGTGGCCAATGCCACGCCTGTGACTCAGCCATTGTTGCCAAAGAGTTTACATTCAATGACAAGACTATCCCATTTATGGACATGACTAATTGTAGATCTAAAAATGTAATTTACTTGATTATTTGCCCCTGCAACCTGGGATATATAGGTGAGACCTCCAGGGAATTTAGAACTAGGCTATCGGAACATAAATCTGCGATTAGTACACAAAAGATCAACGCCCCCCTAGTTGCTCATTGGTTATCTTTAAACCACAAGGAGGTAGATATCAAGTGGATTATTCTTGAGAAAGTACTGACAAGAAACGATGTGGACCCTGAAAAACAAAGGAAAAAGAAAGAAGTGTTTTGGATTTTTTCTTTAAACACATATGAGAATGGCCTGAACGAAGATCTCCCTTGGAGCAATGCCATCTCAGTACTTATGTACAGGATTGCCTGAGGGGTCAATAATTTTCCAGGTGCCTACCACAGGGTTGCTTTGTGCTCTCCTGTGGTGGCCCTTTATCTTACTTTGAAGTGAATTCTTCACTTTATACGATAAAACCGTTTTCGATTCCTTCTTATAAAACCTTATGTTATCGATTTGTATTATATACACGATACGTATTGTATTTTACTAACCCATTTTGTGCCTACCCTTGGGACATTGAGTACCCTGTACTTTGACGTTCCAAGATGGCGCCCACTGTTTTGGGCGTGCTGGTAAGTGATATCTACTCTTTGGTTTGATTTAGAATTGGCCATTATTTTTTATTATTTTTTATTTTTGGTTATTTCCTTTTGCCACTACTATATGGCTATGACTCTACAGTTTGATTTTACCTCTTATTCTCTGTAGATCTTGGCATATTTCATGCTGTTTTGACGGTTCTAAGATGGCGCATGTTTGACCATTTCCTTAGATGGCCCCTACGGGCCTGTTTCTATGTTCATCGCATCACCTGTGGTGATTTGGTTTAAATAGGAGGCAGCTGGGGAAGTACGGGTTATTGCTCCTCGAGAGATCATCGTGCTGGTCATATGTCCTGGATCCTGCTGATACTGGTAGGCTAGCTTTGCTGAACCTTTGTGGATTGAATTATTTTATACCGTCTGGATTGTGTCATTTCTATCTGGCTCATGACTCCCCCCTGTTCCCTTGCAGTTAGCACGTTGTTCCCTACCAGTTTGGTATCCTTGTGGGTTTCCCCTGTGGATTACGTTTTTTAAACCATGTGAACTTGTAGGTAAGTCTGTAGTTAGCGATTGTACATATAAGCAGATTTTTTCTTTTCTATCCTGTGGACTTTCCTGCCCTGTGCAAGCTAATGATTTCATTATGTTTGCTTTTAGAGTGAGAAAGCATAGCTTCATTTAGCTATATCCATGTGTTAGTCCTTCATTTTGGACTACAAATTTGAAGTTGGAGAGTGCTTAATCCAGCCTGTAAGGGATATCTAAGTTCTTTCATATCTAAGGTATTTTATCTTATTTTAATATAAACAAACTAGTCTATTACTATTCTTGACTAGATTCTCTCGGTGGTAATCCAACACTTTTATGCTATAGGTGATTCTATTTCGGCACTTTATCTAGTATTTTGCTGGACACTAATGGTGCTTTCCTTGGATCTTTAGATTTATTTACCTTTATTAAGCATTGGTTTTATAGACTTTGATCTTGGGCACTTTATCGGTGTTTTTTCTTAATTAAGTCACTTTAGTTGGTCTGGTTGCAAATCTGACATGATTCGAGCCTTCCCCCTATGCAAAGAATTGTAATGAATAATTTTGATGTTTCTTTGATAGGCAGGGTACAAGATGTACGTATGCCAATTATACTGAATCATAAAGTCCTGATGAAGGTGTATTTATATTTTTCTTCACTCACCGAAACGCGCGTCGGCTTGTAAATTGGCATGTCTTGAACATTGGCATGAAGTGTTTGAAATTGGCAAATTTGAAGCCCTGACCAGGATTGGCTACCATCAGGCCTGTAACACGAGAATTTGAATCAGGAAATTATAACCTAGAATTGGCTGTTATGTTGAATTTTATACAATCCAAACTACAACGCATAATTGTAGCATCAAAGCAGTAACTTTATTGTGCTGTTTAGATATCCCCTCATGTATGAGGCGGTTGTAATTTTGTATGTATACTATTTTGTGATTTTGTTGGTTCTGTGTTATTTGTTTATTTTTGCGTATTTACTGTTATGTTATTTATGTTTTCATATATGTATGTTTCATTTAGGGTAGGGGGTTGTATTATATATTTTTTTGGTTGATTCTATGTTGATTATATTATGTGCGAACTGAATGTTTAATTATCTATAATAAATATCTAAATTGAAATATATTGTATGTTGTATATTTGAATTTAAGATTTCCATTCCTATGTTTGCTATGTTAATGGAGAGTAAACTACGTTATACTCATACAAAAGCCATATGCTACTTAGGAAACAGAACATAATTAACTAATGTAATATAGAAGTTAGGCCACCTTGAGTCACAGATCTATAATTTCATCCTTAGGTCCAATCAAGGCTACATAAATGTAGGGCTGCCTGTTCCTTTAAGGGAAGGGGCAGTAACGTGACTAACTGCAGGTGACGCACTTTGATCCTGTATATCTCTTTTTATTTTCCTTCAATACCATTATAGCCAAATAGACATGCACTGGTGAAGTGTTGTCTCTTATGTTCACAGCATGAAATATCATTATCTGTGGAATTTAGTAACCAGAACAAGTTCAACCAACTGTTGCGTAGCGATGGGCATCGTCATGACCATCCCCTCACAACACAGGGGAGCTTGTAATAGTATCAAAAGCAGCAACAAACATGCAAAAAACAAATAAAAAATAATAAAAACGCACAAAACCTCAAGCCATCAGATATACTTGCTGTGTATCAAGCACAAAAAGCATAGACAAAACAATAGCATGTGTGAATAAGCGGTGACACACAACACCATGTCATCTACTTTATGCACTGTAAACCTGCAGCCCACAACCCAATATTTGGGCCTGTTTAATTTGTCAGGTTTAAAATCCTTACCCTCCCTTTGACAGTAGATCACCATGCAATGGAAATCTGCTGTCAAATATAACTTTACTGTTTCTCTTCTAACATACAGGACCAGCAAGAACAATTCATGATAGGATCAAATACACGAAAATAAATTTCCATTACTTAACTGTTACCCTCTTGTCAGTTACTTCGCAACATCAAGCCACCTTAGTTTTACCTTTCTAAAAGTAAAAATTGTTACACTGACACTCCATATTAATTTGGCACCTACAATTTCCACTGTGAAAAATAAGTCTTAATTGGCAAATCGTTCTCATTAAGGCATGTAGCCTTCAAAATTTTAGAAAAGGGCTGCATCTTATTTTCTGTCTAAGACTTAATGCAACACTTCGTTTTCTGTCAAATAAAAGCAACTAGCAGGCATAATTTTATTTTTTTAGAGCGGAGACACAAATGTATCAGTTCTGCAGAGCATTTAACATGATGTTGGGACCTTCGAAGAAACCCCTTTTTTTTTATATTTTCCCTTTGGAATTAAGTTCTTTAATTGTATTGATGTTCTTCTGGAGAAACCAGAAATCCCACTTTTAGAGGCCCGTAGGGTCATTCTGCATTTCACAGAGACAAGGCCCTAATTTAAAAGGTCACAAGTGTTAACATGACAGCCTCCTCCATTGTTTATGGGAAAAATAAAGATAGCATCTCAGCAGCGTGACTTGAGCCAGCCTCTGTAGCTCTCCTAGCTTCTGCCACTCTGAATCTGTCAAAGACAGTAGGCCTTCCTATTTTCCTTCTAACCTGCAATAATTCACTCTATTTAAAAAAATAATTTTTCCTTTTTCGGCGCTAAAAAAAATTATCTCTATTTCCAGATTATTAAACTACATTTACTGTGAATAATTCACAAACCTTAATAACACACATACCAGTTGTTAGAATAAATGCTTGTTGCAATCCCATGCAATGGTACATATTTCATCAACCTCGAATGAATGAACGTCTCAGTAGGCCCAGCTGAAGTTAGAACCTTCAACCTTGATATTAAAACAAGCCTTTGTACTGGCACATTGACTCATTGAATCATAAGAAGGCACAACCTGCAAATATATATCAAACCTAAATGTATGCATTTACTGAAGCCTGAGACACTTTAAAAAGTACTCTGAATGAAAGAAAATGCAGTTTAAACAGTGCTTTTGCCCAAAATCGACTTTGATATTTTAGGCATTAAAAAATCAATATCCTACAATTTTCTTGCATAATATTACCAGAATGTCTATTACACAATCCATGAGTCAGCCATTGAAAATATTAACTTATACTTTATAGAAATGAGCTTGTTTGCTCCTGCGCCAAGGGAAAATTGCACATACAAATGTCATTTTAGCGGTGCAACATAACTTAAATTAAATTTTAATGCTAGGAGGTCATAGTATAGGTATTAAGCTTTATAAATATTAAAAAAGATTTAGAAAGGCACTTATTTTTTTTAATAATTTTTCCATAATTAATTAAAAAAAAATTTTTTTTTTAAACCAATTATTCTTTTTTTGTGATAATTCCACATGTAAAAGCAAGCTGCATCCCTTGCCTATTATTTGGGATACATTAACTCACAAGCCTAAGCGCATAAACCTAACTTGAAATGCGTCACATTTTTGTGCCACTTTCATTTAAAAGGAAGGTTATGCAAAATTCCACCCGTGTTTAACTGGGAAAGTGCTTGCTGAATTGAACATTCCTATCAAATATACTGCAGCTGAAAAGTTTGCCTGTGAACATCTAATACAATGCATCTAAGAAAAATGCTGTAAATTTATTTATTTATTTGCAAAAATAGATAATTTCTTTTTTTTTTTTGGGGCCCTATTTATATCTATTGAATGTGTTTTCTAATTTATTATGCATTTAACGGCAGTTTTGTATATGTGCACAATTGCTCATTCTATAAATTAAAGAGCAACATATAGCTATGTTAGCACATCACATGGTTTCTACTTAATATTAATTAACCAACATTTTACTTAAAAAACTGAAAACATCAAGAAGACCCACAAACTCACATTGAGCTCATTTCAGATATAAACAGAAAACACTCAGGACACACAATACAGCGCGCTTTAGCCATTTTTCATAAATAGCGCAGTCGCAATTTACTTACAGAACCTTTTGCAGATCCTAGTTGTAAGTCATATTTACAAGAGAAAAGAAAACTTTTCTCAATAGTGTTCCAAAAAACTGCACAAAACAGCCTCACAGACATTTATTTCCAAGAATAGCGGACCCATACTTTATTAAACGTGATGGGGCCCACGCCGTGTTTAAAATAGAACTCATAAGTTGGAGTTCCAATCGGAGGTATCAGACATGAATCCTCCAATCGGGAATCCCTGTTGCCACCAAAAACCAAACCAAGTACCAAATTTGCTACGATTAGGCATCTTCGCTCACTAACCGAGCTTCAAACTTCAAGGGGCTATCTCTATCGATACACTCGCAAATGTACGAGACCCTCGGTTTTTGAAAATTGCAATCTTCAAATAAAACTAAGGACCAATACTAAGAACCAAGAACCAAAAACTAAGAACCAAAGGACCAAAGAACTAAGGACTGGGAGCGACCCACTTATACTTCAACTAAAGCAGATGGAGAAAAAGTCTCTTCATTACCTGCCTACACAAATTGCAATTCTCGTATACAAACCTATA
This sequence comes from Pleurodeles waltl, assembly GCF_031143425.1. Taxonomy (NCBI): domain Eukaryota; kingdom Metazoa; phylum Chordata; class Amphibia; order Caudata; family Salamandridae; genus Pleurodeles; species Pleurodeles waltl. Next base: position 1,471,353,095 of record NC_090445.1, on the reverse strand, counting down.
CAAACCTATCAAAGCTATACCAAACGAATAGTTGTCCAAATTCTAATTGCCAAGTTCTAAATGACCTAACAGTCTTTTTTTTTTTTTTTTTTACTTAAGCCAAAAAGGTTCTCAGTCAGGGGTGACATCATGTGGAGGATCAAAATCAGGAAGATCAGAAATATACTGGGCTGCATAATCAAAGAATCTCCAGAATCCCTGCGCACAGAGTACCTTCTTGGTAGAATCCTGTTCTGTCCTCCTCAGTAGATTTCAGTCTCCTGACAAGATCACTCCCACAGAAAGTCACTTCTCTGATGAGCCCCGCGTTGGCTGCGCCATATGAAGTACTAGAGATTTTCATTCTCAGGGTAATATAACAAAGAACTTGGCAAAGAAGCTGAAATATGAAAAGACATCTTTATTAAACTCAAATGAGTGAGACTACATCTCCCAGAAGCTGACCTAATGCAACTGAAAGAGGCAGTCTCCCGAAATGGCCTTAGCTCAGACCTTTTATATCATTTATTATGCCCTAGGCATGCAAGGGGGCTGTACCAGTCACATTCCTAAACAAATGAGAAAAGCTAGAGAGGCAACATGTGAGTAGCCTTTGGGGTTTTAACAGGATTACAGTTGACCATTCACATATTTCATTACAAACGACAAAAACAGAGCCATGATGATGTTCCCACACTTCAGCTAGGACAGCCTCCAATTATTTACCCACGAGGGTTCAGATATCAGCAGACCCCAATAAAACCGGACACCTCCTCCTCGTAAAGCAAGCCATAAAGCAGGAAACAGGGACAGGTGTGTGTAAGATTAGGCATGGTTTGTGTGTGATGAAAGGTTTATGATGTGTTGTCCCTTGATACTAATCTCATTCGGCCACTGGGAAAGAAACTGGCCGAACAGGTTTGGCTTCAGGCAGTGGAGTCAGCTTGCCCAGGTCACAGAGGAGTCAGCAAAGATGTACGTGTCCTTCAGACTCGTTTTCAGCATTAGACATTGGCCTATGTGAGGGCAATCATAAAATGGCTGTCGTTTAAATGGAACAATATGCAGTATCATATACAAGGTCATTCCATTGATGAAACGCGATAAAAACACTCGTACATTTCGTATTTGCCATTTGCGGCTCTCTGATACTAAAATCGGCATGATAGGGCCATGCCTCCAGTGTGGTTCCGAAATTTAAAGTACCACAGAAGCAAGGAGGCCTGGCAAACAAAGAACACATGGAAGCCTATGACAAAGGCACACTGGCTGGAAGCACAAAATGGCCACCAGCCACATGGTTAAAGAACAACTACAAACAGGGAGGCATTGAGAAGAAAGAACACATGCAAGCCTACAGCAAGGGACACTGGCTGGATTGACAAAATGACTACCAGCCAGCCACATGGTCAAATGACAACAACAAGGAGCAAGGAGGCATGGCAAACACAGAACACATGCAAGCCCATGAAGGGGCACTAGCTGGAAGGACATAATGGCTGCTAACCACATGGTCAAACAACAACAGCAAGGAGCAAAGACGCATGGCAAACAAAGTACACATGCAAGCTTATGGCAAAGGGACACTGGCAGCATGCACAAAATGGCTGCCAACCACATGATCAAACAACAATGAGGAAGGAGGCATGGCAAACAAAGAACACATGCAAGCATATGGCAAAGGGACACAGGTTGCATGCACAAAATGGCTGCCAGCCACATGGTCAATCAACATCCTCCTATGCCATCAAATATCAACCCACAATATATACACTTTTTGAAAAAATGAAATGCAAACAATAGCCAACATTTTAAGTTTAATCCAATACCATCCCTGTTTTAAATGAAGTTCTAAAAACATGTACCACTGAAACATTCATTTCATACACTGATGACTACTAGTACTGGGCCTACTGGCTAAATGGCCCTATTGAAATCTAGGCCACATACTAAGATAATATTTCAAATGTCCAAACATATTGAAAATGTACCAAGCTGTGCAACAATTTTCCTTTACAAAAGGTTAAAAAAAATCAATGAAATGCAAAACAAAAACTAGGCCTATACTAAAAGTCAAGGCCACCCTGTACTATAAAATTTAAACATCTAATTCAAGCGCAAAGAAACACTGCTGCATGCCCAAGGAAACAACGAACATCCTTATAAAATAGTTTTTGATCTTACTTGTGTGATTCAACAAAAACAAAGTCCTTAAATCCAAAGGTATATCCAGGAGACAAAGAGAATGATTCTTCCACCATGAAATCCAAGTGTAAAGTGACCAGGAGAGGGACAAAGCACTGGGATAAGCCTTCTGGACAAGAACAGGAAGTCGGAGTCTCTGACACACTTCCTCCCTGTTCAAAAAAAAAATCTTCTCAATCTGAAAAACAAATTGCAGGGTCGAATGAAGAAGAAAATCTAGTAAAAATGTATTTTTGACTAGATTTAGTGGCTCTGGAGTAGAAAATCTACTTCAGAAGTGAGTTTGCACATGCGAGTGGCCTTGCTTTGACTGCAGGTTCGGCTGGAAGCAGCATAAGCAAATGTGAAGTTTTGCGTGTGCTCGCTAGCAACTCAGGAGTATTGTTGTGCTCATGAGAGAAAGCCAAAACCCAATCTCTTGAGCATGAACAAACTCCGCTCCACACCAGAGAGCAGAATTCAGGAACTCCGCACTACTCCGCGCAGTGTAAATTGCCCGAATTCCGCTAACTCCGCCAGCAGAAACAGGTTCTAAGCCCAGGTCTTCTTCCGAGTCCACAGGTCCAGAAGTGAACTGAAGAGATTCAGTCTGAGGGTCCACTATTTATGCCTGTTGCCCACTTTGAAGTGGGAGGAACTGCTTAAACCTTTCCCCTGAGAGGTGTTTGTAATTTCCTGCCTCCCTGTCCTGACCCTAATATGCCTAGGGGCACAAAAGGCTAGTGTGAAAGCCTGTGTGAGTTTTCTGAGACAGTTTTTGTGATGCACAACTGTGGTAGGTTACAGCTCCGCCTCTTTTCAAGTCAGAGATGACCCATCCTGCCAATACCTATTGCCCCTTTCTATCACAGTCTGTGACACAAGGACCAACTGCCAACTACACCTAGTCATGTGACCCAGGATACAGGCTGCAGACACCAAATGATTGAGACAAGAAAATCCCAAGAGGCATTTTCAGAATTGTGGCTTAAAGCCCAACTTTACTATTACAGAGTGTTTTAAGTTAAAATTATTGATAAACCAAACTTGATATTCCTATCTGCTCCCAATTGAAAGTTAGCACTTATTAAAGGTAGTAAGGCAGCCCAATCTTATCCTAATAGAGAGTCAGGCCTTGCAATAGTGAAAAATGAGTGTAAGAGTTTTACACTACCAGGATATGTAAAAAAGTTAAAAGTACATGTCCAACTGTTTGAACAAACTGCACCCTGCTGTATGGAATGTTTAGGGCATACCCTATGGGTGACGTTTACGTTTAAAAAAGAAAGATTTAGGCCTGGCAAGATATTTATTTTGCCAGGTCTTCATGGCAGTTTAAAACTTCACACCCAGGTTGCAATGCCAGGCCTGAGACATGTTTCAAAAGACTTCTTAAGTGGGTGACACAATAAGCAACAGGCCCACTAGAACAATGTGACAAAATGGTGTAAGCTAATTCTACCATGTTTGAGGATGCGAGCACAAGCTCTTTAGCACTGGTTAGCAGTGGTAAAGTGTAAAGACGTCTAAAAGCCAACAAAAACTGCCTCATAAAAAAGAAAAGTGAAGGCAAAACGTTTGGGATGACCCTGCAGACAGGGCTAAGCCCAACACATGTTAATCCTCCTACTAAATGTGATGAGCTCATTGAGCTAATTGTATCTCATCTGCATACACGTTTGGAATGAGATCCAATTAATCTAGGATCAGTCTTTGTTATTTCCATGGTCACAGCAGAAACGAAGCAGGAAGACTGAGGCCTAATGCCATCTTTCATTTCTTCAAAGCCACAAAACATTGTGTGCCTAATTATTTTTTGTGTGTTTACTCTTTTTTTGATATTCACAAACAAACAAGTTTATAGTAAGTTTACAACTGTAGAGATTCTGCACTTGGGATGGAGAACTCTGTACATAAAATGAGGAAAGACCTATCCTTTTATGTGAGGAGTTCTTCATGCCAATTGCGGAGTCTTAAACTTATTATTTACTTGTTGTTTCTGAAAATCAAAAAAGAGAAAATTTACACAAAAGTGTAAGTTTACCTTTGTGACTCAGCAACTGTCTCTGGATTACTCTTTTCCACATTTGGGGGCATTTGGAATCAAAAATACGTCTGAGCCTGTGTGCTTTACCTTACTTTCAGTGCACATTTCTTACCGGCGTCCCTGAAGTGTGCTTTGCCAGCATATGTTCAGTTGAATCACCATATTCGCTCCAAAACCGAATGCTTGCATTAACCTCGATTTATTGCCGTATTCGTGGGAAAAAAGGATTTGCAAGCAGGACACAAATAAGTGAAGTCTGTATATGTATGACAAACGCATCGGAATAATTAAGAGGGTTTATAATTGATGCTACTGAGCACACACTGCAGAGGGACATCTGTAGAGAGAGGTAATCAAATATTTAAAATGCAGTGTTCCAGGCTGGCATCGTGTGTGTGTGTGTCAAAACTTTCAAATGAAATGGTCGTATACGCACAGAAAACTACGAAGTTTGAAGTCATAAGCATCTGCATAATATAGTACTTCTCAACAAGCAATTAAACATAAAAGTAAACAACCAAAGATGTTAGGGGATACAGATAAAATTATTAAATTAAGAAGAATGAAAATTGCCTGTCAACCAAACTGCAGACTGATTGGAACTAAAATTGCTATGCATAATTTTGGAAGTTTGTTATCTGCAGTTAATTTTCTTCTTGGATATGTTCAGGAAAACAGTCAGCAGGTGCACATTATGCCCTGAGGTAATCTAGTTAATTATACAGTTTTTTTATTTTAATCTTTCTCCCTGACCATTTTTGTGTGGTACAGAATACTCATAGAATGGTACAACACAAAAAGGTCAAATGCTAAACAAAACATAAAGTTGTAGTTCACTTTTTTAATCAGGATGAACGCATGAAAACACCTGTTCAAACAATTGAAAAGCATTAAAATTCAGAGATACCAGCATAATGTTGAACAGTTTATTAAATCCTCCAGCAAGAATGGTGTGTGTGACATAATTGCTTTTTGGAAAGAAAGAGTTCAACAAATCAGTTCTAAAATTCTGGAAATTGAGTTTTGGAGTTTTAGCAGCAGTTATTCCATGGCTGCGATTGAATTACACCAACATCTTATGTATATTTGTTTACCAATATATTGAGTTTCTTCTATTTTTCAAAATATTTCAAGGATTGCTTCCGTTTTCCAGAAGCCATTATGGTGTGTGGTGCTCAAATGGTCAAAATTCACCATTGACGCTTGCCAACCAGACAGTATTTTAGTAATTATACCGCAGCAACATTTATCCGTTTCCTAGCACCGTATTACAAAAAATGAGTACTTCATTGCTAGTGCTAGGACCACTAAAACCACTGAAGGTGTGGCTTGTGGTGCTTACAGTGATAAAATCAGACCAGTACACATACCAGCAAAGCAATCACACAAAACAGCTTCTCGGCACTTGCAAGAGTACTACACTCAACACATAGCAGGTTTAAAGCCAACTGCAATGGGCTACAGGTAATTGGGAATTGAAAACAACAATAAACGTAGGTTGAAGGGTAGTCGGCAGTGGCGGCTCCTCCGCTAAGCCTAAGGAGCGTCGCCCGCTGCTTTGAAGCAGAAGGTGTGGGAAAAATAAAATGATAATAACAAAGCGTAATTATGATTTTATTTTTCCTTGGAGCTGGGGTGGCGGGGGCTCGGCTGGAAAGGGCCACATGAGGGTTGGAGGGAGAAGTGGAGTGCACCATAAGTCTGGCCGGCCTTATTGGGGTGGCCAAACAGACATGCACACTTTGCATTTCTCCACCCGGCTGTTTTGAACAGCCGGGTGGAGGAACTGGACAGGCTCCCACTCTCTTGTGAGAACCGAAGTAGGTCACTCGCACCAATCGTGATTGGCTCGTAGCTTATGTACTGCGGGGAAGAGAACGGAGGAGATGCGAATGCATCTCTGGAAGAAAAGTGTTTTTGTTTTTTTTAGCCGCCACTGGTAGTCGGCAACCCCAACTTTAAAAAATCCTTAATTTGGTATTAAGGTACCAAGGTAACAGCCTGATCGACAAAATCTTTATGAAAAGGAAAGTGGTTTCCTTTTGAAATATAGATTGTCAGGTAGAACATGCAGTGCTGGAAGATAAGGGGTAGGGTTCATAAAACCAGTGATGGACTTAAAATCCAGAAGAATGTCATGGAAATTGCATCATACTGCGAAAATAATGAGAAATAAATAACATACAGGAGGCTTTCACAAAAGCCATCACCAATCTGCTATATGCTCGGAGCACTTTGAAAGGGACAGCAATGGAAGTTCTGTCAAAACCCAATTGCAGTTGGTTCATAATATTGGCTCTCATACACTAGCTCCAATGTAGGAACTTGGGGCCAGATGTAGCAAAGGGTTTTTCGCATTCTGTGTCAATGGGAAAATGTGTTCATACATATAGCCCTTGGCTACAGCACAGACAAGCATTCAGTAGTGTCTGCATACAGCAAGCTAAGTGGCTCATTATATTGTCTAGTTCCATGTTGCCTACAACTTGAAATCAGCCACTGTTTCCTCGGTCATTCGTACCTTGGACAAAAAAAGAAGTAGTGAAGTAGGGTTTCGTCCACCTAGAGGTACACTGGGCAAACAGTACCCGAGCTGGTGGTATCTTTCCACTTCTTAAGGAAGTCTTCCAAAAGAAAAGCCGGCAGGGAGCTCCTGTCGTGCTCCGCGGCTAGCCTCAGACACAAGGAGAGGGCGCGTGTCGGAGCGAGACGCGTTGTGGACACAGTATTCCGTTCTACTTACGAGAGCAATGGCAAGCAGGACGCCGAAATTCGGATCAAGGGGAGCGGCACCTGAACTGGCTGCATCAGCCAAGCGGGGCTGAAGCAGCCAATTACGGAGCCGTTGGCTACGCGCCCCCCCTGAAAGTGCAGTATCGCTGGAGTAACCCAGGAGCTGAGGGTGGAACCACTTGACTGCTGACTTCGTGGCAACAACTTCTCAGCTCCTGCAATAGCTTGCTGGCAAGGGAGAGACCGGTGTGACACACAGAGGTGAGGCAGGGGGCCGTAAATAAACAAAAACAAAAAAGAAGTCTGAATTGAAAGGCCGCTTTACATTATATTGGCCTTGGCTAGCTAGGTGATGATTCCTAGTCAATGCCTAATATATTGGGGGACTTTGACTGCCAGGCTTGTTCTGTGTGTCAGTGGGTTTCTCATTAAGAGAACTATTTTCCCAAAGGACATTATTGGTTACTATGGCTCTGCTAGTTCCTGTTTGTACTCAGCCAAATGAGGACTCAGTCACACTTTGAGGATTAAGACAGACCATTGCTTCCTCTCCATTTAAGGGAACTATTAGAGTGGAAATTACTTATTTAAAAAACTGGTCTTGAGACTTGCCCCTGGTGCAATTTGCCGGCCCTTCTCTGTGCTTCGCTAACAACTCAATCATTTTGGCGGGACACGGCTACTCCGTGACCTTGGATGATGCGGCGTTCTCCACATTACGCGCTGGGCACAGGTCGCTCTGCTGCCAGGGCTCCTAGAACAGCATGTACTGTCAAAACAAAATGCCATGTGCCTTCGGATAACCACATACACAAGGCTCCATCTTTAGAACCTGCCCTACCGTCCACCATAGATTTAACTTCTAACTCTACTTCGCCCCTGCCTCATAATTTACCACCCTCCATGAACAATTTGCCAAGCCTCCACCTTAGCTCCGACTGTCCATCTGGTGAATTAAGTGTTTTGCCATCCAACTCGGATCCCAGTCCGGGATCATTTGGTAAAGGCTCCCCACTGCTCACTCAGTCGACCCCTAGCAGGAACTCTGAGACCTCCTGCGGCTAGGCGACGGATACGGACTCTGCCTCCAAGCCACTCTATCCCTTGTTTGGGGTGGGGAAAGGCCAGATAGAGGTTACCCCTTCCCTGATTAATGGCTGCATCTCTGCCCCTCAGGCAGATAGCTCCGTTTCTCTCCCACTGCACGAGTCAATCAGCAGGGTCGGGGAGACACAGTAGCTGGATCCTCCCCTCATGTTGCCACGCCTGTTGGGTCTTCTGAGTTAAATGGTCAAAATGGGGCTCTATCTCAGGTGCTGAAAGATACAGAAAGTACTGACACCCCCCTGGAAAGCTTACTCCTGCAGATACTAAGGGAATTAAAAACTCTAAAAGTTTTGCAAGATGACGCAAATCAGAGAACAGAATCGCAATTGAAATTAATCTGTAGTAATATCCAGCAACTTAATTTGTGAATTACGGATATCGAGCAGCGAGTTTCTGACCGTGAGGACATCCGAGTGACTGTAGAACCGTCCCTGGCAAAGTGTAAGGCAGACCTGCTAGATCTACAGATTCGGCTTGACGATGCCGAAAATCGTTCAAGTAGATCGAATTTGAGATTTACGGGAGTCCCTGAAGGCCGTGAAAATGGCCAGACAGTCACAGATCTGGTCACTGGTCTTATTCAACGTCATGTTCTATCAGAATCAATGGACAAACATTCGGATCTCACCATCATGCGGGGCCATCGGGTCCCCGCAGTGCAGCCTCCCAACGCTAAATACCCTTGCACTATTCTAGTGAATTTTGGTGATTTTCGGATCAAGGAACGGATTCTTCAGCAAGCAATTAAGACTAAAGTCTACCAGATTCCCGGTGACTATACGTTTAAGAATTTCTCAGATATGTCGGTGGCGGTTGCACATTGGAGGAGAGAATTGAAAGGGATGATTCCGGCATTTCAAAAAGCAGGGGCTCAGGCTGGACTTGTGCAGCAATCCAAACTTAAAGTGTTTTTTCAGGGTCATTCAAATTTTATTCATACAGTTGATGCTGCTAAATCCTTGCTATATGTAATTAAAAACTCTGAGCAGTAAGGTCGAACATGGGGGGGCGGGGCCGGGGTAGAAAAAACTTAACAAGAGAATGGCAGGGCAAGATACATATTGCACTAAGAGGGATGATGATTCTGCAAGAAAATGCGAGATTCTATCGATAGCATCCACAACGTATGTCCAGGTTATTTGTACTTTAGTCTCTCTCCAGTCTGTGGCTTAGGGTCCTATGTCAAGGCACCAAGTTAGGGAAGGTTGGGGTCAGGGGGGTGTGTGGTCTCGGGTTGCCCGGACGGGAGGGCTCCAGGTGTTGGCCACCGAGGGTGAGGGTTCGGGGGGTAAGGGAGGGAGCGGGTTTGGGGGGGGGGAGGTATGGACACCAGGACCTGTTTTTGTCACTTTAGAGCGCCGCTATGCCTATTATAGGGTATTTAACTCCATAGTGTGGGTGATATTATTCAGACCGGGTCAAGGTGTAAATCAATGACAACATTTTTTCTTCCATTAAGAATACTCCTCCTGGATTGTTAATGGATTAAATAACCATAGGAAAAGGTCCGTAATTGAGGAAAGGGTAACTGCTCTAAATCCCTCAGTTATACTTTTACAGGCGAGTCAGATTCCGGTTAATAAAGTTCAAGATTTCCACATGTTTAAAAAAATGGCTGATTTTAAAGTAGTTGCTGCAGATTCAGCGGCTCATAGAGGTGTGGCAATCTTCCTAGGCAGAGCCCTCAATGCACAGCCACTTGATTTATTTTCTGACCCCGAAGGGGGGTTGGTGTTGGGTCCAGTGTTTAATTGCCAAAGAAAGATTTGTCTTTGTTAGTTTTTATGCCCCTCTGTTAGATGACCCAGCTCCCTGTGTAGGCTTGTTTAACTCCATTTTGCAATTAACAGGCAAAATCATTATTGGAGGAGATTTTAATTTCCTTCAGTATCCAGTTTTGGATACCACGGTTAAGGGTAAGAAACAACACAAACCCAGAGTTGCTAAAATTTTTAAAGACTATGTTAAGGTCTTGATGCTCTGTGATCCCTGGAGAACGAACGCTCCTGTTGCGAGGGAATATACTTGTATTTCTACTCGGTTCAAAAGCTCCTCTCGTATCGATTTTGTTCTGATATCAGAAATATTGTGGTATGGAACTCTGTCGGTCCAGCACTCTGGCCGATCAGACTATGCCTCCCTGGTGCTGGAAGTGTCTCTCTATTCCAAAGCCCCTACAATTCAGACTAGAAGGTGGTTTCTTTAATCTCCAGCTTCTTTTGGATGAGGGGTGGATACAGATCTCTCAGGCTGAAGTAAGGGACTTTTTCAAACCCAATCAGGGATCCTCAACTCCAGCTGTGGTCTGGGATTCATTTAAGGCCTTTTTTAGGGGCTGGGTAATTGCCAAAGAGGCAGCTGATAAATCGTTCCTGAGACAACAAATCATTGCACTGGAAGAGGCAGTTCAAAAGTGTTCAATTGCCTATCTACATGCCCCCTTTGAAAATAATAGGCAGTCTTTTGAAGCTGCTAAGAAGGCATTGGCTGATAACATTTTTAAGAAGGTGTATATAGGATATTGGACTTATAAACAAAAGGTCTATGAAGTGAGTAGCTTTACAGGAACATTTTTGGCATGGCAAGCTTGAGATCGTATTGCTGGTAGTATCATACACCCTCTAAGATGTCCTGTCACCGGGGCTAGACATACTGATCCCCCAGCCGTCGATAAAATTATGCTGGATCATTATAGACAAATTTATAGCTATGCCCCAGTCATCGATCCCAGTTCTACTAAGAAATTCCTGAGGGACCTGGATATTCCCAGTCTCTAAGACTAAGACTGTGAGGTGCTGTTACAGCCATTCATGAAGCCAGAACTCCTAGATGTTGTTAAGAACCTCCCCATGGGGAAGGCCTGTGGACCGGATGGCTTCCCGGCTGAGTTTTATAAGGCATTTATCAATGCATTTGCTGATGCTTTTTTGGCCTTAATTAATGGCCTCATGATGGGCGAGCAGATTCCTAAGACCTGGCACTCAGGGAACGTGGTTAGCTTTCCTAACAAAAACAAGGACAAGGAGGACCCCAATGCATTTCGTCCAATTTCATTGTTAAACACAGATTACAAAATTATTACAAAACTTTTGGCCAATAGGCTTAATGGGGTAGTGAACAAAATGGTGCATCCTGATCAAAATGGGTTTATAGCTGGCCTGCAACTTGCTACTAATACACATTTTTTTCTGAGGATCTTGATTATTTTGCTTCTAATAAAGTCCCTGCCATCATTCTTTTACTAGACGCAGAAAAAGCATTCGACTTGGTTGTATGGAACACGCTTTTTGCAGTATTGTCCAGCTACAAGGTGCCCTCTCAGGTTACTCCACTAATTCAAAGGCTGTACTTAAACTCGGAAGCCAATATTATTATAAACTCAAAGAGCGTCGGCCAACTTCAAATACAACAAGGGAGTAGGCAGGGTTGCCCTTTATCCCCCATACTATTTGCTCTTTTTATTGAGCCTCTAGCCATTAAAATTAGACAACATATTCAGATTCAACCTCCTTTAAAGTTAATGAGAAAGATCAAACTCTATGCGGATGACATCATCATGTTTCTAGATAAAGAACGTACTTCTCAGGAAGCGTTTTTTAATGTATTTAATGAATTTGAGCAAATTGGTGGCTATAAGTTCAATATGAGCAAGACCGATATTATTCTTTGCGGCACCTCTCCTATCAATCTGCTTCCTGAATTAAGATGTTGTGTGAATGCCAATCCAAAGAGATATTCAGGGATTTATTTCTCGTCCAAAATAGGAGACCTGTATGATCTAAATTTTGCTCCATTACTTCAGAAAACTCAGGCTTTGCTGGCCCGCTGGGGGTCCCTTCCCCTTTCTATACTAGGTCGAATTGCATTAATTAATAGGTCGATCTTACCACTTTAAAAATTTTTGTTTCCGGCCATTCCATGTGTTCTATTGCAAAACTTTTTTAGAAAACTGGAGTCCATATTTCACCTTTTTATTTGGCAAAATCGGAAGGCTCGAGCCGCATTATGTATACTATATGCGGATAAAGAAAAGGGGGGGGGTTAGCTTTGCTGAATTTTAAAGACTATTTTGCTTTTTTTGCACATTACTGTGCTAGCTATAACATGGATCATTTGGCAGGTTGTAGGTTCTTTAATGATTTTCGGGATTTAATATTTAGGGAGCATAGTATTCGGAACCCAGCACTTTTGGCGAAATCGCCTAAAAATTTTTGCTATAAGATTTTCAAATGGTTCTTTAAGAGAAGATCAGACTTTTTCAGAAAACATTCAATCCCATTTTTACATTTTGACACTCCTCTTACATAGATCTTGGTGCACTCTAGTGCTCAGCTTAATGAAGACTTAGTAAGGAGATGGGAGAATGCTGGATTCAGTAAAATTGGGGATTTTCGTGCCAATGACAACTGGGAAACTCCCTTAAATATTCTGTCTGCTGTCAAAAATGACTTCCTTTTGGTTGGATCCTATAATATTTTGTTACATATTTTAAGGGATTTAGATGTCAATTCTATAATTAACGCCCAGTCGTTGGTCTCAGAATTGATGGATCCTCCTGGGATAAGGACTGTGGGGTCATGGAGAAGGCTTCTGGCAGACAGGGACAAAGCATTTCTAGGGATAAAAGCTCAAAGGAAATGGGCTTGTCAGGGGGGCTTAGAGCTTTCAAGTGAATGCTGGGAGAGCATTAATCATCTGAATTTCTCAGTTCTTAGAGGGGCAAACTGGCCCTGAATGATATTTTTCAGCAAATGGTTATTGTATCGAAACCCGCAGGCCCTGTCCCACATGGGGACCGGCTATCCCGATTTGTGTTTTTGTAAGGAAGTAGGGGTGGCAGGCTGGACTCATGTGATTGCGACATGCCGATGTATACAGGGATACTGGGCTGGAATTTTTAAGATGTTAACAACTATGGCGCAGGTTTCCATATCTCCCAGCATTCAGCTGATGAGCTTGGGTCATGACCCTGAGGCAAGGCTCCCTTCTAGGTGGGAGAAGCTCGTACTTATCGCCACTTTGGTTGCTAGATCTCTTCTTGTTAGGAAATTGGCATTCTGAGCTGTCTCCCACTAGTCAAGAATGGCGTTGTAAGATGACGCAAGACAGGGTTCCGGAAATGAGATATGCTAGCAGAGGAAGTAGTGGTAAAAAGTTCTCCCTGAACTGGGGGGATTATTTCTTAGATAAGCCTCGCTGAATTTGTTTATTTGTTTATGGTTTAATTTTCTATTGAATTATTATACGCAACTTTTTATTCTCACTGTAAGTGACAATGTATCATTTTTGTTTCGATGTTGCTCGATCCTGGCAATAAATAAAAAAAAAGGCAAAAAAAAAAAAAGGAAGTCTTGACGGGCAAAGTACCATGGCGAAACTGGATGTACAGCTGTCTAGTAAGTGGGCCGAGATATAATCAAGGAAACCTTCAAAGCCACTCTAATTTTTGACATCTATAAAATCTGAGGTGAGTGCGCCTAAGTTCTCACTGCTCATTTCTGATGCCCATATGTGTGCCGAATATATTTCCGTCACACAGATTCTAAATGTAGGTTTCTGTTGTGTCTCAGTGCTGAAATACTTTTCCAATCCCAAAAATGTCAAGGATTTTCCAGGCCAATTACCCATTTTATTTCCTGCCCTTGTACATACCCACAGTTTGTTTAAAGGCACAAAAGTAGCTTTCCAAAGCTGAAGTATTTCTTAATCACCGCCAATAAAGGATAGGGCATAATTTAGCCTTATTCTTAATTGGGTTTATACCCATATCCTATAACAATGGGAGCATTGGGGTACTCCTGGGCTAATTCACTAGCGATCTTAAGAATTTATTTCAGCCATTTCCAAAATTGTCACAGTGTGATCCTTGAACTCTGCTCCATATAAAGCTCTTCCTATACCCTTTGCCTGATAAACTTTAAGGGCTGGGGATATCTGTCTAGTGTTGGAAGAGTTTTACAACCTCATCACCCCAGAGGCATAGTGACACAGATTTAGTACACTCCTCCTGATTTGGGGGTATGTGAATATTTTAAAGATAACTTAATGCCCACGTAGTCAAAGTGCTCCACCCTCTTCAAGCTATGGCCTTTGACGTGTATAGACCATTTGAAAGTTGTTTTTGATTAAAACACAAGCACTCTGTTTTCATCAAGTTAATTTGCCGACCCTGGTCTATGCAAAAAGCTGCATATATGTCCAGAAGAGCCTGTATAAATGTAAAAGTTTTAGACACCACAAAAGTGTCATATGTGAATACAAGTATCAGTGTTTTGCAACCCAAAATCACTGGGGCATCACTTCTACACTTTTCCAAGGAAGCCACTACATAATTAAGGTACAGAGGAAAAAGGGTAGGGGCTACTATACATCTCTGTCTCACCCCCCTTTTAACTCTAATGTGGTCTGTGAGCTCACCTTGCTGGCCCCACCTCGCTTGGGATAGGTGTCAGAGTGTAGTTGTGCAAGGACATTAAAGAGAGGTAAAGGGATTCCCCTTTGTTTTAAAACCTCCCAGAGATTGCTGCAGGGAACCAGATTGAAAGTGTTTTTTAAATCCACAAAAATGAGGGTGCTTTCTAGATGAAAACAGTTTTCCAATAGATAAAACACCTGGTCTTTGGTGCTAACATGCTTTCTAAAACCACCCTTTAGATGGGACAAGGCATCCACATCTTCAATCCATAATGCAAGAGTGTTCAAGATCTTCTTACAGAATATTGTTTGAGACACATCTATTAGGTCAATTAGCCTGTAATTCTTTAGAGCCCTTTTTGTGGATAGGTACAATTTCCACTGCTTTCCAGGAAGGGGGAGGTCTCATTACCACCAATAAATGCATTAGTCAAGCTATTAAAATATAATATCCAACTCTCAATGTAGAAGAAGAGACCCCCAGGTGTCCCATCAGGACCTGCAGCTTTGCCTGGCATGATGCTTCTTATAGTACCCCTTGTCACCTCAACGTCTATGGGCAGTTCAGTTTTAGTAGTGCAGCTCCCCAATTCACATAAGTTCAAATTGGAGAGGCCTTCTCCTCTACCATGTCATAAAGATCTGAAAAGTGCTTCCACCAGACCTGGAGCTAGATATGGTTGTTCATGATAGATCTCCTACATTGCCCTCATTGGTGACTACCTCACAGAATTCTTTGCATCTTTTGCCTTCACTGCATTATAAGTGTTATCCCAGAGATGGGCATCCCAGGCTCCACAGGCCTGAAACTGTACCTTTTTACAGTCAACCCTCATGGACCTCACAAGTTCATCCTTGCAGATTTTCAACGCATGCAACAAGTTAGTTTTAGTGACCTTGCAATCTTTATTAAACCACAAATTGCTAGGGTCGGGAATTGGTTGGGACTTCCTATACTCTTGGCATAAGCAAACGCTGACTTTACTGTAAATGACAATATGCTAGTAGAAGATATTCTGATTCCTAGTTTCGGGATCATGTAACTTATCAATGGCTTCTGTAGCAGTAGCAAGGCTCTTTTTAATGTGTTCCAGTGTCTCAGGCTTTGTTGAAACACTGTCCTATCTTAATGTGCACCTATCATTAGCAGGTCTTAAATTCCTGGACAGTGATATCAGGGCATTCTAAGACTGGGCTATCAAGCCCCCCCATTGTGCATTGCAAGGCGTTATGATCACTGCCTTTCCTTGTGATCACTGTCATGTCTTTAACATACTTCTGCAGAGACAGAAACAAAAGCATGATCAATCCTGCTAGTGTGGCCAAGATGGTTGTATGTGTGCTGGGCCTTGGAGTCTGTCCTTGTACCGCCATTACAGGCACATTTTCCATATGACAAGGAAAGGGACATTAATTGATAGGCAGCATCCATGCATCTCTTTACAGTTTGTACCTGCAAGGCAGGGATGTCCCCTTCAGCATCCTCAGCCTCAGTGGGGGTAGTCACCAAAGATGCCTAGTGGTTCAAAAGTTGTGTTGAAATCCCCACCGATGATCATAAGATCATGGGATTCGAAACCCTGCTGCGTACCATAAAGTGTTTCATAGTTGGTGTTTCCCTGCCACCTCTATTCCCTCCATTAAAGATGTAATAGATATCATCTGGCCTACTCATAAGAGAGATACCCCTGATGTCAGTGGATGGCATGTCATGAGTGCCTATATCAGCAGGTAGCAATAATCACACCCAGGTGACTAGGCTACCGGAAGGAAGGCCAGGACCTGTATGGCAAGCAAGGATTCAAAAGTTTAAATAGCCCGACCTACACAGGTTCCAAACACCATGGGGGGTAATTATGAACATGGTGGGAATCACCGCACAGCCAGCGGTGGTGGTTACTACCGCCAACAGGCTGGCGGTCCGGACCGTCAAATGATGACTCACATGAGAACCAAGTAGCGGGCAAGCCACACACCTCCAGCATTGGAGTGGTGATGAGGACTGAGGAGGCCGCCCAGAGGCCGGCAGAAAAGTCCTACCCACCCACCAAATCATGAAGCACAAGCCCGCCGTCAGGTCCGGGGCGGGAACCACCGTCATGCAAAGCATGGCAGAAATGAACTAAATAAAAAGAAACACTCACCGGAGGTCCACACAACACGCCGAATTAGACATGGAGAGAGAGTTGCAAATAATGCTAGTGCTGCTCCTTGCAACATACCCCCACGACCTTGACTGCCGACGAAGATGACAACGGTAAGTACCGCAATCTAGTACACATGGGAAGAAAGGGCACAGTTACACAACACAATGCACTCCCAATCCTTCACACCATCCCACACCATACACACCAGAACAAGATGTACTTACCCGACACAAGGCAACAAAGACCTGCACAAAAGTACACACATGTGCACACCACACCCCCACAATGAAACGATGAAAAACGTCACCATATTGTGCCAACAGCACTACTGGGCACTCAAACTTTAATAAAACTCCCAAAAAAGGAATGTCTGAATAAGGCCATTGGCCAGAATACCCTGAAGGAATCAAATAGCCCGGACTAGACTCCCATATGTGCACAGGGTATTCCACTGTAAAGGGACATAAATTGGGCAGCCGGGCACCTCAGGGAACAGGGGCAGGGGGTAGCGGGGGTGGGGACTTACACCTAGAAGGGGGTGATTTGGACTTGCGTTTGGGAGGTGGAGGCAGTTTGGGCTTGCCCTTGGAAGGTGGGGGAGTGGGCTTGGACCGGGGGGTGACAGATGGACCTGAGGCATAACAGGGCTTCTTCCTCCTTGGGGAAGGGGCACGGGAATGGGAAGGGTGGACTGGGGCGGACTTAGACGAGGAAGGAGTGGACTGGGCAAGAAGATAGGCATATTTAGGGATGAGACGGGTGGGCCAGGGTGTTCAAACAGGTCAACACCGGAGAGGAAAAGTTTCTTAGGGGCAGTTGGGGTGGATTTGGAGGAAGGTGTGGGAGTGGAGGTAGAGGGAGTGCTTGTACTAGGTGTAGGTGGGCTGGACCTGGATACAGGTGCCTATACAATATACTGATGTGTGGTGGATGTGTGTTGTGTAGGGGGGTAGACACAGTGGGAAAAGACAGGCTGCCAGTGTACATGGATGTTGTCTGGGTGTCTGCAGGTCTGGTGAGTATGCTGCATGTATCAGTCAATGTAGTTGTGGTGAGTGCAGGTGTGGTGTCTGGGGTGGATAATTGGATGTCAGATGTGGTGACTGCAAGAATGGGGGCAGCAGCAGTGACTGAGGGTGCAGTGCTTATGGGTGTGCATGTTGAGGTAACAGACAGGGTGGCGGGGAATGATGACACACTGGGGGAAGTGGATGTTGTTGTGTGTGCCTTTGTATGTTGGATGTGTGTATGTCTGTGGTGAGAAGTGTGGTGCTTGTGTTTCTCTGTGTGCGTCTTGTGTGTTGAGGTGTTTTCATGGCTGTCTGAATGTGTGCTTGGGATGGGTGAAGGAAGTGGGGTTCTGGAAGGGGTAGAGGTGGTTGGAGGGGGGACGGAAAGACCAGGGACACTGGCTGCCATCAAAGAGGAGGCCAGAGCCTGAAAAGATCTCTGTAGGCCAGACATGACACTGTGAATGCCTTCCAGGTATGCATTGCATTGCTGCATCTGGGATGCTAGCCCCTGGATGGCATTCACAATGGTTGTCTGCCCTACAGAGATGGTTCTCAGGAGGTCAGTAGCCTCCTCCGTGAGGGCAGCAGGGCAGACTGGGGCAGGGGATGTGGTGTCTGGGGTGAAGGAGATGCCCACCCTCCTGGGTGTGCGGGCACAGGCAACTGGGTGGGGAGCAACTGGGAGGGCAGAGATGGTATGGGGTGGCGGAAGATGACAAAGAAACGGTGGGCCCACAGTGGTCCGCCACCACCAGAGAGCTCCCATCGGAGGAGGTAGCAGAGTTACTACTGCCAGTGGTGGTTGCCACCCCCATGGTACCCCCCTCACCCTCCAACCCACTGGTTCCCTTGGCCTCCTCCGACTCTGCTTCCTTGGAACCGTGGGCCGCTGCATCCCCACTCGCCAGTACCACTGCTCACTCGCCAGATGATGCTGATGTACACAAAGGACACAAGAGCATGGGGTGGGGAGACAAAACATGAGAGAAATCTGTAAATGCCGGAATGAATGTACATATCTGGTTCACACACACTCACATCCAGCTCATACACCCACACGCAGCACCTACAACAATAGTCATGACTGTGCCCCTGACTAGTGGTCACTACCTCAGAATACACCACATTACCCACATGAATCACGGACCTGAGGAACTGTGTGGACTACACACATGGGGACCATGGCCAGCCAATGCACCCACTGGTCCATAGGCCCACAAAAAATGCAATAGTACAGGAAGGGGAAACCCCATGGGCCTATTTGGACCATCAACACCTGCCCCACACCATTTCCGTGTCTATGGGGGGCTGGACTTCAGGAACACACCTATCAGAGAGCCTGGCACTAGACAGCATATATACCACAGCACCAAAACACATCCATCAAAATAGTATTAAACAGTGTTGGTACTCACCCCCCGTGGCTCCTGTGCTGCCTTCAAGCGCCCATCCAACTCCGGATAGGCCACTGCCAGAATGCGGGCCATTAGGGGGGTCAGGGTCAGACGGGCACCCCTTCCTCGTTGGGCGGCCTTCTCCAGCTTGGCCTCGCAGGTCTTCCTGGCCCAGCGCCTCAGGTCCTCCCACTGCTTCCTGGTCCATGGTCCGCACCTCCCTGGCAATGGCTTGCCAAAGTCCTCTCTTCTGATGGGCGCTGACCTGTATGGGACACATGGAACAGAAAAAAAGACGTCAAGATGTGGGCATCTTAGACAGATGGCATGTAGTCCCCTATGGGACGTACATTCTAGAGAATCATGTTAACAACTCACAAACAGTACATGCCACACAATCTTTGCCTGTGCAGTTACAAATTGTACACACATGCATACAAGCATCCACCACCATCACACACATCCAAGCAAGACAACCCCCAACTCACCTGCTCCTCTGGTCACCCATATAACTTGGCATACAGTGGTAGGACCCCGTCCAACAGCTTCTCGAGATCCTCCGTGGTGAAGGCCGGGACCCGTTCCCCTGTGACTAGAGCCATTGGAGTAACCAGAGTCAGGACACAGCAGCACACTCAGTGGAGTACTTGCTTGTATGGGAATCAGGAGTCAAGTGTCATGGGTGTGATGGCATGGCGTACGTTCCGCTGCAGTGTGCACCGTCACCGCCGGCTGCGATCCTGATAGGCCCAGGTTCCCCACTGACATCCATGTTATCCAATGAGTGGGCACACAGCGGTGAACAACACCTTCAGCCACGACGAGTACCGCCAGTGGAATGATGCCACTTCCACTCCCTCAGACCTGGATGGCAGGAGGCTGATATTGTGCTAGAACCATGTACATATATCCTGGCCAGTGGCCCAATTCAGGGCCTACAAGTCCCAGCCCTTAGTCGCTTGCTCACATGAGTGACTGATCCTCACAAGCACCCATCTTATAAAAATTGTCCACACTGGGATGCCATTAAAACAGAGTTGGATCTGCATACATGTGCCTAACGTTGTACATGATGCATGGCTTGTGGGTGTAACCTATGTATTGCACATCCAGGTATTCATTTCTAACCTGTTTGGATGTGTATGTGTGCCCCTATAGGTACAGACCCATGTGGTGAGGGAGGGCCCCATCTGTGTACAGACCTCTTGATGATATGGAAACCATGAATGAACGTCACATCATTGTCACCTACAGACTCAATCATGCAACAATCCATGACCTATGTGCCAATCGTAATAAGAATGCCATCCCTACTGAAGTGCAAGTGCTATCTGTGCTCCATTTTTTGGCTATGGGCTCATTTCAGGTGACAGAGGGCATAGGTGCATGGTTCTCACAGCCTCATCCTGTCCAAATTCCTAGATGCATTCGTCAAACACATGCAGACATGTGTCCAGTTTCCACAAAGGGCTGATCTCCTTGCCAGCAAGTCTGGATTTTATGCCTTTGCTAACATCCCCATGTGATAGGTGCCATTGATGGAGCCCACATAGCTCTCATACCCCCAAGAGTGAATGAACAGGTGTATAGGAATCGAAAGAACTTCCACTCAATTAACATACAACTGGTGTGTACTGCTGACCAGTACATATCACATGTAAATGCCAGGTTTCCAGGATCAGTTCATGATTCCTTTTTCCTGAGAAACAGCAGTGTACCACACTTGATGGGACAACTACAAGGGGACAGAGGATGGCTCATAGGTGAGTGTGTATGACACTGGATCTGTACATAGCTGACAACCATCCTGTATGCAGGTAATGGCTGTATGTTAAAGTGCTCTTTCACCCACATGTGCACGTGATTCAGGGTACCCCAACTTGCAATGTCTCCTGACACCTGTGAGGAATCCCAGGACAGATGCCGAGTGGAATTATAATGAGGCCCACAGACGTACAAGGAGGGTGATTGAGCACACTATAGGTCTCCTGAAGGCTGGATTTCGTTGCCTCCATCTCTCTGGGGGATCCCTGTGCTATGGCCCTGAGAAGGTGTGTAGAATAGTGGTGGCCTGCTGCATGCCGCAGAACTTGGCTGTGAGGAAAGCTCTCCCCCTTCTAGAGGAGGAGGGTGCTGTGCAACCTCAGAGAGGGGATGAAAGTAATGGTGAGGATGAAGAGCAGGAAGATGTCAACTCCTGGAACCAGGTGATCTGCCTATACTTCCAGTGCCTATGAGGTACTGTTCACTTATGCTGTTGTCTTCACTGCATATTGTTATTCTGACTCATTTGCTTGGGGATGTGGTGTCTGTAGTCATTGACACTATTAACTGAAGACTGAAGTGGCATGTGCTAGGGAAACCAATATGGTGTACATTTTGACTTTCTTCAGACACTGTTGTGTGTTGGGTATCATTTCTGCAATAAAGGTGTGAATATGGAATTTACTGACTAATGCATACCCACTCACAATTGTATACTCATAATGACAGAGCACATAGGATTTGGTGTGGATGTGTTTTATTTAGTTTCAAAAATTAGTAAATGTGCTGTACAGTGATAGGGAGTGGGCTCATGGTGCATATCCATACCAGGTACATGGGCTCAGCTGTTGCTAGTAGTGGGTATTGGTCCATTTGTCCCGTGCTAGTTGGTTTGTTGATATTGGCGGGTCAAAATGGTAGCACAGTGGCACACTTGGGAGACAGTTCAGGGCAGAGTCACTTCTTAGCGGGGGCCTTGGTCTTGGCAGGTATTCCAGTGACATATCTGGGTCTGAGGGCACATTTGAGTGATTGGTGCTGGGCTGCAAGGCTAGGGTTGCTGCTCTCATGTGTGTCCTCTGGCAGTGCCACCAGTCTTGTAGCTGCTGCAGATGTAGATGGCAGGTCAGTATACTGGCCAGTGGTAGAGGCTTGCCAGTGTGTGGGGGTCTCAGGCTGGCTAGGTATGTGATGCTGCAGCACCCCTGCGATGTTGGCCATGGCGGCATTGAGCTGTTTCCATTGCTCCATGGCCTCTTGTTGTTGTGCTATCTGCAACCTTTGAGTTTGCTCCAGGGTGGCCAGGATCTGGCCCATCCTGTCTTGGGTATGGTGGTGTGTTCCCAGGACCTCAGAGATCAACTCCTAGGCTGCAGCATCCATCCTTTGGCCTCCCCACTGGGCCACTGATGCCCTCCCACTGGCCCTTGCCCCCTGTGCCTGTGTCCCCTGCACAGGTCTGGCAGTCCCACTTGCACTGGGGCTATCATCGTTCTGCCTGTTGGTGGGTAGAGATTCTGGCCTCTGTACATGTGGGCTGCCAGTCTGTGCACGGGAGACACAGGTGTGGGGTTGTTTGGCCAGAGTTGATGTTGGTGGCTGGGTGGTAGGGCTGTCAGTGGTATCCTGGATGGGGCTGCTGGAGTGTGACCATCCAAGACTGTGACGGGCCAGGGTATTCATCACTGTCCATGCATCCCTCTCCAGTCTCCTGAATCAGGCCTCTATCTCCATGTGGGGCACTGGCACTCCTTGGCCTTTCCGTCCGGGTGGCATGTGTGGTGGTGCCTGTGGGGGGGGGGAATGGACATGTATGTTACATGTACTAATTCAAAGATAGATGCACAGATCTGCCCTATTTTGTGGTTTTATTCCCCTGTCGGGCCACGCAGGGACCGTTTGTGGAATTATTCTTACATTTTGCATGGGATGTGGAGGTCATTGTGGGTGCAGTAGTGCCTATGTGAATCCTTGCAGGGGTAGGTGACTGTGCACAGGGGGAAGGATGTGGCCCTGTGGTGGGTTTGTGGGCATGCAGGGTGACTGGATGTGGATGTTGTGGCCTGGGTAGGAATGTGCTCCCGGTGGTGTTGGGAGAGATGGGGTGGTACATGCATTACAGGTGTGGTGAATATGAAGTAATTGTAGTTGACTCACCTGAGTTCAGTCCTCCAGTGAGTCCAGTGAGGCCCTCCAGGTGCAGGATAGCCAGTACCTTCTCCTCCCAATCGGTATTGTCGGGGTGTAGGTGGGGGGTCCTGCACCAGTCTTCTGTACCGCAATGTTGTGCCTGGATGCCATAAACCTCACCTTCCCGCACATGTCGTTCCATCTCTTGCGGATGTCGTCCCTTGTGGGTGGATAGTTTCCTACTGCGTTGATCTTGTTGACAATCATCTGCCATAACTCCATCTTCCTGGCGATGGTTGTCTGCTGTACCCGTGCCCCAAAAAATGTGGCTCGCCCTTCAGTATTTCATCCACAATGGTCCATAGCTCCCTATTTGGGAAACATAGGTGATTAGGGGGTGCCATGGTGTGTTATGGGTGTATTGGTGAGGGTGCTTTTGTGTATATGTGTGTGTGACTTTTGTTATGCTGTGTTCAGTGTATGTGCGTTATGTTGTCAGTCTCATTAGTGCAATTGGTGTTGCAAAGGATTGTTGGGGTGTGTGTGTGTGTGGTTTATAGTGATGTGGATGCGTGTCAGGTTTGTGGGTTTCAAACTTGCCAATGTGTTCATTTCTTGTTGTTGGGTCCCATTGCTGGCGGTGGCAGTACCTACCGCCAATGGTTGTTCGACATCCACTATACTCCGCTGTAATTTGGCCATCATTATTTGGTGGGCGGAGGATTTGTCTGCATGGCGGTGGCGGGGTGGAGTGTTCAGCCTTTATGCCATCATGGTCCCTGGCGGTGGCTGGAGGTTGCAGGATTTTTGGAGGTTTTAGTTTTTGCCATCATTATACGGTGATGTGCTGTTCACCGCCACTGGAGGACTTCTGTTCACCGCTGCCACGACGGTCGGCAGTGACTGCCGCAATGTTCATTATGAGGGCCCATGTCTCCTAGATGTCAAATTGATCTATGAACTTTCCCCAGTCTGGGACAGAAAGCTTGTGTTTCATGTCCACCACATTCCACAAGAGTATGTTAACAGTATCTACCTCCATGCTTGGTTTCTGGTGCCAATCACTGGTGGAAATCTCCTTGGCAAGTGGCAGACATTTCAGCCCTTCATCCCCTTCTTGTGGTGATAAACATGACCTTTCTCCACACAATATTCCACAGACCCTGTCAGGGACGTAAATAGAGGGCCTGGGGCTATAACAATTGACCATCAAGGCCTGCATTTCTTCTCTATTCTGTGAATTATTAGTGTGAAAATGCGTGGCATGAGGGCTTGGGGGGTTTGGTTTAAACCTAATCTTCGAGCCAGCAGGAGAGATCTTTCACAGGCTAAGTCCCACTAAGCCATTGACTAAATAATTGTGTTTCAGTTCAATGTAATCTT
This sequence comes from Pleurodeles waltl, assembly GCF_031143425.1. Classification (NCBI taxonomy): domain Eukaryota; kingdom Metazoa; phylum Chordata; class Amphibia; order Caudata; family Salamandridae; genus Pleurodeles; species Pleurodeles waltl. The sequence continues at coordinate 1,471,328,800 of NC_090445.1, read as the reverse complement.
AGTTGTTCCCTAAAGGGTCACAGATTCTTGTAGCATGGATAACATCAGAGTGGATTAGTGAGTAACAAATGCAGACCAATCTGTTAAGGTGTTTTTAAGTGTCTCTTTGCAGTACCAGTTCATTTTACCAAGTTTGTCAAATAGACACTACCCATATCCCCCTCTTTATCGCTTGGCTTCTCTCCATTTGCAGTTCTCCCCATGCCTCCTGAGAGTAATGTATTGCTTGATTTCCTGATCTTACCAAATGTCCCATGTCTCCGTTTGACTGAGCCACCAAGTTAGTGGACTCTGCCCCTACGGGAGGGGGTGTTTTTGGTATGCGCACTTGAGGTTTTGATGTGGCCGGTAGGTGGGTCTGTGTCTTTTGCCCTGGGTGCTGGGCTGCCATGTCCTTGGTAGAATTTTTGTCTATTTCAGTCATCTATCATAAGCATAATGCTATTAGGAGTCCTATCATAGGTACTACGGCTCTCAAATCTTACAGAGGGCTTGCTATATTGCTTTTACTTTCTCGGTTTCATCAGACAGTGCTACTACTTACAGACTCAACCTAGAGATCTCTTTATGGAGCCTCTTGAACAAAGTCATAATGTGGGCTTGATCGGCATTACGAGTGTTGCCTACTTCAGCCTGTAGTTAGCTGGCCTGGTTTGTAGTGGGTACCTTGGGTACTTACACCTTTCACCAGGTCCAGTTATCCCTTATTAGTGAAATGTAGTAGTGTTCTAGTAGCTTAGGCTGCTAGAGGTAGCTATAGCAGAGCAGCTTAGGCTGAATTAGGAGACAGGCAAAGCTCCTGCAATACAACTTATAGTTACACAGTACTTATACACAAGTAAAGACAATACTCAATGTTACCAAAAATAAAGGTTGTTTATTTGGGTGAAACAAGGCCAAAAATATCTTAGAAGCAATTCTCCTTCTGGAGGTAAGTAGTATACACAATATATACAGTAGACACCAAAATAAGGTAAGTAATTAGACATAGGATAGTGAAAACAATAGGAAATGCTATAGAATGCAATGAGAAAAAATAGGTCTAAGGGCAACACAAACCATATACTAAGAAAGTGGGATGTAAATCACAAATTCCCCCCTAGACAAGTGTAGTGTGCAGAGAATAGAGTAAATTACCCCACCCCAGAGCCCAGGAAAGTAGGAGTAAAGTACTGCAAGTTTCCTTATGACACACTACAAGTCATGATTAAAGTTATTGAAAGAACCAAGCAAGACTGCAAACAACGAATGGTGGACTCCTGGACCTGAAGACCTGAAAATGAAGAAGACCAAGTCCAGACGTCAGAAGAAGTTTCAGGAAAGACAGGAGCCCCTGCCACCTAGAAGAGGGTGCGAAAGAAGAGTCCCCGGTTGGACCAAGACTTCAGAAATGCACCCAAGGAAGATATCAGTGGGTTCCTGCATGATGCAATGGATGTCCCAGAAAGAGATGTTGGATGCAGGCAAGTTTTGACACTGGATTCGTCCAACGAGCCTTGGTTCCAGCAAAGTCGCATTCCGCATCAAAATGGCACTGTCTGGACCCAGGAGGGACCTGGGGGCCTCATCTCTGTGTGAGGAGCAAGAGTGGGCTCTCAGCACTTCAGAGAGCCTTCAGGAGACCAGACAGCACCCACATGAGTCCCAGGACACGGGGACAAAGGAGGTGCAAAATGCGGTTGGTGCAGTACTACAAAGGAGGGTCTCACGTCGCTGGCGGACAACTCAGCCAGTTGAGCATCGCAGGATAGAGTGCTGGGGACCTGGGCCAGGCTGTGGACGAAGGAATTTTGCAAATAGTGCACAGAGGCCTCAAGAGGTGCACAGGGTTACTGTCATACTCAGGAAGGCAAGGCCTTACCTCCTCCAAATTGGGACAGCAGGATCTCAGGACAGTCTGTGTCAAAGGGGTCCACCACCTGTGTTACAAGGAGCACGCTCATTGCCAGGTGTCCAAGAGAACCGGTCGTCGACTTAGAAGGTGTATGCGTGAGCAGGGAAGTGACTACGTCATTCCACGGGAGATTTCTTTGGTCCTTCTGGTGCAGGGTGAAGGCAGGGAGTCCCCAGAGCGCACTCACTGTGGAAACTGTCACAGTAGCTGGCTGGAGCTGAAGTTGCAGAGGAAAAGTAGCCCTTCTGGATACTTTGTTGCTGTTACAGCGATTCCTGGAGCAGTCTACGGTCGATCCGAGGTCAGAGGATGAATTAGTATTTGCTGAGGATTCCTGCTGGAAACTTGCAAGTAGAACCTGAAGAGAAACCCACAGGAGAGGCCCTAAATAGCCGTGAGAGGGGAATTGCCTACCTTATCAGGTATGGACCTATCAGAGTGTCCCCACACCTTGGAAAACGAGATGGCTGAAGTCTGGGACACATTGGAGGAGCTCTGGGCACCACCCCTGGGGTGGTGACAGACATGGGAGTGGTCTCTCCCCTTTCCTTTGTCCAGTTTCACACCAGAGCAGGGACTGGGGGTCCCTGAACCGGTGTAGACTGGCTTATGCAAGGAGGGCACCATCTGTGCCCTTCAAAGCATTTCCAGAGGCTGGTTGAGGCTACCCCTCCACAGTGTGTTACACCTATTTCCAAAGGGAGAGGGTGTAACACCCTCCTCCCAGTGGAAATGCTTTGTTCTGCCTTCCTGAGATTGAGCTGCTTAGACCCCAGGAGGGCAGAGCCCTGTCTGTGAGGTGGCAGCATCTGTTGCGGCATTGCAAGCCTCAGAGAGCTGGTTTGGCAGTACTGGGGGTCCATGGTGGAGCCCCGAGGATGCATGGAATTGGCTCCTCAATACCAGATTTTGAATGGGCGGACAATCCATGATCTTAGACACCGCCTCTCCAGAATCCACAACAGGTTGCCCCAGCTTTCTGCCTTCACTCACTAGCCGTTCAAAGTCTCTACCGGCTGACTAGATGCTTGGAGGTTCCGATAAGGCTGAATATCTATTAGTGCATTATATTACCAGCTCCAGAGGTAGTGGAGTTTCGAAGATTTCAATATTAGTTACAGGGCCTCCTTGCTCGCACAGGGTGGGGGTATCCCTACCCACCTTCAAATGTTCTAGGGGTTTCACTTTTTTACGTGCTATCAAAAATAGGTGCCATCCTGCTCGCCATATTCCCTTGTTTTGACTTCTGCCATTGTCGCCCTCCAATAAAGATTCATTCTTCCTAATCAGGGAGTCACTATCATCGAGCAGCGTGTTGCCATGAGTCCTCCCAACTGGGTCTGAGGGAGTCAGCTTAGAGCTTTGTTCCTTTTCCCTGGCAAGGTTTCAGTATCTTTCTCTTACCCATAGAAAACGCAGCCCGAAGGGTTGGAGTTCACTTAACAGTAAGTTCAAATGAAACAAAAGTGAACTCACCCTATTGGAAGATTAAATAATTCTCCTGGGGGGCTAACATTAGAGGGGTGACACAGTCTAGCCTTTTCTGGGGTCTGATGGGTGCAGTACGGGCCTGATCCTGGCATAGGCGTTGCCCAGGCGTGGCTTGCATGTGTCCCACACAGGAAGGCTCCTGATGGCACCTAATAGTGCTCTTGGTGATGGTGATGCCGGGGGGTGCCTCCTATGCTCCAAAGTCACTTGTGACACGTAGTCCCAGGCTGCAGTCCCTCCCATGCGGCAGGCCTCCTGATGGTGCTTTATAGCACTCCCGATGACAGTGGTACGGTGACCACCTCCTCTGCCCCAAAGTCACTTGGAACACATAGTCAATGGCCGCAGTCTCACCTGCACTGCAGGACTCCTGAGGGTGCTTTATAGCGCTCCTGATGATGGTGGTGTGGAGGGCCACCTCATATGCCCCAAAGTCCACCAACTGCTCTTTTTGCATTTTCTTCCGTAAGTGGGAAGGGTATTTCTAGATGTGGGTCCTGTGCTCACTGCTCCATTGGATTCAAGCTAGCCTGGCTGATGAGAGACGGTACCCTGAAACTGGTCCCAGGATGCTTGTTTCTCATCCACGGTGGACCTGGCAGTTCGGGCTGGACTGCTCCCATGAGGAACAGGGTCAAGACTGATTTGCATATGTCTGGCTCAAACTGAGGTGGCGTGGTGGGCAAAAAAAGATGGATTAAACCCAGATCTTTGACTGGGGTGAATGCCTGCATTGTTCAGCATTCTGTACATTATGTTTTTTTTTTGCACTCGTCACCCTATGTGGGAAAGGTATGCTCAGATGTCAGTCTGCGCTCACATGCACCACTGGATTAAAGCTATCCGTGCTGATGAGGGGTAATATCTTGAAACCTGTTCCAGAATGCCTGTTTCCAGTCCAGGAAAGACCTGGCCTGGCAGTCTGAGTTGGACTGTTCCCATGAGGAACAGGGCCAGGACCGATTTGCGAATGGCTGGGTCCAAATTGGCGTGGCATGGTCGGTAAAAAAATGATGGATTAAACCCATATCTCTTTGACTGGTGGTGAATGCTTGCATTGTTCAGCATTCCGTCCATCACCTGTTTTTTTTTTTGTTTGTCACCCTAAGTGTGAAGCGTATGTCCAGGCCTGGGTCTGTTGCTTACTGCACCACTGGATTCAAGCTAGCCTGGCTGATGAGAGGTGATACCCCAAAACCGGTCCCAGAATACTTGTTTCTGGTCCAGGGAGGGCCTGGCCTGGCAGTTCGGGCTAGACTGTTCCCATGGTGAACAATCAATCCGTCAGATTTTTGTAAAGTGCAACTTCTCACCCATGAGGGTCTCAAGGCGCTGGTGGTGGATCTGGGCCTCATTCAAAGAGCCATGTTTTGAGGTTCTTCCTGAAGATGATGAGAGATGGTTATGGAAGGAGATGCAATGGTTCAAGTAGGCTGTTCCGATGTTGTGGAGGGCCTTGTAGATGTTAGTGAGTAGTTTGAAGTTGATTCGCTTCTCTACTGGTAGCCAATGGAGGGTTCTCAGGTTTTGGGAGATGTGTTCTAGGCGGCATAGGATCAGGATGAGTTGTGCAGCGGCATTTTGGATAAGTTGTAGATTCCTGATGTTCTTTGTGGTGGAGCTGGCCTAGAGTCCATTGCCGTAGTCGAGCTTTTGCATGATTAGGATGTGTGTGATTGTGTTACGACAATCAACCGGGATCCATTTGAATTCTACTGAGTTGGCGGAGGGTGTGCCAGGAGGAAGAGGGGACTCGGTGTCAGCTCATTGGTAGGGAGGAGTCGATGATGATTCCGAGGTTGAGGGTGAGGTAAATCAGAGTAGGTGGTGCACTGAGCGATGTGGGCCACCAGGAGTCATCCCAGACTGAGGTGGAGCTTCTGAAGATGATGAGCTCCGTCTTGTCTGAGTTGAGCTTCAGGCAGCTCTCCCTCATCCAGGCACAGACAGCTTTCATCCTGGTGTGAAAGTTCCTCTTAGCTTTATCCAGGTGTAGGAACCTGGCCTGGTTTGTAGTGGGTACCTTGGGTACTTACACCTTATACCAGGTCCAGTCATCCCTAATTAGTGAAGTAGTAGTGTTCTAGCAGCTTAGGCTGAGAGAGGTATCTATAGCAGAGCAGCTTTGCTTGAACTAGGAGACATGCAAAGCTCATGCAATACCACTTATAGTTACACAGTACTTATACACAAGTAAAGACAATACTCAGTGTTACCAAAAATAAAGGTAGTTTATTTGGATGACACAGTACCAAAAATATCTGAGAGGCAATACTCCTTCTGGAAGTACGTATTATACACAATATATACACTAGACACCAAAATAAGGTAAGTAATTAGACATAGGATAGTGCAAACAATAGGAAATGCTATAGAATGCAATGGGAGAAAATAGGTCTAGGGGCAACAGAAACCATATACTAAGAAAGTGGAATGTGAATCACAAATTCCCCCCTAGACAAGTGTAGTGTGTGCAGAATCGCTGGGAGAGTAAGAATACAGTAAAGGTAAGTAGATTACTCCACCCCAGAGCCCAGAAAAGCAGGAGTAAAGTACTGCAAGTTTCCTTAGGACACACTACACCTCGTGATATGGATTTTTGCAGTAACCAACCAAGTCTGTAAACAACAACTGCTGGATTCCTGGACCTGAAGACCTGCAAACGAATGGGACCAAGTCCAGAAGTCGAAAGAAGTTCCAGGAAGGACAGGAGCCACTGCCAATCCAGAAGAGGGTACAAAAAAGGCGTCCAAGGTTGGACGAAGTCTGTAGAAATGCACCCTAGGAAGATTTCAGCGGGTTCCTGCATGATGCAAAGGATGTCCCACAGTGTGAAGTTGCAATTTGTGTACAAATGGTGCTGGCTGGACCCACGGGGGACCTGGGGGCCTCAACTCTGTGTGAGGAGGAAGAGGGGTCTTTCAGCACTTTAGACAGCTCTCAGGATGCCAGACAGCAACCACGGGAGTCCCAGGACACGGGGACAAAGGAGGTGCAAGATGTCATCAGAATCCTTGTAAGGAGGGTCAACTTTGTGCAGATTTCTAGAATCAAATGAGGGTTCCCTAACATTTTAATTTATGAAACTGCTGCCGCCACCATGGGGAACTAACCCCAAACCCTGCCTTTCCTTTTCCACAGCCAGGGATTCCCTCCCTAAGGCCAACTGTTGCTGCCTTAGCCTCATGCTGGCCTCCTCTAACCTCAGCTTTCTGAGCTCCCTATCTAGGGACTGGTCCTCAGGGTTAGATGTGTGAGATGCCTCTGAAACAGAGGTAACATGGGAATGTGCAGTGGTAGATCTATCTCTAACAGGGACCACTCTAGTGACCTGGCATCTAGGGGTGAAGGGAGCCCTACTTGTGTGTGAACCCTTCCCACTACCAGTTGTACTAAAGGGCTTGTTAACAGATACATCTGTGGAAGTGCCCTCCCCAGGATTGTCATTTTGCTCCTCTGAGCCTTCCTGTGGATACTTTGTTGCTGATACAGCGGTTCCTGGAGCAGGCTGCGGTTGATCTGAGGTCAGAGGATGAAGTGGTAGTTGCAGAGGATTCCTGCTGGAAACTTGCAAATAGAATCTGAAAAGAACCCACAGGAGAGGCCCTAAATAGCCCCGAGAGGGGGATTGGCTACTTTATCAGATAAGGACCTATCGGGGGGGTCTCTGACGTTTCTTGCTGGCACTGGTCACTCATAGCCCTACAAAGTGCTCCCACACCTTGCAAAGCAAGATGGCTGAAGTCTGGGACACACTGGAGGAGCTCTGGGCACCACCCGTAGGGCTGAGCTGCTCAGACCCCAAGAGTGCAGAACCCTGTCTGTGAGGTGGCAGAAGGTGGAGCTGCAGTGCAAGCCTCAGAGAGCCTGTTTGGCAGTGCTGGGGTCCATAGTGGAGACCCCAGGATGCATGGAATTGGCTCCCCAATACCAGATTTGGATGGGGGGACAAGTCCATGATCTTAGACCCGGTCATGACCATATTCAGAGTTACCATTGTGAAGCTAGATATAGGTCTTGACCTATATGTAGTGCACATGTGTAATGGGGTCCCTACACTCACAAAGTTCCATGAAATGTCCCTGAACTATATGGGGGCAACCTTGCTAGTGCAAGGGTGTCCTCACACTTAGTAACTTTGCACCTAACCTTCAGCAAGTGAAGGTTTCTTCAGGAGGGGGCGGACTTCAGCGTATTTCCAATCTTCGGGGAAGGTAGCTGTTGTGATGGAGCAGTTCGGTGTCTTACAGTGTTTGGGGGCAATGCATGTACTGGCTCTGTTGTAGATGTCGTCAGGACAGGGGTATGTTTGAGCTCTGAAGTGAATGTTGTTCATGATGATTTCTGTCTCTTCGGTGGTGAGCGTGGCCCAGCTGTGGATGGTTTGGGCTGGGTCAGTCTTAGGTCCTGACGCTGGGTTGGTTCTGTAGGAGGAGGTTGTCATAGATGTCCTTAATCATGCGGTCGCCAGTTTGTCACAGAGGTCTAGCGATGTGGAATGTCGGTGGCATCGGAGGGAGGATTGGTGAATTTTATGATTACCGTGAAGAGTTCTCTTGTGTTGTGCGGGGAAGTGTTGATGGAGTGCAGCTCTTTTTGCATTCTTGTTGCGTTGGTGATGGGCGGCAATAGCGGCTCTGAAAAAGGCGAGGTCTTCGCTGGTTTTGCTGTTTCTCCATTTCTTCTCTATGCGCCTACTTGGAGTTTGGGGGAGAACCAGCTGGCTTCATTGGGACGCACTTGACTGAAGTTGCTCAGCGGGGTGCTAAGGAGTGACGCATCCCCGGATTTGAGGTTGTGTGCTATAGGGTTGGCTCCATTGGTGGGTGCGGGGGTGATTTGGCGAGGGTCATGGTGAGTTGCTCGTCGGTGATTCCATTAAATTTTTTGTGGGGGTTTCTGGGGATGCACAGGCGGCCAAGTGTATGTAGTGATGGTCTGTCCAGTCGGGAGTCGCGACATTCTTGAAGATGATCCGGTTCCCTGACGGTAAAAATGGGGTCTAATGTGTGTCCTGCACAGTTCATTAACACGGTGATCAGTTGCTTCAGGCCGAGGGTGGAGAGAGATTGTCGAGTAAGGAAATAGTGTTTTGGTTGTTGCGGTCCTCGAGGTGGAAATTCAAGTCACCCAGGAGGAGGTATTAGGTGGACGTCAGGGCATGGGGCTGGTGTTGTCTACAATGGCGTTGATGAAGGCTGGGTGGGGGATAGGCGGTCTGGTGACCAGGGTGCCATGTAGAGAGGAATTGTGAGTGGCGTGGATCAGGAAGTGTAGGTGTTCCATTTTGGTTCAGTGTTCCTCCGTGTTGACCATGATGCGGACAGGTTCAAGACTGATTTGCATATGGCTGGATCAAAACTGGGGTAGCTTGGAGGGCAAAAAAACAATGGATTAAACCCAGGCCTCTGTGACTGGGGTTGAATGCTTGCATTGTTCAGCATTCTGTCCATCATCTGTTCTTTTTGCCTTTATCACCCTAAAAGAGAAGTTTATGTCCAGACGTGGGTCCTGTGCTCAGTGTGCCACTGGATTCACGGTAGCCTGGCTGATGACGGGTGATACTCTGAAACCAGTCACAGGGTACTTGTTTCTGGTCCAGAGAGGACCAGGCCTGGCAGTTTGGGCCAGACTGTTCCCATGGGGAACAGGTCGAGACTGATTTGAATATGGCTGGGTCCAAACTATGGCAGAGTGGTGGGCTAAAAAATGATGGATTACACCTAGATTCTGTCAACATGCATACAATTACCTAGTTGTTCCATAAAGAGCTGCCACCTCCACAGGATGAACTCCTAATAACACCAGAGTTACTTACAAAAGGAATCATAGATGTGTCTACCATCAAACATCTATAAACAGGAAGACCACATTTAGCCATGTTTATTTTAGGAAAGCCTCTCGGGCATCAAATTATAATTCACAAGGTAAATGCATTCTCTACTTTTCCATCTTTTTATACATTTCAGTGATATTGTGGGTATCCAGAAGTGTTTCTGGAACATGCACTAGGTGCCAGATGTATCAAGAATCTAGTTAGTGATTCTCAAATTGCATTTTAAGAAATGCAAAAAGCGATGTATCATACTTGAAAATCACTAAGAGCGATTTCTTAAAATTGACAAACGCAATTTGCGAGATGCAAATAATGAATCGCAAATTCGGTAATTGAAAATCGCAAATAGTGAAAACGGCAAACCGGAACAGCCTGATGACATCACAACCAGGAAGTGAGTCAGCCCATGCTGTTTCCAGGAGCCACACCCACAGGAGCAGGGAGTGAGACACAGCCCAGCACCAGGGAGTCAGGATTGTGAGTAAGCCAGGACCAAACTGCAACATGGCCAATGCTGGAAATGGGAAGGAGGAGGGAGACAGGAAGATGAAGCTCAAATTCAGTGAGCCAGAATTGAAGGTGCTTATTGAGGAGGTTGTTATGAACCATGATAGACTATTTGGCAAAAACTCACTCCAAGTACCTGAGTGAGAACAGAGGCTCTGGTCTGACAGCCAGACAAAAATATGCACTGTGGGTGTTGTGCAGCGCTATGTGGAGGAGATACGCAAGCAATGGTACGACTTGCGGTCCCGTGCGTAAGAAGGTGGCCAGCAGGCCTATGGACGCCAGGAGCACTGGTAGCAGACCATCCACCCAGACACTGTCCACCCCTATGGAAGAGCTAGTGGTTTCCACATTGCTTTCAGAAGCTGTCAGTGGTGTTACTGACATTGACACCTCAGGGACACCCAGCACCAGCAAAGGTAAGGCCAGTAATTATGTGTATCCCCACATGTGCATGTACAAATGCCCCTTATGAAATAGAAAATAGCTTGATGCACAGTGAAAAGTAGTTCATGTCACATCTTACATACAACACAATTGTGCCTTATGGGAGTGGTAGTACACAACCCTAAGGTGAATACACAATATAAATAGTAAGATAGTGGTTAGCCACATAGAGAAACACCACAAACGACTCAGGGTGACACAATGTAATTGTACATTTAAAGCAACACTGCGGAAATCTGTGAAAAATGCTAGAACTGACATGCTGTACATTGTCCCTGCAGATGACCCGGTCCCTGCTGCTGCAGGATTTGAAAAAGTGGGGGAAGCAGAAACACAGCCACAGTCTGACTCAAATACCAGTGAGTCCTACAGTATTGTTCTGACTTGACACAGGGAAAGGCTGTTACCTCTGCCAGAGTATAACCTGGACTCAGATGAGATGCCACAACACAAACCCACACCACCACCAGAGGCTAGTCCGACAGGAAGACACCAGTCCCAGCGCCAGGGCCAGCGACAGTCAACTCCCCTCAGGAGGTGCCACGATACAGGCAGACAGTGCACATATGAAGGAGTGTGCCCATCAATCTTTGGCGGCCTTGAAGCTTCCATGCTGAAGGTGCAGCACCTGTAATGGAAACAATTGAAGTCACTGCACAGTTTGTGTCTCTCAATAGCAATATGGGGTTACTACACAAGCACTTGGAGACTCTGATTGAGGGACAGCAAACAGCTGCTGAAAACACCAAGGAGTTGAAACAGGCCATTGGGGAGCTCTGCCCTGAGATAGGGCAGGAGTGCGTCCGCCAGCGCAGGCGCCATCACCAATATTTGGGAGGATTTGATAGCTTCTGTAGATGGGTCAATTGGCTCGCAAGTTCAGCAGCGCTGATATTATGGCGTGCCGTAGCCACACAGCTGGAGATGGCACATTGCACAGGGATTGTTGCAAATATCCAACATACTGGATGCTATGCAAATAGCATGCAGTGCCACAACCAGTGAACTGAGTGTTGGGGAGAGTGAGGAGTCCTCTTGCCTCAGCAGTCTGACAGTCCCTGTGATTCATCCGAGGCGTTGCAGTGCCAGACACAGTACTGCATGTGAACCTGCGACAAGAGGTGCCAGCGAGGGCACTGAGCACTCAAGTGGAGTGCGTGGACGTAAGAAGTAATGTTGAGGGCTACAGGGGACTACCTAAACTGTAGCAATACAGTTATGCTATGATGCTAATAGTGTGACACTGTTAATTTTTCATGTCTGCCCATTGTGAATAGCTATGTCCTATTGACACATTGGTTACCTGAAGTCAAGGTAATAAAGATGCTAACTACAGAAATACATTTCATTTAAGTGGAGTTGTCATTACTTTCATCAAAAATGGTTGTGCAAGATGTCATCACGTCTTTGCCTTCCCTCTGCTGCACTGGTTCTGTCTGCTGGTTGAAGGGGTGGTAAGGGATCATCATCCTCATCTGAGTCTGGCTCCGTGAGTTCCACTGGTATGCCCTGGTGGTTGCTATGTTGTGCAAGATAGCACATGTGGCCACAATTTTGCATGTCGTCTCAGGGCTGTACTGTAGTGCACCTCCACTCTTATGGATGCACCTAAAGCAGCTCTTCAGCAGATCAAAAGTGCGCTCCACCACATTGCGGGTTACCCTATGTGCAGCATTGTACCTCCTCTCTGCTGGAGTTGCAGGGCTCAAGTAGGGCGTAAGCATATAGGTGCACACACTGTAGGCATTGTCTCCTGAATGCACAGAGAGTAAAATGAGTACATGTGCTGTCTGACGTCACGCTTACATCAATGCATTATTCTATCAAATTACCTAGTGGATATCCTTCACCAAACTCCCCAGCTAGCAGTCTGGTGTGTATCCCGCTGTGGTGAAAGATGTAGGAGTCATGTGTGCTCCCTGGGTATCTGGCCACAAGATCGGTAATGATGTAGGAGGCATTGCATATCACCTGTATGTTCATAGATTGATTGTTTTTACGGTTGTGATACACATACTCGCTGGCCGATGGTGGACAGATTGCTACATGTGTCCCATCGATGGCACCTAGGACATGTGGGAACTGTGCTATCTGGTAGAAGTTAATTTTAGTTTGTTGTAATGCCAGTGGGGTGTTGGGAAATCTTATGTACAGTTGTATTCTGCTCAGCATGGCACTGAGAAATGCGGGGTGTGGGGGAATCTGATGTACTGGTGTAGTTTTCTCAGCATGGTGTTGATAAATGCATTGAAAAATCTAGAGAGGGCACTCTGTGATACCCCGCCAGCTGCTGCTATGACCCGTTGATAGCTCCCTGAGGCTAGTAGGTGCAGGGAGCATAATACCTGCACATGGGTGGGTATGCTATTGGTCCTGTGTGTTGTACGCTGCAGCATGGGTTGTAGCTCAGATATCAGGTCAAGTATCATGGCTGAGCTTAACCTGTACTTCTCATAAATTTCCTCCTCAGTCTGGTCAAAAAGGGTGATGCGCACTCTAAATTTGCACTCCTGTCTCCTCCTTTCTCTCTTCAAACCCACCCAGATCCTCATTCTCCTCGCCATGACGTAGAGTGCAGTCATTGTGGAAGAGGAGCTGAGGCATTCTGGGCCTCTTTATATAGTTTGCACCTAGTTACCATCTGGTTTCAGTTTGTGATAAATTGCATGTGCAAACGGCCATTCTGCAAATAATCCTAAATTGTGATTTTTTGATGCATCGCATTGCGAATCCGTTTTTGCGTGTTCCAATCTGCTTATCGCAAATAGCGTCAAGATTTAGCGGATCGCTATCTGCAATTCGCTAATCTGTGTCGCAATTTGCGTTTCGCAAATTGCAATTCGGTAATTCATATCGCTTTTTGCGATACGCTGTTTGCGACACGCTAATTCATGTCTCATTCGAAAAAAATCGCTATTTTTGCGATTCCTTATTTTCGCACTGCGAATGCCTTTCTTACATCGGAAAAGGCATTTTTGCATTCAGAAATGACCATTCGCACCGCTTGCGAATGCAAAAATGCTTGATACATCTGGCCCTAAGTCCATAGAGCAGAGGAATGTGTAAATAAGGTGAGACAGCCCAATGAGTATATGTGGCTGTTGTAGACATCGGTCTGCAACATAATAAATCCCAGCAGTGGCACCTCAGCCTGTTATTGTTCTAAAGGTTGGCATGAGCTACCATAAAAAGATCTGTTAGATGCCTGATGGAGCCAAGTTACTCACAAATATATTTGTTTTTACAGAAATGAGGTCATACGCCATACAAGTGAATGAGTGTGCTCTCCTGATAAATGAGTGAAGCTTGGGGTTCCAGCAAATGAATCCCATACTTTTTCCAACTCACAAGAAAGAAAGTTGTGTTGAAATAACTACAGATGATTTTACCAATATTCTCAAGATGGCTCACAAGCACCACTCTTTTTCTGATTTAAGAAAAGTTATTCCAAAATAAAACCACAAAAACATCATTGTCTAACTGTAGGAAAGTACCATCTTTCTTGGCATGTTACCCCTAATTTTACATGTATGTCAGTATGTTTGTGCCTGTTTCACTGGGATCCTGCAAGCCAGGACCCCAGTGCTCACAGTTTGACGCCAAAATGTGTATGCCTGTGTAGTGCCTAAATGCGTCACTAAGGCTAAGCTCATCAGAACCTCAGTGCTCATGTTCTCTCTGACTTTAAATTTGTTACGATAGGCTAGTGACTACATTTACCAATTTCAGTTGGCATACTGGACCCCCTTATAAGTCCCTAATATATGGTACCTAGGTACCCTGGGCATTGGGGTTCCAGGAGATCCATATGGACTGAAGCATTTCTTTTGCCACCCATAAGGAGCTCAGACAAACCCTTCCACAGACTGGCATTGCAGCCTGTGTGAAATAACACATACGTTATTTCGCAGCCATTTCACTGCACTTAAGTAACTTATAAGTCACCTGTATGTCTAACCTTTACTTGCTGAAAGTTAGGTGCAAAGTTACTAAGTGTGAGGGCACCCTTGCACTAGCAAAGGTGTCCCCACATAGTTCAGGGCCATTTCCCTGGAACTTGTGAGTGCGGGGACACCATGACACACATGCACTACATATAGGTCAATACCTACATGTAGCTTCACAATGGTAACTCCGAATATGGCAATGTAACATGTCTAAGATCATGGAATTGTCCCCCCATTCCAAATCTGGTATTGGGGAACCAGTTCCATGCATCCTGGGGGCTCAACTATGGACCTTCAGTACTGCCAAACCAGCTCTCTGAGGCTTGCACTGCAGCTACACCTGCTGCCACCTCACAGACAGGGTTCTGCCCTCCTGGGGTCTGGGCAGCCCAGTCCCAGGAAGGCAGAACAAATCATTTCCTCTGAGAGCAGGGTGTTACACCCTCTCCCTTTGGAAATAGGTGTTACAGGCTGGGGAGGGCAACCCCAGTTTCTGCTCTGGCATGAAACTGTCCAAAGAAAAGTGACCGCTCCCCTGTCCATCACCACCCCAGGGGTGGTGCCCAGAGCTCCTCAAGTGTGTCTCAAACCTCTGCCATCTTGTTTTCAGAGCAGTAGGGACACTCTGGTGGTCTTTGAGTGGCCAGTGCCAACAGGTGATGTCAGAGACCCCCTCCTTATAGGTGCATACCTGGCTAGGTAGCCGATCCTCCTCTCAGGCATATTTAGGGTCTTTCCTGTGGGCTTCTCTTCAGATTATGACTTCCAAGAATCCATCAGGACTCCTCTGCACTTCCCTCTTCGACTTCTGCCAAGGATCGACCGCTGACTGCTCCAGGACGCCTGCAAAACTGCAACAAGGTAGTCAGAAGACTAATAGCGACACTGTAGCACCTAATCCTGCCAGCTTCCTCGACTGTTTCCTGCTGGTGCATGCTCTGGGGGCTGCCAGCCTTCACCCTGCACTGGAAGCCACGAAGAAATTTCCTGTGGGCCGACCAAATGTTCCCCCTGCTCTAGCAGGCAACAAACTACAGCCTCACTGGTTTGCTGAGTTCCCTCTCATCCTGACGAGCATGGCCCCTGGATCACACGTGGTGGACCCAAGTGACCCTGACTGTCCAGTGGTCCAACTGACCGAATTTGGAGGAGGTAAGTCCTTGCCTCCTCTCCCCAGACATTAATCCTGTGCACCGTGTGATCTGCAGCTACAAGGGCTTCTGTGCACATTTCCAAGAAATCCTGCATGCACAGCCGAGCCTAGATCCCCAGCACTCCATTCTGCGATGCTCAGCTCCCTGAGTTGACCTCCGGTGTCGTGGGACCTCTCTTTGCAGTGTTGAGATGACCGCCATGTTCAGTCTTCTTGAACCTGTGTTCAAGGACTCCTGAGGGTGCTTCCCTCGTTCCAGTGGGCTCTCTACGTTGATGAGGGCCCCTTCTGTCTCCTCACCTGAGTGGCAACATCCTGGTCCTTCCTGGGCCCAGGCAGCACCCTTTTTCTTCAACCATGACTCTTGCAGGTAGCAAGGCTTGTTTGCAATATTTTGCCAAGGAAACAACTCTGCATTTTCCAGCACGCTGTGGGACACCTTCTACACAAAGCAGAACCTCCTACCTTCTTTTGTTGGTGCAAAACCAGCATCTTCTTCCAACCAGTGGCAGTCATTTTGCACCTTCATTGGGGGTTTAGTGGGCTCCTGTCCCCCCTGAACACTTTAGCGACTCTTGGACTTGGTCCCCTTACTTTACAGGTCTTCAGGTCCAGGAATCCATCTTCAGTGCTTTGCAGTCTGTTGTGGTCCTTGCAAAATCCTTAATCACGACTTTAGTGTGTTTCGGGGAAATATCAGTACTTTACTCCTGCTTTCCTGGGTCCTGGGTCCTGGGGTGGGGTCTCCCTTACACCCTTGGGGCCATATTTATACTTTTTGACGTAAAACTGCGCTAACGCAGTTTTGCGTCAAAAAAATTAGCCGGCGTACCTTTATTTTTAGTAACTATGAGTATTGTCTTTCTTATGATATAGTACCTATATGATATAAGTGGGTATTGCATGAGCTTTGCATATCTCCTAGTTCAGCCTTGGCTCCTCTGCTATAGCTACCTTTATCAGCCTAAGCTGTGGGAACACTACTACACTCTACTAATAAGGGATAACTGGACCTGTATAAGGTGTAAGTACTATTGGTACCCACTACAAACCAGGCCTGCCTCCTACATTGGTGGAGCAGCGGTGGGATAAGTACTTGTAACTGCTTTACCACTTTGTCATTGGTGCTTTTCATAACAAAATCATATTCCTAATTCATAGAAATATACACAAGTAAAGTTAATAGTCTTACTTTCACTCTAAAAACGTTCTAAAAGTGTCTTACCCCTAACCTCTTTCTTTTCACCATGTCTATGGTAGAGGCTACTGTCTAGTTTGTAAAAACAACTTATGACAATCTTAACTTTAAAAGTTTGAGGGGTCTGTAGGAGGCTGGACTGGCTTATAGTGGGTACCTTGTGGTACTTACACCTTGTGCCAGTTCCAGTTATCCTTTATTGGTAGATTAGAGGTGTTCTAGCAGCTTCGGCTGATAGAGGTAGCTATAGCAGAGCAGCTTAGGCTGAACTAGGAGACATGTAAAGCTCCTACTATACCACTTATATCACTTAGCACTATATCACAAGAAAACACAATACTCAGAGTTACTAAAAATATAGGTACTTTATTTTACTGACAATATGCCAAAAGTATCTCAGAGAATATACTCCCTTTGGAGGTAAGTAATATACACAAAATATACACACGCAACCAAAATCAGGTAAGTAAACAGTTAGAAAAGTAGTGTAAACACTGTAGAACACAATAGAATGCAATAGGAGAAAATACACTTAGGGGCAACACAAACCATATACTCCAAAAGTGGAATGAGAACCACGAATGAACCTCAGGCCTAATGTAGTGTGTAGAGGGTCGCTGGGAATGTAAGAAAACACTAAGGGTGTCCAAGATACCCCACCCCAAGACCCTGAAAAGTAGGAGTAAAGTTACCCTACTGCCCCAGAAAGGCAGTAAAGTCGGGATAGGGGATTCTGCAAGGACAACAACTGACTGCAATGCACTGAAGACGGATTCCTGGACCTGAGGACCAGCAAAGGAAGGGGACCAAGTCCAAGAGTCACGCAAGTGTCCAGGGGGGCAGGAGCCCCCTAAACCCCAGATGAAGGTGCAAAAGGGCTGCCTCCAGGTGGAAGAAGCCAAAGATTTTGCAACAACGGAAGGTGCCAGGAACTTCTCCTTTGGTCAGAAGATGTCCCACGGCGGGCTGGAGGATGCAGAGTTAGTTCCACGCAGAAAGACCGCAAACACGCCTTGCTAGCTGCAAGAGTCGCGGTTGAGGGTTTTGGGTGCTGCCATGTCCCAGGAAGGACCAGGAGGTCGCCCCTTGGAGGAGGAGACAGAGGGGGCGCTCAGATACACAGAGAGCCCATGCAGAAGCAGGCAGCACCCGCAGAAGCACCTGAAAAGGCATTCAGAAGATCTGAGCACAACGGTCGACTCAGCACAACAAAAGGGGGTCCCATGAAGTCGGGGTCCAACTCAGCTTGTTGGGCAATGCAGGAGAGAGTGCTGGGGACCTGGGCTAGGCTGTGCATGAAGGAAGTCTTGCAAAAGTGCACAGAAGCCTGAGCAGCTACAGTTCGCGCAGTACACAGGATTACTGTCCGGTGTGGGGAGGCAAGGACTTACCTCCACCAAATTTGAACAGAATTTCCACTGGACTGTTGTGGACACTTGGATCCCGCTCCTTTGTTCCAGGGACCACACTCGTCAAGATGAGAGGGGACCTAGAGGACCGGTGATGCAGAAGTTTGGTGCCTGCATTGCCAGGGGGAAGATTCCATTGACCCACGGGAGATTTCTTCTTGGCGTCCAGTGCAGGGTGGAGGCAGACAGCCCTCAGAGCATGCACCACCAAGAAACAGTCGAGAAAGACGGCAGGATGAGGCGCTACAATGTTGCTGGTAGTGTTCTTGCTACTTTGTTGCGGTTTTGCAGGCGTCCTGGAGCAGTCAGTGGTCGATCCTTGGCAGAAGTCAAAGTGGGAAGTGAAGAGGAACTCTGGTGAGCTCTTGCATTCATTATCTGGTGAGATACCCACAGGAGAGACCCTAAATAGCCCTCAGAGGAGGATTGGCTACAGAGAAAAGTAAGCACCTATCAGGAGGGGTCTATGACGTCACCTGCTGGCACTGGCTACTCAGAGTTGTCCACTGCACCCTCACACCTCTGCATCCAAGATGGCAGAGGTCTGGGACACACTGGAGGAGCTCTGGGCACCTCCCCTGAGAGGTGCTGGTCAGGGGAGTGGTCACTGCCCTTTCCTTTGTCCAGGTTTGTGCCAGAGCAGGGCTGGGAGAATCCCTGAACCGGTGTAGACTGGCTTATGCAAGGAGGGCACCCTCTGTGCCCTTCAAAGCATTTCCTGAGGCCAGGAGAGCCTACTCCTCTCAGGCCCTTCACACCTATTTCCAAAGGGAGAGGGTGTAACATCCTCTCTCTGAGGAAATCCTTTGTTCTGCCTTCCTGGAACTGGGCTGCCCAGGCTCCAGGGGGACATAAACCTGCCTGAGGGTTGGCAGCAGCTGTAGCTGCAGCAAAATACCCAGAAAGTTAGTTTGGCATTACCTGGGCTCTATGCTGGAGACCCGGGGATGCATGGAATTGGTATTCGGGTGACAATTCCATGATCCTAGACATGTTACATGGCCATGTTCGGAGTTACCATGGTGACGCTACATATAGGTATCGACCTGTATGTAGTGCACATGTGTAATGGTGTCCCTGCACTCACAAAGTCCGGGGGAAGTGCCCTGAAGAATGTAGCGGCACCTTTGCTAGTGCCAGGGTGCCCTCACACTAAGCAACTTTGCACCTAACCTTCACTAAGTGAGGGTTAGATATATAGGTGACTTATAAGTTACTTAAGTGTAGTGAAAAATGGCTGTAAGATGACGTGAATGTTATTTCACTCAGGCTGCAGTTACAGTCCTGTGTAAGAATTGTCTGAGCTCCCTATGGGTAGCAAAAGAAATGCTGCAGCCCATAGGAATCTCCTGGAACCCCAATACCCTGGGTACCCAGGTACCATATACTAGGGAATTATAAGGGTGTTCCAGTGTGCCAATCAGAATTGGTAAAATTAGTCACTAGTCTGCAGTGACAATTTTAAAAGCAGAGAGACCATAAACACTGATGTTCTGGTTAGCAGAGCCTCAGTGATACAGTTAGGCACAACACAGGGAACACATACAGGGCATACTTTATGAGCACTGGGGTCCTGGCTAGCAGGATCCCTGTGACACAGGAAAAAACTAACATACATACAGTAAAAAGGGGGGTAACATGCCAGGCAAGATGGTACTTTCCTACAGGGTCTCTGTATAGAAAGAAGTTTATGGATTGGTAAGAACCCTACCAAAGATCTCCTTCTTAACCAAACCCAGGATCAGGAGGTGGGGGGGTACCCAGATATATTCAGGGGAGGGTCCTGAGAACTCTGGGGAGGGTACTTCCAAAGACCTTTCACTTAGCAGGCCATCTAGTGAAGCTGGTATTGGGAGGGGGCCATACAGCAGTAGGACACCTTTCACTCCTAAAGACCAGGTCACTACTGTTTAGGCAGTCAGAGAAAGGTCCACTTCTGCACATTATCACATTTCCCAAATCTCCCACCCTGCGGATAACACCCTAGAAAGCTGAGGTTGAAAGAGACCAGACAGGCTAAAGCAGCAACAGTTGGCCTTACATAGGGAATACTTAGATGTAGAGAGAGAAATACAGAAGTTGGGGTTAGTTCCCCATGTTGGCAGCAACAGAAGCAATCTTGATAGTCATCATGTTAGAGAAACAGATTCAAGAAACCTGCATAAGATTGTCCCCCCTTACAAGGAGGGGAATGACATGAACAAGTGGTTTTCTGAACTTGAGAGGGCCTGTATGGTACAGTTGGTCCCTCATAGGCAGTGGGCTGCTATATTGTGGCTATCTTTCACTGGCAAAGGTAGGGACAGACTCCTTACTCTCAGGGAGAGTGATGCCAATAATTACAAAGTTTTGAAGGATGCATTCTTAGATGGATTTGGCTTAACCACTGAACAATACAGGATAAAGTTCAGTACCAGAAAAGAGTCTTTTCAAGTCTAGACAGACTTTGTAGACTGTTCTGTGAAGGCCTTGGAGGGATGGTTACAGGGCAGTAAAGTGACTGATTATGAAAGCATACATAAGCTCATTTTGAGAGCGCATATCTTGAATAATTGTGTGTCAGACTTGTTGCATCAATACTTGGGAGCCTCAGATCTGACCTCACCCCCAAGAATTGGGAAAGAAGGCAGACAAATGGGTCATAACAAGGGTGAGCAGAAAAGCTCATACAGGGGGTGACAAGGATGGCAAGAAGAAGGATGGTAAGTCTCATGACAAGGGTGGGGACATAGACAAAAAGAATTTTGAATCTTGATCAGGCCCACAAAAATCCTCTGTGGGAGGTGGGTCCAAATCCTCTTCTCACTATCAAAAGAAGCCATGGTGTTATTTATGTAAAAGTAAAGGCCATTGAGCAAGTGATCCCACTTGTCCAAAGAAAAACACCAAGGCTCCCACCACCACAACCCCTACTGTGTCCACTCGTGCCCCTAGTAATAGCAGTAGTGGTGGGAAGAACACTACAAATAGCCAGACAAAGGGTGTAGTTGGGCTCACCATTGGTAATGTAGTGGGGGTTGGACTAGTTAGGGAGACCACAGAGGCCACCTTAGCTGCTTGTCCCCTTAATATGGGTAAGTACTAGCAACTACCCCTAATAAATGGTGTTGAGGTTGAGGCCTACAGCGACACAGGAGCCAATGTCACCATGGTGATAGAGAAACTGGTTGCCCCTGAACAACACCTATTTGGTCAGCAGTACCAAGTGACCGATGCTCATAACAACACTCTTAGCCACCCCATGGCTGTTGTGAACCTCAACTGCCGGGGTTACTGGACCAATGAAAGTTGTGGTAGCCACTGATTTACCTGTACACTGTTTACTAGGAAATGATTTGGAAACATCAGTTTGGGCTGAAGTGGAGTTGGAGGCTCATGAAGTAATGCTGGGCATTCCAGGGCAAATCTTTGCTCTCACAAGGTCTCAGGCCCAGAAGCAAAGAGGACAGGGAAACTTGGATCCTGGAAAAATGGACCAAGTGCTCCCAAAAGCTAAGGGTAGAAAGGGTAAATCCTTGCTCAATATCCCTCCCTCTCCAGAAGATTCCCCTTTTGAGGAAGAGGAATTCTCTCCCTGTATAGAAACTATACCAGAGGAGCTGGCAGCTGACCATGCTGAGCTTTTGGGTGCAGGGGGGCCTGCTAGGGAAGAGCAGAGTGTGGCACAGCAGACCTGTCCCACACTAGAGGGTCTAAGACAGTAAGCTGTCAAACAGCAAAATGGGGATGTCACTGATACCCACAAAGTCTATTGGGAAGACAACCTTCTCTATACTGAGGCAAAGGACCCTAAACCTTGTGCTTCCAGGAGATTGGTCCTCCCTTTGCAGTATAGGCAGTTTCTTCTGACTTTGTCTCATGACATTCCTTTGGCTGGGCATTTGGGACAAAATAAACATGGGGCAGACTTGTTCTACTGTTTCACTGGCCTCATATGTCAGAGGACACAAAGGAGTTCTGTCGCTCCTGTGTGACCTGCCAAGCCAGTGGCAAGACTGGTGGCACACCCAAGGCCCCCTTAATTCCACTTCCAGTGGTTGGGGTGCCTTTTGAGAGGGTAGAGGTTGACATTGTTGCCCCCCTTGACCCGCCAACAACTTCAGGAAACAGATTCATCCTAGTAGTAGCGGACCATGCCACTAGATATCCTGAAGCTATACCCTTAAGGACCACTACAGCTCCTGCAGTGGCAAAAGCTCTTGAGGGAATCTTTTCCAGAGTGGGTTTTTACGTAAGGAAGTTGTATCAGACAGAGATAGTAACTTCATGTCTGCATATCCCAAAGCAATGTGGAAGGAGTGTGGTGTTACCTATAAGTTCACCACTCCTTATCATCCACAAACAAATGGATTGGTTGGGAGATTCAACAAAACCCTCAAAGGCATGATCATGGGATTCCTTGAAAAACTCAGGAGGAGAAGGGATGTCCTGTTACCATGCCTCCTTTTTGCTTATAGAGAGGTACCCCTGAAAGGAGTGGGCTACAGCCCCTTTGAACTCCTCTTTGGACACCCCTATAAGAGGTCCACTTACTCTTGTGAAGGAGGGTTGGGAACAACCTTTAAAAGCTCCCCAACAAGACAGTGTGGATGATGTGCTTGGCCTCCGATCAAGGATGGCAGAGTACAAGAAAAAGGCCACAAAAAACCTTCAGGCCAGCCAATAGCTCCAAAAGCAATGGCATGACCAAAAGGCTGTCCTGACATAGTACCAACCAGGACAGAAGCTATGGGTATTGGAGCCTGTGGCACCAAGAGCACTCCAGGACAAATGGAGTGGACCCCATCTAATTGTGGAGAAGAAAGGTGAGGTCACCTATTTGGTGGACCTGGGCACTGCAAGAAGCCCCCTTAGGGAGCTTCATGTCAATAGCCTTAAACCTTACTATGACAGGGCTGACTTACCCTGCTTATGGCCACAGATGAAGGGCAGGAAGAAAAGAGTGACCCTCTTCCTGACCTATTCTCCACCACTGAAGCTGATGGCTTAGTGGAGGGGGTTGTACTGGCAAATTGCCTTACTACTGAGCAGAAGGTCAACTGCTTCCTGGGCTATTCTGACCGCGGCGGTAAAGCCGCGGTCAGAAAAGGGGAACCGGCGGTTTCCCGCCGGTTTTCCCCTGGCCCAGGGAATCCGCCATGGGGATTCCGACCCCCTTCCCGCCAGCCTGTTTCTGGCGGTCTTCACCGCCAGAACCAGGATGGCGGGAACGGGTGTCGTGGGGCCCCTGGGGGCCCCTGCACTGCCCATGCCACTGGCATGGGCAGTGCAGGGCCCCCCTCACAGGGCCCCATACAGACTTTCACTGTCTGCTTAGCAGACAGTGAAAATCGCGACGGGTGCCACTGCACCCGTCGCACCCCTGCAACTCCGCCGGCTCCATTCGGAGCCGGCTTCCTCGTTGCAGGGGCTTTCCCGCTGGGCCGGCGGGCGGCCTTTTGGCGGTCGCCCTCCGGCCCAGCGGGAAAGTTGGAATGGCCGCTGCGGTCTTTTGACCGCGGGCGGTCATTCGGCGGTAACCGCATGGAGGGCGGCGACCGCCGCCCGCCGCGGTCAGAATGACCGCCTAAGTTATCAGAAGATGCTAAATCAAAAACAGCATTTTCAACCATTGGAGGGCCTTATCAGTTCACAGTTATGCCCTTTGGATTGAAAAATGCACCTGACACTTTTCAGAGGTTGGTGAATACAGTCCTCCAAAGATTGGAAGCCTTTAGTGCAGCATATCTAGATGATATAGTTGTCTTTAGCACCACCTGGGATGATCACCTGGTCCACCTGTGGAAAGTTTTGGAGGCCCTGCAAAAGGAAGGCCTCACTATCAAGGCCTCAAAGTGCCAGATAGGGCAGGGAAAAGTGGTTTATCTGGGCCACCTGGTAGGTGGGGAACAGATTGCAACACTGCAGGGAAAGATCCAAACCATTATGGAATGGACTCCCGCTACAACTCAAACCCAAGTGAGAGCCTTCTTAGGCCTCACTGGGTTCTACAGGAGGTTCATAAACAATTATGGCACTATAGCTGCCCCTCTTAATGACCTCACATCAAAGACGATGCCTAAAAAGGTAGTATGGACAGCTAGCTGTCACAAGGCTTTTGATGAGCTCAAACAGGCCATGTGCTCTGCACCTGTCATAAAAAGCCCTTGTTACTCCAGAAAATTCATAGTTCAAACTGATGCTTCTGAATTAGGGGTAGGGGCAGTTCTATCACAGCTAAACACAGAGGGCCAGGATCAACCTGTTGTTTTGATCAGCAGGAGGTTGACCCCCAGAGAAAAGCATTGGTCTGCCATAGAGAGGGAGGCCTTTGCTGTGGTCTGGGCCTTGAAAAAGTTGAGACCATATCTCTTTGGTACTCACTTTATTATTCGAATAGACCACAAACCTCTATTATGGCTTAAACAAATGAAAGGTGAAAACCCTAAATTGTTGAGGTGGTCCATCTCCCTACAGGGAATGGGCTATACAGTAGAACATAGACCTGGGAGTACCCACTCCAATGCAGATGGACCCTCCAGATATTTTCACTAAGACAATGAAGACTCATCTGGGCAAGGTTAGTCTTTTTGTCCCTCGTTTGGGGGGGGGGGTTGTGTAGGAAAGCACCATCTTTCTTGGCATGTTACCCCCATTTTTACATGTATGTCAGTATGTTTTTGCCTGTCTCACTGGGATCCTACTAGCCAGGACCCCAGTGCTCATAGTTTGTGGCCTGGATGTGTATACCCGTGTAGTGCCTAACTGTGTCACCGAGGCTCTGCTAATCAGAACCACAGTGCTCATGCTCTCTCTGCCTTTAAATTTGTCACTATAGGCAAGTGACTAATTTTACAAATTTCAATTGGCATACTGGAACACCCTTATAATTCCCTAGTATATGGTACCTAAGTACCCAGTGTATTGGGGTTCCAGGAGATCCATATGGGCTGCAGCATTTCTTTTCCCACCCATAGGGAGCTCAAACAAACCCTTACACAGGACTGCCATTGCAGCCTGCGTGAAATAATGCACACACTATTTCACAGCCATTTTCACTGCACTTAAGTAACTTATAAGTCACCTACATATCTAACCTTCACTTGCTGTAGGTTAGGTGCAAAGTTACTAAGTGTGAGGGCACCCTTGCACTAGCAAAGGTGCCCCCACATAGTTCAGAGCCATTTCCCCCGACTTTGTGAGTGTGGGGACACCATTACACGCGTGCACTACACATAGGTCAATCCCTATATGTAGCTTCACAATGGTAACTCAGAATATGGCCATGTAAAATGTCTAAGATCATGGAATTATCCCCCATTCCAAATCTGGTATTGGGGAGTCAATTCTAAGCATCCTGGGGGCTCCACTGTGGACCCCCAGTACTGCCAAACCAGCTTTCTGAAGTTTTCCCTTCAGCTACAGCTGCTGCCAACCCACAGACAGGGTTCTGCCCTCCTGGAGTCTGGGAAGCATAGTCCCAGGAAGGCAGAACAAAGAAAATCTTCTGAGAGAGGGTGTTACACCCTCTCCCTTTGGAAATAGGTGTTAAAGGCTGGGTAGGGATAGCCTCTCCCAGCCTCTGGAAATGCTTTGAAGGGCACAGATGGTGTCCTCCTTGCATAAGCCAGACTACATCGGTTTGGGGAACCCCCAGTCCCTGCTCTGGCGCGAAACGGGACAAAGGAAAGGGGAGTGACCACTCCCCTGTCCATCACCACCACAGGGGTGGTGCCCAGAGCTCTTCCAGTGTGTCTCAGACCTCTGCCATCTTGTTTTCAGAGGTGTGGGGGCACTCTGGAGGCCTCTGAGTAGCCAGTGCCAGCAGGTGCTGTCAGAGACCCCTCCTGATAGGTGCATACCTGACTAGGTGGCCAATCCTCCTCTGAGGGCTATTTAGGGTCTCTCCAGGGGGCTTTTCCTCAGATTTCAACTTGCAAGAATTCATCAGGGTTCCTCTACACCTCTCTCTTTGACTTCTGCCAAGGATAGACTGCTGACTGCTCAAGGACACCTGCAAAACTGCAACAAAGTAGCCAGAAGACTACCAGCAACATTGTAGCGCCTAATCCTGCCAGCTTTCTCAACTGTTTCCTGGTGGTGTGTGCTCTGGGGGCTGCTTGCCTTCACCCTGCACTGGAAGCCATGAAGAAATCTCCAGTGGGTAGATGGAATTTTCCCCCTGCTTTAGCAGGCACCAAACCTCTGCTTCACCAGTACTCTGGACCCCCTCTCATCTTGACAAGCGTGGTCCCTGGAACACAGGTGGTAGACCTAAGTGACGGAGACTGTCCAGTGGTCCAACTGTCCGAATTTGGAGGAGGTAAGTCCTTGCATCCCCTCCCCAAACAGTAATCCTGTGCATTGCGTGTTCTGCAGCTAAAAGGGCTTCTGTGCACATTTCAAAGAAATCCTGCATGCACAGCTGAGCCTAGGTCCCCAGCACTCTGTCCTGTGATGCTCAGCTCCTTGAGTTGATCTCCGCTGTTGTGGGAGCTCCTTTTGCAGTGTGGAGATGACCGCCATGTTCAGACTTCTTGAACCTATGTTCAAGGAGTTCTGTGGGTGCTTCCTGCCTGTGCATAGGCTCTCTATGTTGATGAGGGCCCCCCTGTCTCCTCTCCCAATTGGCAACATCCTGGTCTTTCCTGGGCCCGGGCAGCACCCTTTTTCTCCAACTGCAACTCTTGCAGGTAGCAAGGCTTGTTTGTGGTATTTTGCCAAGGAAATGACTCTGCACCCTACAACACACCGTGGGACATCTTCTGAGATAAGAAGAACTTCCTACCTCCTTTCGTTGTTGCAAAACCTACAGCTTCTTCCAACCAGAGGCAGCCATTTTACACCTTCATCTGGGGTTTAGTGGGCTCCTGCCCTCTGGACACTTTAGCGACTCTTGGACTTAGTCCCCTTCCTTTGCAGGTCTTCAGGTCCAGGAATTCATCTTCAGTGCTTTGCAGTCTGTTGTGGTCCTTGCAAAATCCTTTATCACGACTTCAGTATGTTTCTGGGGAAACAGTAGTACATTACTCCTACTTTCCAGGGCCTTGGGGTGGGGTGTCCTTTACACCCTTAGTGTTTTCTTACACTCCCAGCGACCCTCTACACACTATACTAGGTTAGGGGTCCATTTGTGGTTCACATTCCACTTTCTTAGTATATGGTTTTTGTTGTCCCTAGGCCTATTGCATCCCATTGTGTTTTACAGTGTTTGCACTACTTTCTGACTATTTTACTTACCTGATTTGGTTAGTTGTGTATATTTTGTGTATGCTACTTACCTCCTAAGAGAGTATATCCTCTGAGAATTTTTTGGCACATTATCACTAAAATAAAGTACCTTTATTTTTAGTAACACTGAGTATTGTCTTTCTTATGATATAGTACCTATATGATATAAGTGGTATTGCATGAGCTTTGCATGTCTCCTAGTTCAGCCTCGGCTGATCTGCTTTAGCTACCTCTATCAGCCTAAGCTGCTAGAACACTACTACATTCTATTAATGAGGGAGAACTGGACCTGGCATAAGGTGTATTTACCATTGGTACCCACTTGAAGCCAAGCCAGCCTCCTACAGTCTTCCATTCGTCACCTTCCTTAATTCATAAATGATGATAGGCACCACGCAAATCCAGCTTGGTGAATATCTTGGCTCCTTGGACAGCTTCTAAAACATCCTTAATAAGGGGTAGGAGATATCTATCCTTGAAGGTGATCTTATTCAACTCTTGAAAGTCCATACAGGGGCGTAGATCTTTAGTCTTCTTTGGTACGAAGAAAAGAAGAGCCCAGCAGGTGACGAAGAGGGAGCAATCAATCCACTCTGCATGTTTTCATCTATGTATTCCTGAAGTACCTTATTTTCTTGCTCAGACAATGAATACATTCTTCTAAATGTAACTACTTCCCCAGGTATCAAAGGAATGGTACAGTCATATTCCCGATGAGGAGGCAAAATGGGCTTTACATGTTTCTGGAACACGTCAGAGTATTCTTGATAGCAACTGGGTACTCCTTGAATCATGTTAATGGTATAACTTGCTTCTTTGGAGGTTATGATCGAACCTTTAGGGGACCAATAGGAGTCTGTCGAACAGCAATATAGTTGACAAAATTGGGATGAAAGCGATATAGTTTGTGTCTCCCAATTAATATTTGGATTATGTCTTGTTAGCCAAGTAATACCCAGAATCTTAGTATGGTTAGGGGAAAATATCAAGTCAAAAGTAACATATTCTTGATGTCTTCTGAACTGCAAGCAAAGGGTAGGAGTGGTATCAACCACTGGTCCAGAGGTTGGAGGTGAGCCATCCAGTGTTTGGACATATTATGGTATCTCTTTAGGGACACAAGGTATTCCTTTGGTATTTAGCCCATTTCTCAACTAAAAACTTTCCACTAGCTCTACACTCTAAAAATGCGAATACTTGTTCCTCCTGGTTATTAGGACACTGTAGGATTACTGTTAATATAAAGAGAGCTGAGGTATTTTCTTTTGAAGAGTAGATAGAAGGTATGTCAACACCTCCCATCCCCTTCCTTCTCACAGGGTCGGGGGTTGGCGTTTCCTGAAGGTCTGATAGGATGAATAGGACACATTCGGATTAGATGACCAGTGCTGCCACAATAAAGACAAAAGCCCTTACGTTGTCTGTTTTCTCGCTTTGCTTCAGATAAAGGTCTAGGGACAATATCTATTTGCATGTGTTCTCCTTCAGTAGAAGCTGGGTTCTCTGATTGTATTTCATCAGGGCGGCTTACGGAGGGGCGCATTGCTCCTGACTGGGACTGCAACCTGGTCTTCCGTTTCTCCAATTTACGTTCTCATAAACAGTATTCTATATTTAGTGACAGATCCATCAGTTCTTTCAAAGATTCTACCTGAGTGGAATGCACCAGTTCATCTTTATTTCATTTTGTAGTCCTCGATGGAAGAGAGTTACAAAAGTGCATTCAACCCAAGTGTTTTCAGCCGCTAGCTGTCTGACACAGGTTATGTAATTCAGGACATCCTGATTGCCTTGTTCTATATCACATAAAGCTTCTTCAGCAGCGGCCTCCAGTGCAGGTCATTCAAACATCTGTTTAAAGGCTTGAATAAAGGCTGAATAGTGGGACAATAATGAGTCATTGGCAGCAACTAGGGGGGTTGCTCAAGCTAGGGCTGGGCGAGACAGGGTGCTGATCAGATAACCAACCTTGATCTTATCATGGATAAACTGAGTGGGTCGAAATACAAGATATACCGTTAAAGAATCTAGGAATTCCTTCAAGTTGTTCAGATCTCCAGAATAACGTGGTGTTGAGGCAGAGACAATAGGTATATCAATGGGCCGAGAGACCAGAGCTTGTCTCAGTGCTATATTTTCGGTACGCTGTTATTGTAACTCCTGGGCCTGTTGTTGTACAGTATGATGCATGGACTGTGGCGCTTCCACAACATTTTCACGAGGTTCTTCCATGGTTCCAGAGCAACGCAGAATCTTTTGTCATTGGAATCTGTCACGATTAGCACGCCTCTTACCGCTGCAATCTGCCAATCCCAGAGCAACAACCTGGTTTCTTGCTTGTTCTGGATTGTCCAAGGTAAGGGTGACCCTTTCCAGTAGCCACAGTGCTGCTGACTGTATAACGTCTAGCCGGCCATAACCTCTAGAAGGAGTCCCAGAGGAAAAAAAACAATATTGGGAAAAAACCTCAGATCACAGGAACTCCTGAAAAGAGACAAAAGGAAAAAACTGAAAAAAATAACGAATCAGGAACAACAAACCTGCAGACAAAAACAGGATAAATCCAAATTACGGGAAGCAGGAGTGAGGAGCACCACCAGGACGGAAGACTTTGGTAACCCAAGGAGCAGAAGAACCTCTGTGCTTTTATACTGACAAACAGGAAGTGACATGCAGGAAGAGCTAAATACACCATCCTGGATTGTGAAAGCCACATACAGGTGAAAGCAAAAATACCCATAGTAGAAAAGGTGGTAAGCAATGTATGCAGGGAAGGAAACACAGACTCCTGGGAAGAAGAAGATATTGCCAAGGAAGGGGAAAAAAGGAAAAGAAAAAGGAAGAAGAAAAAAAAATCCAGAAGGCAGGTGAGCAAAACTATGGGGGCTGCGAATGAGCGCAGCGTGACACAGAGCCCAAGAGAGGACTTCCAGACCACGCCTCGGCCTGGGGCAGAACCGGCTGCCTGAAATGCGGACCACCAATCTGACCGGGGCCTGTGGCGTCCCATGCAACCCCTCAGCTGCAATTGTAGAGTCCTGGGTGAAAAAGGCATGGTTTGGTGTCTATTTCTTAGTGCAGTAGGAACACAGTTCTCAAGCTTTGGGTCTTCTTTGTTACAGGTATTATTGTGTCCTTGGAATCTGTTATGCAGGTCTAGAGGTGCCCACTAAATACTGCATTTAGTGGGCCTTTAGGGGGGTCCCTACTAGTGACCAATGAGTCATCTACCTTAGGGTGGCTACACCCACTATGTGCCCACTTCCTGTGGGCAGAGGTCACTTCCCTATACCTGATTCGCTATTTCACTGCCATGCACAATGGAGGAAAATCAAATGGAGAGGTCACCTTGCATGTAACACCTTAGGGGTGGCAAAAGCTGGGGGTGGCCACTCCTTCTGTCCTTTGTGTATTTTCCCACCGTTACTGCCACCAAAAGTGGGGGTTTGCAACCCGGGCCACCATCTGCTGCTAGCAGCAGGGCTGGGGGGTCGAGTTTCAAAGGCGGCAAGCCCTTTGAAGCTCACTGGAAGAGCAGTACACATTCCTAGGGAGGAGGAGTAACACCTCTGCCCAGGAAGGACTTTGTTTTTTGAACCCAGAGAGCAAGGGCTCTCACCCCAGGGTTCCAGAATCTTGTCTGGTGGTGGCAGGCTGGTTGTGAACTAAGATGGTTAGTTATCATTTGCAGGGGGCATAACAAAAGCAGCCCCTGGGTACATTTTGCAATAAATCCAATACTGGTACCAATTTGGATTTATTGTTCTGAGTTGTTTGACATCAAACAGCTCAGAGTTCAGAGTGGCCATCATGTTGTGTAGCCATTTCAGTTCTAGCTTCACACCTGTTATTTTAGCAAACTAGGCCTGCCGCTGTGCACTTTAACCTAGATATATTTTATTCAGCTTTATTTATTGTTTTAACAATAGCCACATTTGCAGTCTTGTTTTTTTTCTCTTTCTAGCTGTTCTTTGCCTAGGCAAACACTGCAATCTTAAACAAGACATTTCTTTCACTCTGTGCTTTTCTCAAGGCTGCAGTAAGATAGGTTGCCGGCAAACGTGGTAACGCTTTGTCTCTAGTATTCATAGAAACATAAACACTCTTAAGTAGGGATCCTTTCTTGGAACATCAGCTGTTTTATTATAAAAACATTACTTTGACCCCTGTACGCCATAGGGAAATTCCAGCCAGATGACCATGACTGTATGCTGATTGCTGAGTGCTTCGCTACAGCTGCTTATGTAGACTAAAGGCCTCTTGCTCAGGTATGAGGAATGATGTCTTCCCCGGGGGAACCTGGAGGGCAGAACTATAGCTTAACATGCTGTGCTCTAACATAGCCTAGGTAGGAATTATTTTAATGATTATAGTGACAATATGCTAGCGTTATTTTTATGCTTTACTCTCCCTGTCACAATTTTAATCCTGTCATGCTTCATCGTCCTAGTTATTGCAGTGCATGCTTCATTATTTAAGATGCAGTTATTTCAATAAAATCTTATTGAATTCTATTCTGCCTCTGATTGTCCTTGTGTATGTACTAATGTAACTGAGAGAAACTGATGTGATCTGAGTGACCACGATTGACCTGAGGCGTCAATTGTGTCATGCGCTCGGCTGCCCAGTCATCCCTGCTCTTGGGTGGAGATGAGGCACTGCTAGTTAGCCGGAGCACTCAATATTCAGCTGTAGCTCTGAAACTCACAATGACCAGAGTCCAGCACATGCATTTAAAATGGCCACTCTGTTCACTTACAATGTCCCAGGTTTGGAAAAGACACTGTGGGGGCATATTGTTCATTCATCTATGCCCACATCCATTATAGTGCACCCTGCCTTAGGGCTGGAAGGCCTGCCAAAGGGGTAGATTACCTATACTGCATGCAGTGTATAGTGGACAGGGCACACAGGCTGTGTGCCATGTCAGTTTTGCATTTTGGGATTGCACCAGGACACTCAGCCTGCAATGGCAGTGATGGTGCACTGGGATGCATAGTCCCTGAGGGTGGCCCAATCTATGCTGCTGCCCTCAGGGGCCTACCCTTAGTACCCCATGCCCTGGGTACCTAAGTAGCATTTGCTAGGGACTTATAGTGGCAGCTAAAGGTATTGACAATTGTGCCAATGCTTCACAACAGTTTTGGGAAAGAGATCTTGCCAGGGGAACCTGATTAGCAGGGGTCCTGGGCACTAACAACTTTGAAACCACATCAAATACCTGGTAAAAAGCAGGGGGTTAACCATGTCAAGAGTCTCTTTCTCACAATACGTATGTATTATATACTGACAATAGCCGTATAGCCAGTTGGTAGTGTTAGTTATAACCTAATTCTCGTAGATGAAGTGATTTTTTGTGTTGCCAATAGCTTTAGAGCTGTTTGATGAATCTTCATGAAATTTTCAAGAGTAGTATGCTAATAATTTCAGCTGCTGTTTTGGAATGATTTGGCAAGCCCAGGCCAGGAAAAAGCAGGGTTCCAAAAAATGCCTTTTCCCCTTGCATTTTCCCAAAGGTATTTTAAACATTACTACAGCCTTTACCGCTGAACCGAATTACCAATGTCTTTTTGTTGTCTGGTGTAATTCTGTTCAGTAGTTTTGGAGTTATTTAAAAAAAAAAAAAAAATCTGTATATCTAGGGAGGTGAGTCCTTTGCAGGTTCACCCGCAGGAGATCTGCATACCAGGACATGTAAAACTAAAAAGTACACATCCAACTTTTTAAATACACTGCACCCTGCCCTGCAGGCTGTCCAGGGACTACCTATGGGTGACATATGTATTATTAAAGAAAGATTGGACCTGGCAAAAGGTTTGGTTTGACAAGTGAAAATGACAGTTTAAACTTCACACAGGCTGAAAATGGCAGACCTGAAACATATTTAAAGTGCTAGTTAAGTGGATTGATCAATCAGCACTGTAGGCCTACTAGTATCATTTAATTTAGGGGCCCTGTACACAGGTGGTACCACCTCGCTAGAGATGTACAAATAAATTAAATATGCCAATTGGGTACAAGGCAATTCTACCATGTTTTAAGGGGAGAGTACAATCACTTAAGCACTGGTTAGCAGTTTTCAAAGTGTGCAGAGACCTAAAGCCAACAAAAACAAAACCAGGAACATAGGAGGATAGAAGGCAAAATGTTAAGGGAAAAACCACACCAAAGATGCCAAGTCTAACAATGGTCCAATTGTTTTCCCCTTGTCCCCACAAGCAGGAGATTAAGACCAATAAAAGCATGTTTATTATATGCCTAAGCATGTATTCAATTAAAACAATGCAGACACAGTTTACTTGATGCAGGGGAAAGTATACACATCCTCCATGTCATTGTTGATTCCACAAAGAGGGCAACTCAAACAAATCTTCTACCTACCCATGCTCTTTGAATATATCACAGTCAAACAGACAGTGAACTGTGACAGAAAAAGTTAGGTGGGACCACCCAGAGTAAAGAGTTATTTAAATCTTTAAAGTCATTGACACCATTGTCCCTAGTCAGAATAATCATTCAATCCTTTCATTAATTCAGAGGAGTCAGCCTAGTGTGAACTGA
Organism: Pleurodeles waltl; assembly: GCF_031143425.1. Lineage (NCBI taxonomy): Eukaryota > Metazoa > Chordata > Amphibia > Caudata > Salamandridae > Pleurodeles > Pleurodeles waltl. Next base: position 1,471,295,147 of record NC_090445.1, on the reverse strand, counting down.
TGGAGAGAGTATATAGGCACTCATTTTAACATTGCCAGTAAATGCTGCCCACCGCCGCAGTGACGGCTGCCAAAAGACCATTGCCGCGGCTACCATCCATTTGCCAAATTATGACCACAGCTGGATTTCCGCCACCAGACAGGCGGAAATCCAGCTGTGTCCATACTGGCGGATGGTGGAACGGTGGCGCTGCTACCACCAACAGCACCACGCCAGAAGACTGCTGCCAACCGTATCATGACACATGATACAGCCTGGCGGTGTTCTGCTGATGGGCACTTCTGGCGGTATCAGTGCCCCGTCCCGTTCTTGCTGGAAGACCCCCTGGATGCAGGTAAGTTGGGCTTCTGACAGCAGAGGGGGGTGGGGGTGTTGTGTGTGCATGTGTTTGTGGGGTGTGTGCATGTATGTGTGAGTGTGTGCGTGAATGCGACTGTGTGTGTAGTATTGTGTGCATGGGTGTATGCATGTGTGAGAATGCGTGTACAAATGGAAATGTGAATGCATTTCTGCATGTCAGTGTGAATGTGTGTACAGATGTGTGCAAGAATTAATGGATGCATGCGTGAATGAATGCGTGTACGCCAGTGTGAGTGAGTGTGTGTATGCGTGGTGCATGTCTGCGAGTGTGCGTGAAGGGGTGGGTGGGGGATTGGATGGGGGAGCATGGATGGAGCGGGGGCATCAGGGGAGGGTATGGGGGTGGGTGAGCCTCCTACCAGTGACTGGGAAGGAATGTCCTCTCACTGGTAGGGCCTATCGCCATGGTTTTTGTGGCATTGCGAACGCTACAAAAACCGTGGCGGTAGGCCGGTGGTACAATAGCAGCCACTGGGCTGCCGTTTGTTATCTCCGGCCCGACGCCTGCTACCGCCATGGCTGCAGCCAACCCGGCAATGTCATAATGTGGCAGTATGTACTGCCAGCCTGTTGGCAGTACTACCGCCACATTATCACTTACAGCCGAGGTCATAATGACCCCCATCATATCTTGAAGTTAGAAACAGGAGGTGAAACCGGGTCTCAAGGGGATTAATTTCAAATGTTAATTAGTTGCACATGGTGGGAGCGGACTCTAAGACTTAAAAAAGACAAATGTCAGAAAAATTACTGAGACAGCAAAAAATATATTATGATAGTATAGCCCTGGTGAACTGCAAAAAAAAACAGACACCTGCCTTGCTATTTATACTATTATAATATATTTCTTACTGTCTCTGCAATTTTTCTCGCATTTGTCTTTTTTAAGTCTTAGGGTCCCCTTTCACCACAAGCAAATGATAAACATTTAAATGTAATCCCCTTGAGGGAGACCTGGTTTCACTTCCACTTCCCAACTTCAAGATGAGAACACTATATAAGTTCTCCATCAGTTCACACTAGTTAGGTGATAGATGTCAAAGGAGGACCCTGTAATTCATGATATAAGCATTGGCTGGTTTCTCCGAATTAATCAAAAGTTTGAATGATTATTCTGACTACAACTATGGTGTCAATGAATTTGAAGATCTAAAAAAGTATTTTCTCTGGGTGGTCTCACCTAATTTTTTCTCTCATAAGAATAACTTTGAGGAATAAGTGGTACAAAACCTCACTTGGTGTCATACCATCCACACATAAAATGGGTATTGTGTGACAGTAGTGTAGTGTTTGGAACTTAGGAGCTCCCTAACCTAGACAGTGAACAGTGTCTATGCAACCACAGGCCACTTTAACCTTCTGATTAATGTTTCTGAAGTGTTTGATGCAGGGACCATGGAATACTAATGCCTGAGACTCAAATCTTAGGTAACATCTATCGAGGTGGTTGCCCCACAGCAATAGACAAGTGCCTATATTCAGAATCAATGCTACAGTCCTGCCCTGTCCACTACTGTGCACTTTGTAAATTAAGATAGTTCCAAGTAGTGATCTTTTAAAAAGAGTCTGATACTTGAAACAGAAAGGCTTAAACCTCAAAGCAGTATAACTAAAGTTGTATCTATTATATAGCCCTCCACCTTTTGTAAACCATAGCTACAACGGCACATTGTTTCAGCTGGTAGCACTGTAGATTAGAGCAACAGCTCAGCTTCAAGCCTATCTGCATGGTTGCTGTTGAATGTCAAAGAAGCACAGGAGCACATGATCAAAATATATAGGGGTATATATACAGGGGCATTCTGCAGCACACTTATACAGAGCAAAATGCCAGAAATGATTGTTTATGAGCAGGAAAATGTCCCTTCCTGCACATAAACAATCATTTGAAAATGAAGCTTTGGTGCAGCACACACAGGAGTGCCAAATTGCCATTAGTGATTGTTTATGTGTAGGAAGGGAAACATAACCACACATAAACAATCACACCCCTCATGATGGTGCAAGGGTGCCTGCATTGATGCGGGAAGCTAAATAAAGCACCAGTGCAGGGGACAATATAGAGGTGCGTCGTATTCAATTAAATACTGTGCATCCCTGCATTGTGAAAATGACGGAGCGTGGCTCTGCCAATTGTGGCACAGTGTCGTGCTCTGTCGTTTTCCTTTAAATACGGGCCATAGTTTGCCCTGTATCAACAGATATCCATCTAACGACATGGGAAATGCAGCAGTGACCCGACTAGGAAAGCAGCACCCAAGCACCCAAGCGCCAATTGTGTCATTCCACCAGTGTATCCTTGGAACTTGTATTCAATGCAGCTAGAGCTGTAATTTGTGACACAGAACTATCAGCTTGCCATCATAACCTGATACCCATTCAGCCTGAAAATAAACAAGCATTAGCTATCACAGTATCATGCTTGTGTTCTTTCAATCATATCCTTGTGAGATCTGAAGGTGTTGCCACAAGCTTCAAAAACTGAGACTTCAGGCACTAATACTCCTTTTTACCAGTTATACCTAGCTCGGAATACTGCATTAAAATAACTAGCCTGCAAGCTGGCAAGTGTACAATTTCCAAAAATTAATCAGCACCATTTTAATTTATTTCATTTCCTGTCAGTAAACTGATGCTTTTTAGGACTATGGGGGTCATTCCGACCCCGGCGGTCCTTGACCGCCGGGGCGGGGTCGGCGGGAGCACCGCCAACAGGCTGGCGGTGCTCCTGAGGGCATTCTGACCGTGGCGGTATGGCCGCGGTCAGAACCGGAAAACCGGCGGTGTCCCGCCGGTTTTCCGCTGCCCTGAGGAATCCCCCATGGCGGCGCAGCTTGCTGCTCCGCCATGGGGGATTCCGACCCCCTCACCGCCATCCTGTTCCTGGCGGTTTCGACCGCCAGGAACAGGATGGCGGTGAGGGGTGTCGTGGGGCCGTAAGAGGGCCCCACTTTGAATGTCAGTGTCTGCTTGGCAGACACTGAAATTCGCGACAGGTGCTACTGCACCCGTCGCACACCTTCCACTCCGCCGGCTCCATTCGGAGTCAGCTTCCTCGTAGAAGGGTGTTTCCCACTGGGCTAGTGGGCGGCCTTTTGGCGGTCGCCCGCCAGCCCAGTGGGAAACCCAGAATGACCACCGCGGTCTTTTGACCGCGGGGCGGTCTTCTGGCGGTTCCCGCTTGGCGGGCGGCGGGAGCTCGGAATGACCCCCTATGTTATTTGCTGCAATTTACTTCAACCACCAACCTTGCATGGTTATTTCCGTTAATGAGCTAAAATGGTGCGGGTCAAAAACATAACAAACTATAATGAAGAAGAATCACTGAGGGTGCCGGCATCTGCCGCTTTCACTTAGATAACTTGAACGCCAAATATTGTCCTTTGCTGCTTTGCCATCACAACGAAAACATCTTTCAGGGCAAGAGCACACTATTACTGTTTACAACTCATTTTGTTAAAAATTCGTGTATAAGCAAGCCAGGCTGAAAATTGTGTCACAGTGTTCTAGAAGGAAAATTATGAAAAGACTAAAGAAGGTTAAACCAATGAGCAGTCAGATGATTATATATAGTAGATACATTACACTACTAAATTTACGAGATTAAGACCAAGAACGTACACAGAACCGCACACAGAGAAGCTCCCTATTTTCTCTTTCAGTGCCTGGAAGGGAAAGATGTACCAATCAATCTGTTGTATACATAGATCTCAATTTAGGTGATTGTTCCATCTAGGTTTCACAAGTAATCAGCATACTGTAGACATCCAATAATAAGGTGTACAAATGAACACAATTTCTAGAGCAGAAATTCTCAAGTGGTTGAAAAATAGTAGCCACTACCTAACAGCAGCAGTGATATTTGGAGGGAATCAGTAGTCCGGAGGAGTGGCCTTCTAATAAGATGGCATTAAGGGGCATATTTATGATGCCCTAACGTCACATTACGCCACATTACGTGGCGTTTTGACGTTAATGTGACTCAACGAGGTGGAAATCCCCTTGCCGCATTTACAGGGTGGTGCAGTGCGTGCATGCATGCACCAGGCATAATGCCCCCTTTGCATACGCTAAAGACAGGCGTTAAAAGGGGCTTCCATTCTTTAGAATGGGGACCTATGTACTCTGCAGGAGTAGCACCAATATTTTGGTGCTACTCCTACAGAGTACATCAATAGCGTCATGAGAAATGACACTATTGCCCCATACCCTGCGCCATGGTGCGCCTTATTGTAAATACGGTGCACACATGGTGGCGGTAGGGGGGTGCTAAGGGGTGCAGGGAAAGTGGCGCTGCATTCAGTGCAGCGCCACTTTCCAAAACTCTGCCCCATAGTTTCATTTGAAAGATATAACAAGTGGGCAAATGTTAAAATTCTGGGGGAAGCTAACTATTTTGAAAGTACAGAAAGAGAGCATATGCTAGAATTTCTGGGTGAAGAATGATTCATGTTTGAGGGCAACAGTGAGGAAAGTATTGGGAGAGTACCATTTCCTTTCTAAAATTAACGCTTTTGAGGTAGAAACTTCCTTGCTGTTTAGTGTCTGTGTGTCCGGCAGAGATGGCCACTCCATCCAGACCTCTCTCTCTCAGATGACAGGTGTGCGTAGTAGGGTGTGTGCATAGACTGGCCTCTCTTTTGAGGCCTCTCTCACATATGACAGGTGGGTGTAGTACAGTGTGTGGGCAGTGACTGGCCTCTCCTTTGAGATCTCTCTCTCAGGTAATGGATGTGTGTAATAGTGCGTGTGTGTGTGTGTGTAGGAGGCTGGCCTGGTTTGTAGTGGGTACCTTGGGTACTTACACTTTATACCAGGTCGAGTTATCCCTTATTAGTGAAATGATAGTAGTGTTCTAGCAGATTAGGCTGATAGAGGTAGCTATAGCAGAGCAGTTTAGGCTGAATTAGGAGACATGCAAAGCTGATGCAATACCACTTATAGTTACACAGTACTTATACACAAGTAAAGACAATACTCAGTGTTCCCAAAAATAAAGGTATTTATTTGGGTGACACAGTACCAAAAAATCTTAGAAACAATACTCCTTCTGGATGTAAGTATTGTACACAAAATATACACTAGACACCAAAATTAGACAAGTAAATAGTCATAGAACAATGCAAACAGTAGGAAATCCTATAGAATGCAATGGGAGAGAAAAGGTCTAGGTGCAACACAACCATATACTAAGAAAGTGGAATGCGAATCACGAATTCCATTTGAGCTCAACTTTGCTCCCTTTCCTATTTTTGTAACATACAGGTTGAGAAAGTGCTTGTCATATAGAAGAAACTCAGGGATTTTGCTCTGTGTAGAAGGGCTGCTGTGTGATAATGCATGTTACATTCAAGACTGGCCTGATTGCATGTAAATATGGCTGTACTTGGTAATAGTGTTAACGCAAATGTCTTAATTAGAAATTATTAATGAATGTATATGTATTTTGAGTAATGAAAATGGATTAACGTAGAAAAATAATGTGCACGGTTGAAACTGTGACCTCGGAGAATGGCCACCAGTACACATGCAATGTACTAAATGAGTGATTAACCCCTTCGCTGCCAGACCTTTTCCCCCTCAGGTGCCAAGCCTTTTTTTGGCTGTTTGGGGCAGTTTGCACTTAGGCCCTCATAACCTTTTGTCCACATAAGCTACTCACGCCATATTTGCGTCTTTTTTTTTCAAAATTCTAGGGATTCTAGAGGTACCTAGACTTTGTGGGTTCCCCTGAAGGAGACCAAGAAATTAGCCAAAATACAGCGAAAATTCATTTTTTTTAAACAAATGGGAAAAAAGGGCTGCAGAAGGCTTATGATTTTTTTCCCTGAAAATGGCATCAACAAAGGGTTTGCGGAGCTAAAATTACCATCTTCCCAGCCTTCAGAAACAGGCAAACTTCTATCAGAAAAACAAATTTTTCAACACAATTTTGGCTTTTTACTGGGGCATACTCCATTTTTACTCATTTTTGTGCTTTCAGCCTCCTTCCAGTTAGGGACAGAAATGGGTCTGAAACCAATGCTGGATCCCAGAACATTTCTGAAAAGTAGACACAATTCTGAATTCAGCAAGGGGTAATTTGTGTAGATCCTACAAGGGTTTACTACAGAAAACAACAGCTGAAATAAAACAATATTGAAATTTAGGTAAAAACACAGCCTTTTTTCCATGTTTTCCTCTGTAACATTTTCCTGCAATATCAGATTTTTTAAAGCAATATACTGTTATGTCTGCTGGACACTTCTGGTTGTGGGGCTATATAGGGCGTGTAGGTTCATGTATCATTTTACTTGGGAGACCGAAGGGAACGCTGCGTGGTAGGAAATTTGTGCAGGAGCGGTGATCCTACAAAGAAAAGTGAGGTAAATATGTTTTTTAAGCAATTTTTGAGGTTTGCAGAGGAGTCTGGGTAAGAAAATGTTGGGGGATCCAGGCAAGCCATACCTCCCTGGACTCCTTGGGGTGTCTAGATTTAAAACATGTCCAGGTTTGGTAGGTTTCCCTAGATGAAGGCCGCACCCGGGACCAAAAACGTAGGTGCCCCCCCAACATAGGTAGTTTTGCAATAGATCATTTTGATGTGTCCACGTACTTATGTGATGTTCCAAACACTAAAATTGTGAAAAGAAACGCACTTAGGTTTTGTTAAAAAGACCCCTCACCCACTAATCAGGTTGGTGGCATGCTTCAACATCGGGGCCCCACCGGAGACACCTAGCGTGTCACGGGTGTTCTACGATGCCTGATTACAGCGGAGGTCGATTTGTTATTTTTAGCACACATACTAGTTCTATTTGGCACGAGGGTGAGTGATGGTTCAGTAGATCAAATTTTATTAACAAGAGATTTCACAAAAGTAACTGAAAGGCCAAGAAACTGAACCAATGACTCACATTGTGAGCTGTAAAGCCACGACAAGGCACCAACCGCTTTACAGTCCATTCACACACCTTTCATACATGACATGCACAAGACCATTCACACTGCCAGCCATGGGCCCAGCATATTCCAACACTTGCTTCGACAGACAGTGCCACTCAAGAGCCCATCACTTACATACGCCCTTATGCCTGATACAGCAATCACACCAGCTGATGGGAGTGTGTGGACTGGCGTTTGCCTGGCAGTGTGTTGCAGTAGCAAACAGCAAGTCAATATTTACACCACGAGCCAAGCGCCACCCCACACACACTGCCAGCCAAGCGCCACCCCACTCACACCGCCAGCAAAGTGCCACCACACTCACACCGCCAGCTAAGTGCCACCAAATGAACACTGCTAACAAGCACCACCCCAAGCACATCCCCAGCCAAGTGCCACCTCATGCACACCACCAGCCAAGTACCATCCCACACACACAGCCAGCCAAGTGCCACCCCATGCACACCGCCAGCCAAGTGTAACCCCATGCACACCGCCAGCCAAACGCCACCCTATACACAGTGCCAGACAAGAACCACCCCACGCACACCGCCAGCCAAGCGCCACCCCAAGCACACCGCCATAACTTTTGTTGTTGTTTTTAAACAACAAAGAAACCACTAATTTAAAATAAGTACAAAACTACAAACACAAAAGCTCTAACTGAATACATGACAGTAATGCCAACTATGAAATTGAACATATGAAAATATAAAACAGCAGTTTATGCTCACGGTATTTCCCAATAATTCTTCTGTGTGTGGTAGCTCCTGAAACAGCCACCCACACACAGCCCAGGCTTTGAAGGACAATCAGGGAAGTACATCCTAGTCTCCTTCCTGATACCTCTTCGAGCACAGACTCTGCATCTCTTAGCAGGAAAGTTTTTTTTGGCCGTGGGAGGAATGTGGTCAGCAAAGTGATGATCTTTCAGTCTACCACATCCTCCACCACTGCTTCTCTAGAAACTCTTGCATGTTCCAGCACAACAAGGCTCATTATGATAGACTCCTGAAATTTCACAAATGTCATCCTTGACTCTGGAGAACTATCCTTGAACACAGCAAAAGCATTAAAAGTTGGCAAGTGGAACCGGTGAACCGCTAATTTCTTATACCAAACATAAGACTTACGAGCAGCAGTGCAAGGCTCAAACCTCTGATCTAGTCTATCAACACCACCAATGTGCTTAGTATAGTCTAAAATGCACACAGGTTTGCGCACTTCAGCACTTGACCCCAAACAGCTAGAGGTAAAGTACTCTCATTATGGATGGTAGTTAAGATGTACACATCCCTCCTGTCCACAAATTTCAGAACTAGCAGTTCATCATTCCGCAAGGCACTGCACTGTCCCTTCTCAAGTTTTTTACAGACAAGCTCTCTTGGATAGCCTTTCCTATTAGAGTGGTGTGTGCCACAAGCAACAGTGTCCACTCTGAACAACTGAACTCCAGTGGAGAAGTTATCTACATAATTGGTGACCTTTGTTAAACAGTCGTCTACCAAGTTCCCACACAATTTTCTCGCTAACTCCAAAAGTGAGCGGACAACCAGGTGGGTCAATACTGGAATCCCTACCAGTGTAGACCTGGAAATTATAAACATATCCTGTTCTACTTTCAGACAGCATTTACATCTTAATTCCATACCATGCCCTCCTGCTAGGAATGTACTGCCTAAAAACCAAATGACCCTTGAACAGGACCAAAGATTCATCTACAGATATTTCTTTGCCTGGAACATGGATCTCTGAAAACTGATCTACCAAATGATCAAGGACAGGTCTAATCTTAAAAAGACAGTCAAAATCAGGGTGATCTTGTGGCAAGGCTAAAGCATTATCTACAAAATGCAAGAAGCTCTTACCGGTTATGACTCATGATTGCAGGAAATATGGCAGTTTCCATCAAGGGACTAGTAGACCAATATGAAGACAGTGATGGCTTCCTTATCAGCCCCATCAAAAAAGTTAAACCCAGGAACTTTTTCAACTCTTCCAGATTTGTGGGAATCCACCGGCTAGCTCTAGAGTGTGGCCTAAGTCTGGCAGCGTTGTCCCTCAAATACTGCTCTACATACAAATTAGTCTGCTCAACAATCTCTTCTTCACAAAGCACACACATGATCCCTGGCGCTGAGTCTCTAGCAATGTATCTAATAGTGTGTAATGTGCCTGAGATTTACTTTTCCCAGGACTCGAACAATGAAAACACTGACTGGAGAAGAATATGCAACATTTTTGATACCTGAAGAGCCGGATGATGAGAACATCGTAAGACGAACCAATCAACGACATGTGAACTGTAAAATATTACAATTCATGGATTTGATTTACGTACTCTATTGGATAGGGTAATAACGTACGATTAATTGACCAATTGGACATTGGGGTATAGTCTGGCTAACTTTGATATAACAACGAGACAGGGGGAAGAGAGAGGAGAGATGTTAGGGGTGCAGACCACTTACCGAAGTTTGTGAGGTGATATTGGGGAGAAGAGATTCGAGATTCTGTCATTGGGATCATACTTTTTGACTGAGAGCCTGATGTAATGTTGATCGACTGATGACCTGAGGACGAAGACTGACTCTGTTGCTGACCCATACAGTAGATAGGTAGATATGACAATGTGACTGAATTATATTTTTGTGCCTTTTTTTTCAACTGCACTGTCTAAATCGTATTCTTAGCTAGATGTTTTCTAAATTCTTGTTTCTAAATTGTTTTGCATGAAGTCCCACATGCTTATGCTAATTTGGGTTAGAGGAGGGTTCCTTACATGACTGTTGACAGATTACAGAGACAAAGAGACAAATGGTTGACGGATTGTTTTGCTGAACTCCATGACTAGAAATTATCTATTGCCTTTGATACTTTTATTGACTTATGCTAACGCTTTAAAATATACTCTGATACAAGCTTTGATTAGATTATGTTTTTGGCGTCTTCTAACTAATTAATGCTGTTTTTATTTGAATTGAATTGAGTTTGAATTAATCTCATGACTTAGTATTGTAACCAAAAGGGCAATTAAAAACTAAAATGTATACTGATGCTTTGTTATTCATGGCTGAAAAGTCATGGTGATGATGCATATTGTTTTATTGATTATTGATTATTTATTGATTATTGATTAATGATTTGTCTATGGAATGGTTATTGAATTTTGTGCATTGATTACTGAGAACATTGGTCACATCATAGCTAGCATACTCCATGCAAATCAAAAGGTTCATCGACCTATACGCGTCACCTTGTAAGTTTGCTTATTAAGGACCGATGTGCTAACAGTTTTTGGTAGCAGCTTGATGGTTAGTTTCCTTAGAGAACTAGTTATGTGGTGACCGGTGGTTATGGTGGTACTTTATGATTGGTCAGTCATTCATCATTATTGAGATTCGGATTTTGTTTTTCAAGATGGCAATTCTAGCAAGAATGATGGTCCCTTAATCCCAGAAATTACTTTCCCAGATCCTGGATCCTGCTAGTAATGTTGGGTATGTTCTCTGCATTTTAGTGATAGTGTGAGAGAGATAGGTTGCGCTTACATAACTTATGCAAATCGCAAGTGAATTGTGGCATATGTGTGGGAAGTTAGAAAGTCTGCGTACTCCAAATTAAGTTTTAGTAGGAGTGTGCATACTCCACAGTATGAGAGTAGGGAAGTTGTCGATCTTCACATGTGTGTGGCGCTTTGTGCTAAAAAAAATTGTCCACGTGGTTGTTGATGTACGGACCTTGAGTGGACTAAGACTCCGGAGTATACTGACAAGTGTAGGAGACACTTGGTTATATGTTGTAATCTGTCTGGTTTGGTAGGTTGATCGGGCATGGTCAACAAGTCAGTGTGTGAGTTAAATTGGATGAGAGAAAATTTAGACTGAGATTTGGCGAGTCCTATGTGCACCAGGACAGACCCATTGATCAGTTGAGAGTAAAATTTGCGGGTTGAATTTTGCTTGCAAATCTGGGAAACCGAGAAAGAGGAATAGCTGAATGAGCAAAAAGGACGTAGGGTTTCTGAAACGATTGTGTCACCTTCCTGAAGTAAACCAGCAGATTTGTTTTGGGGTTTTTGTTTTTGGTTAGTGCTCACAGTATATTGCATTAGTTTTGTGAGATTTTGAGGTTAGGAGGACGAGCCGCAAGACTTTGTCAGCCGCAGTACTTTTGAGTGTGACGTCATTGGAGCAGCGCTGGGATAGGTTGGATAGTGAGATGGGTCACACACGGATTGGCAACCGTCCGTGAAAGTCAATTGGTTGAGAAAGTGGATGAAAGGAATCTTGGGAGTAAACGTCATTTCCTGATCTGATTTGAATACACAAAAGTAGAGAAAATTACGTTTTTCAAAGCATTTAAGAGTGCCCCTAAATGGATATCTGTAGCGACTGTAGGGGAGCCCACCCCACTGGGAAATTCTCCAGCTTATATTCTGATGGAGGAGTGAGGTGTCGCATCTTGCCTTTTGTTAAAGCAATGGTGCAAATTAACAGAGAAACTGGAGTTTTAGGGCCATATTTATACTTTTTGACGCAAAACTGCGCTAACGCAGTTTTGCGTCCAAAAAATTAGCGCCGGCTAACGCCATTCTGAAGCGCCATGCGGGCGCCGTATTTATTCAATGACGTTAGCCGGCGTTAGCCGGCGGCGCTGCCTGGTGTGTGTGAAAAAAAACGACGTACACCAGGCAGCGCCGGCGTAGGGGGATATGGAGCTTGGGCGCCAAAAAATGGGGGAAGTCAGGCTGAGGCAAATTTTTCACCTCAACCCGATTTGCGCCCTTTTTTTCGACTCCCAACCCCCATAGAAATGACTCCTGTCTTAGCAAAGACAGGAGTCATGCCCCCTTGCCCAATTGGCATGCCCAGGGGACTTCTGTCCCCTGGGCATGGTCATTGGGCATAGTGGCATGTAGGGGGGCACAAATCAGGCCCCCCTATGCCACAAAAAAAAAAAAAAAACACTTACCTGAACTTACCTTAATGTCCCTGGGATGGGTCCCTCCATCCTTGGGCGTCCTCCTGGGGTGGGCAAGGGTGACAGGGGGGGTCCCTGGGGGCATGGGAGGGCACCTCTGGGCTCCTTCCGAGCCCACAGGTCCCTTAACGCCTGCCCTGACCAGGCACTAAAAAACGGCGCAAAAGCGGCCGTACGTCATTTTTTTTGACCCGCCCACTCCCGGGCGTGAATTTTGCCCGGGAGTGTAAATACGGCGCACATGCCTCGGAGTCACTTTTTTAGACGGGAACGCCTACCTTGCATATCATTAACGCAAAGTAGGTGTCCACGCTAAAAAATGACGCAAACTCCATGGACTTTGGCGCTAGACGCGTCTAACGCCAAAGTATAAATATGGAGTTAGTTTTGCGTCGGAATTGCTTAAAAAAAAACTACACAATTCCGGCGCAAACAGAGTATAAATATGCCCCTTAGTGTTTCCTGAGCATGGAATGTTGAATTTGAAAATTTTGGACCAGTTGCAGATGGCGCTGCATGAAACGAGGCCCCTTCTGAGACCAGTACAGTTTGAGGCAGTAGCAGTTTGGGAGCTGATAGGAAGACAACAGAAGGAAATAAAATTTAAAAGGAGAGTAAGAAAGGTAGAGAAATCTCTAGCGGAAGCGAGATGGATTGGGAACAGAAGTGGAGAGCAGTGACATTGCAGGATGTTAAGTTGTTTCCTGCTATTACACAGGAAGATGAGACGGAAGGAAGGAAGGCGACTAGCAAAAGAGATAAGAGTTCGTCTGGTAATAAAGAGGCGAAAAGGGCTTCCATAGTAGAAGAAGAATCAGATGAAGAGGATCTTATCACTCAGATACTGAGGGACCGACCTTCACCATATGCGGTGCATGAGAGGGGGTCCGAGTACTAGTTCTGATCCAACAGCCCCGGCACAGGCAATGGGGACAGGCAGTCTAGTACAGGTCAATAATGGACAGATACAAGGTGAGGTGCAGGGTAGTATTAAATTGTTGACTGTCTCGATAGTCCAGGCACAGTTGCATCCGCCACCGATAGAGAATTCATCCTGAAGTACTGATTCTTGAAACAACTTCAAACTTAGTAGTGCCTACGGGGCAAGTGGTTCCAAGACCGGTACAGGTTCAGGCTGAGCCGACACCGATATTGATGCCCCAGGCACACCGCAAGGTATGCCGAGGTTTACACCAATGACAGGGACACAGTCAGATTTGACTGCGGTAATGAATCAGAGTATGGGAGTTACTCCTCCACAGAATGCAGGTGATAGATTGGCCCTGATGCAATATCGCTGCCGATTACTGTTGGTTCAGCGGTACCATTGTTTGTGCAGAAGAAATCAATCACAGGGCGAGATATCGCAGAGTCTCGTGAGGAGGGGGATAAGTGAGCATGTTCAAGTAGTCTCTTCCATGGGTCAGACCTTTGATGGTCAAGGTAATTTTTGGATCTCAGTCCACTTGTCGCACTTCCTGATGGTGTAAATAGCCTGAGTGCAGGTCAGAGCTTAAAGCTCATGACACAGCAACCCACGAGTGCAGTGGTATAACAAGTGCCATCACTGAATGCGAGTAACATATTATTACAGGGATTGACAGCACAGCAGTTGAATGAGTGGTTAGACAATATGAACACCCCACAGAATGCATCCAAGAGTGAAGAGCAGATCGATCGTGTTAGGTTGAGTACGGAAGTAAATGAACTAGTTGAGGGAACAATGGGGGTGAATAGGTTAGAATCCTATACAGAATCAGAGTTGAGATATCTGTGTCCGAGAATTAAGAGAGAAGTGGCAAGGTACATCAGAGATTTGCAGATTTGGCAGAAAAACATGATAAAGAAATTTGGAAAACAAAGCATTTGAAAAGGACCTACAGGTTAGATTTTGAGGCAAAAGATTTTGAACACATAAGGTCAGCCGGAATGAAGGCACACCTTAAAGAACTATTGCAGAGTGCTCAAATTTGGGGAGCATTAGAAAAGTGGGAAGGCAGATGGGCAAAGAAGAAAGATAAAAGGAAACAAGATTCTCAAGAAGGATCTGAAAGTGTGCAAAAGGACAAGGATCCAGTACAAATTTTACCAATGAGATTCCAGGATGGCAGTTCGTACATCTTCCTTGGCACAGGAGTGATATTATGTCATTCACAAATGATTATCCAAAATTGAGGGAGAAACCGGTTGAGTGGTATCAGCAGACAGAGGTTTGTGAAGCTTTCAAAATGCCTATGGGAAGATCTGAATACCTTATTGGAAATAGTGGTTCCAGCTGATTTGTGGGTTGAGTGTAAAAGAGCAGTAGATTCCCTGACAAGTGAAACAGAAAGGGATAGAAGCACAGGTACACTATCTCCTGAAGTAAGGAAACATTATTATAAGGTGATTGAGTTCCTGAAGACGAGAATTTCACCCAAAAATATTGATTGGCAGAGGGCTGACAGGACAGTGCAGGAGGTAAAGGAGTCGATACATGTGTACTATGAGAGATGGTTGAAGGCGTTCAAGGAGTACAGTGGCAAGGAAGCAAAAGGCAGGTTGCATTTTGTGTTCAGGTTCGTGGAAGGACTGAGGCCTGATATAGGTCAGATTATTAAGAGTCATTTGATTTGCTGGCAAGTGAAGCCAATTGATGAGGTGTTGCAGTATCCAAAATACTGTAGTGACGAGATTGAGTTGAAGCAGAAAAAGCTGGAGGAGAAAGTGATGGTGATGCAGAATAAGGCAGCACAAACAGGAGTACAGAGAAAGTTTGTTCAACAAATGCCACAGCAACAGGGAACTGTTATGTTCCAGCCTCAGATGAGAGGTAGGGGTTGTGGAGGCTATATGAATCGTGGTCAGGAATAGAGTACTGTAGTGGTTCAGAATGATGTGCAAGGGATGAAGAAGATGTTACTGTGTCACATTTGCAGAGCCGTGGGACACTGGAAACAGGAGTGTCCGACGATGGTGCAGGAAGGTGTTGTTCAGCAAAATGATGATGTCAATACATTTCAAAATGTAAGAATACCAAGGATGAAAGCTTCTAATCCAAATTTCCAGAATACCATGAATCAGATGCAAAATTTTCAACCCATGCATCAGGTACAAATGTCTTGTGCACAGTTGACACAATTGCAACCAGTGCAGTGCATCTGCATTTGCTGTCTGGGTACCATAGGAACCTGTTCCTCTGGTACCCAGACAGCAAATGCAGATACCTCAAGCCCTGATGGAGCAGCAACAGATGATGCTTACTCAACAGGTCACGAGTCAGAGACAAGACAAAAGTAGTAACACAGTGCACCAATTTCCGTTACACAGTGAGAATGAAATAAATGGTGAATGGATGAGTGATAGTTCAGATGAGGATTCATGTGTGCTTGCAGCTTCCTTAGAAGTAGATTAGAGAGTACCCTATGTGAGGGGAAAGGTGATGGGTCACAAGGTCTCATTTTTGATGGACAGATGAGCTACGCGCTCTACAGTGAGAAGGGCAGAAGTTCCGAATTTGCCTCTTTCAGGAAGAACGGTTCAGGTTGTGGGAGTAACGAATAAGCATTTGACGGATCCGATCACAGATCCAGTGCAAGTTGAGATTGGCAACTTCCAGGGACTGCATAAGTTTGTAGTATATGATTTGAGTCCGGTATCCCTACTGGGAATGGACTTATTGTGTAAATCAGGTGTTCAATTACTTGTTCAATTGATGTAATTGAGATTCAGACAAATACTGATGATGAAGAACACTCAGCTCTAGAAGTTGAGTGTGAAACTGTCAATGAAGAGTACCCATTGATTGAGTTTTTCCCAATGTTTACAGTGAAAGAGCTCATTCTGATTTGCAGGGAACAGTACAGGAAAAAGTGTGGCAATCTGACAGGTAAAGAAGTGGGTTTGATCAAGGGAGTGGAACCAATTAAGGTTACTTTGAAGCCAAATGTAGTTTTTCCGCAGCTTCCACAATACAATATGCCACAAGATGTCTTGATGAAAGTGGCACAGATAATTGGAGATTTTGTGAAGCAGGGAGTCTTGAAAGAAGTGCTGAGCAGCCCATGTATTTCACCGATAATGGGTTTGAAAAAGGCATGTGGGAAGGTGCAAATTGTACAGGATTTGAGAAAGGTAAATGACGTGGCGGTTAAGTGTTGTCTTGTAGTGCCAAATCCAGCAGTAATAATGTTCCAGATTCCATGTGATGCAGAATGGTTCACAGTGGTTGATTTGCCACAATCATTCTTTTCTGTGCCCCTTCATGACAATAGTCAGTTTCTCTTCAGTTTCAAATTCCTAGACAAAGTCTACAGCTGGTGCAGACTTCCTCCAGGGTACAAGGAGTCACCATCCTTGTTTAATCAGATCTTAAAAAAGAACTTAGAGTCATTGGAATTGCCGTTTCAATCAACTTTGGTACAGTACATTGATGATTTGTTGATTGCATCCAAAACAAGGGATGAGTGTAAGTATGACTCAATTGCCCTGTTGAATCATTTAGGAAAATGTTGTCATAAAGTGTCACCATTGAAGTTGCAGTATTGTCAAAAGGTAGTGAAATATTTGGGTCGAGGAGAATTTCTAGAGAAAGGATCACAATAATATTGCAGAGAAGTCCTCTGACTTCACAGAGAGATGTCAGGATGTTTCTGGGAATGGTATGTTATTGTCGTCAGTGGATTCCGAATTTTGCTGAGATTTCAAAGCCATTGCAGAAGCTAACACATAAGGATGTTACCGATCCCGTTGCATTAGACCAGGAACAGATTAAAGCATTCACTGAATTGGGAGAAAATTTGTGCAGAGCTCCAGCACTGGGTATGGCTGATTACACGAAACCTTTCACATTGTTTTGTCGTGAGCATGGTGCATGTACTTTGTCTGTCTTGACTCAGGTGCTTATCGCCCAGTAGCATATTTGTGAGCTACCTTGGACCAGTTGCAGCAGCCTTACCAGGTTGTTTGCTTGCAGTTGCCACAGTTGGTCAGAGCCTTTCACAATGTGAAGGAGTAGTGATGGGATTTCTCCTGATGGTATAGGTCCCTCACTCAGTTGAGATTTTACTGACAAGGACGAAAACACAATACTTGTCTGGTGCCAGACTGACAAGGTATATGACAACCATTTTGGGAGCACCTAATGTGACACTGAAAAGATGTACAGCGCTGAGCCCGGCAACTTTACTTCCAAGTGATACTGTTGAAATTGAAAAAGAGGAAGACATTGAGCATGATTATCCTGAGGTAACGGAGTTATGCACAAAACCGAGACCTGACATTAGAGATACTTGTTTGGAAGAGAATGACCAAATTGTCTTTGTTGATGGTTCTTGTCTCAGAGATGGTACAGGGACATTGAGAGCAGGATATGCAGAGTGCACAATTGCAGGTACTTTAGAAGCTTCCTGGCTTCGAGGAGTATGTTCTGCACAAGTAGCAGAATTGGTTGCTCTTACTGGGGCATGGGCTATGTTTCTGCTTGATTGAGAGTCACTATCTATACAAATAGCCAAGACGGATTTGGAATAGTTCATGATTTTGGTCAATTGTGGTCACAGAGAGGTTTCCTGACCTCTACTGGTTCACCAGTCAGAAATGGCGAAAGAATAAAAGAGTTGCTGAATGCAATGCAATTGCCTGAAGAAATTGCCGTGGTGAAATGCAGTGTACATCTAAAATCGCCAGACTACATGCCACTGGGAAATGGATATGCGGATCAAGTCGCAGGGTTTTGCGCATTGAACTGTATATCATTCAAGGACAAGTGGGAATTTATTTCTGAAGAAGATACTACATGTACTAGTTTTGCATTAAGGGTGATCGACACATTAGAAGAATTGAAAACTTTGCAAAGTAATGTCGACAAAGAAGAGAAACATAGCTGAAGATTAAATGTGTTCAAAAGCTGGATGAGATATGGGTATCCGAAGAAGGTCAAATGGTTTTGCCAAATAGTTTGCTGTCACAGATGGCAAGGTACTATCATGGTCAGGCACACATTGGGAAGAATGCCATGGTTCGTCTGTTGAAAATTGATTGCTTTAACCCCAAGTTTAGACAGGCAGCTGAAGCAGTATGCCATCGCTGTGTTATTTGTCAGCAATTAAATGCAGGAAAGGGGACAGTGGTTAACTTGAGCCACATTGGAGGTCCATTCAGCAGAATGCAATTGGATTTCATTGAGATGCCTGCATGTGGAGGGTTGAAATATGTATTGGTGATTGTGTGCATTTTTAGTCATTGGGTTGAACCGTACCCTACAAGAAGGAATGTTAGCCTCACAGTAGCGAAGCTGTTGCTTAGAGAATTGATACCACGTTTCGGATTTCCGATCTCTTAAGAATCAGATAGGGGAGCGCACTTCAATAACGAGGTGATTAAACTTTTGTGTGCAGCACTGAACATTGAGCAAAAGTTATATTGTAGTTACCGTCCTGAAGCATCAGGACTAGTGGAACAGATGAATGGTACTTTGAAATCAAGAATTGCAAAAATGTGTGCAGCTAGGAATTTGAAATGGCCAGATGCATTGCCCTTGGTGTTGATGTCAATGAGAAATACACCTAACAGAAAGACAGGACTGTTGCCCCAAGAGGTACTTATGGGCACAGCAATGACGTTACCAGCAGTTCCAGACAATGTACTTGTCAATATAACAGATGATATGGTCTTGGATTACTGCAAGGGTCTGGCTGATGTGGTTCGCTCTTTCTCTCAGCAGGTGGAGGCCACCACACTGCCACCAATTCACGATCCAGGGCACAACCTGAGAGCCGGCGACTGGGTTGTGGCAGAAAACATGTTTGCAAGACGTGTTTGGAGCCATGTTGGAGAGGGCCATACCAGTTGATTTTGACAACTACGACAGCTGTGAAGTGTGCAGGAATTCCGAACTGGAATCACGCAAGTCACATGAAGAAAGTGGCATGTCCCCTGGATCATGAAGAGCACCAACAACTGCGAAGCAAGTTGCAGCGCCAGAACCAGAGAATGAACAGAGAACCTGAAGCCGAACCAGAGCTTGTGGAAGATGGTTCTATCACCCTGTAAGAGACGTAGGTGAAGTTACAGGAGGGTGCTGGAGAATCTATCTTGACAGATGCAGCAGGAGAGCCTAGCACAGCAGGGGTTCTCCCGGAAGTATACGATTCTGAAAAACGAACAGAGCAAGAGCTAGACCCAGAGGGGGAGGGAGTTGGGCTGGATCAAAGTCAAAGTGATCTGACTCATCCTGAGCCTGTTGCAGGTCCATCAACAGAAAACACCGCAGAGCAAAAAAAAGAGATGAGTTCAATCCTAAAGAAAATACTGACAGAAGGTTCAAGGAGAGGAGACAAATGGCCTGAATCACAAGTAGAGAAAAGGAAAGAAGTGGTTGTCAATCAAACAATAGAGGAAGAAGTAGATACCACGAGAAACGAAGAATTGAGTGAAAGAGAGTTGAGTGGTGATCAAAAGTTAACAAGAAAGAGAATAGCAAGTCAAAGATATGCAGGTCCTAAGTGGGCCTATGCAACTACAAACGAATGGCAACACAAGTTTATGTCTTTTTGTTTTGATAGGGAAGTTCAGAGTCAATGTTTTGATGTGACCTGAAGATGAGCAAGGAACTGAACTGTTGAAACAAATTTGAGAAATATTTTGAGAAAAGAGACTGTTGAAAATAAACTGGAAAATACATTGAATAACCGGATTTTACATTAAAAACCGGATGTGACAGGCTGCTAATCAATTTTGACAAGAAAAAGGATTCCTGGTTGTGAAACTGAACTGCTGAAAGAGGAATTGTATATTTTAGATTTTTTTCTGCACTTTTCTAAGTTTATTCTGTTTTCTGATTCTTTACAGATCATGGCTGAGTTTAATAATCAGGTTAGAGATGCTAGACACTGTAAATATATAATTCTTAGTTTGGCAATTTTGTGTATAGTATTGATTGTGGGTATGTCTGTTCTTGATGTAAAAGGTGCCAACTATACTTCTGCTTCTGAGACTACTACACTAACAGCATTGGAGAAGTTTAAATTAGATGAGAAATATTTGCATGATTATACTAATGCACAAGGAGAACTTTCTTCTAACGTTTTCTATCGCTTGTTTAGTGAGTATATTTAACCTACGGGATACGTTGTAGTCTGCTACTTACAAAGTTTTCTGATCAGGACTATATTTAGTATTTTTATTGCAACCACGACTTAGGGGGTCAATACAACATTGGCGGTAAAAGCCGCTTACCGCCATGCAGAAGACCGCCAACACACCGCTGCGGCCACAGAATTCCGCCACGGTCATTATGACCCACAGCTCGGAATCCTCCAAAATCCAGACACCCACACAAGTCCGCCACACCAAAGGTCAGTGATACACTGGCGATAACAAAACTTCCACTGTCACGCCAACAGGAATAGGCCCACACTATCACGACCCATGAATCCACGCGGCGGTCTTTCAACCGCAGTATTCCATTGGCGGTACACACCGTCGCGCTCAAAATACACACACATATACAAAACACAACCACATTGGACAATTCCAAATACACACACCTGATACACATACACACACCACTCCCACACATCCAATACAATATAAAACACACACCCACATCGTCCACAGACCCTTACGACCACAATTCAGACCCCCACCTCCTCCCCCACAACTAACAACATGGGAGGAGCAGGTCTTGGCTATACTGCATCCTGAGGGCCTCGCAGGAGTAGCTGGAGGAATGGACTCTGGTAAGTCAAATCTTAACTATTACATCCTCCACCCACCTGCATGCTTTCACATACCCCCACCCTCGCCCGCACCCCCATCACTCCAACTCCTCACATATGTCCCAATATCACAAACCACACATCCCAAACTCAAGCCCTGCATGTCACACCAAAGCATTGACACCCATCACCAATGCATGGCCACTACACATACCCATACACCCCGCTAAACCATTATCACACAAGGTCCTACACAGGAATGCAAGCACTGGGGTACACGGTCACCCACCCATTGCATACCATGTCACACACAGATGCAATAATCATGCCTTTACACCCCTGCAGGACACCTACCCAACGTCAGCGGACAGGAGGGTCCAGATATGTCCACTCCACCCACAGAAGAGGCCCACAGTGATGACAGCAGCTCTGTCCAACTGGATCTAGATGACCAGCCTGGCCCATCTGGGACCTCAGGACAGTCGGTTCCCCTCACACTGGCACAGGCAACTACAGAGCTTGACCCCTCTGGAAACTCCAGCGCAGCACCCACCCAGCGGGCCGATGTCTCTGTCCCCAGGACACGTCAATCAGCAGTGCGTCCACCACTACAGGAAACCCAGGCTAACCCAGCACCCCAACAACACCAGGGACCTGGGGGAAGCGGTAGTGGGCACACGGTTCAGGGGACAGAGGCCCCGGAACATACGGGAACTGGGAGGGCTGTTGTGTGACAGTAGGAGGACAGGCCCAGGGAACCCACTCTTCACGAAGCCGTCTCAAACATCATGGGAGCCTACCACCATTCCCAGGAGACGATGGCAACGGTACTGGCCAAGTTTCAGGAGATACAGCGGCTGCAGGAGGAACAGTATTTGAGCTTCAGGGAGGAACTCAAATCCATCAATTCCACCCTGGGCACCATTGTAGAGGTGCTGAAGGAACTCGTCAACACCAGGAGGGACGCTGTGGCACAACAAGGGGACCCTGACACTAGCCTGGAAGATGAACTGCCCACCACCTCCGCCGGCGCTAGTGGACAGGAGGCACCGCCACAGGACCACGACACCAGCACCCCACCCCCTGTAGATGGAGAACCACCCCGTAAACAGTCCCTGAGATCCAGGACAAAAACAGAGAACAATGCCAAGACCCCTGCCAAGAAATTAGACCACCCTGATTGTCATCCTTCTGTCCCACTTTGTCACCCTGTCCATACTTAAACTGCCCCATCTCCACTTCCTATGCCCCTTTGGACAATGCACCTGTGAGACTAATAGACTGGACATTCCTCCACCATCACCCCTGACCATTTTACAACCCCCTCCACTATTGAGCACTTTAATAAACACCCTTAAATCAAAAAACAATCTGGAGTCAGCCTGTGCTTTAGAAAATGTGTATTTGCAATAACAGTGGCAAAATGCTATATCAAATGTAATGTCAACATACCTATGTCACACATCCCTAGTCTACGCGGAAACAAAGCAGATGTCACACAGTGGGACCCAGATCTGTGAAATCGTAAGGGAAAGTGACAACACGGTGACCATACATTGGGTGAAAATGACAGACAGATGAGAGGTAGTAGAATTAAATCAGATGTAGCAGGCTGTGTTGTCTTCTTACCTGTGTCTCACTGGAAGTATTGCAGGATCACCGTGTTCCTGTTGTCTATTTCCTCTTCTTCAGCTTCCTCGTCTTCACTGTCCACAGGCTCCACAGCTGCCACAACACCTCCATCTGGACCGTCCTCCTGCAGAAAAGGCACCTGTTGTCGCAAAGCCAAGTTGTAAAGCATACAGCAGGCCACGATGATCTGACACACCTTCTTTGGTGATGAGTAGAATAGGGAACCACCTGTCATATGGAGGCACCGGAACCTGGCCTTCAGGAGGCCGAAGGTCCACTCTACAATCCTCCTAGTTCGCCCATGGGCCTCATTGTAGCGCTCCTCTGCCCTTGTCCTGGGATTCCTCAATGGGTCAGAAGCCATGACAGGTTGGGGTAGCCAGAGTCATCTGCAAATGTCGAGGGCCAACTGTTAGACACACACTAACCCTAAGGGACTACCCCAGACCCAGGCACCTAGTCACACTGTATAGGGTCCATGTCCTCACCTAATAGCCACACACGGTGCCTCTGGAGTTGCCCCATCACATAAGGGATGCTGCTATTTCTCAAAATGTAAGCGTCATGCACTGAGCCAGGGAATTTGGCGTTCACATGGGAGATGTACTGGTCTGCCAAACAAACCATCTGCACATTCATGTGTCCCATCAATGGCACCTATGATGTTGGGGATATGTCCCAGGCATTTAAATCACCTTTCACTGTAGGCAAATCCTCCACCTGAGGAAAAACAATGTAGCTCCGCATGTGTTTCAGCAGGGCAGACAACGCTCTGGACAACACATTGGAAAACATAGGTTGGGACATCCCTGATGCAATGGCCACTGTAGTTTGAAATGACCCACTGACAGCACCTGCACGTGAGGGAGGATTCCTGTGGGATGGCAGATAGCTGACATCAGGTCTGGCTCCAACTGGGCACACAGTTCCTGGATTGTGGCATGATCGAGTCTGTAGGTGATGATCACATGTCGCTCCTCCATTGTCGACAGGTCCACCAGCGGTCTGTACACCAGAGGATGCCGTCATCTCCTCACCTGCCCCATCGGACGGCGCCTATGGAGGAGAACAGCGAGCAGAGAATCAATCAACTCTCAAGTACGTAAACACAGCATACTCAGAAATATTAGCAAATCGACATATGCCTGTATGAGTGTTTAGGCAAGGCCTAGATATGTGTGATACAGTCCAAAATAATGCCATGTGGGCCCATGAAATGGCGGCTGCCTGACCTGTAAAGTGGGACAATGGGATATGAGGTAACTGTGCTGGCGTTGTACACCGTCACGGTAGGCGGTCAAAGACCGCAGCACAATCCTGCATTGGTTAAAATTGGACCCTATGGGTCCCAGGAGCCAATGACGATGTACGCCGGCGGTGACGGTACGCACCGCCGCGGACTTGACCGCCATTTTCTCTCTGTTCAATCACTTGATACCTGATCTTCGACAGGAGAGGAGCTACACTGCAAGTGCTGCTGTGGCCTCAGTCTGGAAGAAACAATGGCTCGTGTGTCTCGGGAAAGGGCCCCTGCCTTCAGCACGGAGGAGTTGGAGAAACTTGTGGACGGGGTCCTCCCCTAGTACACAGTACTCTACAGTCCTCCAGACAAACAGGTAAGTACACTGTGTGCATGCTGTATGGGCAATGCCTGTGTGGAGTGGTGTGGATGAAAGATGGGGGGGTGAGAATGAGGCGTGCATGAAACGATGGTGAGTGCATGTGTTTCATGGCAAGGGTAGGGATGCGGGCCAATTACTGTGACGGTGCGGACGGTAATAACTTCTCTTCTTCCCCCTGTATTATTCCTGTAGGTCAGCGCCCACCAGAAGAAGGACATTTGGCGTGCCATCGCCAAGGAAGTCCGGGCCCTGGGGGTCTACCACAGACGGAGCACCCACTGCCAGAAAAGATGGGAGGACATTCGCCGCTGGAGCAAGAAGACGGCGGAGGCACAGCTGGGGATGGCCTCCCAACGTGGGAGGGGTGCCCGTCGCACCATGGCTCCCCTGATGTTCAGGATCCTGGAGGTGGCGTATCCGGAGTTGTATGGGAGCTTGAGGGCATCACAGCAGCCACAAGGGGGTGAGTACACTCTCATTCTGCTGACTCAGCGCGCATTGGAGGTATCTGGGTGGGGGAGGTTGGCTCCCCCAGGCTAGGGCGAGTTTAGTAGGCAAGGCCCCTTCTTAAGGCAGGCCCTGTGGCACCCCACCCCACCTGTGTACAGTGTCAACTACAACTAGTCAGGCTCCTGTGACACCCATGTGTGCAGCAATTGGGCATAGCCTTGTAACCCATGTCCCTGGGATTGAATAGGGAACTCCTAGTGCGTGGCGTAGTGCAGGGGGCTTCTGTGTCTGTAGTGTCCGCCAACGGTAGTGGTACTGCATGCACTCAACATGTCTTTCTTCTGTCTTCCCCCCCTTTTTGTGGTCTCCCTGTTCTTGTGTGCATTAGCATCATCAGGCGGAGGGGCAGTGGCTCCGGAGCAGGAGGGAGCTGCATCCCACATGGCCCTGGAGGGCGACACTACGGAGTCTGAATTTACCAGTGGGACAGAGGGCGAGGTTAGCTCCACGGCAGGGACAGGAGCTGACACCAGCGATACTGACTCCTCCTCTGATGGGAGCTCCCTTGCGGTGGCGGGCCCATCTGTGCCCCCCGCATCTACAGGTACAACCGCCACCCCCCCTACCAGCACAGACCCTCCCACCAGCCCCTCAGTGTTTGCCCCATGCCCGCTCACCCACGAGGGTGGGCATCTCCTTCGCCCCAGGCACCTCAGCCCCTGCCCCTGTCACCTCTGCTGCCCTCAGTGAGGAGGCCATTGACCTCCTCAGGTCCCTCACTGTTGGGCAGTCTACCATTTTGAATGCCATCCAGGGTGTAGAGAGGCAATTGCAACAAACCAATGCATACCTGGAGGGCATTCACTCTGGTCAGGCAGCCCATCAGCGAGCTTTTCAGTCTCTGGCCTCAGCTCTGATGGCAGCCATTGTCCCTGTCTCTAGCCTCCCCCCTCCAACTTCCTCCACCCAGACCCAAACCCCTGTACCTCAGCCTATCCCAAGCACACCATCAGACCAGCATGCACACACCTCAACACACAAGGGAAGCTCTGGCAAACATAAGCACCATCCATCCCACAGGCACTCATGCAAGCATCACAGACATGCAGACACACCAACATCCACTGCCTCCACTGTGTCCCCCTCCTCCCTCCCTGTCTCCCCTCCCCTCACACCTACATGCACTACATCCTCAGCCACTACGTCCATCACCAGCACACCCCGCTCACATGCAGTTACCACCCCCACTTCCATTCACATGTCCCCTGTGTCCTCTCCCAGTGTGTCTGTGAGACTACCTCCCAAGGTACATAAACGCAGCCACACACCCACCCAACAGCCATCTACCTCACGACAGCCTCCAGCCCATGCACCTTCACCCAAAGTCACCAAACGTACACCTCCTACAACCACTACCTCTTCCTCCACTCCCAAACCCCCTCCATCTACCCTTCCCAGTGTTCTTAAGAAACTTTCCCTGTCCAACCTTGACCTCTTTCCCTCACCTCTCCCACCCCTTCAGTCTCCTAGGGCCCGACTCTCCAGGTCCCAACCCAGCACCTCAGCCACAACATCTGCAGGACCATTGGTGACAGTAGTAACCGGCTTCTGGAGTGCGCCAGGCATCAGGGCAGCCAGTGTGGCAAGGAGCCAGAGCACAGACAGTCCCCCACCTGTAAAGCATAAAAAGTTGGCCAGTGCCTGACGGGAGAGGGGAAAGAAATCAGCCACCAAAGCCGCTCCCAGGGGTACAGTTGGGGGTGTGGAGACAGCTGCGCCACCATCCAAGGTGGGGAAGGGGCACAGTAAAACCAGCAAGTCTGGGAAGATCTGCATGGCGGACAAGACAGCCACCAGCCCCGCTGCCCACGACACCGGCGCTAGCAGCACCGCTGCCCAGGACACAGCCGCCACCAGCCCCACTGCCCAGAGGACACCGCCGCCAGAAGCACCGCTGCCCAGGACACCGCCGCCAGCAGCATCGCAGGCCAGTGAGCGGCAATGATTCCGACTCTACTGACGTCGCCACAGGCAGGATGAAGCACTCTGGGCACAAAACCCCCTCCAGAACCAGTAGAGTATCACATCCACTACCTCAGTCCTTGGCAGGATGAAGCACTCTGGGCACAAAGCCCCCTCCAGAACCCAGTGGAGACTGTTATCCACATGAGAGACTGTGGCTTTGCACTCCCCAGGATTGAACAGTGGACAAACCACCCACTGGAGAGACTTGAGGGACTGTGGCTTTGCACTCCCCAGGATTGAACAGTGGGCAAACCACCCACTGTAGAGACTTGAGAGACTGTGGCTTTGCACTCCCCAGGATATAGCAGTGGGCAACCCACCCACTGTAGAGTCTTAAGAGACTGTGGCTTTGCACTCCCCAGGATATAGCAGTGGGCAACCCACCCACTGTAGAGACTTGAGAGACTGTGGCTTTGCACTCCCCAGGATTGAACAGTGGGCATGGAGCCCCCTCGTGGATCTGGCGTCGTGCACTCATCCAGCTGAGGTGCCACCCCCTTCCCTTCCCCCTGAGGTGCCTGTTTTATTTCTATCTGATGCCCCAGCAGTGTTCTCTCCGTTTTGTTCGGTTATTGAGTGTGGGCCTCGCCCATGCGTTTTGGGCCCAGTGGTCCACAGACTATGATAGTGGAATACCTTGGATTTGTATTCTTGGTGTATATATTTGTTTATAGTGTGAATTTCTTAATACATGTATATATTTTTGATTACTGTCTTCATATATATTACAATTATTAAACTCATTTCCTTTTGGTCCTGCATTCTTCCAGGGGGGTTTTGGGGGGTGTAACTGTGTTGTATCATGATGTATTAGTGTGTGTGGTGTCGTGGGTGAGGGTGGGGGTGGGGTTGTTGCGTTTTGCGTGTGTGTGTCACTGTTTTTTCCCTCCCCCCTCCCCTGTGTCATAGGTGCAGTACTCACCATGGTCTTCGCCGTTGGCGTCCATGCTCCTGGTTGAGGAGCAGGAAGATAAGGGCTGGAAGAATCTGAAGTTCCGGATCCATGGCGTCCTGGTTCCTCGTGGGATGTGTAGAGGTGAGCATTTTCCCTTCCAAGTCCTGTTTTTGCAGTGTTTTTGTTTGCGGTGTATCCACCTCGGAAAAGATGGTGAATTGGTGGCTTGTAATAAAATGGTCAGTACATTGTCTTCCGCCTGTCTGTTGGCGGTTACCGCTGCGGTGTTTGTTTGTACCGCCGTGGCGGTCGGAGTGTTAAAGTGGCTGTCTATGTTGGCGGTTTCCACCACGGTCATAATTCAATTTTTTTTTTCACTGGCCTGTTGGCGGATTTACCGCCGCTTTAACACCGACCGCCAGGGTTTTAATGACTGCCTTAGTGTTTTCGGTTGTACCTATCATTAGGTATCTGAGTAGAGTAGCTAAAGATCATGACATAGTATTGGTTAGAGGATTCTTTGAACCTACACTAACGTTTGGGACTGCTAATGCTCATAAGAATAACCTCCATGCTTGCTTACGCAAAGGATTATAAAGTGGCGCAATGCGTGCATTGCGCCACTTAGTAAATATGACGCCAGGATTTCAGCCTATTGGGCCACATTAAATGGTGCTAATGTGGCGCCAGGTGGCACTATGGGCTTATAGGTTTGCCCCCAAATGTCCCAGGCATGTTGAACTAAGAAACATTTTTAGTTTATTGGTAAAATGTGCAGTCTATAGTCCACAGTATGTAGGAAGAAAATATCTGAACTACTTTGTTCTTTGAAACCTGACAGATTTTCTCCTAGAAGGTTATTTTGCCTGGAGCAGTTATTCAGTTGAGCAAATTTCAAATGTTTTCCAAAAAAAGGTAGACTAGTGATGAGTTGAAAATTGCTTAGTTCGTTTGACTTGCCATTTGTTGTTTTGTTAAGGAGGGACTTCACTTTGATGACCTAAAGACAACCTCAGAGTGGGAGAGATAGGTGCTGATGAGACCGTTGCAGTGTTAACAAAGGTTATGTAGTTTCCTCAATAAGTGGTAGAGTTAAGTTGATCAGACTGAATATGTTAGAGGTCCTAGAGAGGCAATGACCTTTGTAGTGACTTCTATAAATATTTGCTGACAATTAGGATAGGTTATTTGCACCTAATGGTGCCTGAGAGGTGTTTGGCAGAGTTGGCATCAATATCCTTCTTGATGTGGGATTTTTGGGCAAGAACAAATTGCTTACTTGGTAGAGTTCTGTGTCATGTTTGAAAAAAAGCTGCAGGTGTAATGGTAGCTGTTTGTCTGCATATCTAAAGTCATTATTTTGTCAGAGAACATTTTTTTTCACCATCTTCTTACTTTGCGTACAGTAAATCAGAAGAGGGTTTTGCTTACCCGTGCCTCTAAGAGATCAATGGGCTTTGTCTGAGGGTTAGCAGAGAGATTTAATGAAAAATGTTGGACATGGAGTCTTGGTACTTGGACATAATAATATTTGCATCAATTCTCCTGCCTGTAGGAGTAAGGTGAGAGGTTATGTTAAGTCTCTGATCTTCAATATCCATGTTGTTTCATTGCATACTGAAATAACTTCCATTAAAGGTGTACTGGTATTTTGAATTTGTCCAAATCTATGGTGAAAGGTATTAATAAGTTGTCAGACCAGTTGACTTTTAGGAGACCATCTTGTTCCATTCCCCAAACGTGTATTTTTATCAGAGCCTTAGAAGGTGATGTTAGGTCTTATGGAAGGTAAGGGCAAAATAAAGATTCACACCAATATGTATAAGAAGGATGGAACAATCTGGATTTGAGCAAAGGCACATCATGGTCTGATTCTCTGTTGGCACGATAAGCATGCAATAATTTTCAATTATTGGGTCCTGGTAATATTTACAACCCTGTCATGGTTTCAGTAATTGTAACAAAGAAAATGTTAAAAATGAGGGTCGGTAATAAGTAAGGTTTCAGATCATAGATTTAGCAGGCTAGCACTCTTGCCATCTCTCAGAATTGTACCAAACAATTTCTACAGTATGACATTCACATTGTTTTAATTTTTGTGATTCTATGGACAATGGAATTGAGGAGTGGGGAATGTTCACTGCAGATCATACCTTTACTAAACAATTTAATAGCATTAAACATTGAATATATTTGAAATAGATTGTGGTAAGCATCTTGATGTGAGATAATTATAAGATGAAAATCTTCACAAAAAGTGTGAATCATAGGAAGTTTTCCGTTAAGCACTTAACAGAGTTGAAATGATATGGAAGGGAGTAGAAACTGTAAGAGAGCCTCAGTCAATAAAAGTATGAGGGCCTTTGCTTCACAGGTGACAAAATAGTTGCCACTTCTAATTAAACCCTTTTACCCTACTCCTACTTGTCCCTTAATGAATTTGGGACCACTTTGTTGAGATCCACAAACAAGCCACTTTTCTGCTAGGTAAAAAGAAACCTAACCACAAGCATCTCACCAGTTGCCCTCAGCAGAGTTTGTCTCAGTGCGTACATTGATGAATGTACCATAAAAACCAATTCAGTTGTGAGACCTCTAACATTTCAGAGTTCGATTCAACAATTGAGATTGAGTCTAAGAAGCCATGCTACCAATCCTTTAACATAAAATCAGATAAACATGACTATGTGCCCTCACTCATCTATCAAATGAGGGTCCAGTCACTCAAGCTTGCTGTAGATGTAACTAGGATATGTACGGGAGAGGTCCCCACAATGTATTTCCACTTCCAGTATGACTATGCTACTCTACCTGCATAGCAGGGCAAACAGGAGCCATTTTGTGGAGGCCTGACTGCTCAAAGCAAGAAAGGTCGGCCTAGTAATCCATGGAACCTAGTCTGATTTGTAAAAAAACAAAGGCCACAATAATATCAAGGATATGTAGGGTGAGGAGATAGAAAATCAAGAACTGTTTTGGACCTGGCCCTTTCTGCAGGGTCACCCCTAGATGTTTTGCCTTTTCCTGCTACTTTTTGCTGAATTCATTTTTGTGTTTTTCAGTTTTTGGGCTCTGGACACCTTACTACTGTTACCCAGTGATACAGTGCAGGTGCTCTATACTCTGGCATATCCACAATTGGCATATTCAATTTACTTGTAAGTCCCTAGTAGAGTGCACTTTATGTATCCAGGGCCTGTAACTTAATTGATACCAGTGGGCCTGCACCACTGGTTGCACCACTCACTACAGTAGTCCTCTAAACATGCCTCAAGCCTGCCACAGCAGAGCCTGTATGTGCAGCTTTAAGCTGCTATTTCGACCTGGCAACTGCACTCATTTGTCAGACCCAAACCTTCCTTTTTATTACATATGTCACCCCTAAGGTAGGCCCTAGTTAGCCCCAAGGGCAGGGTGCAGAACATTTATAAAGTTGGACATGTACTTTTAAGTTAACATGTCCTAGTAGTGAAAAACTATTAATTTCATTTAGCACTACTGCAAGGCCTATCTCTTCCATAGGTTAATATCGGGGTTACCTAGAAACAGCCTTTAAGTGTAACTTCCAATTGGGAAAAGATAGAACTTTGGAGTTTGGAGTCTCCGGACTCACAATTTAAAATCACTACTGATGGTGAAATCTCTTTTTAAAGTTTAAGTCTGAAAATTCCACTTTTAGAAAGATGCATTTTACTAATTTAAACATTCTGTGCCTCTCCCTTTCTCTGAATACACATCTGGGGTGGGTGACAGCTGGGCATTGTGTATTCGGTTTAGATAGTCACACACACAAAGGGAACTGGGGTGTGACATTTTCACCCTGATGGCCCATCACCAGGCTGATGGGTCTTCCTGGGCTATGTGGGGGGGGGGCCGCTGGCACACCTGAATAAGGCTATGCCTGCCCCCACAAAAAGAGCTGCATAAAGATTGTCTGAAGGCAGGGCAAGGATGCTGTGCACTTCAATGGCCCTCTCTTTGAAGTCACCCCCACATCAAAGGTTCAACTGTGTTTAAGTACTGGGTCCCAAACACCACCAAGTCTGTGTATGTCTGAATCTGAGGGCATTTTGCAATAGTGGAGTGCTGTGCTGTCTGTAGGGAATTCCACTCTGCTGCATTGCTGTGTTGGCTTGCTGCCTCTTACCTGGGAGTGAGAAGGACTGTTTGTTGTTTTACTCAGATAAATATTCTCTATTTTTCTAAATAGGTGTGAAGTCTTTTTGCGTTGTTTTCACTGTGTTACTGTAATCTATGTGTTACACAAATACTTTAAACATTTCCACTTAAGTTAAGCCTGACTGCTCGGTGACAAGCTACTAGAATATGTGCACAGATGAATTTAGGTTGTGAATTTGACTTATCTTGAATAGGATTGTGGTCCCTAACGGACAAGGAGCATACTTCTGCCAACTAGAGACCCAATTTATAACAAACAGGAAAAAAACAAGCCTTTCTTTATGGCATCTAGTGGGCAGTGAGGAGGAGGTTGTTACGTTTAGAATTTAAGCTTTGGATATAAGGTGAATGGTGGGCATGCCTCATCTCATAAGGGCTGGAACAATGAATGGAATGAGAATGCAATGCAGCAATTCAGAAGACATTGACCATACATTTGTCAGTGGAAAAATGTCCATTGCAATGTGCAGCCACTGAGTTGAAGCCTGCAGATCCCAAACCATCTATGCAAGCAGAAGATGGGCCAGGCTGCAAGACCATTTGCAGTTCTCACAGTTTCAAGTTAGTACTCCATGGATGCCACCAGAGAATGTGACAATTTCCCTCTCTTTCTTTCATGCAAATATGACGATAAGTGTAGTATGATATAGTAAGTGAAGTTTATGTGTGTACATTTCTTTTATGTTTATTATTGTATGCATCATTGCAATCTGCATATAGAATATGAAATATGTTGGGTACTGTCTGTCACTTCTCAGTGACAGCTGGAGCCTGGCTGTGGAGGTTACACGCTCATCCTCTCCTTTTTACTCTGTTGTGGAAATTATTATTGGCTTTAACTATGCTCTACAAAGCAACCTTTGTCTCAACTTGTGTATACCCCTACATAATTTGTACTAGGTGTAGGGTTTGAGAGCTGTGTGTTTCTACTGCTTGGTTGTAACCCACTGACAATGTTCATTTGGGAAACAAATCCTTTTGCTGTACTTTACCCAACTCTGTCTTGGTGAGTGTGGAACGGTGTCAAGAAAAGAAGGGGTTTGGAAGCGGTACAGTGAGAAAATGTATTATTTTTAACTTTGCCAAGATTTTAACAGCTCATCTTCCATGAGTGCTCACTCTCGTTCCTAGCGTGCAATCTGCTTTGTGGTATTGGAAACCTGTGACACACTTCCCCTGATGTACTTATGCTACTGTTCATTGGAAGTGGAACATCAATGTGCAAAGCAATTGTGCAACGTGCTTGGCAGCCATCTTCAGCTGCTCAACTCCACAGGCTAGACTTCTCACATGCTGTGTTATCATCAGCGTTCTGAGCCCGATGTTGTGGCACCCGTTTTTTAAAATCAGATTATCCTCAACCGGAGTCTCATGTGAGCGTCTGTGTTTTTTGTGAGACATGGAAAAGGCCAGCGCTCACTTCTTCATAAGATGCTTCTGACGGGCCAGTATTGGAGTTATTTACAAATATATATGAAAGAAAAAAAAGTCAAAATGGTAGAAGGAGGTAACTTTCTGAGGTGAGCCTGAAGTTAAATAGAGACAATTGATGCATATTTTTGCTATTGATGCTGTTGGATTTAACACTGATAGAAATGGGGTCTCTGGTTGGCAGTCAGTTTGCACTCTGTCCAAGCAGGGACCCTCACTCTAGTCGGGAAAAGGAATATACACACCTAGGATAACTCTTGCTCACCACCTTGGTAGCATGGCACAAGCTGTAAGGCATATCTCAGAGGCAATGAGCAAAGTATTTGTAACAAAACACACAGTAATACAGTCAAAACACTACAAAATAGACACCATACCAGTTTAGATAAATAGCTAATATTTATCTAAATCAAACAAGACCAAAATGACAAAAATCCAACACACACAAATCAAGATATGAATTTTTAAAATAAAAAGAGTTTTTCTCCATAGAAAACAATGAAAACGTTGTTGTTACACAAAGTGCCTGGCTTGTGTAAAAAAGAAAGCCACACAGGCATCCGAAAAGACAGCAATGCATCGATTCCTTACTCGCAAGTGAGGCTGTGAATTGTTTCTTCTCTGGTTGGTTAGGCGAGGCATCGTTTTTCTCTCCTGCAAGAGAAGGATGCACCGATTTCCAGATGGGGCACCTCAGATCCAAACAGGTTGATGATGATTTTGACGCCCAGTGATGATGCATGTGAAATCCAGCCACACGGTGATGGAAAAACCGCGTTGCGAGGGGTTGGGTCGTTTTTACCACTGTGTTGCAAGTGCTGCATTTAAATCTTCCAAGAACGGCTTCCTGTGTGTTAATTTCAGTCCTTTTTCTTCCAGCTTCACCTTTCAAGGGTGCAGGGACTGCATAGGACACCACTTGGCAGGGCAGGAGTCTCAGCAGAGAGTCCAGGTTCTGGCAGAGGAAGTATTTGATGGCCCTGAGACTTCAAAACAGGAGGCAAGCTCAGTCCAAGCCCTTGGATACACTTCACAAGCAAGAATATACAATAGTATTTGTCCTCTTTCAGGCAGACGCAGCAACTACAGGCCAACCCAGCAAAGCACAGTCATAGGAAAAGGGGCAGTACTCCTCCTCCAGCTCTTCAGCTCTTCTCCTTGACAGAGGTTCCTCTTGGTTCCAGAAGTAATCTGAACATCTGGGGCTTTGGGTCCACTACTTACACCCCTTTCTGCCTATGAAGTAGGCAAACTTCAAAAGAAAGTTTCTATTGTTCACCAGATGCTACCTTGACCATGCTTGGCTCCAGACAGGGGGTTGGTAATTGCATTCTGTGAGGGCAGGCACAGCCCTTTCAGGTGTAAGTGACCACTCATACCTCCGATCTAGCCCAGATGGCCCATCATGATATGCAGGATACAACCCAGCTCCCTTTGTGTCACAGTCTAGTAGAGATTCATAAACAGCCCAAATGTCAGTCTGACCCAGACAAGGAATATATAGACAGGCAGATTGACAGAATGGTTTAAGCAAGAAAATACCCACTTTCTAAAAGTAGCATTTTCAAACTGACAATTTAAAAACCAACTTCATCAAAAGATGTATTTTAAATTGTGAGTTCAGAGACCCCAAACTCCACATCTCTATCAGTTCCCAAAGGGAAAGTGAACTTAAAAGATATTTAAAAGCAGCCCCCATGTTCACCTATGAGAGTGATAGGACTTGCAACAGTGAAAAACAAATTTGGCAGTATTTCGCTGTGAGGACATGTAAAACACATCAGCACATGTCCCACCTTTAACATACACTGCACCCTGCCTATCGGGCTACCTAGGGCCTACCTTAGTGTTGCCTCACATTCATAAAAAGGAAAGGTTTAGGGCTTGGCAAGTGGGTACACTGGCCAGGTCGAATTGGCAGTTTAGAACTGCACACACAGACACTGCAGTGGCAGGTCTGAGGCATTTGTACAGGGCTACTCATGTGGGTGGTACAACCAGTGCTGCGGACCAACTAGAAGCATTTGATTTACATGCCCTAGGCACCTCTAGTGCACTTTACTAGGGACTTACTAGTAAATCAAATATGCCAATCATTTAAGAGCCAATTTCACATACAATTTACACTGGAGTGTTGGACCTAGCCCTTTTTGTGGGTTAATCCCTAGACTGTTTGCCTCCTTCCTCCTAATTTTTCTGACCTCTTACTGTTGGCTCTAGGACTCTGAGAACCTTACCACTGCTGATCAGTGCTAAAGTGTAGGTATTCTCCCTTTTAAAAGTTGGTATGATTGGCTTATCCCAAATTGGCACATTTAATTTACCTGTAAGTTCTTTGTACAGTGGTATCCCTAAACCCAGGGCCTGTAAATTAAATACTACTAGTGGGTCTGCAGCACTGCTTGTGCCACCACAGAAGTAGCCTCTCAAACCTGTCTCAGGCCTGCTAGTGCAGGGCCTGCATTCACAGTTTTCTGCCACAGGGACCTGGCATCTAAATTTACTTGCCAACTCCAGAACTCCCCTTTTACTACATGTAAGTCACCCCTAAGGTAGGCCCTAGCTTACCCTATGGGTAGAGTGCTATGTATGGAGAAGGCAGGACATGTGCCTGGTTGTGTGGCCTGTCCTGGTAGTGACAAATGACCTATTTGGTTTCTTACTGCTGTAAGTGATGACTTCTCCTAGGATTGCATTGGATATGCCCTGCCTTATATCTAGAGGTCTGATTTATGAGGGGTAGGGTAGGCATGTTTGGTATGGTTGTAATGGTACTAAGAAATGCTGCTTACTGGTGTAGGTGGATGTTTTATTATCATTACAGAAATGCCACTTCTAGGAAGTGAGCATTTCTCTGTGCTTAAGACTCTGATGTTTTGCAGCTTGACTCCAATCCACATCTGAGCAGAGAGACAGTTTTGTGCACAATTTTCAGACAGCCTGTACACAGGGGAAGTGGAGGCGTCACAGAGGTGCA
This sequence comes from Pleurodeles waltl, assembly GCF_031143425.1. Classification (NCBI taxonomy): domain Eukaryota; kingdom Metazoa; phylum Chordata; class Amphibia; order Caudata; family Salamandridae; genus Pleurodeles; species Pleurodeles waltl. Next base: position 1,471,258,970 of record NC_090445.1, on the reverse strand, counting down.
TCTACATTTCTAATGGTCTTCCTGAGCTGAGAGAAGGGGGAGGCGGGCACATATGCATCTTTAAAGGCTGTGCCCTGGCCTCACACAAAGGGGTTGTTTACCCCCAACTGATGTTTGGAGCCTGTGCTGGAGGAGAGAGGGGGCACTCCCAGAACCAGTTGTAACTGGTTGGAACCTCCTCTCCCCTTCTTTGCTAACCCACTGTAAGCCTGAGTATAAGTACAGGGGATTTTTCCCCACATTTTGGGAACCCTTCGGAACTGAAACATACTTGTAACTGGGCACAGAATGCTGCTAGAGGGACTCACCAGGATCCGCCTTGGACTGCTGCTGCTGTGCTGACCTTTGACATGCTGGGTCACTAGGAGGAACTGCCAACTGCATGCATCCATCTTGTGCTGGCCTGCTGCTGCGCCCTGCCACCCTATGCTCCATCTTGTTCTGTCCCCCACAGGCTGGGTTCTGTGGCTCTGACCCCTGACAACTCCTTGTTTACAGCGCATGAGGAACACTGCCTTCACCTTGCTTTTGGGATGCTTACAGCGCTTGGAGAGCACTTTATTTGCTGGTTGTGGAGCACCCTGAGAGCGCATTGTCTTTTAAATCAATAGCACCTCGAGGGGCACTTGTATTGTTGCCCCCAGCGCTTCAAAAACACGTTGCTGTGCTGGAAATCACCGCCACGGCCCGGGGGATCTAATAGTCTAAGTACGCCGGAGACGTGCTGTCACCAGTGCCCCCAGGGCACCATAGAGTGAGATTAGGAATGAGCGCACTCCTAGCGTGCCCCCAGGGTGAAGCACACTCCAAGGAGCGCCCCCAGAGCACAGGCAGGCATCCACTTTGGTGCCTGTTCACCACTGCGACCTGGGCGGGCTGCAGCTGACTCGCACACCAGGTCAAGTGTGGGCGAGTCAGCCCTCTGTGGAGAAAGGCAGGGAGTAAGTCTCATCCGAGGCTCCCTGCCCTACCAGGTCCTCATTTCTGCTCCACAGGACAGGTGGGAAGGAAGCCTCATAGGAAGCTCCCAGCCTCACCGGGCCCCTTTAGCTGTCGTGGGCAGGAGGAAGCCTCATCAGAGGCCCCCCGGCCACTTGACCCCTAGCTGCCAGGTGGTGTCCCCCAGGAGGGCAGGTCGTAGCCCGGGGGCCCACAGAATCTATAGGTGCCCAGATTTGAGCATGGGCCCTAGGAGGGGCCCGATATAAAAACCAGAGGGGGTGTGTGCATAGTATGAAACCAGCCCCTGTTTAGCGGTGAGGAGCGCAGGGGGCCCCCAGTTACTTTGTGGCACTGGAGGGGGTGTGTGCCGTTCCCTCCCCCCTAACATAAAAAGAGCCCCCATTTAGCGCAGAGGAGCGCATGGGGCCCCCAGTTACTGCGTGGCACTGGTCGTGTCCTCATCATTTAAAATAGATACTCTTTCTGGACATATTCTTTTTGGATGTTCTTTGTAGGGGCTTGCTGGGACTTACATGCTAACCTGTTTTCTTTATGATGTCCCATATATTGGCCAATGTTCCTTTTATGGGCATGATGTGCTGCCATGTTTTATGACTTGCCATATGTTTTCTAAAGTTCCTAGGATTGGCATTTATGACACTGTCATGACAAGTGTATTGTGTAGTAATCTTTTCTGACTACTGCTTATGTTGCAGAATAAAAAGTAACTGTGTGTTATATGTGACTACTGCTGATCCCTGCAAGATAACCGTATTGTGTAATGTTCTGACAATTACTTGGGTAGCAGGGTATTACTGACATGTTGTGTGTTGTATAGTAATGTTGTGTACAATACAGTTTACTTTTATATAACTTGGTGTTCTGTTTCCTTTGTGGTGGGAATATTGTGTCACATGTGTTGTGTGTGTTGTGCAATTGCTTTACACATTGCCTCGGGGATAATCCTGACTGCTCATGCCAAGCAAGCAGGGGGGTAAGAAGGTGTTATCTTGGACGTGTAACTCCCTTGCCCTGATTAGGGTAGGTGGGTTCTGCCTAGCTTAGGTGCATACCGTAGCCAAACAGATAACCCCATTTCTAACAGGGAGCACTTGCACTTTAGCACTGGTCAACAGTGGTAAAGTGCCCAGAGTACCAAAAACAGCAAAAACAAAGTCAAGCACACATTCAAAACATGTAAATCAGAGGCAAAAAAAGACAGAGGAGACTACACCAAGGATGCCAGGTCTAAAAAATCACAAAGTTGCCCTTTCTTCAACCACCTTGGAATTCTGTGTCAAAGAGTTTTTGATAATGTACCAACAGTAGCTGCACTGAGTGATGACCTGCACAATGGAATATGCATGAAGAAGCTAAGGAGAGGTTGCACATCGAATACTCTGAGGAGACAAGTGTGTTGCTTACACAACATGTATTTTTTAAATGCAAGCAAGGCAGCGAAGAGACAGTGGAAGAGTTCATTGCCATGTTGTATGTTCTTGTTTCGTCTTGTGAATTCAAGATTTGCAATGACATTTATGCCAGAGACCAGTTCGTATTCAGTTGTTTTGAAAAAAAAACACAAGAATGGTTATTGACATGCAGGAATCCCACATTATTGTAAGTTAATGATGTAGCTAAGGGTATTGAAAGGTCTATTATTTCAGCACAGGTATTATCTGGCAATGAGGGTTTGCTACCCATTGCATGTATATTGGTTGCTGGTGCAGTTTGTGTGGTGCACGCAAAATCTAAGAAAAATGCGGCAATTGATTTGCTTCAGGTGTGGTTTACATACTCACTTGAGCAATTATCCATCTTGCCCAGCTTTAAACAAGAAATGCAATGGTTGGGTATTTTCAAGCTATATGGTGAGGAGATGGGAATAAGAAACGTCTATAGTAATGACAGTTATTCAAGAGTGCACTAACAAATTTGACAATCTGCTGCTAACTATTTGTTGGAGTTTTTTTGCTTATGCAGGTTCATCCCTAATCTTTTTGCCTCCATCCTCCTATTTCTTCTGACCTGTTGCTGTTGGCTTTTGAACTGATAACCAGTGCTAAAGTGCATATGCTCTCTATGTAAATTGTGTTGTTGATTGGTTTATCCATGATTGGCATATTTGACTTATTAGTAAGTCCCTAGTACAGTGCACTAGCGGTGCCCAGGGCCTGTAAAACAAATGCCACTAGTGGGCCTGCAGCACTTATTGTGCCACCCACATAAGTAGCTCTGCAATCATGTCTCAGACCTGCCACTGCAGTGTCTGTGTGTAGTTTTAACTGTAAATTCGACTTGGCAAGTGTACCCACTTGCCAGGCCTGAACCTTCCCTTTCTTACATGTAAGACACCCCTAAAGTAGGCCCTAGGTAGCCCCAAGGGCAGGGTACAGTGTATGGTTATGGTAGGACATATAGCCCCTCATTACAACCCTGGCGGTCGGTGTTAAAGTGGCGGTAATACCGCCAACAGGCCGGCGGGAAAAAAATGGGATTACGACCATGGCGGAAACCGCCAACATAGACAGCCACTTTAACACTCCGACCGCCACGGCGGTAGCAACAAACAGCGTAGCGGACACCGCCAACAGACAGGCGGGAGTACCGCCCACCCTATCACAACACGCCTATCCGCCATCTTTTCCGGGGCAGAACCAACACAAATAAAAACACGGCGGAAGCAGTACACAGAAGGGAAAACACTCACCTCTCCACACCCCACGAGGAACCAGGACGCCATGGAGCCCGAATTGCAGATACTGCCGGCGATGTTCTTCCTGCTCCTCTAACGACGGCAACAACACAGGGGAGGTGGGTGGGAAAAGAGAGTGACACACACAAGCAACACGCTACCCCCCACCCCCACCCTCACCCACAACACCATACACACAAATACATTCTGCAACATTACATATACACCCCCCCACCCCCCTGGAAGAACGCAAGGAGAAAAGGAAATGATTTGAACGAATGTAATCATGGGAAATATCATTATCAAAATGCAAAATCCAGAATATACAATTATGTACACCAACTACACAAGTCCGGATAGTGCACCAATCATTGTCCGTGGACCACTGGGCCCAAAATGCATGGGCGAAGCCCACACATCATACATGACTCCAAACGGAGAGAACACTGGAAGGGCATCACATAGAAAATATGCAGGCACCTCAGGGGGAGGGGGGGCACCTCAGCCTGATGAACGCACGCCGACACTGCTCCACGAGGGGGCTCCATGCCCACAGTTTGGTCCTGGGAGCGCAAAGCCACAGTCTCTCAAGTCTTTCCAGTGGGTGATTTACCCACTGCTTTATCCTGGGGAGTGCCAAGCCACAGTCTCACAAGTCTTTCCATTGGGTGGTTTGCCCAGTGCTGCATCCTGGGGAGTGCAAAGCCACAGTCTCTCAAGTCTCTCCAGTGGGTGGTTTGCCCAATGCTTTATCCTGGGGGGTGCAAAGCCACAGTCTCTCAAGTGGATAACAGTCTCCACTGGTTCTGGAGGGGTCATGGTGCTTGAGTGTGTCATCCTGCCAAGGACTGAGGTCGTGGATGTGATACTCCACTGGTTCTGGGGGGAGCTTGGTGCCCAGAGTGCTTCATCCTGCCAAGGACTGAGGTAGTGTATGTAAAACTCCACTGGCTCTGGAGGGGGCTTGGTGCCGAGAGTGCTTCATCCTGCCAAGGACTGAGGTAGTGGATGCCTTTCTCCACTGGTTCTGGAGGGGGCTTTGTGCCCAGAGTGCTTCGTCCTGCCAAGGACTGAGGTAGTGGATGCCTTTCTCCACTGGTTCTGGAGGGGGCTTGGTGCCCACAGTGCTTCATCCTGCCAAGGACTGAGGTAGTGGATGTGATACTCCACTGGATCTGGAGGGGGCTTGGTGCCCAGAGTACATCATCCTGCCAAGGACTGAGGTATTGGATGCCTCTCTCCACTGGTTCTGGAGGGGGCTTGATGCCCAAAGTGCTTCATCCTGCCAAGGACTGAGGTAGTGGATGCCTTTCTCCACTGGTTCTGGAGGGTGCTTGGTGTCCAGAGTGCTCCACGTGCAGTGTGGCCAGAAAAATACACTCGCCTGGGTGTGTGTGCCACGAGGTTGCCGAGGTACAGGTAGCATGATATGCCATGGAGGCAGAGACATACCCCACACTGCTGCGGCATTCCATATGCAAGTGACAACTGTGATGACAGTGATGCTTCATGGAAGCTGCCCAGGGTCCTGGAACTCACCACCAGCCTCGGACGACTGACCACTGGGGATGGTAGCCTTGTCTGCGGTGGTGCCACTGTCTGAGGATGTCACGGGGCCGCTAGCAGTGCTTGCGGCGGTGTCAGTCACGGCAGTGCTTGCGTCGGGGTCTGTGGCGGCGGTGTTGGCAGCGTGGTCTGTTGCAGCAGTGCTGGCTGTGGGGTGGGTGGTGGCGGTGCTGGTTGCGGGGTCTGTGGGGGCAGTGCTGGCTGCGGGGTCTGTTACGGTGCAGGTGGCAGTGCAGGTAGCGGTGTTCTCCGCCGTACAGGTTGGTGTCGACGTGGACAGAAGGTGTGACACTGGTCCCTCAGTCGGTGCCACCATGCCCTCTCCTGACCTGCCCTTCAGTTTTTGGCCCTTCCCCACCATTGATGGTGGCGCAGCTGTCTTGCCACTATCCCCTTTCATTTTCCCTGATCCCTTGGTGGCAGGTGTTTTCGGTTTCTCGCTCCGGGATGTGGGCACCTTTTTCACCTTGGCAGGTGGCGGAATATCCTTGCCCTCGCTCCGTGGCACACTGGCAGCCCTGATGGTTGGTGCACTCCATGACCCCGCAGTTCCTGGCACCACTGTGCCTGGGGATGTGGTGGCTGAGGTGCTGGGGTGGGACCTGGAAAGCCTGGCCCTAGGGGAAGGATGGGGGGGGGAGGTGTAGGGAAGAGGTCAATGTTAGCTAGGAAAAGTTTTTTAAACACAGTGGGATGGGTAGATGGAGGGGGTTTGGGAGTGGAGGTAGAGGTAGTGGTTTTAGGAGGTGTAGGTCTGCTGAATTTGGGTGAAGGTGCATGGGCTGGAGGCTGTTGTGAGGTAGATGGCTGTTGGGTGGGTGTGTGCCTGTGTTTGTGTACTTTGGGAGGAGGGCTCACAGATACACTGGTAGAGGACACTGGGGTTGTATGACTGGTGGTGGGGGTGGTGATTGCACGTGAGCAGTGTGTGGTGATGGGCATTCTGGTGATGGAGGTAGTGGCTGAGGATGCAGTGCATGCAGTTGTGAGTGGAGACGAGACTGGGAGGGAGGAGGGAGATGTGGAAGTGGGGGAAACAGTTGGAGAAAGTGGATGTTGGTATGTGTGCATGGGTATGATGCTTGTGTGAGTGCCTGTGGGATGTGTGGTGCTTATGTTTGCCTGAGCCACTCTTTTGTGTTGATGAGTGTGCATGCTGGTCTGATGGTGTGCTTGGGATAGGCTGAGGTACAGGGGATTGGGTCTTGGTGGAGGAGGTTGGAGGGGGGAGGCTGGACACAGGGACAATGGCTGCCATCAGTACTGAGGCCAGAGCCTGAAATGCTCTCTGTTGGGCTGCATGGCCAGAGTGAATGCCCTCCAGGTATGCATTTGTTTGTTGCAAATGCCTCTCAACACCTTGGATGGCATTCAGAATGGTAGACTGCCCAACAGAGATGGATCTCAGGAGGTCAATAGCCTCTTCACTGAGGGCTGACTGGGGCAGGGCCTGAGGTGCCTGGGGCGAAGGAGATGCCCATCCTCCTGGGTGAGCGGGCACAGGACCTACACTAGGGGTTGCTGGGAGGGCGGTGCTGGTAAGGGGGGTGGCGGCTGTACCTGTTGATGCGAGGTACATAGAGGGGCCCGTCAACGCAAGGGAGCTCCCATCAGAGGAGGAGTTGCTGTCGCTGGTTTCTGCTCCTGTCCCCGCCGTGGACCTCCCCTCGCCCTCTGTCCCACTGGTGGCTTCAGACTCTGTTGTTTCGCCCTCCAGGGCCAAGTGGGATGCAGCTCCCTCCTGCTCCGGTGCCAATGTACCTCCGCCTGATGATGCTATTGCACAAAAGAACAGGGAGACCACAAAAAGGGTGGGGGAAGACAGGAGAAAGACATGTTTAGTGCATGCAACACCACTACCGTTGGCGGACACAACAGACACAGCAGCCCTCTGCACTACGCCATGCACTTATAGTTCCTAGATGTTTCACATGCCCATGGGGTACAAGGCCTAAGCCCGATTGCTGCACCCCTGGAAGTCACAGGAGCCTGACTAGGTGTGGATGGCACTAACCACTAGTGGGGTTGGGGGGCCACATAGCCTGCCTCACAAGGGACCTTGCCAACCAAGCTCGCCCTGGCCTAGGGGAACCCACTGCCCACCTCCCCCACACAGACACCTCGTAATGCGCGCAGAGTCAGCTGAATGAGAGTGTACTCACCCCCTTGTGGCTGCTGTTCTGCCCTCAAGCGCCCATCCAACTCTGTATACGTCACCGCCAGGATGCGGAACATCAGGGGGGTCATGGTGCAACAGGCATCTCTCCCACATTGGGAGGCCATCCCCAGCTGGGCCTCCGCCATCTTCTTGCTCCAGCAGCGCAGGTCCTCCCATCTTTTACAGCAGTGGGTGCTCCGTCTGTGGTGGACCACCAGGGTCCGGACGTCCTTGGTGATGGCACGCCAAATAGCCTTCTTCTGGTGGGCGCTGACCTAGAGGAATAGTTCAGGGGAAAGGAACATCTTTACCCGTCTGGACCGTCATGCTCATTGGCCCACGTTCCCACCCTTGCCCTGACGCACATACACTCACTGTCTGCACATACAGGCCTCACCACCCCCCCCATTTATCTTCCATCCACACCACTCCAAACAGGCATTGCCCATGCAGCATGCTCACAGTGTACTCACCTGTTTGTCTGAAGGACCGTACAGTTGTGCACTAGTTTCTCCAACTCCTCTGAAGTGGAAGGCTGGGGCCCTTTCCCCAGACACATGAGCCATCGTCGCTTCCAGACACAGATCACAGCAGCACTTGCAGTGTAGGTCCTCTCCTGTTGAAGGTCAGGTATCAAGTGAGTGAACAGACAGAAAATGGAGGTCCCGTCCGCGGCAGTGCGTACTGTCACCGCCGGCGTACATCGTCTTTGGCTCCTCTGACGCAAAGGATCCAATGTTAACCAATGCTGGATTGCGCTGCGGTCTTTGACCGCCCACCGCAACGGTGTACAACACCAGTGCAGTTACCTCAAATCCCCTTGTTCCACCTTACAGGTCAGGCAGCCGCCATTTCAGGGGACCACATGGCATTAATATTAACTGCGTCACACCAATGTAGGCCTTGAATACACCCAGTTACAGGCACATTGCGGATTAATACATGTGTGCAAATGACATTTTGTGATACCTCAGCGTTGGCTGACTCTCTGCTCGCTGTTCTCGTCCATAGGGCACATCTGCTGGGGCAGGTGATGAGATGGCGGCATCCTCCGCTGTACAGACTGCTGGTGGACCTGTCAACAATGGAAGAGAGACACATAATAATAACCTACATACTTGATCGTGCAACAATCCATGAATTGTGTGCCCAGTTGGAGCCAGACCTGATGTAAGCTATCCGCCATTCGACAGGAATCACCCCTCTAGTGCAGGTCCTGTCAGTACTCCATTTCCTGACAAGTGGTTCCTTTCAAACAACAGTGGCCATTGCATCAGGGATGTCCCAGCCAATGTTCTCTAACGTGTTGTCCAGAGTGTTGTCTGCCCTGCTTAAACACATGTGCAGCTACATCGTGTTCACTCAGGTGGAGGATTTGCCCACAGTGAAAGGTGACTTCTATGCCCTGGGACATATCCCCAACATCATTGGTGCCATTGAGAGTGGGAAGGTATGCCCAGACGTGGGTCCCATGCTTCCCATGCCACTGGATTCAAGCTAGCCTGGCTGATGAGGGGTGAAACCCCGAAACCGGTACCAGGATGCTTGTTTCCAGTCCAGGGAAGACCTGGCCTAGCAGTTCAGGCTGGACTGTTCCCATGGGGAACAGGGTCAAGACTGATTTGAATATGGCTGGGTCCAAACTGGAATGGCATGGGCAGCAAAAAAATGATGGATTAAACCCAGATCTGTGACTGGGGGTGAATGTTTGACAATGTTCAGCATTCCGTCCATCACTTGTTGTTTTTGCATTTGTCGCCCTAAGTGGGAAGGGTATGCCCAGACGTGGGTCCCGTGCTTCCTATGCCACTGGATTCAAGCTAGCCTGGCTGATGAGGGGTGAAACCCAGAAACCGGTCCCAGGATGCTTGTTTCCAGTCCAGGGAAGACCTGGCCTAGCAGTTCAGGCTGGACTGTTCCCATGGGGAACAGGGTCAAGACTAAGATGGATATGGCTGGGTCCAAACTGGAATGGCATGGGCAGCAAAAAAATGCTAGAATAAACCCAGATCTGTGACTGGGGATGAATGTTTGACAATGTTCAGCATTCCGTCCATCACTTGTTGTTTTTGCATTTGTCGCCCTAAGTGGGAAGGGTATGCCCAGACGTGGGTCCTGTGTTTCCCATACCACTGGATTCAAGCTAGCCTGGCTGATGAGGGGTGAAACCCCGAAACCGGTCCCAGGATGCTTGTTTCCAGTCCAGGGAAGACCTGGCCTAGCAGTTCAGGCTGGGAATGGGAACAGGGTCAAGACTGATTTGCATATGGCTGGGTCCAAACTGGAATGGCATGGGCAGCAAAAAAATGATGGATTAAACCCAGATCTGTGACTGGGGGTGAATGTTTGACAATGTTCAGCATTCCGTCCATCACTTGTTTTTGCATTTGTCGCCCTAAGTGGGAAGGGTATGCCCAGACGTGAGTCCCGTGCTTCCCATGCCACTGGATTCAAGCTAGCCTGGCTGATGAGGGGTGAAACCCCAAAAGCGGTCCCAGGATGCTTGTTTCCAGTCCAGGGAAGACCTGGCCTAGCAGATCAGGCTGGACTGTTCCCATGGGAAACAGGGTCAAGACTGATTTGCATATGGCTGGGTCCAAACTGGAATGGCATGGGCAGCAAAAAAATGATGGATTAAACCCAGATCTGTGACTGGGGGTGAATGTTTGACAATGTTCAGCATTCCGTCCATCACTTGTTGTTTTTGCATTTGTCACCCTAAGTGGGAAGGGTATGCCCAGACGTGGGTCCCGTGCTTCCCATGCCACTGGATTCAAGCTAGCCTGGCTGATGAGGGGTGAAACCCCAAAACCGGTCCCAGGATGCTTGTTTCCAGTCCAGGGAAGACCTGGCCTAGCAGTTCAGGCTGGACTGTTCCCATGGGGAACAAGGTCAAAACTGATTTGCATATGGCTGGGTCCAAACTGGAATGGCATGGGCAGCAAAAAAATGATGGACTAAACCCTGATCTGTGACTGGGGGTGAATGTTTGACAATGTTCAGCATTCCGTCCATCACTTGTTGTTTTTGCATTTGTCGCCCTAAGTGGGAAGGGTTAGCCTGGCTGATGAGGGGTGAAACCCCGAAACCGGTCCCAGGATGCTTGTTTCCAGTCCAGGGAAGACCTGGCCTAGCAGTTCAGGCTGGACTGTTCCCATGGGGAACAGGGTCAAGACTGATTTGCATATGGCTGGGTCCAAACTGGAATGACATGGGCAGCAAAAAAATGATGGATTAAACCCAGATCTGTGACTGGGGGTGAATGTTTGACAATGTTCAGCATTCCGTCCATCACTTGTTGTTTTTGCCATTGATGGGACACATGTGGCCTTGGTACCCCCACCCGCAGGAGTGAACAGGTGTACAGAAACCGGAAGAGCTTCCATCCTATTAATGTGCAGATGGGGTGTTTGGCAGACAAGTACATCTGCCATGTGAATGCCAAATTTCCTGGCTCAGTGCATGATGCTTACATTTTGAGGAATAGCAGCATCCCTTATGTGATGGGGCAACTCCAGAGGCACTGTGGGGCATATTTATACTCTGTTTGCGCCGGATTTGCGTCGTTTTTTTTTTTACGCAAAACTAACTCCATATTTATACTTTGGCGTTAGACCCGTCTAGCGCCAAAGATTTTGGAGTGTCGTCATTTTTTTGCGTGGACACCTTCCTTGCGTTAATGATATGCAAGGTAGGCGTTCCCGTCTAAAAAATGACTCCGAGGCATGTGCGCCGTATTTATGCTCCCGGGCAAAAATGACGCCCAGGAGTGGGCGGGTCCAAAAAAATGACGTCCAGCCGCTTTTGCGTCATTTTTTAACGCCTGGTCAGGGCAGGCGTTAAGGGACTTGTGGGCTCGGAAGGAGCCCAGAGGTGCCCTCCCATGCCCCCAGGGACACCCCTTGCCACCCTTGCCCACCCCAGGAGGAAGCCCAAGGATGGAGGGACCCATCCCAGGGAACTTAAGGTAAGTTCAGGTAAGTATTTTTTATTTTTTTTTGTGGCATAGGGGGGCCTGATTTGTGCCCCCCTACATGCCACTATGCCCAATGACCATGCCCAGGGGACAGAAGTCCCCTGGCCATGGCCATTGGGCAAGGGGGCATGACTCCTGTCTTTGCTAAGACAGGAGTCATGTCAATGGAGGGTGGGAGTAAAAAAAAATGGCGCAAATCGGGTTGAGGCAGATTTTTTTGCCTCAGACCGACTTGCCCCATTCTTTGACGCCCAAGCTCCATTTTCCCCTACGCCGGCGCTGCCTGGTGTGGGTCATTTTTTTTGACGCACACCATTCAGCTCCGCCGACTAACGTCATTCCATAAATAAGGCGCCCGCATGGCGCTTTGGAATGGCGTTAGCCGGCGTTAAATTATTTGACGCACAACTGCGTTGGCGCAGTTGTGCGCCAAAAAGTATAAATACGGCCCTGTGTGTGGCTAATAGGTGAGGACAAGGACCCTATACAGTGTGAATAGGTGTCTGGGTATGGGTTGTCCCTACGGGTGTGTGTGTTTAACAGTTGTCCCTCCATATTTGCAGGTGACTCTGGTTACCCCAACCTGTCATGGCTACTGACCCCACTGAGAAATCCCAGTGCAAGGGCAGAGGAACGCTACAATGAGGCACCTGGGCGAACTAGGAGGGTAAATAAACGCACCTTTAGCGTCCTGAAGGCCAGATTCCGGTGCCTCCATATGACAGGTGGTTGTCAGAGTCACCAGATCCTCGGGGTCTGTGCACGTTCCCAACACTTCCACCACAAGACAGCTCCAATACTCTGATTAGATTTATCACAGAGTCTAAGAGAGTCCAAGTGGGGAAAAGGGGATTAGGTCGGGAACAGCTGGGAAGGAGACATGTAGGAAGCAAAGGGTTAAAACACGACATCAAACTTACATCTCATGAAATCAGTGCCATGCTACAACTCTAAGCTTTGTCTTTTCCGAAAAAACATGAACAACCCTAGAATAGTCCTAAAACTGACTAGGCTTTAGATGACCGAATACCTGAGGAGGAAACAGGAAAAGTTAAATAGGACTTTCAGATTCAAGTACTTTCTTTAGCATGAGAATCAGGAAACACTCTGAGCAATTTCTAAACAACCATATGAATCTCCTTTTAAGAATACATATCAGGAACATACAGCATTACATCCAGAACTCTGGTATTGTGTGTTCATTTCAGAAAAAACATTGGAAAGTGAATTGTGCACATTGCAGATTTTTATATGAGTATTAAACACCATAAAGGATTGTGCACCATGAAATCACACAACGTAGATCAAGGAATAAATCACGCAACATGTCAACTTGAAATGCTACCAAGAAAATGTCTTAGAATGGTAGCACACAGTAATTTACATTATTTATGCACGAGGAAAGAATTGCGCGTCTTGCCGATTCAAATGCCACCATACAAATGCCAAGAAATGGTAGCACACAATGAACAACATAAAAAGCACTCAGGGAAAGAATTGAGCGTCTTGTCGATTCAAATGCCACCATGCAAATGCCAAAAAATGGTAGCGCACAATGAATAACATGAAAAAACACTCAAGGAAAGAATCACGCGTGTTGCCGATTCGAATGCCACCATGTAACTGCCAGAAAATGGTAGCGCACAATGAACAGCATGAATTACACACGAGAAGTGAGTCATGCGTTTCGCCGATTCGAATGCCACCATGTAAATGTCAAGAAAAGGTAGCGCGCAATGAATAACAAAGCCAAATGCTCATGAAACGAGTTGCACGTCTTGCCAACTCGTATAACATCATGTAAATGTCAAGAAATATCAGCGCGCAATGAACAACAATGTAATAACAAAGTCAAATCTTTATGGAATAAATTGCGCGTCCTCCCTATTTGCAAACCACCATACAAATGTCAAAAAATGGCAGCGCACAAGTAATCTGTTATTCATTTAAGAATTAAAATCAAGAATATGAAAATTCTCAATTACGGTGTTGGGAAATGTCCAAACACCGTCTTACCGCCTGGAAACAGTGATCACCAATGAGAGATGAGTGCAGAAGAGTGGAAAATCCAAATAGGCCGCCGGGACAGGAGCTCAGGAAGAAGCTGCTGCTCTGCACCGGGACCTCTGAATAGTGAGCACTGGAAGTTGGGCTGACTCTCTTTTATAGAGTCTTGGCCCAGCCTAGAACCACGCCCAGACATGTTGCAGGGAAAGTCTCTAGAAGGCCCTGGAAAGGGACCACACCCTAACACACTCTGAATGTCTGCAGCAATACATTGCAAATGTGCAGTATTTATAAGCACCTTAAAAATGAATCTTTTGGATGGAATTCTGCAATGTAAAAGGTTAAACAATAACATATCATCACAATGCATAAATTGCATTGGGGGTCTTTACAACATTGGCGGTAAAAGGCCCTTACCGCCGTGAAGAAGACCGCCAATACACTGCCGCGACCGCGGAATTCCACCACAGCTATTATGACCCACATCTCGGAATCTGCCGAAATTCAGACACCCACACAACACCGCCACACCAAAGGTCAGTGATAAACTGGCGAAAACAAAACCTCCACCCCCACAGAAACACGCCCATGCTATTACGACCCACGAATCCACGCAGCGGTCTTTCAAACGCGGTATTCCATTGGCGGTACACACCGCCGAGCTCAAAATACACACACATCTCCAAAACACCGCCACATTGGACAATTCCAAATACACACACCTGAGACACATACAAACACCACTCCCACACACCCAACACAATATAAAACACACACCCACATCACCCACAAACCCCTATGACCACAATTTCAAGACGAAGGCCAGAGAGACTGCACAGCCAAGACAACACCACCATACAGAGGCACACAACACCATCATCCAACCCACATCCACGCACAAAACACCACACACCACTACACATCACCACACACATCAACACTCACACCGCCCCACACATCACACACACCACCCCATGTCACGCCAAAGACACCCCCGCTTCTCCGAGGAGAAGCTCCGGGTCATGGTGGAGGAAATCATCCGGGTAGAGCCACAGCTATTTGGCTCATAGGTACAGCACACATCAATAGCCAGGAAGATGGAACTATGCCGAAGAATCGTGGACAGGGTCAACGCAGTGGGACAGCACCCAAGAAATAGGGAGGACATCAGGAAGAGGTGGAACGACCTACGGGGGAAGGTGCGTTCAACGGTCTCCAGGCACAACATCGCGGTTCAGCGGACTGGCGGCAGACCCCCACCTCCTCCCCCACAACTAACAACATGGGAGGAGCAAGTCTTGACCATCATGCATCCTGAGGGCCTCGCAGGAGTTGGTGGAGGATGGGACACTGGTAAGTCAAATCTTAACTATCATATCCCCCACCCTACCTGCATGCTATCACACACCCCCACCCTCACACCCTCCCCTATCACCCCAAATCCTCACTAATGTACTAATAACACAAACCACACATCCCAACACCAAGCCCTGCATGACAGAACTAAGCATGGACACCCAGCACTAAAGCATGCCCACTGCACACACCCATACAACCCCCTAAACCACCATCACACAAGCTCCCACACAGGAATGCTTGCACTGGGGTACACGCTCACCCACCCATTGCACACCATTACACACACACATGAAATAATCATGCTCTTATGCCCCTGCAGGAACCCGAAGCAGCCCTGTCCTACTGGATCCTGATGACCAGCCCGGACGATCGTGGGCCTCAGGACAGTCGGTTCCCCTTGCACAGGCACAGCCCAACACCGACCTTCCTCCCTCTGGTAACACCAGCACAGCACCAACCCAGCGGGCCCAAACCTCCCTACCCAGGACATGTCAATCAGCGGTGTGTCCACCACTACAGGGAACACAGGATAGCCCACCACCCCAACAACAACAGGGACCTGGGGGCAGTGGTAGTGGGCACACGGTCCAGGGGACTGAGGCACAGGAACACAGGGGAACTGGGAGGGCTGCTGTGCGACAGGGGGCGGACAGGCCAAGGGAACCCACTCTCCACAAGGCCCTATCCTCCATCATGGGAGCATACCACCACTCCCAGGAGACGATGGCGTGACGGTCCTGGACAAGTTGCAGGAGACCCTGCGCCTGCAGGAGGAACAGTATTTGGGGTTCAGGGAGGAGCTCAGAACCATCAGCTCCACCTTGGGCACCATCGTAGGGGTGCTGAAGGACATACAGCAGACCTTGAGGGACACCGTGGCACTCCAAGGGGCCCCTTACACTAGCCAGGACGATGAACTGCCCACCACCTCCGCCGGCGCTAGTGGACAGGACGCCCCGCCACAGGACCACCACACCAGCACCCCACCCCCTGCAGATGGACAACCACCACGCAAGCGGTCCCTGAGATCCAGGAACAGGACAGAGCAAGACGTCAAGACCCCCGCCAGGAAATGAGACCACCCTGTTTGTCCTCCCACTGTCCCACCTTGTTACCCTGTCCATACTTAAACTGCCCCAGCTCCACTTCCTATGCCCAGATGGGCAGTGCACCTGTGAGACTAATAGACTGGACTCTGCCATGGACATTCCTCCACCATCACCCCTCACCAATTTACCACCCCCTCCAATAATAAGCACTTCAATAAACACCCTTGAAACACAAAACAATCTGGAGTCAGTCTGTGATTTAGTAAACATGTATTATCAATGACAGTGTCATAATGCGTTTCCTATTGTAAAGCTAACTTACCTATGTCACACATCACAAGTCCTTGAAGGATGCAAGCAGATGACACGTTGGTAACCACACCTGTGAAACAGTAATCGAAAGGTACAACTCAGTTACCAAATAGTGGTTGAAATCGACAGACAGGATAGAGGTAGACCTGTGAAAGTTAATGTAATGTTAAACATGAAAATGTTCTCACCTGTGTGTCACTGGAAATATTGCTGTATGACTGACTCCCTGTTGTCGTTGTCTTCTTCCTCAGCTTCCTCCTCATCACTGTCCACATGCTCCACAGGCTCCACAGCTGCTACAACACCGTCATCTGGATCACCCTCCTGCAGAAAAGGCACCTGGCGTCGCAAAGCCAAATTATGAAGCATGGAGCATGCGATGATGATCTGGCACACCTTCTTCGGTGAGTAGAATAGGGATCCACCTGTCATATGGAGGCACCTGAACCTGGCCTTCCGGAGGCCGAAGGTGCGTTCGATCACCCTCCTAGTCTGCCCATGGGCCTCATTGTACCGTTCCTCTGCCCTGGTCCTGGGATTCCTCACTGGGGTCAATAGCCAGGAAATGTTGGGGTAACCAGAGTCCCCCAATAGCCATACACGGTGCCTCTGGAGTTGACCCATCATATCAGGGATGCTGCTATTCCGCAGGATGTAGGCGTCAGGCACAGAGCCAGGGAACATAGCATTTACCTGCGAGATGTACTGGTCTGCCAAACAGACCATTCTGAACATTCATCGAATGATAACTCTTCCTGTTCCTCTACACCTGTTCACTCCTGTGGGGGGGGACCAGAGCTACATGGGTCCCATCAATGGCACCTATGACGTTGGGGATATGTCCAAGGGCATAGAAGTCACCTTTAACTGTAGCCAAATCTGCCACCTCAGGGAAAATGATGTATCTCCTTACGTGTTTCAGCAGGGCAGACAACACTCTGGACAGCATGTTGGAAAACATAGGCTGGGACATCCCTGATGCCATGGCCACTGTTGTCTGAAAAGACCCACTTGCAAGGAAATGGAGCACTGACAGCACCTGCACGTCAGGGGGAATTCCAGTCAGATGGCGGATTGATGACATCAGGCCTGGCTCCAACTGGGTACATAGTTCCTGGATTGTGGCACGGTCAAACCGGGAGGTGACGATGACATGTCGCTCTTCCATTGTCAACAGGTCCACCAGCGGTCGGTACACTGGAGGATTCCGCCATCTTCTCACAAGTCCCAGCTGACGGTGCCTATGAAGGACAACAGCGACGAATCAGTCATTATTCCTTCAGGTATGTACCCACAGTTACACACAAGACTACACCACTCACAAATCCCTTCCTGTATGTGTGTTGAGTGTAGGCCTAGCTATGTGTTACGCAGAGGGAAATCAAGCCATGTGGGCCCCTGAAATGGCGGCTGCCTGACCTCTAAACTGGGACAATGGGATTGTGGAGTAACTGCGCTGGCGTTGCACACGTCGCGGTAGGCGGTCGTAGACCGCGGCGCAATGCTGCATTGGTTAACCCTATGGGTCCCAGGAGCCAATGAACAGGTGCACCGGCGGTGATGATGCGCACCGCTGCGGACGTGACCGCCATTTTCTATCTGTTCAATCACTAGAGACCTGACCTTCGACAGGAGAGGACCTACACTGCAAGTGCTGCTGTGACCTCGGTCTGGAAGCGACGATTGGTGCTGCGTCTGGGGAAAGGGCCCCTGCCTTCACTGCACAGGAGTTGGAGAAACTGGTAGACGGGGTCCTCCCCCAGTACACGCTACTCTACAGTCCTCCAGACCAACAGGTTAGTACACATGGAGCACGTTGTATGGGCTAGGCCTGGGTGAAGTGGGCTGGTTGGATGAGGGAAGGGGGCAGAGTTCATAGGACATTAATGCATGGGAATGAATGGGCCACATGGCCAGAGTAGGGAGGGGGCCACTCACATCGACGGTGCAGTTGGTAATGACTGTTCCTCTTTCCTTGTGCATGTCATGTAGGTCAGCGCCCACCAGAAGAGGGACATTTGGCGTGCCATCGCCAAGGAGGTCCGGACCCTGGGGACCCACCAGAGACGGGGCACCCACTGCCGGAAAAGATGGGAGGACATTCGCCGCTGCAGCAAGAAGACGGCGGAGGCTCAGCTGGGGATGGCCTCCCAACGTGGGATGGGTGCCCGTCGCACCATGGCCCCCCCGATGTTCCGGATTCTGGCGGTGGCCTACCTGAAGTTGGATGGGCGCTTGAGGGCATCACAGCAGACACAAGGGGGTGAGTACTCTCTCATTCTGCGGACTTTGCGCGCAGTGGAGGGGTCTGGGTGGGGGAGGAGGCCTGTGGGTGTACCTAGGCTAGGGCGAGTTCCGTAGGCTAGACCCCTCCGTAATGCAGGCCATGTGGCACTCTACCCGACCTCAGCAGAGTGCCAAGTACAGGTATAATTGCCCCTGTGGCATCCATGTGTGCAGATGTCCACCATAGCCATGTAGGCCATATCCCAGAGATTGCATGTGCAGAGGGGCAGGAGAACGGCGTAATGCAGGGGGCTGCTGTGTCTGTCTTGTCCGCCAACGGTAGCGGTCTGCCATGCACTAAAACTCTCTTTCTTCTGTCTCCCCCCCTTTTTCTGCTCTGCCTGTCCTTTTGTACATCAGCATCATCAGGCGGAGGTACAGTGGCACCGGAGCACGAGGGAGCTGCATCCCACATGGCCATGGAGGGCCACACCACGGACTCAGAATGCACCAGTGGGACGGAGGCAGAGGGGAGCTTCACGTCGGCCACCGGATCACCAAGCAGCGACACGGACTCGTTCGCCGATAGGGGCTCCCTTGTGGTGGCGGAACCATCTGTGCACCCCACTTCTACAGGTACAGCCACCACCTCCCCTACCAGCACCGCCCTCCCAGCATCCCCTCAGCGTTCGCCTCAGTCTACCATTGTGAATGCCATCCAGGGTGTAGAACGAGAGTTGCAAAATGGTAATGCATTCCTGGAGGGCATTCATTCTGGTCAGGCTGTCCTTCAGCGAACCCTGCAATCTCTGGCCTCAGCACTGATGGCAGCCATTATCCCTGTGCCCAGCCTCCCCCCTCCAACCTCCTCCACCCAGACCCAATCTCCTGTACCCCAGCCCATCCCAAGCACACCTACAGACCAGCAGGAACACTAGTCAGCACACACAAGTAGCTCAAGCAAACATAAGCACCACACAACTCACAGGCACTCACGCAATCCTCACCCTTGTACAGACACAGCAACATCCACTGCCTCCACTGTGTACTCCTCCTCCTCTTCTCCCTCCTCCCTCCCAGTCTCGTCTACACACACACCTGCATGCACCACATATACAGGCACCATGAATCACACAAGGAGACCCAGCACCACAAGCCGCTCACCTGCACTCACCACCTCCACTGCCATTTACACGTCCCCTGTGTCCTCTCCCAGTGTGTCTGTGACGCTCCCTCCCAAAGTACACAAACGTGGGCACCCACACACCCAACATCCATCCACCTCACGACAGCCTCCAGTACCTGCACCTGCACCCAAAACACCTAAAGAGACACCTCCGACAACCACCTCCTCTTCCTCCACTCCCAGACCCTCTCCAACTACCCATCCCAGTGAACGTCAGAAACTGTCCCTCTGTAAAGTTGACCTTTTTGCTCCCACCCCCCCTCCAATTCATCAGTCCCGTTGTAGCGCCTCAGCCAAAAAGCCTCCAATACCAGTGGTGCCTGTTCAAGGTTTGTGGAGTGCACCGGCCACCAGGGCAGGCAGTGTGACCCGGAGCCAAGGCAATGGCAGCCCACCCCCTGTAAAGGCTCTAAAATTGGAGATTGGACGACGGGACCGTGTGAAGACTCCTGGTGGGAAAACAACTCACATGGGTTCCAAGGGGATTGGAGAGTCAGCTATGACTTCACCAAAGGTGGGGAAGGGGCAGAGGAAGTCTGCCCAGCCTGTTGTGAGTGTCACAGCGGAGAAGGGCGCCATCATTCCCGGCGGTCGAGACCCAACCGCCAGCATCGTCATCACTGGTCAGGAGGCCACCGCCAGAGTCATTGCCCAGGAGGGCCCAAGTATCGTCACTGGTCAGGAGACCACCGCCGGAGTCACAGCCCAGGAGGGCCCAAGTATCGTCACTGGTCAGGAGACCACCGCCAGAGTCACAGCCCAGGAGGGCCCAAGTATCATCACTGATCAGGAGACCACTGCCGGAGTCACAGCTCAGGAGGGCCCAAGTATCGTCACTGATCAGGAGACCACCGCCGGAGTCACAGCCCAGGAGGGCCCAAGTATCGTCACTGGTCAGGAGACCACAGCCGGAGTCATAGCCCAGGAGGGCCCAAGTATCGTCACTGTTCAGGAGACCAACGCCACCGCCGGAGTCAGTGCCCAGGAGGGCCACGGCTGCCACAGCTCAGGTGGGCTATGATGGAACATCATGCCACACACCAATGCCCAGTGTAGGGAATGTCATGCCACATACCAATGCCCAGTGTAGGGAACGTCATGCCACACACCAATGTCCGTACCAGATCCGCCATGGCAAAGCACCGCTGAACAGGGCAAAGACCGCCATGGTGAAGACCGCTGAACAGGGCAAAGACCGCCATGGCAAAGCACCGCTGAACAGGGCAAAGACCGCCATGGTGAAGACCGCTGAACAGGGCAAAGACCGCCATGGCAAAGCACCGCTGAACAGGGCAAAGACCGCCATGGTGAAGACCGCTGAACAGGGCAAAGACCGCCATGGCAAAGCACCGCTGAACAGGGCAAAGACCGACATGGTGAAGACCGCTGAACAGTCCAAAGACCGGCATGGCAAAGCACAGCTGAACAGGGCAAAGACCGCCCTGGTGAAGACCGCTGAACAGTCCAAAGACCGCCATGGCAAAGCACCGCTGAACAGGGCATGCACCGGGTAGGAATGAATAGACCGCCACATCAGGCATCCTTATCCCATGTGCAGCTGGGACAGTGACAGGACAGGAACTTTCACGGGGAGACTCATCCAGTCTTGGCACCAGTCCCCCCCCAGAACCAGTGGAGAATGTTATTGACTTGTGAGACTGTGGCTTTGCACTCCCCAGGATGGCACAGTGGGCAACCCACCCACTGTAGAGACTTGAGAGACTGTGGCTTTGCACTCCCCAGGATGACACAGTGGGCAAACCACCCACTTTAGAGACTTGTGAGACTGTGGCTTTGCACTCCCCAGGATGGCACAGTGGGCAAGCCACCCACTGTAGAGACTTGTGAGACTGTGGCTTTGCGCTCCCCAGGATGGCACAGTGGGCAACCCACCCACTGTAGAGACTTGTGAGACTGTGGCTTTGCACTCCCCAGGATACATCAATGGGCATGGAGCCCCGTCGTGGGTCTGGCTTTGCAGTAATCCGGCTGAGGTGCCCCCACTTCCCTTCCCCCTGAGGTGCCTGTAGTATTTCTATCTGATGCCCCGGCAGTGTTCTCTCCGATTGTGGTCAGGTATCTTTTGTGGGCCTCGCCCATGCATTTTTGGACTGTTGGTGCACGGACATTGTTATGTACATATGTGCACTACTTCTCGTAATGTATATATTTCTGACTGAATTTCGCATATATCTGTATATTTTTGTAAGACATGTATATTGTTACATTACAATGTTTGAACGGATTTCGCTTTGTCTTTTCATTCTTGCGGGGGGATTGTGGGTTGTTACTGTAATTTTTGTGGATGCATTGGTGTGTATGTTGTATTATGCGAGGTTGGGGGTAGGGGTGGGGGTGTTTGGTGGGTGTCCCCCTAACTTTTGCTTCCCCCTCCCCCATGTCGTAGGTGCAGTACTCACCGTTGTCTTCGGCGCCTAAGTAGATGATGGTCGTAGAGGAGCAGAAAGACAAGGGCAGGGAGTATTTGGAGTTCCGGGTCCATGGAGTCCTCGTTCCTCGTGGGATGTGTTCAGGTGAGCGTTTTCCCATTGCAGAAACAGTTTCCGCCGTGTTTTTATCCACGGTGAATCCGCCCCGGAAAAGGTGGCGGATTGGCGGGTTGTGATACTATGGCCGGTACATTGTCATCCGCCTTTCTGTTGGCGGTGACCGCCGCACTGCTTGTCTGTACCACCGTGGCGGGCGGTGTGTTAAAGTGGCTGTCTTTCTTGGCGGTTTCCGCCAGGGTCATAATTCAATTTTTTTATCTGCCGCACTGTTTGCAGTATTACCGCAGCTTTAACACCATCCACCAGGGTTGTAATGACCCCCATTATCTTGCGAGTGTTGGGTTTTTGCATTCTAGATGCCCGTAGAGCGCACACTGTCCTGGTGTTGACAGTGGTTCTCTCTACTACTCACCAAAGAAGGTGTGCCAGATCATCGTGGCCTGCTGTATGCTGCACAACCTTGCTTTGCGACGCCAGGTGCCTTTTCTGCAGGAGAATGGGCCAGCTGGTGGTCTTGTGACAGCTGTGGAGCCTGTGGACAGTGAAGAAGAGGAGGCAGAAGAAGAGGATATCGACAACAGAAACAACATAATCATGCAATACTTCCAGTGAGACACAGGTAAGAAGATGTCACTGCCTCCCATATCTCATCCTATTTTTGGAGCTGGCATAAGTCTGTCATTTTCACTCAGTGTATGGACCCTGACTTGTCACTTTGCCTTTCCATTTCACAGATGTGGGTCCTACTTTGTGCCCTCTGCTATATTTCCTCAAGCCCTACAACTGTGTTACATCGGTATGTGCACAAGTATATAATGACTTTGCTATATTCAATGGTTATTGCAATTACACATTTGTGAAAGGACAGACGGACTCCAGATTGTTTTGTGTTTAAAGTGTGTTTATTTCTCTGCAAATAAGTGAAGGGGGTTGTAAAATGAGCAGGGGGGGTGGTGGAGGAATGTCCATGGCAGAGTCCAGTCTATTTGTTTCACAGGTGCATTGTCCAAAGGGGCACAGGAATGGACAGGGTGACATAGTGGGACAGAAGGGTGACATTCAGGGGGGTCTCATTTCCTGACGGGGGTCTTGGCAATGTTCTCTGTCTTGTTCCTAGATCTCAGGGACCATTTGTGGGGTGGTTCTCCATCTGTAGAGGGATGGGTGCTGGTGTTGTGTTCCTGTGGCGGTGCCTCCTGTCCACTAGCGCCGGCGGAGGTGGAGGGCTGTTCATCGTCCAGGCTAGTGTCAGGGGCCCCTTGTTGTGCCACTGTGTCCCTTCTGGTGTTGACAAGGTCTTGCAGTACCCCTGCACTGGTGACCAGGGTGTTGTTTATGGACTTCAGGTCCTCCCTGATCCCCACATAGTGTTCCTCCTGCAGCCGCTGGGTCTCCTGAAACTTGGCTAGTACCGTTGCCATCGTCTCCTGGGAATGATGGTAAGCTCCCATGATGTTGGAGAGGGCCTCGTGGATAATGGGTTCCCTGAGCTTGTCTTCCCCCTGTCACACAGCAGTCCTCCCAGTTTCCCTGTTTTCCTGAACCTCTGTCCCCTGAACCGTGTGCCCACAGCCACTGCCCCCAGGTCCCTGATTATCGTGGGTTGGTGGGTTTGCCTGAGTTTCCTGTAGTGGTGGACACACTGCTGATTGGGATGGGCCCGCTGGGTGGGTGCTGTGCTGGTGTTTCCTGAGGGGGGAGGGTCTGTGATGGATTGTGACAGTGTCAGGGGAACCAACTGTCCCGAGGTCCCTGATGGGCCGGGCTGGTCATCTTGATCCAGTTGTGCAGAGCTGCTGTCATCACTGTGGGTCTCTTCTGTGGGGGACTGGATATGTCTGGTACCTCCTGTCCGGTGACGTTGGGTAGGGGTCCTGCAGGGGTGTAAAGGCATGATTATTGCATCTGTGTGTGCCATCGTGTGCAATGGGTGAGTGACCCTGTACTCCAGTGCTTGCATTCTTGTCTTGGTCCTTGTGTGATATTTGGTTTGGGGTCTGTGTGGGTATCTGTAGTGGATATGCTTTGGTGATGGGTGTCCATGCTTTGGTGTTGCATGCATGGCTTGGTATTGGGATGGGTGAGTTGTGATAGTGGGGCATAAGTGAGGTGTTGGAGTGATGGGGTAAGGGTGAGGGTGGGAGTATGTGTTGGCATGCAGGTAGGGTGGGGGATATAGTAGTAAAGCTTTGACTTACCAGAGTCCAGTCCTCATGCTACTCCTGCAAGGGCCTCAGGATGCAGGATTGCCAAGACCTGCTCCTCTTATGTTGTTAGTTGTGGGGGAGGAGGTACGGGTCCACCGCCAGTCCTCTGTACAGCTATCTGGTGTCTGGAGACCACAGAACGTACCTTCCCCCGTAGGTCATTCCACCTCTTCCTGATCTCATCCCTTGTTCTTGGATGCTGTCCAACTGCGTTGACCCTGTCGACAATTCTTCACCATAGCTCCATCTTCTTTGCACCTTTGATCCGCCGAATAGCTGTGGCTCTACCCGGACGATTTCCTCCACCATGACCCTGAGCTCCTCCTCAGAGAACCTGGGGTGTCGTTGAGGTGCCATGATGTGGTGTGGTTGATGTGTGAGATGGTGTGTGTTGTGATGTGTGAGGGGATGTGTTATTGTGGGTTGTTTGAGGTGCGTGGATGTTGTGTAAGTGATGGTGTTGTGTGTCTGTGGATGCTGGTGTTGTTTATGGTGGTGTCTCTCTCTGGCGTTGTTTCAGAATTCTGGTAGTAATGGTTTGTGGGTGATGTGGGTGTGTGTTTTATATTGGATTGGGTGTGTGGGTGTGGTGTGTGTATGTGTGTCAGGTGTGTGTATTTTGAATTGTCCAATGGGGTTGTGTTTTGTAAATATGTGTGTATTTTGAGCGCGGCGGTGTGTACCGCCAATGGAATACCACGGTTGAAAGACTGCCGCGTGGATTCGTGGGTCGTGATAGTGTGGGCGTATTCCTGTTGGCGTGGCGGTGGAGGTTTTGGTATCGCCAGTTCATCACTGACCTTTGGTGTGGTGGACTTGTGTGGGTGTCTGGATTATGGCGGATTCCGAGCTGTGGGTCGTATTAGCTGTAGCGGAATTCCGTGGCCGCAGTGGTATGTTGGCAGTCTTCTGCATGGCGGTAAGTGGGATTTACCGCCAGGGTTGTAATGAGGACCATAGTAATGTGTTTTATATGTCCTAACAGTGAAATATTACTAAATTCGTTTTTCACTGTTGCAAGGCCTCTCCCTCTCATAGGTTAACATGGGGGCTACCTTTAAATATGATTAAAGTGTAGATTCCATTTGGGAGCGGATGGACATGTGGAGTTTGGGGTCTCTGAGCTCACAATTTAAAAATACATCTTTTAGTAAAGTTGATTTTGAGATTGTGTGTTTGAAAATGCCACTTTTAGAAAGTGAGCATTTACTTGCCTATACCATTTCTGTGACTCTGCCTGTTTGTGGATTCCCTGTCTGGGTCAGTTTGACAGTTGGGTTGGTTGCACCTCACACTAGACAGTGACACAGAGGGAGCTAGGGTGTAGTCTGCATTTCCTGGTGAGCCATCTGTGGAGGAGGGAGGGGAGGAGTGGTCACTTACACCTCAAAAGATTGTGCCTGTCCTCACACAATGCAGTCTCCAACCCCCTGGTGAGGGTCTGGGGCCTGGCCTGGGCAAGGCAGGATTTCACATTCAAGAGAGACCTTGCTTTGAAGTAGGCCTACTTCAAAGGAGAAATTGGGTATAAGAAGGGCACCCAAAATCACAGACTTTAGAAACACTTCTGGAAACCAAGAGGAACCTCTGCCTGGAGAAGAGCTGAAGAGCTGAGGAAGAAGAGGTGCCCTGCCTGTGACTGTGCTTTGTGGAGCTGTCCTGCAGTTGCTGCTTCTGCCAGAGTAAGAGGGCAAAAACTGGAATTTGTGTGCCTTCCATCGTGTGAAGATCTCCAAGGGCTTGATTTAGAGGACATCTCTCTGCCAGCACCTGGAGTCTTTGGAGAGACTCCTACTCTGCCCTGTGGTGCCCATCCAGTTCCTGGCACCCTGATAGGAGAAGCTGGCAGCCTAAGAGGAAGAAATCCACGCACAGAACGCTGTGCGGGG
The DNA here is from genome assembly GCF_031143425.1 of Pleurodeles waltl. Lineage (NCBI taxonomy): Eukaryota > Metazoa > Chordata > Amphibia > Caudata > Salamandridae > Pleurodeles > Pleurodeles waltl. The sequence goes on along the minus strand of NC_090445.1, from coordinate 1,471,232,888 downwards.
AATGATCGACACACCGCTGATCTGCAGCTGAAAAATCAACGCGGCGCCGGCTTTGCGGCTGAAAATCGATGCTCGCACATAACGCAACCAAAGACTCGATGCGCGGAGCTGGAGAAACGACATCCAGCATCACTGACGGAGGCTGGGAGATCTCAACCCGTGCTGCGTGGTTTTCGGATCATCACGCGGCTGGATATCTGACACAAACACCGCTGGGCATGTAAAAACAATGCAAGGCCTGCCTGGACCCTAGAGTGCTGACCGGATCGACACATCGCTTTCCTACAGAGAGAAAAAACAACGCGCCCGACCCAACGAAAAGAGAAACGACGCAAGGTGTCGTGAGTGAAATCGGCGCATCTCATGCCCTTTTTTATGCACACTCACCCGTACGGGGTTGTTTTTGACGCACCCAAGGTACATTTCCATGCTAACAATGTTAATGTGTGTTTGAAACTACATAAAGACTCTTTTTTCTTTTTAATTGATAACTTGACTTGTGTATTGTGGATTTTTGTCGTTTTGGTCTTGTTTTGTTTAGATGAATATTTTCTATTTTTCTAACCTGGTGTTGTGTCATTTTGTGGTGTTTTCATTAAGTTACTGTGTCTGTTGGTACAAATACTTTACATCTAGCACTCTGAAGTTAAACCTACTGCTCGTGCCAAGCTACCAAGGGGGTAATCAGGGGTTAGCTGAGAGTGATTCTCTTTTACCCTGACGAGAGTGAGGGTCCTTGCTTGGACAAGGAGTAACCTGACTGCCAACCAAAGACCCCATTTCTAACACTATTGACAATAATAAGAGTGATATGGACCTGTTAAGGATTAACGGGTCCACTAACACAGTCTAAGGTAAATGACAAGCCCATTCAGGAAATGGCATAATCCGGGAACTATTTTCTATTTTGGCTGATGAAATATTATTCAAACATTGCCCAAGGAATTAGAATTAGATAACCCCAATCTCAATCCCAAAGCATTGGGGGATTTTAATATTGATTTTCTAGGTGTCTTCAATGAGCAATTAGAATGCTTGAGAAGGAAGATTTATACTAAAGTGCACGTCACTGTCAGAGGATGGTATATTGTGGGTTGGAAGGATTTAGCCAGGTTGGGCATCATATTCTGCCCCAGGTATAAAGAACCCTTTGTTCTAGAATTACCTATGTTTCTTTTGAAAGTGAAGAAAATATTTCACCGGCCATTGATCACAAAATTTCCCAGTGTATTCAACAATGAGATTGGTACCATCAGAAGTTTTGAACATTGTATTAAGTTAAAGCAAGATGCTTGTCCTGTCATTCTCAATGTGAGACTCATTCCTCTAAGTGTAGTTAAAGAACATGAATCTTTACTCAAGAAGCTTCAATGAGAAGGAATAATACAACCCGCAGAGTCCTCATAGTGGGTTTCCTCTGTTGTTTTAACCAAGAAAAGTATGGGGAGTTGAGGTTATGTGTTTAATTGATGCCCTTTAATCACAATATATTTGTTGTCTATCATCTCCTCCCACAAAATTGTTGATGCTAATCCTGCAAAGCACCCAAATGCCCATTGAAAACAATGGAAGCCTCCCTCTAAGGCCCGCTCTTAGCAGGCATTAAAAATGCTAATAAAAATGATTCAAAGAAATCTCTTAGATATCATTGCGCCATTCTTTTGGCCCCTGTAGAGCCGGAATACCCCCTTGCATACAAAGGGGTTACAAAGTGGTCCAGTGCAAGCACTGCGCCACTTTGTAAATTTGATACAGCATTTTTGGCTTTCCAATGCCACAATAGCGTTAAAAAAATTATGCTAATGTGGTGTTGGAATCGTGTTAGACCCTCTGAAATCTGGGCCTTAGATTTTATTAAGGACAATGAAGAACATATCATTGTGCTTGAAAGAGTGTCAAGCATTCTTAAGGACAGAGGGATGAAGGTTGGACCACAAATGTGCAATGTATTGGTGCAGGAAGTGGAATATTTGGGGCATACCCTTACTGTTTAGGGTACCAAACCAAAATTTGACAACTCAGAAGCTATCCAGAAAGCCTAACAGCCTCATGTCAAAGAATCTTTGGGGCATATTTATACTCCGTTTGCGCCGGATTTGCGTTGTTATTTTTAACGCAAATTTGACGCAAAACTAACTCCATATTTATACTCTGGTGTTAGACGCGTCTAGTGCCAAAGTCCATGGAGTTTGCGTCACTTTTTAGCGTGGACACCTACTTTGTGTTAATGATATGGAATGTAGGCATTCCCGTCTAAAAAATTTACTCCGAGGCATGTGCGCCATATTTACACTCCCGGGCAAAAATCACGCCCGGGAGTGGGCAGGTCAAAAAAAATGACGTCCAGCCGCTTTTGCGTCGTTTTTTTTAGCGCCTGGTCAGGGCAGGCATTAAGGGACCTGTGGGCTCGGAAGGAGCCCAGAGGTGCCCTCCCATGCCCCCAGGGACCCCCCCTGTCACCCTTGCCCACCCCAGGAGGACGCCTAAGGATGGCGGGACCCATCCCAGGGAACATAAGGTAAGTTCAGGTAAGAATTATTTTTTATTTTTTTTGTGGCATAGGGGGGCCTGATTTGTGCCCCCCTACATGCCACTATGCCCAATGACCATGCCCAGGGGACAGAAGTCCCCTGGGCATGGCCATTGGGCAAGGGGGCATGACTCCTGTCTTTGCTAAGACAGGAGTCATTTCAATGGGGGTTGGGAGTTTAAAAAAATTGCGCAAATCGTGTTGAGGCGAAAATGTTGCCTCAGCCTGACTTGCCCCATTTTTTGGCGCCCAAGCTCCATATTCCCCTACGCCGGCGCTGCCTGGTGTACGTCATCTTTTTTGACGCACACCAGGCAGCGCCAGCGGCTAACGCCGGCTAACGTCATTGCATAAATAAGGCGCCCGCATGGCGCTTCAGAATGGCGTTAGCCGGCGTTAGATTTTTTAACGCACAACTGCGTTGGCTCAGTTGTGCGTCGAAAAGTATAAATATGGCCCTTTGTGTTCTTTTCTAGGGCTCTGTGAATTCTATGCCCGCTGTGTCCCAGGTTATGCCTTACTGGTTCCAACTATGAGAAATTTGATTAGAAAGGGTGTAAAATGTATATGGGTGAATGTAATTAATACAGTGTTTAATTATGTGAAAACAATGGTGATGAATGTGCCTGTGCTTATACCTTACAACCATCATGGGAAGTGCTTTTTCTCTGTGGATGTCAGCCTGATGGGTAGTGGTGCTGTATTTGGCCATTTTGATGAGTCAAAGAGGTAACTATAACATTTGCTTCCAGAACACTTAGTAATGCTAAAACTAAGCAGAGTACGATTGAACATGAAGCATTGGCCTTTTTTTGGCTGTGTAGACGTTTAAGGTATATATTTTGGGCAAATCTTTTGAAGTATTTATGGATCATAACCCATTAGTGTATTTGCTGTCATGTAATGGTTTGGGAATATCTTCAGCAAGATTGGTCCACCTTATTTCAAAACTATAGGAATATGGCATGATGCTAAATTATATTCAAGGGGACAGAATCTTCAGACCAAACTGTCTATCCTTGTTGCCCCTCCCAGCACCGTACAGAATAATACTCACCAAGATGATTCTGAATGTGTTGTGGCCACTCTTGATGCCGTATGCACTACTGGTGGACAGATTTCACAGTCTGAATTGGATGCAGCTGTGAGCCAGGATTGTACCCGTATGAAAGTCCTCCCATATGTTAGGGAGGGGTGGCCACAGCCTAAACACCTTTCAAATGAATTGCAAAGTTTTTCACAGGTTGCGTCTGAATTAAAGAGTGAGAATGACATCTGCTTAAGATATGGTTTGTTTGTTCCTCCTATTGGTCTATGAGAGAAGAGCGTGAGAGTGGCCCATGAGGGTCACCTAGGAGTATCCTCCACATGCAAGTGACTCAGGCAATTTTATTGATGGTTAAAAAAGGATAGTCAAGTAAGATCCAATCAGTGAAAAACCTTTACCTGAAGGTCCCTGGGACAAATTAGCTTTTTCAGGACCTTTACATCTATTTCTTGACTGTCACTTTATGACTGTTCTAATTGATTATTTTGGTAAATGGATTTATTTTGCTTTTGTTGATTTACCTTATTCAAGAAATGTGATTAATTTTTTAGAAAAAAAATATTCTTGGTAAGCATTAGTTACGGACAATGGGTCACACTTTGTTTCCAGAGAGACGAAACACTTCCTTGAGTTGTGTCAAACATTTCCAGGTTGCTTTGTCTTTTCCAGCTGCAAATGGTTTGATAGAGAGAGAGCTAATTGATTTCTTAAGGAGGCATACATGCTGCATTAACACCAGGGCTACAAATCAAGTCCTATCTTAAAGAAAAGTTATGGGCATATCTCACCACTCCACCACAGGTATATCACCATTCAAATGTTTGAGAGATAAGAATCTAAATCCAACTTTGTGCCAAATTGACTCTGTCAGTCACAAGTTGAAAAACCTGCCTTTCCCTTGAAGGACATATGCTTGAGAGACTGTCATAAGCAATCAATACAAAAAAACCTTTGATGCCTGCAAACATGTGAATGAATTTAAATTTTTCACTGGTGATTGGGTATTAATTAAAAAAAAAACAACCAAGAAGTTGAAGGGCAAGTCAACATTTTCCACTCCTGTTGAGGTTTTAAAACTCAATAAGAGCTCTGTATTGTTGTTAGTTCCCATCACCAGTTTTCAAGCAGATATTTACAAAAAAAAAATGTGTGAGAAAGAATAGCAGTGGCTTCATGTTAAGTACTGATTTGTGGTTATCCAATAGTATTAACACCCAAGTGGAAAGTGATTCCAGGAACTTGTCAGTGGGAGGGTCTCAGCTTATTTTGGGAAAAGATTCTGTAGATGATCAGTGTTACTGACACTGTCAGAAACTGTTACTAATAGTCTTTTCAGCAAAGATCGTGAGTTTCAGGATTTAGGTCTTCACAAGTAGAGTCTCCTGTGATTTCTGGAAACTCGAGGTCTGCTAAATTACCTGTAAGATTGTTAAATTATGATCTATCGTAATTATTATGTTTTTTTTTCCTTTAAAAGGGACGGGGGTGTACTGTGGCATAGTAAGTTAAATTGATGTGTGTACATTTTTTTATGTGTGCCACTGTATGCATCATTGTATTCTGCATTTAGAATATGAAATGTGTTGGGGATTATCTGGCTCCTCTAAGGGATAGTTGGAGCCTGGTTGTGGAGGTTGCTAGTTCATCTGGGCGGGTTTTATTATTGAATAAAACTACGCTCTACAAAGCAACCTTTGTCTCAGCTCGTACATGCCCCTACAATAAGCCACATCGGTTCCCTGGGAACTGCTGAAATCATAAGACTCGGGACCTACGAAAGTGTATTGATTTGTAGCGACTTTATAGTGACCTCACATTTTTACCTCTAACTATTATTTCACCCAAGATTAGGAGTAGAAATGTGATTGTGTACTGTACCATTAATTAGTTCATAAATGCTGGGGAGTTTTGTTTGCAATGCAGGCCTGACACGTTTCTGTCCTCAGTCTGCATTGCTTTTTGCCTGCAGCAATGAAGGGGCCCGCGGAGAGAGAGACGCAGTCTAGTCTCTCCGCAGGTGGATTCGGGATGGAGGAAGTGGCGCGCAAGGCGCCTCATTGGTTATAAGGTAAGTTGGGGTGGGGTTTAGGGAAGGGTTTATAAGGGGTTGGAGGGTGGGGTCGGCCTCTTCTCCGCGCCGACTTAGTGAGGGAGGGTCGTTTTTGTTTTAGTGAAGAGGTAAGGAGGCAGGTTTCTGTTCGGTCAGGTTAGGCAGCGTGGGGAAGTTTTAGGCAGGCCCCCTGACACGCGGAGCCAACAGGGGGAGAAGGGCACCGGCGGAAGGGGAGGCCGGCCCCTTGGGCATTGTCACGGCGCTCAGAGACGGGGGAGGCCGCCCCCCCCCACCTTGGTGCATTTCTTATCGGCACGCAGAAACTGGGGAGGCCAGCCCCTTGGGCAATTCTGCTTGGCGCGCGGAGACCGCGCGGTAAAACGAGGCAGCCCCCCTGGGGTTTCCAACACGCAGAGACCGCGCATAAAAAGCCAGCTGGCACAGGCCTAGCTGCGGTAGAGGCGCCGCCACACCCCCAGGGCAGAGAAGGAACGCAGAAGGGGCGGGGAGGGCCCCTCGGGCAGTTTTGATATTAAAGAAAAAACAAAAAAAAAACTGTTTTAATTGCGGGCAACATCGAGATTAGGCATTTTGCCGCCTCCCCAATATGGGGAACACTATAGGGAGCACCCAGAACAGGGGGGACAGCCAGGTTAGGCCCACAAGGGCATAAAAAATATATATATATATATATATATATATATATATATATATATATATATATATATATATATATATATATATATATATAAAAAAACACATATATTTATATACAGATATATGAAGGAAACCAGTTAAATAAGACCACATTAGAACAGCAGTCGATAGTTAACGGCCAGCAACATGGCTATAGGCCATGATGTAGAGGCAGTGAGGGCCGCACTACGCGTGCTAGGCGAAGCAGGCAGGGCGGACTTACTTAGACCAGGCCTGGGTAGGGATGGCACGCCCCACTAGGGCGGCATCGGGGCGGGTCGCGCCCGCAATAGCGGCATGTGAGTCACAGGACTCCGATGGGGAGAAAGATGAGGGGCCTGTGGCCCCCGGGCAGGGCGCAATGGCACAACAAGTTCTTCACGGGGCGCAGAGCCCGCTGATGTTTGGCGGGGAGACACAAGCTACTCAGGACGAGGGAACAGACAGCGTGCAGGCAGGGGTTGACCCCGCAGGCACGGGGGCCAGATGGCGGGGGGGTGGGGCCGTCGGGCTAGGCAGGGAGGCAGAGCAACCCATATCGGGGCCCAGCGGGGATTTCGCCCCCCTAGATTTGTCATACCATAGAGGGGAGGGCCCCAGCTCAGGTTTTTTCAGGGCGCCAGTAAAGAAAAGAGGCAAGTACACTGGTAAACACAGTGGGGGGCCGGGGAGGGCCAAGACAGCGCCCCGTCAGGCCAGGGGGGGGAAGGTCAAGGCTGCACAGGAACCAAGGACCGCTGTGGGACAGAGCCCGCACACACAAGGGAATTGGGACCAGGCAGAGACCTGGGACTTGGAGGCCAGAATACGGGAACAGCGTAGGGTCGTACTAGAGACGGAGGCCAGGTGGGCGCAGCTTTGCAAGGACAGGGAGGAGGCGAATGCTCACAGCGAGACAACCCCAAAAACCAGAGAGGCCAGAGGGCAAGCAGGAACGCAGCAGCCAGGGCCAGGAAGCGGAACCTGGGTATGGCTGCCACAGGTAAGGGGAGAACAGAGACAACAGGCTCGAGCGGCCGAAGGGTCAGTAGGCGCGGGGAAACCCGGTGACGCAGACGGTCATGGGGGCAAAAAGGCAGCAATGCCAACGGCAGAGGTTGGCAAGAGACGGTATACGCCGACTGGGCGCAATATGGCCCAAACGCGTTAGCACGAAGCACTGGAGGGGTCTGCAGTGGCCTTCTCCACACCAGGGGACCACGGATACCGTCCCAATGACACGCGTCATGCGGGGATGGAAGCAAGCGAGAATACATCAACCAATGCAAGAGATTTTGGCCAACACAAGGGCCAGTGGGAAGGAGAAGATGAGTTGGAGCTGGATTATGAGGAGGAAGGGGATGAATGGGAGGATGGCGAAATACTAGATTGGGAGGTGAGCTCTGTGAAAAAGGGTGGCGAGCGAGGGCGCAAGAGCGGCGCAACCTCTTCTTCGTGCTCTGTTTTACAGGTTGCAGCTCATTTGGAAGGCCCCACTGGTGGTCGGCAAGTCATGCCGCGCGGCAGAAGCATGAAAAGAGTGCCAAGGAGTCTGGGGGACAATGCTGGGGTAAGAAATGGTGGTCAGTGTGGGGAGAAGGGGGGGACAATAAGGGAGGCTAACACAAGTAGGTCCATCGGGGTAGGAGACGGGTCAGTTTTAGAGGTAGCAGGCAATAGCGACATACAAAAAACGGTCGAGAACAAAGATAAAGAGGGCACCGCCACGATAGATACAGCCACAACGGGAAAGGCGGATGCGGGGGAAAAGACGGTAGAGGACAAGGAGGGGGGAGGTCACAAGAAGAGGCTGCCGTACATGGGTTTAGCTATGCCACTAGGTTCGCACGTGGCAGAGAAAACAAAAAGCAGAATACGGAAACACGAATATGTAGATGTTTTTAAACTATTGCATAGGGACATACAGGCGAAGGAAGGGTCCAAAGAGGAAGAATGGGAACTAGCACGCAGGCCCCGGGTACCTATAACAATGGATAACTGGACGTCGGCCTTTTTGATATTCGCCAGTATATACTGCGAGAAATACCCGGACAGGGCCATTGCACTTTTTAAGTACATGGATATAATTAGAAAGGCACAAATGCATTTTGGGGGGTTCGCGTGGCTCAGTGACGACAAGGAATTCAGGGCTCGGGTGAGTGTTAATCCGGAGAAACTGCGGGGTGACCTGGAGCCCGAACTGTGGATGCAATGGATGGCATCGGCGCAGACAGCGGCATCCACTCACACGGCGAGTGGCCTGCCAGTGACTTACAAGCCCTTTCAGGCTCGCCCCACCCATGGAGGGGCAGGCAATACCACAAAGGCAACGGGGACAACTGCGGGGGCTTGTTGGAACTTTAACAAGGGTTTTTGTTCCAGAGCACAATGCAGGTTTAAGCATGACTGCTCCAAGTGCGGGGGCCGTCATCCAGTCACCCAATGTTTCTCTCTGTCCAGCCCAGCTGAACAGTGGAGGGCTGCTAGAGGGAGAGGGGCACATGGCGCTCCTGCGCCAAAAGGGGCCTACACCAGTTAGACTGGAATTTCTGCTGCCATGGTTGCACATATACCTAGACACGGATAAAGCGCGACTACTGGAATGGGGTTTTAGAGAAGGTTTTAGAATAGGTTACCAAGGCTCTTGGCAAAGGAGATGGGCTGACAATTTGCGATCTGCCAAAGAGCGTCCGCAGATAGTGCGTGACAAACTAGCAAAGGAGGTAGGTTTAGGCAGAATAGCAGGCCCATTCTCCAGGTGGCCAAGTGACGCTTTGATGATATCCCCTTTGGGAGTGGTACCCAAAAAAGCACAGGGAGAATTTCGGTTGATTCATCATTTGTCATGGGCGGAAGGTACGTCAGTCAATGATTTAATTGCCCAAGAGGACTCTAAAGTAATTTACGCGTCAGTCGATGATGCGATAAAGTTAGTCCTAAAGTGCGGTAAGATGGCGGAAATGGCAAAATGCGACATTCAATCGGCTTTTAGATTGCTCCCTATTTATCCAGCAGACTTTGACCTCTTGGGCATGCAGCTGGACGGCAACATCTATGCGGACAGGGTGCTGCCCATGGGTTGCTCGATATCATGTGCTCTTTTTGAGACGTTCAGCACCTTTTTGCAGTGGGTCTTTGTGAGAACGAGTGGGCATAGGTGGGTGACGCATTACCTGGACGATGTCTTATTCGTAGGAACAGCGCATCCAGGGCGTGTGGGCGGGCTCTGGACACTTTTCAGAAGCTGGCGGGTGTGCCCTTGGCTTCGGAGAAAACAGAAGGCCCCATGCCGATTCTAACCTTTTTGGGCATTGAACTGGATGCGAAGGAATTGGTCGCTAGGTTGCCAGGGCAAAAGTGGGAGAGATACTAGATTTCCTAGCGGTGGTGCGCACTTTGCGCAAGATTGACTTGCGAATGGCTCAAAAGCTTTTAGGCTACCTTAATTTTGCGTGCAGGTTAGTTAGGGGAGGTAGGACTTTTTGTAGGCGCTTGGGACTTTCCATGTCAGGTGCCGTACTTCCGCACCACAGGATACGAGTGTCATTAACATTACGAGAAGACATTAGAATATGGGAGATCTTTCTGAGAAACTTCAATGGAGTGCCGATGTCTTTTGGTGAGTCGGACACAGTATGGCAGGTCCAAATTTTCTCGGACGCGGCGGGAGCGGGAGGGACGGGAGGTGGGGTGCGGAGACATGGCCAGCATCTTGGATGCAGCAAGGGAGAAGCATCGCGTTCCTGGAGTTTTTTCCCCTGTTAGTGGCACTGGCAGTGTGGGGACAAGAATTAGCCAGCAGGACAGTGATTTTTCAGATAGACAATATGGCGGTGGTAGAGCTGGTAAACAGACAGAGAGCAAGGGACCTCAGAGTTTTGCGCTTGTTGCGGCAGTTCATGCTTTTATGTTTATCTTTGAATGTTATATTTAAAGCTGCACATATACCGGGGATTTACAATGAGATTGCAGACTCCCTATCTCGTTCACAGTGGCGGCGTTTTCGCGAATTGGCACCTGGAGCAGATCAGGACAAGACTGTGGTCCCGGCAGACATCTGGGAATTGGGGGCATGATTATCACGGGGCTGATGGAGATGTCATTAGCGGTATCCACGCGGCGTAATTACAGACTGCCATGGTTGGAGTTTCAATCTTTTGAACAGTTTGGGGGCAATTTTTGGGCACAAAGCCTGCCAATGCTTGAGGCACGGACTAGACGTTTCGTGCTGTTTCTGATCGGGGAGGGTTTATCTCCAGCTACAATTGGGGGGAAACTGTCTGGCGTGTCTTTTTACGGAAAACTGTTTTTTGGTTATGACACAGCGCACAATGATTTATTGGGTAAAATGCTGGAGGGATGGAGCAAGGTTAGAGCGAGCGGAGATAAACCAGCAAGAGAACCCATTACGTTTGAAATGTTGGTAGAGATGGTACAGGTGTTACCAGTTTGTTGTAGGGATGAATACGAGGTGGGTTTATTTTGTTTATATATGTTGTGGATGTTTTTTGGCGCATTTGGGGCCATATTTATACTTTTCAACGCACAACTGCGCAGTTGTGCGTCAAAAAATCTAACGCCATTCTGAAGCGCCATGCGGGCGCCGTATTTATTCAATGACGTTGGCCGGCGTTAGCCAGCGGAGCTGCCTGGTGTGCGTAAAAAAAAATGACTCACACCAGGCAGCGCCGGCGTAGGGGAATATGGAGCTTGGGCGTCAAAAAATGGGGCAAGTCAGGCTGAGGCAAAATTTTCACCTCAACCCGATTTGCGCCATTTATTTTTTACTCCCAACCCCCATTGAAATGACTCCTGTCTTAGCAAAGACAGGAGTCATGCCCCCTTGCCCAACTTATGTCCCCTGGGCATGGTCATTGGGCATAGTGGCATGTAGGGGGGCACAAATCAGGCCTCCCTATGCCACAAAAACAAAAAAAACAAAAAAAATACTTACCTGAACTTACCTTATGTTCCCTGGGATAGGTCCCTCCATCCTTGGGCATCCTCCTGGGGTGGGCAAGGGTGGCAGGGGGTGTCCCTGGGGGCATGAGAGGGCACCTCTGGGCTCCTTCTGAGCCCACAGGTCCCTTAACGCCTGCCCTGACCAGGCACTAAAAAATGACGCAAAAGCGGCTGGACATCATTTTTTTGGACCCGCCCACTCCCGGGTGTCATTTTTGCCCGGGAGTGTAAATACGGCGTGCATGCCTCGGAGTCATTTTTTAGAAGGGAACGCCTACCTTGCATATCATTAACGCAAAGTAGGTGTCCACGCAAAAAAATTACGCAAACTCCATGAACTTTGGCGCTAGACGCGTCTAACGCCAGAGTATAAATATGGAGTTGGTTTTGCGTCAAATTTGCGTAAAAAAAAATGACGCAAATCTGGCGCAAACAGAGTATAAATATGGCCCTTAGAGTATCCGAGTTGTTGGGGGTGTGTAAAGAAATTGGGGTAAGGAGAAAAGAGGTATGCATGCATAAAGACAGGTTGGGGATCTGGCTGAGACGGTCTAAAACTGACCAGCTGGGTAAGGGCAAGTGGATATGGCTGGAAAAAGGGGGAGTGGAATCAGCTTGCCCGGTAGAGGAATGGTCATTTTCAAAGCTAGGTGGCCAGGGGCAGGTGAATCAGGGGTTTTTATGCATGTGTCAGGGAAAAAGCTAACTAGTTATCAACTGTTACAAGTTATGAGAATGGCCCTTGGAAGGATATGGCGGCGTGCAGGTGACTATGGAACGCACTCATTTAGAATTGGCGCGGCGACGGAGGCAGCACATTTGGGCTGGGATTGGGATAAAATCAAGTCCATAGGGAGGTGGAAGTCTAGGTGCTGTGAGCGGTATGTCAGACCTTGAAGAGAACAAAACAAACAGGACTGGGGAGGGGGGGTGGTTTGTTAGCTTATCAATACAGTTGTTACAATGTTTTTTCTTTACAGGCTGTGTGGCTGGGCCGGAGAAGGGAAAGATGACGACGTGGTTGGTCGGCCATTCGTTCGTTCATTGGGCGGCGAAATTTGCAGAGAAGCAAATTTACGGCAGATCATTGGGACTGCCCAGCAGAAGCCATGAAGTGCGTTGGTGGGGCAAGAGTGGTATGAGGTGGGGGAGCCTGCTCCCATTTATCACGGGTAACTTGCCTCAGTGGGGATGCCCAGATCTGTTATTGATTCATCTTGGGGAAAATGATTTAGTGAAGCTATCGGGGCTCACTTTGATACAATTGATGCAGAGGGACTTGGAACTTTTGAAACAAAAACTATGCTGGACATGCTCGGTATGGACGGAATTTGTGCCAAGAAGGGCATGGAGAGGGGCTATCAATCATGGAGCCATAGAGCGGGCTCAGAAAAAATTGAACAGAGCCATGAGAGTTTTCTGTTGGGCCCAAGGGATCAATGTTTTAAGACACGGGTACATAAAAGAGCAAGAACAAGAACAAGTTTTGTTTCGTGACGACGGGGTCCATTTATCGCAGATAGGTAACGCGTATTATATCACAGAACTGAGACTAATGCTGGAAAGTGTATGGGGAACAAATTTGTGTACCCGAAAATAAAAAGAGGGTGGGGCAGCGAAACGCCTCATGGGTTTCGCTGGTTGGCAGGAGATGGGGAAGGGTGGAGAGCCAGGTGCGGGCTTGTCCACCCTTCCAAGGGGAAAAACAAGGAGGTGAAGGATCAGAGGTGGGAGGGGTAGGCTACAGGCAGGGAAGGCATGGGAGGAATAGGGGAGCATATACGGTAGGAAAATTTAAGGGAGATATTTGAGGAGAAAATGAAGGCAAGGGAATTGTAAAAGTTAAAGTCTGCTTTTAAAAGAAGATATACAGTTAAATGTTTAAGTAATGTTGTGTTAAATCCTGTTCTAAATAAATGACCTTTTACACCAACAAGAGTGTCACGTATGTATGTCACGAGTCCAAACTGCCATAAGGGAATGCGTCACCACGGTGAAAATGAGAGCTACACTGACATCTATGTCTATCACATAAGTTGGCAAAGAACGGGAGTTCACGTTTTGCATTGAGCAGATCCTTCTGTAGAACACAATTTCCACAGATGTAGCAATTATGTCCACGAACAACTAAATACGATTTAATACTGATTCGCTTCAGCACCGATCAGAAAATATGGTTTATGAAGAGTTTAATGACAGGTATTCTCATGTGTAAATATCCCTCTATAGTCCGGTACTAGGACAGCAAGCTGTTGCCTGTGTCATTCATGATCCTGTTTTATTTCTTATCTTGGTGGTCTTCATACGGACAGTTTTCCATTCTATTTCCTCCTTGAAATGTGGGAGAATAACGCATCATCATTTAGGTTTTATTTCATTCAGCCCATTCACACTTTTTTGTGCATCAGTAAATCTGTCTGTATATAGAGTAAGGCACTTTCAAAAGGAATCTGGGATATTATAATGTTTCCTCACTCCTAGGCATCTTGTTAGTTTCTTCTTTTCTAAAGGATTTTGTTTGTTCGTCTGCTATGGTTTCAGTTTGTGGCAGTGATTGACTTCTTGCTATCTTCTATTTTCCAATTATTTTTAGTGGTACCATAAAAATCACTCTGGAACACACATTAGCACATTTTTCCATATTAAATGTTTATGATATCTTAGCCCCTAACAGATATTGACATTTATCCACTTTTATTTGAAGCAATAAACCGCTTGTCTCAGATGTTAACAGTATGGAAACATGTTCCAGATTGCAGTTGCTAATAAAATAGTCATTTTTACCCACTTCTGTTTAAAGTCAACCAGCCTTGTGTTTCATGAATTTGCTCTACACGTGTAAAATGCACCATAAATCGCTTCTCTGCACATATAACATTTCTATTTTATGAGCAAATAAACAAAACAGCTATTTTTTCCAGATGTTAATTGGTGCACCATAACTTTCTAAAAGAGACATACTAGTTTTTCTATTAAAAAAAAGTACGATCTTCATGTCATTTGTAAGGTTATTATATTAGTTTTCAGAATCCATGTAACTGCTACATCACCAAATATTTCTCAAAAAATGCAACGACGTGTGTGGCCATACTGGATGAATGCTCAATTAGACACAACAGTAAAGGATTTCCATTAGTTTAGAACAAACATTAAAACTCTGTCTTCGTCTTGGTTTAAAGAATATTATACTTACATTGAAATAACTGCTTTCCTTTAGATGATGGGCATGAAATTAGGGTGCACCTTGGCACGTCACATAAACTATAGTACTGTGCATAGTTTTTTTTTTAGCATAGGTTCCCATGGCCTTGCAGAAGGCACATCTTGTACACGTGCATTTTTGCATGCGCTGGTATTCTATATTGCACGGGGTATAAACGGTGTAGTGCCTTTCCCTCAAGGTGCCCTCTACAGCAAAAAAAACAAAACAAGGTGAACCAAGGTTTAATCTCCCTCTGCATTGCGGAGTGCATCAAGCACTAAGCCCAGAATGAAGCCTAATGTAAATGGGAGACACCAACTACCAGAAGAAGCAATCACTCCAATCACTCAAACATTCCGGGCCATATTTATACTTTTTGACGCAAAACTGCGGTAACGCAGTTTTGCGTAAAAAAAATTAGCGCCGGCTAACGCCATTTTGAAGCGCCATGCGGGCGCCGTATTTAATCAATGACGTTAGCCGGCGTTAGCCGCCGGCGCTGCCTGGTGTGCGTGGAAAAAAACGACGTACACCAGGCAGCGCCGGCGTAGGGGGATATGGAGCTTGGGCGCCAAAAAATGGGGCAAGTCAGGCTGAGGCAAATATTTCGCCTCAACCCGATTTGCGCAATTTTTTTCGACTCCCAACCCCCATAGAAATGACTCCTGTCTTAGCAAAGACAGGAGTCATGCCCCCTTGCCCAGTGGCCATGCCCAGGGGACATTGGGCATAGTGGCATGTAGGGGTGCACAAATCAGGCCCCCCTATGCCACAATTTTTTTAAAAAAAATACTTACCGGAACTTACCTTAATGTCCCTGGGATGGGTCCCTCCAGCCTTGGGTGTCCTCCTGGGGTGGGCAAGGGTGACAGGGGGTGTCCCTGGGGGCATGGGAGGGTCCCTTAATGCCTGCCTTGTCCAGGCGCTAAAAAATGGCGCAAAAGCGGCCGTACATCATTTTTTTTTACCCGCCCACTCCCGGGCGTGAATTTTGCCCGGGAGTGTAAATACGGCGCACATGCCTCGGAGTAAATTTTTTAGACGGGAACGCCTACCTTGCATATCATTAACGCAAAGTAGGTGTCCACGCTAAAAAAATGACGCAAACTCCATGGACTTTGGCGCTAGACGCGTCTAATGCCAAAGTATAAATATGGAGTTAGTTTTGCGTCGGAATTGCGTAAAAAAAAATGACGCAATTCCGGCGCAAACAGAGCATAAATATGCCCCTCCATCCCTCTGTATGAAAGTATATTTACATGGTATGGGTATTGCCGACACCCGATTGCAAAGGCAGGAGTCCGCATCTAAGAAAAATCCAAACATCACCCTCAGCTTTCTCTCAGGCAGTGCCAGCCTCTCACATCCGCAACTCCATTTAGATTGGTATTCAGCCCAAACCCACTTGCAGCTGTACCTTACCATCCTGTGACAAAGGAACCCTAAATCCAGTGAGCCTGTCAGTCAGTCAACACAACACACACCAGCAGCCTAGCATCTATGAGAACAGCCAGAAAAATAACTTCCTCCCTTCTTTGAACCTTATGCCGAATGGCAGCAAATGCGCAAATGAGGAGAACAATCCCGCATTCGATTAGGTGTTTCCCTAAGAGACGAATGTGTCTAAATGTTACCTTTCTCACCTTAATTCTCAATGCATTAGGTAATTAATTCGTTTTTGTCTCCATCCTTCTTTCCATCTCTCATTCCATCCACACATCCATCCATCCATCTTCTTTGATTTGCATCCTCTTTTATCCAACCATTCCTCCTTCCCTTTTTTCTTCACTTCACCCACTCTTCCCACTCTCATCATTCTCTCATCCATCCATCCATCAATCTTTTCTTCCATCCTTCCTTCTCCCCATTGTGCCTTCCATCGTATCATCATTCTATCCATACCCTCCATCATTCTCTCCAGACTTCCATATAGCCTCCTCTCTTTCCATCAATGCCTCCTTCACTTCTTTCTATGTTCCCTTGCTCCATTTGCCCTCCCACCCAACGGCTATTATTTTCTTCTAGTGGAACCTATGCTTGTAAGTGAAGGTAGATGCAAGCAACATTACAACATATAAAAGATGTTATGTTAATTACACTGCCCAATTATATTCAACTACGGGGAATCTTGACCCCTCTTAGCATCTAGACAAGCCTTTGCAATAAACAGACTCACTCAGAGTCTGTTCAAGGCCTCTAGGAACTGCAGACCTTCAGAAGTGGATCCAGAAGCTTGCAGTCATCTTAGGGCTTCACATCCTGATCTCTGCCTGCCAGAGCCTTCAGGGATAGTGCATGCTAGTTGTACATAGGCTTCAGAGATGCACCAGCTGACAGCCATTGCAGCAGGAGCCATCACCAGGAACAAATCCACAGGCTGTGGCCACCAGTAGGTGTAGTGAAACTGCATAAGTGTTCCCTTGTAAAATACATGCAATTCTCAGAACGAGTACATTAAGCAAAATGCAGTCATGCAGTATCTTTTAGTTTTATTTGTAATTTTATTTATATAGCGCTTACTACCCCTGATGAGGCATCACAGCATTTTTCAGCGAGTAGCACACTACTCTAGACCCCAAAAGGATGAGGGGTGGATTAGTATAGAGAAATATGAGTATAGGATTAGTGTTAGTATAGAGAAATATGAATAAATTTGAGCGGTGGGAATCTGAGTATTTTAGTTGGATTGAATAAAATAATGGCGGGATAGAAGAAGGAAAAATCCAGATGTGTTAATTGGGAGATCATAGTAGTAAGATGTGATTGGGATGTGTAAAGGAAAGATAGAATAGTGAAGGGTCTGTTAAAAGGAATTAGGTAGATCACAGTAGTAAAATGAGTTTAGGATGAGTCAAAGGAGAGATACATGAGAGAGTATTTAGTAGGGCTGTTTGGGAGATCATAGTAGTAACCTGAGGTCTGGAGGAAGTAAGGAGGGGTGGGGGGGATAGTCTAGGAAGGGTTATTTTGGAGTCCATAGTAGAATGAGGTTTGGGATGAGATAGAGAGTAGAGGACATATTCATAGAGGTACAGGGTGAGACAGGATAGTGCATTGGCTAGAGTGTATGTTTTTGTTTTCCCTTCGTTTTTCTTGTACAGTAGGACTATGGTAATAACTATAGATATATATATATTATTACACAGGAAAATAATATATATGGAAGGAAGAAAATATATTGAGATTTAAAGTTGCATAAACACAGACTTTCAAGTGTTGCAGTACTTGAAATTTATTTGTGTACTTTTTATAACATTATTTTTATCTTTTCCTCAATATTTAATTAGTGAAATACTTGTGGATAAATAGTTAAGATAATATTTACTTAATGTTTTGAATAAAGGAAACAGACTCCAGTAAGACAACTTACATAGAAACTATGCAATGATCCATGAACATGTTAAGAGTAAAATAATATACATAAATATGTAACCATACGTAATTTGTACATTTGTTAAGCAGGCCTAAAGTGTATGTATATATTGTAGGAAAAAAACATAGTTATTATACATACTTGTAGAAAGAAATACACATATCTAGAAATATACTGTTAGACCTGACAGCCTTAGGGTGGTCACCCTCAACTTTTTGCCTGCCTTCCTCCACTTTTTGTTCCTGTTTTTGTTGGTTTTAGGACTCTGCCCACATTACCACTGCTAACCAGTGCTAAAGTGCAAATGCTCGCTCCCTTAAAACATGGTGACATTGGCTCATACCCAATTGGCTTATTTAATTTACTTATAAGTCCCTAGTAAAGTGCACTTCATGTGCCCAGGGCCTGTAGATTAAATGCTACTTGTGGGCATACAGCACTGATTGTGCCACCCACAAAAGTAGCCCCTTAACCATGTCTCAGGCCTGCCATTGCAAGGCCTGTGTGTGCAGCTTCACTGCCAAATCGTCTTGGCATTTAAAAGTACTTGTCAAGCCTTAAACCACCCTTTTTCTACATATATGTCACCCCTAAGGTAGACCCTAGCTAACCCATAGGGCAGGGTGCTATGTAGATAAAAGGCAGGACATATACCCGTGTAGTTTATATGTCCTGGTAGTATAAAGCTCCTAAATTCGTTTTTCACTGCTGTGAGGCCTGCTCCTTTCATAGGCTAACATTAGGTCTACCCTCATATACTGTTTGAGTGGTATATTCTGATCTGAAACGCGTAACAGGGTCATATTTACTATGGCCCAAATGGTTATAAAAACTCCTGCTGACTGATGAAGTTGGATTTAATATTACTATTTTAGAAATGCCACTTTTAGAAAGAGAGCATTTCTCTGCACTTAAATCCTTCTCTGCTTACCTTGGCTCGGTTAGTTGACAGCTCTGTTGTGCATTTCACTCAGACAACCCCAAACACAGGATGCTCAGTCAGACCTGCACACATCTGCATACTGAATGTGTGTTCCTGGGCTGGAAGGGTGGAGGACCTGACACTTACATGTCAAAGGACAGTGGCCTGCCCTTACACAATAGACTGCCAACCCCCCTACTGGGACCCTGGCAGACAGGATGGAACTGAAAGGGGACCTTGTGCACTTCTAGGCCACTTTTTGAAGTCTCCTCCACTTCAAAGACACATTTGGGTAGTTAAACCGGGTTTCTGACCATACCAACTCAGTCACTTCTTGACAAGATACCTCCTGGGAAAGAAACTCTGAACCAGAACCTGCAACCTACTAAGAGAAGCTGCCTGGCTGTCCAAAGGACTCACCTGACTGCTTTGCTGAAAAGGACTGCTTCCTTGCTGTTGCACTGCTGCCTTGCTGCCCTCTGGCTCTGCTGAGAAGAACTCTCCAAGGACTTGGATTGAGCTTGCCTCCTGTTTCCTGAAGTCTCATGGCCAAAAAGACTTATTCCCTGCAAAGAACTCCTTGTGTGGCGAAAATCAATGTGCAGCCTGCCAGAATCGAGGCACAGCCTATCCTGCGTTGAGAAAATCACTGCATCGCTGAACTGGAACGATGCAGCCCGGCTCCCTGAGTGGAGACCGGCGCAGCACCAGCATTGCGACCGGAAACTTCCTCGCACGGCCCACCGGATCGACGCAGCTCCTGTGACTTTGTCCTGCATGTCCAGGATTTCTCAGCATCGTCCCCAGGGTGTCCAAATACCCCTCAACCCGAAGAGGATGCAAGCCTGTGCACAGAAATTGACGTAAAGCCCTTGTTGCGTGTAAAAGCATTGATGCATCATCTGTGTACACCCGGAGAAACCGAAGCACACCTCCCTGTTTTCCATGCATCTCCTCCTCTGTGGTCCAGTGCAGATAATTCAGATGCAAACCAGGTACTTTGCGCTTCCAAGAGACCATTGTTGTTTTTAAGAACTAAAAGACTCTACTTATCATTACAAAAGTGATATCTCAACTTGTATTTATCAAATCTTTGACCTTAATCTACTCAGATAAATATTCTATATTTTTCTAAACCTGTGTGGTGTATTGTTTTGGTGTTTGCACTGTATTATTGTATGATTTATTGCCAAGCTACCAGAGGGTGGGCGCAGGATAATTTGGATTGTGTGTGATTTACCCTGACTAGAGTGATTTCTTTGCTTGGACAGGGGTAACCTGACTGCCAACCAAATACCCCATTTCTAACATAGACATATAATCAAATTATAAATGTTTACATACACAGGGGTATGCAGTGCATTGCTGTTTGAGTGTGGTGGTTATGTAGGAAAGAGCCAACACTTGTTAAGGAGTCTTCTGAAGATAAGATAGATATCTGTGGAGCTTATATTTGGGATAAATTAATTCCATAGTTTGGCCACTTGAACAGAGAAAGAGGTACCACCTATTGTCTTTTTCTTGTATGGTGGTGCTTTGAGGTGAAGTGCCAATCTTGAGCACAGGTTCCTTTGTTGAATGTATTTAGTGATTTTAGTCCTCCTGAAAAGCAGTTCTGTTCCATGTATTGCTTGCTGGGTGATGCAAAGCAGCTTGAAGATGGATCTTCTGGCAACTGGTAACCAATGTAGGGCCCTCAAGGTCAGGAGAAATGTGGGCTTGTGGTTTTATGTGTAGGAGTATTCTGGCGGAAGAGTTCTGAATTTGTGGTAGTCTTTTCATGGTAGATAGACATGATCCATGGTAGAGGCCATTGGTATAATCCAGTTTGGACAGTACAAGAGAAATAGTAACCTGGACCTGGTGTGGAAATCCCAGGTGGAGGAAGATGCTTTACAGAGTTTTCATAGTGGTGAAGCTTAATTTTGCTATTTGTCCACTTGGGCATTCATTGTTAACTTAGAGTCCATGGTAATTCCAAGGTTTCCTACTTCCTTGGACACTTTAGGAGGTGGTCCAAGATCATCAGCCCAGGCACAGAGTGGGTCATCATTTTTCCAGTCGCCACATGTTAGTATTTTTGCTTTAGAAGCATTCAGTTTGAGATGGTTCCATGTCATCCACTGATCAACGGCTCTAAGGCAACTGAAGGTTTATGAGTTTCCAATGTCTTTTGGGCATTCCAGTTTAATGAGTATTTGTATATTATCTGCATAGTTGTAGCACTGACGGTAATTAATTCATGTAGATGTTAAAAAGCATGTTTGAAATTATTGAGCCTTGAGGGACCTCTGCTTTTGTGAAGTAGGGTTTGGGTAAGAAAGGGTATGGATGAGAATTGTTCTGTTTTGAAGGTATAATGTGATCCAGTCGAGAGCAGTCCCCTCTAAGCTGGCTTTGTAGAGTCTTTGTTTTAGGGTGTCATTGTCAGCAGTGTAAAAGGCAGCTGAGAAGTCCAAGAGAAGTAGTGCAGCAACTCCATTGCAGTCTGCTGTGTTTTTAAGGTAATTCTAGATGGCAATGCAGGCAAATTCTGTGCCTCTTCCTGGGCAAAATCCAGTTTGATAGTCTGAAAATATGGAGTTATCTTCAATGAATTGTGACATCTGGGTGAAGTGAAAACTGAATGCAAGGAAATACCTTAAAACAACAGTCAAGTGATATGTCCCCAGGAGGCTTGTTTGAGCAGAAAACATCTCACAGCAGTGGTGTTGTGAGGACCTTTTGGACCTGTTCAGGTTTCCCTCATTTTTGGCTTCATTTTATATTTCATAATTTACACGTTTTATCTGTACAGCTTTTAGCAATTAAATTTTACACACAATTCTCGCATGATGTTCTTCTAGGAATATTTGGAATGAGTTGCTTGTTTAGTTCGTCCTTTCACTGCATGTAATCAGTACTTTCCGTTCAAGGCTAGGAACATTGTACACAACATTTAAGTTCCTGTGTTGTCCATTCAGGAAACAGCTTCTTAAGCCTAAACACAGCATTGCATCAGGAAGTTGCTTCCAACACAGTATGGATTTAATATTTAAATGATGCCTGACCAAGGGGGGCAGAAGGCACACCAGCGATGACTGTCCTGGGACGAATGCTGTGTTTGACATGCAGTTCTTCTGGCACTAATCTACCAAATCCCGAGAGGATTGCTCTCAACACTGCAGACCTACTTCTGACACTGTCTTCAGGTATGCGGCTGAGGCTAATCCCTTAGTTTGAGCCAGGCAGGATGTACACCCGCTATGCTCCCAGTGTAGTCATAAGGTTAGGTAGGAACCCCTAGATCCTCTAGCACTTCTAGAACACATTTACCATGGTTGGATTATTCATCGTCTTCACCATGTTAATAAAACTGGTTACTTTGCTTTGTTTCTTCTGCCTAATTATTGCAGCTCTATAGGTTTGTTTCATTAAATATATTAAAAGGTCAGTTTGTGTAGCTTCTGTGTCTCTGCCTTTACATGCATGAGTAATATAATGAAAGGGTCTGATCTGTTTCCAATACTTTAATGCTCAGGTTGCCATAATCTTCTTCCTCCACTGTAGGTTTGGGAGTTTAGGTGAGGCACTGTGAGCAAGCCAGGAATGGGGCCATCGATTTCTGATGGTGTGAACAGACTTAGGGCCTGATTTAGAACTCAGCTGATGGGTTATTACATCTCAAAGGTGACAGATATCCCATCCACTGAAATCTAAATCTAATTATATCCAATGGGATTTAAATTTCCTGCAATAGGAGGTTCGTCACCGTTGTGACAGAGCAACCCCTGCGCCAAATTCCAAATCAGGCCTTTAGTCTCCCACATTCTAAAATTCTGCCACCCTAACTATGCAGTTTTATTACCTTAGTAGTGCCACGTAGGCTCTCATTATTCTAATGAGACTGCTGAATTTTGAGCGGTAGAATTGCCCGCGGTGTGGGAGACTAACCCACTGCGGGTGACACCTGTCACTCCAATCCGGGTTTTGCTCCGGCTAACTAGCAGTGCCTCATCTCTACCAAAGGATAGTGATGATTGGGCAGCCGAGCACATAACATACTAGGCTTCTCAGGGAAGTCGTGGTCACTCAGGTCGCATCCGGTTCTCTCATTTACAATGTAGTCTCATATATAAGGCATAATGACAAACAGAAGCAGTATCTTTTTCAATAATGAGTTTAATAAAACAACTGCATCTTAGATAGCAAAGCGTGAGCTGCAATAACCAGAACAACACAACATGACAGTATTAAAATTGTGACAAGAAGAGTGAAGCATAAAAACAACCCTATCATATTGTCACTATGATCGATTGACTAGTTCCTATCTAGGTTGTAATCACAGCATGTTAAGCGCTTATTCTGCCTTTCAGGTTCTGCTGGGAAGACATCAACCCCCATACCTGAGCAAAGGCCTGTGGAAAATAAAACAAGACCGTAAAAATGGTTATTGTAATAATAATAAAGCAAGCTGAATAAAATATATCTAGGTTAAAGTGCACAGCGGCCTAGTGTGTTAAAACAACGTGCATGGAGCTATAACTAAAATGGATACACAACACCTTCCCCTTGTCGGTTGAAAGTAGTTCAAAGCCAAAGCTAAAATGTTATTGTTAAAATGCTCAACCTAAGATATGTAAAAGCAAAGTCAATTCGGACAAGTTGAAGGGACACAGAAGCATCCTACATGACAATTTAACACATGAACATGTGGCATAAAACCAAATTCGAAAGGCATGTCAATTTAGAAAAGTTCCAATCTAATTCTGAGTCATGGAGAATAGGAGATCTTCCACTTCAGCCGATGTTAAAACCGGAAAGTCCTCACCACAAAGAATCAAGGAGCAGATGTGTTCCGTAGCCTCAGTCTCAACCAAGGCAGCATCCTGTGGTGTGCCCGGTGATGAGTCGTGAACACCTTCCTCCAAGAAGGGCAACTCATAAATAGCTTCACGCAGCAAGCGCAACCTCAATGCGCATGTCCGGTAATGAACCCTCAGCGAGAACAGCAACAGATCAGCATCCAATGTAGGCAAGCGCTGCTTTGAAAGTCAAACTTCCAGTGCATGTTCAAAAGAGCACCAGAGGCACTGAATCACAGGCTGCACACAATACAAGACTGGTCTGAATGACAAAGACCATCCACACTCCAATTGCTCCAGGAGTGTTGCTCCAAAATACTGCATCATACGTTCACGACACAGCTGCGCTGATGGGAGCGCCGTCACTTCTCCTCGTTGCGGCGGGGCAGCCATTGCACAAAAAAACAGCAACAGCAGAATGCCAGCTAATAAAGCCAAAGTTATCGGAAATCCCCCGAAAATACTAGAGAAAATTGAGTGGATTGCTGATGGTATTAAACCGAATACGGAGGAGAAGGTGTGAATGAAACCAGAACCAACAGCTTTGTAAAAATGTGCGATTCCAGTTGTACTGGACACATTAAATATTTGTCCCACGAGTTCACCAAAGTGTCTCAGAAAATGTGTATTTAACAGGGACTGTATTTCTGCCGACGACCTTGCCACCTGAAGTGCATAGGTCTTGCGCGCAGATGTAAGAGCCACATGCTTTTGAAACAGTAAAGCCTTGAGTCGTCTCAACTTGTCAAAATTCACGTTTGGAGTAGCAATGTAAGGCCAACTATCAGCTACCTCCTTAATTTTAGTGGGGGGAGGGAAAGTACGATCCCACAGCATGTAATGACCTTAGAGACTGAAACAATGTAAACTATTCCAGCCCTCATTCCACAACAGTCTTCACCATTGAGGAGGACGTAGCTGCCGTTTGAAAGCACCTGGAACATAGGTCTAATCAAGGGGACAGGATCTCCCTTCAGATAACAAGCTAAGTTTGCCGCAGAAGCGTTACATGCTCCATGCAAGGACAGCTGTTTACAAACCATTGAATGGCTGACTGAAGTCTCACATTCACTACCACTAAGAAAGACTTCTTTCATGCCACGGAAACATTTGTACGAGAAGGGAAGCTCCCGCACCTCATGGATGTAACTATCTCCCAGCTTCTCATTTCTGCCTACCGGAGTGTGTTTTAAACAGGAGGTGAATTGAAGTGTTGAAATAGGCAGATTAATAACCCCATGTATTAACCACTCAGCAGAGGGTATTTCGGCCACAGTAAAGGGCAACCTTTCTAATTTCTCGATGTTAAGCATAACATAAGTTGCTTCTTTTTTAGCCATTAGTTGTTGTTGTCACGTTTAATTAAAGGAAGAAAATATCTCCCTTGCACTGACATGCTGCCAGGGAACGCGACCAGCCTTCAATGTTTGAAGTGTCAAACCCAAGTGCATAATGGACCTGATCTGACTCTGTCCGTGATATAAAGAGGACATATCAGATTGTATAAAGTCTATAGTTGAAGAGATTATATAGTTTATGGTATATATCCAGTCCGGCAAGGTGTTAATCCCATTATCCAGAACAGCTAATGCCTTTTTTAGATTTTCCTGGTCTATTTGCTTTAACCGGGCAGCTGCTTTCTGTTGGGAAAGCTTCCAAATTTCATTATATACTGCATATAAGAAATGTTTTCTATGGTGTCTTCTGGGGCCTAACAGGAAGTCCTGTAAGTCAGTAGTATTAGACGGGAGACTGAGGTCTCTAACCGTGTCTAGTGAGGGTGATTTTAACCATTGCTGGCACAATTTACCAACACTATATGTCGTGACTATACCCGCGCGTTAGGATGAAATATAGCGAGGGTCTGGCCTACTAGTTCTAAAACCCGAGGAGTTGATAAAATGTTGATGACACCCATTGGTATCCACTGGCCACAGAAACCACCCACCAGGACGTGTCAGTGAAGCATTGAATGTAACATTCCGGACCCATTCATCGAGCTCATTTTCAGTTGCATTTGTGTATTTTTGCCGTTTATAAAACTTTGCAGGGCAGGTATACTGGGCATGTTTAATTCCTTAATTTTAGCTAAGCCTAAACAACTTGTTTGTTGTACTGTGTCATTTAAAAAGATAGTTTGTACAGCAATAAGGCTTGCTCTAAACAAAGCTTCCTTTCCCCTAATTTGCCAATTTTTCGTTCCCCATATACTTTTCAGATCGATCGACTTCAGCCAAAATTCACAGCCTTCTATAGACAACCGGGAAACAAAGGATTCCGAATATATACATTTCATATTGGTCATTAACATATGTATATCTTTAGTGGGTGGTACCTTAAAATAATATGATTCAGCATTTTTCACATTGTGCCCAGAAAAATATGCAAACTTTTCAGAGTATGTTTTGGAAATCCCCTGCAGTGGAGTCGGACAATGATCCCATTGTGTATAATTAAAAACAGTTTTGGGGCTGCTCGCTCTATGTATGAAATGGTGCTTATAATAATTATAGCAAAACATATCAACATAATTTTCTTTAAATTGGTAAACGTCTTCGTTCTCAAAGACGGTGTAATATTGCAATTCAGTCATCATGGAATCGACTGTTTTCACATCCCAATCATATCATTCATTGATAATCTGAACACATACGGTATTTGAATGACTTCCGTCGGACCATATATATCAAACATTACTTTGTTTTAAACAGTCCCATCAGGAATTGGTACTGCGGAAATGTTCACAAATGACAAGTCTCTTCGGACTTTATGTGATGAAAAATTTGGTTTTAAAACCTCCTCCACCAGTTCAACTGTTGATTTTTCAGGAATAAAGTGGCCATTTATTAGTAAGAAAAAAAACAATCCAAAGAAAAAAGGGTAGGAGAGTCAAAGAGAGCCATAGATAGTTCCATGGAAAAATAAAATAAGTTTCTTTAAGCAAGTTTTTTAGCTTACGTGCACTTGACAAGTCAGCTGTCGAAGAGGCGAATGAGTCTGAGAAGTCATTGTTGAAGTCGGCAAAATATCCAGAGGCATTTCGTGCAAATGGTGGAGCCATTGTCAGTGGTGGAGTCGGTGTTTCCTGTGGTGGCACACTATAGATAGCACCATCCGTCCGTGCTGAAGTTGAGTCGACTTGTTAAAATATTTCTAAATTGTTTGATGTTAGTGGAATCAATGCAAGATCATCTTCCACCCTACCCAAGCTCGGAGAGGTGTTGGTGTTGGTATAAACGACTTGTAGAGGAACTTCTTCACCAGTAGTTAGAGGGATTCAGGAGCTGCTGGATGTTCCCCTTGGTCGGCTATGTAGGATCGGCCACATGGTGTAGTTTGACATTGTCGATGGAGACTAAACGATTTTCTTTGGTACCTGCCAACAGTGGTAGAAATACAGTTCTGGTACTGTGTATCCCTAGTACTGGGACTGGTGCTCGATAGGAAGAGCCAAATTCCTCTTTCACAGCGACTTTCTCACGTACAAGATCCCCAACTTTGGGAATCCAGCCGGTAGATGTTACAGGCACATCCTTGATTCCTGTAAGACAGTGACATGTTCATTTATGTCAAAGGGTGTTTCTGCTGCCTCCACGCCAGGACCATCAAGATCCCGAACATATATTTGAGTTCCAAATAGGCACTCATATAAAGTATGACCCCCCAGGGACCTTCTAGGCAGATTATTTAGTGCTCTCTGTACTCCATACTGGTGATTAAGCCAACTACGACCCGTACCTAAGACTCTGGCTGTTAAGGATTGCTTTAAATCACCGTTTAATCGCTCCACGACACTATTTCCCTTGGGATGAAATGGAGAGGAGTACTGCAATTGGATCCCCAATGAAGCATGGCGTCCCTGAATGCCCTTGAGGCGAAAGCAGGGCCCTGGTCCGAATGGAAAGCCGCAACCGCATATGTATTGATAAAGACTCGCAAATCTTTAATAACAGTCCGAGCGTCAGCCGAACGTTGTGGCCACACCCATACAAATCTGGGGCATGAATCAGCGAGGAAAATATACTTGTATGCACTGTCCGGTGCTAGGGGACCACAGAGGTCCAAGTACACACATTGTAAAGGTTTGTTTGAAATTAAGAGGGGTGTCTGCGGCGGGCGCTTGGCAGAGGAAACTTGAATTTGTTGACAGATGTGACAACAAAGGACATACTGCTTGGTCTCTTTGTAAAGACCTGGCCGCCAATAACGGGCCTGCAGGATCGAATTTGTAGCTGCCACACAAGCATGGGCAGATGCCACCCCCTCATGCGCTGCTTTAATCAATTGTGATCTTAAGTCTCCATTTGGAATGTCTTGTACACCTACGCATGGTATCTTAACCTCAGCGTTCAGCATACCTCCCATTCGATAGTGATATTTGTTAGGAAATCCTTTAGGATAGGGCGCACCATCAGCTGTAGCTGTCATGGCAGCCCAAGTGTCTTTATCCAGTTTTGAACTCAAATGAATCACTGCAGCTACAGCAGCCACAGCCACTGCTGACTTTGTGGCTTCATCAGCCAATGTATTTCCAGCAACGTGTATCCCAACGCCCTGGTGTCCAAGTGTATGTACAACATGGACATTTGGTAGTGTCTCTTTCAGATCTGCTACTTTCCCCCACAGAAGTCTGTGTTTGATGGTTTTGCCTTTGGAATCTCTTAACCCATTCTGGCGCCAATAATGCAGGTGTTCATTAAAGGACTGGACACAATAATATGAACCACAAACAATCAGCGTAGGCTGTGCAGGATCCGTGTGTTCCAGTCCCATCAGCAGAGCTTTTAGTTCTGCCAACTGTGCTGTGCAATCCCCTAGGGTTTGCCTAAAGGTTTGTAGAGGACAAAATGTATCTCCCTCCATGTAGAAACTTATGACTGCGCAGGCAGCAGAATATTGGTGTTTAGTACCAATTGCTGGTTGCGCTGAGCCATCGTTGTACATGACCCTAATATATTGTTCAATGGGCAATGTATTTGCTGGAACTGGGTATTCTCTTTCGGATTGTAAAAATTCTTGAGTTTGTAACTTTGGGTCAAAAATGTAGTCTACATCAGTGGCTGTCAGAGCCGTAGCCCATTGTGTCCAACGTGGATGCAATGCTTTTGCGTTTGGAACGCTGGCTTTTGTATCAGCCTCTAGGGCTGGGATCGGAGAAACAACAATAATGCGTTTTCCTTGGGCAAGAGGTCTTTCTTTACTGACAGCCATTTGGACAGCAGTGAGAATTTGTTCTGTGGGAGCGAAGCGTTGTTCTGCTGCTGAATATAAGTGTGATTTGTATGCAATCGGGACTGTCTCACCTTCATTGAATGTCACATAGGTGAATCCGATGGCCCCAGCTATTACTCTGATGACCAAATGTGTTTTGTTGTCCCTCGTATGTAAATGTTGTGCTACAAGCATGTCTGTTTGCAACTCTCGAAGAATGCGTGAATGTTCAATTGTCCAGAATTTACTTGAGAAATCGGGACGTATCAGATCATATAAAGGTTTTATGTATGTAGCATAATCTGGAATGTAAGTTCTGCCAAAATTTAGGAAACCCAATAGGGATTGGAGTTTTTTAATCGTATTTGGTGGTTGTAACTGTGCGCATTTCTCTAAGAATTGTGGCACTAAGCTCTTTCCTTCACTTGACAGCTAATATCCCAAGAACAGGACGCTTAGGAAGGCAATGTTTGTTTTTTTAAAGTTGAATTTGTAGCCAAATTCAGCAAATCTGACAACAATGTGGGCTACCCGCCTTAAATGTTGTAGCAATTTATCATCCGTAAGATTGCAAAATTCCAGTAACTTGTTAAGTCTCTACTCCCAGGCGCTATATTCTGGCAGAAAAAAACATTGGAAATGTCCAGTGTCCATCTTCAAAGATACACAAAATAGGGGGGGACTGGGAGATTAATGGTCCAGTGTACAGCCTCCCAATAAAAGTTTATAACACCAAAAAGGTACACTGTTCCAAGATAAAAGAATGAAGGCGAACCTAATTCTACCGGAGCGAGAACCCTCATGCATTGCACTGGATGACTGGCTTCATCATTGGGAAGGCTCCTCATCAGGCCGGTGCTGCAATGCCTGACGGGCTCCCCAAAGGGGGGCTCTTAACCGTATTGCTCAAGTAGTAGCAGCCGAAAATCAAATCAAGTCGACAAGGTACCCAATTGCAAGTACCCGAGCAAAAGATGGAGAGAATAGAATACTAAAATTGGTTATCCATCAAACCAAAATAATCATGAATTTAATCAGTGTAAGTACGATGGAGACCAAGATTAAAAACAGAAATAGGAGTAAAGGGTGATTAATAATGTTCACCTACTCTTAAATAAAGGCACAAGAGGATAAACCCATTATGGAACCTCTAGACATCAGGACTACATGTTTCGCGTCTGGTGGTCCAACCGGATCCAGTGACGCTTCATCAGGACCAAGGGAAAAAAACTTCTCCAAACTCTAAGCTAAAGTAAACCCTAATATGGGAAGGAAAAACAGTGACTTACTTTTGATGCTAAGTCAAAAAAAGGTCGCCCTAAGTAGAAAAATAAAATAAACAAAGATCAATAACCATATGTAGAAATGCAATCCCAAATATGGTGCACACGTGAGAATATAGTGATTAAAGTGCAACACTCATGTGGAAATATAAAAACATAGGCTTACCATTCCCGTTATCAGGATAGAGCTCAAAGGGATCACAGGTCAGGGAATGGAACTGACATTCTGGGAAGTGGTGGTTGTAAGAAAAACAGTGCGGTTAGTAGCATTAGGTTATGATGATACTAGGTAGTAGTCTTTCCTGCTTACTCACAGTCCTTCTTTAGTACAACTCTCAAACTCTTAAAGCTGAAAACCCTGGTAGTCACAATTAAGACATGGTGATGCAAAAGAACAGCACCCAAATAGCATTATTTCGTCTCAGCGGTAATAATGATGTCCATCTAAGAGATTTAAAAATACCCCTCATAATGATAAACATACCCCATGTAAAGAATATGTTGCTATAAAACCGAAGTGTAACTAAGGATAAAAATAAGTATATACAAGAGGTACCATAGTTTGGTAAAACGTGTGCACTTAGCATGAAATGCCAGAATAAAGGAGGAAATACCATTGTTTAACGTGTGTGCTGACATCAAATGCTAGGTTAAAGAAAGAAAAAGTAACACCGCTAACGGAGTCTAAATAGCGTCTAGTTCTATCTATGTCAGAGGAATCAAGGAGGAAAAAAATGTATTTGTTTAAGCGTGTACGCTGACATAAAACGCCAGGTAAAAATAACAGAGATGACGAAGTCAGAATAGCGTCTCTTTCTATTTATCAGAAGTAAAGACTTACTTCAGTGTCCAAGTAGTAGGTTTCTGCACCTACCCTTCCGACACGCGTCCCCAAACAGCAGCCGTGTCCATCTTCTCCATATGGGCAGGTACGAACAAATTCAGGTGGCCAATCTTGTTCAGCCAACAAAACATCATATATGTTCACCACACGATCCCAAAAGATTGCGTCTATTATGCGTTCAACGTCTCCTTCTAACTGTAGCGTTACTTTATACACCCTATCAGGTGTGGGGACACGCATGTCCACAGTTTCTACTTGTAGAAAGTCACCAGTTGCTTTCACCTCCAGATGCTCTAGAAGATTCCGAAGATTGTGACCTCTGCCGCGCTGTCTAGCAGTGCTAGAGAAAACCAAAAGAAAAGGGACTGGGAGATTTAATAAGGTCCAGTGTACAGTCTCCCAAATCACAAGAACATCAAAAAAGGTACACTGTTCCTAAGGGAAATAATGAACACAGGTTTAGCTCCGGTATACATAATATTAGAACGTTGGAATGTTGGCATGTCCATTGAAGACAATGGAGTGCTGCTGGCTTTTACTGGCTGGTAAAAGCCCGCAGCGCCAACATTCCAATGCTGTGAACAAAGCCTCACGGAGCCCGAGGGGATTTTAATCCCCTCGGGCTCCGTGAGCAATTTGTTTTATTTAATAGAACATTCTGCCCTGAGTGGCAGAATGTTCTAATAGCCTTAGAACCTGCCGTAGCGGGCTCTACCGGCTATTAAAGGCCCGCTCCCGCATTAAATGCCCGAGCCGAAGTGCAAGCCCTCACCCATCCATTGGATGTCATGCTTCATCATAGGGCCCACACTACGCCAGACCGGCACTACAATATCTGGCGGACCCCAAAAACGAAGGGGGTACTCAGCCGGAGATCTTCAGTGACAACTTATGCCAAACAACCAAGGGTGGGAAAGAATTCAAACCAACCTTTGTAAAGCAGAAGAAAAACAGATTAAAATTGGCTCAAGGACCTCATGAATGTGCATTTTATTGAAAAAGAGGGCCTTGGTCAAGGTTAAAAACACATAGTGAGAGGAAAAGAAATAAGGGGCCTCCGCTCATCAAAAGGAAAAACAGAAGATAGGGGTCTTCTCCCCCATGACTTCAGAGCAAAATTGAATATATGGTCAACATGTTTTCCGGTAGCGCTAACCACTTCTGCATATTTACAAGGAGGTGTAACGCCACTTTTTGTGGCTTTATACCACCTTGTAAATATGGGCCCCTCCAATGTAAATAAGCTGAATTAAAAAAACAGGGGAACCTTGTATCAGTATATTAGAACGCCGGGGAGAAATACCACCAATGTATGCGGGGAAAAAAATGCTCTCCGGCATCTCACCACTTATTCATAAAAGATGTTGAGGCAATAATATCTAAATAAAAGACGGGAGAACCGAAAGTTACTAGCCGCCATGCCTAGCATAGAAAAATGCATATAAGCATCAGAACAATAATGTCATTTGTGGCAAGGAAGCAGCCCCCAAAAAAAGGTTAGAATTGTCATGGGAGCCATAAGCCTAAATCAAGAAACACACAATGTATACGAGAAAAAACAAAATGACCGTACTTACAATGGTCGTGTAATCCAAATGCCGTGGACCTACCAGGCGTGCGTTGATCCCAGAAGTATTAACACGGGATAGACAGTATTTCCGATAAAGGTCTGGGAAATCAGGAGGACCAATCCGAACAGCCGCAGCTGTCTTAGAAAAAAAGGGGAAATTAAATAGGGATCGAGACACGATGTCAAAGACCCAAGGAAGTGGATAGGTTAAGAAATAATTATCAACAAGGATAGCTCACCAAGCATGGTTTTAAAGAATCTAGTGGACATCAAAAATCTGTCCAAACTCAAAACAAGTAAACAAAAAAAGGAGGGTTTTTTTGGACTATGAACACAGTGTTTAAAGTACTGCAAGGTAACCAAAAATAAGTGTATGGTCATGTCTCTATGTAAAGGAAGCTGCATAAAGCCAGAAAGAAAAGAAGCTGATTCTGAAAAAAAGGGGGGGCTATTTCTGAAAAAAACAGGACCACAGTATTTCGTCATTAAGTCCCTTTGCATAGGTTTCCAACCTAAACACCCAATGTTGTTCCTTCTTGAAGAGGCTTTGGGGGTTAGTGTGATAATTATCTGATTCCAGTATCACCCACCATAAATCATCTGGGATGTGTTTAGCCTCACCATAGTGCTAAGTTTAGTGGTGGTGTGGTTACATCTGATGTTACTGCGATGTCCGTTAATCCTGGTCTTGACTGGACGCGTCGTCATCCCTATATATCTTAATTCACAGGGACAGTTAATCATATAAATGCAGTTATTAGTTTTGCAATTCGTATGTTTCTTGAGGGTCCACAATCCAAATGGAGGGAGATCTAAGACCTCAGTAGATGTAGTTAGTGTACACACGTTGCAATTGCCAAAGGGATGATAGTCTTTCACTGGTGGCAATTGCCATAGGGTAGTTTGTCTTGTTTCTGGAATTGACAGCCTTGGGCGGGTATCTACTACCATGTCCTTGATGTCATTGACCAAATCACAGGTTCCATGCCAAATGATGAGAATATCATCAATATAGCGACGCCAGAGTTTGATATTGCTCATGTGTGGGTTCGAATCATTCAGTATGTGTGACTCTTCAAAGTGATAGATATAGAGACAAGTTAAACTCAGGGCAAAAGTACTGCCCATTAAAATCCCTTGTATCTGAAGGTAGAGTTGATCTTCAAATTTGAAGTAATTTTCAGTCAGAGCAAGTGAAGCGCATTCCATAATGAATGAAGTGGGGGTTGAAAAAGTAGATGTCTCCCTGGACAAAAAATCTTCAGTAACCTGTAAAGTGGTTTCCTGCGGAATATTAGTGTACAGAGACTCAACGTCTAAACTGATCAGGACCTGAGCTCGCTCGGTCTCATTGATCTGGTCTATAAGATTCAATATGGACATGGTGTCTTTCAAAAAGGTGGATGTCCCTTGAACCAAAGGCTGCAGAAAATGGTCGCAAAAAATGGATAATGTTTCTAAGACTGATCCAATCCCTGACCCAATAGGTCGGCCGGGAGGCAGATGAATATTTTTATGGATCTTAGGTAGACAATAGAAGTACGGAATCCTAGGATTAGGAGTATCAAGAAACTCAGCTTCCCTCTTTGTAATCCAAGCATGGGACACAGCTTCATTGATCATGGTTCATATCCTCAATTGTAAGTCCTCTGTGGGATTATGTGAAATAGGGGCATAGTAAATTGTATCGCTAAGCAAACGCAGGCATTCTTGTCTGTAGGATGAAGAATCCTGAATGACTATGGCGCCACCTTCATCAGCAGATTTGAAGGTGATGTTAGAGTCCTGAGCCATTGAGAATAATGCTAGTCTCTCCTGTGAGGAAATGTTTTAAAATGATTTCTTAGGGCGTAATTTCTTCACATCCGATAGGACAGCCTTCTCAAAGGTGAGGAGTTCACATGGCATGGTAGCTGTAGGTGGAACAAAGGTAGATGGTCTTTTCAAACCAGAATCTTCCTGAGGATCAAAAGGTTTATTTTGAAAGTAGACATGTAGTCTAATCTTTCTGAAAAACTGAGACAGTTCACAGTTCAGACGAAAAAAATCTTCCTTGGGTGTAGGGACAAAGCTAAGACCCTTATTGAGAGCACGAACTTCAACTGTGGAGAGTTGTCTGGATGATAATTTCATCACTAAGTCTTGGGTGTCGGGTTCTTGCCTTGGCTCCTGGTCACCATTTGTTTGTTCCTCTCTTGACCAATGTACATGGCACCCTCTTCCTCAGCGCCTGCCGCTTCCTCTGCCCCATCCTCTGCCTAAAAAAGGTCCGTAGGGAAAGAAAGGGCGTGGTTGGTAAAACGGATCGGGAGGTTGCCAAGGAATCTGTTGATGTATTGGAAATTGAGGAACATTATAAAAGGATTGTACACCACCATTGTCTGTACTCCAACCATCAGACGATGAGCTATTGCTAAATGTGCGTGGTTTCCTGTATGTAGGACCAGAATCATCAGAAGTACGTGACTGTGTTTCAATCTCAAAGTCATCTTTGGTATACGGGTATACTTTCTCCGTACTGAACTTATTGTAGCTTGCTGATTTTATGTTGTGTCAAAAATTCCTTATGTTCATTCAACTCAGTATTAATTTCCGCCAATCATGATTTAAAAGAGGCAAGGGAAATGGTTGCTTTTAATGCACTTTCTGTCAGATTTATCTCTATAGTGATGGAGTCAGCCAATCTTCTAGAGGTGTTGATAACAAGGACCAGCCAGTCTCTCATGCATTTCCAAGCAATCTGTTCCCAATCCTTCCTAAAGACAAGGTCCTGCAGGAAGATCCTAGGCACATTTGTCACAATGAGTCCATTGAGAGCTATTTTGGCTCGTAGATATTCCGTCATAACTGTACCATGTAAGATGGTCTTGATGAAATCACGTTTCAAAAAGGACAATTTGTCCCAATCTTCTTTTTGACTACCCGAAGGGCCAGACCTACCGTTCCCCAAGATAGAGGAGGTCTGGAGAATTGCTGATGCAACATCATCGTTAAAACTTAGACCCTGAAAGTCATCCATTCTTGACAGTCAGTTATGTCTGTGATATCATACACAGAAGAATCAATCAAAAGGTCACACAGCTTAGCTGCTGTACTATATAAACCAAAAGAAAAGGGACCGGGAGATTTAATAAGGCGTTGTGTGGGCCCTATGATGAAGCATGACATCCAATGGATGTGTGAGGGCTTGCATTTTTTAATATATTTGTATACCAGAGCTGAACCTGTGTTCATTGTTTCCCTTAGGAACAGTGCACCTTTTTTGATGTTCTTGTGATTTGGGAGGCTGCACACTGGACCTTATTAAATCTCCCGGTCCCTTTTCTTCTACAGTTAGAAGGAGACATTGAACGCATAATAGACGCAATCTTTTGGGATCGCGTGGTGAACATATATGATGTTTTGTTGGCCGAACAAGATTGGCCACCTGAATTTGTCTGTACCTGCCCATATGGGGAAGATGTCATTAAGCCTTCCTTCTCGCCCCTTGTTCCAGAGGAACTCGCTGAATCCTATTCCATTGAATGGGCTTTGGCACAAGCACCTGCATTATACCGAAATCATGTAGGATGGGATAAAGAATCCCCCTACCATGTAATTCCAATTAAAAGTTAACCGCAACCGCAGTACCCCATAAAACATGAAGCAAAAGCACAGGTGAGAGAAATACTCACGCAATTGGAGTACCAGGGCGTAATTGAACCCTGTGCTTCCCCAATAAATAATCCATTATTCCCAATAGCTAAACCAGACCATTCATATAGACTAGTCTTAGACTACAGACATTTAAACAATCATACACACACTTATGCAATACAAAATTCACATAGCGTTTATGGGGGTCCGCCAGATATTGCAGTGCCGGTCTGGCGTAGTGTGGCCCTATGATGTAGCATGACATCCAATGGATGTGTGAGGGCTTGCATTTTTTAATATTATGTATACCGGAGCTGAACCTGTGTTCATTATTTCCCTTGGGAACAGTGTACCTTTTTTGATGTTCTAGCAGTGCTAGAGCCCATTTCTTGTTCTTCAAGAGAACCCTCTTCCTGAGTGGCATGTTGGACTGCGACTGCTGCCACCTTTTTCTTTTTTGAATTGTGTTTTTTTTGGGGCGGGTTTCTCTTTCTTTTCAACAGAAACCTCTGAAGAGCGTTGTGATTCCAGTCTCGGTTTCACGTACCTTGTCCTTCGCTCTGATCACCCAGCTCTATAATTTAGTTTTTCCTATGAGTCCTGAAAGGAAAGAGATTTACGTGTATCAGTTTATTGATATCTATCAGGTGTTTTTATGTTATATCTATTTCTGAGATTACATCTATTCTGCGGGGTCTCCATATGCGGAGATTCTCCACTCTTTTTTAGGAGCTTGTTGCTTTTTATCCCAGCGTTTCTTATTACCCTCAGGTGCTTGTTTGGGGGAATCTTTACTCAGTTTACCCTAAAATTGTGGTTTAGATGGTCTGGCCCCTAAACTGTAGCTAGCAATACTAGAATAGGTCTCTGCGATAATTTTGGGCAGCTCTCGTTCCTGATCCTGTCGAGGAACGTCACGGAGCCGCATGCGCAGTGCAAGCACTACCACTTCCCCTTTAAGATTACTTAAAATTATTTAGGATACCGTGGCAAAATTGCCCATCAATTGCATCCCCAAATCTAGGGCCAGGGCAGCCCCGTATTCATCTTGAATTTGTTTCTACACCTCTGGTAAATTGGCAAGTGTTGGTGTACCGTGTGCAGTTGTATGGAGCGCAGCAAATACCGTGCCCCAGGTATTACAGTTATCTACTGTAGGGACCATCCCAAAGGCCAAGCACATTGTTCGTATTCTGTGTTTATTCTGAGGTCTGGGGAAATACTGCCTCCAAGACATTAATCTTTTGTGCCAACCAAAATGGAGTTTCCCCTCGTTTGGCGGGTACTTTACCCATAATTAAATGTACAGTCGTTATATCTGGTGTTACTGCATTTGGATGTACCGGAGCAGCACATGCTGGGTTTGTATTTAATTTTTGCATTACGAATTGTACTAATCGTCCATATATCGCTGTTATTTCAGTATAAAAGTGACGAACCTCAGCTACTGCTAAATTTGCAACTGCAGGATGTGGTGAATAGGTGGCCAATAAAGGCCAGGTAGGACCATAATTACTTAGAGGACCTAACCTTACTGGTAAAATTGTGTGGGGTAGGGTGCCATCAAGCCAATTATTATGTTCTTGATAAGATAAAGGTATTTCTAAATATGCATATGCTCTGTACTGTCCAGGTGCGTTTGCAACTGTATAATGATGAAATGTATTTGTATTCCCATCAACTGCTGGAAATGTGACCCAAGAATAAAAATATTCTGTTCTATAATCTGCATGGGCATCCACCACAAATGTGAATGGACTCCCCTGAGCCGGTAGGCCATTTGCTAATAAATGTGTAGTTAGAGGTTGTCTCATATTAACCGCTATTTGTACCTGCTGTGGATTTGCCATTGTAGTAACACTATAAGTTCAGAGAAGGCACACCAAATAGGGCTTTCCTTTTAAAGTTCAAGCTTGAACAACCTCCAGATGCCATTAGGATAGCCTACGCAGCTGGGGTGGAAATCCTCAGTACCACGGACGTCTCCGCATATGGTATTGAGGCGTCATTATATATAATGAGACAGAGATACTCCGGAGGACCCAAAAATTAGAGCCTGACCAAACGTTGGCGGCACCATGTTGCGTAGGCTCTCACTATTCTAATGAGACTACTGGATTTTGAGAGGTAGAATTGCCCGTGGTGTGGGAGACTAAGGAGCATATTTATACTCTGTTTGCGCCGGAATTGCGTTGTTTTTTTTGACGCAATTCCGACGCAAAACTAACTCCATATTTATACTTTGGCGTTAGACGCGTCTAGCGCCAAAGTCCATGGAGTTTGCGTAATTTTTTAGCGTGGACACTTACTTTGCGTTAATGATATGCAAGCTAGGCGTTCCCGTCTAAAAAATTGACTCCGAGGCATGTGCGCCGTATTTACACTCCCGGGCAAAATTCACGCCCGGGAGTGGGCGGGTCAAAAAAAATGACGTACGGCCGCTTTTGCGCAGTTTGTTAGCCCCTGGACAAGGCAGGCGTTAAGGGACCTGTGGGCTCGGAAGGAGCCCAGAGGTGCCCTCCCATGCCCCCAGGGACACCTCCTGTCACCCTTGCCCACCCCAGGAGGACACCCAAGGCTGGAGGGACCCATCCCAGGGACATTAAGGTAAGTTCAGGTAAGTATTTTTGTTAATTTTTTTTGTGGCATAGGGGGGCCTGATTTGTGCCCCCCTACATACCACTATGCCCAATGACCATGCCCAGGGGACAGAAGTCCCCTGGGCATGGCCATTGGGCAAGGGGGCATGACTCCTGTCTTTGCTAAGACAGGAGTCATTTCTATGGGGGTTGGGAGTCGGAAAAAATGGCGCAAATCGGGTTGAGGCGAAAAATTTGCTTCAGCCTGACTTGCCCCATTTTTTGGTGCCCAAGCTCCATATCCCCCTACGCCGGCGCTGCCTGGTGTACGTCGTTTTTTTCCACGCACACCAGGCAGCGCCGGCGGCTAACGCCGGCTAACGTCATTGATTAAATACGGCGCCCGCATGGCGCTTCAGAATGGCGTTAGCCGGCGCTAATTTTTTTGACGCAAAACTGCGTTAGCGCAGTTTCGCGTCAAAAAGTATAAATATGGCCCTAAGTCTAACCCACTGCATGTGACACCTGTCGCTCTAATCCGGGTTTTGCTCCAGCTAACTATCAGTGCCTCATCTCTACCAAAGGAAAGTGATGATTGGGCAGACGAGTGCATGATATACTAGGCTTCTCCAGGAAGTTGTGGTCACTCAGGTTGCATCCGGTTCTCTCATTTACAATTTAGTCTCATATATAAATTACAAACAGAAGCAGTATATGTTTCAATAATGAGTTTAATAAAACAACTGCATCTTAGATAGCAAAGCGTGAGCTGCAATAACCAGGACAACACAACAGGACAGTATAAAAATTGTGAAGAGAAGAGTGAAGCATAAAAACAACGCTATCATATTGTCACTATGATCGATTGACTAGTTCCTATCTAGGTTGTATTCTGAGCACAGCATGTTAAGCTCTAATTATGCGTTTCAGGTTCCCCTGGGAAGACATCAACCCCAATGCCTGAGCAAAGGCCTGCGGTCTGTGTTAGCATCTGTAGCGAATCATTCAGCAATCAACATACAGTCGTGGTTCCCTGGCTGGAATCTCCCTTTAACGTGTAAGGGACAAGGAAGTGTTTATATAATAACACAACTGATGTTCTGCGAAAATGTCCCTACGTAAAGATGTGTATTTTCTACGAATGTAGGAGACCATGGGCCATATGTATGAAAAAATGGCCTTGCGAATCGCAAATAGCGATTTTAAAAAAATCGCTATTTCCGAGTAGCAATTGGCAATGTAACAAAATTGTGATTCGGAATTAGAGATTTCTTCAAAATCGCTATTTGTGGTGTGCGAGGCGCATTTACCGAATAGCAATTTGCATTTTCGCAAATTGTGATTTTTTTACCGAAGCGGTAAAAAATCGCAAATTGTGAGAAGTTCCGAGAAAGCACACCTGGAGGAGCCTGATGACATCACAAGCAGGAGGTGAGTCATCCCAGGCAGTTTCAGGTGCCACACCCAAACCAGCATCCAGAGAGAGAGCAGCCCAGCCACACAGAGCAGCACTCTGAAGGAGGCAGCACACCTGAGCAAGGATGGACACCTCAGCCCAAGGACAGGAGAAGGGAGAGGGAAAGAGGAAGCTCAAATTCAGCGAGCAAGAGCCTGAGGTGCTGACAGAGGAGGTTGTCAGGAGCCAGGACTGCCTTTTTGGCAAAAGCTCACTCCAGGTGCCTGAGTGAGAAAAGGAGACTATGGGCAGATATCCAATAAAAAATCTGCACAATTGGAGTGGCACAGCGCTCTGTAGAAGAAATTAAGAAGCGGTGGGATGACCTGCGGTCCCGTGCGAAGGAGAGGATGGCAAGGAGACTGCAGGAGGCCAGGGGCACAGGAGGCGGTCCACCCACAGAGGCACCATCCACCCCATTAGAGGACCTAGTTGAGTCCACACTCCTCCCTGAAGCTGTGACAGGGGTCACAAATATAGACACCTCCGGCACACCAAGTACCAGCCAAGGTAAGTGCAATATTGATTTGTAACCCCATATGTGTATGCAAAAAATCCCCTTAGGAATCAGCAAGTAATGTTAAACATTGTGAGAAGTAGTCCAGTCCACATCTTAGAAGCAGCACAACAATGCATTATGGGAGTGGCAGTCCACAACCCAGAGCTAAAAGTAGCACATACAATGTATTTAAGTAGAGCGACACCCAGTGGAACACAACACACACAACACAGTGTATAGAAGTACCAGTACCATTATTACCATTGTGTGACCGTAATTGTAACAAACATAACTGACATGCTGTATATTGTCATTGCAGGTGGGCCAGGCCCAGCAGCCACAGCATCAGCACTCGTAGGCGAGACTGACACCCATCCGGCCTCTGATTCCAACACCAGTGGGTCTCTCACCATTGCGCATGTCTGACGCAGGCCCAGGGCACTGCCACTGCCAGAGCTCAGCCAAGACTCAGATGAGCAGCAGGAAGGGCCAATTTCCCCCATCACCAACAGGTAGGCGCAGCCAGATGCAGGAGGTCAGGAGTCAGAAGACCAAAGCACCCCGCAGGATGGCGACAAATTCCAGGGCACAGCAGCATGAGGCAGGTGATGGTCCCTCCTTCTTTGGTGGTCTGGAAGCTGCTATATTGCAGCAGCAGCGCCTCCAAAATAAAAGGATCCTGGGATTACAAAAGAATTTGCACCAACATAACAGCAACATGTGGGGCCTGCATCGCCAGCTTGAGTCCCTCAATTCTAACATAGAGCTGCTGCATGAGGGACAGGTGCAGGCATCACAGGACACCAGAGAGCTCACAAGTGCTGTCCGTGAACTATGCCAGGAGCTGCGCCAAGAGAGGGTGAGCCACCGGAGACAGGAGCGCAGATTTATGAACATGTTTGGCGGCTTATGTTGTTCTGTGAACAGTGTGGCAAATGCAACCTCACTGATTGACCGTTGTGAAGTGCCTGCACAAGTGGAGTCAGCACACAGCAGCAGGGATGTTGCGAACGGACTGGTATAGATCACCAATGTGATCGACAACATAATGGGACAGAGGTCAGCCACACCTAGTGAGCTTGCACTGGGGGACACTGAGGACAGTTACAGCCTCAGCAGTGTAGCTGTACCAGCATTGGACACCAGACGGCACAGTGCCAGGCACAGCACTGCCACTGAGGCGGACAATAGGGGTGCCAGTGAGGTAACTGGGCACCCGAGTGGTGTGCGTGGCCACAAAAAATGACTGTAGCTGCCAGTGGACTTATGTTTTCACTATGACGTAATAGTGCATTACTCAGGTCCTTCATTGTTTCTAGTTTTTCACTTAACCTTTTTTTGCAATTCGTCAAACGAACATTACCTGACTTAAGGTAATAAATTTATTTCACTACAGGTACAGTTGTCAGAGGATTTGTGTCATTCATACTTACGTCTGAAATGGTTGTGTGTGATGTCAGCATGCCTTTGCCTTCCCTCTGCTGCACTGGTCCTGTCTGCTGGCTGTAGGGGTGGTATGGGATCATCATCCTCATCAGATTCAGTATCACATATTTCTACAGGTATGCCCCTGGTGGTAGCTATATTGTGCAAGATAGCACAAGTAGCTACTATTCTACATGTCGTCTCTGGAATGTACTGTAGTGCCCCTCCACTTTTGTGGAGCCACCGGAAGCGACTCTTCAGCAGTCCAAATGTGCGCTCCACCACATTGCGGGTTGCCCTGTGTGCTGCATTGTATCTCCGTTCAGCAGATGTTGCAGGATTGAGGTAGGGCGTTATCATGTAGGTGCGCACTGCATAGGCACTGCCTCCTGGAAGGAACAGAGGGTATGATAAGAAGTGGGCCATCTGACATCAGCATGCCATCAATGCGCCATTGTATAGAGGGACAATACCTAGTAGATATCCTTCACCAAGCTCCCCAGCTACCAGTCTTGTGTGTATGCCGCTGTGGCGAAAGATGTACGAATCATGTGTGCTACCTGGGTACCTGGCCACAAGATCAGTTATGATGTAAGAAGCATTGCAAATCACCTGTATATTCTTTGAATGTTGGTATTTCCGGTTGCAGTACACATACTCTGTGGCTGATGGTGGACAGATTGCCACATGTGTCCATCTATAGCACCTAGGACGTGGGGGAACT
The DNA here is from genome assembly GCF_031143425.1 of Pleurodeles waltl. Lineage (NCBI taxonomy): Eukaryota > Metazoa > Chordata > Amphibia > Caudata > Salamandridae > Pleurodeles > Pleurodeles waltl. The sequence continues at coordinate 1,471,190,052 of NC_090445.1, read as the reverse complement.
GTGCTATCTGGTAAAATTCTGTTTTTGTCTGCTGTATTTCCTGTGGGGTGTGGGGGAATCTGATGTACTGGTGTAGTTTTCTCAGCATGGTGTTGATAAATGCATTGAAAAATCTGGAGAGGGTACTCTGTGAGACCCCTCCAGCTGCTGCTATGACCCCTTGATAGCTCCCTGAGGTGAGTAGGTGGAGGGAGCATAATACCTGCACATGGGTGGGTATGCTGTGAGTCCTTAGTGTTCTGCGCTGCAGTATGGGTTGTAGCTCAGCTATCAGATCAAGTATCATGGCTGTGTTCAACCTACACCTCTCATATATTTCCTCCTCTGTCAGGTTACAAAGTGTAATGCGCATTCTGAAAATGCGCTCCTGTCTCCTCCTCCCTCTCCTCAAACCTGCCAGGATCCTCATCCTCCTCACCATGACATAGAGTGCAGCCATTGTGGGAAAGAGTATGAGGTATTCTGGGCCTCTTTATATAGGTTGCACCTGGTTACCATCTGGTTTCACTTAGTGGTATTTTGCATGTGCAAAATGCCATTCTGCTAAAAATCGCAATTTGCGATTTTTTTATGCATCTCTTTGCGACTTGGATTTTGCGACTCGCAATTTGCGCCTCACAATTTCCAACTGGAAATACCGAATTGCAAAATGCGACTCGCAAAACCAGGTCGCAACGCAAAAAATCGATTTTTTGTTTTCTTATTTTTGGTCTTCGAGTGTCTCTCATGCATCGCAGACCACGTTTTTGCACTTGCAAACGGCTGAATTTTGCAATTCGCACCGTTTGTGAGTGCAAAAATGTTTCATACATCTCGCCCCATACTTCTACCATGTTCACCGGCAATGTACAGAGCTGCAGCCTTGAATAAAGCACAGAGTGATCAAGAATTTCTTGTTTGAGAACAGAGTGCTGGCCTAAGCAAAAAACAGTTAGATAGATTAAAATAAAACAAGACCGTAAAGATGGTTATTGTAATATTAATAAAGCAAGCTGAATAAAATATATCTAGGTTAAAGTGCACAGCGGCCTAGTGTGTTAAAAGAACGTGCATGGAGCTATAACTAAAATGTCTACACAGCAGTAGAAACCGTATAACATGGCACCACCAAAGTCTTGTGCAAGTTCCTTTAATAGATCTGGGGCGCAAGTTACTAAAAATTATTGCAGAAAACTGTACATGCATAGGTCATGATAAACTAGATGCCAGACCAAATAATCCACAGCTTGAAGGTAATCCTGAAAAGGATAATACCAAACAAGCACAAGAATCTTCTAAAAAATGCTGGGACAAACAAAGATCAAATAAAGACAAAATGCAATCACAGGGATAATCTCCACAGCCAAAGAGCTCTGAAAAACATTATTATTTAGGGAACTGTTGTAATTTGAAACAGCCTGACAGGTATCAATACTCTGAGATGCACCCTTTTCATTCCTTTCAGGACTCATCAGAGAAATAGACCGAGAGACTGGGAGGGTCAGAGCGCAGACAAGGAAAGTATGTAAAACCGAAAAAGTACTCACAACAGTCGTCTATCATCATCATAACAAAGAGAAACTTCCTCAACAAAAACCCCAATTCAAAAAGAAGAAGGTTGTGGTAATTTTGGCAAAATATGCCACACGTACTAAGAATGTTAGTGAGGAACAGGAAGTGGGTAGTGACTGTGCTAGACAGTGCTGCAAAGGTCACAGTAGTTTGACAGAATAAATCCTAGGCCATTCTCTGACGTTATAACATCAATATTACATGATATTGATCAGAAGCATTGCCATATGTCGATGACGTATGCATGACGGATGATGACTTACACACTCATTTAGCCAGAGTAGATTACATTGTTCTGGGATTTGCAGAATATGCCTGCAAATTAAATTTCACTAAAACAAAAATCACCTTTCTCAGTGCCTTGTTCTTGGGATTCGAGTTATCAAATGAGGAGAAGAACCTGGCACCACACTTTCTTGAGATGTGTGCTCAGTTACAACCACCTAATACCATAAAAAATAAAATTATTGCTATAATTATTCAATTTTGGCTGAACCTACATACATGATTACACAATATGCATAAAACACTTGTATGATTGAATTCCCCAGATTTTTGCAGCACACATTTGACACCAGAAGACATGCAAATACTCAGGGCCATATTTATACTTTTCGACGCACAACTGCGCCAACGCAGTTGTGCGTCAAAAAATCTAACGCCGGCTAACGCCATTCTGAAGCGCCATGCGGGCGCCGTATTTATTCAATGACGTTAGCCGGCGTTAGCCGGCAAGGCTGCCTGGTGTGTGTAAAAAAAAATGACTTACACCAGGCAGCGCCGGCGTAGGGGAATATGGAGCTTGGACGTCAAAAAATGGGGCAAGTCAGGCTGAGGCAAAATTTTCGCCTCAACCCGATTTGCGCCATTCTTTTTGACTCTCAACCCCCATTGAAATGACTCCTGTCTTAGCAAAGACAGGGGTCATGCCCCCTTGCCCAATGGCCATGCCCAGGGGACTTCTGTCCCCTGGGCATGGTCATTGGGCATAGTGGCATGTAGGGGGGCACAAATCAGGCCCCCCTATGCCACAAAAAATAGAAACATAAAAATACTTACCTGAACTTACCTTAAGTTCCCTGGGATGGTTCCCTCCATCCTTGGGCGTCCTCCTGGGGTGGGCAAGGGTGGCAGGGGGTGACCCTGGGGGCATGGGAGGGCACCTCTGGGCTCTTTCCGAGCCCACAGGTCCCTTAACGCCTGCGATGACCAGGCGCTAAAAAACAACGCAAAAGCGGCTGGACGTCATTTTTGTTTGACCCGCCCACTTCCGGGCGTCATTTTTGCCCGGGAGTATAAATACGGCGCACATGCCTCAGAGTAATTTTTTAGAAGGGAACGCCTACCTTGCATATCATTAACGCAAAGTAGGTGTCCACGCTAAAAAATGACGCAAACTCCATGAACTTTGGCGCTTGACGCGTCTAACGCCAGAGTATAAATATGGAGTTCGTTTTGCGTCGAATTTGCGGAAAAAAAAATGACGCAATTCCGGCGCAAACAGAGTATAAATATGGCCCTCAGATCATTACTGACTGACACGCGTGACACAAAACACACACTCATGTATTAACAAAATAAATCTGGTGATCTGGATAATGCCGGGTGCTACTGGCTTTGCCTACATCACATTCAATGAAGGTGACACAGTGCCGATTACATATAAATCACATTTTTATCCCAATGTTGAAATGTGTTTTGCATCCAATGAAAAGATACTGACTGTAGGTCAGATGGCTGTCATTAAGGAAAGACCACCGGCTCAGGGAAAACGCATCATTGTTGTCACTCACGTTCCAGCCTTAGAGGCTGTCACAAAGGCTTGCGTCCCAAATCCAGAAGCCTTACAACACAGATGGATACCATGGCCCACTTTCATGGCTCCACTGATGTAGATCATGTGCTTGACCCTAAATTACAAACTCAAATATTTCTCCAGTATGAACTGGAATGCCTCATGCCCACTCACATCCTGCCTCTTGATCAGTACAAATATATCATATATACTGAGCTCAGCCTGTTGTAGACACCAAACATCAATATTCTGTAGCTTGCACACCTGTCTAGGGAGGAATGAGGGATGGAGATTTCCGTCCTCATCAAATGTTCATACAGTCCCTTGAGGATTGCACAGCACAACTGGCTGAACTAAAAGCTTTGATTCTGGCAGTGGAGCATACCCGATTCTGAATTCCCCACTCTTATAGTGTGCGATTCATGTTACTGTTTCCAGTCTTTCAATGAAAATGTATTTTACTGGTGCCTCAATGTATTCAGAGACTCTAAAGGAAACACCACCAGGCACAAAGTGCTTTGGGGATAGGTGGCAGAACTTAAAGATAGTCTGCTTTTCAATTAATATATACATAGAGTCACAAACGTTCTGGAATACGCATTGTAGGGAATTCATTAGCTGATGAAGCAGCCAAATCTGCAGTTGTTACTGCTACTGTAGGTGTGGTGTGATTACTTGTTCCTATACGAGAGTGGGTGAAGAAACACTAGCTGCCGAGAATGCTTCGGAAAATGGCATCCCTTTACCAAACGCATATCAAGCAAGATATTCCTACCACTTAAGTGTCCAAAACATTTCTTATGCATCCATTCCATAGGTGGATGTTCGGGTGATCCCTAAGAAAGACCACAGACTAGAATCCATTAAAGCAGCACGTGAGGGAGTGGCAACTGCCCAAAAGACAAAGCAAATAGATTTTAGCTGTGACATTTGCCAACACATTAAAGGCTCCACCATCAAATCCCCACCACTGCACCTCTCCTAGCTTCGAATAAGCCTCTGTAGTGTGTATCTAGACCACTGTAGCCCCCTGAATTTGGACAGTGCATTCAAATTCATCCTACTTGCCGTAGATTTCTGCTCCAGATTTCTCTGGGTGGGGCCATAGCAATCAGCTGATGCTTGCATTGTTATTAAAGATTTTAAAGTCTCCATTGGGACATATGCAGTGGCTGCTTTCCACTCAGACAGGGCCCTGCTTTTGCCTCAAGGGCTCCCAGGGATACCATGGTAACCCTGGGTGTGGCCGTGCATTATTCTTCTCCTTACCATTCTGAAGGAAATTTGATAGTGGAGAAAAAGGACCTAAATTTACAGCAATCATTGTCAGCTAATGTATTAGGCTCAGGTCGCAGATGGATCCATCACCTTTATGGGGTCCAGAGAGCATCAAATAAATCTACCTAGAGGATCTTTGGGTGGCCGTACCCCATCTGAACTCCTGCTTGGCATCCAAATATATGTCCTGGATCTTGATGGTCCTGGCACAGTAGCGGTAGAAACACCTTTTGACATAAATTAATGTTTCACTGTCTTACAGGAACTTCAAAAAAAATCTGAAATGAGCATTCTACTTCGAATGCTGCTATTGTGAAAGTGGGGGACCAACCAGCACCTACCATCTGGATTTCAAAAGTCAGGAATCTGATTTGCTGTGAAGAAAGAATTTGACCCATCGTACAGTGCACCTGTGCCAGTCCTTGAAATAGAACAAATCAGAACTGTGATCTCTCCACCGTTGCTGTTTGTAAAGATAAACACTTTGGCCCTCATTACAACATTGGCGGTAAATGCCACTTACCGCCCTGCAGAAGACAGCCAACACACTGCCGCGGCCACGGAATTCCGTCACAGCTATTATGACCCACAGCTCGGAATCCACCAAAATTTAGACACGCACACAAGTCCGCCACACCAAAGGTCAGTGATAAACTGGCAATAACAAAACCTCCACCGTCACGCCAACAGGAATACGCCCACACTATCACGACCCACGAATCCACGCGGCGGTCTTTCAACCACGGTATTCCATTGGTGGTACACACCGGCGCGCTCAAAACACACACACATTTACAAAACACAACCACATTGGACAAATCAAAATACACACACCTGAGACACATACACACACCACTCCCACACATCCAATACAATATAAAACACACACCCACATCACCCACAAACACTTACGACCACAATTGCGACTGAAGGCCAGAGAGAGACACCGCAATCTACAAACTAGCATCCACAGGCACTCAACACCATCATTCCCACAACATCCACACACAAAACACCACACACCCCTAAACATCACCCCACACATCACAACAGACACCACCCTACATATCACCCACACCACCCCATGGCACCGCAAAGGAGGAGCTCAGGGTCATGGTGGAGGAAATCATCCAGGTAGAGCCACAGCTATTCGGATCACAGGTGCAGCACACCAACATAGTTAGGAAGATGGAGCTATGGCGCAGAATCGTGGACAGGGTCAATGCAGTGGGACAGCACCCAAGAACACAGGATGACATCAGGAAGAGGTGGAACGACCTACGGGGGAAGGTGCGTTCCGTGGTCTCAAGACACAACATTACAGTTCAGAGGACTGGTGGCGGACCCCCACCTCCTCCCCCACAACTAACAACATGGGAGGAGAAGGTCTTGGCTATACTGCACCCTGAGGGCCTCGCAGGAGTAGCTGGAGGAATGGACTCTGGTAAGTTAAATCTTAACTATTACATCCCCCACCCTACCTGCATGCTATCACATACCCCCACCATCGCCATCATCCCCATCACTCCAACTCCTCACATATGTCCCACTATCACAACCCACTCATCCCAACACCAAGCCCTGCATGCAGCACCAAAGCATGGACACCCATCACCAATGCATGGCCACTGCACATACCCACACACACCCCTAAACAATTATCACACAAGGTCCCACACAAGAATGCAAGCACTGGGGTACAGGGTCACCCACCCATTTCACACCATGGCACACACAGATGCAATAATCATGCCTTTACACCCCTGCAGGACCCCTACCCAACGTCACCGGACAGGAGGATCCAGACATGTCCACTCCACCCACAGAGCAGGCCCACAGTGATGACAGCAGCTCTGTCCAACTGGATCTAGTTGACAAGCCTGGCCTATCTGGGACATCAGGACAGCCGGTTCCCCTCACACTGGCACAAGCCACAACAGAGCCTCCCCCCTCTGGAAACACCAGCACAGCACCCACCCACCCAGCGGGCCCATACCTCTGTCCCCAGGACACGTCAAGCAGCAGTGTGTCCACCACTACAGGAAACCCAGGCAAACCCACCACCCCAACAACACCAGGGACCTGGGGGCAGTGGTAGTAGGCACACGGTTCAGGGAACAGAGGCCCAGGAACACAGGGGAACTGCGAGGGCTGCTCTGCGATGGTGGAGGACAGGCCCAGGGAACCCACTCTCCACGAGGCCCTCTCCAACATCATGAGAGCCTACCACCATTCCCAGGAGACTATGGCAACGGTACTGGCCAAGTTTCAGGAGACCCAGAGGCTGCAGGAGGTACAGTATTTGGGGTTCAGGGAGGAACTCAAATCCATCAACACCACCGTGGGCACCATTGTAGGGGTGCTGAAGGAACTCGTCAACCCCAGGAGGGACACTGTGGCACAACAAGGGGCCCTTACACCTGTTGCGTGGGCTCTCATTATTCTAAATGAGACTACTGGATTTCTAGGTAGCAGGATCTATAACGGTGTGGGGGACTGAGTCTGACCCACGTGTAAAGAACTCTGTCACCCTAAATCCGGTTTTTGCTCCGGCTAACTAGCAGTGCCTCATTTCTCCCATGTGGAAGGAATGATTTGGCAGCCGAGCGCATGACATCTTTGGAACTTCTCAGGGAAGTCGTGGTTACTCAGATCCAAACCAACTCTCTTATTTCCAATATGATCCCATATACAAATGACAAGACAGTATAAGTTTTATATAATGTTTTAATAAAACGACTGTATTTTAGATATTAAGGCGTGAGCCGCAATAACCAGAACGATACAACACAGTAGGATTGAAATAGTAACCAGGAGAGTAAAACATAAAAACAAAGCTATCATATTGTCTAACAGTTTCTACTCTCCCTCTGCTTGTTCTATTTAGAGCACAGCATGTTAAGCTTCTAGCTTGCCTATTAGAATCACTGTGGAGACATCAGCCCTCATACCTGAGCAAAGACCTGTGATCTTGGTTCAGCATCTGCAACGAGGCAGTCAGCGTCTAGTTGTGGTTCCCTGGTCGGAATCTCCCTCTTGCGTGTATTGGGACAAGGAAGTGATTTTATAACTAATATGTCATCGTGATCACAAAATGTCCCTACGCAGGAATGCCAAGTCTAAACTCTTACCACGTCTATCGGCAATGTACCAGACTGTATCCTTGACTGAAGCACAGAGTAAATATGTTATGGAGAACTCCAGTGCTGAAGTAAGCAAAACAGTGTGATATGAATAAAAAAACAACACCGTAGAACTGGCTATTTGAAAAATAACAGTACGAAGCCTTATAAAAAGCATGTAGAGCAAAGTGCACAGAGGCTCTAAGCTGTCAGCAAATGAATAAAATATATTCAGGGCAAAGTGCACAAAGGCCTAAAGCCTGAAGTTAAAGCGCAATGAATACGTAAAACTAACCACACTACACCCTCCCCTTGTCGGTAGCAAGTGGTTCCCATAATATAAAAGGATGCCCCAAATATAAACAATACCTAAAACAATTATTTCGACAAAGTGAGAAGACAACAAAGTCATAAATTTAGGTAACATGTGACCATAAAGCCAAATTCAATATAGTGTCAATTTCATAAAAATCCAATCGTCAGATAGAAGCAATAGAACGCAGGATTTCCTCCACTTCGATATATGTCAATATCGGAAGATCCAAGCCACAAAGCACCATGGAGCAGGTGTGATCCAAAGCCCCAAAACCATTCAGGGCGGCACCCCGTGCAGGGCCTATGAAAGAGACAATACCATCTTCCTCCAGGAAGGGAATCTCATAAACTGCCTCACGAAGCAAGCGCATCCGTAGTGCACAAGTCTGGGAATGAGCCCTAATCGGGAACATCAACAGATCAGTATCGACCATTGGAGGGCGCTGCAATGAGAGACAGAGAGCCAGTGCATGTTCAAACGAGCACCAAAGGCACCGAAACACGGGTTGCACACAATCCAAAACCGGTCTGAATGACAGAGACGAGTCACACTCCAAATGTCCCAGGAGTGTAGCTCCAAAATGCTGCATCATGCGTTCACGACACAGCTGCGCTGACGGGAGCAGCAATACAGGATCTCGTCGTGACGGGTCAGCCATTGCGAAAAAATAGCAACAACAGCAAGACTCCAGCCAATAAAGCCAAAGTAATCGGGAAACCCCCAAAAATGCTTCCGAAAATAGAATGTATTGCCGAAGGTATCAAACCGAATATGGAAGAGAAGGTGTGAGCGAAACCAACACCAACGACTTTGAAAAAATGTGCAATACCAGCAGTGCTGGATGCATTAAATATACGTCCCACAAGTTCACCGAAGTGATTTGGAAAGTTAGTATTCAAAAGGGACTGTATCTCCGCCGATGACCTTGCCACCTGAAGTGCGTAGGTCTCGCTAGCAGATGTAAGGGCCACATGCTTTTGAAACAATAAAGCTTTTAGCCGACTCAATTTGTCAAAATAAACCTTGGAAGTAGCAATATGAGGCCAGATGTCCGCTACCTCCCTAATTTGAGTGGGGGGAAACAACACATTCCCGCAGCACGTAACGGCCTTGTTGACAACGAAGATGTAAACTATTCCGGCACGCATGCCACAGCAGCGTTCGCTGTTAAGAACAATGTAACTGCCGTTAGAAAGCACCTGGAAAGTGTTTTTAATAACCGGGACTGGAACTCCCTTCAGATAACAAGCTAAGTTAGCATTCGAAGCGTTATACGCCCCGTGCAAGGACAGCTGTTTAGAAACCATTGAATGGCTGACAGAAGCTTCGCATTCGCTGCCGCTAAGAAAAACCTCCTTCAAACCATTAACACATCTGTACTGAAAGGGAAGGTCCCACACCTCGTGTATGTAACTGTCTCCCAATAGTTCATATCTTCCCACCGGAATGTGCTTCAAACACGAAGTAAATTGCAAAGTAGAGATAGGCAAATTAATAACCCCATGAATCAACCATTCAGCTGACGGAATCTCAGCTACCGTGAAAGGCAGTTTCTCTGATTTTTCAATATTTAACATAACATATGTCGCTTCCTTTTTAGCCATCAGTTGTTGTTGACGAGTCAAATTAAAAGAGATAAAGATCTCTCTGGCACGAACGTGCTGCCATGGAACGCGACCCGCCTTCAAGGTCTGAAGAGTCCAACCCAGCTGCATGATTGACCGCGTCTGACTCTGCCCATGATATAAAGAAGACATGTCCAATTTAATAATGTCAATGGCAGAGGAAACAATGCTGTCAATCGTGTAAACACGGTCAGAAAGGGTATGCATGCCATTATCAACAACAGACAAAGGGGGTCATTCTGACCCCGGCGGTCATGGACCGCCGGGGCCAGGGTTGGCGGGAGCACCGCCAACAAGCTGGCGGTGCCCCGCAGGGCATTCTGACCGCGGCGGTTCAGCCGCGGTCAGAAAGGGAAAACCGGCGGTCTCCCGCCGGTTTTCCGCTGCCCTGTAGAATCCTCCATGGCGGCGCAGCTCGCTGCGCCGCCATGGGGATTCTGACACCCCATACCGCCATCCAGTTCCTGGCGGCTCTGCCGCCAGGAACAGGATGGCGGTATGGGGTGTCGTGGGGCCCCTGGGGGCCCCTGCAGTGGCCATGCCAATGGCATGGGCACTGCAGGGGCCCCCGTAAGAGGGCCCCACTTTGTATTTCAGTGTCTGCTTTGCAGACACTGAAATACGGGACGGGTGCCACTGCACCCGTCGCACCTTCCCACTCCACCGGCTCAATTCTGACCCGGCGTCCTAGTGGGAAGGCTGTTTTGCACTGGGCTGGCGGGCGGCCTTTTGGCGGTCGCCCGCCAGCCCAGTGCAAAACCCAAAATACCCTCAGTGGTCTTGCGACCGCGGAACGGTATTTTGGAGGGGGGAACTCTGGCGGGCGGCCTCCGCCGCCCGCCAGGGTGAGAATCACCCCCAAAGTCTGCATCAGATTTTCTTGATCAATCTGCCTCAACCGGGCTGCAGCCTCCTGTTGCGAAAGCTTCCAAATCTCATTATAAACATCGTATAAGAACCTTTTCTTTCGTGGTACTTTGGGTCCTGACAAGAAATCTTGTAAATCAGTATCATTAGACAGTAACGTGAGATGTGACTTAACTGCATCCAGCGTGGATGACTTCAAGCATTGCTGACAAAGCTTCCCCACACTGTATGTAGTTATAATATCAGCATGTTCTGGTGAAATGTAACGAGGGTCTGCCCTACTAGTCCTGAACCCCCCTGAAGAGGTGACAAAACGTTGATGACACATATTAGTGTCCACAGGCCATAATAACCACCCGCCAGGATGTAACAATGAAGTGTTAAGCGTACCATTCTGGACCCAATGTGTAAAGTCACTAAAAGTAGCATTCACATAGTGCTGCCAATTTTTTAATTTAGAAGGGACAGGTATACTAGGCAAAGTCAACTCCCTAATTGTCGCTAAGCCCAAACAGTTAGTCTGTTGTACTGTGTCATTGAGGAAAATCATCTGTACAGGGATAATGCATGCTCTAAATAGCGTGTCCCTGCCTTGCATGTGCCAATTTTTCGAACCCCAAACACTTTTCAAGTCAACAGTTTTAAACCAGTATTCATATCCCTCGACCGAAAGTTTAGATACAAACAAATTGGAATACAGTAATTTAGTATCGGTCAATAACATTTGCTTATTAGAATACGGTGCAACTTTAAAATAGTAGGACTTAGCATTTCGTTGATCATGCCCAGAAAAATATGCAAATTTATCATAATACGTTTTCGAACTTCCTTGTGGAGGAGTCGAGCAATGTTCCCATTGCACATAATTAAACATGGGCTTAGGGCTACTAGCTTTATGAATAAAGTGGTGTCCATAATAGTTGTAACAAAACATGTCACCATGATTATCTCTAAACTGGTAAGCATCTTCATCGTCATAGACAGTATAATATTGCAAATCCGTTAGCATAGAATCTACTGTCTTCACATCCCAATCATCAGAAACAATGCCAGGTATAACAATATCATTCATTGATAATTTGAGGACATACGGTATTTGAATCAATTCAGTGGGACCATATATATCAAACATTACTTTATCCGACACAATTCCATCCGGAACTGGTATAGCAGAAATGTTTACTGTGGACAAGTCTCTCCGAACCATATGAGACGAAAAATGCGGTTTTAACACAGCCTCCACGTTCTCAATGTCAGATCGATCAAGAAGAAAATGACCATGTATGATCAGAAAAAAAGTAACCACAAATCCCAACCATAATAAAATAGTCATCACGGCCAAAAACAGCCAAAAATAGTTCCAAGGAAAAACAAAATATGTGCGTTTAAGCCAACCCAGCAGCCGTCGTGGACCGTGGACAGAAGACATCGAGGACGAGGAGCCGGACCCATCATTATCAGCGTCGTTGAAGCAGCCAGAAGCAGTTCTAGCAAAAGGTGCAACTGTGAACGAAGAAGCAGATGGAGGCTCTCGCCGCGGCACGCTATAGACCACATGTTCAGAAACGTCAATAGAACGTACAGCAATTTGATCACAAGATTCCATATTAATCGCCGTCGGTGGAACAATCACAAGATCATCATCCACCCTCCCCAAGCTCGGAGAGGACACAGTGTCGGTGAAAATCACCTGCAGCGGGACTTCTTCCCCAGTAGTGAGAGGGATTCCGGAACTACTGGGTGTCCCTCTTGGTCTGCTGTGCAGAATCGGCCACATGTTGTAACTTGACATTATCAATGGAAACAAAGCGATTTCCTTTGGCTCCTCGCAGCGGCGGTAAAATCACAGTTCTCGTGCCGCTCACCCCTATCACAGGGACAGGTTCTCGATAAGAAGGACCAAATTCTTTTTTAACTGCGACCCTTTCACGCACTAGATCCCCAATCCTGGGTATCCAACCAGTAGGTGTTACTGGCTCATCCTTAATTCCTGAGGAGGCAGCACTGGCAGAAGAGTTATCTTCACGGAATTGTTGTAAATCCTGCGAAACAGTGACACGATCATTTATGTCAAAGGGCGTATCTGCCGCCTCCACACCAGGACCATCTAGATCAGGAACATACATTTGTGTTCCAAACAGGCACTCATATGAAGTACGACCCCCCAGTGACCTTCTAGGCAAGTTATTAAGTGCTCTCTGTACTCCATATAGGTGGGCTAGCCAACCACGACCCGTACCTATAACTCTGGCTGTTAAGGACTGCTTCAAATCACGATTTAAACGCTCCACAACAGAATTTCCCTCGGGATGAAATGGAGACGAGAATTGGAGTTGGACCCCCAACGAAGCCATGGTGTCCCTGAATGCCTTAGAGGCAAAAGCAGGGCCCTGGTCCGAATGAAAAGCCGCAACTGCAAATATATCGACAAAGATGCGCAAATCTTTAATAACAGTTCGAGCGTCAGCCGAGCGTTGTGGCCATACCCATACAAATCTGGAGCACGAATCTACAGCAACCAAAATATATTTGAATGCACTATCTGGTGTCAGCGGACCACAATGATCCAAGTACACACACTGTAATGGTTTATTTGAAATCAGAAGGGGCGTCTGCTGCGGGCGTCTAGCCGACGATGCTTTCATTTGTTGACAAACGTCACAACAAAGGACATATTGCTTCGTCTCTTTATAGAGACCAGGCCACCAGTAACGAGCCTGTAAAAGTGAAATCGTGGCAGCCACCTCAGCATGTGCAGAAGCCACCCCCTCATGTGCTGCAGAAATCAATCGAGGTCTCTCAATTTTATTGGGAATTTCACGTACACCAATGCCTGGAATTGTAACAGTAGCATTCAGCGCACCATTCAAGCAGTAACTATATTTTGAAGGAAATCCTTTAGGAAAGGGTGTGCCAGCAGCCGTAGCCTTTATGGCAGCCGAAATTTCTGTGTCTGGTTTGAAACTCGAACGAGTCACTGCGGCCACAGTGGCGACAGCCACTGCCGATTTCGCGGCTTCATCAGCCAAAGTATTCCCAGCAACGTGTATTCCAACGCGCTGGTGTCCAAGCGTATGCACAACATGGACGTTAGGAAGCGTTTCCTTCAGATCCGCAACCTTACCCCACAACATTTTATGTTCAATGGTGTTGCCTTTAGAATCTCTGAACCCATTCATCTTCCAATAGTGTAGATATTCGTTGTAATACTGCACACAGTAGTAGGAGTCACAGACCAGCAAGGTTAAAAGCGCCGGATCCGCGTGCTCCAATGTTAACAATAGAGCTTTGAGCTCAGCCAGCTGTGCCGTGCAATCTCCCAAGGTTTTAGTATAAGTATGTCGGGGGCAGAACACTTCCCCCTCCATAGTGCCGCTCACCACCGCACATGCAGCAGAATACTGTTGTTTAGTTCCAACCGCTGGTTGCGCAGAGCCATCGGTATACATGACCACTTGATATTGGTCAATAGGCAACGTACCAGCAGGAACAGGGTATTCCATTTCATATTGAAGAAATTCTTGAGTCTGCAGTTTAGGGTCAAATACATAATCTACATCAGTGGCTGTCAAAGACGTAGCCCATTGTATCCATCGCGGGTGTAAAGCTTTCGAATTAGGAACACTCGCTTTTGTAACAGCCCCTAAGGCCGGAATCGGGGAAACGACAACGATGCGTTGACCCTGGGCCAGCGGTCTTTCTTTAATAACAGCCATCTGTACTGCAGTGAGAATTTTCTCAGTTTGTGCAAAACGTTGCTCTGCAGCAGAATACAAGTGAGACTTGTATGCAATCGGGACTGTCTACCCCTCATTAAAGGTGACATAAGTAAACCCACCAGCCCCAGGTATCACCCTGATGACTAAACGTGTCTTATTGTCCCGTGTGTGTAAGTGTTTAACTGCTAAGAGATCACTCTGTAACTCTCGCAGTATGTGTGTGTGTTCAATCGTCCAAAATCTACTCGAAAAATTCGGGCGAATCAACTCGTATAAGGGCTTTATACGCGTCGCATATTCAGGAATGTAAGTTCTGCCAAAATTCAGAAACCCCAACAATGACTGGAGCTTTCGAACCGTATTAGGAGGCTGCAATAAAGCACATTTCTCCCAAAAATGTGGCGCTAAGCTCTTTCCCTCACTCGACAACTCATATCCCAGGAAAATGACGCTGAGGAATGCAATCTTTGATTTCTTAAAATTAAACTTATAGCCAATATCAGCAAACCCCACAACAATGCGCGATACACGCCTCAGATGTTGCAGAATCTCATCATCTGTCAGATATATGTCATCAACGTATGATAATGCTTCAGGGTCGAACTCATGCAGCATTTCAGTTACACGAGCCGAAAACAGTCCTGGGCTATTCTTATACCCCTGAGGCAAACGACAACAATTTTTCTGAGAGCCAAACGCACTAAAACAGGTATAGTCCCGACTCTCGGGCGCTATATTCTGGCAGAAAAATCCATTTGAGATATCCAATGTTGTCTTGTATTTTTTACGCACTATATTATTCATAAGCGCTGCGCTGTGTGAATTTTGTATTGCATATGTGCGTGTTTGACTATTCAAATGTCGGTAATCCACCACTATCCTATAGGAATGGTCCGGTTTAGCTACCGGAAACAAGGGATTATTCATCGGCGAGACACAGGGCTCAATTACACCCTGGTACTCCAATTGTGTAAGAATTTTCCTAACCGATGCCCTTGCTTCAAATTTGATAGGATACTGTGGTTGTGGCTGAGGTTCGCCCTTTATTGGAATTACATGATAAGGTGATTGTCTGTCCCACCCCACATTATTTCTATACAAGGCGGGAGCTTGTGCTAGAGCCCATGATTTACTATAGGACTCCGCTAGTTCTCTCGGAACAAGTGGTGAGAAGGAAGGTGTAATAACCTCCTCCCCAACTGGACAGTTGCGAACAAAGTCAGGTGGCCAATCTTGTTCGGCCAGCAGAACATCATATGATTTTACCACATGGTCCCAAAAAATGGCGTTTATAATACGGTCAATGTCCCCTTCCAATCGTAGAGTCACTTCAGATACTCTATCAGGATCAGAGACTCGCATATCCGCCGTCTCGACTTGTATGAAGTCATCAGTTGCTTTCACCTCCAGATGCTCTAGAAGACTCCGGCGAACTATTGTGACCTCTGCCGCGCTGTCTAACAGTGCTAACGCCCATGTCTTGTTCATCAAGAGAACTCTCTTCTTGAGCGGCATGTCTGACTGAGACAGGTGCCACTTTCTTCTTTTTAAATTGCTGTTTCTGTTGCAGCGGTTTCTCTTCTTGTTTAATAGAAACCTCCGCTGAGCGTTGTGAATCCTGTCTCGGTTTCACGTACTCCGTCCTCCGCTCTGACCGCCCACCTCTCTCACTTCTCTTTTCCGATGAGTCCTGAAAAGAACGAGATTGGCGTGTATCAGTATATTGATATCTATCAGGCGTCTTCAAAGTATCCCTATTCCTGAGATTATACTTATTCTGCGGGGTCTCCGGTTGCGGAGACTGCCCACCATCTTTCTTAGGTGTTTGCTGTTTCTTGTCCCAGCGCTTTTTCGAACCCTCAGGTTGTTGCTCTTTAGCATTGTCTTTATTATTTTTACCCTGTAACTGGGGTTTTTGTGGTCTAGCCCCCAGGCTATCACGACCAATACTAGAATATGTTTCCGCTATTATTCTCGGAAGCTCCCGCTCCTGATTAAGCAGCGGAACATTCCGAAGACGCATTCGCACCGCTAGTGCTACTGCCTCTCCCTTGAGATTACTCAAAATAATAGAAGAAACCGTGGCAAAATTGCCCAGCAACTGCATGCCCAAATCCAAGGCAGGGGCAGCCCCATATTCATCCTGAATCTGTTTAAGTACGTCCGGTAAATTAGCTAATGTCGGTGTACCGTGTGCCGTAGTGTAGAGCGCGGCAAACACCGTGCCCCAGGTATTACAAAGGTCCACTGGAGGAACCATCCCGTACGGCAAACACATCGTCAAAATTCTATGTTTATCCTGAGGTCCCGTATGGGGAAATACTGCTTCCAGGGTATTAATTTTTTGCGCCAGCCAAAATGGAGTCTCCTCTCGTTTAGCCGGCACCTTACCCATTACCGAGTGCACAGTGGCCGGATTAATACCCGGAACCACAGCCTGTGGGTGCGCTGGAGCAGCACGCGCTGCATTCGTATTTAGTGACTGCATGACAAACTGAACTAATCGTCTATATGTAGCTGTTAATTCTGTATATAAACGACGAACTTCAACCACTGCCAATTGAGCAACCGCAGGATGTGGTGTATATGTCGCCAATAAAGGCCAGGTAGGACCATCATTACTCAGTGGACCTAACCTAACTTGTGCTACTGTGTGTGGGAGGGCGCCATCAAGCCAATTATGGTGTTCTTGATAAGATAGAGGTATTTCTAAATAAGCGTAAGCCCTGTATTGTCCAGGGACATTAGCAACTGTGTATTCTTGAAAAGTATTTGTTCCCCCATCCACTGCTGGAAATCCGACCCAAGAATAAAAAAGTTCCGTTATATATGCTGCATGGGCGTCCACCACAAAAGTGACTGGACCCCCCTGGACTGTCAGTCCATGTGTCAACAGATGTCCCGTGAGCGGGTGACGCATATTAATTGCTATATTCACTACATTAGGATTCGCCATTTTTATAAAAAAATAGCTTCAGGTCAGAGAAGGCACACCAATATCGGGGTTGTTCCTTTTCAAAGTTCAAGCTTGAACAACCAACCACTAAGCAACAGGAAGCACCTATGCCGTGGCGGCGGAAACCCTCAGCCCCACGGACGTCTCCGTATACGGAACCGAGGAGTCAAAATATATATGAGACCAAGAGAGTCAGTCGTACCTAATCATTAGAGCCAGACCAAACGTTGGCGGCGCCATGTCGCGTGGGCTCTCATTATTCTAAATGAGACTACTGGATTTCTAGGTAGCAGGATGTATAACGGTGTGGGGGACTGAGTCTGACCCACGTGTAAAGAACTCTGTCACCCTAAATCCGGTTTTTGCTCCGGCTAACTAGCAGTGCCTCATTTCTCCCATGTGGAAGGAATGATTTGGCAGCCGAGCGCATGACATCTTTGGAACTTCTCAGGGAAGTCGTGGTTACTCAGATCCAAACCAACTCTCTTATTTCCAATATGATCTCATATACAAATGACAAAGACAGTATAAGTTTTATATAATGTTTTAATAAAACAACTGTATTTTAGATATTAAGGCGTGAGCCGCAATAACCAGAACGATACAACACAGTAGGATTGAAATAGTCACCAGGAGAGTAAAACATAAAAACAAAGCTATCATATTGTCTAACAGTTTCTACTCTACCTCTGCTTGTTCTATTTAGAGCACAGCATGTTAAGCTTCTAGCTTGCCTATTAGAATCACTGTGGAGACATCAGCCCTCATACCTGAGCAAAGACCTGTGATCTTGGTTCAGCATCTGCAACGAGGCAGTCAGCGTCTAGTTGTGGTTCCCTGGTCGGAATCTCCCTCTTGCGTGTATTGGGACAAGGAAGTGATTTTATAACTAATATGTCATCGTGATCACAAAATGTCCCTACGCAGGAATGCCAAGTCTAAACTCTTACCACGTCTATCGGCAATGTACCAGACTGTATCCTTGACTGAAGCACAGAGTAAATATGTTATGGAGAACTCCAGTGCTGAAGTAAGCAAAACAGTGTGATATGAATAAAAAAACAACACCGTAGAACTGGCTATTTGAAAAATAACAGTACGAAGCCTAATAAAAAGCATTTAGAGCAAAGTGCACAGAGGCTCTAAGCTGTCAGCAAATGAATAAAATATATTCAGGGCAAAGTGCACAAAGGCCTAAAGCCTGAAGTTAAAGCGCAATGAATACGTAAAACTAACCACACTACACACCAGCCTGGACGATGAACTGCCCACCACCTCCGCCTGCGCTAGTGGACATGAGGCACCGCCACAGGACCACAACACCAGCACCCCACCCCCTGCAGATGGAGAACCATCCCGCAAGTGGTCCCTGAGATTCAGGACAAAGACAGAGAACAATGCCAAGACCCCCGCCAAGAAATAGACCACCCTGATTGTCATCCTTCTGTCCCACTTTGCTACCCTGTCCATCCTTAAACTGCCCTAGCTCCACTTCCTATGCCCCTTTGGACAATGCACCTGTGAGACAAATAGACTGGACTCTGCCATGGACATTCCTCCACCATCACCCCTGACCACTTTAATACCACCTCCACTATTTTGCACTGAAATAAACACCCTTAAATCACAAAACAATCTGGAGTCAGTCTGTGCTTTTGAAAATGTGTATTTGCAATAACTGTGTAAAAATACTATGGGGGTGATTCTGATGTTGGCAGGCGGCGGGAGCCGCCCGCCAAGCGGGAACCGCCAGAAGACCGTACCGCGGTCGAAAGACCGCGGCGGTCATTCTGGGTTTCCCACTGGGCTGGCAGGCGACCGCCAAAAGGCCGCCCGCCAGCCCAGTGGGAAACAGCCTTCCCACAAGGACACCGGCTCAGGATTGAGCCGGCGGAGTGTGAAGGTGAGACGGGTGCAGTGGCACCCGTCGCGTATTTCAGTGTCTGCAAAGCAGACACTGAAATACAAGGTGGGGCCCTCTTACGGGGGCCCCTGCAGTGCCCATGCCATTGGGCACTGCAGGGGCCCCCAGGGGCCCCGCGGCACCCCCTACTGCCATCCTGTTCCTGGCGGGAGACCCGCCAGGAACAGGATGGCGGTAGGGGGTGTCAGAATCCCCATGGCGGCGGAGCGCGCTCCGCCGCCATGGAGGATTCTCAAGGGCAGCGGAAAGTCGGCGGTACACCGCCGACTTTCCGTTTCTGGCCAGAATGCCCAGCGGTGCACCGCCAGCCTGTTGTCGGTGCTACCGCGGTCATTCGCCCTGGCGGTTTTTACCGCCAGGGTTAGAATGACCACCTATATCCGTTGTATTGTCAACATACCTATCTCACACAGCTCTAGTCCATGTGTGGGTCACACAGTGGGACCCACATCTGTGAAATTGAAAGGGAAAGTGACAACTCATGGTCCATACAATGGGTGGAAGTGACAGACAGATGAGAGGTGGAACAATTATCTCAGATGTAGCAAGCAGTGATGTCTTCTTACCGGTGTCTCACTGGAAGTATTGATGAATCACTGTTTTTCTGTGGTCGATGGCCTCTTCTTCTGCTTCCTCTTCTTCACTGTCCACAGGCTCCACAGCTGCCACAACACCGCCATTTGGACCATCCTCCTGCAGAAAAGGCACCTGTCATCGCAAAGCCAAGTTGTGAAGCATACAGCAGGCCATGATGAACTGTCACACCTTCTTTGGTGAGTAGAATAGGGAACTACCTGTCATATGGAGGCACCTGAACCTGGCCTTCAGGAGGCCGAAGGTCCTCTCTATAACCCTCCTAGTTCACCCATGGGCCTCATTGTAGCATTCCTTTGCTCTTGTCCTGGGATTCCTCACTGGGGTCAGTAGCCATGACAGGTTGTGGTAGCCAGAGTCACCTGCAAATGTCGAGGGAAATCTGTTAGACACACACTAACTCTTAGGGACATCCCCAGACCCAGACACCTAGTCACACTGTATAGGCTCCATGTCCTCACCTAATAGCCACACTGGGTGCCTTTGGAGCTGCCCCATCACATAAGGGATGCTGCTATTCCTTAAAATGTAAGTGTCATGCACTGAGCCAGGAAACTTGGCATTCAAATGGGAGATGTACTGGTCGGCCAAACACACCATCTGCACATTCATTGAATGGTAACTCTTCCGGTTTCTGTACACCTGTTCACTCCTGCGGGGGGATATCAAGGCCACATGTGTCCCATCAATGGCACCTATGATGTTGGAGATATGTCCCAGGGCATAGAAGTCACCTTTCACTGTTGGCAAATCCTCCACCTGAGGGAAAACGATGTAGCTGCCCATGTATTTCAGCAGGGCAGACAACACTCTGGACAACACGTTGGAGAACATAGGCTGGGACATCCCTGATGTGATGGCCACTGTAGTTCGAAAAGACCCACTTGCCAGGAAATGGAGTACTGACAGCACCAGCACTAGAGGGGGGATTCCTGTCGGATGGCGGATAGCTGACATCAGGTCTGGCTCCAACTGGGCACACAGTTCCAGGATTGTGGCACGATCAAGTCTGTAGGTGACAATTACATGTCTCTCCTCCATTGTCAACAGGTCCACCAGCGGTCTGTACACCGGAGGATGCCGCCACCTCCTCACCTGCCCCAGCGGACGTGCTCTATGGAGTAGAACAGCGAGCAGAGAGTCAACCAACACTGAGGTACGTTAACACAAATTTATTCCTCAATTTTTTAAAACCGCTATGTTCATGTATTAGTGTGTATGCAAGGCCTAGATTTGTGTGACACACTTAAAATTAATGCCATGTGGCCCCCTGAAATGGCGTCTGCCTGACCTGTAATGTGGGACAAGGGGATATGAGGTAACTGCGCTGGCGTTGTACACCGTCTCGGTAGGCAGTCGAAGACTGC
Source organism: Pleurodeles waltl (assembly GCF_031143425.1). NCBI lineage: Eukaryota > Metazoa > Chordata > Amphibia > Caudata > Salamandridae > Pleurodeles > Pleurodeles waltl. The sequence continues at coordinate 1,471,168,938 of NC_090445.1, read as the reverse complement.
AGCGCAATCCTGCATTGGTTAAAATTGGACCCTATGGGTGTGAGGAGCCAATGACGATGTGCGCCGGTGGTCACGGTACGCACTGCAGAGGACGTGACCGCCATTTTCTCTCTGTTAACTCACTGATCTTCGACAGGAGAGGACCTACACTGCAAGTGCTGCTGTGACCTTAGTCTGGAAGAGACAATGGCTCATGTGTCTGGGGAAAGGGCCCCTGCCTTCAGCACAGAGGAGTTGGAGAAACTAGTGGATGGGATCCTTCCCCAGTACACGCTACTCTAGGGTCCTCCAGACAAACAGGTAAGTACACTATGAGCATGCCGAATGGGCAATGCCTGTGTGGAGTGGTGTAGATGGAAGATGGGGGTGGGTAGAATGAGGCGTGCATGAAATGACGGTGAGTGCATGTGCCCCATGGCAAGGGTAGGGATGCGGGCCAATGACTGTGATGGTGCGGACGGTTATATCTTCCAATGCATATCTGGAGGGCATTCATTCTGGTCAGGCAGCCCAACAGCAAGCTTTTCAGACTCTGGCCTCAGCACTGATGGCAGCCATTGTCCCTGTGTCCAGCCTCCCCCTCCAACTTCTTCTACCCAGACCCAAACCCCTGTACCTCAGCCTATCCCAAACACACCATCAGACCAGCATGCACACACCTCAACACACAAGGGATCTCTGGCAAACATAAGCACCACACATAAGCACCACACATTCCACAGGCACTCACACAAGCATCATACCCATGCACACATACCAACATCCACTGCCTCCATTGTGTCCCCCTCCTCCACGTCTCCCTCCTCCCTCCCTGTCTCGTCTCCACTCACACCTGCATGCACTACATCTTCAGCCACCACATCCATCACTAGCACACCCATCACCACACCCCGCTCACGTGCAGTCACCACCCCCACTACCATTCACACATCCCCTGTGTCCTCTCCCAGTGTGTCTGTGAGCCCACCTCCCAAGGTACACAAACGCAGCCACACACCCACCCAACAGCCATCCACCTCACAACAGCCTCTCGCCCATGCACCTTTAACCTAAGTCAGCAAACGTACACCTCCTACAACCACTACCTCTTCCTCCACTCCCAAACCCCCTCCATCTACCTGTCCCAGTGTGTCCAAAAAACCTTTCCTGTCCAACCTTGACCTCTTCCCCTCACCTCCCCCACCCCTTCAGTCCCCTAGGGCCTGCCTTTCCAGGTCCCAACCCAGCACCTCAGCCACAACATTAGCGGGAACAGTGGTGCCAGCAGTAACCGGCTTCTGGAGTGCGCTAAGCAGCAGGGCAGCCAGTGTGCCAAGGACCCAGACCATGGACAGTCCCCCACCTCAAAAGCATGAAAAGTTGACCAGTGCCCGGCGGGAGAAAGGCAAAACATCTACCACCAAAGTCTCTCCCAGGAGTACAGTTGGGAGTTGGGGGTTGGAAGACAGTTGCGCCACCATCCAAGGTGGGGAAGGGGCACAGAAAGACAGGCAAGTCGCCGAAAACCTGCACGCCGGACAAGACCGTGACCAGCACCTCTGCCAAGGACACCGCCGCTACATGCACCGCTGCAAGGACACCGCAGCCACAAGTCTCACTTCACAGGACACCGCCACCACCAGCACCGCTGCCAAGGACACCGCCACCACAAGCACCGCTGTCAAGGACACCGCCGCCTCCAGCACCGCTGCCAAGGACATCGCCGCCACCAGCACCGCTGCCAAGAACACCGCCGCCACAAGCACCACTTCACAGGACACCGCCGCCACAAGCACCACTGCCAAGGACACTGCCGCCACATGCACCGCTGGCAAGGACACCGCCGCCACAAGCACCACTTCACAGGACTCCGCCGCCACCAGCACTGCTGCCAAGGACACCGCTGCCACAAGCACCACTGCCAAGGACATCGCCGCCACCAGCACCGCTGCCAAGGACACCGCCGCCACAAGCACCACTTCACAGGACACCGCCGCCACAAGCACCACTGCCAAGGACACCGCCGCCACATGCACCGCTGGCAAGGACACCGCCGCCACAAGCACCACTTCACAGGACTCCGCCGCCACCAGCACTGCTGCCAAGGACACCGCTGCCACAAGCACCGCTGCCAAGGACACCGCCGCCACCAGCACCGCTGCCAAGGACACCGCCACCACCAGCACCGCAGGCCAATGAGCGCCAAAAGCTCCAACGCTACTGGGGCCGCCACGAGCAGGATGAAGCACTCTGGGCACCAAGCCCCCTCCAGAACCAGTGGAGAAAGGCATCCACTACCTCAGTCCTTGGCAGGATGACGCACTCTGGGCACCAAGCCCACTCCAGGACCAGTGGAGTATCACATCCACTACCTCAGTCCTTGGCAGGATGAAGCACTCTGGGCACCAAGCCCCCTCCAGAACCAGTGGAAAAAGGCATCCACTACCTCAGTCCTTGGCAGGATGAAGCACTCTGGGCACCAAGCCCCCTCCAGAACCAGTGGAGAAAGGCATCCACTACCTCAGTCCTTGGCAGGATGAAGCACTCTGGGCACCAAGCCCCTTCCAGAACCAGTGGAGAAAGGCATCCACTACCTCAGTCCTCGGCAGGATGAAGTACTCTGGGCACCAAGCCCCCTCCAGAACCAGTGGAGTATCACATCCACTACCTCAGTCCTTGGCAGGATGAAGCACTCTGGGCACCCAGCCCCCTCCAGAACCAGTTGACAAAGGCATCACTACCTCAGTCCTTGGCAGGATGAAGCACTCTGGGCACCAAGCCCCCTCCACAACCAGTGAGGACTGTTATCCACTTGTGAGACTGTGGCTTTTCAATCCCCAGGATAAAGCAGTGGGAAACCACCCACTTGAGAGACTTGTGAGACTGTGGCTTTGCACTCCCCAGGATAAAGCAGTGGGCAAACTACCCACTTGAGAGACTTGTGAGACTGTGGGTTTGCACTCCCCAGGATTAAGTAGCGGGCAAACCACCCACTTGAGAGACTTGAGAGACTGTGGCATTGCACTCCCCAGTATACCTCAATGGGCATCGTGCCCCCTCGTGGATCTGGCATTGTGCACTCATCCGGCTGAGGTGCCCCCCCTTCCCTTCCCCTTGAGGTGCCTGTTTTATTTCTATCTGATGCCCCGGCAGTGTTCTCTCTGTTTTGATCAGGTATCTTGTGTGGGCCTCTCCCATGCATTGTGAGCCCAGTGGTCCACTGGCTTTAATGTTGGAATACCTTGGACTTGTATTCTTGGTGTTCAAATCATTTCCTTTTGTCTTTGCATTCTTCCGGGGTGGTTGGGGGTGTAACTGTAATGTATCATGATGTATTAGTGTGTGTGTTGTCGTGGGTGAGGGTGGGGGTGTTGCGTGTTGTGTGTGTCACTCTTTTTCCCTCCCCCCTCCCCTGTGTCGTAGGTGCAGTACTCACCGTGGGCTTCGCCGCCAGCGTTCGTGCTCCTGGTAGAGGAGCAGGAAGACAAAGGCAGGGAGTATCTGGAGTTCCGGTTCCATGGCGTCCTGGTTCCTCATTGGGTGTGTAGAGGTGAGCGTTTTCCGTTCCAATTCCTGTGTCCGCCGTGTTTTTGTTCGCAGTGAATCCGCCCCGAAAAAGGTGGCAGATTGGACTGTTGTAATACTGTGGGCGGTATATTGCCTTTTGTCTGTCTGTTGGCGGTTACCACCGTGGTGTTTGTCTATGTTGGCGGTTTACGCCACGGTCGTGATTCCATTTTTTTTACCGCCAGCCTGTTGGCGTTTTTACCGCCGCTTTAACACTGACCTTCAGGGTTGTAATGACCACCTTTGTGCCTCATTAAGACTTTGGCCGTCTTTTGGCAAGACCGCCACGACAGCAGCCGCTATGTTTGCTGTATTATGACCGCCGTATTAAGAGTCACACAGTGAAGACCGCCAAAAAACAGCCACAAATCAGACACAGACAGGAACCTGAAAGGAGGGAAAGAGGATGTTCCACCACCAGCATTGCCAGCCCGACAACTTTCCACCCATCTGCTTACGACCCGCGAATAAGCATAGCAGTTCTTGTATGACAGAAAACCATTGGCATTCCAAACCACTGCGCTCAGCAACTGACTTCAGACACAACACAACACCACATTGGACAGTTTGAATACCCCACCCCTGACACACATTAACACACCAGACACACCTACTCACTGCACTATATAAGACCCTCCACACAACCCACTATCCTTTGCAACAAAAACCACATACAGAGACAGCAAGAACCCACAAACTTATTACTTAGCACTTATAAACCACAGAAACATATACACTTCACATTCAGCACATACCAAGCACCCTACACTACACCCTTTTACACGCAACACCCTCCCCCACCCACAACACTACTTCCATGGCCCGCCAAAAGCACCCACAGTTGACAGACAATTAGTTGAGGGTCATGATCGTTGAAATCAGGAGGGTAGAGCCACAACTGTTTGGAGCCCAGGTAGAGCAAACCTCCATTGCCAGGAAAATTGAGTTGTGGTAGAGATATGTCAACAGGGTCAACTCAGTGGGCAACCATCCACGCACCAAGGAGGGCATCAGGAAGAGGTGAAACAACCTTAGGGGGACGGTGCATTCCATGACATCCAGGCACCAGATAGCCATGTAGAAGACTGGTGGTGGGTCCCCACCTCCTCCCCCAGAGTTCACATTTTGGGAGGAGAAGGTCTTGGACATATTGCATCTAGAGGGCATGACTGGAGTACACGGAGCACTGGACTCTGGTAAGTAACTAACACCCCTCTGGCACAAATACGCCCGGTCCAGCATGCTTCCTCACCACCCAATCACTCCCCAATTCACCCTATCTTCCACTACACCTCCCACCTAATCACCTAATGCCCCTCTCCTACATGCCACACCACCACCCAGCCCCAATGCCCACACAGTCCCCGTCAAGTGCACAGATAGCACTGCCAATCACAATCACTATGACCCCCACAATGCACCTGCCCATCTCCATCAAAACCTGCAATATGCACATCACAACATATATTTTGCATATATGACTATTGCACAAGATTGCCAACTAAACAGGGCACAACAGATGTCACTTCTACCTCACCAGTCTCAGGAAATACATGAAAAAATACTGTAGCTGGCATCCGTCATGGGCAAAACTCTACTCTGTAAACAGTTACCAAAGGCTAATAAACAGGAATGCATTAAGCAATAGGCAGAAGAGGCAAAGATTCACAGTGCACAGTTACTCGCTGGAATGACATGAGAACAGGAGAATGCAGGACATATAGCACAATACAGGCCTGGCCATAGGAGTTGTGATTCTTGCAACCTGCATAGAGTACACTTGATACAGATGAGACATTTTAACTTTGCAGCTTACATGCAATCAGTCACCTCCCACAGCACACATACAGGGATAGGAACACATTACACCCCCTCTGATGTTCCAGATCAGGATGACCCTTGACACCAATCAATGTGGAAATACAACACTTACAAATACACATACAACATACCTGTATGTTACTGGAAGTACGTATTGATGACCTCAGTCCTAAAGTCAGTTTCACCTTCCTCATCTGCCTCCTCATCACTCTCCATGTCTGCATCACCAGCCGCTGGTACAGCTGCCTTGTCATCATCAGCTAGTAATAGTATCTGACATCTCAGGGCTAGATTATGGAGCATGCAGTAGGAACCTATGATCTGGCATACCTTTTGGGGAGTGTAGAGGAGGGCACCTCCAAAGACGTCCAGGCACCTGAACCAGGCCTTCAGTAGGTCAAATGTCCTTTCAATTACATGCCTCGTCCTGACGTGGGCCTCATTGAAACAGAGTTCCCCTTCCGTGCAGGGTACCTCACTGGTGTCAACAGCCAGGGAAGGTTAGGATAACCAGAGTCACCTGTGTCACAGAGGTGGGACTTGTTACACTGCAGGTACAGATACAGGTGCCATAACAGAAACACACATCCAAATGCACACATACCAATGAGCCAAGCCCTCTCTCTGTGTAGCCATGCCATCATGAGGGGGACATTGCTGTTCCTCAGAATATAGAAGTCATGCACAGATCCTGGAAACTTGGCTGCCATTTGGGAGATGTACAGGTCTGCCACACACACCACCTGAACATTGATGGAGTGGTAATCTTTCTTGTTCCTATACACCTGTTTGTTGGCACTGGGAGGGACCAAAGCTATATGGGTACCATCTATGGCACCTATCAAACGAGGGATGTGTCCCATATCATAGAAGTCTGCCTTCACATAGGCTAAATCGGCACGTTGAGGGAACATGATGTAGCTGTCTAGGTGTTTCAAGAAACCACACAGTACATCCTTCAACAAAAGACTGAACATGGGCTGTGACATCCCTGCTGCCAAGCCCACTGTATCCTGAAAGGAGCCTGTCACAAGAAAGTGTAGCACTGATGGGGCTTGTATAGTGGGAGGGATGGCATAGGGATTACGCATGGCAGGCAATAGATCTGATTCCAACTGGGACCATAGATCCATGATGGTCTGATGAATCAGACAATAGGTCAGGATGATATGCCTGTCCTCCAGGGTTGCAAGGTCGACTAGCAGATGGAAGACTGGTGCATGTCTTAATCTCTTCCTGACAGGGTATCTAGGATAGAGAGGAGAGAATGTACAAAGTGATAAGCACTCCACACATGTTAGCAAAACATGTCCTTATCGCACACACCTAACACTGTAAACATGTGGTGAGTACTGACTGTATCCTGGGGCTCGGCTGGCCTTAAATGGGATTGGGTGCCTCACTGCAGACAAAGTAACGTTGTTGTTTATGCAACATGTTTATCAATAATTGGAAAAGGGTATTAGGTACCCTGGCAAGGTATCCTTTGAAGATGTGCTTCCATGCTTTACTGTCAGTAGATATACATCTCACATTTTCATACCTCTCCTTGTCTATAATGGAGAGATGCACTAATGACATAGGCACATGTGTGACTCCATCCTGGCCATACAATGGACGTGAGTGTTTGGATCACCCTAAGCATTGTGTATGATCAGCTCCATCTATATGCATTAGTGGCTCTGAGATGTCAGTCCACTCCACCTTTGTAGCCTAACTGTCTATGCTACTGGGTGACTCTCCTTTTATTACTGGGACTAAATACATAGGCTCTCATTACAGCCTCGGCGATCTTCTCAGAAGACCACCGAGGCAGCGGGCACCAGAATACAGCCAGTGCCGGTGGTATTTCTGGCTCCCTATTTTGACTTTTCAGTTGGGCTAGCGGACGGTAACAGTGTTACCGTCCGCTGGCCCAGCGGAAAAGTCACATCAACATTGCTGCCGGCTTGTAATAGAGCCAGCGGCAATGCTGATGTGCAGTGGGTGCAGTAGCACCCATCGCGCATTTCACTGCCCGAAATTCAGGCAGTGAAATGTGCGATGGGGCTATGCCTGGGGGCCCCTGCACTGTCCATGCCAAGTGCATGGGCAGTGCAGAAACCCACAGGGGCACCCCAAGTCCCCCTTACCACCAGCCTTCCCATGGCGGTGTTTACCGCTGTGGCCAGGCTGGCGGTCGGGGACTCATAATCCCTAGGGCAGCGGTGCTTTCACCGCTGCCCTGGGGATTATGACCGCCAGGCAAAAGCCTGGCGGTCTAGTGGAGGGGCCGGCGGTATGGCCGTGGCTATTGCGCCATGGTCATAATAGCTGGCGGAACTCCGCCAGCCTGTTGTCGGTGTTACCGCCTGCTTACCGCCGGCCACCAGGGTCGTAATGAGGCCCATAATATACTGTATCTGGTATTGACAGATTGTGGGGCTGGCATTACAGTTCCACCACAAAAATGGCCTTCATGGGACAGGAGTAATGGCCTGATAGCTGACTAGGCATATATAGGTGATCTGCTGACTGTAGTATACATGTCAGTAGCTAACCTGGGATACTGAAACATATATTATTGATGAGGCCTGATTGTACAGATTATGCATTCCTAGGAGCTATACTTGGGGGGAAGTGGCCCTTAAACCTATAGGATGCTACTAGAGGTGGTAAGTGCCCTGGGAGATCCCCTATTTGTCACGATGGTGTGTATATGGCAGGTATGACAGAGCCCTAGCAATTCCTATGCTGCAATGCTGAGTAACTGCCTACATCATGTTATTGTGGATATTTGGTGATACATCTGATGGCCTGTGACTATTAGAGCTTGACTTTGGTAATAGGTAGTGGCAGATTAGGAGTGATTTGGGTATTGCATGACCCATGTTGTGCTGATGTGATTCAAATTTTGGATTCAGCCTCCTCAGGCTGCCTTATGTGGTAGTTGGATGTGTAATTAGTGTACAGTCAGTGGTGTTTGCCCAAGTGTGCCTAATGAATGCAAATATTTGCCCTCTGAGATGTGTGTTGTCTGAGCTCTCTGACAGGTTTTGCTAGTTGTGGAATGATGTGTGTGAGGCTGGACTTGACATTGTGTGTAGTCCAACTGATGTACCTGCATGTGTCATGACATAGGAAGTAGTCCATGATGTGATAGGTTTGTTTCAGTGCTACATCTGTTGTAACACTGCACTCAGTGGATGTGTTTGGATGTGTTATATGTGGTGCATGGCCCATTGTAGATGCACTTAGCAGTATGCTGAGTAGAGATATATGTTTTGGGTATCAGCTGCTCTAGCTCTGTGATAGGGTATGACTGATCACATGGCTCTACCACAGATTCACATAGTACAGGCGTCACGAATCGCCTGGTCCACGGTGTGTGCTCTCCTCCGGCGGCCCTTGGAGTTTTGGGCGCCGGGGGGGGGTAGGAGGACCCGGGGGCTCGCTGGGGGCCCTTGAACTGGGGATTTCTGCTGTGGCCGCTGGCCCTTGGTTTCCTGGGCGCGCTGGAGGAGTGGGGGGCCCCGGCCTGTGCCCTTGGCTCGGGGTCCCGGCGATCCTTTCTGCGGAGCGGCTGACAGAGGATTGGTGGAGCGCGGAGCCATGTCGGAGGTTGGGGACCCGGGGCGGGCCCTACACTGCTGCTTGCAACCAAGGGACTGCTGAACAAGTTGGCGAGTGGCGGCTCCTGTCGGCTGGATCAGGTGCGGTCCCTAGCAGGGAGGCGGTGGCGGAGCGACACAGGAAGGAGACTTTGGTGGCCCCGGGGGACCGAGTTGGCGAGTCGCGACCAGGTCTGTGCGAAATGGCGATGGCAAAATCAAAACGTGAGCGTTCAGTGAGGGACATACTTGCAGGAACGCGCCTGGCTTCGGGGACCACGCCGGAGGAGGTGTCTGGAATGGGGACCCTGGAGAGCCGGGCTGAGAAGGACTCAGAGGAGAGCTCTCCAGTAACAAAGGGCTTTTTGACCTCCCTGTTTGACTCGCTCAGGGGCGATATTCAAGAGCTACGCAGGGACATCTTGCAGGAGGTGAGGGAGCAGCGAGGAGAGGTTTCCTCCTTGGGTGAACGCGTGTCACAGCTAGAAGATAATGAGATCCCTCGTGGCGAGGAGGTGGCGGGTCTGCAGCAAGAGGTAGTCCGCCTCCGTGAGCAGCAGGATCTCCTCCAGATGATGGTTGAGGACTTGGAAAACCGCTCCCGGCGCCAAAATATTCGCATTAGAGGGGTTCCGGTCGGTGTGGAAAAGGAGGACATTGGAGCCTACGTGGTGGACTTATTCCGCTCCTTGCTGGGTCCGGAGGAGACGTGGGAGGTCGTCCTGGATCCGGTTCATCGGGTTGGGCGTGCGGGGGGCCCTGGACACCCCCCAGATATTCTGGGTTGCCTCCACAACTTTGTTCTTAAAGAAAAGATCTTGCAGCGGGCCCGCAATCTGCAGCATGTAGCCTTCCGAGGGCATGATCTACAGCTATTCCACGATCTATCTGTGCGGACCCTGCAGCGGCGGAGAGAGTTTAAACTGATCACGGATCACTTGCGGGCGCATAACGTGTCGTATTCCTGGGGCCACCGTTTCCGCTTGGTCTTCCGCTGGGAGGAGCAGCTTCGTCAGGTGAAATCCATCCAGAAGGCTGGTCGTGTCTTGGGCCTGGAGGATATAGGCCGAGAGGCCTGTGAGGAGGCGGCTCTTCCGTCGGAGGGTCCCCCTTGTTGGCGGAGAAAAGAGAAGAGAAGGAAGGTGCAGTGCCCGACGGCCTTGGAACTGAAATCGGAGAGAGAATCCGCCTTGAACAATGTGGCTGCCTGAACCTCGGCCTAGGAGGAGGCTCGGGGGTGTCTGGGTCTGCTTTGGGCCGCGCTGCTAACAGTACGCTGTTTTTCGAGGAGCGTCGGGCGGCGAGGCGATGGAACTGATTACCTGTAATGGGTGGATATACTGCCCCGTGGAGACTTTACCTCGTGGAGTTCGATGTTCGAGGACTACTGTGTTGTAGGCACCTGTTGTGCTTGTTAGTTATTTGTTGCTGGGTTTACCTGCGATACTGGCTTTCTGTAGTGACACTCCTGGACCTGAGGGTTATAAGCGATCTGGAGTGCTGTGCGGGGGCGGCCCCCTGTTGTGATCCCCTCCGCATGGGTTATGACTATTAAATGTATAAGCTTAAATGTTAGGGGGCTCAATAACCCCACCAAGAGGCTTGCCATACTGTCTGCCTTGGAGAGATCGGGGAGTCATTTATGTCTCCTCCAGGAGATGCATCTTGTCCATAGGGACACTATCATATGCGGTCTAAGTGGTTCCCCAGGCAGTTCTGGTCTTCTCTACCATCAAAGCATGCAGGAGTGGCGATACTTCTCTTGCGATACTTCCCTGGGGAAGTAGTATCACAAATGCATGAGGTCCCGGGGAGGCTTTTAGCCATGAGGCTTAGAGTGGGAGATTTCTCTTTTACAATCACCTCATTATATGCGCCTAATTCCCAACAAGAAACCTTACTAAGACAGGCTTTGACTCCGCTGCTCCATTCTCCTGATGGAGCCGTATTGCTGGGAGGCGACTTTAACCTGGTGCTAGACGGGGATCTGGACCGATCAGGGCAACGGTATGGGCAGACGGGGTCTTTGTCGGATGCCGGTCGACAGTGGCTGAGTGAGTGTGGCCTGGTGGATGTGTGGAGGAGGGCGCACCCCCTCGTCGAGAGACTATTCATTTTATTCATCAGCAACCAAAACGTATGCAAGATTGGACCTCTTTCTGGCAACTCAGGAACTTCTACCCCTGGTTAGAAACTCAGCGATTGAGCCATGGGCCCTGTCGGATCATGCCCCAGTCTCAGTTGAGATCCACATGGACATGGTGCGGGTGGGCCCACCGGTCTGGCGATTTAGAGACTCGATGCTCCAGAATAATTCAACAGTAGAGGCGATCCGAAGGGTAATTATTGAATACCTTAGGTTTAATGATGATGAGGCCATAAGTATTGCAACGTTGTGGGAGGCACTGAAGGCTGTCCTGAGGGATGAGGTGATGTCGCTTTCTTCTAGGGACAATAGGACGAGGAGACAGCTTAGGGAAGGGCTGGAGCAGAGAGTGAGGGCATTGGAGTGTTCACATAAACGTACTGGTGCTCTTAGAGTGTGGTGCGAGCTCGAGAAATTGAGGAAGCAGTTGAGGAGACTAGACTGGGACAGGGCAGAATCCGCGGTAATCTGCCTTAAACAAAAGTATTATTTAGGAAGTAACAAGTGTGGGAGGCTGCTGGCACATAGGTTGAGAGCGCAGCGAGCGGCGTCACTGATTAAAATGGTCTGCTCCCCTTCGGGAGCAGAAGCTCATACAAGCAACCAAATAGCGGAGGCCTTTGCGGAATTTTATGAAGGCCTATATAGGGCTGAGGGGCCTAGCGTCTCAACACCAGAATCCTTTTTACAGGATATAGCTATTACTTCCTTGACAGCACAAGATACCAACCTATACGGGCAGAGGAGGTTATATCTGCAATTGCTAGACTGCAGACTGGGAAATCGCCTGGCCCTGGCGTTTTTTCTGCGTTTTTTTATAAAACCTTCTGTGTGGAACTTGCACCCGTCCTGGTGCGACTCTTTAATTCCTTTCGTCAAACAGGCACCCTCACGTCTAGCATGTTGGATGCCACTATCGTGGTCATCCCGAAGCCGGGGAAGGATCCTGAGGAGTGCGCCTCTTACAGGCCGATTCCCCTCCTGAATATCGATGCCAAACTATTTACTGGTATCTTGGCACACTGCCTCAATTATTAAATGCCGGGCCTGGTGGATCCTGATCAGGCGGGGTTTATACTGCACAGGCAGTGTATCGATAATACCAAGAGACTGCTCCACCTATTGGATAAGACGGAGCGCTCTCTTAGGGAGGTGCTCTTTTTGTCCATTGATGCTGAAAAGGCATTCGACAGGGTTTACTGTCCGTACCTGTTTCAGGTGCTTTCGCGCTTCGGACTGGGGCCGGGCTTTATGGCATGGATTTGCTGCATTTATCAGGTGCCTCGAGCGGCGGTGCGGGATAATGGGACCCTCTCTTTGCCCTTTGCGGTCCAGAGGGGGACTAGGCAGGGCTGCCCGCTCTCGCCCCTCCTGTTCGCACTTTACATGAAGCCTTTGGCTCAGAGGCTCTGTGACAACCCGCAGATTAGGGGTGTGAGGTTTGCAGGGGACGAGCATCTCATATCATTATACGCGGATGACGTCATCCTTACTTTGGCGGAGCCTATGACCTCACTGCCGGCGCTAATGGATTTCTTAGAGGAATTTGGTCGGGTTTTGGGGTTCCGAATTAACATGCTAAAATCGCAGGCTATGGCCAAGTTTATCAGTCCTGAGCATGAGCGGGACCTGAGGGCCCGATTCCATTTCATGTGGTCTCCCTCGGGGGTTCCATACCTGGGTGTGGAGCTGGGTTCCACAGTGGCCCGCATGGCGTCGTTGAATTACGCGAAACTGACCCGGGAGGTGCAGCGCGACCTAGAGACAAGGGGGAGGCTTAAATTGTCCTGGCTGGGCAGAGTGTCAGCCGTTAAGATGACCATCTTGCCGCGTATATTGTACTTGTTTCAAGCGCTTCCTCTGAAGCCTCCGTCGCGAACGATAGCGACCCTCCAGTCGGCGGTTCTAAGATTCATATGGGAGAGGAAGACGGTGCGACTACCACGACAGGTATTGAATCGACCGAAGCGGCAGGGTGGGTTGGCGGTCCCTTGCCTCCTACGGTATTTTCAAGCCTCACAATTGCGTTTCCTCTTGGAATGGAGCCGTCCGTCCTCCGAGAAACATTGGTGCTTCATGGATCAGGCGGTGGCCGGATGGAAGGAACCCTGGCTTAGGCGTCGGCATAGAACACGGGGGCTGTACATATCCCCGGTCACGGAGGTTTCAATGAGGGTGTAGGGCCGGGTCGCTGGCAGAGGTGGCCTGACGACCTTTCCGTCCCCAATGACCCCCCTGGGTGCGAATCCTGATTTTGGCCCGGGAGTAAAGCCGGAAGCGTTACGTCAATGGTATGAGGGGGTTGTAAAAGGGTGGGATACTTATTCGACGAGCAGGGAGTTATACCCTTTGACCAGCTTAGGGAGACATATGGTTTGACCGAGGCGGATAGGATGATGTACTATCAAATTCGACATTGGGCCCTGCAACCAACCAATGGAGCATTAATTGACAGGCTGTTAACACCTTTTGAAAAATGGATCCTCACGAAAAAGGATGACAAGCTAGTGGTTTCTGAGCTGTACGCCCTCTTGCGGGAGGAGGCCCCTCTTCCCAAGACTAAGGGTCAACTGAGATGGGAGACGGAGCTGGGGAGAGAGCTATCGGAGGATGAGTGGGAGAGTGTTTTTTATAGAGCACAGCACACAGCTTATAATGCAGCAGGTACTGAGACAGGTTATAAAGTGACCACCTCCTGGTATTACACCCCAACCAGGATTCATGCCTGGGATCACACTAAATCTAATCTCTGTTGGAGGGAATGCGGGGGGGGAGGGTCGCTTGTACATTTATTATGGCATTGTCCCAAGTTACACCGATACTGGGAATACATACTGGACACTGTTGACATGGCTTTTGACACTCAGATTCCTCAATTCCCTGCATATATTTTGCTTGGCCATCCCAACCCTGTCCCCTTCCCTTTGAGGTCACTGAGGGGTCGACAGATGGCTTTAGCTTTAAATGCTGCAATACAACTGTTGCTCTCTGGGTGGGGCTCTGAGCAGATCCCGACAACGACTTCATGGTTACATAGGCTCTGGTTAATCCTCGCTATAGAAAAGCTCTCCCTGGCCTCGCTGCATCGGAGCGAGGACTTGAAAGAACTATGGCAACCATACTTGCGTATTCTATCTGGGGAGTTTTCTGAATTGACATGCCCTACCTATTTGAGAGTCCTGAATTTGACTTGAGTACAGAGGGCAAACTTTCAGGGGGAGACCCACACATGTCCAGGATTATATTATAAAGGAGCCTGAGATTATCTGCTTTCTGTACTATTGGCCAGCCGCGGGGAAATGCTGTTGTATTTTGTATTTAACCGTTCTTGTTTTTTCTTATTGTTTTGCATGAACTAAGCTAAGTATGAGTCTAATAGCTCACTGAGATGTGGTTTGTATGCAAAGTTTTATACTTTGAAATTAATAAACAGATTTGATCCATAAAATGTTTAGCTTTGTCCATGGGATGTATATGTTTACCTTTTTCCCCTCTATCTGTCTCTCTCTCCCTCCCTCTCTCTCTCTTTGTGTGCATCAGCATCGTCTGGCGAAGTGGGGAAGACGCAGCCCACGGGACTCAGGAAGCTGGCACCAGCGAGGGACCCAGTGGGACAGAGGACGAGGGGAGTGCCATGGGGGAGACCGGATCTACCACCTCTTCTTCGGAATTCTCCTCCAGTGGACACTCCCGGGCGGTGGCGGACCCATCTGGAACCACCCCAGCATCATCTATGTCTGCCACTCCCATTACTAGTGCCACCCTCACTGGAGCTCCCCACTCAATTGCCTGTGCCCGATCACTCAAGAGGGTGGGGGTCTCCTTCACCACAGGCCCTGTCCCACTCAGCCCTGCTGCCCTCATTGAGGAGGCTAGTGACCACCTGAGGTCCATCTCTGTGGGTCAGTCCACCATCGTGAATGCCATCCAGGGACTTGCAGCTCAAGTCCAGCAGAGCAATAGGTTCCCTGAGGGCATTCACAGTGCAATGACTGGCCTACAGAGATCCTTTCAGGTTCTGGCCTCCACACTGACGCCAGCCAGTCTCACTTTGTCTCCCACCCCCGCTCCACCTACCTCTTCCTAATCCCAAACCACTCTCCACATACCCATCCATATCACACGTACACACAGGCATGCACCCACCTCAACAGACAAAGATAGTTAAGACAAACACAAGCACCACAAGACCTACCACCGGCATGCACACAAGCAACACCCACCTGCAAAGACAACAACATCCAGTCCCTGCACTGACTCCCCCACCAGCCCCTCCTTCACAGACACTACACCAGACACACCTGCAGCCACCACACCATCATTCCTATCTTACCCACAGTCATCACAATAACAGACCTGCAGACATCCACCCCAGTCACCACATCTGAAGCCACCACAACCACCCCAGGAGACAGTCACCCATCCACCACGGAATCTCCCACAACATCCTCCCCCCTCCTCCCAAGACACCTAAACACCTGCATTCACTCACCTAAAAGACACCCAGTACCCCCAACCTTTCCTTGCAAGCACTTGCACCCAAGACATCCACCAAGACACATCTAACAACCACTCTCTCTCCCTCCACTCCCAAACCCTTTTGCCATGAGCACTCCCTTGTGTCTAAGAAGCATTTCCTTGCAGAGTTTTCCCTGCTTCCTATCCCTCTCCCATCCTGTGATACCCCCAAGCGCACTGTGTCCTCCCCCAATTCCAGCCCTTTCACCTCCAAGTCCTCCCCTGCTCCCGATAGTACCCATGCCCCCGCTAAGACATCTACCCCTCCCAAGCCTAAGGACCTCCCTCCCAAACCCAAACCCAAGCCCAAGGACCCCCCTCATAAGGCCAAACCGTCTCCTTCACCCCCCATAACTAAGGAGCCTGGCTGCCTGCCCCCTTGATGCCCCTAACCTGTGGAGGTAAGTTTGCGGTCAGGAGTCATGAAGTACCATTTGGACTTTGGACTAGCCAATGGTCTAATCATTGTACATAGTTGTTTTCTTATTGCCTTTTTACCTTTTAATACATCTGGGCCAACCTGGTGTTTGAATTTGATGGTAACATACTTGTCCTGCCTTTCTTTCTACATGGCTGTTTGGTGTTGTGAGCTTTGGTTTGTGTGTGACA
This sequence comes from Pleurodeles waltl, assembly GCF_031143425.1. Classification (NCBI taxonomy): domain Eukaryota; kingdom Metazoa; phylum Chordata; class Amphibia; order Caudata; family Salamandridae; genus Pleurodeles; species Pleurodeles waltl. The sequence continues at coordinate 1,471,152,708 of NC_090445.1, read as the reverse complement.
TGTGTGTGTGTGTGAGGGTTGTGCTAGCTGTTGAGCCTGGCTTGCATGTGTGTGTGGCTCTGCCATTTGTCCCCCTGTCATTGTTGTGTATTGTGTGTGGGATATGTTTGTGTTTGTTATATACATTTATGTATATGAATTGTGTATTGTTTGTGTTGCCATGTGTGATAGTGGTGTTGTGTGCCCTTGCGTTGATGTGAGTGCATCAGTGTGTGTGGTGGTGGCTATGTCATATGCGTTGTGTGTGGTGTGGGCGTAATGTGACATTTGTTTTGTTGTATGACAGTGTAATTGTGTTGATTGGTTGTGTGGTGTTGTTGTTAGTATGTGTTGTCATGTGGAGGTGTGCAGTGAGATTGCCTGGACTAGCGTTTGTATAGTTGTGGTTGTGATGCAGTTTTGTGACTAAATGGTGTTGTTTATGATTGTGTTAGACACTGCATTCCTCTGTGTGTGTGTGTTGGTGTGAGTATGGCACATGTGTGTTGACCATGGTGTGTGTAGTACAAGGTTGTGTGTATAGTATTTGGTGCATGTGTGTATGTAGGTGTGTGTTCGAAAGGGTGTTTGGTTACGTGTGTGTGTGGCTGTTGCAAGCCGTTCTGGCTGTGTATGTTGTGTGTGCGTGTGTACTGATGTCTTTCCCTCCAGTGTCCGGTAGGTGTGTGTGTACGGTTGTTGTCTTCATCACCATCGCTGGTTCCGGAGATGTTGTGCGAGCAGGAGCATTGGGAGAACTTCCAGTTCAGGTTCCCTGGCGGCTCCGGGCAGGTATGTGTTCCTGAAGGTGAGTGTTTCCTTTTATACAATTGGTTTCCGCTAGGGATTTGGGACAGGGGGACCGCAACAGAAACCTTGGTTGTGTGCAGGCTTGTAATGTGTCTGGTGGAAACATGGGGGCATAATTATACTCTGTTTGCGCCGGAATTGCGTCATTTTTTTTTACGCAAATCCGACGCAAAGCTAACTCCATATTTATACTTTGGCGTTAGACCCGTCTAGCGCCAAAGATCTTGGAGTTAGCGTCATTTTTTAGCGTGGACACCTACTTTGCGTTAATGATATGCAAGGTAGGCGTTCCCGTCTAAAAAATGACTCCAAGGCATGTGCGCCTTATTTAAACTCCTGTGCAAAAATGGAGCACGGGAGTGGGCGGGTCAAAAAAAATGACGTCCAGCCGCTTTTGCGTCATTTTTTAGCACCTGCTCAGGGCAGGCGTTAAGGGACCTGTGGGCTCGGAAGGAGCCCAGAGGTGCCCTCCCATGCCCCCAGGGACACCCCCTGCCACCCTTGCCCACCCCAGGAGGACGCCCAAGGATGGAGGGACCCATCCCAGGGAACTTAAGGTAAGTTCAGGTGAGTATTATTATTATATTTTTTGTGGCATAGGGGGGCCTGATTTGTGCCCCCCTACATGCCACTATGCCCAATGACCATGCCCAGGGGACAGAAGTCCCCTGGGATTGGCCATTGGGCAAGGGGGCATGACTCCTGTCTTTGCTAAGACAGGAGTCATGTCAATGGAGGGTTGGAGTAAAAAAATATGGCGCAAATCGGGTTGAGGCAGATTTCTTGCCTCAGACCGACTTGCCCCATTTTTTGACGCCCAAGCTCCATTTTCCCCTACGCCGGCGCTGCCTGGCGTGGGTCATTTTTGTTTACGCACACCAGTCAGCTCCGCCGGCTAACGTCATTCCATAAATAAGGCGCCCGCATGGCGCTTTGGAATGGCGTTAGCCGGCGTTAACATTTTTGACGCACAACTGCGTTGGCGCAGTTGTGCGTCAAAAAGTATAAATATGGCCCTCGGTTTCCAGCGGTCTGAAGGTGCCTACCTCTGTCCATAGCGGCCACTCTTCACTGGCAGTATTGACAGTAGTTTAGTTGTGTTCTGTTGGGAACACCTCCATTGTCATAATTTTTTCATCGCTGGCCAATCAGCGGTACGACCCCCACCGTTAACATGGTGGTCCTGAGACCGTCAAACTCGTAATGACTCACTTTGTCTCCTCTGTTCAATTCAAAGTGCAACATGTGGCTGATCTGACACAGTAGGCCTCAAGGTCTCCTGGGTAGTTATCTATCCCCTCTCACTGCCACAAAGGAAATACCTTTGCAAGCACTGAACAACACCAATATCATTTTCCTTAGGTTCGGTAGGGCAGAGAATGAACTTTTGCTGATTCTGTTACCGCTACAAGAAGAATAAATGCACCAGATGTATGTCTGCAGTTCTACTTCTCAAAGCAACTGAGTTGTTTATGCTGAACCACCTCTGGATGTGTCTAGCATTTGTCTTTTGCCTGCTGTGGCTCCTGTTTTTACACAGATTGTTTTTGGGTACTTTGTCGACATTGGTGACTTTTCCTCAGACTCTGCTGACACTTCTCTTAATGGTATATGTTAGCTTTTTTACTGGCTTAAACACACTCATTTGATCCATCCATGGTCCTATTTGCAGATTATACTTGCCCTGCTTGCTCTCTTTTTGTGGATTAAATTTGTGACTGTTTTTTCTCACTTATAAATAAGCATTACCTTCCTGAATGTTCTGCTGTTAGATAAGTTATTGAAGCCTCATTTGTCTTCCCACAAAGTGCACAGAGGCCTGTCTCTGGTGAACATTTCAGCTGTTCCTGATTCTGATCATGATTGTTTGGGATAAGGTTCCTTATGATAATTTTGGTCCTCCAGAGACTGTTCAAATTCCAAATGTTTAATGGTTGTTATGGATAATGTGATCACACGTAGAGTTGCATCTGATGATTGGGATGTTGAATTTTTTTTTTCAATGCTTTCTGAGCTCAAATATTATATTGTATTTGAAAGTGAAGATATATACATGAACTCATCCAATTACTGTGAAATGTTTTGTTACCAATATTATGCACACTATTACCTACATCGAGTTAACACTCCACGTACCCTTATCAACTACTTACAATGGGATCGTTGCTTGAATCCATCAGTAGGGAGTTCTAAAACTTATTTAAACAAAGTCACATATTTTTCAGGGCATGATACTTCAAATCCGATATCCTATTATTTCAAATTACTATCAACAAAAGTGAATAATAATATGCTGACCGCTACTACATTATTTACTCACATTCATGTGTTTCCCATCTACCCATTAAAGGCTATGAATATTGGAAAGAAACAATTGATTTAAAATCAGTTTGAGGAAAAAATGTTTGGCGAATGCCAGGCTAAGATGCCCTATTTAAAGAGTGTCTGATTCCATTACAGATGATTCTTCTGAATGACATGGTGCAGCAGACAACTTGCCTAAGTCTAGCAAAACTTAAAGAAATGAATGTGCCCAGTATCCCTTCTACTGCCTGCTATAATATTTGGCAAAGCTCAGTAAATTACATGCAAGATCTGCTGAATGGTATGGTCCAGAATGGTACATTTAATTAATCACTTTCAGGTCCCAACAGGTGGTTACTGTGGCCAATGGACACAAATGGTTGCCATGTACATTTTATAAACTCCTTGCAGGGTTTTGAAGTAAGCTGTCAGGACCCTCGTTATATTGAGACACAACATACAGGAGTAACAGTGTAGGGAAGTTATGTCAGCAATGGTTACGACATTCCACCTTGTCAACTGTAAAAGAACACCTCTCTCTCCTATTTGATGACACTGTTTGCAAGGTTTCTTGTTAGGTCCTAGATTGTCATGCTCCAAAAGATTCTTAGAAGCAATTTCCAACAAAATTTGGAAGATTTCTCAAATGAAAGCAGCTACTCATTTACAGCAAAAAGATCAGGCTAAGTTAGAGAAAGCATTGACTGTAGTTGGCCATAGAAGGAATACATTGTCCACTTGTATTTACACACTAAACAACATTGTGTCTTCTGCAATTGAGATCATACAAAATGACATGTATTTTTCACACCAAGGACAGAGTCAACTTAGATGTATAATGCAGATGAGTTTGACATTGCAAGTTCTTCAAGTTCTTTAATCAAACAAAGTGCCTTGGAAGCATGTAAACTCAAAAGAGTTATTCTTGATTTTCAATCTAACACACAAACAACAGATATTGGCAAAGAAGGATGCAATATACACAATGCTTAATATAGAAAAGTTAGAAAAGTTGCATTACACAGTGGCCGAAACACTGTCAGCAGTATGATTAATACAGGGAGTAATATCTCTGCCAATATCGACGTTTCAGTTTACATCATGTTTGAAACATTTTCCAGTAGGAAGATTTGAGGCATTAGGGAAGAACTATATTCACAAGGTGTGGGAATTACCTTTCGATTATATTTGTATGAGTGGGGAATAGGAGGTCTTTCTTAGTGGAAGTGATTGTGAAACCTCTGCAAGCCACTCAATGATTTGTAAACAGGTGACATTGCACAGCATATGTAACATGTTGGTGGTGAATCTGGCATGTTACTTAAAGGGAATTCCCCTCTCCTTGATTCATTTAGTGTTTCAGTTACTTTCGAAGAGAACTTACTTGATGCTGAATGATCAAGGCTGTTGTGGAATGAGAGTAGGTGTCCCTTATGTGGTTTCTGTTTCTCATATACAGGTAGAGACTTGCTGTGGTAATTTACTTTTTTCCCCCATGCATGAGATTAGGGTAGCAAGTTCGAGATATTCCATTCCTACCTTTAATGTTTACATTGACAAGCTGAGCAGACTAAAAACACTATTGTTTCAATAACATGAGGCACTTACATCTGCTCATGAAACTTTCAAATTACTAAGTTGCGAGGTCATCTTTTGAAATGCAACACCAACTTTCCAAGGCACTTCGGTGAACTTGTGAGTTACATTTTTAATGCTTCTAACACCTTGATGTCTTACATTTTAAGTTTTTCAAGGTGATAGGGAGCGGTTTTGTCTGCACCTTCTAGACTGTTTTTGTAGTGATTTCATTCTATATACACTCCTTGCTTTCAAGTGTATTTGGAGGCATACCTCATACATTGGTGATAAGTGACAGTATTTTATTACTTCTATTTTTGCTTCACAATAGTGGTCTAGTTTTTAGATTCATTTTATATTTCATATTTTATGCATTTTAGCTGCATGGCTCTTAGAAATGACATTTTACACACATTTCTTCCATGATATTCTTCTAGAAAGTGGTATGAGTTGCTTGTTTAGTTAGCCTTTGCAGTACATGTAGTCAGTACTTTCTTTTCAAGGCTAGAAACACTGTACACAATATCCTATTTCATGTGTTGCCTGTTCAGGAGACAGCTTCTAATGCATAGACCCAGCATTGCATCAGGATGCGCTCCCAACAAAGTATAGGGCGTATTGTATAAATAGTGCACTGACCCATAAGGGGCAGAGGACACTCCAGCCACAATTGTCCTGGGATGAATGTTGTGTTCGACATGTAGGCTTGCTGGCGCTAATCTACCCTCTCCCGAGCGAATTGCCATCAACACTACAGGCTGACTTCTGACACTGTCTCTAGGTATGGGGCTGCGGCTAATCACTTAGACCAGGCCAGGCAGAGGGATACACCTGCTACACTCTCAGTGTAGTCTTAGAATCAGGTAGAAACCTCTAGAACTTCTACTACTTCTAGAACAGATTCACCATGGTTAAAATATGTTCATTGTCTTCACCATGTTCATCATGCTGGTTACTTTGCTTTGTTTCATATGCTGAATTGTTGCAGCTCATTCAGCTTATGCAACATTATGTTTGTTTCAAGAAATATTTTGAAAACTCAGTTCATATATCTTCTGTGTCCCTGCCTTAGCAGGCATTAGTAAAACAATGAAAGGGTCTGATCTGTTTCCATACTTCCCTGGGGAGTCAGAGTGTCATGTTCAGGTTGTTTAAATCACATTTCACCCTGGTAGGTGTAGGGGTTGGAGTGAGGCTCTTTGAGGTTACCAGAAATTGGGCTGACAGTTTCTGATGGTGTGGACGGACTTGGGACTTGATTTAGAGTTTGGTGGAGGGTTTGCTCAGGTCACAATTGTGATGGATATCTCATGCCCCATATTACAAATTCCATAGGGTATAATGAAATTGTAATATGGTGAACAGGATATTGGTCATGTTTGTGAGGCCCTTAGTCTCCCACATTGTGAAACTTTGCCGTCATAAATAGGCAATTCTTCTATCTTAGTAGAAACCGTATAACAGTGGTACAGGTCTATAGCAAAGCTCCAGTGAGGCCACTTCTGCTTTATCGGCTAGCTGATTGAGACAAATTATTTGAAAAATCATAACCACTTAAAAGAAAAACAAATGTAAGAAATATGCAAAAACCTCTGTTTAGCAATTGTACTAGATTATACTAGCATAATTACAATTGTGCCCAGGTCTACCACCAGGGTGACTGCACTCAAAACAGTCTTGAGAACCAAACATTTGATATCTGCCAAGGTGCCAAACTTTACCAAGGATAGAATGCTCCATTTTCCCCACAGAGTTTGAGTAATATTGAAGGAGCATATTGATGTTTGCTTGTGAGGAAGCATTTCAACATTGTTTTTTCTTAATCTACAGCACTGATAAACCCTTTAATTCCACTTTTATTAACCAAGCCAGTAACTTTCGGTCATGACTCCCTCATCAAGTATCCTGGCCATGAATTTGTTAGTCTCTAGACACCTCAGTCTTGCTACAGTTGTGGCACATCTCTTTCTCTCATCCCTTAGTGGGGGTTCCTTTGCAAGTTCTAGTGCTATCTCCTACTCCACCCTACATAGGTTTCTGTCCAGGGTAGTTAATTTGTTTAGGTTTTCCGGACTCCAGTCTATTCGCTAATGCAATGTCCTTTTACCTCAACTCTGAGTACCTCGTTCTCTAAAAGGACATTCATGGTGGTGCCCTGTGTAGGAGGCTGGCCTGGTTTGTAGTGGGTTCCCCAGTTACTTACACCTCATACCAGGTCCAGTTTTCCCTTATTAGTGAAATGTAGTCAGTGTCTAGAAGCCAGGCTGTCTAGAGGTGGCTGTAGGCAGAGCAGCCAAGGCTGAACTAGAGACATGCAATGCAAAGCTCTTGCAATACCACTTTAGTCACACAGTACGTACACACAAGAAAGACAATACTCACTGTTACTAAAGGTACTTTATTTTAGTGACAAGGCCAAAAACATCTGAGAGGCTATACTCCCTTAGGAGGTAAGTATTATACATAAAATACGCTAGTAACCAAAATCAGGTAAGTAAACAGTCATATAATAGTGCAAATAGTGAAAATCACCATAGGTTACAATGGGCCTAGGGGGAACACAAACCATATGCTAAAATAGTGGAATGTGAAAGTTGGTTTCCCACCTAGGCAAGTGCCCCCACCCCAGAGCCCAGGAAAGCAGGAGTAAAACACAAAGAAGTTGCAAATGATGGTCATTTAAGCACTACACAAAAGGATCCCACGTCACCGGAGAACAAATCAGAGAGCTGAGCATTGCAGGATAAAGTGCTTGGAGCTGAAGTTACAAGGTTGTAGAAGTCACCTTTGCTTCTTTGTTGCAGTTTTGTAGAAGAGCAGTCAGCGGTAGATCCGTCAGTAGAAGATGAAGTAAAGGATGCAGAGGATTCCTGCTGGAGTTTTGCAATCTGAATCTGAGGAAACACCCACAGGAGAGACCCTAAATAGCCCTGAGAGGGGGATTGGCTACCTAACCAGGTATCAACTTCTCTGGGGTCTCTGACATCACCTGCTGGCACTGGCCACTCAGATGATCCCAGAGTTCCCTGACCATCCTGAAAACAAGATGGCAGAACCCAGGAACACTATGGAGGAGCTCTGGGCACCACCCCTGGTGTGGTGCTGGACAGGGGAGTGGTCACTCTCCTTTCCTTTGTCCAGTTTCGTGCCAGAGCAGGGACTGGGGGGTCCCTGAGCCGGTGTAGACTGGATTATGCAAGGAGGACACCATCTGTACCCATCAAAGCATTTCCAGAGGCTCTGACAGGATACCCCTCTCACGCCTATAATATCTATTTCCAAAGGGAGATGGTGTAACATCCCTCTCCTAAAGGAAATGCATTGTCCTACCTTCTTGGGATTGAGCTGCTCAGGCCCCAGGAGGGCACAAGCCTGTCTGTGAGATGGCAGCAGCTGGGGCTGCATTTAAAACATCAGAAGGGTGGTATGGCAGTATTTTGGGCCCATGTTGGAGCCCCCAGAGTGCATAGGATTGTGCAAACAATACTGGATTCAGTATTGCGGTACAATTCCCAGTTGTTAGACACCTCACATGGCCATATTCGGAGATACCAATGTGAAGCTATTTATAAGTATTGACCTATAGTGCACATTTATAATTGTATCTCCTCACTCACGAAGTCTGGGTAAATGGGCCGTCACACACAGGTAATATGCACCTAGATGTCAGGGTCTGAAGGTTAGACATGAAGGTGACTTATAAGTGACCTGGTGCAGAGAAAATGGCTGTGAAATAGTGCTTACACTATTTCACGAAGGCTGCAATGGCAGTCCTGAAGAAGTGTTTGTATGAGTGCCTTATGGGTGGCAAAAGAAATGCTGCAGCCCATAAGGATCTCCTTGAACTCCAGTGCCCTGGATATCTAGGTGCCATATACTAGGGACTTATAAGTGCGGTACGGTATACCAATTTGGAGTTGAATCATGGGTTACCAGTATGTAAGTACAAATTTGGAATCAGAGAGAGAAAGAGCACTGGAGTTCTGGTTAGCAGGACTCCTGTGACACAGTCAAGTATACTGACAAAACACTAAAACATACTGACATGTAGGCCACAAACTATGAGCACTGGAGTCCTGACTAGCAGGATCCCAGTGAGACAGTAAAAACACACTGACAAACAGACCAAAAATAGGGGTAACCATGCTAAAAAGAGGCTACTTTCTCACCTTGGTCTCTGCCTGATCATGTCCCCAACTCAATCCTTAAAGATCTTGTTTTCAAGCCTGTTTGAGTTACCATTCTTTGCATATGTGGGCCTGTTGCATTCCTCTGGTTCTCCTAAAGCTATCTTTCTCTGGTTGCTTGCAAGCCAATGTGCGAACACTAATTTCTCATTTATGTTGGTGGGTTACTGCTCCTGGGGGTTCTCAACCACCCACTCCACTCCTTCCCATGGCTCCTGACTCTGCAGGGATTTGCCTTCCACTGCTATCTGTGACACTCCCCTTGCAGAGGACGCTCAGGTGCTCACTGGATACACTTTGTAAATGAGTCTTCAGCCCAGAGAAGGTGCCTGCTGCCAATGCAAAGAAAATTCATCCATGCTCCCCACCAGTCCCGCAGGACAGGCCCATTTCTCCAGCATGTTTGGTGTCACTATCCCATAGGCCTCAGGTTCAAAACTAGCTGGGCTCGTGCATTTTGTGAAAGGCTCCGATCCCACCTGTAGCGAGAGGGTTACCTCACCCTACCCAAGCACTACGGCCCTTCCTTTGTCAGTTGTCGGCCTCAAATCTCTGGTCTGCTACAGCCTCCTTGTGTGATTACAGTTTCTCAGGACCTTTGACTTTGAATAATCTGCACCCTTTATACACAATTGAGTAGTGGATACCTCAGTATAATAGTAGATAAGTCAGGATATCCTGGGCTGATGAGGAGCTGAAGATTAATCGTCATCTTGATTTAGCATGTGACCACAGCCCCTGATACAGGTCATTCTATAACCTGGCGAGCTCATTACAAGCATGAACTATTCTAAAATATAACCATAAAAGACTGTAGTGTATCACAATTTCATATGTGCAAAGAGAGGAGCTGGGGTACTCCCATCACGATATATAATTGAGAGTTTTCCATGGAATTACACCAACAAGAGTGTCAGTGGACAGTGCTCAGATGGTATCTGTGTGCTCAATGCATCAATAAGAGAATGCAGTATGTGTTTTGGTGTTTCCTCTCTGGTAATGACGTAGAGTTTAGTTTTTTGCTTTTTCAGTCTAAAATACCTGTAATACGAGAGGGCAAAGTCTAAATCACTAACACGCCATTCTGCTCTGCTTACTGATGCATCCTCTAGAGATGCTAGCAACCATTCAGCCTCTTCTACTTCCAGTCACTATAGAGCGAATGATAAGCCCAGGTAACTACTATTCTATGTCCTTTAAGTTGCCAGACACACAGAGTTATCCCACCTATCTTTCATGCAAGACATGGAAACTGCCACAATACTGCTGCGTGGTATTGTAACCTGGATATAAGAGCTTGTGGTTCAACATGTGTTTTGAATGAAGTGCCTACCTCAAAACAGTGATTTCCTGTGCTATTAAAGCATATATTATTGGCTGTTTGAATGCCTGTACTCCAGTTCACTACCATGCTGTCTCAAAATTATTTTTTGGGCTGAGCCATTGGGCACGTTCTACATACCACCAGCTGAAAGATCAATACAGGAAGCAAGAACAGTCTGTTGTGTAGTAGTGTTGTGTAGTAGAACAATAGTCATGTCCCTGTATGAAGGATGTGGAGGTGCTTACTGCAGCTGTAGATGAGCAGGCTGACATGTATAATGTAGATTCTGGCAACGGGGTCAGTTGAGGTAATACTAATTTTCAGGTCACTGTTACTCAAGGAGGGATTATGGATGTGGAGAACACTAATACAACTGAGCATCTGTAAAAAGTACTCAAACTAGAGCATCAAGGCCTCCAATGCAGCCTCAGGAGAGAAGGACTCAGATGCCTACACTTAGCAGAGATCGGACCAGATATGCCAGAGTGGATGTCATCAGACATTGGTTGACTGTGATGTTACATTTACAGAAGGGGGAAGGGAGCACACTGCCTGGCATCCAGCACACAGTTCGCCAAGAGGCATTGCATAAATGCAGTGTATATTACTTACTTGGGTTGAAAGATGTTACTTTTAACCATTGTTAGAGCAGCTAGTTCTGTGTCTCTCTAAACATGTAAACATGAGTTTGAGGATATTTGTCCTTCTTCAGTAAAGAGTGACAAGTTACATTTTTGGATGCTTGCAATGCTGCTCACAGTCTTCTCATGTTTTTGTGTCACTCCAAGAGTGCAGGTACATTCCAGAGCTCATCAGCCCAACAACACAACATGGAGCCACCACAAAAAGGAGAGGGAGCACACAATTCACCCATAGGCATTGTGGTAAATAAGGTGTATAACACTCACTTGAGTTGAAAGTCTTTAGTGTTCACCATTTTTGGTGCTGTCAGTGCTGTGTCCTTCTAGACATGAGTTTCAGAATAATTGTCCTTCTTCCAGCGAGATTAATAAAACTTTAGGGATGCTGGTAATACTGCGCACAGTCATCTCAGGTTTCTGTGTTACTCCCAGAACGGGTGTATCCCAGAGCTATTCAGGCCACAACTCAACTAGGAGCTAATCACAGAATGAAGAGAGAACATGCAGTCTGTCAGATCAGCAAACCATTTGCCCATATGAATGCTGGTAAATGCATTGTATGATAACACTCACTTGAGGTGCAGCCATTGCTGTGTATCTCTAGACAAGTGTTTTGGGATATTTATCCTTCTTTAGTAGTAACAAGTGAAATCTGGGGGTGTTGCCAATATTGTCCACAGTCTTCTCAGAATTCTCTAACATTCCCAGACTGCAGATGCATCCCAGAGCTCATCAACTCAGAAACTCAACAAGGAGCAAGTAACAGAAGGGAGAGGGAGCACACTTCCTGGCATACCAACACAATTCACCCAAGTGTATTGTGGTAAGTGCAGTACATGATTAGCACTCACATGAGTTGAAAGTCTTTAGTTTTCATCATCGTTGATGTAGACAGTGCTGTGTATCTCTAGACACTGTGGCGGTCATTCCAGCCGCGGCGGGCGGCGGTAGCCGCCCGCCTGGCGGGAACCGCCGAATGACCGCACCGCGGTCAAAAGACCGCGGCGGTCATTCTGGCTTTCCCGCTGGGCCGGCGGGCGACCGCCAAAAGGCCGCCCGCCGGCCCAGCGGGAAAGACCCAGCAACGATGAAGTTGGCTCCGAATGGAGCCGGCCAGTGGCATGGGCAGTGCAGGGGCCCCCTAACAGGGCCCCATAATGATTTTCAGTGTCTGCTTTGCAGACACTGAAAATTGCGACGGGTGCCACTGCACCCGTCGCACCCCAGCAACTCCGCCGGCTCCATTCGGAGCCAACTTCATCGTTGCTGGGTCTTTCCCGCTGGGCCGGCGGGCGGCCTTTTGGCGGTCGCCCGCCGGCCCAGCGGGAAAGCCAGAATGACCGCCGCGGTCTTTTGACCGCGGTGCGGTCATTCGGCGGTTCCCGCCAGGCGGGCGGCTACCGCCGCCCGCCGCGGCTGGAATGACCGCCACAGTGTCTAGAGATACACAGCACTGTCTACATCAACGATGATGAAAACTAAAGACGACACCCGTTCCCGCCATCCTGTTCCTGGCGGTAAAAACCGCCAGGAACGGGATGGCGGGAAGGGGGTCGGAATCCCCATGGCGGAGCTGCAAGCAGCGCCTCCATGGAGGATTCCCTGGGCCAGGGGAAAACCGGCAGGAAACCGCCGGTTCCCCTTTTCTGACCGCGGCTTTACCGCTGCGGTCAGAATGGCCCAGGAAGCACTGCCAGCCTGTTGGCGGTGCTTCCGCGGTCCCCGGCCCTGGCGGTCATGGACCTCCACGGTCGGAATGACCCCCTGTGTCAGGATGCTTGTTCTTCTTCAGTAGAGAGTAAGACGTTAAACTTGGGGGTTCCTTTTGCATCAGCCTTGTTTTCCAGATAGATTTCATCTTTTTAAACAAGTACAATGATTACCTTAAAACTCGAATGTCTTTTTGTAACAAAATGTTCTTTTTCGCAACTACCTGAAAAGACGTTTACATGACGAGAACTTAAAAACGTGTCATTTGGAATTCTTATCATATACTGTAATGAAGATAAAAGCATTTGGAAACTGTGGCATCCTCAACTTCATAAGAAAAATCCCATGCATTTTTGGTAATAAATGTACATTTTTAAGGGTCTGTGAATGGATTGGTCTCTGGAAAGAATAAAGAGGTATGGTAGCATTTTGTAATTGATGGCTAAAAATTTTACACCTCTACACTCAGTAAGATTTGAGAACGCGCTTCCACTTTTGCAGTTTTATAACTAAAATGGTTTATCCTGTTTTTCTACATACTTGCACTGAAACGGGTAAAGTGATGTGTAAAGAATGTAATCTTTACAATTGTATTACAGATTTCTTTTTTTTAAATGTCTGTCATCAGTATGCCTTCTTATATCAATGTATGCTGAGTCACAATTGTCTCGCTAGGTATGCGCTTGAGCCTGCGTCAGAGTTTTTTGAGGGGTCAGATTGCATACATTGCCCCAATAAACTATTTATCAGTACATTTTGGGAGCATATTTATACTCTGTTTGCGTCGTTTTTTTTGACGCAATTCCGACGCAAAACTAACTCCATATTTATACTTTGGCGTTAGACGCGTCCAGCGCCAAAGTCCATGGGGTTTGCGTCATTTTTTAGCGTGGACACCTACTTTGCGTTAATGAGATGCAAGGTAGGCGTTCCGGTCTAAAAAATGTACTCCGAGGCATGTGCGCCGTATTTACACTCCCGGGCAAAATTCACGCCCGGGAGTGGGCAGGTCAAAAAAAATGACGTACGGCCGCTTTTGCGCCGTTTTTTAGCGCCTGGACAAGGCAGGCGTTAAGGGACCAGTGGGCTCGGAAGGAGCCCAGAGGTGCCCTCCCATGCCCCCAGGGACACCCTGTCACCCTTGCCCACCCCAGGAGGACACCCAAGGCTGGAGGGATCCATCCCAGGGACATTAAGGTAAGTTCCGGTAAGTACTCTAAAAAAAAAAAAATTGTGGCATAGGGGGGCCTGATTTGTGCCCCCCTACATGCCACTATGCCCAATGACCATGCCCAGGGGACAGAAGTCCCCTGGGCATGGCCATTGGGCAAGGGGGCATGACTCCTGTCTTTGCTAAGACAGGAGTCATTTCTATGGGGGTTGGGAGTCGAAAAAAATGGCGCAAATCGGGTTGAGGCAAAAAATTTGCCTCAGCCTGACTTGCCCCATTTTTTGGCGCCCAAGCTCCATATCCCCCTACGCCGGTGCTGCCTGGTGTACGTCATTTTTTTTCACGCACACCAGGCAGCGCCGGCGGCTAACACCAGCTAACGTCATTGATTAAATACGGTGCCCGCATGGCGCTTCAGAATGGTGTTAGCCGGCGCTAATTTTTTTGACGCAAAACTGCGTTAGCGCAGTTTTGCGTCAAAAAGTATAAATATGGCCCTTTGTCTCTAGAGGTAAAATGTGAACTTTCATTTCTCGTGTTCATGATAGTTGCAAAAATTAAAGCAAAGTATCAGAATACTACATTATATAATTAGGTGAAAAATGGACCTCAATGCAACTTAGACCCACCCTAGCAGTCCATGTAATCCGGACCTTGTAAGGTGAATGTAACAGGCACAGATTGAAGTCAAGAGCTTGCAAAAATAGGAACATCCTTCCCCTGAACTTGTCCCAGACATGGAACTAAGAGCATCAAGAAATTATATAAGATGTCGTCCCGGTACAGTGGATGTGGAAAAGCAGTAAAACATATATATGTACAGTAGGTGACCTCATACAATACCTATGCAAAAAATGCTCCACATGCGCAAACAAAATATGATGTTATAGTTTCCTTACCATGCCTTCAAGTAGCATGGGCCAGGCTCAAAAGTACTCCGGGTACGGATGGATCCCTCAACTCGAAGATATAAAATGAAATGAATAAACACCAATGCCCGGAGCAAGTTCATGTTAAGAAAACGTCTACACTACACGCGGTAAGGAAACTGATAAAGACATTTCTAAAAAGAAAAAAGTTTTAATGCAAGCCAGTGATGGCCAACCATTGGCATAGAAGACAACCGTCCTCCATAGGGTGTTGTCAAGGTCAGAAAATGTCTGTGGAACTCCTACAAATCAGATGTAAGTCCACCCAAATAATGAGTGTACACTCTCATAGAAGGTTTTAAGGTTTGACCTTGGGAACATGTTTATAAGTTTCTGGCAGCACAGGAATTAGAAAAAGAGAGAACAGAACTTGATACACCAACAATGATGGTACCCCAATAATCATAACACCCCAAAATCATCAAGATATCACCATTTACCTTAGGATGTTGCACTCCAGGCTGATCTTACATGAGAGAACATCCGACTCAACATCAGTTTAGCAGCTTATCAGAGTAACATGTCAATCAAAACCACTCAATAATTGAGTTCTTGATCAAGGGAAAAGTTGAACATTTTAATATATATATCTTAAGCCAAGTGGTACAGAGTAAATGCCATGAACATTTAAAATGCAAAAATAATAAAGAATGGCCAAGAGTCAATAACACATTATAAGTCTCAAATGAGCAGCACAATCATGAACAGTCCATATAAGCTTCATGAAAAGCTCAGAATCTTCTGTCTCGCCCCACAATCAAGAGGTTTCCTATACACAAATAATGCAAAGGAAATTAGCTAATGTATAGATTCATCATGGCATGATCCATGTAAAAAAATTTAAGGCAAATCAAAATACACTACATAATAGCATTATATGTTAGCATTATTATCTAAGTTAGCAAGATGCTCACCAGTGATACTTTATTCTAGAGAAATTTTGAACATAACTTGAAATATCTAACAAAGGTATTCATGAAAATGTGAAATGAACTCTGCCATGGAAGTACAGTGGAAGTAACTTGTACATTTTCTTAGTGCACTAGAAGCTTAATTTATTAAGTCTTTGTATTATTGCACAAAACACATTAAATCAGTTGTCTTCACATTTGCGGAACCTGTGGAGACAGAAGAGGCACAGAGAGACAGGAGGGAGAAAATGCAGGAGTGAAGACACAGAGAGAAAAACTGCATCCATTTTCATTAAAATGGCGGCATCAATAGAATGTGGAATAATAAACACACTTTTAAAACTTCTATTTGAATATTGGAATGTTGAGAGCACCATTAAAGACAATGGAGCAGCTTCTGGCTTATAATGGCTGGAAGAGCTCCAACATTTCAATCTTTGTCTTCATGTTTCTCCATTTTTAATTTCTTCTAACAGCTTACAGCCCTTCTGTCTCAGGCTGAACCGGTTGTTAAAGACCATCTCTCTCGTGTTCAAGACCTTTAACAACCACTATAGACCTGGGCAGCAGGCTACAGGGCTATAATAAACTATTTTCAACTGTATACATATAATTTAATTGCTTATGTATAGGATTCAACATAAAACTCATTAATTCCTGATGTAACTTTTAGTGTGAAAAACATGAATCGAATAAAATCCCCAACAAGCCCTAGCCTGGTTCATCTGCCCTGTGACGTACTGAGAATTCAGCAGGAAATTGGTCCAGGCAAAATGGCAAAAATAAACATTTCTCCCATGGCCTATTTTGAAACATAACACATTGATTTGCAGAAGTCTCTGCCCATATGTGAAGAGGACACTTTTTAAAAATGAGATTGAAATAGAATGGTATTCACAGGTAACATTAGTCAGTGTTGGGTGTATTAATCCTCAGTCATTTTGCCCTGCTGCTTTGCCCTAGAAATATAATTTTGTACACAGAGGCAAATATTTAAGCTTTCTTCCATACTTATGAGGGTGCAAAAATAGATGCAGACACAGAAAAATTTGTGTGTCCTTTCTTCTTAATTTATTAATTACTGGGTTGATTCAAGCTGCATCCATTACTATGTTATCTGATCATTGTACACATTTAGGGCCAGATTTACTAAAAAGTGGCACAGTGCGGTGCTGCTTTACTTCAGAAATGCAGTGATGTGCCGTATTTACTAAAATATAGCTCACCCCTGTTTTTCCCCCTGCCCCGGTGCTAAATTTAGCTGCCAACCATAGTACAAGGGTCCCTTCAATGAGAGGATTGATTGTTTATATGCAGGATGGTGTCCCTTCCTGCACATAAACAATCTACAATGTCGATTTGGCACTTCCTGTGGTGGATGTCTCAGAAGGCAAGGTACTCTGCAAATTCCTGACTAGAAAAAGGAGGATCCTTGTCAGTCCTTAGTTCTTTTAATGGACCATGAGTTGCCATGATTTTCTGCTCCTGTGGTATGGTCTGGCCCGCCTTCATTGACTCTAGAATCTCAACTTCTGGGTATTTAGAGAAATTGTCTATGATTACCTACATGTGCCGGCCATCAGGCAGACTCTCAAAGTCAGCACTTGCTTGGTGCCATGGAATGGAAGTAATGGGTTTGGTGATGAGTGATGCTGGCGGATCCACCGCACCAGTGGCTTGGCACATGGAGCGTTGTCTCATTAAGCGTTCCACCCGGTCATTCATGACCGGGAACCAAACTTTGCATCGCAGCCTGGACTTTGTTTTTACTACTCCTTGATGTGCAGAGTGAGTTGGGTCAGCTACTTGTTTTTGTAGTGATGCCAGAATTACCAATTGAGTACCTCTTAAAAGGCACCCTTAAGGAGAGACCACCAGTTTATGCCGGACATTGTTTAGTGACAACATCGCTGACCGGGCATCAACTGTTCTATGGGTGGCATAGCAAGCAAGGGTGTGCCGATTTCCTGAAACCACTGCTGATATTGCTAACTGAAGGCAGCCATCATACTGGGTAGTAGCAATGATGTCATCCAGAGATGTAGGCTGAGGCCTTGATTGCTCCGCCACCAACTGCACATACATTTTCAGCATTTAGTTCTTCCTTGAGAGTGGCTGGCCGGGTGTGTTTCGAGATGATGCTGGGTTTTGGGACCCTGGATGAAGAATCACTGTGAAATGGTATTCCTGTAACTGAAGAATCAATTTCTCTGTACGGGGAGATGGTTTTGATGAAGATCCTGTGCGCAAAGGTATTAGTGATTTGTGGTCGATGTGAAGTGTACGTGGTTGGCTGTATAGAGGAAGGTGAAAATGACGACATCCCTAGTGGCCTGCAATAGCTTTCTTCTCAATAAGAGAGTAACGTTGCTCTGTGTCAGTGAGAGCACAACTGGCATATGTCACTGGAGCCCATTCATCATCGTCCTGTTTTTGAGAAAGCACAGCGCCCAGACCAGTGAGTCTGGTGTCCACAGACAATTAAGATTCATGGCGGGGTCTAAGTAGGCCAGTGTGGTTTGTGCTGACAGGGCCCGTTTGGTCACTTGAAACACTTCCTCTTGTGTGGGTTCCCATTCCCAAACAGCGCTTGCCTTAGTCAGTTCTAGAAGAGGGGCCTTGAGAGTGCTCAGATTTAGAATGAACTGGCCACAGTACATGACCATCCCAAGAAACTGCTCATGCCTGTGATGCTGTTTGGTGCAGGTGCTGACTGAATATCCAAAACCTTGGCATGCACAGGCATGACTCCATGTTCTGAGAATTGGTAGCCAAAAAAGACAAGTTCTTTTTGGAGAAAAGTAAATTTTCTCAGTGGATGGTAAGTCTGCTATCTTGCAATCACTTGATCGTTTCCCTCAAACGGTCAAGCTGTTGTTTGATAGTTGGAGCATGCACAAGGATATCATGGCTGACATTGATGACTCATTTGAGACCAGAGATCGTGCTCCTGATGGTGTATTGAAAGACTTGAAACCCCAAAGCTGAGGCATTTGTATCTCCTTAGGCCAACGTTTGTGGAGAATATAGTAATGACTATGGATTCTGGATCCAACAGCCTTTGACAGTAGCCTGCTTGGAGACCCATCTTTGAAAACCATCTCAAACTGCTCAGTTCTGCGATGTTTTCATCCACAGTGGGCATCAGGTGGTGTTCACACTGGATGGCCATGTTGGGTAGCCGCATGTCAACACAGATCCTAACTTCACCAGGCTCTTTAAGCTTGTGGGCATCTACAATTGAAGAGACCCAGGGTGCGGGACCTTCTTCTTTTTCAATGATGTTCACCTGTACGTGTTTCCTCAGCTTGTCTTCCACCTTTGGGCACGGATGGAATGCCACCCGGCGGTGTTTCAGAGCAACCAGTTGAATGGACTTATCTATATGGAGGTCTAGAAGAGGGTCTTTGAAACAACCAATCCCTTGGAACAGCTGTGAAAATTCAGTCAACAGCACCCCAACGCTTCCCAATTGTACATTAAAGGCGACGATGAAAGAGTGAAGTCACTCTGCGGTGCAACAGCTCAGTAGCATTCCACAGCCATTCTTGGTGACATATACCTTGGCACATGTGGAGTGTGATTCGTGGGAGATCTCTATGGTGAAGACCCTTGCCAGTGGAAGTGGGGTTGAGGAGCCATACACAAACACTTGGGTTGCGGTGGGGTGCAAGATAGGTTGTAGGGGAAGAGCTGCAAATGCCCAAGAATGTTCATTGAAGCCCCTGTATCAAACAGGGCCAGAACATTGTGGCCTGAAATTGAATCACTCACTTCAGAATGTACTGTTAGGGAACTTCTCCTGGCTACAAAGTGTGTATAACGTAAACAGCCCCCTCTATGTCATCATTTATATCTTATTTATCAGTGGGTGCTTCTGGAGTCCGCATGACTTTTACTAATTTAGGTTTTCTCGACTTTGGTGGAGCAGAGGAGTGCCATACCTTAGCGAAATGATCCAGTTTATTTCAGGCTGTGCATTTCCTGCCTTGGGCAGGTCAAAGCCCCTGGTGAGGATAGAATTCTCTGTCTGCATGTGTAACATACTTTGGGGCACATTGGGGCTTGGGGTGGGTCTTCTTTTTCTCGGTTCCTGCAGCTATTAAAGCATTAATGGGTTCAGATTTTACCTGCTGTTGGAGAGCTATTTCCGTGTGGAATTTTTGCCGCCTCATTGTAAGCATGTTCGCCATGGACATTTCTGGGACCTATAGAATGTTTTCCCTTAGTTTGACTGATGCGTAGCCCTACTGCACCTAAATGTCATTGTCAATGTTGTGTAGCGTGCAGGTGCTACCAAGTTCTTTAATCACGCATAGAAAGTGTCCACTGATTCCTCCTGTTAGCTGTGTAGCTTGGTGCAGCAGGAATCATTAGTAGTCGGCATTCACAAGTGGCTCAAAGTGTTGGTGAAGGAACGTTTCAGAGAGGCATATTTATATGGATGGCCTTTATCAGCTGTTGATTTTGCGTTTGTGAATGGTGGCACCCCCTAGGTGTGATTGCATGGGACGGGGGTGATAAAATATGTTTCCAGCCTTTGAACCCAGTCTTTCCAGAGTGCTGCCTACACAAATGGGGGTCTTCACGACAAAAGAGTCAAGGGCTGGTATGGAGGCCATCACCAATTAACTAGGCAGTCAAATTCAGGAAGTATATGGTGCAGGAGGATGCCTGTGCCAGGCAGAGCATGACAGGATTTACCTCTTGTACATAGAGCACCAGTTTAGGGTAGTACAGTCATCTCCATGCATGCAAACTTCCAGAGTCACTCATTTACAACAGGGGCAACAGATGTGGAGGATGGGCATTGCAGGTGAACACATCCTTTTTTTAAGAGCAGGATGTGGAAGTTGCTCCTATCTACTTGGCAGGTTGTTGTGCTCAGCTCCAGTGGGTAAGGTATGACCACTGTGAACCAGTGTGCCCAGAATGCCTTGTTTGCAGGCCACTGGGGGAATGTGGCCCTATGCATCCCCTCCACTCAGCAGGGGCAGGCGGCAGAGACCCTGCTCTTATTTTCAGGTGGGCAGCCAGCCACACAGGCATGAGTAGCTACCGGACATCAGAACTCCAGCTGGCAGCCCACCATATGGCACAAGCATCTGCCGGACGATGTCACACGGTAGCAGTGGTAACGCTTTGCAGATGCCGGCAATCAGGACAGTACCACCAGCCATGACAGGCACAGGATACTGTGGGTGAGATATCAGCCGAGAGCAGGGAGGATGGGTGGGAAACTGGAAAACACATCCACTCATTGCCAATTTGGTAAGTTTTGTTATGGTGGGTGCGCGCGGTAAAGGACTCACCAATAAATTAATAAATTAATTATTTCTCTCTCCCGTCATGTCATGGCCCGTATTATCTGATCATGCAGTGAATGGGTAAACTAACTTTTTCTCACTCCTTTTCTCAAGATATGGGACATCCCAGTGTCCCAAAAACAACATCTACAAATAACTGATGATGTATCCAACAAAACTACCACATGTGATGGAAATAAATAATTTTTAAACATTTTCAACAGCATAGTAGTGTGATTCTGAGCATCTCTGATTTCAGTGCAATTATTAGTTTTCAAAATGATGGCCCTCATTATGAACATGGTGGCAATCACCGCTCCGCCGGCGGTGGTGGTAACTACCGCCAACAGTCTGGTGGTCCGGACCGCGAACTAATGAAGCAGATGAGAAACAGCCAGTGGGCCATCTACACACCGCCATCACTGGAATGCCGACAACGACGGAAGACGCCACCCACAGGCCGACGGAAAGACCCCACCGACCCAACAAATAATGAAGCACAAGACCGCCGTCAGTTCCGGGGTGGGAACTGTAGGAGGCTGGCCTGGCTTATAGTGTGTACCTAGTGGCACTTACACCTTGTGCCAGGTCCAGTTATCCATTCTAAGTAGATTAGAAGTGTTCTAGCAGCTTAGGCTGATAGAGGTAGTTATAGCAGAGCAGCTTAGGCTGAACTAGGAGACATGCAAAGCTCCTACTATACCACTTATATCACTTAGTACTATATTGTAAGAAACACAATACTCGGAGTTATTAAAAATAAAGGTACTTTATTTTAGTGACAATATGCCAAAAGTATCTTAGAGGATATACTCCCTTAGGAGGTAAGTAATATACACAAAATATATACACAAACCAAAATCAGGTAAGTAAACAGTTAGAAAAGTAGTGCAAACACTGTAGAACACAATTGGATGCAAAAGGAGAAATTAGGCCTAGGGGCAACACAAACCATATACTCCAAAAGTGGAATGTGAACCATGAATGGACCCAGGCCTAATGTAGTGTGTAGAGGGTCGCTGGGAGTGTAGGAAAACACTAAGGGTGTCCAAGATACCCCACCCCAAGACCATGAAAAGTTGGAGTAAAGTTACCCTACTACCCCGGAAAGACAGTAAAGTTGAGATAGGGGATTCTGCAAAGACAACAACTGACTGCAAAGCACTGAAGACGGATTCCTGGACCTGAGGAGCTGTAAAGGAAGGGGACCAAGTCCAAGAGTCACGCAAGTGTCCGGGGGGGCAGGAGCCCACCAAACCCCAGATGAAGGTGCAAAAGGGCTGCCTCCGGGTGGAAGAAGCTTAAGATTCTACAACAACGGAAGAAGTCAGGAACTTCTTCTTTGGTCAGGAGATGTCCCACAGTATGCTGGAGGATACAGAGTTGTTTCCATACAGAAAGACCACAAACAAGCCTTGCTATCTGCAAGAGTCACGGTTGAGGATTTTGGGGGCTGTCAGGGCCCAGGAAGGACCAGGAGGTCGCCCCTTGGAGGAGGAGACAGAGGGGGCACTCAGCAACACGGCGAGCCCATACAGAAGCAGGCAGCAGCCACAGAAGTACCTGAAGAGGCATTCAGAAGATCTAAGCATGACAGTTGACTCAGCACAACAAAGGAGGGTCCCACGAAGTCGGCGTCCAACTCAGCGAGTTGGGCAATGCAGGACAGAGTTCTGGGGACCTGGGCTAGGCTGTGCACAAAGGAAGTCTTGCAAAAGTGCACAGAAGCCTGAACAGCTGCAGTTCACGCAGTACACAGGATTACTGTCTGGCGTGGGGAGGCAAGGACTTACCTCCACCAAATTTGGACAGAATGGCCACTGGACTGTCGGAGACACTTGGATCCAGCTCCTGAGTTCCAGGGACCACGCTCGTCAAGATGAGAGGGGACCCAGAGGACCAGTGATGCAGAAGTTTGGTGCCTGCATCGGAGAGGGAAGATTCCGTCGACCCACGGGAGATTTCTTCTTGGCTTCCAGTGCAGGGTGAAGGCTGACAGCCCTCAGAGCATGCACCACCAGGAAACAGTCAAGAAAGCCGGCAGGATGAGGCGCTACCATATTGCTAGTAGTCTTCTTGCTACTTTGTTGTGGTTTTGCAGGTGTCCTGGGTCAGTCAGCGGTCGATCCTTGGCAGAAGTCGAAGAGGGAAGTGCAGAGGAAATCTGGTGAGCTCTTGCATTCGTTATCTGAAGAGAAACCCATAGGAGAGACCCTAAATAGCCCTCAGAGGAGGATTGGCTACAGAGAAAGGTAAGCACCTATCAGGAGGGGTCTCTGACATCACCTGCTGGCACTGGCTACTCAGAGGTGTCCATTGTGCCCTCACACCACTGCATCTAAGATGGCAGAGGTCTGGGACATGCTGGAGGAGGCCTGGGCACCTCCCAATGGGAGGTGCTGGTCAGGGGAGTGGTCACTCCCCTTTCCTATGTCCAGTTTTTCGCCAGGGCTGGGGGGATCCCTGAACCGGTGTAGACTGGCTTATGCAAGGAGGGCTCCATCTGTGCCCTGCAAAGCATTTCCTGAGGCCAGGAGAGGCTACTCCTCTCAGGCCCTTAACACCTATTTCCAAAGGGATGGGTGTAACACCCTCTCTCAGAGGAAATCTTTTGTTCTGCCTTCCTGGGACTGGGCTGTCTAGGCCCCAGGCGGGGCAGAAACCTGTCTGAGGGTTGGCAGCAGCGTTAGCTGCAGAGAAAACCCCGGAAAGTTAGTTTGGCAGTACCCAGGCTCTATGCTGAAGCCCCGGGGATGCAAGGATTTGTCGTATTGGGATGACAGTTCCATGATTCTAGATATGTTACATGGCCATGTTCGGAGTTACCATTGTGACGCTACATATAGGTATTGACCTATATGTAGTGCACACGTGTAATGGTGTCCCCGCACTCACAAAGTCCGGGGAATTTGCCCTGAACAATGTGGGGGCACCTTGGCTAGTGCCAGGGTGCCCTCACACTAAGGGCCATATTTATACTTTTCAACGCACAACTGCGCCAACGCAGTTGTGCGTCAAAAAATCTAACGCCGGCTAACGCCATTCTGAAGCGCCATGCGGGCGCCGTATTTATTCAATGACGTTAGCCGGCGTTAGCCGGCGAAGCTGCCTGGTGTGCGTGAAAAAAAATGACGTACACCAGGCAGCACCGGCGTAGGGGAATATGGAGCTTGGGCGCCAAAAAATGGGGCAAGTCAGGCTGAGGCAAAACTTTCGCCTCAACCCGATTTGCGCCATTTTTTTTTACTCCCAACCCCCATTGAAATGACTCCTGTCTTAGCAAAGACAGGAGTCATGCCCCCTTGCCCAATGGCCATGCCCAGGGGACTTCTGTCCCCTGGGCATGGTCATTGGGCATAGTGGCATGTAGGGGGGCACAAATCAGGCCCCACTATGCCACAAAAAAAAAAAATAATTACTTACCTGAACTTACCTTATGTTCCCTGGGATGGATCCCTCCATCCTTAGGTGTCCTCCTGGGGTGGGCAAGGGTGACAGGGGGGGTCCCTGGGGGCATGGGAGGGCACCTATGGGCTCCTTCCGAGCCCACAGGTCCCTTAACGCCTGCCCTGACCAGGCGCAAAAAAACTACACAAAAGCGGCTGGACGTCATTTTTTTTGACCCGCCCACTCCCAGGCGTCATTTTTGCCCGGGAGTGTAAATACGGCGCACATGCCTTGGAGTCACTTTTATAGACGGGAACGCCTACCTTGCATATCATTAACGCAAAGTAGGTGTCCACGCTAAAAAGTGACGCAAACTCCATGGACTTTGGCGCTAGACGCGTCTAACACCAGAGTATAAATATGGAGTTAGTTTTGCGTCGAATTTGCGCTAAAAAAAACGAAGCAAATCCGGCGCAAACGGAGTATAAATATGGCCCTAAGTAACTTTGCACCTACCCTTCACCAAGTGAGGGTTAGACAGATAGGTGACTAATAAGTTACTTAAGTGCAGTGTAAAATGGCTGTGAAATAACGTGGACGTTATTTCACTCAGGCTGCAGTGGCAGTCCTGTGTAAGAATTGTCTGATCTCCCTATGGGTGGCAAAAGAAATGCTGCAGCCCATAGGGATCTCCTAGAACCCCAATACCCTGGGTACCTAGGTACCATATACTAGGGAATTATATGGGTGTTCCAGTGTGCCAATCAGAATTGGTAAAATTAGTCACTAGTCTGCAGTGACAATTTTAATACAGAGAGATCATAAACACTGTGGTTCTGGTTAGCAGAGCCTCAGTGATACAGTTAGGCACCTCACAGGGAAAAAGTACAGGGCACACTTTATGACCACTGGGGTCCTGGCTAGCAGGATCCCAGTGACACAGGCAAAAACAAACATACATACAAGTAAAAATGGGGGTAACATGCCAGGCAAGATGGTACTTTCCTACAGGAATGGACCAAATAAAAGGAAACACTCACCCGAGACCCACATAACACGCCGAAGCAGACATGGAGAGAGAGTTGCAAATAATCCCAGTCCTGCTCCTTGCAATATACCTCCACGACTGTGACCATCGAGGATGACAACGCCGGTAAGTACCGAAACCTAGTAAACTTGGGAAGAAAGGGCACAGTTACACACCCACCCCACTGGACCCACCCTGCAAAGCACTCCCACCATCACATTCCATACACACCATGATAAGAGGTAGTTACCCAACACAAGGCAAAAAAACCTGCCCAAAGTACACACATGTGCACACCACACCCCCACAATGAAACGTTGAACCACTTCTCCATATTGTGCCAACAGCACCAATGGGCACACACACTTTATTGCAAAATTAATATAGGAATGTCCAAATAAGGCCACTGGCCAGTCCATGAAAAATATCCTGAAGGGTCCCAATGGCCCGGACTTGATTCCCACTTGTGCACAGGGTACTCCACCGTAAAGGGACATCAATGGGGCAGCCAGGCACCTCAGGGAACAGGGGCGGGGTGGGAACTTACGCTTGGAAGTGGGGGCTTGGGCTTACGTTTGGGAGGTGGAGAGGGTTTGGGTTTGCCCTAAGAAGGTGGGGGAGCGGGCTTGGACCAGGGGGGTGGAAGAGGGACCTGGGGCAGCAGAGGGCTTCTTCCTCTCTGGGGAAGGGGCACAGGAATGGGAAGAGCAGACTGGGGTGGACTTAGACAAGGAAGGAGTGGACAGGGCAAGGAGTGGGCCAGTGGGTTCAAACAGGTCAACTTGGGATAGGAAACGTTTTTTAGCGGCAGCTGGGGAGGATATGGAGGATGGTGTGGAAGTGGAGGTAGAGGGAGTGCTTGTAACAGGTGTAGGTGTGCTGGACGTGGATGCAGGTGCCTGTACAGTATGCTGATGTGTGGTGGATGTGTGTTGAGTGGGTGTCTGGGAACATTCAAGTGTCTTGGCAGGAGGGGGGTGGACACAGTGGGACAAGACAGACTGCCAGTGTAAATGCATGTTGTCTGGGTGTCTACAGGTCTGGTGAGTGTGTTGCATGTGTCAGTCAATGTTGTTGTGGTGAGTACAGGTGTGGTGTCTGGAGTGCATGACTGGATGTCAGATGTTGTGGTGACTGCAAGAATGGCGGCAGCAGCAGTGACTGAGGGTACAGTGCTTATGGGTGTGCATGTTGAGGTGACAGACAGGGAGGCGGGAGCGGTGGACACAATGGGGGAAGTGGATGTTGTTGTGTGTGCCTTCGTATGTTGGCTGTGTGTATGCCTCTGGTGGGAAGTGTGGTGCTTGTGTTTCTCTGTGTGCTTCTTGTGTGTTGAGGTGTGTGCATGGCTGTCTGAACGCGTGCTTGGGATGGGTGAAGGGAGTGGGGTGCTGGAATGGGTAGAGGTGCTGGGAGGGGGGATGGAAAGACCAGGGACAATGGCTGCCGTCAAAGAGAAGGCAAGTGCCTGAAAAGATCTCTGTAGGCCAGACATGTCACCGTGAATGCCTTCCAGGTATGCATTGCATTGCTGCATCTGGGATGCTAGACCCTGGATGGCATTCACAATGGTTGTCTGCTCTACAGAGATGGTCCTCAGGTAGTCAATAGCCTCCTCCGTGAGGGCAGCAGGGCTGACTGTGGCAGGGGATGAGGTGCCTGGGGCGAAGGAGATGCCCACCCTTCCGGGCGACTGGGTGGAGAGCTACTGGGAGGGCAGTGATGATATGGGGGATGGCGGAAGATGACACAAAATGGGTGGGCTCACTAGGGTCCGCCACCATCAGGGAGCTGCCATCAGAGGAGGTATCAGAGTCACTACCGCCAGTGGTAGTTGCCTACCCTTGGTAGTCCCCTCGCCCTCCAACCCACTAGTCCCCTTGGGCTCCGCCTACTCAGCCTCCTTGGAACTGCAGGCCACAGCATCCCCACTTGCCAGTGCCACTGCTCCCTCGCCAGATGATGCTGATGTACACAAAGAACACAAGAGCACAGGGATGGGGAGACAAAACATGAGAAAAATCTGTAAATACCTGAACGCATATACATACTTGGTGCACACACACTTCCATCCAGCTTACACATCTGCACGCAGCACCTACAACAAAAGTCATG
Organism: Pleurodeles waltl; assembly: GCF_031143425.1. Taxonomy (NCBI): domain Eukaryota; kingdom Metazoa; phylum Chordata; class Amphibia; order Caudata; family Salamandridae; genus Pleurodeles; species Pleurodeles waltl. The sequence goes on along the minus strand of NC_090445.1, from coordinate 1,471,125,329 downwards.
ACTATGCCCCTGACTAGTGGCCACTAAACCTGAGTATAGCTCATTTCCCACATAACACACAGGCTTGATGACCCATGTGCACTACACACATGGGGGACCATGGCCAGCCAATGCACCCACTAGTCCATGTGCCCAGAAAGAATCATACAGTACAGGTAGATCAATACCTAAGGGCCTATTGTAACTGTTTACACCTGCCTCACAACATTTGCGTACCGATGGGGGGCAGGACTGCAGGAACACATTTGTCAGAGTGCCTATCACTAGACTGCATACATACCACAGCACACAAACACATCCATCAAATTGGTATCAAACTGTGTTGGTACTCACCCCCTTGTGGCTGCTGTGCTGCCTTCAAGCCCCCATCCAATTCTAGATCTGCCACCACCAGAATGAGGCTCATTATGCGGGTCAGGGTCCGACGGGCACCCCTTCCTCGTTGGGAGGCCTTTCCCAGCTGGGCCTCGCAGGTCTTCCTGGCCCAGTGCTGCAGTTCCTCCCACTGCTTCCTTCAGTAGGTGCTCCACTGGTTTTAGAACCCCAGGGTCTGCACCTCCCTGGCGATGGCCTGCCAGCATCCCCTCTTCTGATGGACACTGACCTGTATGGGACACACAGAGGTCAGGATATGCCCATCTGATACAGCTGACATGTTGTCCCCTATGGGACGGAAACTTCACAGGATCATTTTACTACCTCACTACCAGTAGGTGCCACACAATCTACGCCTGTGCAGTTACAAATCGAGCACACATGCATTCAGGCATCTGCCACCATCACCAACATCCATGCAAGACAACCGCCAACTCACCTGCTACTCTGGTTGCTCACATAACTTGGCATACAGGGGTACGACTCTGTCCACCAGCTTCACCAGCTCCTCTGTGGTGAAGGCCGGGGCCTGTTCCCCTGTGACTCGTGCCATTGGAGTAACCAGAGTCAGAACACAGCAGCACACTCAGTGGAGTACTTGTATGCACGGGATTCGGGAGTCAAGTGAAATTGGGGTGACGACGTGGCATACGCTCTGCGGCAGTGTGTACCGTCATCGCCGGCGGCGATCATGAGGGGCCCAGTTTCCCCATTGACAACCATGTAAACCAATGAATGGGTGCACGGCGGAGACACCGCCTTCCGCCATGACAACTACCGCCAGCGGAATGATGTCCCTTCCACTCCTTCATATCTGGATGGCAGGAGGCTGCCATTTCGCTAGCACCACGTACATATTTCCTGGTCATGGGTCCCATTAAGGGCCTTCAGATCTCAGCCCTTAGTCGCCTGCCCACATGAGTGTCTGTTCCACACATCAGACGAGAGGTATCACTGCATACATGTCCCTAAAGTTGTACATCATACATCACTTGTGTGTGTAACCTACGTATTGTACAATAGTTATTAATACAGAACATGTTTTGCATGTGCGTGTGTGTCCCTCATATGTGTTCTTTCATCCCCATAGGTACAGACCCATGTGGCAAGGGAGGGCCCCATCTGTGTACAGACCTCTTGTTGATTTGGATACCATGGTGGAACGTCACATCATTGTCACCTACAGACTCAATCGTACAACAATCTAGGAGCTATGTGCTTTTCTGGATCTTGTTCTGAGACCGGCTAATCAGAATCAGCATACCATCCCTACTCAAGTGCAAGTGCTCTCTGTACTCCAATTTTTGGCTACGGGCTCATTTCAGGGTGACAGTGGGCATGGGTGCAGGGTTCTCACAGCCAATGTTTAGCCTCGTCCTGTCCAAATTCCTGGATGAATTTGTCCAACACATGCAGACATATGTCAAGTTCCCCCAAATGGCTGAACTCCCTGCCATCAGGTCTGAATTCTATGCGTTTGTTAACATTCCCTATGTGATAGGTGCAATCGATGGCACCCACATAGCTCTCATCCCCCAAAGAGTGAATGAACAGGTCTACAGGAACAGAAAGAACTTCCACTCAATGAATATACAATTGGTGTATACTGCTGACCAGTACATATCCCATGTAAATGCCAGGTGTCCAGGATCAGTCCATGATTCCTTTGTCCTGAAGAACAGCAGTGTGCCACACATGATGGAACAACTACAAGGGGACAGAGGTTGGCTCATAGGTGAATGTGTATGACACTGGATCAGTAGATAGCTGACAGCCAGGCTATATGCAAGTAATGGCAGTTTGTTCAAGTCCTCTTTTGCCCACTTTTGCAGGTGATTCTGGCAACCCCAACTTGCAATGGCTCCTGGCACCTGTGAGGAATCCCAGGACCGACGCAGAGAGGAATTATAATCAGGCTTTTGAACGTACTGAGCGCACTATAGGTCTCCTGAAGGCTAGATTTAGTTGCCTCCATCTCTCTGAGGGATCCCTGTGCTATGGCCCTGAAAAGGTGTGTAGAATAATGGTGGCCTGCTGCATGCTGCACAAAGTGGCTGTGAGGAGAGCTATCACCATACTAGAGGAGGAGGTTGCTGTACATCCAGACCTGCTACCTCTGAGAGGGGGTGAGAGTGATGGTGAGGATAAAGAGGGTGAAGATGTCCACTCCACGAACCAGCTGATCCACCTATACTTCCAGTGACTATGAGGTACTGTTCACTGATGCTGTTGTCTGCACTGCATAATGTTTGTCTGACTCATTTGTTTGGGGATGTGGTGTCTGTAGTCCTTGCCACTGTTACCTGAAGTCTGAGGTGGCATGTGCCATGTAAACAACCATGGTATACATTTTGGTATACTCCAGATGATGTTGTGCGTGGGTACCAATCCTGCAACAAAGGTATGCATATAGAATTGACTGGCAAATGCATTCACACTTACAATTGAATATTCAAAATGACAGGGGACATACGAATTGCTGTAAATGTGTTTTATTACGTGTCACAATTGCGTAGGTGCGCTGTACAGTGATAGGGAGTGGCCTCATGGTGGATATCAATACCATTACATGGGCTCAGCGTTTGGTGGCAGTTGGTATTGGTCCGTATGTCCTTTGCAAGTTGGTATGTTGCTACTGGCGGGTCAAGATGGTAGCACAGAGGCACACTTGGGAGACAGATCAGGTCAAAGTCACTTCTTAGTGGGGGCCTTGGTCTTGGCAGGTGTCCCAGTGCCATATCTGGGTCTGAGGGCACGTTTGAGTAAATGGTGTTGGCCTGCACGGGTAGGCGTGCTGGTCTCTTGTGTGTCCTCTGCCAGTGCCACCAGTTCAGTTGCTGCTACAGATGTGGAGGGCAGGTCTGTGTTCTGGGCAGTGGTAGGGGGTTCCAGGTTTGTGGGGGTCTCAGGCTGGATTGGGTAGTGCCGCTGCAGCACCCCTGCAATGGTGGTCATGGTGGCATTGAGTTGTTTCCACTGCTCCATGGTCTCTTGGTGTTGGACAATCTGCAGCCTTTGACTCTGCCCCAGGGTGGCCAGGATCTGGCCCATTTGTCTTGTGTATGGTGGTATGCTCCCAGGACCTCAGAGATCACCTCCTAGGTGGCAGCATCCATCCTTTGGCCTCCTCCCTGTGCCACTGATGTCCTCCCACTGGCCCTTGCCCTCTGTGCCTGTGTCCTCTGCAGAGGTCTTGCAGTCCCACTTGCACTGGGGCCATCATCATCCTGCCTGTTAGTTGGTGGTGACTCTGGCCTCTGTAGATGTGGTCCTCCAGTCTGTGGCCTGGAGACACTGGTGTCGGGTCAGTTGGTCTGAGCTGATGGTGGTGGCTGGGTGGTAGGGGTGTCAGTGGTATCCTGGGTGGGGCTGCTGTAGGGTGACAGCCCAGGACTGTGTGACGGGTCAGGGTAATCCTCACTGTCCATACATCCCTCACCAGTTTCCTGAATGGGGCCTCTGTCTTTGTGTGGGGTGCTGGCACTCCTTGACCTTTTCATCAGGGTGGCATGGCTGTTGGTGCCTGTGGGGGGAAAGGACGTGTATGTTACATGTACTAATTTGAATAAGGATGCACAACTCTGCCCTATTTTGTGCTCTTTATTCCCCTGTCCGGCCATGCAGGGGCCTATTGTGGGATTATCCTTTCATTTTGCATGATGAGGAGGTGCATTGTGTGTGCAGTAGTGCCATTGTGATTCCTTGCAGGGGTAGGTGACTGGGCACAGGGGGAATGATGTGGGCCTGTTAGTGAGTTTGTGGGCATGCAGGGTGACTGGATGTGGATGTTGTAGCCTAGGTGGGGTAGTGGTCCTGGTGGTAGTTAGAGGGGTGGGGTGGTACATGCATCACAGGTGTGGTGGATAAGAAGTAATTGTAGATGACTTACCCAAGTCCAGTTCTCCAGTGAGTCCAGTGAGGCCCTCCGGGTGCAGGATAGCCAGTACCTTCTCCTCCCAGTGGGTGTAGTCCAGGGGTGTAGGTGGGGGTCCTACACCACTCTTCTGTACAGCAATGTTGTGTCTGGCTGCCATAAACCTAACCTTACCGTGCAGGTCATTCCATCTCTTGCGGATGTCATCCCTTGTGCGTGATTGGTTTCCTACTGCGTTGACCTGGTTGTAATCGTCTACCATAGCTCCATCTTCCTGGCGATGGGTGTGTGCTGGACCTGTGCCCTGAAGATTTGTGGCTCAACCTTGAGTATTTCGTCCATCATGGTCCTTAGCTCACTATCTGTGAAGCGTGGGTGCTTAGGGGCTGCCATTGTGTGTGTTCTAGGTATGGTGTTCTGGGTGTATTGGTGAGGGTGCTTTTGTGTATCTGTGTGCCTTTTGTTATGTGGTGTACAGTGTATGCGTGTACTGTTCTCAATATCTGCTGTGCACTTGGCATTACAAAGGATTGTTGAGATGTGTATGTGAGTGTTTTATAGTGTTGTAGATGTGTGTCAGGTGTGAGGGTTTCAAACTTGCCAATGTGTGCATTTCTTGCTGTTGGGTCCCATTGCTGGCTGTGGCGGTCCGTGCAGCCAAAGGTCGTTCAACATCCACTATCAGCCACAGTGATTTGTGCATCACTATTTGGTGGGAGGAGGATTTGTCTGCTTAGCGGGGTGGGGTGTACAGCCTTTGCACCATCAAGGGCCCTGGCAGTGGCTGGAGGTTGCAGAATTTTTGGAGGTTTCTGTTTTTGGCATCATTATATGGCGGTGTGCTGTTCATCGCCAATGGCGGTCTTCTGTTCACCGTCGCCACAGCAGTCGGCGGTGTTTCCCGCCATGTTCATAATGACAACCTATGTTTTTAAGTATTTACCAACTCCATGCACAAGTGTTTGATATGTAAGTTAAGCCACCCAACCACATTTCCTTTCATCAACTTAAATCTTAAATGGCAAAGGTTTACAAATCTTAGTTGCAGTATGGGCATATTTGAGATCTGAATCTCTGTTGGCATTTGTTACTATCATACATAGTACAAAGGTGGTGAAATCAACACAGCCATGTAAACATACCCTAAACATGAAGTGGAGAGATTTGGCAATAAGGCCTACAAAGAAAACATTGAGTGTGCATCATGCCATTTAATTCTGGTTTGCAGCATGCCCATTGACAAATTCTGCAAAACAATACTTAGATGTTTTTTCATTTGTTTCCATCTGAAAAGAGAAATTTTTATGCATTTCCATAAAGAGTAAAAAAAAAAAAAAACTCCCAAATAAAGATGCTACTGTTGGATTGTATTTTTTAAATTTAACATTTGTGGTTATTATACAGTAGTTTCAACACCTATCATTGCTACATCAAACAAGTATTCAGTACAGAAATGTAATTCAAATTGAGAAATAGATGATGTCTGCATATAGAACAAATACAGGCAAGGTTGTGACAAAGACGACAGTATTAACTAAGCAAAGTCATTATCCATACATATATGCAAAATAATATGTATTATCACATTTAGCACAGATATCTGCATTCTCAATTAAAATGATGGTGTATACTACAACACTGATTATGATCAGCAATTGCGGAAGGCAAGACTATACGGCGATCCTCACTCCATTTAAGCTAACTTTGACACACCTTCAATCCACTCTATAACATCCCTGCGCTCACTGGCCATTAAGAAAAATTCACAACAGTTAGCAGCCAAATATAATACGGTATGGGAATCCGTTCATGTCAAAATTACAGCTCCCCATATTGGACACCTCCTGAAATGCATAGCGTGCTGCAAAATGAATATGACACACACCAGAATGAATGTACTATGTGTCAAAATAATTATGATACCTGGCAGAGTGAATTTGAATTGAACCATAACAAATATGAAACCTGGCAGAATGAATATGCTACTTAGTGATTAATATGAATAACACACACACCAAATTGAATAAGAAATATACTGAAATATATATAAATCATACTGAAATTAATATGGCCCTCACTGTAGACAATGAAGCAATCACTGAAACGAATACAATTTTCACCAAAAAGAATGGGGCATTTCTTGAAATGATTGACTTATGCCAAGAGAAATATGACATACATTGAAATTAATATGGCAGATTAAAAATAATATAATGTATTGAAATGAATACATTATGGGGGTCATTCTAAGTCTGGCGGGCGGCGGAGGCCGCCCGCCAGACTTCCCCCCTCCAAAATACCGCTCCGCGGTCGCAAGATGGCTGAGGGTATTTTGGCTTTTGCACTGGGCTGGCAGGCGACCGCCAAAAGGCCGCCCGCCAGTCCAGTGCAAAAACCCTTCCCACGAGGACGCCGGCTCAGAATTGAGCCGGCGGAGTGGGAAGGTGCGACGGGTGCAGTTGCACCCGTCGCGTATTTCAGTGTCTGCAATGCAGACACTGAAATACAAAGTGGGGCCCCCAGGGGCCCCATGACAACCCATACCGCCATCCTGTTCCTAGCGGGAGAACCGCCAGGAACAGGATGGCGGTATGGGCTGTCAGAATCCCCATGGCGGCGCAGCAAGCTGCGCCGCCATGGGGGATTCCCAGGGCAGCGGAAAACCGGCGGGAGACCGCAGGTTTTCCGCATTTGACCGCGGCCAAACCGCCGCGGTCAGAATGCCCTGCGGGGCACCGCCAGCCTGTTGGCGGTGCTCCCGCCGACCCTGGCCCCGGCGGTCAAGGACCGCCGGGGTCAGAATCACCCCCTATATTCTGAAAAGAAAACAATGCACATTGAAACTAATACAATGTACATTGAAATAAACATGAAACATGTTGCAATGAATTTGAATTGTATTGAAATGAATATTACTGAGATGGCAATGAATATGAGACACACAGAAATGAATAGGAGATGATTGAAAATGAATATGGCTTGTGTTGAAATTAATGCAACCCCATTGAATTGAATTTGACATGTCTTCAAATGAGTATGACCACAGCTAAAATTCACATGAGATTTGTTAAAATGAATATGGCACGCCTTGAAATTAATATGACACATATTCAAACTAATATGATACATATTCAAATTAATATGATACATGTTAAAATTGATAAGTTGCACCTTAAAATTAATATGACAAGTGTTAATAAGAACATGACATCCATTGAAATAAACTTAACATTGATTGAAAAGGATATAACACATGTTAAAATAATATGAGCTACGTTGAAATGTATATGACCTTTATTTAAATTAATTTGACATGCTTTAAAATTAATACAAGCAACGTTAAAGTGATCATGACATTTATCACAATGATTATGGCTTGCATTGAAAGTGATATGATATACATTGACATGATTACAATATTTGTTGCAATGCATAAGATTCATGGTAAAATTAAGATGTGTTCATATGAATGAAGCATCCATTGAAAGAAATATGACACATGCTAAGATGAATATGACATGCATTGAAACAAATATGAGCTCCAACGAAATGAATTCAACATGTCTTAAACTGAATATGACCAATGCTGAAATTAAAATGAAACTTGTCAAAATGAATATATTATGCTTTGAAATTGATATGATACACAGCAAAATAAATATTGCATTTATTGAAATTAATATGACCTATGTTGAAATGGATATGACCTGTGTTAAAATTATTATAACAGGTGTTAGGGTGACTTTGACATCCATTGAAATGAATGACATTCATAGAAAGGAATATCACACATGTTAAGATGAATATGAGCCACTTTGAAATGAATATGACACCTGATGAAACTTATATGGCCCACATCAAAAGTTATATGACATTCTGTATCATGAATTTCACACTTTTTTAAATGAAAATGAAACTGTGAGATAAATGTAACATGCTTTGAAATGAATTAGGGAAATATTGAAATGAACACGAGCCATGTTTAAATGAATATGACTGCAGTTTAAATGAATATGGCTTGCTCTGAACTTATCTGGATTTGCTTTAAAATTAATATTACATATTGAAATTAATGTTACATATTCTCAAACGGTTGCATTACGAGTTTGGCGGTTTGTGCACCACCATGGCGGCGGTGTGACCGCCATCTGCTTGGCAGTCAGACCACAGTATTACAATGCTGGCAGTCCCATAGGGAAAGGCTGCCGCAGTCCCGCCAGCACCACCAGGCAGCGCAGACCACCGCGTTGGCGGGGCAGGCCAAAAAGGCCGACAGAGCCAGTGTTTCGGATGGAAACATTATGATGTTGCCTACCGCCAGGGTGACCATGGCAGTCCAACCACCAACTCCTAGCAGGTGGAAACGGACAGCATAAAGGAAGCAACTCACCTGCAGGCAATGTTACATAACCAGTGCTGCCATGGAGCCCATCTCACACACATGTCCTGCCGCAGGTGCTGCTCATCGATGGACCCACACAGCACCCACATTGCAACCCAATGGAAGGTCAATGGGATGCATAATAGGTTGTGAAACGAATATCCAACACTCACAATGCAAACAATACCTGCATAATAGTGATGGCGACATCAGGAGCATTCATGGACACATTTCACTTTGCATATGCCCCTAAAACAGCATTTGCACAGGAACTGACCCTTCATGTATCTCAGGGACAAACAATATTTGAGCTAAGTGATATGCCTAGCTGCCAAATGTGTAAGTGCAAGTCAAGAAAGCACATACAACGGCAACAGCATGGTCCAGACATCTAGATGATGTAGCTGTAAGGTACACACATCAAAGTGGATACATGGTCAGTCAAATCCAAATGAAGCTACCACAATTTAACACCCTCCATATATGGACAAACAAAACTCTAGCTCCCGCACATGAGATGAAAGTACAATCTATATCAGGGGACAAATCTACACCATACATGCTGACATTGGACAACAACAGATGAAATACTTACCTGAGCAGGCATAACACAATGCAGTGACACCTGAATTGGATCAACACCCACATATCCATACAGTGAACATCTACCCTTATCTTGGGTGACCAACATTTCCCACAAAGTCAAATATTAAAAAACAACAGAAAATGTGGTGGATATGTCTGTGGGTGTTGCGGTGGTGTCTGGGGGTATGGTGACTGAGGTGTTCGGAGCTGTGGGTTGTGAGCTGTTATAGGAGGCTTGCCTGGCTTGTAGTGGTTACCTTAGGTACTTACACCTTATACCAGGTCCAGTTATCCCTTATTAATTAAATGTAGTAGTGTTCTAGCAGCTTAGGCTGATAGAGGTAGCTGTAGCAGAGCAGCTTAGGCTGAACTAGGAGACATGCAAAGCTTCTGCAATACCACTTATAGTTACACAGTACTTATACACAATAAAAGACAATACTCAGTGTTACCAAAAATAAAGGTACTTTATTTTAGTGACACAAGAACAAAATTATCTTAGAGGCAATACTCCTTCTGGAGGTAAGTATTATAAACAATATATACACTAGACACCAAAATCAAGTAAGTAAATAGTCATAGGATAGTGCAAACAATAGAAAATACCATAGAATGCAATAGGAAGAAATAGGCCTTGGGGCAACACAAACCATATACTAAGAAAGTAGAATGCGAATCACAAATTCCCCCCTAGGCAAGTGTAGTGTGTAGAGGGGCACTGGGAGTGTAAGAAAACCATAAAGGTTGGTAAAATATCCCACCCCAGAGCCCAGGAAAGTAGGAGTAAAGTACTGCAAGTTTCCTTAGGGCACACTAAAAGTCCTGCATAGAGTTATTGCAAGAACCAAGCAAGAATACAAGCAACAAAAGGTGGATTCCTGGATCTGAAGACCTGTTAAGAGAGGAGACCAAGTTCAGAAGTCACAGAAGGTTCCAGGGAGGACAGGAGCCCCTGCCAACATAGAAGATAGTGCAAAAGATGATTCTCTGGTCGGAAGAAGTCTGCAGAAGAGTACCAAAGAAGATGGATGTGGGTTCCTGCATGATGCAAAGGATGTCCCATGCGGAGATGTTGGATGCAGGCGTGTTGTAGCGCTGGATTAGTCCAACAAGCCTTGGTTCAAGCAATATCACGGATTGGGTCAAAATGGCGCTACCTGGACCCAGAAGGGACCTGGGGGCCTCAACTCAGACTGAGGAGGCAGAGGGGGCTCCCAACACTGGAGGGAACCCACAGATAACCAGGCAGCACCCACAGAGGTCCCAGGACACTGGGACAAAGAAGGTGCAAATTCCGGTTGCTGCAGCACTACAAAAGAAGGTCCCACGCCGCCGGAGAACAACTCAAGTGAGTTGAGCGTCACAGGATAGAGTGCTGGGGAGCTGGGCCAGGCTGTGCATGGATTCTTGCAAATAGTGCACAGAGGCCTCAGGAGGTGAAGATGACGTGATGCACAGGGGTACTGTCACAAACGTGGAAGGCAAGCTCTTACCTCCTCCAAATTTGGACAGCTGGACCTTAGGACAGTCTGTGTCAAAGGGGACCACCACCTGTGTTCCAAGGAGCACGCTCGTCATCAGGAGAAGAGTCCCAGAGAACCTGTTGCCATCTTAGAAGGTGCCAGCTGGAGCAGGGAAGTGACTCTGTCTCTCCACAGGAGATTTCCTTGGTCCTTCTGGTGCAGGGTGAATACAGGGAGTCCCCAGAGTGTGCACACCATGGAAACTGTTGCAGTTGCTGGCTGGAACTGAAGTTGCAGAGTCGCAGTAGCCTTTCTGGATACTTTGTTGCAGTTACAGTGGTTCCTGGAGCAGTCTGTGGTTGATCCGAGGTCAGAGGATGAAGCAGGAGTTGCAGAGGATTCCTGATGGAAACTTGCAAGCCAAATCTGAAGAGGAACCCACAGGAGAGACCCTAAGTAGCCCTGAGAGGGGGATTGGCTACCTACCCAGGTATGCATCTATGAGGAAGGGTCTCTGACGTCACCTGTTGGCACTGGCCACTCAGAGATCTCCAGAGTGTCCCCACACCTTGGAAAACAAGATGGCTAATGCAAGGGACACAATGCAGGAGCTCTGGGCACCACCGCTGGAGTGGTGATTGACAGGGGAGTGGTCACTCCCCTTCCCATTGTCCAGTTTTGCGCCAGAGCAGGGACAGGGGGTCCCTGAACCAGTGTATACTGGCTTATGCAAGGAAGGCACCATCTGTGCCCTGTAAAGCATTTCCAGAGCCTCTTGAAGGCTACCTCTCCCCAGCCTGTAACACCTATTTCTAAAGGAAGAGGGCGTAACACCCTCCTCCTAAAGGAAATGCTCTGTTCTGCCTTCCTGGGACTGGTCTTCTCAGACTCCAGGAGGGCAGAACCTTGTCTGTGAGGTGGCAGCAGGTGTAGCTGCAGTGCAAGCCTCAGAGAGCTGGTTTGGCAGTACTGGGGGTCCATGGTGGAGCCCACAGGATGCATGGGATTGGCCCCCCAATACCAGATTTGGAATGGGGGGACAATTCCATGATCTTAGACAGCTTACATGGCCATATTCAGAGTTACCTTTGTGAAGCTACATATAGGTATTGACCTATATGTAGTGCAACTGTGTAATGGTGGCCCTGCACTCACAAAGTCTGGGGATGTGCCCTGGACTGTGTGGGGGCACCTTTGCTAATGCAAGGGTGCCCTCACACTTAGTAACTTTGCACCTAGCCTTCAGTAAATGAAGGTTAGACGTATAGGTGACTTATATGTTACTTAAGTGCAGTGGAAATGGCTGTGAAATAGTGTGTGCACTATTTCATTCAGGCTGCAGTGGCAGCCCTGTGAAATGGTTTGTCTGAGCTCCTTATGGGTGGCAAAAGAAATGATGCTGCCCATAAGGATGTCCTGGAACCCCAATGTCCTGGGGACCAAGGTACCATATACTAGGGACTTATAAGGGGGGTCCAGTGTGCCAATTGGAATTGGCGTATGAAGTCACTAAACTATAGTGACTCTTTGGAAGCAGAGAGAGCATAAGCACTGAAATTCTGGTTAGCAGAACTTCAGTGACACAGTTAAGCACTACTGACAACACACACAGTAGGCCACAAACTATGGGCACTGGGGTCCTGGCTAGCAGGATCCCATTGAGACAGTAAAAACACACTGACATACACTCACAAACAAGCCAAGAGTGGGGGTAACCGTGCTACAAAGAGGATACTTTCTCACAGGTGTTGTCTGGGTGTATGGTGGGTGTGATGGATGTGTCACTGGGTGTTGTGGTGGTGTCTGTGGGAATGCTGGATGTGGTGTGTGGGTCAGTGGGAGTGTCTGTTGAAATGGTGACTGATGTGGTGTCTGTGGGTGAATGTTGACTGCCTGCATTCCGGTGTGCCTGGTAGAGTTTGTATCGCTGTGTGCTGCTTGTGTGTGTTGAGGTTGGTGCATGTGGATGTGTCTGTGTGCATAGGACACATAGGGGAATAGGGAATTTGGATAGGGAAGAGAGAAGATGTGGGAGGGAGGATTGGGGATTGATTGCTGTCATCATTGAGGAGGCCAGAGCTTGAAAAGATTTCTGTAGGCCAGACACCATCGAAATCATGAAAACCATCCAGTCCGGCTCTCCATATGATCCCTGCACTCACCACATCCTCAACAAAGCAAACTCCGTCATCACACCCCAACTACGGAAGATCATCAACAGATCCTTCGAGTCTGTCACCTTCCCGGAGAGCTGGAAACACGCTGAGATCAACGCCCTCCTCAAAATGTCCAAGGCGGACCAAAAAGACCTCAAGAACTTCTAGCCTATCGCCCTGCTCCCCTTCCCGGCAAAATTCATAGAGAAGGCTGTCAACAGACAACTAACCCACTTCCTCAAGGAAAACTGCACCCTGGACCCTTCCCAATCTGGATTCCGCAGCAACCACAGTACCGAAATCGCCCTCATCGCCGCTACCGACGACATCAGAACCATACTGGACAAAGGCGAAACCGCGGTCCTCATCCTCCTGGACCTCTCAGCCGCGTTCAACACCATCTGCCACCACACCCTACGCTCACGCCTCAGCAATGCAGGAATCCACGACAGAGCCCTGGACTGGGTCACCTCCTTTCTCACCGGGAGAACCCAGACAGTCCGCCTCCCCCATTCCACTCGGAGACCACCAAAATCATCTGCGCCATACCCCAGGGTTCGTCCCTCAGCCCGACCCTCTTCAACATCTACATGGCCCTGCTTGCTAACATCACCCGATCCCACAACCTCAACATCATCTCATACGCCGACGACACCCAGTTGATCCTATCCCTCACCAAGGACTCCGCCAAGACCAACCTCCATGAAGGAATGAAGGCCATCATCGAATGGATGCCTCAAACTCAATTCCAGCAAGACGAAAGCCCTCATCTTTGGCTCCACCCCTTCCGCATCAGATGACTCCTGGTGCCCTGCCACTCTCGGAGCCGCTCTGACTCCCACCGACAAAGCACACAACCCAGGATTCATCTTGGACTCCCCGTTATTCATGACCCAACAAGTCACCGCCATCTCATCCTTCTGCTTCAACACCCTCCGCATGCTCTGAGAAATCTACAAATGGATACCCACCGAAACCAGACGAACAGCCACCCAAGCCCTCGTAAGCAGCAAACAGGACTACGACAATGCCCTCTACGCAGGAACCACGACCAAACTCCAGAAGAGGCTGCACTGCATCCAGAACGCCTCTGCACACTTCATCTTGGACATCCCCCGCCACTGCCACATCACAGACCACCTGAGAAACATGCACTGGCTCCCAGTCAACAAAAGAATCACCTTCAAACTCCTCACCCATGCTCACAAAGAACTGCACAACACCGGACCAGAATAGCTCAACAGACGGCTCTCCTTCTACACCCCGACCCGGCATCTCTGCTCCGCCGAGTTCTCCCTCGCAAGCGTCCCACGAGTCTGCAGAACTACAACCAGCGGGAGATCATACTCGCACCTCGCCACCAAAACGTGCAACACTCTTCCAACCCACCTGCACCAGACCAAAGACCTCCTTACCTTCAGGAAACTTCTCAAGGCCTGACTGTTTGAGCAGTAGGAACACTCCCCCTTTATCCCCCCTCCTCAGCACCTTGATACCCTAATGGGTGAGTAGTGCGCTTTACAAATTCCTGACTGATTGATTGATTGACATGTCACTATGAATGTCTTCCAGGAAAGCATTTTTCTGAAGTTGGATACCAACCCCTGGATGGTATTCACAATGGCAGTCTGCCCCACAGAAGGCTATTGACCTCCTGATACTCCTCAGGAGGTCAATAGCCTTCTCACTCAGGGCAGTAGGAGTAACAGAGTCTGGCATTGAGGTACTTAGGGCAAAGGAGACGCCGACCCTCTTAGGTGAGTGGGCATGGCCAATTGGGGGGGAGCAAAGAGGAAGGGTGGTGCTAGTACTGGGGGTGGCAGACAAGGAAGGTACAGGAACAGGTCCTGATGGGTCCCCCACTACTAGAGAGTGGCCACTGGAGGTAGAATCTAAAGATGATGAGGTTGATCCTGTGTCCTCGGTGGCACTCCCCTCACCTTCCGGGCCACTGGGTCCCTCCGTGACAGTGGTGTCATGACTGGAGGTACCGTGGCCAGAAGCTTCCCCACTTGGTTTTGCCCTGTCTCCTTCACTTGCCTGGGATGATGCTCCAAATACAAAGGGGAAAAGGGTCTCCACATGTTCCTGATCACACCTGAACAAAAGCTGTGATTTACAAACAGTACCATGATGTCAAGTAGGCCCCAGCAACAAACTACTTCAAGGTGGCTCCTACATGAATCATACATATGCATGTATGTCATATGAACTGTCAACAGTTGCCCCAGAAAAATCAGGTCTCAGATCTCCAGTTGCATGGGTGAAGTTGTGCTATCATAATAACTATTGAACAAGTAGAAAACCATATCACCTTCAATGCTTTGCCTCATGGAGCATACCTGTTACCTGTTGTCATACAATAGCAGGCCAACGCCAAGTTCATTCCAACAGATCCCACACAAGGTCATGCAGACATCTATTTGTCACATACTCAATAACACAACAATAAGAAATGATGCTCCAAATCCTGCCATGGTGCTGACAGCCGTACAGTATCCTGAAGAAGGTGACATGGAAGTATTCACGTCACACTTGAAACATGTCAACAATGCACACTTCACCATGTGTAAATTGTCCTAATTGAGTCATGGAGGTAGTACTAATGTTGCTCAGATATACTACATATTTGGCAAGGAAATGTACATTGTAGACAAAATGTGCAAATTGGCAGGGAGATATGTTGCTAAAATACATAACACAATGAAACAGCTAGCCCCCAGAAAATCACCACTACTATATGGCACCCCTTACAATGACAAACTCTGATTGCATCAGTAGAAGCCATTAGTTCTTTGTATATTGGAGAGGCCCAGGGATTTACAAGAACTTGTAGAAGGCGGTGGAAATGTTGCCCAATGGGAAGCTACATCACTGTCTCCATTTTGGTTCTGCAAACCCAGATATCCGTGGATGAATGGTTCTATCCAACCACATGTGATTCCAACAAAACTGAAAGTCACTCCATGATGTGTGCCAACAGTTAGACGACAAATCTTTCCCATTAAACATGTGCAGTTCACTTTGCCACTTGATGCCACATCAATGGCATGGAAATGGACATTGTGCGTAAAAACTCTAGTCCTACATGTCATATCTCTCATTGCTACTGAAGTTGTACATACCAAATGACATGCAATGACAGGTGAGAGTATGTGTGAGCCAACAATCAATGGTGACACACTCCTGTCTGTGGCAGCACATAAAATGTAGCCTCATTGCATATGTCCAATTCCAAAGACAGGTTGCCATGCAACTATATGTGAGGGAATACAGAAATCTTCCTGTGAACACAGGTAGACGAAGCATGAAATATCAGTGTACACATTTTGTTAAAAGAGAATGGGACATATGCTAACATGTCAGCACAAGGAATTTTGGCAACAGTGAAACAGGGACATAAATCATGTCACTGGACATTCACCACTTACCAAGGGAAAGTTTTGATCTGCAGCTGCACCCAAATAACAATGTATGCTCTGTCACATGTGTGATGCCACCTTCACATGTCGGACAGTAGTGAGGCACCAGCACTCATCACACACTGAAAACAAGTGGCCTCTTGGGAGCAGATGCCAATTCACTCACTTAACCAGACACATGGCTGAGGACAGTGATCCATCACTTCTTTTTCTTTGGACTGTAACACAGGGGAGTAGTGGTCTGTTGCGTAGAATTTAGACCCACTACAACAACAAACCTTCCTTGATTGATCACTCTACAAAGCAATGTGTTATCCTCTGAGAGCAAGTGTTTTGTGGATTGTACTCAGTTGTGATCGAGGTCCCTGGGCTATTAGGCAAGGCACATCAATATGCACCAAATTACAAATCTACACAAACAGTTACTCATCTTGTGTGTCACACATGGTCGATCCCCAGTCATCAGGGGGAGATGTCAGAACATAACAAATTAACTTGGCTGTGTGATAGGCAGTGATATGTCCTGTACTAATTGTGGCTGCAAATGCCCATCCAGGTCCGGGTATGCTACTGCCAGAATGCGGGCCCCTAGGGGGGTCATGCTTTGAGGTGTGCCCGCCCACGTTGGGAGGACAGCCCTATCTGAATCTCTAAGATCTTCTGGCCCAGCACCTCAGGTCCTTCCACCTCTTGCAACAGTGGGCACTTTGCCGGCTATGGAACCCCAGAGTCTGCACCTCGTGGGCGATGACTCTCCAAATCTCCTTCTTTTGATGGGTATTTACATATATGGATGCAAGAGACAAATCAAGCGATTAAAAACACAAGTTTTTGCTCAAATGGTTGTGTCACACATGTCAGAAACAAAAAGCATAAAAAGGGCAATTTGTCAACAGACCACAAGTGTGAAGCACATGCCAATAAGTACAGGGACATGACTACACACTTTTGGATTCAAATGCAGACTAATCCAGTACCCTGCTCAAGGCCTACAATGACTAAGCAAGCCTAATGACATCAGGTATTCGATGCTCCAGCAACATGTACTGTGATGTGAGCCACAATGAAACACCACACAGCAATGTGGTTTCTGAAGGGTAAACTCATTAGGCCTGACTGGACAAACACATTTACAATCTGAAACACTGACTCAATGCATACAGTCCCTACAGGCAACTATCAAAGTACAGACTCTACCCTTACACTTGAGTGACAATGAAAGGGCTGGCATGGTGGGCACGGAAAGTATCTTCCCTGTGCATGTGTGGACATGTGGCCAAGCAAATGCAGACTCATGTCACTTCAGAGTAGGTTTCGGTGGTATGTACCTGTACCACAAAACACTCCTTTAAACATATGTTTCTAACCTACAAAGAGAACAACTCAGCGAGTTGAGTGTCACAGGATGGAGTGCTGGGGACCTGGACCAGGCTGTGCACGAAGGAATTCTGCAAATAGTGCACAGGGACCTCAGGAAGTGAAGAAGATATAGTACACAGAGGTACTATCACTATCAGGGAAGGCAAGGTCCGAACTCCTCCAAATTGCGTCAGCAGGACCTCAGGATAGCCTATGTCGATGTGGTCCACCCTCCGTGTCCTTATGAGCACACTTGTCGCAGTGTGAGGAGTCCAAGTGTACCAGTCGTCATCTTGGAAGGTGCCTACGTGAGCAGGGGAGTGACTCTGTCATCCCACAGGAGATTTCTTCAGTACTTCTGGTGCAGGATGAAGACAGGAAGTCCCCATAGCGTGCACACCGTGGGATCTGTTGCAGTTGCTGGCTGGAGCTGAAGTTGCAGAAGTAAGGTATCCCTTGTGGATACTTTGTTGCTGTTACAGCGGTTCCTGGAGGAGGCTGCAGTTGATCTGAGGTCAGAGGGTGAAGTAGTAGTTGCATAGGATTGCTGAAGAAAACGTGCAAGCAGAATCTGAAGAGAACCCACAGGAGAGACCATAAATAGCCCTGAGAGGGGGATTGGCTACCTCATCAGGTAAGGAACTATAAGGAGGGGTCTCTGACGTCACCTGCTGGCACTGGATACTCAGAACCCTCCAGAGTGCCCCCACACCTTGCAAAGCAAGATGGCTGAAGTCTGGGACACACTGGAGGAGCTCTGGGCACCACCCCTGGGGTGGTGATGGACAGGTTAGTGGTCACTCCCCTTTCCTTTGTCCAGTTTTGCGTCAGAGCAGGGGACAAGGGGTCCCTAAACCAGTGGTTTATGCAAGGAGGGCACCATCTGTGCCCTTCAAAGCATTTCCAGAAGCTGGGGTAGGCTACCCCTCCCTAGCCTGTAACACCTATTTCCAAAGGGAGAGGGTGTAACACCATAGTCTCAGAGGAAATGCTTTGTTCTGCCTTCCTGGGACTGAGCTGGCCAGACCCCAGGAGGGCAGAACCCTGCCTGTGAGGTGGCAGCAGCTGTAGCTGCAATGCAAGCCTCAGAGAGCTGCTTTGGCAGTACTGGGGGGGTCCATGCTGGAACCCCCAGGATGCATGGAATTGGCTCCCCAATACCAGATTTGGAATGGGGGGAAAATTCCATGATCTTAGACATGTTACATGGCCATATTCGGAGTTACCATTGTGAAGCTACATATAGGTATTGACCTATATGTAGTGCATCCGTGTAATGGCGTCCCTGCACTCACAAAGTCCCGAAAATGGCCCTGAACTATGTGGGGGCACCTTTGTTGAACTACGTGGGGGCACCATTGTTAGTGCAAGGGTTCCCTCACACTTAGTAACTTTGCACCTAACCTTCAGCAAGTGAGGGATAGACATATTGGTGACTTATAAGTTACTTAAGTGAAGTGAAAATGGCTGTGAAATAGTGTGTGAACTATTTCACGCAGGCTGCAATGGCAGGCCTGTGCAAGAGTTTGTCTGAGTTCCCTATGTGTGGCAAAAGAAATGCTTCAGCCCATATGAATCTCCTGGAACCCCAATGCACTGGGTACCTAAGTACCATATACTAGGGACTTATTAGGGGGGTCCAGTGTGCCAATTGAAATTGGTAAATTAAGTCACTAGCCTACGGTGACAAATGTAAAAGCAGAGAGAGCAGAAGCACTGAGGTTCTGGTTAGCAGAGCCTCAGTGACACTGTCGCGTGGGCTCTCATTATCCTAAATGAGACAACTGGATTTCTAGGCAGCAGGATCGATAACGGTGTGGGGGACTGAGTCTGACCCACGTGTAAGGAACTCTGTCACCCTAAATCCGGTTTTTGCTCCGGCTAACTAGCAGTGCCTCATTTCTCCCACGGGGAAGAAATGATTAGGCAGCCGAGCGTATGACATCTTTGGAACTTCTCAGGGAAATCGTGGTCACTCAGATCCAAACCAACTCTCTCATTTACAATATGGTCTCATATACAAATGACAAAGACAGTATAGGTTTTATATAATGTTTTAATAAAACGACTGTATTTTAGATAATAAGGCGTGAGCCGCAAGAACCAGAACAATACAACATAGTAGGATTGAAATAGTCACCAGGAGAGTAAAACATAAGAACACAGCTATCATATTTCCTAACAGTTTCTACTCTCCCTCTGCTTGTTCTATTTAGAGCATAGCATGTTAAGGTTCTAGCTTGCCTTTCCGTATCACCGGGGAGACATAAGCCCTCATACCTGAGCAAAGGCCTGTGATCTGGTTCAGCATCTGCAACGAGGCAATCAGCGTCTAGCTGTGGGTCTCTGGTCGGAATCTCCCTCTTGCATGTATTGGGACAAGGAAGTGATTTTATAACTAGCATGTCATCGTGATCACAAAATGTCCCTACGCAGGAATGCCAAATCTAAACTCCTACCACGTCTATCGGCAATGTACCAGACTGTATCCTTGACTGAAGAACAGAGTGAATATGTTATGAAGAACTCCAGTGCTGAAGTAGGCAAAACAGTGTGATATGAATAAAAAACAACACCGTAGAACTGGCTATTTGAAAAATAACAGTACGAAGCCTAATAAAAAGCATGTAGAGCAAAGTGCACAGAGGCTCTAAGCTGTCAGCAAATGAATAAAATACATTCAGGGCAAAGTGCACAAAGGCCTAAAGCCTGAAGCTAATGCGTAAAGTATTCGTAAAACTAACCACATTACACCCTCCCCTTGTCGGTAGCAAGTGGTTCCAATAACATAAAAACGTGGCCCAAACATAATAACGAAATAATATATTTCGACAAGGTAAGAAGACAACAAAGTCATAAATTTAGGAAACATGTCACGATAAGGCCAAATTCAATATAGTGTCAATTTTGCCGAAGGAAAAAAAATCCAATTGTCAGACAGAAGCAATAGAACGTAGGAGCTCCTCCACTTCGATATATGTTAATATCGGAAGATCCATGCCACAAAGTACCACGGAGCAGGTGTGTTCCAAAGCCCCAAAACCATTCAGGGCGGCACCCCGTGCAGGGCCATTGAAAGAGACAATACCATCTTCCTCCAGGAAGGGAATCTCATAAACCGCCTCACGAAGCAAACGCAACCGTAGTGCACAAGTCTGGGAATGAGCCCTAATCAGGAACATCAACAGATCAGGATCGACCACTGGAGGGTGCTGCAGTGAGAGACAGAAAGCCAGTGCATGTTCAAATGAGCACTAAAGGCACCGAAACACGGGTTGCACACAATCCAAAACCGGTCTGAATGACAGAGACCAGTCACACTCCAAATGGCCCAGGAGTGTAGCTCCAAAATGCTGCATCATGCGTTCACGACACAGCTGCGCTGACGGGAGCAGCAATATAGGATCTCGTCGTGGCGGGACAGCCATTGCGAAAAAATAGCAACAATAGCAAGACTCCAGCCAACAAAGCCAAAGTAATCGGGAAACCCCCAAAAATGCTTCCGAAAATAGAGTGTATAGCCGAAGGTATCAAACCGAATATGGAAGAGAAGGTGTGAGCGAAACCAACACCAACGGCTTTGAAAAAATGAGCAATACCAGCAGTGCTGGATGCATTAAATATACGTCCCACAAGTTCACCGAAGTGACTTGGAAAGTTAGTATTCAAGAGGGACTGTATCTCCGCCGATGACCTTGCCACCCGAAGTGCGTAGTTCTCGCTAGCAGATGTAAGGGCCACATGCTTTTGAAACAATAAAGCTTTCAGCTGACTCAACTTGTCGAAATCAACCTTGGAAGTAGCAATATGAGGCCAGATGTCCGCTACCTCCCTAATTTGAGTGGGGGGAAACAACACATTCCCGCAGCACGTAACGGCCTTGTTGACAACGACAACGTAAACTATTCCGGAACGCATGCCACAGCAGCGTTCGCTGTTAAGAACAACGTAACTGCCATTAGAAAGCACCTGGAAAGTGTTTTTAATAACCGGGACTGGAACACCCTTTAAATAACAAGCTAAGTTAGCAACCGAAGCGTTACACGCTGCGTGCAAGGACAGTTGTTTACAAACCATGGAATGGCTGACAGAAGCTTCGCATTCGCTACCGCTAAGAAAAACCTCCCTCAAACCATTAACACATCTGTATTGAAAGGGAAGCTCCCACACCTCGTGTATGTAACTGTCTCCCAATAGTTCATATCTACCCACTGGAATGTGCTTCAAACAAGAAGTAAATTGCAGAGTGGAGATAGGCAAATTAATAACCCCATGAATCAACCATTCAGCTGACGGAATCTCAGCCACTGTGAAAGGCAGTTTCTCCAATTTCTCAATATTCAACATAACATATGTTGCTTCCTTTTTAGCCATCAACTGTTGTTGACGAGTCAAATTAAAGGAGATAAAGATCTCTCTGGCACGAATGTGCTGCCAGGGAACGCGACCCGCCTTCAAGGTCTGAAGAGTCCAACCCAGCTGCATGATGGACCGTGTCTGACTCTGCCCATGATATAAAGAAGACATGTCTGATTTAATAATGTCAATAGCAGAGGAAACAATGCTGTCAATCGTGTAAACACGGTCAGAAAGGGTATGCATGCCATTATCAACAACAGACAAAGGGGGTCATTCTGACCCTGGCGGTCACCGACCGCCAGGGCCAACGACCGCGGAAGCACCGCCAACAGGCTGGCGGTGCTTCCATGGGCATTCTGACCGCGGTGGTACAGCCGTGGTCAGAAACGGGAAACCGCCGCTGCCCCAGGGAATCCTCCACGGCGGCGCTGCTTGCAGCGCCGCCATGGGGATTCCGACCCCCTTACCGCCATCCTGTTCCTGGCGGTTTTCACAGCAGGAACAGGATGGCGGTAAAGGGTGTCGTGGGGCCCCGTAACAGGGCCCTACATTGATTTTCAGTGTCTGCCAAGCAGACACTGAAAATCGCGACGGGTGCCACTGCACCCGTCGCACGCCTTCAACTCCTTCAACATTCGGAGCCGGCTTCCTCGTTGAAGGCGCTTTCCCGCTGGGCCGGCGGGCGGCCTTCTGGCGGTCGCCCGCCAGCCCAGCGGGAAAGCCAGAATGGTCGCCGCGGTCATTTGACCGCGGTGCGCTCATTCGGCGGCTCCCGCCGGGCGTGCGGTTACCGCCGCCGGCAGGAGTCGGAATGACCCCCAAAGTCTGCAGTAGATTTTCTTGATCAATCTGCCTCAACCGGGCTGCAGCCTCCTGTTGTGAAAGTTTCCAAATCTCATTATAAACTTCATATAAAAACCTTTTCTTCCGTGGTACCTTGGGACCTGACAAAAAATCTTGTAAATCAGTACCATTAGACAGTAACTTGAGATGTGACTTAACCGCATCCAGCGTGGATGACTTCAACCATTGTTGACAAAGCTTCCCCACGCTGTACGTAGTTATAATATCAGCATGTTCTGGTGAAATGTAACAAGGGTCTGCCCTACTAGTCCTGAACCCCCCTGAAGAGGTGACAAAACGTTGATGACACTGATTAGTGTCTACAGGCCATAATAACCACCCGCCCGGATGTAACGATGAAGTGTTAAGCGTACCATTCTGGACCCAATGCGTAAATTCACTAAAAATAGCATTCACATAGTGCTGCCAGTTGTTTAATTTGGAAGGGACAGGTATACTAGGCAAAGTCAACTCTCTAATCGTCGCCAAGCCCAAACAGCTAGTCTGTTGTACCGTGTCATTTGAGGAAAATCATTTGCACAGGGATAAGACATGCTCTAAATAATGTATCCCTGCCTTGCATCTGCCAATTTTTCGTACCCCAAACACTTTTCAAGTCAACGGTCTTTAACCAGTATTCATATCCCTCGACCGAAAGTTTAGATACAAACAAATTTGAATATAGTAATTTAGTATCGGTCAATAAAATTTGCTTATTAGAATACGGTGCAACTTTAAAATAGTAAGACTTAGCATTCCGCTGATCATGCCCAGAAAAATATGCAAATTTATCATAAAACGTTTTCGAACTCCCTTGTGGAGGAGTCGAGCAATGTTCCCATTGCACATAATTAAATATGGACTTAGGGCTACTAGCTTTATGAATAAAGTGGTGTCCATAATAGTTGTAGCAAAACATGTCACCATGATTATCTCTAAATTGGTAAGCATCTTCATCGTCATAGACAGTATAATATTGCAAATCTGTTAGCATAGAATCTACTGTCTTCACATCCCAATCATCAGAAACAATGCCTGGTATAACAATATCATTCATTGATAACTTGAGGACATACGGTATTTGAATCAATTCAGTGGGACCATATATATCAAACATTACTTTATCCCACACAATCCCATCCGGAATCGGTATTGCAGAAATGTTCACATTGGACAAGTCTCTTCTAACCATATGAGACGAAAAATGTGGTCTCAACACAGTCTCCACGTGCTCAATGTCAGATCGATCAGGAAGAAAATGACCATGTATTACTAGAAAAAAAGTAACTACAAATCCCAACCATAAAAAATTAGTCATTAAAGCCATAAAAAGCCATAAATAGTTCCAAGGAAAAACAAAATATGTGCTTTTAAGCCAACTCAGCTGCTTACGTGGACCTCGGACAGAAGACATCGAGGACGAGGAGTTGGACACTGCTTCATCAGCGTCGTTGAAGCAGCCAGAGGCAGTTCTTGCAAAAGGTGCAATTGTGAACAAAGAAGCAGATGGAGGCTCTCTCCTAGGCACGCTATAAACCACATGTTCAGAAACATCAGTAGAACGTACAGCAACTTGATCAAAAGATTCCATATTAATCGTTGTCTGTGGAGCAATCGCAAGATCATCTTCCACCCTCCCCAAGCTCGGAGAGGAAACAGCGTCGGTGTAAATCACCTGCAGCGGGACTTCTTCCCCAGTAGTGAGAGGGATGCCGGAACTACTGGGTGTCCCTCTTGGTCTGCTGTGCAGAATCGGCCACATGTTGTAACTTGACATTATCAATAGAAACAAAGCGATTTCCTTTGGCCCCTTGCAGTGGCGGTAAAATCACAGTTCTCGTGCTGCTCACCCCTAACACAGGGACAGGTGCTCGATAAGAATGACCAAATTCTTTCTTTACTGCGACCTTTTCACGCACTAGATCCCCAATCCTGGGTATCCAACCAGTAGGTGTTACTGGCTCATCCTTAATTCCTGAGGAGGCAGCACTTGCAGAAGAGTTATCTTCCCGGAATTGTTGTAAATCCTGCAAAACAGTGACACGATCATTTATGTCAAAGGGCGTAACTGCCGCCTCCACACCAGGACCATCTAGATCAGGAACATACATTCGTGTTCCAAACAGGCACTCATATGAAGTATGACCCCCCAGTGACCGTCTAGGCAAGTTATTAAGTGCTCTCTGTACTCCATATAAGTGGGCTAGCCAACTACGACCCGTACCTATAACCCTGGGCGTTAAGGATTGCTTTAAATCACGATTTAAACGCTCCACGACAGAATTTCCCTCAGGATGAAATGGAGACGAGAATTGGAGTTGGACCCCCAACGAAGCCATGGTGTCCCTGAATGCCTTAGAGGCGAAAGCAGGGCCCTGGTCCGAATGAAAAGCCGCAACTGCAAATGTATCGACAAAGATGCGCAAATGTTTAATAACAGTCCGAGCGTCAGCCGAGCGTTGAGGCCATTCCCACACAAATCTGGAGCACGAATCTACAGCAACCAATATATATTTGTATGCACTATCTGGTGTCAGCGGACCACAATGATCCTAGTAAACACAGTGTAACGGTTTGTTTGAAATCAGAAGGGGCGTCTGCTGCGGGCGTCTAGCCGACCATGCTTTAATCTGTTGACAGACGTCACAACAAAGGACATACTGCTTCGTCTCTTTATAGAGACCAGGCCACCAGTAACGAGCCTGTAAAAGTGAAATCGTGGCAGCCACACCAGCATGTGCAGATGCCACCCCCTCATGTGCTGCAGAAATTAATCGAGGTCTCTCAATTTTATTGGGAAGTTCACGTACACCAATGCCTGGAATATTAACAACAGCATTTAGTGCACTAGTCAAGCAGTAACTATATTTAGAAGGAAATCCTTTAGGAAACGGCGTGCCATCAGCCGTAGCTTTTATGACAGCCGAAATCTCTGTGTCTGGTTTGGAACTCGAACGAGTCACTGCGGCCACAGTGGCGACAGCCACTGCCGACTTTGCGGCTTCATCAGCCAAAGTATTCCCAGCAACGTGTATTCCAACGCGCTGGTGTCCAAGTGTATGCACAACATGGACCTTAGGAAGCGTTTCTTTCAGATCCGCAACCTTACCCCACAACAATTTATGTTTAATGGTGTTGCCTTTAGAATCTCTGAACCCATTCAACTTCCAATAGTGCAGATATTCATTGAAAGACTGAACACAGTAGTAGGAGTCACAGACCAGCAAGGTCAAAATCGCCGGATCCGAGTGCTCCAACGCTAACAATAGAGCTTTGAGCTCAGCCAGCTGCGCCGTGCAATCTCCCAAGGTTTTAGTATAAGTATGTCGGGGGCAGAACACTTCCCCCTCCATAGTGCCGCTCACCACCGCACATGCAGCAGAATACTGTTGTTTAGTCCCAACCGCTGGTTGCGCAGAGCCATTGGTATACATGACCACTCGATATTGGTCAATAGGCAATGTGCCAGTAGGTACTGGGTACTCTATTTCATATTGAAGAAATTCTTGAGTCTGCAGTTTACGGTCAAATATGTAATCTACATCAGTGGCTGTCAAAGACGTAGCCCATTGTATCCATCGCGGGTGTAAAGCTTTCGAATTAGGAACACTCGCTTTTGTAACAGCCTCTAAAGCCGGAATCGGGGAAACGACAATGATGCGTTGGCCCTGGGCAAGCGGTCTTTCTTTAATCACAGCCATCTGTACTGCAGTGGGTATTTTCTCAGTCTGTGCAAATCGTTGTTCTGCAGCAGAATACAAGTGGGACTTGTATGCAAACGGGACTGTCTCACCCTCATTAAAGGTGACATATGTAAACCCAACAGCCCCAGGTATCACCCTGATGACTAAATGTGTCTTATTGTCCCATGTATGTAAGTGTTTAACTGCTAAGAGATCAGTCTGTAACTCTCGCAGTATGTGTGTATGCTCAATCGTCCAAAATCTACTCGAAAAATTCGGGCAAATCAGTTCGTATAAGGGTTTTATACGCGTAGCATAGTCGGGAATGTAAGTTCTGCCAAAATTCAGAAACTCCAACAATGACTGGAGCTTCCGAACCGTATTAGGATGCTGCAATAAAGCACATTTCTCCCAAAAATGTGGTGCTAGGCTCTTGCCCTCACTCGATAACTCATATCCCAGGAAAATGACGCTGAGGAAGGCAATCTTTGATTTCTTAAAATTAAACTTATAGCCAATATCAGCAAATCCCACAACAATGCGCGATACGCGCCTTAGATGTTGCAGAATCTCATTGTCTGTCAAATATATGTCATCAACATATGATAACGCTTCAGGGTCCAACTCGTGCAGCATTTCTGTCACACGAGCTGAAAACAGTCCTGGGCTATTCTTATACCCCTGAGGCAAACAACAACATTTTTTCTGAGAGCCAAACGCACTGAAACTGGTATAGTCCCGACTTTCGGGCGCTATATTTTGGCAGAAAAATCCATTCGACATATCCAATGTTGTTTTGTATTTTTTACGCACTATATTGTTCATAAGCGCTGCGCTATGTGAATTCTGTATTGCATATGTGCGTGTGTGACTATTCAAATGTCTGTAATCCACCACTATCCTATATGAATGGTCCGGTTTAGCAACCGGAAATAAGGGATTATTCATCGGCGAGACACAGGGCTCAATTACACCCTGGTACTCCAATTGCATAAGAATTTTCCGAACCGATGCCCTTGCCTCAAATTTAATAGGATACTGCGGCTGTGGCTGAGGTGTGCCCTTTATTGGAATTACATGATAAGGTGATTGTCTATCCCACCCCACATTATTTCTATATAGGACGGGAGCCTGTGCTAGAGCCCATGTTTTACCATAGGACTCCGCTAGCTCTTTTGGAACAAGTGGTGAGAAGGAAGGTAGAATAACATCCTCCCCAATCGGACAGTCACGAACAAAGTCAGGTGGCCAATCCTGTTCGGCCAACAGAACATCATATGATTTTACCACATGGTCCCAAAAGATGGCGTGTACAATGCGGTCAATGTCCCCTTCTAATCGTAGAGTCACTTGATATACCCTATCAGGATCAGAGACTCGCATGTCCGCCGTTTCGACTTGTATGAAGTCATCAGTTGCTTTCACCTCCAGATGCTCTAGAAGACTCCGGTGAACTATTGTGACCTCTGCCGCGCTGTCTAACAGTGCTAACGCCCATGTCTTGTTCGTCAAGAGAACTCTCTTCTTGAGCGGCATGTCTAACTGAGACTGCTGCCACTTTTTTCTTTTTAAATTGCTGTTTTTGTTGCAGCGGTTTCTCTTCTTGTTTAACATAAACCTCCGTCGAGCGTTGTGAATCCTGTCTCGGTTTCACGTACTCAGTCCACCTCTCTCACTTCTCTTCTCTGAGGAGTCCTGAAAGGAACGAGATTGGCGTGTATCAGTATATTGATATCTATCAGGCGTCTTCAAATTATCTCTATTCCTGAGATTATACCTATTCTGCGGGGTCTCCGGTTGCGGAGACTGTCCCCATCTTTTTTAGGTGTTTGCTGTTTCTTTTCCCAGCGCTTTTTTGTACCCTCAGGTTGCTGTTGCTTAGCATTATCCTTATTATTTTTACCCTGCAATTGGGGTTTCTGCGGTCTAGCCCCTAGGCTATCGCAACCAATACTAGAATATGTCTCAGCTATTATTCGCGGAAGTTCCCGCTCTTGATTAATGTGCGGAACATCCCGAAGACGCATTCGCACGGCTACTGGTACTGCCTCTCCCTTGAGATTACTCAAAATAATAGAAGAAACTGCGGCAAAATTGCCCATTAACTGCATTCCCAAATCTAAGGCAGGGGCAGCCCCATATTCATCTTGAATTTGTTTAAGCACGTCCGGTAAATTAGCTAAAGTCGGCGTACTGTGTGCTGTAGTGTAGAGCGCGGCAAACACCATGCCCCAGGTATTACAAAGGTCCACCGGAGGAACCATCCCATACGGCAAACACATCGTCAAAATTCTATGTTTATCCTGAGGTCCCGTATGTGGATATACTGCTTCCAGCGTATTAATTTTTGGCGACAGCCAAAATAGAGTCTCCTCACGCTTAGCCGGTACCTTGCCCATAACTGAGTGTACAGTGGCCGGATTGATTCCCGGAACCACTGCTTGTGGGTGCGCCGGAGCAGCACGCGCTGCAATAGTATTTAATGTCTGCATCACAAACTGAACCAGTATTCTGTATGTTGTAGCTAAGTCTATATATAAACGACGCACATCAGCCACTGCCAAATTTGCAACCGCAGGATATGGTGTGTAAGTTGCCAATAAAGGCCAGGTCGGACCATCATTACTCAACGGACCTAACCTCACTTGTGCTACTGTATGTGGGAGGGCGCCATCAAGCCAATTATGGTGTTCTTGATAAGATAGAGGTATCTCTAAGTAAGCGTATGCCCGGTATTGTCCAGGGACATTCGCAACAGTGTATTCGTGAAAAGTATTTGTACCCCCATCAGCTGCTGGAAATATGACCCAAGAATAAAAAAGTTCTGTTCTATAGGCTGCATGGGCGTCCACCACAAAAGTGACTGGACCCCCCTGGACTGTCAGTCCATGTGCTATCAGATGTCCTGTGAGCGGGTGACGCATATTGATTGCTATATTCACTACATTAGGTTTCGCCATTTGTAAAAAATAGCTCTAGGTCAGAGAAGTCACACCAATATCGGGGTCTTTCCTTTCAAAGTTCAAGCTTGAACAACCAACCACTAAGTAATAGAACGTACCTATCCCGTGGTGGCGGAAACCCTCAGCCCCACGGACGTCTCCGCGTACGGAACCGAGGAGTCAAAATATATAAGAGACCAAGAGAGTCAGTCGGACCTAAACATTAGAGCCAGACCAATCGTTGGCGGCGCCATGATGCGTGGGCTCTCATTATCCTAAATGAGACTACTGGATTTCTAGGCAGCAGGATCGATAACGGTGTGGGGGACTGAGTTTGACCCACGTGTAAGGAACTCTGTCACCCTAAATCCGGTTTTTGCTCCGGCTAACTAGCAGTGCCTCATTTCTCCCACGGGGAAGAAATGATTAGGCAGCCGAGCGCATGACATCTTTGGAACTTCTCAGGGAAATCGTGGTCACTCAGATACAAACCAACTCTCTCATTTACAATATGGTCTCATATACAAATGACAAAGACAGTATAGGTTTTATATAACGTTTTAATAAAACGACTGTATTTTAGATAATAAGGCGTGAGCCGCAATAACCAGAACAATACAACATAGTAGGATTGAAATAGTCAGCAGGAGAGTAAAACATAAGAACAAAGCTATCATATTTCCTAACAGTTTCTACTCTCCCTCTTCTTGTTCTATTTAGAGCATAGCATGTTAAGGTTCTAGCTTGCCTTTCCGTATCACCGGGAAGACATAAGCCCTCATACCTGAGCAAAGGACTGTGATCTGGTTCAGCATCTGCAACGAGGCAGTCAGCGTCTAGCTGTGGGTCTCTGGTCGGAATCTCCCTCTTGCATGTATTGGGACAAGGAAGTGATTTTATAACTAACATGTCATCGTGATCACAAAATGTCCCTACGCAGGAATGCCAAATCTAAACTCCTACTACGTCTATCGGCAATGTATCAGACTGTATCCTTGACTGAAGAACAGAGTGAATATGTTATGAAGAACTCCAGTGCTGAAGTAGGCAAAACAGTGTGATATGAATAAAAAACAACACCGTAGAACTGGCTATTTGAAAAATAACAGTACGAAGCCTAATAAAAAGCATGTAGAGCAAAGTGCACAGAGGCTCTAAGCTGTCAGCAAATGAATAAAATACATTCAGGGCAAAGTGCACAAAGGCCTAAAGCCTGAAGCTAATGCGTAAAGTATACGTAAAACTAACCACACTACAACACAGTCAAGCACGATACAGACACACACATTAGGCCATAAACTATGAACATTGGCGTCCTGACTAGCAGGATCCCAGTGAGAGAGGCAAAAACATGCTGACATACAGGTAAAAATGGGGGTAACATGCCAAGGAAGATGGTACTTTCCTACACAACACCCCCCAAACGAGGGACAGCAAGGCTAACCTTGCCCAGATGAGTCTTCATTGTCTAAGTGGAAATATCTGGAGAGTCCATCTTCATTGGAGTGGGTACTCCAAGGTCTATGTTCCACTATATAGTCCATCCCCTGTAGGGAAATGGACCACCTCAACAATTTAGGGGCATATTTATACTCCGTTTGCGCCGAATTTGCGTAGTTTTTTTCAACGCAAATTCGACGCAAAACTAACTCCATATTTATACTTTGGCGTTAGACGCGTCTAGCGCCAAAGTTCATGGAGTTAGCGTCATTTTTTGGCGTGAACACCTTCCTTGCGTTAATGATATGCAAGGTAGGCGTTCCCGTCTTAAAAAATGACTGCGATGCATATGCGTCGTATTTATACTCCCGGGTAAAAATGACGCCCGGGAGTGGGCGGGACTAAAAAACCCGCATTTGCGCTGGATTTTAGCGCCTGGCTCAGGGCAGGCGTTAAGGGACCTGTGGGCTCAGAATGAGCCCAGAGGTGCCCTCCACTGCCCCCAGGGACACCCCCTGCCACCCTTGCCCACCCCAGGAGGACACCCAAGGATGGAGGGACCCACCCCAGGGACATTAAGGTAAGTCCAGGTAAGTATTTTTTTTTTTTGTGGCATAGGGGGGCCTGATTTGTGCCCCCCTACATGCCACTATGCCCAATGACCATGCCCAGGGGACAGAAGTCCCCTGGGCATGGCCATTAGGCAAGGGGGCATGACTCCTGTCTTTGCTAAGACAGGAGTCATTTCAATGGGGGATGGGCGTCATTAAAAAATGGCGCAAATCGGGTTGTGCCGATTTTTTTGCCCCAGCCTGACTTGCACCATTTCTGGACGCCCATACGCCATTTTCCCCCTACGCCGGCGCTGCCTGGTGTACGTCGTTTTTTTTAACGCACACCAGACAGCGCCGGCGGCTAACGCCGGCTAACGTCATTCAATAAATACGGCGCCCGCATGGCGCTTCAGAATGGCGTTAGCCGGCGCTAATTTTTTTGACGCAAAACTGCGTTGGCTCAGTTTTGCGTCAAAAAGTATAAATATGGGCCTTAGTGTTTTCACCTTTCATTTGTTTAAGCCATAATAGAGGTTTGTGGTCTGTCTGAACAATGAAGTGAGTCCCAAACAAGTAGGGTCTCAGCTTCTTCAGTGCCCAGACCACAGCTAAGGCCTCCCTCTCTATGGCAGACCAACACTTTTCTCTAGGGATCAACCTTCTGCTAATAAAAGCAACAGGTTGATTGTCCCTCTGAGTTCAGTTGTGAAAGTACATCCCCTACCCCTAATTCTGAAGCATCTGTTTGAACAACAATGTTTTTTGAGTAGTTTGGGCTTTTTAAGACAGGTGCAGAGCACATTGCCTGCTTAAGCTCCTCAAAAGCTTTCTGACAGCTGGCTGTCCACAATACCTTTTTAGGCATCTTTTTGCTGGTGAGGTCATTAGGAGGGGCTGCAATGGAGCCATGGTTCTTAATGAACCACCTGTAATACCCAGTGAGACCTAAGAAGGCTCTGACCTGTGTCCGAGTAGTAGGGGAAGCCAGTCCATAATGGTCTGAATCTTCCCCTGTAGTGGTGCAATCTGTTCTCCATCTACCAGGTGGCCCAGATAAACCACTTTCCCCTGCTCTATCTGACACTGTGAAGCCTTGATAGTTAGGCCTGCCTTTTGCAGGTCCTCCGAAACTTTCCAGAGGTGGACCAGGTGATCATCCCAGGTGGAGCTAAAGACAGCAATATCATCCAAATATGCTGCACTAAAAACTTCCAAACCTTGGAGGACTGTATCGACCAGCCTCTGAAAAGTGGCAGGTGCATTTTTCAAATCAAAGGGCATAACTGTGAATTGATAATGCCCTCCTATGGTAGAAAATGTAGTTTTTGCTTTAGCATCTTCTGACATTTTGAGCTGCCAATACCTTGCAGGCAAATCAAAACTGCTTAGATACTTGGCAGATGCCAGTGTATCTATTAGCTCATTTGCCCTGGGTATAGGGTGAGCATCTGTTTTGGTTAAGTATTGAGACCCCTATAGTCTACACAAAACCCTATTTCTCTCTTTACTTCTTTGCTATGCAGTTTGGGGACAAGGACCACTAGGCTCGCCCAGGGGCTTTCAGAGGGCTCAATAACTCCCAGGTCTAACATTTTCTGAACTTCAGCTTTTATGCAATCTCTGACATGGTCAGGTTGCCTGTAAATTTTACTTTTGACAGATTATCTGTCTCCAGAGTCAATTGTATGTTCACACCAAGTAGTTGTACCAGGTGTGAGTGAGAAGAGTTCAGAAAACTGATCAAGGAGATTTTTACAGTCTTCCTTCTGCTTCAGTGTTGGAGAAGAGATCAGGGCGAGGGTCATTCTCTTCTTCATGTCCCTCATCTGTAGCCATGAGTAGGGTTAAGTCAGCCCTGTCATAGTAAGGCTTTAGGTGATTGACATAAAGCACCCTAAGGGGGCTACTGGCAGTGCTCAGGTCCACCAGGTAGGTGGCCTCACCTTTCTTTTCTACAATTAGATGGGGTCCACTCCATTTGTCCTGGAGTGCTCTTGGAGCCACATGCTCCAATTCCCACACCTTCTGTCCTGGGTGGTACTCTGTCAGGACAGCCTTCTGGTCAAACCATTGCTTTTGGAGCTCTTGGCTGGCCTGAAGGTTTCTGCTGGCCTTTTTCATGTACTCAGCCATTCTACTTCTCAGGCCAAGTATATAGTCCACAATGTCTTGATTTGGAGATTTTAAAGGTTGTTCCCAACCCTCCTTAACAAGAGCAAGGGGACCCCTAATAGGGTGACCAGATAGGAGTTCAAAGGGGCTGTAGCCCACTCCTTTTTGGGGTACCTCCCTGTAGGCGAAAAGGAGGCATGGTAATAGGACATCCCATCTCCTTCTGAGTTTTTCAGAGAGTCCCATAATCATACCTTTGAGAGTTTTATTAAACCTCTCAACCAGTCCATTAGTATGTGGATGATAAGGGTGGTGAACTTGTAGGTAAAACCACACTCCTTCCACATTGCTTTTAGGTATACAGATATGAAGTTACTACCTCTGTCTGACACCACTTCCTTAGGGAAGCCCACTCTGGAAAAGATTCCCAGGAGGGCCTTCGCCACTGCAGGAGCTGTAATGGTCCTTAAGGGGAT
Source organism: Pleurodeles waltl (assembly GCF_031143425.1). Taxonomy (NCBI): domain Eukaryota; kingdom Metazoa; phylum Chordata; class Amphibia; order Caudata; family Salamandridae; genus Pleurodeles; species Pleurodeles waltl. Next base: position 1,471,091,305 of record NC_090445.1, on the reverse strand, counting down.
AATTTCTAGGTACCTTGTAGCATGGTCCACCACCAGAAGGATACATCTATTGCCAGAAGCTGTAGGAGGGTCAAGGGGGCCAACAATATCAACCCCTACCCTTTTAAAGGGCACCCCAACCACTGTCAGTGGGATCAAGGGGGCCTTTGGGGTGTCATCAGTCTTGCCACTGGCTTGGCAGGTGACTCAAGAGCGACAAAACTCCTTTGTGTCTTCTGACATTTGGGGCCAGTGAAAATGTGGAACAAATCTGTCCTATGTTTTTCTCTGGCCTAAATGCCCAGCTAAAGGGATGTCATGAACCAGAGTTAGGAGGAATAACCTGCACTGAAGGTGAGTGGCCATTCTCCTGTGGCACCAGGTTTAGGGTCCCTTGCTTCAGTAGAAAGGAGATTATTTTCCCAATAAACTCTGTGTGTGTCAGTGACATCACCATTTTGCTGCTTGACAGCTTGCTTTCAGAGGCCCTCCAATGTGGGACAGGTTTGCTCTGCCACACTCAGCTCTTCCCTGGCAGGCCCCCCTGCACCCAAAAGCTCAGCTGTATCAGCTTCCAGCTCCTCTGGTGTAGGTTCTGTACAGGGAGAGAATTCCTCTTCCTCAAAAGGGGAATCATCTGTGGAGGGAGGGACAGTGGACAAGGGTTTGCCCTTCTTGCCCCTAGTTTTTGGGAGCACTTGGTCCATTATTCCAGGATCCAAGTTTCCCTGTCCTCTTTGCTTCTTGGCCTGAGCCCTGGTAAGAGCAAAGCTATGCCCAAGAATGCCCAGCATTACTGCATGGGCCACCAATTCCACTTCAGCCCAAGCTGATGTCTCCAAATCATTGCCTAGCAGACATTCTACAGGTAAATCAGTGGCTACCACAAATTTCTTCGGACCAGCAACCCCCCCCCCCAGTTGAGATTCACAACAGCCATGGGGTGGCTTACGGTGTTGCTATGGGTATCTGTCACTTGGTACTGGTGACCAATTAGGTGCTGCTCAGGGGCAACCAATTTTTCCATCACTATGGTGACACTGGCACCTGTGTCCCTGTAGGCCTCAACCTGAAGACCATTAATCAGGGGTAGCTGCTTGTACTTATCCAAATTAAGGGGACAACCAACTAAAGTGGCTAGGTCAGTGCCACCTTCAGAGACTAAAACAGCCTCAGTGATCTCCCTAACTAGACCAACCCGAACTATATTACCAATGGTGAGCCCAGCTACACCCTTTGATTGGCTATTAATAGTGTTCTTCCCACCACCACTGTTATTACTAGGGGCACCAGTGGTTACAGTTGGGGTTGTGGTGGTGGGAGGCTTGGGGCCATATTTATACTTTTTGACGCAAAACTGCGCAAACGCAGTTTTGCGTCAAAAAAATTAGCGCCGGCTAACGCCATTCTGAAGCGCCATGCGGGCGCCGTATTTATTCAATGACGTTAGCCGGCGTTAGCCACCGGCGCTGCCTGGTGTGCGTGGAAAAAAACGACGTACACCAGGCAGCGCCGGCGTAGGGGGATATGGAGCTTGTGCGTCAAAAAATGGGTCAAGTCAGGCTCGCCTCAACCCGATTTGCGCCATTTTTTTCGACTCCCAACCCCCATAGAAATGACTCCTGTCTTAGCAAAGACAGGAGTCATGCCCCCTTGCCCAATGGCCATGCCCAGGGGACTTCTGTCCCCTGCGCATGGTCATTGGGCATAGTGGCATGTAGGGGGGCACAAATCAGGCCCCCCTATGCCACAAAAAAATATTTAAAAAATGACTTACCTGAACTTACCTTAATGTCCCTGGGATGGGTCCCTCCAGCCTTGGGTGTCCTCCTGTGGTGGGCAAGGGTGACAGGGGGTGTCACCGGGGGCATGGGAGGACACCTCTGGGCTCCTTCAGAGCCCACAGGTCCCTTAACGCCTGCCTTTTCCAGGCGCTAAAAAACGGCGCAAAAGCGGCCGTACGTCATTTTTTTTGACCCGCCCACTACCGGGCGTGAATTTTGCCCGGGAGTGTAAATACGGCGCACATGCCTCGAAGTCAATTTTTTAGACGGGAACGCCTACCTTGCATCTCATTAACGCAAAGTAGGTGTCCACGCTAAAAAATGACGCAAACTCCATGGACTTTGGCGCTAGACGCGTCTAACGCCAAAGTATAAATATGGAGTTAGTTTTGAGTCGGAATTGCGTCAAAAAAAACGACGCAATTCTGGCGCAAACGGAGTATAAATATGCCCCTTGGTGTTTCGTTTTGGACAATGACTGTCAGTTGCCCAATGGCCTTTGGCTTTACACATATAACACCAAGGTTTATTATCTTTGTGAGAAGAGGATTTGGACCCACCACCCCCAGAGGATTTTTGTGGGCCTGATAAAGACTCTGATGATTTTGTTTCTTTGTCCCCACTCTTGTCATGTGACTTATCATCCTTCTTCTTGCCATCCTTGTCACCCACTGTATGAGATTTTCTGCTCACCCTTGTTCTGGCCCATTTGTCTGCCTTCTTTCCCAATTCTTGGGGAGAGGTCAGATCTGAGAGCACAAGATACTGATGTAACAAGTCAAACACACAATTATTCAAAATATGCTCTCTCAGAATCAGGTTATACAGGCTTTCATAGTCTGTCATTTTACTGCCATTTAACCAACCTTCTAGGGCCTTCACAGAACAGTCTACAAAGTCTGTCCAGCCCTGTGATGACTCCTTTCTGGTGTCTCTGAACTTAAGTCTGTACTGATCAGTGGTTAAGCCCAGACCATCTAAGAGTAGATTTTTTCAGAATTTTATAGTTATCTGCATCATCCTCTCTGACAATAAGAAGTCTGTCTCTCCCCTTGCCAGAGAAGGATAACCACTGTATACAAGGGACCCTCTGACCTTTTCAGGCCCTCTCAAGTGCAGCAAACCACTTGTAGATGTCATCTCTATCCTTGTAAGGAGGGACAACTTTGTGCAGATTTCTGGAGTCAAATGAAGGTTCCCTAACATTTGAATTTCTAAAACTGCTGCTGCTACCATGGGGAACGAACCCAAACCCTGCCTCTCTTTCTCCACAGCCAGGGATTCCCTGTCTAAGGCCAACTGTTGCTGCATTAGCCTCAGTCTGGCCTCCTCTAACCTCAGCTTTCTGAGTTCTCTATCTAGGTACTGGTTCTCAGGGTTAGAATTGTGGGATGCCTCTGAGACAGAGGTACTGTGAGAGTGTGCAGAGGTAGATCTATCTCTAACAGGGGCCACTCTAGTGACCTGTCCTCTAGGGGTGAAGGGAGCCCTACTTGCGTGTGAACCCTTCCCACTACCAGTTGTACTAAGTGAGTTATTGACAGATAGATCTGTGGAAGTACCCTCCCTAGGATTGTCAGTTTGCTCCTCTGAGCCTTCCTGGTTGGAATCATCCTCTACCTCTTCCTCTGACTGATCTGGACCAGTGCTGAGTCCCTGGTCATCTTGGAGGAGAAGATTTAAGAGGAACTCCTTATTGGGGTTCTTCCCAATCCCCAAACTTCTTTCAATACAGAGACCTGTCAAACTTTTAAAGTTAAGATTTTCATATGTTGTTTTCACAACTCTAGGGGTAGCATCTATAGAAGATCTATTGAAAGAACAAAGTTTAGGAAAAGTGAGTAAAACGTTAGTAGAATAACAGAGCTGACTTTTTAGAGAAAAGAAGAAAAAATGTCAGGACTTTGTAAAAACTTTTTCAAAGTTAAACAGAACTTTTAGAAAGTTAGAAAATTACTTCTAGGTATATATTATATATGCTCCAAAGTACTGGAACAAGCTTTTCTTGTGAAAAGCACAGGTAATAAAGTGGTAAAGCAATTGCAAGTACTTATCCCACCGCTGCACCACCAATGTTGGAGGCTGGCCTGGATTGTAGTGGGTACCTTGGGTACTTACACCTTATACCAGGTCAGTTATACCTTATTAGTGAAGTAGTAGTGTTCTACCAGCTTAGGCTGATAGAGGTAGCTATAGCAGAGCAGCTTAGGCTGAACTAGGAGACATGCACAGCTCATGCAATACCACTTATAGTTACAAAGTTCTTATACACAAGTAAAGACAATACTCAGTGTTACCAAAAATAAAGGTATTTATTTGCGTGACACAGTACCAAAAATATCTTAGAGGCAATACTTCTTCTGGAGGTAAGTATTATACATAACATATACACTAGACACCAAAATAAGATAAGATATTAGACATAGGATAGTGCAAACAATAGGAAATGCTATAGAATGCAATGGGAGAAAATAGGTCTAGGGGCAACACAAACCATATACTAAGAAAGTGGGATGCGAATCACAAATTCCCCTCTAAACAAGTGTAGTATGTGCAGAATTGCTGGAGGAGTAAGAATACAGTAAAGGTAAGTAAATTACTCCACCCCAGAGCCCAGAAAAGCAGGAGTAAAGTACTGCAAGTTTCCTTAGGACACACTACACCTCGTGATATGGTTTTTTGCAGTAACCAACCAAGTCTGCAAACAACAACTGCTGGATTCCTGGACCTGAGACCTGCAAAAGGCTAGGACCAAGTCCAGAAGTCGAAAGAAGTTCCAGGAAGGACAGGAGCCCCTGCCAACTCAGAAGAGGGTGCAAAAGAACAGTCCCCGGTTGGATGAAGACTGCAGGAATGACCCTACGAAGATGCCAGCGGGTTCCTGCATGATGCAAAGGAAGTCCCACGACGTGAAGATGGATGCAGACGTGATTTCGTGTCAAAAGTCACCAACAAGCCTTGGTTACGACAAATATGCATTTTGCATCAAAATGGTGCTGGCTGGACCCAGGAGGGACCTGGGGGCTTCAACTCTGTGTGAGGAGGAAGAGGGGACTCTCAGCACTTCAGAGAGCCCTCAGGATGCCAAGCAGCACCCATGGAAGTCCCATGACATGGGGACAAAGGAGGTGCAAAACACAGTTGGTGCAGCACAAAAAAGGAAGGTCCCATGCCGCCGGAGAACAACTCAGCGAGTTAAGCGTCACAGGATGGAGTGCTGGGGACCTGGGCCAGGCTGTCTCTGCACGAAGACATTTTGAAAATAGTGCACAGAGGCCCCAGGAGGTGAGGAACACGCAGTACACAGGGTACTGTCGATCTCAGGGAAGGCAAGGTCTTACCTCCTCCAAATTTCAGTAGCAGGACCTCAGGACAGCCTATGTCGATGGGGTCCACCCTTTGTGTCCTTAGGAGCACACTTGTCACTGTGAGAGGAGTCCAAGGGTACCAGTCGTCATCTTGGAAGGTGCCTGCATGGGCAGAGAAGTGACTCCAACCCCCCACAGGAGATTTCTTCGGTCCTTCTGGTGCAGGATGTCCCCAGAGTGTGCACACCGTGGAAACTGTTGCAGTTGCTGGCTGGAGCTGAAGTTGCAGAATAAAAGTATCCCTTGTGGATACTTTGTTGCTGTTACAGCGGTTCCTGGAGCAGACTGCGGTTGATCCGAGGTCAGAGCATGAAGTAGTAGTTGCAGAGGATTCCTGAAGGAAACTTGCAAGCGGAATCTCAAGAGAACCCACAGGAGAGACACTAAGGGGGTCATTCTGAGTCTGGCGGGCGGCGGAGGCCGCCCGCCAGACTTCCCCCCTCCAAAATACCGCTCCACGGTCGAAAGACCGCTGAGGGTATTTTGGCTTTTGCACTGGGCTGGCGGGCGACCGCCAAAAGGCCGCCCGCCAGCCCAGTGCAAAAGACCCTTCCCACGAGGACGCCGGCTCAGAATTGAGCCGGCGGAGTGGGAAGGTGCGACGGGTGCAGTGGCACCCGTCGCGTATTTCAGTGTCTGCAATGCAGACACTGAAATACAAAGTGGGGCCCTCTTACGGGGGCGCCTGCAGTGCCCATGCCATTGGCATGGGCACTGCAGGGGCCCCCAGGGGCCCCACGACAACCCATACCGCCATCCTGTTCCTGGCGGGAGAACCGCCAGGAACAGGATGGCGGTATGGGCTGTCAGAATCCCCCATGGCGGCGCAGCAAGCTGCGCCGCCATGGGGGATTCCCAGGGCAGCGGAAAACCGGCGGGAGACCGCCGGTTTTCCACTTCTGACCGCGGCAAAACCGCAGTGGTCAGAATGCCCTGCGGGGCACCTCCAGCCTGTTGGCGGTGCTCCCGCCGACCTTGGCCCCGGCGGTAAGGAACCGCCGGGGTCAGAATCAGGCCCTAAATAGCCCTGAGAGGAGGATTGGCTACCTTATCAGGTAAGGACCTATCAGGAGGGGTCTCTGACGTCACCTGCTGGCACTGGCTACTCAGCGCTCTCCAGAGTGCCCCCACACCTTGCAAAACAAGATATCTGAAGTCTGGGACACACTGGAGGAGCTCTGGGCACCACCCCTGGGGTGGTGATGGACAGGGGAGTGGTCACTTCCCTTTCCTTTGTCCAGTTTCATTCCAGAGCAGGGGACAAGGGGTCCCTAAACTGGTGTAGACTGGTTTATGCAAGGAGGGCACCATCTGTGCCCTTCAAAGCATTTCCAGAGGCTGGGGGAGGCTACCCCTCCCCAGCCTGTAACATCTATTTCCAAAGGGAGAGGGTGTAACACCCTGCTCTCAGAGGAAATGCTTTGTTCTGCCTTCATGAGACTGAGCTGCTCAGACCCCAGGAGGGCAGAACCCTGTCTGTGAGGTGGCAGCAGCTGTAGCTGTAGTGCAAGCCTCAGATAGCTGATTTGGCAGTACTGCAGGTCCATGGAATTGGCTCCCCAATACCAGATTTGGAAAGGGGGAAAATTCCATGATCTTAGACATGTTACATGGCCATATTCGGAGATACCATTGTGAAGCTACATATAGTTATTGACCTATATGTAGTGCACGCGTGTAATGGCGTCCTGCACTAACAAAGTCCCAGGAAATGGCCCTGAACTATGTGTGGGCACCTTTGCTAGTGCACTTAACCTTCAGCAAGAGAAGGTTAGACATATAGGTGACTCACAAGTTACTTAAGTGCAGTGAAAATGGCTGTCAAATAGTGTGTGCACTACTTCACACGGGCTGCAATGGCAGGCCTGTGCAAGGGTTTGTCTGAGCTCCCTATGGGTGGCAAAAGAAATACTGCAGCCTAAATGGATCTCTGGGAACCCCAATGCCCTGTGTACCTAGGTACCATATACTAGGGATTTATAAGGGGGTCCAGTGCGCCAATTGAAATTGGTAAATTAAGTCACTAGCCTACAGTGACAAAGTTAAAAGCAGAGAGAGCATAAGCACTGAGGTTCTGATTAGCAGAGCCTCAGTGACACAGTCAAGCACTATACAGACACACACATTAGGCCACAAACTATGAGCACTGGGGTCCTGACCAGCAGGATCCCAATGAGACAGGCAAAAACATACTGACATACAGGTAAAAATGGGGGTAACATGCCAAGGAAGATGGTACTTTCCTACAGTAGTATTTGATTATCATGTAAACATGTAAAATACCCCAGTATATGTCCTACCTTTTAAATACACTGCACCCTCCCCATAGGGCTGCCCTGGGACTACCTTAGGGCTACCTTACATGTAGTAAAAGGGAAGATTTGGGATGGCAGTTTAAAACTGCACACACAGACACTGCAGTAGCAGGCCTGAAACATGATTACTGGGCTACTCATGTGGGTGACACAATCAGTGCTGCAGCCCCAATAGTAGCATTTGATTTACAGGTCCTGGGCACACATGTTGCACTACACTAGGGACGTACGGGTAAAACAACTATGCCAGTCATGGATAAACCAATCATCAGGTCAATTTAGACAGAGAGCACCTGCACTTCAGCACTGGTCAGCAGTGGTAAAGTGCTCAGTCCAAAAGCCGGCAAAAACTAAATGTAGCACATTGTTAAACACATATATTTATTTTAGTTAATTAATTTGTGTTCATATCATATCCTTTCAGAATATGTAATATTAATTTCAATATGTATTGTTAATTTTAAAGCAAGTCAACATCGATTCAAGGCAAGCCATATTTAAACAGTGAACATTTTAATTTACACATGGCTTGTGTACATTTCAATGTGTGCTTTATTAATTTCAAAGCATGCTATATTTATCTGATATAGTTTCATGTCCATTTCAATAAGTGTCATATTAATTTTAATGAATGTCATATTCATTTTGATATGGATCATATCAACTTCATTGGATATCATATTCATTTGAAAATGGTTCATATAAATCTTAACATGTGTCATATTGCTTCAAATGAATGGCATATTCGTGTCAGTGGATGTCATATTCATCTTAACACCTGACATTATAATTTTAATGTGGGTCATATCCATTTCAACATAGGTCAAATTAATTTCAATATATGTAATATTCATGTTGCTGTGTATCATATTGATTTCAAAGCATAACATTCATTTTGACAAGTTTCATTTTAATGTCTGCATGGGTCATATTCAGTTTAAGGCATGTTGAATTCATTTCAAAAGGGCTCAAATTCATTTTGTGTCATATTCATCTTAGCATGTGTCATATTTATTTCAATAGATGTCTCATTCATATTAACACAGGATATTGATTGCAACGTGACTCATACTAATTGCAACACATTTTATAATCATGTTAATGTGTATCATATTACTTGCAATGCAAACCATATTCATTTTTTTTTAAATGTAATGTTCATTGCACATTAAATTCCTTTCAGAATAATGCATTTTCATTTCAGTACCTAATATTCATTTCAAACTGTCATATTCTTTCCAATGTGTGTCATATTCCACTTGGCATATGTCAGTCATTTCGAAAAATGTCTCATTCTTTTTGACAAATATTGTATGTGTTTCAGTGATTGCTTTATTATTTACAGTGAGGGCCATATTTATTTCAGTATGATTGATATATATTTCAGTATATCTCTTATTCAATTCTGAGTGTGAGTTCTTCATAATAACCACTAAGTAGCATATTTACTTTGCCTGGTTTCACATTTGTTTTGGTTCAAGTCAGATTCACTCTGCCAGGTATCATATTTATTTCCACACATAGTACATTCATTCTGGTGTATGTCATATTCATCTTGCAACACGCTATGCATTCCAGGAGCTGTCCTATATAGGGAGCTGTAATTTTGACATGAATGGCTTCCCATAATACGGCCAACTCTTCTTACGAATTCACGATGCTGAGGTAACACTGGCGATAACTCTAGCACTCACAGAGGCTCGGAAGAATGGAAGAACAGTGTTATAAAAGTAGTCCGCTAATTTTTTGTTTCTGTTGTGGGTTATGTTAGACTGCAAAAGGGAACTGAAACCTTTAGTTTTGAGCTTCCTTCTTTATTTTGAAAGGAAAAAGTTAAGTCGGCTGTATATGTTTTTTCAGAGAAAGTTTATTTCTTTCTGATTTTTCTTAGCTAGTGATAGCGTGGCTTTGGTTTGGGATTCTTTTTCGTTAGGGAAAGCTGGGTTTCCTGTTTTTGAAAGCTGAACCTTGCGGTTTCTTTAAGCCTGTTGTCTATTTAACGAAAGCTCCTTGATTTATATTGAGGAAAAAATTACCAAATTGTGATTTTTTGTGAATCACAATTAAGTAATCGCTATTGGAATGTATGAAACTCCAGGAGTTTCATATAGCGATTCGCAAGGGCTCACAAATAGACCTACCTCATTAATATTCATGAAGTAGGTTGCTATGTGCGACCCATTGCGAATGGCTACAATCATAGGGATGGTGGCCTGCTGGGCTCAGCAAACCACCATGTCTGTGATTGCTTTTCAATAAAGCAATCTTTTTTTTTTTTAAATGATGTAGCCCGTTTTCCTTAAAAGAAAAAATGAAAAGTTTTCTTTTCATTTTATAAGAGTAGGCTGTCGTCCGTGGGACAACTGCCTGCTCTTAAAAAAATGTTTTGCATGCATTCACAAAGGGGAAGGGGTCCCTTGCAGACCCCATTTCCTTTGCGAATGGGTTACCACCAATTTGAAATTGGTGGTAACTGCGTTTGTTTTGGGACCGCATTTACAGTCACAAAAAAATCATACATACCTCTGCGATTCGGTGTTAGGAAGGGAGCCCTTGACACGCCCCTTCCTAATCCTAAATCGGTATGTAGTCGCAAATCCAAATTGCGATTCGGAAGTAAGTTACCAAATCGCGAATTGAATTTGATACACACCAAAATGCATGTTTGACACATCTAGCCCGTAGTGATTTAGATGGAAATCATGCACATGCACACTAAGCACAGTGGACTTGAGAGGATAAGGTCACTTTGTAGATGATCTCTTCCTACAGCCAGATGGGGCATTGAACGGATAATCACATTTTCAATCTGGAGGAGATCAAATGTTCCATAGCTAAGGCTGTTGCTGAGAATGTGTTGGAGGAAACATAGAAATGCCATTGGTTTAAGGAACAGCAGAAAGAGGGGGTGGAGATGGCGTACTAGGTGGTCAAGGAATTGAGACAGGAATAGCAGTAGAAGAAGCTCAAAGAGAAAGAACAGAGAAAGATCATAACATAAAGAGAAGTAGGAGGAGGCAGCAGGACATAAAGACCAGGGATCCTGAAGGTCAGGAGGAAAGGCCGAAAGATAGTACATCACTTCAACAACAGGTGGCAGGTTGAGACACTGAGATTGCGGAGAAGGTCCAAGCTCCTTGCGGAATGTAAAGGAGGGAAGGAAGGACTCCCTCACTTTATTGCCCGTTGGGCAAGGCAATCTTTTAAGGTGTCTGAAGAGAAGACTTTTGCCAGAGCTTGTAGGGTGTGCACATAATGCCAAGTTCAATAAAGATGAATAAGCATCCTGCCACCCATGTACTGTGCATTCCTGCCTTGCTGGTGCTGCAGACTAGATGCCCTACATAATAACCACCATCGAAAAGACACAGATAACAGAGTTGAGGAGGAGGAGGAGGAGGAGGAGGAAAGGAAACAGGTTGGTTCTGGTTCATCACAAAAGGCAATGCTCAAAGTGTTTTGTTAGTTCAAGAAATGTATATATGGTTCATTTATTCAATTCCTTCAATTTTTTAGAGAGTGAGGGCTTAATTTCAAAGATCAGGTTTTATTAATTTGCCCCTTCAGTTATTCGGGGGAAAACTGAAGCGTCCAAAAATGGCCACTCAAACAATTCAAAAGTAAAAAAACATGCACATAATGAATGTTGGGTTTTACTAAGCCTTTTAATAAAAATAATATAAAATGTTATTTCTTTCAATTGTACTCTTGCTTTCTTGACATCCTCTTATAAAACTATTATTAACAGTATTAGCCTTATAACACAAGTTCTACTCACAGTAGACCTACCCCTAATATCCTTACCACGAGGTCTGCCTTTAATTATCAGGTAAACATATCCAAGGATCGGTTCGAGGCTTGGTAGGGACCACAAGGTGCCTTACTTAAAAATGCAACCATAAAATCTCTTCTGGTTAAGGATGAGTTAACGTAAGGCTCAATGTAGGCACAGACACAGGAAAGGTCTGTCAGGATGTTACACCAAGAAAATATGTGAAACTGTGCTTTTCAGAGGAAGAACCTCAATGTATAAGAGCTGCAGACACCATTGAGGAGTGCCATGTTATGTGCCACTTGGACAACACCACCTACAGAGACCCGCCCGCTAAGATGACCTACACGCACAAGCTCAATATTTGTTTCTTTGGTTGTGAGTGAGTAAAGAGCAGAGCATCAATACGCACCAGAGGACTACAGGTTTACCCATGGTAATGGGAACAATATATGAGGATGTCCAAATTGGCTGATGCAAGGCAAAATTTTCATGAGCACTCTGAAATGCTGAAACAGGCATTTGTGGGAGCTGTGCAGTTTGCACCGATTTTCACGATACTAGAAAATTTATTACTGAGGCTCTATTGCAGTTCTATGTATCCACAAAGAAAAACCTACCTCAAATATTTTCAAACAACGACAACAAGAACAAAACTATTATATTACATTTATTATTTTGGTGTATTCATTTCAAAAAGATTTCTCCATCGTATCCCTACAAGAGGCATATGTTGGCATAGTATGGTCATTAACTGAGCTGTACAAAATGTCCTTATTATGTGAAACAAGCATATTTCTTTCAAGATTGCATGCTAGTACATTTTGCTGGTATCCCAAGTAATTTACCTCTGTGGTAGTATACCTTGTTAAAAGAAGCCACACAAGATACCAACAGAATACCGGCTTTTTTGAGAAAATGTTGCTTAAGGGAGTTTCCTGTGGAAAAAAAACACACAAAATCTTCCAGAATGAAAAACAATTACGCAAACCACTTCAACATGCCGTAATGCTGCAAAAGTGGTGTTATAATGTTTTGTGGCACGTTTTCTGACACAATATGGGTTAGTGCCATATTTAACAGCATTACCGTAAAAGAAACACGTGAGCAAGAAAAAAAACATTTGGGAAGACCAGATGGTGAATGCAGGCCAGGAGAGACCCCAGGGAGATCCCAATCAGCCACGTACCAGGAGGAGGTTCCAGCAAAATCCCAGGAGAAAGAGAAGAGGAAGCAGAAGTGTCACTTTAGTGAGGCGAAGAATGACATCTTGGTCAGAGAGGTGACGGATGACCAACACCATCTCTTTTTCACCTCCAAATTGGCAATAGGTAGGAGAGAGGCTATATGGCAGGCAATAGTAGATATCCGCAACATCGTGGCAGAGGTGAAGGGGACTGTCACTGATTGCAAAAAGTGCTGGCACAATTACAAGCCCAGAGCTAAGGAGAAAATGGCCAGGAACCAAAAGATAGCACTGCAGACTGGAGGTTGAAGTCCGGCACCTCAGGAGGACCTGGATGAGTTGGAGTAGATGGTGGCAGCCGTCATCCCAGAGGAGCTGGTCACTGGAATCACAAGGCAGGACAGTGCAGACTAGCAACAACTACCACAAATACTGGGTAAGTTGCAAGGGGGACTATCTGGAATCTCACAAATGGCAGAAGGGGGAGGCACATAGGACACACTCAATGCAGGATAAAGGATCGCATGGGGACACATAGAGTCAGAATCAAAAGGGCCCATTGCCACCCAAGCCTCACTTTCATGATGGTCTGGTGGCGCAATGCACTCAGACATATACACAATGTGGTCTTAATCCATTTACTGTGGCTTTACACCTCCTTGTAAATATGGTCCCTACACATGCAGCACATTGCCTGGAAGGGGCGTGCAAACAGTGTGGCTGTACCTCAACAACACCCATTGCATATTATTGTTGCACTAGATCCAAGGCAACATGTTCACCAGAGACTGTGACTGAAGTCAACACCACCCCGGGGGTGGTGTCAGGATGGCACAACAAGGCAAAATACTTTCCATCCTCCTTCTGTCATTGACCTTCTCATGTGTGCTGAATCCTGCAGCACACATAGAAATGTCACCTTGCCATAATAGATTGTTTATGTGCAAGAAGGGGCACCTTCCTGCATGTAAAAAATCTGTCCCCTCAAGGCAGGCACCCTTGCACTATGGTGCAAGGATGCCTGCATTGGTGTAGGGAGAACACATTTGTGCAGGTGCTGGGGGCAAGGAAAGGGTATGCCATATTCCAGAAAACACAGTGCCTTCCTGCATTTCAAAAGTGGTGAAGCGTCTTGCAACTATTATTGCCGCTGCTCCACTTAAGAAAAAAACAGGGCCTTAGTGTGCAACATGTGGGACACAAACTGCACAGGGTGGCCCAACAACAACTCTCACACAACTCCATTTACCATTTGGGAATGGGCAGAAAAGTGAACTTATACAACACATGGGATATATCTGTGATCATCATTTGTGCTGCTCTACAAGTAGCTTCAATTTCACCATGTAATGAGGTTGTCTGTGTTGTGTGACTGGTTGGTGTTGTGCATAAAGGGACACCTTCACGCAAAAGAACTGGCACAAGTGCCATTAATGTTGCCCTTCGGGCACAATGTCACTAGCCAGTAATGCAAATGTACTATCATACAAATAGTTGCCCATGTGGATCCAAGCTGCCCATTCCCCTTGTGCCATGTCAAAAAAGTCTCAAAATACATACAATGATCCACATTGTACATCCTTGCACCAACATGTGCCTAGTGCAGATATGCTATATGCAAGGAAATGTCCTAAATGTAGAGAGGGATGAACTAATGGGGTAGACAATCCATAATGGTTGCACTGTGCCATCCAATTAGCACATGTGGGGCCTGCTAAAGGCAGATGACAAAGCAATGGACCTACCTGTGCTTTTCTGCACTAGTGTCATTCATAGTGCCAATACAGTAACACACCAAAAGAATGACAACAGACATTACGCTACTTTGGGAATGTCCACCATGGTGAACAGGAAGGTAAATGACATGCTACCATGGGACGGGGCAAATGGCGTGTAAGGAAGTTGGTGGTGTGGGATCAATGCACAAAATACCTTTAAAGGGTGCCCATGTGTGATGCACAATGCAACACATAATTAACAACTATAACCTGGGGTCTGTAACATGTCACTGAACCTCCAGTAGCAAGGAAATTATGAGCCATGTCAACATGTGTTGTAAATGGGGTCTTTGGTTGGCAGTCAGGTTACTCCCTGTCCAACCAAGGACCCTCACTCTAGTCAAGGTACGTCACACACAAATTATCCTGTGCCCACCCTCCGGTAGCTTGGCACTGAGCAATCAGGTTTCACTTAGAACTAAATGTGTACAGTATTTGTGCTATAAATCATGCAATAACACAGTATAACACCACAAAAATACACCACACAGATTTAGAAAAGTATAGAATATTTGTCTGAGTAGATTAAGGTAAAAAACAATCAAGATGCAATAAGTACAAGTTGAAATATGAATTTCAGACAATGTAAAATAGTCTTTAGATAAGAAATACACAATTAATGCTTGGTTTGTCAAAGTACCTGGTGTGCGTCAAAAATTACACACATGGAGATCGCAGAGGAGGAGGTTGTGTGGAAAAAGAGGGGGTGTTTGTTGCATTTTCTGGTGCCCACAGACGATGCATTGTTCCTTTTCCCGCAACACGTGACTTGTATTGTTTGTTTGGCATGCAAGCCGGGTTTCTCACTGCCGTGCGGGGATCTTCGTTGCACCCAGGGACAATGCAGGGAAATCTGTGTGGGATGAAGTCACAGACTTGCGTTGGTACAGCAGCGTGATGTGTCTGATTTTCTGTTGCACGGCAGGCGCTGCGTTGATTCTCCATCCGAGAAATCGTGCTGCGTCCTTCCTGCTCAGCTGTGTGTCAATCCAGTAGGCTGTGAGGTGCATTTCCGGTTGCAACACAGGTGCTGCATCGATCTTCACTCTGGAAGTCGGGTTGCGTTGTTTCGGTTTGGCTGTGCAGCATTTTTTCAGGGCAGTGCAGGCTGTGCATTGTTTCCAGCAGGCTGTGCGTCAAATTTTCAGCACACAAGGATTTCTATTCAGAAAATGAAGTCTTTTTGTCCCTGAGACTTCAGCAACAGGAGGCAAGCTCAATCCAAGCCCTTAGAGAGCAATTCTCAGCAGAGCCAGAAGCCAGTAAGGCAGCAGTCCTTTGCAGCAAAGGAGTCCAGGTGAGTCCTTTGGGCAGCCAGGCAGCTTTTCTTGGCAGGTTGCAGGTTCTGGTTCAGAGTTTGTTTCCCAGGAGGTATCGTGTCAAGAAGTGTCTGAGTTGGTAGGATCAAGGACCCAGTTTACATACCCAAATGTACCTTTGAAGTGGGGGAGACTTCAAAGAGTGGCTAAGTAGTGCACAAGGTCCCCTTTCAGTTCCATCCTGTCTGCAGGGTCCCAGTAGGGGGGTTTGGCAGTCCATTGTGTGTGGGCAGGCCACTGTCCTTTGACATGTAAGTGTCAGGCCTTCCACCCTTCCAGCCCAGGAAGACCCATTCAGTATGCACCTGTGTGCCGGTGTGACTGATCATCCTGTGTTTGTGGTTGTCTGGGTGAAATGCACAAGGGAGCTGACAATCAACCTAGCCAGACACTGATTCATAAGTCACAGAAAGATTCAAGTGCAGAGAAATTTTCTCTTTCTAAAAGGTGTTATAACAAATGAGGCAAACCCATATAACCCCTAGACCTGGGTAATTTAAATATTGATAAACAAATTAGGTCAACTTGAAGGAAGTATATGCCTAAACTCCCACGGCATCTGGGAACACCTAATATTTTAAATATCCTACTTGAACCATTCCCATTAATTCATAGAATACATCTCCTCTTTTTATATTTCCTGGTGTCGATAATTTACAATTTAAAACCTCCTCCAATTGGCAAGAATCTTCCAATACTTTATTGCAAATTTGCAGGCATTCCTTTATTTTGCCTTAAAAGAGTATTTTCCGGCTTGTGTCTGCAGAAAAAGAAAACCGCAGTCCGTGTTGTAGCAAGGACATCAAGAAATATAAAAAAGAGGAGATGTATTCTATGAATTAATGGGAATCGTTCACGTAGGATATTTAAAATATTAGGTGTTCCCAGCTAAAAGAGCTATTCAGTCCTGAGGATGACTCACTAATGATTGATGTCTTGATATAGGGTTGAAACGTTGTCTGTATTATATGTGGATTATATATAAGCAACTTCGAGACACCTGGATTGAATGGGTCTTTTTGAAGTTTGCATCTTTATTTATATATGTTTTTTTACCACATTTGTATATATTGTATATAATACTTGTGCACGTACATCAGTTTCGCACTTTCACTGCGTCGTATATTGGGAGCACCTACTTTATAATGAAGTTTTTATGATTGAAGGAGATATATATTTTGCATTAGATTAATCATTACATGGTGATATAAATTAATTTGGAGTATTATACTTTCATTTTAGATTAAAGTCAATAGAAAAAAGTATTTTTAATGCCGTGGGAGTTTAGGCATATACTTCCCCCACTTTCTAAAAGTGGCATTTCTAAAATAGTAATAATAAATCCAACTTCACCAGACAGCAAGATTTTGTTTTACCATTCTGGCCATACTAAATATCACCCTGTTACCCCTTTCTGATCAAAATCTACCACTCAAACAGTTTAAGAGGGTAGCCCTAATGTTAGCCTATGAAAGAAGCAGGCTTCACAGCAGTGTAAAACGAATTTAGGAGTTTTACACTACCAGGACATTTAAACTACACAGGTATATGTCCTGCCTTTTATCTACATAGCACCCTGCCCTCTAGGTTACCTAGGGCCTATCTTAGGTCGACCTGCCTGTCCTGGATTTTACAGATGACATGGATGACTAGCTGCCGACTATCAATGAAAAGTCTCTCAAGGATGTCCTAGTGTCCCTCCAGACACCGCCTCCAGTCGCAGGGAAGACACATAGCATTGTTGGGTCTCACATGAACCACCCAACTACCAACACACAGTACCAACTAGCCCTGCCACAGCCCTGGACTCCGAGGACCCAGACATCACCTTTCAGAGGACAGTGTTAGAAGTCCAGCGGGAGCTGGCCAAATAGGTTCGGGTGGGAATGGAGACCATTGCAGTCAGCCTAGAGGGAGTACAAAGGTGCCTCAGTTCAAATAAGGACAACTAAGCTGCCATTAGAGGCACCCACTCCCCGCTTCGTGGACTCCAGCAGTCCCTGGCTGACATAGCTGCTGTCATGAGGAAGAAGCTTCAACAATTGCCCCCCCAAAGTGGCAGCAGCATGATAGACAACAGTCTGAGGCCTGTACAAAATACTCTGGAGCCCATACAGTGGGAAGTACCTCCCTCAGGGAAAACAAGGCTGCCTATCACTGTAATGTTGTTGCAGTGTTGAGAAATCAACAGTTCTTCCTAGCTGCAGTGACGCATTATGTGTTCCCACAAATGGCAGCTGCTGGGACCTTTGATTCCACATCTCTATCTCTTGATGTGTGTGGGCCAAGACCTGGAGCACCCTTCCCTTGCCCCTACGACAGACCTGCTGACTTTCAGGAAGCGGCTCAAAACCTGGCTATTTGAGCAGTAGTAGCACCTCCCCCCTCAGCACCTTGGGACCCTTACGGGGGGTAGTGCGCTCTACAAATACACTGATCGATTGATTGATTGATTGATTGATTGGGCCCCTTACCTTCTATAACAGCACCACCCATGGCACAGAAGGCACCACACACATCAGGGGATGAAGATGTGGAAGGAACAACATTCACACAGAAAACAACCTGGTAGCACCAGTCTGTGCCACATGGATAGTGTCTCCTTAGTTCTGTTACTGCACTTATGATCATGCCAGTTGCCAATGTGCACTATTCACTCAACCACTGTTGTCTCATCTGCTGTAGACTGACATTATCTCAATTCCTACCTATGGTCAATTTGGACACCTCCTCACTAATGCACAATTCTTCTACCCATGTCTCATGACATGTCCCTCACCCCTGGATTCTGAATGTAAAACAAATGGCCCAAAATCTCTCATGGGGTCTGTGAACTGGACATTGTATTGCTTTGGAAAATACACTTGCACATGTAAATTAATCTCCATAAACACATGTATTATGTCAGCTTTTACTGTGATCCATCAACACATCTAAATGTATGCATTGTGTGAAGCTATGTAAATGAGAACAGAACCTAATTACATGTGTGGCTTACTGTCAGCCACTATGCCACACACTAGGACTCTAAAATAAAAAAGGTGACTGATGGTGTTGTGGGCTACAACGAACTTACAGAGCCTTAAAAGCATGTAATGAATGGATATCCATGAAAGTTGACATTTGGCATTATTGGGTCAGATCCAAGGGTCAGATTTAAGAGCCCCTAGTGCCAACTTAGCGCCGCCATAGCGTAATTTCTTTGATGCTAAGGCGGCGCTAAAATAGCATTTTCACCTCACCGTATTTACAAAGTGTCTCAATGCATTCTGCCACTTTGTGAACCCTTGCGCCATATTATGCCTGTGACAGGAATATTGGTGCAAGGGGGGGTGTTCCCCCGTTAGGGAGGCCGAAAAAATGGTGCACGGAAATCAAAGAGATTTTCTTGCACCATTTTGTTTGCCACTTTTAACTCCTGCTCAGAGCAGGTGTGCAGGAGGCTGGCCTTGTTTGTAGTAGGTACCCTAGGTACTTACAACTTATACCAGGTCCAGTTATCCCTTATTAGTGAAATGTAGTCAGTGTGCTAGCAGCTTAGGCTGTTAGAGGTAGCTGTAGCAGAGCACTTATGCTGAACTAGGAGACATGAAAATCTTCTGCAATACCACAATAGTTACACAGTACTTATAGACAATAAAAGACAATACTCAGTGTTACCAAGGTAGTTTATTTTAGTGACACAAGGCCAAAAATATCTTAGAGGAAATACTCCTTCTGGAGGTAAGTATTATACACAATATATACAATAGAGACCAAAATAAGGTAAGTTAATAGTCACAGAATTGTGCAAACTGTGGAAAATACAATAGAATGCAATAGGAAGCAATAGGCCTAGGGGCAACACAAACCACATACTAAGAAAGTGAAATGCGAATCACAAACTCCCCCCTAGGAAAGTGTAGTGTGTAGAGGGGCACTGGGAGTGTAAGAAAACCACAAAGGTGAGTAAAATACCCCACCCCAGGGCCCAGGAAAGTAGTCATAAAGTACTGCAAGTTTCCACAGGACACACTACAAGTCATGATAAGAGTTATTGGAAGAACCAAGCAAGACTGCAAGCAACAATTGGTGGATTCCTGGACCTCAAGACCTGTGAAGAGAGGAGACCAAGTCCAAAATTTGCAAAAAATTCCAGGAAGGAATGGAGCCCCTGCCAATCTAGAAGATCGTGCAAAAGCGGATTCTCCGATTGGAAGAAGTCTGCAGAAGAGCACCAAAGAAGATGGATGTGGGTTCCTGCGTGATGCAAAGGATGTCCCACGTGGAGATGTTGGATGCAGGTGAGTTGCAGTGCTGGATTTGTACAACAAGCCTTGGTTCAAGCAATGTTGCGGTTTGAGTCAAAGTGGCACTGCCTGGTCCCAGGTGGGACCTGGGGGCCTCAACTCAGACTGAGGAGGCAGAGTGGGCTCCCCACACTGGAGGGATCCCACAGATGATCAGGCAGCACCCACGGGAGTCCCAGGACAAGGGACAAAGAAGGTGCAAATTGCGGTTGCTCCAGCACTACAAAAGACGGTCCCACGCCGCCGGAGAACAACTCAGTGAGTTGTGCATCGCAGGATGGAGTGCTGGGGACCTGGGCCACACTGTGCGCAAAGTATTCTTGCAAATAGTGAACAGAGGTCCCAGGAACTAGAGATGACACAGTGCACAGGGGTACTGTCGCAAACGGGGAAGGCAAGCTCTTAACTCTGCCAAATTTGGACAGCTGGACATTAGAACAGTCTGAGTTGAAGGGGTCTACCACCTTTGTTCCAGGGAGCATTGTCTTTTACCAGGAGAGGAGTCCCAGAGAACTGGTCGTCGTCTTGGAAGGTGCCTGCTGGTGCACGTAAGTGACTCTGTCACTCCATGGGAGATTTCTTCGGTCCTTCTGGTGCAGGGAGATGACAGGGAGTCCTCAGAGTGTGCACTCCTTGGAAACTGTTGCAGTTGCTGGCTGGAGCGGAAGTTGCAGAGTCACAGTAGTCTTCTTGGATACTTTGTTGCAGTTACAGCGGTTCCTTGAGCAGTCTGCGATTGATCCGATAGTCAGAGGATGAAGCAGGAGTTGCAGAGGATTCCCGGTGGAAACCTGCAAGCTGAATCTGCAGAGGAACCCACATGAGAGACCCTAAATAGCCCTGAGAGGGGGATTGGTTACTTAACCAGGCATGCACCTTTCAGGGGTGGTCTCTGGTGTCACCTGCTGGCACTGGCTACTCAGAGATCTCCAGAGTGTCCCCGCACCTTGGAAAACAAGATGTCTAACACCATGGACACAGTGGAGGAGCTGTGGGCACCACGCCAGGGGTGGTGATGGACAGGGGAGTGGTCACTCCCCTTTCCTTTCTAAAGTTTTGCAGTAAAGCAGGGACTGGGGGTCCCTGAACCGGTGTAGACTGGCTTATGCAAGAAGGGCACCATCTGTGCCCTTCAAAGTATTTCCAGAGGGTGGGGAGGCTACCCTCCCAAGGCTGTAACACCTATTTCAAAAGGGAGAAGATGTAACATCCTCCTCCCAAAGGAAATGCTTTGTTCTGCCTTCCTGGGACTGAGCTGCTCAGACCCCAGGAGGGCAGAACCCTGTCTGTGAGGTGGCAGCAGCTGCAGTAGAAGCCTCAGAGAGCTGGTTTGACAGTACTGGGGGTCGATGGTGGAGCCCCCAAGATGCATGGGATTCACCCCCAATACCAGATTTGGAATGGGGGACAATTCCATGATCTTTGACACCTTACATGTCCATATCCGGAGTTACCATTGTGAAGCTACATATAGGTATTGACCTATATGTAGTGCACGCGTGCAATGGTATCCCTGCACTCACGAAGTCTGGAGACTTGACCCTGAAGAGCGTGGGGGAACCTTTGCTAGTGCAAGGGTGCCCTCACAATTAGTAACTTTGCACCTGGCCTTCAGTAAATGAAGGTTAGAGGTTATGCATATAGGTGACTTATAAGTGACTTAAGTGCAGTGAAAATGGCTGTGAAATAGTGTGTGCACTATTTCACGCAGGCTGCAGTGGCAGTCCTGTGAAAGGGTTTGTCTGAGCTCCTCATGGGTGACAAAAGAAATGCTGCAGGCCATAAGGATCTCCTGGAACGCCAATGCGTACCATATACTAGGAACTTATAAGGGGGGGCAGTGTGCCAATTGGAACTGTTAATTGAAGTCACTAAACTATAGTGACTAATTTGGAAGCAGAGAAAGCATAAACACTGAAGTTCTGGTTAGCAGAACTTCAGTGACACAGCTAAGCACTACTGACAACACAAACAGTAGGCCACAAACTATGAGCACTGGGGCCCTGGCTAGCAGGATCCCAGTGGGACAGGCAAAACATACTGACAAATAGGGTTTTAACTATGAGTACTGGGGTTCTGGCTAGCAGGATCCCAGTGAGACAGTAAAAACACACTGACACACACACAAACAGGCCAAAAATGGGGGTAACCAAGCTAGAAAGAGGCTACTTTCTCATAAGGTGTTAAAAGGGGACTTCCTTTATATAATGGGCCCCTATTTTCTCTGCAGGTGTGTTGCCAAATTTGTAGCGCTACTCCTGCAGAGTACATCAATAGTGTAAAAGAAATTACCCTATTGCCCCCTACCCTGCGCGATGGTGCACTGTATTTTAAATATGGTTTACACATGGTGGTGGTAGGGGGGGCGCTAAGGGGCGTAAGTAAAGTGGTGCTGCTCTAGGTGCAGCTCCACATTTCCTAAAGCTGCCCCCATGTTTCTGGACTTTTCCCTGGTGACAGCACAAGCACAACTGAAATGTGTGCAACTAAAAAGGCAAATTTGATCAGTGATGGGCAGCTGTCAGTGTGCCAGGATACATACCCCAAATACGTTTAAGAAGTAGGTGCCACACTTTACAAGATTTCTCCTGACAGACATCACCAATGACAATTGAAGTTCCATACTTACAAGTCAAGGATTCTGTATACATACACAATGTGAATGTCAGGAACTGGGGATGACAAATATTTTGAGTAGCTGAAATCATATTGCAGCCAATCTGACAGCTCCTTGGTCATAGGGGATACACATAGAGAGTCATTATGACCCTGGAAATCTTTTGACCGCCAGGGTAAATGTGGCGGTCCAACCACCAACAGGCTGGCGGTGCAGACCGTCACATTATGAGTGTGGCAGGTTGGCCTCTGCCAACCCATCACATCTCTACTCATACCACCATGTCAGTCGGAACCACTGGGTGGCAGATGATCATCTCCAACCCGTTGGTGCACAGAAGACTGCTGGCGGTATTAGGAGCCTGCTTTCCTCCATGGTTTCCGTGGTGTTTGCACCGCCATGAAAATCATGGCAGAAAGGCTACCGGTGACAGGGAATTTCTTCCCTGCCACCAGTAGATGACTACCCCACCCCTCTGCAAGGACAATCCCCGCACCCCTCCAGCAAACACTAGACCCCCCCAGAAAGCAATAAACCCCCCACCCCCTCCTGACATAGCGCACCCCTCCCTACAGCCCCCCTCCTCACATACATGCACACAGACACCCACACGTACCATGAATACACCCATTCACCATAATCACTAAAGGTGTAGGGTAGTAGAGGCTGAGGGTAATATTGGATTAGTGTTCCCTCAGTAGGCGGTGTCAGTTAGGTCGCCTTGAGCCATAAAACGGGGAAAGCATTGGTGAAAGGTGTCCCAGCAAAGGGGTGCTTTGTTGTCCTACAGGGGGAGGGGGGAGTTCCCTTATGGACTAGGTGGTCTCACACACATAATATTGTCTTGCTTCATCATTTGACCACCTAGCCCCACCCAAGTAAGATGATACTACTTCGGCGGACTCAACCTCTTCGTTAAAGGAACCAGAGGGAGTGCTGAAATTAGACTGACTGGATAATTTACAGAGATCCAGAAGAGGTGAAAATAAAATTACCAAACATGTCACCAGTTACTACTGCTTAGTTTTAATAGGGGTGCATGTAGGTAAGGTTAAGAGCAGGCTCATTCGAGAATATTGTCTCTTAGAGTCTAAAAAGAAATACGTATGACCAACATGTTTCTGCCCTCACTAGGTGCTGGTAGGTCAGGGGCATTCGTCAGGGTCGGAGCACAAGTAGTAGGTGAAGTGCTCAAAGTGAATAATGAATGGCCTACCTGAACAAGTAGTTCATGGTGTGATAGGTCTATAATAGCAGATAGATAAACCATAAGTTAATAATGGTGACAAAGTGGCACACCACTGCACACAACACAGCGAAAAAAGTGACAGTGTATGGAAAGAATTCACTCACACACACCTGCATTGGTGACTTACCCCGGAGTCGGGGCGGTTTGCCTCTGGTCTGGCTAGTGCCGGGGGAGGGGTTTTCCCTTGTAGTCACACTCTGAGGAGATTGAGGGTTTAACGAGGGGAAGGAAGGGAATGGAACGGAGGAAAAAAGGAAAAACAGAACAACAAGAGAGAAGGGAACAAAGGGAGGGAAAAAGAGAGAAGAGAAAAAGAGAAAAGAGAGAGACACGGGGAGGAAAAAAGAGAAAAGAGGAAAGGAGAAGAGAAGAGGGGGAAGAAAGAAAAAGGAGGCCAAACAAGGGAAAAAGTGAAAGAGAGAAAGAAACAAGGTGAAAAGGGGAAGGGGAGAAAGAGAAGAAAATAGAAGTGAAAGGAGAAGAAAAAAGGAGAACAAAGGAGAAAGGGAAATGAGGGCCACAGGGGAGAGGAAAGGGTGGCAACAGGCCAAAGGGGCTGTTGGCCAGAGAGGTTATCTCTGGTGTAAGAAAGAGAAAAATCCAAAAGGCCAAGGAGGCCCAGACTTACCACTCCAAAGGGAATACCGGGGGGGGGTACCTACATGCCGGTGCCAGGCCGCTCTGGTACTGAATGGAGGGCTGGCCTGGTATTTATGATGGACAAAAGCCAATCGGTAAGAGGCTGGGGGTGGCAGGCAATCAATGTGATGAGTGTCAAACAGGTGTGACTGGCGTCATCGAGTAGCATGCGTCCCGAATGGTTGAGATGCTTCTGGAGCACCTGTGCTCCGGTCGCGCCCACTGTGGGGGCTGCGCCAGGCCGGGTGCGTAAAAAGGACGTATTGGGCCCGGTGGGGCAGACCAGTCGCTGGACCCATGGGAAATGGAGTCCCGCGGCAAGGGTGCCGCGCCCGAGGAGAGTGTAGCTCCAGTGGGCGACCCGACTGCGGCGCAGCTGACGTGCGCGGAGGGGCACCCTTTGATGACGTGACGCCTAAACCTTCCCTTTTCGTACACGTAAGGCACCCCTAAGATAGGCCCTAGATAGCCCCAATGGCAGGGTGCAGTGTATGGTTAAGTGTTTTATATGTCCTGACAGTGAAATATTGCTAAATTTGTTTTTCACTGTTGCAAGGCCTGTCCCTCTCTTAGGTTAACATGGGGGCTATCTTTAAATCTGATTAAAGTCTAGATACCCTTTGGGAGCGGATGGACATGTGGAGTTTGGGATCACAGAGCTCACAATTTAAAAATACATCTTTTAGTAAAGTTGATTTTAAGATTGTGGGGGTGATTCTGACCCTGGCGGTCGGTGATAAAGCGGCGGCCATCCCGCCAACAGGCTGGCGGTCCGAAAAATGGAATTCTGACCCTGGCGGGAACCGCCAACAGAGACCGCCAACTTAACACTCCGACCGCCACGGCGGGACAAACAAACAGCGCGGCGGTCACCGCCAACAGGCAGGCGGCAGACAATGTACCGCCCACCCTATCACAACTCACCAATCCGCCACCTTTTCCGGGGCGGGAGCACCGCCGATAAAAACACGGCGGAAACAGACTACGAACGGGAAAACGCTCACCTCTACGCACTCCACGAGGACGGAGGACAGCATGGAACCCGAATTGAACATCATACCTGCCCTCGTCTACCTGCTCATCTACCACGAGTACGAACTCCGCCGCAGACGTCAACGGTGAGTACTGCACCTACGACACACAGGAGGGGGGGAGGAGGAAAGGTTACGGGCACACACATATGCGACCCCCCCCCCAAGATGTACACACCAATGCAGAGCAACAACTCACAGTGACACCACCCAAACACCCGTAAAAAATACAATCACATAACCAAATTGAGAATAAATATTTATGAACAAAATAGTCTCAGAAAAGTATTATCAACCATCAAAACTTTCTTCTGATAAACAAATTATTTACACAGCAGTGGATAACTGAAGCAAGTAGTCCTGCACATCTTACGAATCCATCATGTCCGTGGGCCAAAGTGTAGCGAAACAAGGGCAAAGCCCACACAGGAGACCTGAGTCCTTTGGAGAGAACACTGCAGGGTCATCTGGTGACAAAACTACAGGCACCTCAGCGGGAAGGGAAGGGGGGGGCACCACAGCCACATGAGTCCACGATGCCAGATCCACGATGGGCCCACCATGCCCACTGTGCCATCCTGGGGAGTGCAAAGCCACAGTCTCTCAAGTCTCTACAGTGGGTGGGTTGCCCACTGTGCCATCCTGGGGAGTGCAAAGCCACAGTCTCTCAAGTCTCTACAGTGGGCGGCTTGCCCACTGTGCCATCCTGGGGTGTGCAAAGCCACAGTCCATCAGGTGGATAAATGTCCCCACTGGACAAGGAGGATGCATGGTGGGCACAGTGAACCCTGAACAGTGCCTGACAGGAAGGGCCCAGCGGAGCGGTGCTTGACAGGAAGGGCCCAGCGGAGCGGTGCTTGAGACGGCGGGGCCCAGCGGAGCGGTGCCTGACAGGAAGGACCCAGCGGAGCGGTGCTTGAGACGGCGGGGCCCAGCGGAGCGGTGCTTGAGACGGCGGGGCCCAGCGGAGCGGTGCTTGACAGGAAGGGCCCAGCGGAGCGGTGCTTGAGACGGCGGGGCCCAGTGGAGCGGTGCTTGAGACGGCGGGGCCCAGCGGAGCGGTGCTTGAGACTGCGGGGCCCAGCGGAGCGGTGCTTGACAGGAAGGGCCCAGCAGAGCGGTGCTTGACAGGAAGGGCCCAGCAGAGCGGTGCTTGAGACGGCGGGGCCCAGCGGAGCGGTGCTTGACAGGAAGGGCACAGCGGAGCGGTGCTTGAGACGGCGGGGCCCAGCGGAGCGGTGCTTGACAGGAAGGGCCCAGCGGAGCGGTGCTTGAGACGGCGGGGCCCAGCGGAGCGGTGCTTGACAGGAAGGGCCCAGCGGAGCAGTGCTTGAGACGGCGGGGCCCAGCAGAGAGGTGCTTGACAGGAAGGGCCCAGCGGAGCGGTGCTTGACAGGAAGGGCCCAGTGGAGCGGTGCTTGAGACGGCGGGGCCCAGCGGAGTGGTGCTTGAGACGGCGGGGCCCAGCGGAGCGGTGCTTGACAGGAAGGGCCCAGCGGAGCGGTGCTTGAGACGGCGGGGCCCAGTGGAGCGGTGCTTGACAGGAAGGGCCCAGCGGAATGGTGCTTGAGACGGCGGGGCCCAGCGGAGCGGTGCTTGACAGGAAGGGCCCAGCGGAGCGGGGCTTGAGACGGCGGGGCCCAGCGGAGCGGTGCTTGAGACGGCGGGGCCCAGCGGAGCGGTGCTTGACAGGAAGGGCCCAGCGGAGCGGTGCTTGACAGGAAGGGCCCAGCGGAGCGGTGCTTGAGACGGCGGGGCCCAGCGGAGCGGTGCTTGACAGGAAGGGCCCAGCGGAGCGGTGCTTGAGACGGCGGGGCCCAGCGGAGCGGTGCTTGACAGGAAGGGCCCAGCGGAGCGGTGCTTGAGACGGCGGGGCCCAGCGGAGCGGTGCTTGACAGGAAGGGCCCAGCGGAGCGGTGCTTGAGACGGCGGGGCCCAGCGGAGCGGTGCTTGACAGGAAGGGCCCAGCGGAGCGGTGCTTGAGACGGCGGGGCCCAGCGGAGCGGTGCTTGACAGGAAGGGCCCAGCGGAGCAGTGCTTGAGACGGCGGGGCCCAGCAGAGAGGTGCTTGACAGGAAGGGCCCAGCGGAGCGGTGCTTGACAGGAAGGGCCCAGTGGAGCGGTGCTTGAGACGGCGGGGCCCAGCGGAGTGGTGCTTGAGACGGCGGGGCCCAGCGGAGCGGTGCTTGACAGGAAGGGCCCAGCGGAGCGGTGCTTGACAGGAAGGGCCCAGCGGAGCGGTGCTTGAGACGGCGGGGCCCAGTGGAGCGGTGCTTGACAGGAAGGGCCCAGCGGAATGGTGCTTGAGACGGCGGGGCCCAGCGGAGCGGTGCTTGACAGGAAGGGCCCAGCGGAGCGGTGCTTGAGACGGCGGGGCCCAGCGGAGCGGTGCCTGACAGGAAGGGCCCAGCGGAGCGGTGCTTGAGACGGCGGGGCCCAGCGGAGCGGTGCTTGACAGGAATGGCCCAGCGGAGCGGTGCTTGAGACGGCGGGGCCCAGTGGAGCGGTGCTTGAGACGGCGGGGCCCAGCGGAGCGGTGCTTGAGACTGCGGGGCCCAGCGGAGCGGTGCTTGACAGGAAGGGCCCAGTGGAGCGGTGCTTGACAGGAAGGGCCCAGCAGAGCGGTGCTTGAGACGGCGGGGCCCAGCGGAGCGGTGCTTGACAGGAAGGGCACAGCGGAGCGGTGCTTGAGACGGCGGGGCCCAGCGGAGCGGTGCTTGACAGGAAGGGCCCAGCGGAGCGGTGCTTGAGACGGCGGGGCCCAGCGGAGCGGTGCTTGACAGGAAGGGCCCAGCGGAGCAGTGCTTGAGACGGCGGGGCCCAGCAGAGAGGTGCTTGACAGGAAGGGCCCAGCGGAGCGGTGCTTGACAGGAAGGGCCCAGTGGAGTGGTGCTTGAGACGGCGGGGCCCAGCGGAGTGGTGCTTGAGACGGCGGGGCCCAGCGGAGCGGTGCTTGACAGGAAGGGCCCAGCGGAGCGGTGCTTGAGACGGCGGGCCCAGTGGAGCGGTGCTTGACAGGAAGGGCCCAGCGGAATGGTGCTTGAGACGGCGGGGCCCAGCGGAGCGGTGCTTGACAGGAAGGGCCCAGCGGAGCGGTGCTTGAGACGGCGGGGCCCAGCGGAGCGGTGCTTGAGACGGCGGGGCCCAGCGGAGCGGTGCTTGACAGGAAGGGCCCAGCGGAGCGGTGCTTGACAGGAAGGGCCCAGCGGAGCGGTGCTTGAGACGGCGGGGCCCAGCGGAGCGGTGCTTGACAGGAAGGGCCCAGCGGAGCGGTGCTTGAGACGGCGGGGCCCAGCGGAGCGGTGCTTGACAGGAAGGGCCCAGCGGAGCGGTGCTTGAGACGGCGGGGCCCAGCGGAGCGGTGCTTGACAGGAAGGGCCCAGCGGAGCGGTGCTTGACAGGAAGGGCCCAGCGGAGCGGTGCTTGAGACGGCGGGGCCCAGCGGAGCGGTGCTTGACAGGAAGGGCCCAGCGGAGCGGTGCTTGAGACGGCAGGGCCCAGCGGAGCGGTGCTTGACAGGAAGGGCCCAGCGGAGCGGTGCTTGAGACGGCGGGGCCCAGCGGAGCGGTGCTTGACAGGAAGGGCCCAGCGGAGCGGTGCTTGAGACGGCGGGGCCCTGTTCAGCGGTGTTTGTCTTCACGGCGGGGCACTGTTCAGCGGTGCTCTTCTGCACGGCGGGGCCCTGTTCAGCGGTGCGCGTCTTCACGGCGGGGCCCTCTTCAGCGGTGCTCTTCTGCACGGCGGGGCCCTCTTCAGCGGTGCTCTTCTACACGGCGGGGCCCTGTTCAGCGGTGCTCTTCTGCACGGCGGGGCCCTGTTCAGCGGTGCTTGTCTTCACGGCGGGGCCCTCTTCAGCAGTGCTCTTCTGCATGGCGGGGCCCTGTTCAGCGGTGCTCTTCTGCACGGCGGGGCCCTGTTCAGCGGTGCTCTTCTGCATGGCGGGGCCCTGTTCAGCGGTGCTTGTCTTCACGGTGGGGCCCTGTTCAGCAGTGCTCTTCTGCACGGCGGGGCCCTCTTCTGCGGTGCTCTTCTGCACGGCGGGGCCCTGTTCAGCTGTGCTTGTCTTCACAGCGGGGCCCTCTTCAGCGGTGCTTGTCTTCACGGCGGGGCCCTGTTCAGCGGTGCTCTTCTGCACGGCGGGGCCCTGTTCAGCGGTGCTCTTCTGCACGGCGGGGCCCTGTTCAGCGGTGCTTGTCTTCACGGCGGTGCCCTCTTCAGCGGTGCTCTTCTGCACGGCGGGGCCCTCTTCAGCGGTGCTCTTCTGCACGGCGGGGCCCTCTTCAGCGGTGCTCTTCTGCACGGCGGGGCCCTGTTCAGCGGTGCTTGTCTTCACGGCGGGGCCCTCTTCAGCGGTGCTCTTCTGCACGGCGGGGCCCTCTTCAGCGGTGCTCTTCTGCACGCGGGGCCCTGTTCAGCGGTGCTTGTCTTCACGGCGGGGCCCTCTTCAGCGGTGCTCTTCCAGTCAGTGTAGGGAGTCAGACCTGGCCTGGACAACCTGCTCACTCGCCCTCCGAACGTGCAGTGTCAGGCCCCTTTGGAGACGGAGTCCTGGGCCCTTTGGTGTCGTCCCTTGCAGCCGGGATGGGGCGTGTGGGACCCTCCTGCTCCGCGCTCCTGCTGGCTGGCCTCTCCGCCCTGCTGCCCTTCCGCTCCTTAGATGGGGCTCTCAGGCCCTTGCCTCCCCTTGCTGTTGTGGCAGGTGAAGTGGCCTGAGTCACCTCCTTGGGGGCAGCCATCTCAGTCCGCTCATGGCGGCCCTTCACTTTCCGGGTCCTCTTGCCTGGGGGGGGGCTGGCAGTCCCCTTGCTGCTCAGTGAAGTGTCACTGCCGCCAAAGGGTGGACTCCATATTCCATGCACCACTTGTACCTTGGAAGCTGGGCTGGTGGTGGCTGAGGTGCCTTTGGGACTTTTCCCAGATGGAGGGGGTGGGTCAGGGGAGGGAAAGAGGTCAACATTTGTGAGGTAATATTTTTTTGGGCCAGGGTAAAGGGTAGGAGTAGTGGAGATAGAAGTGGAGGAAGAGGATGTGGTTGTAGGAGAGTCAGGTGTGCTGTCCTTGGGTGCAGGTGACTGAGACGTAGGCTGTCGTGAGGTGGTTGGCTGTTGTTTGGGTGTCTGCCTGCGTTTATGTGTCTTGGAAGAGGGGGTGACAGACACAGTGGGAGAGCACACAGGGGACGTGTACATGGCAGTGGGGGTGGTGACTGCACGTGTGAGGACTGTAGTGGAGAGTGTGCTGGTGATGGAAGAACTGGCTGATGTTGGTGTGCATAAAGGTGTGAGTGTAGACGTCACAGGGAGGGAGGAGGGAGACGAGGAGGAGGGGGACACAGAGGTGGTAGTGACTGTTGGTATGTCTGCAACTGGGTGTTGCTTGGGTGAATGCTTGTGTGTTCTGTGGTGCTTATGTTTGGATGAGCTGGCCTTGGGTGTTGAGGTGTGTGCAGGCTGGTCAGATGGTGTGGATGGGATAGGCTGAGGAACAGGAGACAGAGAAAGGCTGGAGGCAGTTAGAAGAGGGAGACTGGAGACAGGGACAATGGCTGCCGTCAGTGCTGAGGCCAGAGAAGTGAAAGCTCGTTGATGGGCAGCCTGACCCGAATGAATGCCCTCCAGGTAGGCATTGCTCTGTTGCACCTCCCTTTGCACCCCCTGGATGGCATTCAAAAGGGTAGTCTGCCCAACAATGAGCGTCCTCACGAGGTCAATGAGCTCCGCACTGAGGGCAGCAGGGGCTGAGGTGCCTGGGGCGAAGGAGACGCGCGCCTTCCTGGGCGAACGGGCACGGAGCGAAGACTGAGGGGCTGCTGAGAGGGCGGTGCTGGTGCGCTGGGTGGCGGCTGTACCTGTTGTTGCTGGGGGCACAGATGTTGCCACCCCCGCTAGGGAGCTCCCAAACGAGGACGTGTCCGTGTCGCTGGTGTCTCCACCAGCCCCCGTTGTGGTGCTCCCCTCACCCTCCGGATCACTGGTGCCCTCGGTGTCTGTGTCAGTGCCCACCGGGGCCTGGTGACCTGCAGCTCCCTCGTGCTCCGACGCCAATTCTCCTCCGCCTGATGATGCTAATGCACAAGAAACAAAGAAAAAGGGTGGGGGGAGAAAGAAAACAAAGTTGAGTGCATGCCTTGTCAATAGCCTTGGCGGAGAGGACAGACACAGGTGCCTCATGCACTAAGCCGCTAACTTGGGGTACACTACTCTGTACTTCTGACTAGGCCAACAGGTCGAGGGACAACAGACACGCTCATGGGTGATGTTGGACCATGGATAGCTGCACTTGGCACCCTACAGAGGTGGTGGGCGGGGGCACAGGGCCATGTCTGAGGGAGGGGACTACACTACAGAAAGCGCCCTGGCCTACTGTCACCCACAGCCCTCCTCCCCCACCCAGACGCCTCCACTGCGCGTATAGATAGGAGAATGTGCTGATACTCACCCCCTTGTGTCTGCTGTGATGTCCTCAAGCGCCCATCCAAATCAGGGTAGGCCACCGCCAGGATCCGGGACATCAGGGGGGTCAGGGTAGGAATGGCACCCCTCCTAGGTCGGGAGGCCATCCCCAGCAGTGACTCGGCGGTCTTTCGGGTTCCGCGGCGGATGTCCTCCCACCTCTTCCGACAGTGGGTGCCCCGTCTGGTGCAGACCCCCAGGGCCCTGACTTCCTTGGCGATGGCACGCCAAATATCGATTTTCTGATAGGCGCTCACCTGTTTGACATGTACAGGGTGGGAAAGAGAAAACGTCACATATATGCATGTTTGGAGTACATGCCCCCCCTCCCCACCCTTGCCATGTGGCCCATACTCTCATCAGTCGTGCGTTGCATTCCTCATTTTCTCCCCACCCCACCAACTGACAGCCACCCCACTCCACACAGGCATTACCCATTCAATGTGCACTCAGTGTACTCACCGGTTGGTCTGGAGGACCGTAGAGTAGCGCATACTGGGGGAGGACCCCGTCCACGAGTTTCTCCAACTCTTCAGACGTGAAGGCAGGGGCCCTTTCCCCAGTCGCAGCAGCCATTGTCACTACCAGACCGAGTTCACAGCAGCACTTGCAGTATAGGTCCTCTCCTGTGGATGATCAGGTCTCGAGTGATTAAGCAGTTAGAAAATGGCGGTCACGCCCGCGGCGGTGCGTACCGTGGCGGTGCGTACCGCGACCGCCGGCGCACATCGTCATTGGCTCCTGAATCCCATAGGGTTCATTGTTAACCAATGCGACTTCGTACAGCGGTCTTCGACTGCCTACCGCCACGGTGTGCCACGCCAGCGCATTGACCTCACATCCCATTGTCCCAGTTTAGAAGTCAGGCAGCCGCCATTTCAAGGGCCCACATGGCTTTAATTCTACTGCGTCACACAGGCCTAGGCCTTGCATTTGCACACATACAAACATAGCAGTCAAAACATTTTCGTGTACTGTGCAAGCTGTGTTGTACGTACCTGTGAGTTGATTGACTCAGTGCTCCATGTTGTCCTTCCTAGGCACCGTCCGCAGGGACTTGCGAGGAGAAGGAGGAATCCTCCCGTGTACCGGCCGCTGGTTGACCTGTCGACAATGGAAGAACGCCATATAATACTCCGATACCGACTTGACCGAGCCACTATACATGAACTGTGTGCCCAGCTGGAGCCAGACCCGATATCACCCATCCGCCAACCCACAGGAATTCCCCCTCTAGTGCAGGTTCTATCAGTCCTCCATTTCTTTGCAAGTGGCTCATTCCAGACAACAGTGGCCATGTCATCTGGAATGTCTCAGCCTATGTTTTCAAAGATTCTGTCCAGAGTGTTGTCTGCCCTGATGAAACTCATGAGGAGCTACATCATATTCCCAGAAGAGGGTGATTTGGCCACAGTGAAGGGTGATTTCTATGCCCTTGGACATATCCCCAACATCATTGGTGCCATTGATGGGACCCATGTGGCATTAGTACCCCCAAATGACGATGAACAGGTGTACAGAAATAGGAAAAATTACCATTCTATGAATGTGCAGGTTGTCTGTTTGGCAGACCAGTACATCTCCCATGTAAATGCCAAGTTCCCTGGGTCAGTGCATGACGCGTATGTTATGCGTAATAGCAGCGTCCCCTATGTGATGGAACAGCTACAGAGACAGCGTGTGTGGCTAATCGGTGACTCTGGTTACCCCAACCTGCCGTGGCTATTGACCCCAGTGAGGAATCCCAGGACCAGGGCTGAGGAACGGTACAATGAGGCCCATGGGCGTACTAGGAGGGTCATTGAAAGGACCTTCGGCCTCCTGAAGGCCAGGTTTCGGTGCCTGCATATGACAGGTGGATCCCTAATGTACTCACCAAAGAAGGTGTGCCACATCATCGTGGCCTGCTGTATGCTTCACAACCTGGCTTTGCGACGCCAGGTGCCTTTCCTGCAGGAGGATGGTCCAGATGGTGGTGTCATAGAAGCCGTGGAGCCTGTGGAGAGTGAAGAGGAGGAAGACGACGGTGAGGAAACAGACAACAGGGAAGCTGTCATACTACAGTATTTTCAGTAGCACACAGGTAAGATTCAGCCACGCCATTTCCCAGTTACTTAGAGCCTCATGCATCTCAACTTTATGTATTTCCCCCCAGCTCTTTTAAATAACATATTCTTTTTCCCTTCCCTTCTCAGTGCTTAATGACTCATAGCCCGACTTCTGCTTGGTTTGGCCATGTACTACAGCGTATTGACATTGGTATGTTGTCATCACTAACTGACATCACATATTGTGAACTGTTATGTGTTGTACGATTTTTTGAGAATACAGCATGACTCCAAACGGTTTTCTGTGCAATAATGGTTTTATTTTGTGTGCTTAGATAATGGTACATTATATGATGACGGTGATGGGGGGGGGTGGAGTGATGTCCATGGCAGAGTCCAGTTCTCAGTCTGACAGGTCTATTGTCCATATGCCTGTGGAAGGATGGAGCAGGGGCTGTTTGAGTTTGGACAGGGTGGCAATGTGGGACAGTGGGATGACTTCTGGGGGTATCTCATGCTGGCGGTGGTCTTGGCATGCTACTCTGGTTTTTTTTGGGTCTTAGGCTCCTCTTGCGGGGTGGTTGTTCTTCAGCAGGAGGTGGGGTTCTTGTGGCCTGTCGTTGTGTGTGGGCCACCTGTCCACTAGCGCCGGCGGAGGTGGTAGGCTGTTCCTGGCTAGTGACAGTGGCCCTGTGTGGTGCCACATGGTCCCGCAACGTGTCTTCTATCCTGTTGAGGGCCTGGACCATGCTCCCCATGGCGGTAGCGATGGTGGTGAGTTGGTTGCTGAACCCCAAGTAGCGTTCTTCCTGCTGTGCCTGGATCTCGGTGAACCTGCCCAGTACCGTCGCCATTGTCTCTTGGGAGTGGTGGTATGCTCCCATGATGGTAGTGAGGGCCTCTTGGAGAGTAGGTTCCCTGGGCCTCTCCTCCCCCCCCTGTCGCACGGCAGCCCTCCGAGTTGCCCTGTTTGCCTGGGCCTCTGTCCCCTGGACGGTGTGCCCACTCCCACTGCCCCCAGGTCCCTGTTGTTGTTGGGGTGTTGGGTTAGCCTGGGTGCCCTGTAGTGGCAGACACACCGCTGCTTGACCTGTCCTAGAGACAGAGGCATGGGCCCGCTGGGTGGGAGCTGTGCTGTTGTTCCCAGGGGGGTTTGGGTCTGCTGTGGCCTGTGTCTGTGTTTGGGGAACCCACTGCCCAGAGGTCCCCGATGGTCCGGGCTGGTCATCAGGTTCCAGGTCGCCAGAGCTGCTGTCCTCACTGGGGGCCTGTTCCGGGGGTGGGATGGACATTTGAGGACCCTCCTGACCGGTGTGTTGGCGTTCGGGTCCTGCATGGGGTGAGAGAGTATGGTTATTGTTTCTGTGTGTGAAAAAGCGTGCGAATTATGGGTGCCCTTGTCCCCCAGTGCAGGCATTCCCTTGTGGGTGGTGTTGTGAGGGTGGTTTGTGGGGGGGATGGGTATGTGCAGTGGTCATGCTTAGGTAATGGGTGTCCAATGTTTGTGGTGGCATGCAAGGGTTGGTGAGGGGTTGGTCCGCTGCCATATCTCCGCCTTCCTTGCTATGGTGGTGTGCTGCACTTGTGAGCCAAAGAGCTGGGGTTCCACTCTTAGGATTTCCTCCACCATCACCCTGAGTTCTTGGTCCGTAAAGCGTGGGTGTCTTTGTGGTGCCATGGGGTGGTGTGGATGAGGTGTGGGGTGGTGTATTTGGTGATGAGTGTGTTGGTGTGTGGTGCTTTGTGCTACTATGCGGTGTGTGTGATGTTGTAGTGTGCCTCTGTGTGTCTGGCTCTCTATTCTCTGATGTGTCTCTCTCTCCTTCGTCTCTGATTTTTGGTCGTAGGGGTTTGTGGGTGATGTGGGTGTGTGTTTTATATTGTATTGGATGTGTGGGAGTGTTGTTTGTATGTGTATCAGGTGTGTGTATTTCAAATTGTCCAATGTGGTAGTGTTTTGTAAAGGTGTGGGTATTTTGACCGCGGTGGTGTGTACCGCCAATAGACTACCGCGTTTGAAAGACCGCCGGGTGGATTTGTGGATCGTAATGGCATGGGCGTATTTCTGTTGGCGTGGCGGTGGAGGTTTGGTCATCTCCAGTTTATCGCGGGCCGCTGATGTGGCGGACTGCAATGGAGGTCGGATTTTGGGCGGTTTGGCAGTTGTGGGTCAGAATGACCGTGGTGGCTGACCGCGGCCGCGGCGGTATCGTGACGGTCTTCTGACCGGCGGTAAGCAGCTTTTACCGCCGAGGTCGGAATGACCCCCTGTGTGTTTGAAAATGCCACTTTTAGAAAGTGTGCATTTTCTGGCTTATACCATTTCTGTGACTCTGCCTGTTTGTGGATATCCTGTCTAGGTCAGTTTGACAGGTGGGCTGGTTGCACCTCACACTAGACAGTGAGACAAAGGGAGCTGCAGTGTAGCCTGCATATCCTGATGAGCCATCTGTGCTAGGAGAGAAGGAGTGGTCACTCACCCCTGAAAGGGCTGTGCCTGCCTCACACAATGCAGTCTCCAACTCTCTGGTGAGTGTCTGGGGCCTGGCCTGGGCAACGCAGGATTTCACAATCAAGAGAGACTTTGCTTTGAAGTAGGCCTACTTCAAATGAGAAATTGGGTATAAGAAGGGCACCCAAAACCACAGACGTTAGAACACTTCTGGAAACAAAGAGGAACCACTGCATGGAGAAGAGCTGAAGAGCTGAGGAAGAAGAGCTGCCCTGCCTGTGATTGTGCTTTGTGGAGCTATCCTGCAGTTGCTGCTTCTGCCAGAGTAAGAGGGCAAAGACTGGACTTTCTGTGCCTTGCATCTTGTGAAGTTCTCTAAGGGTTTGATTTAGAACTTCCCTCCTGCTGTCTGAAGTCTCAGGGACAGCAAAAACTTCTCTCTGCCAGCACCTGGAGTCTCTGGAGAGACTCCTATTCTGCCCTGTGGTGCCCATCCAGTTCCTGGGACCCTGAAAGGAGAAGCTGGCAGCCTAAGGAAGAAATCCACGCACAGAATGCCGTGCGGGGAAAAGATCGAAGTGACTGCGATCTGCGTCTGGGAAATGGACGCACCGCTGGCTTCGCGGCTGAAAATCGTCGCTCGCCTGTAATGCGACCGAAGAATAGACACACAGAGCTGGAGAAACAACGCGCAGCATCGCTGATGGAGGAGGGTGAGATCGCAGGCCATGCTGCGTGGTTTTTGGATCATCGTGCTGCTGGATTTCCGACACAAACATTGCTGGGCGTGTAAAAGCAACGCAAGGCCTGCCCGGATCCGAGAGTGCTGACCGGATCGTGGCATCGCTCTCCTGTAGAGAGAAGAAATTACGCGCCCGACCCGACAAAAGGAGAAGCGACGCAAGGTCTCGCTCGTGAGTGAAATTGACACATCGCAAACCCTTTTTGAGGCACTCTTGCCCGTGCGGGGTTATTTTTGACACACCCAAGGTACATTTTCACGCTAACAGTGTTAGTGAGTGTTTAAAACTACATGAAGACTCTTTGCTTTTTAATTGATAACTTGACTTATGTATTGTGGATTTTTGTCATTTTGGGCTTGTTTTGTTTGGATAAATATTCTCTATTTTTCTAAACCTGTGTTGTGTCATTTTGTAGTGTTTTCATTAAGTTACTGTGTGTGTTGGTACAAATACTTTACACCTAGCACTCTGAAGTTAAGCCTACTGCTCGTGTCAAGCTACCAAGGGGGTAAGCATGGGTTAGCTGAGGGTGATTCTCTTTTACCATGACTAGTGAGGGTCCTGGCTTGGACAGGGGTTAACCTGATGGCCAAACAAAGACCCAATTTCTAACATTGGTGATCAGCAGATGGGATTGGATTTGTATTTGCACTTGACATACAGTAATTAAGTGCACTACTGTTTTAGTTCAGATCACTACGTGACCACATACTACTTGTCTTGTGATTTTGCTTTTTCTCTTAGGGTGTCCTTTTTGTTCTACTTCCATGATTTTGCTGATCCCTTGACTGATTCTTTTTATTTCATTGGCAACTTATTTTTTGCCTTTGGAACTTTGCACTTGTGACCATCATGTCTCAATCTGGAGATGCAACAGCTGGAGCTGTTTTTGAAATAGAGAAACTGAAGGAGTACTCAGTTGCTCAATTGAAACAGTTCCTTAAAGATCTTGCCTGTCCCATTAAGAGCTCCACCAGGGAGAGGGAGCTGAAAAAGGTACAGAGGGGATAGTTGACAGTCAAGGAGGCTGGGGGGGACACAGAGGAGGAGGAGGTGGATGGGGAAGTACAAAGGATACACAGTGGTGTAGTGGAGGTACCTGTTACGCCTGGGGGAGTGTCTCCAGGAAGGTTAGCAGTGTCTCATCTGAGGGTCTGACTCCTGAAGGGTTGCAGGACAGACAGGCAGAGAGGGCTCACCAGTTGAAGTTAGAGGAGTTGAGGATGCAATGGGAGAATAATTTGGAAGAAAGGAGGAAGGCCTTAGAGGTGAAAAAGATGATTTTGGCTTATGAGCTAAAACTGAAGGAGCTGAAAGTCATGAAGATTGAGTCCATCTGGAATGGTGGCAGCAACAATGTTATATTCAGTGCTGCTGAAGAAGTACACATGCCCATATATGTGGGGTCATACATGAAGGAGGGGGTTAACACACACCAGGAGGTTCAGGGGTCTTAGGTAGCTCCAGTGATGCACAGGGTCCTTGAGGTGGATTGGGGCACTGTCATGGGGAGTCATATTCCTACTGGTGGGAGGGACACTCTACTGACTCTAGGTGAGAGTGACAGGGAGAGGGGTTCCCCCCAGGTAGAAGTCCTGGTTATGGAGTGTAAAGACATCCCAGAAGAGTGTGGGTTGAGTGTCAGGGATAGTCAGGTACTGTCTCACCAGTCTCAGGAGGATGATGTGAGGTACTTTTTCAAGGCTGAGTCACTGGATGGTTTGGTGAAGGGTACTTTGGTTAATTCGTTTGAGGGGCTAAGTGATGTAATTGCTGGAGAGCATATGTCTAGTCATTTTCCAGAGATATGCCAACACCAGGTGGAGTGTGAGTTCTCTGACCCCAGGGAACTTACACTGAAGGCTGATCTCTGGGTGAGTACCAGAGACTCTAAAGAGGCAGTTAGGGGTGCTCCTGAGGGGAGTGGTCTAGATATTTCCCAACCACGTGAGGTAGGGAAGGATTGCAGTGTTCCAGGTTGGTCCCAGTGTAGTGGGATGGGTTGAGGAACCCCATGTCCAGTCTCAGAGGAGAGGGAATTGGGATGGGCTGAGTCCCAGGGTGCCTGAAATCCAGTCACAGGTCCTGGAGGGTCCCATGAGGGAAAACCAGGAGGGGAGCCTAGCCTGTACCATAGGGCCATCTGTTGAGGGAGACCCCACAGTGTCAGGAGAACTTGGGGGGGGGCGGCTGTAGCCAGCATCCCTCCAGTTCTGGTGTCTGGCAGTACCACTCCTATTGAGGGGGTGCAGAAGTCTAGACAAAGGGTTGAGAGGAGGTTGAGGACCCCAGTGGAGAACTGGGAGAGTCAAGGGGTTAGCTCTGAGGTCAGAGCCTCCTAGGAATGACCTGGTGAGACCATTTCTGGGTTGGGAGGAATCCAGATGGGCAGAGGTCAGGAGACCTGCGCCAGCAAGACTCTTGTGGGGCCTTTGGGGGGGTAAGTGCCCCCCTGGAAGTCCTGGTGTGCCAGGCAGTGGTTCAACCGCAGGGGGAAGACTCTTGGTTGGATGACCAGGTTTAGAGGGTAAACTCTGACATGGTGGGGGGTAGGTGTACCCCCCAGGAATTCCTGGGTTGCCAGGAAGTGGCCCAGTCCGAGTGTACTGACCCTGGACTGGTTGATCAGGTACAGGGGGTAAACCCTGACCTTAAGCGGGGGGAGTTTGCCCAATCACCCCACCGGTGTGATTTCAGTGGATACTCTCCCTGAGGGGGGGTGCAGAACCCTGAAGGCAGGGGCAGGGGAGAGAGAGAATCACCCCTGACCCCAGTGCAATCTCAGGGTACAGGTACAGACCCTGGGTTGGAAGGCCATGATCAAGGTACCCCCCGACCTGGTGGAAGGGGCTACTGCTAACAGTGCCCCTACCATGTTGTCTTCTGGGGAGGATCTCCTAGCTGGTGGGTGCAGGACCCAAGAAGGGAGGGCAGGGGGAGGGAAACCTCACCCCTGGCCCAACCTGAAAGTACAGACCCCAGGTTGGAGGATCAGTTGCAGGTTAACATCCCTGCACTGGTGGAAGAATTGTGCAGTACTGCTCCTACAAGCACCCTGACAATTTTGGCCCCAGAGGAGAGGACCAGGGTCAAGTTGTCATCCCTGACCTGGGGGAAGAGGGAGTGGTCAAAGGGTGTCAGGCACCTGGGGCTAGCGCCCCCACTCTCCACAGTCACAGCGGTTGGAGAG
Source organism: Pleurodeles waltl (assembly GCF_031143425.1). Taxonomy (NCBI): domain Eukaryota; kingdom Metazoa; phylum Chordata; class Amphibia; order Caudata; family Salamandridae; genus Pleurodeles; species Pleurodeles waltl. The sequence continues at coordinate 1,471,051,094 of NC_090445.1, read as the reverse complement.
GCCTGAGTTCGGGCTCTCATCCCTGACAGTTGTCAGGGGCAACTGTGGCTTGCTGTCCTGGTGGACAGAGTTGCCTCTGGGGGGGAAACGAGAGTCATACCCAGAGGGTGGAGTGGGCAACACCACTGTATTGGCCCTGGTGGTACTATCTGCCCATTGGGATACATCTGTGTGCAAAAAAAAGTTAGGTGCTGCGCAGATGGTATCTGCAGATGTGGAGAAGGGTTCCCTCTGGATTAGCTTACTGGGCCCTGAGAGTATGGACAGAGGGATCCAACTGGACTCACTAAGGCGTAGAACTGGAACATGCCCCTGCTGTTGTAGGACTTGGTCCTTTTTCTATTACCCCAATCAGAGAAGTACATCAAGGTATTGATTGTTCTCCCCTGGCTTTAGGCTGGTAGGGGGTCGTGTTAGACTTTTGAGTTTATGCAGGGTCATCCCCTATCTTTTTGCCTCCTGCCTCCTATTTTTTTCTGAACTGTTGATGTTGCCTTTTGAACTCTGAACACTTTACTACTGCTAACCAGTGCTAAAGTGCATATGCTCTCTGTGCAAATTGTATGTAATTGGTTCATCCATGATTGGCATGTTTGATTTACTAATAAGTCCCCAGTAAAGTGCAATAGAGGTGCCAGGGCCTGTAAATCAAATGCTACTAGTGGGCCTGCAGTACTGGTTGTGCCACTTATATACGTAGCTCTGTAATCATGTCTCAGACATGCCACTGCAGTATCTGTGTGTGCAGTGTTAACTGTAAATTCGACTTGGCAAGTGGACCCACTTGCCAGCCCTAAACCTTCCCTTTTCTTACATGTAGGGCACCCCTAAGGTAGGCCCTAGGTAGCCCCAAGGGCAGGATGTAGTATATGGTTAAGGTAGGAAATATATTAATGTGTTTCATATTTCCTGACAGTGAAATATTGCTACATTTGTTTTTCACTGTTGCAAGGCCTGTCCCTCTCATAGGTTAACATGGGGGGTATCTATAAGGGCTATCTATAAATTTGATTAAAGTGTAGATTCCCTTTGGGAGCGGATGGAGATGTGGAGTTTGGGGTCTCCCGCTACTATACAGACACCCACACAAGTCCGCCAGACCAAAGGTCAGTGATAAATTGACGGTACCAAAACCCACACTGTTACGCCAACACGAATACGCCCACAGTATCAGGACCCACGAATCACCACAGTGGTTTTTCAACCACGGTAAACTATTGGTGGAACACACCGCTGCGCTCAAAATACACACACACTAACAAAACTACACCACATTGGACAATTCCAACTACACACACCTGAAACACATACACACACCACACCCACACATCCACAACACTATAAAACACATACCCACAACCCTTTCAACGAAAAAACAGATTGCCAACTGAGAGAGAGACAAGCCAGGAGCACCCACCCAATCTGAGCCAGAGATCACCATCATCCATACATCATCTGTCGTAGCTTGGACTCTTGCTCTGGGCAAGACTGCTGTTTTAAGGATGACAGTACTTTTGTTTGTAGGCGACTACGTCTATCCTACAACAAATCGCAACTGTTGCTCACTAGCAGCACCTCACTAGAAACACAATAGTAAAAGGTGATATGTGGCAGCCTTTACACATGGACTCAAGAATAAGACATCTCAGGGAGCGTCGTGGTTAAACAGAGATTTCCCCTTTCTCACAGATATATCATGTTTCATACAAACACAGGCAATGAGAAAGATGTAGTAAAGTTTCAATAGTTTTTATTCAACACAACTGCAATTTGCGATATGTTGCATGGGCTGCAATGATTAGGATAATGAATAATGCAAGAAACAGAACTGTGAAGACGAGAGTCATTATTACAAAGACCCCCACCATCTTGCAATGCGTGTAAAAGACACACGACGTGTGATATGCCCTAATACCCTAATACCCTAATGTGATTGGCCTAACCTCCTACCTAAATGAGAGCTGGGTTTAAAACACCTAATCTGCCAATGCCATGTCCATGAGAGGAGCCCCCAACCCTCGTTACCTTGGAATGAGGTCTCTATCTCAGACTCCGCAGGGACCCGAAGACTGGGTCAGCGTCAAGACGACGTGCAGCATCAATATCAGCGATGGTGGCGATGCCCTCTGGTCGGAATCCCTCTGATTATCTGTCTAAAGTGTGATGTATTTATACAGATCTACCAGGACCGCTGACATAGGTGTGTTGCCAAACAATAGATAACAGACATGCTTGGGACGGCAATTATTATGAACAATCCCTCAAAAGTATAGAGAGGGAAAATCCCTAAGTGTGAACACCTACTGTTTGTTTGTCTTTATTGCTTGATCCTGACGCCTTAGCGCGGTGGCAATGATAATGCAAAGCATTACAAGTGGCCTAACTATAAACAAGGCAGCCATCTTGGATGAATTAAATAATTCAATGGGCTAAGACAGAACAAGCTAAGTAGGTTAAAAGTCACTAGGTGACGGGGGCACGAGTCTGCAAGCCAGAGGCTAAGCTAACTCCCTTTATCCCATTAAAACAAACTAGGATTCACTACACCCTCCCCATTGCCATAACAGGTATGACGAAGTTATAGGAACCCAAATGCTAAAACTGCTCTGAGCTTAAAGCTAAAAGCTTAAAGCTAGCTAAAAACTCCTTAAAATGTGTTAAAAAAGGAAATAAAAACAGTTCAGCTAAAATACATACAGAGATGTTAATGTCAACCATAACAAGCACAGCGTGCCAAAGCAAGTTAATTTAAATGCATAATTTTAAATCGGGAATGGCAAGCCAATTCATCAAATTATTTGCTGTACGCATGATCTCGAAGAGTGTCATCGAAGTCACCAACCAAGGACCTAAAAAATGAGTCAACATCATCTGATGTTAAATCAAGTTCTGGGTGGACAAACGGATCCACAGAGCAGTAGTGAGCAGTACTTTCTGGTGTAAAGTCAACTGTTGCAGTGCTGTCGTCCATGGTAGATCTCAAAAGGGAAAGGCTCTTAGGTGGCCTCGCGGAGCAACCTCAGTCTCAAAGGGCATGACCGTGTATGAACCCTCATCAATGACATCAGCAGTTTGTGGTCCACAGGAGATGTCTGTGCAACAGCAAGACAGACAATGTGCAGATGTTCAAAGAGGCACCATATGCAGCGGAACACTGGTTGTACGCACAAGAGAAGGGGCCGAAATGACAACGACCAGTCATGCTCAAGTTCCACTAGCAAGGGTGCACCAAAGATCCCAACCATGCGTTCACGGCACAGGTGAGTTGGTGTGAGCGGCTCCATTGCTCTGCGTAGCTGGAAAGAAACAACCACTGCGAATCAGAAGAAATAGCAGTAGTAGTCCGCCAATCAAAGCCCAAATAATTGGAAAGCCACCAAGCACGCTTGAAAAGTGTGAATGGATGGTTGACGGGATGACTCCGAAGACAGTCTGGAAGATGGACACAAAACCAGACCCGACAGCCTTAAAGAAATGGACAATCCCAGTAGTGCTCGAAGCATTGAATATTCTGGATACCAGTTCTCCAAAGTGCTTGGGGAAGTTGGTATTTAATAAGGATTGTATCTCGGCTGATGATCTCGCAATCTGGAGAGCATACATCTCTTTTGTGGATGTCAAGGCGATCTGTTTTTGAAGCAATAGCGCCTTTAGCCTGCTCAGCTTGTCATGGTTCACATTAATAGTATCTATGTGGGGTCACATGTCAGATACTTTTATCTCTCGTGTGGGGTAATAAAACATGTCCACAACACGTAAGGACCTTCGAGGCCGAAATTGCGTAGACAATACCTGGTTGCATGCCGCAACAACTTTGAGCGTTCAGTACCACATAACTTCCATTGGAAAGTACATGAAATACCGGGTGAATCAAAGGGACGGGAGTACCCTTCAGTAAACAGGCCAAGTTTGCGACCCCCGCATTGCAAAGACTGTGAAGGGACACCTGCTTACAAATCATTGAATGACTAACAGCAGTCTCACATTCTCTTCCGCTAAGAAAGACCTCTGTTTCACTGTTCAAACATTTATAATCAAGGGGCAGCTCCCACTCTTCCTTAATATAGCTATCTCCTAGTTGCTCGTACCTTCCTACTGCAAGATGTTTCAGGCAGTTTGAGAAACGAAAGGTTGAAATGGGTAAATTAATTATACCATGTAAGAGCCAGATAGTTGAAGGACTCTCTGCTACCGTGAATGACAACTTATCTAATTTTTCTATGTGAAGCATGGTGAAACTAGCTTCCCTTTTAGCCATTGTCTGTTGTTCTCTGTAAAAATTAAAAGCAGTGAAGAGTTCACTCCTGTTAATGTACTTCCATGTTGTACGGCCATTTTTCAGTGTCTGTAAAGTCCAACCCAGCTGCATGATGGAAAGTAGCTGTGTCTGTCCATGATATAACCGGGACAAGTCTGTCTGAGTGATATCAATAGCAGACAACACTAAATTTGATAGTGAATAGATCCTGTTGGACTTAGTATTCATGCCATTGTCGACAACTGCCAAAGCCTTCTCTACATTTTCCTTATCCAATTGCCTTAAGCGCACAGCAGCCTCAATCTGCGAAAGTTTCCAAATTTCATTTTACATGGCATATAGGAACGTTTTTGAGCACTGTTTTCTAGGACCCAGCAGAAAATCCTGCCAGTCTACATCTTCGGAAAGAGTGTTCAGATGTTTCTTAACTGCGGCTAATATGTTAGTCTGTACCCATTGCTGGCACAGTTTACCCACACTGCATGTCATAACTATACCTGTATGTTGACCTGACATAAAGCGAGGGTCCGGCCTGTTAATTGAAAAAAACCCTGAAGGGTTTAAGAAATGTGCTTGACACTCATTAGTGTCAGTGGGCCATATTAACCACCCACTGGGACTGGAAAGTAAAGAATTATAGGTACCAGCTTTAACCATTGCATATAGCCTTTCCTCTGTGATATTAGGGAAGTATTGCCAATCTTTGAACCTTGCGGGAGTGGGGATACTGGGCGTGTTCATATCTTTGATTTTTGCTAACCCCAGACATGACGTCTGCTAAATAGTGTCATTTAAGAAAATCATTTGCACAGGAATCGGGCATGCTCGAAACAAAGCTACCCTACCCTGTATCTCCCAATCTTGTGTTCACCATACACTTTTTAAGTCAATAGTGCTCTTCCAGTATTCGTAACCTTCAACTGCAAGCCGGGAAACAGAGGGATCTGAATAAATCAGTTTTGTGTCAGTTAGCAAAAATGTTCTAATTTGTGCTGGAGGTATTTTAAAATAATATCACTCTGCTTTTTTTGTGTCATGCCCAGAAAAAATATGTAAATTTATCACTATAGTATTTTGGGCTCCCCACTGGTGGTGTAGAACAGTGTTCCCGCTGTGTGTAGTTTAATACTGGCCTGCATCTAGTGGCACGGTGTAGGTAGTAATGTCCCCGGTTGTTATAGCAGAACATTTCCCCATAATTTATTGTATGTTCATATACATCATCACTTTCAAAAGCGGAATAGTCCTTCATTTCAGTTAGCATGGAAATAACTGTTTGGACATCCCAATCATCAGAGACAACATCAGGTGTAATTACATCTGTCATAGAAATTTTAAACACGTATGGTATTTGAATAATCTCTGTATGCCCATATATATCAAAGGGAACTTTGTCCCACATAATCCAATCAGAAATCGGTATTGCTGTAACATTTACAGGGGACAAGTCTCTTTGGACCTTATGTGAGGAATGATATGGAGTTAAAACTTTATCAACATGCTCAACAGAGGAGCGATTAGGAATATAGTGACCATTTATGAGCAAAAAGAAAACAGTCACAAAACCAATCCATAAAAATAATGCTGAAAATGTCAAAAAGAACCATAAATAGTTCCAAGGGTATATCAAATAGTTCTTTTTAAGCCTTAGATACAGCTTACTTCTTGTTGAAACATTGTCAATCACAGTAGTAGATGAGTCTGAAGAAAAGTCATCAATGTCAATGAAATAGCCTGAGGTAGTCTGTGCAAACACAGGAGCCGGTGCATTATCTGTACTTTGGTCCACTTCACGTGGAGGCTCTTGGGAGACAGTATCAACAGCCTGTGAAGTGTTTGTGTAAAAAACAGCCAAATCTTGGACAGGAGTGGTCACTGAAGTGGTGACTGGAACTAGCAAGAGTTCATTTTCTGTCCTCCCTATGGTCGAGGAGGTATCTGGAACAGGGTTGGACATTGTTGTATAGTCCGTAGTAGTGTTGTTCATCCTACTGTGTAGACGTATGTCCTTCTGGGTAGTGAGAGGGGATCGGTAACCACCCAAGGGACCTCTTGGCCTACTGTGAAGGATCGGCCACATGGTGTAGTTTGATGTCATCAATGAAGATAAATCTGTTCGTTCAAGAGCCAGATAGTGGTGGTAAAATGACAGTCCTGGAACCTTGAATTCCCAAGACCGGTACAGGTGCTCTGTATGATGGACCGAATTCCTTCTTCACAATGATCTTCTCACAAACCAGATCTCCAACTTTAGGAATCTAGCCAGTCGAAGTTTTCAGTAAATCCCTTATTCCTAAGGTGGCAGCACTGGTAGATGATTTATCATCACAAAATTGCTGAAGCTCTTGTAAGACAGTGAAACGTTCATTTATATCAATTGGTGTTTCTGCTGCCACCATACCAGAGGCATCAAGATCTGGGACATACACTGGTATCCCAAAGAGAACCTCATAAGGAGTGCGTCCCCCCAAGGACCGTCTTGGCAGATTAGTCAGTGCTCTTTGGACCCCATATAGGTGATGTAACCAACTGTGGCCTGAACCTAATACTAGATCTGTTAAGGACTGATTTAGATCACGATTCCGCCTCTCTACGACTGAATCTCCCTCTGGATGGTATGGTGAGGAGTAATGGAGTTCAACACCCATCGTCCTCATGGTGTCCTTGAATGCCTTAGAGGCAAATGCAGGGCCCTGGTCCGAATGGAATGCTGCAACCGCTATGTACCGATGAAGATCAGCAAGTCTTTTATAACAGTCCGAGCGTCAGCCGACCGCTGTTGCCATACCCACAGGAATCTAGAACAAGAATCTACAGCGACTAAAATGTTTTGTATGCACCATCAGGCTGTAAGGGACCACAATGTTCCAGGTACACACACTGTAGTGGCCTGTTGGACACTAAGAGGGATGTCTGGAGGGGGCGTTTGATATTATAGCCCGTTATCTGCTGGAAAATGTCACAGCAAAGGACATATTCCTTTGTCCATCTGCATAGACCAAGCCACCAGAAGCGTTTCTGTAAGAGTGTTATCGTGGCTGATATACCAGCATGTACAGAAGCGACACCCTCATACGCTGCTTTTATTAGATCTAATCTCTGGTCTTCGTTGGGGATCACACGATCTCCAACCCCAGGAATTGTTGCATACGTAACATTCTGTGCACTGATATGGTAAGTATAATTTGTAGGGTATCTCTTTGGAAGGGGCTTGCCTGCAGCCAAAGCTTTCACGGCTGTCAGTATTTCATTATCCAATCTCGTTTGTGAACGAGTCACTGCAGCCACAGAAGCAGTAGCTACTGCTGCTTTGGCCGCTTCATCAGCCAATGTATTGCCAGTAACGTGTACTCCTACATGTTGGTGGCCCAATGTATGTACTACATGGACACATGGTAGCTTATCCTTAAGATCAGCCACACTCCCCCACAATATTTTGTGTTTAATGGTGTTCCCTTTTGAATCTCTAAACGCGTTCAGCTTCCAATGATTAAGGTAATCATTGTATAACTGGATGCAGTAGTATGAGTCGCAGACTATTAAAGTCAGGCTTCCTGGCTCTCTGTGTTTGAGTGCTGGTATAAGAGCTTTAAGTTCAGCCAACTGAGCTGTGCAGTCCCATAAGGTCTGCATGTAGGTATTATTATGGTGGAAGACTTCATCTTCCGTCACTCCGCTCACGGCTGCGCAAGCTGCCGAGTATTGATGTTTAGTACCTACAGCCGGTTGTGCTGAACCATCAGTGTATATGACAGTATGGTACCTGCCTAGTGGCAAGATATTTAGAGGAGCGGGGTACTCTTGTTCGTACTGGAGAAACTCTTGTGTCTGAAGTTTTGGATCAAAAATGTAATCCACATCAGTGGCGGTCAGAGACGTTGCCCATTGAATCCAACGTGGATGTAATGATGTAGCGTTAGGTATGCTTGCTTTGGTGACAGCCTCGAAGGCCGGCGAGACAACAATAATACATTTCCCCTGGGCAAGTGGCCTCTCTTTCATGATGGGCATCTGAACGTCCGTCAGAATCTTTTCTGTAGGTGCAAAACGCTGTTCTGCATTGGAGTATAAATGTGATTTATATGGACACCGGCTGCTGGAGGGGCGGGACCTTTGGCCCCTTTAAACTTGTTTTGAGCGCCCGCTTTGCGGGACGTGCGCCGGATGTGCCTGGGCAAAGCCCGGGCCAAGGGCGGCCCGTCCTGCGCCCGTCATCGACCGTTAGAGGCCGGGCTGGGCCACCCCCCTTTCATCTTGCCGGGGATGGTGACTTTTTTTCTTCTTTGGTGCTGTATCAGAGCGTGACCGTGCAGAGAAATTAGGGGACTCTGGTGACCTAGGGCCTTCGAGAAGAAGCAAAAGCCTTCTGTTGTCCTCTCCTGTGGCCTGTTCTATGGATAAGTGCAGCCCCCTGCCAAGGAAGAAAAAGACACTGAAGAAATCTGTCCCCAAAACGAAAGCTTCTCTTGTGGACAGTTCCAAGGAGCTATATGGTGGTATAAAATCCAGCGAGCTAATGGGTTGTGATGCAGCGATTCTTTTGCTAAAGCTTAAGGAGATGATTGAGGGTATTTTGACACCTGTGATGGCAAAACTATCGGTGATAGAAAAAGCAGTTACTCGGCTAGGTGAATTAATAAGCCAAGGGAGCCATCTTATGGGGGGATGGAAGGCCCTGTGTTGTGTATCCCGTCCTAGCATGGATGAGAATCTACAGTAGGAAAATGCTGGGCCTCTGGGAAGTTTGCCTCAGCATCTAGATAACTTGTCGAGTTCTGGGGGACAAGGTGCCTGCATTCAGTCTGTGTTGGCCCTAACTACCGCCCCACCAATGGGCAGCGGGGGTTTGAATGGTCTTAGCCTCGGAAGACAGCCTGACCGTGGTTTTGCGGTGGCTGGGGGGGCCTGCCCACAGCCGTTTGGGAAGTCCAATCAGAATCCGTTGAGTAAAAAGTCTTCATTGGCCCATTTGGAGCTCCCTCGGCATGTGCCCCATATGTGGTAGTACTGACAAATGTTCCTGCTCTGGCCCGTGGGGTAACAGAATCTATGGCTCAACTAAAAAATAAAACTGGCCATTGGCTGAGCAAAAACTGCAATTTTTTATGTAAGGATCTCAATGATGTCTTGTTTGTTAGAAGAATTGACAGGATTGGGCCAAGGGAAAAAGAAGGGGTTGAGGACTGTGTTATCATAAATGTCAGATACCGGGGTCTGGCTCAACGGATTCTCTTCTCATATAGTCAGGCCTTTTTAAGGGCAGATTCAATTGGTATGGCCCCCCTGGGATATTTTTACAATCATATGTGACTGGGCGCTGATCCCTCTCCTGACCCTGGTAGGATCCCCGTCTTAGGCCAGAATGCCCCTCGGAAAATTTGCAGGAGAGCAGATCACAAAATAAACTCAGACTTGGCAGGGGTGGATTGACAATGTACCAAGACTGTGATTGCGCTGGAGCGGGTGGGCTCGAAGTGCAACCTTATTTCTTGGAATATTGCGGGGTATGCTACCAAGATATCTGATCAGCATTGGGATAGGCGTGTGGCTGAATATGATATTATTATGCTGCAGGAAACATGGTCTGAGGGGCTGGCTGCTTGGGATGGATATGATAGATTCGCCATCCCAGAAGCTCAGTCCCTCGGAGGTCGTTCGAAAGGGGGCCTGGTTACCTTAATACATTTCTACAAGAGAGTGGCTGCCTTCCAAATTAATTGTAACCATCAATGGGTAATTTTTTCTAATAATTTTAATGTTCTGTTGGTTAATTTTTATAATGCTGTATGGGATGGGGGTGTCAAATTGGGATCCTTTTCTCCATTCTCCAGGTGTTGAAATCTAGAATGGAGGAGGTGGGGTTGGAATTCTGTGCCATTGTATCGGGAGATTTTAATGCTATGCTGGGCCGCCTCAGTATAATGGTAAATCCCTTTGCCTACGACTGTGGGGACTACTTGGTGGATGACATTCAGGATATGAGAGGTAGGGCTTTGACCAAGGAACTTAGGAAGTTGGGCCTTTTGAACTTCCGGGATATTGAAGCAGTAGATTTTTACCAGCTTCCAACATTTGTGGGTAGAGGGTTTGGCACCACAATTGACTATATTTTTGTGTCTCTGTCACTGCAAAATCTGATTACTAGTGGAGAGGTGCTTGGTGAATTTATGAGTGATCATAACCCCCTCACCGTGTGCTTTAAACTTCCAGGGGCTCTAAGTAAATTAGGGCGGGTGGTCCTGTAACAGTGAAGATAAGAGATCAGGGTAGGCGACTTGGCTGGAAACAGGTAGATGCCCAACAAGTTATTGAGAGGGTGGTGGGAGGAAACTTACCCTTGTTCATGGACATACTTTTGAGAGAGACTCCGAGCCCAAACAAAGTGATGGATGCAATAGCTGAAGTGAACATAGAAGTGAGAGACTGTTTATTCTTGCTAGACAGTCATCCTAACAAGCGCAGAGGTGGCTGGTTTGATAAGGTTTGTTACGATGCCAGGGTAAACATGAAAACGGCCCTCAAATGAAATCCCAGAGATGGGCCCGCTGTGAAAGCAGCAAGAATTGAGTACAAAAGGGCCCTGAGGGAAAGTAAGGATAGATTTAAAACAAAGGCCTGGGCAGAATTGGAGTGCGCCTCAGACCTGAAGGATCCTGGCTTGTTCTGGAAGGTGGTAAACAGAAGTTCCTTTGCCACACAGACATCCAAGGGTTTGGGTTGCAATATCGCCCCGGAGGTTTGGGTAAATTATTTCTGTAGAATTTTTGAGGGAACCCCTTTAAGAAATAATTGGGAAAAAGAGTGTGTAGTGGTTCCCAACTTAGCGATCAGGTTTTCGCTCCAGGAAGTTATTGATGCACTCCAGGGCAGTGCTAGTAATAAAGCCTCGGGCCCGTATTCCATTCCTATGGATTTGTATAAATCTTGCCCTCAGCTATGGGCACCTGTTCTTTTAAATGTTCTTAACGCAGCAGTTACTGTGGGAATCCCTGCTCTTGGAGGAGGGCCTGTATCATTCCAGTTTTTTAAAATGGGGATCGGAACGACCCGAAGTCCTATCACCCTATTTCCCTACTTGACTCTCTGGGAAGATCTTGAGGCTTGGATGGCAGAAAAGGATATTTTGAGCCGGGATCAGCATGGCTTTAGGGAAGGTCTTGGCACTTGGGAGCATTGCCTCACTCTTCTGATGATGATTGGGAAATATACGCAAGCTAGGAAGGGCACCCTCTATCTTGCCTTTATGGACCTTAGTTGTGCCTTTGATACGGTAAATCGGTCCATATTGTGGGAAAGGTTAAGACAGTTAGGGATGGATCCTGATATTGTGGAGCTGCTCCAGTACCTCCACTCAGGATCGGTTGCCAACGTGAGGATGGGGTCAAATGGGGAATGTTCAGAGACTTTTAAGCTCACCAAGGGTGTTCGCCAGGGGTGTGTGTTGGCCCCTACTCTGTTCCTTTTATATACTAATGGATTGTCTGATTTCTTGATGGAGCACTGTAGGGATGTCCCAAAGGTGAATAGCTTTAGTGTCCCGGTGTTGACAAATGCGGATGATGAGGTCCTTATGGCCTGCACCATGAACAGTCTTCGAAAATCTGTTAGAGCCTATGCATCTTATATGTCAGGCTTGAGTCTAGAGATAAATTATAGGAAATCACATTTTATGGTATGTGGTAAATCTTTGAGCAGGGTTGGGGAGCTAAAGGTTGATGATCAAACTATTAGCAGGGTCAATGAATTCCCATATTTAGGAGTATTCTTTGATGATAAAGGCTCATGGAAACCTTCTATTGATAGAAGGAGTATGCTTTTCCATGCCTCAGTTGGGGCTACTTTTGATTTTGCTGTAAGAGTAGGAAGCAAACCCATTAAGCATCTGCTTGAAATCTATAGGCAAAAATGTCTCCCTGTCCTGTTGTATGGTGCACCACTCTGGGGGTACATGGACACCCGAGTGCTCATTATTGTACAAAATCATTTTTGCAGAAGACTATTGGGCTTTGGTCAAAATACCTCTGGTTTTTGCCTGCATCTAGAATTAGATCTTGAGTGTGTGCAAGATACTATTCAGCTGGCTCCCCTTCTGTTATGGATTTCAATTTGGAGAAATGATTTTGCTATTTTTAATAGAGATTTTAAGGGATTGTCTGGCCTGCGATAATGTAAAATGCATTCCCTGGCTGATGTACATAAGAAAAGTAGCACAGGAGTTGGGGCGGCCGGATTTGTTTTACTCTCCCGAGGGTCTGACTAGCCAGGATAAGAATTGGGTGAAGAAGAGTTTCTGAAGAATGCGGGGGGTTGAAAGAGAGGGAAAGGAACTAGGGAAACAATCGGTTAGAGATTTTATTATGTTAAAGATGGGGGTGGGTCCTGAGCCCTACCTCCTAGCAATAAATGACCTGAGGGAAAGGACTCTTATTACTCGATTCCGTTTGGGGGTCATTAGGAATAATCTCTGCTTCCCGCTAGGTCAGTATGATGTAAAATCTATCAGACCATGTCCCTGTGACGGGGTGTCCCTGCAGACCTTGTCCCATTTTACACTATTCTGTGTTTTTTACGCACCTCTTAGAAGACTTTTTTTATAACCCTTGCTGAGGCCAAAGGGATTTGTGCAATTTCGCCCTGCTTTTATGTGGCTGCAAATGGCCTCAGATGCATTGGTATGGAGGGGTTTGGGATTGTTTTTGAGGGGAGCCATTACCTGGCGTAATAGCTAGAGTTTTTTAAGGGACGTTCTAGATTATTATTTTTGAAAATAATGTTTGATCTGTTTTTAAATTATGATTATGCTGATTGTAATGCTTTATTGATATTATGGTTATTTATTGTTGTTTATGTAAATTAAGGGTTGAATTATTTCATACCGAATAAAAGTCTTCTTCTATGCTATAGGTACCGTGTCACCCTCATTGAAGGTGACATAAGTAAATCCAATGGCACCAGGAGTTATTCTGATGACCAGATTTCTTTTATTGTCACTTGTGTGCAAGTGTTTGGGTTCTAGCATGTCCTGTTGCATTTCCCTAAGGATGCGTGTGTGTTCAACTGTCCAGTATCTGCTAGAAAAATTGGGCTGAACCAATTCATAAAGTGGCTTCATACGTTGTGCATAATCTGGAATGTATGTTCTGCCAAAATTAAAGAAACCTAGTAGTGACTGTAATTTCTTAAGTGTATTAGGAGGGTGCAGTTGAGCACATTCCTCTAGAAAGTGCGTGGCCAGGCTCTTTCCCTCATTTGACAGCTCATATCCCAGGAACATTACCCTGAGAAATGCTATTTTGCTCTTTTTAAAGTTGAATTTGTAACCAAGGTCTGCAAATCCCAAAATGATCTGATCGACCCTTGCAAGATGAATGTCGAGGTCGTCTGTGAGATATATGTCATTGTAGGAAAGTACCATCTTGCCTGGCATGTTACCCCTATTTTTACTTGTGTGTATGTTTGTTTTTGCCTGTGTCACTGGGATCCTGCTAGCCAGGACCCCGGTGCTCATAAAGTGTGCCCTGTATGTGTTCCCTGTGTGGTGCCTAACTGTATCACTGAGGCTCTGCTAACCAGAACCTCAGTGTTTATGCTCTCTCTGCTTTTAAAATTGTCACTTCAGGCTAGTGACTATTTTTAACAATTCTGATTGGCACACTGGAACACCCTTATAATTCCCTAGTATTGGTGTTCCAGGAGATCCCTATGGGCTGCAGCATTTCTTTTGCCACCCATAGGGAGCTCAGACAATTCTTACACAGGACTGCCACTGCAGCCCAAGTGAAATAACGTCCACGTTATTTCACAGCCATTTTACACTGCACTTAAGTAACTTATAAGTCACCTATATGTATAACCCTCACTTAGTGAAGGTTAGGTGCAAAGTTACTTAGTGTGTGGGCACCCTGGCACTAGCCAAGGTACCCCCACATTGTTCAGGGCAAATTCCCCTGACTTTGTGAGTGCGGGGACACCATTACACGCGTCCACTACATATAGGTCAATACCTATATGAAGCGTCACTATGGTATCTCCGAACATGGCCATGTAACATGTCTAGGATCATGAAATTGTCACCCCAATACCTTCTGGTATTGGGGGGACAATTAAATGCATCCCCGGGTCTCCAGCATAGAGCCCGGGTACTGCCAAACTAACTTTCCGGGGTCTCCTCTGCAGCTACCGCTGCTGCCAACCCCTCAGACAGGTTTATGCCCCCCTGGGACCTAGGCAGTCTGGTCCCAGGAAGGCAGAACAAAGGATTTCCTCTGAGAGAGGGTGTTACACCCTCTCCTTTTGGAAATATGTGTGAAGGGCCTGGGAGGAGTAGCCTCTCCTGGCCTCTGGAAATGCTTTGAGGGGCACAGATGGTGCCCTCCTTGCTTAAGCAGGTCTACACCGGTTCAGGGATCCCCCCAGCCCTGCTCTGGCGTGAAACTGGACAAAGGAAAGGGGAGTGACCACTCCCCTGACCAGCACCTCTCAGGGGAGGTGCCAGAGCTCCTCCAGTGTGTCCCAGGCCTCTGCCTTCTTGGATGCAGAGGAGTGAGGGCACAATGGACAGCTCTGAGTGGCCAGTGCCACCAGGTGATGTCAGAGACCCCTCCTGATGATTGCTTACCTTTCTCTGTAGCCAATCCTCCTCTGAGGGCTATTTAGGGTCTGTCCTGTGGGTATCTCAACAGATAACGAATGCAAGAGCTCACCAGAGTTCCTCTGCACTTCCCTCTTCGACTTCGGCCAAGGATCGACTACTACAGGACGCCTGCATACCCTCAACAAAGTAGCAAGAAGACTACCAGCAACATTGTAGAGCCTTATGCTGCTGGCTTTCTTGACTGTTTCCTGGTGGTGCATGCTCTAAGGTCTGTCTGCCTTCACCCTGCACTGGAAGCCAAGAAGAAATCTCCCGTGGGTCGACGGAATCTTTCCCCTGCTAACGCAGGCACCAAACTTCTGCATCACCAGTCCTCTGGGTCCCCTCTCATCCTGACGAGCGTGGTCCCTGGAACACATGAGCTGGGTCCAAGTGTCCCCGACAGTCCAGTGGCCCTTCTGTCCAAATTTGGTGGAGGTAAGTCCTTGCCTCCCCATGCCAGACAGTAATCCTGTGTACTGCGTGAATTGCAGCTGCTCGGGATTCTGTGCACTTTTGCAAGACTTCCTTTGTGCACAGCCTAGCCCAGGTCCTCAGCACTCCATCCTGCATTGCCCAACTCGCTGAGTTGGACTCCGACGTCGTGGGACCCTCTTTTGTTGTTCTGAGTCAACCGTTGTCCTCAGATCTTCTAAGTGCCTGTTCAGGTGCTTCTGTGGGTGCTGCCTCCTTCTGCATGGGCGTTCTGTATTGCTGAGCACCCCTCTGTCTTCTCCTCCAAGGGGCAACCTCATGGTCCTTCCTGGGTCCTGGCAGCACCCAAAATCCTCAACTGCGACTCTTGCAGCTAGCACGGCTTATTTGCAGTTTTTTTGCGTGGACACAACTCTGCGTGCTCCAGCACGCCATGAGACATCTTCTGACCAAAGGAGAAGTTCCTGGCACCTTCCGTTGTTGCAGAATCTTCAGCTTCTTCCATTCAGAGGCAGCCCTTTTGCACCTTCATCTGGGGTTTAGTGTGCTTCTGCCCTTCCGGACACTTGCGTGACTCTTGGACTTGGTCCCCTTCCTTTACAGGTCCTCAGGTCCAGAAATCCATCTTCAGTGTTTTGCAGTCTGTTGTTGTCCTTGCAGAATCCCCTATCTCAACTTTACCATCTTTCTGGGGTAGTAGGGTAACTTTACTCCTACCTTTCATGGTCTTGGGTTGGGGTATCTTGGACACCCTTAGTGTTTTCTTACACTCCCAGTGACCCTCTACACACTACACTAGGCCTGGGGTCCATTCGTGGTTCGCATTCCACTTTTGGAGTATAAGGTTTGTGTTGCCCCTAGGCCTATTTCTCCCTATTACATTCTATTGTGTTCTACAGTGTTTGCATTACTTTTCTGTTTACTTATCTGATTTTGGTTTGTGTGTATATTTTGTGTATATTACTTACCTCCTAAGGGAATATATCCTCTGAGATACTTTTGGCATATTGTTACTAAAATAAAGTACCTTTATTTTTAGTAACTCTGAGTATTGTGTTTTCTTCTGATATAGTGCTAAGTGATATAAGTGTTATAGTAGGAGCTTTGCATGTCTCCTAGTTCAGCCTAAGCTGCTCTGCTATACCTTCCTCTATCAGCTGAAGCTACTAGAACACTTCTAATCTACTAATAAGGGATAACTGGACCTGGCAAAAGGTGTAAGTACCACAAGGTACCCACTAAAAGCCAGGCCAGCTTCCTACAGTCATCAACATAGGATAACGCCTCGGAATCTATATCATGTAATATTGATGTTACACTGGCTGAAAATAGCCCGGGCTGTTTTTATAGGCTTGAGGTAAACAACAAAAGCGTTTCTGAGAGCCAAATGAGAATGCACTCAGGTCCCGACTTTCGTGTGCTAAGTTCTGGCAAAAAAAACATTAGATATATCTAATGTTGTTTTATATTTTTTTACGTACTATATTGTTTATTAGTGCTGTGCTATGTGAGTTTTGTATAGCATGTGTGCATGTATGACTATTTAAATGTCTGTAATCAATGACTATTCTGTATGAATGGTCTGGCTTTGCAACGGGGAATAACGGGTTATTCATTGCAGATGTACAGGGCTCTATTACTCCCTGGTACTCAAGCTGGGTGAGAATTTCCATCACCTGAGCTTTTGCTTCACGTTTGACAGGATATTGTGGCTGCGGTTGGGGTGTAGACCTAACGGGAATAACATGACAAGGAGACTCCTTGACCCAATCTACATCATTGTGATATAAAGGGGGTGCCTGTGCTAAAGCCTATTCAGTAGCATAGGCTTCTTTTTCTGCTTCTGGAACAAGATTGAAGAAAGAAGGCAAAATGACATCTTCCCCATGCGGGAGCTTACGGACGTGCTCAGGTGGCCAGTCTCTTTTGGGCCAGTAGGATATCACTAGTAAGTTCATGCCAAAATATCACACTAATGGTCCGCTCCACGTCTCCCTCTATCTGATTTTTTAAATCATAAACCCTGTTGGTGGGAGAACCCGGCCGTCTGCAGTTTCAACTGCGATAAAATCGCTAGTTGCTGTCGCATCCAGATGATCTTTCAGACTCTGGCGACATATGGTGACCTCTGCTGCGTTGTCTAACAGAGTCACTTCCCACGTCTTGTTCCTCAATAGTGTTCTCAAGTGTACTGGCATTTTAGCTGTCAGTGCTGCCACCTTTTTCTTTTTAAACTGTGACTTTTGCTGAGGAGTTGTTTCTTCTTTTTTAATGGTAGACTGCGGCGAGTCTATCTTTTGTTTCACATATTCAGGACGTCGATCTGGATGGCCCCCTCTCTCGCTACGTCTATCTGGAGCGTCCTGAAAGGAACGAGAGGGACTTGAATCAGTATATATTTCTGGAGTTTTAATGTTCTCCCTATTTCTGAGATTGTATCTCCTTTCGGAGTTCTCTGGGTGCGGAGAATCAGCTCTCTTATTTCTTCTATCTTTGAAATCTTTTTGTTTGTCCCAGCACTTCTTAGGGCCCTCTTGTGCCTGCTTTGTACCCTCCTTATGGGTGGTACCTTGGAATTCCAATTTTTTTGGCTTGGCTCCCAAACTATCCCGCCCTATACTAGTATAGGTATCGGAAATAATTTTCGGTAGATGTCTCTCCTGTTCCTGGTGTTGAGTTTCCCGGAGATGTTCGCATATTGCCAGTGCTACCGCTTCCCCTTTAATACTACTGAGTATTATTGAGGAAACCGCGTCAAAATTACGCATTAATTTCATCCCCAAATCCAAGGCTGGTGCAGCCCCATGCTCATTCTGTATTTGTTTTAACACTTCCGGTAAATTGGCAAGTGTCGGGGTACCATGTGTGGTAGTGTATATAGCAGTGAAGACTGTACTCCTATGTGGCTCAGTCATCCACCGAGGGAACCATCCCAAAGGGCAAGCACATAGTGAGCAGTCTATGTTTTTCCTGTGGTCCCTTATGGGGAAACACAGCTTCCAGCTGATTCGTTTTCTGGGCAATCCAGAACGGTATTTTTTCCCGTTCTGTGGGTACTTTACCCATGATAGTATGCACTGTTTGTGGATTAATCCCAGTTGCCAATTGGTAACCACCAGGTGCTGGCGGTGCTGGACGCGCTGGTGTGGTGTTCAAAGTTTGCATTACAAACTGAACTAGTTGTCTATATAATGTCACTAATTCATTATATAAATCTTGCAGATCTGCTATCATCATATTTTGTATGTCTGGGTGAGGTGTGTATGTGGCAAACACAGGCCACGTTGGTCTATCATTACTTAAGGGACCTCGCCTCACTCTTTGTAGTACATGTGGTAGGGCGCCTTCAAACCAGTTCTGGTGCTCTTGGTTTGTGAGCGAAATTTCATGATACTAGTATGCTCGGTACTGTGGAGGTACGTTTGCAATTTCATATGTGTGGAACGTATCTGTTCTCTAGTCCACCTCAGGAAAGGTGACCCAACAATAAAATGTTTCTGTTTGGTATGCTTCATTAGCTTCTATTATAAGAGCAACATCCCGCCCTCCTCTGTAAGGCCATGCATTAATAAATGTTGCGTTAGAGCTTGTCTAGCATTTTCAGGAATGTCAATGGCAGCAGCCATTTTGTTTAGAAAAACAGAACACCAAAATGGGAAATAGAAGTCCTTTTATGAGTTCGAGTTTGAACAACCTACAGCTTAATCAGCTGAGGAGGAATTTCCCAAAGACCACAGACGTCTCCGTATAATGGTACTTAGGGTACCTGTTGTCTGTGATACAGTGATAGTCGGGGTATCCGTAAATTAGTGCCTAAACACCATTGTTGGTGACACCATGTCGTAGTTTGGACTCTTGCTCTGGGCAAGACTGCTGGTTTAAGGATGACAGTACTTTTGTTTGTAGGCGACTAGGCCTATCCTACAACAAGTTGCAACTGTTGTCCCAACCTTACCGGCTCACTAGCAGCACCTCACTAAAAACACAATAGTAAAAGGAGATTTGAGGCAGCCTTTACACATGGACTCAAGAATAAGACATCTCAGGGAGTGCCATGGTTAAACAGAGATTACCCCTTTCTCACAGATATATCATGTCTCACATGAACACCGGCAATGACAAAGATGCAGTAAAGTTTCAATAGTTTTTATTCAACACAATTGCAATTTGCGATATGTTGCATGGGCTGCAATGATTAGGATAATGAATAATGCAAGAAACAGGATTGTGAAGACGAGAGTCATTATTACAAAGACCCCCACCATCTTGCAATGCGTGTAAGAGACATGCAAGGTGTGATATGCCCTAATACACTTATGTGATAGGCCTTACTTCCTACCTAAAGGAGAGTTGGGTTTGCTAAACCCAATCTGCCTATGCCATGTCCATGTGAGGAGGCCCCAACCCTCGTTACCTTGGAATGAGGTCTCTATCTGAGACTCCACAGGGACACGAAGACTAGGTCAGCGTCAAGACGACATGCAGCATCGATATCAGCGATGATGGCGATGCCCTCTGGTCGGAATCCCTCTGATTATCTGTCTAAAGTGCGATGTATTTATACAGATCTACCAGGACCCCTGACGTAGGTGTGTTCCTAAACAATAGATAACAGACATTCTTGGGATGGCAATTATTATAAACAATCCCTCTAAAGTATAGAGAGGGAAAATCCCTAAGTGTGAACACCTACTGTTTGTTTGTCTTTATTGCTTGATCTTGACGCCTTAGCGCGGTGGCACTGATAAGGCCAAGCATAACAAGTGGCCTAACTATAAACAAGGCAGCCATCTTGGATGAATTAAATAATTAAATGGGCTAAGACAGAGCAAGCTAAGTAGGTTAAAAGTCACTAGGTGACGGGGGCACTAGTCTGCAAGCCAGAGGCTAAGCTAACTCCTGTTATCCCATTAAAAGAAACTAGGATTCACTACACATCCATGCACCTCAAAGCACACTCCACAACATATCACCCCACACATCACCTCACACATCCTCACACATATCAATCACACCACATCCATGGCACCCCAAAGACACCCCAGGTTTTCAGAGGAGGAGCTAAGGGTCATGGTGGAGGAAATCATCCGTGTAGAGCCACAGCTATTCGGATCACAGGTGCAGCAGACATCCATTGCAAGGAAGATGGAGCTATGGTGGAGAATCTTGGACAGTGTTAACACCGTGGGACATCACCCCAGAACAAGGGATGACATCAGGAAGAGGTGGAATGACCTACGCGGGAAGGTGTGTTTCGTGGTTGCAAGACACCAGATAGCTGTACAGAGGACTGGCAGTGGACCCCTACCTCCTCCCCCACAACTAACAACATGGTTGGAGCAAGTCTTGGTGATCATGCATCCTGAGGGCCTACTAGGAGTAGCAGGAGGACTGGACTCTGGTAAGTCAAATCTTTACTATTATATCCCCCACCCTACCTGCATGCCATCAGAAACTCCTACCCCTACCCTCACCCCATCACTCCACCACCTCAAATATACCCCACTATCACAACCCACCCATACCAATACCAAGCCCTGCATGCCACACCAATCCATGGACCCCCATCACAGACCTGCATGGGCACCCATCACCACAGCATGTCCATTAGAGAGAATCACCTAGCCCACAAAATCACCATTCACACAAGGCAAAGCTGACAGGGCAATCACAACCATACCGGGAAACACACCCATGCACATGATGGCACACGCAGATACAATAACACTGCATTTGAATCCCCACAGGACCCCTACTTAACGTCACCGGAGGGGAGTTGCCAATTACATCCAGTCCCTCCCAGAAGAGGTCACAGTGATGACAGCAACTCTGCATGCCTGGATCACGATGACCAACCTGGCCCATCAGGGACCGCTGGACAGTCAGTTACCCTGCCACAGTCCCATACCACCACAGAGCCCTCAGGAAACACCAGCACACCTCCATGCCATTGTCCCCAGGTCACGTCAATCAGCAGTGTGTCCACCACTACAGGGACCCCAGGCAACCCCACAAACCCAAGAAAATCAAGGACCTGGGGTCAGTGGCAGTGGGCAGACGGTTCAGGGGACAGAGGCACAGGACAACAGGGAAGCTGGGTAGAGAGCTGTGCGACAGGGGAAGGACAGACCCAGGGAACCAACTCTCCACAAGGCACTCACAAACATCCTGGGAGCATACCACCATTCCCAGGAGATGTTGGGCCAGATACTGGCCAAGTTGCAGGAGATCCAGCGGCTGGAGGAGGGACAGTACCTGGGGATCAGGGAGGACCTCAAACACATCTACACCATTTTGGTCACCATTGCAGGGGTGCTGGCTGAAATGGCCAACGTCATGAGGGAGGCAGTGGTACACCAACGAGCCCCTGACGCTAGCTACACCGATGAACAACCCTCCACCTCCGCCAGCGCTAGTGGACAGGAGGCCCCGCCACAGGACCAACAGGCCACCAGCACTCCACCCCCTGCAGAAGGAGAACCACCCAGCAAATGGTCCCTGCAATCCAGGCTGAAGCCAGAGGACATTGCCAAGACCCCTACCAGGAAATAAGACTCTCCTGATTGTCACCATTGTGTCCCACTCTGTCACCCTGTCCACCTTGCACTGACATTATTCCGCTTTCTATGCCCCATTGGACAATGCACCTGTGATACCAAGAGACTTGGCTCTAACTGGACATTCCTCCACCATCACCCCAACCCATTGCCCATCTCCCTCTACTTATTAGCACTTAAATAAACACCCTTGGAACTAATACAAATCTGGAGTCTGTCAACTGATTTAAATGTATTAGTACAACATTCTGAAAACATTGCAATTCATATGTACAGTAACAATACATTGGTATGACCTTTAGTGGGCAGCAGTAAACATACCAGGAGTCAGAATGGGCCACAGAGATATGAGAATAGAGATGCCAAAGGGTACAGTACGTGACCATAGACATAGGGAAATCAGGCTGCCAATAAAAATGTCCAACAGAACACTGCAAAGTAAAGTGAAGTTACAGTGCCTTACCTGTGTGTCACTGGAAGTACTGCAGTATGATATTACTTCTGTTGTCCACATCTTCTTCCTCTGCCTCCTCTTCCCCACTGTCCACAGGCTCCTCCACTGCCACAAGACCATCTCCAGGCTCATCCTCCTGCAGAAAAGGCACCAGGCGTCTCAAGGCCAGGTTGTGCAACATGCAACGATGATCTGGCACACCTTCTTGGGTGAGTAGTATAGGGATCCACCTGTCAGATGGAGGCACCGGAACCTGGCCTTCAGGAGGCCGAAGGTTCCCTCAATTATCCTCCATGTTCGCCCAAGTGCCTCATTGTAATAATCCTCTGCCCTTGGCCTGGCATTCCTCACTGGGGTCAGTAGCCATGAGAGGTTGGGATAACCAGAGTCACCTGAAAACATCGAGGGACAACTGTTAGACACACACTAACCCTTAGGGACAACCCCATACCCAGACACCAACATATACTCGGTGGGGACCTTGGGCTCACCTATTGGCCACACCTGGTGCCTCTAGAGTTGAGCCATCACATATGGGATGCTACTATTCCTCAAGATAAAGGCGTCATGCACAGAGCCAGGATACTTGGCATTCACATAGGAGATGTGCTGGTCAGCCAAACACACCATCTGCACATTCAGAGAGTGATAGCTTTTCCTATTCCTGAACAACTGTTCATTTCTCCTGGGGGGGAGGGGGGACAAATTCTACATGTTTACCGTCAATGGCTCCAATGATGTTGGGGATATGTCTCAGGGCATAAAAGTCAGCTTTCACGGTGGCCAAATCCTCCACCGTGAGAATACGATGTAGGTGCGCATTTGTTTCAGCAGTGCAGACAACAATCTGCTCAACACATATGAGAACATTGGCTACGACATCCCTGATGCCATGGCCACTGTTGTTTGGAAGGAACCACTTGCCAGGAAATGGAGCACTGACAGGACCTGCACTAGAGGGGGGATACCTGTGGGCTGGCGAAAAGCTGACATCAGGCCTCGCTCCAATTGGGCACACAGTTCTTGGATTGTGGCCCGATCAAGTCTGTAGGTTAGGATAATATGTCTGTCCTCCATTGTCGCTAGGTCCACCAGGGGTCTGTACACTGGAGGATGTCTCCCTCTCATATTCATCCTCAGCGGTTGAAGCCTAGGGAGGAAAACGGTGAGCAGAGGGTCATATTTACACATCTACTGCAATACTGATGCTTCTCTTCATTTACAGAACCATTATGTGAATCCGAAAGTCAGTTGATGTGCCAATGTTTGCTGTGACGCAGTTAGGTGCCATCGCCGGTGCCCCCCTGAATTGGCGGCTGCCTGACCTTCATGTAGAGACAAGTAGAAATGAGGTAAATCCGCTGGCGTAGTGTGCCGTTGGGTAGCCGGTCGACGACAGCCGCGCAACCTCGCATTGGTTATCATTGGGCCCTATGGGTTCCAGGAGCCAATGGCGATGTACGCTGGCGGTGACGGCATGCACCGCCGCAACGTGGCAGTCATTTTCTATTTGTTCACTCACTTGCTACCTGACCTTCAACAGGAGAGGACCTACACTGCAAGTGAGCTGTGACCTGTGTCTGAAAGCGACAATGGCTCATGTGTCTGGGGAAAGGGCACATGCATTCACTGCAGAGGAGTTGGAGAGACTTGTGGATAGGGTCCTACCCCAGTACACTTTACTCTATGGTCCTCCAAACAAATAGGTGAGTACACTGTGAGCATGTTGCGTTGGCCATGAATGTATGGAGGGCAGTGTGTGTGAGAAACATGTGGTTGTGGGGGTGGGCTGAGGTGTCCTGGGCAGAGAGCTGCATGTATGGTGGTTAATGTATGTGCGTTAGTGGAAGGGAGGGATATGGTGGGCCATGTGTGTGACAGTCCAGAAGGTATTACTAATCCCTTCTCTGCTTTATTTGACCTGCAGGTCAGTGCCCATCTGTGGGAGGCTGGCCTGGCTTATAGTGGGTACCTGATGGTACTTACACCTTGTGCCAGGTCCAGTTACCCCTTATTAGTAGATCAGTAGTGTTCTAGCAGCTTAGGCTGATAGAGGTAGCTATAGCACAGCAGCTTAGGCTGAACTAGGAGGCATGCAAAGCTCCTACTATACCACTTATATCATATAGCACTATATCATAAGAATCACAATACTCAGAGTTACTAAAAATAAAGGTACTTTACTTTAGTGACAATATGTCAAACAATATCTCAGAGGATATACTCCCTTATGAGGTAAGTAAAATACACAAAATATACACACAAACCAAAATCAGGTAAGTAAACAGTTAGAAAAGTAGTGCCAACACTGTAGAATACAATAAGATACAATAGGCCTAGGGGCAACACAAACCATATACAAAGAAAGTAGAATGTGAACCACAAATGGACCCCTAGGCTAGTGTAGTGTGTAGAGAGTAGCTGGGAGTGTAAGAAAACACTAAGGGTGTCCAAGATATCCCACCCCAAGACCCTGAAAAGTAGGAGTAAAGTGATACTACTTCCCCAGAAACACCCTAAACTCGTGATAGAAGATTCTGCAAAGACCACAACAGACTGCAAAGCACGGAAGACGGATTCCTGGGCCTGAGGAGCTGCACAGGAAGGGGACCAAGTCCAAGAGTCACGGAAGTGTCCGGGGGGAGCAGGAGCCCACTAAACCCCGGATGAAGGTGCAAAATGGCTGCTTCCGATAGGAAGAAGCTGAACATTCTGCAATAGCCAAAGGTGCTAGGAACTTCTCCTTTGTGCAAAAGAAGTCCCACGGAGGGCAAAAGTGCACAGAAGCCCTATCAGCCGCAGTTCACGCAGTAAACAGGATTGCTGTCTGGAGAGGGGAGGCAAGGACTTACCTCCTCCAAATTTGGACAGATGGACCAC
The DNA here is from genome assembly GCF_031143425.1 of Pleurodeles waltl. Taxonomy (NCBI): domain Eukaryota; kingdom Metazoa; phylum Chordata; class Amphibia; order Caudata; family Salamandridae; genus Pleurodeles; species Pleurodeles waltl. The sequence goes on along the minus strand of NC_090445.1, from coordinate 1,471,025,877 downwards.
TGGACAGTCTGGGTCACTTGGGTTCACCACCTGTTTTCCAGGAGCCACATTCGTCAGGATGAGAGGGGTCCCAGAGTACCGGTGATGCTAAAGTTTGGTGCCTGCTGGAGTAGGGGGAAGACTTTGTCAACCCACGGGAGATTTCTTCATGGCTTCCAGTGCAGGATGAAGGCAGAGAGCCCCCAAAGCATGCACCACTAGGAAACAGTCGATAAAGCTAGCAGGTTTAGGTGCTACAATGTCACTGGTAGTCTTCTTGCTACTTTGTTGCAGTTTGCAGGCGTCCTGGAGCAGTCAGCGGTCGATCCTTGGCAGAAGAAAAAAATAAAGAGATGCAGAGGAACTCTGGTGAATTCTCGCAAGTCGTTATCTGAGGAAAAGCCCACAGGAGAGACCCTAAAAAGCCCTGAGAGTAGGATTGGCCACCTAGTGAGGTAAGCACCTATCAGGAGGGGTCTCTGACGTCACCTGCTGGCACTGGCCACTCAGACGCCTCCATTGTGCCCTCACACCTCTGGATTCAAGATAGCAGAGGTCTTGGACATACTGGAGGAGCTCTGGGCACCACCCCTGGGGTGGTGATGGACAGGGGAGTGGTCACTCCCCTTTCCTTTGTCCAGTTTTGCACCAGAGCAGGGACTGGGGGCTTCCTTAACTACTGTAGACTGGTTTATGCAAGGAGGGCACCATCTGTGCCCTTCAAAGCATTTCCAGAGGCTGGGAGAGGCTACCCCTTCCCAGCCCTTAACACCTATTTCCAAAGGGAGAGGGTGTAGCACCCTCTCTCAGGGGAAATCCTTTGTTCTGCCTTCCTGGGGCTGGGCTGCCCAGAACCCAGGACGGCGGAACCCTGTCTGTGGGTTGGCAGTTGGCAGCAGCTGTGGCTGCAGAAAAACCCCCAGAGAGCAGGTTTGGCAGTGCCTGGGGTCCATAGTGGAGCCACAGGGAAGCATGGGATTGGCACCCCAATTCCAGATTTGGCATGGGGACAATTCTATGATCTTAGACATGTTACATGGCCATATTTGGAGTTACCATTTTGAAACTACATATAGGTATTGACCTATATGTAGTGCACACGTGTAATGGTGTCCATGCACCCCAGACAAAGTCTGGGGAAATTGCCCTGAACTATGTGGGGGTTCCTTGGCTAGTGCCAGGGTGCCCTCACACTTAGTTACTTTGCACCTAACCTTCACTAAGTGAAGGTTAGACATACAGGTGACTTATAAGTTACTTAAGTGTAGTGTAAAATGGCTGTGAAATAACGTGGATGTCATTTCACTCAGGCTGCAGTGGCAGTCCTGTGTAAGTATTGTCTGAGCTCCTTATGGGTGGCAAAAGAAATGCTGCAGCCCATTGGGATCTACTGGAAATCCAATACCCTGGGTACCTAGGTACCATAGACTAGGGAATTATAAGAGCGTTCCAGTGTGCCAACTAGAATTGGTGAAAATGGTCACTAGCCTATGGTGACAATTTTAAAGGCAGAGAGAGCATAAGCAATGAGGTTCTGATTAGCAGAGCCTCAGTGACACAGTTAGTCACTACACAGGTACACACATTCAGGCCACAAACTATGAGCACTGGGGTCCTGGCTAGCAGGATCCCAGTGAGACAGGCAAAAACAAGCTGACATACATGTAAAAATGGGGGTAAAATGCAAGGCAAGATGGTACTTTCCTTCACCATCAGAAAAAGGGTATTTGGCGTGCCATTGCCAAAGAGGTGCGGATCCTGGAGGTCTTGGACAGGCAGAGCACCCACTGCTGCAAATGGTGGGAGGACCTGCGCCATTGGGCAAGGAAGATGGCGGAGGACCAGCTGGGGCTGGCCTCCCAACAAGGAAGGGGTGCCCATCGTACCCTGACCCCCCTGATGTTCCACATCCTGGCGTTGGCCTATCCGGAGTTGGATGGGCGCTTGAGGTCATCACAGCAGCCACAAGGGGGTAAGTACAAATTCAGAATCATGAATTGGCGTGCGTTAAGGTTTTACCTGGGTGGGAGATGTGGACGGTGGGTGCCCCTAGGCCAGGGTGAACATGGCACGGTAGGTCCCTTGTTCGGCAGGCTCTGAAGCACTCCAAACCCAATGGTGTTAGTGGCAATCTACTACTGGGCAGGGTCCTGTGGGTTTCAGGTGTGCAGCTGATAGTGTTATGCCATGTCCCCCATGGGCTGGTGACTAGCATTGTAACTGGTAGTGCATGGCTTAGCGCATAGGGAAACTCCCTATGTGTTGTGTATGCCAACGGTAGTGGTGTTGCTGGCATTGACCAAGTGTATCCTCTGTCTCTCCTCCCCTTTTTGTTTTGTCACCCTGTCCTTGTGTGCATTAGCATCATCTGGCGGAGGAGCAGAGGCACCAGCGATGGAGGGAGCTGCATCCCACATGGACCTGGAGGCCGAATCCACCGAGGGTGAGGGCACCAGTGGGATGGAGGGTGAGGGGAGCACTACGACGGAGACTGGAGGGGACACTACAGACAGTAACTCCTCCTCCGATGGAAGCTCCCTGGCGGTGACGGACACCTCTGTGCCCCCACGAACAACAGGTACAGCCGCCACCCCCCCACCAGCACCGTCCCCTCAGCATGTTTCCCGTGCCCGCTCACCTAGGAGGGTGGGCATCTCCTTCGCCCCAGGCACCTCAGGCCTTGCCCCAGTCAGCCCTGCTGCCCTCAGTGAGGAGGCTATTGACCTCCTGAGATCCCTCACTGTTGGGCAGTCAACCATACTGAATGCCATCCAGGGTGTAGAGAGGCATTTGCAACAAACAAATGCATACCTGGAGGGTATTCACCCTGGCGTGGCGGACCAACAGAGAGCATTTGAGGCTCTGGCCTCCACACTGATGGCAGCCATTGTCCCTGTCTCTAGCCTCCCCCCTCCAACTTCCTCTGCCCAGACCCAATCCCCTCAACCTCAACCTATCCCAAGCACACCTTCAGACCAGCATTCACCCAAATCAACACACAAAAGTGGCTCATGCATACAGAAGCACCACACTTCATCTCACAGGCACTCACACAAGCGCCATCCCATGCAGACACACCAATATCCACTGCCTCCACTCTGTCCCCCTCCTCCTCATCGTCCACCTCCCTCCCAGTAGCGCCTCCACTCACACCTGCATGCACTACATCATCATCCACTACCTCCATCACCAGCATGCCCATCACTGCACACCCCTCACTGGCAGTCACCACCCCCACATCCATGCACACGTCCCCTGTGTGCTCCCCCACTGTGTCTGTGATCCCTCCTCCCAAAGTACACAAACGCAAGCACACACCCACCCAACAGCCATCCACCTCAAAACAGCATCCAGCTCATGCACCTTCACCCAAACACAGCAGACGGACACCTCTTACAACCACTCCCTCTCCCTCCACTCCCAAACCTTCACCCTCTTCCCACCCCAATGTCCCTAAGAAGTATTTCCTAGCCAACAATAACCTGTTTCCTACCCTTCCCCTTCCCCCTCCCCGTCCTTCCCCTTGGGCCAATGTGGCCAGAACCCATCCCAGCTCCTCAGCCACCAAGTCCATGGCCGCTGTGGTTCCTGCAGCTGTCATAGGCTCAAAAGGGACACCCGTCTGGCCAGCCAGTGTGCAACCAACCCCTGCCAAGGCAAAGAACATTCCGCCACCTGGCAAGGTGAAGAAGGGGACAGCATCCAGTTAGGGGAAGGAGCAACAACCACCCAGCAAGGCCACGTCAAAGACTCCAGCTTCCAGACCCAAGGTGACACCACCATCTGCCAAGGGTAGGAAGGGGCAGAAAAAAACAGCCAAGGCACTTCAGCCATCCGAGCCTTCAGGTGAAGGCCTGGTGGCTACCAGCACAACAGCCAGCACCGCCACCAGTACTGCTGCAAGCACCGGCCCAAGCACTGCCACCTGCACAGCCACCTGCACTGTTGCAAGCACCACTACTGCCAGCAGCAGCAGCCCCAGTGGGCAGCTGCCCGAGGTTGCAGGAGAAGAGCTGGAGCCTCCCCCCATCACTGGCAGCACCAGCTCGTCCACTGTGGCCAGCACCGCTACCTGCACCGCCACAAGCACCGCAGCAAGCACCGCCACCAGCACGGCTGACAGTAGCACAACTGGCAGCAGCCACAGTTGGCAGCTGTCCGAGGATGCAAGAGAAGGGCTGGAGCCTTCCCCCACCACTGGCAGCACCCCCACCAACACCGGCACTACCACCACTGTGCAGCCGTAGCCGCCAGTGGATGTACTGTAGCCCGGCCTCCATGGACTATCATGCATCCTGACCACTGCAAATCTCGTGGCTCTGACACCCAGGTGAGGGACTGTGACCTGGCTCCCCCCAAGTGCTGCATCACTGGGCACAAAGCAGCTTCCAGAACCAGTGGAAGAAGGCATCCACTCACCATATCCTTGGCAGGATGAAGCAGACTGGGCAAAAAGCCCCCTCCAGAACCAGTGGAGAAAGGCATCCACTCACCCTATACTTGGCAGGATGAAGCAGAATGGGCACAAAGTCCTCTCCAGAACCAGTGGAGAAAGGCATCCACTCACCCTATCCTTGGCAGGATGAAGCACACTGGGCAGAAAGCCCCCTCCAGGACCAGTGGAAGAAGCTACTTGAGAGTCTGTGGCCTTGTACACCCCAGGACCAAGTAGTGGGCAACCCACCCACTTGAGAGACTGTGGCCTTGCACTTCCCAAGACCGAGCAGTGGGCAATCCACCCACTTGAGAGACTGTGGCCTTGCACTCGCCAGGCCCGAGCAATGGACAACCCACTCACTTGAGAGACTGTGGCTTTGCACTCCCCAGGACCGAGCAGTGGGCAACCAACCCACTTGAGAGACTGTGGCTTTGCACTCCCCAGAACGAAGCAGGGGGCAAACCACCCACTTGAGAGACTGTGGCCTTGCACTCCCCAGGACCAAGCAGTGAGCAAACCACCCACTTGAGAGACTGTGGCCTTGCACTCCCCAGGACCATGCAGTGGGCAACCCACCCACTTAAGAGACTGTGGCCTTGCACTACCCAGGACCAAGCATTGGGCAACCCACCCACTTGAGAGACTGTGGCCTTGCACTCCCCAGGATCAAGCAGTGGGCAAACCACCCACTTGAGAGACTGTGGCCTTGCACTCTCCAGGACCAAGCAGTGGTCAGCCAACCAACTTGAGAGACTGTGGCTTTGCACTCCCCAGCACCAAGCAGTGGGCAAACCACCCACTTGAGAGACTGTGGCCTTACACTCCCCAGGACCAAGCAGTGGGCAAACCACCCACCTGAGAGACTGTGGCTTTGCACTCCCCAGGACATCACTGTGGGCATGGAGCCCCCTCCAGGAGCAGTGGCATAGTACCATCTTCCTGCTGAAGTGCCCACCCTTCCCCGTCCCCCTGAGGTGCCTGTGTGTTTTTGACCTGATACCCCTGCAGTGTTCTCTCCATGGTTCTCTCCAGGAGTCAAGTGTTGGCTTGGCCTATGTGTTTTTGGCCAGTGGGCCACGGACTATTTTTGTGTGAACATTGTCCCTCATTTTGTATATATTGTATATATTGTACATACTGTTTATTTATTTATGAACGTACTTCTCTAGAATTCTAATTCAACACACATTTGACTCAATTTCTTTTGTCCTAGTGTTATTCCTGAGGGTTACAGGGTGTATATGTAATGTTGATGCATGTGTTTGTGTGTATGGGGGTGAGGGTGGGGGTGGGGATGTTGTTTGTGTGTGTCACACTCCTTATCCTCCCCCATCCCCTGTCTACAATGTGCTGTACTCATCGTGGTCATTTTCGCCGCCGTTGGTACTCCTGATGTATGAGAAGGTAGACCAGCATGGGCAGGACCTGCAGCTCGGGCTCCATGGCGCCCTGGTTCTTTGTTGAGTGTCGAGAGGTGAGTGGTTTCCCTTCCATGTACTGTTTCTGCCGTGCTTTTGATGGCATTGGTACCGCCCCGGAAAAGCTGGCGATGGGCGTGTTGTAATGGGTTGGGCGGTACATTGTCTTCCGACTGGCTGTTGGTGGTTACCACCGCAGTGTTTGTTGCTACCGCCGTGGAGGTCGGAGTATTAAAGTGGCTGTATGTGTTGGCAGTTTCTGCCGTGGTCGTGATTCCATTTTTTTTACTGCCAGCCTGTTGGCGGTATTACCGCAGCTTTAACACCGACCGCCAGGGATGTAATGAGGGCCTGTGTGTTTGAAAATGCCACTTTTAGTGAGCATTCTCTTGCTTATACCATTTCTGTGACTCTGCCTGTTTGTGGATTCCCTGTCTAGGTCAGTTTGACAGTTGGGCTGGTTGCACCTCACACTAGACAGTGACACAAAGGAAGCTGGGGTTTAGAAAATGTACATAAAGTTAATTATACACCATAGCTGCTAGGCATCTGTTTATCTTTATTATGTTGCCATGTGCATCGACAAACCTCCTGAACTTTGATAATTGATCTTGTGCTCGCAGCCTTGGGCTGCAATCTGCTTATCGCTGCCATATTACTTTTTCCAATTACAGTTCAGAGAATTGTCGTGCTTAATCAGTAACTGCCAGAACAAGTTTGTACAGGTCGTTGCCACCTCCTGCCAGCTGCATCCGTACCTTCTCCCACCACACGTGTATCCCTGAAATATTCTGAAGACCGCAGAGGACCTTAAAAACGATAGGGGTGGAGTTGTCCGCTGACTAAGTAGTTTTGTGTGTATATAAGGTTGGGTGCCCCGGAGTGAAGGGGCAGCCTCCGTAGGATAGGCACTTGACTGTCATGGGACTCTGTATTAGCTCGAGCTATAATCCATGTAATAAACTTCTCTTTATTCCTCCAGTTGGTGACTCCATCTGATTTGTGAACTGTCTGCTAAATTGACCCTGAGGACATAAAGGGTGTCCCTCCACCGCTGGGAAGGAGACCCCGGGTGGGGGTCAAATCTTTCCTGGTTCCTCAGGGTGTAGCCTGCATATCCTGATGAGCCATCTGTGCTAGGATGGAGGGGAGGTGTGGTCATTCACACCTCAAAGGGATGTGACTGCCCCCACACAATGTAGTCTCAAACCCCCGGTGAATGTCTGGGGCATGGCCTGGGCAAGGCACAATCAAGAAAGACTTTGCTTTGAAGTAGGCCTACTTCAAATGAGAATTTGGGTATAAGAAGGGCACCCAAAACCACAAACTTTAGAACACTTCTGGAAAATAAGAGGCTCTGCCTCGAGAAGGGCTGAAGAGCTGAGGAAGAATAGCTGCCCTGCCTGTGATTGTGCTTTGTGGAGCTATTCTGCAGTTGTTGTTTCTGCCAGAGTAAGAGGGCAAAGACTGGACTTTGTGTGCCTTCCATCTTGTGAAGATCTCCAAGGGCTTGATTTAGAGCTTGCCTCCTGTTGTTTGAAGTCCCAGGGACAGCAAAGCCTCTCTCTGCCAGCACCTGGAGTCTCTGTAGAGACTCCTACTCTGCCCTGTGGTGCCCTTCCAGTTCCTGGGACTCTGAAAGGAGAAGCTGGCAGCCTAAGAGGAAGAAATCCACGCACAGAATGCTGTACGGGGAAAAGATCAACGCAATTCTGATCTGCGGCTGGGAAATTGACGCGCCGCTGGCTTCGCAGCTGAAAATCGTTGCTCGCCTGTAACGCGACCGAAGAATTAATGCACGGAGCTGGAAAAATGACACACAGCATCGCTGACGGAGGCCGGTGAGATCGCAACCTGCGTGGCATGGTTTTCCGACGGAATCAACGTTGGGCATGTAAAAACAATTCAATGAAAATGGCGCATCGCAAGCCCTTTTTAATGCATACTCGCCCATGCGGGGTTATTTTTGACGCACCCAAGGTTCATTTTCACTCTAACAGTGTTAGTGTGTGTTTAAAACAACATGAAGACTCATTTTGCTTTTTAATTGATAACTTGACTTGTGTAATGTGGATGTTTGTCATTTTGGTCTTGTTTTGTTTTAGATAAATATTCTCTATTTCTTTTTTGTGTCATTTTGTAGTGTTTTCATTAAGTTACTGTGTGTGTTGGTACAAATACTTTACACCTAGCACTCTGAAGTTAAGCCTACTGCTCCCGCCAAGCTACCAAGGGGGTAAGCTGAGGTTAGCTGAGGGTGATTCTCTTTTATCCTGACTAGGCTGAGGGTCCTTGCTTGGACAGGGGTAACCTGACTGCCAACCAAAGACCCAATTTTTAACATTCCCCATGAAGGCTGACATGGCTTGTCGACTTTAGATTGACGAGCAGGGATCCAGGCGTTATTTTGTTGCCATTGCAAGTTCCATACTAACTAGTCAAGGATTCTGTATACATATACAATGTGAATGACAGGAACTGGGGATGACAAATGTTTTGAGTAGCTGAAGTCATATTGTAGCCAATCTGACAGCTCCTTGGTTACAGGGGATACTCATAGAGAGTCATTATGACCCTGGCGGTCGGTCCCACCACCAACAGGTTGGCGGTACAGACCGCCACATTATGATTGTGGCAGGTTGGCCCCTGCCAACCCACCACATCTCCACTCGTACCGTCATGTCGGTCAGAACCGATGGGCGGGAGATGATCATCTCCAACCCGTTGGCGCACAGCAGACCGCCAGAAGCATTAGGACCATGCTTTCCTCCGTAGTTTCCGTGGTGGTAGCACCGCTACGAAAACCATGGCAGAAAGGCTACAGGTGACAGGGAATTTCTTCCCTGCCACCAGTAGGCGACTACCCCACCCCCGCAGCAAGCACAATCCCCTGCACCCTATTCAACAAACAATAGATCCCCACCCTCCTTCTGACATAGCACACTCCTCCCTCCAGCCCTGCTCCCCGCATACATGCACACAGACACCCACATGTACCATGCTTACACCCATTCACCTACACTTACATACACACATACAATGACGTGCATCCATACACGCATCTACAACTACATCCATACACGCATTCACAACTACATCCATACACAAATTCACAACTACATCGTTACTTGCAATGCTGGATGCATACTCACACCAATCCAAACTCGCATTCTCACATGCATAAACAATGACATTCAGACACGCATTCTCACATGCATACACGCTGACATTCAGACATGAATTCTCACGTGCATACACACTGACATTCAGACATGCATACACACTCACATTCAGACACACATACAATCATGCATACACACTCACAATCAGACTCGCATACAACCACTCATACACACATTCATACACACACAGAGACACCACACACTCACACATGCAAACACAACAACCCCCACCCTCCCACCCCACTCCCCTCTCGGACATTCAGCTACCTGTTCCAGAGAAAAGGTCGTCCAGCAGGCAAGGGGCACTTCCGCCACTGACAGCGTCCCACCAGCAGGATACTGCCAGGCCATATTATGACCCATAATATGGCAGGCAGTGTCCTACTGGCAGGGTGGTGCAGGTGGTGGAACAACCAGAGTGCAACTGCCCGTCAGCACGGCTACTGCCAGATTTCTGACCAAAATGTGGCGTAAATCTAGCGGTACCTATAGTATGGTGGGCAGGAGGCCACCAGCATTGGAGGTCTCCTGGCACCCGTGGCTTTGGCAGTCTTCAAGGTAGACTGCCAAAATCGTAACGAGGGCCATGGTCATACATGTAAATCAGTACAGAAAGTATACCCTAAGGCATTCCTTTAACTTGGCCAATGCACACATGGGAACACCCAGTCACTCAATCAAAATGGAGACCTAGTTGTCTAAAACTAACAGGATTTATTGAAACATTAAAACAACACCTTATTAAAACCTACCCTAGACACTATTCTACACTAAACTAAACTACACTAACTTATCTAAACCTACCCTACAGCTATCTATCCTAACCTAAACTTATCTAAGGCTACACATATACTAACTTTACCTATATCCTAAATAAATATATATTTTTTGTGATAGTTTTAAAACATTTTTATATATATTTTTTATAAACATAGAACCCCATACATAATCCCCACCCAACACTCTAAAACAAAAAACAATACTAAAACCCACCCTCCAACTAACCATATTCTGTCCTACAACTAACTTAATCTATTTAACTAACCTATCACTACCCTCCAAAAAACCTACTAAAATAGATAACAATATACAACAGGAGAAGGGAAGAAACTGGAAGGCTGTGCATCAACATTTTCAGAACTTCTTCAGCTTTTTCTCACAGAACCTCACCAACCTGTAATTCCTTGCATTGCCCTTCTCTAGCTGGTCCAATCTTGGCCTTATGACTTCCATGTTCCTCCTCATGTTCGCCTCAAAATTTGAGGAGTGGCTGCTCCAGGTGGTACGCTTCTGTGCTGTGGTCACATGAGGAGAACATGGCATCAAATACTGCATTATGTAGGGGTCGCCCAAACATGCAATGTACACTGTATCCTCAGATGACACATGCTGTCCACCAGACATTCCACAACAATGTCAATCTCCAATTCCAGACTAAACTTCTTACCAGCCATCTAACATATCATGTATCTGATGCAGGGTCAATGGCTATCCATTGTTGACCATGAGGGCCCAGAGGTAAGTGGACTACTGCCTTCTTGTGTCAACGTATTAGTGATGATCAAGTGCTCAATAAGTCCAAAATTCCTGTGCCATAGTCACAAGGTGGCCAAATGCATGCATTCCACCACGTTGACATCCCTTGAGCTACATCAAGCCTTGGGCAGGAATCTTGTATGCAAGGTGGGTTTCACACAGTACGGGGACAGGAAAATTGGCACTTGGAATTTCAGGGAATACCAGTGCATCAATCATGTGTCCTTGGGTCAACACCTGCTCAGAGTAGCGGTTACAAGGGGGCACACCATTGCTTACAATGGGCCTCTATGTACAGTTCAGGGTTAGTGCCCATATAGTTTTCTCTAAGCCTGAACAGTACATCTATATTGTCTACAGATGTTTTACCTATTACTCCCTACCCTGTGGTACGGTGTACAAAATGACTTATGCAACACACACATGGTGGATGAATGGGTGCCCTAAGGGGCACAGGATGAGTGGCACTGCACTGGGTGCATCTACAGTGTTCCTTCTTATTGAACTACCTATTCACATGCATTTCTAACATCTCCTAAGTTCCACATTCTATACACACATGATATACGACCAGGCTCACTCACAATTATCATGATGGGTAGATCATGTTGGTAAATCTGCACACATCTAGTTTGCTACAATCTGTAGACATGTCTCACATCCATCTGGAGCAGAGTTGTATTCTCATTGTGTACTCAACTGACTGTTGGCCAGCACAATAAGTGTAGTTTCATGGCTACTCCCTCACTTAGGGGGTCATTCTGACCTCGGCGGTAAAAGCCGCTTACCGCCGGTCAGAAGGCCGCCACAATACCGCCGCGGCCGCGGTCAGCCGCCATGGACATTCTGACCCACAACTGCAAAACCTCCGAAAATCCGCCCTCCACTGCAGTCCGCCACATCAGCGGCCAGCGGTAAACTGGAGAAGACCAAACCTCCACCGCCACGCCAACAGAAATACGCCCATCCCATTATGACCCGCAAATCCACGCGGCGGTCATTCAACCGCGGTATTCCATTGGCGGTACACACCGCTGCGCTCAAAATACACACACCTTTACAAACCCCTACCACATTGGACAATTTGAAAGGCACACACCTGAAACACATACACACACCACTCCCACACATCCAATACCATATAAAACACACACCCACATCACCCACAAACCCCTACCAACAAAAACCAGAGACGAAGGAGAGAGAGAGACACATCAGAGAATAGAGAGCCAGACACACAGAGGCACACCGCAACATCACACACACCACATAGAAGCACAAAGCACCACACACCAACACACACATCATCACATACACCACCCCACACCTCATACACACCACCCCATGGCACCACAAAGGCACCCACGCTTTTCGGACCAAGAACTCCGGGTTATGGTGGAGGAGATCATAAGAGTGGAACCCCAGCTCTTTGGCTCACAGGTCCAGCACACCACCATAGCAAGGAAGGCGGAGCTCTGGCAGCGGATCGTGGACAGGGTCAACGCGATGGGACAGCATCCCAGAAATCGAGAGGACATCCGCAAACGATGGAACGACCTACGGGGGAAGGTGCGCTCGATGGTCTCGCGACACAACATCGCAGTGCAGAAGACTGGCGGGGGACCCCCACCCACTCCACCCAAATTCACAACATGAGAGCAAGAGGTACTCAACATCCTGCATCCTGATGGCCTCGCTGGAGTACACGGAGGAATGGACTCTGGTAAGTACAAGGCCAACCACTTCACCCCCCCCCCAGCATGCTAATCCCCACCCTCACCCCCAACCCCCCAGCACACATCCTCCCTGAGAATGTCTCCCCAGCACAACCCACCCAACACCAACCCCTGCATGCCACCCCCAAACTATGGACACCCATCACCTAAGCATGACCACTGCACATACCCATCACCCCCCCCCCACAAAACACCCTCACGACACCTCCCCCAAGGGAATGCCAGCACTGGGGGACAAGGGCACCCATAAAACGCAAGCTAATGCACACACAGAAACAATAACCATACCCTCTTACCCCATGCAGGACCCGAACGACAACACACCGGTCAGGAGGGACCATAAATGTCCATCCCACCTCCGGAACAGGCCCCTAGTGATGACAGCAGCTCTGTCGACCTGTAACCTGACGACCAGTCCGGACCATCGGGGACCTCTGGGCAGTCGGTTCCCCTCACCCAGACACAGGCCACTGCAGACCAAACCCCCTCTGGGAACAACAGCACAGCTCCCACCCAGCGGGCCCATGCCTCTGTCTCTAGGACAGGTCAAGCAGCGGTGTGTCTACCACTACAGGGCCCCCAGGGTAACCCACCAACCCAACAACAACAGGGACCTGGGGGCAGTGGGAGTGGGCACACCGTCCAGGGGACAGAGGCCCAGGGAAACAGGGCAACTCGGAGGGCTGCTGTGCGACAGGGGGGGGAGGAGAGGCCCAGGGAACCCACTCTCCAAGAGGCCCTCACCACCATCATGGCAGCCTACCACCACTCACAAGAGACGATGGCGACGGTACTGGCCAGGTTCCAGGAGATCCAGGCACAGCAGGAGCAACGCTACATGGGGTTCAGCGACCAACTCAGCAACATCTCAACCGCTATGGGGAGCATAGTCCAGGCCCTGAACCGTATAGGGGACACGTTTCGGGACCATGTGGCATCACACAGGGCCCCTGTCACTAGCCAGGAACAGGAACAGCCTACCACCTCCGCCGGCGCTAGTGGACAGGAGGCCCCACCACAACGACAGCCCACCAGAACCCCACCTCCTGCTGAACAACAACCGCCCCGCAAAAGGAGCCTGAGATCAAAGGATGTCAAGTCCCCCGCCAGCATCACATACCCCCTGAAGTCCTCCCACTGTTCCACATTGCCACCCTGTCAAACCTTGAACTGCCCCTGCTCCATCCTGCCACAGGCATATGGACAATGCACCTGTGAGACTGAGAACTGGACTCCGCCATGGACATTACTCCACCCCCACCCATCACTGTTTCACTATCATGTACCAATATCTATGCACTAATAATAAATCACACATTGCACTGAAATCAATCAGGACTCAGCCTGTCTTATTTACAAATGTATGACACATTACATATCAATTACGTATTGTTAACATTGTGAATTACACATACCGAGGTAACTTAGCATTAGTCCATGGGCCAACCAAGCCGAGGTCACGCAGTGGCTCATACAGCACAGAAAAGGGAAGGGAAAATCAAACATCATGTTCATAGGTCTGGGGGGAAACCGACAAAGTTGAGATGCAGGAGGCTTTCAGGAAATGTAAAATGGCATGGGTGATTATTACCTGTGTGCTACTGGAAATACTGTTCTATTACTCTGTCCCTGTTGTCTGTGTCGTCCTCTGAGACTTCCTCCTCTTCACTCTCCGCAGGCTCCACAGCTGCTTCAACACCACCATCTGCACCATCCTCCTGCAGGAAAGGAACCTGACGTCGCAATGCCAGATTGTGAAGCATACAGCAGGCCACGATGATGTGGCACACCTTCTTTGGTGAGTACATCAGGGATCCCCCAGTCATATGCAGGCACCTAAACCTGGCCTTCAGGAGGCCAAAGGTCCTTTCGATGATCCTCCTAGTTCGCCCATGGGCCTCATTGTACCGTTCCTCTGCCCTGGTCCGGGGATTCCTTACTGGGGTCAGTAGCCAAGGCAGGTTGGGGTAACCAGAGTCACCTATTAGCCACACACATTGTCTCTGTAGCTGCTCCATCACATAGGGGATGCTGCTATTTCGCATCACATACGCGTCATGCACTGACCCTGGGAACTTTGCATTTACATCGGAGATGTACTGGTCAGCCAAACAGACCACCTGGACATTCATCGAAAGATAACTTTTTCTGTTTCGGTACACCTGCTCATCGTCTTTTGGGGGTACCAAAGCCACATGGGTCCCATCAATGGCACCAATGATGTTGGGGATATGTCCAAGGGCATAGAAATCACCCTTCACTGTAGGCAAGTCACCCTCCTCTGGGAAAATGATGTAGCTCCGCATGAGTTTCATCAGGGCAGACAACACTCTGCTCAAAATCTTTGAAAACATAGGCTGAGACATTCCAGATGACATGGCCACTGTGGTCTGGAATGACCCAGTTGCCAAAAAATGGAGGACTGACAAAACCTGCACCAGAGGGGGAATCCCTGTGGGTTGGCGGATGGGGGACATCAGGGCTGGCTCCAGCTGGGCACACAGTTCATGGATAGTGGCACGGTCAAGTCTGTATCGAAGTATTATATGGCGTTCTTCCATTGTCGACAGGTCCACCAGCGGTCGGTACACGCGAGGATTCCTCCTTCTCATCGCAAGTCCCAGCGGACGGTGCCTAGGAAGGACAACATGGAGCACAGAGTCAGCCAAACCACAGGTACGTACAGACAGCTTGCACAGTTAAAGAATGGCAATGGGTTGAAAGGCGTGTATGTGAGGACATCCGCCGCGGAATAAGGAAGACCGCAGAAACACTGCTGGGGATGGCCTCCCAACCTAGGAGGGGTGCCAGTCGCACCATGACCCCCCTGATGTCCCGGATCCTGGCGGTGGCCTACCCAGAAAAGGATGGGTGCTTTAAGACATCACAGCAGACACAAGGGGGTGAGTATCAGCACATTCTCCTATCTTTCTGCGCAGTGGAGGCGTCTGGGTGGGGGAGGAGGGCTGTGGGTGACATTAGGCCAGGGTGCTTTCTGTAGTGTAGTCCTCTCCCTTAGGCATGGCCCTGTGCCCCCGGCCCCCACCTCTGTAGGGTGACAAGTACAGCCATTGAAGGTCCAGCATCTCCCATGTGCGCGTTTGACATCTCTTGGCCTGTTGTCCTAGTCAGTAGTAATGAGTAGTGTACCCCGAATGCGCGGCTTAGTGCATTAGGCTCCTGTGTCTGTCCTCTCCGCCAACGGTGTTGACATTGCATACACTCAACCTGGTCTTCTTTTTTCTCCCCCCACCCTTTCTCTTCATCTTCTTGTGCATGTGTGCATTAGCATCATCAGGCGGAGGAGATTTGGCATCGGAGCACGAGGGAGCTGCAGGACACAAGGCCCCGGTGGGCCCAGGAACAGACACCGAGGGCACCAGTGATCCGGAGGGCGAGGGGAGCACCACGACGGGGACCGCTGGTGAGAGCAGCGACAGCGACACGTCCTCGAATGGGAGCTCCCTAGCGGTGGCAGCAACATCCGTGCCCCCCGCCTCTACAGGTACAGCCGCCACCCAGCGCACCAGCCCCGCCCTCCCAGCAGCCCCTCAGTCTTCGCTCCGTGCCCGTTCGCCCAGGAAGGCGCGCGTCTCCTTCGCCCCAGGCACCTCAGCCCCTGCCCCTGTTGCCCCTGCTGCACTCAGTGCGGAGCTCATTGACCTGGTAAGGACGCTCATTGTTGGGCAGACGACCCTTTTGAATGCCATCCAGGGTGTGCAAAGGGAGGTGCAACAGAGCAATGCGTACCTGGAGGGCATTCATTCAGGTCAGGCTGCCCATCAACGAGCGTTCACTGCTCTGGCCTCAGCACTGACGGCAGCCATTATCCCTGTTTCCAGCCTCCCTCTTCTTACTGCCTCCAGCCTTTCTCTGTCTCCTGTTCCTCAGCCTATCCCATCCACACCATCAGACCAGCCTGCACACACCTCAACACCCAAGAGCAGCTCATCCAAACACAAGCACCACAGATCCCACATACACTCACCCAAGCAACACCCAGATGCAGACATGCCAACAGCCACTGCCACCCCTGTGTCCCCCTCCTCCTCGTCTCCCTCCTCCCTCCCTGTGACGTCTACACTCACACCTGCATGCACCCCAACATCAGCCAGTGCTTCCATCACCACCTCACCCTCCAGTACAGTCCACACTCGTGCAGTCACCACCCCCACTGCCATTTACACGTCCCCTGTGTCCTCTCCCACTGTGTCTGTCACCCCCTCTTCCAAGACACACAAACGCAGGCAGACACCCACCCAACAGCCATGCACCTCACGACAGCCTACAGCACCAGCACCTTCACCCAATGACAGCACACTTGACTCTCCTACAACCACCTCCTCTACCTCCACTTCCATCTCCACTTCTCCTACCCTTTACCTTGGCCCTAAAAAACTTTTCATGGCTAACCTTGACCTCTTTCCCCCCGATGAGCTCCCCCCTCCATCTTCAAAGAGTCCCAAGAGCACCGCAGCCACCACCAGCCCAGCTTCGGGTGTCACTGTTGTGCATGGGTTCTGGAGCCCACCCTTTGCCAGCAGTGACACATCGATCAGCAGCAAGGACACGTCCAGCCCCCCCCCCCGGCAAGAGGACCCGCAAAAACAAGGGCCACCGTGCGAGGACCGACAGGGCTGCCCCCAAGGAGCAATGTGCGGCCACTTCACCACCCACACCATCTAGGGGAGGCAAGGGCCCGAGAGCCCCATCAAAGGAGCGGAAGGGCAGCAGGAGCGCAGAGAAGGTGGACCCCACATGTCACATCCCAGCTGGGAAGGAGGACACTAAGGAGGCCAGGAGTCCGTCCCCGAAGGGTCCAGAAACGTCACGGTCCGAGGGCGACTGAGCAGGGAGTCCAGGCCAGGTCTGGCTCCCTTGACCTGCTGGATGAGCACCGCTGAACAGGGCCCGCGGGGCAGAAGAGCACCACTGAACAGGGCCCGCCGTGGAGAAGAGCACCGCTGAACAGGGCCCGCCGTGGAGAAGAGCACCGCTGAACAGGGCCCGCGGTGCAGAAGAGCACCGCTGAACAGGGCCCCGCCGTGAAGATAGGCACCGCTGAACAGGGCCCGCGGTGCAGAAGAGCACCGCTGAACAGGGCCCCGCCGTGAGGATAGGCACTGCTGAAGAGGGCCCCGCCGTCTCAAGCACCGCTCCGCTGGGCCCTTCCTCTCAAGCACCGCTCCGCTGGGCCCCGCTGTCTCTCCACCTCTCCGCTGGGACCTTCCTCTCAAGCACCGCTCTGCTGGGCCCTTTCTCTCAAGCACCGCTCCGCTGGGCCCGCCGTCTCAAGCACCGCTCCGCTTGGCCCTTCATCTCAAGCACCACTCCGCTGGGCCCCGCCGTCTCAAGCACCGCTCCGCTGGGCCCTTCCTCTCAAGCACCGCTCCGCTGGGCCCTTCCTCTCAAGCACCGCTCCGCTGGGCCCCGCTGTCTCTCCACCTCTCCGCTGGGCCCTTCCTCTCAAGCACCGCTCCGCTGGGCCCTTCCTCTCAAGCACCGCTCCGCTGGGCCCTTCATCTCAAGCACCGCTCCGCTGGGCCCCGCCGTCTCAAGCACCGCTCCGCTGGGCCCTTCATCTCAAGCACCGCTCCGCTGGGCCTTTCATCTCAAGCACCGCTCCGCTGGGCCCCGCCGTCTCAAGCACCGCTCCGCTGGGCCCTTCTTCTCAAGCACCGCTCCGCTGGGCCCTTCTTTTCAAGCACCGCTCCGCTGGGCCCTTCTTCTCAAGCACCGCTCCGCTGGGCCCTTCTTCTCAAGCACCGCTCCGCTGGGCCCTTCTTCTCAAGCACCGCTCCGCTGGGCCCGCCGTCTCAAGCACCGCTCCGCTGGGCCCTTCCTCTCAAGCACCGCTCCGCTGGGCCCCGCTGTCTCTCCACCTCTCCGCTGGGCCCTTCCTCTCAAGCACCGTTCCGCTGGGCCCTTCCTCTCAAGCACTGCTCCGCTGGGCCCTTCATCTCAAGCACCGCCCTGCTGGGCCCCGCCGTCTCAAGCACCGCTCCGCTGGGCCCTTCATCTCAAGCACCACTCCGCTGGGCCCTTCATCTCAAGCACCGCTCCGCTGGGCCCCGCCGTCTCAAGCACCGCTCCGCTGGGCCCTTCGTCTCAAGCACCGCTCCGCTGGACCCTTCTTCTCAAGCACCGCTCCGCTGGGCCCTTCTTCTCAAGCACTGCTCCGCTGGGCCCTTCTTCTCAAGCACCGCTCCGCTGGGCCCTTCTTCTCAAGCACCGCTCCGCTGGGCCCCGCCGTCTCAAGCACCGCTCCGCTGGGCCCTTCCTCTCAAGCACCGCTCCGCTGGGCCCTTCTTCTCAAGCACCGCTCCGCTGGGCCCTGCCGTCTCAAGCACCGCTCCGATGGGCCCTTCATCTCAAGCACCGCTCCGCTGGGCCCCGCCGTCTCAAGCACCGCTCCGCTGGGCCCTTCTTCTCAAGCACCGCTCCGCTGGGCCCTTCTTCTCAAGCACCGCTCCGCTGGGCCCTTCTTCTCAAGCACCGCTCCGCTGGGCCCTTCCTCTCAAGCACCGCTCCGCTGGGCCCTTCCTCTCAAGCACTGCTCCGCTGGGCCCCGCTGTCTCTCCACCTCTCCGCTGGGCCCTTCCTCTCAAGCACCACTCCGCTGGGCCCTTCCTCTCAAGCACCGCTCCGCTGGGCCCTTCATCTCAAGCACCGCTCCGCTGGGCCCCGCCGTCTCAAGCACCGCTCCGCTGGGCCCTTCATCTCAAGCACCGCTCCGCTGGGCCCTTCATCTCAAGCACCGCTCCGCTGGGCCCCGCCGTCTCAAGCACCGCTCCGCTGGGCCCCGCCGTCTCAAGCACCGCTCCGCTGGGCCCTTCTTCTCAAGCACCGCTCCGCTGGGCCCTTCTTCTCAAGCACCGCTCCGCTGGGCCCCGCCGTCTCAAGCACCGCTCCGCTGGGCCCTTCCTCTCAAGCACCGCTCCGCTGGGCCCCGCCGTCTCAAGCACCGCTCCGCTGGGCCCTTCATCTCAAGCACCGCTCCGCTGGGCCCCGCCGTCTCAAGCACCGCTCCGCTGGGCCCTTCTTCTCAAGCACCGCTCCGCTGGGCACCGCCGTCTCAATCACTGTTTATGGTTCACTGTGCCCACCATGCCTCCTCCTTGACCAGTGGAGACTGTCATCCACCTGATGGACTGTGGCTTTGCACTCCCCAGGATGGTACAGTGGGCAGCCCACCCACTGTAGAGACATTGAGAGACTGTGGCTTTGCACTCCCCGGGATGGTACAGTGGGCAGCCCACCCACTGTAGAGACATTGAGAGACTGTGGCTTTGCACTTCCCAGGATGGTACAGTGGGCAGCCCACCCACTGTAGAGACATTGAGAGACTGTGGCTTTGCACTCCCCAGGATGGTACAGTGGGCAGCCCACCCACTGTAGAGACATTGAGAGACTGTGGCTTTGCACTCCCCAGGATGGTACAGTGGGCAGCCCACCCACTGTAGAGACATTGAGAGACTGTGGCTTTGCACTCCCCAGGATGGTACAGTGGGCAGCCCACCCACTGTAGTGACATTGAGAGACTGTGGCTTTGCACTCCCCAGGATGGTACAGTGGGCAGCCCACCCACTGTAGAGACATTGAGAGACTGTGGTTTTGCACTCCCCAGGATGGTACAGTGGGCATGGTGGCTCCTCGTGGACCTGGCGTCGTGGACTCATGTGGCTGTGGTGCCCCCCCTTCCCTTCCCCCTGAGGTGCCTGTAGTTTTTACATCTGATGCCCCTGCAGTGTTCTCTCCAAAGGACTCAGGTCTCCTGTGTGGGCTTTGCCCTTGTTTCTCAAAACTTTGGCCCACAGACATGATGAATTCGTAGGATGTGCAGGACTTGTTACTTCAGTTATACACTGATGTGTATGTCATTTGTTTTCTTGTGAATATCTTTCATGGTTGTATGATAATTTTCAGGAGCTTTTTGGTAAATAAATATTTATTCCAAATTTGATTATGTCCTAGCATTTTTCTGGGGTGTTTGGGTGGTGTCACTGTGACTTGTTGCTCTGCATTGGTGTGTACATAGTTGGGGGGGGGGGTCGCATATGTGTGTGCCCGTAACCTTTCGTCCTCCCCCATCCCGTGTGTCGTAGGTGCAGTACTCACCGTTGTCGTCTGCGCCGGACTTCGTACTCGTGGTAGATGAGAAGGTAGACGAGAGCAGGTAGGATGTTTAATTCGGGTTCCATGCTGTCCTCCTTCCTCCTGGAGTGCGTAGTGGTGAGCGTTTTCCCGTTCGTAGTCTGTTTCCGCCGTGTTTTTATCGGCGGTGCTCCCGCCCCGGAAAAGGTGGCGGATTGGTGAGTTGTGATAGTGTGGGCGGTACATTGTCTGCCGCCTGGCTGTTGGCGGTGACCGCCGCGCTGTTTGTTTGTACCGCCGTGGCGGGTGGAGTGTTAAAGTGGCTGTCTGTGTTGGCGGTTCCCGCCAGGGTCAGAATTCCATATTTTTTACCGCCAGCCTGTTGGCGGGTTGGCCGCCGCTTTAACACCGACCGCCAGGGTTAGAATCACCCCCTTATTAATGTCTGTAGAGTAGTGAGGCACCGGTCGTGCAAGTGTCTCCTACATAAATCTCCTAGAGACCTCAACACATGTACATCATCTGTACCATTTCCTGAGTAACGTAAAGCAATGTCTGGCGCACAATGCAGTAAAAAACGCTGTGTCAAAAATGTTGGCAATAGGCATGCTAATCAGATAAACAGAACCTCTGACACATGTCTTCACTGACATCACTGTGTATGTGGGCATGCTTCCGTTTCCTAACACCCATAAATCTATAGCAGCACAGGTTGGCACTTGTGCAACAATTTGCATATTCCACATCCTCAACATTGCCTCGGACATGATGCCTATATCCTTACTCAGATGATGTTATCTCATTGGTCAAGCCTTTTCAACATTGCATCACACACATCATGCACTCTCACACAAAAACCCTGGAATGACACATGTGACGCACAAGGTGCCACTTACTGGCTGCATCAGGGTCTTGAAACTGGGACACCTCTCAATCAAATTGTGTAGGGTGGAGGTCCACCTGCAAGACATGACAGGCACACACAGCTTATTGACTTTTTAATATTTATGTGCCTGGACATCTGTTACACATTCAACTTGTTAAGCTGAGCAAGCAAGTCAACTCTGTGTTAGGAATGAACAACTGCCAAACATTATAATTCTGTTTGTAAGACAAACGGCCAGATAATTGAGACCCTGGCACTACCAGAGCGTCACTTCCCCTGATGCCCCTGTGGTGCTTTTCACTGCACCCTATGCCTCCATGTACATATGGGGTGGCATGACACAGAAATCTGCTTCAGGGGGCATGCAATCATTGTTACAGAGGCCATCCCATTGTAACACCCATTGCTTTTGAGGCTGGTGTTGAAGACATCTTACTTGTTGATAGCGCCAAAAGATGTACAATAACTAAGGGGTGAGGAAGCATACCAAAGTGTTAAGGAATCGATTGATACGTCTTTGCGTCTTTGTTTCTTGCTTTTTATAGGTGTGCCCCATTAGAAGGCCCACACAGTAGAGGTAAAATGCCATGGATGTTTACTTATGTGCACATTAACAAAACAACATCACAGATGTCTTGGCACTACTATGAAGGCTGCATTATGTAGCACACATAGAATGGCCATATGGCCATTGTAAACTGTTTATGTTCAGGAAGGGCTACCTACCTGAACATAGACACTCCCCTCAAAACAGGCACACTTGCACTGTGGTCCAAGTATGCCTGCATTGGCACAGCATGCTGAGTAGGCCTGCCCAGTACTATCAGTAATACGGGGCAGGGCTGTGTTACAAGTTCAGTGCAGTACAGTGCAGTGCTGTGCTGCTGATGTTGGCAAAGCACTGTGCTGCACCTGTTTCACACATATGTGGCACGTAATAATCACCCAAGAACATGCACAGATTTGGCTGTCAGATATAGGTACATGTTTTAGACATGTATCTATAACAATATATACGGGGACAGGATACTGACCATTGTCTAAAATATTGACTCTCAGTTTAGTTAATCTTTGTGAAGGAGTAGCTAACCACTCCAATGCTTTCCTATTTTCATGCACATAGCACCAATCCATACCTCTATCATGCTCCTGCCATATGTTACATATGGCACCCCTTGGTGTATGTCAGGACACTGATTGGAAACCCTGTCAGTATAGTTGCACTTGACATGTTTGGCACCATACATGAATATTCTACATGTGTAAAGCAGAAATGGGATACTTGACAACATGGAATAGTCATGTGATCAACCAACCTTGGGCAGATATATAAGTTTACTCCAATAAAGGAACAATCTAATCAAGTTGATGTTGAGTCTAATTCTTTTGGGTGCCACATACAGCAGTAATACACAGATTCCATTCCTTAGGCTTGTTTCTGGTGTCATGTGGCACCAGACTTTCACACTGTCACAATGCTTGCACTTGCCAAATAGTTTACAGATGATTAGGTAGTAGTTGCCTCTTTTGGCAACATCACCTATAACAAAAACTTAGACAAAGATATAGCATCATGAGGCATTCACTCCTGCTTACATATGAGTAAGTGTCATGTCACTCTGCACATACATGACTTTTGGCACACACACACACATGACTGACAATACTCCTGCATCATGTTTCCCATCACTTCAACTTTACTTATCCGATTTACACAGTTGTAATGACCATGACGGAAATGTACTTTAATGCTTATGAAACATGTACCTTTTCACTATTGCACATGTGTGATACTTGACATTTTATGGGGTTTATGTGATACACAATGTACACAAAGAGGACTGTGCAAGTAGTCTGCACCCGGTGCATAGCTAAGCTCTCTTAAATGCTGTTTGCTTAAGACACAAAACGTCTTGTCCTGACCCTTGACAAAACACGCTGCAGTCAACCTTACGTCACCCCTGTCATGCACATGCAAATGAGGATATTGCAATGCAAAATGGGTACTTACCAACTGGTCCATGAGTATAAATCACCAGGTGATCCAGGAGTTCTCAATCTTGTGCTGTGAGGTCTGCCCACCAGTGCTTTATTTGCTTTCAGTGTGCACAGCTCCAAACATCCAGCCTAGGTGGTGGAGCACCTTGCCCCATTACAGTTTCCGTGCCTATGTTGGGTAGCCCTGACCTGGCCACCCAATCTCAACATCTCAACATCATGGGAAGGTAGTGTTTTACCATCAGATAACCCCTCCTAGTTCATCTCCACTCTTCCATTGTGTTTTCCTCTTCCCTGACATATTATAGTTTCTCTCCACTGCAACTACAATAGCCCCAAAAATAATAACACACTACCCCACCTAACCCCCAAATACCCCATAAGACCGACCCTGGACAATACAATAACAATGATAGAAGAATAACACTACAGAAGACACAGCAAAATGACAAAATGCACAGGACAGCAACAGGACACCGCACAAAACTCTGAAAAACTACCACTACTCGGCCAGCACCAGCACTGCACACCCTCTCACAATCACAGACAACAAGACTGCAAAGTAAAAGTGAAAGTGAAATCACTGTACCGTGTATGCAGCAAGGAAGTCCTGTTTCATCACTTTTCGGGTGTGTGTCACATTCTCTGATATGCACCTTTTTTGATGCATGACGGTTATGTGTGTTTTTTTCCTATTAAGTCTGACGAGGCCTGTCAACCTGCGATTGATGCGTGGGGCCAGGCATCATTTTGTTGAATAGCAAAGTATGGAGTATTTGCAATAAAAATGTTGACACATTACGACCATGTATGGTATTCTTCCCCATAAAGGCTGATATGGCTTGTCGACCTGAGATTGACGAGTAGGGATTCAGGCGTCATCTTGTTGAATGCATAGTGTGGAGTATTGGGGTTTGTGTCAAAAATTCTGGCGCATGACAGGAATGCGTGGATTTTGTTGGAAAGGCTGACAGTGTACCCAGATTCACATACCTTGTTACAGGGGCTATGCATGTATGTAGCCAGTATTGTATGGCTATGAGTGTGTGTATGTGCATTCACATTGTAACTGTAACATCGGAATGTGTTACCATGTTTGTATGTGTATATGATGCATGCGATGACTGATACCATTTGCATATGTGCATGTGTTAGTAGTCTTTTTCCATATATATGCTACCATACATGTACTGGGAGTGTACATATGTGATGTAACACATAATTGTGGGTCTACCACATTGTCATGTCTGATTTCCAAATGTACATTTGACAACACACCTTTAGATATGATGGGCTGTGTCCAATAGAGGTTCATGCATGTGATACCCTTGACAAATCGTACTCGGAGGATGCAGTGGACTACGGCTGGGTTGATTTCACGCCACCCATGGCAATGTGTGTGCATGTGTCCACACTGTGGTGTGTTCTATGATTCAGGGATAATGATGCTATGCTACACGTGTAACAAATGGTTCCCCATGCATCTATGATGCAGGAGATGGTGTACTCACATGTGTCAATGAAGGTTTTTATGTGACGTGTTTGTGGAATGACATGTGTAGTGTAATATGTGTAAGGAATGCCAAAGCCATGTGTTAATGTGATTTGAAACCACACACATCTATATTTTAGCATGGACATATGTTGGTCATAGTTTCATGGCTCTGTACTGATATCAGTGCCACCCATGTTTCCCCTATATAGGAGTATATCAGAAGGTCATTTAAGTCTATGTATGATCATGTGATACAAATATATGCTCATTAGTGGAAAGTAGACTTTTGTGCATACTCCAGTTCACAATACCCGGCCTATATCACTGAAGTGGTACATGGGTACTGAGAATTCACACATATATATACAAGTCACAAACTTGGTATATAAAATCGACCACAACATGGTTGTTATGACTGTGACATACAATGGCATACAGCTGGGTAGGGGTAGCAGGGTTGCAGTCATGCAATGATGCACCCTAGTCATCATTGCTCCTGTTGGACTTTGTGTGCCCACAGAGACCCAGGGTTGCATGTTTGACATAGGTTGATGGTGCTCCACTCAGCTCAGTCCACTGTGTACATGCAGTCAAGCCCCTGACTGTGTCATGAGTCAATGTAGCCTCAGCATGGGAGGTAGGGGTGTTGGGAGGGCATCTACCCTCATCAGGATAGCTCTTCAACAGCCCAATACGCAGTCCCCTGCAGACAGACACCTGCACAAATGTGATCCATTGACCTGGCATTCTTTTTTTTTTTTCCATTGAGGTACTTGATGTCAGGCTTGCCCTATCATGTACAGGGGACAGGCTGCTTGTTTGTGTAGGACATGTTTCATCACTTGGCATGGTCTGACACAACTGGTTAAACATTGTTTGTATTTTGCATATGCAGCTTGTTTAGGGGATGTATCTCTAGTGTAACTTGTTTATGTTTTCCGACCCAGGGGGCAGATGATGTCAGCTGTCACTGCCTTCTGTCAGAATAGTATGCAATAGACAACTACATAATTGTTGTTATAGCAAACATGAATTGGTTATGTACTGACCCAGACAATATCTGTGAATATATGTTGGATGATCACATGGTTACATTGTTGTCAGTATTAGTCTATGTGTGTACACTCTCCAACTTTACTGGCATATCTTGTTTGGAAAAGATTTGGTCCTACATTGCTGGCTGCTTACCCTTTGTACACGTCTTAGACAGCAACGTCGTTTGGTCATATATGGAAGGATGCTATGTGTGACTTGTGTAATTTGAAGATCTACACATCTTCTTCTAATGGCTATGTGATAGTTTCCCTCCTATCGCTAGGCTTTGCTATATTATATGACTTCCACACATGCGTGACAGTGCACCAGTCACAGTACTTGGAAGTGTCCAAGTGACCTTCCCATGCTGTATCTCCAAGTGTATGAGAGAGCCTCTCAGCTGTTCTTCCACATCCTTTGGTGTACCTGGGCATGTACATCTGCATTCCACATGTCTCTTTCACCATGAGTGTATCTTGTTAGTGTGTGAAATCATCTCAGCTATGAATATTTGATTTGCCATTTGCAACATTTATGTTTCCTTCTTTACCCATACAATTTAGGATGGGTGTGTGACATGTTTGGACATTGGTAGACTTACATACACACCCCAATGTCAAACCGCCATCAGGACACACAGGTGGCCTGAACCCCGTCAGCCCTATTTTGACTTCTCCGCTGGACTGGCAGACAGAAACAGTGTTTCTGCCCACCAGCCCAGCGTGGATACAGGGCCTACATTGCAGCCGGCTCCTGGTAGAGCATGCTGCTATGTGGCGGTGCAACGGGTTCAGCAGCACCCTTCGTGCATTCCACTGCCTCTAATTTGGGCAGTGGAATGCACAATGGGGCCCTGCATGGGGCCTATGCCAAGTGCATGGGCAGTGCAGGGGTTCCCAAGTCCCCCATTCCGCCAGGCTTTCCATGGCAGCGTGAACCGCCATAGACAGGCTGGCGGATAGGGACTCATAATCCCCATGGCAGCGCTGCCCTGGCGGATTATAAAGGCTGGGACTGTCAGTCTGCAGGCTAGCGGTAGCCTGGCGCTGTCTGCTTTTGGACCGTGGTGGCTCCACCATGGTCATTATGTGGCAGTCGGACCACCACAACCGCGGCTGTCCAACCGCCACCGTGAACCTGCCGGTCTGTTGACCGCCAGGGTCATAATAATCCCCTATGTGTTGTGTTGTCCATATTTGAGGCTGTGTCCTGAGGTAAATAGAACATACCATATCCTTACACAGCAATAGCGTTATTTGTGTTGACACTATGTTAGCCCTACAAGGCCAAACTCAGGCCACCATTTTACCCTGTGGCACTACGGAAAGCAGTGCAGCACTTAGTGACCCTTTGTTGCAGGTTATGCCTGTGCCAGTCAGCATGTGTACAAGTGTGAGAATCACAAAATAGGAGGAGTATCAATTGGTGCTAGGTTCCTAGACATGAGTTATCACAGACACTTTCAACACCTGCACATAGCAGGTGTTAAGAGGGTACACACAATAGTTTAGAATTGGTCCCTATATACTGTGCATGAAATGGTGAGGTATGTCTTCAATACTCCTACAGAGTCCAACTATGGCATCCATTATCTTGACACTATTGCACCTACTCTGCACTATGGTGCGCCATTTATTGTATACGGGTCCCACATGGTGGCAGTAGGGTGCAGCAAGGGGGCACAATTACAGACGTACTACCGTTGATGCTGCACTGCTCTCCCGACATGTGGCCCTCAGTCCCTTCACTTCAGACCTGCAGATGAGTGATGTTCTGGGTCTTTGAACCTATTTTGTGTGTTGTGTGTCATGGCACAGGTGTTGTGCCCTCTGTGTAGCATTTGATTCCCATCCCTCTTACCTTGGAAAAGCTCCCTTGCAGACGGTTTAGTTGTTGGCTAGCTTATGTATCTGCATGTAGATCCTTGGCACAGTATGGCACCATTGTATTTTTTGTTCACTAATGTATGCATTTGTTTCCAGGCACCTGCGTGACAGGAGAGGTAATGATGTATTTTTCTGCAATGTCCTGCATTGCATGACCAGTCCTGCTAAGTCTCATGTCTCCTCATTCACATGCATCTCTGTCCTCTCCCAGTATATTGTCAGTAGTCCAGCTTCCACAGTGCCCTTTTGGTACCCTAGTATCATGTTAGGGAGGTGTGGAAGTACCATGTATGATGTAGGAATGCTGTGAGGTATCCATACCTACACATTGTCTTTCATCTCTGGTGATGTTGTATTCCTATGTGTGCAGCACAATGCACCAAACAAGTGAAGGTGGACACAGTGGGTACGTCTGGCATGTTTTGGTGATATGTATTTGGTGATGGTAACACTTTAATGGCATTTGATATTGGTGCCGCCGGAGGCTTCTACACCAGGACAAATGTGGGGCTGTGCCTATAAGTGACCTTCTTTACGTTGACATGGCCAATGGCATTCACCCTGCTGATTAATTCTGTGTTTGGTGTAATGTGTGGGATCTGTATTTAGTTGTCAACCAGTGGACACTTGTTTGGGCCCAGCTTCTGTATGCAAAGGGGACACAGTTCCACCTGTCCTTCACGTGGTGTGCCAGTCAGGTTGTGGCAGTATTATGTACATATGGGTGTATGTGATGTGCATTGAATGCTGTGTAGTGTGGCATGTGGCATATGTATTGTTGTCTGTACATCTGTGTATCCATATCCATGTGTGTTTAGTGTGGTGTATGTAGTGTTTGTCATACTAGTTTGGTGTGCTGTCTATGTAATGATTAGTGTGGTGGCTTACCTATGAGTAGGCCATTGCTATATTGTCCATCCTGGAACCGCTTGTTGATGGTGGAGTGTCGGAATATGTAGGCATCATGGACTCTGCTGGTATATTTGGCTAGGATGTTTGTGAAGAGCCCACGGTGGTCCACAATGGCCTGCACATTTATAGAATGGGTGTGTTTGCATTTCCTGTAGAGGTGTTCCGTTGCAGCAGGTGGCACAAGTTGGACATTGGTGCAGTCCATTGCACCTAGCACATGCGGGAAGGCAGCAATTTGGTAGAAACCTTGCTTGATCTCCTGCTGCTGTTGCTGGGTGTTGGGGAAGCCAATTGTGTGGGGCACATGATTGCATTCAGATACTTTGGAAGGAAGGCCGAGAAGGATGGCTGGGAGATACCACCCAGTTGTGAGCCAGTTGTCTGGAACGATCCTGATGCCAGCATATGGAGGACATCCAGGAGTCTGGTAATGGGTGGAATAGTTGTTGGAGTTTCTACACTTGCAATGATGTCTGGGGCAATGTGGTGCAGCAGGCGTATAATGGTCTCCTGCTTCAGACAGTAGGTCCTGATGACATCTTTTTCCCAGAGTGCAGGATGCAAGGATGCTTGTGCGTTGTCAAAATATCCTCTCTC
The DNA here is from genome assembly GCF_031143425.1 of Pleurodeles waltl. Taxonomy (NCBI): domain Eukaryota; kingdom Metazoa; phylum Chordata; class Amphibia; order Caudata; family Salamandridae; genus Pleurodeles; species Pleurodeles waltl. The sequence goes on along the minus strand of NC_090445.1, from coordinate 1,470,996,685 downwards.
ACCTTCTGCACTGCCTTTGTCGCTGCTGTGGTGGTGACTGGGGTTGCTGCGGTGGTGCTAGTAGGACCAGTTGTCAGCACTGTTGTCTGTAGCATATGCCAAGCTGGAGCATTAACAGTTCCAGTTCCAGGGGGTTAACAATACTCCTTCTGTGTGTTTTCCTGATGTAGTAGTGTGGGCCTTATTTTAATGCCTGGTCTGACCAGGCAAAACAAATTGTCGCTTATCAGGCTTTGCATCGTTTTTTGGGACCGGTTCCTTAATGTGTGTCGTTTTTGTGTCAGACAATAAATATGGCGTTGGAGGACTTGTGTCATTTTTTGGGAGATAACACCTATCTTTTATATAATTATAGCTAAAAGACACAAGGTGGCGTGGTGCTCCCAAGAAATAATGCAACCTCGGATATTTTGTTGCTAGACTGGTCTAGCGACAAAATATAAATATGGCACTAGGTTAGCACCACTTTTGCTTCAAAATTTATGGCGCAAAGGGAGCACTAAGTTTCCTTAAATGTGGGCCTTAGGGCCTGATTCACAAAGATAAACTTACACTTTTGTTTAAGATTACAATTGTTTGGTATGTATAAATGGATTTATGAGTAGTATCTTTATGAGTGCAGAGTCTCCACACAAACAAAGATAGGACTGTCCAATCTTCTTAAGTACAGAGACTCTGCACCCGTAAAGATGCTACTTGTACATGCCTTTATGAATACCACACAATCGTAAAAGCATACAAAAGTGTAAGTTTACTTTTGCGACTCAGGCCCTCATCCCATGGTTTTATCCCACTTTCAAATTCTTCAACAACAAGCCAGAGAACATAATTTCCACGTGCAGGTACTGGGCCAACCCACAAGAGTGGGTTCAATTTTTTACTGGGACAATTGAGGAAACACAGAGTGGGAGGAATTTGTGGATCCCAATAGCTGGAGAAAGTGTGGGCTTCTGTCTGCCATATAGGTAAGTAAACATTATGGGCCTCATTATGAACATCGCGGTCCACACCTCCATGCCGGCGGTGGCGGAAATAACCGCCACCGGCATGGCTGTCTGGACTGCCATATTATGAACAAGGAAAGACCATCACAGGCAGCCCTCTGCCACCGCTAGGCTACCGCTGACAGGGAGCCTGACGATGGCAGATTTCTTTATCTGATAGGGAAGCGCTGCAAGCAGCGCTGCCCTCAGATAAAAAACGCTTTTTTCCCCACCTGGTAAAGGCTGGCCGAAGGGGTGCTCTGGGGCACTTGCCATGGGCAGTGGCCCCCGTGCACAGCCCCATCGCGCAGGTCGATTTGCGCAATGGGTGCTGCTGCACCCACCATGCTGCGACATTGAGGACGGCTCCATGTGGAGCCGTTGGCAATGTCCAGGACCAGCATGATCCAGGTGTGAGTCGGCTACGAGGACCAGGTTGGTACTGGTCAAAGTGTTACCTTTGTACTGAAAAAAAATTCAGGAGAAAAGGTTATCATTGATGGGTCATCAGCATGGCAAGTTACAAGCTGGATCCTACTTGGGGTTCGTCAACAGCAGGTTATTGTTGAGCGAGGTCCCGGAATGGACCCAGGGCTTCATCTGCTTGGAGCTTTGCAGCCTTCGCTCATGACCACAATGGGACAATGCTCTTCAGCAACCTGCTATTGTCTAACCCCATCTCAGATCCAGCTTGCCCCACAAAGGTCTTATTCATGACCACCTTTTTTCTACAAAACTTTCTAAGCTGGAAGGTAAATCTTTGACCAGGATCAGCCTGGTCCTTGTATCTTCGTCGCAGTTGACCTCAAACTGTACCTTTGTCCCGTTCTAGAGCGACCAGTTGTCTGTGATTGGGACTTTGCAGTATTCAGTGCGATTTTTATTTAGAACTTTAAAAATGTGTGTCTCTGGCTCCCCCTATTGGATTTTTGTTGATTTGCTGTCATTGTGTTCATTAAAATATTCTCTATTTGTATTAATTGCATTGGTAGTTTTATTTATTGTGTTTTGTTTTCAACTTTTTAACTGGTTTGGTCCTTCTAAATGCTTTACAGATTTTCTTAAGGTAAGCCTGTCTGCTCCCTGCCATAACTACCAGTGGTTGAGCTCAGGTTTAAATTACTGAAAATGTTATTGGTCATAACAAGAACAGTGTCATTACTTCTTGTGGTGGACCACCATCCACCCAGAACTAATACTGCACTTTCTCACAGTTACACTATAGCAACTTGTAGTGCTTAGTTTCAGTTTGGGAGGATCTAGAAAAATGTTTTCAATGATTCATTTTAATTTAATGGTCAAATTGGTTTTTATATTACTATTTTGGGAATTACACCATTAGATAGTTGCCATGTTCAAGCTGTTAGACCTGTAAGCTTTAGAATGGTCTTCCCCAAAACATTTTGCCTACTCCTTTCCTGTTTGTTTACTCCAGTTACTACTCACATCAATCTCAGAGAGACCTAAAGCTCCGATGGGATTTTCATGAAAATGTGATCTCAAAAGGAGGCCAGAAGGAAGTCACTTTTGAAAGAAAGATAAATCCTTAAAAAAATACATATGTGCTCTATCCTAAAAACAAGACTTTGAACTAGTCAGGATCCAGAAGAGAACTCAAAAAGGAATAAGTGGTTTGAACGTGTTGATGGATGAACGTGGTTAGTGTCTTTATTGGATTTAAGTTGCGTGGTACAAATCTGAAAAAAAGGCACATGAAACTGTGAAAGTCTACTGCAACAGAACTGGCTCAGAACCCCTAAGGGACACTAGGAGCAAGATTAGAACCTCTGCAGTTTGTTTATTTTCAGACTGGTTATAGAAATATGTTTTCATGTTTTTTATTATGTTATGTCATTTTAGAGTTTTGTATAAGGTTTTTTGAATATATTTAATGTGGTTTAAAGGATATGTTTAAGTGCAAAAAATAACATAGCATATCATGAAATAACTAGTGAATAAATACACAGGTCAAGAAAATGTATTTACCTGCCCATCAATGTCAAGTGTTTTTTTAAATTTTCAGTCAGGGTAATGTGTGTTTTATGCATTTCAAGGAGACCCAACTCAGCTATAATAACAGGTCCCAAACCCCAAATATGTCACTTTTAGAAAGCTGCCATTTTCTTGTACTAAAAATTTGCCTGTGTCCTGGGTCACATGTCTGTGATTAGAGTGGCAATTGGCCTTGATGTATTCATTGCAGACAGCAACACAAAGGAGGACTAGGTATTGGAAGGATGGCCCGTCCTGCCAGGTTAGGAACTAATGTTTCAAAGGAGCTGCATCAGCACACTCACAAAGAATTTTCCACCAGTCTTTTGCCACCCTAGGCTTCCTGGAACCTTAGTCGGACAGCAAATTCCAGAGCCAGCTGTGGGGAAAAAACTCTAGAAGTTTCTTCCACTTAACGGTTGGCACCAGGCATGAAAATGGGACCCTTAGACCCACTCTTAAGTTCACTCCTGGACCCACCGAGGACACTCACAAGCCCTATTTTGTACTTCAGAGTACTCATCTGCTGCTCGCAGAAGACTCCCCTGCTGCTTGAAGCCTGCCTTGAACCCTCAGAGGGCTGCCCTTCTGCTTGAAGACTGTATTGCTGCTTGAGCCTGTGGAAGCAGATATGCTAATTAGAAATTACGAATGTCTAGGTGTTTTGATTAAGAAGAAAAATTAAATGTAGAGAAATTAATGTGCACGTTTGAAAATGTGCCCACGAAGAGTGGTTGCCAACGATCACAAATTATATTAGAAATGATTAAAATTTGTGAAATAATAAAAATGTGTAATAATAATGTAGTAATATGACATATTAAGATATATAACCTATGTTTTGCATTATATCATAGAGTTAACTTAGCCAAAGCTGTGACCTATTTGTCAGGCCTCATGCAGGAGTTGAATTAATAAACGCACTATGTTGAAGTTGCTGGTGCATTGAACTGACCGTGAACTGTTTGCTGTTTAATAAAGTCTGCTTAGCTAGAATTTTCTGCAATGTACAGATGAACAGGAGATGATGGAACTAGACATGTAACAATTTTGGTGTAAGACAGACTCGATGTACTTTCCCAGGACTCAAACAATAGAGACAGACTGGAGAAGAAGATGCAACATTTTCGATACCTGATGAGCCATCGATGTAAAATTGCTAGACAGTCTCAACTTGATGGTTTACCATACTGAAGGAGATTTGACTTCCAAAAAAGCTTACAAGTCCGAACAAAGAGGGCTTTCTCAGGACCAACATTGAGGAACATTCAATTGATATCAAGGCCTTCCTGGACAAAGACTTTTGACCTCATCCACAATGAGCTTTCTCACTTTCATCGACAATTGCACTGGGAAACCATGCTTCAGCAACCCATCAATTTGAGCCTCGTTTCAGATCTAGCTTTCCCTACCAATGGCTCGGCTGCAACAACTTTTTCTCCATCAACATTTCTAAGTCTGAATGTAAGCTTTGCAATGTGAAGAACCTGGGGCCAGATTTCTGTAGTTTTGGCTTGGCGATTTCCTAATAGAAAATCTTAGTGATTCACTATTAAGAAATTGCAAAGGCCTTCTCTATGTCCATTGAGGTCACCATTGGTACCAACTGCATTTTAGGGAACTTATCTTTTATGTGGAAAAGGCATCTCAGATTCCTATGCTTTTGCCTACCTGGAATAAAATTGCTATTGGTCCAGGTGGAGCAAGGGTCTGGCCAAGAGTTCCAATCGACTAGCCAGCAATTTTCCCATAACTTTGTACTCCAAGGAGAGAGAGTGGTCTGTATGACCACACATCTAATGGGTCCAGTTCAGGTTTTGGAAGCACCACTATTTTTGCTAGGTGCATGGATTCTAACAACAAACCTCTTTGAGCTGCCTTTGAAACATTAACAACAGTTTGGGAACTGACTGAGCCCTATATGTTGATTATAATTTTTAGGGCAGGCCATCTGTGCCCCGAGTTTTCCCTCTGGCCAACATTTCAATAGTTACATTGATTTCCTGTGCAGTGATGGGGCCTCCAAGTAACTCCCTCTGCATCTCATTAAGGGTAGGTAGTATCAAGTGCTGCATAAAAGAGTCTGTTCTGGTCACATCAGTGTCCTGTGAAGCCGAGTACCTGTTAAAATTGCAGACTGTATGTGTACTGTGTTTCAATCAGTTGCTCTGGTGGAGCAAATCGGCTGACTGTCTGATGTAGTTTGAAAAAGCCAAGACAACATTTGTCCTGCCCTGTCACCTTCGGCATACCGTTAAGTTAAATACCCCGTCAGACGGACTCCACTAGGTCTATTGACCAGAGCTAAGTATTTATATACACCTCTACTTTACATGCATTGAGATCTGAGTCACTCACTATTGCATGTTCAAGTACCCTGAGATCCCCCTATATTTAAGTTCTAACATTGGGTGCAGATAAACTAATCAATGACATGGGAGTTCCCACCAATACCCCCAACACAACAAATGTTCCTTCTGTATCTATATAGGTGAACCTCATAAAAGGGGAACATCCCAAGATATCTAAATCACTGATCTTCTGGTGAATGCTGAGTATGAAGTGCCAAATAACTGGCCCCACCTCTTTTTGTATGTCAGAGCTTGGGTCTCTATCATGTGCTTACCCTTGGGTGGCTTAGCACAGAGCAGACAGGTTTAACTTAGAAAGGCAATGTGTAAAGTATTTGTTTAATAATTCATACAGTAACACAGTGAAGACACCATAGAAAAGTACTCCACACCAGTTTAAGAAAATATATATTATTTATCTAAATAAAATAAGACCAAAATTAAAAGAATCCAATATGCAAAAGTCAATATATCACTTTTTAGAAGTTTAGGTAAGTCTTAATCCTTAGGAATCAATGGATGTATCTTTTTAGCACAAAGAACCTGGGATGTGTCAAAATAATGATAATGGGGGGCTACAGAGGAGGTAATGCATCAGAAAGTAAAGCGATGCATCAGTTTATCCGGTGAGGCAGAGGTAATGCATTGATTTCCAGGTGCACACTCTTGACCCTTTACTGTGGTATGGGAATATTTTGATGCCCAGTGACGATGCGTGGAAAATCCAGAACAAGCGGTGATTGTGAAACAGGTGCTGAATCAATTCAGAAGGCGCTACATTAATTTTTCAGCTGCAAGACAGCTGCTGCATCGATTCTGTAGGTGTTGCATTGCAGGTGTTGCATCAGTTTTCCAGTGCAGTGGATGTTCTCCCTCTGATGAAGTCTTTGAGGGCCCTGAGACATCAGGGGGCAGCAGGGCAACAAGCAGGGGAGCAATCCTTCCAGAAAAGCAGTCGAGATGAGTCCTTTGTGCAGCACGGCATTCCCTCTGACAGTGTCCAGTTGTAGGTCCAGAAGTGTCTGATTTTAGAGGATCATAGACCCAGTACATCAATCAATCAAGGGTCTTGTGGAGCATGAGCTTGTCACCCGGGTGGGGGGGTTTCTTGGTGCTGGAGGGATGCCGCGGCCTCCACCAGTTGGAGATGGTGATCAAAGAGCCAAGCCTTGAGCTGCTTTCTGAAATCCTTAAGAAAAGGGGAGGAGCGCAGGCGGAGGGGGAGGTTGTTCCAGGACTTGGGGGTGAGGTGGGAGCAGGAGCGACCTCTGAAGCGTTCACAGCGGATGCAGGGGACGTGGGTCTGGACAAGGGAGGTTGAGCTGAGTTCTCTGGTCAGTCAATGGATTGTGAGGTTGTTGATGTAGGAGGGTCTGGCATTGTGGAGGCCTTGTATGCGTGTGTGAGGAGCTTGAAGAAGCATCTTTGCTGGATGGGGAGCCAGTGGAGGGCCCCTAAGTGTTGATGCTGGCTCTTCTCAAGGTAACCTACTGCACCATGCGAGGGCCCCATAAGTATTACAAAGTAAGGCAGCCCCAAAAGTACCAAAAAAAAGCAGTCTTGCACAGAACAAGGCTGTCCTGCCATCCATCAAGAAGGAAAGTCAGCAATGCCCCATCACCTTGCCCTAGACAAGAATATACACAGACTGTGAAGTGAGAGGCCCTAATGTGCCATTCCACACTGCCTGCAGCATCAGAATTGCACACAAACTAGAGTTGCAGGCACCTTGCCCCTGCAACTTTGCTCCACACAGAAGCAGCAATTTTGGAAAAAGAAAGACCTGCAGTGCCCTTGCCTAAGGCAGCAAGGACAGAGATAACACCAGAAAGAAGCCAGGATTGGAGAGCCCCAAGATGCCCAGTACTGCGCAGCCAGGAAAAGTTCAGCAAAGGTAAAAAAAACAGTGGTAGCTAAGACCCAAGCAGCAAAGCCAAAAGGCAGTGAGTCCTTCAAGTCAACTAGCAAGCCTACAAAAGGCAGGAGGAGTGCTATGTACTGCACGCACACCCCCAGTGGTGAATGGCCACCACCGCAAAAGAGAGGAACGGGCATGCAAGGGACCAGCACAAGGCATCCACTGAAAGACTCTCTATCATCCCCATCACTGCCTGATGGAGCACCAGCTCACAAGAACACATCCCACAAAGGTGAAAGACTGAGAGCAAGAGATTAGAGGTGCACAGAGGGATGCACCGGAAAATTGGACAGAACAGGCATGAGCACTGAAAAGTGAGAGCCCTCTGAGAGTGACAAGTAATGTTAAATGAACAAAGCTGCACCAGCTGGCCACCCCAGCACAGAATGACCATTGTTGGCCTATCATTGAGCATGTCACATGGAGTGACAGATTGTGCAAAGCACGTCCGCACTTAGGCAGGAACAAGTCCTGCAACGGCATAAACTCGAAGCGCAAGTGCACTGCCCTCGAGTGAAGAAGAGAAGAAATGTGACCCTCTGTGAGAGGAGGCCTCTTTTTACATGGTTAGCCCCCACTTTTTGCCTGATGTTGATGTGTCCTAGAAGTTGTAGTGTCCAGCGCCCTTGCTAACCAGGTTCCCTGGGCCAGAGCTGTTTCCCTAAATATGTTGAGATGCTTTTAACAATTGGAAACACTCTAAGATAGCACTGTAAGACTCTAATAAATGGGTACGCCAGTACCCAGGGCATGGAATATTAGGAGTAGGCCCCTGAGGGCAGCAGCACTGATTGTGCAACCCTTTAGGGCCCTGCACCCAGATGCATCCAGCACTGCCAATGCAGGCTGAGTGTACTTGGGCAAACCTAAAAAGTCAAACTCGACATGGCACACTCCCTGTGTGCCCTGTCCACCCTACTCTGCATATGATATGGGTAAGTCACCCCTCTGGTAGGCCTTACAGCCCTAAGGCAGGGTGCACCATACTATATGTGAGGGCATGATTGCATAAGCAATATGTCCCCACTGTTTCCTTGCCAAACCTGGGTTACAGGGAGTGAACAGAGCAGCCATTTTAAGTACATGCACTGGACACTAGTCAAACACGAGTTCCCCAGCTACATGATGGCCACTCTACACCCTGGGTTGCTTGGTACAAAACAGCTCAGGATGATAAATTCAAACTGGTACTCGTGTTGAATTTAACCCCAAAATTAGCCAGGGGCCACTTTAGAGGTACCCTCTGCAAAGCTAACCTAACTTGCATAGTTGATGACTGGTTCCATCCAGCCCGCCGCTTCCAGACAGCCAATATACAAACCTGGGGAAGAGCCCTGGCTCTCTGGTTTGTAAAACCATGCTCTTCCTGGGTGGAGGAGCTAACACCCCCTCCCTCAGGAATGTGCACTCTCCTGGCAGTGAGCTTCAAAGAGCTCCCGCCCTTGAAACTCGAGCCCCCAGGCTTGCTGCTAGCAGCAGATGGCTCCCCCCTTTGCCAACCCCCAATTTTGGCAGGAGCAAAGGTGGGAAACCACGCAAAGGGTAGGAGGAGGGGGTTTCACTGAGCATGCATCACCCCTAGGGCCCTCCAGGTGAAGTGGACTACCCATTTTATATTCCTCCATGTTGGATGGCAGGAAAATATCCAATGAGGTTTAGGGAAGTGACCCTTCCCACAGGAAGTGGTCACTGTAATTGGTGTTGCCACCCAAGAGTCCCATTGGACACTACTGGGTTCCACCTAAAACATCCACTTAATTCATTATTTAGTGGGCTCCCCTGGACCAAGGAGCTAGATTCATCAGGAAGAAAAGAAGACAGCACCAAAGAACCCGACAGGATCAGAACAGAGGACCTGCTGCACCAGAAGAGGCTAGAAGACCCCTGCTTGCTGCACCAGATTCTCAACAATCGCTGATGCGTAGGAGCCGTCCACTAGACTGGCCTAAAAAGACCCCAAAGACCTCCAGGCTTCGCAGATAGCCCAAGATCTCCCTCCTGAGTGGAACCCCCACTCAAGAAATCAAAGAAACCTACAAGGAACCAGCAAACCAGTGAGTAGTCACTCACCAACTGGACAATATCTCCACAACCATGAGTTGCAGCTGGACCCAACGACACACCATTGACAGCCCAGATAAGATCTGAAAGTATGCCAACTTTGGTGGCACAGCGCCCTCCCGTAGCTGAGTTGTGCCAATACCCCAGGTATTGGTCAGTGCACATCAGACATCACCAAAAACAGCTCACCCAGAGCTACAACTGGACCAGGAGGAATCCCCAGTCAAGGAACTTCAGTGACACCCTGGACCTCCCACTGTAGCACCCTCAACGTCCGGCAAGGACCTCAGAAGAAAACGTACCTCCAGCTCCAAAGGGTCTTTTTGCGCACAGCATCCAAGACCTCCAATTCGCCCTGCACCCAGACGTCCTGAGCCCTGCATCGCAGGATCTGCTGTGTGCCCTGGGTCCCCTACTCCTTGTGACCTTGACAGCCCAACAGGACGACAAGGCACCATCTTTAAATCTGCAAACCAGCTCCTTTTCCAGGTGGCCCCTCTAGGTGGCCCTGTGCCAAGAGCCTTTCCAACGCTGCTCCTGCAGGAACCGGGAGCCACCCGAGGCTATCCAGCTGGCACAGAGTGTTCACCAACTACTTTGACCATCCTGCAAAAGAGGAGACTGGTAACTCTACTGTACAATTTTTAATGCATTTTTAAAAGTGACTGCCTATTGATTCCCTTGGAGCGTAATTACGCAGAAAGACTAACTTTATTAAAAGTTTGAAAAATCATATCTCAAAAGGTGCTTATTATATATCAAAGATCTTGGTCTTAAAATGTGTATAGAAGTCTGAAGTCTTTTTATAAATTCTGGTCTCCAGTTATTCATTGAGTGTGTGTGGTGCATGATTGGATTTGTAAGTACAGCAAATACTTAGCACATCTCCTGGGATAGCCTAACTGCTCGACCAGCTACCTTAATAATTGGAGCATTAAGTGGTCTAAGTTTTACCTCTGGAAACCAACGTGTGGTTGCCTGGACCCCCCTGCACACTGTGCCTAGTTTTGCACGCTACATAGAGGGCCAGCTTCCTACACCCTCCATCCAGGGAGCAGAGCACCAAGAATATCACTGAGGGATGGACAGGACCTAAGAGAGGTCCACTGAGAAGAAGAGAAACAGTCCTATGAACAGGACACAACCATGGAGATCCCTGTAAAGAGAGAACCACAGTGATAGTTCTGGTCAGAAGAAAGCAGAGAAGAGAAACAGTCCTATGAACAGGAATCGACCAAGGAGATCCCTGTGTAGAGAACATCACAGTGAGAGGCCTGGTCAGAAAAGTGAAGAGCGTGGCATGACACCACATCACAGAAGAGTCGGGGAGATGAGAGTGGCAAGATGCCACATTGCAAGAAAACATTTCCTGAGCAAAAGAGTGTGGCACGATGCCACATTGCACAGAAGAAGAAGTAAGAAGAGGAGTGAAAGGAGTGTGACAGATCTGTGACTCAGAAGATCCTGGCAGCCACAGGTGCACAGGAGGAAGGAAGAAGACTGATGAGACTGAGGACCTGTGCCTCTACCAGACAGGACATCCAGCAACACAAGCCAGCCACCAATATGCAGTGGCGTCACTGGAGACAGCACAGAGGGAGCACTGAACATAAGCCGCTAGAGTGCGCGAACTGCATAGCTTTCCCAGGCTTCAAAGTGCAACCATCCAGACACCTGTCACCAGCTGCTTGAGAGAGATGGCATCGCTGCTAGTGACTGCATATGCCAAAGCTGAAGAAGAACCGCACCAACTATATTACAAGCCCAGTGACGATGAAGACCCTCCAATCACCCTCACTCCAAGCACGACATTGCCACTTGTAGAACAAGTTGTTGAATGGTAAAATTGTCATCTTTACCAGGTGCATCACCAGAACCATCTATGAAGCATTGCACCACCGGACTGGAACTTTCTGCCTGCAAAACATCCAGAGACCAACAAGGTATACCTGGTGCTATGGAAGACTCATCACCCAAAGACCATCTGTTAGACCCATGTCACCAAGTCCTTCTGGTGAGAGCATACTAGACCATTGTATCATCTACCCTTGTGGTTGCACTAGCAATTTGGATGTTCCCAGTTTGCAAGCGACCCCTTTGCACTGTCCTGTGGCAACCCAGCGTAAAGGGCATCAAGGTCCTACCACTGCATCATCATCCCCGTCTTTCAGGGAGCCAGGGCACCATCAAAGAAACCTCTGTAGCAGACTCCATCACTGCTCCTGATGCACCCCCAAATTGAACAATGTAAATAGACTACAACACTGTGAGAGTAGGTGGGATGGAACAACATCGCCAAGGGGCTGAAACCCACCAGACATGATTGAGGGATCAGGATCCCATCCACACTGCATTTAATGCCCAGAGTCATTGGTTAACTTTCGGATGCATGCCATGATGCCGGGTGCTCCCAGTGGCTCCTGTCCTCTTAACATGTTGTATGGACTGCCTGAAGTCACTCAAGCCCTTATTATTACTTTGGCTGTCTTTTTAGTAGAACACCGAAGTCACGCCTGCCACATGACCGCCAGTGTTGGCGGTCTTCAGACCGCCATATTATGGATGCTGGATGCTCTCCACAACTTTTTGGTGGAGAAGCCGCCAGCAGCCATACCGGTGGTCGGCGATCTAGTGGAGCTTGTGCCGTCTTCACTGCCACGTCACCACAACACCACCCGCCATATAACAACATTGTAAACAGCATGGCGGTGTGTTGTTGGCGGGGTGGTGGTGATGGAGCAAGCTCCGGGGACCCCGTTCCCTCACGAATGACCACCAAGACCACCAGGTAAGGTGATCGTTGAACAGGGGGGGGGTTAAATGTTGTCGTGTGAAAGGGTGTGTGTGTGTGTGAATGGAAGGGGTTGGGGTGTTGTGTGTATTTGTGTGCTTGTGTGTGCAAGTGTCTGTGTTCATGTGTGAATGTGTGCATGAGGGGCTGGGGGAGTGTCGTGGCCATGCATGTGTGAATAAGTGAGCATAGATGTGTGTGTGTATGTATGTGTGGTGCGTGCGTGCATGGATCGGGGGTGAGGGGTCAGTGGGGGGTCAGTAAGAGATCAGTGTAGGGGGTACAGAACAGGGATTGGGGAGGCGGTTCAGTACGGGGATCGGGGGAGGGCTTGGGGGGCTGAGGCCCCTGATGGGATCAGGGGATGGGGGCTCCTACATGGAGGGGGGTTTGGGAGTTCTGTAGTGGTGTCAGGAATGAATATTTCTGTCACCAGTATAGTTACCGCCAGGGATTTTCTTGGCGGGGCTGCCGCCATGGGATTCTTGGCAGTAAGGATACTCATTATACCGCAGGCGGTGTTAGGTGGACCACCAAGCCGAAGGTGGTCAACCTTTGGCCAGGCGGTCCCACCTCCCTGGCGGTACAGGTGGTGAACTGGCTGCAATGCACCCAATTCACTGCAGTGGTCATAATTTCGAGGTCCTGCACCGCCACGCTGTCGGCGGTCTGACCTTGACTGCAGGTGTGGCGGTCCAGGACCGCCAAGGTCATAATGACCCCCTCAGTGGTTGCGTTATTGTTCAAACGTTCCTTCAGGTTGAACTTGTTTGTTTTATTTGAATAAAGTTTGGGAGAGATGTAGTGTCCTGCTGGACAGATTCTAGTGTTTGTCCTTATAATAGTTTGCCAGCCACTCCCTGAGGGCAGGCCTGTGATACTCACCCATCCCTCACAGCCGTCAGTGGTCAGGTTACCCAGCCAATAAAAGGGACCAGGCAACATGCCCTGTGCCAGTTGCATATCCTATAACTATGTGTCTGTGTCATTTTTATGCCTGAATGGGGCCTAGGGCCCAAGATCTTACAAATACTATGGGACATATTTATGAAAAAGTGGCTCAGCACAGCAAGTCACCTTGCTGCCGACACTGTGCCACTGTGAAAGGGCAGGGATGTGCTGTGTTCAAGGCAATGAGGTGCATTTTTGTACTTTACACTGGTGCACAATGGGCTGCCTAGCACCAGCGCAGGCACCCTCTGCACCATGGTGGTGGGTAATCACTGATACTTTGCTGTATTTGTTCCTTCTTTCCCCTGATAAAGACTATAGGATTGTTTTGTTTGCTTAGCTGCCATAGACAGATATAGGGGGGTTTGACTATTTCAGATCTTTATAAACGCTGTATAAAATTACCCAAAATAATTTACTCTTTGCTTGAAGAAGGGTGTTTGAAATTGTTTTTGGTAGTATTGCTCCTTCAAGTGATTGTAATGTGATGTATGTAGTTTTGGTACTGTAATATGCAGGAAGGATTAATGTAAATTCAGGTAAAAGTGCCTGTGGTTCTTCCTCGGGTTTTGAATACTTGCAAGGATTTTATGTACAGTTGCTTAACAAGTACTTTTGGAAAATTCCAGAAGGAGAGTGGGTTTTGAAGTGAGAAAGAATATGGAAGATGTGTTGTTAATAGATTCTACAACACCATGTGTGAAACAAAAAGAAACTTGAGAGACAACAATGTCTGAGGAGTTCTACCTGCTGGCATACAAACAAATAACAACGATTTTTTAAACAAGCATGAATTATACTCCCTGGTACAATATAAAGATCTTAGGTGGTTTCCATTTTCCTTTTTAGATGTGAGGTACTGGGTTTTTCAGAACCGGTACTGATCCGGTAACCCAGCGGTGCCAGGGTACACCCAAAGACCTCGGGTACTTTCCTGATTCAGACCACAGAAACTCAGAGTCTTCTAGGTGAAGTCAAAGATCGAATTTATTGGCTGCAGCCAAGTAACAAGCGTCCTAGAAGTACAACAGCACGGTTTGTATGTTCTCAGGAGACTGTTCTCCAATGCAAAGTCAGGTTTCCTTATATACAGTTTTTTAAGCTTCAGGCAAACATTCTTGACATTTTGGTTGGTCATTCACATGTTTTCACTACAAAGGAAAAAACAGTGTCATGATGAAACCTCATATTTCATGTCATCCAACCCATAATAAATTATCCGGCAAGGCCTAGTATTTTACATCAGATAAGTGTGGACCCCCAATAAAAACGGGCACCTCCCCCTCGTAAAGTAAGAAGAAGAAAAGAGCAGGTGCAGGTGTGAGCAAGATTAGGCAGGGTGTGTGAGCGATAATAAAGGTTTTATGGCATGGTGTGCCTTGATGCTATCTGATTCGGCCACTGGGAGAGGGACTGACCAAACAGGTTTGGCCTGAGGCAATGGTTCCAGCTTGCCCAGGTCAGAGAAAAGTCAATCAAGGTGTACGTGTCCTTGGAATCAAATCTGACTGTATTATAAGCCTATGTGAGGGCAACTTTTAAAAATGGCTGCTGTGTATAAAATGGGAGCCACGAGTGCAGGACGAAAATGGCGATTTCGAGGTGAAAACGCTGCTGGAATTGAGCGAAAATGCTCATACTTAGTGTACTAGTCATTATCGGTCTTTTGATACTAAAATCATACTGCTGTGGCAAAGTAAATTACATGGGTCCAGAATTTTTAGAACCACAAACCCTCCTTTTGCCCTTACATAGGCAATAAACCTATTCTCCTGCTAATCTGAGTCCAGGTCTATGTTTATAAGGCCATGGAGATGTTGCTGGAGCAAAATTCTAGTACTTGGTAACTCTCTCTGGACAGGTCTCCTCGAACATGAAGTAGCACAAAAGGCCACATATGGCAGGACAAAATAAGGAATACCTCTATCTGCAGTAGGTGGCATAAGATCACACACCCAACAATTAGTGATGTTCACTACTAACTAGTGTTGATGCAGAAGCTGTACAAAAGAATTGCTTACGAATTCTGATCTTCTAACCTGCTCATGTTCAGGAAAAGGGTGAAAAGAGTGCAAAGAAACAATAGTAGGAAAAGACATAGGTTGGGAAGTGGGTGCAGAAGTCAATTGAGTAGAGAAAAACAATCCCACCCATAAATGACAACGTCATGTTTAAAAGACACTAGAAAACACGTTATTAAGAACATATAGACAACGGGAGAAAGTAGTGACCACTATTACAAATGAAATAATAATTTTTCACAACCCTAACCAAAAAGCAAATCCTAAAATTATCTAGTAACATTTTTAGGGCTCCTCTGCATTTCAGTAATTTTTGTATGTTCAGGTGGAACAGTGGTGACTCTCATCAATGCTCTAAGGTGAAAAGGGGGTACTCTTTCCACAGAAAATGGACTTTATTCTGCTTTTACTAAACAGAATAGTACTTTAAAACAATGCCAGCAAAACAATCAGTCTCCTAACACCTAGTCTATACAATCACACGGAAACCTCTTGTGAAACCAACTATGCCCAGAGTCCGTTCAAAAAGCCTCTCTGGCAGGCTTCTATTGTCCATCAAATTTTCTTTTGTTGTTTTCTTTCGCATGGGCCTCTCAATTCAGGTCTCTTCGTGAGAAAAGTACTGCTTAGTTGGAGTGCCCTCCTGGCAAACACCCACAGCTCTCTCGAAAGTCTCAATGTCTTAAAGCAATGCACCAGTGTCTCTCCTCTGTGGCAGACACTACAAACAATGTGCTCTTCATTGATCAAGGGCACAAATCATCTCGTGCAGACCCAAGCACCATTAATTGAGAAATAGCTCAAGCTCAGCAGCACTTTCAGACTCCAACACTCATTATTTAGTGTCAGAGGACGCTCAAGCTGCTCTTTCATGGGCACCACAATATAGTGCCTTTTTCCAAACTTGAAATCTCCGGTGCACTGCCCTTCTTCCGTTGGAGCAAAGAAAAGGGGGTGTGTGGCCAAAACTCAGGCCAAGGGGCTCAAGGGATTGCACACTGTCAGAGGTTACCAGCACATGACAGGTAGAGAAATGAAACCTCAAAACAGCTCTGCTATCAACAACAGGAATCCTTCTCTTTAGCTCTTTTACACTGAAACTTTGGTTTTGTGATGTCCAACGCCGTCTGATGGAGCAAGTACGATACCATGCTCTGGCGATCGCTGTCCAGCTTTGCTACTTTCTGGGTGCTGAGACTATAGGGCCAAGACGTCCGTCTTTCATCTGTAGCTGTCACTGATGGGAATTAGGCTTAAATCAATGTCCTGCAGGTTATTATGAATTGATACCCGCAGAATCTAGTGACGTAGGAAATGTGCCACAGTTGTTAGTTTCCTTCAATTTAGTAAAAAAAAAGTTCATGGTTTTTAGCAAGGGGACTGCAAGCAGGTGGTCTGCAATCTTCAACGGAGTAGCCATACACCATGGGCATAAAATACAAAGACAAAGGCAGAAGGGCAAAACAGGGTCTCTAGCATCTTTAATTGGGTTCTCTCCATTATTCTCTGCCATCTATAGCTACATGAGAATTCTATCTGAATGGATTTCCTCACACAGTGGCATTGTCTAATGGGGTAAACACATATTTTCCTCAATGATTAAGTCTAGGTGTTCCTCCTTACCTTAGAACATCTCAATAGAGAAATCACATGATACCGATTATCAGGGACATGTAGAAACCTTCCTTTAAAAACTGTGCATCAGGTGCACTATGCAATACACAGGCTAATAGTCAAATGTGCAAACAAAAAGACAAGAACTAGAGGGTCCTGATATTTGCATGATTAGGACACATCTGATCCCACCAAAAATTAAAGTAGTAGGAACAGAAGGGAACCGAAAACCAAATTAAAATAGACATTGAAAATTTGTCATGTTCAAAAAGGTAAACATAAGATATCTCCTATTGAAATGGAAAACTTGTCTTACTATAATATTGAGTCAGTTAACCAGTCTATCGCTACCCTGACAGTCAGGCTGGAAAACATTGAAGAAGGCCTAAAGCAAATTCTTGAAAACCAGTCTGGTCATACCAAAGGGAATTATACATAACATGGGGGTCCCTGGTTCATCACTGCAGTCTGGAAATGTGAACCTGACCAATACATCAATAATAATAAAAGGGCTGACTGGTGAAAGGAATTCGAAAAAGAGAAATGGGACTAGGACATAGCTAAAATCTCAATAACTAAGCATGATGCGACATTGGTCAGGGGAAGTAACAAAAGAAAAAATCTATAGGAAGAACAAAAAAAATTATTTGGGTGATAGTCAGGCATGTGACACAACACCGAGAGTACGGGTGATACACAAAGGCCAAAGTTACACAAATTTTAAC
The DNA here is from genome assembly GCF_031143425.1 of Pleurodeles waltl. Lineage (NCBI taxonomy): Eukaryota > Metazoa > Chordata > Amphibia > Caudata > Salamandridae > Pleurodeles > Pleurodeles waltl. The sequence continues at coordinate 1,470,979,278 of NC_090445.1, read as the reverse complement.
TCTACCGTTGGCGACTACACCATATACGGTACTCCTAGCTAATGTTTCAGTTCCTTCTTCAGGAAAAAATGAAAACCTGGTTTTCTTTTAAGGAACGAAAGCCATATGCTACTTAGGAAACAGAACATCATTAACTAATGTAATATAGAAATTAGGCCACCTTGAGTCACAGATCTATAATTTCATCCTTAGGTCCAATCAAGGCTACATAAATGTAGGGCTGCCTGTTCCTTTAATGGAAGGGGCAGTAACGTGACTAACTGCAGGTGACACACTTTGATCCTGTATATCTCTTTTTATTTTCCTTCAATACCATTATAGCCAAATAGACATGCACTGGCAAAGTGTTGTCTTTTATGTTCACAGCATGAAATATCATTATCTGTGGAATTTAGTAACCAGAACAAGTTCAACCAACTGTTGCATAGCGATGGGCATTGTCATGACCATCCCCTCACAACACAGGGGAGCTTGTAATAGTATCAAAAGCAGCAACAAACATGCAAAAAAAACAAATAAAAAATAATAAAAACGCACAAAACGTCAAGCCATCAAATATACTTGCTGTGTATCAAGCACAAAAAGCATAGACAAAACAATAGCATGTGTGAATAAGCAGTGACACACAACACCATGTCATGTACTTTATGCACTGTAAACCTGCAGCCCAAAACCCAATATTTGGGCCTGTTTAATTTGTCAGGTTTAAAATCCTTACCCTCCTTATGACAGTAGATCACCAGGCAATGGAAATCTGCTGTCAAATATAACTTTACTGTTTCTCTTCTAACATACAGGACCAGCAAGAACAATTCATGATAGGACCAAATACACGAAAATAAATTTCCATTACTTAACTGTTACCCTCTTGTCAGTTACTTCGCAACATCAAGCCACCTTAGTTTTACCTTTCTAAAAGTAAAAATTGTTACACTGACACTCCATATTAATTTGGCACCTACAATTTCCACTGTGAAAAATAAGTCTTAATTGGTAAATCGTTCTCATTAAGGCATGTAGCCTTCAAAATTTTAGAAAAGGGCTGCATCTTATTTTCTGTCTAAGACTTAATGCAACACTTCGTTTTCTGTCAAATAAAAGCAACTAGCAGGCATCATTTTATTTTTTTAGAGCTGAGACACAAATGTATCAGTTCTGCAGAGCATTTAACATGATGTTGGGACTTTCGAAGAAACCCCTTTTTTTTATATTTTCCCTTTGGAATTAAGTTCTTTAATTGTATTGATGTTCTTCAGGAGAAACCAGAAATCCCACTTTTAGAGGCCGGTAGGGTCATTCTGCATTTCACAGAGACAAGGCCCTAATTTAAAAGGTCACAAGTGTCAACATGACAGCCTCCTCCATTGTTTATGGGAAAACTAAAGATAGCATCTCAGCAGCGTGACTTGAGCCAGCCTCTGTAGCTCTCCTAGCTTCTGCCACTCTGAATCTGTCAAAGACAGTAGGCCTTCCTATTTTCCTTCTAACCTGCAATAATTCACTTTATTTTAAAAAAAAATGTTTTCCTTTTTAGGCGCTAAAAAAATGATCTCTATTTCCAGATTATTAAACTACATTTACTGTGAATAATTCACAAACCTTAATAACACACATACCAGTTGTTAGAATAAATGCTTGTTGCAATCCCATGCAATGGTACATATTTCATCAACCTCGAATGAATGGACGTCTCAGTAGGCCCAGCTGAAGTTAGAACCTTCAACCTTGATATTAAAACAAGCCTTTGTACTGGCACATTGACTCATTGAATCATAAGAAGGCACAACCTGCAAATATATATCAAACCTAAATGTATGCATTTACTGAAGCCTGAGACACTTTAAAAAGTACTCTGAATGAAAGAAAATGCAGTTTAAACAGTGCTTTTGCCCAAAATCGACTTTGATATTTTAGGCATTAAAAAATCAATATCCTACAATTTTCTTGCATAATATGCATTACCAGATTGTCTATTACACAATCCATGAGTCAGCCATTGAAAATATTAACTTATACTTTATAGAAATGAGCTTGTTTGCTCCTGCGCCAAGGGAAAATTGCACATACAAATGTCATTTTAGCGGTGCAACATAACTTAAATTAAATTTTAATGTTAGGAGGTCATAGTATAGGTATTAAGCTTTATAAATATTAAAAAACGATTTTGAAAGGCACTTATTTTTTAAATAATTTTTCCATAATTAATAATTTTCTTTTAAAAAAAAAATAAAAACCCAATTATTCTTTTTTTTGGTGATAATTCCACATATAAAAGCAAGCTGCATCCCTTGCCTATTATTTGGGATACATTAACTCACAAGCCTAAGCGCATAGGCCTAACTTGAAATGCGTCACATTTTTTCGCCACTTTCATTTAAAAGGAAGGTTATGCAAAATTCCAACCATGTTTAACTGGGAAAGTGCTGGCTGAATTGAACATTCCTACCAAATATACTGCAGCTGAAAAGTTTGCCTGTGAACATCTAATACAATGCATCTAAGAAAAATGCTGTAAATGTATTTTTTTGTTTGTTTGCAAAAATAGATAATTTCGTTTTTTTGGGGGGGCCCTATTTATATCTATTGAATGTGTTTTCTAATTTATTAGGCATTTAATGGCAGTTTTGTATATGTGCACAATTGCTCATTCTATAAATTAAAGAGCAACATATAGCTATGTTAGCACATCACATGGTTCATTTCTGGATTTTTTTCTAAGTTTCTACTTAATATTAATTAACCAACATTTTACTTAACAAACTGTACACATCAAGAAGACCCACAAACACACATTGAGCTCATTTCAGATATAAACAGAAAACACTCAGTACACACAATACAGCGCGCTTTAGCCATTTTTCATAAATAGCGCCGTCGCAATTTACTTACAGAACCGTTTGCAGATCCTAGTTGTAAGTCATATTTACAAGAAAAAAAAGAAAACTTTTCTCAATTATTTCCAAGAATAGCGGACCCATACTTTATTAAACGTGATGGGGCCTACTCCGTGCTTCACATATAGTTCATAGGTTGGAGTTCCAATCGGAGGAACCGGACATGAGTCCTCCAACCAGGAGTCCCTTTTACAACCAAGACAAAACAAATTTCCAAGTCTGCTAAGACCAGGCATCTTCGCTCACTAGTCTAGCTTCAAACTTCAAAGGATTATCGTTTACGATAGTCTCGTGAATACACGAGTCCTTCGGCTTTGGTACTTGCAAGTTCCAAATCAAAGTGATCCCGAAGGGATACCAAACCAAATGTCTAACTAAGGACCAAACCAAGTGTCCAACTAAGGACTGGGAGACGCTCCACTTATACTTAACTGAAAATATCGATGACGTCACCAGAAGACTCGTCTTATCGTTTCGCTCTACCAAACATCAAGGGTCCAAATCAGGGCGATAGCCAGGGCAGCAGTCCTTCGTAGCCGTCGGGAAGCGGGGAACCTCGCAGCAAAGACTTTCGGACCACGTCGACATGCAGGGGTCGATGAAGTGGCGGCCTTCCTCCAGAATTTTCACACAAAGCTCCCCACGGACCTCAGGCTTGGACCGGTACCGCTGGTATCGCCCCACATTGGGCGCCAACTGAGGTACTGGGTTTTTCAGAACCGGTACTGATCCGGTAACCCAGCGGTGCCAGGGTACACCCAAAGACCTCGGGTACTTTCCTGATTCAGACCACATAAACTCAGAGTCTTCTAGGTGAAGTCAAACATCGAATTTATTGGCTGCAGCCAAGTAACAAGCGTCCTAGAAGTACAACAGCACAGTTTGTACAGTATGTTCTCAGGAGACTGTTCTCCAATGCAAAGTCAGGTTTCCTTATATACAGTTTTTTAAGCTTCAGGCAAACATTCTTGACATTTTGGTTGGTCATTCACATGTTTTCACTACAAAGGAAAAAACAGTGTCATGATGAAACCTCATATTTCATGTCATCCAACCCATAATAAATTACCCGGCAAGGCCTAGTATTTTACATCAGATAAGTGTGGACCCCCAATAAAAACGGGCACCTCCCCCTCGTAAAGGAAGAAGAAGAAAAGAGCAGGTGCAGGTGTGAGCAAGATTAGGCAGGGTGTGTGATCGATAATAAGGGTTTTATGGCATGGTGTGCCTTGATGCTATCTGATTCGGCCACTGGGAGAGGGACTGACCAAACAGGTTTGGCCTGAGGCAATGGTTCCAGCTTGCCCAGGTCAGAGAAAAGTCAATCAAGGTGTACGTGTCCTTGGAATCAAATCTGACTGTATTATAAGCCTATGTGAGGGCAACTTTTAAAAATGGCTGCCGTGTATAAAATGGGAGCCACGAGTGCAGGACGAAAATGGCGATTTCGAGGTGAAAACGCTGCTGGAATTGAGCGAAAATGCTCATACTTAGTGTACTAGTCATTATCGGTCTTTTGATACTAAAATCGTACTGCTGTGGCAAAGTAAATTACATGGGTCCAGAATTTTTAGAACCACAGATGTTGAGATGATTTTTATGCTTACTTATTGCCTCTTATAAAGTTGTCCTTACTTCATCCCTTCAAAGCGCCTGCTTAATATTGATAGTCCTCTGTGTGACAGACATTCTTTGTGCAGATATGTGGAATAATTCAAAATGTATAGTGTGGAAACAAAACAAATCGATATGTGACATACTGTAGTCCATTGTAAAGCATGTTTTAAGGTAAGGGGTGACAGACACTGCATAAACCTTCTGGCCTACCAATAACCCCAGGAGTGAACCAGATAAAGAGAGAACCCTGCAAGTTTTCTTATGTACTAATATCTGTTATTTGTCATCAAAGTTAAATTAGCATAAAAATGATCCAACAATAGTCAGTTTACCTTTACTTCATTTGAAGTCAGAAGTCTCTTTTTTAAACTGTACTCTCTCAGTCGATCATGTGAGATAAACATTGAAATGTAGGGGGTTGTAATACTGACTTGCAATAATGTTACACCTGTTTTTAGGGTACGTGCAGGTTTTTAAATGCAGGGAAACTTCTCATTAATCTTTATAAGCATTTCCTGCCACAGAATTGAAGCAATGAACAGAAGTACTGTTCAAGAAACAGCGAACGTTCTACCACTTATCTTTAATACAAGTATAAGTGAAAATATGAATTTCGTTTTCAAACAACAGCTCTATGAAACAGAACAATGTCTACAGACTACAACAGGACTTATCCTTTATTTAAATATGTTTGTGTGTGAACAACTGTATTGGTGGTGGCTTCAGTCATAACAACAAGAGCCCTGCATTGTTGAAATCAGCGATATATTAATACGTGTTTTTCTTAACTTTGCTCTACATTTCAATTATTCATTCATTCATTCATTCATCTGGAACCTGCACTGATTTGTGTGTTTTTTCTTTGCTGACTTGTACCTGAGAAACACAACCAATAGTTTGCTTCTGTCTTTCGAAGTTTGCGATTCACATTGTCTTTTCCCTGTGGTTTCAAGGAATAGGTAAAGAAATTAATTGAGATGTTCAGGGCTCAATATTTGAAACTGAAAAGGGTACATGAACAAATTAATTTAAAGAGCCTCAAGACAAGTGTTCTGTCTATGGAAAAAAAGGTCTTTGGGTGAGGAGTTTGAAGGTGATTCTCTTGTTGACTGGGAGCCAGTGCAGGTTTCTCAGGTGGTTTGTGATGCGGCAGTGGCGGAGGATGTCCAGGATGAGGTGTGCAGAGGCGTTCTGGATGCGTTGCAGCCTCTTCTGGAGTTTGGCTGTGGTTCCTGCGTAGAGGGCATTGCCGTAGTCCAGTTTGCTTCTTACGAGGGCTTGGGTGACTGTTCTTTTGGTTTCAGTGCGTATCCATTTGTAGATCTTTTGGAGCATGCAGGGGGTGTTGAAGCAGGAGGAGGAGATGGCGTTGACTTGCTGGGTCATGGATAATGAGGAACCCAAGATGAGTCCTAGGTTGCGTGCATGGTCGGTGGGAGTCGGAGCGGCTCCGAGAGTGGCAGGCCACCAGGAGTCATCGCATGTGGAGGGGGTGGATCCAAAGATGAGGACTTCCATCTTGTCGGAATTGGGTTTGAGGCAGCTGCTCTTCATCCATTCGGCGATGGCCTTCATTTCTTCATGGAGGTTGGTCTTGGCAGAGTCCTTGGTGAGGGAGAGGATCAGCTGGGTATCGTAGGCATATTAGATGATGTTGAAGTTGTGGGATCGGGTGATGCTAGTGAGAGGGGCCATGTAGATGTACCCCAGGGTCAGGCTGCAGGACGAACCCTGAGGTACGTCGCAGATGATTTTGGTGGCCTCCGAGTGGAATGGGGGGAGGCGGAATCGCTGGGTTCTGCCGGTGAGAGAAAGGAGGTGACCCAGTCCAGAGTTTTGTCGTGGATTCCTGCATTGCTGAGGCGTGAGCGTAGGGTGTGGTGGCAGACGGTGCCGAACACGGCTGAGAAGTCAAGGAGGATGAGGGCAGCAGTTTCGCCGTTGTCCAGTATGGTTCTGATGTCGTCGGTAGCAGTGATGAGGGCGGTTTTTGTTCTGTGGTTGCTGCTGAATCTGGAATGGGAAGGGTCCAGGGTGCAGTTCTCCTCGAGGAAGCGGGTTAGTTGTCCGTTAAACCAGTGCACTTTTTTGACTGAGTCCCTGATATGGCCCACAGCCATCTGGGATGAAGAAAACTTTCTCAGTGACTGTTTGTACTCCATTTATCTCTACTTGTGCCTTGTTTATGCACCAGAAAAAATGTTTACCTACCTCGATTTGATAGTAAAACATGCTGTTTCAATATCTCCTTCTGCAAAATTACATTATTTCATTCTCCTCTCTTGGAGTACTTGGAAGAGGTCCTTTCGTAACTAGGAGAAGTAATTTCAAAATGTTGATTAGAAGAGAGCAAAATCCAGTATAAAAACAGATTTTTAAGGGCCTGCTTTAGCTCAATAGTAAATACCGAACACCAAAGAGGTTACTCTCTTATCTAACAAAGTGTTAGAGTATTGGTGGCTTTCTGCGAGCTAAGACGGGAGATCCTTGAGGTCAAAGGGTTAGAGCATGGGAGAGTGACTTGCAAGACATCTTTTCTTAAAGTAAAAGCCTTTGTGGGGCTTGGACTTAAGTTCTGTAATGTTCTGACAAACAATTTGAGAGCTGAATGAAGAGTTTTGGTCACACGTTTGCGGTTATAATAGGTAGTTAACACAGGGACAACCCACTTCCAAGCTGAAGCAATTAATTGTTTTTTTTAAAGAAAAGATCTTTGTTGAAGCAAAACCACGTCAACTATGATGTGCTTCACACAGTTTATTTTGTATGTAGGGCTGGCTCTGGGTAACTCAAGTTGTAAGATTTAAGCAGTAGAGAACGTGTAATTAGATGACTATTACCAACATACTCAGGGTACGATTCACCAATTTTTTATTAAAATGTATTCCCGAAGGCTTGCACCTGTGTTAAATGTAAATTTCGTTTTTTTTGTAAATACCAAAGAATTCCAGAGTTGTTCCAGTGGAGCTGAAATTTTGGGAGCTTTTCAGGAGTATTCACTTATGTAAGTACTTAAAGACATAAATGTAACAAGGACGCATGTAATCATAGACGACTATAACACACACATGTATTTTCATTCGCAATTTGTTGTTTTACCACCAGGAAATATTTGCTCCAAATCAGAAAACCAATCTTCCAAATCCACATCAATTTTTGGGGTGTCCCATTGTCTTAACCGCACCAGATTTCAGACTGTATTCAGGCAAACGTTTGTCAGGACGCTCTAAGCCACGGTTCATCTATTTAGGAAGGTATTCCAGCCCTGGAACACTGAGAACTGATCCTTGTGAGCAGATTTTCTTGATTGTAAAAAATGTGTATTATTAGTCAAACATTTTAACTTACATCGGATTTTTAGTAATGTGATAATATAATATTCCACTCAGAAAACTTATGCCAGCAAAAAGCTAGTCATAATCAGGCCCCAAAACATTCAGAGATAGATGTTGCACAACAGGCGTAATTCAAACGCCAAATGTCCTACTTGCTTTAGCTCATATTTTTTCACTTGGACTACATGTATCTGATGTACTTAAGATTATTTTTTGGTTTAAGACAACCTCAGTAAATTAAAACCTACTTTAGGCAGTATTACTGCATCTCCTGTGAGTTTATGTGTGAGGTGTATGTCATGTGAGCATGGGTAAATGTCTGTATTTGCAGGTGGATTGATGAATTAAAGAAAAAAAAAATCATCACAAATGATGAGTAGGAGGCTAGATGGATGACAGTAAATAAGTGATTTGATAGATGGATGTTTGAGTTATCAATGTAAATAAATGAATGTAAACATGGTAGGAGTAGTTTGTGGATAGGTGTTTAATTGAATAAATGGGTGAGGGAATAGATGGGTAGGTTGAAGAATATATGTGTAAGTTGAGGACTTGGGGAACGGATGCATGAATGATTGAATGATTGAGAGGGAGGATGGGCAGAGCAGAGACTGAATGATTGAATACAAGTAAGAATGCAAGAAAGGAAAAATAAGCAATTTCATTGATGCATGCATTGATTTAGGAAGGAGGATGATAGAGTTAATGTGCGAATGGACAGATGGGTGAGTTGGATAGGTCGGTGAGAGGCAGCAAACCATGTATTGCACTGCTCATTTTTAATTACCAAGAAGAAGAAAGTCCCTCAGGGTGGTTTTCCCCCAACGTTTTGCTTACTTTTTCCACTTCTCAAAACGTGTTTTTGCTGTTTTTATGACTCTGTGCACTTTACCACTGCTAACCAGGGATAAAGTGTTTTTTTCTCTCTCCCCTAAACATGGCAACATTGGCTTATCCCCATTTGGTTATAAGTCCATAATAAAGTCCACTACATGTGCGCAGTGCATGTAAAATAAATGCTACTTGTGGGCTTGCAGCACTGCATTTTCCACCCACCAAAGGAGCCCTTAAACCATGTCTCAGGCCAGACATTACAGAGAGTGGGTGTACTGTTTTACACTGCCATGTCAACCTGGCAAAGTCACCCTTTTGCCAGGCCCAAATCTCACTTATTTATACATATCACCACTAAGCTAGGTCCTAAACAACCCATAGGGCAGGGTGCAATGTATTTAAAAGGCAGGACATGTACTTTTAGTTTTTCATGTCCTGGTAGTAAAAAACTCCCAAAGTTGTGTTTCGCTACAGCAAGGGCTATCTCTCCCATAGAATAACATTGCAATTACCTTTTTACATCTTCTAAGTATAATCTGGAAGAGATAACCTTTCAAGTTTGGTGTCTCAGGAATCACAATTTAAAATCAGAACTTATGATGAAGTTGGATTTTAAAATGTAAATCTGAGAAAGCTACTTTTAGAAGGTTGGCTTTTTCTGACTTCAGCCATTTGGTGCCTGCTGCCTGTCTCTAAACACGTTTATGTGTAGGTGACAGCTGGGCTTTGTGTATTCCCTCTATGCACCCAAACACAATGGGAGCATACGTGTGAATTTATGGGCCATCTTGGGAGGATGAGAGGAAGAAGCTGGAGCCAGACTCACTTACACCTGAATAGACTGTATTCTGTCCCCACACAAAGGACTGCATACCCCCCTTTGGTAAGTCTGGATCCAAGACAGGAAGGGCAGGACCTCTGTGCAATACAAAGGCCTGTCGTCGAAGTCTCCCCACTTCAAAGGGCGAACCGGGTATAAGTACTGGACATCTGACCACCGACTCCAGGACACTTCTGGGCCAGTGAAGACTTTGTCAGGATGAAGGACTGCTGTGCTGCTGCAGGACCACCACTCTGCTGGACTGCTGCTTTGCTGGACTTATGCCTTGCTGTGCTGCTGCCTGCTGTTCCCCTACCTGGGTGAGAAGGATTGGACCTGCATCACTTGAACCCAGAGTGACTCCAAGAGATTGGTGACTGGCCTCCTGATTTCAAGTGTCAGGGACATAAAAGATTTCCAACCATCCAGCCCCTGCACCTGGACTCTGCCATCTGTGAGTCTGCCCTGCCATTCCAGTTCTGGACCCTTGGAAGTGGACCTATGCTACTTACTCCAGGACAACTGACACAAACTTTGCTGTGGGAGCAAAATTGATGCATCACTGCTATTGCGAGGAACAGAACAGGCACAACACCACCATTGCAAGGGTCAGGACCGACACAACCAGACTTGAACCGCTGCTGCACCTCGCATTTTGGCTCATTGTCTTCGGAACTGACACTGTGGCGTTTTTCTCAGTATGAGGTCCTCGCATCTCCATCTACGGCAGCCTCAATGACAGCACCACAACTCTGCACCACAGCTTCTGCGCTGAGTGGAACCAAAGCATTGCCTTGACTGTGCAAAGCATCCTCAACCCCAGTCTTCGCATCACAAGCCCTAGGCCCGGACTTTTAATGTTGAACCATCAGAAGCCCACACCCCAGTCCCATCACATCTCAGAACCAATGCATCACAGCCGCTGCCTAGAGCAGAATTGAGGCATCACCTCTCTTGTGTGGTTCAGAACCAACAGACTGCTCCGCAACCAGGAGTTATGGTGCTTTGGTTCAGTGTGACCAACTGGGTCCCTGTAGCCAGCCAAACTCCATCGCGGTTTGTCTGAGCTTTTCACTATTCCCCGGTCCGGTGCAAACACATAACCCTGTTGGCGCTTCTTACTTTGAAGTGCTATTTTACACTTTAAAAAAAAAATGTATAACTCGAGATCTGCCTGTTGTATTTTTATTGTTTTGGTATTGTTTTTATTTATTAAAGTGAGTTCTATTTTTCCAAACCCGGTGTGGAAACAATTTGTGTGTTTTTACTGTTTGAAGTCTTGCACAAAATACTTTTCACATTGCCTTTAAGTTAAGCCTGATTACTCTTGGCCAAACTCCCAGTAGGTGAGCACAGGTTATTTTAGCGATTGCCTGACACTTTCCCTGACTAGGGTTGAGTTTGCTGCTTGACAAGGGCTCATACCATAGTCAATCAACAACTCAATTTCTAACAGTCACACACCTGCCTAGACATAAACATTCAAAAATGGAAAGGGACACAAGAAATGCAGAACCAGAACCCACCCCATTTAATTTTCATTCTCCTTTTGGCGCAGGCTGAAGCTCTGGATCGAAAATGCTGCAAAGAACGGATGGGGTCAATTAATGCAGAAAAAGCAGAATGTTACAGCTTGCGCAACACAGGGTTGTCGGCATGTGCAGCCTGTTGTAACCTAACTTGGCATAGAAATGGATTATATCTTAATGTCCGGGCCTTATTCATAATGTTTTTGTGTTGGTAAATGTGTTTTTGTTTAGGTTAAGTAGGGTTCTCATATTTCCACGAATTAAATAACATACTCCTGAAAGAAAGCTTTATGAATCTCAAACCTTTTTTCTTGAGCCAGCATGTTACACTCCTGGAATATATGGATTAGGTCCCTTCTAACGCTTAACATTTAACTACTCACAGAAAATGCTTAGTGAATCAAGTCTAGATATTCAGGCCAGCTAGTGACTCAGATTTTGCTTAGGAAGTTTGTGGTAGACTTTTTCCTTGTATTCTGGGTTACTGAGAAATCCGAATACATTTTCATTTGCAAATGCCCCTGTTTCTAATTACTTGTGCTGCTGCATGTGGTGCAGATGCAACCAATTTTATGTCAGATGCATAAAAAAATGTTTCCAAATAGTTTTACATTTTGGTTTGGTAAAAGCTAATTTTCTTTACATTCTGTGTTTGTATAAACTACCGGAAATGTCTTAGGTTCGTTATAATTCCTTGTAAGATCGTTCTTTATAAGAATTACTTTTAGTTGTTACACTGGTGACACGGTGGACTCATTTTCTAGGTGTCATTCTCCCTGAAATAAATCGTAGGCACTTCATTAAACAATTTCGCCCGAAAGTCTTTCATGCACAGGATAAAACAACAAAATAAACAAAGCAATTACAAACAACTGAGCAAATCATATACATATAACTGGAAGTGCAATGGATTGGAGACCCTTCTAAATAAGAGTAACCCCTTAGGTGCACCTAGGTCGCATGGGCGGGTAAGGTGTTAAAAAGAATTCGTAAAGCTATTTCATTCAGGTTATTTGCAATGTTTCTGTGATACCTGATATTGTTCCCTCAGTTTCAAGACTACTATTCAAAGACCTTTTGCTAAAAGAAAACCAAACCTACTCATTCCATGACGAACCATATAACTTTCATCTCAGGTAGCTTCCCCTTTATATCTAAAGACTGTTCAAAAGAGCTGGCACTATTCAACTGCAGAACCATTCCCAGATACATGATAAGAAGAGGTTCTAATGTATTATTGGTGCAGACTAACAACCCTCATTGGCGATTATCCACAGTGCATGCCCTTGCACTGAGCGCAGACTAAATTTAGGGGCAGACTTATGAAAAGTGGTGCTGCACTGAGTGCAGCTCCACTTTCTCTGCCCCCCTTAGTATCCCCCTACCGCCACCATGTGTGCACTCTATTTAAAGTATGGCGCACCATGGTGCAGGGGAGGGGTCAATAGCATCATTTCTCATTACGCTATTGGTGTACTTTGCAGGAGTAGCCCCGAAATATTGGTGCTACTCCTGCAGAGTACATAGGGCCCCATTCTAAAGAATGGAAGCCCCCTTTTAATGCCTGCTCTTGACCAGGCGTTGAAAGTGCCATAAAAAATGGTGCAAGGAAATCTCATAGATTTCCTTACGCCATTTTTCTGGCTCCCCTAACGGCGGAGTGCCCCTTTTGCACATATTATGCCTGGCGCAGGCATAATGAACCACAAAGGGTTACAGATTGGTGTAATGCATGCATTGTGCCACCCTGTAAATATGACGTGGGGATTTCAGACTCGTTGGGCTATATAAACGTCCAAAATAATTACGTTAATGTGGCGCAAAGTGGTGCTAGGGCATTATAAATGAAGCCCCTTAAAAGGTAACTGTTAGACTTTTCATCCTTGGCGTGGTATCCCTTAACTTTTTTGCCTCTGTTCCCCATGTTGATTTGTGCTGGACTCTGATTTTGCTGTTTTTTGTTACTCTGGGCACTTTACCACTGCTAACCAGTGCTAAAGTGCAAGTGCTCCTTTACAAAATGTGTATGTAATTGGCTTATCCATGACTGGCATTTTTGATTCACTAGTAAGTCCCTAGTAAAGTGTACTAGAGGTGCCAGGGCCTTTAAACCAAATGCTACTAGTGGGCCTGCAGCACTGGTTGTGCCACCCACATAAATCGCTCTGTAATCATGTCTCAGGCCTACCATTGCAGTGTCTGTGTGTGCAGTTTTAACTATAAATTCGACTTGGCAAGTGTACCCACTTGCCAGGCCTAAACCTTCCTTTTTCTTACATGTAAGGCACCCCTAAGATAGGCCCTAGGTTGCCCCAAGGGCAGGGTGCAGTGTATGGTTAAGGTAGGACATATAGTAATGTGTTTTATATGTCCCGACAGTGAAATATTGCTCAATTCGTTTTTCACTGTTGCAAGGCCTGTCCCTCTCATAGGTTAACATGGGGGTTATCTTTAAATCGGATTAAAGTGCTGATTTCCTTTGGGAGTGCATGGACATGTGGAGTTTGGGGGTCTCTGAGCTCACAATTAAAAAATACATCTTTTAGTAAAGTTGCTTTTTAGATTGTGGCGGTCATTCTGACCCTGGCGGTTGAAAACCGCCAGGGCAGAGTGCCGCGGAAGCACCGCCAACAGGCTGGCGGTGCTTCTGGGGCAATTCTGGCAAGCAGCGCCACCATGGGGATTCCGACCCCCTTCCCGCCATCCTGTTTCTGGCGGTTTTCACCGCCAGAAACAGGATGGCGGGAACGGGTGTCGTGGGGCCCCCTAACAGGGCCCCATTGAGATTTTCAGTGTCTGCTTGGCAGACACTGAAAATTGCAACGGGTGCAACTGCACCCGTCGCACACCAGCAACTCCGCCGGCTCCATTCGGAGCCGGCTTCCTCATTGCTGGTGCTTTCCCGCTGGGCGGGCGGGCGGCCTTTTGGCGGTCGCCCGCCAGCCCAGCGGGAAAGTCAGAATGACCGCCGCGTTCTTTTGACCGCGGTACGGTCTTCTGGCGGTTCCCGGCTGGCCGGCGGCTTCCGACGCCGGCGGGGGTCAGAATGACCCCCTGTGTGTTTGAAAATGCCACTTTTAGAAAGGGGGCATTTTCTTACTTATACCATTTCTGTGACTCTGCCTGTTTGTGGATTCCCTGTCTGGGTCAGTTTGACAGTTGGACTGGTTGCACCTAACACTAGACAGTGACACAAAGGAAGCTGGGGTGTAGTCTGAATTTCCTGATGAGCCATCTGTGCTAGGAGGGAGGGGAGAAGTGGTCACTTTCACCTGAAAGGGCTGTGCCTGTCCTCACACAATGCAGTCTCCAACCCCCTGGTGAGTGTCTGGGGCCTGGCCTGGGCAAGGCAGGATTTCACATTCAAAAGAGACTTTACTTTGAAGTAGGTCTACTTCAAAGGAGAAATTGGGTATAAGAAGGGCACCCAAAACCTCAGACTTTAGAACACTTCTGGAAACCAAGAGGAACCTCTGCCTGGAGAAGAGCTGAGGAGCTGAAGAGCTGTAGAAGAAGAGCTGCCCTGCCTGTGACTGTGATTTGTGGAGCTATCCTGCAGTTGCTGCTTCTGCCAGAGTAAGAGGGCAAAGACTGGACTTTGTGTGCCTTCCATCTTGAGAAGAAATCTCCAAGGGCTTGATTTAGAGCTTGCCTCCTGTTGTTTGAAGTCTCAGGGACAGCAAAGACTTCTCTCTGCCAGCACCTGGAGTCTCTGGAGAGACTCCTACTCTGCCCTGTGGTGCCCATCCAGTTCCTGGGACCCTGAAAGGAGAAGCTGGTAGCCCAAGAGTGAGAAATCCATGCATAGAGCACTGTGCGGGGAAAAGATCGACACAACTCTGATCTGCGGCTGAAGAAACGACCCGCCGGCTCTGCGGCTGAAAATCGACAGTCGCCAGAAACGCGACCGATGAATCGACGTAAGGGAGCTAGAGAAATGACACACAGCATCGCTGAAGGAGACTCGGAGACCGAAACCCGCGCTGCATGGTTTTTGAATCATCGTGCGGCTGGATTTCCGACGCAAGTACCGCTGGGCGTGTAAAAACAATTCACGGCCTGCCCAGACCCGAGAGTGGTGACCGGATCGAAGGATCGATCTCCTGCAGAGAGAAGAAATGATGCTCCCGAACCACCGAAAGGAGAAACGACGCAAGGTCTCGCTCATGAGTGAAATCGACACATCACAAGCCCTTTTTGATGCACACTCGCCTGTGCGGGGTTATTTTTGATGCACCCAAGGTACATTTTCACGCTAACAGTTTTAGTGTTTGTTTTAAACAACAGAAAGACTCTTTCTGCTTTTTAATTGATAGCTTGACTTGTGTATTGTGGCTTTTTGTTGTTTTGGTCTTGTTTTGTTTAGATAAATATTTCCTATTTTTCTAAACCTGTATTGTGTCATTCTGTAGTGTTTTCATTAAGTTACTGTGTGTCTTGATACAAATACTTTACACCTAGCACTCTGAAGTTAAGCCTACCTCTCTGCCAAGCTACCAAGGGGGTAAGCATGGGTTAGCTGAGGGTGATTCTCTTTTACCCTGACTAAAGTGAGGGTCCTTGCTTGAACAGGGGTTAACCTGGCTGTCAACCAGAGACCCCATTTCTAACAGTATCAGAAAAACATTAACAGCAAAGTGAATTAACAACAGTTTCCTCATTAGTTAAAGTTGTCTTACAACAAAGATTGCATTTTTCTCTGTGTTTCAGTTTAGGAAATGATTTAAAAAAACATATAGTGCTGCCTCAGAGCATCTTATCATTGTTTGCTATCTTCCCTCAAAAGAGGAAAACTCATTTTTGACAGCTAAACAAGACGTTATCAAAATCAGCATATAGTGACATCTTAACTACCAGAGCAGTAATTTAAACATGTGCTTCAGGACTTTTTGATAACAACATGTTCAGCCTGTGACACCAGAATGTATTAAAGTTAATGAAGAAAGATAAGGTTCCACTCTGGGGTACTATAAAATGTGTTTTAAATCTTGAAGAGGTGAAGGAAGGCCTGGGCCCGGCTGCTGCGCTAATACTGACTACAGCCCAGCCCACTGGTACTGTCTGAGGCAGTTAGAGGGAGGAGACTGGTGTTCTGTGAAGTTTCTGCTGTTCCAGCAGCCCAGCATTTCAGCCCTAAGTTCTGCCATGGGAAAGCAAATGTTAAAATCTGGCAGGCAAGAAGAGAGGTAATCACTTTGTCAGCAATATGAGTGAGAAAAACATATTCTTCTAAACAGGCAGTTGCTCGTGTTCTCCACCCCTTCAGACTAGTCTTCAGGGAGTGGAGCAAACTGCTGGACTCCCGCCCCCAACTTGGCTCCCTCAGCACCACCCACTCCCACACTGCTACAATGGGAGCCCTGCCCCATGCCATTTACTTATATAGCGGTTTGCTGACTCTCCCCCGGCTCACAGCAATAGCGCCCCAGGGCAGACTTATGCTGCACTAGTAAAACAGGCAATGTCCACCACTCCTGATATCATAGCACTGACTTGGACACGAGGGCAAGGAAACCCTCAACCGGCTCAAAAACGGTAGTACACATTCCGGCCTCTCTCCCTCCTGCTTCTAAATAAACACAGACTTGGCTGTTTCACTATGAGTAACCTGCTGCTGTTAGCGCTCAACTAAAATATCTGTCAGTGGTTTAGATCTAAAGTGGTTCTCATCTTACTTAGTAACAGAAAACAGCTGCTTCAACTTGGTCCCTTTTGACCAGACCTTAAGCCTTCGTCCTTAGGTGTACCTCAGAGCTCTGACTAATATCCTATAAGGCAACATATACCTGAGAGCAGTGGCCTGCTAGTTACCTGCTTAGACCTGAATTTTTCATGTATGCTGACAATATGCAGTTATTGTCATGTGTTCATGGTGTTGGAGATTTGAACCCTGGGACTATTCCTGAATCCCTGCAGGAGCTCAGAGGAACAATGAATACTAAGGGGCACATTTATCAACAAGTCATTAAGAGCAGCAAGTCACCTTGTTGTGCTGCACTGCATGACAGGGAAAGGGCATGAATGTACCATATCCAACATTATAGAGTGTATTCCTGCCTTTCCCCGGCTCTGGTGCACAATGTGCTGCCTAGGGCCAATGCAGGTACTCTTGCACGGATGCTGGTGTTGTAAGCATGATTTCTTTTGTGCAAGAAGGGACTCCGTCCTGCACAAAAGCAATTCCCTTAAACATTTCCTTCTTTCTATGGGTGCTGTGGAATAGTAAAGATGAAAAAGGAGGAGAAATCAACATATTTCTCCTCTTCACACCTCACCTGGTGGAGGTGTAGCAGTTTTGGCACATTCCTAGGTCTACCACTTATGGTAAATCTGGGAATGCATTAAAATCTATTGGTGTTGTGTGGGAACACCCAGCACCACCCAAAGAACACCTTCCAGTGGCAGAGTAATGTAAAACAGTGATTTGCGCTGCATTGCATTACTCTTTGATTTATCAAGCCACTCAGGACCACGCAAGGTGGCCTTACGTGGCTTGATAAATCACATTTTAGGAGCTGCGCCGCTTTTGCACTATGTTGTGTGGTTCAAAAGTGGCACAACTGTAGGAAAGTACGATCTTGCCAAAGCATGTTACCCCCATTTTTTTACTTGTATGTATGTTTGTTTTTGTCTGTGTCACTGGGATTCTGCTAGCCAGGACCCCAGTGCTCATAAAGTATGCCCTGTATGTGTTCCCTGTGTGGTGCCTAACTGTATCACTGAGGCTCTGCTAACCAGAACCTCAGTGTTTATGCTCTCTCTGCTTTTAAAATTGTTACTGCAGGCTAGTGATGAATTTTACCAATTCTGATTGGCACACTGGAACACCCTTATAATTCCCTAGCATAATTCCCTAGCATATGGTACCTAGGAACCCAGGGTATTGGTGTTCCAGGAGATCCCTATGGGCTGCAGCATTTCTTTTGCCAACCATAGGGAGCTCAGACAATTCTTACACAGGACTGCCACTGCAGCCTGAGTGAAATAACGTCCACGTTATTTCACAGCCATTTTGCAATGCACTCAAGTAACTTATAAGTCACCTCTATGGCTAACCCTCACTTAGTGAAGGTTAGGTGCAAAGTTACTTAGTGTGAGGGCACCCTGGCACTAGCCAAGGTGCCCCCACATTGTTCAGGGCAATTTCCCCGGACTTTGTGAGTGTGGGGCCACCATTACACACGTGCACTACATATAGGTCAATACCTATATGTAGCGTCACCATGGTAACTCCGAACATGGCCATGTAACATGTCTAAGATCATGGAATTGTAATTCCATGCATCCCCGGGTCTCCAGCATAGAGCCCGGGTACTGCCAAACTAACTTTCCGGGGTTTTCTCTGCAGCTACCGCTGCTGCCAACCCTCATACAGGTTTCTGCCCCCCTGGGGCCTAGGCAGCCCAGTCCCAGGAAGGCAGAACAGAGGATTTCCTCTGAGAGAGGGTGTCACACCCTCTCCCTTTGGAAATAGGTGTGAAGGGCCTGAGAGGAGTAGCCTCTCCTGGCCTCCGGAAATGCTTTGAAGGGCACAGATGGTGCCCTCTTTGCCTAAGCCAGTCTACACCGGTTCAGCGATCCCCCCAGCCCTGCTCTGGTGCGAAACTGGACAAAGGAAAGGGGAGTGACCACTCCCCTGACCAGCACCACCTAGAGGAGGTGCCCCGAGCTCTGACAGTGTGTCAAAGACCTCTGCCATTTTGGATGCATAGGGGTGAGAGCACAATGGACCGCTCTGAGTGGCCAGTGCCAGCAGGTGACGTCAGAGACCCCTCATGACAGGTACTTACCTTTCTCTGTAGCCAATCCTCCTCTGAGGGCTATTTAGGGTCTGTCCTGTGGGTATCTCACCAGATAACAAATGCAAGAGCTCACCAGAGTTCCTCTGCACTTCCCTCTTCGACTTCTGCCAATGATCGACCGCTGACTGCTCCAGGATGCCTGCAAAACCGCAACAAAGTAGCAAGAAGACTACCAGAAACATTGTAGCTCCTCATCCTACCGGCTTTCTTGACAGTTTCCTGGTGGTGTATGCTCTGAGGGCTGTCTCCCCTCACCCTGCACTGGAAGCCAAGAAGAAATCTCCTGTGGGTCGATGGAATATTCCCCCTGCCAATGCAGACACCAAACCTTCTGCATCACCGGTCCTCTGGGTCCCCTCTCATCCTGATGAGCGTGGTCCCTGGAACACAGGAGCTGGGTCCAAGTGTCCCCGACAGTCCAGTGGCCCTTCTGTCTAAATTTGGTGGAGGTAAGTCCTTGCCTCCCCACAACAGACAGTAATCCTGTGTACTGTGTGAACTGCAGCTTCTCGGGCTTCTGTGCACTTTTGCAAGACTTCCTTTGTGCATAGCCCAGCCCAGGTCCCCAGCACTCCGTCCTGCATTGCCCAACTCACTGAGTTGGACTTCGACTTCGTGGGACCGTCTTTTGTTGTGCTGAGTTGACTGTTGTGCTCAGATCTTCTGAACGCCTTTTCAGGTGCTTCTGCGGGTGCTGCCTGCTTCTGCGTGGGCTCGCCGTATTGCTGAGCGCCTCCTCTGTGTCCTCATCCAAGGGGCGACCTCCTGGTCCTTCCTGGGCCCTGGCAGCACTCATAATCCTCAACCGTGACTCTTGCAGCGAGCAAGTATTGTTTGCGGTCTTTCTGTGTGGAAACAACTCTGCATCCTCCACCACGCCATGGGACATCTTCTGACCAAAGGAGAAGTTCCTGGCACATTCCGTTGTTGCAGAATCTTTGGCTTCTTCCACCCAGAGGCAGCCCTTTTGCACCTTCATCCAGGGTTTAGTGGGCTCCTGCCCCCCCGGACACTTACGTGACTCTTGGACTTGGTCCCCTTCCTTTACAGGTCCTCAGGTCCAGGAATCCATCCTCAGTACTTTGCAGTCAGTTGTTGTCTTTGCAGAATCCCCTGTCTCGACTTTACTGTCTTTCTGGGGTAGTAGGGTAACTTTACTTCTACTTTTCAGGGTCTTGAGGAGTGGTATCTTGGACACCCTTAGTGTTTTCTTACACTCCCAGTGACCCTCTACACACTACACTAGGCCTGGGGTCCATTTGTGGTTCGCATTCCACTTTTGGAGTATATGGTTTGTGTTTCCCCTAGGCCTATTGTCTCCTATTGCATTCTATTGTGTTCTACAGTGTTTGCACTACTTTTCTAACTGTTCACTTCCCTGTTTTTGGTTTTTGTGTACATTTTGTGTATATTACTTACCTCCTAAGGGAGTATATCCTCTGAGATACTTTTGACATATTGTCACTAAAATAAAGTACCTTTATTTTTAGTAACTCTGAGTATTGTGTTTTCTTATGAAATAGTGCTAAGTGATATAAGTGGTACAGTAGGAGCTTTGCATGTCTCCTAGTTCAGCCTACGCTGCTCTGCTATAGCTACCTCTATCAGCCTAAGCTGCTAAGACACTTCTAATCTACTAATAAGAGATAACTGGACCTGGCACAAGGTGTAAGTACCACTAGGTCCCCACTAAAAGCCAGGCCAGCCTCCTACAACAACCCTTTAATACATTTGCCTCTAACTGTTTAAAATGTAATCTTTCTCAAAATAAAGTTCTGATCACTCATACCTGTCCCATATTTAGGTGTCTAAACACTGGCCTCAATCTATGTGTGGATGTTCTACACCCATTCCATAGGTCTAAACCACTAATATCTACCATGAAAACCCTGTTGTGCCAAAATATAGTCATCAAAATATCAACCACAAATATATTTTCTTCAGACACATGTAATGTAAAGTACAAAAGTATCTTCTTCAAAATCTTGTGGTCCAAGTTATTAACCTTATATAGGTAAGCCTGTGTATTTATTTGTAAATAACATTAATGTAATTTAAAATAAAAGTTATTTTTAAGAAGACTTATTATGTTAAAACAAATCTATAAATGAAAACATAACATTAATGTTTCCCATTTAAAAATATTATGTAGTCATGTAATTTGAAAATAATTGATCAATTGATAAAGAAATAGAAAATAAATATATTTAATGAATAAACAAATACAAATGTGCTCAAGTAAAATTATAATTTGATAGATATGATAGATATGACATACTAATAGCAAAATAGAATTAATAATCATGTTAAGAAGTATGTAAAACATATGTCACCAACATTAACCCCTTCTGTTCCTTGGACGAGGTGACCTTGTCCAAGGCTACAGTTCCCGTGTGCCTTGGACGAGGTCACCTCGTCCAAGGCACACGGGAACTTGGGGGAGCGCTAGCGCGCCCCCCCTGTGCACCCCCCTCCCCCCCAAGGCGGGGATGGAAGGGGAAGACCCTCCCCTTCCACCCCAACCCTCCCCTCATGACGTCAGCGCGCGAGCGCGCGCTGATTTGTCACAGGGGCCTCCCCCAGCGCGATTGAAAGAGAAATGCAAAGCATTTCTCGTTCAATCACGTGGGGGAGGCCCGGAGGGGCTTCAAAGGGAAGGAAATGTATTTCCTTCCCTTTGAAGTATCTCCCAGGGTTTCAAAAGCCAGATTGCTTGCAATCCGGCTTTTGAAACCCCACTAGACACCAGGGATTTTTTTTTTTTCAGAACTTGACTTAAGGGAGCGACCCCTTGGGCAAGGGGTGCTCCGGGGGGGGCATTTTTCGGGAAGGCCTTTTCTGCCCCCCCTGGGGGCAGATCGGCCTATTATTAGGGGGGGGCAGAAACCTCTAGGCACCAGGGATCAATTTTTTTGTCTGTTTTTTTTTTGTTTTTTTTTAGGTGGGGAGCGACCCCTTAGGCAAGGGTCGCTCCCCTAGGGGGCAAATTATATTTAGGCCATTTCTGCCCCCCTTGGGGGCAGATTGGCCTATTTTGATAAGGCCAATTGGGCAGAAACCACTAGACACCAGGGAGTTTTTTCTTTGCGTGAATTTCACTCAAGGGGAGCGACCCCTTAGGCAAGGGTCGCTCCCTGGGGGGGGGGAAATTATTTTAGGCCGATCTGCCCCCAGAAACCTCTAGGCGGCAGGGCAAGGGTCGCTCCCGGGGGGGGCGGGGGGAGGGTTGGAGGGGCAAATTTATTTTAAGCCATTTCTGCCCCCCCCGGGGGCAGAAACCTCTAGGCGCCAGGGCACATTTTTTTCTTTGTGTGTTTTTTTTTTTGTTTGTTTGTTTTTTTAGAGGTGGGGAGGGACCCATTAGGCAAGGGTCACTCCCCTGGGGGGCAAATTGTATTTAGACCATTTCTGCTCCCCTTGGGGGCAGATTGGCCGATTTTAGGTCAATCTGCCCCCAAGGAGGCAGAAACCACTAGGTACCGGGGATTTTTTTTTTGGTGCCAATGTCAAGCAGGGGGAGCGACCCCGTAGGCATGGGTCGCTCCCGGGGGAGGTGGGGGGTGCGGGGGCAAATTTATTTTAAGCCATTTCTGCCCCCCCGGGGGCAGAAACCTCTAGGCGCCAGGGCGAAATTTTTTGGTGTGTTTTTTTTTTTGTTTTTGTTTTTTTAGAGATGGGGAGCGACCCATCAGGCAAGGGTCGCTGCCCAGGGGGGAAAATTGTATTTAGACCATTTCTGCCCCCCTTGGGGGCAGATTGGCTGATTTTAGGTCAATCTGCCCCCAAGGGGGCAGAAACCACTAGGCACCGGGGATTTGTTTTTTGGCGCCAATGTCACGCAGGGGGAGCGACCCCGTAGGCAAGGGTCACTCCCGGGCAGGAGGGTTTTGGGGGGGGTGGGGGGTCAAATTTATTTTAGGGCATTTCTGCCCCCCCTGGGGCCGGCTGAGCTAGAGGCCAAAATCCCCAGGTATGCACTTTGCAAAAAACACCTCTGTTTTCTGTGAAAAAATATGTTGTGTCCACGTTGTGTTTTGGGCCATTTCCTTTCGTGGGCGCTAGGCCTACCCACAGAAGTGAGGTACCATTTTTATCGAGAGACTTAGGGGAACGCTGGGTGGAAGGAAATTTGTAGCTCCTCTCAGATTCCAGAACTTTCTGTCACCAAAATGTGAGGAAAATGTCTTTTTTTAGCCAAATTTTGAGGTTTTCAAAGGATTTTGGGTAACAAAACCTGGTCAGAGCCCCACAAGTCACCCCATCCTGGATTCCCCTGGGTTTCTAGTTTTCAAAAATGCACTGGTTTGCTAGGTTTCCCCAGGTGCCGGCTGAGCTACAGGCCAAAATCCACAGGTAGGCACTGTTTTCTATGAAAAAATGTGATGTGTCCACGTTGTGTTTTGGGCCATTTCCTTTCGTGGGCGCTAGGCCTACCCACACAAGTGAGGTATGATTTTTATCGGGAGACTCGGGGGAACGCTGGGTGGAAGGAAATTTGTGCCTCCTCTCAGATTCCAGAACTTTCTGCCACAGAAATGTGAGGAACATGTGTTTTTTTAGCCAAATTTTGAGGTTTGCAAAGGATTCTGGGTAACAGAGCCTGGTCAGAGCCCCACAAGTCACCCCATCTTGGATTCCCCTAGGTCTCTAGTTTTCAGAAATGCACAGGTTTGGTAGGTTTCCCTAGGTGCCGGCTGAGCTAGAGGCCAAAATCTACAGGTAGGCACTTTGCAAAATACAGCTCTGTTTTCTGTCAAAAAACGGGATGCGTCCACGTTGAGCTTTGCAGCATTTCCTGTCGCGGGCGCTAGGCCTACCCACACAAGTGAGGTATCATTTTTATCGGGAGACTTGGGGGAACGCTGGGTGGAAGGACATTTGTGCCTCCTCTCAGATTCCAGAACTTTCTGCCACAGAAATGTGAGGAACATGTGTTTGTTTAGCCACATTTTGAGGTTTGCAAAGGACTCTGGGTCACAAAACCTGGTCAGAGCCCCACAAGTTGTAGTGTGGTTAGTTTTACGTATCCTTTGCACGTTAGCTTCAGGCTTTAGGCCTTTGTGCACTTTGCCCTGCATGTATTTTATTCATTTGCTGGCAGCTTAGAGCCTCTGTGTACTTTGCTCTAAATGCTTTTTATTAGGCTTCGTACTGTTATTTTTCAAATTGCCAGTTCTACGGTTTTGTTTTTTATTCATATCACACTGTTTAGCCTACTTCAGCACTGGAGTTCTCCATAACACATTCACTCTGTGCTCCAGTCAAGGATACAGTCTGGTACATTGCCGATAGATGTGGTAGGAGTTTAGACTTGGCATTCCTGCGTAGGGACATTTTGTGATCACGCTGACATGTTAGATATAAAATCACTTCCTTGTCCCAATACACGGCAGAGAGAGATTCCAACCAGGGAACCACAACTAGACGCTGACTGCCTCGTTGCAGATGCTGAACCAAGATCACAGGCCTTTGCTCAGGTATGAGGGCTGATGTCTCCCCGGTGACTCAGAAAGGCAAGTTAGAAGCTTAACATGCTGTGCTCGAAATAGATCAAGCAGAGGGAGAGTAGAAACTAATAGACACGATGATAGCTTTGTTCTTATGTTTTACTCTCCTGGTGACTATTTCAATCCTACTGTGTTGTATGGTTCTGGTTATTGCGGCTCACACCTTATTATCTAAAATACAGTTGTTTTATTAAAACATTATATAAAACCTATACTGTCTTTGTCATTTGTATATGAGATCATACTGTAAATGAGAGAGTTGGTTTGGATCTGAGTGACCACGACTTCCCTGAGAAGTTCCAAAGATGTCATGCGCTCGGCTGCCCAATCATCTCTTCCCCGTGGGAGAAATGAGGCACTGCTAGTTAGCCGGAGCAAAACCCTGATTTAGGGTGACAGAGTTCCTTACACGTGGGTCAGACTCAGTCCCCCACACCGTTATCGAACCTGCTGCCTAGAAATCCAGTAGTCTCATTAAGGATAATGAGAGCCCACGCGACATGGCGCTGCCAACGATTGGTCTGGCTCTAATATTTAGGTCCGACCGACGCTCTCGGTCTCATATATATTTTGACTCCTCGGTTCCGTAGGCGGAGACGTCCGTGGGGCTGAGGGTTTCCGCCACCACGGGTTAGGTACATCCTATTATTTAGTGGTTGGTTGTTCAAGCTTGAACTTTGAAAGGAAAAACCCCGTTATTGGTGTGCCTTCTCTACCCAGGTGCTGTTTTTCTCTAGACGGCGAATCCGGTAGTGGTGCAAGTAGAGCTTAATATGCGACACCCGCTCACAGGACATCTGATAGCACATGGACTGACGGTCCAGGGGGGTCCGGTCACTTTTGTGGTGGACGCCCATGCAGCCTATAGAACAGAACTTTTTTATTCTTGGGTCGTATTTCCACTTTTCACGAATACACTGTTGCGAATGTCCCTGGACAATACAGAGCTTATGCATACTTAGAGATACCTTTATCTTATCAAGAACACCATAATTGGCTTGATGGCGCCCTCCCACACACAGTAGCACAAGTTAGGTTAGGTCCACTGAGTAATGATGGTCCTACCTGGCCTTTATTGGCTACATATACACCACATCCTGCGGCTGCACAATTGACAGTGGTTGAAGTTCGTCGTTTATATACGGACTTAACGGCTACATATAGACGATTGGTTCAGTTTGTAATGCAGACACTAAATACGAATGCAGCGCGTGCTGCTCCGGCGCACCCACAGGCGGTGGTTCCGGGTATCAATCCGGCCACTGTACACTCAGTTATGGGTAAAGTACCGGCTAAACGTGAGGAAACTCCATTTTGGCTGGCGCAAAAAATGAATACGCTGGAAGCAGTATTTCCCCATACGGGACCTCAGGATAAACATAGAATATTGACGATGTGTTTGCCGTATGGGATGGTTCCTCCGGTGGACCTTTGTAATACCTGGGGCACGGTGTTTGCCGCGCTCTACACTACGGCACACGGTACACCGACATTAGCTAATTTACCGGAAGTGCTTAAACAAATTCAAGATGAATATGGGGCTGCCCCTGCCTTAGCTTTGGGCATGCAGTTAATGGGCAATTTTGCCGCAGTTTCTTCTATTATTTTGAGTAATCTCAAGGTAGAGGCAGTAGCACTAGCAGTGCGAATGCGTCTTCGGGATGTTCCACAGGTTAATCAAGAACGGGAACTCCCGAGAATAATAGCAGAAACATATTCCAGTATTGGTCGCGATAGCCTAGGGGCTAGACCGCAAAAACCCCTATTACAGGGTAAAAATAATAAAGATAATGCTAAACAGCAGCAACCTGAGGGTACTAAAAAGTGCTGGGAAAAGAAACAGCAAACACCTAAGAAAGATGGGGGACAGTCCCCGCAACCGGAGACCCCGCAGAATAGGTATAATCTCAGGAATAGGGATAATTTGAAGACGCCTGATAGATATCAATATACTGATACACGCCAATCTCGTTCCTTTCAGGACTCCTCAGAGAAGAGAAGTGAGAGAGGTGGGCGGTCAGAGCGGAGAACAGAGTACGTGAAACCAAGACAGGATTCACAACGCTCAACCGAGGTTTCTGTTAAACAAGAAGAGAAACCGCTGCAACAAAAACAGCAATTTAAAAAGAAGAAAGTGGCAGCAGTCTCAGTTAGACATGCCGCTCAAGAAGAGAGTTCTCTTGACGAACAAGACATGGGCGTTGGCACTGTTAGACAGCGCGGCAGAGGTCACAATAGTTCGATGGAGTCTTCTAGAGCATCTGGAGGTGAAAGCAACTGATGACTTCATACAAGTCGAAACGGCGGATATGCGAGTCTCTGATCCTGATAGAGTATATAAAGTGACTCTGCGATTAGAAGGGGACATTGACCGCATTGTACACGCCATCTTTTGGGACCATGTGGTAAAATCATATGATGTTCTGCTGGCCGAACAGGATTGGCCACCTGACTTTGTTCGCGACTGTCCGGTAGGGAGGAGGTTATTACACCTTCCTTCTCACGACTTGTTCCGAGAGAACTAGCGGAGTCCTATAGTAAAACATGGGCTCTAGCACAGGCTCCCGCCCTATATAGAAATAACGTGGGGTGGGATAGACAATCACCTTATCATGTAATTCCGATAAAGGGCAAACCTCAGCCACAGCCGCAGTATCCTATCAAATTTGAGGCAAGGGCATCGGTTGGGAAAATTCTTACACAATTGGAGTACCAGGGTGTAATTGAGCCCTGTGTCTCGCCGATGAATAATCCCTTATTTCCGGTTGCTAAACCGGACCATTCATATAGGATAGTGGTGGATTACAGACATTTAAATGGTCATACACGCACATATGCAATACAGAATTCACATAGCGCAGCGCTTATGAATAATATAGTGCGTAAGAAATAAAAAACAACGTTAGATATCTCGAATGGGTTTTTCTGCCAAAATATAGCGCCTGAAAGTCGGGACTATACCAGTTTCAGTGCGTTTGGCTCTCAGAAAAAAGTTTTGTCGTTTGCCTCAGGGGTATAAGAATAGCCCAGGACTGTTTTCGGCTTGTGTGACTGAAATGCTGCACGAGTTGGACCCTGAAGGGTTATCATATGTAGATGACATATATCTGACAGACGATGAGATTCTGCAGCATCTAAGGCGTGTATCGCGCATTGTTGTGGGGTTTGCTGATATTGGCTATAAGTTTAATTTTAGGAAATCGAAGATTGCCTTCCTCAGCGTCATTTTCCTGGGATATGAGTTGTCGAGTGAGGGCAAGAGCTTAGCGCCACATTTTTTGGAGAAATGTGCTTTATTGCAGCCTCCTAATACGGTTCGGAAGCTCCAGTCATTGTTGGGGTTTCTGAATTTTGGCAGAACTTACATTCCTGATTATGCTACGCGTATAAAACCCTTATACGAGTTGATTCGCCCGAATTTTTCGAGTAGATTTTGGACGATTGAGCATACACATATCCTACGGGATTTGCAGACTGATCTGTTAGCGGTTAAACACTTATACACACGGGACAATAAGACACATTTAGTCATCAGGGTGATACCTGGGGCTGTTGGGTTTACATATGTCACCTTTAATGAGGGTGAGACAGTCCCGATTGCATACAAGTCCCACTTGTATTCTGCTGCAGAACTATGATTTGCACAGACTGAGAAAATACTCACTGCAGTAGAGATGGCTGTGATTAAAGAAAGACCGCTTGCCCAGGGCCAGCGCATTATTGTCGTTTCCCCGGTTCCGGCCTTGGAGGCTTTTACAAAAGCGAGTGTTCCTAATTCGAAAGCTTTACACCCGCAATAGATACAATGGGCTACGTCTTTGACAGCCACTGATGTAGATTACATATTTGACCCTAAACTGCAGACTCAAGAATTTCTTCAATATGAAATGGAGTATCCAGTCCCTGCTGGCACATTGCCTATTGACCAATATCAGGTGGTCATGTATACCGATGGCTCTGCGCAACCAGCGGTTGGGCCTAAACAACAGTATTCTACTGCATGTGCAGTGGTGAGCGGCACGCTGGAGGGGGAAGTGTTCTGCCCCCGACATAGTTATTCTAAAACCTTGGGAGATTGCACGGCACAGCTGGCTGAGCTCAAAGCTCTATTGTTAGCATTGGAGCACGCGGATCCGGCGATTTTAACCTTGCTGGTCTGTGACTCCTACTACTGTGTTCAGTCTTTCAATGAATATCTACACTATTGGAAGTTGAATGGGTTTAGGGATTCTAAGGGCAACACCATTAAACACAAATTGTTGTGGGGTAAGGTTGTGGATCTGAAAGAAACGCTTCCTGAGGTCCATGTTATGCATACACTTGGACACCAGCGCATTGGGATACACGTTGCTGGGGATACTTTGGCTGATGAAGCTGCGAAATCGGCAGTGGCTGTCGCCACTGTGGCCGCAGTGACTCGTTCGAGTTCCAAACTAGACACAGAGACTTCGGCTGCCATAAACGCTACGGCTGATGGCACGCCATTTCCTAAAGGATTTCCTTCTAAATATAGTTACTGCTTGACTAGTGCGCTAAATGCTGTTGTTAATATTCCAGGCATTGGTGTACGTGAACTACCCAATAAAATTGAGAGACCTCGATTAATTTCTGCAGCACATGAGGGGGTGGCGTCTGCACATGCTGGTGTGGCTGCCACGATTTCACTTTTACAGGCTTGTTACTGGTGGCCTGGTCTCTATAAAGAGACAAAGCAATATGGGGGTCATTCCTACCCTGGCAGTCCGAGACCGCCAGGGTAGGGGACGGAGGAAGCACCGCCAACAGGCTGGCGGTGCTTCTGGGGCTATTCTGACCGTGGCGGTAAAGCCGCGGTCAGAAAAGGGAAGCCGGCGGTTTCCCGCTGGTTTCCCGCTGCCCCTGTGAATCCTCCACGGCGGCGCTGCAAGCAGCGTCGCCATGGGGATTCCGACCCCCTTCCCGCCAGCCTGGTTCTGGCGGTTTTCACCACCAGAACCAGGCTGGCGGGAACGGTAGTCGTGGGGCCCCTGGGGGCCCCTGCAGTGCCCAGGCCACTGGCATGGGCACTGCAGGGGCCCCCTAACAGGGCCCCACATTGATTTTCAGTGTCTGCTTGGCAGACACTGAAAATCGCGACGGGTGCAACTGCACCCGTTGCACACCAGCAACTCCGCCGGCTCCATTCGGAGCCGGCTTCCTCGTTGCTGGTGCTTTCCCGCTGGGCGGGCGGTCGGCCTTTTGGCGGTCGCCTGCCAGCCCAGCGGGAAAGTCAGAATGACCGCCGCGGTCTTTTGAACGCGGTACGGTCTTCTGGCGGTTCCCGCTTGGCGAGCGGCGACCGCCGCCCGCCAAAGTAGGAATGAGGGCCTATGTCCTTTGTTGCGACGTTTGTCAACAAATTAAAGCTTCGTCGGCTAGACGCCCACACCAGACACCCCTTCTGATTTCAAATAAACCTTTACAGTGTGTGTACTTGGATCATTGTGGTCTGCTGACACCAGATAGTGCATACAAATATATTTTGGTTGCTGTAGATTCGTGCTCCAGATTTGTGTGGGTCTGGCCACAACGCTCGGCTGACGCTCGGACTGTTATTAAAGATTTGCCCATCTTTGTCGATACATTTGCAGTTGCAGCTTTTCATTCGGACCAGGGCCCTGCTTTTGCCTCCAAGGCATTCAGGGACACCATGGCTTCGTTGGGGGTCGAACTCCAATTCTCGTCTCCATTACATCCCGAGGGAAATTCTGTAGTGGAGCGTTTAAATCGTGATTTAAAGCAATCCTTAACGGCCAGGGTTATAGGTACGGGTCGTAGTTGGCTAGCCCACCTGTATGGAGTACAGAGAGCACTTAATAACTTGCCTAGACGGTCACTGGGGGGTCGTACTTCATATGAGTGCCTGTTTGGAACACGAATGTATGTTCCTGATCTAGATGGTCCTGGTGTGGAGGCGGCAGATACGCCCTTTGACATAAATGATCGTGTCACTGTTTTGCAGGATTTACAACAATTCTGTGAAGATAACTCTTCTGCAAGTGCTGCCTCCTCAGGAATTAAGGATGAGCCAGTAACACCTACTGGTTGGATACCCAGGATTGGGGATCTAGTGCGTGAAAAGGTCGCAGTAAAGAAAGAATTTGGTCCTTCTTATCGAGCACCTGTCCCTGTGTTAGGGGTTAGCGGCACGAGAATTGTGATTTTACCGCCGCTGCAAGGGGCCAAAGGAAATCGCTTTGTTTCCATTGATAATGTCAAGTTACAACATGTGGCCGATTCTGCACAGCAGACCACGAGGAACACCCAGTAGTTCCGGAATCCCTCACACTACTGGGGAAGAAGTCCCGCTGCAGGTGATTTACACCAATGCTGTTTCCTCTCCGAGCTTTGGGAGGGTGGAAGATGATCTTGCGATTGTTCCACAGACAACGATTAATTTGGAATCTTTTGATCAAGTTGCTGTACTTTCTACTGATGTTTCTGAACATGTGGTTTATAGTGTGCCAAGGCGAGAGCCTCCATCTGCTTCTTTGTTCACAGTTGCTCCTTTTGCAAGAACTGCCACTGGCTGCTTCAACGACACTGATGATGCCGTGTCAGACTCCTCATCCTCTCTATCTTCAATCCGAGGTCCACGTAAGCTGCTGTGTTGGCTTAAACGCACATATTTTGTTTTTTCTTGGAACTATTTGTGGCTTTTTATGGCTGTAATGACTCTTTTTTTGAGGTTGGGATTTGTGGTTACTTTTTTTCTAGTAATACATGGTCATTTTCTTCCTGATCGATCTGACATTGAGCACGTGGAGACTGTGTTAAAACCACATTTTTCGTCTCATATGGTTCGAAGAGACTTGTCCAATGTAAACATTTCTGCAATACCGATTCCGGATGGGATTGTGTGGGATAAAGTAATGTTTGATATATATGGTCCCACTGAATTGATTCAAATACCGTATGTCCTCAAGTTATCAATGAATTATATTGTTATACCAGGCATTGTTTCTGATGATTGGGATGTGAAGACAGTAGATTCTATGCTGACAGATTTGCAATATTATACTGTCTATGACGATGAAGATGCTTACCAATTTAGAGATAATCATGGTGACATGTTTTGCTACAACTATTATGGACACCACTTTATTCATAAAGCTAGTAGCCCTAAGTCCATATTTAATTATGTGCAATGGGAACATTGCTCGACTCCTCCACAAGGGAGTTCGAAAACGTATTATGATAAATTTGCATATTTTTCTGGGCATAATCAACGAAATGCTAGGTCTTACTATTTTAAAGTTACTCCGTATTCTAATAAGCAAATGTTATTGACTGATACTAAATTACTGTATTCAAATTTGTTTGTATCTAAACTTTCGGTCGAGGGGTATGAATGCTGGTTTAAGACTGTTGACTTGAAAAGTGTTTGGGGTACGAAAAATTGGCAGATGCAAGGCAGGGACACATTATTTAGAGCATGTATTATCCCTGTGCAGATGATTTTCCTCAATGACACAGTACAACAGACTAGCTGTTTGGGCTTGGCAACAATTAGAGAGTTAAATTTGCCTAGTATACCTGTCCCTTCCAAATTAAACAACTGGCAGCACTATGTGAATGCTACTTTTAGTGAATTTACACATTGGGTCCAGAATGGTACGCTTAACACTTCATCGGTACATCCGGGCGGGTGGTTATTATGGCCTGTAGACACTAATAAGTGTCATAAACATTTTGTCACCTATTCAGGGGGGTTCAGGACTAGTAGGGCAGACCCTCGTTACATTTCACCAGAACATGCTGATATTATAACTAGATACAGCGTGGGGAAGCTTTGTCAGCAATGGTTGAAGTCATCCACGCTGGATGCAGTTAAGTCACATCTCACGTTACTGTCTAATGATACTGATTTACAAGATTGTTTGTCGGGCCCCAAGGTACCACGGAAGAAAAGATTTTTATACGAAGTTTATAATGAGATTTGGAAGCTTTCACAACAGGAGGCTGCAGCCCGGTTGAGGCAGATTGATCAGGAAAACCTGATGCAGACTTTGGGGGTCATTCTGACCTCGGCGGTAAAAGGCGCTTACCGCCGGTCAGAAGACCGCCATAACACCGCCGCGGCCGCGGTAAACCGCCACGGTCATTCTGACCCGCAACTGGCAAACCGACAAAAACCCGACATCCACAAAAGTCCGCCACACCAAAGCTCAGCGAAAAAATTGTGATGACCAAACCTCCACTGTCACGCCAACAGAAATACGCCCATACCATTCCGACCCACAAATCCACGCGGCGCTCTTTCAAACGCGGTATTCCATTGGCGGTACACACCGCCGCGGTCAAAATACACACACACATAGAAAACTCAGCCACATTGGTCAGTTTGAAATACACACACCTGATACACATACTAACACCACTCCCACACACCCAACACAATATAAAACACACACCCACATCACCCACAAGCCCCTACGACCCGAAATCA
This sequence comes from Pleurodeles waltl, assembly GCF_031143425.1. Lineage (NCBI taxonomy): Eukaryota > Metazoa > Chordata > Amphibia > Caudata > Salamandridae > Pleurodeles > Pleurodeles waltl. The sequence goes on along the minus strand of NC_090445.1, from coordinate 1,470,946,473 downwards.
TTGACGATGGCTAGAGAGAGAGCACAGAATAGACAATCCCACAACACGGAGGCACACAACACCATCACCCACACAGAATCCACGCACCAAACACCACACACCACCACACGCACCACACTCATCACCACAAACGCCACCCCACACCTCAACCACACCACCCCATGGCACCCCAAAGACACCCCAGGTTCAGTGACGCCGAACTCAGGGTCATGGTGGAGGAAATAGTCCGTGTAGAGCCCCAGCTCTTCGGGGCACAGGTGCAGCACACCACAATTGCCAGGAAGATGGAGCTATGGCAAAGGATAGTGGACAGGGTTAACGCGGTGGGACAGCATCCACGCAATCGGGAGGACATCAGGAAGAGATGGAACGACCTACGGGGGAAGGTGCGTTCCATGGTATCAAGGCACAACACTGCGGTGCAGAAGACTGGCGGCGGACCCCCACCTACTCCCCCAGAATTTACCGCATGGGAGGAGGAAGTCTTGCACATCCTGCATCCTGAGGGCCTCGCAGGAGTAGGCGGAGGAATGGACTCTGGTAAGGCAAATCTTCACTACTGCTTCCCACCCCCACCCCACCTGCATGCCAAATCATACCCCCACCCTCACCCCCTCCCCCATCACACCAACCCCTAGCAAAAGGCTCACCATCACAACCCACCCATCCCAACACCAAGCCCTGCATGCGACCACAAAGCATGGACACCCATCACCAAAGCATGCCCACTGCACACACACATCACCCCCACAAGCCACACTCACAAAAGCCCCCACAAGGAAATGCCTGCACATGGGTACACGGACACCCACCCATCACACGAAATGCCACACACAGAAGCAATAACCATACCTTTATACCCCTGCAGGACCCGAACGCCACCACACCGCCATGGAGGGTCCAGAGATGTCCATCCCACCCCCAGAAGAGGCCCCCAGCGATGACAGCAACTCTGTCTCCCTGGAGCCAGACGACCAGCCCGGCCCATCGGGTACCTCTGGACAGTCGGTTCCCCACAGACAGCCACAGGCTACACCAGACCCAACCCCCTCTGGGAACACCAGCACAGCTCCCACCCAGCGGGCCCATGCCTCTGTCTCCAGGACACGTAAATCAGCGGTGTGTCCACCACTACAGGGCACCCAGGTTGACCCACCACCCCAACAACAACAGGGACCTGGGGGCAGTGGTAGTGGGCACACCGTCCAGGGGACAGAGGCCCAGGAACACAGGGGAACTGGGAGGGCTGCTGTGCGACAGGGGGGGGACAGGCCCGGGGAACCGACTCTCCAAGAGGCCCTCTCCTCCATCATGGTAGCATACCACTGCTCCCAGGAGACGATGGCGACGGTACTGGCCCGGTTCCAGGAGATCCAGGAACTGCAGGAGGAACGGTACATGGGGTTCAGGGAGGAACTGAGGAACATCGGTTCCGCAATGGGGACCATCGTCGTGGCCCTTACCCAGATCGTCACCACATTGCGGGACCATGTGGCACCCCAAAGGGCCCCTGTCACGAGCCCAGGCCAGGAACAGCCTACCACCTCCGCTGGCGCTAGTGGACAGGAGGCCCCCACACAACGACAGGCCACCAGAACCCCACCTCCTGCAGAAGAAGAACCACCCCGCAAGCGGAACCTGAGATCTCAAAAGAAGACAGAGTAGGATTGCAAGACCCCCGCCAGCCTAAGATACCCCCTGATGTCATCCCACTGTCCCACATTGTCACCCTGTCCAACCTTGAACTGCCTCTGCTCCATCCTTCCCCAGGCATATGGACAATGCACCTGTGCGACTGAGAACTGGACTCTGCCATGGACATTACTCCACCCACACCCATCACCGTTTCCCAATCATGTACCTATATGTAGCACTTAAAATAAATCACTTATTCCACTTAAAAAAACAGGAGTCTGCTTGTATTCTTAACAAATGTATTACACATAACGGTGCAATAATGTCCAGTTACTTTGTGATGACAACATACCAATTTCAATAAGCTTTAGTCCATGGGCAAACAAAGCTGAAGTCAGGCAGTGGGTCATTCAGCTCTGAAAAGGGAAGGGAAAGTCACAAATCAGTTAACAGGAACTGGGGGGAAACACAGACAGTGGAGACACATGAGGCCTTAAGTAAATGTAAAATGGGGTGGCTGATTCTTACCTGTGTGCTACTGAAAGTATTGTTGTATGACTGTCTCCCTGTTGTCCGTGTCGTCCCCGTCGTCTTCCTCCTCTTCACTCTCCACAGGCTCAACAGCTGCTACAACACCACCATCTGGACCATCCTCCTGCAGAAAAGGCACCTGGCGTCGCAATGCAAGATTGTGAAGCATACAGCAGGCCACAATGATCTGGCACACCTTCTTTGGTGAGTACATGAGGGATCCCCCTGTCATATGCAGGCACCTAAACCTGGCCTTCAGGACCCCGAAGGTCCTTTCTATGATCCTCCTAGATCGCCCATGGGCCTCATTGTACCGTACCTCTGCCCTAGTCCGGGGATTCCTCACTGGGGTCAGTAGCCACGACAGGTTGGGGTAACCAGAGTCACCAATTAGCCACACACGGGGTCTCTGTAGCTGTTCCATCACATAAGGGATGCTGCTATTTCGCATGACATACGCGTCATGCACTGACCCAGGGAACTTGGCATTTACATGGGAGATGTACTGGTCAGCCAAACAGACCACCTGGACATTCATCGAATGATAACTTTTTCTGTTACGGTACACCTGCTCACTTTCTTTGGGGGGAACCAAAGCCACATGGGTCCCATCAATGGCACCAATGATGTTGGGGATATGTCCAAGGGCATAGAAATCACCCTTCACTGTAGCCAATTCGCCCACCTCAGGGAAAATAATGTAGCTCCGCATGTATTTCATCAGGGCAGACAACACTCTGGACAAAACCTTAGAAAACATAGGCTGAGACATCCCAGATGATATGGCCACTGTTGTCTGAAAAGACCAACTTGCCAAAAAATGGAGTACTGACAGAACCTGCACCAGAGGGGGAATCCCTGTGGGTTGGCGGATGGAGGACATCAGGTCTGGCTCCAGCTGGGCACAAAGTTCATGTATAGTTGCTCTGTCAAGCCGGTATGTAAGTATGATATGTCGTTCTTCCATTGTCGACAGGTCCACCAGCGGTCGGTACACGGGAGGATTCATCCTTCTCCTCGCAAGTCCCAGCGGACGGTGCCTAGGAAGGACAACATGGAGCACAGAGTCAAGCAACCCACAGGTTCGTTCACACAGCTTGCACAGTACACGAATCGCTATGCATTGAATGGCTTGTATGAGTGGCAATGCAAGGAATAGGCCTGTGTGACGCAGTAGAAATCATGCCATGTGAGCCCTTGAAATGGCGGCTGCCTGACCTGTGAAGTGTGACAGTGGGATGTGAGGTCACTGCTCTGGCGTGGCGGTAGGCGGTCGAAGACCGCGGCGCAAGGCAGCATTGGTTAACATTGAACCCTATGGGTCTCAGGAGCCAATGACGATATGCGCCGGCGGTCGCAGTATGCACCGCCGCGGTACGCACCTCCGCGGGCGTGACCGGCATTTTCTATCTGATTAATCACTCGAGACCTGATCATCCACAGGAGAGGACCTATACTGCAAGTGCTGCTGTGACCTCGGTCTGGGAGATACAATGGCTGCTGTGACTGGGGAAAGGGCCCCTGCCTTCACTTTCGAAGAATTGGAGAAACTTGTTGATGGGGTCCTCCCCCAGTATGCACTACTCTACGGTCCTCCAGACCAACAGGTTAGTACACAGGGTGCACGTTGAATGGGCTATGCCTGTGTTGAGTGGGGTGTATGTAAGATGGTGGGGAGGGGAGCGAATGAGGAGTGCAACGCACGAAAGATGAGAGCATGTGCCACATGGCAAGGTTGGGGAAGGGGGCCACTCACATTGACCAGGCAGAAAACTGATGCGATTTCCTTTACCACCCTGTACATGTCACATAGGTCAGCGCCCATCAGAAGATCGACATTTGGCGTGCCATCGCCAAGGACGTCCGGGCCCTGGGGTCCACAACAGACGGGGCACCCACTGCCGAAAGAGGTGGGAGGACATCTACCGCGGGACCAGAAAGACCGCCGAGTCTCTGCTGGGGATGGCCTCCCAACGTAGGAGGGGTGCCAGCCTCCAATTGACCCCCCTGATGTCCCGGATCCTGGCGGTGGCCTACCCCGATTTGGATGGGCGCGTGAGGACATCACAGCAGACACAAGGGGGTGAGTATCAGCACATTCTGCTATGTTTGCGCGCAGTGAAGGTGTCTGGGTGGGGGAGGAGGGCTGTGGCTATCTCCAGGCCAGGGCCCATTCTGTAGGCTAGGCCCCTCCGTTAGACACGGCCCTGTGCCCCCGCCCCCCACCTCTGTAGGGTGCCAAGTACAGCTATCCATGGTCCGGCCTCACCCATGTGTGCATTTGTCGTCCATAGACCTGTAGGCCTAGTCACAATAACTGAGTAGTGTACCCCCATTGCGTGGCCTAGTTCAGGGGGCTTCTGTGTCTGTCCTCTCCGACAACGGTGTTGCCAATGCATGCACTCAACCTGTCTTCATTTCTCCACCCCCCCCATTTTCTTTGTCTTCCTGTTCATGTGTGCATTAGCATCATCAGGCGGAGGAGAAGTGGCATGGGCGCACGAGGGAGCTGCATCTCACATGGCCCCGGAGGGCCATACAACAGACTCCGAGTACACCAGTGAGACGGAGGGCGAGTGGAGCTCCACAACGGGGACCCGTGGAGACGTCGGCGATACCGACACGTCCTCGGAAGGGAGCTCCCTAGCGGTGGCAGCAACATCCGTGCCCACCGCCACAACAGGTACAGCCGCCACTCAGCGCACCAGCCCCGCCCTCCCACCAGCCCCTCAGCCTTCGCTCCGTGCCCGCTCGCCCAGGAAGACGGGCATCTCCTTCGCCCCAGGCACCTCAGGCCCTGCCCCAGTTACCTCTGCTGCCCTCACTGAGGAGGTCATTGACCTCCTCAGGACACTCATTGTTGGGCAGTCTACCCTTTTGAATGCCATCCAGGGTGTAGAAAGGGAGGTGCATCGGAGCAATGCATACCTGGAGGGCATTCATTCGGGTCAGGCTGCCCATCAGCGATCGTTCAACGCTCTGGCCTCAGCACTGACGGCAGCCATTGTCCCTGTCTCCAGCCTCCCTCTTCTGACTCCCTCCACCCAGTCCCAGTCTCCTGTTCCTCTGCCTATCCCATCCACACCATCAGACCCGCCTGCACACACCTCTACACCCAAGGGCAGCTCATCCAGACATAAGCACCACAGATCACACAAGCATTCACACAAGCAACATCCAGATGCAGACATGCCAACAGTCACTACCACCTCTGTGTCCCCCACCTCCTCATCTCCCTCCTCCCTCCCTGTGACGTCTCCACTCACACCTGCATGCACACCACCATCAGCCAGTACTTCCATCACCAGCACACCCTCCATTACAGTCCGCACACGTGCAGTCACCACCCCCACTGCCATTTACACGTCCCCTGTGTCCTCTCCCAGAGTGTCTGTCACCCCCTCTTCCAAAGCACACAAACGCAGGCAGCCACTCACCCAACAGCCATCCACCTCACGACAGCCTCCGTCACAAGCACCTGCACCCAAAGACAGCACACTTGACTCTCCTACAACCACATCCTCTTCCTCCACTCCCAAACCCACTACACCTACCCGTCCCTGTCCTTCCAAAGTCCTTTTCCTTTCCAACCTTGAGCTCGTTCCAATCACTGACCCACCCCCTCCATCTGGTAAGAGTAAAAAAAGCACCTCAGCCACCACCAGCCCTGCATCTACTGTGACCAAAGTGCAGGGCTATTGGAGTCCACCAGATCCTAGGGCAGGAACATCGGCCAGCAGCAAGGGGACAGCCAGCCCACCCCCTGGGAAGAGGACAAAAAAGAAAAAGGCCCAGCGCGACAAGACTGAGACGGCTGCCACCAAGGACAGTAGCCTTGCCCCGTCACCTGCCACATCATCCAAGGGAGGCAAGGGCCACAGAGCTTCAGCGAAGGAGGGTAAGGGCAGCAGGGTGGAGAAGTCAGGCAGCAGGCGAGCTGCCCAGGAGGGCCCCACCAGCCCCATTACGGGTGTGACGGATGACACCCACGGGCCCAGGACTCCATCACAGGAGGGCGCCGCGACCGCAAGTTCGGATGGTGAATGAGCGGGAAGTCTTGCCCAGGACTGGCTCCCTAGACACACAGGACAAGCACCGCTGAACAGGGCCCCGCCGGGAGGAGCCCCGCTGAACAGGGCCCCGCCGGGAGGAGCACCGCTGAACAGGGCCCCGCCGGGAGGAGCACCGCTGAACAGGGCCCCGCCGGGACAAGAACCGCTGAACGGGCCCTGCCGGGAGGAGCACTGCTGAACAGGGCCCCGCCGGGACAAGAACCGCTGAACGGGCCCCGCCGGGAGGAGCACCGCTGGACAGGGCCCCGCCGGGAGGAGCCCCGCTGAACAGGGCCCCTCTGGGAGGAGCACCGCTGAACAGGGCCCCGCCGGGACAAGAACCGCTGAACGAGCCCCGCCGGGAGGAGCACCGCTGGACAGGGCCCCGCCGGGAGGAGCACCGCTGAACAGGGCCCCGCCGGGACAAGAACCGCTGAACGGGCCCCGACGGGAGGAGCACCGCTTGACAGGACCCCGCCGGGAGGAGCACCGCTGAACAGGGGCCCTTTCTGTCAAGCACCGCTCCGCTGGGCCCTTCCTGTCAAGCACCGCTCCGCTGGGCCCCACCGTCTCAAGCACCGCTCCGCTGGGCCCTTCCTGTCAAGCACCGCTCCGCTGGGCCCTTCATCTCAAGCACCGCTCCGCTGGACCCTTCCTGTCAAGCACCGCTCCGCTGGGCCCTTCCTGTCAAGCACCGCTCCGCTGGGCCCTTCCTGTCAAGCACCGCTCCGCTGGGCCCCGCCGTCTCAAGCACCGCTCCGCTGGGCCCTTCATCTCAAGCACCGCTCCGCTGGGCCCCGCCGTCTCAAGCACCGCTCCGCTGGGCCCTTCATCTCAAGCACCGCTGGCCCATTGACAGTGCCGGTTCTGTGTCGAGCAGGGCTTCAGGAAGCACTCTGGGCACCATGCCTCCTCCATTAACAGTGGAGTCGGTAATCCATCTGATGGACTGTGGCTTTGCACTTCCCAGGATGGTCCAGTGGGCAAGCCACCCACTGTAGGGACTTGTGAGACTGTGGCTTTGCACTCCCCAGGATGTGACAGTGGGCAAGCCACCCACTGTAGGGACTTGTGAGACTGTGGCTTTGCACTCCCCAGGATGGTACAGTGGGCAAGCCACCCACTGTAGGGACTTGTGAGACTGTGGCTTTGCACTCCCCAGGATGGGACAGTGGGCATGGAGGCCCCTCGTGGATCTGGCGTTGTGGACTCGTGTGGCTGAGGTGCCCCCCCTTCCCTTCCCCCTGAGGTGCCTGTAGTTTTATCATCTGATGCCCCTGCAGTGTTCTCTCCAATGGTATCTGGTCTCCTGTGTGGGCTTTGCCCATGTGTTTGTGCACATTGGCCCACGGACTATGGAACTTTGACGGAATGTGCAGGACTTTTTGCCTATGTATGTATTGTTGAATATGTTCATTCCTTATTTTTGTATCTTTTATATGGCATATTTCCCATACCTTCAATGGAGCTATTTATACATATATTTTAGAGATCATTTTAATTGTGTCTTTGCATTATTCCGGGGGGTTTGTGTGGTGTCACTCTGACTTGTTGCTCGGCATTGGGGTGTAGGTATTTGTGGTGGGGGGGTGGGTGTATGGCGCATGTGTGTGCCCGTAAGCTTTCCTCCTCCCCCCTCGCCTGTGTCGTAGGTGCAGTACTCACCGTTGTCGTCTGCGCCGGCGTTCGTACTCCTGGTAGATGAGCAGGTAGAAAATAGCTGGTAGGATGTGTAATTCGGGTTCCATGCTGTCCTCCTTCCTCGTGGAGTGTGTATAGGTGAGCGTTTTCCCGTTCGTAGTCTGTTTCCGCCGTGTTTTTATCGGCGGGGCTGGTGGGTTGTGATAGGGTGGGCGGTACATTGTCTGCCGTCTGCCTGTTGGCGGTGACCGCCACGCTGTTTGTCTGTCCCGCCGTGGCGGTCGGAGTGTTAAAGTGGCGGGCTATGTTGGCGGTTCCCGCCAGGGTCAGAATTCCATTTTTTTGACCGCCTGCCTGTTGGCGGGTTGGCCGCCGCTTTATCACCGACCGCCAGGGTCAGAATGACCCCCTTTGTCTGTTGTTGATAATGGCATGCATACCCTTTCTGACCGTGTTTACACGATTGACAGCATTGTTGCCTCTGCTATTGACATTATTAAATCGGACATGTCTTCTTTATATCATGGGCAGAGTCAGACGTGGTCCATCATGCAGCTGGGTTGGACTCTTCAGACCTTGAAGGCAGGTTGCGTTCCATGGCAGCACATTCGTGCCAGAGAGATCTTTGTCTCCTTTAATTTGACTCGTCAACAACAGCTGATGGCTAAAAAGGAAGCAACGTATGTTATGTTGAATATTGAGAAATTGGAGAAACTGCCTTTCACGGTTGCTGAGATTCCGTCAGCTGAGTGGTTCATTCATGGGGTTATTAATCTTCCTATCTCCACTCTGCAATTTACTTCTTGTTTGAAGCACATTCCGGTGGGTAGATATGAACTATTGGGAGACAGTTACATACACGAGGTGTGGGAGCTTCCCTTTCAATACAGATGTGTTAATGGTTTGAGGGAGGTTTTTCTTAGTGGTAGTGAATGCGAAACTTCTGTCAGCCATTCTATGGTTTGTAAACAGCTGATCTTGCACGGAGCGTGTAACGCTTCGATTGCTAACTTAGCTTGTTATCTGAAGGGAGTTCCAGTCCTGGTTATTAAAAATACTTTCCAGGTGCTTTCTAATGGCAGTTACATTGTTCTTAACAGCGAACGCTGCTGTGGCATGCGTGCCGAAATAGTTTAAGTTGTCGTTGTCAACAAGGCCGTTACGTGCTGCGGGAATGTGTTGTTTCCCCCCACTCAAATTAGGGAGGTAGCGGACATCTGGCCTCATAATGCTACTTCCAAGGTTAATTTCGACAAGTTGAGTAGACTAAAAGCTTTATTGTTTCAAAAGCATGTGGCCCTTACATCTGCTAACGAGACCTACGCACTTCAGGTGGCAAGGTCATCGGCGGAAATACAGTCCCTTTTGAATACTAACTTTCCAAGTCACTTCGGTGAACTTGTAGAACATATATTTAATGCATCGAGCACTGCTGGTATTGCACATTTTTTCAAAGCCGTTGGTGTTGGTTTTGCTCACACCTTCTCTTCCATATTCGGTTTGATACCTTCGGCTATACACTTTGGGGTTTCCTGTTTACTTTGGCTTTATTGGCTGGAGTCTTGCTGTTGTTGCTATTTTTTCACAATGGCTGTCCCGCCACGACGAGATCCTATCTTGCTGCTCCCGTCAGCGCAGCTGTGTCGTGAACGCATGATGCAGCATTTTGGAGCAACACTCCTGGGCCATTTGGAGTGTGACTGGTCTCTGTCATTCCGACCGGTTTTGGATTGTGTGCAGCCAGTGTTTCGGTGTCTTTGGTGCTCGTTTGAACATGCACTGGCTCTCTGTCTCTCACTGCAGCGCCCTCCAGTGGTCGATCCTGATCTGTTGATGTTCCCGATTAGGGCTCATTCCCAGACTTGTGCACTACGGTTGCGTTTGCTTTGTGAGGCAGTTTATGAGATTCCCTTCTTGGAGGAAGATGGTTTTGTCTCATTCATAGGCCCTGCACGGGGTGCCGCCCTGAATGGTTTTGGGGCTTTGGAACACACCTGCTCCATGGTACTTTGTGGCGTGGATCTTCCGATATTGACATATATCGAAGTGGAGGACCTCCTACTTTCTATTGCTTCTGTTTAACAATTGGATTATTTTCCTCTCCAGCAAAATTGACATTATATTGAATTTGGCTTTATTGTCACATGTTTCCTACATTTATGACTTTGTTGTCTTCTGACCTTGTCGAAATATATATATAATTTTAGGTATTGTTTATATCTGGGGCATATTTTTATATTATTGGAACCACTTGCTACCGACAAGGGGAGGGTGTAGTGTGGTTAGTTTTATGTATCCTTTGCGCGTTAGCTTCAGGCTTTAGGCCTTTGTGCACTTTGCTCTGGATGTATTTTATTCATTTGCTGGCAGCTTAGAGCCTCTGTGTACTTTGCTCTAAATTCTTTTTATTAGGCTTCGTACTGTTATTTTTCAAATAGCCAGTTCTACGGTTTTGTTTTTTATTCATATCACACTGTTTAGTCTACTTCAGCACTGGAGTTCTCCATAACACATTCAATCTGTGCTCCAGTCAAGGATACAGTCTAGTACATTGCCGATAGACGTGGTAGGAGTTTAGACTTGGCATTCCTGCGTAGGGACATTTTGTGATCACGCTGACATGTTAGTTATAAAATCACTTCCTTGTCCCAATACACGGCAGAGGGAGATTCCAACCAGGGAACCACAACTAGACGCTGACTGCCTCGTTGCAGATGCTGAACCAAGATCACAGGCCTTTGCTCAGGTATGAGGGCTGATGTCTCCCCGGTGATTCAGAAAGGCAAGTTAGAAGCTTAACATGCTGTGCTCGAAATAGATCAAGCAGAGGGAGAGTAGAAACTAATAGACACGATGATAGCTTTGTTCTTATGTTTTACTCTCCTGGTGACTATTTCAATCCTACTGTGTTGTATGGTTCTGGTTATTGCGGCTCACGCCTTATTATCTAAAATACAGTTGTTTTATTAAAACATTATATAAAACCTATACTGTCTTTGTCATTTGTATATGAGATCATACTGTAAATGAGAGAGTTGGTTTGGATCTGAGTGACCACGACTTCCCTGAGAAGTTCCAAAGATGTCATGCGCTCGGCTGCCCAATCATCTCTTCCCCGTGGGAGAAATGAGGCACTGCTAGTTAGCCGGAGCAAAACCCGGATTTAGGGTGACAGAGTTCCTTACACGTGGGTCAGCCTCAGTCCCCCACAGCGTTATCGATCCTGCTGCCTAGAAATCCAGTAGTCTCATTTAGGATAATGAGAACCCACGCGACAAAGTCACCCCATCTTGGATTCCCCTAGGTCTCTAGTTTTCAGAAATGCATAGGTTTGATAGGTTTCCCTAGGTGCCGGCTGAGCTAGAGGCCAAAATCCACATGTAGGCACTTCGCAAAAAACACCTCAGTTTTCTTTCAAACAATTGGATGTGTCCACATTGCGCTTTGGGGCATTTCTTGTCGCGGGCGCTAGGCCTACCCACACAAGTGAGGTATCATTTTTATCGGGAGACTTGGGGGAACGCTGGGTGGAAGGGAATTTGTGGCTCCTCTCAGATTCCAGAACTTTCTGCCACAGAAATGTGAGTAACATGTGTTTTTTTTGCCAAATGTTGAGGTTTGCAAGGGATTCTGGGTAAGAGAACCTGGTCAGAGCCCCACAAGTCACCCCATCTTGGATTCCCCTGGTCTCTAGTTTTCAAAAATGCACAGGTTTGGTAGGTTTCCCTAGGTACCGGCTGAGCTAGAGGCCAAAATATACAGGTAGGCACTTTGCATAAAACACCTCTGTTTTCTGTCAAAAAATTGGATGTGTCCACGTTGCGCTTTGGGGTATTTCCTGTCGCTGGCGCTAGGCCTACCCACACAAGTGAGGTATCATTTTTATCGGGAGACTTGGGGGAACGCTGGGTGGAAGGAAATTTGTGGCTCCTCTCAGATTCCAGAACTTTCTGCCACAGAAATGTGAGGAACATGTGTTTTTTTAGCCAAATTTTGAGGTTTGCAAAGGATTCTGGGTAACAGAACCTGGTCAGAGCCCCACAAGTCACACCATCTTGGATTCCCCTAGGTCTCTAGTTTTCAGAAATGCACAGGTTTGGTAGGTTTCCCTAGGTGCCGGCTGAGCTAGAGGCCAAAATCTACATGTAGGCACTTTGCAAAAAACACCTCTGTTTTCTTTCAAAAAATTGGATGTGTCCACGTTGCGCTTTGGGGCATTTCCTGTCGCGGGCGCTAGGCCTACCCACACAAGTGAGGTATCATTTTTATCGGGAGACTTGGGGGAACGCTGGGTAAAAGACAATTTGTGGCTCCTCTCAGATTCCAGAACTTTCTGCCACAGAAATGTGAGGAACATGTGTTTTTTTTGCCAAATTTTGAGGTTTGCAAGGGATTCTGGGTAACAGAACCTGGTCAGAGCCCCACAAGTCACCCCATCTTGGATTCCCCTAGGTCTCTAGTTTTAAAAAAATGCACAGGTTTGGTAGGTTTCCCTTGGTGCCGGCTGAGCTAGAGGCCAAAATCTACAGGTAGGCACTTTGCAAAAAACACCTCTGTTTTCTTTCCAAAAAATGGGATGTGTCCACGTTGCGTTTTGGGGCATTTCCTGTCGCGGGCGCTAGGCCTACCCACACAAGTGAGGTATCATTTTTATCGGGAGACTTGGGGGAACATAGATTAGCCAAACAAGTGTTATTGCCCCCTGTCTTTCTCTACATTTTTTCCTTCCAAATATAGGAGAGTGTGTAAAAAAGACATCTATTTGAGAAATGCCCTGTAATTCACATGCTAGTATGGTCACCCCGGAATTCAGAGATGTGCAAATGACCACTGCTCCTCAACACCTTATCTTGTGCCCTTTTTGGAAATACAAAGGTTTTCTTGATAGCTATTTTTTACTCTTTATATTTCAGCAAATGAATTGCTGTATACCCAGTATAGAATGAAAACGCACTGCAGTGTGCAGCTCATTTATTGGCTCTGGGTACCTAGGGTTCTTGATGAGCCCTATATATCCCCGCAACCAGAGGAGTCCAGCAGACATAACGGTATATTGCTTTCGATAATCTGACATTGCAGGGAAAAGTTACAGAGTAAAACGTAGAGAAAAATTTCTGTTTTTTTCACCTCAATTTCAATATTTTTCTTTTTCAGTTGTTATTTTCTGTAGGAAACCCTTGTAGGATCTACACAAATGACCCCTAGCTGAATTCAGAATTTTGTCTACGTTTCAGAAATGTTTAGGTTTCTGGGATCCAGCATTGGTTTCATGCCCATTTCTGTCACTGACTGGAAGGAGGCTGAAAGCACAAAAAATTGCAAAAATGGGGTATGTCCCAGTAAAATGCCAAAATTGTGTTGAAAAATTGGGTTTTCTGATTCAAGTCTGCCTGTTCCTGAAAGCTGGGAAGCTGCTGAGTTTAGCACCGCAAACCCTTTGTTGATGCCATTTTCAGGGGAAAAACCACAAGCCTTCTTCTGCAGCCACTTTTTCCCATTTTTTTGAAAAAAACTAAATTTTCACTGTATTTTGGCTAATTTATTGGCCTCCTTCAGGGGAACCCACAAAGTCTGGGTACCTCTAGAATCCCTAGGATGTTGGAAAAAAAGGACACAAATTTGGCTTGGTTAGCTTATGTGGACAAAAAGTTATTAGGGCCTAAGCGCAAACTGCCCCAAATAGGCAAAAAAAGGCCTGGCACAGGAGGGGGAAAAGGCCTGGCAGCGAAGGGGTTAAACAATTGCACATATTTATAAACATAAAACAAAATTTAATGTTTTTAAAATGTTAGAAAACATGACACATCGAAATGAAATAATTTAAAAACAAAAAATAAAATACAAAATAATTAAAAGAAAATATTTCAACAAATGTACTTTTGAGCTAAATGTGCTCAAAGCTCAAATATATTTAAAACAAACCCCAAATCCAGTACAGTACAGAAACTGAACTTCAATTGAAAACCATTAAAAGAATACACAATTAAAAACAATTAAACACTCTATTGGAACTACAATCCTACAAACATTAAAGAAAATGGACAACATTTCGAGTGATCAGATATAATTTTGTAATTGATTGCAGTTGAAAAAACATAGAGGAAAGTGCATACATATATTGGTGAGATCAGATTTACTACTCTATCTCCAGTTTAATAAACACTGGAGAATGTGCACCCACGGGGCTCCTAATTACTAGCCGAACTCCAGACTACCAAACATTAGGGGACTTGCATACAATGAGAAAGTCAGATTTAATATTGTAATTGCAGTCTAATAAATATTGTTTAAAGGACATACATATTACAGGGGGTAGGGCCAGGTCAGATTTACTATTCTAATACCAGTGTAACAAACAATTGGGAACGTATCTCGATTTGAGGAATCACATTTACTATTCTAACTCCAGTCTAACAAACATTAGGGAAAGAGCCTATATTGAGGGGATTAGATATACTTCTATGACATTCTAACTCCAGTTGTATAAATATCGGGGTAAGATTATGCATTGGGGAATCAGATTTGTATTCTATCTACAGTTTAACATACATTGATGAAAGTGCATACATTGGGATGGTAGGGGCTGGGAGGGCAGATTTACTATGCTAAACCAAGTATAAGAAACACTAAGGAAAGTGTATAAATAGCAAGTCACTGGGTCAGATTTACAGTTCTAACTTTAATCTAACAAACAGTGGGTACATTACAGGCATTGGTGTGGTCATATTAGCTATCCTAACTCAGTTCAAAAAACCTTGGGTAACTACATATTTGACAGTAGAAATGTACTATTCCTACTCTAGTCCAACAAACATCATCGAAAGCCCATATGTTGGAAGGGGGAATGTTTACTATTTTAATTTTATTTAACAGTCTTTGGAAAAATGCATTTACGGTAATCAATTTTACTGTTCTACCTCCAGTCCTACAAACACTAGAGAAAGTGCATACAATGGGAAGGCCAGATTCACTACATCTAAATAATATAAGTTCCCTTTGCGAATTATTTTCGAAATGTAAATAAATGCACATTTAAGTACAGAAGTATCAATTAAGTATAGTAAACTTTGATAAAAAATATATTTGTGAAAGATTTTTAACCATGTCAGAATTGTGAATAAGACTGCTAAAAACATTTTAAAATAAACAGTATAGATCAAACCTTACATAAAAAACACACAGATCTGAATTAAAAGTTGTAAAATCTGATATGATAGTTAAAAATATTTTTACAACCAAAAAGTATTACAGTTTTTAAATGGCACATATTTTACTTTTTTATTCATTATGATTTAGTGATATTAAAAACACCACTCAAATCTTACACTAATACATCCCACTACCTATAATAAAAATGTATAAAAAATTTTTTATTTAACACTTAGGGCCTCATTATGAGTTTGGTGGTCTGATGGTTAGACCACAACGGCGGCGCCCCCCAGTGCTGAGCCCTTTTTTGGCTATTTGGGGTAGTTCACTCTTAGGCCTTCATAACTTTTTTGTCCACATAACCTACTCACGCCAAATTTGCATCCTTTTTTTCCAACATCCTAGGGATTCTAAAGGTACTCAGAGTTTGTGAGTTCCCCAGAAAATTAGCCAAAAAACTGCTAAAATTTAGTTTTTTTCAGAAAAATGGGAAAAAACGGCTGCAGAAGAAAGCATGTGTTTTCTTTCATGGAAATGGCATCAACAAAGGCTTTGCAGTGCAAAAATCACCATCTCCTCAGCCTTCAAGAACAGGCAGACTTGAATCAGAAAACCACATTTTTCAACAAAATGTTGGCATTTTACTGGGACATGCCCCAATTTTACTATTTTTTCGACTTTCAGCCTCCTTCCAGTTAGTGACAGAAATGAGTGTGAAACCAATACTGGATCCCAGACAGTTAAACATTTCTGAAAAGTAGACACAATTCTGAAAATCAGCAAAGGGTCATGTGTGTAGATTCTACAAGATTTTGCTACTGAAAATAACAGCTGAAATAAAAAAAGTAAATTCAAATTGAGGTAAAAAAACAGCCATTTCTCTCCACGTTTTACTCTGTAACTTGTTCCTCCCATGCCAGGTTTTCAAAAGCAATATACCGTTACCTCTGCTGGACTCTTCTGGTTGCATAGATATGGAGGGCTTGTAGGTTCATTAAGAACCATAGATACCCAGAGCCAATAAATGAGCTGCACCTTGCACTGTGTTGTCATTGTATACCAGGTAAACAGCAATTTATTTGATAAAATATAAAGAATCAAAAAAGGTATCAAGGAAACTTTTGAATTTCCAAAATGGTCACAAGATAAGGTGTTGAGAAGCATTGGTTATTTGCACATCTATGAATTTGGCGAGCCCCATACTAGCATGTGAATTACAGTGTATTTCTCAAATACACTTCTTTACTACACACTGTCTTACATTTCGAAGGAGAAAATGTAGAGAAAGACAAAGGACAGTAACACTTGTTCTTCTATTCTGTGTTCCCCCGATAACAATGGTACCTCACTTGTGTGGGTAGCCAAGTAACCGCAACAGGAAATGCCCCAAAATATAACTTGGAAACATCATGTTTTCCCAAAATATAATTTTGAAAACATCATATTTTCCCAAAGAAACTGACCTATTTCTTAAAAAGTGCCTATCTGTGGATTTTGGCCTCTAAATCAGCCAGCACCTAGGGAAACCTAGCAAACCTATACATTTTATTAAAACTAGTCACCTAGGGTACTTCAGAATGAGGTGACCAGTGGGGCTCTCACCAGGTTCTGTTACCCAGAATCCAAATTCTGGGTAACAAATACAAAATTTGGGAAAGAAACACTTTTCCTCACATTTCGGTGATAGAGCTACAAATTTCCTTCCACCCAGCATTCCCCCAAGTCTCCCAATAAAATGGTGCCTCACCTCACCAAAGAAAAAGGAGCTGTTTTTTGCAAAGTGCCTAGCTGTGGATTTTGGCCTCTAGCTCAGCAGGCACCTCAGGGAAGCTAGCAAACCTGTACAATTTTTTGAAACTAGACACCTAGGGGAGTTCAGAATGAGGTGACCTGTGGGGCTCACACCAGTTTCTGTTACAGAGAATCCTATGCAAACCACAACATTTGGCAATCAAAATACTTTTCCCTCACAAGTCTGTGCTGCAAAGTTTTGGAATCTGAGGGGAGCCACAAACTTCCTTCCACCCAGCAATGCCCCAAGTCTCCTAATAAAAATGGTACCTCTCTTGTAAGGGTAGGCCTATTTCCCGTGACATGAAATCCCCCAAAGCACAACTTGGACACATCACATTTTCCCAAATAAAACTGACCTGATTTTTGCAAAGTGCCTAGCTGTGGATTGTAGCCTCTAGCTCAGCCGGCACCTCGGGAAACCTAGCACACCTATACATTACTTAAAACTAGACACCTAGGGAAATTCAGAATGGGGTCACTTGTGGGTCTCTAACAAGGATCTGGCACCCAGAATCCTTTGCAAACCTCAAAATGTGGCAAAAAACATATTTTCCTCACATTTCCGTGCTGCAAAGCTCTGGAATCTGAGTGGAGCAACAAACTTCCTTCTACTCAGCATTCCCCCACATTTCCCAATAAAAATGGTACCTCACTTGTGAGGGTAGGACTATTGCCCGCGACAGGAAAAGACTCAAAACACAACAAGGACCCATCACATTTTTCCAAAGAAAACTGACCTGTTTTTTGCAAAGTGCGTAGCTCTGGATTTTGGCCTCTAGCTCAGTCGGCACCTAGGGAAACCTAGCAAATCTATAAAAAAAAATTAACTAGACACCTAGGGGAATTCAGAATTAGGTTACTTGTGGGCTCTGATTGGGTTCTGCTATCTAGAGTCCTTTGAAAACCTCAAAATTTGGAGAAAAAAAACACTTTTTCCTCTCATTTTGGTGATGGAAAGTTCTGGGATCTGAGGGAAGCCACAAACTTCCTTCCACCCAACATTCCCCCATGTCTGGTACCTCACTTGAGAGGGTAGGCCTAGTGCCCGCGACAGGAAACGGCACAAAACACACATGGACACATCACTTTTTCCCCAAAGAAAACTGACCTGTTTTTTGCTAAGTGCCTACCTGTATATTTTGGCCTCTTGCTCAGCCAGCACCTAGGGAAACCTAGAAAACGTATAACTTTTTTTAAACTAGACGCCTTGAGGAATTTAGAATGGGGTGACTTGTGGGGCTCTCACCAAGTTCTGGCACCCATAATCCTTTGCAAACCTCAAAATTTAGCAACAAAAAATGTTTTCCTCACATTTCTGTGCTGCAAAGCTCTGGAATCTGAGGGGAGCCACAAACTTCCTTCTACTCAGCATTTTACCATATCTCCCAATACAAATTGTACCTCACTTGTGAGGGTAGGCCTATTTCCAGTGACAGCAAATGCCTCTAAACACAACCAGGACACATCACATTTTTCCAAAGAAAACGCACCTTTTTTTTTGTGCATTGCCTAGCTGTAGATTCTGGCCTCTGGCTCAGCCGGCACCTAAGGGTAACCTATCAAACCTATACATTTTTAGAAACTAGACACCTAGAGGAATTAAGAATGGGGTGACTTGTGGGGCTCTCACCAGGTTCTCGCATCCAGAATCCTTTTCCAATCCTTAGAATGTGGCAAAAAAACACTTGTTCCTCATAGTTCAGTGCTGCAAAGTTCTGTAATCTGAGGGGAGCCAGAAACTTACTTTCACCCAGCGTTCCCCCACGTCTCCCGATAAAAATGGTACCTCACTTGTGAGGGTAGGCCTAGTGTTCGCGACAGGAAAACAAAATACAACTTGGAGACATCACATTTTCCCAAAGAAAAAGGACCTGTTTTTTGCAAAGTGCCTACCTGTGGATTTTGGCCTCTAGCGCAGCTGGCACCGCGGGAAACCTACCAAACCTATACATTTTTGAAAACTAGACACCTTGGGGAATTCAGAATGAGGTGACTTGTGGGGCTCTCACCAGGTTCTGTTATCCAGAGTCCTTTACAAACCTCAAAATTTGGAGGAAAAAAACAAACCTTTTTCCTAAAATTAAAGTGATGGAAAGTTCTGGAATCTGAGGGGAGCCACAAACTTCCTTCCACCCAGCATTACCCCAAGTCTCCTGATAAAATTGGTACCTCACTTGTGAGGGTAGGCCTAGTGCCCGCGATAGGAAATGGCCCAAAACACAACATGGACACATCACATTTTACCAAAGAAAAAGGACCTGTTTTTTGCAAAGTGCCTAGGTCTGGATTTTCACCTCGAGCTCAGCCGGCAACTAGGGAAAACCTAACAAACCTATACATTTTTGAAAACTAGACACATTGGGGAATTTAGAATAGGGTGACTTGTGGGGCTCACATCAGGTTCTGTTACCCAGAATAATTAGCAAACCTCAAAACTTGACAAAAAACATTTTTTCCTCACATTTTGGAGGTGGAAAGTTCTGGAATCTGAGAGGAGCCCCAAATTTCCTTCCACCCAGAATTCCCCAAATTCTCTTGATAAAAATGGTACCTCACTTGTGTGGGTAGGCCTACACCTATACTAGTTTGTGGATGCAAGTTGGGGGTGTCCAAGTATGACTTGGAGGCCTATTCTTTGAAATGACCAAGCATGTCTACTGTTGAAACTAAGACAGACATGCTGGTGAAGAAATTCCAAGGTTTCTAAAGTAAAAAGTCAAACAAATATCTTGTGGGACTCATTCACTAACACTTCTACTTTTGCTTTGAAAGTGAAGCTACAAATTGAGTTTGCACACTTTCAAACAAGTAGAAATGTTGGTGAATAATTCCGACAGGACATGTGTTTGACATATTACACTTCTTCTGGTTCTTGTTGGCAATCATGGTGGTCCTTGTGTAGCATACATAAGTTACCTAACAAGCACTTCATAATGCTGTCATGCCTTTAACATTTTACCACACAAGGTACTCTGTGAAAATGTGGCATATGTTCTGTTCACTAGTATGTGGACTATAATGCACGTTAATTGAACAGAACACCTACCACATTGTGATGGTGGAAATAGGTCTCAAGCAGGCCATAAGGAAGACCATGATTTCCTGAAGTAGATGAAGTAAAATTCTGTGGCTGCTTGCCTAACGAAGCTGTGACCCATGGGTGTTCAATATCCATGCACAGCCACTGAAAGGATTACCCAACAGCAGATCCACCTCAGTCAATTTTCCATAACTTTGCTTTAATATGATACAACGTAAAGCAAGCAGGGACACAGAGGCCTGGTTGAGATGGGCACTAGGGACAGTAAGACGGGCTCTCCTGATGCTTTCCATGCTTCGAGCACACTTTACAGCGACGACATGGACGATCCTTTTTGGGTGTTTTAGGAACGCGATCAGCAAAGTGTTGCTCCTGCAGCTTTGCCACATCCTCCAGAACATATGAGGTGGAGGCTGCTTCTTCTTCTGTAACAGCAGTGAGGCTTTCTATTGCAGACAACTGGAAGTCAAGGAAAGTCATGAGCCTTTCAGTGGTAGACTGATGGTAAAAAACATACGCATTGTAGGTTGCCATCTGGATCAGGTGGGTAAACAGTTTCTTGTGCCAAGTGAGAGTTTTATGACACGCATTGTATGGTTGAAGAACCTGGTTGTTCTTGTCCACTCTGCCCATGTACTTATTGTAATCAGGTATACCAATGGGCTTGTGGACTTCGGCCATCTGACCCCAAATCGTGATGGGGAAGTGCTCTCATCATGAATTGTAGTGTATACATCATGCCTGTCCAAGAACTTGACTGCAAGCAGTTTGTTGGAATGCAATGCAGTACTCAGGGATTTCTAGAGCTTCTTGCAAACAAGCTCCTGCGGAAATCCTTTGCAGTTGCAATGAACTGTACTGCAGGCCACAGTGTCTGCTTTGTAGAGCAGAGCTCACTGAACAGCTCTACTCCTGTATAGAAATTGTCCACATCAAGGTTACAATCTTACCTGTGATCCCTAACTTGGGAGTGCAACCTACAGTATTTATGGTAGAGTCCTTCCCTGCACACATAACCAGAAGAGCTCTCACACAGCATGCACAGCTTTATGCCATAGAAAGCTCTTTTGCTCGTAATGTACTGTCTGAACAGCAGCCATCCTTTGCACAGGATCAAGGACTCATCAACTGCTATAATTCTTTCCAGGAGTATAGATCTCTGAAACATGGTAGACAAATGGTCCACGACAGGCCAAATTTTGAACAACCTGTCATGGTCTGTATGGTCCTGGGGCAATGCAGCAGAATTGTCATTGAAATGTGGCATGCGCTGCAGTAGCAAAAAACGATCTCTGATCATGTATGGTACCAAGATGGGGGTTACCCAAACGTGTGAGTCATCTAGTAGGACTGCAAGGTGGGTTTCTGCACTAACCCCATTTTGAGCGTAAGGCCCAAAAATATCTTCAACCCTGCCAGTGCAGTGGGAGTCCACTGGAGTGCCTCCATGCTCCCTTAGAAATTGATCTGCACACAAATTTGTTTGCTGCACCATTTCCTGAAGGAGGTCAACATCCAAAAATAGATGGATGTCGTCGCCTAACAAAAAGTTGGCTGTATCGACTTTATATCCAGTGGCATCATTACAAATTGGAATTTGGGGCTGAACTAAATTGGGGGACTACCAAGAGAGCACTCTCTCTGTGTTTGCCGCCGCACTCACCTGCTCTCTGGGTTGGGCTAACCCACCGTTGTACCGCTTAACAGACTGTGCTTATGAAAGGACAACACGACTGTCGTCATCATCTCCCTCAGAATCACTGGAAGAGGTGTTATTGGATGGGACTCCGCCGACTGAAAAATCACTCCCAGATTCTGCCCCATTGTCTTCTCCCTCAGATGCTGTCTCAGTCTCTGATCCTTCTTCAGAGCTATTCTCCATAACCTGAGTTAAGGCTTGAGCAGCAGCCATCCAATGAGACTCTATCTCTGCTACTGGCTAAGCTGTCCCTCTAAAGTACTAGCCTACTTAGAAGGCAGACAGAGTCACAAAATTGCTTGTGGGTGGGTGTGAGGTGTCCAAGAGTAAATGTCGTCACCTTACTTTCGCTTCTTCTCTGATTCACCAGATTCTCTGAAGACACTGAAAAAAACATAAAAGACACACTATTACTTCACCTTACCACATACCCATCATCACAGTCTTTAGCACTGGTGGCCCCAGTGCGACAGTCAGCTTTGGTGCTCTGCCTCCCATGACCTCCTATTATAATTCCCTCAGTACCACCCGGCAAAAGTGCCCCTCATATCTCCATAGCTCCGCTCCACATACATTTAATTTGTTTAAAAGGGCAGGTAACGCCCGGCTTTACTAAACCACTGAGCTAAATACATGTATATCCTTTGCAGCAGGCATATAACCCATCTGCGCTATTTTATGGCATCAAAACTGCCACTAGAAAAAAGACAGATCTATTTCTATATAGAGAATCTATCTCTCTCTACTCTCTCTCTCTACTCTCTCTCTCTCTCTCTGTCTCTCTCTCTCTCTCTCTATATATATATATATATATATATATATATATATATATATATATATATATATCACTTTTATATATGTGTGGGTTCCCTGGGGGCCGATCGTTGCTCCCAGAAAACAACACATGTAAAGAAGCAATATATATATATATATATATATATGAAACACCAACGTTGCCAGACATCTGAGGCTGCTAATTCAGTAGCAGTCCAGGCGTGGACCTAGCCATCCACATATTATTGCCAACAATCCTCCTGTTACATACAGAGAGTTCCCGGACACCAAATGGAAGTCCAAAAATGCTTTATTCACCAATGCTTCCTCCCAGTACAACGCGTTTCAGCCGTAGCCTTGATCACGTAACACTTGAGAGTGTCTCACATACCAACTATATACCACAACTAGCATACACATAAGGATGAAGATAAAAGAAGGACTATCAGGTTACATGACTATCCCGCAATGTGCAAATGTCAGCCCCATCTTGGAATGTCCAGAATGACCCATCCACAATACTAAAAATAATCTTACAGTTACAAAATTATCCACATTATTTACTCACTTTAAACATAAATTAATTATATTCATTATAGTCATTTAAAGAGCTTCCATATTACATATTAAATATTAAATATTATTATTATCCAAAATGGTCCAAAACAATTTTAAAAGCATAGTATATACTGGATACCATGATATTCCTAAAATATCCACATTAATTACACTTATTGACCATTAATTGATTATAATCATTTAACTGGCCTCCATATTAAATGATAAATATTTAAATATTTAAATGTTGTTGATATCAAAAGGTAATCCAAAACTATAAAACGTAGTATATATCGGATAACATTGTATTCCTGAACACATAAATACGC
Source organism: Pleurodeles waltl (assembly GCF_031143425.1). Lineage (NCBI taxonomy): Eukaryota > Metazoa > Chordata > Amphibia > Caudata > Salamandridae > Pleurodeles > Pleurodeles waltl. The sequence continues at coordinate 1,470,923,271 of NC_090445.1, read as the reverse complement.
ATTAGTATATGAATGTACCCTGACAGCCCTATATTGATATTCAAAACAATGTATATGTATGTGTGCAAATATGTGTCTCTTACTACCTACAACGTATCAAAACACCACCCACAGTGTCACATCTATCACGAAAAATTACCATAAAAAAAACACTAAATATGAATAAAATATGATTAAAATAACTGACAAAAATATACATATCCATCAGCTTCAATTAGCCTAAATGCACATTCATCTCTTCACTTGAATTCAAACCCCCAGGGCTCAGGCTGTTGAGTCTGATAATCAGTTTTGATTCCAAAATCCTCATCTTCCTCTCTCTATTACCTCCCCTGATACTGGGTTTAATCTGATCAATGACTGCAAAACTCAACAGCCTCTCATCCCCATTGTGTTTGTCATGGAAATGTCTTGCCACTGGGTATGTTCGATCAAAATTGCGAATCGCTCAAATGTGTTCAAGAACCCTCTTTTTAGCCTTGTGTATTGTGCTACCCACATACAGTTTCCCACAGGGGCACATTAGACAGTAGACACAGAAATCTGTATTACAATTGAAATGTACTCAAATTTGATAAGTCCGGTGTCCATTTTCCCCAAATACTTTGAGGCAATTGCTACTGTATTTGCATGCCTTGCATTGTCTGCAACAGAAAAAGCCCACAGAATGATCAAGGGACATAGCTCTAACACTATCGCTAGTTATTCTATTACGGCTGAGGTCATCTCTTAACGATCTACCCTTGCGAAAACTAATCGCAGGCACCTCCGGGATGACACTACCTAAGGTGGCATCATTCTGTAGTATATGCCAACTCCTGTTCAAAATCTTTCTCAGGACTTGTGACTGGTTGGAATAGGTTGTGATAAATCTTACCTTTTGATCACCTACATCTGAATCCACTCTCGGGTATATCAGAGTCTCTCTCTTTATGTTATCCGCCTTATTTTTCGCTTGTATGATTAATTATAATGCTGAAACTCATATTTCAATTCAAATTAACATGACAAGTTTGTATGACATATATACATTGCTCCTTGCTTTTTCAAATTCAATAAATTAGATGAAATTAAAATATAATCTTCAAATAATAAAAGGTTAATGCTGGACAACTTATACCACTTACCAACAAATGAACAAATACAGGATATCAAAGTTTGTTATGAACTGATGCATAACATAGAAGAGGAAGAAATGACATCAACTCAAATCATAGATGACTTGCAAATACAAACTAATGATCATTCCTATAGCCATTTTAAAGGTAAATCAAAATTTTGTCCAATATTAACACCTGACAACAATTTTTTAAATTTTTTTTATATGGTTACAGCTGACTTAGAATCATTAAAATATAAAGAACCCTTACAAAAACAAGAGAATTTAACTGTAATGGAAAGGAAAGCTTTACAACAATTGATGGATACTGACAATATAATAATCAAGCCTGAAGGCAAGGGAGGAAATGTTGCAATACTAAATCAAAAGGATTATGTAAATGAAGCAATAAGACAACTAAGTGACGTTGCCAAAAAATGACTATCAATCCAATTGAAAAAATAATACTTCTTGTGAATGACAAATTACAACCATGGTATCATGAACGATTGATCAATGAAGCAGAATTGAACTTTTTAAGACCAAGGGCCTCATTATGACCCTGGCGGGCGGCGGAGGCCGCCCGCCAGGATCCCGCCCTCCAAATTACCGCGCCGCGGTCAAAAGACCGCGGCGGGTATTACGAGTTTTCCCCTGGGCTGGCGGGCGGTTCCAGTAAAACCGCCCGCCAGCCCAGGGGAAAACGACCTTCCCACGAGGATGCCGGCTCGTAATCGAGCCGGCGGAGTGGGAAGGTGCGACGGGTGCAGTGGCACCCGTCGCGTATTTCAGTGTCTGCAAGGCAGACACTGAAATACTTTTCGGGGCCCTCTTACGGGGGCCCCTGCCGTGCCCATGCCATTGGCATGGGCACGGCAGGGGCCCCCAGGGGCCCGCGACCCCCCCTACCGCCATCCTGTTCATGGCGGCTTTCCCGCCATGAACTGGATGGCGGTAGGGGGGGTCAGAATCCTCATGGCTGCGGAGCGCGCTCCGCAGCCATGGAGGATTCCAAAGAGCAGCGGAAAGTCAGCGGGAGACCGCTGACTTTCCGCTTCTGACCGCGGCTGAACCGCCGCGGTCAGAATGCTCATTGGAGCACCGCCAGCCTGTTGGCGGTGCTCCCGTGGTCGGTGGCCCTGGCGGCCACCGGCCGCCAGGGTCAGAATGACCCTCCAAGTCATCCCAGGATACCAACTATATATTTTCTTCCAAAAATACATAAAATGTTAATAAATCCACCTGGAAGGCCCATCGTTTCAGGATGTGGATCTCCATTTGAAAATATTTCCAAATATGATGACTTTTACCTTGCACCCATGATAACCTCACTTATGCCCTCATTATGACATTGGCGGTAAGTGCCGCTTACCGCCATCCCGACTGCTGCCAACATACCGCAGCGGTTTACCGCTACCTATATTATGACACACACATAGCAATCAGTCACTATACAGCCACATGCACAAGTCCGCCAGCCCAAAGGTCAGTGGTAAACTGGCGGTAGCAAAACCCACACCGTTACGCCAACAGAAGTACGTCCACAGCATTATGACCCACGAATCACCGTGGCACACTTTCAACTGTGGTAAACCATTGGTGATATATGCCACCACGCTCAAAATACACACACACACATACAAAACAGCACTACATTGGAAAATTCAAACTACACACACCTGACAAACATACACATACCACACCCACACACCAATATAAAACACACACCCACATTACCCACAACCCTTTACGACTCAAAAAAATTGACAACTGAGAGAGAGACACACCAAGAGCATCCACAGAATCATAGCCACAGAACACCATCACCTATACACCATCCACGCACCTTATAGCACACACCCCAACACATCATCCCACACACCCTCACACACACCACACACACTACACCCATGGCACCACAAAGACACACCAGGTTCTCAGAGGAGCAGCTAAGGGTCATGGTGGAGGAAATCATCCGGGTAGAGCCACAGCTGTTCGGATCACAGGTGCAGCAGACATCCATCAATTGCTAGGAAGATGGAGCTATGGTGGAGAATCGTAGACAGGGTCAACACCATGGGACAGCACCCCAGAACAAGGGATGACATCAGAAAGAGGTGGAATGACCCATGGGGGAAGGTGCGTTCTGTGGTAGCAAGATACCAGATAGCAGTACAGAGGACTGGTGGTGGACCCCCACCTCCTCCCCCACAACTAACAACATGGGAGGAGCGAGTCTTGGCAATCATGCATCATGAGGGCCTGGCGGGAGTAGCAGGAGGACTGGACTCTGGTAAGTCAACTCTATACTATTATCACACCCCTTCCTGCATGCCATCACATACCCCCACCATTACCCTCACCCCAATCACCCCACCACCTCACATACACCCCACCATCAAAACCCACCTATCCCAATACCAAGCCCTGCATGCACCACCAATGCATGAACATCACTCACAGCCCTGCATGGACACCCATCACCACAGCATGCAAACTAGAGGCAATCAGCTAGCCCACAAAATCACTCCTCACACAAGGCAAAGCTGCCAGGGGAATAACAACCATAGAGGGCAACACACCCATGCACAAGATGTCTCACGCAGAAACAATAACACTGCATTTAACATCCCCACAGGTACCCCACACGACATCACCAGAGAGGAGGTGCCAGCAACACCCAGGCCCCCCACAGTAGAGGCTCATAGTGATGACAGCACCTCTGGTTGCCTGGATCTGGATGACCAACCTGGCCCATCTAGGATCTCCCCCGTCAGGAAACACCGCCACAGCACCCACCCAGCGGGCCCATACCTCTGACCCCAGGACACGTCAATCAGCAGTGTGTCCACCACTACAGGGATCCCAGGCAACCCCACTAACCCAGGACGATCAGGGACCTGGGGTCAGTGGGCACACGGTTCAGGGGACAGAGGCACAGGACAACAGGGAAGCTGGGAGGACTGCTGTGTGACAGGGGGAGGACAAGCCCAGGGAACGGAACCTCCACAAGGCACTCACCAACATCCTGGGAGCATACCACCATTCCCAGGAGATGATGGGCCAGATACTGGACGAGTTGCAGGAGACCCAGCGGCTGCAGGAGGTACAGTACCTGGGGATCAGGAAGGACATGAAGGACATCCACACAACCCTGGTCACCATTGCAGGGGTGCTGGCAGACATGGCCAATACCTGAGGGAGGCAGTAGCACACCACCGGGCCCCTGACACTAGCCACACGGATGAACAGCCCTCTACCTCTGCTGATGCTAGTGGACAGGAGGCCCCATCTCAGGAACAACAGGCCACCAGCACCCACCCTGCAGAATGAGAACCACCCCACAAACAGTCCCTGCGATCCAGGCAGAAGCCAGAGAACATTGGCAAGACCCCCACCAGGAAATAAGACTTTCCTGATTGTCACCCTTGTGTCCCACTCTGTCACCCTGTCCACCTTGAACTGCCATTGCTCCCCTTCCTATGCCCCCTTGGACAATGCACCTGTGATACAAATAGACTGGCCTCTACCCTGGACAGTCCTCCACCATCACCCCAGCCCATTGCACATAACCCTCTACTTATTAGCACTTAAATAAACACCCTTTGAAAAAATACGGAGTCTGTCAAATGATTTAGGTATGTATTCATTTAACAAGGTTTAAACACTGCAATACAACTGTACAGTAATGTGTACATAGGAATGACCTGTAGTTGGCTGCAGTCAACACACCAGGTGCCAGAGTGGGGGACAGATATCTGAAAATAGAAATGCCAAAAGGTACAATAAGTGGGCATAGAATTGGGAGAATCTGCCTGCCATGTACAATGTCAAACACAAAACTTTCAATGCAAAGTGAAGTTACAGTGTATTAATAGTGTGTCACTGGAAGTATTGTCGTATAATAGCTATCCTGTTCTCATCCTGTGCCTCCTCATCTTTACTGTTCACAGGGTCCACTACTGCCACACGCATCATCTTCCTGCAGAAAAGGCACCTGGCATCTCAAGGCAAGGTTATATGCAACATACAGCATGCCACGATTATCTGGCACACCTTCTTGGGTGAGTAGTACAGGGGTCCACCTTTTAGATGGAGGCAATGAAACCTGGTCTTCAGGAGTCCGAATGTCCTCTCTATTATTCTTCTTGTTCTCCCATGTGTCTCATTGTAACGTTCCTCTGCCCTTGTCCTGGGATTCCTCACAGGGTTCAGTAACTATGAGAGGTTCAGGTAACCAGAGTCACCTGCAAATATCGAGGGACAACTGTTACATGGCTCAAAGCATATCTACCAGTCAAAGATTGATACCACATGTTGCATTACAATCTGTAACTGTCTCAACTTCTTCAACAGGTCACCAACTCATTGTGAACAGGGAGAGGACACTTGAGACAACTATTTCCCTTCTGGATGAAGACCTCAGTGAGAAGAACACCCCTGGATATGAGGACATTGAGGATGACTCTGTCCCATCTGGGACACCTGGTCAGTCTACAAATGTCAGCCTCACCCTGCCTACATCGACCCCTCTCAGCCCTGTTGCATCTACATCCCAAGCAATCATTCACCTCCAAACCTGTGTTCCAAGGAAAGTTGATATCATCATGTGACCCCAGTACAGGTACTGTAGTCATCACTAGAAAACACTGACAATGAAGGACCTAGCACCAGTGGGAGTGGGCCAATTGTGCCAAGGCATAGGCACATGGCGGTTGGGTGCATGGGAGGTTATGGTGTAGGCCAGCCGATTGAGGCTCTTATCTCCCAAGTCTTGGGAGCCTACTAAGAATCCCAAGGCTTGATGGGCCTAGTACTTGCCATGATGGGGGAGATTAGGTAGCTGCAGAGGGACAACCACCAGGAAGTCATGCAAAGGTGGGAGGCCCACAATGCCAACATGGCCTCCCTAACATGGGTGCTGAGAGACATTAATACCACCCTGAGTAGGTGATGTCCTCAATAGCAGACCCCTTCCATTGGTCATGAAATATCAGGACCTTCTACATCTGTGGCAGCCAGTGGAATGGAGGCTCTGCAAGGGAAAGTTTATGCCTCAGACACCCCAGTCTCTGTAGCTGAAGAACCCCCCTGCCAAAGTGAACTCCACTAAATCATCCAGGAGGAGCAGATGACAAGACTTCAAGTACTTCCCGAAGTGATCATCTACTTATTGGTCCCCTTGTGTGTCACAGATACACCCGGTTGACTGTGTTACAACCACTCTTCATTTTCCAATGGCACAAGGACACTGGACTTGAGACTTCAAATGTTGTAGCAGCAACCCTGATGATTACAGTCACCATGAATGAACCCTTTATAGTGTGCACTTAATGATTTGATCACATTTCTTAAATACCCATGTGCACTTGTAAATAAACACCACTAAACCAAATATCATGTTTGAGAGTCATTTTCTGGCTATTTTGAACAGTTAACTGTGAAATGTGTTGCCTACACATGATATTCACATATGTACCAAATCTGTTAAATTTCATCTCACATGTACTGTTGAATCTGGTTCAGATATATGTATGTTTATACAAATGGACACACTCCTAATCCCATATAAAGCACTTTCCTGCACATAGCTTGACAACATGCCAAATATGACACGATGCAGTACCGCTTCACAATGTTATGCTTCAGCCTAGGTGTGAATAACAAGCACCCCAGAGACTAATGAATGTAGGGAAATGCCAGTCTTTGACTATACAAATAGGCAAACAGATTGGTTCTATTACTCATCAGCTAAAGCCTTATCTCATTCCCATATTATACCACTCTAATGATCATACCCCATGAGACAGACAGAGGTCAGTACAACTGTCCCCAGTCATTGAACCTTCCACTTTCCATGGTCAGGTATCTGTAGGCATGCTACTCACCTATGTCAATCTTTACACACATACACAGTGGCCTGCAATGAGGTAACACATTGAGAGCTACATACAAGTTAAGTAGCATCTACATCAAACCAATAAGAAGATAGAGATTATGGATTTCACAGGATGATATATGTCAGATATACAAGATCACACATTTGACACCCTTGGACCCAGATACCATGGCACACAGGTCGAATGTGCAGAACAGTTCACTACCATCTCACTGTCCTGACAGTCTGGGCATGGAACTCATACACCACCAATATGATGATATAAAGTACCTGGATCTGTCCATGTTTACCTCACATGTCAGACCTGCAAATCACACCTGTCTGTGACATCATACAGAATTGACCAAATGAAGATGACCTTGTGAAGAAATCAAATCTGCAAAGTATAAATGTGATACAAAAGGTATAGGCAGGTAATGGTAAGGGAGACCTATAAAGACATGTCCCAAATACAATAGTAACACTGATTGTGCAGTGTGACAAACATTAACAAGGAGATCATCACTATAATCACAACTCCAAGTACAATTTTGCATGCACAATCCAGCCTTTAGAAGCCCAAACGTTCGGTCTACGACACAACTTGTCCTTCAGGGGCCTCATTGAAGCGAACTTCCCCTGGCGTGTTTAGGCACCTCACTGGTGTCAACAACCAGGGACGGTTTGAATTGCCAGATTCCCCTGTAAGGGATCATTAGATGTGTGCAAACATAAATCTTTCACATTCTTACATTTGGCAGCGAACATAAAATACTGACACACATATCACTTTCCAACCAGCCAGGCCCTCTATGTGTACCCTTGTGTCATCAGCAGTGGGATATTGCTGTTCCACATGATGAAGACATCATGAACTGAACCCGGGTACTTTGCACATCCTTGGGAAATGTAGAGGTCCGCCAAACAGACTACTTGCACATTTATGAAGTGGAAGTTCTTCCTGTTCCAATACACCTGTTCATTGCCATTTAGGGGAACCACTGTTACATGGGTACCATCAATAGCTCCCACCACATGTGGGATGTGTGCCAAAGCATAAAAATGTGCTTTCCAAATCCTCACATTGTGGAAATCTGATGTAGCTGTCCAGGAGTTTTAACAATGCAGAGAGTACTTCCTTCAAGACCAGACTGAACATAGGCAGGGGAATTCCTGCAGTTATGGCCACACTTTTCTAAAAGGACCTTGTGGCTGGGAAATGCGGCACTGACAGGACATGGGTGGTAGGCTATTTGGGTGACGAATGGCAGGAGATCCATGATTGTCTGCCTATCCAGGTGGTAGATCTGGATGACATGTCGATCCTCCATGGTCTGCAGGTCTGCTAGTGGACAGTACACTGGAGGTTGTCTGACCCTTTTCACACCATGGTCATGAGATGAAGGAATACAAAAAGGCATGTTGATCGGTCATTGTGTCCATTCTAAGTGAAAGTGTGAATCCACATATGTCAGACATGATGCGCAGACATGCTATATGAAATAGTTAAACATAGTACATAGGACATACCTAGGGAAATAATGGCATATTACTGCAATGTCATCCAATTACCTTGATTATGATTAGGAAATGGATACACATGTCACTGAAAATCTCAGTGATAGACATTTGTATCATGTTTCACATATCATTGACATTAATACCATCTTTCCAATTGCCATGAGGGTGCAGACCATGCCACTAATGATACATAACTCACATAACATGTATCTTACAATTTGTATAATAAATCAGAATTTGAATAAATGGTTGCTCAAAGCCAGCACTGAAAACTATGACGTAGATATATTTCTGACCTCGTGATGCATCTTTATTTGAACTTTTCAGACCATCTAAGGACCTTAAAATGGGAGAGGCCTGACCTACTATACTGGAAATTACAAAATTACCTCCGTCCACCAGCGGAAGTCGTCATGATGGTAGACGGATACCGCAGTGGATATTGCCATTGAAACACCTTGCTGCTTTTGGCAGCCTTGGTTCAATGGCAATGTCCGCTAGCAGTGACGGAGTCTTATGTGGCAGAATTGACAGCCATTTCATACTTCCTCTCTCAATTGACTCCTGATACTGCTGCCAGCAAGACGTCCACGACTTGAGTTGCTGTGCACTGCCTCTGGGAGCAATCATGCCACATCCTACAGGTGATAGGTCCCTGCCTTCTCAACCGAGGAGCTTGAGAAACTGCTTGAGGAGGTCCTACCTCTTTGTGGACACTTCTATGGTGCATCAGAGGAGCATGTAAGCAAACCATGTACACAAACATTTCTTTAGCCCAGCTATACTTTGTGAAACTAAGCAAAGGCTGATGGGAAACGTTTCTGATTGTGTGCTTTAAGTCTGTAGGGTGCCAAAGTTGTTATAGAATGGGATGAGTTCCACGTCATGTACTTACGTGTGGTGACAGGTTGTGAGTCATGAGACAATGTGGAGAGTGTATGAAGTATTTGCCCTGACCCACCTTGCGACTTTTTCACAAAGTTAGTGGAGTTGATATTCCAGACTCCTCCTGGCATAGCATATTTGCAAATGTGTTTGCTGTCTGGTCATTTGTGATGACATGACAGCTAGTGCTGGAGATGCATGTTGTCTGCCTGATTCCCTCTCACATCTTGGCTGAATACATAAGCTCATCTAACAGTGGAGGAGATGTTAAAGACAGTCTGTTTAGCTTGTTCTACTAACTAATTATAACCCTGCCTCTTGTAGTATGGTACATATGGACATGACATATTTTTTTATCTATTTCATCCATGCAGGTGAACGCCCATCTGAAAAAGGGTATTTGCCATGCCATTATCAAGAAAGTGTGGTCCCTGGGGGTCCACAGCCTGTGGATCGCCCATTTTCAGAAGAGGTGGGAGGACCTGAGATGCTGGGTGCGGAAAACGGCAGAGGCCCAACTGGGGATGTCCTCCCAACGAGGGCGAGGTACCCGTTGGACCCTGAGTGCCCTAATGCCCCACATTTTAGCAGTGGCCTACCCTGAGCTGGATGGGCATTTAAAGGCAGCACAGCAGCCACAAGCGAGGAAGTACAGACCTAACTCATATTTGTTCCTTTGCCAAGTGATTGAGTGAGGGAACAGAATGTTGGCTCTGACAATGTGGTAAGTGCACAGTGTCACAGATTTCCTGCGTACACATTGATGTACCGTAGCCATCTATTGCACACAGGTGTGTACATACAAATGTATTTAGAGGCATGTTACTCAACTATGTTGTTCCCTCAGTACAATAACATTAGACAATAATTCTCTAGAAGGGTTCTTTCCTAACACTAAACCTCTAACAATGCAGAGACTCCTTAGGCTCTTAAAGTTAAGGTGGTCATAAGTTGTATTGACCAAAGTAAGAGGAGTTCCTACACCAGACATGATAGAAAAAGGTTTAGAGACAGATAAAAGATAGAAAAAGTTTCAGGACTTTTTAAAGAACAGAAAAAAAAAAACTTTTTCAAACTTTTTCAAACTTTTTCAAACTTTTAGAAAGTTTAGAGGTTCTTTTCAGCACTTAGCAGATAGTGTAAGAGAAGAAAAGCAAAACTTTTTGGTTAGGTGTACATACACTGAACTTGTTTTGTATGTTATTCTCTTATGAAAAGTACACAATGTCAAAGTGGTAAGTAGTTGCAAGTACTTATCCCACCGCTGCACAACCAATGTAGGAGGCTGGCCTGGCTTGTAGTGGGTACCAAGGGGTACTTACACTCTGTACCAGGTCCAGTTATCCCTTATTATTGTAGAAGAGGTGTTTCTAGCAGCTTAGGCTGATAGAAGGTAGCTATAGAAGAGCAGCATAGGCTGAACTAGGAGACATGCAAAGCTCCTACTATACCACTGGTGTCATATGCACAATATCATAAGAAAACACCATACACAGATATACTAAAAATAAAGGTACTTTATTTTTATGCCAAAAGTATCTCAGTGAGTACCCTCAGTATGAGGATGCCAAATATACCCAAGATATATGTACACAATACCAAAATTATGCAGTAATAGCAAAAGGAAGTAATGCAAGCAGTGTAAAGTTACTCCAAAAGTGGAATGCGAAACACAAATGGACCTCAAACCTATGTGAGCTTGTAGAGGGTCGCTGGGACTGTAAGAAAACAGTGAGGGTTAGAAAAATAGCCCACCCCAAGACCCCGAAAGGTAGGTATAAAGTGCTCCTACAACCCCCAGAGAGAACAGAAGTCGTGATAGGGAGTTTCTGCAAGGAAGACCAACACCAGCAAAGCAACAACAGTGGATTTCCGGACCTGAGTACCTGTGAAACAAGGGGACCAAGTCCAAGAGTCGCGACAATGTTGAGAGTGGGCAGATGCCCTGGAAATGCCAGCTGAGGGTGCAAAGAAGCTGCCACCGGATGGAAGAAGCTTTGGTTTCTGCGAGGACTAGGAACTTCCCCTTTGGAGGATGGATGTCCCACGTCGTGAAGAAGCTTGCAGAGGTGTTCCCACGCAGAAAGACCATAAACAAGCCTTGCTAGCTGCAAGGGTTGTGGTTAGGGTTTTTGGGTGCTGCTGTGGCCCAGGAGGGACCAGGATGTCCTCACTTGGATGAGGAGACAGAGGGGGCGCCCAGCAAGTCAGGGAGCCCTCACAGAAGCAGGCAGCACCCGCAGAAGTACCAGAACAGGCACTTGGAAGAGGAGTGAACCAGAGTCCACCCGAAGACACAAAAGGGAGTTCCACGACGCCGGAGGACAACTCAGAAGGTTGTGCACTGCAGGTTAGAGTGTCGGGGACCCAGGCTTGCCTGTGCATGAAGGAAATCCTGGAAGAGTGCACAGGAGCCGGAGCAGCTGCAAATCACATGGTACCCAGCAATGCAGTCTAGCGTGGGGAGGCAAGGACTTACCTCCACCAAACTTGGAGTGAAGAGTCACTGGACTGTGGGAGTCACTTGGACAGAGTTGCTGAGTTCCAAGGACCACGCTCGTCGTGCTGAGAGGGGACCCAGAGGACCGGTGATGCAGTCTTTTGTTGCCTGCAGTTGCAGGGGGAAGATTCAGTCGTCCCACGGGAGATTTCTTCAGAGCTCCAGGTGCATAAAGGATGCAGGCTACCCCCAGAGCATGCACCACCAGGAAACAGGCGAGAAAGCAAGCAGGATAAAGCGATACAAGGTTGCAGTAGTCGTCTTTGCTACTTTGTTGGGGTTTTGCAGGCGTCCTGAGCAGTCAGCGGTCGATCCTTTGGCAGAAGGTGAAGAGAGAAGTGCAGAGGAACTCTGGTGAGCTCTTGCATTCGGTATCTGAAGAATTCCCCAAAGCAGAGACCCTAAATAGCCAGAAAAGGAGGTTTGGCTACCTAGGAAGGAGGATAGGCTAGTAACACAGGTAAGAGCCTATCAGAAGGAGTCTCTGACGTCACCTGCTGGCCCTGGCCACTCAGAGCAGTCTAGTGTGCCAGCACACCTCTGTTTCCAAGATGGCAGAGGTCTGGAGCACACTGGAGGAGCTTTGGGCACCTCCCCTGGGAGGTGCAGGTCAGGGGAGGGGTCACTCCCCTTTCCTTTGTCCAGTTTCGTGCCAGAGCAGGGCTGGGGGATCCTTGAACCGGTGTAGACTGGCTTATGCAGAGATGGGCACCATCTGTGCCCATCAAAGCATTTCCAGAGGTTGGGGGAGGCTACTCCTCCCCAGCCCTGACACCTTTTTCCAAAGGGAGAGGGTGTAACACCCTCTCTCTGAGGAAGTCCTTTGTTCTGCCATCCTGGGCCAGGCCTGGCTGGACCCCAGGAGGGCAGAAACCTGTCTGAGGGGTTGGCAGCAGCAGCAGCTGCAGTGAAACCCCGGGAAAGGCAGTTTGGCAGTACCCGGGTCTGTGCTAGAGACTCGGGGATCATGGAATTGTCTCCCCAATGCCATTGGCATTGGGGTCACAATTCCATGATCTTAGACATGTTACATGGCCATGTTCGGAGTTACCATTGTGGCGCTATACATAGGTATTGACCTATGTATAGTGCACACGTGAAATGGTGTCTCCGCATTCACAAAGTCCAGGGAATTTGCCCTGAACAATGTGGGGGCACCTTGGCTAGTGCCAGGGTGCCCACACACTAAGTAACTTTGCACCCAACCTTCGCCAGGTGAAGGTTAGACATATAGGTGACTTATAAGTTACTTAAGTGCAGTGGTAAATGGCTGTTAAATAACGTGGATGTTATTTCACTCAGGCTGCAGTGGCAGGCCTGTGTAAGAATTGTCAGAGCTCCCTATGGGTGGCAAAAGAAATGCTGCAGCCCATAGGGATCTCCTGGAACCCCAATACCCTGGGTACCTCAGTACCATATACTAAGGAATTATAAGGGTGTTCCAGTATGCCAATGTAAATTGGTGAAATTGGTCACTAGCCTGTTAGTGACAATTTGGAAAGCAGAGACAGCATAACCACTGAGGTTCTGGTTAGCAGAGCCTCAGTGAGACAGTTAGTCATCACACAGGGAACACATACAGGGCATACTTATGAGCACTGGGGCCCTGGCTGGCAGGGTCCCAGTGACACATACACTAAAACAACCTATATACAGTGAAATATGGGGGTAACATGCCAGACAAGATAGTACTTTCCTACACATACAAATGTATTTAGAGGCATGTTACTCAACTATGTTGTTCCCTCAGTACAATAACATATAATGGTGCAATATGACTGTGTCATATGTGTACCTATATACTGCGTTTTCCACATTGGTGATTGTAGACACCCACCAACAGGTCAATCCACCCAATGTAATGGCGGTAAGGTATTTTAGGTCAATGATCTCTGTCCTCTGCAATGTCTCAAGATTCCTGTTTATGTGTAACATAGAGATTGAACTATTCTATTCATCACTAGATTTCTAATGCTTTCTAATATGTGACAGCAGCATGTGAGGATGTGATGTCCATCTGACTTGTCACATGACTTACAAGGTGAACATCATCACATCTGTTACAAGGTAATCCCCCTTGGTAAGTGAGGGATATACATAGACACTTGTGATGCCTCATCAGAGTAGACAACATGCATGTTGAATACCAGTGAGGTGTTCTAATATTTCTATGGGCATACATATATTAATGTCAGAAGCTAGGAACCTTAAATCCTTGCCAATGTTCTGTTAGTGGAAAGTGGCCTTACAACATTTTCCTTGAGCATACTGTTGTAGGGATAGCACATAGACAATAGTAGCCTACTCACAGTTACATTCTTGACAGATATGTATCAACAATGTATCATTGAAAGGTTCAGGGAAGATTTAAGATCGCAAATAGTTATGTTTACTTGCTGTTGATATGATATGAAGGATGTGGCAAATGAGTCCTGGCTTTTTGGGAGCCTAATCTTTGCATTGATTCCTAGGTGGTGCAGGTGTGGTAGTTCACATACACCTGTGAGTAGTAATGTTAGTGTATCTGGGCTTGTGGCTTGCATCATGATAGGTCTACCTGTCATGTCAGCAACACATGCGCTTTGGCCCAGAGAATCCTTCACAGACAGATGTAAGGCTTGACATGTCTGATGTGTGTGTGTGGTGATGTACCCACTCTGTCGGTGGCCCAAAGATGAACTAATTGCATGATTAGGCAGGTCTGATTGAGATCTTGCCTGCACAGTTTAGTTGTCCATATTTTTGGCACACTAGTTTGGACTTCTTGTGGTTGTGTGTGGGACATAGGTGAGAACTAACGTGGCCCTTATTTGACTGATGATGTTTGTTTTCTGAAGACCAATGGCCTAGATGACTTGGTCCACAATGTATTTTCAATCCTTGTTACATCACTAGTAGTGCATGTGTGTGTGACATGTGTTTTGACTCCTTTACTTTAACTTGCAATGTATGGCAATTCAAGTTCTTACTCATTTGCGTATATCAATTGTATATGGTTATGTGAAATGGAGAAGGTTTGGCTTGTCTACGCTAGGCTTGCTTGCCTTTACTTTACAACAGGTGTCATAGCCTGGTACATGACATCAGATTAAAATATATGTATGTGTTGAGCATGTGTTTTTGATCAGTGTAAAGCAATTTCACATTCCTTAACTATTGCTTCATTGGTGCTTGACCATGTTGTTGTGGATAGGGAACCTGTTTCATGTGGCAAAGACACTTTGTAAAGGTGTGGTCAGTGTGATTGGTCTACTTCATTCACTGTATTGTAGGTGTCAGTTAGGTAGCTTAGCTGGTGTTTAACAATGTTCATACTGAGAGACATACATCATAATTTGTTGTGACATGGTGTTGGCACTTTACTGGCGCTACCTGGGGTGCTGGAGAATAGGATGTAATATGACTTATGTGTACTGTATTATGGAAGTGGTATCTTGTGAATGTGATGACCATACCTGACTTTCTGTTTTTCAGTATCAGCACCAGCAAGCGAAGTAGACGGGGCACAGCCGAGTGGGGAAGCTTCTGACCATGGGACCGCTAGTCATGAGAATACCAACAGCGAGAGACACAGGGGGTCATTCTGAGTCTGGCGGGCGGCGGAGGCCGCCCGCCAGACTTCCCCCCTCCAAAATACCGCTCCGCGTTCGAAAGACCGCTGAGGGTATTTTGGCTTTTGCACTGGGCTGGCGGGCGACCGCCAAAAGGCCGCCCGCCAGCCCAGTGCAAAAGACTCTTCCCACGAGGACGCCGGCTCAGAATTGAGCCGGCGGAGTGGGAAGGTGCGACGGGTGCAGTGGCACCCGTTGCGTATTTCAGTGTCTGCAATGCAGACACTGAAATACAAAGTGGGGCCCTCTTTCGGGGGCCCCACGACAACCCATGCCGCCATCCTGTTCCTGGCGGGAGAACCGCCAGGAACAGGATGGCGGTATGGGCTGTCAGAATCCCCCATGGCGGCGCAGCAAGCTGCGCCGCCATGGGGGATTCCCAGGGCAGCGGAAAACCGGCGGGAGACCGCAGGTTTTCCGCATCTGACCGCGGCCAAACCGCCGCGGTCAGAATGCCCTGCGGGGCACCGCCAGCCTGTTGGCGGTGCTCCCGCCGACCCTGGCCCCGGCGGTCAAGGACCGCCGGGGTCAGAATCACCCCCACAGTGTCCTGGAGGGCGAGGGGACTGCCACGGTGGAGACCAGCTCCAGTACATCTTCTCGAGAATCCTTCTCCAGTGGCCATTCCTTAGTGGTAGTGCACCCATCGGGGATCACCCCAGCACCTTCTCTGTCCACTACCCCCCATTCTATCACCACCCTCCCTGTAGCTCTCCACCCAGTTGGCTGTGCTGTCCATCTATGAAGGTGGGCATTTATTTTGCTATAGGTACCATATACCCCTGCCCCTGTAAGCCCTGCTAACCTCAGCGAGGAGGCTGTTGACCTCCTGAGGTCGATCTCCGTGGGTCTGTCGACCATCATAAATGCCATCCAGGGGCTGGCAACTCAAATCCAACAGAGAAACAGGTTCCTGGAGGGCATTCATGATGCACTGGCTGGCCTATAGAGATCATTTCAGGCTCTGGCTTTCACACTGATGGCAGCCAGTAATCCTTTGTCCACCGTCCCCCTTCCACTTTCTTCCCAGTTCGAATCTCCCCTTCCCCGACCCAGCCGGAACACAGACACAGATAGGCATGCATCCACCTCACCATCCAGAGGTAGCGAAGACAAACATAAGCACCACAAGACACACCACCTGCACGCACAGAGGCAACATCTACCTGCAGACATAGCGACAGTCATAACCTGCCTTGGCACCCCCACCTACCCAAACATTACAGACACAATGCTTGGCACACCTGCAGACACCACACCAACATTCAGTG
Organism: Pleurodeles waltl; assembly: GCF_031143425.1. Classification (NCBI taxonomy): domain Eukaryota; kingdom Metazoa; phylum Chordata; class Amphibia; order Caudata; family Salamandridae; genus Pleurodeles; species Pleurodeles waltl. The sequence goes on along the minus strand of NC_090445.1, from coordinate 1,470,906,506 downwards.
ATCCAGCCACCACATCTATCCTACCCCCAGACAGCAGCCCAGCAGACCCTCAGATATCCACCCCAGTAACCACACCTGCAGACACAACAACCACTACATGCAGCACATCCACCATACCTGCAGTCACCACCCCAACAGACAGCCAGCCACCCACTGTGGCATCTCCCAGCACCTCCACCCTATAAGCTTAAGACAAATAAAAGCCCAAACTCACCCACCCAACAGACACCTACCACCCACAAGCACACCTCCCACAAACATGCACACAAAACATCCAAACCAACACATTGTATAACCACTCACTCACCCTCCACACCCAAACCCCCTTCAGATGACTGTTCCCGTGTGCCCACAAAAATGTTATTTTCTGAGTTTTACCTTTTCCTTACTCCTCCTCCCCCGTGACACCCCTAAAAGGTCTGTCTCCCTCCCTAAATGCATCTTTTCCACTTCCAAGGCCTCCTCTGCCCCCCTGCCAGAACCCATGCCTCTCCCCCTACCAAAAAGAAGTCCACACCTGCCAAAATTATTTGTCCCCCTTCCAAGACAAAGCATCAATCCTCCGCCCTAGCCTAAGCCCAACCCCCCACTGCCTCCCAAAGATCCCAGAGGTGCTTGCCTGCCCCCTTGATGTCCCTACCTGTGGAGGTTACATTGCAGTCAGGAGTCAAGTAGGGGCATCATTAAGTGCCTTAGGTGCTGTTTTTCCCCAGTTGAAGACTCGCCTATGGCCTGGAACAATGTTTTTAAAACAATATTTAACATAACGTTTAAACAAACCAGTTGTTGGTTTTCATGTTACATCGTTGTCCTGCATTTCTTTCTTAGGTTATAGTTGTTCCTGGCTGACATTAGTTGATTGGCAGTATTTGTGTGTGTGTGCGTGTGTGTGTGTGTGTGTGTGCTTGATGCTTCCGATATTGTCTGAGCAGTCTGTGAGGTTGTGTGCAGTGCTTTTATCCTCCAGGGATAGGGTGTGTTTTGTGTGATGGATATGTGTATATAGCTGAGTTGTCATCATGGTGGTGTGTTGTGTTACTGTTGATATGTGTTTGGTGTACTGCTGTGTGGCTTTGTGTGTTTGGCCTGTTTGAGTCTGCGTGTATTGTGCATTGCACATTAGGTTCAGTTTACTGTGTGTGTGTGTGTGATGTGTATGTTGATTGCTAGGTTGTATGATGGTGTAATTGTGTGTGTTTCATCACAGATGGTTGTATATTGTGTTGTATGTGTGTGGAGTTCCTGGCCAGTGTCAGTTGTGAGTGTTTGACATGTGTTCATATTTGTGCGCTTGTGGTGTTGTTACAAATTTGTTTGTTGTATATGAATTGGTGAGGTTGGCCCTGTGCTGTGTTGCCGTGCATCAGTGTGTGTTATTGACGTGTTATGTGTATGTGCTGGCTGCAGTTTGCATCCTGTGTATGTGTGTGTATTTGTAGCTGTATGTGAGTGTGTGTGTCACTGTACTGTTATGTGTGAGTATAGCCCTCATACCCCCCTCCCTATGGTATGTTATGTAACAGTTCAAATTCATACATTTGAGAAATGTAACAGGTGAGTGTGTGTACTCACAGTTATTGTCCTCCTAATGGGCAAAGATTCTGCTGTCTTTCGGCAAGATGGAGCAGTGGGGTGACGTCTAGTGGTGGTTCCATGACGGCTCCGGACGAGTATGTCTTCATGGACGTGACTGTCTCCTTTTATTCTGTTTGTTTTCACCCGGACTTCCATGGTGGTCCAACCGCATGTTATGTTGGTTGTGTGCAGCCTCGTAATGAATCCAGTATCAAAATGTGACGGTCGGACCACCAATGTTGAGGCAATCCAACTGCCACTGTGGGTACTGCAGTCAATAGACTTCCCTACTCTTAATGAGGTCCTTAGTCCAAAGTTTTGTTTGAGGAATGGACTCACCTGAATTGTTTCAGACAAAACCTAAAAGCTTGGCTGTTTGATTTGGAACTATAGGAGACTTTAACAGATTTCAAACAAGCCCTTTACCTCTCATGTGTCAAAAGACATTTTATGGGGTGTACTCTGTATATTATAAATATTCAACCAAATACATAGATTAAGAGTTGGTGTTGGAATAGATTAGAAGGTAGCGGCCATTGACACATCAGAAGAAACTGCAGATGTGACAGATGCCTTGCAAAATTCTCATAAATGGAAGGCATAGCGGTAACAAAACCAGTTGCAAACACAAGAAGGATCATCCAGCCACCACTCCAGCTACACAAATAAAGCTATTGCTGGACCACAACAGTGCCAAAGTCTCTGAAGCCACCCTATATAAATAGTCCTCGAGCACAGATGCATTTACAACACAAATGGAGATCACAGGAAGAGCACACATGAGCAGTACAGTATTGGAGGGCAGACTTAATGTACATGAACATACTCCCAGTAGATGAAAACCTGACATCAAGCCGCCTGTGGATCTATCAGATCTGTCAGTGACATTCAAGCGCTACACCCCAAGGTCCGTTGGCAATGGCTTTTTCTATCCCTGGTGCACTCAGTCTTGGCTCGAGAACAGTAGTGTGGCATTGACATGACTTGCTGCACAGTTAATTGACAATTAACTGTGCAGCTGCTTCAGCCTTTGTCTCTGCCCATGTCCCCGTTCTCCAGCACATGCACTCCTAACAGAATGCTTTTTCAATTCAAAATGATTATTCATATTATTTTACTACACATTTTCTAGACATGAATATATATGCATTAACATACTTCCTAACCCTGCCAATTTAGGTGGTGGGCTACTGCTTTTGCAGCCGTTTAACCTCCTACTCACTTTTTCATCTCATCCTGCACATTTTACAAAGCAGGTACATGCTTCTGACACTGTGCAGAGAAAAAAATTAAACAAGTTCCAAGTGCATCTTTACAATGGCAGTACTACGTGTGGCCTAGAAAATGTGAGGTTGTAGGTGAGACTGCCTGTTTGGCTTTACCTTTTGGCTCAAAGGGCATGTGAATAGGCGTGTGGGCTCTAAAGGCTTGTGAATAGACATGTGGGCATGGTCTGAACACTACTGCTCTGATGACAAGAGTGATGAGCACACCGTGCTGAAGTGACAAAGGAGGCATGAAAAGGATGTCGCTAGTGGATGAAGTAGAATTAGAAAGAAAAAGAGCACTGAGCATAGAAAGAAAAGCATACACACAAATCATAGGAGAGGAGGGAAAGGCTGCTGATAAAAGATTTAGGGGGTTATTCCAACTTTGGAGGAAGTGGTAATCCGTCCCAAAAGTGACGGTAAAGTGACGGATATACCACCAGCCGTATTACGAGTCCATTATATCCTATGGAACTCGTAATACGGCTGGTGGTAAATCCGTCACATTTGGGACTAACTGCCATAGGAAAGCGGAGATACAGGGAAATACTGCAGACAGGTATACCATGGGTTATACCTTCTGTCAGTCCTGGTTTTTCTGTCATGAGTATATTTTTTTTGCGGCTTGTAGTTTCCTTATTTTACATTGTAAGCACACACTGTACAATAACATAAGCACATAAAGTGGCTAAAAAAGGCAGAACTAACGTAAGATATCACTAAACATGTGGACCACTTGCCACCTATGGAGAGCAGCACAGCAGTGAGGCAGGATAGTGAACTGACCAGAGGACAGGAGAAAATCTTTTGGATATGGGAAGGAAACTTGTGCTCTCTTGGGTCTGGTACATGGCTTGTGTTAGCTATTGGGTTTCTGGTTAGCAAAGGTATGCACCTTGTCCAACCAACAACCACAAACCTAGTCAGGGTAAGTCAGATACACACTCTACATTAACCTGTGCTCACCATCTGGTAGCTTGACACAGAGCAGTCTGTCTTAACTTAATAGGCAATGTGTAAAGCATTTGTGCAACACTTCAAAGAGTGAAATAGTGAAAGCACCACACACAAAGATACCACTGTTGGAGTGTAGTGATTATAATCAAAATTAACATGAAATGTTTACGAATTAATGCATAATGATGCCGCATAGAAAATGTATTAATGTGCTTTTACTAAACGTGTGTTTGAAATGTGCCCACAGGGAGTGGCCACCATTGTATTCGATGATTAACGAAATTGACTAATGATGAATTATTAATGTACTAATGTATGATTTGTATTAGTGTTAAGAGTTATATGTATTAGAATTGCTAATAAATCACTAGGCCTTAGTTAGCATGAGTCGGGGCCTAGCTTCCCGGTTTCATATTAAATGTGTTTTTCTAACGTGCAATGTGCTGACTTGCTGAAGGACATGAAACTGGACTTTTCCAGAAGTTAGAGATGTGTGTGTGTAACCGTAGTAAATCTTCTCATGAGAACCCGACTTGCTCAAGGAGACCTTCTTGTGGAGCGCAACAGTGTAATTCGCAACAGGTACAAGGTCATTTAGACTAGGGAAGACAATGGGACTACTGACTTGAGTAACAAATGTCACTTATTCCTCACCTGACATTCTACCCATTGGAGGCGTCAAACCCAGGAACCAAATGAGCTACGTGAGAACTGTTATGAGGTGACAATCCTAAAGGAGTGACCGTTGGACTATTGGATGGAGATAATGATGCACCAAAATTTGACCAATTGGAAATTAGAGACTTGTTCGATAATTTTAATATAACCGCATAACACAAGGAGAAATCAGCCATTCCTTTGCATTCCGAGCCATTAAAAGGCTTAACGTGCCTTTTGCTATCACCCAGCCACTTTGTTACTCTGCTTAAAGACTTTGCTGTTTGACTCTTGAAACCATCCTCACCCTTGCCTAGCCCATTCTATACTTTTCCTCCTTATGAGGGAAGTGTCCCTTATTACCCGTCTTGCTGAACTTTGCGGTGTTTCCTGGCTGATGGCGAATCAACTGATGTCCTGAGGACGAAGACTGAATCTGTATGCTGACTCATTACGGATGGTAACTATATGATGATGAAATTGTAATTGTCTGTTTGCCTTTTCTTTCTAGGTACCAACTGCTTGATAGAGACCATAGTTAGATGTTTTCCAAGTTGGTGTTGCTAAGTTGTTTTGCATGAAGCCCAACATGCTAATGCTAATTCGAGGTTAGTTAAGGAGTTCACTAAACGGACGCAAATAGACAAATGACTGAATCTATGCTTTGTTGAATAATGCGCTAATGATACTCTGCTAAGATTAATCCATATTGACGTCATGCTATGTTCGAATGTTTATGATCTTTGCTTTGATTAAATCTTATTCGAGTTGCCATATTATGACATTGTTGATGTGTTTTCTGGTTTTGAGACTAATAAACTTACTGATAGAATTGTAATCAATAGGGAATAAATATCATAAATGTTACTAAATTCTGTGTGGTTATCCATGACTGAAAGGTCATGGTGTGTTCCAATTTTATTGATGCTACTGTTTAATTTGATTGATTTGCTATTTTGAATATTGATGAGGTTATTGATTTATTGATTGACATGTTGATTAGTTATCTCGTCTTAAGGAGACTTCAATCAGGGTCAAAAGATTCATCGGCCTAAAACAAGTCCCAGAGTGAATAAATTATCTAGATTGGGACACGTTATCACCACACTTGGTTAGAAAACTAGGGGCCAAATGTATAATTTATCTGGATAGCGATTACCTAATTGCGATTTTCTTCAAATCGCATTCAGGTAACCGATATTTGAATGTATAAACTCCAAGAGTTTCATTTAGCAATTCCCAATGGCTCACAAATTGACCTTCGTCATTGATATTCATGAGGCAGGTCACAATTTGCAACCCATTGTCAATAGCTACAATCACAGAGATGGTGGCCTGCTGGGCTCAGCAGACCACCATGTCTGTGATTGTTTTTAAATAAATTCTCTTTTTCAAATGCAGTCTGTTTTCCTTAAAGGAAAAGGGGATGCATTTAAAAACAAAAAATAAAAAGTCTTCTTTTAATTTTTTAAGAATAGGCAGTAGTCCGTGCGACCACTGCTTGCTCTTAAAAAATGTTTTTACATGCATTCACAAAGGATAAGGGGTCCCTTGTGGACCCCTTTCCATTTGCAAATGGTTTAACACCTATTTGAAGTAGGTGGTAAAATGCAAATGTTTTGCAACCGCATTTCGGACACAAAACATTCATACAGAGCACTGTGATTCGGTATTAGGAAGGAACGCCCATGACACACCCCTTCCTAATACCTAATCGGTATGCAGTCGCAATTCCAAATTGCAATTCATTAACAAGTTAACTAATTGCAAAGTGGGATTCATACATACCAAAAGGCATTTTTGCTTTCCCAAACAGCCCAATCGGGCCATTTACAACAGCAAAAATACATAAAACATCTGGCCCTAGAACTTAATTTAATAAATAAAACAAGACCAAAATTACACATATACAATAAGCGAAACTTGAGTTATGAATTTTTAAAGAATAAACCATAGGGTAGCGCTTAGAAGAAATAAGTGCTTATTTGAACATTTGGTTACGGTGGACCAGGACAAAGTCAGAGTTAATGCAACCACAATGGAATGTGCATCAGCTACAGGGACCAAGCGAGGCCCTCCGAACAATAGAACCTTAATCCTGGTTGCGTTGATGACGATGCGGTGGAGCATAGGGGGTGACGTGCCAGTGTTGATCCCACAGCAGAGGAGATGCATCAATTTTCCCCATGCAGTCTAGGAGATGCATTGGTTTTCCCCACAGAGCAGCAGCAATATGGCAATACCTAGTTGTGATGGTTCTGATGGCGATGTGCCGCAGTCTATCCCCGCAGCAGAGGCAATGCATCAGTTTCTACCATGCAGCACTGGCAATGCCATGACTCTGATATGTGGTGATTCTGAAGGTGATGCACCGATTTTGACCTTGCAGCAGTGGCAACACTTTAGAGTTCATCTTTGCAGTAGAGATGATATGTCAGTTTCTGATCCATGCAATGGGGAAATGCACTGGTTCTGTCCCTTGCAACAGCAATGATGTATTGGTTCCGGCTGAAGCTGCACTTTTTACCCACTTCCAAGGGCTTCACGTGGTGGGCAAATACTCACGGTTCTGTGAGATATGAGTTGTAAATCTTTTGTGTTCCTGAGACTTCAGAGGAACAGGAGGCAAGCCAGCAAGACCTTAGAGTCACTCTGGGGTCAAGTGTGATGGGTACAGTTCTTCCTCAACAGGGCAGAGGACAGCAGGCAGCAAGGCAGCACAGCAGAAAAGCAGTTCTTCCAGAGCAGAAGTCCAGAGTGGCAATCCTTGTACCAGGGGATCAGTCCTTCCTACTCACAGAGTTCTTCAAAGGTCCATTAATGTAATGACTTGGTGGTGTCTGAGTTCCAGTTGTTACACCCAGTGGGGTCTTTGAAGTAGTGGAGACCTCAAAGGGAGGCTTTGAAGTGTACATGCTCCCTGCACTTCCTGCCCTGGCTTCAGACTCACAGTCGGGGCAAGTATCCCTTTGTGTGGGGCAAGACACAGCCCAAGTGTAAGTGTAAGCTCCTCCCTCCCATCCTGCCTAGGATTGCCCATCATATTATGGATGGCCCATCAGTCACACCTAAGCTCCCTTTGTGTGTGGCTGTCTAGAGGTAACAGACAAAAGCTCAGCTGTCACCCACCCAGACCACTATTCAGAGACAGGCAAAAGGCACCAGATGCTTTTTTAAAAATGTATGTATTTCGTTTTCTAGACAATGCAAAATAAAGTAGTGTAGTATTTCAATAGCAAGAACATTTGGCATCACTGTTGTGGCAGACGTGGTAAGCCTCCCAGGTGTGGGCATGGTATAAGAGGAATAGATGAACCCAAGGCATCCACATGCTTACAGGTACCACTTGAAGGCACCAGATGGTTAAAGTAAGAAAATGCCAAAGTTTCATTTTCAGAATTATAATTTACAATCTGACTTTACCATAAATTGGGACTTTAAATTGTGATTACTGAGATACCAGGCTTCGGGCCCCATCTCTTCCCAACTGGAAATTACATTTATAAAATGTGATAAGGCAATCCCAATGTTATCCTATTGAGGCGATAGGACATGTAAAAAAAGTACATGCCCTACTTTTTGGATACACTGGACCCAGCCCTCAGGCTGTCTAGGGCCTACTTGAGGGGTGACATATGCATTAAAAAGGAAGGCTTGGACCTGGCCATATGGGTAACTCTCCAGGCAGACAAGGCAGTTTAAAACTGCACACACAGCTCTGCAGGCCTAAGTCATGTTTGAAAGGCTATTGAAGTGGGTGGCACTATCGGTGCTGCAGGCCCACTAATAGAAATGTAATTTACAGGACCTGGACACAGGAAGTGCACTTTATTGGGGAGTTATAAGTCAAATAAATATGCCAATTGTGGATAAGGCACGGTTACCGAGTTTTAAGAAAAGAGCAGAAACACTTTAGCATTGGTTCACAGTGGTAAAGTGCCCAGGGCCAGCACAAATGACACCAGAAAAATAGGAGGGGGAAGGTAAAAAGTTTAGGGATAACCCTGCAGAGAGGGCCAGGTCCAACAGCTTGGACTCTTGGCCATCTCATTTCTTTGCTCAATCTCTCGGATGTTAAAGGTCTTAAGGGTGAGTTTAGTGAACTGAGGGAGTGCTAGTCCTAAAAAGCTAGAGTTTAGTGCCCAAACATGTAGCAGGCAAACACAAATATACATTTTCTTGTCTCATTGGAGAAAGAACTATAGCAGCGTTTTTTCATCTGTGTTCTTGGGACCCCGGGGGGTCCATGACACCTACTTAGGGGGTCCAAGACTGCTCAGAAAATGAAATAATATTAACAGGCTAATAACAGCTAAATAAATAAAGATGCAAATATACAATTGAAAATTGTAAATGTTTTGTAACTGTGAGAAAATGTATAATTGGAGGCAAAAAATTACATCCATATTCTCAGATTTGTGGGAGCAAACAGATTACAATTACTTCAATTGAATTTATAAAAGCTCCAACCTTCCCATTGAAACTACAATTTGGGTTTTATGTATTTGTTTGTGAGTTAAATAAAATATTGCTTTATTTGTGTGTTTGTTTGATTAATTCTTCTATCTGTACTTTTGGGTATTGTTTTGAACTTCAAATGATAGAAAGTACTTTGGCTGGGGTCCCCCACTTTCAGTGATGACTCAGTGTGGATCCCCTGAGTTCAGTAATGATTCACAGCGGGTCTGAAAAAGTCAAAAAGTTGAAAATCAGTAGGATAATGCATAGACTTCCTGACAGAGTATGTCTCTGAAAGGACAGGCCAACTGGCTGTTAAGTGAGGCCAGAGAACAGTAAGAAAACATCCAACATATATTGCATCACGTCGCAGAGCTGTGCTGACTACACAGTTGTTAAGTTATGGAAAATCAGCTTCCTAAATTTCTTCCATATCAATAACTGCCTAGTTGAAAAGGACCAAGTGAGAGTCTATATTACCTATTCTGTGACTACACCAGACTACTAACTATTCATTTTGAAAGTTGAACTTTTCTACCTCTTTTGAGCATGTAATGTTGGCAAGCATGCAATCAAAATTACAATTCAATGTCCAATGAGTAGACATCCAGTTAGTATTTTGGAAGATTGCTTGCAAAAAATGTTGCAGATTAATAAATGTTTTTTTAAGAGTTGGAACCCAGTGGGGTAGCAGGACTGTGGTCATTTGCAGGTATGCTGCCTATTTGTTGGGGAAAAAGAGTGTTTTATTAATTAGCAATGTGTCAAGGTGCTGAAACATTTTCGCTTTGTTTTGCAGTCACTGTAAATAGTTTATTGCGAGAAGATTCAATGCATTAAAACACATTTTTTGACAATGTGTAATGTTTGCGTGCATGTCAATGTTATTGCAGATAGATGGGAATCTTGGATATTTTTCTGAATATCTTTTTCTGACCAAAGGTTGTAGGATATTGATGATTTCTGGGATATTGACACATTGGTAAATTGTTAGAATATCCTTTCAAAAAGTTTCTTCTAGTCATTATGCCAGGACTGGCTATTCTAAAGTTCTTGCTTCCTACTTTATTGCTAATCACCTCTGATTATATTCTGTTAAATTGATAATTTGGATGTTAGGTTCCCCATGTACCCAAATTATGACTATCTTTTACAGGACAATGGCTGTGAGGCCCATGGGATGAGGTCTCTCCCAGGGATGTAGGTATCATTAGGGCAGGTGGTAAAATGACACAGACGCCCAGTGGTTTTGGGGCCCCTATCTATCAAAATTATGAATCTAGTTTACATCCATCCTACAGATCGGGGGGGGGAGCTGTCCATTTACAATAGGGCACTATGAATTCTGCAGGAGTAGCACCAATATTTTAGAACTACTTCTGCAGAGTACATCAATAACGTCATGAGAAATTATACTATTGCCCCCTACCCTGAGCCATGGTGTGCCGATATTTGAATGTGGCGCACACATGGTGGCAGTAGGGGGGTGCTAAGCGGCGCAGGGAAAGTGGGGCTGCACTCGGTGCAGCGCCACTTTCCATAAATCTGCCCCTATGTTTAACCCTTTGAATGCGGGTGTCGGCCAGTGGCTGACGCCCACACTACCTCCCTGATTTAAAAAACCCTCTGTTGCATCGCACCTGAGGATTTTTTTGTTCAAAAGAACCCCGGGAGACACAGAAGATCTTCCGTGTCTCCCCCGCCACTTTATGACATCAGCACGCTGATCGAGGGCCAGGAAATCCCACTAGACACCAGGGATTTCTCTTAGGGGAGTCGGCCCCCTCGGCAAACAGGCCATATTTGTTTGAAAAAAGGTAGGTCTCCCCAGAGAAATTGACAGGGGATCGCCCATGGGCAGGGAAACCCCCTGTGGGGGCAATCATTTTTGTTAGTAGTTGTATGGTTTCCCTGGGGGCCACTATGGCGCCCAAGGAAACCATACAACTACAAAAAAAATATATAGATCTATATAGATATATCTATCTATGTAAATCAATATATATCTATCTACGTAGATAGATGTATCTATTTATATAGATATATAGATCTATATTTTTTTGTAGTAGTTGTATGGTTTCCTTGGGGCCATAGTGTCTATATATATATATATATATATATATATATATATATATATATATATATATATATATATATATATATATATATACATATATATAAATAGGTAATGATCTATATATATATATATATATATATATATATATATATTTAGATCACTTTTGTCAGTGCATGTGTGGGTTTCCTGGGGGCTGCGATCGGCATATAATATAATATATATATATTTGCCACCAGTTTTCTTCCAGTTGCAGCTTGCGTCTTCAAAGCAATGTACATACTTCAACTGATGCGTTTCAACTGTAGCTTTTAGACAGCATTAAAAAAGTCATGTAAGTCTTGTGATTATGTTTCTGCTACAAAAGGATCCGATTTTAGTCTAGTGTCAGTTTTAGTGCCATAACGAATCACAGAAGGTTTATATGCCTACTGCAAATAGCAAATCTGTATTTCATGCAAATAGCTGAGTACATTAGTAAAGTCAGACATTACCTGCGCTTTGATACAAATGAAAAGTATTTGCGGGGGCGGCTATGGAGACATGAAGGGCACTTTTGCTGGGTGGTAGTGAGAGAATACGAGGAGGAGGACATGGTAGTGGGAGCACCAATAATGATTGTTGGACTGGGAGCGAAAGATGCTAAAGACTGTGTCAATTGGTATGTGACAAGGTGTTTTTTGAGTGTCTCGAAAGAACGTGCTGATTGAGGGAAAAAACGAAGGTAAGGTGACCTCTACTGTTGCACGTATCACACACACACACCAGCAATTTTGTGACTGTCTATGTAGGCTAGTGTTTTAGAGTAACAATTTAGCCAGTAGCAGAAATGGCATCTCGTTGGATGACTGCTGCTCAAGCCCTCACTCGAGTTATAGAGGACATCTCTGACATAGTATCAGAGACTGAGACAGCAGATACTGAGAGAGCATCTGAGGGATAGGACAATGGCACAGACTCTGGGAGTAATTTTTCAGTCAAAAGGAGTCCCATTCAATAACTCCTCTTCCAGTAATTATGAGGGAGGTGATGAGGACAGTCCTGCTGTCCCTTCGCAAGCACAGCCTGTGCAATGGCAAAGGAGCAGGTTAACCCAACCTAGAGAGCAGGTGCATGCGGCGGCAAGCACAGAGAGATAGTGCTCTCTTGGAAGCTCCCCAATTTAGATCAGCCACAAATTCCACTGCCCAAATTGTATTGTGTCAACTTCAAAATTATCTATCACAAAACAAACTGGTTTTGTAAGGCAGGCATCTGTGTTTTTGGTCCTGGGCTGGGCAGCCGTATAGGGAAACATACTAAACCCAGACATTTTTGGAAACTAGACATCGGGGGTAGTACACAGAGGTGTGACTTATGTGGATTCCCCAAAGTTTTCTTACCCAGAATACCAAGCAAAGCTGAAATGTTGAATAAAAACTCTATTTTTTCTTTCATTTCTGTCACACAAACTACAGGAATATGCTGGGATCCACAAAATTCCTACCACCCAGTGTTTCCCCACCTGTCCTGATAAAAACACTACCCCACTTGAGTGCCTGTACCTAGTGCCTGCATCAGGAATGGATCACCACATGGTCAACAGTTGCCCTCATGTAAGGACCAACATTGACCGTTGTGTGATCTATTCCTGTCGGAGGCACTAGGCCTACCCAGGCAAGTGAGGTACCATTTTTATTGGGAGACCTGGGGGAGTGCTGGGTGGAAGGAAATTTGTGTCTCCTCTCAGATTCCAGAGCTTTCTATCACCGAAATGTGAGGAGAAAGTGTTTTCTTTGCCAAATATTGAGGTTTGCAAAGGATTCTGGGTAACAGAACCTGGTGAGAGCCCCACAAGTCACCCCATCTTTGGATTCTCCTAGGTGTCTAGTTTAAAAAAAATCACAGGCTTGGTAGGTTTCCCTAGGTGTCAGCTGAGCTAGAGGCCAAAATGCACAGCTAGGCACTTTGTAAAAAACAGGTCTGTTTTCTTTGGAAAAATGTGATGTGTCCACGTTGTGTTTTGGGGCATTTCCTGTCGTGGGCGCTAGTCCTACCCACACAAGTGAGGTGCCATTTTTATCCAGAGACTTGGGAGAACGCTGGGTGGAAGGAAATTTGTGGCTCCTCTCAGATTCCAGAACTTTCTGTCACCGAAATGTGAGGGAAAAGGGTTTTTTTGGACAAATTTTGAGGTTTGCAAAGGATTCTGGGTAACAGAACCTGGTAATGTCCCCACAAGTCACCCCAATTCTGGGTAACTTTAGAATCCTTAGGATGTTGGAAAAAAAGGATGCAAATTTGGTTTGGATAGCTTATGTGGACAAAACGTTATGAATGCCTAAGCGCAAACTACCCCAAACACCCAACAAAGGGCTCAGCACGGGGGTGGGGGGAAGGCCAAGCAGCTAAGAGGTTGACATGTTTATGTAGTGTTTACAGTATTGTGTTTGTTTACACTATCCTTGTGTATATAGTATTTTTCTTAAATTAAAATGTTTTACTTAATGTTCGCTGAGATTGGTACCTGTGGCATTTTTAGCAATTTGAGTCCTGCTGTACCTTCTCAGGAGTGAGCTTTATTATGTGTAAATTGGTATTTATATCACTTTTCGTTATGAAGTGCGCGGATACCAACATGGTTGGCTGCACTCCAATTTTACAGTACTCCTGAAGGATTTCTTTTGATAGATGTATTAATCTTTCAGTAACCATTAATCCTCTGATGTGTGGGCGTTGAACATTTTTTAGACAGTTTACGGTACATTCATCATTGTGTATTTATACATTTTAAAACGTTGGAAAATACGTTTATTGGATGTTTTTCTACAAATGGTATTGCTATTGTATTCATAGCAGAAAATGATTTATTTATGTTTATAACTGAATGACTTTGATGTAGTTGTGGAGCACATTACATGAATTATATTGCATATGCGGTGACTACCAATACAGTATTTTAAAGTGTAGTCGTGGATGACAAACATTTAAATAACTGAAGTCCAAAATGTGAAATTAGCCTTTTACCAGTAGGGAAGCCCAGTTTTAGGCTAGGCTTATGTCATAGCCTGAAGAAAAGCATGGTTCTGTTCCCCACCGCTTAGTTCCTTTTTAGTTCCAGAAATGCATTTTAGCTTCAGGCTATTACACAGAGCTCCTGTTACTGATTGCATCTCTTTATTGTTCCATGTAGCCTCCTCACCACTCCTAATCCAAGTCCTAAAAGCAAAGTTTAGTTTGAATTGGTGGTTGCAGGTGGTGGGCACAGGTACTCCTCTTTGGGGACCATGACCCATGACCTTTTTGCTGTTTCAGAAATCTAGAGCAAGCAGAGGAAGACGAAAAATGAAGTAGGAAGGAGAAAGAGGAAATAGAACCTGCCGTAGTGCGATCAAGAGAAAGGATTACATGGAGTTGGAGGTATGAAACAAGACTAGGCAGCCTTGGTGTTCTGCAACTCGAGCACCAGCTCCTAAGACAAAAAATGGTATAATTAACTTTTTTTTTTTTTTACAAATTTAACAATGCTCGATGCATCCTATACAGATAAACAAGCACACAAAAGCTCATGACAGTAATGCTTGCAAATAGTCTCCAATAGTAATTGGGATTCCATGCTAACCCATTTTTTGCCCACCCTGCTTTCTCAGATTAGATCAAGCCACATACAAATCAGCCTTGGTTCTGATCAAATAGAAACAATCGAGTCTGAACTGCTAAGCCAGGACTTCTCTATATCAGAACACAAGCAGTGGGAGGTTTTTTGCCTAATTAGCCCTCATTAGCTGGGTGCAGCTTGATTTCAGGGTCACAGTGACCATGAGACTCGCATGTGGACATTCCCTTGGCCACTTAGGGCCATACTTATACTTTTTAATGCAAAACTGCGCTAACGCAGTTTTGCGCCAAATAGCTTAACGCCGGCTAACGCCAATTCTTTGCGCCACTGGGGCCTCAAATTTATATTCTGATGCTCAGCGGTGCAAACCACTGGTTAGAGTAATTTTTTTTTACTCAAACCAATGTGCCATGTCGTAAAGAGAAACAACGTTAATGCAGCGAAAATGACTTTAAGCCGGTTTACGATGTCGCAAACTGGATACGCGCCATTTTTTGCTGCAATAGCGTCAAAAAGCAGCTCAAACGCAGCAAAATGTGCAACGGAGAGCCAAAATAGATCCCAGAAGCTATGAGATACCCCAGGAAGATGACAACTGACCAGGGACCAGCCAGGGGGACCCACACAAGACCCAGGAGAGGGAGAAGAAGAAAAGGAAGTGTTGGTTCAGTGCAGAGGAGCATGAAATACTAGTGAAAGAGGTGACGGAACACCAGCGTCAACTTTTTGTCACCTCTAAATTGCCAATTGGGAGGAGAGAGGCAATTTGGCAACAAACTGTCAATAAGATCAACAGTGTGGCAGAAGTACAGAGAACAGTCACCGAGTGCAAGCAGCGCTGGCATGACTGCAAGCACAGGACCAAGGAAAAGATGGCAAGGAACAGGAAGGCAGCACTGCAGACTGGAGGTGGGAGTCCAGCACCGCAGGAGGCCCTGGACCACATGGAGGAGATGGTGGCAGCCGTCATCCCAGAGGATATCGTCACAGGGATTCAAGGACAAGACAGCACAGACTACCAGGATACAACACAGATGCAGAGTAATTGTCATGGGGAACTAAAATGCCTATTTGTTAACTGCAAGCAGGGGGGACATACCTACTACACAATGGATGTAAGCCATGATAATCAGGTAGTGGAAAGGGCAAAGGGGCACAGTCTGGGGGCATCGGCTGTGCAGGGCAAACCCTGGGGCGCAAAGCCAGTCCAGGAGGGTAGGGTACAATGTAAAACTGGCATGCTATCACACGACACCTGGTATTGTCACTACATGAACTAAAGCTCAATTATCAGTCTCTGGCCATATCCGCAAGTGGAATTTAACATTGACAACAGGTGCCACTACCACCTCTGCTATGTGTGCAGGTCAAGTAGCTAATGGCAGTTACGTGCCCATGGATCAAACACACCCAAATTAGAGGGTTCAGGATGACAATGTTATCAATCCCCTGTAATGAATAAAAATGTGCAAATCCTGTCAAATGACCATGTCCATAGGCGCTATAAACATCAGGTATTGTATGTAACATTATGAAGTTCACAGCAGTAATGTCATACCCATGCTGCACATGTCAGGGTCTACCCTGTTCCTGGGTCACAATAGCTGCAATGCCACCATGCAACATCTCAAGTGTCCTAGTGATAAGACAGCAGCATTGAGGGGGAAGACTTATGTGTCTAGCTAGTGAACACAACCGCACAGTCAGAGGAATTGGAACACTGCTAGGACCATCAGTGCAATTCAATGTAGCACACATTCCCCAACATCAGTAGTATAACATACCAGTGCTGACACCCGTATCTGGCCAGGCCAATGAAATACATGGTATATGCTAGGTCTCAGCAACATATAAGTGGATGTGAAATATCAGAGACTAGGTCAGTTCCAGATTGTTAAGGTTGGTGCAAGTGCCATCAGAACACCCACAGTCAGTGCAAGGCCAAACCATGATAATGGAAGTAAAGGGAGGGTTGAGTAGGACAATAAGGTGGCAACATACAATTTGGGCAGAACCTACACCTAGAGGATGTGACGCTGACATTTCCCCAAACTGCCCACACTACATGTGACATGCAGGTGGGGCATAGGCCTGGGAGAATGCTAATACCAATGACAGTAACAATGAACAGGAAATAAGATCACAATGTGCAACTAATAGGAAGTCAGGCACGTCACATTACATATGCCACAACACAGACACACTAATTGTACAATATCTCATTGCAGAGGACGTGGCTCTCCTGGGGATATGCCTGTCCTGGACTTCCCTGATGACATGGATGATGAGCTGACAAACATCCGCCAGCAGACCCTCCAAGATGTCCTTGAAACCCTCCAGACCCCACCTTCAATCACAAGGAGGAGCACAGAAGTAGCAGCCATCACAGAGGATCCACCCACCACCCCAAATGTACGACCTGCCAGCTCCAACCCAGCTGAGGACTCTGACAACACTGGCACCAGCTTTAAGAGGACTTTAGTTGGATTACAGCGGATGTTGGCCATGGAGGTGCGGGTAGGGATGCAAAATATGGCAGCCAGCCTAGAGGGGGTGCGTTCGTGCATGATGTCATCTGCAGAACAGGCAGCAGCCATGCAAGGGCAAACATCTATCTTGCAAGAACTTCAACAAAGTGTGAAGGAAATCAGCACAGCAGTAAGGGAGTTGCCACAACACCTCGCACACCAAACCTTTCACTGCGTGCACGAATGCAATATTGACCCCCTCAGGGCCGACCTGGCTGCCTACCACAGTGATGCAGCTGGTTTATTAAGAACCAGCAGCTCCTCCTTGTTGCAGTACTGCCCTTAATAGCCCCACAGTTGGCAGCTACTGGGATTTCTGACTCCACGTCTTCAAACACTGAAGTGTGTGTTGTCCCTTCAAACCCACCACCACCAAGGGCAGAGGAAACAACACACACATCAGAAGATAAAGACGTGGAACAGATCACCTTCACCCGTAAGAGTACCCGGTAGCACAACGTCATGCCAAATGGGCACTTATAACCAAGGTCCTGTGCTTCTTAACATGACAGTCTTGCAACAGCTGCACACTTGCACTGTTCTCCAGCCCACTATTTACCTTGACACTATGATCTGTGTTTGTCTCTCACTACCTTATTTCATGTTCCTCTGCACTGTATGACACTTCACCACAGCACGTCCAATAACATGTCCCTTTGCACTTGTGTAGTATCACAATAGAATGCGTCACACTAATGGACTCACAATCCTGTTCTATGTAAATATAGCACTACAGCTCTTTAAAATAAATAGCACTTACACAACCACTTTATCTCTGTGTAATGTGGCACATCAACCGTGTAGGGGATTAGTGATGTATGTCTCATGTCAATGACCATAGAATGTCAATACAACTGCCTTGAAAAATTGTGGGCTGATAACTATGCACTAGGGTCTGGATTGTACCAGCATCTGCCCTTCCTGAGGGTTATTTTTGAAGTAAATAGAAACATTACAGTATAATGCTGTGTTGGACAGAGTAAGGCTGCTTCAAGGGATGCCTAAGCAGAAAATCAATCTCTTCAAATTCTTCTTCTAGACAATCTTTAGGTATGTGACATCTGACTCTAAAATTTCATTACACACACACACACACACCATACAGTGTATGAGTGTATGGACAAATATGTAACCTGGCAGTACAATGCAAGAAATGATAGGTGTGAGTTATGCATACTATACTGCATAAGATTATATCATCACTCACCTTATCAGGGGTCACAAGAACTTCAGGCTGCAGGCAGATGTACCACAGTGCCGGAGATTCAAAATCTGGTCTCAAAGTATGACAGATTGAAAACATACATTCAAACTTAACAACACATTGGGAACCATAGTAACCTTGAGTGGTGGGTGCAATGGATGGCAGATGCATAGAGAAGTAGCTTTGGTGTAGCTGCCAATGTGACAGCTCAATTGGGATTTGGATGCAGGATGAAACACAAATGCAAACACTAAATTGACACTGTTCACCCATGCCAAGGCCCTGATCCCCAAGCATATGACACATACTGTAAAGGAGTACCTAAATATTTATTTAACAGTAAAAAAGGATAATAAAACCAGGGGGAACACCTTAACTAACCTAACCTATCCTAACTACACATTACCCACAAATGGCCCTAACTACCCTAGGTTAAACTTACTTATCACATTTAACTAAACACTCTAAACATCAACCCCCCACCCCTCTTATATGACAGGACACATTGAGGACTACATATACTAACCTAAACACATATATCTTATCCTAAACAATTATATATTTAGTCTACTTTTTGTATTTCTTTTTGTATTTTCTTATTTTTTATACACAAAAACCCTAACATCATCCCCCACCCACCCACAAAAAACCACATGTAAAAATATCGTACCCTCCACCCCCAACCCACTTATACTAACTAAACTAACAGCCTATTCTAACCCAACGCTAAGCCCCCTAAACCCACTAAATATAAGAACCAGGAAAGAGGAGGGAGGGGAGGGATTAATGGCCAAGGGTCCAACAGTTAAAAGTTTTCCCTCTGCAGGATCTTTTTTATCCCACGCTCTCTCCTGCTAATATGGTACACCTCCTGCTGCAACCTGTCCATTCTGCGCAACATCCATTGCATGTCGCTTCGCATGTTCCTAAATTCACCATTGTCAGTGACTACAGCAGGGGTGGTATGTATGCCACTTGTGGAGGTTTGTGCTGGTGCCGGTGCCATGCTTGGAGGGGGAGGTGCAGGGCTGCTGTCAGTGGTCCAGGAGCGGATGATTTTGCAGGACCTGCGGTGGTGGCTGTTATCCTTGGTGCCACTTGGGTCGGAGTGGTGGTGCTGGTGGTGGCGGCTGTTGTGGAAAGGGATGGGCCCCCTTGGGCAAATGCCCTCCAGACTCCTGTGGCTCTCTCATGGCGATAACGTTGTGCCATGTGGCAGAACCCAGACTCAACATCCAGAATGTGGCGGTAACGCATCGCCCTCCTCTGGAATTCTCGGATCTGATTGCCATCCATATTGGCTACTGTTAAAAAAGATAAAGCCAAACATTAGTTACATCATTGTGTGATACAGCTACTGATCAAAAAATCCTCAAAATTAGCATAAACAGGCCAAATCGTAGTAGAGATCATAGATTGTCCCTGAGGAAGTACATGCCAATGCAGCCTACACATGTCCTATCTAAAAGCACAGCAATGCTCAAAAAGATGTGTACCTACTTAAATGATCTATGCATCATTGTTCTGCCATTAGTCACATAACAAATGCTGCAAGTCCTCCACATGTGACAGGCCAACTAATGACTATCTTCTGGATGACAATCAAGGGCCACAAGATCTGTGATTTGTAAATGGAATTGGCAGGATGGTATGCAGTTGCTAATCATGAGGGGGTATCCTAGATTGGAACAAATGAATTTTTGAATTACATGTCTGTGTTCTACACTGGGATCCTCACACCTAAGTACAAATATTTCATAATCCTAAACCTGTGCCTCAGGGGGGGGGGGGGGGGGTGGACATGCAACACATACTTCAAGGACACCCAGGAAGCTTTGGACAGCTGTCCATAGTTTTAGTCAGTCCACCACAGGTAAGAAAGGTGTCCAACTAGGATAGACACAAACATTGTACAATCACATCCACATTTATGTTCCTAATTGCGGACAATTGTCCACATCATTTAATATCACTAATACCTTTCCTAAAACAAGCACATAGATGCAAGCACCCATCTGGGCTTGAGCTGCATGCACACCTACGACATTGTACTCAAGTGCCACATAAATGTAGCAGAACATGTGGAGCTAGATGCTGCTGAGAAGTCAAACATACAGTCCTACATGGTCATTAGTTAACAGGGAGGCTCAAGTCTGTGGGTAATACTTCGGCATCCCTGCTCTGTGTGATTTAGGGTATGACTTGCTGACTAAATCATAAAAATGGCTACCTCCAAAACTTTCATTACAATAAATGTAACAACAAATGTCACCCTGTTCACCTACCCATGCCTACAGCGCAACACTACAGTCCCAAATTATGACTCTACGCCACTGATTGTCCAACTCAAATATGGAAAAACAAGTGAAACTCCAGTCAAGTCACATATCAGATCATGTGCCAGAACATCATACCTTGCTATGTGTCCGACACACAGGAGTCAATCACACAACAGCTGCAAACACAACACAGAACTAACATATCAACACTTACTGGATATGTCTGGGTCCATAAATCGAGCCACATCTCCAATTGTGTAAGGGGCAAGTCCACCTGTAAAGCTTGGAAGGGTGAAATGTGCTCAATGTCTGCGCACTGTACAACACTTGGAAGAAAAAGATACTATGTGTGACATTATATCTGATAGTCCAGCCCCTCAGGAATGATGACACTCCAACAGTCATACCACTGCAAACATGTACTGACCCTGTCACTCCAGTGAGTGATACACACACATATGCACACATGCAGTGGCCCTAACAATCATGTGGTGACAGACATGATTACTCAGGTGGTTGCAAATTCATTTATAGAGTGTACTCCATTTATTCATTTGTTGTTATGAGAGACATGCAAAGCCACGTTCCTGGTGCACTGCAATACTAGTCACTCTGGTATTGTGGCTTGTGTATCAAGGGAAAATCAGTTACTGTGTGATGCTCATGTGAGTTGAGTTTAGCTCATTAATTATTATGCTTTCTATGGTCTATTAAATGTGTGCCTGTGTTTTCTGTAGGTTACATATGCCACGTTGCCAGTGTACCCAGAGCCTGATATGCCCCCTATGACACCATAATGGCAGGGATCCTGTGTGTTACTTGATGACAATTTTACACTAAACATGGATTTGCCATTTATCTAAATTAATACAACAAAGAAATATATGCTGCCATTGTCTATTTTGGTCATCCGTGACAGAATGCATGGGCACAGGTGTAGTCTTTGCAACTGAAATGTGTCACTCATTGCCCTGTGTACCCATATCGGGTATTGGAATTCACAGTTAGCCACATTCATCATCTTACATTAGCCAAGTTGGGTGATCTGCGGGTATACAACAAACTGACACTGTCCCATAATTGAAACATGGTTTAGCAAATGTCCTACTGTGGCAATCTTGATGATGTAGATTTCATTTGTATGCACCTTGGGAATGGCAGCAGTCACAGGAATGCTGGTCTGCTGATCTTAGCATACACCCATGTCTGTGATAGCCTTCATTCTGGGAAGTTAGCTATTGTACATATGCTGTACTAGATCAGCAGAAGTGTACCAAACATAAACTAGCAAACTATTTTGGCACTTTATATGTATGATGGAATCGGTCTGTGGTCCCTTGCCCAACATCATGCAAGTAATAAATTGAGACCATAAATTCACCAACTTCAGGTATCCCATGATGACCCAATAACTTATGAGAATTGCATGGCTATAAAGTGACACAGATGACAAATGCATCAGCTCTGTTCCAGCAATTGTGCCCAAGGCAAATTAAAACACACAGGAACAATGAACAGAGGGCCAGATATTTTTTTATCCTCATCCTTTATAGCATTTTCTTCATGTTCAATGCTACAGCTATGGAAAGTAGTACCAAACATTTAGATATGAACCCGTGTGCATTACTTTGGCATCCATTTCTAATTTAAATGCTGCACAAACCAAGTCAAAGTATCAGCCTAAGATATTACCAGAGGTTAGGAAGAACTTTGTACGTACGGCCAGGAATACAGTTCAGACATGTATTCCAAATAATTGGGGACTACATTAATTCCTTGCTTTAGCTTGTGAAATACATTACTTTCCTGGTACACTCACAGACCATGAATGAAACATAAGTTAGAGCAGCATTACCATCATCTATTGAGGTCGAAGCAGCCATAATTGACAAGATAAAGTTGTGTTTTTTAAGTTTGTGCAGCTGTTGTGTCAACAAATGACGGTAATGTGTGGCAAATATTGTATAAATCAGGGCCACTGTATATTTAACTTGCATTCCACATGTCCACAGACATTGCATGCAGCATGTCCACAAATCTGCTACTGTCACTACAGAGAATTTAAATGTGCACATTAGTCTGAATTGTACTCACCAACAGGGCCACCAATCACCACACCCAGGTGGTCCAGCAGGTCTTGCTTTCTGACAACAAGGTCAGCCCAGCGATGCTTGAGTTGGTGGTCGTTGTGCAGTGTGTTGAAAATTCTCCTCAGATGGTACAGCACCTTGGACCACCTGAGCCTCATGGCCTCCATGTGATACCCCTGTATCACCCTGCCACCAGCCTCTAACATCAGGGGGAGGAAGTGGCAACCAGCCAAACGAATGCCCCCAGCTCCTCCTCACCCATTCTCCCCAGACGTGGCCTACCCAACATGACAGAAATAATAGGTATAGGAAAGGGTACAGAGGAAAATACTGGGAAATGAGGGAGGAAAATGAAAGTTAAGTAACCCACAAAAAGCCCAACAATCCCCAAACTAACAATATCCACTACACACTCCCAACAGTACAAAGACAAAATTAGACACCAAATATGACAAAAACACACTTACACTGAATAACTGAGACAATTACAAAAACAACAGATGACAAATAGGATGGCACACAGGAGACAAAAGCACAATTTGGACAGACAAAACTTTCAGCACAGCCACACAGTCTAGAAGAATCACGGACTGCAAAGTGAAAGTGAAAGTACACTCATTGTACCATTTCTGCTAACAGGATATCCTATTACATCACTTCCTGTCTCAAATGCGGTGCGTTTTTATTATGATGTGTGAAAAATTTATGACGCTTACGGGCTGTGCGTAAACATTTTTGGACGCAAATGCTTCAAAATTCCCCCGCATTCATAGTTCCATTTATTTTTCGTGATAACCAATTTCATGGGTACAGTGTAGGAATTACCGCTAGGGCCCAATGAATGTATAATGGCTGTGAGCGTCATTTTTCAATGCATAAGCAGCTAAATTTGCTGCATATGCGTCTTTTTTGATGCGTTTGCATCAAAATATCTGTCTTTAACTGTGTTTGTGTCATTTCTCTAATTTTTTACGTACATGAAAGCTGTAACTGTACAGGGATAGGCTGTTTGCGCCTGCATTGTGTGTTCCTGTGTTTGGGCACATGTGGCAGACCACACTACTGCGGACCATAATATTCATGTTGTTGTACCGGATGAGCACTTTTAAATGACACAACAGCAACCCAAACATTTGGAATATAAATTGATATTCCCAAATTTGAGCAGGTGGTGCATCAATAGAGGATAGCAAGGCTACGCAACTTAATATATTCACTCATGGCCTGTGTGTTTATGTCTGTGAATTGGCTATTTCAATTTTTGTTGTGCCTCTGTGTGAACGTCACAAGACGTGCTTTCATTAATGTGCTTGTATGCATGTGTTGTAAATGTGGATAACCATCAGATGCCATTCAGTGTGGTACATGATTCAGGATATGTGTTTGTCATACCCGTAGCATTTAATGCTGTGTGAACTTCCCTGAATTTTGGGTTGATAATGTCAATTTTACAAGGGTAAGCCATCACATGTACTGGAATGTTGGACACCACTTCCTGGTCACTTGTTTCTATACAACCCATGAGTCAGGCATTTGAACATGCTAGGTAGGTACAGTGTTTATGACACAGAGCCCCAAAACCAATCCAAAAATGTAATGTTACAAACAGTTTCAGTCATTTAAATGACCTATGTTTCTCCTGTGGCAGTGGAGGTCCAGCAGACCATGCTGCATATGTTCACATATTTCCAGTGGTTCATTGCATAAAGGTGTCCAGGTCAAGTGTGTGGCCATGTGTACCCTGTGTCACCATTGGCCTCCATGTTGTCACAGTTACATGCAGGTCTAGTCATGAGTCTGTGGAGCCATTCTCTGAATCAACAGAGTATCCTTCAAAGCAGATTGTACCAAAAGCCAAAGAGAATTTGATGACACACGTGGGGATAGTCCAGCTATTGCACTGCAAAAATTTTATGAGGCTGACAAAAGGGCAACCTTGGTGTGCTCGCAAACTTTATGGATCAGTAGTATGAAACAGGCAAGTTTCATCCCAACATTTGTACACATGGTGGCCTCTACAATTCCCACTGCAACAGGGAATATCAGTGCCTCTGTGCTGATTAATCTTACAGCTAGTCACCACACAAGCACCATCACTAGGCTGTAGCCAATGTGAATCTGTGTGTGGACCGTTAGAGTACAAAAATATTTTGTCCTTTCATAAACACTAGCAACCCTTGTTTGTTGTGCTGGAGGCACCCTACAAAATCCATACATACAGCCATAGTACACTGTCACTGTTTGTCACTCATGAATACATGACACCCAGACAAGGGATGGGAGCTGGATTAGGCTATTTGAATACATGTCCCAGACAATGATACAATAAGATTACACTATACAATCTATTTGTGGATTCATCGTAAACCTACCAGACACAATACCCCATGAGGAAAGAGAGGGCATGGAAAGCAACTATGAGACAAATGTAGCCACAGGGAACCTCTATGGTAATGCAAAGACAGGAATCAGTCAGGCTAGCAGGATGTAGGCTTTGTCAGGAACAAACATGAACAAGCAAATACACAATGAGCAGACTTTGACTGGGAAAAGCTGGGACAACACTGTGTGAAATAAAAACTGTAATTGTGCTGTGGGCTGCAACGTTACACAATACCCCAAGGGCTCTGTTACACAAGTGATTTATATGGCAATGCACAACAAGGATATTCATAAAACGGCTGCTTCTAAGCAGTTCCAGGCAGCAGCAATGGCAGTGCAGGTTCAAATGGCTGGTCTGCATGGTAGTTCTCACAGGTGTGTGCAGCTTCAGTCCCTCACAACTCCTGTAGGTGTGAATCAAGTTCAAAGGGCCAACAGTACCTTTCACATGGGAAGCAATGGACAGGTGATTACAGGTCCTACCGACTACCAGGCAGTGCTTTATAGGACCTGAAGTCCAGGCAGACAGATTAACTGTGACTATGGCATGCCATTCTAAAGAGGGAAGCACACAGGAGTTAGAATGGGAGTCTGGGTGTCTGCAGATCAAGGTTATCAGGGTACACATAATCCATTTACAGGACCCCCTAGAGAAGGGTGGGGAGAGACTGAAAACTTGGCAGTGGTGGGACTTATTTCCTGGGATGGCATGCACAGGGCATGTCTTGTAAGCAATGCTTGTCATACCTGGGCAGTAGTCCTATCCATTTTCAGCTTAGATGGACTTCTTGTCACACATGCTCCTTGCAGAGATAGCTGATGTCACACTTACTGCTGTCAAGGGTGTGGTCATGCATTCCTGTTACCTATGCAATAGCACATTCACTGCCTCATGTATGAAACACTATGTAACCTTATTATTGATGGTGTCTTAGTTGTGTGTCATGTGCTGCAGTGGCCCATGTTGGCAACATGGATGTGTCTCAGAAATGTAGTCCTCTGATTTGACCTTCACATGTGAAATATACTGGACATATGTCATTTCCACTGTGTGTGATGTTGGTTGTACATTCATACCCATCAAATGTGATGTGGCTTTTTCAGTATCCTATCTGTATTTCTGCAATGCTCAATGAGGATACTGATTATGATTCCTAGGGATCATGTGATGCATAAATAATTACCCAGAGCATGATTGAGTGATGAAGTGAGGTGTTTAATGGCATATGGTAAGAAAGTGGTGATGGTGACTATAGTTAAAAGAAGGTTTGTACAATGTGTTGTCTCTGACGCATTCCTGCTGCAGTGTTTGGATGGTCCCCCTCATGTTGATGAAGAGCATCCTCCTCTCACTCCTCTTCAGGCATTTTTGGGTCTGGTTCATAGAGGGGAATGTTCCTCCTTACACAAATGTTGTGCAGGATTGCACAGGTCAAAATGGTCTTGCACACCATTTTAGGGGAGTATAGGAGGCTGCCTCCGGTGATGTCCAGCCACCCAAATCTTGACTTCAGGATGCCAAAAGTCCTCCCTACTATGGTGTGTGCCCTCTGATGTGCCTCATTATAGGCACGCTCTGCTGCAGTGCTTGGGTCTGCAAATGGGGTCATGATCCATGGCTGGATCCCATAACTCCATAAAGAGAAAATGGGTGTAAATATTTGGATGTTGCTTGCACCTTGATTATCACTTTGCATGGCAGTTGTTATCTTGTGTCGTCTGTGACTCATCTGTGTTATTGTGTGGGATCCTCTGCTTCTAGGATGTTCTGTCAGCATTGGGTTGTTGCTTTATCTAAACTGGTGTTTGGCTGATTGACTAGATATCAGCGGTATATTTGTAAACTTGCAGTACATTGTGTATCTCCCATGCATTATGTCATGTGAAAGAAGTGCCCATGTGTCTTTACTGGAGGTGACATGATACTTCCACACAAAGAATCGATTCCACTGTGGTGGTAACACGGTTGCACTATGTGGCCTGAACATCCCATCCAATTCAACATATGTAATAGAATGTGAAAAACAACAGTGAGGCCCTTTGATTTGGCTAAGTGAAAATGTACAACACATCTCCATACGTTTGCAGCACTGAAGTGTTGACAATTGACAATGGACAAATATCCCCTGTGTGACAGGTTCTATGCAAACCTATTTTTGGCTCTCACTGAGTTGGCTCATGTGCAAACGTGTACCTACACTACTGAACCTGGTCCAGGTGAGCTGGCTAACTTGGTTGTGGGGGTGAAGGTTTAAGTGTCAGAAGGTCCATATGCCTGTGCATCTTTTGTGTATCTGAGTAATTGTCTCAATCCGTATGTGCACTTTGAAATAATGTCACATCAATATGTGTTCTTAACACAGTCCACTTCCTTATTGGTAGCGGGCAATGTCACCCCAGGAGTGATGTGAGATGTTGGTACTGCCTCAATGATTCCATGTCACCTTCATTAGAGTCGTCATCATCATCATGCTAAGGCCTATATTTATACTTTTTGACGCACAACTGCGCCAACGCAGTTGTGCGTCAAACATTTTACCGCCGGCTAACGCCATTCCAACGCACCATGCGGGTGCCTTATTAATGGAATGTCGTTAGCCGGCGCTGCGGACTGGTGTGCATAAAAAAAAATGACTCACACCAGGCAGCGCCGGCGTATGGGAAAATAGGGGTTGTGCGTCAAAAAATGGTGCAAGTCAGGTCTGAGGCAAAATTCAGGGCTCAAACCGGATTTGCGCCATTTTTTTTTATGCTCAACCTCCATTGACATGACTCCTGTCTTAGCAAAGACAGGAGTCATGCCCCCTTGCCCAATGGACATGCCCAGGGGACTTATGTCCCCTGGGCATGGTCATTGGGCATAGTGGCATGTAGGGGGGCCCAAATCAGGCCCCCCTATGCCACAAAAATAATCGGAAAAAATACTTACCCGAACTTACCTTTACTTCCCTGGGATGGGTCCCTCTATCCTTGGGTGTCCTCCTGGGGTGGGCAAGGGTGGCAGGGGGTGTCCCTGGGGGCAGCGGAGGGCACCTCTGGGCTCCTTCCGAGCCCACAGATCCCTTAACGCCTGCCCTGACCCAGGCTTTAAAAAACGGCGCACATCAGGCTGTGCGCCGTTTTTTAAGGCCCACCCCCTCCTGTGCGTCAAAATGACGCCAGAGTATAAATAAGGGGCACAGGCCTTAAAGTCATTTTTTGGAAGGGAACGCCTACCTTGCATATAATTAACGCAAGGCTGGTTCCCCCTTCCAAAAAATGACGCACACAGTGGAATTTTGACGCCCGCAGGGTCGGGCGTCAAAGTATAAATATGGGGCAGGGTTTGCTCCGATTGTGCGTAAAAATAATTGACGCACATTCGGCGCAAACAGAGAATAAATATGCCCCTAAGTGTCTTATGGTGTTAGTCATGCAGCAAACCACATTACACACCCCTTACCCAGTACATATTGGTTGGAAGTGTGTGTGATTGAGTATTATTGATGTGATATTGTAAGATTCATCTTCCAAGTTGTACTGCCAGTTAAGGCCATGTCATTGTCAGTGTGTGGTTTTAAATTGGTCCCTTGTGGCTCTGGTGTGGCATCTTTTCTTATTTGCATCTGTCATTTGTCCATAGGTGTGTACCCCATTCGGTCAGGATATCAAACATGACTAGCAGTGTCACAACCCCAGTATCTTCCTGACCACAAGTCCATGTAGTGGAGTATGTGTTGTATGTCCTACACGGTTGCTGTGCTGTGTGTAAATTACTGGGTTTCTGTACTTACCAACAAGTAGGCCATTTCCACATCATCCATCCTGGAAGTGTTGATTGATGGTGCAGTGGTGGAAGATGAATGAATCATGTACACTTCCAGGATACTTTGCAACCATGTTGATGATCAATCCCCCGTGATCCACAATGGCCTGCACATTGATAGAGTGTGTGTGCTTCCTGTTGCGGTATAGGTGCTCGGTTGCAGCAGGTGGCACAATCCGTACATGTGTGCATGGTTTGAAAAGAGCTGCTTGCCAATATGTGGAGGACAGCTAGCAGCTTGGTCTCTGGTGGAATGATGTGGGGGTGTCTGCAAACTGGGTGCCAACTGAGGCTCAATATTGCGCAGCAGCTGCTGTATGGCTTGCCAGTTTAGTCTGTACCTCTGGATTATGTCATGTTCCCTGAGGCCGGAAGGGTTGTTCTGGCCCTGAATATCCTCTCCTGCCTCCTGTGTTGCCTTTGGGGTCCCTGTTGGTGTTGTGGAAGCTGCTGGTGTTGGTCCTGTGCTCTGCGTCTTCATACATGCTGGATGAATAGCACCTCCATGTCTTCCTTGTGTAGCTCTGATGTTGCTTCTGTATGTTTTCCTTAAGTACAGGTGTGTTTTCCCCATTTTAACGCCTGCACTGACCCAGGCGTTAATTTTTGACGCAAATAGGGCTGTGCGCCATTTTCCAACTCCGCCTCCCAGCTGTGCGTTATTTTTGCGCGTTTGGATAAATATGGCACACAGGTTTTTAAGTCATTTTTTGGATGGGAACGCCTACCTTGCATGTCATTAACGCGAGGTGGTTTCACGCATGCAGAAAATTAGGCACACAGCGAAATGTTGACGTTTGGGGGGTCGGGTGTCAAAGTATAGATATGGCGTTAGGTTTGCGCCAAATTTGCATTAAAAAAATGACGCAAATCCGGCGCAAGCAGAGTATAAATATGCCCCTTAGAGTGTTAACTCAAACACACAAAAGGTGATGGGGCAATGCTTGCAGATAGTCTAACCATTGATGCTTGCAAAAGTAGCATTTAAACCTATTGTTTTTGATTACTATGTCACCTCAGATTAGATCCTGCCATATACAAATCTACCTTGGTTCTTCTTCAACTAGAACAGTCCAGAACAAACTGTCACACCATGTCCCTCTGAGCCAGAACATAAGCAACACAAGACAACTGAACAGAGGGTTGAAAGGCTTTCCCAGTGACTAAACACATTGCATACAATCCAATACCACCTTTTGTGTGTTTCGTACACTATTATGGGCCATATACATTCAATATCAATATTGAGTCAAATTAAAGCCCTAACTTAGTCCACCAGACTCTTTGACAGTTCCTATGATCCAGGAATACATAAAAGAGGAGAGAGTTATTTTTAAGGCAACAAGATCATGAGTCCAGCTGGAGAATTGAATGAGATAACCTGAAAGAGGATATTCAGGGGATTGACATTGGAAACATCAGTAAGACCAGAATGAAGATGGAAGGAAACATAACATCAAGTAAAACTCAAATTTCCCACCTTGAATGTCAATTTATAACCACTCCTCCCCTCCAAATCAGTACTTCACAAACTGAACTACTGAACTGCCCTTCATGGCTATGGATTAAAATCTGGCAGGTCCATTCAGATCAATAAAATGAGAACCAATGTTTTTGGTAACAATAACAATAAACATCTATTATTCAGTGAGTATCCTTCTGGGTGAGCACTTGTTTAATAAATAAACAAGTTTTGTTCCAAATAATATTGGTGTACGTAGAAATTCAATGTTGAGACAACAGTCAGTGGGTCTATATAGTCATCACCCCCTCATTGGGAACATGGTCATTCCTGAGCTGCGTGAGAGTGATGCATTCAACAATGACTAACCAAATGATGCATAGTTGAGTTTAGCCCTGTTCAGATAAGAACATAAAGAACTGCAAGTAAGAACCTCATTTAAATGCACAAGTGAAAATATGTTTTACTGGTTGTGGGCCTGGGAGCAAGTCAATGAATTATAAGGTATTTTTTTCTTTCATTTATTAGTAAATGTTCTCTCTTGCAATTGTCCTGTAGAGTTGAGGTAACATTTGCCTGACTTACATTTTTTCGAAGCAAAACTATGGCCCTCATTACAACCCTGGCGGTAAATCCTGCTTACCGCCATAGAGAAGACTGCCAACATACCACTGCTGCTGTGGAATTCCGCTATAGGTATTACGACCCACAGCCCGGAATCCGCCACAATACAGACACCCACACAAGTCCGCCACACCAAAGGGCAGTGATAAACTGGAGATAACAAAACCGACACGTCACACCAACAGGAATATGCCCACACTATCAAGACCCACGAATCAACGCGGTGGTCTTTCAACTGCGGTAAACCATTGGAGGTACACACTGCCATGCTCAAAATACACACACACTTACAAAACACAACCACATTGGACAATTCAAAATACACACACCTGACACACATACACACACCACACACCCAATCCAATATAAAGCACACACCCACATCACCAACAAACCCTTACTACCAGAATTTTGAAAGTACGCCAGAGAGAGCCACTACCTAAAACAACACCAGCATCCACAGACACACAACACCATCACTCACACAACATCCACGCACCTCAAACAACACACACCAACACACCCCCTCACACATCACAACAGACACCACCTCACACATCACCCACACCACATCATGGCACCTCAACGACACCCCAGGTTTTCTGAGGAGGAGCTCAGGGTCATGGTTGAGGAAATCATCTGGGCAGAGCGCAGCTATAAGGATCACAGGTGCAGCAGACCTCTATTGCAAGGAAGATGGAGCTATGGCGCAGAATTGTTGACAGGGTCAACGCAGTGGTGTTGTAATTTAGCAGTGATTAGATTAAGCATTAGCAGAAGAAATCTTGTATTTAGTAACTATTGTGAACATTTTCCGGAATCCATTTTGTATTCATGGCAGCCATTTTCTCTGCTACATGCTGCCATGTGCTCACCATGTGCTCTGTCCTACCTTTCTGTTAACTGCTCTTGAAATCTGCCTAGTGACAAATTATATTTAGCATCTCTTACTTTCGCACATGCTCAGTAAGGTCTGCAGCTGTTAGTCCTTGGAAACTGTTAGCTCCTCCTACCTGTCGACTGTGCATTTTTCACATGACCTTACATGTATACAAGTCTTGTTTCCATAATTGTACCATCTCCTTTTAGCCCCTGCGTGGGTATGAAAGGACCATGCTCTCTCAGTTCAGTGTGCTACTTCAGACATTACCCTAGGGTGCTGTTTGAACTGTAGTACCACCTCATAAGGTTAATAAACTTTTGTCTTTTATTCCAGTTTCTGTGCCAACTTCTTCCTACATGGTCTGAGGACTTTGTCCAGAGAAAGGTGAACCCCTTGCACTAGTAGGCCTTGTTGAGGCTTACTTCAACAGTGGGACAGCATCCAAGAACTAGGGATGACATCAGAAAGAAGTGTAACGACCTACGGGGGAAGGTGCGTTCCGTGGTCTCCAGACACCAGATTGCTGTACAGAGGACTGGCGGTGGACCCTCACCTCCTCCCCCACAACTAACAACATGGGAGGAGCAAGTCTTGGCAATACTGTATCCTGAGGGCCTCCTGAGGGCCTCGCAGGAGTAGCAGGAGGACTGGATTCTGGTAAGACAAATCTTTACTACCGTATCCCCCCACCCCACCTGCATGCCATCACACACTCCCAACCTTACCCTCACACCCATCACCCCAACAACCCACAGATACCCCACCAACACAACCCACACATCCCAAAACCAAGCCCTGCATGTAACACCAATGCATGGACACCCATCACCCAAGCATGTCCACTACAGAGACTCACTCATGCCCCAAAATCACCAATCACACAAGGACCAAGCCAATAATGCAAGCACTGGAGTAGAGGGTCAACCACCCATTGCACACAATGGCACACACAAATACAATAATTATGAATTTACACCCCAACAAGACCCCTACCCAAAGTCACCGGACAGGAGGTGCCAGACATATCCAGTCCTCCCACAGAAGAGGCCCACAGTGATGACAGCAGCTCTGCACAACTGGATCAAGATGACCAGCCCGGGCCTCTGGGACCCCGGGACAGTTGGTTCCCCTGACACTGTCACAAGCCAACACAGTGCCTCCCCCTCAGGAAGCAACAGCACAGCACCCACCCAGCGGGCCCATTCCTCTGTCCCCAGGACACGTCAATTAGCAGTGTGTCCACCGCTACAGGGAACCCAGGCAAACCCACCAACCCAAGAAAATCAGGGACCTGGAGGCAGTGGCAGTGGGCACACGGTTCAGGAGACAGAGGCACAGGATAACAGGGAAACTGGGAGGACTGCTATGCGACGGGTGAGGACAGGCCCAGGGAACCCACTCTCCATGAGGCACTCTCCAACATCATGGAAGCTTACCATCATTCCCACGATAGCAACGGTACTGGCCAAGTTTCAGGAGACTCAGCGGCTGCAGGAGGAACACTACCTTGGGATCAGGGAGGACTTAAAGTCCATGAACAACACCCTGGTCACCAATGTAGGGGTGCTGGCAGAACTTGTCAACACCAGGAGGGACACAGTGGCACAACAAGGGGCCCCTGACACTAGCCTGGACGACGAACAGCTCTTCACCTCCGCCGGCGCTAGTGGACAGGATGCACTGCTACAGGAACAACAGGACACCAGCACCCCACCCCCTGCAGATGGGGAACCACCCCGCAAACGGTCCCTGAGATCCAGGAGCAAGACAGAGAACATTGCCAAGACCCCCGCCAGGAAATTAGACCCCCCCTGAATGTTACCCTTCTGTCCCATTATGTCAACCTGTCCATCCTTAAACTGCCATTGCTCCACTTCCAATGCCCATTTGGACAATGCACCTCTGAAACAAATAGACTGGACTCTGCCATGGACATTCCTCCACCATCCCGCCAGCCCATTTTACAACCCCCTTCACAGCACAGGAATAAACACACTTCAATCACAAAACAATCTGGAGTCAGTCTCTGCTTTCACAAATGTGTAATTACAATAACTATGGAATTTATCAATGTCAATTTACTTGTTCACATACCAATGTAACACAACTGTAGGCCAGCAGTAAACATAGCAGATGGCACAAAGTGGGACCTACATCTGTGAAATGGAAAGTCAAAGTGACAAGTCAGGGTCCATACACTAAATGAAAATGACACACTTATGCTAGTTCCAACAATAGAATGAGATGTGGGAACCAGTGGCATCTTCTTACCTATGTCTCAATGGAAGTATTTCATGATGATGTTGTTTCGGTTGTCGATATCCTCTTATTCTACCTCCTCTTCTTCACTGTCCACAGGCTCCACAGCTGCCACAAGACCAACATCTGGCCCATCCTCCTGCAGAAAAGGCACCTGGCATCGCAAAGCCAGGTTGTGCAGCATACAGCAGGCCAAGATGATCTGGCACACCTTCTTCGGTGAGTAGTATAGGGAACCACCTGTCAGATGGAGGCACCGGAATCTGGCCTTCAGGAGGCCGAAGGTGTGTTCGATCATCCTCCTAGTTCGCCCATGTGCCTCAATTGTAGCGTTCCTCTGCCCTTGTCCTGGGATTCCTCACTGGGGTCAGTAGCCATGACAGATTGGGGTAACCAGAGTCACCTGCAAATGTCGAGGGACAACTGTTAGACACACACTAACCCTTAGGGACAGCCCAGTACCCAGACACCTATGTCAACTGTATTGGGACCTTGGCCTCACCTATTAGCCACACACGGTACCTCTGGAGTTGCCCCATCACATAAGGGATGCTGCTATTCCTCAAAATGTAAGCATCATGCACAGAGCCAGGATACTTGGCATTCACATGGGAGATGTACTGGTCTGCCAAACACACCATCTGCACTTTCATAAAATGGTAGCTCTTCCGGTTTCTGTACACCTGTTCATTTCTGCCGGCGGGGGTACAAATGCCACATGTGTACCATCAATTGTACCAATGATGTTGGGGATATGTCCCAGGGCATAGAAGTCACCTTTCACTGTGGGCAAATTCTCCACCTGAGGGAAAACGATGTAGCTGCGCATGTTTTTCCACAGGGCAGACAACACGTTAGAGAACATTGGCTGGGACATCACTGATGCCATGGCCACTGTTGTTTGAAAAGACCCACTGTCCAGGAAATGGAGTACAGACAGGACCTGCAGTAGAGGGGGGACTCCTGGGGGATGGCGGATAGCTGACATCAGGTCCGGCTCCAACTGAGCACACAGTTCCTGGATTGTTGCATGATCAAGTCTGTATGTGACTAGGATGTGTCTCTCTTCCATTGTCGATAGGTCCACCAGAGGGTCTGTACACGGGAGGATGCCGCCATCTCATCACCTGCCGAAGTGGACGTGCATTATGAGGAGAACAGTGAGCAGAGAGTCATCCAACACTGAGGTATCACAATGTCTTATTTTCAGAAACGTTATTAATCCGGAATGTGCTGGTATCTGTCTATATTCCCGGGCTAGATAGGTGTGACGCAGTTAACATCCATCCCATGTGGCCTCCTGAAATGGCGGCTGCCTGACCTGTAACATAGGACAAGGGGATATGAGGTAACTGCGCTGGCGGTGTACTCCGTCGCGGTGGGCGGTCGAAGACCGCGGCGCAATTCTCCATTGGTTAACATTGGACCCTATGGGTCCCAGGAGCCAATGACAATGTATGCCGGTGGTGACGGTATGCACCGCTGTAGACATGACTGCCATTTTCTGTTTGTTCACTCACTTGATACCTGACCTTCAACAGGAGAGGACCTACACTGCAAGTGCTGCTGTGACCTCAGTCTGGAAGCGACGATGGCTCATGTGTCTGGGGAAAGCGCCCCTGCCTTCACTTCGGAGGAGTTGGAGAAACTAGTGGATGGGGTCCTTCCCCAGAACACGCAACTGTACGGTCCTCCAGACAAACAGGTGAGTACACTGTGAGCATGCTGCATGGGCAATGCCTGTTTTGTGTGGTGTGGATGGAAGAGGAGCTGAGGCCTGCTTGTGCAGATGGTGAGTGTGTGTGCGTCAGGGCAAGGGTGGGAACTGGGGGGCAATGAATATGACGGTCCGGATGGGTAAGTAATTTCCTTTCCCCCTGTACCATTCCTCTAGGTCAGCGCCCACCAGAAGAAGGGTATTTGGTGTGCCATCGCCAAGGACGTCCGGACACTGGGGTTCTACCACAGACGGAGCACCCACTGACGTAAAAGATGGGAGGACCTGCGCCGCTGGAGCAAGAAGACGGCGGAGGCCCAGCTGGGGATGGCCTCCCAATGTGGGAGGGGTGCCTGTCGCACCATGACCCCCTTGAAGTTCCGGATCCTGGCGGTGGCCTATCCGGAGTTGGATTGTTGCTTGAGGGCATCACAGCAGCCACAAGGGGTGAGTACACAGTCATTCAGCTGACTCTGCGCGCATAACGAGGTGTCTGGTTGGGGGAGGTGGGCAGTGGGTTCCCCTAGGCCAGGGCGAAGTTGGTAGGCAAGGTCCCTTGTGAGGCAGGCTATGTGGCACCCCAATCCCACCAGTGGTAAGAGCCATCTACACCTATTCAGGCTCCTGTGACCTCCAGGTGTCCAGCAATTGGTCTTAGGCCTCGTACCCCATGGTCAGCTGAAATTTCTAGGAACTGTTAGTGCATGGTGTAGTGGCGAGGGCTGCTCCCTGTGTGTTGTGTCTGCCAACGGTAGTGATGTTGCATGCATTGAACATGTCTTTCTTCTGTATCCCCCCCCTTTTTGTGGTCTCCCTGTTCTTGTGTGCAATAGCATCATCAGGCGGAGGAGCATTGGCACTTGAGCAGGAGGGAGCTGCAACCCACTTGGCCCTAGAAGGCGAAATAACAGAGTCTGAAGCCACCAGTGGGATGGAGGGCGAGGGGAGCTCCACGGCAGGGACAGGAGCAGACAGCAGTGACAGCGACTCCTCCTCTGATGGGAGCTCCCTTGCGGTGGTGGCCACCTCTCTGCCCACCGCATCAACAGGTACAGCCGCTACCCCCTACCAGCACCGTCCTCCCAGCAGCCCCTCAGCATGTGTCCCGTGCCCACTCACCCAGGAGGGAGGGCATCTCCTTCACCCCAGGCACTTCAGGCCCTGCCCCAGTCAGCCCCGCTGCTCTCAGTGAGGAGGCTATTGACCTTCTGAGATCCCTCACTGTTGGGCAATCTACCATTGTGAATGCCATCCAGGGTTTAGAGAGGCATTTGCAGCAAACAAATGCATACCTGGAGGGCATTCATTCTGGGAAGGCAGCCCAACAGAGAGCATTTCAGGCTCTGGCCTCAGCACTGATGGTAGCAATTGTCCCTGTGTCCAGCCTCCCACCTGCAACTTCCTCCACCCAGACCCAATCCCCTGTATCTCAGCCTATCCCAAGCACACCACCAGACCAGTATGCACACTCATCAACACACAAGAGTGGCTCAGGCAAACATAAGCACCACACATCCACTGCCTCCACCGTGTCCCCCTTCTCCAAATCCTCCTCCTCCCTCCCTGTCTCATCTCCACTCACACCTGCATGCAATACAAACTCAGCCACTACCTCCAACACCAGCACGCCCATCACCACACACTGCTCATGTGCAATCACCACCCCCACTACCATTCAAACATCCCCAGTGTCCTCTCCCAGTGTGTCAGTGAGCCCTCCTCCCAAAGTACACAAACGCAGGCACACACCCACCCAACAGCCATCCACCTCACAACAGCCTCCGCCCATGCACCTTCACCCAAGTTCAGCAGACGTACACCTCCTACTATCCACTACCTCTTCCTCCACTCCCAAACCCCTCCATCTTCCCGTCCCAGTGTGCCTAAAAAACTCTTCCTGGCTAATATTGACCTCTTCCCTATGCTTCCCCCCCGTCCTTCCCATAGGGCCAGGCTTTTCAGGTCCCAGCCAAGCACCTCAGCCACTAAATCCCCAGCCACAGTGGTGCCAGCAACTGCGGGGCCATCAAGTGCGCCACACATCAGGGCTGCCAGTGTGCCACATAGTGAGGGCAAGGACATTCCGCCACCTGCCAAGGTGAAAAAGGTGCCAACATCCTGGAGGGAGAATCCAAAAGTACCTGCCACCAAGGGCTCAGCAAAAACCAAAGGGGATAGTGGCAAGACAACTGCGGCACCATCAAAGCTGGGGAAGGGCCAAAAGCTGAAGAGCAGATCAGGAGAGGGCATGGTGGCACCGACTGAGAGACCAGTGTCATACTTTCTGTCCATGACCATGCCAATGTTTACGGCGGCGAACACCGCTAGCTGCCCCGCCACCACAACCAGCACCTGCACCGCCACCTGCACCGCCCCTGGCACGTCCACAGCCTTTAGCGACAGTCCCCAGACTCTTCCCCAATGGGAAGCCATCCGAGGCTGCAGGAAACGTCCTGCTGTGTCCCTCTGCAGCTGCTGACCCAGGCACCGACGCCAGCACTGCCGGAACAGACACCGCCCCAAGCATGGCCGCGACAGACACTGCCGCAAGCACCGCCGTGACAGACACTGCCGCAAGCTCCGCCGCGACAGACACTGCCGCAAGCACCGCCACCTGCACCGTCCCAGCAAGTCTGCAGCCTTAGCGACAGTCCCCAGCCTCTTCCCCAGTGGGCAGCTGTCTGAGGCTGCAGGAAACGTCCTGCTTTGTCCCTCTGAAGGTGCTGACCCATGCACCGCCGCCAGTACCACCGCCAGCACCGCCACAAGCACTGCCGCAACAGACACCGCCACAAGCACCACCACCGGCCCAGCGGTGTCCTTGGACACTGGCACCACCGCTGACATGGCTACCATCCCCAGTGGTCAGTCGTCTGAGGCTGGAGGAGAGTTCCTGGACCCTGGGCAGCTTCCATGAGGCATTTCATCCATCACTGTTTACACCGGCAGGTGGAAGGCGCAGCCGCAGCAGTGTGGGGTATGTCGCTGCCTCCATGGCATATCATGCTACCTGAACCTTGCAAATCTCGTGGCACGCACACCCAGGTGAGGGAATTGTACTGGCCACACTGCATGTGGCACACTCTGGGCACCATGCCCCCTCCAGAACCAGTGGAGTATCACATCCACTACCTCAGTCCTTGGCAGGATGAAGCACTTTGGGCAGCATGCCCCCACCAGAACCAGTGGAGTTTCACTTCCACTACCTCAGTCCTTGGCAGGATGAAGCACTCTGGGCACCATCCCCCCTCCAGAACCAGTGGAGTATCACATCCACTGCCTCAGTCCTTGGCAGGATGGAGCACTCGGGGCACCAGGCCCCTCCAGAACGAGTGATCCACTTGAGAGACTGTGGTTTTGATTTCCCAAGGATAAAGCAGTGGGCAAACCACCCACTGGAGAGACTTGAGAGACTGTGGCTTTGCACTCCGCAGAGAAAGCAGTGGGCAAACCACCCACTGGTGAGACTTGAGAGACTGTGGCTTTGCACTCCCCAGGATACATCAATGGGCATGGAGCCCCCTCCTGCAGCAGTGGCGTTGTGCGTTCATCAGGCTGAGGTGCCCCCCCCCCGAGGTGCCTGTATATTTTCGGTCTGATGCCCCAGCAGTGTTCTCACCGTTTCCAGTCAGGTATCATGTGTGGGCCTCGCCCATGCATTTTGGGCCTAGTGGTCCACGGACAATGATTAGTACACTAATTTGTATATACTCAATTTTGACTTTTGACTAATGGGTTTTAATGATTCCAATTGTTAGAATCATTTCCTTTTGTCCTTGCGTTCTCCCAGGGGGTGGGGGGTGTATATGTAATGTTGCTGCATGTATTTGTGTGTATGTTGTTGTGTGTGAGGGTGAGGGTGGGGGTGTTGCGTGTTGCGTGTGTGTGTCACTCTCTTTCCTCCCCCCCTCCCCTGTGTTGTAGGTGCAGTACTCACCGTGGCCGCCACCGCTGCCGTTCGTACTCCTGGTAGAAGAGGAGGTAAACCAACCTGGGCAGTACGTGTAATTCGGGCACCATGGCGTCCTGGTTCCTCATTGGGTGTCGAGAGGTGAGTGTTTTCCCTTCTGTGTACTATTTCCGCCGTGCTATTGATGTCGTTGGTTCCTCCCCGGAAAAGGTGGCGGATAGGCCTCTTGTAATACAGTGAGCGGTACTTTGTCTTGAGCCTGTCTGTCGGCGGTGTCCACTGCGCTGTTTGTTTCTACCACCGGTCGTAATCCCATTTTGTTTCCCGCCGGCGTGTTTGCGGTATTACCGCCGCTTTAACACTGACCGCCAGGGTTGTAATGAGGGCTAATGTCTACAGATACGTATTTGTGGTAGCAAAAAGTTTAGGACTGGAGGCAAAGAGTAAATAGCAGACAGAGACATGGAGGAGTCCCAGCAGAATTACGAGATGTATTTGGAGGATTAGCATGGTAATTCAAAGGGTTCCTTGCATGAATGGAAGCAAACATGAAATGGTGCCTTCATCTTTAAAAGGAAAAGGACTAATTGATGCCCAGTCTACAAAAACAAAATATATGAAGGAAGCTTGGCCACACTCAGGGAGAGAAGCACTATATCAGATTGAACTGAAAATACTTTTATTGGATATTTAATGGAATTCCTGTATGCAAGAGTATACCACATGTCAAAGGAGTAGTCAAAACATTAAAATACCTCCAACTTCGATCTACGTCTTGAATGTCATCAAGTTAGCAAAGTGAGATGAGGTCCCTACACTCCTTCTCTGTCCATCTCTCTCTATATCCCTTACACTATTCTCTCAATGCACCATTCATCCATCTATCCATCTTTTTCTCTTCCATCCATCATCCTTTCACCATTCCATCCATCCTTTCTTTACTGTTCATCACTACAGTCTTTCATCCAATCTTCCATTCTTCTTCTCATACTTCTAACAATTACCCTTCTTTTTATCAATCCCTTATTTCACCCTCCTCTTGTCATTTTACCCATCCTTCCCTTCATCCAGGTTTCCATCCACCCATCCATCAATCCCACCATTCATTAATCTTTTCATTCTATCTTTTGTCCCATTCTAAATGTTCTTTTACCCTTCCATCCATCACTCCTTTTAACCTGAGCACGCTTCCTTTCATCTTTTTCACCCTTCATTCTTGTAAGAGTTCCTTCCTTTTATATCTGCCCTTCCTTTCTCTCTTCTCTCTTCTTTCCTTCTCCATCTTTCTTTGTTTCTCTCATTTTCTCTCTCTTTTTCCCTCATATTTTCTCTTCATCTCTCCACCCAGGTCTCCTTTATAACACCTCTGTATGTGTTTCCCTGACTTTATTTTTCAAGGCCCTTTTGACTGCAAAGCTAGAAGATAGAAAAGGCTCATAAATAATAGTTCTAGTATCAACATCACCCAGGTTAAGCTGTTAAAGTGGGGAAAGGTCACAATGCCACTGACACAAGTGTAATTTTGAATGCAAGTGTCCGGCTATTCAAATCTTGCATAGTATGCACAGTTTTCTCAAAAGTTTGCATATTTTGCTTAGTACAAAAATAGCAATTACACCTTGCACTCTGCTTCCCATGCAGGCTCTTCCCAATCATCCAGCAGGCCAAAACAACATGAGGTGCTGGGGTAGCTGTGTACCGTTAGGCTCACTCCCACTGTACTGAGGAATTTGTAGAACATCTATGGTACAGGGAACCCCTTTCCTCCACGCCTGCCCCAGGCATAGACATGCCACAGCAAGTTCTGTCTGGTTTGTGAAGCCGGTATCCAATTGTGATCGGAACTAGATCTTAGCATGGGAATCTCACATTGCAGGAGACCTACCTACTCCAAACTGCCATGAAGGTCATCAGTATACGTTTCTCTTTAGAGTTTGGTTGCATCAAGTCAACAAGTATCCTGAGATAAAATGGATAGGAGACCCTACAACTAGCAACACTAAATTCATGCAAGTAGGATAAGGACTTTACTCTTTGTCTTTGATTATACACAGTTCATCTCCCTAAGGTCTTGACTCCTCTCAGTGTGGTGTCACACGCATGAAATGCAGCTCAAAAGTGACAGAACCTTCCTGTTTTTTTGTGGACTGCTAATTATAGCAAATTTGTGACAAAAATAAATACTTCTGATAAGTCACAATTCAACAAAGACGCACCATAGCCCTTATACATATAATGAGTGTTAGTGGTGTGGTCTCCCTTAATTTTTTGCCTCTGTTCCCGAGGTTGTTGATGTGTGCTGGACTCTGATTTTACTGTTTTTGTTACTCTGGGCACTTTACCACTGCTAACCAGTGCTAACGTGCAAGTGCTCCTTTACAAAATGTGTATGTAACTGGCTTATCCATGATTGGAATATTTATTTTACTAGTGAGTCCCTAGTAAAGTGCACTTGAGGTACCAGGACCTGTAAATCAAATGCTACTAGTGGGCCTGCAGCACTGGTTTTGCCACCCACATAAGTAGCTCTGTAATCATGTCTCAGACATGCCGCTGCAGTGTCTGTGTGTGCAGTTTTAACTGTAAATTCGACTTGGTAAGTGTACCCACTTGCCAGGCCTAAACCTTCCCTTTTCTTACATGTCAGACACCCCTAAGGTAGGCCCTAGGTAGCCCCAAAGGCAGGGTGCAGTGTATGGCTAAGGTAGGACATATAGTAATGTGTTTTATATGTCCTGACAGTGAAACATTGCTACATTTGTTTTTCACTGTTGCAAGGCCTGTCCCTCTCATA
Organism: Pleurodeles waltl; assembly: GCF_031143425.1. Lineage (NCBI taxonomy): Eukaryota > Metazoa > Chordata > Amphibia > Caudata > Salamandridae > Pleurodeles > Pleurodeles waltl. The sequence goes on along the minus strand of NC_090445.1, from coordinate 1,470,863,982 downwards.
GGTTAACATGGAGCTACCTTTAAATCTGATTAAAGTGTAGATTCCCTTTGGGAGCGGATGGACATGTGGAGTTTGGGGTCTCTGAGCTCACAATTTAAAAATACATCTTTTAGTAAAGTTGATTTTGAGATTGTGTGTTTGAAAATGCCACTTTAAGAAAGTGAGCATTTTCTTGCCTATACCATTTCTGTGCCTGTTTGTGGATTCCCTGTCTGGGTCAGTTTGACAGTTGGGCTGGTTGCACCTCACACTAGACAGTGACCCAGAGGGAGCTGGGGTGTAGTCTGCATTTCCTGATGAGCCATCTGTGCTAGGAGGGAGGGAAGGAGTGGTCACTCACACCTGAAAGGGCTGTGCCTGTCCTCACACAATGCAGTCTCCGACCCCCTGATGAGTGTCTGGGGCATGGCCTGGGCAAGGCAGGATTTCACATTCAAAAGAGACTTTACTTAGAAGTAGGCCTACTTCAAAGGAGAAATTGGGTATACGAAGGGCACCCAAAACCACAGACTGGAGCAACCCTTCTGGAAACAAGAAGAACCTCTGCCTGGAGAAGAGCTGAAGAGCTGAGGAAGAAGAGCTGCCCTGCTTGTGACTGTGCTTTGTGGAGCTATCCTGCAGTTGCTGCTTCTGCCAGAGTAAGAGGGCAAAGACAGGACTTTGTGTGCCTTCCATCTTGAGAAGAAATCTCCAAGGGCTTGATTTAGAGCTTGCCTCCTGTTGTTTGAAATCTCAGGGACAGCAAAGACTTCTCTCTGCCAGCACCTGGAGTCTCTGGAGAGACTCCTACTCTGCCTTTGGTGTCCATCCAGTTCCTGGGACCCTGAAAGGAGAAGCTGGCAGCCTAAGAGGAAGAAAGCCACGCACAGAGCGCCGTGCGGGGAAAAGATTGACGCGACTCTGAACTGCGGCTGAAGAAACGACGTGCAGCCGGCTCCGCAGCAGAGAAACAACGCTCGCAGGAAACACGACCAAATAATCGATGCACGGAGCAGGAGAAACAACGCAGCATCGTTGACGGAGGCTTGGAGATCACAACCCGAGCTGCGGGGTTTTCAGATCATCATGCAGCTGGATTTCCAACTCAAGTACTGCTGTGTGTGGAAAAACAAGGCAAGGCCTGCCCGGACCCGAGAGTGCTGACCGGATCGATGCACTGCTCTCCTGTGGAGAGAAGAAACGACGCGCCCGACCCGGCGAAATGAGAAATGACGCTCGGTCCCGCTCGTGACTGGAATCAACGTATCGCAATCCCTTTTTGACACGCACTCGCACGTGCGGGGTTATTTTGACTCGCCCAAGGTACTTTTTCCACGCTGACAGCATTAGTGTGTGTTTGAAATTACTTAGTCAGGAATTTAGGTCCAAGGGTTCAATTGAAGTTTCCTGCAACCTTGAGAGTGATGAGGAACAACAAAATGTCTAATTTGAGAGACGCGCAGGAAGCCGATGCCCTTTTGAACGAATTTAGGGAAGCTTAGCTTTAAGGAGGGAGGGCCTTTGCTTACTTTTTTCACATAGAAGTTTTTTAATATTATTTTTGCTTTTCTTGTTGGCCTAGGCTAACATGTATTAGCCCATCAGTGCCGAATGGCTTAATAGCCAGCTGAGGATGGGGGTTTCTCCAGGGGGAGGGTGTAAGGGTAAGGGTAGAAGACGGGGGAATATGGAGGGGAGTATAGTGGGTCAGGGAAAAATGTGTGTACCTCATTGTAAAGACGCCCGATTGGTAGTATTTTTGTTTCAGTGGATCCATAAAGCGAATGAAATCAGAAGGAATGGCCGGAAAAAGGTTTTGTTACTTACCTGGAATGTGAATGGTTTTCAGGCCAAGCCCAGGAAGAATTATATTCTTCAGTATATTAGGGATTCTCCAGCCCAGATTGTTATGTTACTGGAGTTTCATCTTGCAATTACAGAAGCTCAGGATATTTTTTAAACTCAGAAATGGGAGAATCATATGGTCTCTTCGGGTAACACTTTTCACTCAAAGGGAGTATTGATTTTGGTTAAAAATGGGTTAAATTCTTCTATATTACATCATAAGGCAGATCTGAAAGGTAGATGGGTCATGGCCGATGTTAGATGCAATGGAAATTACTACACACTTGTTAGTTATTATGGCCCTAATTTAGACGATATAGGACCGTTCCAGGACTTATGTTGCGAATTGTTAGATGCTCGATATACCATTATAAGGTCAGGTGATTTTAATGTCGACCTAAATTAATCAGTGGATAAATCTATCGGAAGTATATCATTAGGACATTTAAAATCGCGGGCCTATATCAAAATAATTATGAAACAGTTCGCGTTGCTGGATATCTGGAGAGAAACTCATGGACGAGCTCAGGGCTACACTTATCATAATAAGAAATATGAACACCACTCCAAGACTACTTCTTGATAAATAGTTCACTTAGGCAGTCTGTTGTGGACACTGACCATATCCCAGCACACTTGTCAGATCATTCTGCGGTAACTTTAACATTGGAAAGTGCAGTAGAATGTCATCCGCGTAGGTGGGTGCTGGATCAATGCCTTTTAAATGACCCTAAGGTGGTGGAGCATCTAGAATATGAATCAAAGCTCTTCTTTGAACTCAGTAGGAATTCTGCAGCTCCCCAAGTGGTCTGGGATGCCTACAAGGCTTATATTAGAGGGATCCTGATTGGTATCTCTGTACAGAAAAACAGAGGTTGTAATCAGGTAGTGCAGAATCTTAAAAAGGACATTGCGTGCTTGAGCAAAGGTTAGTAAAATTACAGAAAGAAGGGAGAAATTAGGAATCTACATTGTTTGAATTGTCATCTGTAGGAAGTTGGCTCTGTATATACTATTTCAAAGTAAGAAATAGTGTGCACAGAGTCCAAGGGTTCCCCTTAGAGGTAAGATAGTGGCAAAAAGAGATAATTCTAATGCTCTATTTTGTGGTAGTGTGGTCGAGCAGTAGGCTTATCAGAGGGTAGTGTTAAGCATTTGTTGTACACACACAGGCAATAAATGAGGAAGACAGACTCAAAGACAATTTCAGGCCAATAGGATTTTATATAGAAAAATATATTTTCTTAGTTTATTTTAAGAACCACGGGTTCAAGATTTACAAACAATACTTTAAATGAAAGGTATTTCACTCAGGTATCTTAAGAACTTTGAATTATCACAATAGCATGTACAGTTGTAGCAAAAATGGCAATAAGCTATTTTAAAAGTGGACACAGTGCAAAAATCAACAGTTCCTGGGGAGGTAAGTATTTGTTAAGTTCACAGGTAAGTACAACGCTTACAGGGTTCAAAGTTGGGTTCAAGGTAGCCCACCATTGGGGGTTCAAGGCGACCCCAAAGTTACCACACCAGCAGCTCAGGGCCGATCAGGTGCAGAGGTCAAAGTGGTGCCCAAAACACATAGGCTTCAATGGAAATAGGGGTGTCCCGTTTCCAGTCTGCCAGCAGGTAAGTACCTGCGTCTTCGGAGGGCAGACCAGGGGGGTTTTGTAGGGCACCGGGGGGGACACAAGCAGGCACAGAAAGTACACCCTCAGCGGCACAGGGGCAGCCGGGTGCAGAGTGCAAACAGGCGTCGGGTTTTCAATAGGATTCAATGGGGAGACCCGGGGGTCTCTTCATCGATGCAGGCAGGCACAGGGGGGGCTCCTCGGGGTAGCCACCACCTGGGCTAGGAAGAGGGTCGCCTGGGGGTCGATCCTGCACTGGAGTTCGGTACCTTCAGGTCCTGGGGGCTGCGGGTGCAGTGTCTTTTCCAGGCGCCAGGTTCCTTGAAGCAGGCAGTCGCGGTCAGTGGGAGCCTCTGGATTCCCTCTGCAGGCGTCGCTGTGGGGGCTCAGAGGGGTCAACTCTGGTTACTCACGGGCTCGCAGTCGCCGGGGAGTCCTCCCTGTAGAGTTAGTTTTTCACAGGTCGAGCCGGGGGCGTCGGGTGCAGAGTGGAAAGTCTCACGTTTCCGGCTGGAAACGTGTGGTCTTTAAAAGTTGCTTCTTTGTTGCAAATTTGCAGTTTTGGTGAACAGGGCTGCTGTCCTCAGGAGCTTCTTGGTCCCTTTAGATGCAGGGTAGTCCTCTGGGGCTTCAGAGGTCGCTGGACCCTGGGGGACGTGTTACTGTTGCAGTTTTTCTTGAAATGGGGAGACAGGCCGGTAGGGCTGGGGCCAAAGCAGTTGGTGTCTCCGTCTTCTCTGCAGGGCTTCAGGTCAGCAGTCCTTCTTCATCTTCTGGTTGTAGGAATCTATCTTTCTAGGTTCTGGGGGGCCCTAAATACTCAATTCCGGGGGGGGTGTTTAGGTCTGGGAGGTTAGTAGCCAATGGCTACTAGCCCTGAGGGTGGCTACACCCTCTTTGTGCCTCCTCCCGGTGGGGAGGGGGGCACATCACTAATCCTATTGGGGGAATCCTCCATCTGCAATATGGAGGATTTCTAAAAGTCAGAGTCACCTCAGCTCAGGACACCTTCGGGGTTGTCCTGACTGGCCAGTGACTCCTCCTTGTTTTTCTCATTATCTCCTCCAGCCTTGCCACCAAAAGTGGGGGCAGTGGCCGGAGGGGCGGGCATCTCTACTAGCTGGGATGTCCTGTGGTGCTGTAACAAAGGGGGTGAGTCTTTGAGGCTCACCGCCAGGTGTTTCAGTTCCTGCAGGGGGAGGTGAGAAGCACCTCAACCCAGTACAGGCTTTGTTCCTGGCCACAGAGTGACAAAGGCACTCTCCCCATGTGGCCACAACATATCTGGTGGGTGGCAGGCTGGCAAAACTACTCAGCCCACTCTGGAATTTGGATATGTTTTCAGGGGGCATCTCTAAGATGCCCTCTGGGTGTATTTCACAATAAAATGTACACTGGCATCAGTGTCCATTTATTGTGCTGAGAAGTTTGATACCAAACTTCACAGTTTTCATTGTAGCCATTATGGTGCTGTGGAGTTCGTGTATGACAGACTCCCAGACCATATACTCCCATGGCTACCCTGCCCTTACAATGTCTAAGGTTTTGCTTAGACACTGTAGGGGCATAGTGCTCATGCACCTATGTCCTCACCTGTGGTATAGTGCAGCCTGCCTTAGGGCTGTAAGGCCTGCCAGAGGGGTGACTTATCTATGCTATAGGCAGTGTGAGGTTGGCATGGCACCCTGTGGGGAGCGCCATGTCGACTTCGTCATTTTCTCCCCACCAGCACACACAAGCTGGAAAGCAGTGTGCATGTGCTGAGTGAGGGGTCTCCAGGGTGGCATAAGACATGCTGCAGCCCTTAGAGACCTTCCCTGGCATCAGGGCCCTTGGTACCAGGGGTACCAGTTACAAGGGACTTACCTGGGTACCAGGGTTGTACCAATTGTGGAGACAAAGGTACAGTTTAGGGAAAGAACACTGGTGCTGGGGCCTGGTTAGCAGGGTCCCAGCACAGTTTCAAATCATAACTTGGCATCAGCAAAGGCAAAAAGTCTGGGGCTAACCATGCCAAGGAGGCATTTCCTTACATCATCCAAACAGGCCTCATTGGTAGCCATGATAGAAGCAAGGGTAAGAGAAAGATGGGAGGCGAGTAAACTGGCACACTTTGAGTATGGTGAAAGCGCGGGTAAGGTATTGGCGTGAAAGATTAAGTCAGATTCTGTAAGAAACGAGATAACAGGAATCAGGGACCCCACAATGGGGATGGTTTTAAGGGAAGCTCAGAGGTGCAAGATACATTTGTAAGTTTTTTTAAATCTTTGTATACAGAAAGTTTATCAGACTCACCAGAGGGTGGCCTACAAGAAGTAGAAGCTCTACAGATGAGGAAATTGGACAGTTATTGGATGGCAGTTCTGGAGGAGGAGATTCTAGTAGGTGAGCTAGCTCAGGCCATTGCAAAAGGTAAAATGGGGAATGCAGCAGAGCCTGATGGTCTGCCAGTTGAATTTTATGTTAAAATGCCAGGAGTGATAATTCCAGTTTTAACTCAGCTTTTCAAACTTGTTTTCAAAGGAGAGATTCCCCTCCCAAACTCTTGGAATGAGACCGTGATTACCCTGGTTTTGAAGCCAGGGAAAGAACCCCTATCTTGTGAGTCATATAGGCCAATTTCTTTATTAAGTAGTGAATATAAAATATTTTCAAGTATTCTGGCTAATAGGTTAAGCTTGGTAATTTGGGGACTGATCCAGGGTGATCAGAAGGGCTTTTTAAAGGGAAAGTGCATGCATGAGTTGTCTCATGAATTGATCGGGGCAATCGATCTAGCAAAAGCATGTAAATTACCTTTGGCAGTTATAACATTGGATGCCACCAAAGCTTTTGACAGAGTAAATTGGACATACTTAAACTGTATCTTGACACACCTTAATTTTGGAGTAAAGTTTTGTGGGGTTCTGAAGAGCATTTATAAGGCCCCACTAGCTAGATTATAATTGAATGGAATTTTAACCAAGCCCTTTTCCATAACAAGAGGAATTAGACAGGGTTCCCCACTGTCCCAGTTTTTATTTGCCCTATACATAGAACCATTGGCTGTCATGATTAAAAAGACTCTCTGATTAAACCATTTAGCAATATGGGTTAGGAGAAGAAAATCTCTCTTTGCAGATGATATTATGATTTTTACTAGAAACTTGCCTTCTACGTTAGAGAGACTTGAGGTTTTAACAAGAGATTTTGGACAGATGTCAAGGTATGCGGTGAATGTGGCGAAGACAGAAATATTGACATGGAACATGAATGAGAAGCAGAGGTTGGTCAAAAACGAGATGAAATATTTGGGTGTCAAGATTTGCTATAAATTAGAGGACAACCCAGTTGAAAATGTGAAAGATGTGACAAGCGAAATAAACAAACTTCTGGTGAGTTGGTCGCACTTACCTTTGACATTGAATGGGAGGGTAAATTTAGTTAAAATGTCAATTCTCCTTAAGCTTACCTTTCTTTTTAATATGATTCCATTACATTTTCAGAAGAAGGAGATACAAAAAATCCAGGCAAGAACTGATAGCTTTATTTGGTCCTCCAAGGGGGTCAGGATCGCAAGAAATACACTTAGAAGGAAATATGATAAAGGAGGGATTGCGCTACCTGATGTCCAATTATATGTTTGAGCTTTTCAGTTAAAAAACGCAAAAGATTTATTTTCAGGAAAAAGGGGTACTCATCATAGAAGTGTCATGTTAAATTTTGAGGAGCAGGATGGATAGAAATGTATGTACAATTTGGCCACCCAAAATTTTACAAAGGGGTAAGACTGAAAATGTTACAAGCGGCCGCTTTATTGTGGATACAGATAAGGAGTATAGTAGTTATGCCCCCATATGGGGATCCCCAGGTACTCCAGTATGCCTTAAGGACACCCTATCACGACCTCTACAGGAAGCAGGTATTGAGGACTGGCGACAGGTACTTCAAGAAGGGAAATTGAAATTCTGGGAGGAATTAGCGATAGAGACAAAGAACGCATTATCCAGGTTCAAGTACTATTGACTACAATGTTGGGCTCACTCGTTTCAAGAAAAAGTAACAGATACGAATGAGTTAGAGGAGATACTGGTTAAAGGCTTACCTGGCAAGAAGGAAATCACAACTTATTATAGACTGTTCTTGGATAGCTTGGACCAGGACCAGAATTTTCTCGGTTCCGTATGGGACGATCTAGTCCAAAGCGAAGATATTACTAGATTATGGCTAACTTCTTAGCAGCTTTTATATCAAGTGGTAAAGCCGGTGTTTCTGAGGAAGAATCACCTTTTTGTACTACACAGGGTTTATTACACTCCACAGAAAATAGCAAAGTTTACTTCTAAGGACGATACCGCTTGTAGGAAATTTGACTTAGTTAGGGCGGACGATATCCGCATGTTTGTGTCCTGCCCTCAGATTGCTGGTTTTGGTCAGAGGATCTTGAAATTTTATGTAAAATATTACAGTTTTGGTTAATTTGTACTGCAGTATTAATTTTATTCGGTTGGTCCCCTGAGATACACTTTTTGTCTAGCTATAATAGGAAAATATTGTTTTATTTGATTCTCCTGGGCAGGTGGGAGATTTGTAAAAACTGGACATCTGAAATACCCCCCACATCATTAGCATGGTTGTATGCGGTCTCCAAAATATGTAGGTTAGATCTCAGTCGGTCCGGGATCAACCTGCAAAAATTATTGAGACCTTGGGTAAACTGGGTGGATCAGGGTGCCCTTGTCCCCGCTAGAGTCTGATCATTATTTAAGATGAGAATGAGAAACACTCCGGGAAAGATTCCCACGGATAGTTTCGGTTCTTCCGTCTTAGACTTATTATACTGACAGCTGGACCCATCTAGAAGTGTTGGACCTGGGGCTTGGCTTAATCAGTCTGGAAGTGAATAAAGTAAATGAGGACACACAAAAAAAGACCCCATTTCTAAAAATGAGCAATTCACATGGGTCAAGGGGTCAAAGTCAATGATGTTTCGATCTTTTTATGAATAGTAGGATCATCATCAGGGCTAAAATAAAATAAAAATAAGCCTGAGGACCCTATACATAAAAACTAAATAAAGGGGGGAAAAAGGAGGGAGAAAAAAGGAGGGGAAAAGGGAAAAAAAGAGGGAGAAAACAAGGAAGAGACAAAGAAGAAGAGAAAAGGAAAAAGAGAAAAAGAAAACAAAAATAAATGAAATTAGTCTAGTTGAAGGGACAAACATCAAAGTGCAAAAAATGGTACTAAAAATAACTGGAAAAAAGCATAAAAACCACAATGCCCTAATTGTGCACACCAACATATGTTAAGTCCTGTTTTAAAATATAATGAAAAAGAGAGTATATACCTGAGGATGCAAGGTAAAATAAAGAAATCCAGACTGACAATGAGCAGTAAAAAAATCAAAAAGTTCTGCTACTTTTAATATAAAATGTGAGAGCAAAAATAGTAAGGTACAACTAAATGCTCTTACAAGTGGGGATACTCCAACCAAATGTGGTCCCACACTCACCATAATAGTAGGTCAGGACTTATAAGCCTAATAGAAGGACATCAATGAAAATAAAACTGCAATGTTAATCCATGAGCTATGTGAATAAAGGACCAAAAGGACTGGTGAGCCATCTTATCAAAATAAGAAACTAAGAATAGATTAAGGGAAAAGGGGAGGGAACTTATGAAAATCAGGATCCAACAATGCCGATGTTAACAGGCCAGGTGTTCAGAGAGAATGCTGGCTGCAAGTGTGCTTCATAAATAGTTTATGAAAAATGAAAAGAGACTAATAAAAAAAGAGAGGGGGACAAAAAGAATCACTGCAGGGGCCATATTGGAAGGGAGCTGAATTACATAAATCTATGCTGATTGAGCAGAAAAGGAGGGAGCAGAAAATGAAACAAGAAAGGGGGAGTGAAAAGCTAACACATTATGGGCCTGATTCGCCGCCCGCCAAAAGGCCGCCCGCCAGCCCAGTGGGAAACACCCTGGAGCCGGCGGAGTGGGAAGGTGCGACGGGTGCAGTTGCACCCGTCGCGAATTTCAGTGTCTGCAAAGCAGCTTACGGGGGCCCCTGCAGTGCCCATGCCATTGGCATGGGCACTGCAGGGGCCCCCAGGGGCCCCATGACACCCCATACCGCCATCCTGTTCCTGGCGGGCGAACCGGGTATGGGGTGTCAGAATCCCCATGTCGGCGCAGCAAGCTGCGCCGCCATGGCGGATTGCCATGGGCAGCGGAAAGTCGGCGGTACACCGCCGGCTTTCCGCTTCTGGCCGCGGCTGTACCGCCGCGGTCAGAATGCCCGGCGGAGCACCGCCAGCCTGTTGGCGGTGCTACCGCCGACCCCGGCCCTCGCGGTATTTACCGCCAGGGTCGGAATGACCCCCTATATCATGAGAATGAAAAAAAATGTAACTTAAAGTAAAATTTTATATATATATATATATATATGTATATACATATATATATATATATAAATATATATTACCTAGTGGCTGTCGCTATGGTTAGGACCATATTTCCGTAGAAAAAGCTTTTTTTGACTTGCCTGTATCTTTGGTACCCTGAATCTTCACAAATCTTTCCAGAAAATGTGTTGCAGTGATTCTTGTTACACACAGAAAGTTTTGGGTTGATCCAAAAGTGGGGGGGCTGAGAAAACATTGTGTTTCCAATGTTCATTCTCATAGGACCTTTAGACACGACTACAGCCCGAATCACTGGATGGAATTGCATAAAAATTGGCAGGAAGCTAGCTTTCAGTACACAGATTGATCTGTTGCGTATTTGGTGTAAATCAATTCATTGTTTTTTGAGAAATTTAGGAAAATCTAAATGTGTATATCTCTGGCCACAAAGTATTTGTGAAAAAAGATGAGCTTGTGCAGGGAAATGCACAGCTCTGATTGGCTGCAAACACTTCAGGCTAGGAAGTGCTGGCAGCCATCTTTGTCAGCTTCAGCTGAGCTCCAGATTGAACACAAAAAAAAGAAAAGGGGCCAGGGTAGGGGCTTCCTGACCCCTTAGCTCTGGTGGTGGGGTCCCAGAGGGCCCCGAGACCAAACAATTTTTTTTAAAAAATATTCTCCACAAAATAGCGATAGTCGTGAATTTGCAGCAAAAAAATAAAAAAAAAGCACAAGCTCCCTCTCTTGTTTTTTGATAAGCCCCCGGGTGGGCCAGGTGCTAGAGGCATTGATACTTTTGAATGGGGGTGGGTTTCACGACCCCCCCCTACAGCCCTAGGTACCAACACATCCCCAGGGCAATTTTTGTCATTTATGCATGGGGCCTGCGGCTCCCCATGCTCCAGAGAACACCACCTTCTCGGACCTTCATTTTATTACTTTTGTGTGGGATCCACGAGGCCCCCCTGCGGCCCCTGGGACCACCACCTCCTGAGGCATATATTGTATTCTTAATGGGGTGCCACACACTCCCCGCTGCCCTGGGGACCACCAACTTCCCAGGGCAAAGATCAAAAAGAAGGGGGTCCATTTCAGACCCCATGTAGCAGTAAGGACTACCACCTTCCCGGGGATATAGTTGTTGGAGGGGGCTGCACGGCCTCCATGAAGGAGCCACTGATAGCTCTGGGGACTGCCACCTCACCAGGGCCGGCTCCTGCTTTCTCCCAGGATGCCCACCACTGGGATATAGTTCTTTGTTGTGCCTTGGGTTCAGCTTTGAAGCTTTAGCCAAGCCACAGCAAACATTCCGGTTTCTGACAGCGGAACAAGTCCAGCAGGTCCTGCTGTAAGAAAGTGGAGTTTTCATCTCTGTTCTCTGCATGTATGCTTGCAGGTATACGTGCAGGAAACAGAGATGTACGCTTTGCAGGGAGCTCCTGTTAAAAGCAGGTCCTTGCTTGCTGAAGCAAAAGGACCGCGGGAAGGCCTTGAGGCTTTCCCCATTGTCCCAGATAGCCCATAAAGGGCATACAATAAAATAAATTACAAAACAATGTGGGGACTGCGGGGAAGCTCTTGAGGACATCTCCCATGGTTCCAGATATTCCGTAAAGGGCTAAGAAAAACATGCAAAAAGAAAAGAATAGCTCTGTGTGAAGGTCATGTCCCTCACACTGAGCTTTGAGGATTCAAGTCCAGCCGGACTCGTTACCCTCCTTTAACAATTTGTTTAGTAGAAATGTTTAAGGCTCATGTAAAAAGTGAACTTACTATTTCTAAATGAAAAATACATTTTTCTTTTAAAATAGTGTATATCATACATCAAAGTCTAAAAAAACTCTGTCTTCATCTCACTCGCTCTCTCTCTCTTTCTCTCTCTCTCTCTCTCTCTTTCAATCTCTTCTTCCCACTCTCAGACCCACTCAGACACTTACACACCCACCCACAGACCCACTCAGACACTCACGCACCCACTCACGTACCCACTCACAGATGCACTCAGACCCTTGTGCACCCAGTCACAGCTCTAGTCAGACCCTCATGCACCCACTCAGACAGTTACGCACCCACTCACAGACCCACTCAGACTCACACCCACTCACAGACCTGTGCACACACTGACGCACCCACTAAAACACTGAAGTGCACAATCTCACACCCAGACAGACACTCTCACAGTCACTCTCACCCTTAGATACACCCTCTCACACCTATGCTGACAAACAGATTTGCAGAGGCCAACTCCAGCTGTGCACGTACAAAGGACCATTCACAGATTGGCTTTGGGTGGTTGGGGGACTGGCCACAGGGTCTGGCTGCAGGCCTGGTCTTGTGGGTCTTGGGGGCAACCACCTTAAATGTATGGGTGAAGGCTGTGTATGGTGTAAGATTGGGTGCTTATAGGGGGCTGGCCTCAACCATGCACAGATTTTCTTCAATACTTTAACTGCTAATATTTTATTTATATTTTTAATGGCATTATAGAAGTAGTCATGAGTGCTATAATATAGGGGTAATTAACCGTGAATGACGAGGGCGCGAATTATAGATATCTTAGGGCACAGGTTATAGTTACTTGAAAGAACTCTAACTATAACTGCTGAATTTCTATGGTTTTGTATGTGTAAATTGAGAACCTAGCTATAACATCCCTGTAAACTTTGCTTTTTTCAGTGAATATATATATATATATATATATATATATATACATAATTAAACAAGTGAGCTTAAAATTCATTATTAGTAGTTGGGAGAGGAGTTTGCAGCATTTGAGTTGCAATGGCGGAACCCTTAACAAGCAATTTGATTCAAGTGTATTGGTTGCCAGGCAGTTGCAAGTTAGAATGCAAAATGGGGTTTTGCTGAACATCGTTTTAATGGAGAATTATTTTAAAGTATCAAACAAAGGACAAAGGACTTGCAAAGTATTTCTATGCTCAATGGTTTTGTAGATTATGAGTGAGAATGATTTCCAGCTCTTCAATTTGTTTCCTTTAAAAAGGATTATCAAGAGGAGACTCTGTTAACCACTAGTGTAATGAAGATTTGCTTGAGAACATTGAACAATGAACCGGTGGTGTGAGTTATATTAATATACTGTGTATGCCTAGTGATACCATGGGTAATAACTGACAACAACTTTCAGCAGTTTCATTTACTTTTTACATTCTTCAGCTGTCGATATGTATCATGGAGCGAAGCACCAGAAGGGAATTGTCAGTGTGACACATTACATCATTGTTAGTACGAGCTCACAAATGTATCCTTTGATTTGTTATGTTTTTTACGATCTTGCGCTATGCATGTGTATTGTTTAGTTACTGTACATTTGTTGAGGTTTAATTGTAAAGATCCAACACTGGTCCAAGGTATTTTACTGGAGGTCTTTATTATTTGTAATTTCAGCATGCATGCAGTCATTAGATGAATTAAATTCATATGATGTTTGCTTTAAATAAAAAGTGTTATAGGCAGTGTTTTTCTATGTATATATATCACATGCACTGTGTCACCGTATAAATGGTGAGGACACCATGGTGCGTGCTCTATGTGGGAAAATGGCAGGTTGTTTGGCCGAAACACACTCATTATGATCTTTTGGTGAACTACGCTCAAATAAAATTGGGTAATGGGATTCCATTGCTACCGACCTGTTTTTGGAGCAGGAGTTGCAGAAATATATATTGAGTCCCTCTAAAGGATGTGAAAAAATAAGTTGGAAAACAATTTCAAATCACACGTATATGCAATGAGGACATAAATTCTCATCAAACCAAAGAACATAAAGGAAGACCCATTGCTAAGAACTTGCCAAGTCCATATATACTCAAACTAGAGGCAGCACAACAACAAAAATGGCCTTATAATAAAGAAGTCCAGTCCTCCATTCTGTTCAGACCTGTGTGTCAGCTTTTTGTGTGAAGAATCCATTTCAGTTCTTCTTTGATAAGACTGTTTGAAACGTCACCTCCTCTTGGTGGTTTCACAACTGAACTTGCCAGTGAAGATCGTTTTTATTGTGTCAGTCTTCATTTTAGACTCTCTACTTTTAACACAATTAGAATATTTCAGATCATCCTCCACTATACTCTGATGAGTACATTAAGAAGATTCTTGAAGGGTTACCACAGACACAGTAGATAAGACAACCTCTACAGTATTTTTTCCTTTCTGAGCAACTTGAAAAATTTAAGAAATAAATGTCAGGTTACAACTGATAATTAAAATGCTGACTGAGTAGCAGAAGTCTGATATAATACCAGTCAGACTTCAGGTTTGAAATATACCAGTAGTTTTCAATGTTGACAAGATATATCTGCATAATTTTAACTAAATTGGTACACGCTGCTCCCGCCACTGGATGGTGCTAGAAATAGACACTGCCATTGAGAACCTGGAAATCATGGAAGTTGAAAAGCAGATTAAAGGGATCTATTTTAATTACAGATTAAAAAACATTTTGGGGAAGATAAAAAAAGACAATCATTCAATTTAACAGAATAGAGCATAAAAAAAACTGATAAAGTAAAAAAAGGATATAAGTAGTTATAAGCAGGAGAGAACATATTCATAGTTGCTTGACAATTTCTACACTAATAGAACCTACTCCAATTTTTCCTTCAGGCACCCGTGGGGCAGATTTATCAAAGCTGATACCATTGTGACTTTTTCTAATATGTTCGGATATTCCTTCAACAATTCCTATCCAGGTGAAGGCCCTAGTTTAGCTCCCGTGACACACAACACTATTTTTTAGAGAGAGGCCTACCCAGACCTTCAAGGAGAGAGAGAGGAAAAGCCCAGAGGTGGCCCAGTACACGGGGCGACCGACAAACCCAGTGAAAATACTATCAATGGTGACTCCATAGGCTGTTCATAAACCACTGGACAATACTTGGACACAATAGCCACTTACCATGTAATTTTCAAACTTTTCCCATTTTTTTGTATCTTTTAAGACATACTCTATCATTGGCAGAAGTTTAATTTCTCAGTTGTGGCATATTTTTTGTCCCTCCTACTTGTTCTGAGTTTTTGAACTAACAGACAGAATTATTCAGTTTTCTTAGGAAGATTAGACGACACATATACTTTAATATTAATCCACACATTCCCAGTTTTGCCAATACAGACCTCCGAGCACTGCCCACTTTCTTTCCTCCCACTGATGCTATTCTACCTGAGGCGCACAACCCTGAGAGATTAGTCTGAAACATATTTGCAACCTTGAACATCAACACAGGTTTATTTAATACAACATTACTAAGCAAGAGAAATGTTTTCCTTCTGATCTGAAACGTAATCAGTCCCTCATTATCAAACCTGCTGACAAAGGTGGCAGCATTGCTATTCAGGATTTAGAACAATATAAGCATGAGATATTAAGACAACCTGGGAATAGTCAGCACTATATGAAACTCAATACTGACCCTACCAGAGAATTACAGGATCTTATTCTTAAGATGACTGAAAAAGGGAAAAATTAAGGCTTTTTATGTCCCAATGAATGGGCATTTCTTAATACTAAGACACCTCGTACCCCAGTCATTTATACACTTCCAAAAATATATGAGAACCAAAAACATCCCCCTGGATTACCAATTGAATCTGGCTGTGGGTCTAATTTTGAATCTTTAGGAAGGTATGTTGATTTTTTTATTAAGGACATTGTTCCCCTTACAACACATTAAATATGGGATAGTATCGTCTTAATAAATCAGGTTGAGCATTTGCCCTTTGACTCAAGTTATTTTTTTTTATCGACCATGGATATTCAGTCCCCATATATCAATATTCCGCAGCAAGATGATATTTCACAGAAACAGAAAATTCTTGAAGAAAGAGCACAAGAGCACGCCCTCATGTGGTACCAACATCGTTCATTATAGAATTGCTGACTCTAGCACTTATCTGCAATTTCTTTGAGTTTAATGGAGATTTTTATCAGCAGATCAATGAAAAAATAAATTTTGCTATACTGTTTAGGGATGATTTTGAGAATGGAGTTATTTTTTTCTAACATCAATCCATTCCGCAACCTTATTGTCATGTGGCAGCATTGTATTGATGACATATTTGTGATATGGTATGGATCTATTGGCAACCTGCTGGAATTCCAAGGGTGGCTTGATGTCAATATTAAGGGCCCCAGGTTCACTCTCACATACAGCAAGGAGGAGATCACTTTCCTCGATCTTATGATCAGAGTCAAGGACAGAGAAATTTATACATCATTTCACAGAAAGCCCACAGAAAGAACATCATTACTGGCTTTCATAAATCATCATCCTAGAGCACTTAGAGATTTACTTCAATTCCTATTTGCAATTTTTAAGGATTGGGAGAAATTCTGGTATTTCTTCCATTTGGCCCAAATAACCCTTTTCAATCATTGGGCACCCAACCCTCTGACTGGTCATTTTAAATGTGGAAATTGCTGTGTTTGTGCTTTGACTTTTGATACCAAATAATTTATTTGCAATGATATAAAGATGAACTTACAACAATTTTCGAACTGTAACACTATAAATTTGATTTATGCTATTTTTTGGCCTTGCAACCATGTGTTTATTGACCAAATGAAAAATGTCTGCATCGGTATTTTTACACAGAAGCTGACTGTGATGTAAGGTTACCAACACCCACCTTGTTGAACACTTCGCTGAATTTGGACACAATGAAAACTATCTTTGCTGGCAAGTTGTTTCTGTTGTGATACCACCAACAAGAGGAGATGATATTTCAAACAAAGCAAAGAAGAACTGAAATTGATTATTCACACAAAAAGCTTACAAGTGGATCTGAACAGAGTGGAGGACTGGACTTCTTTATTATAAGGCCATTGTTTCTGTTGTATTGCCTCCAGTATGAGTATATATGGAATTGACAAACTCTTAGGAATGGGTCTTCCTTTTGTGTTTTTTGGTTTGCTGGGAATATATATTCTCATTATTTTTCCTCTCTCATTTTTCAGTAGTTCATTCTACCTTTCCATAATCAATTCATAAAGCACACTTGCAGCCGGCATTTTCTCTGAACACCTGGCCTGTTAACATCAGCATTGACCAATCCCTTTTTCCCTTCAATATTCTTGGTTTCTTATTGTTACGAAGTTATTCACCAGTTCTTTTGATACTTTATTCCTCTAGCTCATGGGTTGACATGACGTGTTATTTTCACTGCCGGCCTTCTATTAAGTTTATTGGTTATGTCTTACTAGTAAGGTGAGTGTGGGACCACATTTGATTGGAGTACCTCCACTTTTTTTTATAGCAATCAGTTTTCCCTTGTTGTTTATGCTCTCGCATTTTATGTTACAGATAGCAGCGCTTTTTAAACTTTTTACTGCTCATTCTCAGTCCATATTAATTTATTTTCCCTTTCATATTAAGGTATATATTCTCTTTTTCATTATATTTTAAAACAGAATTTAACATATATTGTTGCACACAATTTGGGGATTGTCGTTTTTATGTTTTTTTCCACTTATTTTTGGTACCGTATTTTACACTTTTATTTTAGTGATTTTTGTCCATTTAACATTGCTAATTTAATTTATTTTATTTTCCTCTTTTTCTTTTTTCTTTATCCACCTTTTTTCCCCTCCCTTTTCCTTCCTTTTTTCCTCTTTCCTTTTTCCCTCCCGACATTTAATTTTTATATCTAGTGGTCTCAGGCTTATTTTTATTTTAGCACTGATGATGATCCTAGTATTGCTTAAAAAAGATCGAAACATCAATGACTTTGACACCTTGACCCCATGTGAATTGCTCATTACATGTATAAGGGCTATGTTGTGTCTTTGTTGAATTGTGACTTATCAGATGTATTAATTTTTGTCACAAATTTGCCTGAGTATGTGCCTATTAAACATGTTTTCCCACTTACATTTCTTTGTGTAATTCAAATGGTAATAAAATATATCTTGTGTTGATTGGACTGAGCATATGGGGATGATTGTTCTCCCGTATGCATATCGTTTTTTAATCTTTTAATTAGGGACCATTGCTTCTTTAATAATTCAATTGAAGAAAGGGCAGTTTGATGAGGAAGATAGCTAATAAAGCCATTTTGAGCAAAACTCGGGAGTCTCCCTTCTGAATCAGGTCTGGTGGCATGTATGAGTTAGTACATTCATGCAGGTAGTAGTACTTTAAGTGGGTTAAAAAGGTGGGTGTCTCTAAAAGAGGTGTGGCCAAAGAATGTGTAACTAGGAATCCAATGTGGTCCAAAAAAATAATCTGGAATCCTATGAGTGAGACAGTGTGCAAACTGTCAAGTATTTGAATGCCACCTTCGGAGTTTTCTGTCATTGCATCCATTCTCTGAG
This sequence comes from Pleurodeles waltl, assembly GCF_031143425.1. Lineage (NCBI taxonomy): Eukaryota > Metazoa > Chordata > Amphibia > Caudata > Salamandridae > Pleurodeles > Pleurodeles waltl. Next base: position 1,470,845,809 of record NC_090445.1, on the reverse strand, counting down.
AAGGCATCTGTTGATGACAAGTATAAGAAATGCTGAGGGTGAGGGTATTAGTTCTGAACTTGTACAGGGGGTAGCCAGTGGTAGGCATCAAAACTCATTTTGGGGTATAGGATTTATTTTTTATCATCAGATTTTGATGCAGGGTATGCAAGGCATAAAATGGAGAAAAGATGAAGAAAAGAAAACACTGATCGAGGGAGAATCCAGAGATGAAAACTTAAAAGTCTAGTACAACGGAAGAAAGAGACCTGAGTGGGAATCTATACTATGATGCAAAATCCAGCATTCAGAAAGTACCAGTCGGGGCTACTAAGATATCTTTTGGCCCCTTTCACTTACTATTCAAATTGAGTACCGGCTAAGTTTGAGCATACAAACCATCAGAGAACCTCTCTGTTGCTTACCTGACATAAGCAGTTCCTTCCCTGGATTGTGAACTCATCAACAGTGAGCAACTCTGATGAGATCACCTGCTCTGAATCTATGCCATATGCTAAAGTATATCCAAGTTCCTCATCCATTATCAGGAGCTGTCCCAGTGCAAAGATTGGTCAAAACGTTACTCCCCTGCTTGGAGTCACTCTGCAGCAAGTCTATTTGAAACCAAGTATTAGCTGCAGTTACCATGATCCTTTTGCAAGCAGGGTCAGCCTGGCCTGTAGGGCAATTGGATTGTGTCAGAACGGGTGGTCTGACAGGCTAATGTGTTTGCTGTTTTTTTAGCTGTTTGTGGGCCTATTTTATGGTCTGGTGGGCCTGTTTTACTGTTGATTTCCCTGTAATTACAACCCCCGTCAGCTGCTGCAAGCACAAATGCAAGAAATTTCCGAACTCTTGAAAAACAGCTTGTCCTTACAAGTTCAAAACTGCCATACCATTTGTCCTTTATCATATCTTCTATTCATAGCATGTCTTGCAAAAGGCTGTCAAAAGAGAGGATGGACAGCAGCTTCTCCAGAGTTGATCCTCTCCTACAGCAATCCCATATCCTGGCAGGTTGTTGGTGATATTACAATAGTGGGGTTCTAGTCATTAGTAAAGGGTCCTGTTGAAAGGGACCTTGGAATAGTGGCTTGTTTACTGTTTATATACTGGAAGTCCCCATCATGGCTGATAGGGTGACAGCAGCTTGACATTACAATGCCAACACACCACAGCTTCTACTATGTGATGATGGGTGACATGTGATGGGCATGGCCATACATTGAGCTGGCCAGGAAACTCAGTTGTCTGCTTCAGCTTATAGCTAGGACTGGCACTTTTTCTTGTAGTTTATTTTTTTTAAGTGATTGACGTATTGGAGGTAAGGAAAACTAATTAGATTTCACCCTTGAAGCAGTCCACTGGATGTTGACAAGTATATTGCCATGTACTTTTTCATATAGTTTAAGTTTTCACATAACATATATAAATATATGTAATTCTATTAAGCATTCCTTTCAATAATATTGGTATACCTATTTTACCAGAATCTTTAACTTTAGTCTTGTTTTAATATTAAGGTTATTATTTTCACTTACTTGATATATATTGAAAAATATTGTAAACACTATCATTATTGAAATGTCTGTCTCTCAGAATCCCCTTGCCTTCACCTCTATGTCATTCATGCCTATCACCTATCTCTTCAAGGTCCCCTTTCTTTTTTCTCCTATCGTTAGCTACCTTAACCCCCATGTTTCACTTTCTTTGACAATGTCTTCCAGTTTCTTTTACCACCTCAGTTTTAGGTTACGGCCTACCAGACAGCGGAGCTGTCTAGTTTGCTAAAGAGGTCTTGGGGACATTCAGAATGTTGACCTAGGAATGCATTCTGCCCATTGCTTGCCATCGGCTTTGTTGCGTCTAACTCACTTTTTTGCTTTCCATTTGCCTGCTTTATTTGTTTTAAGCAGTCCGGCTTGAGGCTTGGCTTTCCCTCGTCAAAATCTTATTCACAGAATCCTTCTGAGGGCTCCCTTTCTGTAAACAGTGCTGTAAATCTTGTTCTTATTTCTTCACATTTTGCTCTGCATTCAAAGACTGAAGTCAAATGCCAGACGCTGTCTTCCAAGGGCACTTGCTTCCACTGCTATCTCTGACTTCAAAGTGGGAGGATTTATGTGACAATCTCACTGGATAGTTGGGGTATGAAACAGTTTTTTTCTAGCACAGGGCAGCATTTTAATGAACTGTGTAAGTATTTCAGAATATATAATAATTATAAATGCACAAATTAAGCACAGTTTTATTTTATAAGTGTGGTGGAAACAAATACATTAACATGAACAAAACAAATCATTAAACAAATTGATGCAATTTCTACACATTTTCATCTTTGCATTGTATAGTTTAATTATTTAAACTGTATGTCTGTGCAAATGTAATGTTCACTTCAATTTAAAATGTGCTGTCTGTAATGGCAGTGCACTACCACACCTTGAATACTCCACTCTACGCCATTCCACTCTACTATGCAACACTCCAAGCCACTGCTTTCTGCACCAGTCCACTCTACACCACTGCACTGTATACCACTTCACGATCTCCTCTCTACTCTACCCTGTACCACTCTACATCACTGTACTCTACAACACCCTGCAACACTGCAGTCTATGGCAAGACACTCTACACCAATGCACTTTACTCTGTAACACACAACTCTATTCCCCCTGCACAACAATCCACTGTATGCCACTCTAATCTACTCTGCACCACTGCACCCTAAGCCGCTGCACTCTACACTACTTTACTCTAAGCCATTACACTCCATGCCACTCTATACAACTGTACTCTACCCTGCATCAATCAATCATACACCACATCACTCTACTCTGAGAAAATCTACTCTACACCACTTCACTCTATGCCTCTCTATTCCACTCCACTCTATGCCACAGTACTCAAGGCCATTCTACTCTTAACCACTGCACTCTATGCTACTGCCCTCTACACCATGCACTCTAAGCCACTCTACTCTACTCTAATCTGCACAGCTCTGTTCCACAACACTCTACTCTAAGCCATTCCACTCTGCAGGACTCCACAACACTGCACTGTATGGTGCTGAATTCAACGGCATTGTACGCAATGCCACTGCACTCTATGCCAGTGCACTCTGCAACACTCTACTCCACTGCCCCCTACACCAGTCCAGTCTACTCGTGCCACTCCAGTGTATGCCATTCTACGTGATTCCACACTATGCCACTCCAATACAGGATACTCTCTGCCACTCCACTCTACAACAGTCTACTCCACTCGTCGCCATTCCACTTTTTGACACTCCACACCACTCCTCTTCATGCCACTAACTTTTAGACTTGCTGAACAGCAGCCAGCTGGTGTACTACATGACTGAAACACATTGGCAAAGCCAATGGCTCTTGCATAGACAAGGCCTATAGGCTTTGCCAATACTTGCTGTGTTTGCATTTCCACTCTCACCCAAACCTATTCTGTCGACACTGTTATTCTTTGCTCTGATTCTGCCCTTTTTCCTCAGTTCTCGTTTTTTTCTGAATTCTTTCTCACCCAACATATACTGTTTTATTTCTTTAGTTCCCTCTGAAACACGCTCTCAGTTTCTTTCTATTTGTATGTTTTTTTTTTCTTTTCCTCTCCTTCAATCTTTTCATCCAGGTTAGAGCTTTTGATGGCTCCAGCATTTTGATGGTCCTACTCCACATACAGCTATAAGACCGATTAGTCAAGTAATGGAGACCTCAAGAGTTCCTGCTTCTATCAGCAGGGCTCAAGCTCCCATGCTCTTTCATGTTTGGCCATTCAAAGGTCCTCTGAAAAATACTTGCTAAAAATACTGGCAATTGAAATGTAGTTCATGCGTAACTCTGACTACCAAGACATTCATTTTGACATTGTTTCTTCAGTTGAAATGATTCAGCTATCATTATTTGAAAAATCTTATGTTTTACATTTCTTCTACATCTGGAGCTAATTAATTTACGCCTGTCCCTTTTCATACCTAATAACACTCTTGCTGCACATTTTTTCTGCCACTAGCCACACCAGTCATGCTGAATTAAATTAAAGACTTCTGCAAGTACACTCATCTAAACACATTAAAGGTTCTTTTGTTGTCCAGTCCTCAAAACCTTGCTCATCTGTAGTTTTTTGAGTTACTGTTTACAATTAGTGACCATTTCTTGGCTTCAAAAGCTTGCCTGGAGTTAGTAGATGCTCTATTGCTTTTTCATCATAAGTGTCAACATTTTGCTCAAATGCTGCAGTCAGTATTTATAAGAGTTTCTTAGTATCCTTTTTGTCTTGATTTTTGTTTTGATAGTGTCTTTGTGTATTGACTTCTGGCTTGAGTTTTGTGGATTTTAATTTGTATTGCCCTCAACTCTAGATATTGACCACCTGTGTACTGACCTGGGTCATTTGAGTTTCTTCTCGATCAAGTGTACTGACTTCCGACTGGCTTGCATTTTATGTTGCCACCTCTATTGACCATCTGTGTGCTGACTTGGATTATTTTATTTGGTGGTATTTTAAATTGTGATGAGTAACCTGATGTGCTACTTTTGTTCCTCCTAGTTGAGATGATTGTTCCCATTTCTCCTGTTTTTGAATTCTTCTGTTACTTGTTTTACCACTGGGTTAGGGCATGCCCTACCTCTATAAATGATTTTGTCCTAACTTACACTCTGTGTGACTTGATTGTGTTATATCCCTGTATGATACAGCTTACTTCACAATACACCTTCCTTTTCCTAATATCTCATAAACCGTCCTAATCAATTAAGACATATTCATCTTTCACAAAATAGATTTTCTATCTTTCCTTTCCCAGGACATTCTCAGCTTTGTTAAACATGAGCTAAGGATTATGCTGGCCTAATTCGTACACACACGTTCAGCATATGGTGCCTCCCTTAACATAGCTTCTTACTTCTTTACTTTATCCTTCTTATTAGCTAAAGCCCAATCTTTACCTGCAGCATTGGCTGGAACAATATTCATTACTGAAAAACTTCAATTGCCATATACTGTAGAATGCCTTTATCATTCAACTGAGTTTTGAAAAGCCCATAGCACATGTAGGATTTCCAGTCATCTTAATACCTGAAGAGCACAAACTAAAATATATTCACCTGCTCTTCTTAATCAAACTTAATTTAGATTGGGTCGTATTTAACTTTTCTTCATTTTGTATCCAGATCTTTGCATCCTGTTGTTTGTGGCAAAATATTTTTTGTGTACTGACTTCTGGCCTCCATTCTATGGATTTGTATTGCCCACGAGTCTAGATATTGACCAGCTATGTACTGATTAAGATTGTTTTATTGGATATGTTCTGAATCAGCTTCTGTTCATAATGTCAAGCTATTCCTGTTTCTCGTAATTGACATGACTGCCGCCCTGTCTATTGCATTATGTTCATCTGCTACTTTTCCACTAGTTATGTCCTCTATCCCTATGCAGGAGTTAGCTCTAACTTATCCATTTGCATGACAACTTCCTGTTTTATTCTTGTGTAATAGCCTGTTTTTCTGGGTGATATTCTTGCTGTTTTTTTAAATCTCTGTTTCCATTTTTTTTAATTAAAAATGTCTAATAAAAACTCCACTTGGTCAGGTAAGTCAAATAATTCCTTAATTTTTATTTCCGAACTAATTAATACAATACTATGCAAACCCACATTGACCTCTCTAATGTCCCATGTTACATGAAAAAGTCAGGCTGTTGCTCTTCATGCTTTCAAAAAGATAAGTAAAACAACTATACCATTTTTCTAATGGAGTGTCTTCCCGCTTTTTCTCTGTGATTTTCTTTTAGCCCGCAGCTTAATCTGAGGAAGGATTGCCAGATGGTTTATATTGAGACCATTTTGACCGCATATTATTTCTGTTGCTTTTGGTGCAGTGCCTTGTTAAATCTTGGCCGTTGCTCCTGCTTACAGAAACTGAAATAATTAGAAAAATACTATAACTAGATTCACCTCAACGATTGTTAGTACAGTTGGGAAAACAGTATGTATCTCCAGAGGCTTTGTGAGCTCACCTTAAAAACTAATTTTCTATCCAGATATAAATCATTAAAGTTTCACTGGATGAGAATGTACTAAGTGAAAGTGATACGTGTACATACATAAAGATTGAGCACAAGTGCTTCTCAATTCAATTTGACTCTGACGAAATGCTGTATTGTTTCGTGCTGGCTTTTATTTATAGTTCTTGTTTTGTTACTATGTATCACTTACATTTTGGAGATTTGGATTTGGACTGGCCTGGATATTGACCACCCCTGTATCGACTGACAATGCTTTATTGGATTTATTCAACCTTCTGTTCCTTACTGTGAACCGTCCTGCTGCTTCTGCGCCTCTAGTTGATAGCATTTGGTACTCTTTTAACTAGTATTTTGTTCATTTACTTGTTTTATTCCCAGTTTGGGGCATCTCCTATCCTGATGTATGATTTGGTCTTAACCTGGCACCATCCATGGTTTAAACTTCTTTTAAACCTCTGTGTGACATGGGGTGCCAGCCCTGAGTGTTAGTCCTGTTTTCCATGATTAATAACAATGCAATACATCCCTATTAACAGCTTCACTTGTACAGAGATTTAAGATGTTTATACCCTTCGACCGTTTAAAAATATTTCTTTTTTTTAACTCACCAGAATTTATAATCTGTTGTCTTTTTCCTACATCTGTTAATGTAGGCAACATTGCAAAAACATTTCAATAAATGGAGTTTAAAAAAGAAAAATATAGATATGTTTTAAGCTGTTTTCAACTCTCAGACAACTGGCAAGGTTAAAAAGGCCTCCTTACTTTGAACCGTTAGTGTTTTCATATCAATCCACGCATTTTAGAGACAAAAAGCAGGGAACATGGGGCCAGATGTAGCAAAGTCCGATTCTGCGAATCGGAAATTGCGAGTCAGTGCGACTCGCAATTTCCGATTCGCAAAATCGGATGCAGTACGGTGTCTCAGACACCGACTGCGAGTCGCTATGGGGTCGCAAAGACCCACCTCATTAATATTAATAAGGTGGGTCGCATTTTGCGACCCCATAGCGAGTCCCTGCACTCACAGGGATGGTGGCCTGCTGAAGTCAGCAGACCTCCATGTCTGTGACTACTTTTTAAATAAAGCAGTTTTTTTTTTATTTTGCAGCCCGTTTTCCTTAAAGGAAAACGAGTTGCAAAATAAAAAACATAACATAACCTTTTGGTTTCGGTTTTTCAGAGTAGGCAGTGGTCCATTGCACCACTCCCTGCTCTGAAAAACCCTTATTGGCAACATTCACAAAGGGGAAGGGGTCTCATGGGGACCCCTTCCATTTTGCGAATGAGTTACCACCAGTGTGACACTGGTGGTAACTGTGAATTGCTTTGCGACCGCATTCGCGGTCACAAAGCAATTTAGCATAGCGAAGCGAGTCGCAAATAGGAAGGGAACACCCCTTCCCATTTGCGAGTCGCATTCACAACTTGCGAGTCGGTACTGACTCGCAAATTGTGAATCTGCATTGCAAAAGGCTTTTTGCATGGCGCAAACTGCGATTTTCGCAGTTTGCACCATGCAAAAAGCTTTCTACATCTGGCCCTTAGTTCAGGGGAACGCCCCTTTGTAGGTAGAGGAGGAATCTCTTCCTGTGCAGTCATAAACATGGGAAAAACAGTGGGTCTATTGAAATAGGATGACTCCACATACATTAAAGCCTGTAACAAGGAAGTAATAACTGGGAATTATGCAATTATTGCCAAGTAAATATAGCATTACCTGTGCTATTTGGGAAAACAATACTGAATTACCCAATCGTTTGTCCAAGCACCTTAAACATAAATCCCACATCCTAGGAAGAAAAAAGAAATCAATAATATTTCTTGAGAACAGATAGGTTTTGGTTGATTTGCTCAAAGTGGTCCTTAAAAATTGAATGTTTTGGGAAAAGTGAGTGGTCATGATATCTTCTTTACAGTCAACATGTTTCCCATTGCCTCGGCTACAGCAGAAGATAGACATTCTATTTGAGGAACCAGGCAAGCTGATTGTAAATAAACAATCTATTGCAGAAAAGGCAATTCCAGTAATGTTGTTTTACTGCTCATAATGCAAAATATCTGTCAAGTAAAATGTTTTTCTCTATCCAGTTACCACAGCGAAAATGACAGAACTGTTACAGTAAATGCCAATTCCATGCTTGACAATAACTATACAGAGATGTATTCTGGAAATGTTAGTTACAAACAATTCAGTGTGCAGTCCATTAGACCAAAATGTCACTCTGTGACTGGCATAAGCAGCTCCCTCATAAACCAACAATGGGTCTTGAATTTCACATGCATAGTAGCAGGTATTTCAAGGTATTTTCCATCAATGGTATTCTAAATGTGAAAGATGGAGAAAGATGACTTTACAGGTTTCCACACGTGTTCTGTAACCATTACATGAACGTGCAAGAGGTGTTTTGGAAGACTATATCCTTCCTGTTTCGGGTGAATCATGTGAAGAATCATGCCAAACTATGTGGGTGAAGGTTCTGCTGCCATGTGACTTTAAGTTATAATTTACATGTTAGAAGCTGATAGTCATAGCCTTCCAAACTAACACATCTTTACGTATGTTTACTGTAAATGTTTTCAGCTTTCCACTTAAAAGTACTACCCACTAAGATTACACTTAATTGTAATTATTGGCAATTTCTAAGTACCCAATAATAAGCTATTTCAGTACACACATGGGTACTGTTTCAAGTCCATGTTTAGGCACAGTTAGTGGCAATTGACTTGCCCCCAGTGATTCAAACTTTTTATCTCCAGTATCCTTTCAACAGTTTTAGGTAACATATTCTGCATGCCCAGTTACTGCAATGCAATTGGCTGTAGGCAAAGTAAGGGCCTCGCTTAGAGTTTCAAAGATGGGCTGCTCTGTCACAAGCATGGCAGATCCCTTGTCTGCTCTATTCCAAATGCCCATGGCATGTGTAACACATCTGCTGTCCAATGTTTTGCCCAAATCTGTCTTTAGGAGTTTCTCTTGGAGAGTGCGGAAATTCAACTTTAATGTGCATACATGTGAGCCCAGCAGAAAATAAATTTCCAACATTTTGACATCGAGTCCACTCAAGACACCCAGCTACAATGAAAGCGTCTGCAGCTTTTCAAGATTTTGTCGTTCTCAGACATGAAACGTAAATTATCTTTTCTTTAATCAGGGACGACTATCCTGAATGTACTGTATTGCCTTAAGTAAGATCCACTACAAATTGGAGAAGGTTAAAGACGTACGAATTTTGTTTTATGACAGAAAATATTATAAAGCACTTTAAGAAAGATTTCTAATATTTAAAACAAATGCAAACACACATCGGAAAAGGAAATACCTGTAAGGACTGTAGAGATCTCAATTATTGAAATATCAGGTAACAATTTTCAAACTGATAAAACACTTCAGAGTCTAATTGAAATGCATTTTCAATGCAACACCATTCTAATAATTGAGAACTCGACCCTAGATATGAAATTTTGAACCTAAAGAAGCAGCCAAGGGCCAGCACTTGCACTATCTCCTCATTGGGTGTGGGCCATTGATTGACACTGGAAAGGTATGTAAAGGCGCCTCTGGTACTTTGCACCAGCGGGGGTCTGTTTTCGTTTTTTTAGATCTGGTAGCTCAGAAAAGCTTCCCAAACAGGCTGTATTGGTTTTGGTACTGTAATGGCGATTGGCATGCAGGGGGCGCTGATGTAATTACAGTAAAAGTGAAAATGAAACGAGCCAATGGGCTAATTTTACATTCACTGAATCAATGTTTGGGGGGTTACACCAGGGAGAGGGGGAGTGACCCCTTGGGCAAAGACTTGGGCTCCCCCTAGCTGCTTTTTATAATGCAGGCTCTCTGTCCTCCCGGGTGGAGCAGACAGCCCACTAGGCACCAAGGATTACTTTTTGTTTTGAATTGTAACAGTGAGGGAAGCTCAGCATGGTCATGGCCATGCCCCCACTCCCATAGAAAACTGGGAAATAGTTGTTCTGCACGTTCTTGGAGCAGATAGAGATAATTACCCCCAATCTGCCTACCCAGGGGCAGAAAGGCAACTAGAAACCAGGGATTATTTTTTAAATATAGCAGTGGGGGCTTCCCAGAATGGGCGTGGCTAAGCCTCCATCTCAAGTAAATGAGGAAACAGTCTTTCAGCCCCCTCTGGGGGTAGGCAGGGTAATCACCCCCGATATGCCACCTGGGTGGGCAGAAAGTCCGCTGTGCAGCAATAATATATATTTTTAATAAAATAATGAGGTGAGTCGTTCCCAGCTTAAATCAGGCCCCACCCTCATCCCTAAACCTTCAATAGCCTTTCTACTCACCTTGTAGACTAAAGCACCCCTTCCTAATGGCAAGCAAGATGACATTTCATTCTTTTGGGCATTGTTTTTCCAAAAGGGCCAAGAACATTTGACTAACTCCCACCACTTTCAATGGTGAACAGCTGCACTTTTTGGGCTTGGGTAGGATGCCACCTAGAAACACCTACCAGTCCCACAGAGTTCTGAAAGCTAAACATCTAGGGGAGTAAAGGGTGGTGTGCTTCACATGCATCCCACACCATTTTCCTTCCCACAATGCACTGCAAACCTCAAACTTCAAACATTCACTAAAACACACATATTCCTCACATTTCTCTGAGAAAAACATTTCCTACAACACAGCATTCCTCAAAGTCTCCTAATAAAAATGGTACTTCAGTTGTGTATGTGGGCCAAGAGGCCTTGTTATAAAAGGCCCTAAAGTGCTACGTGGAGAGATCAGCAATCGTGGAACAGGATTTAGGGTTATGCTTGGCTGCCACTCATTGAAATCTACCAATGTCAGACATTTTCTGAAAAGTAGGCCACCAGAGAATTCCAGAGTGGTGTGCTTTGTGTGACTCCCATTAAGTTCTCCTACCCAGTGTCATGCAAGCCTACATCCCTACATTTCTGTGATGAATACTTCTAGAATCTGCAGGAATTCCCAAAATTTAGTAAATCTGCAAATGTGCCAACATCTATGGGGAAATGCTTGGGACCTCCCACGCTGCACCCATGGAACACCTTCCAGCTTTATTTTGAATTTAATGTAATGCAGGACAGGTTGTGTTAAAAATGATTACTGGTAAATGCCTTATTTATGCTTACTTTATGTACTGTCTAGAGAGTATAAAAACAGGGCAAGGAAGTTATGGTGACAAAGCAAGGAGACGTTGAGAACACATAGGGTTGTGCCTTAAGTGTTGAGGAAAACCTGTGATAAATGCACCATCTGACCCATTGCACAAATGTACAAGTCATAAAAGCAGTGCAGCACCACATTATATACATCTAAATTTGAAAATAGGCATTTGTGTATTTACGTGTGAATGCCTGCCTGCATGTATTTTACAGTGTGTCTGCAGGTGCAGATTAAATCACTCTCTATTGATTCTCTTAAACCCTTATCATTTGGCATTTGATTGGCAGAACATTTCAGTTATACATATCATCCATTGGTTGTTTAGAAAAATTCCAGACTGATTTACACATTCACTGGCCCTAGACGAAGACAGCATTATCATGTATTACTTGTTCTCAAAGGTCAATAACAAGGAGGTGAAAGGTGAACACAGTCTTAAGGGATCATTACAAGTTTGGCGGTCTAACTATTGAGCTACCATAGAAACGCTGGCATAAAGTTATGATCAGCATGGCGATGACCCACGGGCACTACTGTGGCTGACCATGACTTTGACTGCCACCACCCGATTAGGACTGTGATCCTGGCAGTGGCGGCAGTCACCTGGCAGTCCGACCTCCAGGGTTCTAATCTGGTGGTTGGACCACAAGGAGTGCTGCGGTTCAACCACCACAGTGAGTTTGCGAGTCTTAAGAGCATACACATTTCTAAATGTAACTGTTGGAAATGGCCTCTCTGCAGGGTCATCCCCAAACTTTTGCCTTACTCCTCTTCTTTTTCTGACCTCATTTTTGCTGGCTTTAGGACTCTGGACACGTTATCACTGCTAAGTAGGGCTAAAGTACATGTGCTTTCTCTCTAAAACATGGTAACATTGGCTCATACCCAATTGACATATTTAATTTACTTGTAAGTCCCTCGTGAAGTGCCCTACATGTGCCTACGGCCTGTAAATTGAATGTTACTAGTGAGCTGCAGCACTGGTTGTGCCACCCACATGAGTAGCCCCTTAACCATGTCTCAGGCCTGCCATTGCAAGGTCTGTGTGTGCAGTTTCATTGCCACTTCGACTTGGCATTTAAAAGTACTTGCCAATCCTTAAACTACCCTTTTTCTACAAAAAAGTCACCCCTAAGGTAGGCCCAAGGTAATCAATCTATCAATCAATCAATCATTTGTTAAGTGCGCTACTCACCCGATAGTGTCTCAAGGCGCTGGGGGTGGGGTGCTACTGTTTGAATAGCCAGGTCTTGAGATGCTTCCTGAAGGTCAGGAGGTCCTGGGTCAGACGTAGGTTGACGGGGAGGGAGTTCCAGGTTTTGGCGGCGAGATGGGAGAAGAATCTGTCGCCAGTAGTGGTACGGTGGATGCGGGGGACGGTGGCGAGGGTGAGGTTGGCGGAGCAGAGCTGGCGGGTGGGGACGTGGAAGATGAGACACTCGTTGAGGTAGGCAGGGCCGGCGTCGTAATCCATAATGCAGGGTACTATGTAGGTAAAAGGCAGGACAAATATCTGTGTGTTTTACATGTAGTGGTAGTGGAAAACTCCTAAATTTGTTTTACACTACTGTGAGGCCTGCTCCTTTCATAGGCTAGCATTAGATCTGCACTCACATACTGTTTGAGTGGTAGATTCTGATTAGAAAGGGGTAAACAGGTCATGTTTAGTATGGCTGGAACAGTAATAGAAAATCCTGCTTATTGGTGAAGTTGGATTTTTTATTACTATTTTAGACATGACACTTTTAGAAAGTGAGCATTTCTCCACACTTAAAATTCATATGTGTCTTACAGCCTGTCTCTGATCCATGTCTGACTTTGCTGTGAAGTGCTCTCCAAGGGCTTACATTGAGCTTGCCTCCTGTTTTCTGAAGTCTCAGGGCCAGAAAGACTTCAGCTCTTCAAGGAAACTCCTTGTGTGCCGGAAATTGATGCACAGCCTGACGGAAACAATGCACAGCTTGCCCTGCAGTGAGAAAATCGCTGCACAGCTGAACCAGAACGATGCAGCTCGACTTCCTGAGGGAAGATCCATGCAGCTCCTGCGTTGTGACCAGAATTTAGAGCTCTTACAGGAATATTAAACATTGACAGCAATGGTAATTGACTATGGCATAGGCCCCCATTACAACCCTGGCGGTTGGTGTTAAAGCAGCAGTAATACCGCCAACAGGCCGGCGGTAAACAAAATGGGATTTGGACCATGGCGGTTACTGCCTTCCAAATCTGCCACTTTAACACACTGACTGCCAGGGTGGTAACGGCTGCTGGGCTGGAGACTTCGGTCTCCAGACCGGCAGCCGCCACAATCCCAACCTCAGGATTACGACCCGGCCTACCGCCATGGTTTTCACGCCAATTATACTGCCACGAAAACCATGGCAGAGAATCCGACTTACCTGCTTGCAGGGGGTCCTCCAGCTGGAGACGGTCCGTGGTGCTGCTGTCAGCAGCAGCGTCCACCAGCAAAACACTGCTAGGCTGTATCATTGGTCATGATACGGTCGGCGGTGTTTTGCTGGCGTGGCGGTGCTGCTGTCAGTAGCGCCGCCTTACCGCCGCCTGCCTCCATGACCGCCGCCTGCCACCATAACCGTTGGCGGTGTTCCGCCAGCATTCTGGTGGAATACCGCTGGCGGTCATGATACCGGTAGACGGCTGGTAGCCACGGCGGCAGTATGTTGGCGGCCATCGCTGTGGCAGTAGGCAGTCAATACCGCCAATGTTGAAATGAGGGCCATAGTCTCTATTTGAATGGTGTATCTGTTACTTGCCTATTATATTCACTTCGTTCCCCTAAGCAGGCATGTGCATTTGCAGTGATTGCCAGTAAAGTTGATTGGTTGCTAGGTAGCGATATACTAAATGTTGTGTATTGCTGGAAGTTACATTATTGGAACACTGTGGCTAATTTATAATTCTGTTCTTTGAACAATGGTTTATTTTTCCTAAATTATGTTACCTACATATATTAAATCTGCCTGGGTTGCTGTCTTAATTATGTCTGATTTATTGTAAAGTCTTTTCACTATGTTCAGTTGACATTTTGGGTTAAAAGGGAAGAAGGCACCTTTCACAGTCATTGCTTTGACAAAGGCTGTTCAGCTCGAAACATGTCAGCCTTGTGAATAATCTTTCACGGCAATGATATCTTGGAGTGCCGTCTTCTTTCTGTGTTTTGATTGAGACCGTAAACAAGACTCTTTGTGAGCTGAAACGCATTGGTAGTTGCTAAATCCCATGGATAAAGACTGAAATTTGGAGCTTTTCGGAGTGCAGTGAATTCTCTTGTATCCGAAATACTAAATCAAGGGAGGTGACTCTCGTCACTGGCACCAGAGTGCGCCCTGAAGTTTGTCTTTGGACCATTTTTATATATATATATATATAGAGAGAGAGAGAGATATATATAGATATATATATGTGTGAGTGGTGCATATATATATATATATATATATATATATATATATATAGAAACACTTAACTTCGGCAATTCCCTTGCCGCTCCTAATCGCCAATGGTGCCTGGATAAGACGCGCGCCACCACGTCTGACATACAAACACAACCTTATTTTTTAATAAGGCAACCGGCACTCCGTGAATGTGCAGATCTAAGGTTTAATACAAACAAACAGGAACGCGTTTCGGCGTCTCCGCCTTTCTCAACCTGTGTGGGCCGCCATTTTTGCCCCATTTAAATACAAGTGCATTTCTTAAAGCAACAAAGTAACAAAAATACTGATAGTTAAACATATAATATTTACAACATCCATCATTACGCCTAATTGCAAAAACATGTATACATGCATATATAAATAAATGCCTATGAATTTTACCTCCTATTTTACATGTTATGTCTATGAAAACCTTGTTCTTATCCAAAAACGAATCTAATCTAAGCAGTAAATAGAAGCAAATATGTAGGCAAAGATAACAAAAAGAAATTGAATTGAAACTCTCATACTAGTTATTAACTAAGCATAATTCAAAGATTAATTGCATACCTTAATCAACGATTTACCAACAACAAAAACAAAGCTATACTATACTATGTAACCATGGAAAAATCTTAGAAGAATCGTTAAACATGTTGGAAACACATATAAATACTGCAACGACCGTGATATAACACAATAGCAATAACTATGTACTTAAACCTGTGGAATATTATGGTACCATTGTTTTCACGACAGTAAAGAAAATATTATTAATTTTTAATTTTTTATTTTTAATTTTTATGAAATGGTACCATATGTCTCATGCAGAAAAAAATGTGTGTATCAACAGACAGAACATGTGACTAAAAAGGCCTAAATGAAAGAATATACTGAATAAGGAACCCACTTAGTTCAAATGAATATATAATTCTTCACTAGAGTTTAATCCTACTGGCTCTCTAGAATCAAGTGTCAAAATATATCTGGATTCCAACTTTCTCAGGTTTTTCTCCCTGTCCCCTCCACGTACATCTTTTTTTATTCCGTCAATTACACTATATTTGATACTTTCCATTCGTCCTGCATGGAACTCATGTACATGTCTAGCAACAGGGTATGAATCGTCTTTGTTGGTTATCGCCCTCAAATGTTGGAGTATTCTTTTGTGCACTTGGAGTTTAGTACTACCAACATATATCTTGGGACAACTGCATTTTAAAATGTAAATAACATATTCACTCCTGCAGTCGTATCTGCCTTTTATGGTGTGAATAGTTCTGTCTCCTTGCTGGATACTCTTAATGTTTTCACCATTTTTACATGCTTTACATTTGGCACATTTAAAAAATCCATTTTGCGATTGAAGCCAGCTACTTTGCATAGTCTTCCCCTGTCTCACATCGCTTTTCACAAGGACATTTCTCATTGACGTCCCTTTTCTATATGTTATTGTAGGCCTATTTTTCAAATTAGTGCCTATCACAGGATCACTTTTTAGCATGTGCCAATGTTTCTGTAAAATCTTTCTGATGGATTCATGAGCCCTATTAAACGTGGTTATGTATCTAACATTAGCAGTATCATCATGTGTATTGCTATTTTTCTTTCCACCTTTACTGCTTTCTTCTGAAGCAAATAGCAACTGATCTCTGGACCTGGATTTGACTCTAACTGCACTGTGTTGTAATAACTCACTGGAGTATCCTCTCTGTTTTAATCTGTCAATCATGTTGTCTTGTACTTTTAAATAATCACTTTCTTTACTGCAAATTCTCTTGGCTCTCAAAAATTCTCCAAAAGGAATGTTATTCTTCAGAGGTTGAGGATGGTGACTTTTAGCATGCAGGATACTGTTCCCTGCTGTGGCTTTCCTAAACAATGTTGTCTCAATTTTGTTATTTTCAATGAATACTCTGATGTCTAAGAATTCAATCTCATGGTTGTCAATTTTCCCCGTGAATTTCAAATTACAATGATTAATATTTATTTCTTTGATAAAATTGCTAGCAGTACCTCGATCACCCTTCCAAATTATGAAAATATCATCGATATATCTGAGCCACAGAACGATGTTATCATTCCATTTATCTAGCGGGAAGTTGTTAAGTATCTGTTCTTCCCACCACCCCATGAATAAGTTGGCATAACTTGGAGCAAAGCATGTTCCCATTGCTGTACCGCATACCTGCTCAAATATCTCATTATTGAAGAAAAACATGTTATGTTGTAGACACCATCTTATCATTTGGCTCAGCATTTTGCTATGGTGGTAAAAACTGATTGATCTCATTTTCAAAAAATATTCTACTGCCTGGATTCCCAATTCATGTGGGATACTTGTATATAATGCTGTAACATCAAGTGTCATCAACAAGTATTCATTGTCCCAGCCAACATCAAAAATCCTCCTCAGAAAATCACCACTATCTCGCAGATAGGAAGATAGATTTCTAACTAGTGGCTGTAAAAACTTGTCTATGTATTGTGATACGGTTTCAAACAAACTTCTTTTAATGGACACTATATATCGCCCAGGGGGTTTGTGTACATCTTTGTGGATCTTCGGTATCAGGTAAAATACAGGTAACTTGGGAAAGTCTACTTTCAGAAAACTGTATTCTTGTTGACTGATGAGACCTTTGTCACACCATTGTATCAATTCTGAATCAAATTGTATTTTAACACTCTCAACGTGATCAAGGTCAATCCTTCTATAACATTTGTTGTCATTCAATTGTTTGCATGCTTCATCCATGTATTGTTTTGTTGACCTTAGATCTGCACATTCATGGAGTGCCGGTTGCCTTATTAAAAAATAAGGTTATGTTTGTATGTCAGACGTGGTGGCGCGCGTCTTATCCAGGCACCATTGGCGATTAGGAGCGGCAAGGGAATTGCCGAAGTTAAGTGTTTCTAAATTAACCTCGCTGCCCCCGTAATGGATTTTCACTGAGAGAGACCTTCATACCGTTCCCGACAATCTACGCGGAGTCGGAGGACACCGGAGTCGACAGTCAAGGTGTACGGTAAGCAAAAGGTTCTCGTTTAGTTTCATAAATATTTTCTTCAAAACTGAGCCAAGCGCCGAGCAGAGATCAAGAGTTATTTGCATTTTACATGGCGCGTGAATGCTGAAAGAAAACGATATTAGTACAAGTGTTTACAAAGGATCGGCAACAATGTATCTATGTTCATTTGGGAAAACAGGCTATTCAAAGACACAAAAAGCCGTATAACAGTGTTGGGGAAACACGAACTTTTGAGTTATCACGAACTGAACGCAGCATAATTATTTTTCAATATAAACAAAGTACTGTTTTCAGACGGACTTCAAAGCTTATTTAACCATGGAATAGTGTGTAGATTGGAGTATGGACCGGTGGTGTTCACAAGGGATTGGCAACATTATACCCAGGCGCACATTGACAACAGATTTTCTAAAGATATGAGAAGTCATAAAAAGACTTTTTGGAAAACGCGAATGTTTTAGTCATTATGAAATGAGCGTGGCATGTCCGTTTTCAAGAGAAACCTACATCAAGACGAGAGTAGCCCCATAATATATATTTTTTGCCTAATGCGAAGATTTTTTGTCATCATTAATTCAGTGTGATGCGCCTTTGTGCATAAAAGCGATGTACGGCTCTGTGATCAGCATTAGAGTATAAGTAATTTATTGGAGGATCGAAAGGTATTTTTTGGATATAGACATTCATATTACATATACACACAAAATAATGGCTAACAAAACTACAAATGTCTATGAAAACAGAAAATTAAGAGCAGAATTAGCCTTTGCTAAATGTACTAACAATGGGAATGATCAATCAACCAGGGGGGACTCCCCAGCAGCAAGCACAGACATTTATGGGGCATTTAAAGAACTAGAAAATTTGAAAAAGAAAGAACTAAGCAAATGGTGGGAATGTGAGTCTCTTAATAAGTACTTGGAAGTGGATAGAGTACCCAGGGGCTTAAGAATTTTTATTATGCCTAATTATGATGACTCAAATCCTGATCTTCTAAAGGAATGGGCAGCTCACAATGCTGCAAGCTCTGCAGGAATGATGAGAATATTAATCAAGTATGCACAAATCGAGAGAGAGACAGTTATAAAACAAATCAATAGTGTTACTAAGCGAATTGAAGCTTTTTCGGACAAAAAGTTAGTTGAATCTTTGAGTAACGCCATGGAAGAGCGATTGAGCAAGATCGAGGAAGAGATCATTTCCAAGAAATCACGGAAATTCAACAGAGACGCATTTGATTATGAGACGGGACAAATTTACACATTTGCGAGGAAATTTGATTATTGGAGACAATTGAAAGTGAAGGAATCAGCAAGCCAAATTCAAAGCACTGCACGAAGGACATCCAATGTAGGCATGAGTGAGAGTTCTGATACAGATTTTGAAGAAACATCAAGAACAAAGTCACACACCACATTACAAGAAGAGTTTGATTTTTTAAGGAAGGATAGGAGAACAAATCACAGACCATGGAGAGGAGGAACTCGAATAAGAGGAAGAGGCAGAGGCAGAAAAGACGAGGGGGCAAAAGAAAACCACAGCGACGAGGGAAGCAAGATGACTCGCAGCAGCAAACGGTACTAACTGACAATAAAACTGTGGTTAATCTATCAGACATACAATTGGACCAGGAGGACAAAGTTAATTTATCGTTAGGCCTTTCGTACTGCCAACCCAGTGATTTTGATTATGTGCAAAGCCGTATAGACTTGTTTCTGTTTATACGTAAATTAAAATTGTCAAAAATCCATCAAGCGAAGTGTAAAAAAGTAACAACACAAGGGGAGTGTACAGAAGAAATCAGTTATAACACACAAAGACTAATCAGTCATAATCTAACAATTGAGGATGTGTCACTAATGAGAGAACTTTGGGAATTGGAAGATAGCACAATGGGTGAAATTAATGAAGAACAGATGTTAGACAGATTGGAATCAGAAGGAATCTGTCTTAACAAAGATGGAGCATCAGGTCTGAAACCAAAGTCAAAAACTGTCCCATCACCCAGTGGAGATATGATTGACCAATTTTCAGAGACTGTGACTAAAGAATTGAAAATTTTGAGAGCCAGAACTTGGAGTGCATTCAACAACAAAAAGGGTGGATATTATAAAACATTAGATAAACTTTCCAATAACCCAGACATTGTAGTAAGAGGCTCCGATAAAGGAGGGAATATAGTGATCTGGTCAACAAAACAATACATGGATGAAGCATACAAACAATTGAATGACAACAAATGTTATAGAAGGATTGACCTTGATCACGTTGAGAGTGTTAAAATACAATTTGATTCAGAATTGATACAATGGTGTGACAAAGGTCTCATCAGTCAACAAGAATACAGTTTTTTAAAAGTAGACTTTCCCAAGTTACCTGTATTTTACCTGATACCGAAGATCCACAAAGATGTACACAAACCCCCTGGGCGACCTATAGTGTCCATTAAAGGAAGTTTGTTTGAAACCGTATCACAATACATAGACAAGTTTTTACAGCCACTAGTTAGAAATCTATCTTCCTATCTGCGAGATAGTGGTGATTTTCTGAGGAGGATTTTTGATGTTGGCTGGGACAATGAATACTTGTTGATGACACTTGATGTTACAGCATTATATACAAGTATCCCACATGAATTGGGAATCCAGGCAGTAGAATATTTTTTGAAAATGAGATCAATCAGTTTTTACCACCATAGCAAAATGCTGAGCCAAATGATAAGATGGTGTCTACAACATAACATGTTTTTCTTCAATAATGAGATATTTGAGCAGGTATGCGGTACAGCAATGGGAACATGCTTTGCTCCAAGTTATGCCAACTTATTCATGGGGTGGTGGGAAGAACAGATACTTAACAACTTCCCGCTAGATAAATGGAATGATAACATCGTTCTGTGGCTCAGATATATCGATGATATTTTCATAATTTGGAAGGGTGATCGAGGTACTGCTAGCAATTTTATCAAAGAAATAAATATTAATCATTGTAATTTGAAATTCACGGGGAAAATTGACAACCATGAGATTGAATTCTTAGACATCAGAGTATTCATTGAAAATAACAAAATTGAGACAACATTGTTTAGGAAAGCCACAGCAGGGAACAGTATCCTGCATGCTAAAAGTCACCATCCTCAACCTCTGAAGAATAACATTCCTTTTGGAGAATTTTTGAGAGCCAAGAGAATTTGCAGTAAAGAAAGTGATTATTTAAAAGTACAAGACAACATGATTGACAGATTAAAACAGAGAGGATACTCCAGTGAGTTATTACAACAC
This sequence comes from Pleurodeles waltl, assembly GCF_031143425.1. NCBI lineage: Eukaryota > Metazoa > Chordata > Amphibia > Caudata > Salamandridae > Pleurodeles > Pleurodeles waltl. The sequence goes on along the minus strand of NC_090445.1, from coordinate 1,470,824,895 downwards.
AGTGCAGTTAGAATCAAATCCAGGTCCAGAGATCAGTTGCTATTTTCTTCAGAACAACGCAGTAAAGGTGGAAAGAAAAATAGCAATACACATGATGATTCTGCTAATGTTAGATACATAACCACGTTTAATAGGGCTCATGAATCCATCAGAAAGATTTTACAGAAACATTGGCACATGCTAAAAAGTGATCCTGTGATAGGCACTAATTTGAAAAATAGGCCTACAATAACATATAGAAAAGGGACGTCAATGAGAAATGTCCTTGTGAAAAGCGATGTGAGACAGGGGAAGACTATGCAAAGTAGCTGGCTTCAATCGCAAAATGGATTTTTTAAATGTGCCAAATGTAAAGCATGTAAAAATGGTGAAAACATTAAGAGTATCCAGCAAGGAGACAGAACTATTCACACCATAAAAGGCAGATACGACTGCAGGAGTGAATATGTCATTTACATTTTAAAATGCAGTTGTCCCAAGATATATGTTGGTAGTACTAAACTCCAAGTGCACAAAAGAATACTCCAACATTTGAGGGCGATAACCAACAAAGACGATTCATACCCTGTTGCTAGACATGTACATGAGTTCCATGCAGGACAAATGGAAAGTATCAAATATAGTGTAATTGACGGAATAAAAAAAGATGTACGTGGAGGGGACAGGGAGAAAAACCTGAGAAAGTTGGAATCCAGATATATTTTGACACTTGATTCTAGAGAGCCAGTAGGATTAAACTCTAGTGAAGAATTATATATTCATTTGAACTAAGTGGGTTCCTTATTCAGTATATTCTTTCATTTAGGCCTTTTTAGTCACATGTTCTGTCTGTTGATACACTCATTTTTTTCTGCATGAGACATATGGTACCATTTCATAAAAATTAAAAATTAAAAATTAATAATATTTTCTTTACTGTCGTGAAAACAATGGTACCATAATATTCCACAGGTTTAAGTACATAGTTATTGCTATTGTGTTATATCATGGTCGTTGCAGTATTTATATGTGTTTCCAACATGTTTAACGATTCTTCTAAGATTTTTCCATGGTTACATAGTATAGTATAGCTTTGTTTTTGTTGTTGGTAAATCGTTGATTAAGGTATGCAATTAATCTTTGAATTATGCTTAGTTAATAACTAGTATGAGAGTTTCAATTCAATTTCTTTTTGTTATCTTTGCCCACATATTTGCTTCTATTTACTACTTAGATTAGATTCGTTTTTGGATAAGAACAAGGTTTTCATAGACATAACATGTAAAATAGGAGGTAAAATTCATAGGCATTTATTTATATATGCATGTATACATGTTTTTGCAATTAGGCGTAGTGATGGATGTAAATATTATATGTTTAACTATCAGTATTTTTGTTACTTTGTTGCTTTAAGAAATGCACTTGTATTTAAATGGGGCAAAAATGGCGGCCCACACAGGTTGAGAAAGGCGGAGACGCCGAAACGCGTTCCTGTTTGTTTGTATTAAACCTTAGATCTGCACATTCACGGAGTGCCGGTTGCCTTATTAAAAAATAAGGTTGTGTTTATATATATATATATATATATATGAATAACGGTCTGAGTGGGTCTGTGAGTGGGTGCATGAGGGTCTGAGTAGGGATCTGAGTGAGTGCACAAGGGTCTGAGTGGGTCTGTGAGTAGCTGCATGAGTGTCTGAGTGTGTCTGTGAGTGGGTGTGTAAGAGTCTGAGTGGGTGTGTGAGAGGGAGAAAGAGATTGAAAGAAAATGAGAAAGAGAAAGAGTGAAGATAGAATTATTTTTAGACTTTGATGTATGATATACTTAGAATGGGATAATTCAGCACAATTTGAAAAGAAAAATGTATTTTTCATTTAAAAAGAGTAAGGTCACATTTCAGTATGAGCCTTAAACATTTGTAGTTTAAAAAAAAGAAATTAACAACAGAAATGACCAGGAACACACCTGGTCTCGAACCCTGCAACCTTCACACTTAAGTTATGCATTTTTTATGTATTATTTTTTAGCCCTTTATGGGCTATCTCGGGCCAAAGGGAGGAGGCCTCAAGGCAGCCCCGGACTATATTTTTAAAATTTATTTAGCAATATGCACTTACGGGCTTTCTTAGACTGCAGGGGAGTCTCAAGGCCTCCCCCGAAGTCCCATTACTCTAGCAAGCAAGCAGATGCTTTTAACAGAAGCTGCCTGGATGCTAGAGTAATACTTTCATCTCTGCTCCCTGCACGTATATCAGCGTGCAGGGAACAGAAATGAAAACTCTGCCTTTTTGACAGAGGACCTGTTTGACAGGTCCCACTGTTAAAAAAAGGAGTGTTTGCTGCAGCCAAGCCACAACAAAGAGCTATGTCCCGGGGGTGGGCACCCCAGGACATAACAGGAGCTGGTCCTGGGGTTTGGCAATCCCCAGGGTCATCAGTGGTTCCTCAAGGGGGGGTCTCATGCCCCCCTCCAACTTAGAAGAAGCCCTGGGGCGGTGTTGATCCCAGGTGCTAAGGGGATCCAAAATGGAACCCCTATAATTATTTGTAATATAGCCTGAGGAAAGTGGTGATCCCTATGGTTGCAAGGAGGCCATGCACAACGCGATTTGCCACGGGGCCTGTCTCTGTGGGTGTGAGAATAGTTGTGAGAGGTTTTCTTTTGCTGTGAGAGTAGCTCTGAGAGTGTCTGTCTGGGAGTGAGAATGGATGTGAGAGGGTCTGTGTGGGTGTGAGAGTGGGTGTGAGAGTGTCTAATTGTGCTCCAATAGATGAAAGTTGCATTCACCTCCACAAAGGATTTCAGTTCATTTAGAGTAAACACACTTACTTTGCCTTTGTCTTTGCCCAGCTCAGTAGTTAAGATAATTTGTCCTTTCTAGAAGTGGTGCTTCAACTGGGGCACCTGCTATGTTTACATTTGTATGTGCTTCCTGTTGAGGTTTAATTTCTGTGAAATGAGCATCATGGCCAGAAAAGAAGCTTACCTGCTTGTTTATCACACAAGAGTACCCAGTTTGCACAAATGTCTATCCAACTGGAGCACTTTCTAATGGTTAGTTAGGAAGTGATACCTCATTGGGAAAATGGCTTGTGCTTGAGAGGGGGAAATAAATAAATAGCCAGGGTATTGTACTAACTTGCCTTGGGGAAGAGTCATTACCTGGGGCTGTGGAGGGGCCCCGCGGCCACCCCTCTCTTGTACTAACTTCCCCCTTGGAGGTGGCAGTTCCCAGGGTTGTGGAGATAATGCGGGTCACCCGCACAAACTTCTTATTTAACCCCAGGGTGGTGACAGTCCCTGGGGCTTTGTGGGAGGATGTACGGGTGTCCCCCATACAAAATAAACATTTTGTCTTCGGAAGGTGGTAGTCCCAGGGCACGGGGATCGCTCGACCCCCGCACATATTTGCATAATTGCCCCAGAAAAGTAGTAGTCTCTTAGGGCTAATAAAGTCCAAAGGAGGGTGGCCTTGAGTGCCCCCCACCTTTCTGAATGCCCCCATGGACCTGGCCCACCCACGGACCAAAATAAAGGGCGACAGACCGCCCTTTTTAAAAAAAATCTCAGCAAAATTTGTGGATCTGGATCAGTGGATTTTGCTGAGATATATTTTTTTTAATTGCTATTCATCCCTGGTAGGGTTTGTAAGAGACCCCTAGACCAAGGCTAGGGGCTCAGGGTGACCCTACCCTGGTCCCTGTTTTTTTTTGTTGCACTTTTTTCGGGGACTAGGCTGAAGCTGAGTGAATGATAATATTAAAGATGTCCTGAGTGTTGTAATTTGTGAGGAAATTAGAAGTGCATGTCAATGACAAATTCGCAGCAAACATATATTTTAAAAAAAAACAAGCGCAGGCTCCAGTGTTTTTGTTAGGACCCCCAGTAGGCCAGGTTGTGGGGGCATTAACAATTTTGTGTGGGGGGAAGCCTCCTTGCCCCCTCACAGCTCCGGGGACCACCACCACTTGCCTGGAGCTGTCTTGGGGACTGCCACTTCCCCAAGGCTTCAGTTTTTGTATATTGAGGGGCTAGCGGGCCCCCTAGGGTCCACCACCAGCTGGGGCTTTTATTGTATGATGTGCGGGCCCATGTTCCCATGTTCCTGGAGATTGCCACCTCAACAGGGCTGCTTTGTGCCCCCAGGCCACCACGCCTCAGGACATTGATGCAAGTATATTTTTTAATTTGAAGTTGAAGACAAAAAACTCATTCTAAGTATATCAGATATCAAACCCTAAAAAAAATTCTCTCCCTCTCACTTTCTTTCTCTCTCTCTGTCTCTCAATCAATTTTCCTACTCACATACCCACTCAGACACTCATGCACCCAATCACAAACCTACTCAGACACTCACGTAGCTACTTACAGACCCAGTCAGGCCCTCATGCACTCAGTCACAGCCCCAGTCAGATCTCCATGCACCCACTCAGACAATTACGCACTCACTCACACACCCACTCAGACCATCACACACCCACTCATACACCTACTGACACCTGATGCACCCACTCACCACAGACAGCACATATACTGATGCACCCACTAAAACACTGATGTACACACTCTCACATCCAGACAGACACTCTAACAGCCACTCTTACCCCCAGACACAGCCTCTCACACCTATTTTCACACCACCAGAGGCTGTGGCTAACTTCTGCCTTGCATGCGCGAAAGGTCATGCACAAAATCGGATGGCACATCATGCACAGCTAATTACGCTACATATTATATCATTGGTGAAATATTCTATGCCATCTTTCATACTCTCACTGCAACATTTACAATAAACTTATTGATAAGACAACTGTGCATGGCGAGGGCAAGAGTTATAGTTACCTTAGGTTGTGAGTTTTAGTTACTTGAACTGCTGAATTTATATGGTTTTGTACATGTAAATTCAGAACCTAACTATAATGTCCCTGTACCTTTGATTTTTTAGTGAACATATATGTATATATATATATATATATATATATATATATATATACATATATATTTATATATATATATTACCTACTGGCAGTTGCCAGTAGGTAGTTATAGTTACAATCTATGGCCTGATTTAGATGTAATGGTCCCTCCATCGACTTTTCAAGTGAAAACACATCTGACACCGTGATGGTCCTTCCACCGTATTTAGATGTTGGTGGTCCCATAGATGAAAGCCCACTCGAGTCTCAATGACTCCGCAAAGAAACTTCACCCGCATTAATTGCGCAATTGGATATACCGGTTGACTGAGGGACCCCAGCTACACTTACAGTGGAACATATTTGGATCTGCCTTACAGCCAAGTAAAAAGTGACGTTCTGATCTCTACTTCTGAGTTGGTGGAGTGAGAGTGGAAGGGGGGAAACTAACCTTTTTTCCACTGCCCCCGCAACTTCAACTGGACACGACTGGATAAGACCTGCCATCACTGCTGCCACTCACCTACGGAGATAGATACACTGCATTGCCAGGGTACAATGGGTGAGCAATGCACAGGAAGTGGGGACCACTGCAGGCGTATACGTGTCAGAGTAATTTTTTTAATTAGTGTGACATGCATATGTGGGGTACACAATAATGTCACACATGGCTGGTGACACACTGGCACAACATGCATATCGCACATATGCACAACTGTCATTGTGTGTTGGTAGCCATTGCAAAAAGAATGCTGGCACCACAATGACTACACACTCACACCTGACAATGGTGTCCATGTGTGAGCATTGCGAGGGGACCTGTATGGGCAGGCTTGTGCTATCTGTTTTGTATGTGAGTGTGTACATATACGTGTGTGTGTGTAGATAGGCTGGTTGAGGGAGACTGAGTGGGTCGTGTGGTTGTATTTGTATGTGTGTCGCATGCATGTAAGACTGAAGTGGTTTTGTATGTAGTGTTGTGTGACACAGTAAGGTGATTGTGGTTGTTGTGTGGCAGGCATGATGTGTGTAGTTGTGCTTTTGTGTGAGTGTGTTTGTGTAGCTGAGTGCGTAGGTGCCTTGTTTGTTGTGGTTGTATTGTGTGTGAGTGCAGTGTCAATGGTGTGCGTATGCTGTGGCATGGATGTATGTCAATGAGTGTTTTCAGCATGTGCTGGTTGTATTGTATCGGAATGCCAATGCACTATTGTGTGAATGTGGTGTATTTTGTGGTGTGTAATGCAGGGGTACAGATATCACAAAGGGACAGTGTGTGTGTCACTTACCTATATTCCATGACCACTGCCGTTGTACGAAGTCCATTGGGTCCCACTGCCACCTCCCACCATCAGCAATCTGTTGCTATTCAATCCGCTTGCAGAATTGTAATGTCTAAATACGTCAGGCGGGCAGAAGACCGTCAACTTGATGGTATTCTTGGGTTTGGCACTGATAAGACTTGGTGGCATGATCTCCAAGATCTAACTCATTTTTTGACTTGTCCAGATATTTGGTGCCATCTGTTGAATCTATAAGGCATTTTCTAAAAAAAAAAAAAAGGTGTAACCAAGGATCTTGTTCTGCATGGAAAGTTTCGGGGGAATCGTCAAGCGGGGGGCGAGAAAAAGAGGGGTTTCCAATGTTATTCCTGTTGACTCCTTAGACACGCCTGCAGCCCGAACCACTGGACAGAATAACACCAAAATTGGCAGAAATGTAGCTTTTTGTGTGCAGGTCATGCTTCTTGTTGTTCGGTGTAAATCTATTCAGTAGTTTAAGAGAAATAAAAAGAAATCCAAATTTGTACATCAAGGATTGTGACAATCACACCCAGGGACTATATTTTATAAAAGGGCAGGATGGCCACGTGGACCCCCCTGGGCCCTGGGACCACCAGCCTCTGGAACTTCTAATTAAATGCATCCAGGGGGCCCATGGCACACCCGCATCCTGGGGACCCCCCCAGGCTATATCCTTTTGAAGGGGGCTCTGTGGAGCCACTGATGGACCTGGGAGCCACCACCCCCCAGGGCCGGCTTCTGCTATATCCTGGGGGTGTCCACCCTGGAGACATAGCTGCTTGCTGTGGCTTGGCTGCAGCCCTGCAGCTGCTGCTAAGCCACAGCAAACACATTGGATCTTGCCCGCAGGATCATTAAAGCAGGTCCGGCTGTCAAAATTCGAAGTTTCATCTCTGTTCCCTGCACATGTGAAGGGGACAGAGATGAAATGCTTCAGAAAGCATGAATCTGTTGTCAAAGCAGATGATGCTTGCTGAAGCAATGGCACATCAAGGGAAGCCTGAAGCTTTTTTTTAAAAAGATAAACCGCTATTGCTCAGTGAGAAGGTCACAGACCTTCACACTGAGCTATGGGGGGGGTCGAGTCCAGCTCGACTCGTTTACATTTGTTTTGTTAAATAAAAAAAATGATTATATAAAAAAAATACATTTTTTAATTTGAAGTTGAAGACAAATAACTCATTCCAAGTACATCAGATATCAAACCCTAAAAAAATCTCTCTCCCTCTCACTTTCTTTCTCTCTCTCTGTCTCTCAATCAATTTTCCCACTCACATACCCACTCAGACACTCACGCACCCACTCACAAACATACTCAGACACTCACGTAGCTACTTACAGACCCAGTCAGACCCTCATGCACTCAGTCACAGCCCCAGTCAGATCTCCATGCACCCACTCAGACAATTACGCACTCACTCACACACCCACTCAGACCATCACACACCCACTCATACACCTACTGACACCTGATGCACCCACTCACCACAGACAGCACATATACTGATGCACCCACTAAAACACTGATGTACACACTCTCACATCCAGACAGACACTCTAACAGCCACTCTTACCCCCAGATACAGCCTCTCACACCTATTTTCAGACCCCCAGAGGCTGCGGCTAACTTCTGCCTTGCATGCGCGAAAGGCCATGCACAAAATCAGATGGCACATCAGGCACAGCTAATTACGCTACATATTATATCATTGGTGACATATTCTATGCCATCTTTCATACTCTCACTACAACATTTACAATAAACCTATTGATAAGACAACTGTGCATGGCGAGGGCGTGAGTTATAGTTACCTTAGGTTGTGAGTTTTAGTTCCTTGAACTGCTGAATTTATATGGTTTTGTACATGTAAATTCAGAACCTAACTATAATGTCCCTGTAACATTTGATTTTTTCAGTGAATATATATATATATATATATATATATATATATATATATAAATATATATTATTTTTTTTCATATATACATATATATTCATATATATATATTACCTACTGGCTGTTGCCAGTAGGTAGTTATAGTTACAATCTATGGCCTGATTTAGATGTAATGGTCCCTCCATCGACTTTTCAAGTGAAAACACATCTGACACCGTGATGGTCCTTCCACCGTATTTAGATGTTGGTGGTCCCATAGATGAAAGCCCACTCGAGTCTCAACGACTCCGCCAAGAAACTTCACCTGCATTGATTGCGCAATTGGATATACCGGTTGACAGAGGGACCCCAGCTACACTTACAGTGGAACATATTTGGATCTGCCTTACAGCCAAGTAAAAAGTGACGTTCTGATCTCTACTTCTGAGTTGGTGGAGTGAGGGTGGAAGGGGGGAAACTCACCTTTTTTCCACTGCCCCCGCAACTTCAACTGAACACGACTGGATAAGACCTGCCATCACTGCTGCTACTCACCTACGGAGAAATCATGACCCCCGTCGATGGACTCAGAGATAGATACACCGCATTGCCAGGGTACAATGGGTGAGCAATGCACAGGAAGTGGGGACCACTGCAGGCGTATACGTGTCAGAGTAATTTTTTTAATTAGTGTGACACGCATATGTGGGGTACACAATAATGTCACACATGGCTGGTGACACACTGGCACAACATGCATATCGCACACATACACAACTGTCATTGTGTGTTGGTATCCATTGCAAAAAGAATGCTGGCACCACAGTGACTACACACTCACACCTGACATTGGTGTCCATGTGTGAGCATTGCGAGGGGACCTGTATGGGCAGGCTTGTGCTATCTGTTTTGTATGTGAGTGTGTACATATACGTGTGTGTGTGTAGATTGGCTGGTTGAGGGAGACTGAGTGGGTCGTGTGGTTGTATATGTATGTGTGTCGCATGCATGTAAGACTGAAGTGGTTTTGTATTTAGTGTTGTGTGACACAGTAAGGTGATTGTGGTTGTTGTGTGGCAGGCATGATGTGTGTAGTTGTGCTTTTGTGTGAGTGTGTTTGTGTAGCTGAGTGTGTAGGTGCCTTGTTTGTTGTGGTTGTATAGTGTGTGAGTGCAGTGTCAATGGTGTGCGTATGCTGTGGCATGGATGTATGTCAATGAGTGTTTTCAGCATGTGCCGGTTGTATTGTATCGGAATGCCAATGCACTATTGTGTGAATGTGGTGTATTTTGTGGTGTGTAATGCAGGGGTACAGATATCACAAAGGGACAGTGTGTGTGTCACTTACCTATATTCCATTACCACTGCCGGTGTCCGAAGTCCATTGGGTCCCACTGCCACCTCCCACCATCAGCAATCTGTTGCTATTCAACCCGCTTGCAGAACTGTAATGTCTAAATACGTCAGGCAGGCAGAAGACCATCAACTTGATGGTATTCTTCGGTTTGGCACTGATAAGACTTGGTGGCATGATCTCCAAGATCTAACTCATTTTTTGACTTGTCCAGATATTTGGTGCCATCTGTTGAATCTATAAGGCATTTTCTAAAAAAAAAAAAAAGGTGTGTCCAAGGATCTTGTTCTGCAAGGAAAGTTTCGGGGGGATCCGTCAAGCGGGGGCGAGAAAAAGAGGGGTTTCCAATGTTATTCCTTTTGACTCCTTAGACACGCCTGCAGCCCGAACCACTGGACAGAGTAACACCAACATTGGCAGAAATTTAGCTTTTTGTCTGCAGATCATGCTTCTTGTTTGTTCGGTGTAAATCTATTCAGTAGTTTAAGAGAAATAAAAAGAAATCCAGATTTGTACATCAAGGATTGTGACAATCACACCCAGGGACTATATTTTATAAATAGGTAGGATGGCCACGTGGACCCCCCTGGGCCCTGGATACCACCACCTTCCTGGGGCTACATAATTGCTATTCATCCCTGGTAGGGTTTGTAAAGGAACCCTAGACCAAGGCTAGGGGCTCAGGGTGACCCTACCCTGGTCCCCGTTTTTTTTTGTTGCACTTTTTTCTGGGACTAGGCTGAAGCTGAGTGAATGATAATATTAAAGATGTCCTGAGTGCTGTAATTTGTTAGGAAATTAGCAGAGCATGGCAATGACAAATTCGCAGCAAACATATATTAAAAAAAAAAACAAGGGCGGGCTCCAGTGTTTTTGTAAGGACCCCCAGTAGGCCAGGTCGTGGGGGCATTAGCTATTTTGTGTCGGGGGAAGCCTCCTTGCCCCCTCACTGCTCCAGGGACCACCACCACTTGCCTGGAGCTGTCTTGGGGACTGCCACTTCCCCAAGGCTTCCGTTTGTGTATATCGAGGGGCCAGCGGGTGGTCCACCACCCGCTGGGGCTTTTATTGTATGATGTGCGGGGGCCCATGTTCCCATGTTACTGGAGATTGCCACCGCAACAGGGCTGCTTCGTGCCCGCAGGCCACCACGCCTCAGGACTTTGATGCAAGTATATGCAGGGGGCTGCGGCTCCCACGCTTCTGGGACCACCAGCCTTCGGAGCTTCTAATTAAATGCATCCAGGGGGCCCATGGCACCCCCGCATCCTGGGGACCCCCCACAGGCTATATCCTTTTGAAGGGGACCCTGTGGCGCCACTGATGGACCTAGGAACCACCACCCCCCAGGGCCGGCTTCTGCTATATCCTGGGGGTGTCCACCCCGGAGACATAGCTGCTTGCTGTGGCTTGGCTGCAGCCCTGCAGCTGCTGCTAAGCCACAGCAAACACTTTGGATCTTGCCCGCAGGATCATAAAAGCAGGTCCGGCTGTCAAAATCCAAAGTTTCATCTTTGTTCCCTGCACATGTGAAGGGGACAGAGATGAAATGCTTCAGAAAGCATAAAGCTCTTGTCAAAGCAAATGATGCTTGCTGAAGCAATGGCACATCAAGGGAAGCCTGAAGCTTTTTTTTTTTAAAGATAAACCCCTATTGCTCAGTGAGAAGGTCACAGACCTTCACGCTGAGCTATGGGGGGCGTCGAGTCCAGCTCGACTCGTTTCCATTTGTTTTGTTAAATAAAAAAAATTATTATATAAAAAAAATAAATTTTTTAATTTGAAGTTGAAGACAAATAACTCATTCTAAGTATATCAGATATCAAACCCTAAAAGAATTTCTCTCCCTCTCACTTTCTTTCTCTCTCTCTGTCTCTCAATCAATTTTCCCACTCACATACCCACTCAGACACTCACGCACCCACTCACAAACCTACTCAGACACTCACGTAGCTACTTACAGACCCAGTCAGGCCCTCATGCACTCAGTCACAGCCCCAGTCAGATCTCCATGCACCCACTCAGACAATTACGCACTTACTCACACACCCACTCAGACCATCACACACCCACTCATACACCTACTGACACCTGATGCACCCACTCACCACAGACAGCACATATACTGATGCACCCACTAAAACACTGAAGTACACACTCTCTCATCCAGACAGACACTCTAACAGCCACTCTTACCCCCAGATACAGCCTCTCACACCTATTTTCAGACCCCCAGAGGCTGCGGCTAACTTCTGCCTTGCATGCGCGAAAGGCCATGCACAAAATCGGATGGCACATCATGCACAGCTAATTACGCTACATATTACATCATTGGTGACATATTCTATGCCATCTTTCATACTCTCACTGCAACATTTACAATAAACTTATTGATAAGACAACTGTGCCATGGCGAGGGCGTGAGTTATAGGTGGTTATTATGACCCTGGCGGTATTACAACCGCAGGGCCAAAACGACGGGAGCACCGCCAACAGGCTGGCGGTGCCTCCCAGAGTATTTTGACCGCGGCGGTAGCGCCGCGGTCGCACCGCCGGGGCCGGCGGTTTTCCACCACAATGGCCCCCGCGGATGTAATCCACCAGGGCAGCGCTGCTTGCAGCGCTGCCCAGGGGATTACAAGTCCCCGACCGCCAGCCTTTTTCTGGCGGTCTGAACCGCCAGGAAAAGGCTGGCGGTACAGGGAGTCGTGGGGCCCATGGGCAGTGCAGGGGCCCCCTGACAGGGCCCCATGCGGATTTTCACTGTCTGCTGTGCAGACAGTGAAATGCGCGACGGGTGCAACTGCACCCGTCGCACGGCTGCAACACCGCCGGCTCCATTTGGAGCCGCCTCCCATGTTGCGGCCCAGCGGGGATCTCCAAATGCCACCCGCCAAGGTCGTAATGACCCCCATAGTTACCTTTGGTTGTGAGTTTTAGTTGCTTGAACTGCTGAATTTATATGGTTTTGTACATGTAAATTCAGAACCTAACTATAATGTCCCTGTAACCTTTGATTTTTTCAGTGAATATATATATATATATATATATATATATATATATATTTCTTTTTTTTTCTCATATATATATACATATATATTTATATATATATATATATTACCTACTGGCTGTTGCCAGTAGGTAGTTATAGTTACAATCTATGGCCTGATTTAGATGTAATGGTCCCTCCATCGACTTTTCAAGTGAAAACACATCTGACACCGTGATGGTCCTTCCACCGTATTTAGATGTTGGTGGTCCCATAGATGAAAGCCCACTCGAGTCTCAACGACTCCGCCAAGAAACTTCACCCTCATTGATTGCACAATTGGATATACCGGTTGACAGAGGGACCCCAGCTACACTTACAGTGGAACAGATTTGGATCTGCCTTACAGCCAAGTAAAAAGTGACGTTCTGATCTCTACTTCTGAGTTGGTGGATTGAGGGTGGAAGGGGGGAAACTCAACTTTTTTCCACTGCCCCCGCAACTTCAACTGGACACGACTGGATAAGACCTGCAACCAGGAAGTGTTGGCAGCCACTTTGAGACTATGCTTCAGCTGAGTCTCAAAAACAAAAAAGAAAAGGGTGTAGGGCATGTTTACTCTAAAGCCCTAGCCTTCATGCAGGGGTTCCCCTCAACACTGCCATGGCAAAAAAGCATTTTCTTTTTTAAATTCACAGGGAAATTCATGAATTGTCATGAATTTTGTGGCGAATTAATTAAAAAAACAAGCGCAGTCTCCCGTATTTGATTTTAATTTTGCCCCCTGATGGCCTAGTTCCAAGGAGGCACATGGGGACTCAAAAAAATACCCGGGCTACCACCTTCATGGGGCTTCAGGAGCTAAATATTTGGGGGGGACCTGAGGGCCACCAACTCCCTGCGGCTGCACATTAAAAAGAATAAGGGGACCTGTGGACCCCATAGGCCCCAGGGACAATCACACCCAGGGACTATATTTTATAAATAGGCAGGATGGCCACATGGACCCCCCTGGGCCCTGGATACCACCACCTTCCTGGGGCTACATAATTAAAATAGAGAAAGGGAGGTGTGTGGACCCCGCAGGGCCCAGGGACCACCACTTCCCCAGGACTATATTTTATGATTATATGGGGGGGTGAACTTTGGGAACCATCACCTTCCTGGGGCTAACGGATAAAAAATTATGGGGTCCACGTAGACCCACCCGGCCCCAGGGATCATCACCTTCCTGGGGCTACAAGAAAATTTAACAAAGATCGTCCATGCAGACCCCCCAGCTCCGGGGACAACTACCTCCCTGGGGCCAAATATACATTTTGAAAGAATAAGGGGACCGTGCTATCCCCATCTTGGGCCATATGTGGCCTTGGGGACTGCCAATCCCTAGGGCTGGCTTCTGCTACCACCCAGGTGTTAGCTGTTTGCACGGTGGGAGCTGTGACAGCTCTCACCAAGCAAAGCAAACAATCTGCTTCCAGAAAGCAGGAGCTGTAACAATGCTCCCATATGCTGGAAGCAGACATTTCATCTCTTTCCCTGCCCACAGGCAGGCCGGGAAAGAGATGAAATTATTGCTCCTGCACACAGGAAGGTGCCATTTGCAGCAGCTCCCTGCATGCAGGATCAAAGCTGGCTCCCGCAAGAGACAAGAACCAGCTGGGACTGCAGGGGCCTTGAGGCTTACCCTACGATCCCAATGAGTTTAAATTGGGAGCCCTAGGGGGGACCAGGGCACCCGGGAACAGGTGGCGGATCCCTGGAGAATGGGATCCCTGGGACCGAAATCGGCCTAGGGAAAGATGCTGCATGCCTCCCCTACCATTTTAACTGTATTATTTTCCTTCCTGGGAGGTGGTGGTCCCGGGTGCCTGGGTGGGTCCATGTGGTCCAAGATATTTAGGCCCTGATTCTGACCCCGGCGGTCTGAGACCGCCGGGGCCAGGGTCGGCGGGAGCACCGCCGACAGGCCGGCGGTGCCCCGCAGGGCATTCTGAACGCAGCGGTTTGGCCGCGGTCAGATTCGGAAAACCGGCGGTCTCCCGCCGGTTTTCCGCTGCCCTTGAGAATCCTCCATGGCGGCGGAGCGCGCTCCGCCGCCATGGGGATTCTGACACCCCCTACCGCCATCCTGTTCCTGGCGGGTCTCCTGCCAGGAACAGGATGACGGTAGGGGGTGCCGCGGGGCCCCTGGGGGCCCCTGCAGTGCCCATGCCAACGGCATGGGCACTGCAGGGGCCCCCGTAAGAGGGCCCCACTCTGTATTTCAGTGTCTGCTTTGCAGACACTGAAATACGCGACGGGTGCCACTGCACCCGTCGCACCTTCCCACTCCTCCGGCTCAATTCTGAGCCGGCGTCCTCGTGGGAAGGTTGATTTGCCCTGGGCTGGCGGGCGGCCTTTTGGCGGTTGCCCGCCAGCCCAGTGCAAATCCCAAAATACCCTCAGCGGTCTTTCGACCGCGGAGCGGTATTTTGGTGGGGGAAGTCTGGCGGGCGGCCTCCGCCGCCCGCCAGACTTAGAATGACCCCCTTAATGTTTGTAACCACAGGGAGGTGGTGGTCCCTGGGGCCCAGGGCTCCATGTGCCCCCCCCCATTCAATTATTAAATGTGGCACCGGGGAAAGTGGTGGTCTCTAGGGCCCAGGGGGTCCACACAGATCCCCCTAAATATTTTTATTAGGTAGCCCCGGGGAGTTAATTTTCCCGGGGACAGGGGGAGTCTGCATGACCACTACATATTTATATTAAATGTATCCCCGGGGAAATGGTGGTCCCCAAGGCTTTTAAAAGGCCTGGAATGGAGCCCAGGGCACCCCCTTCCTCATTAACTAAAGTGGCCATGCCCCCGGGATATGGCCCACCTGTGGGCAAAATTAATAAGGAGCGCTGGAGACCGCCCCTTTTAAAAAAAATAATATTTCAGCAAAATCTGCGGATCCACTTGCGGATTTCGTTAAAATAAAAAAATTAAAACTTTTTGGCCCTGGCAGGGTCTATGGGGAACACCAGAACCAAGGCAATGGTGTTTGGGTACATGTACCCAAACTGTTTTTTTTAATGTGTCATGAAGGCCATGTGTGGCGCAGGGTTGTGTGGCTATAGGGTGTTGGCTGCAGGACCTGGCCCAAAGGCAACTTTAGTCACACACAGCCAAAGGCAATGCAGGTGCGGTGGTTGGTTTAAAGTATAGTAATTAAAATTACTTTATGTTAAAAAAAACATAGAAATTCACAGAAAAAAACAAAGGCTACATGGACATTATAGTTAGGAAATAGAATTTAAAAAAAATGGAAATTCACTTAAAAAACAAAGGTTACAAGGGTATTATAGTCAGGGTTACATTTTACTCTTACAAAATCATAAAAATTCAGCCCTCCCTAAGTTCACTATAACTCACACCTTCGACATGCATTGCTAATTTCCCCAGTTATTTCAGCACTCATGACATCTTTTATAACATCAGTGATAATATCATTGTAACATTTGCAGTAACATTATTGGTGAGAAAACTGTGGACGGCAGTGGAGCGAGTAATAGTTACTTTAGGGTTCAAGTATTATCTACTTTAGATAATGATAACCATAACTGTGGAATTCCTATGGTTTTGTGCAAGTACAATTCGCTTGTAAACTGAGTCCGGATTCATGGACCAATGAAGGGTTCTGCTGAGATGGTCATCATGGACCAAAAGCATTAAATACTAATTAGATATGTGCCTGGAAGTTTTGCAATTGTAAAAATATGGGGATCGAAGGGTGTAGCAATTCGCTTTTTTGTCCAATGAAATTTCTTTTGATTGTTTTTTTGGATTACGTGTGTACTTTAGTGAATAAAAACATTGTACTTCACATGCCATATAACACAATAACAGAGTGTAGGAGGCTGGCCTGGCTTATAGTGGGTACCTTGTGGTACTCACACCCTGTGCCAGGTCCAGTTATCCCTCATTAGTAGAATAGAGGTGTTTCTAGCAGCTTAGGCTGATAGAAGGTAGCTATGGCAAAGCAGCTTAGGCTGAACTAGGAGACATGCAAAGCTCCTACTATACCACTTATATCATATAGCACAATATCATAAGAAAACACAATACAGGTACTTTATTTTAGTGACAATATGCCAAAAGTATCTCAGAGACTACCCTGACTTAGGAGATAAGTAATATACACAAGTTATATGTACACAAACCCAAAACAGTACGAAAAGTAGTGCAAACAATGTAGAATCACAATAGGATGCAATAGGCAAACATAGGTCTAGGGGCAACACACACCATATACTCCAAAAGTGGAATGCGAATCACAAATGGACCCCAGAACTATGGGAGATTGTAGAGGGTCGCTGGGACTGTGAGACAACAGTAAGGGTGTCCAAAATACTCCACCCCAAGACCCTAGAAAGTAGGAGTAAACTTACCCTACTACCCCAGAAAGACATAATAGTGGTGATAGGGGGATTCTGCAAGAACCACAAGCAGCAGCAAAACACTGAAGACGGATTCCTGGACCTTGGGACCTGAAAAGGAAGGGGACCAAGTCCAAGAGTCCCGATAGTGTCCAGGGGGTGCAGGAGCACAGGAAACCCCGGATGAAGGTGCAAAAGGGCTGCCTCTGGGTGGAAGAAGCCAAAGATTCTACAACAACGAAAAGGGATAGGAACTTCTCCTTTGGATGGAAGATGTCCCACGTCGTGCTAGATGTTGCAGAAGTGTTTCCACGCAGAAATACCCCAAACAAGCCTTGCTAGCTGCAAGGGTCGTGGTAGAGGTTTTTGGGTGCTGCTCGGGACCAGGAAGGACCAGGATGTCGCCCCTTGGAGGAGGAGACTGGGGGGCACTCAGCAACTCAGGAAGCCCTCGCAAAAGCAGGCAGCACATGCAGAAGTACCGGAGTAGGCACTTGGAAGTTCTGTGAACCCAGAGTCACAAATGTAGGGTCCCACGACGCCGGAGTCCAACTCAGTGGGTTGAGCACTGCAGGATAGAGTGCTGGGGACCCCGGCTAGGCTGTGCACAAAGGAATCCTTGGAGATGTGCACAGAAGCCGGAGCAGCTGCAAATCACGCAGTACACAGGTTTGCTGTCTGGCGTGGGAAGGCAAGCACTTACCTCCACCAAACTTGGACAGAAGGGCCACTGGACTGTGGAGACACATGGACCCAGCTCCTGTGTTCCAGGGACCACGCTCATCAGGATGAGCGGGGACCCAAAGGACCGGTGATGCAGTCTTTTGGTGTCTGCGTTAGCAGGGGGAAGATTCCGTCGACCCATGGGAGATTTCTTCTTGGTTTCCAGTGCAGGATGAAGGCAGACAGCCCTCAGAGCATGCACCACCAGGAAACAGTCGAGAAAGCCGGCAGGATGAGGCGCTACAATGTTGCTGGTAGTCGTCTTGCTACTTTGTTGCGGGTTTGCAGGCATCCTGGAGCAGTCAGCGGTCGATCCTTGGCAGAAGTCGAAGAGGGAAGTGCAGAGGAACTCTGGTGAGCTCTTGCATTCATTATCTGAGGATAGCCCAGAGGAGAGACCCTAAATAGCCAGAAATGGAGGTTTGGCTACTAAGAAAGGAGGCTTGCTACTGAAAGAGGTAAGCACCTATCAGGAGGGGTCTCTGACGTCACCTGCTGGCCCTGGCCACTCAGAGCAGTCCATTGTGCCCCAACACCTCTGAATCCAAGATGGCAGAGGTCTGGAACACACTGGAGGAGCTCTGGGCACCTCTCCTGGGAGGTACTGGTCAGGGGAGTGGTCACTCCCCTTTCCTTTGTGCAGTTTCGTGGCAGAGCAGGGCTGGGGGATCCCTGAACCGGTGTAGACTGGCTTATGCAGAGATGGGCACCATCTGTGCCCATCAAAGCATTTCCAGAGGCTGGGGGAGGCTACTCCTCCCCAGCCCTTCACACCTATTTCCAAAGGGAGAGGGTGTAACTCCCTCTCTCAGAGGAAATCCTTTGTTCTGCCTTCCTGGGCCTCGGCTACCCAGACCCCAGGGGGGGCAGAAACCCTGTCTGAGGGGTTGGCAGCAGCAGCAGCTGCAGTGGAAACCCCGGAAAGGCAGTTTGGCAGTACCCGGGTTCTGTGATAGAGACCCGGGGGATCATGGAATTGTCACCCCTAATACCTGAATGGTATTGGGGTGACAATTCCATGATCTTAGACATGTTATATGGCCATGTTCGGAGTTACCATTCTGACGCTACACATAGGTAGTGACCTATTTGTAGTGCATGTGTGTAATGGTGTCCCCGCACTCACAAAGTTCGGGGAATTTGCCCTGAACAATGTGGGGGCACCTTGGCTAGTGCCAGGGTGCCCACACACTAAGTAACTTGGCACCTAACCTTCACCAAGTGAGGGTTAGATATATAGGTGACTTATAAGTTACTTATGTGCAGTGAAAAATGGCTGTGAAATAACGTGGACGTTATTTCACTCAGGCTGCAGTGGCAGTCATGTGTAAGAATTGTCTGAGCTCCCTATGGGTGGCAAAAGAAATGCTGCAGCCCATAAGGATCTCCTGAAACCCCAATACCCTGGGTACCTAGGTACCATATACAAGGGAATTATATGGGTGTTCCAGTGTGCCAATGAGAATTGGTAAAGTTAGTCACTAGACTGCAGTGACAATTTTAGAAAGCAGAGAGAGCATAAACACTGAAGTTCTAGTTAGCAGAGCCTCAGTGATATAGTTAGGCACCACACAGGGAACACATACAGGCCACAAACTTATGAGCACTGGGGTCCTGGCTAGCAGGATCCCAGTGACACATATCAAACACACTGACAACATAGGGTTTTCACTATGAGCACTGGGCCCTGGCTAGCAGGATCCCAGTGAGACAGTAAAAACACCCTGACATATACTCACAAACAGGCCAAAAGTGGGGGTGACAAGGCTAGAAAGAGGCTACCTTCCTACACAGAGTACCAATGATACAAGGTTATATTGTTTTAAGGTGTAACAATTGATGAAAAACATTGATTTGTGCGCCTATATTACATCCGGTATTTTATACTCTGACTAGATCAATAGGCTGTTATAAAGAGGAAATGTCTGAAAATATATTTTAGACAAAGCATGCCTATCATCTATTGTACACCGATTATTGACATGAGATAAAAGGTCAAGTGCTTACCTTTGCGTCATTTAGATGAGATCGAGTCTACACTCTGAATGATTGTGACATTTCATTGAGAATCAGACATCCTATTGAGAAGTTTTATTAGGCACTAGAAGGTATGAATGATGATATATGTGTACAATAAGAGTATAGACTTTAACTGCACTTGTTATTTTACTAGTAAAGAATTAAGTCAGAGAAGTGAATTCTGCGTACTTTACGCATTTATGGTTGCCTGTGTAATGCAATCAAAATTGATACGATCAATGAAAGGCACCTGTCACTTTAAAAATAATGTCACCTTGATGGATCCTTTGTGCAATTATACATTTTTGGCTTAGAAATAAATAAAATGATGGTGTTATATGTTACAGAGTGGATTTGCACTAGTCAATTTAAAAAATGTACTTTACGAGTATAGACTTGGATAGCACTTGTCACTTTAAAAATGAGGGTACTTTAATGGGTTTTTGTGCAATGGCAGATTCCTAGTTTAGAATCAGGTCCGAAACGTGGATTTTAAAAAATGCATACTTTACACACTGATGGTTGCCAGTGTAACGTATTTAAAAGAATAAGATCAATGAAAGGCACCTGTCACTTATAAAAACTTAAAAAACATTAGCACTTTGTTCTATCTTTTATGCAATAATATATCTATGGCTCGGAATTATGTAAAAAAAGATGTGAACATACTTTACAGAAAGGATTTGAACTGGTCACATACTTTACAAATAGAATTATTTGCCATACAAAACGGAATACTAGTAATGCTTCGGATACAGACTTACTGGATCTTTTGTATTCCACATGTGAAATGGCCAGAGAAAGGTGCTTATGTAAATATGAGTAATAATAGGCATGTGGTACCTTGAAATATATGGGCTTCTTAATGTGACCCATATGCAAACGTATTACTCTGATATTGTACTGTGTAATTCAAAGTGAGAATATTTGTTCACTAATAGATTGTGACTTTACATAGATACATTGACCATCGTAGTGGTTGAAGAACTGCATTTTACTCTAAATGAGTAATAAGAGACACATGTCACTTTAAAAATAATAGTATTTTAATGGAATTAATGTGCAATGGTGCATTGTGGTCTCAGATCATGAAAATAATATTAAAATTGTACTTCACATATTTCATTTGTTTAAAAATATGGCCAAAATATGGTTTTCTTGGGCCATCTAAATGGGACGATGTCAAAGTTTAAAAGTAAAAAAATGTACCAGTGTGCCAATGTAAAAATTACGCAGAATTACAATATAGCTGAAACAACAAAATAAAAAAATGGTTTGCAATAATGTATTGAAAAATGTTTTTATATATGTATAGAGTTTTTTTCTATTTATGAATGCTTTCTTATATTGACAGTCATAAACTGCATAATCGTTTGAACATTCTAATGGTTCCTTTGTTTTTAGGAATGGGAGGGGCATAGAGCCCCTTTTTAAATACATGATGCACTGTTTGAATTTCATGGCCAGTTGAAGTGTCCAGCAGAACGCGTCACCATATTTTTTCTGTTTGCCACCACTTGCACCTTATGTGAGAAATATAAAATAAATAAGCATATGAGCATTACAGAATTGCCACCTGGTCATGCCTCTGTGTTTGTGGAGTCGCACTTGGCACAGGGTTGTTGAAGGACAGGGCTTGGGGAGAAACTGCATTTCAATAATATACATATATACTCACTGAAAAAATAAAGGTTAAAGGTTAAAAGAACATTATAGTTAGGGGAATTTCTCAGTGACAACATTCATGTTTTGAACAGTGATGTCATCAGTGATTTTCTTAGAGATGTCATAAATGATGTCTTAGAACATGTCATGAGTGATGTCATTTGTGAGGTCGTAAGCAGTGCATAGCAGTGGCACCAGTGATAGTGCTGCTAACTATAAGTTTTCTTAGATCAAAACGTTCATGTTTCTACTCAGAAATTCACTCAATTATAATATAACCTTAACCTTTGTTTTTTTCAGTGAATGTTTAGGTTTTTTTTTTATGAAAAGAGTTCTTTTTATTATACCTAACCTAGATTAATATAGCAATATTTCAGTAGAGGTTGTGTATTTGCTCAGTTCTTGTAAATCTCTCATTGAGGTATCTTAACAACAATCTTTTTTTGAAGTGTCATTACTCTCTCAAGTGTCTCACAAGATGCTTTTAGGACACTTGTGAGGTCGTAGAGTTTTAAGCTCTTTATCATGTTTTCAGTTATTATTTAATGGTAATCTATAACAGAATAGTCAATGAAAGATGGTTAGATATTTATTTATTTATTTTTTTAAATTGTGATGGCTCTCATAAGTCGCTTATGGGAGCCGATGCACAATTATTGCATGGACTCCAATAGGCTGTACTTCCTGTTTGGCTCTCTGGAAGCACCTCCGAGTTCAAACATGTACAATTCAGATGATAGCACAATTTCTTGTAATTTTGAAGCCAGTAACAAACTAGATATGTTGATTAAGTTAGAAAAATGTATTATGCATTGTTGTACTGAAGATATAGAGCAAGCATTTTTTTACGGGCTTGCAAGATGCCTTCAAGACACTCGTGAGAGGTCAATGAAAGGAAACAGACCCCACGGAAGAATTGTAATTGGTTCACATGTGTTGGAAAGTGAATTATTGGTAAGGGCAGGTAGGTACCTACACTTATCAATAGACCACAAACCCCACTAGGTCCAGTCAAGATCTCAATAAAGTAATTCTTGCTCAACCCTTGGTAGCCTGGCCCACAAACAGGCTTAACTTAGGAGTCAACAATAGGATACATTTGTATCTTTAAAATGACACCCAAATGAGGAAAATCCATTGTAGGGAACCGGAGATAAGAATTTTTGAAGATTAAATGAAAAAATGCTTTCTAGAGCCTAAAAACCAAAAGCACCAACGAGGGACATCTGGTCGCACTCGACTGGGGCAAAGTCAAAAGTTGAGGCCAACAGTGACCGAGCCCTGCTCAGATACGCTGAGCAGGAGGCCTCGGTCGAAGTTTTACCTTCACACTTAAAAACTTTTCTAGAGCTTTTCTTCCTCAACGTTGTGCGGTCCACCTCAGCAAGTCGATTTTGATACAACGTCATTAGATTGCTTTTCTGTGAGCGCCAAGTCAAATTCTGGAACTTTGGAGCTACGGAGCTTTCCGATGGCCAAACCTGAAATTCAGGCTGGGTCGTTGTTATAGGTAGACAGCCTGAATCTCAAAGTCGGCTTGGTTCATTTATGGAGCTTTTTTTCAAAGTTGCTCCAAACTTTTCGATCAGGTTCCAGAAGCTCTGAGTTGCACCTTGGAAGTTGGGACTACAGTTCCCAGAATGCACGTAGTCAGAATCCTCAAATGACCACTGGATGCTGGTCAGCTGGGCTCTTCTTGCAACACTTGATGCAGGGGGCTCTGGTCAGCTCCTTTGTACCAGCAGCTTACAGGGAGTCCAATCCTGGAGTTGCAGAAGCAAGGAAAAGTTATTTTCTTGGTAAAGACCAAAGTGTGCATCCTGTGCAGTCCTTCTGAGTGCAGCTCTTCAGGTGCAGACGAGGGGTCCAACAGGGCAGTCCTTCTTCTCAAGTATCTTCTTCCAGCAGGGATCTATCTGAATTGTGGTGCAGCTCTGCCGTATTTATCCTTCCTCCTGGGTTGGGAGGAAGGGGGTGCTCCTGTTCAATGAAGTACAGACTACACGCTCTGGGGTGACCACTTCCTGTGAAGTGTGTCAAAAATCATCCCAGAAAGCAACATTCTCTAAAAATCCAACATGGAGAAAATGTGTCCTTGGAGGTTAGATCTGACTGAGTCCACCCACTTGTGTGGCTATGTCTACCTAATACACCGCTTTCAGCCCTCTCCTAATCTAATCATTCGGGCTCCCATCTGTCTGGGGAAGCAGGAGATGGGAGATGTTGTTTCTGTCTTAAGTGGCTTTCCCTCCTTTGAAGACCAGTTTGGCTACTCTTCCCCTATCCTGCTCTGCCATCTGCTGCAGCATTTCTCCTGCCATCTGATGCTTCCTTGACTCAGACCACGCCACGTCACACCTCATTAAGGTAGCTTAGCTCAGGCAACCAGAGGCTGACCAAACAGGAAAGGGCACAAAGGGGCTGAATTTGGTAACGTTCAGAAAGAGTTCTAAAACGTTTTCCCAGTGCTAGTTGTATTAAATTCAACATTGGTAGGTTGGTGGATTTATTATAACAGTTCATTTGGTACCTAACTAGATCTATTTAGCTCATCTCTATTGGAAATAAGACTTTATTATTTTAAAATAAAGTCTTCCAATGTTAGTCTATGGAGCCCATTGACTACAATGGAGAAAAGCAAATTTGAGTTTTTCCCTCACCAGGGCTTCTAAAACATATTTTATAAAGTTCCTGCTTATATTTACACTGCATACAACCCTTGGGGCACCTAGGGTATACCTTAGGGGTGACATATGTACACATAAAGTAGTCGGAGACTTTGGAAGTACTTTTAATTCCAAGGTTGAATGTAGGGCTAATTTTAACTTAAAAACAGCCAGCAAAGCAAGCATGCCGTTGGAATGACACCATGGATCACTGCAGTGCACCCAGGGGTACCTATCTACCGTGGGGTCCCTAAACCTACATGCCCTACCATATTCTAGGGACTTGTAGTTAGGTTGTCAGAGCCAATTATAATTCTGTCGAATTTGCATATACCATTTTATACAGAGGGTCCTGGGACTGGTTTGCAGTGCCCAGGGCATGGTCAGAGTCAGTAACCACCAGTATCAGTCAAAAGGTTTGGGGGTGATCAGGGCAAAAAGGATGAGTTTCTCACAGTAAGGATATCTTTATTTAGAAAAAGAAGATTTGATTCTTTTTGCTTTATTTCCCTATGGAGGAGTTTTGATGAGGGTAGACATATCTGACTTGCTCTCTTTCCTTGTTTACTTTCCATCACAAAGATTTCCTCATCAGATCCTTATGAGCATTTGGGGCGGTTGTGCCACCTCAGCCTGCCAAGGAATCCTTGGTGTGGCAGGTCTTCGACATGACCCCAGGGGGCAAAAAAGTGACTGCAAAGTATGTAATCCGTAAGAAGGAGTTCAGCTGGGGGAACAGAAGCAAACAGTATAGTTTGAGTACCACAGGCTTGTGGAGGCACCTCAGATCTATGCATTCACAAAGGCTCACTCTGTCAGAGTTAGCTCGGGCTGCAGAGCTAGACATCTCTTCAGGGGCTTCTACATAATTTTCACCTGGCGATACAGTGCCTGCACAGGTACTAAGTGCAGAAGCAAAAAACATACCTGCTTATCTGAATAAAGCACTATTTTCCTGCTTATGCAAGCACATCATTTTTTCATCAGAGACAAGCAAGTCTGCCCAGCATAAGCTTGGCCAAGATTATAAATGCCCTCATAGGCAGTACTTTCTTTTTAAAAGTTTTTTCCATTTTTTTTTCCTTTTTTATTTTACAGAGAAGTTATTGGTGTTTGTTTCCTACCTTAGTGTATGCTTTAGTTCTACCCTGTTATAAAAATTTGAAATAAAAAAAATTAAATGTTAGAAAATGAAAAAGCATGCTTGCTGAAAACTGTTAACAAAAGTTGGTCTTTTCAGAGCTATCCTATAGTACAGTGTGTGGACGGCCTGGCCTCTACTTTCAAACTTATCTCCTAGATGACAGCTATGCATATGCATGGAATGGTATATGGAGAAACTGGCCTCTCTGCTGAAACCCCTCTCGTAGATGAGAGGTGAGGATAGTAGGATGTGGGAAGTGACTGGCCTATCTGCTCAGACCTCTCTATCAGATGAGGGATCTGCATAGTCGTGAGTAGGGAGGGACTACTTTCTCCTTTGAGACCTCTCTCTCACATGACAAGTGTGTGTGGTAGGGTGTGTAAATAGACTACTCTTTTCTTCGAGACCTCTCTCTCAGATGACAGCTGTGCATAGTAGGGTGTGGGGTAGGACTGGCCTCTCTTTTCAGATCTCTCTTTCACATGACAGGTGTGCATAGTACTGAGTATGGAGGGACTGGCCTCCTTTCAGATCTCTCTTTCACACAACATGTGTGTGTAGTGGGGTGTTTGGATCGACTGGCCTCTCCTTGAAGACCTCTCTCTCAGATCATGGTTGTGTGTAGTAAGGTGTGAGGAGGGAGTGGCCTCTCTTTTCAAACCTTTCTTTCAGATGATGGGTGTGCTTTGTCTCACTCATTGATGAGTGTGCGTAGTAGGGTGTGTGGATGGACTGGTCTCTACTTTCAAACCTGTCTCATATATTATGGGTGTGCGTGGTAATGGGTGGTGAGAGACTGCCCTCTCCTGTCAGACATCTCTCTCAAATGACAAGTGTGCATATTAGTTTGTGGGGAGTGACCGGCCTCTCCTGTCTGACATCTCTCTCTGATAATGGCCGTGTATAGTAGGGTGTGTAGATAGACTGACTGCTACTTTCATGCCTGTCTCTTACATGATGATTGTGCATAGTAGTGGGTGGTGAGGGATTGCCCTCTCATGCCAGACCTCTCTCAGATGACAGGTGTGCGTACTAGTTTGTGGGGAGTTACCAACTTCTGCTGTCAGACGTCTCTCTGAGATAACAGCTGTGCATTGTACAGTGCGTGAATGGACTAGCCTCTCCTTTCAGTCCTCTCCCTCAGATGGCAGATGTGTGTAATAGTGTGTGGGGAGGGACTGCCCTCTCCTGTCTGACCTATCTCTAAGTTGATGGGTATGCATAGTAGTTTGACAGGAGTGACAGGCCTCTCCTAAACTGTAAACTTCGCACTTGCATAGCGCACTACTCACCCGTTAGGGTCTCAAGGCACTGTACGCATAGCGCTATGGAACCCCTCCTGGCTTTTCCCTGTGAGGTGCCCACTCCTGGGCACCCCCAGGGTGAAGCCAGGCATCCAAGCGCTGTTGGGCCGTTGTGGACATTAAGCAAGCTATTGCCCAGAGTTATAGAGTGGGACCCTTTAATTAGATTAGGCACTGAGGCGAGAATTATCTGGTCCAAGGGAATTGAGCCCAAGATCTGCTGAGGCGGGTCTTGAACCCTGGTGCTATGTAACTATAAGCAGAGACCTTATATAAGATGTTTTATAAGCCCTGGCGAGGAAAAATAGCCAAATTTGTTTTCCCTCATTGCAATGATTGGGCTCCATAGGCTAATATGGGGAGACTTTAATTTAATTAGTAAAGTCTCAAAAGGAGCTAGATATGCCAAGTTTGGCATCAGACTGATTGTTATAATAAATCCAACAATGTGACATTGTTGAATTTAATATAACTAGTTCAGGAAGAGAGTTTTAGAATTCTACCTTAACGTTGCCAACTTCAGCTCTGTAGTGCCCTTCCTTGATTGGCCAGCCTCTGGCAGCCTGGCCAGGCTTCCTTGATGAGGTATGAAGTGGCCTGGGCTGAAGACAAAGGAAATGCCTGGGGGAGGAGATCTGCCTCAGCAGATGGTGAAACTGGATGGGGGAGAGCAGACAAACTGGTCTTCAAAGAAGGGAAGGACAATTGGAGCAGCTCAGGACCTCCTCCATTTCCTGCAACCCCAGACAACCAGGTGCCCCCTTGATTAGATTAGGAGATGGCAGGAAAGGGTCGTGTTAAGGAATTTTAGCCACACCAGTGGGTGGACTTAGCCAGACCTAGCATCCAAAATTCAGATTTTGCATATTGGATTTTTAAGGACTGTTACTCCCAGGAAGTGGTCATCAAAGAGGGTGGTGGCATGCCTGAGATGGGCAGCTCCCCCCAGCTTTCCACCTTAGGAGCAAACAGTAGCATGGGTAAATCTGGCAAGCTGCACCCACACCTGAGAGCCCTACAAGGAACACAACAAAGATGAAGAAGGACTGCCCTGCTTGACCCCTCACCTGCACCAGGACACTGCACTCTGAAGGACTTCACCAGCTGAACACTTGGGCTTCACCACTAAAAAGACTTTACTTGTCTTCAACTACTTCAAGAAGGGACACCCTGTAAGCTACAGGTACAAAGCTGCTGCCCAGAGTCCCCTCCATAAAGTCCTGCAAGAAGAGCCCAGTTGACCAGCGTTCAGTGGGCATTTGAAGATTCGGATCAGGTGCATTCTGGGAATTGTAGTCCCAACACCCAAGAAGCAACTCAGAGCGGACACTTCAAGGACCCCTGGAAGAAGATCCAGAAGTCTGGGACGTTTGGAGCAACTGTTGTAAACAGCGCCATAAATTGAAGAGGTGCATTGTGGGAGTTGTAGTCCCAAACCCCAAGAGGCAAATTAGAGAGTCTGAACACTTGGTTGATGCTGTGGACCACTTTCCTGTATCAAGAAACACTTCTGAAAGTAAGTGTAACAATCTTACATCATGGGTGGCCTGAACTCTGGACTTTATCCCTGTCCAATGTGACCTTTTTTTAAAACGCTATTTTTAATACGCTATTTGCTTCTAAGAGCTAAAATTACTTTTAGTCTTTAAAAATTCACATCTCCGCTTCCCTACATTGGATGTTTGTTGTTGTAGTGTCATTTTAAAGATAAAACTATAATAACTGTTTACAAATTGGTGTTGGATTTTTATTGTGTTTTGTTATTTTACTCATTTACTGCTTTGTGATTTTTAAATGCTTTTTACACCTGTCTCCTAATTTAAGCCTAACTGCTTGTTGCCAAGCTACCAAGGGTTGAGCTGGGATTAATTTATTGAGACCTAACTGGACCTAGTGGAGGTTGGTGGCCTTTTGCTAAGTGTAGGTACTGGCCTGCCCTTACCAATAATTCACTTTCCAACAAGAAGATCCTATAAGCTAGGCAGAGAATGGGTATGGTCATGCAAGTAAATCAACACATCATCAGGAGAAAGAGAAACAATATGACGTCTGTACCTACAGTTATGCCCGAGTAGGGACCCCGCAGTCAGAGTGTAGCTGCAAATAGATCCATGGCTAAAGCGACATTTATAGAGGGCAGTGAGAAGCCCTGGAGAGTTAACCTGTCAATGGTGAAAGAGCGAGCTATGTGGCTACCCATATGTACCCAACCAGGGGGATCAGTATAAAATAACTTAATCCAATTTAGAAATTTTGGGTCCATTGCATTGTATTGTATTGTGAGCTATTTATAGAGCGCATTCCGGCCGTAGCATCGAAGCGCTAACGAACATCGAAAGGGGAAATCCAATAAAAATGGGAAAAAAGAAAAGAACCACCAAAAGCTAGCATATCAACAGAGTAAAAAACAACAAAAAGAGAGAGGGGGCTACAAGAATAGGAGTCCCTAGTCTAGTCTAAGAATAACCAAATTTTAAGCCGCTTTCGGAAATGGAAGTACGTCTCCTCGATCTTGATGGAAAGAGGGAGAGAGTTCCAGAGTCTTGCCGCTATGACTGAGAATGCTCTGTCCCCCCATCTAGCCGTACGGCAACGAGGGATACATCATCTTTTCCAATGCAGACGATCTAAGCTGATGCTCTGGCTGGTAAGGCCGTAAAGTGGAACTTAAATAATTACAGCCTTCCTGATAAAAAGCCTTGTATGTAAGACGGAGTGCTTTAAATGTAACCCCTTTTTCCACCGGCAACCAGTGAAGCTGTCTTAAACTGCTGCTAGCCGATGACGAACTTGGTAGTTCCAGAATTAAGCGAGCCGCCGCATTCTGAATCAATTGTAGTCACTTGAGAGAGACCTTCTTGATGTTAAGCATCAGAGCATTACAATAGTCAAGTCCAGAAATCACTACTGCTAAGGTCACCCGAATTTTAAGTTCTCTTTGAAAAAAGGGAAAGATTTTCCTTAACATTTTCAGGCACCAATAGCAGCTTTTAACTGTGCTGTTAATTTGATGTTCAAAGGAAAGAGTCGTATCAAACAAAACGCTGAGGTTTCACAGGTTATTCATTGCAGGACTTAGGCCACCAGCGAGCACCCCATATATTGGTATCTAGGCCGAAAAGGAGAATTTCTTTCTTTTCGCCATTCAAGTTCAGCCAATTGTTGCTCATCCAATTATTGATTTCATTCATACATGTATGAAATCTATCTGCCACCTCCTCCCA
Source organism: Pleurodeles waltl (assembly GCF_031143425.1). Classification (NCBI taxonomy): domain Eukaryota; kingdom Metazoa; phylum Chordata; class Amphibia; order Caudata; family Salamandridae; genus Pleurodeles; species Pleurodeles waltl. The sequence continues at coordinate 1,470,795,328 of NC_090445.1, read as the reverse complement.
GTTCTGATTAACCGGTACAATCAACTGGGTGTCATCGGCATAAGAAACCACTTGAAATCCAAAGGACCGGATCAGTCTGGCGAGAGAAGCACATATAAATTAAACAAGGTGGGGCTAAATGATGATCCTTGTGGAACTTCACAGGGAAGTGGAAATGGAAGAGCCCTGAACTTTCCGCAGCTGACCGTGATTGATCTATCCACCAGGAAAGACTCTAAAATATCAAGTGCCTTATTTGTGACACCAGCTTGATAGAGACGTTGTAACAACAGCTGTGGAGATGTAGGCCCTCATTACGACTTCGGCGGTCTTGTCAAAAGACCGCCGAAGCCACGGGCGCCACAATACCACCAGTGCTGGCGGTATGCGTGGCACCCTATTATGACTTTTCCGCTGGGCCAGCGGACAGAAACAGCGTTTCCACCTACTGGCCCAGCAGAAAAGTCACATCAACATTGAAGCGGACTCGTAATAAAGCCGGCGGCAGTGTTGACGTGCAGCGGGTGCAGCAGCACCTGTCGCGCATTTCACTGACCATAAATCGGGCAGTGAAATGCACGATGGATCTGTGCCTGGGGGCCCCTGCACTTCCTATGCCAAGTGCATGGGCAGTGCAGGGGCCCAAAGGGCACCCGAGTCCCCCTTACTGCCAGCCTTTCCATGGTCGTAAACGTCATGGGCAGGCTGGCGGTTGGGGACTCATAATCCACCAGGGTAGCGCTGATCTGTTGGATTATGACTGCCCGGCTGAAGCCTGGCAGTATCCTGGCAGGACCGGCGGTATCACCGTGGCGAATGCACCATGGTCATATTACGCAGGCGGAACACCACCAGCCTGTTGCAGTATTACCGCCAGTGTTCCGCCGACCGCCAGTATCAAATGCCGCAGAGAGATCTAGGAGTACCAGAATAGCACATTCCACCTGATCAACTTTCCTACGGATCATGTCCGCAGAAGAGACCAAGGCGGATTCAGTTCTATGATCTCTGCAGAACCCATGTTGAGACGGGTCCAAGACGCCATACGTCTGAAAAAAACTAGCCAACTCGGTATTGAGGTGCTTCTCTAGTATTTTAGCTGTGGCTGGCAGCAATGAGAAGGAGCCTTGATTTTATAGATCGTTGGTTCCCCGCCCGGTTTCTTAGAGAGGGGAATAACAATGGATTCCTTCCAAGCAGGGGGGAAGCGACCTTCCGTCAAAATGCCATGCTAGACTGGTTTAAGGGCGGTCAAAATCAAATCAGGAACTAATTTCAAGATCTTAGAAGGAAACAGATCTAAAATGGAACCTGATTTCAAACCACCTAGGAGATCTTTGATTTTAGGTGCCTGTAACACTGAATAACAGGTGAGCTTTGAGTCAGGATCTTGGACAAGAACTGCTCCATGATCTTCTCCTCTGATCTCCATAGGTGGCTGTTTGAAGTTAGCATGGAGATGCAGAACTTTATTCTTAAAAAAGTCAGCAACCCTTTGGCAAAACTCAATGGAGTTCTCCAGCACCGGGGCCGAGGAGGGAGAGGTAAGGGTACGGACCACCTTAAAGAGTTCTCTGGGCCCATTATCTGCTTCTATAATTTTACGGGTATAAAATTCTATTTTAGCTTTTTTGAGTGCTGATTTATAATTCTCTAGCTGAGCCCTAAGCTTGGCTCTCTCCTCCGGGTTCTGATGGAACTTCCACCTCCTTTCCTGGCGTCTATAAAGTCTCTGAATTTTTTTTTATTCCTCTGGGTACCAAGGGGAAGATATAGTCCTCTCAGGCTTAAAACCTGATTTAACCAAGAGGCCAACCTATCGATGGCCCCTCTAAGTTCTTGTTCAAAACCCTCCCACACTAACATGGAGGTTTCTCTAGCCAGATTCCAGCTGGTCTTAAGGGGCCACGTCAAGTTCTGCTCCTCAATCCTATGCCATTGTCTAGAAAATGTAAAGGCCTGAGAAGCCTTAGAACGGGCCAAAAAGCATGCAACCTTTATAGTTAGCAGATGGTGGTCCATCCAATCCATGGGAGAGTTGTCTAGACTACAGAGATTATTATAACAAACTAAAATTGCATCTAACGTATGTCTTGCAAGATGTGTAGGAACTGTGCTTGTGCTATCCCAATCCAGGCTTGCCATTAAGTCAAGAAACTCCTTTATTGCTGAGTCCTTTGTATTTTCCAAATGAATGTTAAAATCCTCCAATATTAAGGCCTTTGGGGCCATGGCAATGGGTTCAATCAGAGCTGGCCAAGAAGATAAAAAGGCGTTTTTTGGGCCTTGATGGCGATAAATTAACATATCCTCAAAAAGTAGCAAGTGTTGTCATCTTATCTTTAAATAGACCCCTTCACAGAGGGCAGTGTTAACCTTAAATGGTTCTAAGGTACAATACAAATTATTGCTAAAAATTATTGCCGAACCTCCTCCCTTCTTCCCTGTCCTATCAAGCCTGGCAAACAAGTACTCAGGGGAGAGGCAACCAGAAAATCAGGATTGGAATCCTCTCTTGCCCATGTTTCAGTAATGAATCCAAATTATTTGCTTCAATCATCTCTCTTATTTCCACACAGTATTTGCTCAATGAGCGCACATTAATCAGACCATATTTAATATATTGTAAGGTCTTAGTGTCTAAATTAACTGATTGAGTTGAAGCTTTTAGCTTCACCACCGGAAAGACTTTATTTCCCATAGTTTTAGGTTCCTAATTACAGAGCCCACACTTCCATCTCTTAATCTGATTAGGATCAGCCTGGTCACAGCCCTTGTGTGATTTACTACCATGGATGTGGAAAGGTTCCTGTCTAGTATAATTTTGTGCTGTGAGGATTGGGAAGGCAGCATCAAGGAGGCTAGGTCCCGGGCACTGTCGGGTGCGGACGGGCACAGACGGACTTGCCTTAGGCATGCCTTCAGTGAGCCATCGGCACGTCTGCTGTGCGGCCGCATCCCCATCGGTTCAAACGCCGGTTGGTGATCCGGCCGAGAAAGCAGAGCAAGCAACTAAACCGCCCCCGTCCAACCTCTACCCTCAAGATAGCCGCCGCTGCCACCAACCTGGGAGGGCTCTCAGAAACCTTTCACCACAAGAAGTCGACTGGCAACTGTAACCGGCCCCCTATTTAAAAACCGAGTCAGAGAAGTATCCCCTAAAAATATATTGCCAGAGTAAAAAACAGTTTAAAATTGTCGCTAAATATAAAATAAAGCTTTTGTAGAGAACAGCAGAAGTGCAAAAAAATGCCTAAAAACATAGAAAAGGCAAAGCAAAGTCGTGTATACTTACAATGTCTGCACTGCATGGCCGCATCCCCATCGGCTTAAATGCCAGTTGGTGATCCGGTCGACGGCAACTTTAACTGGCGCCTTGTTTAAAAACAGAGTCAGAGAAGTGTCCCTAAAAATACAGCGCCAGAGTAAAAAGCAGTTTAAAATTATCGCTAAATATAAAATAAAGCTTTTGTATAGAACAGCAGAAGTGCATTAAAATGCCTAAAAACATAGAAAAAGCAAAGCAAAGTTGTGTATACTTGCAATGTCTGCCAACATGTGGGTCTGGAAAGTCCATCCCAAAGTGTGGAAGGCTTTCTCAAAAGTTAAGGAGAGAAGCTACTGGATAATCAGCTGCCTCGGCCTCCATGGCTCCCAGGGTATGACACACTTGCTATATATTATAGGAAGTGGCATGGTAAGGGATAAACCTGCATTGATCAGGGCGAACCAGGGAATCTAGTGTCAGGAGCAGTCTGTTGGCCAGGACATTGTTCAAAATCCTGAAGTCTGTACTAAGCATGTAGGGTGGACAATAAGAACCCACCAACAGTCGACTCTTGCCCTTTTTGGGCAGCACTACTATGAGAGCCTCACAGAGGGATGCAGGGAGAACCACTCCCTGATGGGCTTGATGATAGACTGCCAATAGTCTTGGAGACAGAGTAGTCCGATACACCGCGGAAAGCTCCATGGAGAATCCATCTGTACCTGGGGTCTTGCCCCACGCTATCTGGTGTATAGCTAACTGTAGTTCCTCGATTTGTACGGGGTATTCTAGCTCTGATAGTGGTAATAGGTATAATCAGTGGAGAGCAATTCCATTTAGGAAAGTTCTGATATCTTGCAACAAGGGTGCTGGCGGGAAGAATATAAGTCCTCATAATAATGGACAAACACTTTGTTGATATCCACCTTTGTAGTGACCATCTGCCCTAGATGATCAAGAATAACCACCATGATGGTCTTGGGAATTTCTGATTGCAACAACCATGCCAAGGTGTGCCACAGTTAAATCATCATCTTCATGTAGGTGAGCAGTGGTGGACCTATAATCAAATTCAGCCTCTGTCTTTTGGTCTTGTTGTGATAGCGATGGTGCAGCTCTGTTAATCATGGCCAGGCATCTGCCACCATCACTGCCTCGATTTCAGTAGCAAGTATTTGTGTCTCTAAGTCTGTGATAGACCTAAGGAGTGTGCTTTTCGAGCTTTAAGATATGCTAATACAGTGTCCCCTCTATCAGAGGAGAGCAATTCCATTTAGGAAAGTTCTGATATCTTGCAACGAGGGTGCTGGCGGGAAGAATATAAGTCCTCCTAATAACGGACAAACACTTTGTTGATATCCACCTTGGTAGTGACCATCTGCCCTAGATGATCAAGAATAACCACTATGATGGTCTTGGGAATTTCTGATTGCAACAACCATGCCAAGGCGTGCCACAGTTAAATCATCATCTTCATGTAGGTGAGCAGTGGTGGACCTATAATCAAAGTCAGCTCTGTCTTTTGGTCTTGTTGTGATAGCGATGGTGCAGCTCTGTTAATCATGGCCAGGCATCTGCCACCATCACTGCCTCGATTTCAGTAGCAAGTATTTGTGTCTCTAAGTCTGTGATAGACCTAAGGAGTGTGCTTTTCGAGCTTTAAGATATGCTAATACAATGTCCCCTCTAGACCACATTCAAGATGTCCCATTCCAACACACAGGAATCAACAGTGTCAGCATTCTTAGCAGAGTAGTGTATCAAGTGCCTACCTATAGTTTCCCTAAAAGGCATATCCTGGGGATCCTCCATGTAGAGTCACCACATCGGGATGGCTAAGTGATCCCCCCTCTGCCAGCAAAACATGACTATGAGGGGGTTATGGTCAGAGATTGTCCTTCCTAAATATTCTGAGGACAACTCCAGGAGCCAAAAGTCAGAGGTTTAAAAAATATAGGTGGTCATAATGACATCAGCTGTAAAAACCGCCTACTGCTACGGTGACAGCTGTCAAAATACCACCACCACGGCTACCATCCATCCGCCATATTATAAGCACTGCCAGACTTCCGCCACAAGAAGGGCAGAAATCCGGCAGTGTTCATGGTAGCGGACGGTGGTAAGGTGGCGCTGCTACCACCAGCACCGCCATGCCAGTAGAACGTCTCCAGCTGTAGTATGACAATTCATACAGCCTGGCGGTGTTCTGCTGTCAGGGCGCTGCTGTTGGTAGCAACAGCCCTTCCCGTTCCCTGCCGGAAGACCTCCTTGATTAAGGTAAGTGGGGCTTCTGATGGGGGTGGGAAGGTGGGGGAGTGCTGTGTGTGTGTCTGAGTGTGTGCATGAATGTGTGAGTGAGTGTGTGAATGCATCTGCGTGTGTTGTGTTGTTTGCGTGGTTATATTCGTGTGAGTGAATGCATGTAAGAATGGTGAAGTGAGTGCGTGTCTGCATGTCAGTGTGATCATTGTAAGAATGTGTGTGAACATGTCTGGTTGTATGTGTGTATGAATGCGTGTATGCCAGTGTGTTTATGAATGCGTGTATGCCAGTGTGAGTGATTGGGTCTATGCGCGGTGTGTGTCTGCGGGTATATGCATGTATGGGGAGTGGGGTGTGTGTGTGTGAGGATCGGAGGGGGTGGGGGTTTGAGTGTGTGAGGATCGGAGTGGGTGTTTGGATGGAGGGGTGTCAGGTGAGTGTTGGTGGGGTGGGGGAGCTGCCTACTGGTGACAGGGAAGGAATTTCCTGTCACCGGTAGGGCCTATCACCAAGGATTTTTGTGGCATTGCTAGCACCACGAAAACCATGGTGGTAGGCAGGGTCATAATGCCGCCGGCTGTACTATGCCAGCAGCGGGCTGGAGCTACACATCTCTAGCCCAGTGGCTCCTACTGCCATGGCGGTATGTGTGGAAAAGTGGCGGGTTTGCTGCAGGCTACCCGCCAATCTCATAATGTGGCAGTATGTACCACCAGCCTGTTTGCGGTCATATCGCCACATTAACACTCACCGCTGGGGTCATAATGACCCCCATAGTCTAGTCTAGTGGGAGCCTGATGGCTGGGGCATAATATAAGTACTCAGCATCTTCAGGATGACCTAAGCATCAAATCTCATGTAAATGTAGCTTCCTGGTCCAATGTTGAAAGTGTTTAGTAGCCTGCATACCCCAAGTCCCTGGTAGAGGTGCTACCCGGCACCGAGTGATCTAACCTAGTGTCATGTGTGCAGTTCAAATCCCTGCACCATAATCCAGAGGGGGTGGTGGGCTCAGGAGGAGGGACAGTGGTAAAGTATGCGGAAACTCACCTTGGTGTGTATTGGATGCGTATGTAGAGAACTGAAAGAAGTGACAACCATCTAAGGAGCCCTACAGGAGGATGTATGTGCCTTCCAAGTCACTGACCACCCTCTGTTTCACAAAGGGCACCCCAGGTGGTACTCAGATAAGCATTCCACAGGCAAACACAGAGAATCTAGTGTCAAAAACCTGAACAGTCCAGTGCCTATCAACCTTTTCAAGTTCCCTGTGTAAGGTAAGGTTCCTGAAGACAGGCAATATGAATTTGTTTCCCTCTAAGATATGTGTAAATTCTATGACGTCTCATAGGTGTAGCCTTGCCTTCAGCACATTAAAGGAAGAGATCATAACAACTGTGTTCTACTAGAACACAGCAAAAGGATTCCCTCCCTCTCCCTGAGCTTTCAACCCAAGGTTCCATTAAACCCTCCCTCACAGCCAGATAAAAACAAACACACATAAAAACTGTAATATAGCATATAACCCTGATCCCAGGCTTGGACACCAATGAGCATCATGACATCATGTCCCGAATAAGTAAACCTAGGCGTGCTTTGCACAGCCAACAGTAGAAGGTAATTGAGGAGTGATGCACTGGGGCAGGCTGAGATTAACGTACAGACAGAGAATTGTATTGCAAAAGGAGCAATCCGGCCCAAAGATTAGAGTCAAATCGGAGACCCCCATTCCAGTGACGTACCCAATCAATTAACTAAACCTCTCCACATGTTGACAGAACCAAAAGTCACTCTGTCAGAGTAAAAGAAACACACTACCAGAATAATCAGGAAGCAGGCCTCTCCCTGCGCTGAGATCCCTGTGGGGGTAATCAGAGAGCCCTCTTCAAAAGCTAGTGAACCAGGAATCCCCAGTTCCGAGTCTAAATTAATATGCATGGCTAGAGCCTGGTACCTGTTAGTACTGTGTGTGAAGACCTCAACAAACTACTCATGCTCTTTCTTGTACCACCTGCTCGTCTCTGGGGTGTGAGCATGGGTTCCACAGGTGACGGAAGGCACTTTGGTTCACCGATGACCATCTTTGTAGGTGATCGCCTGCCACATCATGTTGCTCCGTCATACCTTTGGAGTACAGTCTTTCCCATGCTTCTTCTGGAGTGGTAAAGAAATGTGTAGAACAAGAGTCCACTGCTCAAGGGTGAGCCAGAAACAACAGATAATACGAGAGGCCCAATAGACAGAGCTGTGGCTTAATCACCCCAAAGATATTGCATCTCTTTTGGACATCAGCTGTATAGTCTGGGTAAGCTGTGATTTTAGCCCCATTATATGTCCAAGGGCCCTTGACCCTAAATACTTGTAGTGGGAGATCTCTGTCTCGAAAATTGAGCAGGCGTGCGATAACAGGGTGTGAGGGTTGTCCAGGAGGCAGAGGGTGACCCGGACATGGACCCCTTCAATAGAAATGAACGTCCGGACCTTGGTTGCCACTACTGTCTTAGTTAGCCAGTCCTCTAAAAACAGACTCATGTTGCGCCAGCTTGGCGCAGTCAGCCCAGAGGAGGCCAGTCACAACCTGCATATCGCCCAGCTGTGCTTCAATAGCACTTTTACAGTCATGTATGGCCTGCAGGATATTATCAAACATGCTGTGGGACCTAGCCACTGGGCTCCACAAGGTCTGCTGTTATCCCCCAGGTACTCAATGAACCAGTCTCCAATGATCATGCTGGGAGACTCATGAGGATCCAGTAGGAGAAATAATTGAAGTCCCCAGGTCCAATGGGCAAGTGCCAGATGTAGGGGCCGCAACACTCCAGCCGTGATCACACCCAGAACCACACTACAGAAGGTGTCATACCAGGGTGAGCCACATGTAGTCACCCAGCAGGCTAATGACTCAGGGGTCTCCAAGAGCAGTGACTAACCCCAGGAGCCTCAGCCCTGCCCTGGCGTCTCACCCTCAGCCCATCACACAGCAACATATAGCACAACAAAACTACATGACCTCCGTGGACCCCCTAGCAGCATGGTGCAGCACAGACAAGGCAGTCCCCCTGATGTTATGGGGGAACGGGGTTCAGCAGCTCAGCACAAATGGCTCAGGAACACCTCCACAGCAGTTGCGTCGCCCATCCTGGACACACCTCCCAACAGAGGCCAGGGCCAGCACAGACACAAGCCATAGGAGCTGTGCACAGGCCGCTCTCAGATTCTTCAGGCTGTGGCTGCACATGCACTGCAGAGAACACACCGCACAAGGCCTCCGGCTCAATCAGGGAAGCTAGAGGTCGACATCATCCAGGCAAGGCCCTTAACCTCCTACCCATCACAGAGCTTAGCTCTTACATACTTCTTCTCAGTAACAAGCACCACGGTATGCATTCCTACTAGTAGAGTGTATTGAGATCTCCTGTACTCCATTTTAGTATCCACAGTCTCACAAGATTGTAAAAAAAGTTAAAAACATTATGCATTTATTTTCTTCACAGTAGTTATCCCTTAGACACCTCCTCTCTAAACATAGGGGTATAGCATGCCTTTCCGCTGCCCCCTTATATAAACTTTTTACTTCATCTCCACAACATCTCCAATTTTTCACAACAAACAGGAATGGCAGTCATTTCATGTCTTAAATTCAAACAGTTAGCCAATCAGAGGGCTCGCTCTCGCAGGACTCACAGAAGTCGCGAAGCCTCACAGAAAAAACTGTCAAAATATACAATTAATTTTTACTCTTAATTTCTCAAAAACTACTAAACTGAATTACACCAAAAAGAGCAATCTGTTGACCAAAATCTAGCTTCCTTACAATTTTGGTGTAATTCTGGTCAGTAAATTTCAAGAAAGAAATTAAGTTTAAAAAATAATTGCATACCTGGACAGGTTGGTTTGAAGACTCCCCCAAGAATCCCTTGGGCCTAATTTAAAACATTAGAGTTTTCTGATTGGCCCAGAGAGATTTTTTTTACCTTGGGACATCTTTCTCTCATGGGAGTCAGACACCTGAGGGCGTGAGCACTCTAACTGGATGCCAGTAACATGAAAAAAATATTGTTGGCAGCCAATTCAGGACTCAGGAGCTTAGTCCCCAGTCCTGAACTTCTGAACTTGTATAAAAAATAAATAATAGGAAGGGGAAGGTTATAGATCCCCCTAAGCCCCATTGGGGAACCCAGAAGGACCCCACAGAGGACAAAATAAAAACAAATCTGCAATTTTCCTTCAGGATTGTGGCAAAAAAAATCCAAAATGGGGGCTGAGTGTCATGTTGTTTTATTAAAAGGAGGGGGTAAGCAGCCCCCTCCACTAGCTATATTTGGCCCCAGGTACCTCATCCCCAGGCCCGATTTTATAACTTTGAGGAGGAGGTCATGCAGCCCCCCGAGTTGCATTTAGCTCCAGACACTCCATCCCCTGGGGCCTGAATTCATAAATATGGGGAGAGGGGTGAGCAACCTCCCTCCCTTAGCTGCACAAGGCCCGGTGGACCCACCCATTGAGACCTAATATAGGTAAGGCTGCACTGCAACTTTTAACAAACCTTTAAAAGGTCCTGGGGGGGCAATCCCCAAGGCCATCACTTTTTTAAAAAGAGAGGAGGGCACAGCCTCCCTCCCTGAGCCATTAGTGGCCCCAGGGTCCCCATATCCTCAAGCCCCAGGGAGCCCAACCCTGCGACACAGTCATTTGCGTGCCCCCATTGGTATGAGCAGGGAACCTTGTGTTTGCTCCTGCCTGGCAGGAGCATTTAAAAATTCTCACCACGCAGGAGCAAACACAAGGTCTCCTCCTAGGGGGCAGAAGCATTAAAAGATTTCCCACCAGCTGGGAATGAACCTGAAACAGAACAACAGACTGCTCCTGCCTGGAGGGAGCAGAAAAAATAGCTGTTCCCGCTGGGTGGGAGCAATGGCCGCTCCCGTAGAACATAAATGATGGACGGAATGCTAGCCCAATCAAACATTCACTCCCAGTCACAGATCTGATCAGATCTGAAATCGGTCCCATGATGCTTATTTCTGGTACAGTGAGGACCTGCCTGGCAGTTCGGGCTGGACTGCTCCCATGGGAACAGGGTCAAGACTGATCCTCATATGGATGGTCCAAACTGGGGTGGTATAGTGAGCAAAGGAATTGATGGATGAAACCCAGATCTGTGACTGGGGTGAATGTTTGATTGGTTCCGGATTCTGTCCATCATTTGTGTTTGTTTGCTTTTGTCACCCTAAGTGCGCCTGGTATGTCCGGACGTGGGTCCTGAGCTCACTATGCCACCGTATTCAAGCTAGCCTGGCTGATTGAGGGTGATACCCTGAAACCGGTCCCAGGATGCTTACTTTCGGTCCATGGAGGACCTGGCCTGGCAGTTCGGGCTGGTCTATTTCCACGGGTCAAGACTGAGTTGCATATGGCTGAGTACAAACGGGGGTGGCATGGTGAGCAAAAGAATTGTTGGATTAAACCCAGATTTCTGACTGGCGTGAATGTTTGATTGGTCCCACATTCTGTCCATCATTTGTGTTTGTTAACTTTCTAAAAGTGGCTATTTTCATAATTATGACTTGAAATCCGACATTGCCATTAAATAGAATATCAAATTAAAACTCCTTATACTCCAAACGTAACATTTCTACATGTTCTCAAAGAAAGTTATCACATATTTTATGTAATATGTTAACCCAATGTTATTCTAATGGAGAGGTGCAGTGGTGAAAAAAAAGTATTTAATAATTTTTCACTACCAGGACATATAAAGCTTATAAGTACATGCCCATCTTTTTAAGTACATTACACCCTACTGTAATTACACTTTAGGCCCTACCCTAGGGATGGCATAGATGTATCGAATAGTGATGTTTAAGCCTGGCAAAACGTTTATTTTGCCAGGTCAGGATGGCAGGTTAAAATTTCACTGGTAGGCCTGAGACACGTTTCAAAGGCTACTTGAGTGGGTTACACAATAGGTGCTGCAATTCCACTATTATCATTTAATTTACAGGGCCTGGTTACAAGTAGTATAATTCACTAGTGTCTTATAAATAAATTAAATGTGCCAGTTGGGTGCAAGCTAATTTTGCCATGCTTAAGGGAGTGAAAATAAACACTTTTACCCTTGTTAACAGTAATAAACTGCACAGAGCCCTAAAAGTCAACAGAGACCAGTCCAGAATTTTTTTGATCCCCGATTAAAAAGCAATGATCTTCTCGGAAGCGATTGCAGTCAGAAGTCACAAGGTACAGAAGATGTTAGCCTTTTCCAGGGGCCGAATAAAGATACAGAAGATCCTATGGGACAAACAGCTTGGGACAACAAGCATATTGTGTCTCTTTTTGAGGTAATGTTAAAATCTCTTTCGACTGAGGTGTTTACTCTGGAGTGGAATCAGGGCTGACATGCAATGAACCTGCACTAACAGCAACCGCACCAGATTAATCAAGAATTACTAAAGAATGGCAAACAAGGTTGAGGGCTACATAGAACGAAGTTATAAGACCCTCCGAAAAATGTTAGACTTTGTTACAGGCAAATCTGGAAGAAACGTTATCTGTTGGGCTAGGGCCCCCAGTAAGCTGTGTCCCGTTGGACACAATGAGAACAAGTGCTTCAACTTCCCTATTAGCTGCACTTCCAAAGCCTCCACAAGCTTCTAAATAATGTCAAACACAGCCTCAAACACCTTGAAAAAGGGATTTCAAACATTGGGCCCCCAAAACCCCATGCTCTTGAGGACTTGGCTGAAACAAGACATGTAAACCTAATTATGTCTGCATCTCAATGTGTAAATGAAGAGTAGGAGGATGGTTCAACCAGAAGTATTGGAAAAGAGGTCTTAGTGGTTGCATTAGGATGTGGGAGTCTCCCCCCAGTGATTTAAATTGCCCCCCAAAACTTTAAGAGGCATCAGCTCCCCCAGAAATAAAGCGCAGGAGGGTGCCACATTAATTTTACACCCAGAATAAGTCTCTTGTAGGCAAAAAGACATTCTTAACCGTGGGAATATTTTTAAATTATTTTTGTCAATCTTGGGTATGGATAGGATTGAATCAAAAGAGACTGAATTACATAGCCTTCGTTCCCGGCACCCATGACAATCTAAGAGAGGCCACTAATGTTCAGTTGAGAAGCTCAGAGACTGTAAGAAAGATTGAGGTGCACGTAAATGCTTTGTCACAATGGAGCATTTCACTTAGTAAGCCATCTCCTAATAATTACCCCAAGATCTAGGCTAAAACTTGTTCTACCCCACCTCAAAAGAAGTCAGTCCTTCCCTGTTCAATAGGTGCAGAAGACAGAAGGGCGGGAATTGAGCAAATAAGGGTCACTTATAACAAGAGCTGGATGACTAGCAACCTGTACAGAATATCCTCTAACTCTTGGCAAATTAGGGACTCTTATAATCATCTGGCCAGTTGCCCAACAATATTGCAATTCTGCCCGAGGAATATTCGGGGTACAAGAATCTTGTGGGTCAATGATGATGCATTTCAGATCACCAGTAAGATGGTAATAATCTGCTTATGGGAAACTTGGCCGTCATGCCCAACAGTATGGCTGGACCATCTTGAATTCTTCACTCCAGCTGAACCACCCATCAAGGGAGGTCATCCTTCAAGTGGAGTTTCACTTCTAATTCATAAATTCATAAATCTCTGGCAACAAGTTTTGGTCTGTGCCCTTGAAGCGTATATAATCACAACATTAGCATCTCCTTCTAATTTCAACCCTATGGGTTTATCATACCTCATCACAGGGTCCATATACATCAATCCAAAGCAGCCAAAGATTAAATTGCAGTAATGGAAGTGGCAAACATTATAAGAGGGACAGATTTGGAGGTCACGGGCTACCTACTGATGACTTTAATATGTTTTTTCTTGACACTGCTGTGCCATCGATTTGGGTCCAAGAGGATAAAGTCGCCTGGTCAATTACACAAATGGAGCCAGGCTTAATTAAGAAAGATGTGGCAGGGGAGAAATTTGTCACTTTTCTTCATCATTCAGTTATGAGGGTTTTTAAATGGCGGAAGTGTTTTGGATACTCCTCCTGTCTGTCCATGTATTTTGCAAAACTATCTATCATGAATAGACTATGGGGGTCATTACGACCCCGGCGGTCAGAGATAAAGTGTCGGTAGTACCGCCAACAGACTGGCGGTACTTACCGCCACATTATGACATTAGCGGATTGGCTGAAGCTAATCCACCAATGTACCACTCTGACCGCCATGGCGGTAGCAGCCGCCAGGCTGCAGATAACTCAAAGAAAACCAGGGCGGTAGGCCCTATCAGTGACAGGGAATTTGTGTTGCTGAAGTTGCCCTAAGAGGGAAGGGGATGCCCAGACATGGGTCCCTTGCCCACTGTGCCACTGGATTCAAGCTAGCCTGGCTGATGAAGGGTGATACCCTGAAGCTGGTCCTTGGATGCTTGTTTCAGGGAGGACCTGGCCCGGCAGTTCGGGCTGGACTGTTCACATGGGGAACAGAGTCAAGACTGATTTGCATATGGCTAGTTCCAAACTTATATACACGCTGTAAATTGTTGAACAATTGAAATATTTTATTTTTGTCGGATCCATGTATTATTAGATTTTACTTCGAGAATCAAGAAGCACTTTGGCTCATTAAAAGAAATTTGAGCACAATCGAGCTAGTAAGGTAAAATTTAAATAAACTGGGGGGCACACCTCTCTCTGTGGGGGTTATAATTTAGCAGAATTGGGTTATTTTGAGTAAATGAAGAGTACGACACTTATTTATATTTATATTTATATTTGTGATCATTTTGAGTTTATCTCATATCAATTGTATTTATTTGCAACATGTACTATTGTGTGGGCACTAAACGGGTTCTTAATTTGAATTATAGTGGGGCTGCACTTGCTTTATGTATCATTATACGGTCTATAGTATGTTAGGGTGAAACACTTATGAAATGATGTGTTCACTTTAGATAGAAATGGAAATGTCACCTATCTTTGTTGGATATTTGCATGGTTCTCACCAATTCACATGGTTGTTTTTTTGTAATTTGAAGTCTATAATAAGGGTATGGATAAATAAGAAAATTGATAACTGATTTGTGTTTATGGTAATATTGTTTTAGGAAATATTGGATGGATCTTTATTTAATAAGGAAGTCCTGAGGAAATCCCAGGGGCACTCCCCCGGATGAAACACGTGTTGACGACGGACTAATAAATAGGGAGTTCTTTTGGTTTAGGCAGTTATGTTAATTAGATGAATCATGTGATTGTGAATATGAACAATGATATGCATATATAGGTTTTTCTTATCTTGTTTGGTGCATTAATGATTACACATAGGCTTTGCGATAGATTGCCATTTATGATTGTATATAGAGTGTATGATTTTGTGTATTCCAGAATCTTAAATGAGAGTAATAAATTCGTATAATGATGCATTTTTGGTGTTTTTCCAGATAGATACAGTGTGTTTAATACTTTGACTTATGCTAGTGTTTTTTCTAATCTACTTAGAGTTGATTTATCGCACGTGTGCCATTACTCTTTATAGCATTGTTATGATATCCCTCTGAGATATCGTGGAGGCAACTTTTGGAGGGTGGTTACCTGAGTTTTTGTGCACCGTGTTAATTGAGTTACTTTAAGTTCTAATTGTTAGAAGTAGGAGCACCAATCACTCACCATTTCACCCTCTTCTTTTGGATCATATTAGTTGGATGTGAGTGGGCTGCACCATACTTCTAAAGGGATACAAATTTAATTACATTTGGCACAATGGAAGATAGAATGAAGATAGCAGAGGAACTTTTCAAGAGCTTAGACAGTGGTTGCACAGTTAAGCAAGCAACGACTGGTGGGAACCGTAGAAGTAAGGAAGGTCTAAAGGATAAATTTATCAGGTTGGAAAGGATGAAGAAAAATGAAATGTCTAGGTGGTGGGATGCAACCACACTGAGACAATACAGAAAATTGGATAGAATCCCTAGGGGATTGAGGTCACACATTTTTCCCACTTATGACGATTTAGATGCGGATTTGTTGGTAAGATGGGAAGAAGAACTTAGATCGAACTCAATGAAGTTGATGGATATTTTAATAGAAAATGATGAGAGAAAAGTAGTTAAATTACAAGCAGATATAGAGAAGTTGGAAAAATAAATTAGTGAGTTAAACTTAAAGGAGGCGACAGATAAAAATTATGTTATCTTAAATGATGTGATAATGAGATATCAAGAAGACATCAAGCAAAGAAAAGCTAGGAAATTGAAGAGGGACGAATTGGATTATCTTAATGGTAGAGTGTTTACGTTTTCACGTAAATATGACCACTTGGTAAAGAGTGTAGCTTTTACAGTGGAACCTAATAATCTGATAGACTCAGCATCCACCTCTAGAAGTAGTTTAGTGACAGACAGTAGTGATACTGAGACTAGAGATGTGCATATGGGATCTGATTCACAAGCAGTGTTTTTTTTACAAGAATTGGAAAGAATAAAGCAAGGCAATTGGGAGATAAATCAGAAAAGAAAATGGGAAGGAGGACACTGAGAGGAAAAAGAGGCAACCAAAGGCGACACCTATGTGGGCATGAAAACAAGGTCACGGGACAAAAAGACATAGACATTAATGTTGAATCAGAGAATAATGTGGTTAATTTGTCTGATAAGCAACTTTCCTTGGAGATGTTATCACTTTTGAATAAAGGACTTGGTTTTTGTCCATCGGTTAAAGGTAATGTTTGTCAATCTAAAATTGATTTATTTAAATTCATAAGGAAATTGAAAGTTAAGAGATATTTTGAATCGCGTGCGATTGGTATAGAAACGCCTCCATTTGGAACAGGAACATTGAGTAAACTGTTGATTCAGGATGTTTATGACACTGTAACATTAATGACAATCACAGACTATGAGGGAGATCCAATAACCACGTCTTCAATCTTACAAGATTTGAGTATCTCTCCGAACAAACATATTGCTAGTGGTTTGAAACGAAGATCAACCTGGGTACCCAAATCAACTATGGACAGTTATATAGAAACATTCTTTAGATTAGTTTGGAACGATTTGGATAAAGAAGAAACAAAGAAGATACAATGGAGAAGATCAAATTTGAGACAAGAGGAATACAAGGCACTAAAGACTTTGAAATCAGATATGGACTTAACCATCAAAAAAGCGGACAAGGGCAGTAATATAGTGGTAATGAATCGCACAGATTATGAACTGGAAATCAATACACAATTAAATGATACTGCCTTTTATGAGAAGCTTTCGTATAATCCAATATCAGCTCTGACAGGGAAAATAAATAGAATGTTAAGGAACTGGAGAGATAAAGATTTACTGAATGAAGAAGAATTTCTGTATTTACAAGTATTTCGTCCCAAATACCCGTGTCTTTATACATTACCGAAAATCCATAAACAATCAAAATTTCCACCGGGGAGACCGATAGTTTCGGGCATAGGAGGGCCTACTGAGAGGCTGTCAGAATTTGTCGATATCTTTTTACAACCATTTGTAAACAATTTACCTTCACACATCAATGACACGAAACATGTACTGAGTTTATTGTCAGATATCCAATTGGAACCAGGGATGTTTTTGGTAACGTTAGATGTGACAGCTCTCTACACTAGTATTCAACATGATTGGGGATTGAAAGCAATAGAATACATCCTAAACAAAAGATCGGCGAGCCTATTAGAACATACACACATGCTGCTGGACATGATTGATCTTATACTCAATAACAACTACTTTTTGGTCAAACAAAACTGGTTTAGACAAAAACAGGGTGTAGCGATGGGCTCGAAATTTTCACCATCGTGTGCCAATTTGTTTATGGGATGGTTCGAGGAAAATTGGGTTTGGGGCTCTAAAGCGGCGAATTGGCACTCATATATCCTCTATTGGGGGCGATATATTGATGATTGTCTTATGATATGGACAGGGGATGCAGTAGCGTTGGAAATTTTTTGTGATTATCTCAATGGGAATGATGTGAATATGAAATTTACATATAAGTATAGTGAGTTCAAAATAGAATATTTAGATGTAGAATTATTTGTGGAGAACAATAGGATAGAAAGTAGACTTTTTCGGAAAAGCACCTCCTGCAATAATATATTGCATGCGTCAAGCTCACACCCACCACACCAAATAGAGGCTATACCGTTGGGTGAGATGATCAGAGCGAGAAGGATTTGTAGTAGGGATTGTGATTTTTATGATACCATTGCTGATATGGAGCATAGATTTAAAGTGAGAGGCTATTCGGATAACAATATAATCAAATCTCGAAATAAAGCTCTTAAGACCTCCCGTTCACAGACACTATCACTAAGGACTCAAAAGAATGAGGAGGTCAAGAGGAACAGTGCTCGGAGATTGAGGATTGTTTTAGATTACACGGAGGTTTCTCATAAATTATTGAAAATAATGAAAAAACACTGGCCAATACTGACTCAAGATGAGGTACTCAAGAAATATATAGGTATGAGACCGGAGGTGTCATTCAGAAGAGGTAATACCCTCCATAGTATTTTAAGTCCAAGTTATACACCAGAGGAAACTAAGGTAAATTGGCTTAGTGTACATAACCGTGTTTTTTTTAAATGCGGTTCATGTGCAATGTGCAAATGGGCATGGCAATCTAAGAAAGAGTTTTTTGATAGAAGAGGAGGCAAAATTCATATAAAATCACATATAGATTGCAATACAAAATTCGTAGTTTACATGCTTGTTTGCAAATGTGAGAAGATATATGTGGGCAGCACGATACGCCCACTTAAGACGAGAATTTCGGAACACTGGAGGGCAATAAAACAATTAGATGAACGTTACCCGATAGCCTCGCATATGATGGTATGCAAAGCACAAGGAGCACACAAAGACTTTAAGTTTTTTGGTTTTGAACATTGTGAAAATAACCCACGGGGAGGTAATAGAGAGTTGGCCTTAAGAAGAAGGGAATCACTGTGGATCATGAAGTTAGGAGCGGTGGAACAAGGATTAAATACAGATCATGAGATTGAGTACTTTCTTGGTGAGAAGTAACAAATAAAAGTCTCTATGAATGAATCTACACTGATCTAATTATAAGTAAAATTAAGGATATATTAAGTAATATGATTAATTTTTGAAATAATTGTAGTATTTTCTACATATATATTGTTAATTGGAGGATTAATTTAAGAGAAGTTTGACATAAAACAGTTTATGTGGTTTCACATCTCCTCACAAGTTTATATTCATTTTTACTTTATTTTCTATTATCATTTTATAAGGTAACTATCTGTATTAATAATTAAATAATTTTAATTTTATTGAAGTAGAGATAGGCAATTGTTAGTACATAGATATAGAGTTTATATAGAATGGAACTGGCTCCAAGTATGTTCTAATCACTAGATTAATGTGGTTGCTTTCCTCCTTGGACTTATTTATAGTTAATGTAGTCCGTTTTTGATGTCTAGTATCATTTGTTGTCAATTAGAAAAGGGAGTTCGCAAGATGTAAGTGCATCATTTGTGTTTACAGCAGAGCCGGTTAGGTTCGCGATAGTCCGTTTTCTATTTTACTATCTTTCTGTAGCGTCTGAGGCATTTAAATAGGACGCACAATAGTAACTCGGTTTAACTAATCGGAAGCGTACTCGCTGATATTTGGATACCGTAACAGGTAAACTGAGATTCTGAATTTCTATCTGCATGGATAGATCTAAATATATTGTCCGTGTATCTAATTGGTGCTAACTCTCGTAATAGGTACATTCATTATTAATAAGTGGAGAGATGTCCTAGCATTTAATTCAAGCTCACAAGCGAACTGGTAAGCTTACTTGGGGATCGTATGAATATTATTATATACACGCTGTAAATTGTTGAACAATTGAAATATTTTATTTTTGTCGGATCCATGTATTATTAGATTTTACTTCGAGAATCAAGAAGCACTTTGGCTCATTAAAAGAAATTTGAGCATAATCGAGCTAGTAAGGTAAAATTTAAATAAACTGGGGGGCACACCTCTCTCTGTGGGGGTTATAATTTAGCAGAATTGGGTTCTTTTGAGTAAATGAAGAGTACGACACTTATTCATATTTATATTTATATTTGTGATCATTTTGAGTTTAGCTCATATCAATTGTATTTATTTGCAACATGTACTATTGTGTGGGCACTAAACGGGTTCTTAATTTGAATTATAGTGGGGCTGCACTTGCTTTATGTATCACTACACAGTCTATAGTATGTTAGGGTGAAACACTTATGAAATGATGTGTTCACTTTAGATAGAAATGGAAATGTCACCTATCTTTGTTGGATATTTGCATGGTTCTCACCAATTCACATGGTTGATTTTTTGTAATTTGAAGTCTATAATAAGGGTATGGATAAATAAGAAAATTGATAACTGATTTGTGTTTATGGTAATATTGTTTTAGGAAATATTGGATGGATCTTTATTTAATAAGGAAGTCCTGAGGAAATCCTAGGGGCACTCCCCCGGATGAAACACGTGTTGACGACGGACTAATAAATAGGGAGTTCTTTTGGTTTAGGCAGTTATGTTAATTAGATGAATCATGTGATTGTGAATATGAACAATGATATGCATATATAGGTTTTTCTTATCTTGTTTGGTGTATTAATGATTACACATAGGCTTTGCGATAGATTGCCATTTATGATTGTATATAGAGTGTATGATTTTGTGTATTCCAGAATCTTAAATGAGAGTAATAAATACTATAATGATGCATTTTTGGTGTTTTTCCAGATAGATACAGTGTGTTTAATACTTTGACTTATGCTAGTGTTTTTTCTAATCTACTTAGAGTTGATTTATCGCACGTGTGCCATTACTCTTTATAGCATTGTTATGATATCCCTCTGAGATATCGTGGAGGCAACTTTTGGAGGGTGGTTACCTGAGTTTTTGTGCACCGTGTTAATTGAGTTACTTTAAGTTCTAATTGTTAGAAGTAGGAGCACCAATCACTCACCATTTCACCCTCTTCTTTTGGATCATATTAGTTCCAAACTGGGGTGGCATGGTGAGCAGAAGAACGATAGATTAAACCCAGATCTGTGACTGGGGTGAGTGTTTGAAAAGTTGTAACACTCCGTCCATCATCCTTTCGTGTTGCTAAGGTTATTTACAATGGCACAAGAAGCTCTGACTCACCTTATATGCCCATTATTTAAGCTATGTTCCATCACAAATGAGGTCCCGGACAGTTGGAGGGGATCAATATTATCCCCAATACATAAAATGGGCTCCCCTGATCAGCCAGCTAATTTAGACTAATAGTCCTTCTCGAAGTAGATGGGAAATTTTATGCAAAACCTCTTAACTCAGAGCTTGAAGAATAGGCTACCACTAATTGATTAATTCCAATTTCACAGTCTGGGTACAAACAGGGTTGTAGTACGGAGGACAATTTAGTGAACCTCCCCTCTTTGAGGCAGCAAACAAAAAGCAAGCACCATCATTGTATGCTGCCTTTTTCAATTATGCTACCACTTTTGATAAAGTGGATAGAATAAGGCTCTGTTGAAAGCTTTATAATTGGGGCATTCCATCTTCATTGCTGTGAGCCATTATGAGTTTGTGTGTGAAAACGTGGGTGAGGGTTAAGGTCTCGGGAAATAGAGTGACGTGAAAAATCTCAATGAAGCATGGATTGAAACGGGTGCGTATTGCCCCTCTTAATTATTCAATCTATATTTGGCTGACCTTAATAACGCTCTTCAGGGAGTAAATGCCTTCCCACCCAAGTTTGGAGGCGTACACTTTCAATGTCTGCAATATGCCATTCTTTTTTACCGTACTGCAGTTGACATGCAAAGGCTGTTGAATTCCCTGTCCCACTACTGCAATGAAAATAAGATCTCCATTAATGTCTCAAAGAAAGTTAGAAAATGCAAATTAGTATTAGATCAGGTCAATATTGACAAGGTGTCCAGCTTTAAATATCTGGATGTTCCTTTTAATCAGTGTGGTACACACCAAGTGCATCTTGAGGCCATCAAGGCAGTGATTAGTTTTCAGAAATTGCTGAAAAAAATGTCAGGGCCAGACTTAACATTAATTTGCTGAGTAATTGACTCTAAGTGCATTCCAACACTGGCGTATGGCTCCGTGATCCTTAAAGGCAGTCTTGGTCCCTGGCTAGACTAGGCCCAGTGCCACTGCTATACAAGATTATTACAGGTCCCAGATGCATTTCTGTCTACACAAATTTGCTTAGAATTTAATCTAAGCAACCAACTCATTATGGGGGAAACCAGATGTTTAAATTATTATATCAAGTTCAAGGCTGCTTTCCCCAGTTCATTAAGAGGTCTGATTTGGTTGAGCATCCAGAATAGTAAGCTGGTATGGATGAAGTACACAACCAAATCTAGCCAGGCCATGGGTGTTGAAGAAATTCTTAGCTTGAACCTCCCACCAAGATTATTTGCCAAGCTGCTTAAGAAAAAATGCAAGGCTAAGATGATCCATAGATGGAGATCGACACGATCTGGCTACAAAGGCCCATGCTGATTTCTGCAGTTCATTTTACCAGTCTAATGGGAAGGTTCTTTATCTAGCTTGTCCCCTGAAATTGGGATTGAAAAAGACCAAGGCCCTTATTATGGCTTCAGCAGTCTTTTTATTGCCAAAGCCGCTACAGCCAACAACCGCCATATTAGAAGTCATTGGAGGACTTCCTCCCATTTATGGGGGGAAGTCCATCTCCGAAGAGGCAGTTGCATCGCCAGCATCGCAATGGCAGCAAAACTCCCCCTGCCATATTACGAGCTGAGTCTTGCTGGCTTGTTGGTACTGGCGGTGTAAAACTGCCAGGACCCATTCCTATAAGACGACCTCCTTGACGGAGAAGGTAAGTGATCGTCTGAAAGGGGGGGAGTGTTGGGCGAATGTGTGTAGTGTGTGCGTGTATGTGTGCGATTGTGGGTGCATGCATGCAAGTCTGCGAGTGAGTGGGGGTGCATGTGTGCAAGATGCGTATGCAGAGGGGGAGTGTGTGAATGTATGCGGAGGGGGTGCGTATGTGTGAGTGGGGGTGTGTATATGTCAGTGTGAGTGCGGGTGTTTGGATGGATGTGTACGGTTGGAAGGTGTATGGAAGTCTGTGGAGGAGTGGGGGGTTTGTAAGTGTGGATGGGAGGAGGGGTGCATGGAGGTGTCAGGACATGGGTGCATGTGTGTGCCGGTGACAGGAACTGGATTCCAGTCGCCGGGTGCATTACCGTCAGGGTTTTCGTGGCGGGGTGACCGCCACAGAAATACTTGAGGTCTGCAGCCTTGTAATCCGGCCGGAAGGCTGAGGCTGCTGGGCAGAAGGTGCTCACCGCCAGCCACGTCGGTGCGATGGCACAGGCGGGCCAGGCGGCGTTGTGGAGATTTGGCTCCTGCCAAACCCCACAACTTGTGATGTGGCGGTATTTACCGCCAGGTCTGCAGCGGGAAGACTTCCACGGCGAGGCTGGCGGTCTGATGACCACTAGCTTCATAGTGAGGGCCCTAATTGGGTTGAGGTCTCCCTAAAAGCCTATACATTTGGCTGCCTGAATGGTTCTGAGGCCTTATGTTGCAGGCTATGCAAGTGTACATTAGAATCACTGGCACATATAGTATGTGCATGTAAAGAACTGAGGGGGCTGAGACGTTACTGGCTGATCCCTATATTTCGTACCTTATGGATCAGGAAATGTTAGAATGCAATTGCTGCATGTCTAAGTGGGTATTATCCTCAGTTAACTGCTAGATTTTTTAAATTTGTAAAGGATGCTGGCAAAGTTTTGAATATGAACAATGTGTTCTTTCTTAACTGTTTAATTCTCTAGAGTTCTTACTTTGGCACTTTGCACTTTTTAGATCTTTGCACCTTAACTACATTTTATAGTCAGTGGTTGGCGTAAGGTAGGAATTATTAGTACTTTGTATTGTACCCTATTTAATTGTGAGGAGTGATAGTTTATTATCTCCACATGGAAAACAACAAATGTGATGTGATGATTTTTATTATGTTTTTATTGTCTCCAAGAAATATGTTAAGAATTAATCTGGGCAGTTGGATAGCCTAACATGGTGGCTATATTAAGCCTTTATATGCTGTGCACAATGTATTTAAGGCTCAGAGGGAAGTTTTACATTAAGTACCACTCAATTGCACAATTGGTATTGTGCCCTGTTTAATAGTGAGGAGTAACAAGTTTTTCCCCCACATCAGACATAACAAATGTGATAATTGTTATTATGTTTTTGTTATGAGTATCTCCAAGAAATGTATTACAAATTAATCTGGGGTTTGGATAGCCTAACATAGTTACTATATTAAGCCTCTATATGCTGTGAACAACTAATTTAAGGCATAGAACAAAGTTTTATGTTAGGTACAGCCCAATTGAGGAAGAATTACCTATATATAATTGGGATGTTTTAGAAATTTTTAAGGATGTAAATGAAGTTCACTCTGTCTATTTTGCACATGATGTTATTATTGGCCATATAATAAGGCAATGCCTGCTGAGAGGGCGGTTGATTAATGTATCTGGTCTTTATTTGACCATTGTATTTATTTATTTATTGTTATGGTTTTAATTAGCTAAGCAATACACTTTACCTACCTACTTACCAGTTCAAAATACAGGAGGGTTGAAGCAAAAAGTGTGGGGGAGACCCTGCAGAGAGGGCCAAGCCCACATGACCTCCTCTCCAACCAAAAGCCAAGGGAGACTAGTAAATAACTTGATGGGCTTCCGTGCTTAGGTGATAGCACATGGACAATAGGCCTCTTCTGCTGAGGCACTTGTCAATTCTATGCCCCTCTGAACTTAGTTGGATCCCTCTGTGTACACTCTCCTGAGCCACTGGACTGACTTATGGGGAAACCTTCTCATCAGTGGACCACATTTGTGAGGCTCCTAACTTTAATTAGTTCACAAATGCATCCCAGTAGGCAGAGAGTGCTGCCACCAGGACCAACAAAGTGACATACATAGCCCATTCAGCCCCTTTGATCAGAGATCCCTCCCCAGCCCAAGAATCTGCCCACTAGGACAATACCCAGCAGAGGCCATTGTCGGTTGTCAGTATCAAGAGTCAGGCCCCAGTCACCTGCTTCCAGGTAAAGGCTCAAAGTAGGGGTATTTGGTAGGCCACACTTCCAGCCTTGGGGCTGATAGGGAGTGCCCTAACTGATCCTAAGGTTTTCCATATCTCTGAGATTTCTCAGAGTATGGGCCAAGAGCCTTGGGTGTTACTCACCCTACTTCCACTGTTCCTTCTTCCAATCCAGGGGTAGTAGCCTGAGACGGGCCACAAAGACCCTAGTCCGTACCCTGTGGCAGAACAGGTGTTTGGTATGCCAGGACTTCTAGGGGTGACCATCACCTTCCTTAAGGGTAACACACTCTGTCTATGTCATGCAGGGGTCTGCCTGGTGCAGGTCTCCAGTCCTTTGTCTCAGTAACAGCACAGGGAGCACCTCCAGGTCAGAAGTGGCCTCACCAGAGTCAGTCTTCGGGTGGCAACTTCTGATCGACTGGTCCTCCCACTTTGGACGGTCTCCACCTCCTGCTCCTCCGTCTGGCCTTCTGTACTCTCCTTTGGGGAGTAGTACCCACAGAAACCAGAACCTCCAGACTGCTTTAAGCAGCAACCCCTCCCAGCTCTTCTAACACTGATGGTAACTAATTTCCCAGAATGCAGTTAACAGGCATCTGAGACTACCTATCACCCTCCTTTTGACCACTTTCCCACCCTATTCCAGGGACACCAGAACCACAGGGTAAAATAATTCGTGCCCATGGCCTGAATTAGACAATACTCCTGTCTGGAGTACTTCTCTGGGGAAACAATTCTTTCCACCAAAATGGTATGACTGGCAAAGTTATTCCTTAAGCAGTGACAAGTATCCCAGTAACTGTTAAGTGATAGAAGTCATGACTCCCACCTCAAAGATTAAAAGCTTACCCTTCGAGTTCAGGCCAATCTCAATGCTGGCCATATACAGGGACCAGAATAGCCCTGCTGAAAGAATTACCTTCTCAAACCCTGGCACGAAGAGTCTGATTCACAGTTAAGAAAGCTGTGAAGGAGCAGGCAGAGTGTCACAGATGGCCATTGTTGTAGTGTGAAGAGCAGGCCAGGTGCTGCGGAAGGCAATTGTAGTCTGAGAATCCTGTTGGGCATCATGACAGGGTAGACCAAAAATCCTGTAATGTAAAAATCTTGTTTGGCGTCATCGACCATCTATCCTGGAGCTTTGGTTTGGCTGGCACCACAGGCTGTTGATGCTGTAGCATGAAGTGCTGATCTCACCATGTCGGTCATTGCTGGTCGTCACTGTAGTGCAAAGAGTCAGGTCCATCAGAGCTCACGTTGGTGGTTGTCATGGTCTGCAAGCTTTTGGCTCAAACAGTCCCATTCACAGTTACAAAAAGACCGAAACATCAAGATTTCTCCCTTTTTACCAGGAAGAGCTTTCAACTGATGCCTACCAAGGGTCCAAGACCTAGGGAGGCACCTGTTGGGGATCAGAAATTCACTTCAGCAGAGGTCAGTGGAGCTCAGCCAGTTGCAGGTCCAGGCTGGCCCCTAGCAGCAACTTAGTTGGACAATGACAGGGAAGCCCCTCCAGAGCTTGTAGAGGCCCTGTAGCTCAGAAATGAATGTCAGCCATCTGAGAGCAGGGCAGGCCTCAAGTAGAACGGCAGTCCTCTACCAGAAAGACAGTCCTTATTCTGTAGTATCCACAGGTCCAGGAGTGCATTGAAAAGTTGATCTGAAGGTCCAATGTTTATACCAGGTGCCAGTTTTAAAGTCAGAAAAACTTCTAGAGTTTTCCCCCCACAGGTAGTATCAAAATGTCCTTCGTCCCTACCCTGATCCCAGGATGATGAGGCAATAAAGGCTAGAATTAAGTAATTTGTGTGTGGGCTGAGGCAGCTTCTTAGAAGTAGAAGTAGGGCTGTGCACAGCTCTGCCACTCTAAACCTGTCAGGTTAGCCCAATCTGCCACCTTCCAGATAACCTTTTGTGTGACTGACTGGGAGGAATACGCATAGGCCGAATGCCAACATGTTCTAGTTATGTGACCCAGCAAACAGGCACCAAATGGTTAGGAGAAGACAATGTCAAGTTTCTTTAAAAAAAGACATTTTCATAAAGATGACTTAAAATGAAACATATCCACTAAAGGGGATTTTACATTACAATTACTTATATACCAAAAATGACATTTGTACTTGTTCTGAAACAAAAGTTATCACTGTAACTGTAATAACATAACCCAAAGTTGAGAGAGTTATGCCTTGCAGTAATGAAAAAAAAATCTAAGAGATTTTCACTACCAGGACATGAAAAGCTTTAAAGTACATGTCCAGCTTTTTAAATACAATGCACCCTGCTCCATGTGCAGTTTAAGTTCTACCCTACAGGTGAAATATGTATTAAAAGGAAGATAAAGGACCTGGCAAAAGGCAAATTTTGCCAGGTTGAAATTGAAGTTTAAAGCTGCACAAAGGCTGAAATGGTAGGCCTGAGATATGTTTAGAGGTATACTTCAGTGGGTGGCATAATGAGTGCTGCAGGCTCAGTACTAACATTTAATTTACAGGCCTTGGGTATAAGTAGTACCACCTTACTAGTGACTTGGATGTAAGCCAATTTTACCACGTTTAAAGTAGTGATCAGAAGCACTTTACCACTGGTTAACAAATGTAAAGTGCACAGTCCTAGAAGCCAAAAAAAGGGGTTCAAATGACTGGAGGGGTGAAAGCGCAATGTTTGTTTGTAACACATATTGTTGAAGTGTCCATAGTAGAGGAGGCCTTTATCTGTGGGAAGCACCAATTCATTGTTAGGGACTGTGGATGTACTTTTTCTTTGGGTCTAGTATAGATCAGTCTATGTTTCAAGTTTTGGGACCTTTTAGAAACAAAAATCGTTTTTTCAAAGGATACTTCTCTGATGTTCAGAATTTGTCAATTCTACAGAACTGCTTTTTTTATTTGATTGGGTGCTGGAGTGAATGTATAGACACAAGTCAATCTTTCTACATTATCCCAGTTTAAGGGTTCCAGAATGGCTAACTGAGTGCTGTTTGTGATCATCTTATTTGTTCTATTTATTGTTTTATTGGGGTATCTTCCACCCTGTAGTGTTTTGTGAGATCTTTTGCATTGCGTGCAATGCTCCTGCAACTTCTCAGGTGTGGAGAAATTTACAGTATGGAAGATTTTCCTGTAGTGCTCGGGATGGTAGGTGTCAAATTTTAGTAGGCTGTTGCAATCTGTGATTTGATATATGTCTTAGTAATAATTTTCGTATCTTTTACTGTAATCACTAAATTGAGGAATGCAATACTCTCTTTGGAGGTTGTTGATTTTAACCGTAAGTAAGGGTCTACCTCTATAATTCATGTCACAAAGTATTGTACTGTCTGCACAAAGCCTTGCCACAGTATCAGTATATCACGGATATAATATTTCCATACTCTAATATGTTCCTTATAAGAGTAGTGCTTAGGATAAACATGTTTGGTTTCAAAATAATGCATGTATTTCCCTGCCACACTGAAGGTGAATTTGCTGTCTATTGATGTGTCCTGTATTTGAAGGTAAACATTTTGTTTGAGGGCCACCGTCGCACATGCAGTGATTAAAATAATTGGTGTAATGTATTCCCATATATTCTCTCTCAATAGCTCTTCTATAACTCAATGTCTCAATGTCTCATCCTAAGGGATACTTGGGAAAGTGCCTTGACATTGAGTGTTATTTTCATTGTAGTGATATCATGTTCATTGACTTTACCTATAACTTTCAAGAAATCTTTTCTGTCTTTTAGGAAAGATGGTTTGTTGTCCACCAAGGATTGAAGGAAGAAATTACAAAAGGTTGACAGTGAGTCATCTAAGGACCCTATACCAGAAAGAATAGAGCGACTCTCTCTTTATGGTCTTCCTTACTTTGCAAAAGTAGGGTGCCACTGGTTTTGGATTGATTAAAAAAATCAGCTTCTTCTTTCAGGATCCCTCCAGACATCTCCAGCTCATGGAACATTACCTTGACCTCTTTTGCTATCACTTTTGTTGGATCACTGGTGAGGACTTAATAGTGGTGGTGTGGTGTTGATCGATCAATTGATTCGAGCTTTATTTTGGCAACAAATGCCATAAAAAGCACACATATACGAACATAAATCCATAATTCGTCATACAACAGGTAAAATACAGTAAAATCCTCGCCATAGTTGGTAAAAATCTCACACTAGGTGCACTGTCAGCATATGCTTGTGTCACAATTATTCTTAAAAGTTTGTGGACATATACCATGCAAATTGATTAAACAGGCATATACTCTAAGTCATATGGATAAAACAGTAAAACTTTACCAAGTAGGTTAAAATTCATAAGGAAATTACATTCTCCTGCCCTAAATAAGATTATAACACCTAATATAATGCAAATATGTAAACAAACAACAAAAAATATAGGGGGTCATTACAAGCTTGGCGGGCGGCTACCGCCGGCCACCAAGCGGTAACCGATGTGCAGCCGCCAATGCGGCCGCACTCCAGCGGACCCCATTACAACACCCGCCGGCCCAGCGGGGATGCGGCCGCAACATAGGAGCCGGCTCCTAATGGAGCCGGCGGTGTTGCGGCTGTGCGACGGGTGCAGTAGCACCCGTCGCGCTTTTCACTGTCTGCTATGCAGACAGTGAAAAGCTGCACGGGGCCCTGTTAGGGGGCCCCTGCACTGCCCATACCGCTAGCCTCTTCCAGAAACAGGCCGGCGGTAGGGGAGTCATAATCCCGTCAGGGCTAAAACGGCGGGAAACCGCCGGCCCGCGGCGGTGCGATCGCGGCGCTACCGCCGCGGTCGTAATACGGGTTTCCGTACCGCCAGCCTGTTGGCGGTACGGACGCCACATTACCCCCCCAATAACTATAAAAACTTTAATTAAGAAACAAGGTCTATGTTATTTTAGTGAGGAAGGTGTTTTAACATTTACAAATCTTGCTCTGAAGTGCCATATTGCTACTAAGAACTTAGCCACCGCACACACCACAGGCCAGATGATGATCCCTAATGCCCAGGGTATTGCGGAGGGGTCTTATCCAATGGACCCTTTGCTTTTTGTATGCAGGACAATGGAATAAGACATGGCTGATTGATTCCCTGATGTTACACCCCATGGGGCAAAGATCTATTGTAGTAGCTGTTTTCTTCCACCTAAAGATAAGATCACGTACTGGTTAAGCATCCAATCCTAAATCTGGTGTAAAGTGCACATGCCACAGGATGAAAGATAGTATCAAAAAAGTGCTCAAACTGGTAATGACATTTAAATGATAAAAAACTGTCCGTCATGCTAACCGAAGGGACAGCTGCTAATATCGACGTTTGCACACTAGGCCAGTAACCGTCCTTCAAGTTCTGCAGAACAATATTTGGGAGGTGCAAGGGATCCGACCAGTAAAAGCACAACCCAAATTTGAGAAAAACACTTTTTACATAATTGTACCACGGGATTTTCCCGACCTGGGAGTCTCTCAGGAGCACTCCTAGCCATGTCCTATAAGGATCTAAGGCTGCTGTGGACCAGATCTGAAGCCAATATTGCATTGGCCTCAAAGCAGAAATATCTGCAATCAATCAATCAATCAGGAATTTGTAAAGTGCACTACTCACCCATGAGGGTCTCAAGGTGCTGAGGAGGGGAGGGGAAGAAGGGGGTGTGGTGCTGCTACTGCTCGAACAGCCAGGTCTTGAGAAGTTTCCTGAAGGTAAGGAGGTCTTTGGTCTGGCGCAAGTAGGTGGGAAGAGTGTTCCACGTTTTAGCGTTGAGGTGCGGGAATGATCTACCGCTGGTTGTAGTTCTGCAGACGCATGGGACGGTTGCGAGGTCAGTGGAGCGGAGTAGACGGGTTGGGGTGTAGAAGGAGAGTTGTCTGTTGAGGTATTCTGGTCCGGTGTTGTGCAGTGCTTTGTGAGCATGGATGAGGAGTTTGAAGGTGATTCTTTTGTTGACTGTGAGCCAGTGTAGGTTTTTCAGGTGGTCTGTGATGTGGCAGTGGCAGGGATGTCTAGGATGAGGCGTGCAGAGGCGTTCTGGATGCGTTGGAGCCTCTTCTGCAGTTTGGCCGTGGTTACTGCGTAGAAGGCATTGCCGTAGTCCAGTTTGCTGCTTAAGAGGGCTTGGGTGACTGTTCTTCTGTTTTCGATGGGTGTCCATTTGTACAGCACTTGGGCCCTGATCCTGAATATACCCCCCATAATAATCTACTGGGGCACCCATTTGGGAAGCTATGTAAGATACCACCCTCGTACAGTGTGATCACATTCGAAGGGGCTACTATTTCTCTTAGTCAGCAAATGTCTGAAAGGTCAGAACTTTGCATTTTCCTTGGTGATTTCTGCTGCTTGCCCGAGGTCTCAAGCTCCCTCCAGGTAGTAGGCGCTGGGTGGGCCCTTGACGAAGAAACTGTCTCCACAGGGCCCATAGCAGAGACCCCACTCTCGGAGGTAACGGATAGCTTCTTAGCTGGAGTTCCCCAATAGCGCCAATTGGTTTTGAGAACAATGTTTGATTCATTTTGTAATGAGTAGCGGGCCTTCAGGGATATCAGGCCTTTTTCCAAGTTGAGGCTAGCTAAGGCTAGCTCAATGGTGTCCCAATGACCTGGCTTTCTTTTGTGACGCCTGGCGAAGATAATATCTGAGTGTATGATGGAGCCACATTTTCTGACATGCCTTATCTAATGAATATCTTTGTTTTTTAGCAACAAGCTGTCTTCTTGAGTGTTTCTAGGTAGTTTTGGGACCTTGCACATATAAATTAAGTGGCCATTATTGTGATTAGTTTCTATGGATTGCCTAGCAAGAGACTTCTGTGTCTGGCCCATATGGGTGCTTAACTGTGGAGAGTGACTGCTGTATCTAGACACCCTGGGAGAGTTTTTACTATTTCCCAGTGGTGGTCTTAGCCTAATCAATGACCTGTTTGGCCCCACGCTGGGTACTTTCCTCCACTCTTCAGAGGAAGGCAGGGTGGATTTAAAACTTTTTACGCGGGGGGGGTCTCCCAAAAATGATCCTTTACCTCCGGACAAAGTAAGGTAAGATTTGTTTTAGGTCCTTTACCTCTTGTTTTTGGTCCGTAATTAGGTTGACCACTTCAGTCTGAATATTTCCACCTCTAACCTGCCTGCTGGAATTTACCAAATTAGGATCCGAACAGTCTTTCTCTGGATCCAAGTCTCCTAATAAGGAGAATCGATTAGGACAAGGTATATCTTGCACTACAGTGGTTCTGTTAACAACACCCACTTTTCCTGTTTGTGTGAAACATTGTCTGTCGGACTCTAGTTCAACTGCAACATCCACCCCTCTGATATTACCAGGTTTGGGGCAGGATCCAAGGTACTAAGGGCCATATTTATACTTTTTGACGCAAAACTGTGCCAACGCAGTTTTGCGCCAAAAAAATTAGCGCCGGCTAACGCCATTCTGAAGCGCCATGCGGGCGCCGTATTTATTGAATGACGTTAGCTGGCGTTAGCCAGCGCGCTGTCTGGTGTGTGTTCAAAAAAATGACGTACACCAGGCAGCGCCGGCGTAGGGGGAAAATGGAGTATGGGTGTCCACAAATGGTGCAAGTCAGGCTGAGGCAAATAAATCGCCTCAACCCGATTTGCGCCATTTTTTTACGACTCCCAACCCCCATTGACATGACTCCTGTCTTAGCAAAGACAGGAGTCATGCCCCCTTGCCCAATGGCCATGCCCAGGGGACTTCTGTCCCCTGGGCATGGTCATTGGGCATAGTGGCATGTAGGGGGGGCACAAATCAGGCCCCCCTATGCCACAATTTTTTTTTTAAACAAATACTTACCTGAACTTATCTTAATGTCCCTGGGGTGGGTCCCTCCATCCTTGGGTGTCCTCCTGGGGTGGGCAAGGGTGGCAGGGGGTGTCCCTGGGGGCAGGGGAGGGCACCTCTGGGCTCATTCTGAGCCCACAGGTCCCTTAACGCCTGCCCTGACCCAGGCGCTAAAATCCGGCGCTAATGCGGGTTTTTGAGACCCGCCCACTCCCGGGCGTCATTTTTGCCCGGGAGTATAAGTACGACGCATATGCATCGGAGTCATTTTTTTAAGACGGGAACGCCTACCTTGCATATCATTAACGCAAGGAAGGTGTTCACGCAAAAAAATGACGCTAACTCCATGAACTTTGGCGCTAGACGCGTCTAATGCCAAAGTATAAATATGGAGTTAGTTTTGCGTCGAATTTGCGTCGAAAAAAACAACGCAATTTCAGCGCAAACGGAGTATAAATATGCCCCTCACTATTTTGACCCTTTTGGGCATTCTAGGCCTGAAAAGGGATGAAAAAGAGATGCTAGTTGTCTTCTTCGTAGCTCGATTTTCCTTCCCTTTCAACATAGACTCAACCTCTCCAATCAAGGTATCAATTTCATTAATAGCACAGTTTGGAAAGCTCTTTGAGGTTTTATGAGATTTGTGGATCTTAGCTGATGCCACTGCTGTCACAGGACTCCCTTGCGCTTTGCACTTCCCCATCCTTTAGTTGAGATCGAATCGCCCAGCAATAGCAAACAAAAAGCGGTTAGGACATCAAATCAAAGGACTCTACCTTATAATCAAGTGGTGTGGCCCGACCCGGCCTCTTCCGGCTACTGATGGGCACGGACAGGCCTGCCCTTGGACCGGGCTTCACCCGGGTGCAGCCCACGAAGTGGGGCCCCAAACACGCTATAAAAGCATGCCTGTTTTAGCTCTGCCCTTACCTGGGGTCTGCAGGGACATGGAGTCCATCCAATTTCCGATGCTGTGCTGTACTCGAGGACTTCATCACTTCTTTGATCTCTAAGAAGGCAAAGACATTTCCCTCAATAGTCATTCATTAACATGACCGCCTTTAGCTGCTGGTTTTATGATAATCCATTTGACAACAAAGATTAGGCCTGGTATTCCTTCCACGTATTTGTAGGGATAATTGAGTCACCTGCTCTCAGTAGTGCCTATTTAAAAGCGAGAACTTCAATGGGAGTTGTAGAAGATGGAGAATTTAATGTTGATAGGCTGTATTAGCCTATTTATTTTTTTACAACTCCATTCATATGTTTATCTTCGAAAAAGGCATGTAGTCCAATTTTCTGAAAGAAATCCATGATTTTCCTGTGCAGTTTGAATTTATGAATCTTAGAGCTTGGCACAAAGCCTAGACTCCTTTTGAGGACCCTCTTTTCTGCTGTCACAGTGGGTCTTTGTGAAACATTTATGATAAAGTCCTGGTTGTGCTTGGGGTTGTTCCTTCTCCTTCTGTCTGGTAATCATATGGGCTTCTTCCTTTGCCCAATGTACCTGTTGAATTTTTTCTTCACACCCTGCTTCTTCTTCTGCCCAGGTCTCTTGAAAGATGGCTGAGAAATACCATTCTCACTATCCATACTGCATTATTTACACAGCATACTGAAAGAAAGATCATGTCTATCTGGAGAAACTAGCCCACAGTTGGGCTCCAACCAGGAACCTGCAATCCTTTTTGGCTCATTTGATCCGTCAATGCTCATTTACAATCCCAAAATATGGTGAGAAATCCTTCAGGGAGCAGGACCTGAAGCCTTGGAATCTTATCCTGCACATCCAATTAGAACCTTGCTAATTTCAAAACCCTAGAATCATCATTGGTGTACTTGACCAATATAAAATCTAGGTTCACCATAATCATCATTCTGCATTCAATCATTTATGTCTTCAAAGCTTTTTTGTCATCTTTTCATTTATGTTACAGTCATCTAGAATGGTGTATGTGATGTGTGTGCATTGTAATAATCTGAAACTCATTACACAGGCCCTCATTCTGACCCTGGCGGTCGGTGATAAAGCGGCGGCCAACCCGCCAACAGGCCGGCGGTCCAAAATATGCAATTCTGACCCTGGCGGGAACCGCCAACACAGCCAGGCGGCAGACAATGTACCGCCCACCCTATCACGACCCACCAATCCGCCACCTTTTCCGGGGCGGGAGCACCGCCGATAAAAACACGGCGGAAACAGACTATGAACGGGAAAACGCTCACCTCCACATACTCCACCCGAGATTCCGGCAGTATGGAACCCGAGTTGCAGGTCATCCCCGCACTCCTATACCTGCTCCTGTACCAGGAGCACGCCCGGCGGCGTGGAAGACATCGGTGAGTACTGCACCTACGACACAGGGGAGGGAAAAGATTACCGGCACACACCCACCCACCCACACCCACTACAACACACACATCAATGCATTCCCACAGATCACTGTCACAACCCACAAACCCCCCCCTCCGAAATAATGCAAAGACCAAAAGAAGAGATCTTAAACGGGCAGATATATTGAAAAATGGACAGCAGTAATCCCAATAAATAAATAAACTATGTACAAAATATATACAGCTACTAAATGTAGTCCAACCACTGTCCGTGGACCACAGGGGTCCTGAGCAAAGGGGCAAGGCCCAGTCCCACGACAAGAACTCCACGGAGAGAACACTGCAGGGGCATCAGAAAGAAAAAAGGACAGGCACCTCAGGGGGAAGGGAAGGGGGGGCACCTCAGCCACTTGAGTACACGACGCCAGATCCACGAGGGGACTCCATGACCACTGGCCCATACTGGGGAGAGCAAAGCCACAGTCCATACAGTGGGTGGCCTGCCCACTGGGCCATCCTGGGGAGAGCAAAGCCACAGTCCAAACAGTCCATACAGTGGGTGGCCTGCCCACTGGGCCATCCTGGGGAGAGCAAAGCCACAGTCCAAACAGTCCATACAGTGAGTGGCCTGCCCACTGGGCCATCCTGGGGAGTGCAAAGCCACAGTCCAAACAGTCCATACAGTGGGTGGCCTGCCCACTGGGCCATCCTGGGGAGAGCAAAGCCACAGTCCAAACAGTCCATACAGTGGGTGGCCTGCCCACTGGGCCATCCTGGGGAGTGCAAAGCCACAGTCCAAACAGTCCATACAGTGGGTGGCCTGCCCACTGGGCCATCCTGGGGAGAGAAAAGCCACAGTCCAAACAGTCCATACAGTGGGTGGCCTGCCCACTGGGCCATCCTGGGGAGAGCAAAGCCACAGTCCAAACAGTCCATACAGTGGGTGGCCTGCCCACTGGGCCATCCTGGGGAGTGCAAAGCCACAGTCCAAACAGTCCATACAGTGGGTGGCCTGCCCACTGGGCCATCCTGGGGAGAGCAAAGCCACAGTCCAAACAGTCCATAACAGACTCCACTGCCACTGGAGGAGGCATGTTGGCCAGAGGACATCCTGCAGCCCTGCCCGAGACAGATCCTGCCCTGCCACGTCTGCCAAAGGGCCAGCGGTTCCTGCCTGGAAGGGCCCAGTTCAGCGGTTCTTGCCTTGAAGGGCCCAGTTCAGCGGTTCTTGAGACGGCGGTCCCCAGCAGAGCGGTGCTGGAGACGGCGGGGCCCAGTTCAGCGGTTCTTGCCTTGAAGGGCCCAGTTCAGCGGTTCTTGAGACGGCGGTCCCCAGCGGAGCGGTGCTGGAGACGGCGGACATTCTATGGCCAACTGCTCATTGCCTGGTGGTGCCCTCCTGGGCAGCGGGGATGGTGCTCCTTCAATGCCCACCTGGGCTGTGGGTGGTGGGGCCCTCCTGGCCAGCTGGGCTGGGTCCTCCCTGGGCAGCGGCTATGGGGGTGGTGGGCTCTCCCGGGGCAGCTGTGCCGGTTCCTCCCGGGCAGCGGCTATGGGGGTTGCGGGCTCCTCCTGGGCAGCTGTGACGGGTCCTCCATGGGCAGCAGGCCTGCTGCCTGACTTCTCCGCCTTGCTGCCCTTGCCCTCCTTAGTCGGGAGTCTGTGGCCCTTTCCTCCCTTTGGAGCTGTGGCTGTTGACGGTGGCTGGCTAGTGTCCTGGGGGGATATCGAATCTGGGCTCCGGCGGCGGCCCTTCCGCCTTCTGCTCCTCTTCCCAGGGGGTGGGCTGGCTGTCCCCTTGCTGCTGGGCGAAGATCCAGACCTGCGGGCTGGTGGGCTCCAATACCCCTGCACCCTTGTCAAGGGGGCTGCAGGGCTGGTGGTGGCTGAGGTGCTCTTTTTACCCCGACGAGAAGGAGCGGGGGGCTCAGGGTCAGGAAAGAAGGTAGCAGTAGAGAGATAGATTTTCTTGGGACAATGGATAGTGGTAGGTACAGTGGGTATGGGAGTGGAGGGAGAGGATGTGGTTGTAGGCGAGACAAGTTTGCTGTCTTTGGGTGCAGGTGCAGGAGCGGGAGGCTGTCGTGAGGTGGATGGCTGTTGGGTGGGTGGGTGGCTGCGTTTGTGTGGTGTGGAAGAGGGGGTGACAGACACAGTGGGAGAGGACACAGGGGACGTGTAAATGGCAGTGGGGGTGGTGACTGCACGTGTGCGGACTGTAGTGGAGGGTATGCTGGTGATGGAAACACTGGCTGATGGTGAGGTGAATGAAGGTGTGAGTGTAGACGTCACAGGGAGGGAGGAGGGAGACGAGGAGGTGGGGGTCACAGAGGTGGTAGTGACTGTTGGCATGTCTGCATCGGAATGTTGCTTGTGTGAATGTCTGCGTGATCTGTGGTGCTTATGTTTGGATGAGCTGCTCTTGGGTGTTGAGGTGTGTGCAGGCTGGTCTGATGGTGTGGGTGGGACAGGCAGAGGAACAGGAGACTGGGAGGAGGGAGTTAGTAGAGGGAGGCAGGAGACAGGGACAATGGCTGCCGTCAGTGCTGAGGCCAGAGCCTGGAACGATCGCTGATGGGCAGCCTGACCCGAATGAATGCCCTCCAGGTACGCATTGCTGCGATGAACCTCCCTCTCCACCCCCTGGATGGCATTCAAAAGGGTAGTCTGCCCAACAATGAGCGTTCGGAGGAGGTCAATGACCTCCTCACTGAGGGCAGCGGGGGTAACAGGGGCAGGGCCTGAGGTGCCTGGGGCGAAGGAGATGCCCGGCTTCCTGGCAGAGCGGGCACGGGGCGAACGCTGAGGGTCTGCTGGGAGGGCGGAGATGGTGCGCTGGGTGGCGGCTGTACCTGTAATGGCGGGGGGCACGGATGGTGCCACCCCCGCAAGGGAGCTCCCTTCCGAGGACGTGTCCGTGTCGCTGCAGGGTCCAGTCGTCCCCGTTGTGGAGCTCCCCTTGCCCTCCGTCTCACTGGTCCAGTCAGACTCTGTGGCATGGCCCTCCTGGGCCATGTGAGATGCAGCTCCCTCCTGCCCCGATGGCACTTCTCCTCCGCCTGATGATGCTGATGCACACAAGCACAGAAAGACAAACAAAAAGGGGGGGGGAGAGAGAAATAAAGAGATTTTGAGTACATGGATCACCGGTACAGTTAGCGGACATGACAGACACAGATGCCCCCTGCACTAAGTTGCGCACTTGGGGTCCGCTACGCATTCCGTGGAACATGCCCTACACGCCTAGAGTTGACAACTGCACCCATGGATGACACGGCCCAGGGATGGCTGTACTGACACACTACTGAGGGTGATGGCTGGGGACACAGGGGCTTACGGGGGTGCCCAGCCTACAGATATCGCCCTGGCCTAGGGGGACCCCCAGCCCTCCTCCCCCACCCAGACACCTCCACTGCGCGACAACAGAGTAGATAATGCTTGTACTCACCCCCTTGTGTCTGCTGTGCTGCCCTCATGCGCCCATCCAAATCAGGGTAGGCCACCGCCAGGATCCGGAACATCAGGGGGGTCAGTTGACGGCAGGCACCCGCCTACGTTGGGAGGCCATCCCCAGCAGAGATTCGGCGGTCTTCTTGGTCCCGCGGCGGATGTCCTCCCACCTCTTGCGGCAGTGGGTGCCCCGTCGATGGTGGACCGCCAGGGTCCGGACTTCCTTGGCGATGGCACGCCAAATCCCGATCTTCTCATGGGCGCGGACCTATGTGACACGTACAGGGAGGGAGAAATACCACGTTCAAGTTTGTCTGCATTTTCATTGCCAGTGGCCCAACGCCCCCCATCCACGCCAGGCCCCCCTCCAGGCCCCCCACCAGGCCCAACATGCCCCCCATCCCCGCCAGGCCCCCCGCCATGCCCCCGCCAGGCCCAACATGCCCCCCATCCCCGCCAGGCCCCCCGCCATGCCCCCCGCCAGCCCCAACATGCCCCCCATCCCCGCCAGGCCCCCCGCCATGCCCCCCGCCAGCCCCAACATGCCCCCCATCCCCGCCAGGCCCCCCGCCATGCCCCCCGCCAGGCCCAACATGCCCCCCATCCCCGCCATGCCCCCCGCCAGGCCCAACATGCCCCCCATCCCCGCCATGCCCCCCGCCAGGCCCAACATGCCCCCCATCCCCGCCAGGCCCCCCTCCAGGCCCCCCGCCAGGCCCAACATGCCCCCCATCCCTGCCAGGCCCCCCGCCAGGCCCAACATGGCCCCCATCCCCGCCAGGCCCCCCGCCAGCCCCAACATGCCCCCCATCCCCGCCAGGCCCCCCGCCAGGCCCCCAAGCCAGCCAGTGGCCCCAAATCCATATTGAATTAAACTCACTTGTTGGTCTGGAGGACCGTAGAGTAGCGCATACTGGGGGAGGACCCCATCCACAAGTTTCTCCAACTCCTCTCCAGTGAAGGCAGGGGCCCTTTCCCCAGTCGCAGCAGCCATTGTCCCTTCCAGACCGAGGTCACAGCAACACTTGCAGTATAGGTCCTCTCCTGTGAAAGTTCAAGTCGCAAGTGGATAAGTAGATAGAAAATGGCGGTCACGTCCGCGGCGGTGCGTACCGCGGCGGTGCGTACCGCCACCGCCGGCGCCCTTCGCCATTGGCTCCTGAAACCCATAGGCTTCAATGTTAACCAATGCGGCTTCGCGCCGCGGTCTTCGACCGCCGACCACCGCGGTGTGCCACGCCAGTGCATTGACCTCACATCCCATTGTCACACTTCACAGGTCAGGCAGCCGCCATTTCGAGGGTCCACATGGCTCAATTTCAACTGCGTCACACAGGCCTAGGCCTTGCATAGCCACTCAGACACGCCATTCACTGCATAGAGAATCGTTTACTGTGCAAGCTGTGAGTACGTACCTGTGGGTTGCTTGACTGTGTGCTCCATGTTGTCCTTCCTAGGCACCGTCCGCTGGGTTTGGTAAGGAGACGGATGAATCCTCGCGTGTACCGACCACTGGTGGACCTGTCGACAATGGAAGAACGCCACATTATCCTGACCTACCGGCTTGACCGTGCCACTATACATGAACTGTGTGCCCAGCTGGAGCCCGACCTGATGTCCCCCATCCGCCAACCCACAGGGATTCCCCCTCTGGTGCAGGTCCTGTCAGTACTCCATTTCTTGGCAAGTGGGTCATTTCAGACAACAGTGGGAATTGCTTCTGGGATGTCTCAGCCCATGTTTTCGAAGGTGTTATCCAGAGTGTTGTCTGCCCTGATGAAATACGTGAGGAGCTACATCATTTTCCCTGAGGTGGGCGAATTGGCTACAGTGAAGGGTGATTTCTACGCCCTTGGACATATTCCCAACGTCATTGGTGCCATTGATGGGACCCATGTGGCTTTGGTTCCCCCAAGAGACAGGGAGCAGGTGTACAGTAACAGAAAAAGTTACCATTCCATGAACATCCAGGTGGTGTGTTTGGCTGACCAGTACATCTCGCATGTAAATGCCAAATTCCCAGGGTCAGTGCATGACGCCTACATCCTGAGGAATAGCAGCATCCCTTACGTGATGGAACAGCTAGAGAGACACCGTGTATGGCTATTGGGGGACTCTGGGTACC
Source organism: Pleurodeles waltl (assembly GCF_031143425.1). NCBI lineage: Eukaryota > Metazoa > Chordata > Amphibia > Caudata > Salamandridae > Pleurodeles > Pleurodeles waltl. The sequence continues at coordinate 1,470,755,005 of NC_090445.1, read as the reverse complement.
CCAACCTGTCGTGGCTACTGACCCCAGTAAGGAATCCCCGGACCAGGGCAGAGGAACGGTACAATGAGGCCCATGGGCGTACTAGGAGGGTGATCGAACGCACCTTTGGCCTCCTAAAGGCCAGGTTTAGGTGCCTGCATATGACAGGTGGATCCCTAATGTACTCACCTAAGAAGGTGTGTCACATCATCGTGGCCTGCTGCATGCTTCACAACCTGGCTTTGCGCCGCCAGGTGCCTTTCCTGCAGGAGGATGGTCGAGACGGTGGTGTTGTGGCAGCTGTGGAACCTGTGGAGAGTGACGAGGAGGAAGACGACGGGGCTGAAACAGACAACAGGGACAGAATAATTGAACAGTACTTCCAAATAGGACACAGGTAACAATTCAAACATAATTTAGTAAATGTGAACTACTCTCCTGCATCTCTGCTGCCTGTCTATTTGCCCCAGTGTATGATGACTGAGTTGTGGCTTTTCCCTCCCTATTTCAGATCTGGGGTCCCCACTACGAGTCCTGTGCTTCGTTTCCCCATGGACTACAGCTTTGTGGCAGCTGTTTGTTGACTTCACTATGTACAAGGACATATTTGCACTGTCATGTCAATTACAATATTTTGAAATCACAGCCAGACTCCAGATAGTTTTGTGCAAAGTCCAGAGTAACAGTCACACAGGTGCATTGTCCAGAGGCCTGTGGAGAGATGGAGCATGGGCAGTTCAAGGATGGACAGGGTGACAATGTGGGACAGTGGGATGACATCAGGTGGTATCCTTTGCTGGCGGGGGTCTTGACATCCTACTCTGTCTTCTTGCGAGATCTCAGGGCCCTCTTGCGGGGTGGTTCTTCTCCTGCAGGAGGTGGGGGTCTGGTGGGCTGCTGTTGTGCGGGGGCCTCCTGTCCACTAGCGCCGGCGGAGGTGGTTGGCTGTTCTTGGTCCAGGCTAGTGGCAGGGGCCCTTTGTTGTTGTTTAGTGTCCGTCCTGGTGTTGATGAGGTCCTGCAGCAGCCCTACCATGGTAACCAGGGTGGAGGTGAGGGCTCTGATGTCCTCCCTGTACCCCCGATAGTGTTCCTCCTGCAGTACCTGGATCTCCTGGAACCGGGCCAGTACCGTCGCCATCGTCTCCTGGGAGCGGTTGTATGCTCCCATGATGGTGGTGAGGGCCTCGTGGAGAGTGGGTTCCCTGGGCCCATCCCCCCCCCTGTCGCACAGCTGCCCTCCGAGTTGCCCTGTTTCCCTGGGCCTCTGCCCCCTGGCCGGTGTGCCCACTACCACTGCCCCCAGGTCCCTGTTGTTGTTGGGGTGGTGGGTTATCCTGGGTGCCCTGTAGTGGTAGACACACCGCAGATTGACGTGCCCTGGAGACAGAGGCATGGGCCCGCTGGGTGGGAGCTGTGCTGGTGTTCCCAGAGGGGTTTGGGTCTGTAGTGGCCTGTGCCTGTGTGAGGGGAACCGACTGTCCAGAGGTCCCCGATGGTCCGGGCTGGTCATCAGTGTCCAAGTCGACAGAGCTGCTGTCATCGCTGACGGCCTCTTGGGTGGGGGGTGTGGAGAATTCTGGGCCCTCCGTGGCGGTGTGTTGACGGTCGGGTCCTGCAGGGGTATAGAGGTATGGTTATAGTTTCAATGTGTGGCATATGGGTGTATCTGTGGGTTCCCGTGTCCCCAAGTGCTGGCATTCGTGTGTGGGGGTTTTGGTGAGGGTGGCTTGTGGGGGGGATGTGTATATGCATTGGGCATGCTTTGGTGATGGGTGTCCATGCTTAGTGGACGCATGCAGGCCTAGGTTTTGGGATGTGTGGGTTGTGATGGTGAGACATTGGCAGGGAATAGGTGTGCTGGGGGTGGGGGTGAGGATGGTGGTGGGGGTGAGGGTGGGGGTGAGGATGGGGGTGGGGGTGAGGGTGTGGTTCGAGGATGGGGGTGAGGGTTGGGGTATGATTTGGCATGCAGGTGGGGGGAAGCAGTAGTGAAGCTTCAACTTACCAGTATCCATTCCTCCGCCGACTCCTGCGAGGCCGTCAGGATGCAGGATGTTCAAGACTTCCTCCTCCCATGTTGTAAATTGTGGGGGTTGAGGTGGGGGTCCTCCGCCAGTCTTCTGCACAGCGATGTTGTGCCTGGATACCATGGAACGCACCTTCCCCCGTAGGTCGTTCCATCGCTTCCTGATGTCTTCCCGATTTCTGGGGTGCTGTCCCACAGCGTTGACCCTGTCGACAATCCTCTGCCATAGCTCCGTCCTCCGGGCAATGCTGGTGTATTGGACCTGTGTGCCGAAGAGCTGGGGCTCTACCCGAACGATTTCCTCCACCATGACCCTGAGTTCTTCGTCTGAGAAGCGGGGGTGTCTTTGGGGTGCCATGGAGTGGTGTGTATGATGTGTGGGGTGGAGTATGTGTAGTTAAGTGTGTTGAGTGTGGTGGTGTGTGTTGTTTTGTGTGTGGATATTGTGTGGGTGATGGTGTAGTGTGCCTCTGTGTGATGGTATTCTGTGATCGCTGATGTGTCTCTCAGTGCTTCTTTCTGAATTTTTGGTCGTAGCGGTTTGTGGGTGATGTGGGTGTGTGTTTTATATTGTATTGTGTGTGTGGGAGTGGTGTGTGTATGTGTATCAGGTGTGTGGAATTCAAATCGTCCAATGTGGCTGAGTTTTGTTCGTTTGTGTGTATTCTGACCGCGGCGGTGTGTACCGCCAATGGAAAACCGCGTTTGAAAGACCGCCGCGTGGATTCGTGGGTCAGAATGGCATGGGCGTATTTCTGTTGGCGTGACGGTGGAGGTTTGGTCACCTCCACTTTTCCGCCAACCGCTGGTCTGGCGGTCTGTTGTGGCTGTCGGATTTTCGGAGGTTTGGCTGCTGCGGGTCAGAATGACCGTGGCGGGTTACCGCGACCGCGGCGGAATTATGGAGGATTTCTGACCGGCGGTAGGCGCCTTTTACCGCTGAGGTCAGAATGACCACCACAATAATAAATAAATGAAAAATACTACATGGCTGAGCCCCACAAATGTATGTTTCCCTAAAGGGAACTGTAAAAATTGAGACTGTAAAAAGGACATCTCCACCCAGTACAAGAGCAGCATGGGCACAACTGTCAAGGAATTAACTGCTTATGAAAGAGACTCTCTGACAACACAACACTTTGATGCTGCTCAAGCAGGCTATACTCCAGAGCTTAATGTTCAGAGATAAAAGAGAAGTGAATAGGAGAACATTGAACCTCTCCATGACATTTGATCATGAGTGTTGAGTGTTGCTCTGCCTGGAAATAAAAATCAAGGATAACTGAAAATGTAACAATACAGAATGCATACATGCTTCACAAATACCACGGATTACAACACTTATCAAAATTCTAATTGGTCATTGTTGCACGAGAAGTTCATACCAGCAAGAGGACCACAGGGTTAAAATGGTGGCAGGACACATCAGACAACAGGAGAGGAAGAAATTCAGCAGACATCCCAGTGATCAATAAAGAGGACATGTGGTATTGGAGAATACCAAGCAGGCTAAAAAGGGTAGAGAAGTTGCTAAATAATTCCAAACCGAAGGGTAGGTAAAGGCAGGTAAAGGAGAAAACAAAATTGATCAAGACAGGCTTTTGCTAGACTAGGTGGAGAAATATGACCTGTGATTTATTTTGAGTCTTTCTCTGATATTGACAACGGAAATCTTGATGATTGTGCACAATTCACAATGAACAAGAGAGCCACCGTCTTGAATTGCACTCCCACCATTATGCAGACTCTCTTTATGTTCCATGGTGGATGCAGCAGCAATGAATAAAGTGCCGCCACCTGACATGCAGAGACGCCAGAACGAGTGCCTCAATCATATCCATGATGTTAGACAAGACAGATGCCAAGAAATGGTCTACAAATGGTCTTGATATATAGTATGAATATACAATGGTCTTGTTATCTAGTATGAATATACCTGAATATACCTGGAAACTACAAAAAGATTTATAGTTTTGCTACTGTGCTCACACTGGGGGTCATTGCTACTCCGGCGGTCGGTGATAATGTGGTGGTAGTACCGCCAAGAGGCTGGCGGTACTTACCGCCACATTTTGACATTGGCGGGTTGGCTGAAGCCAACCCGCCAATGTACCACTCCGACCTCCATGGCGATAACAGCCGCCGTGCTGAAGATATCCACCTCCAGCCCGGCGGCTGCCATTGTTCTGCCAGCGGGATTATGTCCCTGCCGACTGCCATGGATTTTGTGGTGTTAGTAACGCCACAAAAACCATGGTGGTAGGCCATATCAGTGACAGGGAATTCCTTCCCTGTCACCGATAGGGGTCTCTCCCCCACCCACTACAACCACGCCCCCCCTTCACACACACACACATACACACACTCATTCACAAATACATACATGCATGCATACATCCATTCACAGACACATCCACATACACTTCTAAACATTCACGCAGACATGCATTCACATTTCACTAAATACACGCACTCACACGTCCGTACTTGCACACACATTCAACACTCACAACACACCCACATTCACGCACACACACAACACACCCCACCCCTCTCGGAAACCCGACTTACCTGGATCCAGGGGGTCCTTCGGCAGGGGACGGGATGGGGCACTGCTACTGCCTGCAGCGTATGCCAGCAGAACACTGCCAGGCGTACTATTTGTCATAATACGTCTGGCGGCAGTCTACTGGCGTGGCGCTGCTGGTCGTAGCAGCGGCACCTTACCGCCATCCGCCAGTATGGCCACAGACGGATTTCCACCATTCTTGTGGGGGAAATCTGGCTGTGGTCATAATATGTCAGATGACAGGTAGCCGCGGTGACGGTCTTTTGGGGGCCGTCGCCGCGGCAGTAGGCATTTATTTCCACCAGTGTTATAATGAGGGCCATTGTGCTATACACCAGAAAAAATAGAGTAAAATGATGATAAATAATGTGCAAGAAAACAACCGTTGAATGTGGTTTGTGGTCAATATTTTATAAGAATATTCCGTAAATTAAAAGGAGGTTATATTTTCTCATGAAAGTTAGATGCAAGGACCTTAATCAATATGTTTTAAATTAAAGAAGCAACTTCTGCCATTGAGGACTCTCTAGAATGAATCAAAAGGAGAACATAAAAAGAAAATCTGTTGCAGTTCTGTATCACTCGTGTGCATTTGCAACTGAATGGGTTACATTTTATTTTGACATTGACCTATAAATCACACTTGTGTTGGAAAATGAACAGTTTGTTTGGTGGCAAACCTGTAACAGAGAAAAGATGGTAAAATGCCCATCCAATTAAATAATAATACTTTTTAATACCGTTATCCTCATGCCGATCATCATAGGAAATATAGGGGGTCATTCTGACCCTGGCGGCCGGTGGCCGCCAGGGCCACCGACCACGGGAGCACCGCCAACAGCCTGGCGGTGCCCCTTAGGGCATTCTGACCGCGGCGCTTTGGCCGCGGTCAGTGCAGGAAAACCGGCGGTCTCCCGCCGGTTTTCCGCTGCCCGTCAGAATCCTCCAAGGCGGCGCAGCATGCTGCGCCGCCTTGGGGATTCTGACACCCCCTACCGCCATCCTGTTCCTGGCGGTTCAGCCGCCAGGAACAGGATGGCGGTAGGGGGGTGTCGCGGGGCCCCTGGGGGCCCCTGCAGTGCCCATGCCAATGGCATGGGCACTGCAGGGGCCCCCGTAAGAGGGCCCGCTTGTATTTCACTGTCTGCATAGCAGACAGTGAAATATGCGACGGGTGCAATAGCACCCGTCGCACCTTCCCACTCCGCCGGCTCGATTACGAGCCGGCTTCATGGTGGGAAGGTCGTTTTCCCCTGGGCTGGCGGGCGGCCTTTTGAAGGCCGCCCGCCAGCCCAGGGGAAAACTCAAAATACCCGTATTTTGGCGGCTCCCGCCGGGCGCGCGGTGACCGCGCCCGGCGGGAGTCAGAATGACCCCCATAGTAAGTCTGGAATATTTTTACACTATCTGCGTATAACATATGTCTTGTTCTGCTAGATATCTACATGGGATTTCTCTGATTTATTGTCTATCTAAATACCAAGAAAATGTTAAATAACCAATACAAGCTATCTTTATTTACTTTTTATTTATTTTAGCCAGTTTTACACAGTGCAAACTAAACCCAGAATGTGTCGGAGCAATTTATATGAGAATGATTACCACTGTCTGCATGCAGTTTACATGAGCACGACTTTAGACTTAAACATTTGCATAAGAGTATTTCAAGATAAAATGTGGTTAATAAAACAAATCAATGACACTGAAAATTATCGCAGTATTATTTATGAAGACAAGCTAAGTTCAAAGTAGAAAATATTTATTTGTAATTATAACAATCTCAGTTACAATTTCCTGCTCCTCGTTTATCCTGAATAATTAAGGCACCTCCAAAGTGGGTTTTTGGACGTAATGAGCATCCTACCTTGAGCTGCGAGTCTCTGGCTAAAAATAAATATCGCATGTGTAGATGTAAATGGCCTTAACAGCTGCATGCACATTGTGCAAAGTGCAAGCGGCAAGTTCCAGCCTAGCACTTGGGATCTCCAACTGACAAATCCTGACCCATCCCTGAACGTATACAACTAAGCACCTGAAAGCTGGCTGCTCATAGGACTATCTGCCAACAGATACCAACAGCAAGGCTAAACCATAGCTGTTCATTTCTGTGGGTCCTCTTCAGCAATCTCAAATTAACTCCTTCCTGGTAGTTTCTATATGCTGCTATGCTAAAATGTGTTATGCTAATAAGCAGACATGTAAATTTGTTACTAGAGGGGTTCTTCAACGTTCTATAGACACAAGTTACCCTACCAGGAGCAGATGTAACATCTAGTGCAGCCCTGATGACACTGAGGGGCATATTTATACTCAGTTTGCACTGAATATGCGTAAAAAAATTTGACACACATTCGGCTCAAACCGTGCACCATAATTAAACTTTGACACCTGAGCCCGCGGACGTCAAAATCCTGCCGTGTGCATCATTTTCTGGATGCAGGAAACCGCCTTGCGTTAATGACATGCAAGTTAGGCGTTCCCGTCCAAAAAATGACTCAAACACCCGAGCGCCTTATTTATGCTACCGCGCAAAAATCCTGCATGGCCGGAAGGTGGAGTCGGAAAATTACACACATCCTGATTTGCGTAAAATATTAACGCCTGGGTCAGGGCAGGCATTAAAATGGGGCAAACACACCTGTATTTAATGAAAACACACAGAAGCAACAGCAGAGCTCCAAAAGGAAGACATGGAGGTGCTTCTCATCCAGCGTGCACGCAGGCGCAGAGCACAGGACCAGCAACAGTAGCTTCGACAACACCAGCAGGGACCCCAAAGGCAACGCAGAAGGCAGGAGAGGATATTCCGCACCAGGACAACCCTTTATGGCTTCAGGGAACGTGACATCATTTAGAGGTACAGGTTGAACTGGCAAGCCATTCAGCTTGCAGACACCCCACACCATCCCACCAGAAACCAAGCTCCTAGCTGTACTACACATGTTGACAAGTGGCTCCTTTCAAACCACTGGCGCCCTGGATGCTGGGATCTCACAGCCATCATTCTCCGCCTTCCTGCCCAATGTACTGGATGCCATCATCACACTCACACCCCACCCCATCTGCTACCTAACACACAGCAGAAGCAGCAGGAGACAAAACAGGGGTTTTACCTCATTAATGGGTTCCCACACATCCTTAGTGCCATTGACTGCACACATGTACGCTTTGTGCCACCTGCTGCAACTGAACATCTGTACCACAACAGGAAGCACACGCACTCCATCAATGTGCAGGCCATTGTGGATCACCAGGGTTTCATCACCAACATCGTGGCAAAGTATCCTGGGAGTTTACATGATTCATTCATATTCCGTCACCTCACCATCAATCAACACTTCCAGGATGGACGATATGGAAATGGACTACTTGTTGGTAAGTACAGAAACCTACTTATATACACACTGCACAGCAATCCTCTAGGACAAACAACACATACACCACAACATCGACATGTGGACAGGAACACACTGAGGTTGTGACACCTCTAGGCATGTGGGATATCCTCACCCAATGGGAGACACACCTAGGAACAAAGTACCGTTCCAAATAAAAACTGATGCCACTCCACAGACACAAGGGGAAAATGTAAAACAACACAATGACAAACACATGGCGGCAAGTGACATTACATCTGCGAAGATTAAACTTCAATAACACATCAATAACACCCAATCAAACAGCCTTCAAATTAATACGTACTGTGTAAGGGGTGTGGAATGTTATTTGCTGCAGGTCAAACACCATGACACATATAGAATTATGATGACTACAATAAAGGTCACATGCAATCATTGAGGCCGTTCCAATATCTCACATCACTCCTGCTCTCACATTGCCCACTACCAAGAGGCAAGTGGACTGTGTGAAGAACACATCTTGATGGGACAATATGGAAAGTGCACATTCCTACACATACGCATTGTGACAAATTAACACACCCACAACAGATGTACTGCCATAATGACCTTCTGAAACTCAAAATGACAACCTCACAACCAAGTTAGCCAGCTGAACTAGACCATGTGCAGTAGTCTAGGTAGACGTTAAAACCTGAGTCAACTTGCCAAGGGCAGAGAAATAGGTCTGCAGTGAACTTGTCACACATGTGAAATTAGTGGACAGTTAAATGTTAAGACGTCAGTGATCACAACGTACGGAGACGTATGGCTAATTGTCACCTTGCAAAATCTAAGCGTCTCACTGATGGTTAAATTAATCTATTGCATATGTCAAAATGTATGGGATGTCCAGGGTACATAGATGCAAACGTGTTACCACCACTGTTGATTTGATTCTGTGTATGGAACTATCATCTCACCCCCAGTGAAGACAGAGGGACACCTGTATCACAAGTCACAATGCAAGGGAGTACACACTGTACTGCAACTCTCAAAATATACTGCTGACATCCGGTCAGCAGCCAAACACCCGTTCAGATAAGGAAACAACCAAATGCTGATGGTACATCCTAGAAGCCTAGGAATCGACACAATAACACAAACGCAAATGAGTCACAGACAACACAAGAGAACTACTGCCATTCAAGATTATATTAATGGGGCAAGCTACATCAACATGATCTCAATCATTTTCTCTTTCAGCTGATCAGGGGTGTGGGACCCAGTCATGGATTATGACCCCATTTGCCAACCCAAGCACTGCAGCAGAGCGTGCCTATAATGAGGCACATAGGAGGACACGCACCATAGTCGAGAGGACCTTTGGCATCCTGAAGTCAAGATTCAGGTGCCTCAACATCACTGGAGGCAGCCTCCTATACTCACCAGAAATGGCCTGCAAGATCATTTTAATTTGTGCCATCCTGCACAACATTTGTGTACAAATGAACATTCTTCTATTAGAACTAGAGCCACAAATGCCTGAAGAGGAGGAAGAGGAGGATTCTGGCCATCAACATGAGGGGGACCAACCAAACACAGCTGCAGGATTGCGTAGGCACAAACATATTGTCAACAATTTCTTTCGACTCAACTCACCATCACCACAGTTTTAACATATGTAAATAAATACCTATAATAATCACCATATCATGGTCTGGGAAATCATTTTTGCATAACATTATCTCTAACTATGTGTAGCCTCATGAAGCATTGCTGATATACCGATCAGGACACCGACATTTTCAAAGCAATTGTGATGCGTATGAATCAACAGACACATTCACACACACTGTAAATGACATATATCCTGTACATTTCACCTTTGAAGGGCAATAGCAGAGGACCACACCTATTTCACACATACATGTTGGCACCATGGTTTATTGCAGCATATGGCACACAACTAAGACACCATCAGTCAATAATGGAACAAAAGGCATCATACATGAGGCAGTGGATGTGCAATTGCATTAGTAACAGGAATGTATGACCAGACCCTTGGCAGCAGTAACTGTTATATCACCTATATTTGCAAGGACTATGGCCCTCATTCTGACCTCGGCGGTCTTTTCGCAAGACCGCCGAGTTACCGCCGCGGTGAAGACCGCCAACCGCGGCGGTATGCCGCTGTGCGCATTCCGACCGCTGGGAGCATTCCGCCGGGAAACCGCCGGCAGCCAGACTGGCGGTCGGCGGGAAAGTGGAGACTGGTCAACCTCCACCGCCACGCCAGCATAACACCGCCCCCAGAATTACGACCCACATTTCTGTGTGGCGGTCTTCTGTTGGCGGTGTGCTGTCGGCGGTCACGTCCCTATGGCTCCCGTCGCCTCCCGGAGGACCAACGCACAAGGTAAGTTGATCGTCCGTGAGGGGAGGGGGTGGGGGGGTGTTGTGTGATGTGTGCGTGCATGGGGGTGTGCAGATGTGCAGGTTGGGGTGCGTGCATGTCGGGGTGCGTGTATGTGCATTTCGGGGTGGGGGTGGGGAGGGGGTTCGTACCACCTATGGGGGGTGGCAGGGGGGTGGAGGGGGTGGGGGAGGACTCGGGGGGGCAGTGGGGGGTGGGGGGGACCCCTATCAGTGCCAGGGAAGGAATTCCCGGGCCCCGATAGTGCCTACCGCCATGGTTCGCATGGCGGTTCCCGACCGCCAGAAACCGCGGCGGTAAGCAGGGTCATGATACGTGTGGCGGTCTTGGTGCGACCGCCGGGCCGGAGTGCGCAAACTCCAGCCCGTCGGTCATGACCGCCGTGGCGGTCGGAGTGGGGAAGTGGCGGTCGATCGCGGCGGTGACCTCCGCGGTCAGAATGCCATTTTTTGGACCGCCGGTCTGTTCGCGGTCCGACCGCCGCCTCTCCGCCGACCGCCAAGGTCAGAATGAGGGCCTATGTGTGACTAGAATTCCATATAAGCAGAAAATAGATAGCACAAGTGCCACAGCTATGACATTCCATGTACATGTCAGCCCATGTCCTAAGTCTTGACACACCCATGTTCCCGGTCTCACCGCACCCATTTTAAGAGGTCCCTGGAATGGTAATATGTGTACCCAGATAATCCCTCCTCTACACACACCCAGACTCACAATGTTAATCCAGTGTGCTTCACCCTTTAGTATGGTATGCCATAGTCATTGTACTTCTGTCTGCATGGACGTCAGGTTAAATAATGCACTGCCTTGTAGCCTCTAAGCCCTGTTATCACCTGTAGATTGCTTACCATGTGAAAGGTACTGTTGGTCATTTGAACTTTGTGAGAAAACAGGGCTGATTGCAGAGGCCCCATAACTTTTTGCCCCCATTTTCCTCTTTTTGCTGGTGTTTTCCTGACTTTGATGGTGCCCTGGGTACTGCTAACCAGTCCCAGGGCCTGTGCTCTGTGTAAAATGGATATGCAAATTAGGCTAATTATAATTGGCTAAGTTAACCTACCTATAAGTCCCTAGTATATGGTAGGGCATGTAGGTTTAGGGACCACAGCATAGGTGGTGCACACCTAGGTGCACTGCTGAGGTGCCCAGTGTCATTTTAAAAGCAAGCCTGCCTTGCTGGCTGCTTTTAAATTAAAGTTATATGCAAATTCGACTTTGGAATTAAAGGTACTTCCAAAGTCTTAAACTACCTTATTTTTACATATAAGTCACCCCTAAGGTGTGCCCTATGTGCACCTAGGGCTGGGTGCCATGTAAATATAAGCAGGGACTTTATAAAAATAGATTTATAAGCCCTGGTGAGGTAAAAACAGCCAAATTCGTTTTTCCCTCATTGAAGTAAATGGCCTTCATAGGCTAGAATGGGCAGACTTTATTTTAAATTTTAAAGTCTCCTTAAATGTTACATACCAAGAATTTGGTATCAAATTAATTGTTGTAATAAATCCCACAACTTCCAGTTGTTGGATTTAATATAACTTGTTCAGGTAAAAAGTTTAGACTTTATCTAAAAAGTTGCCAATTTCAGCTCTGCATTGTTTTTGCTGCTGTGCTCTGATTGGCCAGCCTGCAGCAGCTTCAGCCAGGCTGCCTTGATGAGGTGTGAAGTGGCCTGGCTTCACACAAAGGAATGTGCTTGGGGGAGAGAATCTCCCCTCAGCAGATGGTGAGGCAGGAAGGGGGAGGGCTGCCAAACTGGTCTTCAAAGGCAGAGAAGGACATTTGCAGCACCCAGCAACACCCCCACATCCTGCAACCCCAGACAATTAGGTGCCCCCTTGATTAGGTTAGGAGAGGGCAGGAGAGGGGTGTGTTTATGATTTTTAGCCACACCAGTGGGTGGGCTCAGCCAGATGTAACCTCCAAAAATCAGATTCATCCATGTTGGATTATTAGAGACTGTTGCCTTCTGGGATGGATTTTTGCCACACTTCCCAGGAAGTGGTCATCACAGGGGGATGACCCTGTCCCTGATTGGAGAACCAGGGCCCCCCTGCTTTTCACCCAGGAGCAAGGATAAAACTGGCAGACCTGCACCCACGCCTCAGATCCCTACCAGATTTCAACAAGAAAAGAACTAAAGGAGAAGAAGGACTGCCCTGCTGGACCCCTGGCCTGCACCTGGAACCTGCACTCAGAAGGACTGCACCAGCTGCACACTTGGGCTTCACCACAAGAAGGACTTTGCCTGGCTTCAACTGGTTCAAGGAGGGACTCCCTGTTTGCTACAGGTGAAAAATTGCTATCCAGAGTCCCCTGCACCAACTCCTGAAAAAGTGACCAGCTGACCACTGTCCAGTGGCCAAAAAGGAGTTTGCGCCAGGTGCATTCTGGGAGTTGAAGTCCGCACCCCCCAAGGACCATCACAGAACTTCTGGACCCTTGGGGTGAGCTGTGGGCCCCAAAAGAACCTTAAAAGAACATCTGGGTGAAGCCCCAGAAGTTTGGAGAAGATTTGACAAATTTTGTAAAAAGCTCCAGAGAGGGACCGACCCGCCGCGGAAATTCTAGCCGGCTTGCCTCAACCGCGACCCGGCCTGACTTCGTGGTTCGTCCCGGTAAAGAAAAACATCCGAAAAAGAGACTAAGTCGAAGGTAAAAAGTTGACCGGGACCTCCCAGCCATTGTATCCGAGAAGGGCTCCACGGACGTCGGATCAAGATCCAGGTTTACCCCGGTCGAAGGATTTTCATCTCGAAAAAACGACTAAGTCCGAAGGTGAAAATCACCACCGAGGAAACCCACATCGCGTATCCAGACAAGGGCTCCAGGAGGTCGGATTCAACTGGCAGGTTCGTCCCGGTGAAGAAAAACTTCAAAATAAAGACTAAGTCAGAAGGTAACTTTTTAACCGAGGCCTCCCGCTACTTGTAGCCGAGCAGAGCTCCATCGCGGTCGGCCTGAAACTTTGACTTTGCCCCGGTCCTGGTGCAACCAGATGACCCGATTGGCGCTTTTTGTTTCTAAGCGCTAGAAAAGTAATAATTCTTTAAAAATTCATATCTCCGGTTCCCCTGAACCGATTTTAATCGTTTTTGTGTCATTTTAAAGATAAAAATATAAACTATTTTTATAAATTGGTTTTGGATTTTTAAACTGTTTCCTGTGTTTTATTTAATTACTGTTTTGTGATATTTGAATGCTTTACACTTTGGGGGTTATTCTAACTTTGGAGGAGTGTTAATCCGTCCCAAAAGTGACGGTAAAGTGACGGATATACCACCAGCCGTATTACGAGTTCCATAGGATATAATGGACTCGTAATACGGCTGGTGGTAAATCCGTCACTTTTCCGTCACTTTTGGGACGGATTAACACCTCCTCCAAAGTTAGAATAACCCCCTTTGTCTCCTAAGTTAAGCCTTGACGCTCGTTGCCAAGCTTCCAAGGGTTGAGCTGGGATTAATTTACTGAGACCTAACTGTACCTAGGTGGAGGTTAGTGGCTTGTTGCTAGGTGTATGTACCTACCTGCCCTACCAATAACCCATTTTCCAACAAACTTGAATCTCACCTACAGGATTTGTGAGAGACTGATGCAGCACACACCTGTGAGCACGTCCATGCAGACCAGTCATTTGAACATGCACTGCCCTTGCAGATTCTTGGAACAGCATAGGAGCTGCCATTTTATTGATTACACTGTTATGCATTGCCATAAAAATCAGCTTTGTAATACAGCCCTTGAGTTAGTGTGTCACCTTCCAAAACACAGGACAAACACAGTTTTCCATTTCAACTGTCTTGTCCCTTCTCTGACCAGTCTCAGTCAGACCACTGAGTATTTACCTTGTGAAATGTCTAGATCCTGATTGACCCTGCATCCTGTTAGCCTGGCTGGCTCATGTCTGTGTGTTACCCTAAAGGTTCCTTGTGGCTTCATTTGTATTATAGTTGCTTTCCCAACCCTCACATTCCTCCTGGGGTACTTTGTCAGGTGGGTCTACAATGCATACTCAAATACATTGTATAGCATAATCTGTTTATTTATCGCACCATTGTTGGGAACATGTCTCTAAATACCCAAATTATGGCATATCTCTTGTCTGGGTGTCATGTATGCATGAGTGACAAATTGTGACAGTGTACCATGGCCGTATGGAGGGATTGGGTATGGTGCCTCCAGCAGAACCAGCAACGTCACATAATGTGCATGAAAAGTCCACACATGTTAGGACCCTGACAGTCCACACGCTGATTCACATTGATCACAACATATTGATGGGCTGTGCGTGGTGAATAGCTGCGAGAATAATCAGCAGAGAGGCTATGATGTTCCCAGATGCAGTGGGAATTTTAGAGGCAAACTTGTGTACAAATGTTGTGATGACACCTGCCGGTACAAGAATCCTGAGATATTATCTTACTCAGCACACCAAGGATGCCCTGTTGACAGTCTCATAACACATCTGCAGTGACAGGGTAGGACCATCCCCATGTGGGTTCTCAAATCCTCATTGGCTTTACTTCCATTGATCTCCGAAGGATACTTAGTAGATACAGGAATAGCCGCCACAGACTCATGACTAGACCTGGATGTAACTATGACAACATAGATCCCTAAAAATGGACAGGCTAAACATTGGCCCACACAAATGAACCAGACACCTCTGTGCATTTGATCACTGGAAATATGTGGCCACGTGCTGCTTGGTCTACTGGTCCTACACTGCCACAGGAGAGTTGTGGCTCAGTTATATGACCTCAACTGTGGCGTGACATTACAAATGTGGTTTATCTTTGGCTCTCCGTGTCACAAACACGGTACCCACTTAGTATGTACATGTGCCTGACTAATGGTGGGTTCACCAACAAGTGCCTAGGAAGCAGTATCCAACATTCCAGGACATGTGATGGCCAAGTTTTGGACCATTGACATGAACAACCGTCTGCTAGTGCATGCCTTGTCATTTGTGGTGTTTATGTTACCCAAAAACTAGAAAGTGCACACAGCAGTTGTTGCTACATGTATGACTAGCGCATGTCCTCTCTCATTTCCACACTGACTTGCATCTGAGGGTTGGACACATTGACTCCACATGCATACAAGTATATTTGCTATATTGCATCTTGTGATGGTCACACAGTGGGTCAACAACAATAGTAGCAGCCAAAGCACACACATTGAGTTATTGTACTAATGTGTGTCACCTTACTATCCTCTCCTAATGCCAAACATGCCCAATTTGTGTAATACATATATGTAGGCCACACGTTTGGCCACCTATTGCGTCAATCAAGGGTGAAAACTCCTGTACATGAAGTAGCGGATCATGGTCCGCAGTAGTATGATGTGTCACATGTGCCCATACACCGTCATGCCCAAAGTGGGTACAATCAGCCTATCTCAGTATTGTCACAACTGTAATGTACCATTAAAATGGTAAAATGACCCAAACCCAGTTAATGCCAGAAATGTTGCAGCATACGCATCAAAAAATGACGCACATGCGTCTAAAAATTACGCTTATGCCCGAAAAATGATGCATAATGCCCTGAAAGAACCATTGGCCCTGAGCGGTATTTTCCACACTGTACCTCTGAAAATTGGTTAAGTTTGAAACAATTTTGAACCATATGGATCTGGGGTTAAAGTTACTTCTGTGCGTCAATAAAAAATGACACGCAGACTGTATGCGTCATATTATTTTGACGCATGACAATAAAAACGCTCCGCATTTTAGGCTGGAAGTGATGTAATAGGATATCCTGTTTACAGAATAGGTACAGTGGGTGTACTTTCACTTTCACTTTGCAGTCAGTGATATTTCCTGACTGTGTGGCTGTATCTCGATTTGTCTCTGTGCATTTAGTGATTTTGTCTCCAGTGTGGTCTTTTAATTGTCTTTTTGTGTATAAAAACTGTCTGTGGTATCCTGTCTGAGTGTTTTTGTGGTCATTTGTGTTGTCAACAATTGTCTTTGTTTTGCTGGGAGTCTGTTGTAGGTAGTGGTAGTTTGGGTATAGTTGGGCTGTGTTAGTAGTTTTTAAAAACAATTCCTGTCCTACTTTTCCCCTATTCTCCTTTGTTCCCCTTTATCCACTATTTCTATTTTTGTACCATTATGTTGGGTAGGCCTCGTCTTGGCAGGATGGGAGAGGAGGAGCTGGGTGGGTTCATTTGGCTGGTGTGCCATTTCCTACCCCTGATGATTGAGGCAGGTGGGCGTGTGATTCAGGGGTATCACACTGAGGCACGAAGGCTCCAGTGGGCAAAGGTATTGCATCATCTGCAGAGGATATACAACAGACCACGAAACGACCACCAGCTGAAGCACCGCTGGGCTGACCTTGTCTCCAGGGAGCAAGATCTGCTGGACCACCTGGGGATTGTGATTGGTGGCCCTGTTGGTGAGTACAAATCAGAGTAATGTGCATGTTTAAGTGCTCTGTAGTGACATTAGCTGATTTTTACAATATCTGCCGGCAATGTTGTTGAGCGTGTGGAATGCTAGTGAAACATACAGGGCCATCTTTCTACTTTGTTAAGGACCACAATTGCGAGCTGTTTGGAAGCTAGAGCACCGCATACTTACTGAATACATTTGTATTTAGTAAGCTTGTGCCGCCTTTGTGTCAAACAGCAACACAAATCAGGTGCAAAATATGTATAGCTATAGGCCACAGTTGCCTGTGAGGTATAGAATTTCCGACACATTACCGTCATTTGTTGACAAAATAGCTAGACTAACTTTATAAAAACAACAGGAGCCTGAAAATTAGTGCAGGCTTCACGTCAATTGATGATAGCAATGTGGCACTAACATATGTCTCATGTGTGTTCAGTTAGTGTGTCAGGAAACCAATCATGGAAATCCTGAAAATATTAGGAATTATTGTGCCCTTCCATTCATTTCGGATGCATGTCTGATCTGGATTTGGACACATACATAACAAGTTCTAGCTGCGCTCAGCTAACATCTTAGACTGGTATTTGGAGTTTGTAGTGCCACATTTAAATTAGGGATGGCAGGCAAAAGGTATGCACATGGGTTCATATCTCTATGGCTGGTACAACTCATCATAGCTGTGCCACATCAAATGAAGAAACTGATACAAATTGAGGACTAACAACTGTCCCTGGCCCTCTGTACATTGTACCTGTGTGTCATAAATTGGTCATAGTCACAATTGCTGGTTGACTTGTAATGCAGTCCTCACGGAAAGTGGCTTTGGATGTCTCTCGTGGATACACCTGATGAGACTAATACACTCCATGATTTTGTCTGCTCACTAAAGAAGGAGCATGTTTGCCACCACATGATAGTTATGGCCACTGCATGTGTGCAGATATGTGTGTATCACTCACTGGAGTCCCCGGGTCTGTACATGTTTGACGTGGTATATAGGATGCAGTATCATCATGTTTGAGAGGCTTTACTTTCTGATGTAATCTTATACATAGTATTTGTCTTTTGAATTGTTGTACAGTGCACAGGCATTGAGCACATTTCTCCCTTCCATGCCTTACAGGTGGACCGGCACCCTACACTGTTGGCGAGGTGGCTCGATTTGAGGACCCAGACATCTCCAGTAAGTGTTGATATTTTTGTTATGTGTTGTGTTTCCTGGTGATGTGTCATGGACTCCTGTGTGTTGGACACTTAGCAAGGTGTGACGCGCTGGCCAATCATTTGTTTTGTTCCACTGTGGAATATCATTTTATCACCATCTTTGAGTTGGCCAATCCTTATCATATTGTCATATTTTGGTATTCTAGGTCAGTCCTGTAGGCACGGCAATGTGAATAGTGATGTGTAATGTGGATAAAACTTGATTCAGAAACAGTAGCAGTGGACCATATTAGTGAATTAGTCAGCCAGTGAGACCCGAATTCTCCCAGAATAGGGATGCCAAAGTCTTACCCACAGACTTCTGCTTCCCTATTCACTAATGAACATGTTGAACTGTATGCTAAACTTCCTAACAGCATGTAGTCCCACATGTAGTGCTATGAGTATGTGGCACTTGAGTACAATGGCCTAGGTGTGCATGCAACTCATGGCCAGAGGTGTTCTTGCATCTCTCTGTTTGTGGTAAGTCATGGCTTACTGGTAGTAAATGATGTGGACAAAGGTCTGCATTTCCAAACATGAGTGTTGATGGGATTGTCCAAGGGTTAGCTGTCTCCATTTGGAGATCCTCCTTACCTGTGGTGTGTGTGCTGGGCCAAACACATGTCCAGCTTTCCTAAGCTTCCTGGGTGTCCTTGTTGTTAGAAATTATTAATTGATTGTCCACCCCCCCTCAGACACAGGCGTAGGGTTGTGAATAGTGTACCTAGGACTGATGATACAAGTTTGGTACACAGACATGTAAATCAGTAAAGCACTTGTCTGAACCTAGTATACCCACTCATGATTAGCACATGCTTTATATACCGGCAAGTCCATTTACAACTCGCAGATCTTGTTGCCCTAGATTGCAATCCAGTACAATGACATTTGTTGCCCTGGCAATAGTGGATGTGCAGCATGATTTTTAGCTGACAACTGGCAGAACTATGATGCCAAAATCATGCCAGTTGTTACCCATCTTGTAGGGTTTGGATGTGCTATGTGTGATAGGACCTTTGTAGGCTGGCTTCCCATGTACTTCCTCAGGGACAATCAATGATCTGTATGATGATATATGCTGTTACAAGTACATTAGATGTATTGTCTGATTTACTTCTTGTGACATTTCACACAATGCAGTACTTAATGTTTGATTTCCTATTTGTCTTAACAGCTGCAAATAGGACTCAGATCCAGGTCAGGGAGTTTCAACAGCAGGCAATGCGATACCGCCACATACTTGATGTTGAGTCTGGGTACCGCAACATGGCCCGAAGATATTGCCATGAACGAGCTTCCGGAGCTTGTAGGGCATTTGCACAAGGGGGCCCTTCTGTGTCTACCACAGCCACCACCAGCAGCACCACCACTACCACCCAGGTGGCACCAGCTGGGACCTTTGCGGGACCATCAACTGCAACTGCTCCAGGACCAAGCACAGCACCACCTGCAAGGCAGCCTACAGCCATTGCTACAACACGGGCCCATTCTTCCTCGGCTGGCACCCAGACCATCCCTGCTGCAGCCATTGACCCTGCTGCTTTTGCTCAGATGCAAAGGAAATTGGACCGTGTCCTAAGAAAGATGACCAGACTGCAGCAGGAGGTTGCACAGGTCAACCGGCGGGTGCGTTCCATCAAGAAGACCCTGAGGAGGGCCAACCTGTAGACATCTAGACGGACATGATTCCCTCCCCTCCCGCCTCTTTCCTGGTTCTTACACTTTGTGGGCTTAGTGTTAGGTTAGTATAGGCTGTTAGGTTAGTTAATGGTAGTGGGTGGGGGGTGGGGGTTTCTGAATATTTCTACTGTTTATTTGTATGTATGTGTTGGCAATGTTGGGGTTCTTGTGTTTTTCCCCAAAAAAAACCAAACAATTAAAACAAAAACAAAAAAAACCAAAATATATATTTGTTTAGTATAGGTTAGTATGTGTTTAGGTTAGTATCTGTTGTCCTCCATGTGTCCCGTCTCATGAGGGGGGTGGGGGGGTTGATGTTTAGATCGTTTCGTTAAATGTGATAAGTAAGTTTAGCTTAGGTTAGGGACAGTTGAGGGTAATGAGTATTTAGAGTAGATTAGGTTAGGTAAGGTCTTTCCCCGAGTTTTCACTTCTGTTTTTACTGTTTAATAATTATCTAGGTAAACCTTACAGTATGTGTCAAATGCTTGTAGATCAGGGCCTTGGCATGAGTGAACATTGTCTCTTTAGTATTAGAATTTGTGTCCTATGCTGCAAACAAATCCCAACTGAGCTGTAACATTGGCAGCTACCCCAAAGCTACTTAGCTAAGATTCGGCCATTTATTGCAACCACCACTCATGGTTACTATGGATCCCAAAGTGTGGTTATTTCATGATGTATGTTTTTAATGTCACATACTGTGCTTCCAGATTTGGTATTGGGGACACTGTGTTAAGTCTGACTGCAGTCTGATGTCCAAGGAAATCCTTATATGGTGAGTGGTAGTAAGCTCTCTTGTAGTATAGTGTACATAACTCACATAGATCATTTGTTACACTGTTCAGCATGGTTACGTATTTGGATGTAAACTCATACACCTCCATTCATGCAGTTTGGTGTGTGTTAGCTTAAATTTGTGGGAAATGTCACATATGTTAGTTTTGCATTGAAGCAGCAATTTGAAGTCAATATTTTCTGGCTTGGACATCCCTTGAGGAAGTGTTATTCTGTCCAACACAGCATTATGGTGTATAGTTTCTATTTTCCTCAGAAATAACCCTCAAGAAGGGCAGAGTATGGTACAATCCAGGCCACTGTGCATAGTTATCAGCCCACATTGTTTCAGGACAGTTGTATTGACAATCTATAATAATTGACAGGAGGCAAACTTCACTGATCTACTTCACGGTTGATGTGTCACATTACACAGAGACAAAGTGGTTGTGTAAGTGATATTTATTGAAAAGTGCTGTAGTGCTATGTGTACATTGTCCATGATAATGAGTCCATTATAGTGACATCTTCCATTGTGATCCTACACGAGTGCAAAAGGACATATCAGTGGACATGCTGGGGTGAAGTGTCAGACAGATCAGAGGGACAGGATTTGCCAATGAGTTAGTGAGAGACAATCACAGGGCAGGCTAACAAGATAAACAGTGGGTTGCAGAACAGTGCTTGAGTACAGTTGTTGCAAGACTGGCATGTTACAACGTGCAGGACCTTGGTAATAGGGGGCTATGTGGCAGGGACTAGTGCTACCGGGTACTCTTACGTGCGAAGGTGATCTGTTCCCGGTCTTCATCTTTTAATGTGTGTGTTGCCTCCTCTGCCCTTGGTGGTGGTGGTTGTGAAGGGGCAACACACACCTCAGTGTGTGTAGACGTGGATTCAGGCATCCCGGTAGCTGCTAACTCTGGGGGTCTTAAGGGCAGTACTGCAGCAAGGAGAATCTGCTGGTTCTTAAGAATAGCAACCACATCACGGTGGTAGGCAGCCAGGTCGGCCCTGAGGGGTTCAATGTTGCATTTGTGCATGCGTTGACAGGATTGCTGTTGTAGGTGTTGGGTCAACTGTATTACGGCTGTGCTGATTTCCTTCAGCCTTTTTTCTACTTCCTGCAAGATAGTTGTTCACCCTTGCATAGCTGCTGCCTGTTCTTCAGTTGACATCATGCACAAACGCACCCCCTCTAGGCTGCCTGCCATAGTTTGCATCCCCACCCGCACCTCCTTGGCCAGCTCCCATTGTACTCCGACTACAGTTCTCTCAAAGCTGGTGTCTGTGTCGTACAATAGGGGTTGTGGGTGGGTCCTCAGTGATGGCTGCTAGTTCTGTGCTCCTCCTTGTGACTGAAGGTGGGGTCTGGAGGGTTTCAAAGACCTCTTGGAGGGTCTGCTGGCTGATGTTTGTCAGCTCGTCATCCATGTCATCAGGGTAGTACTGGACAGGCATATCCGCAGGACATCCATCGTCCTCTGCAATGAAATACGGTACAATTAGTGTGTCTGTGTTGTGGCATTTGGAATATGACATGCCTGCCTTGTGATTATTTTCACATTGTGATCTTGGTTCCTGTTCATTGTTCCTGTCTTTCAGATTGGCATTCTCCCAGGCCTATGCCTCACCTGCATGTCACATGTATTGTGGTCAGTTTGTGGACTTGTCAGCATCCTCTCCTCTAGGTGTTGGTTCTGGCCAAATAGTGAATTGCCCCCTTCTTGTCCTACTCAACCCTCCGTCTACGTCCATTCTCATGGTTAGGACTTTCACTGGCTGTGGGTGTTCTGATGGCACTAGCACCACACTGAACAATCTGGACCTGCCCCAGTGTCTGATCTTTCACATCCACCTATATGTAGTTGAAATGTAGCATATATCCTATGTATAGCATTGTTATGGCACAATATGGATGTCAACATTGGTAATGTGTACTGCTGATTGTGTGGAATGTGTGGTACATTGGATTGCCCTGATTGTTGTTGCAGTGCCCTATTTCCTCCTATGACTGTGCAGGTGTATTTCTGTGAGCAGTTACTTGTGTCCTCCCCCCTCAATGCTGTTGTCTGAGCAGTATGACATTTGGGATGTTGCATTGTGACCCAGGCACAGGGTGGACCCTGACATATGCAGCATGGGTATGACATTAGTGCTGTGTACCTCCTAATGTTGATGACATTGGCTGATGTTTGCGGCAGCAATGGACATTCACATTTGACAGGACTGGAACATTTGCCTTGTTTCAGGGGATTGTTAACGTTGTCATCCTGAACCCTCTAATTTGGGTGCTTTAGATCCATGGGGACGTTACTGCCATTAGCTACTTGACCAGCACACACAGTGGAGGTGGTAGTGGCAACTGTTGTCAATGTTACATTCCACTTGTAGGTATGGCCAGAGGTTGTTAATTGGGCCCTAGTTAATGTAGGGAGTATAGTGGCTGACGTGTGACGGGATGCCAGTTTGACGTTGTGCCCTTCCCTCCTGGCCTGGCTTTACCTTTGCAACATCCTTGGCATGGCAGCATACTCCCCTGGAAAGGTTGTTGGTGTTGTGTTGTGGTGTGCCCCAGGTTTCCTCTGAACGGGCCATGCCCCCGTGCCGTGCCCCTTTACCTATGCCACTCCCTGAATATCATGACTTACATGCATTGTGTAGTAGGTATTCCCCCCCGCTGGCAGTTCACATTTGTGCATTTTAATTCCCCATGCGACTTACCCTGGATGTGCGTTGTCTCCTGGTAGTCTGCGCTCTCCTGTCCTTGAATCCCTGTGAATGATCTCCTCAGGGATGACGGCTGCAACCATCTCCTCCATGTGGTCCAGGGCCATCTGGTGTGCTGGACTCCCACCTCCAGTCTGAAGTGCTGCCTTCCTGTTCCTGGTCATCTTTTCCTTGTCCTGCGCTTGCAGTCATGCCAGCGTTTCTTGCACTCAATTACTGATCTGCGTACTTCTGCCACACTGTTAATCTTGTCAACAATATTTTGCCATATTGCCTCTCTCCTACTGATTGGCAACTTTGAGGTGAGAAACAGTTGGTGCTGGTGTTCAGTCACCTCTTTCACCAGAATTTCCTGCTCCTCTTCACTGAAGCAACACTTTCTTTTCTTCTTCTCCCTGTCCTGGGTCTTGTGTGGGTCCTCCTGGCTGGTTCCTGGTCTGTTGTCATCTTCCTGGGGTCTGTGCAAGCATCTGAGATCCATTTTGGCTCTCCTCTGCACAAATTGCTGTGTTTGCAGCGGGTTTTGACGCAATTGTGTCAAAAAACACCACATATCCGGTTTGCGGGGTCGTAAATCGGCTCACAGTCATTTCCGCTGCGTAAACGTCGTTTTCCTTCACGATGTGACGCTGTTGTGTGCATCAGAGAAAATTACTCACACCTGTGGTTTGCGCCGCCGTGCGTCAAAGTATAAATTTGATGCCCGTACGGTGCAAAGAAATGGCTTTAGCCGGCGGTAATATTTTTGATGTAAAACTGCGTCGGCACAGTTTTGCGTTAAAATGTATAAATATGGGCCTGACTGTCTGCACATCAAACTCTCATCGCTTTATCATTCTATGATATTTTTATCGCGCCTGGTCCTTAGTAAGTAAAACTTACAAGGGGATGCGTATTGGTCGATTAACTTTTTGGAATATCCTAATCATGTAGTGATTACTGACATCAATAATCATCATAACCAATCATTAATATTTAATTGACAACATCCAAAACCATCTACTCTTGAATGACCACAACTCTGTAAAGAGTTAAACAATTTTATTTCCCTTTTGGTTACAATACTAAATCATCGAGTTAGATCAAACTTTATTCACTCAGCTCAGTATCAGTTTATTAATCAATAACATAATCTAATCAAAACTTGAAGAAACATATGCTTGAATACACCTACCTATGACAATAAAGATTTTGCAGCATCTATAGAAGAGTTCAGCAGATAGTTTGTCAGTCATTTGTCACTGTCAACGTCACCCCTTGAAAGCCTACCTAACCAAGATTAGCATTAGCATGTGGGGCTTCATGCAAAACAATTTACAAAAACATGAATTTGGAAAACATCTTTCTAAGAGAAAATCTATAAAACAGCACAGTTGGTACCTAGAATAAAAGGCACAAGTTAGTCAGTCACATTTTCATAGCTACCTATCCACAGAAAGGATCAGCAACAAAGTCAGTCTTCATCTTCAGGTCAACAATAGATCAGCTACCCATCAGGCTCTCAAGAGTATGAGCCCAATGACAGAATCTCGAACAGCGTCTCCTGACGTCATCAATTCTCCCCTCACATCTCCTAAATTCTGAATTCTTAGCCCCTTGTCATGACTTTTTATTAGGGTCTCCCAGTCCATCCCCCTAGTTCCCAATTGGTCAGTCAGTCAGCAGATATGGCTTTAACATATAATATTTGTTTACCAAATCTATAAATTTTAATATTAGTCCTTTCACAAGAAGCGGATTGGTCCACTATACGATGTCCTCATCATCCGGCTCTTCAGGTATCGAAAATGTTGCATGTTCCTCTTTAGTCAGTGCTTCCATTGTTTAAGTCCTGGGAAAGTACATTTATCCTTCTCTATACATAATTGTATCAAATTGCCTTCATCATCTCCTGTCCGTCGGTACATTGCAGAAAATTCAAGCTAAGCAACTTTAACATCGGGTAGTTCAGGGTCAAGTCCTGCATTTGCTTCTCTACAGCGCGTTAGTGATTCAGCCTTTCTTGTGAGGCCTGGAAAAAGAATAGGCCTTATGCACGGCTAAGTTAACTCTACAAATCAATATAAAACATAGGTTATACATTTCAATATGACATATTACTACATTATTCTTATATATTTTCATTAATTCACACAATTTCAGTTATATTAGTACAATCTTGTATAAGTGGCTGAAATGCCATGAGGGCACATTTTCAAACGTGCACATTATTTTCTCTACGATTAAACTCTTTATGAGCTTTTCATTGATTAAACACATAAACATCATTAATAATTTTCTATTTAGCATATCTGCTTCAGCAGCCCCTCCTCTGATGACTAAATGTGTCATCACACCTTTCCTTTACCTACATTTACAATTCTGTCTCAGTTGTAATTTGTCTTCTTCTCAAATTTCCCCTATAGATTCTTCCCCGGGTCATTATTCCCTCCTTTGATTATTTTTAGATCTCCTCAATTTTAATTTTTGCCATAATTTGCATATACCACATAGTCCCAATATGCAAGCAATCACAATTAATATTCCCTGTACAATTTTTAATAATACCCCATTCCAAATTTGACTAAGCCAGTTGCCCACTGAAGCAAATCCTTTTCCAACCTTCTCCCAAACACCTGGTTCCTCCAAATCCTTCAAATCTTTACTTGAATTAGTGAAGTTAGTGAGTAGGAGCCAGATGTAGGAAAGGATTTGCAACTCGCAAACGGCAAAAACTGCCGTTTGCGAGTTGCAAATCGCATTTTCCTATGCAGAAATGCATTCTGCGAGTCGGACCGACTCGCAAAATGCATTTCAGAATCGCAAATAGGAAGGGGTGTTCCCTTCCTATTTGCGATTCCTAGTGGTATGCAATACCATTTGCGACCGCATATGCGGTCGCAAATGGTGTTGCAGTTACCATCCACTTCAAGTGGATGGTAACCCACTCGCAAATTGGAAGGGGTCCCCATGGGACCCCTTCCAGTTTGTGACTGGACCCAAAAACATTTTTTCAGGGCAGGGAGTGGTCCCTTGGACCACTCCCTGCCCTGAAAAAATACCGAAACTAAAGGTTTCGTTTTTTTTTTTAAGTGCAGCTCGTTTTCCTTTAAGGAAAACGGGCTACACTTAAAAAAAAAAAAACTGCTTTATTTAAAGCAGTCACGAACACGGAGGTCTGCTGACTACAGCAGGCCTCCATGTTTGCGAGTGCCCATAGTCGGTATGGGGCCGCAATTTGCGACCCACCTCATTAATATTAATGAGGTGGGTCATTGCGACCCCATACCGACTCGCAGACGGTGTCTGAGACACCGTTCTGCATAACATTTTGCGAGTTGCAAATAGCGAGTCGCTACGACTCGCTATTTGCAACTCGCAAAATGCTTCTTTACTACATCTGGCCCTAAGTCCCTTATCTCCTTATCATTATCAGGTATGAATGAACAGTGCCTCGCATTAATCATCCTACAGACTCTGCCGTCTTTCGTAAAAAGTATGTTTAAAGCAAGCCTATTTTGAAGCGTCATAGTTCTAGCCACAGCTAATTCAGTATCTAACAGGAGTATTGCCCCTGTAAAATTTGTCAGCATGTTATCCACAATAGTAGACAACTTCCGTATCTTGGTTGCATTCAAAATAACTCCTACAGGAGGAATTACTGCACCTAAAATATCTCCCACAATTGCAGAAGAGGTTTCCCTCCTCTGTCGCTTATTATGTAATGCAGTCACTTTCGGAAACTTCTTTAAGTCATCTATCTGATAAATTTTAGGGAAAACTATCCCCAAATAGCATGTCCCATACCATCCTCTAGGAAGATGGTAATAAGCATTAAGTCCGCAAATATAATAGATCCCAGGAATCGGAGGGTCCTGACCATTCAGCATTAAAGTCCATTTACTCTGAAACAAAAACATATGTCTACATTCACTCGTTCCCACAAATAAAGTGTCATTGCGTGATTTTGGCCTATATATACAAAGCTTTCCTACATGAAATGCATCTAGAGCTAACTTCCCTTGGGTTTTAACAGCAGTGTAAACATAATCATTCTTATAAGTTCTTTTCTCTAATCCTTTCTCTAATTTCTCCTTCAATGCCTTTCTCCTGACATCAGAATGCCCTATAAAGCTCTTTTCTAGAGGTGTAAGCAAGCATGTTAGATTGTTCTGGTGCGCATATGCGGTTCCAAACGTTAATGTTGATTCAAAGAAACCTCTAACTAGTACTATATCATGCTCTTTAGCTATTTTACTCAGATATCTAATAATAGGAACAAATGAAAACACTAGATCATAGTTCAAATAAAAGTATTAAATTTATTCTTGGTTATAGAATCTTGTTAGTAGCAAACTACAGCTTATGCCATAAGTTGAAGGCAAACTATGGTACGTAACTCCTTCCTCTACTAATGAAGGAATTTGCGTACACACAAGACAAGTCCTAGCATCCATCGTCTCAACATACTCACTCAGCAAGTGGAAGAAAACATTAGAAGAAAGCTCTCCTTGAGCATTAGTATAATCATGCAAGTATTTCTTATCTAACTTAAACCTCTCTAAAGCTGTTAGTGTAGTAGTTTCAGAAACAGAAGTAATAGAAGTCCTTTTATAACATGAATAGAAATTCCCACAATCATTACTATAAACATTATTCGACACATAACTGCCACTCCGACACTCAGATGTCTACAGTACCTAATATTTCTAACTTGATTATTTAGTTCAGTCATGATCTGTAAAGAATCAGAAAGCAAAAGTGAAGGAAAAATTATTTCTCACAGTTCAGTTTCACATTCGGGAATCCTTTTCCTTTTGTCAAAATCGATTAGCAGCTTGTCACATCCGTTTTTTTGCATTGTCATATCAGGTTATCAATGTCTCTTTTGGTTCTATTTCAACAGTTACTTTCTTAAGTTTCTCAGATCAGCTCAACAATTCAGATCTTCCTGTTCGCCTTCAGGTTACATCAAAATACTGACTCAGAACTTCTCTACCAAAACAAAAAGACATTAACTTGTGTTGCCATTCATTGGTAGCTGCATATGCCCACTCAGGACCTGGGTATCTTTGACTTGCTATTCTCTTTCTTTTCAGCCTTTGTTCACCACCTAATTCTCCTTCACTCAGTTCTTCCTTTCTCGTAGTATCCACTTTTTCTTCTATTTTTTCATTTATGACCAATTCCTTTTTCTTCCCAATCTGTGATTCAGGCCAATTATCTCCTTTTCTCGTTCATTCTGTCAATATTCTTCTCAAGATTGGACTCTTTTCCTTTTCTTTCACTATGGTGTTTTCTCTTGATGGACCTGCAACAGGCTCAGGAGGAGTCGAATCACTTTGGCTCTGATCCGTCTCAACTCTTTCCCCCTTTTGGTCTGGCACCTGTTCTGTCTTCTTTTCAGCACCGTCTGCTTCTGGGAGAACCTCTGCTGTGCTAGGCTTTCCTGCTATGTCCGTTGAGATAGGTTCTTGCACACCCTCCTGTAATTCTTCACTTTAGTCTCTTACAGGGGTGATAGACCCATCTTCCACAAGCTATTAAGGCCCTCATTATGACATTGGCGGCAAATCCCACTTACTGCCATGCTGACTACCGCCAACATACCGTGGCTGCAGCGGATATCTGTTCACCATAGTATGACCCACACATATCAATCCGTCACTATACAGTCACACACACAAGTCTGCCGCACCAAAGGTCAGTGATAAACGGGCAGTATCAAAACCCACACCGTTACACCAAAAGAACCACACCCACAACATTATGACCCACGAATCACCACGGCGGACATTCAATGGTGGTAAACCTTTGACGGTACATGCCGCCACACTCAAAATACCAAACACATACAAAACAACATTATATTGGTCTATTCAAACTACACACACCTGACACTCATACATACACACCACTATGTTGTGTAGCCATTTTAGTTATAGTTACATCCACGTTATTTTAACACATTAGCCGCTGTGCACGTTAACCTAGGTTATATTTTATTCAGCTTCGTCTTACTATTGTTACAATAACCGTTTTTATGGTCTTGTTTTATTTTCCGTTTATCTAACTGTTTTGGCCTAGGCCATCACTCTGTTCTCAAACAAGACATTCCTGATCACTCTGTGCTTCTTCCAAGGCTACAGCACGGTACATTGCTGGTGATCGTGGTAGAAGTTTAGGGCCAGATGTAGCAAACAAAAAATTTGCGACTCGCAATTTGCGACTTGATGCGACTCGCAAAATGCGAGTCGCAAATCGAAATGCAGGTAAAATAACAGTGCCGAAATAGCGACTCGCACCCGGAGTCGCAACGCAGTGAGCGAGTCCGCCGATTGCGAGGTCGCTTTTTGCGACCGTGCCAAAAACGAACTCGCAATTTGCGAGTGTGTGTCGCAAATTGCGATTAGCTTGTTAATTGCTTACAGGTGCTGCAGAACACTCCAGAAACCACTCCAGAACACTCTGGAAACACTTCCTGGCACATGATGATGACATCACAGCCAGGAAGTTTACAAATACACCTGGGAGGAGGGAGGACCACACCCTTTTTAACTGCTGAACTGCACACAGGAGAAACAGCAGCTGCAATGGGAGGAACTCCAAGGAAAAGAAAACTGAAGTTCTCAGAGAGGGAGCTGGAGGTGCTGACAGATGAATGCTGTCAGCACTATGACGAATTATTTGGGAGGGCAGCCCTCAATGTGCCTGAAGCCACCAAACGACAGCTGTGGCAGGACATCCAGGATAAAATTAACTCCCTGGGGGTGAGCCACAGGAGTATAGATGAAATTTAAAAAAGGTGGTATGACCTCTACTCCCGGACCAAGGTGAGGGTGGCTGAAAGGCTCCGGGAGATGAGAGACACAGGAGGGGGACCTTCGTCAGTACCACCACCCACACCCCTGGAAGAAAGGGTGGAGGAAACCCTGGAGCAGGAGGCAGTATCCGGATTTGGGGACTTGGACACCTCAGAGCCCACCACATCAACCGGTGAGTACCATGTGACATGCCTGTACCCCTATCAATGCCATACCCCACCCACCATGTAGACAGGGGCATGCTCAACCAAGATAGCTCCATTTCAGGGTAGCAAACACCAGAATGATGCATTATGGGAAATGTAGTCAAGTAGGCAGTTCATAGGCAAATGTTTATTTGGAAGTGTGCAACAGATAGGAGACACTGACAGTCTGTTCCCCATGTCCCACAGGTCTCCCACAAGACACCACCACAACTCACAGCAGCCAGCCCCATGAAGACAGCTCAGGACCCGCCAGCACTCCCACCTGCACGGCCAACATCATCCCTGCAATATCCACACCTGCTGCACCTGTGTCCCAGGAGGCTGCGCCAGCAACAGGCAGGAGTGAGACAGTGGAAAACACAGGGCAGCCACCGCTGCGCAGGCAACGCAGGTCCAGAAGATCAGGGCTGCAGGCTGCGTCCGGCCATCAACCTCCCAGCCACAGTGAGGCACAGCTGCTGCGTGGTCAGCGCCTACAAAACAACATTTTAGGGAGGATTAGTGGTGTGCTGCATCGCTTTGTCCGCAACAATGAGGCCAGCATGCAGCAACTTAACTCAAGAATCAACACGATAGCCACAAACACTGGGGACCTTGCCCTGGCCATGAGGGATCTTGCGGCAGGACTACTGGCCCAGGCCGACGGTGGGCGGCGCAGGGACCGTCAGCTCCTGCACAGACTGGATAGGATGGCCACATCCATCGGCAGGCTGGCTATGAACACCACAGGCCTGTCGAGGAGGACAGTTGGCCGCCAGGTCAAAATGGGCCATTTTGCAGGGGATGTGGCTAGGGGCCTGGGACGTCTCACACACGTCATAGACCTAATGGAGGCACGGCATCTGTCCAGGGGCACAGGGGAAACACCCCAGGACAGTGAGGAGGGCTCTACAGTGAGCAGTGTCTCTGCCACAGACACTAGGGTGCTCCGGAGTACCAGGCAGAGCACAGCAGAAGCACCAGGGACCAGCCAGGCTGGCAGGAGCCGCAGAAGGACATAGACATTACCCTGGCCCTGTTGATGTGGCACATGAGATCAATGTGCCCCATGCATGGTTTGCATTTACATGCCCATGAACAGTCATTACTTGTATATAGTTCTATTTCTGCACTAATTAAATAGTTTTTCTGTTCCACTTAACAAATGGTGTTTTTGGTCAATAGGTGAGTATGGTTGGAGTTGACACGTACCTTCCAAAGTATTGTGTTGCGATGTGTTCCCGTCTCAGTCTGCCTTGATTAGCTATACTCCGATCCCCATGATGGAGATGTGGTTGCTCTTGCTCTTCATCATCAGGATCTGGGTCTGCAGGGGTGAGAGGTGGCCCACGTCGGGTGACTATGTTGTGGAGGATGGCTCATGCGACCACAATTTTGAATGCTGTAATGGGGGTATACTGGAGGGCACCTCCACTGCGGTGGAGGCATCGGAATCTTGCTTTCAGGAGTCCAAAAGTGCGCTCTATCAGGTTCCTGGTCCTCTTATGTGCATTGTTGTATCGCCTCTCACATTCATTGCTGGATGTTAAAAAGGGAGTCATAATCCATGGCCTTAGAGCATATGCACTGTCACCTGTTGGGCACAAAAAGTACACTGTTAGAAAGTCCTGGTTGGTGTGCACAGTGACATGTGTGTATGTCTGCAAGGTGTATGTAGATCTACCTAGGAGGTATCCGTCTCCAAACTCCCCACATTCCAGGCGTTGATGTATCCCACTATGCCTAAAAATTTAGGAGTCATGGATACTGCCTGGAAACTTAGCTACAATGTCAGTGATGACATAATGGGCGTCACACACAACCTGTATATTCAGTGAGTGGGTACACTTTCTGTTGCGGAAAAGATGTTCCAGGTTTCCAGGGGGGCATATTTGAATATGTGTCCCATCTACACATCCTATGACATGGGGAAAGTTGGCAATGCGGTAAAAGTCCAGCTTGGTGCTGTTTATTTCTGCCTCATTCCTTGGTAGGTATATGAAGTGAGATATGTGTGTGAGTAAGGCATCTAGGAAGGCCCTGAGGAACCTTGACACTGCACTTTGGGATACCCCACCTGCCACAGCAATGACCCCCTGATAGCTCCCTGAGGCCAAGAGGTGCAGTGAGCATAGCACATGCGTAGGGATGGCGCAGCCACGCAGAGTCTGGTGTTCTAGCTGTGGTTTAAGTAAATCAATTAATTCTAGTATGGCAGTGCTGCTAAGGCGGTATTTGTCATATATCTCATCCTCAGTTTGCTGAAAAAGGGTCTGCCTTGTTCTATAAATCTTCTCCTGTCTGTGGCCCCTCCTCCTCCTCTGCTGGGCTGCGTGGACTCTCCTCCTCACTGCTATCAGGTATATGTCCGCCATCTTGAGTAACCCAGATGGCTTCTGGGTCTACTTTTATACTTTGGTACTGCTTACCACCTGCTCTGAGTTAGTGGTAAATTGCAAGTGCAAAATGGGCTTTTTGCGACTAGTCGCAATTTGCGAGTTGCTATTGCATATGGTTTGCGACTCGCAAATTGCGACTTGCTACTTGCGGGTCGCAAATTTTGCGAGTCGCAAACGGCTCACATCGCTTTTTGCAAGTCGGAAATGGGGTTTTTGCATCACATTTCCGATTTTGCACAGTCGCAAATAGCGATTCGGGCCATTTGCGACTCGCAAAACTTTGCTACATCTGGCCCTTAGTCTCCAACATTCGTAGAAAACACACATCCTTACGTAGGGACATTTCCTTCAGAACATCAGCTGTGTTATTATAAAATCACTTCCTTGTCCCTTACACGTTAGAGGGAGATTCCAGCCAGGGAACCATGACTGTATGCTGATTGCTGAATGGTTCGCTACAGATGCTAACGCAGACTGCAGGCCTTTGCTCAGGTATGGGGTTGATGTCTTCCCAGGGGAACCTGAAGGGCAGAATTAGAGCTTAAGATGCTGTGCTCTATCATAGCCTAGGTAGGAGCAAGTCCATTGATTATAGTGACAATATGATAGTGTTGTTTTTATGCTTCACTCTTCTAGTCACAATTTTAATACTGTCATGTTGTGTCGTCCTGGTTATTGCAGCTCACGCTTTGCTATCTAAGATGCAGTCGCTTTACTAAACTCATTATTGAAACATATACTGCTTCTGTTTGTCATTTATATATGAGACTGAATTGTAAATGAAAGAAACGGATGAGACCTGAGTGACCACGACTTCCCTGAGAAGACAAGTATGTCATGTGCTCGGCTGCCCAGTCATCCCTATCCTTGATGAGATGAGGCACTGCTAGTTAGCCAGAGCAAAACCCGGATTGGAGTGACAGGTGCCACCTGCAGTGGGTTAGACTTAGGCCCTCATTATAACCTTGGCGGTAAATGCTGCCTACCACCGTGCTGACAGGCCCCAACATACCGTGACCTCGGCGGTAAACCGCCACAGGTATTATGACCCACGCAGAGAATACCGCCACAATACAGACACCCACACAAGTCTGCCACACCAAAGGTCAGTGATAAACTGCTGATAGCAAAACCCACACAGTCACGCCAACAGGAACACACCCACAGTATCATGACCCATGAATCAACGCAGCGGTCATTCAACCGCGACAAACCATTGGCGGTACACACCGCCGCGCTCAAAATACACACTGTAGGAAAGTCCTCCTTTTTGCCTTGGTCACCTCCACACTTTTTGGACAGGTACTGGTGGTTACTGACTCTTGGCTGTGCCCTGGGTACTGTTTACCAGTCCCAGGGCCAGTGCTCTGTGTAAAATGGATATGCAAATTAGGCTAATTATAATTGGCTAAGTTAACCTACCTATAAGTCCCTAGTATATGGTAGGGCATGTAGGTTTAGGGACCACAGCATAGGTAGGGCACCCATAGATACACTGCTGAGGTGCCCAGTGTCATATTAAAGGCAGGCCTGCCTTGCTGGCTGCTTTTAAATTAAATTTATATGCAAATTCGACTTTGGAATTAAAAGTAGTTCCAAAGTCTTAAACTACCTTATTTTTACATATAAGTCACCCCTAAGGTGTGCCCTATGTGCCCCTATGGTTGGGTGCTATGTAACTATAAGCAGGGACTTTATAAAAATAGTTTTATACGCCCTGGTGAGGTAAAAACAACCAAATTCATTTTTCCCTCATTGTAGTAAATGGCCTTCATAGGCTAGAATGGGGAGACTCTATTTTAATTTTTAAAGTCTCCTTAAATGATGCATACCAAGAGTTTGGTATCAAATTAATTGTTGTAATAAATCCCACAACTTCCAGTTGTGGGATTTAATATAACCTGTTCAGGTAAAGAGTTTTAAACTTTACCTGAAAAGTTGCCAATTTCAGCCCTGCATTGTTTTTGCTGCTATGCTCTGATTGGCCAGCCTCTAGCAGCCTGGCCAGGCTGCCTTGATGAGGTGTGAAGTGGCCTGGCGTCACACAAAGGAATATGCCTATGGGAGTGAATCTCCCCTCAGCAGATGGTGAGGCAGGAAGGGGGAGGGCTGCCAAACTGGTCTTCAAAGGCAGAGAAGGACATTTGGAGCAACCAGCAACACCCCCACATCCTGCAACCCCAGACAACTAGGTGCCCCCTTGATTAGATTAGGAGAGGGCAGGAGAGGGGTGTGTTTATGAGTTTTAGCCACACCAGTGGGTGGGCTCAGCCAGATGTAACCTCCAAAAATCAGATTCAGCCATTTTGGATTTTTGGAGAATGTTGCCTCCTGGGATTGATTTTTGCCACACTTCCCAGGAAGTGGTCATCACAGGGGGGAAGGACCCTGCACCTGATTGGAGAACCAGGACCCCCCTGCTTTTCACCCAGGAGCAAGGATAAAACTGGCAGACCTGCACCCACAACTCAGATCCCCATCAGATTCCAACAAGGAAGAACCAAAGGAGAAGAAGGGCTGCCCTGCTGGACCCCTGGCCTGCACCTGGAACCTGCACTCAGAAGGACTACACCAGCTGCACACTTGGGCTTCACCACAAGAAGGACTTTGCCTGGCTTCAACTGGTTCAAAGAGGGACTCCCTGTTTGCTACAGGTGAAAAATTGCTAACCAGAGTCCCCTGCACCAACTCATGAAGAAATCAACCAGCTGGCCACTGCCCAGTGGCCAAAAAAGAGTTTGCGCCAGGTGCATTCTGGGAGTTGTAGTCGGAACCCCGAAGGACCATCTCAGAACTTCTGGACCCTTGGGGTGAGCTGTGGACCTCAAAAGAACCTTAAAAGGACAACTGGGAGAAGCCCCAGAAGTTTGGAGAAGTTTGGAGAAGTTTGGAGAAGTTTTGAAAAAAAGCTCCATAGACGGACAGACCCGCCGCTGCAACTCTAGCCAGCTTGCCTCAACCGCGACCCAGCCTGATTTGCTGGTTCGTCCCGGTAAAGAAAATCTCCGAAAAAGGGACTAAGGGGGTCATTACAACATTGGCGGTAAAAGCCGATTACCGCCGTGCAGAAGTCCGCCAATACACCGCCGCGCCCACGGAAATCCGCCACAGCTATTATGACCCACATCTCGGAATCCGCCGAAATTCAGACACCCACACAAGTCCGCCACACCAAAGGTCAGTGATAAACTGGCGAAAACAAAACCTCCACTGTCACGCCAACAGAAACACGTCCATGATATCACAACCCACGAATCCACGTGGTGGTCTTTGAACCACGGTATTCCATTGGTGGTACACACCGCCGCGCTCAAAATACACAGACATCTCCAAAACACTGCCACATTGGACAATTCGAAAGACACACACCTGATACACATACAAACAACACTCCTACACACCCATTACAATATAAAACACACACCCACATCACACACAAACCCCTACGACCCAAAATTATTGACGAAGGCCAGAGAGAGAGCACAGAATAGACAACCCCACCACACAGAGGCACACAACACCATCACCCACACAACATCCACGCACAAAACACCACACACCACTACACATCACCACACTCATCACCACATACACCACCCCACACATCACCTACACCACCCCATGGCACGGCAAAGACACCCCAGGTTCTCCAAGGAGGAGCTCAGGGTCATGGTGGAGGAAATCGTACGGGTAGAACCACAGCTATTTGGAGCACAGGTGCAGCACACCTCCATAGCTAGGAAGATGGAGCTATGGCGAAGAATAGTCGACAGGGTCAACGCAGTGGGACAGCACCCAAGAAATTGGGACGACATCAGGAAGAGGTGGAACGACCTACGGGGAAAGGTGCGTTCCGTGGTCTCCAGGCACAACATCGTGGTACAGTGGACTGGCGGCGGACCCCACCTCCTCCCCCACAACTAACAACATGGGAGGAGCAGGTCTTGACCATTATGCATCCTGAGGGCCTCGGAGGAGTCGTTGGAGGAATGGAGACTGGTAAGTCAAATCTTAATTATCATATCCCCCACCCTACCTGCATGCTATCACCCCCCCCACCCTCACCCCCTACCCTATCACTCCAACTCCTCACTAATGTACTAATAACACAAACCACCCATCCCAACACCAAGCCCTGCATGACACAACAAAGCATGGACACCCATCACTAAAGCATGCCCACGGCACATACCCATAACACCCCCCCAACCATCATCACGCAAGCCCCCACACAGGAATGCTAGCACTGGGGTACACGCTCACCCACCCATTGCACACCATGACACACACACATGCAATAATCATACTTTTACACCCCTGCAGGACCACTACCTAACGTCACCAGACAGGAGGGTCCAGACATCTCTACCCCACCCACAGAAGAGGCCCACAGTGATGACAGCAGCTCTGGCCAACTGGATCCAGATGACCAGCCCGGACCATCGTGGGACTCGGGACAGTCGGTTCCACTCGCACAGGCACAGCCCAACACAGACCTTCCACCCACTGGAAACACCAGCACAGCACCCACCCAGCGGGCCCATACCTCCGTACCAAGGACACGTCAATCAGCTGTGTGTCCACCACTACAGGGAACCCAGGATAACCCACCAACCCAACAACAACAGGGACCTGGGGACAGTGGTAGTGGGCACACGGTCCAGGGGACGGAGGCCCAGGAACACAGGTGAACTGGGAGGGCTGCCGTGCGACAGGGGGCGGACAGGCCAAGGGAACCCACTCTCCACGAGGCCCTCTCCTCCATCATGGGAGCATACCACCACTCCCAGGAGACGATGGCTACGGTCCTGGCCAAGTTTCAGGAGACCCAGCGCCTGCAGGAGGAACAGTATTTGGGGTTCAGGGAGGAACTCAGAACCATAAGCTCCGCCCTGGGTTGCTGAAGGACATACAGAACACCATGAGGGACACCAAGGCACTCCAAGGGGCCCCTGACACTAGCATGGACGATGAACTGCCCACCACCTCCACCGGCGCTAGTGGACAGGACCACACCAGCACCCCACCCCCTGCAGACGGAGAACCACCCCGCAAGCGGTCCCTGAGATCCAGGAACAGGACAGAGCACGATGCCAAGACCCCCGCCAAGAAATGAGACCACCCTGATTGTCATCCCACTGTCCCACTGTCCCACTTTGTAACCCTGTCCATATTGGAACTGCCCCAGCTCCACTTCCTATGCTCATATGGGCAGTGCACCTGTGAGACTAATAGACTGGACTCTGCCATGGACATTCCTCCACCATCACCCCTCACCATTTTACCACCCCCTCCAATATTAACACTTCAATAAACACCCTTGAACCACAAAACAATCTGGAGTCAGTCTATGATTGAGTAAAAGTGTATTAGCTATGACAGTGACAAAATCCGTTCTCAATAGTAATGTCAACATACCTATGTCACACATCACAGGTCCATGAAGGATGCAAGCAGATGACACACGTTGGTAACCACACCTGTGAAACCGTAATGGAAATGTACAACTCAGTTACCAAATACTGGTTGAAATTGACAGACAGGATAAAGGTAGAAGTGTGAAAGTACTTGTAGGAGTCAAGAAAGTGTTGTCACCTGTGTGTCACTGGAAATATTGCTGTATGACTGAGTCCCTGTTGTCAATGTCTTCTTCCTCTGCTTCCTCCTCATCACTGTCCACAGGCTCCACAGCTGCCACAACACCGTCATCTGGACCATCCTCCTGCAGAAAAGGCACCTGGCGTCGCAAAGTAAGATTGTGAAGCATACAGCAGGCGATGATGATCTGGCACACCTTCCTTGGTGAGTAGAATAGGGAACCACCTGTCATATGGAGGCACCTGAACCTGGCCTTCAGGAGGCCGAAGGTGCGTTCGATCACCCTCCTAGTCCACCCATGGGCCTCATTGTAGCGTTCCTCTGCCCTTGTCCTGGGATTCCTCACTGGGGTCAATAGCCATGACAGGTTGGGGTAACCAGAGTCCCCTAATAGCCACACCCGGTGCCTCTGGAGTTGACCCATCACATAAGGGATGCTGCTATTCCGCAGGATGTAAGCGTCATGCACAGAGACAGGGAACATAGCATTTACCTGGGAGATGTACTGGTCTGCCAAAGATACCATCTGTACATTCATCGAATGATAACTCTTCCGGTTCCTGTACACCTGTTCACTCCTGTGGGGGGGGACCAGAGCTACATGGGTCCCATCAATGGCACCTATGATGTTGGGGATATGTCCAAGGGCATGGAAGTCACCTTTAACTGTAGGCAAGTCCTCCACCTGAGGGAAAACGATGTAACTCCTCATGTGTTTCAGCAGGGCAGACAACACTCTGGACAACACGTTGGAAAACATAGGCTGGGACATCCCTGATGCCATGGCCACTGTTGTTTGAAATGACCCACTTGCAAGGAAATGGAGCACTGATAGCACTTGCACTTGAGGGGGATTCCTGTGGGATGGTGGATTGCTGACATCAGGTCTGGCTCCAACTGGGTGCACAGTTCCTGGATTGTGGCACGGTCAAACCTGTAGGTGATGATTAAATGTCGCTCCTCCATTGTCATCAGGTCCACCAGCGATCGGTACACCGGAGGATTCAGCCATCTCCTCACATGTCCCAGCTGACGGTGCCTAGGAAGGACAAAAGCGACCCCAGAGTCAAGCAACTCAGAGGTATGTTCCCACAGCTACACAGAACACGAAACATAATCCAAAAAGTTGTCTGTAAGAGTGTTGAGTCCAGGCCTAGGTATGTGTGACGCAGTTGTAAATGAAGCCATGTGGGCCCCTGAAATGGCGGCTGTCTGACCTCTAAACTGGGACAATGGGATGTGAGGTAACTGCACTGGCGTTGTACACCGTCGCGGTAGGCGGTCAAAGACAGCGGCGCAATGCTGCATTGGTTAACATTGGACCCTATGGGTCCGAAGAGCCAAAGACGAAGTGCGCTGGCGGTGATGATACGCACTGCCGCGGACGTCACTGCCGCAGACGTAACCGCCATTTTCTATCTGTTGAATCACTCGATTCCTGATCTTCGACAGGAGAGGACCTATACTGCAAGTGCTGCTGTGACCTCAGTCTGGAAGAGACAATGGCACGTGCGTCTGGGGAAAGGGACCCTGCCTTCACTGCACAGGAGTTGGAGAAGCTCGTGGACGGGGTCCTCCCCCAGTACACGCTACTCTACGGTCCTCCAGACCAACAGGAGAGTACATAGGGTGCAAGCTGTATGGGCTATGCCTGGGTGGAGAGGGCTGGTCATAAGAAGGAAGGGGGCAGAGTTCTGTGAGGATGAAGGACTGTGAATGCATGTGCCACATGGCAAGGGCAGGGATGTGGGCCACTCATTTCGACGGCGCAGTTGGTAATGACTTCTCTTCTTCCCCTGTCCATGTCATGGAGGTCAGCGTCCACCAGAATAAGGATATTTGGCGTGCCATCGCCAAGGACGTCTGGACCCTGGGGGTCCACCAGAGACAGAGCACCCACTGCCGTAAAAGATGGGAGGACATTCGCCGCTGGAGCAAGAAGACGGCGGAGGCTCAGCTGGGGATGGCCTCCTAACGTGGGAGGGGTGCCCGTCGCACCATGACCCCCCTGATGTTCCAGATCCTGGCGGTGGCCTACCCTGAGTTGGATGGGCGCTTGAGGGCATCACAGCAGACACAAGGGGGTGAGTACACTCTCATTCAGCTGACTTTGCACGCAGTGGAGGGGTCTGGGTGGGGAGGAGGGCTGTGGGTTTCCCTAGGCCAGGGCGAGTTCTGTACGCTAGGCCCCGCCATAATGCAGGCCATGTGCCACTCAACCCTACCTCTGTAGAGTGCCAAGTACAGGTATACATGCCCCTGTGTCCTCTATGTGTGCAGATGTCCACCATAGCCATGTAGGCCATATCCCAGGAACTGCATCTGTAGAGCCCAACAGCGCGGCGTAGTGTAGGGGGCTGCTGTGTCTGCATTGTCCGCCAACGGTAGGGGTAAGCCATGCACTCAACCTGTCTTTCTTCTGTCGTCCCCCCCCCCTACATGGACATGGAGGGCCACACAACGGACTCTGAATACGCCAGTGGGACGGAGGGCGAGGGGAGCTTCAAGGCGGTCACCGGATCAGCAACCAGCGACACGGACTCGTCCTCCGATGGGAGCTCCCTTATGGTGGCGGCAACATCTGTGCCCCCCACTTCTACAGGTACAGCCGCCACCCCTCCTACCAGCACCGCCCTCCCAGCAGCCCCTCAGACTTCGCCCGTGCCCGCTCACCCAGGAGGGTGGGCATCACATTCGCCCCAGGCACCTCAGCCCCTGCCCCTGTCACCTCTGCTGCCCCAGTGAGGAGGCCATTGACCTCCTCAGGTCACTCACTGTTGGGCAGTCTACCATTGTGAATGCCATTCAGGGTGTCGAAAGGGAGTTGCACCACACTAATGCATTCCTGGAGGGCATTCATTCTGGTCAGGCTGCCCATCATCGAACCCTTCAATCTCTGGCCTCAGCACTGATGGCAGCCATTGTCCCTGTGTCTAGCCTCCCCATCTCCAACTTCCTCCACCCAGACCCAATCCCCTGTACCTCTGCCTATCCCAAGCACACCATCAGACCAGCCTGCACACACGTCAACACACAAGGGAAGCTCAGGCAAACATAGGCACCACACATCCCACAGGCACTCACACAAGCATCACCCACATACAGACACAGCAACATCCACTGCCTCCACTGTGTTCCCCTTGTCGTCGTCTCCCTCCTCCCTCCCAGTGTTGTCAAAACTCTCACCTGCATGCACTACCACTACAGCCACTAGGACTCGCACCAGTACACCCACCACCACACCCCGCTCACTTGCACTCACCACCCACACTACCATTTACACATCCGCTGTGTCCTCTCCCAGTGTGACTGTGACACCCCCTACCAAAGTACACAAACGCGGGCACACACACACCCAACATCCATCCACCTCACAACAGCCTCCAGAACATGCACCTGCACCCAAATCATCCAAAGTTACACCTCCTACAACCACCTCCTCTTCCTCCACTCCCAGACCCCCTCCAGCTACCCATCCCAGTGTTCGTCAGAAACTTTTCCTGAGCAATGTTGACCTCTTTCCCACCACCCCCCCCTCCAATTCATAGGTCCCGTACTAGCACCTCAGCCAAAAAATCTCCGGTACCAGTGGTGCCTGTTAGAGGTATGTGGAGTGCACTGGGCACCAGGGCAGCCAGTGTGACACGGAGCCAAAGCACAGCCAGTCCCCCCCTGTGAAGCACCAGAAGTTGGACAGTGCCCGATGGGATAGGGGGAAGACTCCAGCCGGCAAAGCCGCTCACAAGAGTCCCGGGGGGAGTGTCGACTAAGCTGTGACTCCTCCCAAGGTGGGGAAGGGGCAGAAGAAAGCGCCAAAGTCTGGGAAGAGCGGCATGGCGGAGAAGGCCGCCATCATCCCCGCTGCCCAGGAGGCCTCCGCTAACCCGATCATCACTGGCCAGGTTGCCACTGCCAGAGTCAGTGCCCAGGAGGGCAGTCCCATCGTCAGTTGTCAGGAGACCACCGCCAGAGTCAGTGCACAGGGGGGCAGACCCATCGTCACTGGTCAGGAGACCACCGCCAGAGTCAGTGCCCAGGAGGGCAGTCCCATCGTCACTGGTCACCACCGCCAGAGTCAGTGCCCAGGAGGGCCCCGGCAGCCACAGCCCAGCAGGGCAATGAGGGACCGCCATGGCAAACACCGCTGCACAGGTCAGAGACAGCAGAGT
Source organism: Pleurodeles waltl (assembly GCF_031143425.1). Taxonomy (NCBI): domain Eukaryota; kingdom Metazoa; phylum Chordata; class Amphibia; order Caudata; family Salamandridae; genus Pleurodeles; species Pleurodeles waltl. Next base: position 1,470,712,695 of record NC_090445.1, on the reverse strand, counting down.
CAAGCACCGCTGAACAGGGCAAGCACCGCTGAACAGGGCAAAGACCGCCATGGCAAGCACCGCTGAACAGGGCAAGCACCGCTGAACAGGGCATAGACCGCCATGGCAAGCACCGCTGAACAGGTCAGAAACTGCAAAGTCAAGCACCGCTGAACAGGGCAAGCACCGCTGAACAGGGCAAAGACGGCCATGGCAAGCACCGCTGAACAGGTCAGAAACTGCAAAGTGAAGCACCGCTGAACAGGGCAAGCACCGCTGAACAGGGCAAAGACCGCCATGGCAAGCACCGCTGAACAGGTCAGAAACTGCAAAGTCAAGCACCGCTGAACAGGGCAAGCACCGCTGAACAGGGCAAAGACCGCCATGGCAAGCACCGCTGAACAGGGCAAGCACCGCCAACTCCAGCACCGCTAGCCCATGTGTGGCAGGGGCAGTGACGGAACTGGGACCGTCAAGGGGACAGTGATGCACTCTGGGCACCAGTCCCCCTCCAGAACCAATGGAGACATGCATCCACTCCGACTGTCTTTAACAGGATGAAGCACTCTGGGCACCAGTCCCCCTCCAGAACCAGTGGATAAATGCATCCACTCCATCTGTCCTTAACAGGATGAAGCACTCTGGGCACCAGTCCCCCTCCAGAACCAGTGGAGCCTGTTATCGACTGGAGAGACTGTGGGTTTGCACTCCCCAGGATAAAGCAGTGGGCAAACCACCCACTGGAGAGACTTGAGAGACTGTGGCTTTGCACTCTCCAGGATGGTACAGTGGGCAAACCACCCACTGCAAAGACTTGTGAGACTGTACCTTTGCACTCCCCAGGATGGTACAGTGGGCAAACCACCCACTGGAGAGACTTGTGAGACTGTGGCTTTGTACTCCCCAGGATAAAGCAGAAGGCAAACCACCCACTATAGAGACTTGTGAGACTGTGGCTTTGCACTCCCCAGGATGGTACAGTGGGCAAACCACCCACTGAAAAGACTTGTGAGACTGTGGCTTTGCACTCCCCAGGATGGTACAGTGGGCAAACCACCCACTGAAAAGACTTGTGAGACTGTGGCTTTGCACTCCCCAGGATAAAGCAGTGGGCAAACCACCCACTGAAAAGACTTGTGAGACTGTGGCTTTGCACTCCCCAGGATACATCAATGGGCATGGAGCCTCCTCGTGGATCTGGCGTGGTGCTGTCATCCGGCTGAGGTACCCCCCTACCCTTCCCCCTGAGGTGCCTGTTGTATTTCGATCTGATGCCCCAGCAGTGTTCTCTCCGTTTTGCTCAGGTATCTAGTGTGGGCCTCGCCCATGCATTTTGGGGCCAGTGGTCCACAGACATTGAAGACCTGCACTACTAATCGTGATGTATATTTTGTTGAATGTGTATATATATCTGTATATATTAGCTTACTGTATTTTTATACATTACAATGGTTGCACTCATTTCCTTTTGTCTTTGCATGCTTCCGGTTGGGTTGGGGGTTGTTACTGTAATGTTTGGATATGCATTGGTGTGTGTGTTGTAGTGGGTGAGGGTTGGGGTGGGGGTGTTGCGTGTGTGTGTCCCTGACTTTTGCCTCCCCTATGTTGTAGGTGCAGTACTCACCGTTGTCTTCGGCACCGGCGTTGATGGTCATCGTACAGGAGCAGGAAGACTATCGCAGGGAGTATTTGGAGTTCCGGCTCCATGGTGCCCTCCTTCCTCGTGGAGTGTTTAAGGTGAGCGTTTTCCCTTTGAAATGGCTGTTTCCGCTGTGTTTTTATCCACAGTGAATCCGCCCCGGAAAAGGTGGCGGATTGGTAGGTTGTGATACTGTGGACGGTACTTTGTCTCCCGCCTGTCTGTTGGAGGTGACCGCCGCGCTGCTTGTCTGTACCGCCGTGGCGGTCGGAGTGTTAAAGTGGCTGTCTTTGTTGGCGGTTTCCGCCACGGTCATAATTCCCTTTTTTTTCCGTGGCCTGTTTGCGGTCTTACTGCCACTTTAACACCGTCCGCCAGGGTTGTAATGACCCCCTAAGTCCGAAGGTAAAAAGTTGACCGGGACCTCCCAGCCAGCATATCCAAGGAGGGCTCCAGGGACGTCAGATCAAGATCCAGGTTTACCCCGGTCGAAGGATTTTCACCTCGAAAAAACGACTAAGTCCGAAGGTAAAAATCTCCACCGAGGATTCCCGCATCACGTATCCGGAGAAGGGCTCCAGGAGGTTGGATTGGACTGGCAGGTTCGTCCCGTTGAAGAAAATCTTTGAAAAAGAGACTAAGGGGGTCATTCTGAGTCTGGCGGGCGACGGAGGCCGCCCGCCAGACTTCCCCCCTCCAAAATACCGCTCCGCGGTCGAAAGACCGCTGAGGGTATTTTGGCTTTTGCACTGGGCTGGCGGGCGACCGCCAAAAGGCTGCCCGCCAGCCCAGTGCAAAAGACCCTTCCCACGAGGACGGCGGCTTAGAATTGAGCCGGCGGAGTGGGAAAGTGCGACGGGTGCAGTGGCACCCGTCGCGTATTTCAGTGTCTGCAATGCAGACACTGAGATACAAAGTGGGGCCCTCTTATGGGGGCCCCTGCAGTGCCCATGCCATTGGCATGGGCACTGCAGGGGCCCCCAGGGGCCCCACGACAACCCATACCGCCATCCTGTTCCTGGCGGGAGAACCGCCAGGAACAGGATGGCGGTATGGGCTGTCAGAATCCCCATGGCGGCGCAGCGAGCTGCACCGCCATGGAGGATTCTTAAGGGCAGTGGAAAACCGGCGGGAGACCGCCGGTTTTCCGCATCTGACCACGGCCAAACCGCCGCGGTCAGAATGCCCTGCGGGGCACCGCCAGCCTGTTGGCGGTGCTCCCGCCGACCCTGGCCCCGGCGGCCCGTGACCGCCGGGGTCAGAATCACCCCCTAAGTGTGAAGGTAAACTTTTAACCGAGGCCTCCCGCGGCCTGTAGCCGAGCAGGGCTCCATCGCGGTCGGCCTTAAACTTTGACTTTGCCCCGGTCGAGGTGCAACCTGATGATCCGATTGGCGCTTTTTGTTTCTAGGTGCTAAAAAACAATAATTCTTTAAAAATTCATATCTTCGGTTCCCCTTATCCGATTTTATTCGTTTTTGTGTCATTTTAAAGATAAAAATATAATCTATTTTTATAAATTGGTTTTGGATTTTTAAACTGTTTCCTGTGTTTTATTTAATTACTGTTTTGTGATATTTGAATGCTTTACACTCTGGGCCTCATTATGACCCTGGCGGGCGGCGGAGGCCGCCCGCCAGGATCCCGCCCTCCAAATTACCGCGCCGCGGTCAAAAGACCGCGGCGGGTATTACGAGTTTTCCCCTGGGCTGGCGGGCGGTTCCAGTTAAACCGCCCGCCAGCCCAGGGGAAAACGACCTTCCCACGAGGATGCCGGCTCGTAATCGAGCCGGCGGAGTGGGAAGGTGCGACGGGTGCTACTGCACCCGTCGCGTATTTCACTGTCTGCAAGGCAGACAGTGAAATACATTTTGGGGCCCTCTTACGGGGGCCCCTGCCGTGCCCATGCCACGCCCAGGCCCCGCGACCCCCCCTACCGCCATCCTGTTCATGGCGGCTTTCCCGCCATGAACTGGATGGCGGTAGGGGGGGTCAGAATCCTCATGGCTGCGGAGCGCGCTCCGCAGCCATGGAGGATTCCAATGAGCAGCGGAAAGTCAGCGGGAGACCGCTGACTTTCCGCTTCTGACCGCGGCTGAACCGCCGCGGTCAGAATGCTCATTGGAGCACCGCCAGCCTGTTGGCGGTGCTCCCGTGGTCAGAATGACCCTCTCTGTCTCCTAAGTTAAGCCTTGACGCTCGTTGCCAAGCTACCAAGGGTTGAGCTGGGGTTAATTTACTGAGACCTAACTGGACCTTAGTGGAGGTTAGTGGCATACTGCTAAGTGTAGGTACCTACCTGCCCTTACCAATAACCCATTTTCCAACATATTTGGTGAGCAGTGGTGGGATCCTGTACTTGTGTTCAGTATCACATTACAGTTTTAAGTAAAACAAATTAAAAATCCTTTAAATTGTCCTAGTGAAAAAAAAATTTTTAATTTTTAATTTGGATTAATTTCAATTATTGCATTTTTGTGATTTTTCTAAATTCTTGTTTCCAATTTTTGCAAAAAGTTTTTGTTGACACAAAACTAGGGAACCATGGAGCTTCATCTGGCTAGCCTACCCACACTGACAGTAGTCCAGCTTAGGGGTTTGTGTACTGAAAGAGGGTTGCCTGCAACAACTGACCTCAGGAAGCATGTCCTGATCAAATCCCTGACAGCATGGGCTGAGTCCCAAGAAGTAGACTCAGAAGAAGCTCCAGAGGAGGGAGAAGTAGGGGAGGATGCTAGCTCCAACCACTCAGGGGAGGGAGGGCATCTGAGCCTAAGTGAGGATGAGGAAGACCGGTCCTCATTACATACAGTCACTAGGGGCAGACCCAAAGCTAGTTAGGGGAAGGGGGTCCCTTCAGGAGGAGAGAACTTGTCCCTCATGGAAAGAGAGCTGGAGGCCCAGCTAGCATTCATAGCTTTGGAGGCAGAAAAGCTGGCCCTAGAAAAGAAAAAGTGGGCAAGGGAAGAGAAAAGAGATGGTGGCAGCGACAAAGAAGCTGAGGTGTCCATGGGTGTTTTTTTTTTGCCCAGATTACCCAAGGGAGTGTTCCTGCCTATATAGAGGGGGATAATATAGATAAGTGGCTGGGGGCCTTTGAGAGGGCCCTCCAGATGAGGAGAGTCAAGCCTCAGTACTGGGGTTCACTTCTTTGGGAGTTGGTTCCCAACTCTGGGAGGGATAGGCTCCTAACCTTGAGGGGGGAGCAGGCAGACTCATACCCCAGTATGAAGAGATGTTTGACTAAAAAGTTTGATCTGAACCCAGAGCAGTATAGGCTCAGGTTTAGGGACACCCAAAAGACAAGCGCCCAGTCCTGGGTGGACTTTGTGGACATTTCAGTAAAAGCACTGGAGGGCTGGATACAGGGAAACAAGGTAAGTACCTTTGAGGGGCTGTACAATTTGATTATGAGAGAGCACCTTCTAACCAATTGTGTCCAAGAGAAGCTCCGCCAGTATCTAGTTGACTGTAAGTTGACCAACCCCAGAGAGCTGGGGGAGGCAGCAGATGACTGGTTAAGAACTAGGGTTAACTAGAAAAACCCAGGGGGTGATCAGAAAAAGGGAGGACATGGTTCTTCTCAGTGGAATAACCAAGGGAAAGATGATAAAAAGCCCAAGGAGTCCTCACTAGACTCCCCAAAAACTTCTCAGGGTGGGGGAGCCCCGAGCCATTCCAATTCTAAGGGGAAAGGGTATCAGGGAAAGAATTATGATCCTGCTAAAGCAGGAAAGTTTCAGGAGCTTGCTAAGGCCGGCAAGTGTTTTGAGTGTCATCAACCTGGAAACAAAAGAGGAGATGCTATCTGCTCCAAGAAGCCCCCCACTGGTGGGCAATCCCAGGGGATTGCTAGTGTAGGGTTGGGGGTGGAAGTTGGCCCAGGGCTGGGATCAGGGTACACAGAGGTCACCTTAGTATCCGTGGGTGGGGTGGACATTGCAACTATGGCCACCTTACCTCCCAGTATGGAGAGGTATAGGCAGAGGCCTAAAGTCAATGGGACTGAGGTGGAAGCTCTGAGAGATACAGGAGCCAGTGTGACAATGGTCACAGAGAAGCTGGTTTCTCCAGAACAGGTCTTACCTGGTGTCTTCTACCAAGTGACTTATGCAGATAGCAGAACCCAACTTCATCCCATGGCCATGGTGAGCCTGGAATGGGGAGGTGTGACTGGCCCTAAGAAGGTAGCTGTAGCTCCTGCCCTCCCAGTAGAGTGTCTGCTGGGAAATGATCTTGAAGCATCTGAATGGTCAGAGGTGGAGAGAAGGGTCCATGCACAGATGCTGGACCTCCCTGAATGGGTGTGTGCTGTGACCAGGTCACAGGCAGCACAACAGGGAAGTGCTGGACACTTGGACCCTGGAACAATGGGCCAAGCCTCCAAGAAGAAGAGAAAGGGCACTGGGTCTGGCTTGCCAGCCCCTACAAGTACAGAGGGTCAGGAGGAATCCAACCCTGAGGGGGAGGATCTGACCTCTGAGGGAGGGCCACTTCCCCTGCAAGCTCTGCCTGACTTGGCAGAATTGCAAGGGGCAGGTGGGCCCACCAGACAAGAGTTGTGCCAGGGACAAAGAGAGTGTTCCACTCTTGAGGGCCTGAGGCAGACTGCTGCCCGGCAAGAACAAGGGGATACCAGTGGGACCCACAAGGTTTACTGGGAGGATGGAGTTCTCTACACTGAGGCAAGGACCCTCAAACCAGGGGCCACCAGGAGAGTAGTGGTCTCCCAGAAGTATAGAGAATTCCTCCTTACCTTAAGCCATGATAACCCCTTAGCTGGACATTTGGGACAGACCAAGACCTGGAACAGGCTGGTCAACCATTTATATTGGCCCCAAATGTCAGAAAAAGTCAAAGAGTTTTGCAGCTCCTGTGTCACCTGCCAAGCCAGTGGCAAGACAGGGGGCAAGCCAAAGGCTCCCTTGATACCACTGCCAGTAGTTGGGACTCCCTTTGAGCGGGTGGGGATTGACATTGTTGGTCCCCTAGACCCGCCAACTGCCTCAGGTAACAGGTACATTTTGGTGGTTGTGGACCGTGCCACCAGGTACCCTGAGGCAATACCCTTCCGGACAGTCACTGCTCCCACAGTGGCTAGGGCCCTACTTTGTGTGTTCACCAGAGTGGGGTTCCCAAAGGAGGTGGTCTCAGATAGGGGCACAAACTTTATGTCAGCCTATCTGAAAGCCATGTGGGATGAGTGTGGTGTTACTTATAAGTTCACCACCCCCTATCATTCACAGATCAATGGTCTGGTGGAAAGATTTAATAAGACCCTGAAGGGCATGATCATGGGTTTGTCTGACAAACTCAGGATGAGATGGAATGTTCTCCTCCCATGCCTGCTGTTTGCCTGCAGAGAGGTGCCACAGAAGGGGGTTGGATTCAGCCCCTTTGAGTTACTGTTTGGGCACTCTGTAAGAGGCCCATTGTGCTTGGTGAGAGAGTCTTGGGAAAAGCCTCTCAGAGAGTCCAAGGAGAATGTGCTAGATTATGTGCTGGGCTTGCGGTCACGCATGGCTGAGCACATGAAGAAGGCAAGCAGAAACCTGGAGGCCAGCCAGGAGCTCATGAAGCTCTGGTATGATCAGAAGGCTACCATGCCTGAGTATCACCCAGGACAGCTGGTGTGGGTTTTGGAGCCCATGGCTCCTAGGGCACTTCAGGCCAAATGGACTGGGCCCTATCCAATTCTGGAGAAAAAGGGTGAGGTCACCTACTTGGTGGACCTTGGCACCCCCAGGAATCCTCATAGGATCCTGCATGTTAACAGGCTGAAACCCAACCAGCACAGGGCAGACATGCCCATGTTGATGGTCACTGATGAAGGGAAGGAGGAGGAGAGTGGACCTCTGCCAGACCTCCTGTCCTCAAATGCACAAGATGGGTCAGTGGAGGGAGTGGTGCTCTCTCCCAAGTTGATAGACCAGCAACAAAAAGACTGCAAACAGGCTTTGGAACAGTTTGCTAGTCTGTTCTCACTGTCTCCTGGACTCACCAATTGGTGTGGCCATGACATTGACACTGGTGACAGCTTGCCTGTCAAGAACAAGCTATACAGGCTGTCTGACCAGGTCAAGGCCAACATCAAAGCTGAAGTGGCTAAGATGTTGGAGCTCAAGGTAATTGAGCCCTCTGACAGTCCTTGGTCCAGTCAAGTGGTACTGGTGCCCAAACCTAATCCCCAAGGTGGGAAGAAGGAATTGAGATTTTGTGTGGACTACAGAGGTCTAAACGCAGTCACTAGGACTGATGCTCACCCCATACCTAGAGCTGATGAGCTCATTGATAGGTTGGGGGCTGCCAAATTCATGAGCACATTTGATCTGACCTCAGGATACTGGCAGATTGCTTTAAGTCCAGAAGCTAAGGAGAGGTCAGCATTTTCCACACCAGAGAGCCACTTTCAGTTCAAGGTGATGCCCTTTGGCCTGAAAAATGCTCCTGCCACCTTCCAACGGTTGGTGAATAGAGTCTTGTCCAGGTTGGAATATTTCAGTACAGCTTATCTGGATGATATAGCTGTATTTAGTTCCACCTGGGAGGACCACCTGGTCCACCTGAAGAAAGTGCTTCAGGCCCTGATTCAAGCAGGCCTGACTATCAAGGCAAGCAAGTGCCAGATAGGGCAAAGCTCAGTTGTATACCTGGGCCACCTTGTTGGTGGAGGCCATGTACAACCTCTCCAGCCCAAGATCCAGACTATCCTGGATTGGGAGGCTCCTAAAACCAAGACTCAAGTCAGGGCCTTTCTTGGCCTGACTGGGTACTACTGGAGGTTTGTTCAGAATTATGGGACCATAGTGGCCCCTCTGACTGAGCTTACCTCCAAGAAACAGCCCAAGAAGGTCATTTGGACTCCAGAGTGTCAGAAAGCTTTTGACACCCTAAAACAGGCTATGTGTTCAGCACCAGTGTTACTGGCCCCTGACTATAGCAAGGAGTTTATAGTGCAAACAGATGCTTCAGAGGAAGAGATTGGGGCAGTGTTAGCACAAGTTAATGAAGAGGGCCAAGATCAACCAGTTGCCTTCATCAGCAGGCGACTACTCCCCAGAGAGAAAAGATGGAGTGCCATTGAGAGGGAGGCCTTTGCTGTGGTCTGGTCCCTGAAGAAGTTGAGGCCATACTTGTTTGGCACTCACTTCCGTGTACAAACTGACCACAGACCTCTCAGATGGTTGATGCAGATGAGGGGGGAGAACCCAAAACTGTTAAGGTGGTCCATTTCCCTACAGGGGATGGACTTCACAGTGGAGCACAGACCTGGGACTGCCCATGCCAATGCAGATGGCCTTTCCAGGTTTTTCCACATAGCTGATGAGGACTACTAGGGTGTAGGTTAGTACCCATCACCTTCCATCTGGGGGAGGGCCAGTGTAGGAAAGTCCTCCTTTTTGCCCTGGTCACCCCCACACTTTTTGGACAGGTACTGGTGGTTACTGACTCTTGGCTGTGCCCTGGGTACTGCTTACCAGTCCCAGGGCCAGTGCTCTGTGTAAAATGGATATACAAATTAGGCTAATTATAATTTGCTAAGTTAACCTACCTATAAGTCCCTAGTATATGGTAGGGCATGTAGGTTTAGGGACCACAGCATAGGTAGTGCACCCATAGGTGCACTGCTGAAGTGCCCAGTGTCATTTTAAAGGCAAGCCTGCCTTGCTGGCTGCTTTTAAATTAAATGTATATGCAAATTCGACTTTGGAATTAAAAGTACTTTCAAAGTCTTAAACTACCTTATTTTTACATATAAGTCACCCCTAAGGTGTGCCAGATGTGCCCCAAGGGCTGGGTGCCATGTAACTATAAGCAGGGACTTTATAAAAATAGTTTTATAAGCCCTGGTGAGGTAAAAACAAACAAATTTGTTTTTCCCTCATTGTAGTAAATGGCCTTCGTAGGCTAGAATGGGGAGACTTTATTTACATTTTTAAAGTCTCCTTTAATGATGCATACCAAGAGTTTGGTATCAAATTAATTGTTGTAATAAATCCCACAACTTCCAGTTGTGGGATTTAATATAACTTGTTCAGGTAAAGAGTTTTAAACTTTACCTGAAAAGTTGCCAATTTCAGCCCTGCATTGTTTTTGCTGCTATGCTCTGATTGGCCAGCCCCTAGCAGCCTGGCCAGGCTGCATTGATGAGGTGTGAAGTCGTCTGGCTTCACACAAAGGAATGTGCGTGTGGGAGGGAATCTCCTCTCAGCAGATGGTGAGGCAGGAAGGGAGAAGGCTGCCAAACTGGTCTTCAAAGGCAGAGAAGGACATTTGAAGCAACCTGCAACACCCCCACATCCTGCAACCCCAGACAACTAGGTGCCCCCTTGATTAGATTAGGAGAGGGCAGGAGAGGGGTGTGTTTATGAGTTTTAGCCACACCAGTTGGTGGGCTCAGCCAGATGTAACCTCCAAAAATCAGATTCAGCCATGATGGATTTTTGCAGAATGTTGCCTCCTAGGATAGATTTTTGCCACACTTCCCAGGAAGTGGTCATCACAGGGGGAAGAACCCTGCACCTGATTGCAGAACCAGGACCCCCCTGCTTTTCACCCAGGAGCAAGGATAAAACTGGCAGACCTGCAGCCACACCTCAGATCCCCATCAGATTCCAACAAGGAAGAACCAAAGGAGAAGAAGGACTGCCCTGCTGGACCCCTGGCCTGCACCTGGAGCCTGCACTCAGAAGGACTGCACCAGCTGCACACTTGGGCTTCACCACAAGAAGGACTTTGCCGGGCTTCAACTGGTTCAAGGAGGGACTCCCTGTTTGCTACAGGTGAAAAATTGCTAACCAGAGTCCCCTGCACCAACTCCTGAAGATATCAATCAGCTGGCCACTGCCCAGTGGCCAAAAAGGAGTTTGCGGCAGGTGCATTCTGGGAGTTGTAGTCCGCACCCCCAAGGACCATCTCAGAACTTCTGGACCCTTAGGGTGAGCTGTGGACCTCAAAAGAACCTTAAAAGGACATCTGGGAGAAGCCCCAGAAGTTTGGAGAACTTTTGAAAAAAAGCTCCATAGAGGGACAGACCCGCTGCGGCAACTCTAGCCGGCTTGCCTCAACCGCGACCCGGCCTAATTTGCTGGTTCGTCCCGGTAAAGAAAATCTCAGAAAAAGAGACTAAGGGCCTGATTCTAACTTTGGAGGACGGTGTTAAACCGTCCCAAAAGTGGCGGATATACCACCTACCGTATTACGAGTTCCATAGGATATAATGGACTCGTAATACGGTAGGTGGTATATCCGCCACTTTTGGGACGGTTTAACACTGTCCTCCAAAGTTAGAATCAGGCCCTATATCCGAAGGTAAAAAGTTGACCGGGACCTCCCAGCCAGCGTATCCAAGGAGGGCTCCAGGGACGTCGGATCAAGATCCAGGTTTGCCCCGGTCGAAGGATTTTCACCTCGAAAAAATGACTAAGTCCGAAGGTAAAAATCTCCACCGAGGATTCCCGCATCGCGTATCCGGAGAAGGGCTCCAGGAGGTCGGATTGGACTGGCAGGTTCGTCCCGCTGAAGAAAATCTTCGAAAAAGAGACTAAGGCGGTCATTCCGACCGTGGCTGTCGGCAGTGAAGCGGCGGTAAGACCGCCAACAGGCTGGCGGTCTTTTTCCATGAATTCTGACCATGGCGGTTACCGCCATGGCCAGCCGCCGCTTCACTGTTCCGACCGCCACAGCGGTAACGACCGCCGGGCTGAAGACCTGGGTCTCCAGTCCGGCGGTCGTCACATACCGCCGGCGGTATTCCAACCCGCCTGACCCCGGCTTACCGCCATGGATTTCATGCGGTTTGGGACCGCCATGAAATCCATGGCAGTAAGCACCATCAGTGCCAGAGAATCCCTTCCCTGGCACTGATAGGGGTCTCCTCCACCCCCAACCCCCACCCTGACTCCCTCCCCTACCCCCCCACCACCCCTGCCACCCCCAAAAGGTTGCAGGACCCCCTCCCCACCCCGATCCCCAACATATACACACACATACACGCACACATTCATGCACGCACTCATGCACATACACACACCACCCCCGCATTCATGCACGCACTCACACGCCCCCTCAACATACACACACGCACACCCCCATGCATGCACACAACTCACAACACCCCCCCACCCCCCTTCCCTAACAGGCTATCACCATACCTGTTCCGGTGATCCTCCGGGAGGGAACAGGACCCATGGGGGCAGCTCCGCCGACACCGCCACGCCAACAGAACACCGCCACAGCGAATCACAGGTCGTGATTCGCTGGGCGGTGTTCTGTTGGCGTGGCGGTGGAGGTGGAGCTACCTCCACTTCCCCGCCTGCCGCCAGTATGGCTGTTGGCGGCTCTTCGTCCGGAAACGGGCGGAGCGCTGCCAACGGTCATAATGGCCTATGCAGAAGACCGCCAGCACTGGCGGTCTTCCGTACGGCGGTCCCTCGGCGGTCTATTGAAAAGACCGCCGAGGTCGGAATGACCACCTAAGTGTGAAGGTAAACTTTTAACCGAGGCCTCACGCGGCCTGTAGCTGAGCAGGGCTCCATCGCGGTCGGCCTTAAACTTTGACTTTGCCCTGGTCGAGGTGAAACCAGATGACCCGATTGGCGCTTTTTGTTTCTAGGCGCTAAAAAACAATAATTCTTTAAAAATTCCTATCTTCGGTTCCCCTTATCCGATTTTATTTGTTTTTGTGTCATTTTAAAGATAAAAATATAATCTATTTTTATAAATTGGTTTTGGATTTTTAAACTGTTTCCTGTGTTTTATTTAATTACTGTTTTGTGATATTTGAATACTTTACACTCTGTCGCCTAAGTTAAGCCTTGACGCTCATTGCCAAGCTACCAAGGGTTGAGCTGGGGTTAATTTACTGAGACTTAACTGGACCTTAGTGGAGGTTAGTGGCACATTGCTAAGTGTAGTTACCTACCTGCCTTTACCAATAACCCATTTTCCAACACACACACACCTACAAAAGCACATCACAATTCGAAATACACACACCTGACACACATACACACACACCACACCCTCACCCTCATACCACTATAAAACGCACATTCACATTACCCACAACCCTTTCAATGAAAAAATAGAACAAGCAGAGAGAGAAAAGCAAAGAGCACACCTTCACTCATAGGCACAGAACACCATCACTCATACACCATCCACGCATATCACATTATACATCACAACACATCACCCCACACATCACCTCACACATATCACTCACACTACATCATGGCACCTCAAAGACACCCTAGGTTTTCTGAGGAGGAGCTAAGGGTCATGGTGGAGGAAATCATCCTGGTAGAGCCACAGCTTTTCGGACCACAGGTGCAGCAGACCTCCATTGCAAGGAAGATGGAGCTATGGCGGAGAATCGTCGACAGGGTCAACGCTGTGGGACAGCATCCAAGAACCAGGGATGGCATCAGGAAGAGGTGGAATGACCTACGGGGGAAGGTGCGTTCCGTGGTATCAAGACACCAGATTGTTGTACAGAGGACTGGAGGTGGACCCCCACCTCCTCCCCCACAACTGACAACATGGGAGGAGCAAGTCTTGGCGATCATGCATCCTGAGGGCCTCGCAGGCGTAGCAGGAGGACTGGACTCTGGTAAGTCAAATCTTTACTACTATATCCCCCCACCCTACCTGCATGCCGTCAGTAACTTCGACCCCTACCCTCACCCCCATCACTCCACAACCTCACATATACCCCACTAACACACCCCACACATCCCAATACCAAGCCTTGCATGTAACACCAATGCATGGACCCCCATCACAGACCTGCATGGTCACCCATCATCACAGCATGCACACTAGAGAGACTCACCCACCCCACACAATCAGCTATCACACACGGCCAAGGCGACAGGGAAAGCACAATTCTATAAGGGAAATACACCGATTGCACAAAATGGCACACACAGATACAATAACAATGCATTTGCATCCCAACAGGATCCCTACCCAACGCCACCGGACAGGAGGTGCCAGCTACATCCAGTCCCCCTACAGAAGAGGCCCACAGTGATGACAGCAGCTCTGCACGTCTGGATCACGATGACCAGCCTGGCCCATCTGGGACCTCGGGACAGTTGGTTCCCCTCCCACAGTCTCAACCCACCACAGAGCATCCCCCCTCAGGAAACACCACCATAGCAACCACCCAGTGGGCCCATGCCACTTTTCCCAGGAAACGTCAATCAGCAGTGTGTCCACCACTACAGGGACCCCAGGCAACCCCACTAATCCAGGATGATCAGGGACCTGGGGTCAGTGGCAGTGGACACACTGTTCAGGGGACAGAGGCACAGGACAACAGGGAAGCTGGGGGGACTGCTGTGCGACAGGGGGAGGATTAGCCCAGTGAACCGACCCTCCATGAGGCACTCTCAAACATCATGGAGCATACCACCATTCCCAGGAGACCACGGGCACGGTACTGGCCAAGTTTCAGGAGACCCAGCAGCTGCAGGAGGGACAGTACATGGGGATCAGGGATGACCTCACTAAAATCTACACCATTCTGGTAACCATAGCAGGGGTTCTGGCTGATATGGGCAAGACCATGACGGAGGCAGTGGCTCAACAAAGGGCCCCTGACACTAGCCAAACCAAGGAACAGCCTTCCACCTCTGCCGGCGCTAGTGGACAGGAGGCACCGCCACAGGACCAACAGGCCACCAGCACCCCACCCCCTGCAGAAGGAGAACCACCCCGCAAACGGTTCCTGCGATCCAGGCAGAAGACAGAGAACATTGCCAAGACTCCCGCCAGGAAATAGGACCCTCCTGATTGTCACCCTTCTGTCCAACTCTGTTTCCCTGTCCACCTTGAACTGATGTTGCGCCACTTCCTAAGCCCCCTTGGACATTGCACCTGTGATACCAAGAGAATGGACTCTACCATGGACCTTCTTCCACTATCACCCAGCCCCTTGCACATACCCCTATACTCATTAGCACTTAAATAAACACCCTTTAATCAAATGCCAATCTGGAGTCAGTCTGATGATTCACAGATGTATTACTACAACACTAGCAAAGCATTGAAAGGTGTATATTCATATACTTATACCAATGTATGACAGTTGTTGGTCAGCAGTACACATAGCAGAAGGCAGAATGGGGTACACAGATCTGAAAAAAGGAAATCCAAAGGGAACAGTCAGTGTCCTTAGACAGAGGTTAAGAGGCTGCCATGTACAATGTCCTAAAGTAAACTGATATGTGAAGAGGAGTTACAGTCTCTTACCTGTGTGTCACTGGAAGTACTGCAGGATGATGTTTGTCCTGTTGTCAACATCTTCTTCCTCTGCCTCCTCTTCCTCACTGTCCACAGGCTCCACCGCTGCCACAAGACCATCACCAGGCTCATCCTCCTGCAGAAAAGGCACCTGGCATCTCAATGCCAGGTTGTGCAACATACAGCATGCCACAATGATCTGGCACACCTTCTTCGGTGAGTAGTACAGGGAGCCATCTGTCAAATGGAGGCACCAGAATCTGGCATTCAGGAGGCCGAATGTCCTCTCAATAACCCACCTAGGGATTCCTCACTGGGGTCAGTAGCCATGACAGGTTGGGGTAACCAGAGTCACCTGCAAATATCAAGGGACAATTGTGAGACACACACTGACCTTCAGGGACAACCCCAGACACCTACTCATACTGTGTGGGGACCTTGGACTCACATATTAGCCACAACCGGTGCCTCTGGAGTTGGCCCATCACATAAGAGATACTGCTATTGCGCAAGATATAGGCGTCATGCACAGAGCCAGGTTGCTTGGCATTCACATGGGAGATGTACTGGAGCGCCAAACACACCATTTGCACATTCATCAAATGGCAGCTTTTTCTATTTCTGTACACTTGTTCATTTCTCTGTGGGGGGACAAATGCTACATGTGTACCATCAATGGCACCAATGATGTTGGGGATATGTCCCAGGGCATAGAAATCAGCTTTCACTGTGGCCAAATTCTCCATCTGGGGGAACACGATGCAGCAACGCATATGTTTCAGCAGGGCAGACAACACCCTGCTCAACACGTTTGAGAACATTGGCTGAAACATCCCTGATGCCATGGCCACTCTAGTCTGGCAGCAGCCAATTTTCCAGAAAATGGAGCACTGACAGGACCTGCACAAAAGGGGGGATACCTGTTGGCTGGCGGATAGCTGATATCAGGTTTGGCTCCAATTGGGCATACAGTTCTTGAATTGTGGCAAGATCAAGTCGATATATGATTATAATGTGTCTGTCCTCCATTGTCAACAGGTCCACCAGGGGTCTGTACACCGGAGGATGCCGCCATCTCAAACTCAAATGCTGCCTCAGTGGTTGGAGCCTATGGAGGAGAACAGTGAGCAGAAGGTCATTTACCACATAGATAGCACAACTGTGTCAGAAATAATGTTACAGAAGCCGTGTGTCAAATCGTGAGGCAGTATATGTGCCAATATGTGCTGTGACGCAGTTAGGTGCCATGCATGTGCTCACCTGAAATGGCGGCTGCCTGACTTGTGAGGAGGGGCAATGGGAAATGAAGTAACTGCACTGGCGTTGTGCAGCGTATCGGTAGGTGGTCGAAGACCGCCGCGCATCTCTGCATTGGTTATTAGGGTCCTGTGGGTGTCAGGTGTGCAGGTGCTGGCATTAGGCTTTGTACCCCATGGGCTGGTGACTACCATAGTGAGTGGTTGGGCAAGGCCTAGTGCATAGGGCAGCTCAGTGTGTGTTGTGTCCACCAATGGTAGTGGTGTTGCTGGCATTGAATATGTGTGTCCTCTGTCTTTCCCTCCTTCTTGTTTTGTAGCGCTGTCCTTGTGTGCAATAGCATCATCAGGCGGAGGAGCATTGGCACCAGAGCAGGATGGAGCTGCAACCCACTTGGCCCTGGAGGGAGAAGCAACAGAGTCTGAAGCCACCAGTGGGACGGAGGGCGAGGGGAGCTCTATGGCGGGGACAGGAGCAGACAGCAGTGACAGCTACTCCTCCTCTGATGGGAGCTCCCTTGCGTTGACAGGCAACGCTGTGCCCACCGCATCAACAGGTACAGCCGCCACCCCCCTTACCAGCACCGCCCTCCCTTCAGCCCCTCAGCGTGTGTCCCGTGCCCGCTCACCCAGGAGGGTGGGCATCTCCTTCGCCCCAGGCACCTCAGGCCCTACCCCAGTCAGCCCTGCTGCCCTCAGTGAGAAGGCTATTGACCTCCTGAGATCCCTCACTGTTGGACAATCTACCATTGTGAATGCCATCCAGGGTGTCGAGAGGCATTTGCAACAAACAAATGCATACCTGGAGGTCATTCATTCTGGGCAGGCAGCCCAACAGAGAGCATTTCAGGCTCTGCCTCCACCGTGTCCCCCTCCTCCACGTCCTCCTCCTCCCTCCCTGTCTCGTCTCCACTCACACCTGCATGCACTACATCCTCAGCCACTACCTCCATCACCAGCACGCTCATCACCACACACCGCTCACGTGCACTCACCCACTACCATTCACACATCCCCTGTGTCCTCTCCCAGTGTGTCAGTGAGCCCTCCTCCCAAAGTACACAAACGCAGGCAGACACCCACCCAACAGCCACTGGCCCATGCACCTTCACCCAAATTCAGCAGACGGACACCTCCTACAACCACTACCTCTACCTCCACTCCCAAACCCCCTCTCTCTTTCCGTCCCAGTGTGTCTAAAAAACTCTTCCTGGCTAACATTGACCTCTTCCCCACACCTCCTCACCGCCCTTCCCCAAGGGCCAGGCCAGCCCCTCAGCCACCACATTCCCAGGCACAGTGGTGCCAGCAACTGTGGGGTCATTGAGTGTGCCACCCATCAGGGATGCCAGTGTGCCCGTGAGGGCAAGGACATTCCGCCACCTGCCAATGTGAAAAAGGTGCCCACATTATGGAGGGAGAAGCCAAAACTACCAGCCACCAAGGGCTCAGTAAAAACCAAAGGGGATAGTGGAAAGACAACTGCGGCACCATCAAACCTGGGGAAGGCCCAAAAGCAGAAGAGCAGGTCAGGAGAGGGCATGGTGGCACCGACTGAGGGACCAGTGTCACACTTTGTGTACACGACCACGCCAACCTGTACGGTGGCGAACACCGCTAGCTGCCCCGCCACCACAACCACCACCTGCACCGCAACCTGCACCACCACCTGCACCCCCGGCACGTCTACAGCCTCAGCGACAGTCCCCAGCCTCTTCCCCAGTGGGCAGCCGTCCGAGGCAGCAGGAGACGTCCTGTTGTGTCTCCCAGCCGGTGCTGAGCCATGCACCACCGCCAGCACTGCTGCCAAAGACACCGCCGCAAGCACCGCGGTGACAGACACCGCCGCAAGCCCCGCCCCCTGCACCGCCCCTGGCACGTTTACAGCGACAGTCCCCAGCCTCTTCCCCACTGGGCAGCCATCCGAGGCTGCAGGAGACGTCCTGCTGTGTCCCTCAGCCGGTGCTGACCCATTCACCCCACCAGCACCGCCGCCAGCACCGCCGCCACAGACACCACCGCAAGCACCGCCAACGGCCCACGCCGCCCTTGGACACAGACACCACCACTGACATGGCTACCATCCCCAGTGGTCAGTCGTCTGAGGCTGGAGGAGAGTGCCTGGACCCTGGGCAGTTTCCATGAGGCATGACATCCATCACTGTTTGCACCTGCAGGTGGAAGGCGCAGCCGCAGCAGTGTGGGGTATGTCACTGCCTCCATGGCGTATCATGCTACCTGAACCTCGCCAATCTCGTGGCACGCACACCCAAGTGAGGGAATTGTACCAGCCACACTGCAAGTGCAGCACTCTGGACATCATGCCCCCTCCAGAACCAGTGGAGAGATACATCCACTACCTCAGTCCTTGGCAGGATGAAGCACACTCGGCAGCATGCCCCCTCCAGAACCAGTGGAGAATGATATCCACTACCTCAGTCCTTGGCAGGATGAAGCACTCCGGGCACCATGCCCCCTCCAGAACCAGTGGAGAGATACATCCACTACCTCAGTCCTTGGTGGGATGAAGCACTCTGGGCACCATGGCCCCTCCAGAACCAGTAGAGAATGACATCACTACTTCAGACCTTGGCAGGATGAAGCACTCTGGACACAAGCCCCCCCTCCAGAACCAGTGGAGAGAGACATCCACTACCTCAGTCCTTGGCAGGATGAAGCACTCTGGGCACCAGGCCCCCTCCAGTACCAGTGGAGAATGACATCCACTACCTCACTCCTTGGCAGGACGAAGCACTCTGGGCACCATGCCCCCTCCAGAACCAGTGGAGTATCACATCCACTACCTCAGTTCTTGGCAGGATGAAACACTCTGTGCACCAGGCCCCCTCCAGAACCAGTGGAGAATGACATCCACTACCTCAGTCCTTGTTAGGATGAAGCACTCTGGGCACCAGACCCCCTCCAGAACCAGTGGAGAATGACATCCACTACCTTAGTCCTTGTCAGGATGAGGCACTCTGGGCACCATGCCCCCTCCAGAACCAGTGGAGAATGACATCCACTACCTCAGTCCTTGGCAGGATGAAGCAGTCTGGGCACCATGCCCCCTCCAGAACCAGTGGAGAATGACATCCACTACCTCAGTCCTGCCCCCCCCAGAACCAGTGGAGAATGACATCCACTACCTCAGTCCTTGGCAGGATGAAGCAATCTGGCCACCAGGCCCCCTCAAGAACTAGTGGAGAATGACATCCACTACCTCAGTCCTTGGCAGGTTGAAGCACTCTGGGCACCATGCCCCCTCCAGAACCTGTGCAGAGATACATCCACTACCTCAGTCCTTGACAGGATGAAGCACTCTGGGCACCAGGCCCCCTCCAGAACCAGTGGAGAATGACATCCACTACCTCAGTCCTTGGCAGGATGAAGCACTCTGGGCACCATGCCCCCTCTAGAACCAGTGGAGACTGTTATCCACTTGAGAGACTGTGGCTTTGCACTCCCCAGGATAAAGCAGTGGGCAAACCACCCACTGGAGAGACTTGAGAGACTGTGGCTTTGCACTCCCCAGGATACAGCAGTGGGCAAACCACCCACTGGAGAGACTTGAGAGACTGTGGCTTTGCACTTCCCAGGATACAGCAGTGGGCAAACCACCCACTGGAGAGACTTGAGAGACTGTGGCTTTGCACTCCCCAGGATACAGCAGTGGGCAGACCATCCACTGGAGAGACTTGAGAGACTGTGGTTTTGCACTCCCCAGGGTACAGCAATGAGCATGGAGCCCCCTCGTGCAGCAGTGACGTCGTGCGTTCATCAGGCTTAGGTGCCCCCTCCCCCGGAGGTGCCTGTGTATTTTCGATCTGATGCCCCAACAGTGTTCTCTCAATTTTGAGTCAGGTATCATGTGTGGGCTTCGCCCATGCATTTTGGGCCCAGTGGTCCACGGACAATGATTAGTACACTATCCGGACTTGTGTAGTTGGTGTACATATTTGTATATACTGAATTTGGAGTTCTGACTAATGGATTTTGAATGATTACAATTGTTACAATCATTTCCTTTTGTCCTTGCGTTGTTCCAGGGGGTAGGGGGTGCATATGTAATGTTGCTGTATGTATTTGTGTGTATGTTGTTGTGGGTGAGGGTGGGGGTGTTGCGTGTGTGTATCACTCTCTTTCCTCCCCCCTCCTGTTTTGTAGGTGCAGTACTCACTGTGGTCGCCGCCACCACCGTTCGTACTCCTGCTAGAAGAGTAGGTAAACCAACATGGGTAACACCTGAAGTTCGAGCTCCATGGCTCCATGTCCTGGTTCCTCGTTGGGTGTCGAGAGGTGAGTGTTTTCCCTTCTGTGCACTGTTTCCACCGAGCTTTTGATAGCGTTGGGTCCGCCCCGGAAGAGGTGGCGGACAGGCCTCTTGTAATACAGTGGGCGGTACTTTGTCTTCCGCCTGTCTGTTGGCGGTGTAAGCCGCGCTGTTTGTTTCTACCACCGTGGCGGTGGGAGTGTTAAAGTGGCTGTCTATGTTGGCGGTTTCTGCCACGGTCGTAATCCCATTTTTTTTCCACCGGCATGTTTGCGGTATTATCGCCGCTTCAACACCGACCTCCAGGGTTGTAATGAGGGCCATAGTCTGTCTATGATGGTGAATCCACAGCAGAAACAAATAGCAGTTAATATGAGAGAATCTCTGGCTGCACATTTATTAGCACATGTCCTAACGGCCCAGGGGGGTCCAGTCACAATAGGGGTGGGTGCCCATGCAGCTTATAGAACAGAACTCTTATTCTTGGGTCACATTTTTAGCAGTTGATGGGAACACAAATACATTTCATCATTATACACTTACAAATGCACCTGGACAATACAGAGCATACACATATTTAGAAATACCATTATCTTATCAAGAACATAATAATTAACTTTATGGTGTCCTACCCCAGACAATTTTACCAGTAAGGTTAAGTCCTCCAAGTAACGATGGCCCTACCTGGCCTTTAATGGCCACCTATACACCACATCCTGCAGTTGCAAGTTTAGCGGTAGCTGAGGTTTGTCACTTATATACAGAATCAACAGTGTTATATAGACGATTAGTACAATTCGTAATGCAGACATTAAATACAAACCCAGCACGTGCTGCTCCAGCACATCCACATGCAGTACCGCCAGGTATAAACCCCGTGACTGTACATTCAATCATGGGTAAAGTACCCGGCAAAGGAGAGGAAACTCCGTTTTGGTTAACACAAAAAATAAATGCACTGGAGGCAGTATTTCCCCATACGGGACCTCAGGATAAACATAGAATATTAACAATGTGCTTGCCATTTGGGATGATCCCTACAGTGGATAACTGTAATACCTGGGGCACGGTATTTGCCGCACTCTATACAACCGTACACGGTACACCGACACTTCCCAATTTCGCAGAGTTTTTGAAACAAATTCAAGATGAATACGGGGCTGCCCCGGCCCTAGATTTGGGGATGCAATTGATCGGCAATTTAGCCACAGTATCCTCAATCATTTTAAGTAACCTTAAAGGGGAAGCGGTCGCACTGGCAGTGCGCATGCGGCTCCGTGATGTTCCGCAACAGGATCAGGAACGCGAGCTGCCTAAGATTATCGCAGAGACCTATTCTAGCATTGGTCGAGACAGTTTAGGGGCCAGACCATCTAAACCACAATTTCAGGGCATATCTAATAAAGATTTTCCAAAGCAAGCTCCTGAGGGTAATAAGAAACGATGGGATGAAAAACAACAAACTCCTAAAAAAGAGATGGCGGAATCTCCACAAATGGAGACCCCACAAAATAGATATAGGCCCTCATTACAACACTGGCGGGCGGTGTTAAGGCAGCAGTAATACAGCCAACAGCCCGGCGGAAAAAAAAATGGGATCACGATCATGGTGGAAACCACCAACATAGATAGCCACTTTAACACTCCGACCGCCATGGCGGTAGAAACAAACACTGCGGCGGTAACCGCCAACAGACAGGCGGAAGACAAAGTACCGCCCACTGCATTTCAAGACACCTATCCGCCATTTTCTACGCGGCGGAACCAAAGCGATCAAAAGCACAGCGGAAACAGTACACAGAAGGAAAAACACTCACCTCTCGACACCCAACGAGGAACCAGGACGCCATGGAGCCCGAGTAACAGGTCCTGCCCATGTTGGTGAATCTTCTCTATTCTACCAGGAGTACGAACGGCAGTGGCGACGACCAGGGTGAGTACTGCACCTACAACACAGGGGAGGGGAGCAAGAGATTGACACTCACACGCAACACGCAATACCCCCACCCCCACCCTCACCCACAACAACATACACACAAATACATGCAGCAACATTACATACACACCCCCTGTAGGAAGGTAGCCTCTTTCTAGCCTTGTTACCCCCACTTTTGGCCTGTTTGTCAATATATGTCAGGGTGTTTTCACTGTCTCACTGGGATCCTGCTAGTCAGGGCCCAGCGCTCATAGTGAAAACCCTATGTTGTCTGTGTGTTTGATATGTGTCACTGGGATCCTGCTAGCCAGGAACCCTGTGCTCATAAGTTTGTGGCCTATATCTGTTCCCTGTGTGGTGCCTAACTGTATCACTGAGGCTCTGCTAACCAGATCCTCACTTTATGCTCTCTCTGCTTTCTAAAATTGTCACTGCAGGCTGGTGACTAATTTTACCAATTCTCATTGGCACACTGGAACACCCATATAATTCCCTTGTATATGGTACCTAGGTACCCAGGGTATTGGGGTTCCAGGAGATCCCTGTGCAGCATTTCTTTTGCCACCCATAGGGAGCTCAGACAATTCCTACACAGGACTGCCACTGCAGCCTGAGTGAAATAACGTCCACGTTATTTCACAGCCATTTTTCACTGCACATAAGTAATTTATGTGTCACCTGTTTGTCTAACCCTCACTTGGTGAAGGTTAGGTGCCAAGTTACTTAGTGTGTGGGCACCCTGGCACTAGCCAAGGTGCCCTCACATAGTTCAAGGCAAATTCCCCTCACTTTGTGAGTGCGGGGACACCATTACACACTTGCACTACACAGAGGTCACTACCTATGTGTAGCGTCGCAATGGTAAATCCGAACATTGCCATGTAACATGTCTAAGATCATGGAAATGTCACCCCAGTACCATTCTGGTATTGGGGAGACAATTCCATGATCCCCCGGGTCTCTAGCACAGAACCCAGGTACTGCCAAACTGTCTTGCTGGGGTTTCCACTGCAGCTGCTGCTGCTGCCAACCCATCAGACAGGATTCTGCCCTCCTGGGTCTGGGCAGCCCAGTCCCAGGAAGGCAGAACAAAGGATTTCCTCTGAGAGAGAGTGTCACACCCTCTCGCTTTGGAAATAGGTGTGAAGGGCTGGGGAGGAGTAGCCTCCCTCAGCCTCTGGAAATGCTTTGATGGGCACAGATGGTGCCCATCTCTGCATAAGCCAGTCTACACCGGTTCAGGGATCCCCCAGCCCTGCTCTGGCGTGAAACTGGACAAAGGAAAGGGCAGTGACCACTCCCCTGACCTGCACCTCCCGGGGGAGGTGCCCAGAGCTCCTCCAGTGTGTCCCAGACCTCTGCCATCTTGGATTCAGAGGTGTTGGTTCACAATGGACAGCTCTGAGTGGCCAGTGCCAGCAGGTGATGCCAGAGACCCCTCCTGATAGGTACTTACCTCTTTCAGTAGCCAAGCCTCCTTTCCTAGTAGCCAAACCTCCTTTTTTTGGCTATTTAGGGTCTCTCCTCTGGGCTATTCCTCAGATAATGAATGCAAGAGCTCACCAGAGTTGCTCTGCACTTCCCTCTTCGACTTCTGCCAAGGATCGACCGCTGACTGCTCCAGGACGCCTGCAAAACCGCAACAAAGTAGCAAGACGACTACCAGCAACATTGTAGCGCCTCATCCTGCCGGCTTTCTCAACTGTTTCCTGGTGGTGCATGCTCTGGGGGCTGTCTGCCTTCACTCTGCACTGGAAGCCAAGAAGAAATCTCCTGTGGGTCAACGAAATGTTCCCCCTGCCAACGCAGGCACCAAACTTCTGCATCACCGGTCCACTGGGTCCCCTCTCATCCTGATGAGCGAGGTCCCTGGAACACGGGAGTGGGGTCCAAGTGTCTCCCACAGTCCAGTGGCCTTTCTGTCCAAATTTGGTGGAGGTAAGTCCTTGCCTCCCCACGCCAGACAGCAAAGCTGTGTACTGCACGATTTGCAGCTGCTCCGGCTTCTGTGCACTTCTCCAAGGATTCCTTTGTGCACAGCCTAGCCTGGGTACCCAGCACTCCGTCCTACAGTGCTCAACCCGCTGAGTTGGACTCCGACATTGTGGGACCCTCCTTTTGTGACTCTGAGTTCACAGATCTTCCAAGTGCGTCTTCCGGTACTTCTGCAGTTGCTGCCTGCTTCTGCAGGGGCTATCTGAGTTGCTGAGTGCCCTCCCTGTCTCCTCCTCCAAGAAGCAACTTCCTGGTCCTTCCTGGTCTCCAGCAGCACACAAAAACCTCCACTGCGACTCTTGCCGCTAGCAAGGCTTGTTTGCTGTATTTCTGCCTGGAAACACTTCTGCAACCTTCAGCATGCTGTGGGACATCTTCCATCCAAAGGAGATGTTCCTAGCCCTTTTCGTTGTTGCAGAATCTTTGGCTTCTTCCACCCGGAGGCAGCCCTTTTGCACCTTCATCCGGGGTTTCCTGGGCTCTTGCCCCCCGGACATTATCACGACTCTTGGACTTGGTCCCCTTCCTTTACAGGTCCTCAGGTCCAGGAATCCGTTTTCAGAGTTTTGCTGGTGCTTGTGGTTCTTGCAAAATCCCCTATCACGACTATCCTGTCTTTCTGGGGTAGTAGGGTAACTTTACTCCTACTTTTCAGGATCTTGGGGTGGGGTATTTTGGACACCCTTACTGTTTTCTTACAGTCCCAGCGACCCTCTTCAATCTCCCATAGGTCTGGGGTCTATTCGTGATTCGCATTCCACTTTTGGAGTATATAGTTTGTGTTGCTCCTAGACCTATGTTTACCTCTTGCATCCTATTGTGATTCTACATTGTTTGCACTACTTTTCTTACTGTTACTTACCTGTTTTGGGTTTGTGTACATATAACTTGTGTATATTACTTACCTCCTAAGTGAGGGTATCCTCTGAGATACTTTTGGCATATTGTCACTAAAATAAAGTACCTTTATTTTTAGTAACTCTGGGTATTGTGTTTTCTTATGATATTGTGCTATATGATATAAGTGGTATAGTAGGAGCTTTGCATGTCTCCTAGTTCAGCCTAAGCTGCTTTGCCATAGCTACCTTCTATCAGCCTAAGCTGCTATAAACACCTCTATTCTACTAATAAGGGATAACTGGACCTGGCACAGGTTGTAAGTACCACAAGGTACCCACTATAAGCCTCCTACACCCCCCCACCCCCTGGAAGAACGCAAGGACAAAAGGAAATGATTGCAACCAGTGCAAGAATGAAAAATCAGATAGTCAAAATTCAAAATTCAGTATATACAAATATGAACACCAAATACACAAGTCCGGATAGTGTACCAATCATTGTCTGTGGACCACTGGGCCCAAAATGCAAGGACAAAGCCCACACTAGATACCTGACTGGAAACGGAGAGAACACTGCTGGGGCATCAGATCGAAAATATACAGGCACCTCAGGCGGAGGGGGAGGGGGGCACCTCAGCCTGATGAACGCACAATGCCACTGATGCACAAGGGGGCTCCATGCCCATTGCTGTATCCTTGGGAGTGCAAAGCCACAGTCTCTCAAGTCTCTCCAGTGGGTGGTTTGCCCACTGCTTTATCCTGGGGAGTGCAAAGCCACGGTTTCTCAAGTCTCTCCAGTGGGTGGTTTGCCCATTGCTTCATCCTGGGGAGTGCAAAGCCACAGTCTCTCAAGTCTCTCCAGTGGGTGGTTTGACCACTGCTGTATCCTGGGGAGTGCAAAGCCACAGTCTCTCAAGTGGACGTCATTCTCCACTGGTTCTGGAGGGGGCCTTGTGCCCAGAGTGCTTCATCCTGCCAAGGACTGAGGTAGTGGATGTATCTCTCCACTAGTTCTGGAGGGGGCATGGTGCACAGAGTGCTTTATCCTGCCAAGGACTGAAGTAGTGGATGTCATTCTCCACTGGTTCTGGAGGGGGCCTTGTGCCCAGATTGCTTCATCCTGCCAAGGACAGAGGTAGTGGTTGTCATTCTCCACTGGTTCTAGAGGGGGCCTTGTGCCCAGAGTACTTCATCCTGCCAAGGACTGAGGTAGTGGATGTACCTCTCCACTGTTTCTGGAGGGCGCCTTGTGCCCAGAGTGCTTCATCCTGCCAAGGACTGAGGTAGTGGATGTCATTCTCCACTGGTTCTGGAGGGGGCCTTGTGCCCAGAGTACTTCATCCTGCCAAGGACTGAGGTAGTGGATGTATCTCTCCACTGGTTCTGGAGGGGGCCTTGTGCCCAGAGTGCTTCATCTTGCCAAGAACTGAGGTAGTGGATATCATTCTCCACTGGTTCTGGAGGAGGCCTTGTGCCCAGAGTGCTTCATCCTGCCAAGGACTGAGGTAGTGGATGTATCTCTCCACTGGTTCTGGAGCAGGCATGGTGCCCAGAGTGCTTCAATCTGCCAAGGACTGAGGTAGTGGTTGTCATTCTCCACTGGTTCTGGAGGGGGCCTTGTGCCCAGAGTGCTTCATCCTGCCAAGAACTGAGGTAGTGGATATCATTCTCCACTGGTTCTGGAGGAGGCCTTGTGCCCAGAGTGCTTCATCCTGCCAAGGACTGAGGTAGTGGATGTATCTCTCCACTGGTTCTGGAGCAGGCATGGTGCCCAGAGTGCTTCAATCTGCCAAGGACTGAGGTAGTGGTTGTCATTCTCCACTGGTTCTGGAGGGGGCCTTGTGCCCAGAGTGCTTCATCCTGCCAAGGACTGAGGTAGTGGATGTATCTCTCCACTGGCTCTGGAGGGGACCTTGTGACCAGAGTGCTTCATCCTGCCAAGGACTGAGGTAGTGGGGCATGGTTCCCACAGTGCTCCACGTGCAGTGTGGCCGTAACAATTCCCTCACCTGGGTGTGCGTGCCATGAGATTGGCGAGGAACAGGTAGCATGATACGCCATGGAGGCAGCGACATACCCCACACTGCTGCAGCTTCGCCTTCCACCTGCAGGTGCAAACAGTGATGGAAGTCATGCCTCATGGAAGCTGCCCAGGGTCCAGGAACTCCCGTCCAGCCTCGGACGACTGGCCACTGGGGATGGTAGCCATGTCAGCGGTGGTGCCACTGTCCAAGTACGTCACGGGGCCGGTGGCGGTGCTTGTGGCCGTGTCTGTGGCGGCCGTGATTGCCACGGTGTCTGTGGCAGCGGTGATGACGGCAGTGCATGAGTCAGCTCCTGCTGAGGGACACAGCAGTACGTCTCCTGCAGCCTCGGACGGCTGCCCACTGGGGAAGAGGCTGGGGACTGTCGCTAAGGCTGTAGACAGGCTGGTGGCGGTGCAGGTGGCGGTTGTGGTGGCGAGACAGCTAGCGGTGTTCACCGCCATACAGGTTGGTGTGGTCGTGGACAGAAGGTGTGACACTGGTCCCTCAGTCGATGCCACCATGCCCTCTCCTGACCTGCTCTTCTGCTTTTGGCCCTTCCCCACCTTTGATCGTGCCGCAGTTGTCTTGCAACTATCCCCTTTCATTTTTGCTGAGCCCTTGGTGGCTGGTAGTTTCGGCTTCTTCCTCCGGGATGCGGGCACCAATTTTCACCTTGGCAGGTGGCGGAATGTCCTTGCCCTCGCTACATGGCACACCTGCAGCCCTGATGGGTGGCGCACTCGATGACCCTGCAGTTGCTGGCACCACTGTGCCTGGGGATTTGGTGGCTGAGGTGCTGGGCTAGGACCTGGAAAGCCAGGCCCTAGGGGAAGGACGGGAGGTGAAGGGAAGAGGTCAAGGGTTGCCAGGAAAAGTTTTTTAGACACACTGGGACGGGAAGATGGAGGGGGTTTGAGAGTGGAGGAAGAGGTTGTGGTTGTAGGAGGTGTGCGTCTGCTGAATTCTGGTGAAGGTACATGGGACAGAGGCTGTTGTGAGGTGGATGGCTGTTGGGTGGGTGTGTGCCTGCGTTTGTGTACTTTGGGTGGAGGGCTCACAGACACACTGGGAGAGGACACAGGGGATATGTGGGATGTGTGAATGGTAGTGGGGGTGGTGATTGCATGTGAGCGGTGTGTGGTGATGGGCGTGCTGGTGATGGAGGTAGTGGCTGAGGATGTAGTGCATGCAGGTGTGAGTGGAGACGAGATAGGGAGGGAGGAGGAGGACGTGGAGGAGGGGGACAAAGTGGAGGCTGTGGCTGGTGCTTGTGTGAGTGCCTGTGGGATGTGTGGTGCTTATGTTTGCCTGAGCCACTCTTGTGTGTTGATGTGTGTGCATGCTGGTCTGATGGTGTCCTGGGATAGGCTGAGGTATAGGGAATTGGGTCTGGGTGGAGGAAGTTGGAGGGGGGAGGCTGGACACAGGGACAATGGCTGCCTTCAGTGTTGAGGCAAGAGCCTGAAATGCTCTCTGTTGGGCTGCCTGCCCAGAATGAATGCCCTCCAGGTATGCATTTGTTTGTTGCAAATGCCTCTCAACACCCTGGATGGCATTCAAAATGGTAGATTGTCCAACAGTGAGGGATCTCAGGAGGTCAATAGCCTCCTCACTGAGGGCAGCAGGGCTGACTTGGGCTGGTCCTGAGGTGCCTGGGGCGAAGGAGATGCCCACCCTCCTGGGTGAGCGGGCACGGACACACGCTGAGGGGCTGCTGGGAGGGTGGTGCTGGTAAGGGGGGTGGTGGCTGTACCTGTTGATGTGGTGGGCACAGAGCTGCCCGCCACCGCAAGGGAGCTCCCATCAGAGGAGGAGTCGCTGTCACTGGTGTATGCTCCTTTACCCGTCGTGGAGCTCCCCACTAGTGGCTTCAGTCTCCGTTGCTTCACCCTCCAGGGACAAGTGGGTTGCAGCTCCCTCCTGCTCCGGTGCCAATGCTCCTCCGCCTGATGATGCTATTGCATACAAGAACAGGGAGACAAAAAAAAAGGGGGGGGAGACAGAAGAAAAACATTTTCAGTGCATGCAACACCACTACCGTTGGCGGACACAACACACATGGAGCAGCCCTCTGTACTACGCCATGCCCTAACTGTTCCTAGAAATTTCACCTGACCATGGGGTAAGCCCAATTGCTAAGCCCAATTGCTGCACACCTGGAAGACCCAGGAGCCGGACTAGGTGTAGCTGGCTCTTACCACTAGTGGGGTTGGGGTGCCACATAGCCTGCCTCACAAGGGAACTTGCCTACCAAGTTCGGCCTGGCCTAGGGGAACCCACTGCCCACCTCCCCCACCCAGATACCTCGTTATGCTCGCAGAGTCAGCTGAATGAGAGTGTACTCACCCCCATGTGGCTGCTGTGATGCCCTCAAGCGCCCATCCAACTCCAGATACGCCACCGCCAGGATCTTGACATCAGGGGGGTTATGTTGCGATGGGCACCCCTTGCACATTGGGAGGACATCCCCAGCTGGGCCTCCGCTGTCTTCTTGCTCCAGCGGCGCAGGTCCTCCCATCTTTTACGGCAGTGGGTGCTCCGTCTGTGGTAGACCCTGGGGTCCGGACGACCTTGGCGATGGCACGCCAAATACCCTTCTTCTGGTGGGTGCTGACCTAGAGGAATGGTACAGGGAGAAAGGAAATTACTCACCTGTTCGGACCGTCATACTCATTGCCCACCAGTACCCACCCTTGCCCTGACGCACATAGACTCACCATCCGTACATGCAGGCATCAGCACCCCAAAGTATCTTCCATCCACACCACTCAAAGCAGGCAGTGTACTCACCTGTTTGTCTGGAGGACCGTACAGTTGCGTGTACTGGGGGAGGACACCATCCACTACTTTCTCCAACTCCTCTGAAGTGAAGGCAGGGGCCCTTTCCCCAGACACTGTAGCCATTGTCGCTTCCAGACACAGGTCACAGCAGCACTTGCAGTCTAGGTCCTCTCCTGTTGAATGCCAGGTATCAAGTGAGTGAACAGACAGAAAATGGCAGTCACATCTGTGGTGGTGGCACCGTCACCACCAGCGTCCATCGTCATTGGCTCCTGGGACCCATAGGGCCCAATGTTAACCAATGCAGAATTGCACCGCAGTCTTTGACCGCCCACCGCAATGGTGTACACCAGCGCAGTTACCTCATGTCCCCTTGTCCCACCTTACAGGTCAGGCAGCCGCCATTTCAGGGGGCCACATGGGAATGATAATAACTGCGTTACACCTATCTAGGCCGGGAATACAGACAGATTCTGGCACATTGCGGATTAATAACGTTTCTGCAAATAGCACATTGTGATACCTCAGTGTTGGATGACTCTCTGCTCGCTGTTCTCCTCCATAGGGCACAACTGCTGAGGCAGGTGATGAGATGGCGGCATCCACCGGTGTACAGACCCCTGGTGGACCTGTCGACAATACAAGAGAGACACATCATTATCACATACAGACTTGATCGTGCAACAATCCTGGAACTGTGTGCCCAGTTGGAGCGAGACCTGATATCAGCTATCTGCCATCCCACAGGGATACCCCATCTAGTGCAGGTCTTGTCTGTGCTCCATTTCCTGGACAGTGGGTCTTTTCAAACAACAGTGGGCATGGCATCAGGGATGTCCCAGCCAATGTTCTCTAACGTGTTGTCCAGAGTGTTGTCTGCCCTGCTGAAACACATGCGCAGCTACATCGCTTTCCCTCAGGTGGAGGATTTGCCCACAGTGAAAGGTGACTTCTATGCCCTGGGACATACCCCAAACATCATTGGTGCCATCGATGGGAAACATGTGGCATTTGTCCCCGCCACACAGGAATGAACAGGTGTACAGAAACCGGAAGAGCTACCATTCGTTGAATGTGCAGATGGTGTGTTTGGCAGACCAGTACATCTCCCATGTCAATGCCAAGTATCCTGACTCTGTGCATGACGCTTACATTTTGAGAAATAGCAGCATCCCTTATGTGATGTGGCAACTCCTGAGGCACCATGTGTGGCTAATATGTGAGGCCAAGATCCAAATACAGTTGACATAGGTGTCTGGGTACGGGGTTGTCCCTAAGGGTTAGTGCGTGTCTAACAGTTGTCCCTCAACATTTTCAGGTGACTCTGGCTACCCCAACCTGTCATGGCTACTGACCCCAGTGAGGAATCCCAGGACAAGGGCAGAGGAACGCTACCATGAGGCACATGGGCGAACTAGGAGGATAATCGAACGCACCTTCGGCCTCCTGAAGGCCAGATTCCGGTGCCTCCGTCTGACAGTTGGTTCCCTATACTAATCACCGAAGAAGGTGTGCCAGATAATCGTGGCCTGCTGTATGCTGCACAACCTGGCTTTGCGACACCAGGTGCCTTTTTCTGCAGGAGGATGGGCCAGATTGTGGTCTTGTGGTAGCTGTGGAGCCTGTGGATAGTGAAGTGAAGGCAGGGGCCCTTTCCCCAGACACTGTAGCCATTGTCGCTTCCAGACACAGGTCACAGCAGCACTTGCAGTCTAGGTCCTCTCCTGTTGAATGCCAGGTATCAAGTGAGTGAACAGACAGAAAATGGCAGTCACATCTGTGGTGGTGGCACCGTCACCACCAGCGTCCATCGTCATTGGCTCCTGGGACCCATAGGGCCCAATGTTAACCAATGCAGAATTGCACCGCAGTCTTTGACCGCCCACCGCAATGGTGTATACCAGCGCAGTTACCTCATGTCCCCTTGTCCCACCTTACAGGTCAGGCAGCCGCCATTTCAGGGGGCCACATGGGAATGATAATAACTGCGTTACACCTATCTAGGCCGGGAATACAGACAGATTCTGGCACATTGCGGATTAATAACGTTTCTGCAAATAGCACATTGTGATACCTCAGTGTTGGATGACTCTCTGCTCGCTGTTCTCCTCCATAGGGCACAACTGCTGAGGCAGGTGATGAGATGGCGGCATCCACCGGTGTACAGACCCCTGGTGGACCTGTCGACAATACAAGAGAGACACATCATTATCACATACAGACTTGATCGTGCAACAATCCTGGAACTGTGTGCCCAGTTGGAGCGAGACCTGATATCAGCTATCTGCCATCCCACAGGGATACCCCATCTAGTGCAGGTCTTGTCTGTGCTCCATTTCCTGGACAGTGGGTCTTTTCAAACAACAGTGGGCATGGCATCAGGGATGTCCCAGCCAATGTTCTCTAACGTGTTGTCCAGAGTGTTGTCTGCCCTGCTGAAACACATGCGCAGCTACATCGCTTTCCCTCAGGTGGAGGATTTGCCCACAGTGAAAGGTGACTTCTATGCCCTGGGACATACCCCAAACATCATTGGTGCCATCGATGGGAAACATGTGGCATTTGTCCCCGCCACACAGGAATGAACAGGTGTACAGAAACCGGAAGAGCTACCATTCGTTGAATGTGCAGATGGTGTGTTTGGCAGACCAGTACATCTCCCATGTCAATGCCAAGTATCCTGACTCTGTGCATGATGCTTACATTTTGAGAAATAGCAGCATCCCTTATGTGATGTGGCAACTCCTGAGGCACCATGTGTGGCTAATATGTGAGGCCAAGATCCAAATACAGTTGACATAGGTGTCTGGGTACGGGGTTGTCCCTAAGGGTTAGTGTGTGTCTAACAGTTGTCCCTCAACATTTTCAGGTGACTCTGGCTACCCCAACCTGTCATGGCTACTGACCCCAGTGAGGAATCCCAGGACAAGGGCAGAGGAACGCTACCATGAGGCACATGGGCGAACTAGGAGGATAATCGAACGCACCTTCGGCCTCCTGAAGGCCAGATTCCGGTGCCTCCGTCTGACAGTTGGTTCCCTATACTAATCACCGAAGAAGGTGTGCCAGATAATCGTGGCCTGCTGTATGCTGCACAACCTGGCTTTGCGACACCAGGTGCCTTTTTCTGCAGGAGGATGGGCCAGATTGTGGTCTTGTGGTAGCTGTGGAGCCTGTGGATAGTGAAGAAGAGGAGGCAGAAAAAGAGGAAATCGACAACCGAAACAACATCATCATGCAATACTTCCAGTGAGACACAGGTAAGAAGATATTATTGCTTCCCACATCTCATATTATTGTTGGCGCTAGCATAAGTCTGTCATTTTCACTCAGTATATGGACACTGACTTGTCACTTTGACCTTCCATTTCACTGATCTGGGTCCCACTTTGTGCCCTCTGCTATGTTGCTTCTGGCCTACAGCTGTGTAACATTGGTAGGTGCACAAGTACATTGACATTGCTATATTTCAGAGATGTGCAATTACACATTTGTGAAAGCACAGACTGACTCCAGATTGTTTTGTGATTGAAGTGTGTTTAGTCTTGTGCAAATAAGTGGAGGGGGTTGTAAAATGGGCTGGGGTGATGGTGAAGGTTTGTCCATGGCAGAGTCCAGTCTATTTGTTTCACAGGTGCATTGTCCAAAGGGGCATAGGAAGTGGAGCAATGGCAATTTAAGGATGGACACGGTGACATTGTGGGACAGAAGGGTGACATTCAGGCGGGTCTTATTTCCTGGCGGGGGTCTTGGCAATGTTCTCTGTCTTGTTCCTGGATCTCAGGGACCGTTTGCGGGGTGGTTCTCCATCTGCAGGGGGTGGGGTGCTGGTGTCCTATTGTTCCTGTGGCGGTGCCTCCTGTCGACTAGTGCCAGCGGAGGTGGAGGGCTGTTCATCGTCGAGGCGTGTCAGGGGCCTGTTGTTGTGCCACTGTATCTCTCCTGGTGTTGAGAAGGTCTGCCAGCACCACTGCAATGGTGACCAGGGTGTTGTTGATGGACTTCAAGTCCTCCTTGATCACCAGGTAGTGTTCCTCCTGCAGCCGCTGGGTCTCCTGAAACTTGGCCAGTACTGTGCCCATGGTCTCCTTTGAATGGTGGTAAGTTCCCATAGTGTTGGAGAGTGCCTCGTGGAGAGTGGGTTCCCTGGGTCTGTCCCCCACCGGTCGCACAGCAGTCCTCCCAGCTTCCCTGTTATCCTGTGCCTCTGTCCCCTGAACCGTGTGCCCACTGCCACTGCCCCCAGGTCCCTGATCGTCCTGTGTTAGTGGGGTTGCCTGGGCTCCCTGTAGTGGTGGACCCACTGCTGATTGACATGTCCTTGGGACAGAGGTATGGGCCTGCTGGGTGGGTGCTGTGCTGGTGTTTCCTGAGGAGGGAGGCTCTGTGGTGGTTTGTGACTGTGTCAGGGGAACCGACTGTCCAGAGGTCCCTGCTGGGCCGGGCTGGTCAGCTTGTTCCAGGCATGCAGAGCTGCTGTCATCACTGTGGGTCTCTTCTGTGAGGGGACTGGATATGTCTGGCACCTCCTGTCCGGTGACGTTGGGTATGGGTCCTGTTGGGGTGTAAATGCATAGTTATTGTACCTTTGTGTGCCATCTTGTGCAATGGGTGAGTGACCCTCTACTCTTGTACATGCATTATTGGCTTGGTCCTTGTGTGATCGGTGATTTTGGGGCATGAGTGAGTCTCTGTACTAGACATGCTTTGGTGATGGGTGTCCATGCATTGGTGTTACATGCAGGGCTTGGTTTTGGGATGTGTGGGTTGTGTTAGTGGGTTATCTGTGGGTTGTTGGGGTGATGGGTGTGAGGGTAAGGGTGGGGGTATGTGATGGCATGCAGGTGGGGAGTGGGGGATAGAGTAGTAAAGATATGGCTTACCAGAGTCCAATCCTCCTGCAACTCCTACCAGGCCCCCAGGATGCATAATTGGCAAGACTTGCTCCTCCCATGTTGTTAGTTGTGGGGTAGGAGGTGGGGGTCCACCGCCAGTCCTCTGTACAGCAATCTGGTGTCTGGATACCACAAAACGTACCTTCCCCCGTAGGTAGTTCCACCTCTTCCTGATGTCATCCCGTATCTTGGATGTTGTCCCACTGCGTTATCCCTGTCGACAATTCTGCGCCATAGCTCCATCTTCCTTGCAATGGACGTCTGCTGCACCTGTGATCCGAATAGCTGTGGCTCTACCCGGATGATTTCCTCCACCATGACCCTGAGCTCCTCCTCAGAGAACCTGGGGTGTCTTTGAGGTGCCATGATGTGATGTGGGTGATGTGTGAGGTGGTGCCTGTTGTGATGTGTGAGGGGATGTGTTGGTGTGTGTTGTTTGAGGTGCGTGGATATTGTGTAAGTGATGGTGTTGTGTGTCTGTGGATGCTGGTGTTGTTTTAGGTAGTCTCTCTCTCTGGCCTTCTTTCTAAAAGTTGGTTGTAAGGGTTTGTGGGTGTGTGCTTTTCTTGGGTTGGGTGTGTGGGTGTGGTGTGTGTATGTGTATCAGGTGTGTGTATTTTGAATTGTCCAATGTGGGTGTGTTTTGTAAATGTGTGTGTATTTTGAGCGCAGCGGTGTGTACCACCAATGGAATACCACAGTTGAAAGACCACCGCGTTGATTCGTGGGACGTGATAGTGTGGGCGTATTCCTGTTGATGTGACGTGTCGGTTTTGGTATTGACAGTTTATCACTGACCTTTGATGTGGTAGACTTTTGTGGGTGTCTGTATTGTGGCGGATTCCGAGCTGTAGGTCATAATACATGTAGTGGAATTCTGCAGCCGCAGCGGTATGTTGGCGGTCTTCTGCATGGCGGAAAGCGGGATTTACCGCTAGGGTTGTAATGAGGGCCATAATCTCAGAAATAGAGATAATATAAAAATGCCTGATAGATAGCAATATATTGATACACACCAATCTTGTTCCTTTCAGGACTCATCGGAAAAACTAAATGAAAGAGGTGGGCCATCAGAGCAAAGAACAGAGTACCTGAAACCTAGATAGGAATCACAATGCTCATTGGAGGTTTATGTTAAAAAGGAAGAGAAACCCGCCCAACAAAAACCCCAATTCAAAAAGAAAAAAGTGGCAGCAGTCGCAGTCCGACATGGCACTCAGGAAGAGGGTCCTCTTGAAGAACCAGAAGTGGGCACTAGCACTGCAAGACAGCGAGGCAGAGGTCACAGGTGGAGGCTTCTAGAGCATCTGGAGGTGAAAGCAACTAATGACTTTATACAAGTAGAGACTGCGGACATGCGTGTCTCCACGCCTGATAGGGTATATAAAGTAACGCTACAGTTAGAAGGACACATTCAGAGCATAACAGACGTAACCTTTTTGGGATCATATAGTAAACATATATGATGTTTTGTTGGCCGAACAAGATTGGCCACCTGAATTTGTCCGTACCTGCCCATATGGAGAAGACATCATTGAGCCTTCCTTCTCGCCCCTTGTTCCAGAGGAACTTGCTGAATCCTATGCCATTGATTGGGCTTTGGCACAGGCACCTGTGTTATACCGAAATCACGTAGGATGATATAAAGAATACCCCTACCATGTAATTTCAATCAAAAATGAACCTCAATCCCAACCTCAGTATCCAATAAAACATGAAGCAAAAGCACCTGTGAGATAAATACTCACACAATTGGAGCACCAGGGCGTAATTGAACCCTGTGTCTCCTCAATGAATAATCCATTGTTCTCAGTAGCTAAACCAGACCATTCATATAGAATTGTCTTAGACTACAGACACTTAAACAGTCATACACGCACTTATGCTCTACAAAACTCACATAGCACAGCATTAATGAACAATATAGTGCATAAAAAATACAAAACAAAACTGGGTATTTCCACTGGTTTCTTCTGCCAGAATATAGCACCTGAGGGTAGAGACTTCACAAGTTTCAATGCACTAGGCTCCCAGAAAAAAATCTGTTGTTTACCTCAGGGGTATAAGGACAGCCAAGGACTGTTCGCAGCTCGTGTGACAGCAATTTTGCAGGAGATTGATCCTGGAGCATTGTCCTATGTAGATGATATCTATCTTACGGATGATGAATTGCTACAACATTTAAGACGGGTAGCCCTCATTGTTGTAGGATTTGCTGAATTTGGATACAAATTAAATTAAAAAAAAAAAAAAAATTGCCTTCCTCAGCATCCTGTTTCTGGGATATGAGCTGTCAAGGAAAGGAAAGAGCCTAGCACCACAATTCTTAGAAAAATGTTCACAGATACAACCCCCCAAATATGATTAAAAAACACCAAACTCTATTGGATTTCCTAAATTTTGGCAGAACTCACATTCCATTTTATGCTACATGCATAAAACCCTTATATGACTTGATACATCCTGATTTTTCAAGCAAATTCTGGACGATTGAACATACACGCATTCTTAGAGAATTGCAAGCAGACATGCTTGCACCACAATATTTACACACAAGGGACAACAAAACACATTTGGTCATCAGAGTAATAGCTGGTGCCATCGGTTTCACCTATGTGACATTTAATGAAGGTGAGACAGTCCTGATTGCGTACAAATCACACTTATATTCAGCGGCAGAACAACGCTTTGCTCCCACTGAGAAATTCCTCACTGCTGTACAGATGGCTGTCATGAAAGAACGACCTCTTTCCCAAGGAAAACGCATTATTGTCGTTTCTCCGATGCCAGCCCTGGAGGCTGTTACAAAAGCCAGCATTCCTAATGCAAAAGCATTACATCCATGCTAGATACAATGGACTACGTCTTTGACAGCCACTGATGTAGACTACATTTTTGACCCAAAATTACAAACTCAAGAATTTTTGCAGTATGAAATAGAATACCCAGTTCCAGCAAATACATTGCCTATCGAACAATATCATAGAGTCATGTACAGCGTTGGCTTAGCACAACCTGAAATTGGCACAAAACACCAATATTCTGCTGCTGTGCTACATGGAGGACGATAAATTTTGTCCCCTACATACATTTACGCAAACCCTTGGGGATTGCACAGCAGAATTGGCAGAGCTAAAACTGGTGTTGATGGCACTGGAACATACGGATCCTGCACAGCCTACGCTGATTGTTTGTGATTCATATTATTGTGTCCAGTCCTTCAATGAATATCTGCATTACTGGTGCCAGAATGGGTTCAGAGATTCCAAAGGCAACACCATTAAACACAGACTTATGTGGGGGAAAGTAGCAGATCTGAAAGAGATGCTACCAAATGTCCATGATGTACATACATTTGGACACCAGCACGTTGGGCTACACATTGCTGGAAATACATTGACTGATGAAGCTGCAAAGTCAGCAGTGGCTGTGGCTGCTGTAGCTGCAGTGACTCGTTTGAGTTCAAAACCGGACGCAGACATATGGGCTGCCGTGACAGCTGCGGCTAGTGTTATGCCCTATCCAAAAGGATTTCCTGACAAATATTCCTACTGAATGGGAGGTATCCTGAACGCTGAGGTTAAGATACCAGGCGTAGGGGTACAAGACATTCCCAATAGGGATATAAGATCACAATTGATTAAAGCAGCGCATGAGGGGGTGGCATCTGCCCATGCTGGTGTGGCGACTACAATTTCAATCTTGCAAACCTGTTATTGGTGGCCAGGCCTCTACAAAGAGACCAAGCAGTATGTACTTTGCTGTGACATCTGCCAACAAATCAAGGTTTCCACTGCCAAACGCCCGCCGCAGACACCCCTCTTGATTTCAAACAAACCATTGCAATGTGTGTTCTTGGACCATTGCGGTCCCCTAACACCGGATAGTGCATACAAGTATATATTAGTCGCTGTTGATTCATGCTTTTTATGGGTGTGGCCACAATGCTTGGCTGACACTCGGACTGTTTTTAAAGATTTGCGAGTCTTTATCGGTACATATGCGGGTACGGCTTTCCATTTGGACCAGGGTCCTGCTTTCGCCTCAAAGGCATTCAGGGATGCCATGGTTTCGTTGGGGTTCTAACTCCAGTACTCGTCTCCATTTCATCCAGAGGGAAATAGTGTTGTGGAGCGATTAAACCGTGATTTAAAGCAATCCTTACCAGCCAGAGTCTTAGGTTTGGGTCTCAGTTGGCTTAATCACCTACATGGAGTCCAGAGAGCACTTAATAACCTGCCTAGAAGGTCCCTGGGGGGTCGTACTTCATATTAGTGCTTGTTCGGAACTCAAATGTATGTTCCGGATCTTGATGGTCCTGGCATGGAGGCAGCAGAAACACCTTTTGACATAAATGAACGTGTCACTGTCTTACAGGAACTGCAACAGTTCTGTGATGATAATTCTTCTATCAGTGCTGCCTCCACAGGAATCAAGGATGTGCCTGTAACACCTACCAGCTGGATTCCCAGAGTTGGGGATCTTGTTCGTGAAAAAGTCGCTGTGAAAAAGGAATTTGGCCCTTACTATCGAGCACCAGTCCCAGTATTGGGGATACAAGGTACCAGAACTGTAATTCTACCTCCGTTGGCAGGTGCCAAAGAAAATCATTTTGTCTCCATCCACAATGTCAAACTACACCATGTGGCCGATCCTGCACAACAGACCAAGAGGATCATCCAGTAGTTCCCGAATCCCTCTCACTACTGGTCAAGAAGTCCCTCTACAAGTTGTTAACAGCAACACTGACACCTCTCCGAGCTTGGAGAGGGTGGAAGAAGATTTTGCATTGGTTCCACTAACATCGAATAATACAGAAATAATTGACCGATTTGACTCAACTTCAACACAAGCGGATGGTGCTATTTATTGTGTACCACCATGGAAAATACCAACTCCACCAATGACCACGGCACCAGCTTTTGCACGTACTGCTTCTGGATATTTTGCCGACTTCAATGATGACGTCTCAGACTCATTCGCCTCTTCGACACCTGAATTGTCAAAAGCACGTAAGCTAACAAACTGGCTAAAAAAACATATTTGATTTTTCCATGGAACTATCTATGGCTTTCTTTGACTGTCCTAGCTTTCCTACTTTGGATTGGTTTTGTTATTACTTTCTTCTTGTTAGTACATGGTCATTTTCTCCCTGAAAAATCAACAGTTGAATTAGTGGAGGAGGTCTGAAAACCACATTTTTCATCACACAAGGTCCAAAGAGACTTATCATGTGTAAACATTTTCACAGTACCAATTCCTGATGGGATTGTTTGGGACAAAGTAATGTTTGACATATACCATCCCACGGAAGTCATTCAAATACCATATGTGTTCAAACTATCAATGAACTATATAATAATACCAGGCATTGTTTCTGATGATTGGGATGTGAAAACAGTTGATTCTATGATGGCTGAACTGCAGTATTATACTGTATCTGAAAACAAAGATGTTTAATCAATCTAAAAAAAGTTATGGTGATAGGTTTTGCCATAA
The DNA here is from genome assembly GCF_031143425.1 of Pleurodeles waltl. Taxonomy (NCBI): domain Eukaryota; kingdom Metazoa; phylum Chordata; class Amphibia; order Caudata; family Salamandridae; genus Pleurodeles; species Pleurodeles waltl. Next base: position 1,470,672,328 of record NC_090445.1, on the reverse strand, counting down.
TTATTATGGGCACCATGTCATACATAGAGCGAGCAGCCCCAGAACTGTTTTTAATTATACACAATGGGAACATTGTCCGACTCCACCACAAGGGAGTTCCAAAACATAGGTGGTCATTACAACCCTGACGGTCGGTGTTAAAGCGGCGGTAAAACCGCAAACAGGCCGGCGGAAAAAAAATTGAATCACGACGTGGCGGAAACTGCCAACAAAGACAGCCACTTTAAGACTTAGACCGCCACGGCGGTACAAACAAACAGCTTGGCGGTCACCGCCAACAGACAGGCGGAGGACAATGTACCGCCCACAGTATCACAACCTACCAATCAGCCACCTTTTCCGGGGCGGATTCACCACGAACAAAAACACTGCGGAAACAGGACTTTGAAGGGAAAACGCTCACCTCTACATACCCCACGAGGAATCAGGACGCCATGGAACCAGAGCTCCAGATCCTGCCAGCCCTTATCTTCTTGCTCCTCTACCAGGAGCACGAATGCCGGCGGCGAAGACCACGGTGAGTACTGCACCTACGACACAGGGGAGGGAAAAAACAGGGACACACACATGCAATACGCATAACCCCCACCCTCACCCACGACAACACACACACTAATACAGCATGATACATTACAGTTACACCCAACACCCCCCCCGGAAGAATGCAAAGACCAAAGAAAATGAGTGTAACCATTCTAATATATTAAAATCCAGTACGCAAAAATATATATATACACTATAAACAAAATATACACCAAGAATAGTAGTCCAGGTAGTGCTCCATTGAAGTCCGTGGAACACTGGGCCCACACGGTAGGGGCAAGGCCCACACTCAATCCCCGAACATGACGGAGAGAACACTGCAGGGGCATCAGATAGCAATAAAACAGGCACCTCACAGGGAAGCGAAAGGGGGGCACCTCAGCCGGTTGAGTGCACAACGCCAAATCCACCAGGGGGCCACATGCCCACTGTTCAGTCCTGGAGAGTGCAAAGCCACAGTCTCTCAAGTCTCTACAGTGGGTGGGTTGCCCACTGTTCCATCCTGGGGAGTGCAAAGCCACAGTCTCTAAAGTCTCTACAGTGGGTGGTATGCCCACTGCTTTATCCTGGGGAGTGCAAAGCCACAGTCTCTCAAGTCTCTACAGTGGGTGGTTTGCCCACTGTTCAATCCTGGGGAGTGCAAAGCCGTAGTCTCTCAAGTCTCTACAGTGGGTGGTTTGCCGATTGTTCCATCCTGGGGAGTGCAAAGCCACAGTCTCTCAAGTCTCTACAGTGGGTGGTTTGCCCACTGTTCCATCCTGGGGAGTGCAACGCCACAGTCTCTCAAGTCTCTACAGTGGGTGGGTTGCCCACTGTTCAATCATGGGGAGTGCAAAGCCACAGTCTCTCAAGTCTCTACAGTGGGTGGGTTGCCCACTTTTCAATCCTGGGAAGTGCAAAGCCACAGTCTCTCACGTCTCTACAGTGGGTGGGTTGCCCACTGTTCCATCCTGGGGAGTGCAAAGCCACAGTCCCTCAAGTGGATGCCTTTCTCCACTGGTTCAGAGGGGGCTTTGTGCCCAGAGTGCTTCATCCTGCCAAGGACAGAGGTAGTGGATGTGATACTCCACTGGTTCTGGAGGGGGATTTGTGCCCAGAGTGTTTCATCCTGCTCGTGACGGACTCAGTAGCGTCAGTGTCCTTGGCGCTCATGGGCCAGCGGTGCTTGTTGCGGCGGTGCCCTGTTCAGCGGTGCTTGTGTGCCCTGTTCAGCGGTGCTTGTGGCGGCGGTGCCCTGTTCAGCGGTGCTTGTGGCGGCGGTGCCCTGTTCAGCGGTGCTTGTGGTGGCGGAGGTGGTGCCCTGTTCAGCGGTGCTTGTTGCAGCGGTGCCCTGTTCAGCGGTTCTTGTGGCCGCGGTGCCCTGTTCAGCGGTGCTTGTGGCGGCGGTTCCCTGTTCAGCGGTGCTTGTGGCGGCGGGGTCCTTTGCAGTGACTCAGCTGCTGGCGGTCCTGTCTGGCCCAGCGGGGCTGGTGCTGGCGGTCCTTTATGGCCCAGCAGGGCTAGTGCTGGCGGTCCTGTGTGGCCCAGCGGGGCTGGTGCTGGCTGAGGCCTCCTGGGCAGCTGGGCTGGTGGCTTTGGCCTCCTGGCAAGCGGGGCTGGTGGCGGTGGCCTCCTGGGCAGCAGGGCTGGTGGCGGTGGCCTCCTGGGCAGCAGGGCTGGTGGCAGTGGCCTCCTGGGCAGCGGGGATGATGGCGGTCACCTCCTGGGCAGCTGGGCTGGTGCTGGCCTCCTGGGCAGCAGGGCTGGTGGCGGTGGCCTTCTGGGTAGCGGGGATGATGGCCGTCGCCTCCTGGGCAGCTGGGCTGGTGCTTGCGGTGCCCTCCTGGGCAGCAGGGATGGTGGAGGTGGCCTCCTGGGCAGCGGGGATGATGGCGGTCGCCTGCTGGGCAGCGGGGATGATGGCTGTCTTCTCTGCGGTGCTGCTCTTCCCAGACTTGCTGACTTTCTTGTGGCCCTTCCCCACCTTGGAAGGTGTCGCAGCTGACTCAACACTCCTGTACCCCTGGGAGCGGCTTTGGTGGCTGGAGTCTTCCCACTCTCCCGCCGGGCACTGGCCAACTTTTGATGCTTGACAGGTGGGGGACTGTCTGTGCTGTGGCTCCGTGCCACACTGGCTGCCCTGGTGGCCGGTGCACTCCAGGTTCCGGTGACTACAGGCACCACTGGTCCCGGAGATGTTGTGGCTGAGGTGCTAGGTTGGGACCTGGAGAGTCAGGCCCTAGGAGACGGACGGGGTGGGGGAGGTGAGGGAAAGAAGTCAAGGTTGGACAGGAAAAGTTTTTGGGGAACACTGAGACGGGTAGCTGGAGGGGGTTTGGGATTGGAGGAAGAGGTTGTGGTTGTAGGAGGTGTTTGTTTGGTGACTTTGGGTGACGGTTCATGCGCTGGAGGCTGTTGTGAGGTGGATGGCTGTTGGGTGGGTGTGTGCCTGCGTTTGTGTATCTTGGGAGGTGGCATCACAGACAAGCTGGGAGAGGACTCAGGGGACGTGTGAATGGCAGTGGGGGTGGTGACTGCACATGAGCGGGGTGTGGTGGTGGGTGTGCTGGTGATGGAAGTAGTGGCAGTAGATGTTGTGCATGCAGGTGTGAGTGTAGACGAGACTGGGAGGGAGGAGCGAAACGAGGAGGAGGGGGACACAGTGGAGGCAGTGGATGTTGGTGTGTCTGCATGTGTGTGATGCTTGCGTGAGTGCCTGTGGGATGTGTGGTGCTTATGTTTGCCAGAGCTTCCCTTGTGTGTTGACGTGTGTGCATGCTGGTCTGAAGGTGTGCTTGGGATAGGCAGAGGTACAGGGGATTGGGTCTGGGTGGAGGAAGTTGGAGTTGGGGGCTAGAGACAGGGACAATGGCTGCCATCAGTGCTGAGGCCAGAGTCTGAAAAGCTCGCTGAAGGGCCGCCTGACCAGAATGAATGCTCTCCAGGAATGCATTTGTTTGTTGCAACTGCCTTTCTACACCCTGGATGACATTCAAAATGGTAGACTGCCCAACAGTGAGGGACCTGAGGAGGTCAATGGCCTCCTCACTGAGGGCAGCAGGGGTGACTGGGGCAGGGGCTGAGGTGCCTGGGGCGAAGGTGATGCCCACCCTCCTGGGTGAGCGGGCACGGGGCAAAGGCTGAGGGGCTACTGGGAGGGCGGTGCTGGTAGGGGGGGGTGGCGGCTGTACCTGTAGATGCGGGGGGCACAGATGTTGCCGCCACCACAAGGGAGCTCCCATCAGAGGACAAGTCCGTGTCACTGGTGTCAGCTCCTGTCCCCGACATGGAGCTCCCCTCGCCCTCCGGCCCACTGGTGAACTCCGAGTCCATTGTCTCACCCTCCAGGGCCATGTGGGATGCAGTTCCCTCCTGCTCCCATGCACTGCTCCTCCTCCTGATGATGCTAATGCACACAAGAACAGGGAGACCACAAAAAGGGGGACGACGACAGAAGAAAAATATGTTGAGTGCATGCATTACCGCTACCGTTGGCGGACACGACAGACACAGAAGCCCCCTGCACTACGCCACACACTTGGGCTCCACTGTTCAATCCCTGGGACATGGCCTACAAGGCTATGGACGACATCTGCACACTTGGATGACACAGGAGCCTGACTAGGTGTACTTGGCACTGTACACAGGTGGGGTGGGGTGCCATAGGGTCTGCCAGAACAAGGGGACCTAACTAGCACACTCGCCCTGGCCTAGGGAAACCCACAGCCCACCTCCCCCACCCAGACACCTCCACTGGGCGCAAAATCAGCAGAATGAGAGTGTACTCACCCCCTTGTGGCTGCTGTGATGCCCCCAAGTGCCCATCCAACTCCGGGTACGCCACCGCCAGAATCCTGAACATCAGGGGGGTCTTGGTGTGACGGGCACCCCTCCCACGTTGGGAGGCCATCCCCAGCTGGGCTTCCGCCGTCTTCTTGCTCCAGCGGCGAATGTCCTCCCATCTCTTACGGTGGTGGGTGCTCCGTCTGTGGTAGACCACCAGGGTCCGGACGTCCTTGGCGATGGCACGCCAAATATATTTTTTCTGGTCAGCGCTGACCTACATGAATTGTACAGGGGGAAAAGAAAAGTTATTACCAAATGCACCGTCACAGTCATTGGCCTCCATCCCTACCCTTGCCATGTGGCACATGCACTCACCGTCGTTTCATGCACGCCTCAATCTCACCCCCCCATCTTTCATCCACCCCACTCCACACAGGCATAGCCCATACAGCATGCTCCTAGTGTACTTACCTGTTTGTCTGGAGGAACGTAGAGTAGCGTGTACTGGGGGAGGACCCCATCCACGAGTTTCTCCAACTCCTCCGATGTGAAGGCAGGGGCCCTTTCCCCAGACGCACGAGCCATTGTTTCTTCCAGACCGAGGTCACAGCAGCACTTGCACTGTAGGTCCTCTCATGTCGAAGATCAGGTATCGAGTGATTGAACAGATAGAAAATGGCGGTCACCTCCACGGCGGTGCATACCGTCACCGCCGGCGTACATCGTCATTGGCTCCTGGGACCCATAGGGTCCAATGTTAACCAATGCAGAAATGCGCCGCGGTCTTCGATCGCCTACCGCGACGGTGTACAACGCCAGCGCAGTTACCTCACAACCTATTGTTCCACTTTATAGGTCAGGCAGCCGCCATTTCAGGGGCCCACATGGCTTAATTTTTCACTGCATCACATATACCTAGGCCTTGCCTCAACACTCATACAGGCCAAATTTCGGATTATGATTTGTGTTCTGTGTAAGCTGTGGGTACATACCTCTGAGTTGGCTGATTCTGTGCTCGCTGTTGTCCTTCATAGGCACCGTCCGCTGGGACATGTGAGGAGATGGCGGCATCCTCCGGTGTACAGACCGCTGGTGGACCTGTCAACAACTGAGGAAAGGCATGTGATCATTACCTACAGGCTTGACCGTGCCACAATCCTGGAACTGTGTGCCCAGCTGGAGCCAGACCTGATGTCAGCTATCCGCCATCCCTGAGGAATCCCCCCTCAAGTGCAGGTGCTGTCAGTACTCCATTTCGTTGCAAGTGGGTCATTTCAAACAACAGTGGCCAGAGCATCAGGGATGTCCCAGCCTATGTTTTCCAATGTGTTATCAAGAGTGTTGTCTGCCCTGCTGAAACACATGCGGAGCTACATCGTTTTCCCTCAGGTGGAGGATTTGCCTACAGTGAAAGGAGACTTCTATGCCCTGGGACATATCCCCAACATCATAGGTGCCATTGATGGGACACATGTGGCTTTGGTACCCCCCGCAGGAGTGAACAGGTGTACAGAAACCAGAAGAGTTATCATTCCATGAATGTGCAGATGGTGTGTTTGGCAGACCAGTACATCTCCCATGTTAATGCCAAATTCCCTGGCTCAGTGCATGACGCTTACATCCTGCGGAATAGCAGCATCCCTTATGTGATGGGGCAACTCCAGAGGCACTGTGTGTGGCTATTAGGTGAGCACCTGGAAACAAGTCAGTGGGAATGGTTGTCTGGGGATATCCCTACAGGTTAGTGTGTGTCTAACAGTTGTCCCTCGCCATGTGCAGGTGACTCTGGTTACCCCAACCTGTCATGGCTACTGACCCCTGTAAGAAATCCCAGGACAAGGGCAGAGGAACACTACAATGAGGCCCATGGGCAAACTCGGCGATAATAGAGTGGACCTTCGGCCTCCTGAAGGCCAGGTTCAGGTGCCTCCATATGACAGGTGGATCCCTATTCTACTCACCAAAAAAGGTGTGCCAGATCATCGTAGCCTGCTGTATGCTTCACAACTTAGCTTTGCGACGACAGGTCCAGATGGCAGTGTTGTTGCAGCTGTGGAGCCTGTGGACAGTGAAGACGAGGAAGCAGAAGAAGAGGACATCGACAACAGGAACTTGGTGATCCTGCAATATTTCCAGTGAGACACAGGTAAGAATACAAACCTGCCTACTACATGTGCTTTAACACTTCTACCTCTCTACTGTCTGTCCTTTTCACCCAGTGTATGGTCACTGAGTTGTCACTTTCCCTTACGATTTCACAGATGTGGGTCCCACAGTGTGACATCTGCTTTGTTTCCTCATGGACTAGAGCTGTGTGACATAGGTATGTTGACATTACATTTGATATAGCATTTTGCCACTGTAATTGCTAATACACTATTTCAAAATCACAGACTGACTCCAGATTGTGTTGTGCTTCAAGGGTGTTTATTTAAGTGCTCAATATTGGAGGGGGTTGTAAAATGGTGAGGGGTGATGGTGGAGGAATGTCCATGGCAGAGTGACAAAGTGGGACAGAAAGATGACATTCAGGGTGGTCTCATTTCTTGGCGGGGGTCTTGGCATCGTTCTCTGTCATTGTCCTGGATCTCAGGGACCATTTGCAGGGTGGTTCTCCCTCTGCAGGGGGTGGGGTGCTGGTGTGGTGGTCCTGTGGTGGTGCCTCCTGTCCACTAGCGCAGGCGGAGGTGATGGGCAGTTCATTGTCCAGGCTAGTGTCAGGGGCCCCTTGTTGTGCCACAGTGTCCCTCCTGGTGTTGAGTATTTCCTTCAGCACCACTACGATGGTGCCCAGGGTGGAATTGATGGATCTGAGTTCCTCCCTGAAGCCCAAATACTGTTCCTCCTGCAGGTGCTGGGTCCCCTGAAACTTGGCCAGTACCGTTGCCATCGTCTCCTGGGAGTGGTGGTAGGCTCCCATGATGTTGGAGAGGGCCTCGTGGAGAGTGGGTTCCCTTAGCCTGTCCTCCCCCTGTCGCACAGCAGCCCTCCCAGTTCCCCTGTGTTCCTGGGCCTCCGTCCCCTGGATCGTGTGCCCACTACTACTGCCCCCAGGTCCCTGTTGTTGTTGGGGTGGTAGGTTAGCCTGGGTTCCCTGTAGTGGTGGACACACTGCTGATTGACGTGTCCTGGGGACAGAGGTATGGGCCCGCCAGGTGGGTACTGTGCTGGTGTTTCCAGAGAGTGGAAGCTCTGTAGTGGCCTGTGACTGTGTCAGGGGAACCGACTGTCCTGAGGTCCCTGATGGGCCGGGCTGGTCATCTAGATCCAGTTAGACAGAGCTGCTGTCATCACTGTGGGCCTCTTCTGTTGGTGGTGTGGACATGTGTGGACCCTCCTGTCCGGTGACGTTGGGTACGGGTCCTGCAGGGGTATAAAAGGATATTTATTACATCTGTGTGTGCTATGGTGTGCAATAGGTGGGTGACCGTGTACCCCAGTGCTTGCATTCCTGTGTGGGACCTTGTGTGATGGTGGTTTAGGGGGGTGTATGGGTATGTGCAGTGGCCATGCTTTGGTGGTGGGTGTCCATGCTTTGTTGTTGCATGCAGGGCTTGGTGTTAGGATGTGTGGTTTGTGATGTTGGGACATTTGTGAGGAGTTGGAGTGATGGGGGTGAGGGTGTGGGTATGTACTGGCATGCAGGTAGGGTGGGGGATGTAATAGTTAAGATTTGACTTACCAGATTCCATTCCTCCATCTACTCCTGCGAGGTCCTCAGAATGCAGAATCGCCAAGACCTGCTCCTCCCATGTTGTCAGTTGTGGGGGAGGAGGTGGGGGTCCGCTGCCAGTCGGCTGAACGGAAAAGTGGTGTCTTGAGACCACGGAACGCACCTTCCCCCATAGGTTGTTCCACCTCTTCCTGATGTCATCCCGATTTCTTGGGTGCTGTCCCACTGCGTTAACCCTGTCCACTATTCTACGCCATAGCTCCATCTTCCTAGCTATGGAGGTGTGCTGCACCTGTGATCCGAATAGCTGTGGCTCTACCCGGACGATTTCCTCCACCATGACCTGATCTCCTCCTCAGAGAACCTGGGGTGTCGTTGCCGTGCCATGGGGTGGTGTGGGTGATGTGTGGGGTGGTGTGTGTAGTGATAAGTGGGGTGATATTTAGTAGTGTGTTGTGTGAGGTGCGTGGAAGTTATGTGGGTGATGGTATTGTGTGCCTGTGGATGCTTGGTAGTTGCTTGTGGTGTCTCTCTCTGGCCTTCTCTCTGTAATTGTGGTCGTAGGGGTTCGTGGGTGATGTGGGTGTGTGTTTTATATTGTAATGGGTGTGTGGGAGTGGTGTGTGTATGTGTATCAGGTGTGTGTATTTTGAATTGTCCAATGTGGCTGTGTTTTGTAAATGTGTGTGTTTTTTGAGTGCGGCGGTGTGTACCGCCGATGGAATACCACGGTTGAAAGACCGCCGCGTGGATTCGTGTGTCATGATAGTGTGGGTGTATTTCTGTTGGTGTGACTGTGGAGGTTTTGTTTTCGCCAGTTTATCACTGACCTTTGGTGTGGCGGACTTGTGTGGGTGTCTGAATTTTGGCGGATTCTGAGCTGTGGGTCATAATAGCTGTGGCGGATTTTCCGCGGCGGTGTGTTGGCGGACTTCTGCACGGCGGTAAGCAGCTTTTACCGCCAATGTTGTAATGAGGGCGATAGTCTGAAAAGTTTACATATTTTTCTAGGCACAGTGTAAAATATGCTGAGTCATATTATTTTAAAGTACCACCTACTAAAGATATACATATACTATTGACAAATACTACATTTAAATATTCGGAATCCTTTGTTTCCCAGTTGTCAATAGAAGGCTGTGAATATTGGCAGAAGTTGATTGGTCTGAAAAGTGTATGGGGAACTAGACATTGGCAAATTAGGGGGAAAGGAAACTTTATTTAGAGCATGCCTCATGCCTGTACAAATGATATTCTTAAATGAAACAGTACAACACACAAGTTGTTTAGGCTTAGCTAAAATTAAGGAATTAAACACACCCAGTATACCTGCCCCTGAAAAGTTTTATAAATGGCTAAAATATACAAATGCAACTGAAGATCAACTGGACAAATGGATCCAGAATAGTACATTTAGGGGGTCATTCTGACCCTGGCGGCCGGTGACCGCCAGGGTCACCGACCACGGGAGCACCGCCAACAGGCTGGCGGTGCTCCCTCGAGCATTCTGACCATGGCGGTTCAGCCGCGGTCAGAAGCGGAAAGTCGGCGGTCTCCCGCCGACTTTCCGCTGCTCGGGGGAATCCTCCATGACGGTGGAGCGCGCTCCGCCGCCATGGGGATTCTGACACCCCCTACCGCCATCCTGTTCCTGGCGGGTCTCCCGCCAGGAACAGGATGGCGGTAGGGGGTGCCGCGGGGCCCCTGGGGGCCCCTGCAGTGCCCATGCCAATGGCATGGGCACTGCAGGGGCCCCCGTAAGAGGGCCCCGCATAGTATTTCAGTGTCTGCAAAGCAGACACTGAAATACGCGACGGGTGCAGCTGCACCCGTCGCACCCCTGCAACTCCGCCGGCTCCTTTCGGAGCCGGCATCCTCGTTGCAGGGGCATTTCCGCTGGGCCGGCGGGCGCTCTTTTGGAGAGCGCCCGCCGGCCCAGCGGAAATGTGAGAATGGCCGCCGCGGTCTTTTGACCGCGGTGCGGACATTTGTCGGCGGGACTGTGGCGGGCGGCCTCCACCGCCCGCCACAGTCAGAATCAGCCCCTTAATGTTCCACTGACACGTCCCGGTGGGTGGTTATTGTGGCCAATAGATACCAATGGTTGTCATCAATGTTTTATCAACTCCTCTGGGGGTTTTAGAACTAGTAGGCCTGACCCTTGCGATATATCATCCGAACATGCGGGTATAGTTACAACATATAGGGGGTCATTACAACCTCAGCGGTCTTTTCACAAGACCGCCGAGGGACCGCCGTGCTGAAGACCGCTCGCCGAATTATGACTGCTGGCAGCCCTCTGTCCTTTTTCCGGACGGAGAGCCGCCAGCAGCCATACTGGTGGTCGGCGGGGAAGTGGAGGTTGCTCCACCTCCACCGCCCCGTCAACAGAACACCGCCCACCGAATCACGTTATGTGATTCGGCGTGGCAGTGTTCTGTTGACGGGGTGCTGGCGGCGGAGCAGCCACCATGAATCCCGTCCCCTCCCGGAGGATCAACGGACCAGGTAAGTTGATCGTCCGTTAGGGGAGGGGGTGGGGGGGATGTTGTGTGTTGTGTGCGTGCATGGGGGTGTGCATGTGAGTATGAAGAGGGGGTGTGTGAGTGCATGTATGCATGCATGGGGTGTAGTGTGTTTGGAAATGTGTGCGTGTTTGCCTGTATGTATGTCTGTATGGATGTGTGCGTGTATGTCTGAATGTGGGTGTGCGTGTATGACTGTGTGTGTGCATGTTTGTTCGTGTGTGTGCGGGTATGTGTATTGGTGGTGTCTGCATGCGTGTTAGGTGTGTGTCTGTGTAGTGATGTCAGGGGTTGGGGGGTGGCAGGGGGGTGGGGGTGTTCGGGAAGGACTCGGGGGTGGTGGGTTGGGGAGACCCCTATCAGTGCCAGGGAAGGGATTCCCTGGCACTGATAGTGCTTACCACCATGGATTTCATGGCAGTGCCCAACCCCATGAAATCCGGCGGTCAGCCGGGTCAGGATGCCGCTGGCGGTCTTGTGACGGCCGCCGGGCTGGAGACCCAAGTCTCCAGCCCAGCGGTCGTCTCCGCCCTGGTGGTCGGATCGGAGAAGTGTCGGATGACCATGGCGGTAACCGCCATGGTCATGATTCCAATTCTTTTACCACCAGCCTGTTGGCGGTAAGACCGGCACTTCTCCGCCAACCGCCAGGGTTGTAATGAGGGCCATAGTGTAGGGAAATTATGCCAGCAATGGGTAAGAACTTCCTCACTAGATGCGGTTAGAGAACACCTCAGTCTCCTGTCTAATAACACTGACTTACAGGACTTCTTGTTAGGCCCCGGAAAACACCGTAGGAAGTGTTTTGTTATATGAAGTATATAGTGGAATTTGGAAGCTTTCCCAACAAGAAGCAGTTGCCCGGTTAAGGCAAATAGACCAGGAAAATCTGAAAAAGACATTAGCTGTTGTGGATAATGGGAGTAATACCGACCGGATATACACTTTACATAACATTGGGCCTGATTACAACTTTGGAGGAGGTGTTAATCCGTCCCAAAAGTGACAGTAAAGTGACGGATATACCACCAGCCGTATTACAAGTCCATTATATCCTATGGAACTGGTAATACGGGTGGTGGTATATCCGTCACATTTGGGGCGGATTAACACCTCCTCCAAAGTTGTAATCAGGCCCATTGTTTCTTCTGCTATAGACATGATACAAACAGAAATGTCTTCCTTATATCATGGACAAAGTCAGCTAAGGTCCATTATACAGTTGGGTTGGACACTTCAAACATTGAAGGTGGGTCGCGTTCCCTGGCAGCATGTCAGTGCGAGGGAGATATTTTCTTCCTTTAATTTAACGCAACAACAACAACTAATGGCTAAGAAAGAAGCAACTTATGTCATGCTAAATGTTGAGAAATTAGAAAAGTTGTCTTTTACTGTGGCTGAAATGCCACCTGCTGAGTGGCTAGTACACGGGGTCATCAATCTGCCTATTTCTACACTTCAATTCACCTCCTGTTTAAAACACATTCCGGTAGGCAGATATGAAAGGCTGGGAGATAGTTACATCCATGAGGTGTGGGAGCTTTCCTTCTCATACAAATGTCTCAGTGGCAGGAAAGAAGTCTTTCTTAGCGGTAGTGAATGTGAGACTTCAGTCAGCCATTCGATGGTTTGTAAAGAGCGGTCCTTGCATGGGCCGTGTAACGTCTTCTGCAGCAAACTTAGCTTGTTATCTGAAGGGAGTTCCAGTCCCCTTGAATAGACCTACGTTCCAGGTGCTTTCAAACGGCAGCCACGTCCTCCCTAATGGTGCAGACTGTTGTGGTATGCGAGACGGAATAGTTTACTTTGTTTCGGTCTCTAAGGTCGTTACATGCTGCAGGAACGTACTCCCCCCCCCATTAAAATTAAAGAGGTAGCTGACATTTGGTCTCACATTGCTACTTCAAATGTGAATTTTGACAGCTTAAGCAGACTCAAGGCTTTATTGTTTCAAAAGCATGTGGCCCTTACATCTGCACGCAAGACCTACACACTTCAGGTGGCAAGCTCGTCAGCAGAAATACAGTCCCTTTTAAATACAAACTTTCCTAGACACTTTGGTGAACTCGTGGGACGAATATTTAATGCGTCCAGTACAACTGGATTTGCACATTTTTTTAAAGCTGTTGGTTTTGGTTTCATTCACACCTTCTCCTCCATATTCGGTTTAACACCATCAGCAATCCACTCAGTCTTCTATAGTATTTTCGGGGGATTTCCAATAACTTTGGCTTTATTAGCTGGCATCTTGCTGTTGCTATTTTTTATGCGCAACGGCTGTCCCACCGCAGCAAGGAGGAATGGAGGCGCTCCCATCAGCGCAGCTGTGTCGTCAATGCATGATGCAGTATTTTGGAGCAACACTTCTGGAGCAATTGTAGTGTGGCTGGTCATTGTCATTCAGACTGGTGTTGCATTGTGTGCAGCCCGTGTTTTGGTGCCTCTGGTGCTCTTTCGAACACGCACTGGAAATCTGTATTTTGACGCAGCGCTTGTCTACATTGGATGCTGATCTGTTGATGTTCTCGTTGAGGGCCCATTACCGGGCGTGCGCATTGAGGTTGCGTTTGCTACGAGAAGCTACTTATGAGTTGCCCTTCCTGGAGGATGTAACTCACGACTCATCACTGGGCACATCACGGAATGCCGCCTTGGCTGAGGCTGAGGCTATGGAACACAACTGCTCCTTGATCTTTTTGACAATGACTTTCCATCTTTAACATCGGCCGAAGTGGAAGATCTCCTGTCCTCTATCATCCCAGAATCGATTGGAACCTTTTAAAATTGACTTTGCCTTTTGAGATTCGGTTTTATGTCACATGCTCATGTTTTAAATTGTCCCTTCACATGCTCACTTGTCCCTTCGACTTGTCATCATTGACATTGCTTTTATATATATATATATCTTAGATTGAGCGTTTTAGTAACAATTTTATATGTCTTTAGGCTTTGAACCACCTTCAACCGACAAGGGGAGGGTGTTGTGTAGCCATTTTAGTTATAGCTCTATGCATGTTATTTTAACGCTCTAGGCCACTGTGCACTTTAACCTAGATATATTTTATTCAGCTTCGTCTTTTTATTGTTACAATAACCATTTTTACGGTCTTGTTTTATTTTCCGTTTATCTAACTGTTTTTGCCTAGGCCAGCACTCTGTTCTCAAACAAGACATTCTTGATCACTCTGTGCTTCTTCCAAGACTACAACACAGTACATTGCCGGTGAACGTGGTAGAAGTTTAGTCTCCAACATTCGTAGAAAACACACACCCTCACGTAGGGACATTTTCTCAGAACAGCAGCTGTGTTATTATAAAAACACTTCCTTGTCCTTTACACATTAGAGGGAGATTCCAGCCAGTAAACCATGACTGAATGCTGATTGCTGAATGCTTCGCTACAGATGCTAACGCAGACCGCAGGCCTTTGCTCAGGTATGGGGGTTGATGTCTTCCCAGGGGAACCTGAAGGATAGAATTAGAGCTTAACATGCTGTGCTCTATCATAACCTAGGTAGGAGCCAGTCCATTGATTGTAATGACAATATGATAGCGTTGTTTTTATACTTCACTCTTCTCGTCACAATTTTAATACTGTCATGTTGTGTCGTCCTGGTTATTGCAGCTCACGCTTTGCTATCTAAGATGCAGTCGTTTTGTAGTGAATCCTAGTTCGTTTTAATGGGATAACAGAAGTTAGCTTAGCCTCTGGCTTGCAGACTCGTGCCCCCGTCACCTAGTGACTTTTAGCCTACTTAGCTTGCTCTGTCTTAGCTCATTTAATTATTTAATTCTTCTAAGAGGGCTGCCTTGTTTATAGTTAGGCCACTTGTTATTTTTTGCATTATCAGTGTCACCGCGCTAAGGCGTCAAGATCAAGCAACAAAGACAAACAAACAGTAGGTGTTCACACTTAGGGGTTTTTCCCTCTCTACACTTTTGAGGGATTGTTTATATTAATTGCCGTCCCAGGCATGTCTGTTATCTATTGTTTGGGAACACACATACATCAGGGGTCCTTGTAGATCTGTATAAATACATCGCACTTTAGACAGAAAATCAGAGGGATTCTGACCAGAGGGCATCACCACCATCGCTGATATCGATGCTGCACGTCGTCTTGCCGCTGACCCAGTATTCGTGTCCCTGTGGAGTCTGAGATAGAGACCTCATTCCAAGGTAACAAGGGTTGGGGGCTCCTCTCATGGACATGGTATTGGCAGATTAGGTTTAGCAAACCCAGCTCTCCTTTAGGTAGGAGGTTAGGCCTATCACATTACGGTATTAGGGCATATTACATGCCGTATGTCTTTCTTATGCATTGCAAGATGGTGGGGGTCTTTGTAATAATGACTCTCGTCTTCACAATTCTGTTCCTTGCATTATTCATTATCCTAATCATTGCAGCCCATGCAACTTTTTTTTTTTTAAATCTGTTTATTAAACACAACACACGAGCGGCAGTACATATAGCTTGAGTTAGTAAGAGAATAAACATTTTTCCCTTTTCATGTGTCCTTGCACGTACCTGTAATTCCCATACAGTACGGTTACATTTTTAATGTACTGGCGTGTAACTTAACTTGATACATTTTAAAACAATAACAATAGGCATATCTATGGTTTTATTTAAGTATATCTAATGGTATTCTAAGTGATTACGATAATATTCAACTGTATAGGCGTGAAATATGTTAGTGCTTGTTTACATGCTATATAGTTTGCAATGGGGCAAAGGCTGGGGTAGCAGGGCTTCGGGATCTTTTGTCAGTTTGTATATTCGTGTCTGGATGAAGTTGCGCTTGTTATCCAACTATATATTTCCGGGTTGATATGGCGAGGCTGGCTGGGACGCTACTACAGATATGATTTATTACTTATCGTGGTTGCTAAGTGTTTACGTGTAGGTCGTTCTGTACGTGTCGCGTGTTTCAAGGGGGGTAATCATCATCTCTAGCCTCTATTTGTATTACAAAGTGATCCCACTGTGTGGCTCCCTCCTGTATCTGGCCTCTGAGTTGCAGCTGTCTTAGAGTGTGTGCCTCCGCTAGTGTGGAGCTGTGTAAGGCTGAAAGCCAGGTGCGGAATGAGGGGGCGTTAGGGGCCTTCCAGTGTGTAGCGATCGAACGCTTGTATATTATAAACGCAAGATCTATAAACTTGTGAGTGTGTTTTTCATTCTTGTCCCGGCGACGTATGCCCAATAAGCAGGATTCTGGTGTGGGAATAAGCGTGTTTCCTATTATGTCTGCAACCGTCTCGGTGATGCGGCACCAGCCAGTATGTATTGTGTGGCATTCCCAAACCATATGGTAGAAATTAGCAGCAGGGGTAGCGCATCTAGGGCATTCTGGCTTAGAGTTTGGGTATATTTTGTTGATGCGGGACGGAGATAGATATGCTTGATGGATATAATTGAATTGAGTATATCTTAGTCTAACATTACGGGATACAGATTTAATCGTGGTGAGGGCAGCTTTCCAGGATTTCTGATCAACTGGTGTGGGGAGGACCTCATCCCAGCGGCTCTTAACTTGGGTCAAAGCAGTGCAGGTATCTGTTAGGAGTATTTTATATAATTTAGTAATGCAGCCCTTAATGTTTCCTATAGTGAGTAATGAGGTGAGTAGGGGGGATTCATCAGGCTCGTTTGGGTTGCTCCCCCAAAAGTTTTGTAGAAGTTTGTTAATAGCATTAAATGTTAAGAAGGCCCCAGGTTGCATGATACCAGCAGTCACGAGCTCTGCGAAAGTGCTTGCTTTAGAGTTCAAGTACAAGTCTCCCATGTTCAGTGCCTTGGTTATCCGTATATCATGGTGATGGGAAAGAGCTCGGACACCTGGTACCTGAGCCAAAGGTATTGCAGGTGAATAAGGGGGAGTTAAGGTTTTGCCCTGGACATATCTCCGCCAGCAGTATCTAGCCGTTACTACTAGGGGATTTCTGTTAGATGGGTAAGGAGGTTTGGACATAAGTGATGACAGTATCGTTTGTGGTGCCACACAAGACATTATCGCTGTACACTCTGGGGTGGGTGGGTCGCTAAGCCACGTGGCTACCCATTGGAGTTGGGCTGCTGCGTAGTATAATTCAAAGTTCGGCATGCCAAGTCCGCCTTCCTCCTGTGGATATTGTGTAATGGCTAGAGCTACTCTTCGTCTGTCTCTGCCCCACAGCAAATCAGTCAGCAGAGAGTGTAGTTTATGAAAGAATGAACGTGGCAGGGATAATGGGAGCGCTGTAAAATAGTATAAAAATCTGGGTAATATTAACATTTTTGCTATGGCCGTGCGGCCCATGGGTGATAGTGGGAGGGAACTCCAAAATGCCATGGATCCCCGAGTTGAGCGTAGCAGCCTATCGAGATTGCCCTCGCGTAGGTCTGTCATAGAGTGGTAAACCTGAATCCCCAGATATTTAAAAGTCTGATATGCCCATGTCAGTTGATGTAGTGGTAATACCGATTGCTGTTCCGTAGGTATACGAGTGAGCGGGAAAATACATGATTTCGCCCAATTAACACATAAACCAGATGATAAAGCGAAGTTATCCAGGATTTGTATAACTTCTGCGAGGGAGGAGGTATAGTTACGCAAATATATTAGAGCATCATCTGCGTATAGGGAAATAATATGGTATGTGTTGGATTCTAGGATGCCCCACCTGCTTGCCCAGCTACGAAGTTTAATTGCCAATGGCTCCATAGCTATAGCAAATAATAAAGGGGATAAAGGGCAACCTTGTCTGGTGCCTCTGCCGATGGGGAACGCGTCTGATATCATTTGGCCCGTTTTGACGCGAGCTATTGGTTTAGTGTATAGAGTGGCAATCCAGTTAATGAAACCGCTTTGAAAGCCGAACGCCTTCAGAGTGCGGAAGAGATATTCCCATCCGAGCGTATCAAATGCCTTCTCTATGTCCAATGCCACAGCCACTGCCTCAGTTTCTGTGGTACTGTGTAATATACGTATTAGGCGTCTTATATTTAAAAAAGTGTTCCTCCCTGGTACAAATCCAGATTGATCATGATGAATTAAGTCTGATAAATAAGGGAGTAGTCTATTTGCTAGAATTTTCCCCAGGAGTTTACAGTCAGTGTTTAATAGGGAGAGTGGTCTATAGGATTTGACATCAAGTGGATCGCGTCCTGGTTTTGGTAGCACCACTATCAATGCTTCGCGCATGGAGTCTGGCAGCTGCTTTCTATTACGTGCCTCGTTAAATACCTCAGTCAGGGGCTGCAGGAGATGAGCAGATAGTGAACTGTAATATTCCGTTGGTAGTCCGTCTGAGCCAGGAGTTTTGCCGCGCGCCATTTGAGAAAGAGCTAAGCGTAGTTCTTCGATAGTGATGGGACCGTCCAGTATGGCTGCGCTGTCAATGATATTCGTATTTTGGGGAATCAATGAGAGGAGTTCAGAAAGAAGTTGTTCATTTGGAGGGTGAGTGGGCTGATATAGTGAACGATAATACATATGAAAAGACTCATTGATTCCGGCTTGTGTGTTAATCACTTCCCCTGAGTGTGTTCTTATCGCGCCTATGGGTGAGGACTGTAATGGTTGACGGACCAACCATGCCAATAGCTTGCCCGATCTATCGCCTTCTGCGTGTTGACGGGTTTTAAAATGTCTATAGTCATGTCTGCTGAGCCTGTCATCCGCTTCTTTGTAGTCAGATTTCAGCGAATTTAGTGTTTCAAGCGAGGGCCCGCTAGTGGTGGTCTCGGTCTCTGCCCTGCGCATTTTTAATTCTATCTCTAGTAATTCCTTATTAAGCATTCTTTTGACCCCCAGCGAGGCTGCAAGGCAGTGGCCGCGTATAACCACTTTATGAGCGTCCCATTCCGTGGCGCGCGCTGTTGTTGTGTTTTTATTTAAAGCAAAGTAATCCGATAAGCACTTAGCTAGTTCAGCATGATAAGGGGGATCTATGAGGGCATCTGGTTGTAGACGCCATGTGGGAATGCACGTGTGTGTGCGGCCCGTTCTCAGGGTAGCTTGAAGCGGATTATGATCAGATATGGTGCGAGCCAGATAGCCTGATGTGGTTATTTTTGGGATTATATCTTTTGACGCAAACATCATGTCTATTCTAGTGTGCAATTTATGCACAGGGGAGTAGAAAGAATATTCACGGTGTGTGGGGTGGGCAGTTCTCCAAATGTCTCTTAGCCTATTGTTGGAGGCCCACTCTGCAAGTTCGAGTGAAGCACGTTTAGCTAGGGTATTATCTAACGGAGGGATAGAGCGATCTCTGTGAATGTCTAATACGCAATTAAAGTCACCGCCCCAAATAGTATCCATCTCCGGATCATTAAGTTTACTACTGTTAAGTGTCTGTAGGAATTCCCATTGATTTGAATTGGGGGTATATATTGATGCTAATGCCATGGGTTCCCCGTCTAGGGCACCTTCCAAAAGGACATATCGGCCATCTGGGTCACATTGTATGCGGGACGTAACATAAGGGACCCCGGGGGCTATCCAGATCGCCGCTCCCCTAGCATATGTTGAAAAAATGGTACCATATAATTGCCCCTTCCATTTTACTTTTGTGTTCTCCAAAGAGGACTTAGCCAGGTGTGTCTCCTGTAACATGGCAAAATGTATTTGATGTCTCCTGAGGTATGCGTGGATCTGTTGTCGTTTACGCGGGGATGCCATGCCCCTTATATTCCATGTGAGTATTTTATATTGCGGGTTATACTGTTGTCTTTGGGTTGCCATGGAACTTTTGTACTTGTATGTCCAGATTTTGTGGGTTTGGTGGGCCCACTCCTTTTACAACTATAGTGTATTTCACGCCCATTATGCTTGGCCAATTTATACTGCAGCTGCCTAGTATGTACTTATCATTAGCAATCAAACAGCTTTTACTACGAATACTATAATCTAAATTATGCCTCATAGATATGATTCTGCTAATTAAAACAATAACATTAACTATATCTAACAGTAACTGTGGTTGTGGCAAGGGCGTTAACGATACAATACTTGCCAACCAGATAGAACGTTCCATATGGTGCAGGGGTGTTTCAAGTAAATAAGTTCAAATCAATGCTGGTTCCGACCCATTATGTTCTTGTTGAAGCTGCTACTTTCTGGGACCAGCCATGAGTCTTTTGCTGCGGTCGGGGGCAGCAGTGCGGTGGAAATGAGGTCAGCGTAGTAGACGATTAGTGACTACTTCTGTAGGATGTCGTGTGCCGTTGTGTCCGAGATTGGTATATATTAGCAGATGTCGTCTGCTGTTCGTGGAGTGAGATTGGGGGCACAGGCGGAGTCTGTAGAGTCAGAGAGTATCCCAAGCTCGGATTCTAATCCCGAGTGCGTCGATACAGACCCCGGGGATGCATTGGCGAAAAGGGATGTGGTTTGCAATAATAGAGAGCGTTCCACGCGAGACTGTTCAGGAGTAGGTTTAGTGTCTGGTTGCCTGCTGGGTTTGCGTTTGCCACTAGGAGGGTGATTTTTATCTTTGGAATTTCTTGTATTGGGAGGGTCAGCGAGTCCCTTGGCATGTAGCCAAGTCCATGCATCTTCTGGTGAGGTGAAAAAGAAAGTGCGGGTGTCGTCCTGTATTCGAAGTTTGGCCGGGAACAACAGAGCGTATTTGATATTGTGGTCTCTTAGTCGCTCTTTGACCCGAAAAAATGAGTTACGCTTTTTCTGTACCTCTGCTGTAAAGTCTGGATAGGCCGATATGATTGCCCCTTCGAAGCGCATTGGGCCTGCTTTTCGGAACAGCTGCAGTACGAGGTCCCTGTCACGGTAGTTGAGGAGTCTTGTTATTAGTGGGCGAGGCTGAGTGCCAGGTGGTGGGGGTTTTCCGGGAACCCTGTGGGCGCGTTCTATTGAAAAGAATTTCGGGACATTGTCCTTCAGTACTGTTTCTATTAGCCATTGCTCAATGAACAGTTCTGCGCATGGGTCCTCAACGCGCTCAGGAAAGCCCACGAAGCGGATATTATTACGTCTTGACCTTCCTTCTGCTTCTTCAGCTTTGCGCCTCAGAATCCCTAGTTCAGCTGTTACAGCCCCCATTTGCGACTGGAGTTTGGTTATCGCTGGTGAGAGGTGTGACGTGTCTGCTTCCAAGCCTGCGACCTTTTCAGCTAGCGTATGTTGGTCTGCACGCAATATGTTGACGTCTTCGATTACCGAACCTATTTTTGCTTCCAGAGTAATTTTGGTGTCCAGTATGGCTTGTAAAATCTTTTCAAATTGCGTTGTGTGCGTTTGGAGTGTTATTTCCATCTTTTGTAGTGCTTGTTGTGTGGTCGAGGCCTCCGCAGGTGGGGGTGGGGCATCAGAATCCATATTCCCAGAAGGTACGCGTGGGGTCTTTGGTTTGCCCATTGATTATTTACGTGACGGTATTGCTGTTAACTATTGTTTTTGAAGTGGCTTCGATTGATTAGGACTGCTGAGGCTTGTTCCTGAAAAATAGAAATCTTGCTGCGTATCAGGCAAAGAAGTTATACCGCTTACGGGTTCTAGGGCACCGTGACCGTCAGGATTTCGTGTTGCTTGCAAAGAAGCAGGGCCCCTAACTTGGGGTCAGCAGCACTGTTTGGAGTAGTGAAGATAAGATAGCAATACTTTGTTTGTGTGGTGTATCCTCTTTGTAGTGGAGAGCCTCAGGGCTTTTATGTCTGGTGAGAGCCTTGGTGGGAACGCTGCGGCTCGATTAGCGCCGCCGGTGCAGTGCCGCAGGAGGATATACTGTAGTGCCCTGTTATACGTATTATTTTCTGAAGGGGTCCGTTTTATTGCTGTGTTGCTGCTTGGAAGCTGGGATTGGTAGGGCTCAGTTTACTTGAACTTTGGTGGTCCCAACTCTTCTTGTTTCTTTTCTTTTTTTTTTTTGTTTTTTTTAAATTGTTATTTATTTGCTTTCCCAATTGTCTCTCCTCCTTAGTACTTGGTTATTTGTTAGCCCAGGCTTAATGCGCAAGGAAACGCCTGTTCAATGCCATCCGATTTTTTTTGGGGGTGTAGAGCCAAGATTCAAGGGCAGCCGGTGGGATCCCCTCCCCTTTCGCGGGGAACGCAGCTCCAGCCCGCACGGCACCCCCGAGTCTCAATGGTGGCCGCACGTCCCAGCGGTACCTGTCATGTGGAGCCAGCCGGCTTCACACGGGAGTGTGGCCGTATCGGGCCGAGCGCATCGGGTCGAACGCGGCCCCCAGGCGCGTGGTCCCGGAGCAGGGGATCAAGCGCCTCCTCACCTTCTTCGGCACCCGCCTTCCTGCCCCGGGAGACGGGTCAAGTCCCAGCGCGTCGGGAACCCGTCCGTGTCCCGCGACGCAGCTGCCTCGGCACTAAAGGTGCCGCGTCGCATCGGCCCCGGCAGGAAAGGTCCAGGCTCCACGGGCCTCGGCGGCCGCACCCAGGACCGCAGCCGACCCCGCGGCACCCGGAACGCCGCGGTCGGATCCAGTCAGAGCAGCGCCGGCATCTCAGGTAGAGCATACGGCGTCTCGCACGAACAGTAGTGCGGGCGCCTGTTAGAGGATATTTGACACGGGCCGGGATCAGAGCTACGAACTATGCGACCAGCCCGGTCGCCATTTTGGCCACGCCCCCCCATTGCAGCCCATGCAACTTATCGCAAATTTCAGTTATGTTAAATAAAAACTTTTGAAACTTTACTGCATCTTTGTCATTGCCTGTGTTTGTATGAGACATGATATATCTGTGAGAAAGGGGTAATCTCCGTTTAACCACGACACTCCCTGAGATGTCTTATTCTTGAGTCCCTGCATAAAGGCTGCCACAAATCACCTTTTACTATTGTGTTTCTGGTAAGGTGCTGCTAGTGAGCCGGTAAGGTTGGGACAACAGTTGCAACTTGTTGTAGGATAGGCATAGTCACCTACAAACAAAAGTACTGTCATCCTTTAACCAGCAGTCTTGCCTAGAGCAAGAGTCCAAACTACGACAGTTTTATTAAACTCATTATTGAAACATACTGCTTTAGTTTGTCATTTATATATGAGACTGAATTGTAAATGAGAGAAACGGATGAGACCTGAGTGACCACGACTTCCCTGAGAAGCCAAGTATGTCATGCGCTCGGCTGCCCAGTCATCCCTATCCTTGGGTAGAGATGAGGCACTACTAGCTAGCCGGAGCAAAACCTGGATTGGAGCAACAGGTGTCACCCGCAGTGAGTTAGACTTAGTCTCCCACACCGCGGGCGATTCTGCCACTCAAAATCCATTAGTCTCATTAGAATAATGGGAGCCTCTGCGACAACTATAAAACACACACCCACATTTCACACAACCCTTTACCATTACAACCAATTGCCAAAAGAGAGAGTTAGCAAGAGCACTCACACAACTAGAGCCACATACCACTCACACCTATACCCCACCCACGCACCTTACATCACACACCCCACCATATCACCCTACACACCCTAACCCACACCACTCACACTCCACCCATGGCACCACAAGAACACCCCAGATTCTCTGAGGAGGAGCTAGGGGTCATGGTGGAGGACATCATCCGGGTAGAGCCACAGCTATTTGGAGCACAGGTGCAGCAGATATCCATTGCTAGGAAGATGGAGCTATGGCTGAGAATCGTGGACAGGGTCAACGTCATGGGACAGCACCCCAGAACAAGGGATGACATCAGGAAGAGGTGGAACGACCTACGGGGGAAGGTGCATTCCATAGCAGCAAGACACCAACTCGCTGTACAGAGGACTGGCGGTGGACCCCCACCTCCTCCCCCACAACTAACAGCATGGGAGGAGCAAGTCTTGGGAATCATGCATCCTGAGGGCCTGGCAGAAGTAGCAGGAGGACTGGACTCTGGTAAATCAACGCTTTGCTACTATCACCCCCTACCTGCATGCCATCACATACCCACTCCCCGTCCTCACTCCCATCACTTCACCACCTCCTGCACCCCACCATCACAAACCACTCATCCCAATGCCAAGCCCTGCATGCACCACCAATGTATGGACACCACTCACAGACCTACATGGACATCTATCACTGAAGCAGGCACACTAAAGCCAATCAGCTAGCCTCCCAAATTAACAACTCACACAAGGCAAAGCTGCCAGGGCAATAACAACCATAAAGGGCAACCCATTCATTCACAACATGTCACACACAGAAATAATATCACTGCATGTACATCCCTACAGGTATCCCAGCCAATGTCACCGGATAAGAGGTGCCAGCAGCATCCAGTCCCCACACAGAAGAGGCCCACAGTGATGACAGTGAGTCTGCTCACCTGGATCTGGATGTCCTACCTGGCCCATCAGAGACCTCCGGACAGTCCCCCCTCAGGCAACACCACCACAGCACCCACCCAGCGTGCCCATACCTTTGTCCCCAGGACACGTGAATCAGCAGTGTGTCCACCACTACAGGGACGCCAGGCCACCCCACAAACCCAAGAAAATCAGGGACCTGTGGTCAGTGGCAGTGGGCACACGGTTCAGGGGACAGAGGCACAGGACAACGGGAAAGCTGGGAGGACTGCTGTCTGCCAAGGGAAGGACAGGCCCAGGGAAGTGACTGTCTGGGAGGCACTCACTGTGAGGCTGGGAGCATACCAACATTCCCAGGAAACGCTGGGCAAGATCCTGGACAAATTGCAGGAGAACATGCGGTTGCAGGAGGGACAGTACCTGGGGATCATGGAGGACTCGAAGTCCATTAACACCACCCTGGTCTCCATTGCAGGGGTGTTGGCAGACATGGCCAACATCATAAGTGAGGCAGTGTCACACCAGCGGGCCCCTGCCACTAGCCACACTACTGAACAGCCCTTCACCTCTTCGGCCACTAGTGGACAGAAGACCCTACCACAGGACCAACAGGCCACCAGCACCCCTCCCCCTGCAGAAGGAGAACCTCCCTATGATCCAGGCAGAAGCCAGAGACTATTGCCAAGGAAATAAGTCTCTCCTGATTGTCACCCTTGTGTCCCACTCTGTCACCCTGTACACCTTGAACTGCCATTGCTCCCCTTCCTATGGCCCCTTGGACAATGCACCTGTGCACACAATAGACGGGACTCTAACCTGGACTTACCTCCATCCTCACCCCAGCCCATTGCACTTCTTCCTTTTTGTCAGAGCACTGCAATAAACACACTTTGAAAAAATACAAGTATGGAGTATGTCAAATGATTTAAGTCTGTATTAATGTAACAAGGTTTAAACATTGCAATTCAACTATAGAGTAATGTTTACATAGGAAAGACTTCTAGTTGGCTGCAGTGAACACACCAGGAATGATAGTGGGGCACCAACATCTGCAAAAAGAGTTTCCATAGGGTACAGTGAGTGGGCACAGCCTGCCAGTGACAATGTCAAACATAAAACTGTCAATGAAATGTGGAGTTACACTGTCTTACCTGTGTGTCATTGGAAGTATCGTCTAATCACTGCAGTTCTGTTGTCCTCATCCTCATCCTCCTCACCTTCACTGTCCACAGGGTCCACTGCTGCCACATGGCCATCTCCAGCCTCTTCCTCCTGCAGAAAAGGCACATGGCGTCTCAAGGCAAGGTTGTGCAATATACAGCATGCCACAATGATCTGGCAGACCTTTTTGGGTGAGTAGCACAGGGATCCATCTGTTAGATGGAGGCAACGAAACCTGGCCTTCAGGAGGCCAAAGGTATGTTCAATTATCCTTTTTGTTCGCTCATGTGCCTCATTGTAGCTTTCCTCTGCTTTTGTCCTGGGATTCCTCACAGGGGTCAGTAGCCATGATAGGTTGGGGTTACCAGAGTCACCTGAAAATAGTGAGGGCCAACTGTTAAACACACATTAACCCTTATGGCCCACATCATACACATAAACCAACATCCACTGGATGGGAACCAGGGCTCACCTATTAGCAACACCCTGTGCCTCTGCAGTTGGGCCATCACATTTGGGATGCTGCTATTCCTCTGAGCCTGGATACTTAGCATTGACATAGGAGATGTACTGGTCCGCCAAACACACCATCTGCACATTCATTGAGTGAAAACTTTTTCGATTTCTGAAGACCTGTTCATTTTGCTGGCGGAGGACAATTGCTCCATCAATCGCCCCAATTATGTTGGGGATATGCCCCATTGCATAGAAGTCAGCCTTCACTGTGACCAAATCCTCCACCTGGGGGAAACGATGTAGCTGCACATGTGTTTAATCAGGGCAGACAACACTCTTGTCAGCACTATTGAGAACATTGGCTGTGACATTCTTGCTGCCCAGCCCACTGTCACTTGGAAAGAACCAGTTGCCAGGAAATGCAGTACAGATAGCACTTGCACAAGAGGGGGGTTCCCAGCGGGGTGACAGATAGCAGATATCAGGTATGGCTCAAGTTGGGCACACAGCTCAGGTATTGTGGCCTTGACAAGTCTGTAGGTGAGGATGATGTGCCTGTCCTCCATTGTTGCCAAGTCCACCAGGGCTCTGTACACAGGGGATGTCTCCATCTCCTATTTATCTGCAGCAGTTGCAATCTATGGGGCAAAAGAGTGAGGATACGGTCATTATCTGTACATTGTAACCACTACAGTTCAATGCATAATGTGATTTTTTTCATTTATTAGTGACATAAGTCCTGAATGTAAAATTGTGAACTGTGATGCAGTTAGGATCCATGGCCTACCCCCCCCCCCCCCCCGAAATGTTGTCGGCCTGTCCTGTATGGAGGGACAGGTGGAAGTGAGGTAATTCCACTGACGTTGTGCGCCATTGCGGGAGGCGGTCAGGAACCGCCGTGCAACTCCTCATTGGTTATCATTGGGCCCTATGGGGAACAGTGGCCAATGGTGATTACGCCAGCAGTGACGGTTTGCACTGCTGTGGGCGTCATCGCCATTTTCTATCTGTTCCCTCACTTGCTACCTGACCTTCAACAAGAGAGGACCTACACTGCATGTGCTGCTGTGACCTTTGTCTGGAACCTACCATGGCCCGTGTGACTGGGGAAAGGGCTCCTGCGTACACCTCAACAGAGTTGGAGAGACTGGTGGATGGGGTCGTACCCCAGTACTGACTGGTCTATGGGCCTCCAGACCAACAGGTGAGTACACTGTGGGGGTTATTCTAACTTTGGAGGAGGTGTTAATCCGTCCCAAAAGTGACGGATTTACCACCAGCCGTATTACGAGTCCATTATATCCTATGGAACTCGTAATACGGCTGGTGGTATATCCGTCACTTTACCGTCACTTTTGGGACGGATTACCACTCCTCCAAAGTTAGAATAACCCCCTGTGAGCACGATGCATGGGCTATGAATGCATGAAGTGCTGTGTGTGAAGGCCTCGTGTGGGGTCAGGTTGGTGGATGGGCCCTGGGCAGCGTGCAGCATGTATGCTGGGCCATGTCTGTGTGTAATGGGATGGAAAGGGCTATGGTGGGCCATGAGTGTAACAGGCAGGACAGTCTAACTAACACCTTTCCCTGTGTATATTTCCTCTGCAGGTCAGTGCCCATCAAAAGAAGTGTATATGGCGTGCCATCACCAAGGACGTGTGGACCCTGGAGGTCTACGGCAGGCAGAGCACCCACTGTCAGAAACGGTGGGAGGACCTGAGACGCTGGGCATGGAAGATGGCGGAGGCCCAGCAGAGGATGGCCTCCCAACGAGGAAGGGGTGCCTGTCGAACCCTGATCCCCCTGATGGCCCGCATACTGGCGGTGGCCTATCCGGAGCTGGATGGGCACCTGGGGACATCACAGCAGCCACAATGGGGTGAGTGCAGTGCCCATCATTACTACTTACGCCTGGTGGGGTGGTATCCGGGGTGGGGGATGTGTGCCTGTGGGTGCCCCTACGCCAGGCCTGACATTGCAGAGTAGGTCCCATGTTGGTCAGGGTTCTGATGTGAAATTCCTCCAACCTAGCTAGTAGGCATCCACTACTGGGCAGGGGTGTGTGGGTCCCAGGTATACTGCAGTCGGCGGTATGTGTCCCTCCCCATGCCCTGGTGACTAGCATTGTTGTTGGTAGTGCATTGCCTAGTGCGTAGGACTGTTCACTGTGTGTGAGTGTGTTGTGTAGGCCAACAGTGGTATTGGTGCAGCAATAGACCAAGTGTATTCTTTGTTTCTCCCCCCCTTTCTGTTTTGTTACCCTGTCCTTATGTGCATTAGCATCATCTTGCAGAAGAGCAGAGGCACCAGTGATGGAGGGAGCTGCATCCCACAAGACCTAGGAGGCAGAGTCCACTGATGGTGAGGGCACCAGTGGGACAAAGTGGGAGGGGAGCACCACGGCAGAAACTGGGGGGACAGTTCGGACACAGATATCTCCTCTGATGGAAGCTTCCTGGTGGTGGCAGACACCTCTGTGCCCACCCCAGCTACAGGTACACCTGCCACCCCCGTACCAGCACTGCCCTACCAGCAGCCCCTCAGCGAGTTGCCCATGCCCGCTCACCCAGGAGGGTGGTCATCTCCTTCGCCCCAGGCACTTCAGGCCCTGCCCCAGTTAGCCCTGCTCCCCTGAGTGAGGAGGCTATTGACCTCCTGAGATCCATCTCTTTTGGGCAGTAAAACATTGTGAATGCCATCCAGGGGCTGGCAGCCAACGGTAACAGTCTGATGCATTCCTGGAGGGCATTCACACTAGCTTGGTGGCACAACAGAGATCAATGCAGGCTCTGGCCTCTTCTCTGATGGCAGCCACTGTCTCTGTTTTCACCCTCCAACTTCCTCTACCCAATCCCATTCCCCTCAACCCCAACCTATCACAGGCACACAGGTAGACGAGCATGCACTCAGGACAACACACAAGAGTGGCACAGGCAAACACAGGCACCACACATCTTTCCACAGGCACTCACACAAACATCATCCAGACGCAGACATACCAACATTTACTGCCTCCAATGTGTCCCCCTCCTACTTGTCCTCCACCTCCCTCCCAGTTGCATCTACACTCATACCTGCATGCACTAAATCCTCATCCACTACCTCCATCACCATCACGCCTATCACTACACGCCCCTCACTGGCAGACACAACCCCCACATCCATGCACACGTCCTCTGTGTCCTCTCCCACTGTGTCTGTGCCCCATCATCCCAAAGTACACAAACGCAAGCATTTAGACACCCAACAGCCATCTACCTCACGACAGCATCCAGCCCATGCACCTGCACCCAAACACAGCAGACAGACACCTCCTACAACCACTCCCTCTACCTCCTCTTCCAAACCTTCTCCCTCTTCCCGCCCCAATGTCCCTAAGAAGTTTTTTCTCTCCACCATTGACCTCTTCCCTACCCCTCCCCCCGTCTTTCATGTCTGGCAAGGGTGACTAAAACCCAGGCAAGCACCTCAGCCACCAAGTCCACGGGCCTAGTAGTGTCCACAGAAACTTCTGGTGGGAAAGGATCCCAGGCACCAGTCAGCCACATTGAAAGGTTGCCTACCCCAAGTACTGCCAGGAAGGTCAAGGTGCCACCCCCAGCTGCTGCCAAGAGGACCAAGGAGCCACTCCCAGCTGGTGCCAAGAGGAGCAAGGTGCCACCCCCAGCTGCTGCCAAGAGGACCAAGGAGCCACCCCCAGCTGCTGCAAAGAGGACCAAGGAGCCACCCCAAGCTGCTGCCAAGAAGACCAAGGAGCCATCCCCAGCTGCTGCCAAGAAGGGCAAGGGGCCTGCACCAGCAGGCAGAAAGGACAAGGGCCCTGGTGCCGGGACTCAGTCGGAGCTAACACCACCAACCATGGTGGTGCAGCCATCCAAGGCTGCAGGGGATGGGGAGGAGCTTCCCCCACCACCAGCAGCAGAACCACTAGCACCACCACCAGCAGCACAAGTGGGCAACCGTCCAAGGCTGCAGGGGATGGGCAGGATGTTACCCCCACCACCAGCAGCAGCACCACCAACTCCACCATCACGACCACCAGCAGCAGCCGTCCGAGGCTGCAGTCGATGTGCAGGAGCTTCCCCCACCACCATCAGCAGCACCACCAGCTCCACCAGCACCACCACCAGCAGCAGCAGCAAAAGTGGGCAGCCGTCTGAGGCAGCAGGGGATGGCAGGAGCTTACCCCCACCACCAGTGGCAACATCAGCATCACCACCACTGAGCAGCCATCACCACCGGTAGACAGTGTGTAGTCCTGCATCCATGGGCTGTTGTGCGGCCTGCCCCTGCAAATCCTGTGGGTATGACACCCAGCTGAGGGACTGTGACCTTGTACTCCCCAAAACCTGCATCACAGGGCACGATGCCCCCTCCAGAACCAGTGGAGAAGCCATCCACTCACCCCATCCTCTCCAGGATGAAGATCACAGGGCACAATGCCCCCTCCAGGACCAGTGGAGAAGCCATCCACTTGAGAGACTTTGGCCTTGCACTCCCCAGGACCAAGCACAGGGCATGTTGCCCCTTCCAGAGCATGTGGGCAAGTCACCCACTTGAGAGACTGTGGCCTTGCACTCCCCAGGACCAAGCACAGGGCATGTTGCCCCCTCCAGAGCATGTGGGTAAGTCACCTACTTGAGAGACTGTGGCCCTGCACTCCCCAGGACCAAGCACAGGGCATGTTGGCCCCTCCAGGACCAGTGGTGTTGTTCCATCTGCCGGGTGAGGTGCCCACCGGTTCCCCGTCCCCCTGAGGTGCCTGCCTATTTTCGAACTGATGCCCCGCAGTGTTCTATCTGTCTTGTTGCACAAGTCAAGTGGGGCCTTGGACTTTGTAATGTGGTCCTGTGGCCCACAATCAATGAGGAGAGAGCAGTGTCCCTTGATTTGTAAATATGCACATACTTTTGGATTGGATGCATGTATTACTACTTTATTTATGTTATTACACTCACTTTAATCTATGCGTGTTGTCCTTGAATTATTCCTGAGGGGCACGGGGTAAATATGTTTTGTTATTGCATCTGCTTGTGTGTATGATGTTGGGGGTGGGGTTGTTGCATGTGTGTGTCACTCTCTTTTTCCTCCCTCCCTCCCCTGTGTGCTAGGTGGCTGTACTCACGTGGTCGTCTTCGCCGTTGTTGGTGTTCGTGGTGGAGCACGACGTAGAACAGCATTGGAAACATATGCAGTTCGGGCTCCATGGCAGCATGGATCTTCCCTGAGTCTCCATAGGTGAATCGTTTCCCTTCCGTGCAGTGTTTCCGCCAGGCTTTTGATGTCGTTGGCACCGCCCCGAAAAGGTGGTGGATTGGTGTGTCTTAATACAGTGGGCGGAACATTGTCTTCCGCCTGGCTGTTGGCGGCTACCGCCATGGTGTCTGTTGATTCCGCCCTATCGGTCGGTGTGGCTGTTTAAGCTGTTTCCGCCATGGTCATAATTTGACGGTATTACCGCCACTTCATCACCGACCGCCAGGGTTGTAATGAGGACCTAAATGTGTAGCATACCATAGGTACAAACCAGCATTGTTCTTAAGCATACTTGTTAGAAATGAGGTTGCTGGTTGGCTAGGGTAGGCACCTAAGCCAGGCAGAACCCACATACTCTAGTCAGGGCGAGGGAGTTACGCACCAAAGATAACCCCTGTACACCCCCTTGGTAGCTTGGCACAAGCAGTCAGGCCTTTCCCAGAGGCAATGTGTAAAGCGTTTGCACATCACACACAACACACGTGATGCACTATCCCCACCACAAGGGAAACACAACACCAAGTTATAAAAAAATAAACTGTATAGTACACAACATCATTAGACCAAACACAACATGCCAGTAATATCCTGCAACGCAAGCAGTTGTCAGAACATTATACAGTACGTTACAGAAATTAGCAGTAGTCACATATAACACACAGGTTATTGATTATTCTGCAACAGAAGCAGTAGTCAGGAAAAACATTACCACAATGATGCATGTCACAAGATCCTCATAAATGGCCATACCAGGAATATTAGGAAACACACAGGAAGACATAAAAACAGGTTAGCATAGAATGGCCATAACAGGAACATTAGCAGTACATGACATGAGAAATACCTCATGATGGGGGCCCCACCCCATCATAGGACACATGCGTGTGGCTGGAGAAACCATGGGCAGGCCGGGGACCGCTGTCGAGGGTCACCATCCCGGGCTGCTTATCGATCTATGAAGCCAAACAGCAGGGGCCTCACTGACTCTTGCGAGGGCAAAAAGCACTGTGGGAGCATTTGTGCCCCTAACGCAGTGACCAGGGGAGAGGGACTCACCCTCATTCCCCAGTGTCCTGCTTCCCTGGTCACTTGTCACTATTCTGGAAAGGGCAGTCCTCCAGACCACTCCTTACTCAGGGGCCACCCCATTCTCTGCCAGTCCTTGACCAGGTGGGGGCCTCTGATGAGGCATCCATCCCATCTGGCGAGGTACACACTGTTCCCAGCTCCCTGGCATCTCTGGAGACTACGTGTTACTCTCAGAGGCCCGGGGTCCCCGTGGCTGAGCCCTCTGGTCAGAGGCCCTGCACAACTCCTCAAAGAGCTCTCCCCTGCGCTCGGGTGCTCCAGGGGCTTATCTCGGCCGCACCTGACACGGTGCGCAAACAGTCCCCTGTCCCGGGCCGCGGTGGTAAGATTGGTCAGTAAGCCGTTCCTACTGGTGCTCTGGGGGTGCTCCTCTCAGAGTGCTTCACCCTAGGGCCACCACTAAGACTGCATGCACGCCAGTTCCATTTTTGCATGCCCGGGTGCACTGTACTCATTGCGCTCCCAGCGTGCTTCGGCAAACCGAGCGCCCGACTCGAGCAGTGATTGTCCAGC
This sequence comes from Pleurodeles waltl, assembly GCF_031143425.1. Taxonomy (NCBI): domain Eukaryota; kingdom Metazoa; phylum Chordata; class Amphibia; order Caudata; family Salamandridae; genus Pleurodeles; species Pleurodeles waltl. The sequence continues at coordinate 1,470,640,099 of NC_090445.1, read as the reverse complement.
AGTGAATCGCTCTTCAAGGTGTGATATTTGTAAAAGAAGGAGCTCTCCAGGTGCTTCAACACACAAAGGAATGCTCTCTCGGGGCGCTGTGTCAATAGAAAATAAAGCGCTTTTCCAGGCGCTATGTCATAAAAATAAATCGCTCCTCATGTGCTTCAGGTAGAAAATTGCAGGGGCCAGGTCCCACAGCACCCAGACCCTGGGGACTCCAAAATGGAGCACAGGGCAGCAGGGCCCAGCAACAGGCCAGTACAAGGGGGATGCAGTCCGGCAGTTCCTCCTAGTGATACAGCAGGTCACAGGTCAGCACAGCAGCAGCAGCCCAAGGTTGTTCCTGGAGAGTCTCTCCAGCAGCATTCTGTGTCTAGTTCCAAGTAGGTTAAAAGTGTTTCAGTGTCTCTTTTTCATGGGGAAAACCTGCAGTACTTACACTCAGCTTTGCACAAGGTTTAACAAAGAATGGGAGAGGAGGTTCCAACCAGTTACTACTGATTCCAGGAGTGTCCCCTCACTCCTCCAGCACAGGCCCCAGACACCAGTTGGGGGTACCTTTACAGATGCAACTGTGCCCCATCTCCCCTTCTCTCAGCCCAGGAAGACCATTCAAAATGCAGATGCACCTCTGTGACACCTCAACCCTTCCTGTGTACATGCTGTCTGAAAAGTATGCACAAAGCCCAACTGTCACTCTGCCCAGACGTGGATTGGAGTCAAGCTGCAAAACACCAGAGTTATAAGCACAGAGAAATACTCAATTTCTAGAAGTGGCATTTCTGTAATAGTAATAAAAAAATCCACCTACACCAGTAAGCAGCATTTCTCACTACCATTACAACAATACCAAACATGCCTACACTACTCCTAAAAAATCAGACAATACTCCCTAGTCATAAGGAAGGGCATTTGCTATGCAATCCTATGAGAAGGCAGCAGTCACAGCAGTGAGAAACTAATTAGGCTGTTTGTCACTACCAGGACAGGCCACGAACCAAGCACATGTCCTGCCTTCTACATACATAGCACCCTGCCCATAGGGCTAGAGAGGGCCTACCTTAGGGGTGACTTACATGTAGTAAAAGGGGAATTCTGGGCCTGCACGTAAATTTAGATGCCAATCCCCTGTGGCAGAAAACTGCACATGCAGGACCTGCTCTAGCAGGCCTGAGACGGGTTTGAAAGGCTACTGTGGGTGGCGCAAGCAGCGCTGCAGGCCCACTAGTAGCATTTAATTTACAGGCCCTGGGCACAGGGATACCACTGTACAAGGGACTTACAGGTAAATTAAATCTGCCAATTAGGTATAAGACAATCATACCAACTTTAGAAGGGAGAGCACCTGCACTTTAGCACTGATCAGCAGTGATAAAGTGCTCAGAGACCTAAAGCCAACAGCAAGAGGTAAGAAAAAATAGGAGGAAGGAGGCAAAATGTCTGGGGATGAACCTGCAAAAAGGGCCAGCTCCAACAATACACATTTCTGACATGGTTATACCTAGGTTTGCTAAGATGTAGCATTTAAGTTAAGAAACATTTGTTTAGCCTTGGTAGTAGTAAATTAGAAGATGATAGATACTAGGCTCACTTTGACCTTTCTGATAATTTAGGGGCATATGAAGTGCAACATAGGATGTTGGGAGATAGAATTAACATATCATTGTTATTGTACCAGTTCCAACTTATCCTTTGTATGGTAGTTCTTCTTTCTGATTAGACAGACAGCATGACCCTTGAGCAGATGGGGCAGCACTTTATCCGGGATACCACCACATCTGGCTTGTCAGCACAGCCTATCAGGCAATGGCCAAGAAATATGAAGAGGAGAAGACATCCGGGAAATGGGGCGTCTTCCCACAGGTACCACCTGCAGTTGACAGTTCTACCAAAGGCAAGGCAGTTGTAGCAGACCAGGGTGGTTCTGCAGGACCAGTTCCTAGCACATCGACTGGCAAACACATAGGACAACATGTACTCCATACTCCACACACAGGGCCCATTGGCACCTTTGAGCAGGTTATGCAAAAGGAAATTTCAGACCTAAAATTGAGAGTGGCAGGGATGGAGCATAAGATGAACAGTGTGATTATACTACTCACTGAAATTAAGAGGGCTGTGGGGAGACAATCATGCCACAAATATGCCAAAGCGACCCTTTCTTCCCTTCCCCTTATATATAGTTGTTTTTACTATAAGATGTTTTAATAGCTTAGTTTAGGTTAGTTGTTGTAGAATAGGGTAGGTATACTAGTTTATAGGTTTTAGTAGAGGTGGGTGCAATTTTAGGGATTTGGGGTATTTATCCTTTTTGTGGGTGGGAGGCTGATGTGTGGTGTATGTGTTCCTGAAAAAATGCAAAAAAATACAATATTATTAAAAAATCATAAAATATATATATTTGTTTATGACTGTATGTGTAGCTACTTGATGTATAGATGTTGTTTCTGTTGTATATGTCTGAAGATGTGTTTTAAGGGGTTAGGGGTTGATGTTTATCATGTTGTGTTAGATGTATAGAATAGGCAGACTAAGTTAAATTAGTTATAGTTAGTGTTTAGGATAGGGTAATGTAGGTTAGGTTACAATAGTTAGGTTTTGTAGGTTAGGTACTTTTAGTGATTTACATTTTTAAGATCTTATTAAATATCATTGTTTTCTACATACAAGTCTACATTGATTTACTATGTAGGAGTTAACATGTCTGCTCGGGTAATGTTAAGTACACGCCTTTGCTAGCAGTGTAAGGAAACATGTGTGACAAGGTGATTTACCTATGGACAGGTACCTGTCAAGTTGGCTAAGGAATCACATGAGCTATTTACAAACATCTACAAGCATCACTGAGCAGTATATGCCATAATCTGGATGTGAGTGGATACACAACCCAACACAGGTATTCACAAACAGTTGCTCTCTATTGGTTAGTCATGTGACATGTATTAGAGGGATGTTGTTTTTAAAACATTCTACCTAATCCAAGGATTTTTTACTCACTCACTACTGCCTGCCCCTTACACCCTCCGTGAATCATTTGCTTGTCACAGCAATCTTGTTTGGTTGCTAATATCCATGGATAGACCAGCCACCTGTGAGTAACTGAAATCACCTTTATCATTGACTGAATGATACCTTTTGCAATTCATGCTTGTGAGCTTGAGTAACTGGGTGCTAGTCAACATACATATTGTGTTAACAAAATATGTTTCACTCCATCTGTATAGCTTTGTCCCCAGCTCCAATCCACAGATGTCCCTTTGGCAAGTAGATGGTGTATTTTCCTCAAACAATACACCATGTTCAACTTAGTCCTCACTCAAACACACATACAACGCACAGGTTGTACTAAATGTTTATATACATGTACAAATAATTAGGAGGTTTACAGGAACATTTCTTAAGACAACAACCCCAAAAGATGTATAGAGCCAGTGGATGTTCAGACGGAGTCCATGGGGGCAACAGGTCATGGGACATGTGGAAGAGAGGAGTGCTTAAGTGAGGAGGAGGACCACATTGCCATTAGGGTAGATTGGCCACATTGGCAGTCCACAAATGTGTGAGATCAAAAGTGGAGAATGAAATAGAAGGCAGTGCCAGTTGTTTTTACACTGGCATGTTCATAAGCACAGGGCAAATGAAAAACTGGTATGTGACACAGAGAAATGCTAACAGGTACTTTTGCGGGTGAAAGAGGTGCAGTACATATCTTCCTCCTCTCGTGTGTGTGTGTGGTGCCTTCCGTGAGAGGGGTGTTGTAGGTGCCGGAGTAGAGGTAGGCATACACACAGCAAGGACTGAAGATGTGGATCCCATGTCTACTGCAGCATTTCTCTGTGGCAACATGTAAAGCAGCACAGCAGCAAGGATGATCTGCTGGCTTTGCAACACAGTGGCAATGCAACGGTGAGAGGATGGGTCATGTACTACTGTGTAGATTACGATCACTGACATTCACCCCATTTCATCATGATCAGAGTTGGCCAGCTGCAGAGTGTCACGTGCCATTTGATTCAGGCCCATACCATTGTATGTGTACATCCCTCCTTTATTACCCACTTTTGGGTCCTTGGACAGGAGCTAGTGCCACACAGTGATGCTACCCAGGTCCTACATTCACTCTCATGTGCCTATAACAGGTATATTAGACGTGACCATATCCACTGGAGCTATATGTTTGATTTTTATTGAGGGCAAAAGATCAGGCATCAAACCACATGGAAGTAGTGCTGGAAATAGTGCCAAGTACCTACCTATGTTTCCCACATCACTAGGCCCACCCACTTAAGGCTGGGACCTTCCATGACTCCTGTTATTTGTGGCGGCTCAGTAGTTCTTAGTATACCTAGTCTTTTCCCTGTTTCACAGCCTCTAACTTATATATGAGACAATGTTGCATCAGACTCACTTCAGAAATGTGCTACATCTTCCCCCAGGTCCACATGACAAGTAGGATGTAGGACCCAATGGGCCGTTGTCTGCCATCCCTACCTAGCTGTGACACAAGTGTGGCGCAGTCAGACACAGCAGTGCATCTGTGTTGGTAATGCTACCCTGTCCATTCTTACCTCCTTGGTATGCACAGTCTCCCAATTCATAGCGAATGGAAGTTTTACAAGCACAGTTGGCGTCTACCATGCACAGCACTAGCAGGGGCCCACCAGGCCCAGTCATCATAATTAGTTTGTAAACACATGCGCCTCTAGTGTGCAGCTCTTGCATTCTCTCCAAACCCAGCTGGGTGCAATATAGTTTCATGCAGGGTGTAGATGGGTCTCTTGCCATGTCCCTATAGATACTTCCCATGGACCACACATGACCCCATTCTTAGATGAGTGGTTTCTTCTCTAATCAATTCCATTTACATTCAAGATTAGTGTGCATGGTCCGAAGTGAGACCGAGAAGCTTCATGGTGCAAGATGGCCTGCGCGGTCAAAGTCACGTTATGCAGGGTCGCAGTGTGCATACATGATGTATCGTTCAGTCCATGTTTTTTGCTTTGTATTCTGGGAGTTATAGTTGTGCTGAGTGATGATGTACACTCCACTGCAAGTGCCAGTATGCAAAGAAAGGTAAATATAGACTAATGCTGTACTTCACACAATAAGGGAGGAAGGTGACAAAGCAGGAATGACTGTGCAAATTGTAACTGGTCAGTGCGAATTAGATTTATGTGATGTTTAAACATAGATGAACCAACATACTACCCTTTGGCCTGAAGACAGTGCATTAGAGAGCTGTGAAATAACTGCCTGCACCATACAACATTACCAAGTTGCCACATTGCCCCTCGTTGCAACTTACCATGTAGGTCTTGTTGTTCATCATAGGCAGCACTGCCATTTCCAGGGACTCCGGCCACCAACTCCTCTAGGATGACAGCTGCCACCATCCTCTCCAACTCATCCAGCTGCTCCTGGGGCGCCGGACTTCCACCTCCAGTCCACAATGCTGCATTGAAATTTCTGGACAGTTTCTGCTTTTTCCGATGATTGCAATCATGAAGGTGTTTCTTACAGTCAGTCACTGTCCTCTTGACTTCTGCCACACTGTTGACCTTGTCCACAATGGATAGCGATATGGCCTCTTTCCTTGCGCATGGCAATCTTGAGGTGACAAAGAGCTAGTGTTGGTGGTCTGTCACTTAAGTGATCAGGATGTTATTCTCCTCACTAAGCTTGCACTTCCTCTTCCTCTCCCCTTCCCCTGAGAGTCTGTCTGGACATCCTGACTGGTTCTGGGGTCATTGGGGTTGTTGTCCTGGACTCTGCAGTCTGCTCTATTCTCCATGGCTGCTTCAGGGCAGTGTTCCTTTCTTTAAGCCCAATCCAGTGCTGTTTTACCTTTTTTTCACACATTCAGTACTCTAAACTGATGCTAGAACAGCTTGTGTTTCCTTACGTGATGCAAACCAGCCTGGTGTCACTTTTCCACCAGTAGCATCAGATTTCCTAACATAACATCTCACAGGTTCACGTCACATTTTTCAATGCTGACTGGCTCCTCACGCAATGGTGCCCCATATTGTAAATACAATGCATCCATGGACTAAGAAACAGTTGTACTGCAGCATAAACAATTTTGACGCATCGCTGCATTGCAGCATCTATGTGTCATTTCCTGTAATTATGCCCCCCAATCTCTAACATCCATCATCGCACCATACAAGAGCAGAGATTGTTTTGTGCTGTTGCAGCACATGCTGCATTTCAATGAGAATTCTTCTGCCTTGTCCCGGGACAATCCAGACCATGACAGGTTGTTCAAAATTCAACCTGTTTTTTGAAGCAGGTTTCCAAAGATGCAGACTCCAGGAAAGAAAATAGCCATCAATGAGTCCTTGATCCTGAATAAAGGGTGGCTGCTGTTCAGGCAGTACATTTCAAGAAAACAAGCTCACTATGGCTCCTGGGTATGTGTACTGCTTGAGAGTGTATACAGAGAAGAACTCCACTCTAAACCCTGTAGGTTGCCCTCCCATGCTAGGAGTCACAGGAAAGATTGTATGGGAGCTCGTCCAGCCAACCCTTCACAAAGATTATAAACTTTCTGTGGACAACTTCTATAAGGAAGTATTGCTGTTCAGTGAGCTGTACAAAGCTGGCACTGTCACCTGTAGTACAGTTTGTTGTCACCACAAAGGATTCCTACAGGACCTTGTTTGTAAGAAGCTCCAGAAATCCCAGAGCACAGCCCTATGACTGGTGAAGTGTTCTCATCATTAATTGTAGTGAGCACATACACATCACGCCTATCCGGCAACTTGACTGCGAGCAGTTCATTGGAATGCAACGCTGTGCTCTGGGAAAATGTTGGGGCCCAAAATCCACAGCTACCCACATTGCAAAAAACACATTGGTTTTAAGTGGATTTGGCACACTTTTATGTTGGGGGCACTTGGCCTACCCACACAACTGACGCACGTTTTTTCTTGAGCTACTAAGGGTAATGCTGAAAGGTAGGAAATTTGTGGCTGACTGCAGATTCCAGAACTTTTCCTCACAGAAAAGCAAGGAACATTTATTTTTTAGGCAAAGTTTGAGATTTGCAGGGGGTATGTGTAAAAAATCTACAGAGAGCCGCACAAGTCAACCAACCAGGACTCTCCCACATGTCTAGTTTTAAAAAATATACTCATTTGGTGGGTTTCCCTAGTTGCTGGCTGAGTTAGGGCCCAAAATATAGAGCTACCCACATTGGAAAAAAGGGTCAGATTTCAGTGGAAAAATGTGACCCGTCCATGTTGTGTTGTGGGCTGTTTCATGTTGCAGGCACTAGGCCTACCCACACAAGTGAGGTACAATTTAGATTGGGAGACTTGGGGAAATGCTGAGTTGAAGGAGGTGGCTCCTGGCAGATTCTAGAGCTTTCCATCACAGAAATGTGAGGAAAATGTTTTTTTTACTCAAATTTGTGGTTAGCATGGATGCTGGGCAAACAAACATGGTGAGACTCATGTAAGTCAGCCTACACTGGATATCCCTAGATGTCTGCTTTTCACGGATGTGCAGGTTGGCAAGGTTTCCTGCAAGACCTGGCATCCTGGACAAGGTTTCCCCAAACTTTTCCTCCTCTGACGTCCTGTTTTTCTGACTCATTTTAGCTGGCTTCTAGGATTCTGTGCAATTTTTCACTGCCTGCTGACCAGTGCCAAAATACTCTGTATTTTAAAACATGATAACATTGGTGTATCCACAACTGGCAAATTTAATTTACCTTCAAACCCCGAGTGCAGTGCATTGGGGGTACCAAGGGCTTGTAAATTTAATGCTACTGGTGGGCCTGCAGTACTGATTGTGCCACCCATCTTTCATTTATTGATATATCAAAATCATTTCTATAATTGTTAAGAGTAACAATTCATAAAAAAGCAGAACACAAGATACATATATAAATAAACAAATAAATAAAACCAGAAACAGTGCACTCATTCACTCAAATCATCAAAATCAGTGTACAAAATTTAAAAACATGCAACATTAAATAGGCTAAAACAATGAATTCCACACATATAAGGGTATCATAAAACAACCCCGCTAATTTCTGACCTGCCAAACTGGGAGAGTCATTCACACACTCGTTCAAATACTTGATACAATTGATAATGTATAGAAGAAAAAGAGCAGGCACTAAAACACATCCCTGCCGCACACCCTTCTCAATCTTGACTGGATCTGTTAATTCATCTTTTTTGCCGCTTCTAATTTGTGCAAAAGTGTATTCATGTAAGTGGATAATTAAATTTAAAAGCTCAGGATGGAAACCTATCTTCTGAAGCGTGCCCCAAAGCTTTCCCCTGGGAACTAGGTCAAAGCAGCCATGGCTCACTCTTATTCATAATGGGAGGTTGGAGAGGGGTTTATAATAATAAAATAAATTTTAAAAAAACAACACTTACCTTCTTGCGATGGGTGTCTTCCTTCAAATGTCTTTCATTCTCTCCTGGGACGCACGCAACATGGGACCCACGAAACTGCACTAGCCATTCCTGGCACTGCTTTCATGCTGGTAAACATGAATGCAGCGTCAGGATTGATGGGAACAGGCTCTCTCAGCACTCACAATGCTGGAGGCCTGTGCTTTCTCTAACTCAGCTGTCTTAAGACAGGTGGGTTAGAGATGTTTAATATGTCCATGTCAGGCTGGCCGTTGCAAGACAGCTGGCTAAAGGGACATGCACACTTTAAAAGAGTGCCATGGACCCTTCTGCCACACTGCAGTAATTGCCCTGTCCCGTCCTGATGCTCGGTTCAGAACAGGTGCTGAAAGATAAAACTGTAATAAAGAAAGTTTATTACTATTTTATTTTTTCCATTCTGGGGACATTTTTCTTAGTGGGGCAACACTCCTCCACTCTTGTGGAGGGGCTGCCCCTGGGTCAAAGGCTGCTTGAAGATCAATGACAGCAACATATAGTTCTCCCCCACCAATAGCCCCAATCTTCCATTTCATTAATACAAATCTCAAAGCCTGGTCCACAGCACTTACTGCAGGTCTGAATCCTGCATGAAGGCTAGATATAACCTCACTTTACTCAACCCATTCTAACAGCCTGTCTAAAATCTGTTTAGAAAAAACTTTTTTTAAATTGTAGATGAAACAGATTGGCCGCTAATTTACTGGGTCACTAGGGTTGACCTTTTTAAAAAGAGGAACTGTTTCTGCCCCCTTCCAAGTGAATAGAATTGGCACACCTGTTGCTGCCACATTACAAACCAGGTTAATGTAAGGTGCCCAAATATCTGGATTGGACTTATACAAGTCCCCTGGGACTTTATCACTTAATCACTTAAGTGAGTTAATGGCCAAAGTTTCAGTTAAAGTAAACTTGAGTGGAGTCGCTCTCTCCCCCCACAACATCACTTTTCACTTCTGGTCTGGGATTTTCAAGGGTGGAATACAGCACTCCAAAATGTAAAACCCATTTGTCTGAATGAATTGATGACCCCAACAGGGACTGGAAAAACCCACTGTCATGTGCTTCCAATTTCCAGAATTGTCTTTGATCATCACACATGGCAGCCCCCAAGAGATATTCCCAATGTTTCACCTCCCATTGCCTGCTGTCCTGAATTAACTCCAACCTATAGCTTACCCTGGAGTGGCGTATTAAGGCCCTCATTACAACCCTAGCCTTTGGTGATAAAGCAGTGGTAATACCACCAACAGGCCAGCGGTAAAAAAAACTGGGATCACGACCACGGCAGAAACCGCCAACTCAGATCGCCACTTTAACACTCTGACCGACACGGCAGTAGCAAAAAACACTGCAGTGGTCACCGCCATAACCCAGGCGGAGGACAATGCACCACCCACCACATCACAACCCGCCTATCCGCCAGCTTTTCCGGGGCAGTACCAACGCCATCAAAAGTACGGCGGAAACAGGACTTGGAAGGCAAACCACTCACCTCTCTACACTCAACGAAGAACCAGGACGACATGGAGCCCAAGCTACAGGTCCTGGCCATGCTGGTCTGCCTCCTCATCTACCAGGAATACGAAAGGCGACGACGACCACGGTGAGCGATGCACCTGGCACATAGGGAGGGAGGAAAAAGAGAGTGACACACACAAGCAACACGCAACACCCTGAACCCCACCCTTACCCCCAACACCATACACACAAATACATGCAGCAACATAACATTTACACCCCATAACCCTCTGGAAGTATGCAAGGACAAAAGGAAATGAGTTAAATCATTAATATTTTAGAAAGAGGCAGACATACCTAACAATTTGAGAAACAGTATTTACAAAAATATACAATATGTACATAAGGCCGTACATTGTCCATGCAAAATGTCCGTGGGCCACGGCCCAACAATCATGGGCCAAGCCCACACTTGACTCCTGCCTTAATATGGAGAGAACACTGCAGGGGAATCAGGTCGTAAACACACAGGCACCCCAGGGGGACGGGGAAGTGGAGGCACCTCAGCCGGAAGATGGAATAACGCCACTGCTCCTCGAGGGGGCTCCATGCCCAAAGCGATGTCCTGGGGAGTGCAAAGCCACAGTCTCTCAAGTCTCCCTAGTGGGTGGATTGCCCACTGCGTGGTCCTGGGGAGTGCACAGCCACAGTCTCTCAAGTCTCCTTAGTGGGTGGTTTGCCCAATGCTTGGTCCTGGGGAGTGCAAAGCCACAGTCTCTCAAGTCTCTCTAGTGGGTGGTTTGCCTACTGCTTGGTCCTGGGGAGTGCAAAGCCACAGCCTCTCAAGTCACTCTAGTGGGTGGTTTGCCCAATGCTTGGTCCTGGGGAGCGCAAAGCCACAGTCTCTCTAGTGGATGCTTTCTCCACTGGTCTGGAGGGGGCCTTGTGCCCAGCGTGCTTCATCCTGCCAAGGATTGGTTGAGTGAATGCCTTTCTCCACTGGTTCTGGAGGGGGCCTTGTGCCCAGTGTGCTTCATCCTGCCAATGATTGGGTGAGTGGATGCCTTTCTCCACTGGTTCTGGAGGGGGACTTGTGCCCAGTATGCTTCATCCTGCCAAGGATTGGGTGAGTGGATGCCTTTCTCTACTGGTTCTGGAGGGGGCATTGTGCCCAGTGAAAAAACACTTGGGGTGTGGCAGTTCACATTCCCTCACCTGGGTGTCGGAGGAATGAGATTTGCACAGAACAGGTGGCATGAGAGTCCTTGGAGGCAGGGCTAGACTCCATCCTGCGGCAGCTAAGGCTGCAAACTGGTGGTAGTGTCGGTGCTGGTGGGGCTGCTGCTAGTGGTGGTCGGAGGCTCCAGCCCTTCTCCTGCAGCCTCGGACGGCCGCCCACTGGGGCTGCTGCTGCTGACAGTCGTGGTGCTAGCGGCGGTGCAGGTGGCAATGAAGGTGGCAGTGCTTGCGGCGGGGCTGCTGGCGGTGCTGGCCTCGGTGCAGCTGGCAGGGCTTGCGGTTGTGCTGGTAGCCACCAGGCCTTCACCTGCGCCTCTGACAGCTGAAGTGCCTTGCCTGGTGTTTTCTGCCCCTTCCTCACCTTGGCAGATGGTGGTGTGACCTTGCCTCTGGCAGCTGGAGTTTTTGAGGAGGCCTTGCTCGGTGGTTCGTGCTTCATGCCCTTTCTGCATGCTGGCCCCTTCTTCACCTTGGCAGGTGGCGGAATGCTTTTTTCCTTTGCAGGGGTTGGTGGCACACTGGCTGGGCTGACGGGTGCCCCCTTTGAGCCTCGGTGAGTTGCAGGTACCACAGCAGACGACGGCTTTGTGATTGAGGTGCTGGCCTGGGTTCTGGACACCTTGGCCCGAGGAGAAGGATTGGGGGGGGTAGGGAAGAGGTCAATGTTTGCCAGGAAAAGCTTCTTAGACACACTGGGGTGGGAAGAGGGAGAGGGTTTGGGAGTGGAGGAAGAGGGAGTGGTTGTAGGAGGTGTCTGTCTGCTGAGTTTTGGTGCAGGTGCATGGGGTGGATGCTGTTGTGAGGTGGATGGCTTTTGGGTGGGTGGGTGCTTGCGTTTGTGTACTTTGGGAGGAGGAGTCACAGACACACTGGGACAGGACACAGGGGACGTGTGCATGGTTGTGGGGGTGGTGACTGCTCATGAAGGGTGTGTTGTGATGGGCGTGCTGGTGATGGAAGTAGTGGATGAGGATGTAGTGCATGCAGGTGTAAGTAGAGACGCTACTGAGAGGGAGGTGGATGACTAGGAGGAGGGGGACACAATGGAGGCAGTGGATGTTGGTTTGTCTGCATGGGTATGGTGCTTGTGTGGTGCCTGTGAGATGAAGTGTTGTGCTTGTGTTTGCCTGAGCCACTTTTGTGTGTTGATTTGGGAGAATGCTGGTCTGAAAGTGTGCTTGGGATAGGCTGGGGATGAGGGGAGTGGGACTGGGTAGAGGAAGTTGGAGGGGTGAGGCTGGAGACAGGGACAATGGCTGCCATCAGTGCGGAAGCCAGAGCCTGAAATGCTCTTTGTTGGGCCGCCACATCAGAGTGAATGCCCTCCAGGTATGCATTTGTTTTTGCAAATGCCTCTTGACACCCTGGATGGCATTCAGAATGGTTGACTGCCCAACAGTGAGGGTGTCGAAGTAAGCCTCTGCAAGGCCTACTAGTGCAAGGGGTTCACCCTTCTCTGCACAAAGTCCTCAGACCACATAGGAAGAAGTTAGCACAGAAACTGAAATAAAAGACAAAGTTTATTAAACCTCATGAGGTGGTACTACAGTTCAAACAGCACCCTTCGGTAATGTTTGAAGTAGCACACTGAACTAAGAGAGCATGGTCCTTTTATACCCACGCAGGGGCTAAAAGAAGGTAGTACAATTATAGAAGCAAGACTTACATACATATAAGGTCATATGGAAATGCACAGTCGACAGGTAGGAGGGGCTAACAGTTTTCAAGGACTAGTTGACACATTACTGTCTGTTACTGATTACTAACAGATGCAGATCTTACTGGGCATGTGCGAAAGTGGGAGATGCTAAATATAACTTGTCACTAGACAGATTTTCAAGAGTAGTTAACAGAAAGGTAGGACAGAGCACATGGCAGAGACAATGGTTGCCATGAATACAAAATGGATTCTGTTAAATGTTCACAATAGTTGCTAAATACAAGATGTCTTCTGCTAATGCTTAATCTAATCGCTACTGACTTACAACAGACGACCCTTTCAGCATTAGCTGAAGACATTCGTCTTTCTGGGATAATCTAAACATTCATCTTGTATATTTATGCTCATCATTTCAGCTATTTCCTTATCTAACATGTGTTGTGCTTTCATTTCCGTAATATTTCTTTTGGTAGGCATACAAGCAGTAATACACATGGAGCAGAACATTGGACCACACTGAATACAGATACAGCATGTGAAAAATATTGCAATCATTACACACAGGATAGTCAGTAGTTTCCATCCCCAAGCGGAAACAAGAGTCCAAAACCATCGAGAAAAAGTCCAAGTACCAGTCTCTTTGTGGATTTCAGCAGCAATTTTATGCAATTTAGATATTGCATCATATACTGAAGGTGAGTGATCTGGAATGAAAACGCAGCAACTACTACCGATGATGCAACATGCACCACCTCAACCAGCTAATAACACATATAGTACCATACAATTTTGGAGCGCTACAATCCTCGCAATTTGGAGCTCTTCTGTAATATTCCCAAGTGCCAGAACTGCCTGATTGGTAACAGCTTCCACAACCCTAGTCAATCGTCTCCCTTTCCTACTGTTTAACGCAGCACCCACAAAGGAGAACAACCCTAAATTTAAATCAACATATTGTTGCAGGCTAGTGTCCGTTTGGTCTACCTCATTTGTACTTATTGTCCTTTTATATCTATTTTTAATGATTCATTGAACAGTTTAAAATCTCGGTGATATGATGCAGGTGCCAAAAACACAGGGGATAATAGAAAAGATACATAACACACACCTGACCACCCAACAGGTAGTTGGTAATATCCATAGTTACCACAAACAAAATATGTATTATGCGAAGCTGTAAAACTACTATTATTTAAACCCTCAATAGTTAAAATCAAGGTACAATCACTTATCCCCACTGGAATTCGCCCAATGGTAGGTATACATAAATCTGCTTTAGTTTTTGTAACAGAAATCACAAATTGTTCTTTATTGTCATAGTCTCTTATATTTGTGAAGACATATGGTATTGAAACATTGTCTGGTTGATACTCTTCCCATTCCCATTTAGTTCCTTTGGCTTGGGGATACCCATCTTTGTCTTGGTAGCATACTTTATTAAGGCGAAAAAGAAGTCCGTCCTCTGTACATTTTCCAGATGCAAACAAAACCGTATACCAAGCTTGACAAGAACCATAGCGCGAAAAAGGAAGAGGAATGACAAGTGTTCCTCCTTTTTTTTGATGCGCAGGTATCATTCCACATACCCAACAGTTAGTAGTATTTGTAGCATTATGAGTATGATGCAACATCTGAATGAAAGTATTATTGAAGTACGATTGACGGTGCTTCTGCTCCTGATAGGGAAGCGTAAAATAATAGTGATCCTCTGGTACTGGAGTAGTAGCAACAAAAAACTCACGAGCAGGAGCCTTCTTTTCAACAAACCACGTGATTATTGCTATAACCACCAAAACAACAACAAACCCCATAGTACTAATGATCAGTTTGTAATTCATTTTAGCAACAGTGATAATCGACCCTTTCAGAAATTAATTAAAAACAATAGTTGGAGCTCTTATCCCTGGGCAGCCGCTGATTTCTTCACCACGGGCCAAAAAGGGTGTCACTACTCTAATGCATGGCTGATCCCCCCATTGCCACATTGGCTCTCCGTTTCACTAACCCAGGGAGGTAGCTCAACCAGTTTTCTCCAGCACTACGGGGTCTTTCCTCGGTCTCAAATTATATCGAGACACTCCAGAAATCGTATGGTCCCGGAAGAACTCCGCAGATTCGTCAGGTGATATAGCACGGCCTTTCTCCGTAGTCAAAATCTCTCGATGACCGGTCAGCACAGCAGGTTTCACCAAGGTAGGTAGCACTCTCTTGCAGTGAGTACTATGGACCCAATTCTTTCGGTTCTTCACTCCAACTGCTGTCCTTGTCGCAAGGAGCACCTGCTCTGGGCCTCGCCACCTTGGTTCCAAGCTGATTGATCTTTCAAAGGACTTAATCATCACCTGGTCACCAGGTCGGAGTTCATGGCCTTCACCTGTAGATCTGTCAGGAAGTGCTTCTCGAAACTGTTGATGAATAGAAACCAAATTGTCGGTTAACTGTGCCAAATAATCATTCATCAGGACACAAGATACATCATATACAGAATTTGGCTTAGGAACTCCCCAAATGTTCATTGGCCTTCCAAATACTATTTCATAGGGGGTAAGGCCTATTCGAGAGTGTGGCACTGACCCAATAGACAATAGTGCCAATGGTAATGCATCCGGCCAAGTTAAGGATGTGGAAGCCTGTATCTTCGCTAACTTCAGCTTCAAAGTAGCATTATCCCTTTCCACCAACCCTGCTGATTGTGGGTGGAAAACCGCATGGAACTTCTGTTTGATCCCCAATCCTTTCAGGACATACTTAATAACTTCCCCAACAAAATGAGGTCTGTTATCATTCCATGAAAGTCTGCAAAAACCAAACCTAGGGAAAAATTATTTCAAAAGCACCTTCGCTGTGGTAATGGCAGTATTATCCTTTGTGGGGTACGCCTCTATCCATTTACTGAAGGC
Source organism: Pleurodeles waltl (assembly GCF_031143425.1). Classification (NCBI taxonomy): domain Eukaryota; kingdom Metazoa; phylum Chordata; class Amphibia; order Caudata; family Salamandridae; genus Pleurodeles; species Pleurodeles waltl. The sequence continues at coordinate 1,470,624,431 of NC_090445.1, read as the reverse complement.
ACATACCACCACCAAGACATACTTTAAATTGTTGCAGCGTTCAAGCTGAATATAATCCATTTGTAGAACTCTGAAAGGTGCAGTTGGTGTAGCAAACCCTCCCGCAGGAGTTCGTGTCCCTTTTCCAGGATTGTATTGTAAACAGATCAAACAAGACTGTACTACTCTCTTAGCTGTACTGGAAATTTATGGATACTCCCAAACTTGCGTAAGGAACTTCGTTATTGTTGAAGCTCCAACATGTGCCAGCCCATGTGCCATCTGAACCATAGGTTGTACAAATGCTATAAGCAATTTCCATTTATCCATCTGCTTATTCCGCCAACAGCCCTCATCGTCCAATTCTCCTTCTTCAGACCATTGCTCACGTTCTTTCACAGAAGCAGATTTCTGTATATCTAATACGTCTTGTCTAGCATTATGCCAATGTTCAGCTTGTGACTTCACTACATACATAGAAGTAGTACTTCACTGCATCGCAGTCTCACGTGCTACGCGGTCCGCAAGGGCATTACCTTGCCCTATCTTATCGGTCACTTTCTTGTGTGCACTACATTTCACAATAGCTAGTTTCTTTGGATATGTCAATGCAGTCAAGAGGTTATGCACTAATTTTCCGTGCATTATCTGCATCCCGTGGGATGTGAGAAAGCCTCTCTCCTTCCAAAGCAAACCAAAATCATGAGCCATTCCAAACGCATAGCGGCTGTCTGTATAAATGTTCACACATAAGTCAGTACTAAGCTCACATGCTCATGTCAAAGCTATTAGTTCAGCTGCTTGAGCTGACTTCTGTGGTATACAAGCTGTCTCCACTACTGTGTGTATTGTGGTGATTGCATATGCAGCTGAGGTCGTACCGTTTGGCAAATTCAAACAAGACCCATCAACCCACAATTCCCTGTCTACATCTGGAAGGGGCGTATCTTGTAAATCAGTACGACCCTTTGTCTGTTCTTCGGTAAGGAATATACAATCATGTGTTTCTTGTGACTGAGGCTGAGTCACCGGATATGGCAACAAAGTGGCTGGACTTAGTGTTGCACATCTCTTCAGTGTAATGTGAGGAGTCAGCAATGTCAATTCATATCCTGTCAGGCGAGCGCTAGTTAAATGTTGCGTCTTTGTTTGATTTAAAAGAGCATCAACCGCATGGGTTACTAACACCAACAGCTTATGTGACAAAACTATCCCTTCACTCTGACGTATTGACACAGCTGTTGCGGCAACTGAACGAAAACACCAAGGCAACGCTCGAGTGACAGGATCAAGTACTGCTGAAAAATATGCACAGGGACGCTGCTTATCCCCATGTGTCTGTACTAAAACTGACAATGCACATCCATCTTTCTCATGTACGTAAAGAGCAAAAGGCTTCGTGTAATCTGGAGTACCTAACACTGGTGCTGAACAAAGGGCTTGTCGTAGCTGCCGGAAAGCAGTCTCACATTCATCTGTCCATGGGAGGGGCATTGGAGTATCTTTAGTCAAAAGTGCTAGCAAAGGTTTGACAATGTGTGAAAACCTTAATATCCATTGCCTACAAAAAGAAGTAAGACCAAGGAATGCACGAACATCTTTCTGAGTAGAGGGTACTGGTGTGTCTAAAATTGCTTGAATACGATCTGATGTAAGTGCACTGCCCTCCTTAGACAAAAAGTGACCTAACTAGGTTACCTTTGGTCTACAATATTGTAATTTCTTTCGTGACACTTTATGATGGTGTTAAGCAAGAAAAGAAAGTAAGGACAAAGTGCACTTTTCACATTGCTCAGGGGTATCAGCTGCCAACAAAATATCATCAACATATTGTATGAGAGCCACACCTTCAGGCAAAACAAAAGAATCAAGTTGTCGTTTTTACGCTTGACTTTAAATACTAGGACTCTCAGTATAGCCTTGAGGAACTCTGCAAAATCTATATGATCATTTATTCAAAGTAAAACCAAACAAATATCGGTTGTCAGGATGAATAGGGATCGAAAAGAAAGCATTCTTCAAGTCTATCACCGAGAACGTAGTTGCTGTCGAGGGAACCAAAGTAAGAAGTGTCGTGATGTCAGATACCACAGGATATTGTGGTACCACAATCTTATTGACTTCTCGTAAATCAATAATGAATCGGGAAATCCTAGTATCAGTATCCTTTTTCAGGAAGAATCGGACTGTTACAAACATTATACGGAACTTCCTCAACAACTCCAACTGCAATAAGATCATGCACAATTCATGCGAGTGGTTATTCGCCCTCTTGTGAAATTTTGTATTGAGGCAAACTTGGCAATACAGCTCCCTCCTTGACACTAATATGTACCGGTGGAATAATCATTTGTCCCACAAAAGTATCTGAAGTAGCCCACAAAGTACTAGGGAGTGAAGGTAATGCAATATCCTCTTTAACAAGACAAACTCTTTCCATCACAGGATGATTATCATTCAAAAAAACACGCACCCCTTCGGGAGAGCATCGTATTGTAGCCCTGAAATACTTGAGCATATCAAGACCCACAATATTGTCTGGTGTATTTGGAGAAAGCAAAAATGGACATGGAGCAGTAAATTTATCAACATGTAATGCAAGTGGTTGTGACAATGGGCTAGGGGAAGGTGTTCCATCGAAACCTATTGATGTAATGGTTAAGCCAGACAGGGGAGCCCTTGGAATCAATTGTTTAAACAAGGTGCTACGAGTAGCTCCTGTATCAACCAGAAACTGATCAGTAGAGCCCAAAACATGTGCTGTAACATAGGGACCCCTCTGATCTATTGGAACTTCAACTGATTCCTTATCCCATTCTAGGCAATCCTATTCATAAGCAGAATCTTGGAAATCAGGCTGCACATAGTTAGATATCTGGTATTGGTTCCGTCTATCAAAAGTGTTAAACCCATCCTGCCCTCGTACATTAGCATCAACCCTAGCATGATCATTCGTGCTTCTTCTAGGCCCTGAATATCCTGAGCGATTTCTCATTTGTCCCTGACCACGTGAACACTGCCGAACACGTAGTGCTGGACAATCGGCAGCCCAATGCCCAAATTTCTTACAATATGCACACTGATCAACAGACAAATTCTAACGAGTGTAAGAAGAACCATAAGATTCACGTCCACCTCTATCACTACCTCTAAAAGGCGGACCATAAGCTTGAGCCAACATAACCTTTGTCTTTAATTCTTTAATCTTTTTATCCTCGCTACCTTTTGCTTCTAATTTCTGACGTTCATAATACTGAGCCATAGTCAAAAGAGAAACCGGAGTAGAGGTAGTCCATTAACTTTCACTAGTTTTTTGACAACTAGCTATTCCTGGTAACAGATTTGCGACATATTTATCGACAAACAAATGTCTGCCCGTATCATCTGACAATAACTGGCCGCTAAAATCATAAAATGCTTCTTTAAACCGTGTAAAGAAATCAGAGACCGATTCATCTGCCTTTTGCTTACAAGATGCTAAAACAGTCCAATCTGTCTTTTTAGGGGGAATAATCGTTTTTAACTTAACTAATATGGTTGAGGGAAGATCTAGAATCAACTGATATGGCTTTTTCTCAGGTTCCCTATCCCCGTCCATCTGTTCTAATTCTTTCCATGACGCCCCAAAAACAACACGATCATCAACTTTACGAACAGTTCTCCACATATCTGGTGGTAATATCAATCCAAAAAATAAATCAATGTCAGCCAAAGTCATAGTACAAGAACTAATTGCTCCCTCAACTTCCTCATAAAAGGTGGCTGGATTTTTCTGCGGGTCAGGTAATGCTGTTTTAGGTGCCATTACATCTGCCCTATTCCAAGGAGTATACACCCAATTATAAATAAAATAACCCTTAGCATCAACAGAAGTTTTATCATCACTTGTACCCAATCCTTTAGGAGGAACATACAAAGGCGCAGCCTCCCGCATTGGTTTTGCGTGAACTATCATAGTCTTATCTGTTCCGAAGTTCGAAGCTTGCACCCCGCCGGTCTGAGATGTCCGTGCAACTACGTCCACGGCCCTTTTCTCCTTTTGCAAACCGACTGCCACAACACATAATTTCACCAAATGCCTGATTGCATCAGCCACCTGGGAGAAAACAAAAAGACCATCACGCATATGCTTATGATCAGCTGCTACATCATTGGGCTCTAACTCTACAGACTATTTCCGAAATAGTTCAATACCTTCTGTGCCAAATGCCTCAGTAAAATATAGCTGCTCCTTTTGCGTCCACCCTTTCATGTTGTCTAAAAGTTCAGAAGCAGAGACAACGCTACAAATTGTTTTACAAGCAATAGATCTAAGCTCAGATCCACGGTCAGCAGGTAACATAGAGCGACTGTCTCGTATCTTCTGTTGCTTCGAACCCGAGACCTCAGCTAACTCATGAGGGGCAGAAGGAACGACATACGGAGGAGGAGGGCGATCTAGTAACAAAAAATCATCGTGTGGTTTATTAAGGATAGGATAGGGAGGTTGCCTAACAGTGTATTGGCCAGTTACCTGTAATTTACGTGCTTCTCTTCTAGCTCCTTTAAGTCATTTATTTCTTTCTTTCTCATTTCCAATGCTTTCACATATACATTCTTCCGCTGCTCTTTCTCAAGCAAGGCTTGCTCACACTTAACTCGTCCACGCACTTCTTTCTCCCAAATTCATACACAGTCAAACATATCTTGCCTAGACCTTCGCTTACACATACATTGTTCCACATTCTCAATCTTTCGCAAATCAAATGACCCATGCATAGGCCAACGTAACTCAGGATCCGCACGAGTGTATTTATTCCATAATGTGCTGTACATTATAGAAGAAAGACCATGTTTAACATACATATCTCTATTGGGCATCCCCTCTGGGGGTGCCGGTTTCGATTCTTCCAGTCTCAAATTCGTACCATTACAAAAGCAACACATCCTACGAAGTGCGCTAAAAAGAGCCATGCCAAAAATAGTGTAGAATATGCAATATTATAATCACGGCTCTTACCAATCACAGGGCGTCCAGGTTCCAACTGCCAAGTTCTAAAATCGACCAAATGTTCACTGCATGATGAATGAACAAAAAGGAAATCAGTCGAGGACCGGCGCCACCTGGATGCAAATCAGAAAGAAGGGAAAAACGCCGTGGTTGCCAAGACTCGGGTCTCCTCAGGCATTGATCGTCCGCAGCGAGATCCCAATCCTTCATCGCGACCAATCCGTTGGGCGTCCGAGTCGCCGATGAGTCCCTGTTCGGGCACCAAGTCCTCAGACCATATAGGAAGAAGAAGTTGGCACAGAAACTGAAATAAAATACAAAGTTTATTAAACCTCATGAGGTGTTACTACAGTTCAAAGAGCACCCTTCGGTAATGTTTGAAGTAGCACACTGAACTAAGAGAGCATGATCCTTTTATACCCACGCAGGGGCTAAAAGAAGGTGGTACAATTATAGAAGCAAGACTTACATACATATAAGGTCATATGGAAATGCACAGTCGACAGGTAGGGGGGGCTAACAGTTTTCAAGGACTAGTTGACACATTACTGTCTGTTACTGATTACTAACAGCTGCAGATCTTACTGGGCATGTGCGAAAGTGGGAGATGCTAAATATAACTTGTCACTAGACAGATTTTCAAGAGTAGTTAACAGAAAGGTAGGACAAAGCACATGGCGAGCACATGGCAGAGAAAATGGCCGCCATGAATACAAAATGGATTCCGTGAAATGTTCACAATAGTTGCTAAATACAAGATGTCTTCTGCTAATACTTAATCTAATCGCTACTGACTTACAACAAGGGATCTCAGGAGGTCAATAGCCTCCTCACTGAGGGGAGCAGGGCTGACTGGGGCAGGGCCTAAGGTGCCTGGGGCGAAGGAGATGCCCACCCTCCTGGGTGAGCGCACAAGGAAAACACGCTGAGTAGCTGCTGGGAGGGCGGTGCTCGTAGGGGGGGTGGCGGCTGTACCTGTTGTTGGGGTGGGCACAGAGGTGTCTGCCACCGCCAGGGAGCTTCCATCAGAGGAGGAGTCGCTGTCTGTGTTTCCCCTCCTGTCCCCATATTGGTGCTCCCCTCGCCCTCCGTTCCGCTGGTGCCCTCACCCTCGGTGGATTCGGCCTCCTGGCCCATGTGGGATGCAGCTCCCTCTGTCGCTGGTGCCTCTGCTCCTCCACCAGATGATGCTAATGCACACAAGGACAGGGTGACAAAACAAAAAGGGGGGAGGGACAGAGGATACACTTGGTCAATGCCAGCAACAACTCTACTGTTGGCGTACACAACACACAGGGAGCAGCCCTATGCACTAGGCCATGCACTACCAGTTACTAAGATAGTCACCAGCCTATGGGGTACAATGCCTAACGCCATTAGCTGCACACCTGAAACCCACAGGACCCTGCCCAGTTGTAGATGTCCACTAACAATATTGGGGTAGGAGTGCTTCAGAGCCTTCCCAACAAAGGACCTACCCTGCCATCTTCGCCCTGGCCTAGGGGCACCCATAGCCCACATCCCCCACCCAGGTAACTCTTAACGCGTGCAAATTCAGGATGCTGAATCTGTACTCACCACCTTGTGGCTGCTGTGATGCACTCAAGTGCCCGTCCAACTCTGGATAGGCCACCGCCAGGATGCGGAACATCAGGGGGGTCATGGTATGATGGGCACCCCTTCCTCATTGGAAGGCCAGCCCCAGCTGGGCCTCTGCCATCTTCTTTGCCCAGCGGCACAGGTCCTCCCACCTTTTGCGGCAGTGGGTGCTCTGCCTGTCAAAGACCCCCAGGGTCCACACCTCCTTGGTGATGGCACGCCAAATACCCTTTTTCTGATGGACGCTGACCTGCATGGAAAAGACAGCAGAAAAGTGGATTAGTCAACCGTTCAGACCGTCAGACTCATGGCCCACCAGATCCCTCCCAAACCCTGACGCACATAGATTGACCACCTTACATGCTGCACTCTGGACAGGACGCCTCTGCCCCACCCAACATGTGGCTTACACACACAGCACTCCATACATTCATGGCCCACACATCATGCTCACAGTTTACTCACCTGTTTGTCTGGAGGACCCTAGAGTAGCATGTACTGGGGTAGGACCCCATCCACCAGTTTCTCCAACTCCTCCGCAGTGAAGGCAGGGGCCCATTCCCCAGACACATGAGCCATTGTCGCTTCCACACACAGCTCACAGCAGCACTTGCAGTGTAGGTTCTCTCCTGTTGAAGGTCAGTTAGCAAGTGAGTGAACAGATAGAAAATGGCAGTGACATCCGCGGCAGTGCGTACCGTCACTGCCGGCATACATCGCCATTAGCTCCTGAAACCCATAGGGCCCAATGATTACCAATCTGAAGTTGTGCGGCGGTCATCGCCCGCTTACCGCGACGGCGCACAACGCCAGCTCAATTACTTCATTTCCGCTTGTCCCTCCTCACAGGTCAGGCAGCCTCCATTTCAGGGGGGCACAGGCCATGGCACCTAACTGCGTCACAGCAGACATTGGCACATCAACTGATTGTCGGATTCACATATTGGTTCTGTAAAGGAAGAAATTCATCATTAGTGCAATAGATGTGTGAATATGACCGTCTGCTCTGCTCACCGTTTTCTTCCATAGGCTTGAACCGCTGAGGCTGAATATGAGATGGCAGCATCCTCTGGTGTACAGACCCCTGGTGAACCTTGCGACAATGGAGGACAGACACATTATCATAACCTACAGACTTGATTGTGCCACAATCCAAGAACTGTGTGCCCAATTGGAGCCAGACCTGATGTCAGCTATCCGCCAGCCCACAAATATTCCACCTCCAGTGCAGGTCCTGTCAGTGCTCTATTTCCTGGCAAGTGGTTCCTTCCATACAACAGTGGCCATGGCATCAGGGATGTCTCAGCCAATGTTCTCCAACGTGTTGATGAGAGTGTTGTCTGCCCTGCTGAAACACATGTGCAGCTACATGGTATTCCCCCAGGTTGAGGATTTGGCCACAGTGAAGCAGACTTTTATGCCCTGGGACATATCCCCAACATCATTGGTGCCATTGATGGTATACATGTGGCATTTGTTCCCCCTCCCCGGAGAAATGAACAAGTGTTCAGGATCAGAAAATGCTACCACTTGATGAATGTGCAGATGGTGTGTTGGGTGGACCAGTACATTTCACATGTGAATGCCAAATTCCCTGGCTCTGTGTATGACGCCTTTATCTTGAGGAATAGCAGCATCCCATATGTGATGGGACAACTCCAGAGGCACCGGGTGTGGCTAATAGGTGAGCCCAAGGTCCCCACACCGTATAAGTTGGTGTCTGGGTATGGGGTTGTCCCTAGGGGTTAGTTTGTGTCTAACAGTTGTCCCTCGATATTTGCAGGTGACTCTCGTTACCCCAACCTCTCATGGCTACTGACCCCAGTGAGGAATGCCAGGACAAGGGCAAAGAAACATTACAATGAGGCACATGGGCATACAAGGAGGAATATTGAAAGGACCTTCGGCCTCCTGAAGGCCAGGTTCTAGTGCCTCCATCTGACTGGTGGATCCCTAGACTACTCACCCAAGAAGGTGTGCCAGATCATCTTTGCATGTTGCACAACCTTGCCTTAAGACGCCAGGTGCCTTTTCTGCAGGAGGATGAGCCTGGAGATGGGCGTGTGGCAGCGGTGGAGCCTGTGGACAGTGAGGAACAGGAGGCAGAGGAAGAAGATGTTGACAACAGAAGCAACATAATACAGGAGTACTTCCGGTGGCACACAGGTAAGACACAGTAACTTAACTTATCAGTTATCTGTTGGACATTGTACATGGCAGCCTGATTTCCCTATGTCTATGGCCACTTACTGTACCCTTTGGCGTCCCTATTTTCAGATCTCTGTAGCTACTCTGGCTCCTGCTATGTGTACTGCTGCCCACCAAAGGTAGTTTCAAAGTATAATTGACTGTACATTTGACTTGCAATGCTTTGATTATGTTCAACTGATACATATTTGAATCATTTAACAGACTCCAGATTTGTATTTGTTCCAAGGGTGTTTATTTACGTGCTCATAAGTAGAGGGGGATGTGCAATGGGCTAGGCTGATCGTGGAAGAAAGTCCAGGGTAGAGTCCAGTCTCTTGGTATCACAGGTGCATTGTCCAATGGGGCATAGGAAGGGGAGCAATGGCAGTTCAAGGTGGACAGGGTGACAGAGTGGGACAGAAGGGTGACAATCAGGAGAGTCTTATATCCTGGCGGGGGTCCTGGCAATGTTCTCTGGCTTCTGCCTGGATCGCAGGGACCGTTTGCAGGGTGGTTCTCTTTCTGCAGGGGGTGGGGTGCTGGTGGCCTGTTGTCCCTGTGGCGGGGCCTCCTGTCCACTAGCACCTGTGGAGGTGGAATGTTTTTCATCAGTTTGGCTAGTGTCAGGGACCCGTTGATGTGCCACTGCCTCCCTCATGGTATTAGCCATGTCACCCAGCACCCCTGCAATGGTGACCATGATGGTATAGATGAGTTTGAGGTCCTCCCTGATCCCTAGGTACTGTCCCTCCTGCAGCTGCTGGGACTCCTGCAACTTGGCCAGAATCTGGCCCATGGTCTCCTGGGAATAGTGGTATGCTCCCAGGATGTTGGTGAGTGCCTCCTGGAGAGTGGGTTCCTTGAGCCTGTTCTCTCCCTGTCGCACAGCAGTCCTCCCAGCTTCCCTGACGTCCTGTGCCTCTGTCTCATGAACCGTGTGCCCACTGCCACTGACCCCAGGTGCCTGATCGTCCTGGGTTTGTGGGTTGTGATGGGGTCCCTGTAGTGGTTAACACACTGCTGATTGACGTGTCCTGGGGACAGTGGCATGGGCCCGCTGGGTGGGTGCTGTGCTGGTGTTTCCTGAGGGGGGAGGCTCTGTGGTGGGTTGGGACTGCGGCAGGGAAACCGACTGTCCAGAGGTCCCTGATGGGTCTGGTTTGTCATCCTGATGCAGGTGTGCAGAGCTGCTGTTATCACTGTGGTCCTCTTCGGGGGGGGGTTGGATGTAGCTGGCACCTCCTCTCCGGTGACGTTGACTAGGGGTCCTATAGGGATGCAAATGCAGTGTTAGGGTATCTCTGAGTGCCATCTTGTGCATAGGTGTTTTTCCCTGTATGGTTGTGATTTCCCTTTCAGCTTTGCCTTGTGTTCTTGGTGATTTTATGGGATGGGTGAGTCTCTCTACTGGGCATGCTATGGTGATGGGTGTCCATGCAGGTCTGTGATGAGTGTCCATGCATTGGTGTTACATGCAGGGCTTGGTATTGGGATGGGTGGGTTGTGATACTGAGGGATGGGTGAGGTGGTGAAGTGATGGGTGTGAGGGTAGGGGTAGGAGTTTGTGATGGCATGCAGGTAGGGTGGGGGACATAGTAGTAAAGATTTGACTTACCAGAGTCCAGTCCTCCTTCTACTCCTGCGAGGACCTCAGGATGCATAATCGCCAAGACTTGCTCCTCCCATGTTGTTAGTTGTGGGGGAGGAGGTGGGGGTCCACCGCCAGTCCTCTGTACGGCTACCTGATGTCTTGCAACCACGGAACGCACCTTCCCCCGTAGGTCATTACACCACTTCCTGATGTCATCCCTAGTTCTTGGGTGCTGTCCCACAGCATTGAACCTGTCCACGATCCTCCGCCATAGCTCCATCTTCCTTGCAATGGACGACTGCTGCACCTGTGATCCGAATATCTGTTGCTCTACCTGGATGATTTCCTCCACTATGATCCTTAGCTCCTCCTCTGAAAACCTGGGGTGTCTTTGGGTTGCCATGGAAGTGGTGTCAGTGGTATGTGTAAGGATGTGTGGGTTGATGTGCGGGGTGTTGTGTTTTGGAGTGTGTGGATGGTGTATGGATGATGATGTATTGTGCCTCTGATTGAGTGGGTGCTCCTGGCTTGTCTCTCTCTGTTGCTATCTTTTTTTTCATTGAAAGGGTTGCGGGTAATGTGTGTGTGTGTGTTATGGTGTTGTGGGTGTGTGGGTGTAGTGCGTGTATATGTGTCAGGTGTGTATAGTTTGAATTGTCCAATTAGTGGTGGAGTTTTGTTAGTGTGTATGTATTATGAGCACAGCGGTGTGTACCAGTAATGGTTTATCGCGGTTGAAAGACCGCTGCAGTGATTCGTGGGTCCTGATACTGTGGGCTTATTCCTGTTGCCGTAACGGTGTGGGTTTTACTATCGCCATTTTATCAGTGACCTTTGGGCTGGCGGACTTGTGTGGGTGTCTGTATAGTGGCGGATTTCTCTGTGTGGGTCATAATACCCATAGCAGATTACCGCCACTGTCACGGAATGTTGGCGGCTGTCAGCACGGCGGTAGGCGGCATTTACCGCCACGGTTGTAATGAGGGCCTAAGTCTCTATCCCCACTTTTGAGTGCTTTAAGTGACGCTTTGTTGGCTTCCCTACATCTATTAGTATACCACCCTCTGTTTCGCTTGGACTCCACCTTTCCTGCGAGTTCTTGAACAAATAGCCCTTTAAGGGAATTGTAAAGGTTCAAATGCACTTCTACGATCTTCTCATAGTCATGGCCAAATAAGAGCATCGTTTTTATATGGTTAGCCAACATTTTATACAGGGAGGGAATCATAGAGGGGGAGGTCTTGAGTGTTTCCCACTTAACAATACACTTGTTGTTAGTCACTTTGAGTTGTTGCCCAGGAACATCCAAACACAGTGTGGAAAGAAGAAGCATCTCAGAATTATATTCAAATGTTCATTGTGGTAAGAGAAAACAAAATTTAAATATTTGGTACCACCTATTGGTGTGGATGACACAATAAATGCTACTGGCCTACTAGCAGCATTTAATTTACTGGCCCTCGGTATATGGTATACCACTCTACAAGGGACTTATAAGTAAATTAAGGCCCATATTTATCATTTTTTTTGCTCCGCTTTTGCGTAATTTTTTGTCACAAAAGTGGCGCAAACTTACAAAATACAGTTATATTTTGTAAGTTTTCAGCACTTTTGCGTCAAAAAATGACGCAAATGCAGTGCAAAAAAAGTATAAATATGGGCCTAAGTATGCAAATCAGGTGTGAGCCAATGTAACCGTGTTTAGGGGAGTGAGCTCAAGCACATTAGCACTGGTTAGCAGTGATATAATCCTAAGGTTGACCAAACAATTTTCAGCAACAAAAACGGAGGTAAGTAGGCAGCGTGCTCTGGCACGAAACTGGACAGTGGAAAGAGGAGTGACCACTCCCCTGTCCATCACCACCCTAGGGATGGTTTCCAGAGCTCCTCCAGTGTGTCCTAGACTACAGCCATCTTGCTTTGCAAGGTGTGGGGGACACTCTGGAGGCCTCTAAGTGGCCAGTGCCAGCAGGTGATGTCAGAGACCCCTCCTGATAGGTCCTTACCTGATAAGGTAGCCAATCCCCCTCTCATGGCTATTTGGAATCTCTCCTGTGGGTTTCTCTTCAGATTCTACTTGCAAGTTTTCAGCAGGAATCCTCTGCAACTACTACTTCATCCTCTGACCTCGGATCAATCGCAGACTGTTGCAGGAACCGCTGTAACAGCAACAAACTATCCAACAAACTATCCAGAAGGGCTACTTTTCCTCTGCAACTTCAGCTCCAGCTCCAGCCAGCAACTGCAACAGTTTCCACGGTGTGCACGCTCTGGGGACTCCCTGTCTTCACCCTACACCAGAAGGACAGAAGTAATCTCCTGTGGAGTGACAGAGTCACCCCCTGCTCCTGCAGGCACCTTCTAAGATGATGACCCGTTCTCTTGGACTCCTCTACTGGCGACGAGCATGCTCCTTGGAACACAGGTGGTTTCGACACAGACTGTCCTAAGGTTCTGCTGTTCCAATTTGGAGGAGGTAAGAGGTTGACTTCCCCGAGTACGACAGTACTCCTTTGCACCGCGTCTTCTTCACCACCTGAGGCCTCTGTGCACTATGTGCTAAATTCTTCCATGGACAGCGTGGCCCAGGTCCCCAGCACTCTATCCTGTGACGCTCAACTTGATGAGTTGACCTCCAATGGGGTGGGACCTTCCTTTTTAGTGCTGTAGCGCTTTCTCCATCGAGGAACCCTATTATGCAGATCTGCACATGCCATAAATTCCTTTAATGTGATGCCACTGGTGAGGAGCAGCATATTGTATTGTCTGAAAGAGGAAAATGCTGCTCCTAATAGTTTGCATACTTTTTCCATCCTCCCTGACCCCAACAGATGCTATACTTTGGACAACAACATGTTCAACGGGAGGTCGATTCCAGGGGAATATGGCGGCCAGCTAGGTAGCTGAGCCGCGAGTCCTCCGCACCGGGAGAGCTGACGCAACGTAGGAGGAAGAGGAGGGGCTTGCCGGAGCCGCTGAGGCAGCGCTAGTGCCGGCGGCTCCGGAGCTCGAAGAACATTGTCTGTGGAATGCTGTAAACACGCTTTCTGCCTCACGGAGATTTTCTTTGTTAAACCCCTACCTCTCAGGAAACCTGATCAGAGTTTTTTTTTGTTTTGGTTTTTTTTTGTTACTGGGCTTAGAGCTTCGCAGAAGATATATCTTCCTGGGCAGCATCTGACATTCTGGAGGTAAGAGCCCTTCTCAGGAGACATAGACTGGGAAATTATCGTGCCTCTAAGTAGGCAGAAGACCCAAGGTGAGCCTGGCCTCTGCAGGGGGGGGAGGTTCTGGAAAGTTTTTTTCTCTTTCCCTCGCTGCTAGATAGACAGTGAGAGGGTGTACTCACTGTATTTAAATATGGCTCATACCTTTGTTCGGGCAGCGGTCGCGGCAGGAAAAGGCGTAAATGATTGGTTATGCGGAGAGAGGCGTAGGAAGAGAGACAACTGCTCCAGCATTAATGTCACCGGTTAAGCATTATTTGAAAGGTCCTCAGGTTGGTACTGGTAAGCTTGGGACAATACGGAAAGGGAAGCCTGGATCCCGGGTGCCGGAGTGCAATATACCCACAGACAACATATGCCTAACTAAAAGGAGAGGTCAATCTCAAGCAAAGGGGAGTCTGGGGGAGTTGGAGAACTATACGGAGGAGGCTCTGGGGGAAAAAGTGTTACCCCAGGGTCAATAACTAAATACTTCCAGCCAGGCGTGGAGGCAATAAGCGAGATTTCTCCTGCCCCTACGGAAGCACAATCGGCCCCTTGGGGCTCGGCGGTACTGGAACGGGACTCCCTGGAGAAGTGGGAGGCACAGATGGCCCAGTTATCTACAATAGGGGGTAGCTCTTTAAGGGGCAAGGAAGATTCCTTGTCCGTACAGGGCCCCCTTTCTGAGTCTAACGCCTCAGCCCTTGTGGATCCCAGTGATGGGGGAGTGTATGAGCTCTTGCTTCCCCTTACGAAGGAGATTCAGGAGAAGTTTGAGATCTCTGAAAACAATCAGGCTAAGATACAGGAAGCGTGCATGATTTTGGAGACGAAGATTAATCAGTTAACAGATCGGGTTGGCAAGGTGGAGGAGGCCATGGAGCAGCAAAAAAGCCAGGTGCTGGCCAACTCTCAAGATATTTTGTATCTTAAGCGTGGGGAGAAGGCTCTACAGGATAAACTAGAGTTATTGGAGAACAACATGAGAAAAAACAATATTAGAGTTCTTGGAGTACCGGAGGGGGCGGAAGGAGCGGACCTCAAGGGTTATTTGGTTTCACTGATAAAAGATACAATGCCGGGTTTAGCACACCTGAAACTGGAGGACGATATTCAAAGGATACACTGAGACCCGTTCAAAAAGAACCCGGGAAGGAAATCCCCTAGAAGAATCCTAGTGAATTTTGCCACTTACTCAATAAAAGAGAAGATTTTGTCTGAGGCTTTGAAGGTGGGAAACTTTGTTAAGGATGACTGGTCCTTCAGAATACGGTCAGATGTCTCCAGAGTGACTTTGGACAGACAGTGGGAGCTGGGGAAATTAATGCAAGAGCTTCGCTCCTGGGGGGCAACGGTGCAGTAGAGGTTTCCCGCGGCCCTGCGGATTATGTGGCAGAATAAAACTCATAATATAAGAGAGCCAGAGAAGGTTGGGGCCTTTATAGAATGGATAAAGTTGTTGCAATAATGTTATTGTATTGGTATGATTGAAGATTGCCCGGTGTGCGGAGGGCTCTATGGGATAACGATGGTTGTCCTATTAACAGTAGGGAGGGTTCCCACGGGTGGTTGGGGTAGGGGTATAAGGGGATCTGGTGGGGTTTGGGGAATGTGTTGTTTTGGGTGTGGGAGCATGGGGGGAAAAAGAAAAAAATATAAAAGTGCTCAAAATGGGTTTTTCACGAATAAAGAAGGGGAGGATCAAAGAAATGTTCTTTTTTTTCTTTTTAGAGGATGGGTAAGCAGGAGGATTTACTATTAAAAATAAGCTCATGGAATATCAATGGGCTTAGGGTCGAGCGTGGAAGAAGGAAGATTTTGGAGTTTCTCAGGCAGGCGGAGGAGGATGTGATTATATTACAAGAGTCGCATCTCTCACGAGAAGAATGGGGAAATGTGTTTCAAAATACACAGTGGATATCGCGGGGGATAGTGACCAATCAGTCGTGCCCGATCAAAGGTGTTGCTATTGTTTTTAAAGAGAAAATAGCGAAGGGATTAATCATAGGGTATGTGCACGTTGACTCAAAGGGTAGATGGGTGGTTGCTGAGGTTTGCTTTTTTGGTTTATGGCTTACGATTGCAGGTTATTATGGTCCCAATACGGACGATTCTACCTCATTTATAGAACTGTATAACCTTCTTTTGAAAACTAAATACCCGGTGGTGTTAGGCGGGGACTTTAATATATTGTTGAATCTGGTCTTTGACAAATCCACTACCCGGGTGACGTCTAATTCCCCTAGATGTAGGTTATTGGTTAAACAGGCGATAACCGACCTGGGGCTAGTGGATGGGTGGCAGGTTAAGGGGGGTGTAGGGCCCAGATTTACTTTTCATAATAAGAAATATGGGCATAAGTCCAGAATAGACTTTTTTTTATTGCAGAATAGCCTGATAGGAAATGTTTCCTCTATTGCGCATGCCCCGGCACATCCATCAGATCATGCGGCTGTTAAGTTGTATCTCTCCTTAACGGCGCAAGTTCCTAGGCTCCGATGTACAATAAGTCGTTCACTATTATTGGATGACCTGATTATCGAGACATTAAGAAAAGATACAATAGAGATTTTTGAAGTGAATCAGAGGTCTGCTAGTTTGCAAATAGTTTGGGATGCATATAAAGCCTATATAAGGGGGAGGTTGATTAGTTTGGCTGTATTTAGGCACAAGGAGGAGAGAGAGAAATTATGTAATGTTGAGACCAGAATAGCGATTTTGCAGGATTCTATACAGGCCGCACAGGAAATGGAGAACAAGGATCAATTAATGTTACTTGAGCAACAATATGAGGAAGCCTACTCGAATTTAGAGTGTTTATTAGAAGCTCAAGAAAGAAAGAAATGGGAAGCTAGTCAGTATGCGCATTACGAATACGGGGAAGGGTGCAGTAAATTACTAGCTTGGAAAGTAAAATCTGACCATTCAAAGAAACATATCTCTTCAATTAGGTCTAAGGTTACCGGGCAGACTTGTGTAGAAAGATCAGAAATAAAAGCTGCTTTTGTTTCTTTTTTTCAAAACTTGTATTCAGTTGAGTTGTGGAACTCTGAGGAGGTTAGGGATTTCTTGGCTACGGTTAGGTTGCCGTGTCTGGAGAGCTCAGCATTACATCTCTTAGAAGGAGAGCTAACCGGGTCTGAATTAATTGAAATTTTCAAGGGTTTGAAGAGAAGAAAGGCATTGGGCCCAGATGATCTCCCGAACGAGTTATACTTGGTACTGAGGGAAGAATTAATTCTGGTTTTATTGAAATTGTTTAACCATATGCTCTTGGAAGGGGGGCATGCACCGAGCTCTTGGATGGAGGCGGTAATCTGTTTGATTTTGAAGCCCCGTAAGGATCCAACACAGTGCTCTTCTTATCGGCCTATTTCACTACTGAACTCAGACTATAACATTTATACAAGTTTGTTATCCAAAAGGCTGGGGAAGGTTATTCCGGGATTAGCCCATCCAGATCAGAAAGGGTTCATTAAAGGTAGACAGCTACAGGAATTAGTTCATGATTTGTTGGCGGCAATGGACTTGGCCTTAGCAGAGAGGCTCCCTCTGGCAATAATAACTTTTGATGCAGCCAAGGCATTTGATCAGGTAAACTGGCTATTTTTGCAGGTTGTTATGGAAAGGTTGGGATTAGGGACTACTTTTATTAGAGCAGTTAATGAACTATATAGGTCACCAACAGCGAGAATTCTGATTAATGATGTGCTTTCACAAGAAGTAGCCATTTTCAGAGGGACGCGTCAGGGTTGTCCCTTGTCCCCTTTGTTATTCGATTTATACATTGAGCCACTAGCAATATTGCTTAGAAATAAAGGGGAAATTCTTCCCTTTCAGAGTAAGAGCTGGGAGAAGAAGGTTGCATTATATGCGGACGATCTCATGATTTACACTAGGGATCTTTCTTTTTCACTTCCCTCAATAAAGTTGGCGATAGAAGGCTTTGGTAGAATGTCAGGTTATAATGTTAATGCTGAGAAGACAGAGATTATGTGTTGGAATATGTCATATGAATCCCCGCTAGTTAAACAGGAAATTAGATATTTAGGAGTTCAGATTACAAAAGATTTGGGGGATTTGGCAAGGACAAATTTTGAGAAAATACATTTCGAGGCCAAGAAACTCCTTAGAACATGGGCGGCTCTCCCGCTGTCTTTATTAGGCAGATCCAACATTTTGAAAATGATAATTCTGCCAAAATTCACCTTTTTATTTAATACCATCCCGTTGGAATTTAAGGGCAAGTGGTTCACAAAATTTCAGGGAGACTTGTCCTCGTTTGTCTGGGCACAAAAGGGAATAAGGATATCCTGGAAAAAGTTATGTAAGAAGAAGGAACGTGGGGGGTTAGCAACACCTGATTTTTATAAGTATTATTTGGCTTTTCAATTTAAGAATAGTAGAATTCTTTTAAATAAAAAGTCAGAATATACCCCAATGTGGGCAGCGTTGACTGCATATGTGGAGGAAGGGGCTGAGTTGTTTTTGTATAAATTTGGCCACCCAAGGTTTTTCAAAAAAGTTAGACTCAAGATTTTACGGTAGGCCTGTAAGACCTGGCTACAGATTCGCAACCTACTGCGGATAACTTACTATTCTGGTTCAGCTCCAATTTGGGATTCACCTGGTACCCTGGTATGTCTTCATGATAAACTATCAAATCCACTGAAAGCGAGTGGGGTACTACGATGGGGACAGATTATAGAGGGTGCGAACTTGATACCATGGGCCACATTTCTGGAGAGAGCGGGGGGGTCCATCTCTAAATTTAAGTACTATCAGTTGGCCAGCTGGATTAAATCGTTACAAGAAGGAGAAATTGGCAGATCTTGTTGGGAAGAGAAATTAATTCAGAGACCCCTACCTAAGGAAATTGCGTTCTGGTATCAAGCCTTGATGGAGGCAGTTGAGGAGGATCCCCCCTCCCACTCCAGAAATGGGGAGAGGTCTTCCCAAATAGGGATATAATATTGATGTGGCAAAAATCATGCTCAATTCTTTGGACCACGGTTAAATCAGCGGCAATGAGGAGGAATCATTTGTTTACATTGCACAGAGTGTATTGGACTCCAGTAAGGTTATCCCTTATAAGTAGAATTCAGAAATAATGTCCACGATGCGAAGGCACTGATGCAGACGATATTCATATGTTCTGGGATTGTTCTGGCTTCGCTAATTTTTGGGTAGATGTGCAGAATGTCTTAAATAGGATATTTGGGGAAGAAATAACATTGAATTCTGCTTTAGTGTTATTTGGAGTTTGTGAGCTGAGAGACCAATCACAGCAACAACTTTTGTTTGTTTTGATGCTTATTGACCAGCGGCAAATCTGCCATAACTGGATATGTTCACAACCTCCTACAGTGCAGGAGTGGCTGAACTCGATAGATCGATTATATAAACTGGACAGAGCCGGGCCGATTAGTAAAAGAGATGTTTTATGGGTAGGATGGGAAAACATTTGTCAAATTCTTACTTGATTGGTGTTTAGTTTGGTCACGAAGTCCGATGATTATATCTGATTCCCCCTTCGGTACATCTAGTCCTACTGTCCATCTAGGATATTGGGCGGAGATGGGAAGGATTTGCCAAGGTTATAAGGGGATCCATGGAAAAGAACGTCAGGTGGAATGGCCCTTTGATATCAGGGGCTAGATACCTGGGGCAAACAGAGATGGATCCTCTCGTTATTGGCACGGCTTAGTGAGATGAGGACAAAAAAAAACAACAAAAAAAAAAACAACATGTTCAACATGGTCAACAAACTTAACAAACCCACCTTCAAGCCAAACAGTTTGCATAGTCTGCACTAATGTAATCAAACAAGCACCATCAAATTACATCAACAGATGGCATGTGCAGATTTGCATTGTAGGGTACCTCGATGGAGAAAATGCTATGTACCATAAAAATGGTATTAAGTGCTACGCAACAGCCATCATCACTCCACACAATCTTGAATGCAACATGGGTGTTTAGAGAAACAGCACTTTATTAAAAGTCTTCAGTTTGAGTATTTTCTTCTATAATGTAATATGAACCGAAGGAATGAGTAGAAGTAGCTCCAAATACCTCCCTGTTTACAGTTCTCCCTCTGAACAGATAGAGCCCTTTCAGTCATTTTCTTTCTAGAATTCCTAAAACAACATCTTTTCCCTATATACCCACCAGCCTACTACAAGGTAGCCGCATTTGAACTGGAGCTTATACTAGTCACACAGTGGGTCAAGCCAACAAGAGACTGACTAAGGCCCTCATTATGACATTGGAGGTAAGTGCTGCTTACTGCCATGCTGACTGCTGCCAACATACCGCATATTATGGCCCACACATAGAAATCTGCCACTATACAGACACACATACAAGTCCACCACACCAAAGTTCAGTGATAAAATGGCGGTACCAAAACTCACACCGTTACGCCAACAGAAATACGCCCACAGCATTATGACCCATGAATCACTGCGGCGGACATTCGACTGGGATAAATCATTGGCGGTGCATACCGCCACGCTCAAAATACACACACACATACAAAACAACACCACATTGGTTAATACAAACTACACACACCTGACATACATACATACACCACATCCACACCACTATAAAACACACCCACATTACCCACAACCCTTTATCACTACAAACAATTTACAACAGAGAGAGAGACACGCCAGGAGCACCCACAGAACCAGAGCCACAGAACACCATCACCCATACACCATCCACGCACCTCACAGAACACACCCCAACACATCACCCCACACACCCTCACACACACCACACACACTACACCCATGGCACCCCAAAGACACCCCAGATTCTCTGAGGAGGAGCAAAGGGTCATGGTGGAGGAAATCATCCGGGTAGAGCCACAGCTATTGAGATCACAGGTGCAGCAGGCATCCATTGCAAGGAAGATGGAGCTATGGCGGAGAGTCGTGGACAGGTTCAACGCCGTGGGACAGCACCCAAGAACCAGGGATGACATCAGAAAGAGGTGGAACGACCTATGGGGGAAGGTGCGTTCCATAGTTGCAAGACACCAGATAGCTGTACATAGGACTGGCGGTGGACCCCCACCTCCTCCCCCTCAACTAACAACATGGGAGGAGCAAGTCTTGGCAATAATGCATCCTGAGGGCCTGGCAGGAGTAGCAGGAGGATTGGACTCTGGTAAGACAAATCTTAACTACTTTCACCCCCCACCTGCATACCATCACATACCCCCACCCCTACCCTCACCCCATCACCCCACCACCTCACATACACCCCACCATCACAACCCACCCCTCCCAGTACCCAGCACTGCAAGCAACAACAATGCATGGACACCACTCACAGCCCTGCATGGACACCCAACACCACAGCATGCACAGTAATGACAATCACTTAGCCAACCAAATTACAACTCACACAAGCCAACGCTGCCTTGGTAATAACAACCATAGAGGGAAACATACCCATGCACAAGATGTCACACACAGTAACAATAACACTGCATTTAGATCCCTACAGGCCACCCACACAACATCACTGGAGAGGAGGTGCCAGCACCATCCAGTCCCCCCTCAGAAGAGGCCCACAGTGATGACAGCAGCTCTGCACGCCTGGATATGGATGACCAATCTGGCCCATCAGGGACCTCTGGACAGTTGGTTACCCAGACACAGTCCCATCCTACCACAGAGCTTCCCCACTCAGGACACACCAGCACTGCACCCCTCCAGTGGGCCCATACCACTGTCCCCAGGACATGTCAATCAGCAGTGTGTCCACCACTACAGGGACCCCAGGCAACCCCACAAAAACAGGACTTTCAGAGACCTGGGGTCAGTGGCAGTTGGCACACGGTTCAGGGGACAGAGGCACAGGACAAAAGGGAAGCTGGGAGGACTGCTGTGCGACAGGGGGAGGACAGGCCTAGGGAACCCACTCTCCACAAGACACTCACCAATATCCTGGGAGCATACCACTATTCCCAGGAGACCCTGGGCCATATGCTGGTCAAGTTGCAGGAGACCCAGCAGCTGCAGGAGGGACAGTACCTAAGGATCAGGGTGGACCTGAAGGACATCCACACCACCCTGGTCACCACTGCAGGGGTGCTGGGTGACATGGTCAACACCATGAGGGAGGCAGTGGCACACCAACAGGCCCCTGACACTAGCCACACAGATGAACAGCCTTCCACCTCTGCTGACGCTAGTGGACAGGAGGCCCCGCCACAGGAACAACAGGCCACCAGCACCCCACCCCCTGCAGAAGGAGAACCACCCCACAAATTGTCCATGCGAACCAGGCAGAAGCCAGAGAACAGTGCAAGGATCCCCACAAGGAAATAAGACTCCCCTGATTGTCACCCTTGTGTCCCACTCTGTCACCCTGTCCACCTTGAACTGACATTGCTCCCCTTCCCATGCCCCTTTGGACAATGCACCTGTGATACCAATAGACTGGACCATATCCTGGACTTTCCTCCACCATCACCCAAGCCCATTGCATATCCCCATTTACTTCTCAGCACTGAAATAAACACCCTTGGAAAAAACAAGAATGGAGTCGGTCAAATGATTTAAGGATGTAGTTGTTTAACAATCAGTAGACATTGCAAATAGACTATACAGTGATGTATACATAGTTATGACCTGTAATGTGCTACAGTTAATATACCAGGAGCCACAGGAGGGCACAAATATCTGCAAATGGACATGTTAAAGGGTACAATATGTGGCCTTTGTAGTGGGAACAGCAGCCAGCCAGAGGAACTTGAAACAGCAATGGAAATTGAGGTTACAGTGTCTTACCTGTGTGTCCCTGGAAGTACTGTTGTATTATAGATGTTCTGTTATCCACATCCTCTTCCACTGCCTCCTCTTCATCACTGTCCACAGGCTCCACCACTGCCACAAGACCATCTCCAGCCTCATCCTCCTGCAGAAAAGGCACTTGGCGTCTCAAGGCTAGGTTGTGCAACATGCAACATGCAACATGCAACAATGATCTGGCAGACCTTCTGGGATGAGTAGCACAGGGATACCTGTCAGATGGAGGCACCTGAGTCTGGCCTTCGGGAGGCCAAAGGTGTGTTCAATGATCTTCCTTGTTCGCCCATGTGCCTCATTGTAAAGTTCCTCTGCACCTGTCCTTGGATTCCTCACTGGGGTCAGTAGCCATGAGAGGTTGGGGTAACCAGAGTCACCTGAAAATATCGAGGGACAACTGTTAGACACAAACTAACCCTTAGGGACAACCCCATACCCAGACACCAACTTATACTGTGTGGGGACCTTGGGCTCACCTATTACCCACACCCGGTGCCTCTGGAGGTTAGGGTAACCAGAATCACCTGTAAATATCGACGGATACCTGTTAGCCAGACACTCACCCTTAGGGCCAACCCCACACCCTTATACCAACAGACACTGGGTGGGGACCATGGGCTCACCTATTAGCCACACCCTGTGCCTCTGGAGTTGAGCCATTACATATGGATTCTGCTATTTCTCAGGAGAAAGGCATTATGCACAGACCCAGGATACTTTGCATTGACAAGGGGGATGTAATGGTCAGCCAGGCACACTATCTGCACATTCATAGAGGGAAAGCTCTTTTGATTTCTGTACACTTGTCCATTTCTCCAGTGGGGGACAAAGGCAATATGTTTACCATCAATAGCACCAATGGTGTTGGGGATATGTCCCAGTGCATAGCCTTCACTGTGGCCAAATCCTCCACCTGGGGGAAGACTATGTAGCTGCACATGTGTTTCATCAGGGCAGACAACACTCTGGTCAGCCCGTTTGAGAACATAGGCTGTGACATTCCTGCTGCCATGGCCACGTTCGCTTGAAAGGAGCCACTTGCCAAGAAATTGAGCACTGATAGGACTTGCATAACAGGGGGGACCCCAGTGGGGTGATGGATAGCTGAGATCAGGTCAGCTTCAATTGGGCACACAGCTCTTGGATTGTGGCCTTATCAAGTCTGTAGGTGAGGACAATGTGCCTGTCCTTCATTGTTGGCAGGTCCACCAGAGGTCTGTACACAGGGCTATGTCTCCATGTCCTATTCATCCTCAGCGGTTGAACTCTAGGGTGAAAAACAGTGAGCAGATGGTCATATTCAAACATATCCTCAGAGTAAAATTCCTTGCATGTTGTGACAGAAACAGCATGTGAATGTGTAGTTCCGTAAATGTGCCTATGTCTGCTGTGACGCAGTTAGGTGCCATGGCCTTTTTCCCCCTGAAATGGCCGCCGCCTGACATGTGTGGAGGGACAAGTGGAAATGAGGTAATTCCGCTGACGTTGTGCGCCGTTGCAGGAGGCGGTCGACTACCACCGTGCAACACCTCTTTGGTTATCATTGGGCCCTATGGGTTCCAGTAGCCAATGGTGATGTACGTTGGCGGTGACGATACGCACCGCTACGGACGTGACTGCTATTTTCTGTTCACTCACTTGCCACCTGACCTTCAACAGGAGAGGACCTACACTGCAAGTGCTGCTGTGATCTGTGCCTGGAAGCGACCATGGCTCGAGTGTCTGGGGAAAGGGCCCCTGCCTTCACTTCAGAGGAGTTGGAGAGACTGGTGGATGGGGTCCCACCCCAGTACCGTGTACTTCATGGTCCTCCAGACGAACAGGTGAGTACACTGTGAGCACGATGCATGGGTCATGAATGCATGGAGTGCTGTGTGTGTAAGCCTTGTGTAGGGGGTGGCTGAGGGGTCCTAGGCAGAGTGCTGCATGTATGGTAGTCAATGTCTGTGCGTAAGGGGATGGGAGGGATGTGGTGGGCCATGTGTGTAACAGGCCGGATGGTATGACTAATACCTTTTTCTGTGTATCTTTTTCTGCAGGTCAGCGCCAATCAGAAAATGGGTATTTGGCGTGCCATTGCCAAGGACGTGCGGACCCTGGGGATCTTTGACAGGCAGAGCACCCACTGTCATAAACGGTGGGAGGACCTGCGCCGCTGGACAAGGAAGACGGCAGAGGTCCAGCTGGGGATGGCCTCTCAATGAGGAAGGGGTGCCCGTCGTAACCTGACCCCCCTGATGTTCCGCATTCTGGCGGTGGCCTATCCGGAGTTGGATGGGCCCTTGAAGGCATCACAGCAGCCACAAGGGGGTAAGTACAGTTTCAGAATCAGAAAATTGCGCATGTTGAGGTGTTATCTGGGTGGGGGATGTGGGTCTGTGGGTGCCCCTAGGCCAGAGCGAACATGGCAGGGTAGGTTCCATGATTGACAGGGTCTGATGCACTCCAACTTCAAATATGCTAGTGGGCATCTACTACTGGGCAGGGTCCTGTGGGTTTCAGCTGTGCTGCTATTGGCAATAGGCATTGTACTCCATGGCCTGGTGACTAGCATTGTAACTGTAGTGCATGGCCTAGTGCATAGGGCTGTTCCCTGTGTGTTGTGTACCCCAACAGTGCTGTTGTTGCAGGCATTGACCAAGTGTATCCTCTCTCTCTTCCACCCCTTTTTGTTTTGTCACCCTGTCCTTGTGTGCATTAGCATCATCTGGCGGAGGAGTAGAGGCACCGGCGAAGGAGGGATCTGCATCCCACATGGCCCATGAGGCCGAATCCACCGACGGTGAGGGCACCAGTGGGACGGAGGGTGAGGGGAGTACCACGGCGGAGACTGGAGGGGACAGTTCGGACAGCAACAACTCCTCCTGATGGAAGCTCCCTGGTGGTGGCAGACACCTCTGTGGCCACTCCACCTACAGGTACAACCGCTACCTCCCGTACCAGCACCGTCCTCCCAGCAGCCCCTCAGTGTGTTTCCTGTGCCCGCTCACCCAGGAGGGTGGGCATCTCCTTCGCCTCAGGCACCTCAGGCCCTGCCCCAGTCAGCCCTGCTGCCCTCAGTGAGGAGTCTATTGACCTCCTGCGATCCTTCTCTGTTGGGCAGTCAACCATAGTGAATGCCATCCAGGGTCTAGCAGGGCATTTGCAACAAACAAATGCATTTCTGGAGGGCATTCACCTTGACGTGGCGGCCCAACACAGATAATTTCAGGCTCTGGCCAACTCCCTGATGACAGCCATTGTCCCTGTCTCTAGCCTCCCCCTTCCAACTTCCTCTACCCAGTCCCATTCCCCTCAACCCCAGCCTATCCCAAGCACACCTTCAGACCAGCATGCACCCAAATCAACACACAGAAGTGGCTCAGGCAAACACAAGCACCACACGGCATCCCATAGGCACTCACAAAAGCACCATCCAGATGCAGACAAGCCAACATCCAAAGTTTCCATTATCCCCCTCCTCCTCATCACCCACCTCCCTCCCAGTAGAGTCTCCACTCACACCTGCATGCACTACATCCTCATCCACTACCTCCATCACCATCACGCCTATCACTACACGCCCCTCACTGGCAGACACCACCCCCACATCCATGCACATATCCCCTGTGTCCTCTCCCACTGTGTCTGTGCCCCCTCCTCCCAAAGTACACAAATGCAAGCATTCAGACACCGAACAGCCATCTACCTCACGACAGCATCCAGCATCCAGCCCATGCACCTGCACCCAAACACAGCAGAAAGACACCACTTACTTACTTACCACTTCCTCTTCCTCCACTCCCAAACCTTCACCCTCTTCCAGCCCCAGTGTCCCTAAAGAGCTTTTCCTCTCACCATTGACCTATTCCCTACCCCTCCCCTGTCCTTCACTTCAGGCAATGGTGGTCAGGACCCAGGCTAGCACCTCAGCCACCCAGTCCACGGCCACTGTCGTTTCTGCAGCCACCGCAGTTGTGAGAGGCACCGTGAAGACACCCGTCCACACAGCCAGTGTGCCTGCACCAGCTGCCAAGGACAAAAAGGGAGCACCAGATGGCAAATACAAGTAGGCACCACCAGCTGGCAAATGCAAGGAGGCACCACCAGCTGGCAGAAGCAAGGGGGCACCACCAGCTGGCAGGCGCAAGGAGGCACCACCAGCTGGCAGAAGCAAGGAGGCATCACCAGCTGGCAGAAGCAAGGAGGCACCACCAGCTGCCAAGGGCAGGAATGGGACAACAACTGCCAAGTCCAATGTAAAAGGAACAGACGCTGCAGGCAGGATGGATATGGAGCCTGGTGTTGGAGCAGCATCTGGGCAAACAACACCAGCCATGGCACTTCAGCCATCCAAGGCTGCAGGGAAAGGGCTGGAGCCTCCCCCCACCATAGGCAGCACCCCTGCCAGCACCGCCACCTACACCACAACCAGCACCACTGCAAGCACCACCGCCAGTAGCAGCAGCCCCAGTGGGCAGCTGTCCGAGGCAGCGGGGAAAGGGCTGGAGCCTCCCCCCACTACTGGCAGCACGGCCACCAGCCCCGCCACTGCCACCACTGAGCAACGGTCACTGCCAGCGGGCAGTGTGTAGTCATGCCTCCATGGGCTGTAGTGCGTCCTGGCCCCTGCAAAAACTGCAGGTGTGACACCCAGATGAGAGGCTGTGACCTTGCACCCCCCAAGATCTGCATCACAGGGCACAAAGCCCCCTCCAGAACCAGTGGAAGAAGGCATCCACTCACCCTCGCCTTGCCAGGATGAAGCAAACTGGGCACAAGGACTCCTACAGAACCAGTGGAAGAAGGCATCCACTCACCCCCTCCTTGCCAGGATGAAGCATGCTGGGCACAATGCCCCCTCCAGAACCAGTGAAAGAAGGCACCCACTCACCCCCTCCTTGCCAGGATGAAGCACGCTGGGCACAAGGCCCTCTCCAGAATCAGTGGAAGAAGGTATCCACTCACCCCCTCCTTGCCAGGATGAAGCATGCTGGGCACAAGCACCCCCTCCAGAACCAGTGGAAGAAGGCATCCACTCACCCCCTCCTTGCCAGGATGAAGCACGCTGGGCACAAGGCCCTCTCCAGAATCAGTGGAAGAAGGTATCCACTCACCCCCTCCTTGCCAGGATGAAGCACGCTGGGCACAAGGCCCCCTCCAGAACCAGTGGAAGAAGGCATCCACTCACCCCCTCCTTGCCAAGATGAAGCACACAGGGTACCGGCCCACTCCAGAACCAGTGGAGAAACCATCCACTAGAGAGACTGTGACCTTGCACTTCCCAGGACCAAGCAGTGGGCACACCACCCACTTGAGAGACTGTGGCTTTCCACTCCCCAGGACCAAGCAGTGGACAAACCACCCACTTGAGAGACTGTGGCTTTGCACTCCCCAGGACCAAGCAGTGGGCAACCCACCCACTTGAGAGACTGTGGCTTTGCACTCCCCAAGACATCGCAGTGGACAACCCACCCACTTGAGAGACTGTGGCTTTGCACTCCCCAGGACCAAGCAGTGGGCAAACCACCCACTTGCAAGACTGTGGCTTTGCACTCCCCAGGACATCTCAGAGGGCATGTAGCCTTCTCCAGGAGCAGTGGCGTTGTACCATCTTCCGGCAGAGGTGACCCCCCTTCCCGTTCCCACCGAGGTGCCTGTGTATTTTTGACCCAGCAGTGTTCTCTCCGTATTGAGGCAGGAGTCAAGTGGGGCCTTGGCCTATGTGATATGACCCTGTGGGCCACGGACATTTTGGACTGGGCAGTGTCCCTCCATTGATATATATTGTAGATACTGTTTTTGCGTTTGAGGATGTTTTTCTCGAAATTTATATAATTACACTGATTTTACTCACTTCCTTTTGTCCTTGCATTACCCCTGATGGGTTCAGGGTGGATATGTAATGTTGTTGCATCTGTTTGTGTGTATGGTGGTGGGGGTGATGCGTGTTGTGTGTGTGTCACTCTCTTTTTCCTCCCACCCTTCCATGTGTGCTAGGTGCGGTACTCACCGTGGTTGTCTTCTCCGCTGTTCGTGTTCCTGGTGTAAGAAAAGGTATACTAGAATGGGTAACACCTGTAGTTCGGGCTCCATGGCGTCGTGGTTCTTCCTTGAGTGTCCAGAGGTGAGTCGTTTCCCTTTTGTGCACTGTTTCTGCCGTTCTTTTGATGGCGTTGGCAGAAAAGGTGGCAGATTGGCTCGTTGTAATAGGGTGGGTGATACATTGTCTTCCGCCTGGCTGTTGGTGGTTACCGCCGCAGTGCTTGTTTCTACCGCAATGACGGTCGGTGTGTTAAAGTAGCTGTCTGTGTGAGAGGTTTGTGCTTTGGTCATTATTCCATTTTTTTTACCGCCAGCCTGTTGGCGGTATTACCGCCACTTTATCACCGACCGCCAGGGTTGTAATGAGGGCCTAAAGCTAACATGCAGCACACCAAAACCTTGCAAGTGAAGAAATATGAATTGGAAGTTTTCAGAAAATGTTGATTCTTACCTAAAAGAAACCTGGGGGGATCGGGCCTCCAGCCATCCCATCGTTAGGAGGAATGTTTCCAAGCACAGGACTGGAGGCAGCAGCTGCACTGTAATCACAACTTTGGAGTTGGCTTATTATATCTTATAAGTGTAATTTCCAAAATGGGAGTAGATAATTCCTTTGATCTCTGGAATCACAATATAAAATCATAACTAATGGTGAAGTCGGATTTTAAATTGCAATTTTGAAAATACCACTTTTTGAATGTTGCCATTTTCTGGCCTTACCCATTTCATGCCTGCAGCCTGTCTCTGGTCACATGACTGGGGGTAGTTGGCAGTTGAACTTCGTATATTCCTTAAAGACAGCCACACACACAGGGATCTTAGATGTCACTTGATGGGCCGTCTAGGGCAGGATAGAAGGGAGGAGCTGGACATAGTCTCCCTTACACAATAAGCTGAGCCCTGTCCATGCATTAAGGGCCTAACGCCTCAGAATTGTCACTCCAGCCACCTTGGAGCAGGGGTAGGAGAGACAGGGAATTGCTTGCATTTCAAAGCCAATGGTGTTAGAAATGGGGTCTTTTGGTTGGCAGTCAGGTTACCCCCTGACCAAGCAAGGACCCTCACTCCATTAAGGGTAAGGAACACAAAAGCCAAATTATCCTGTACCCACCCTCTGGTAGTTTGGCACTGAGCAGTCAGGCTTAACTTAAAAGGCAATGTGTAAAGTATTTGTGCAATAAATCAGGCAATAACACAGTATAAACACCACAAAAATACACCACGCAGGTTTTAAAAAATACAGAATATTTATCTGATTAAATGGAGGTCAAAACGATCAAGATTTGATAAGTAAAAGTTTAAATATAACTTTGGTGATGAGAAAAATAATCTTTAGTTCTTAAAAAGCAATAAGGCCCATATTTATACTTGGTTTGTGCTGAATTAGCATAATTATTTTACGCTAATTCAGCAAAAAAACGAACTCCATACTTATACTTTACTATACAGTGGAGAAGTGTGGCTCAATGGTTAGAGCGGCAGACCCTGATGCAGAATCTTGCCTGGGACCAGGGTGCAATTCCCACCTCGGTGGGTCTTGGGTTCAATTTCCTCGGACCTGATAATCCTCGCATTGGTGCCTAATCTAATTCATGGGTGCCACTCTGTGCAATAGCTTCCTTAATCTCCACAACAGCGCTGGGATGCCAGGAGGGGTTCCACAGTGGTATGCGTACAGCGCCTTGAGACCCTAACGGGTGAGTAGTGCACTATACAAGTATGAAGTTTTACAGTTTATACTTTAAATTATGGAGTTAATGTTGTATTCTGGAGGGGAAAACCTACCTTGCGTCAATGAAATGCAAGGTAGGCGTTCCCCTCCAGAAAAAGACAATATCGCCTTTGTGCCATATTAATCCCCCCGTGCTAAAATCCAGCAAGGGGGGTGGGGGCCTTAAATAATGGCGCTGAGCTTGCTTAGCGCCATTATTGAACGCCTGGGTATGGGCAGGCATAAGGGGACCTGTAGGCATATTTCCATGGTCAGAGACCCTGGAAATTGCCCACAGGTGCCCTTTCCCTGGCCCCAGGAACACTACATACCCACTGCACCCTCACCAGGAGGGCACCTAAGGATAGGGAACCCATCCCAGGTAAGTCCGAGTAAGTATTTTTTTTCCCCCAACACCGCTCAGGGTTCCTGACTTGGGGCCCCCTGCACAGGCGCTGGCCCCAATGGCCATGCTCAGGGGACATTTGTCCCCTGGGCATGGCCATTGGGGTGGTGGGCATGGCTCCTGTCTTTACTAAGACAGGAGCCATGTCCATGGGGGTTGTGCGCCAGAAAATGGCACTACACTGCTTAGAGGCAATTTTTTTTTGTCTCTAAACAGTGGAGTGC
Organism: Pleurodeles waltl; assembly: GCF_031143425.1. Classification (NCBI taxonomy): domain Eukaryota; kingdom Metazoa; phylum Chordata; class Amphibia; order Caudata; family Salamandridae; genus Pleurodeles; species Pleurodeles waltl. The sequence continues at coordinate 1,470,593,677 of NC_090445.1, read as the reverse complement.
AATAATTCTGCGCACAAGCCCCTGTTCCCCCTATGCCTCCCCAGCCCTGTTAGCGTCCTTTCCAAGGACGCTAACAGGGCATTAGCGCCGGCTAGCACCATTCGATAAATAGGGCTCCCAGCTGGCGTTTTGGAATGGCGCTAGTTGGTGCGATACTTTTTCACGCAAAACTGCGCTAACCCAGTTTTGAATGAAAAAGTAGAAATCTGCCCCTAAGTGACTCTTGCAAGCACAAAGTACCTGGTTTGCATTGAAATTATCCGCAAGGGACCTCAGAGGAGGAGATGTGTGAAAAACGGAGAAGTGTGCGTCAGTTTCTCCGGGAGCACATAGGCGATGTGTGGATGCTTTTCCATGCAACAAGGGCTTTCCATCGATTTCTGGCGTGCAGACTTTGATCCTCTTCGGGATGGGGGATATTTGGACACCCCGGGTGATGCAGAGAAATCCTGGGCGTAAAGAATGAAGTCACAGGAGCTGCGTTGATCCAGTGGGCGATGCGGGGACATTTTTGTCGCACAGCAGGCGCTGCGTGGATTCATCTTGCAGGAAGTTGGGCTGCGTCGTTCCAGCTCGGCTATGCATCGATCCAGTGGGCCATGCGGTTGCAACAATGGTGCTACATTGATCTCCACTCAGGGAGCCGGGCTGCGTCATTCTGGTTTGGCGTGCAGTGATTTTCTAACCACGATGAAGGCAGTGTGTCAATTCCGGCAGGCTGTTCGTCTATTTTTAGCCAAACAAGAAGTTCTTTGCAGAGCTGAAGTCTTTTTGTCCCTGAGACAAGAGGCAAGCTCAATACAAGCCCTTGGAAAGCACTTCTCAGCAGATCCTGAGGTCTGCAAGGCAGCAGAACAACAGCAATGCAGCAGTCATTTTCAGCCAAGCAGTCAGGTGAGTCCTTTTGGCAGCCAGACAGCTTCTCTTGGCAGGTTGCAGGTTCTGGTTCAGAGTTTCTTCCCCAGTATGTATCTTGTCCAGAAGTGTCTGCAGAATTGTCTGCAGAAGTTTATTTAGAAGTGTCTTAGTTGGTAGGGTCAGAGGCCCTGTTTAAATACCCAAATGTGCCTTTGAAGTGGGGGAGACTTCAAAGAGTGGCTTAGAAGTGCACAAGGTCCCCTTTCAGTTCTATCCTGTGTGCCAGGGTTCCAGTATGGGATGGCCACTACTGGCAGGGCAGGCCACTGTCCTGTGACATGTAAGTGTCAGGCCCTCCACTCTCCTAATCCAGGAAGACCCATTCAGTATGCAGATGTATGCAGGTGTGACTGAGCATCCTGTGTTTGGGGTTTTCTGAGTGCAATGCACAAGGGAACTGTCAACTAACTCACCCAGATGTGGATTGGAAGGCACAGAAGAAATTAAGTATAGAGAAATGCTCACTTTCTAAAAGTGGCATTTCTAGAATTGTAATAATAAATCCAACTTCACCAATAAGCAGGATTTTCCATTACCATTCTGGCCATACTAAATAAGACCTGGTTACACCTTTCAGCTCAGAACCTACCACTCAAACAGTATATGAGGGTAGCTCTAATGCTATCCGATGAAAGGAGAAGGCCTCACAGGAGTGTAAAACGAATTTTGGAGTTTTACACCAGGACATATAGAACATACCCTTGGGGGTGACCCATATGTAGAAAAATGGAAGTTTAAGGCTTGGCAATTACCTTTAAATGCCAAGTCTAAGTGGCAGTCAAACTGCACACACAGGCCCCATAATGGCAGGCCTGAGACATGGTTAGAGGGCTTCTTATGTGGGTGGCACAACCGGTGCTGTAGCCCACTAGCAGTATTTAATTTACAGGCCCTGGGCACATCTAGTGCACTTTGCTAGGGACTTACAAGTAAATTAAATATGACAATCAGGTATGAGCCAATGTCAGCATGTTTTAAGGAGAGAACATATGCACTTTAGCACTGATTAGCAGTGGTTAAGTGTGCAGAGTCCTAAAGTCATCAAAAATGAGGTCAGCAAAGGAGAAGTAGGAAGCCAAAAAGCTTGGGGTGACCCTGCAGAAAGGCCATTTCCAACAAATGGATAAAAGTTTCTCCCAACTTCTAGAATCAGGGCACCAATGTGTAAATACTGGACATCAGACACCACAATTTCAAGTCTGGACCTGTGGATACTGTGGCAGGAAAAAAGACTGCTGTGCTGATGAAGAACTGCCACTCTGCTGGACTGCACTCTGCTGGACTCCTGCTTTGCTGTGCTTACCTGCTGCCTGCTGCCCTCTTGCCTGCATGAGGAGGATTGGACCTGCATCTCTTGAACCCAGAGTGATTCCAAGGACTAATTGGTTGGACTCTTGACGTGCAGTCTCATAGACATGACAGACTACAAACCACCCTGCTTCTGCACCTAGACTCCTCCATCTGTGAATCCACCCTGCCAAGTGGTGCCACCCAAGTCTTTTACCATTGGAAATGGGCCTAAAATACCTGCCAGTCAAACCGACACATCCTCTCTGCTGAGCGATACAGCCCCTAACAGAACTGATGCATCTCCTTGGCTGAGTGGTGTATCCTCAAGCAGAACCAATGCATTGCCGCTGTTGCATTGATTGGACCCATCGCAAAAGACTTGCATATTTGCTGTATCTCGGAACTTGGGTCTGCCGCATCACCTTCAGAACCACCACTGCGCAATGCTTCCCGGGCGAAGGGCCTCACAGCTCTTGTTGACCGCAGCCTGAACGATGACACTGAGGGGCATATTTATACTCCGTTTGCGCTGGAGTTGCGTCATTTTTTTGACGCAATTCCGACACAAAACTAACTCCATATTTATACTTTGGCGTTAGACGCGTCTAGCACCAAAGTCCATGGAGTTTGCGTCATTTTTTTGCGTGGACACCTACTTTGCGTTAATGAGATGCAAGGTAGGCGTTCACGTCTAAAAAATTGACTCAGAAGCATGTGCGTCGTATTTATACTCCCGGGCAAAATTCACGCCCGGGAGTGGGCGGGTCAAAAAAAATGACGTCTACCCTCGTTAGCGTCATTTTTTAACGCCTGCTCAGGGCAGGCGTTAAGGGACCTCTGGGCTCGGAAGGAGCCCAGAGGTGCCCTCCCATGCCCCCAGGGACACCCCTGCCACCCTTGCCCACCCCAGGAGGACACCCAAGGATGGAGGGACCCATCCCAGGGAACTTAAGGTAAGTTCAGGTAGGTATATATATATTTTTTTTTTGGGTGGCATGGGGGGCCTGATTTGTGCCCCCCTACATGCCATTATGCCCAATGACACATGCCCAGGGGACATAAGTTCCCTGGGCATGGCCATTGGGCAAGGGGGCATGACTCCTGTCTTTGCTAAGACAGGAGTCATTTCAATGGGGGTTGGGAGTGAAAAAAAATGACGCAAATCGGGTTGAGGTGAAAAATTTGCCTCAGCCTGACTTGCCCCATTTTTTGACGCCCAAACTCCATTTTCCCCTACGCCGGCGCTGCCTGGTGTACGTCGTTTTTTTCCACGCACACCAGGCAGCGCCGGCGGCTAACGCCGGCTAACGTCATTGATTAAATACGGCGCCCGCATGGCGCTTCAGAATGGCGTTAGCCGGCGCTAATTTTTTTCGACGCAAAACTGCATTAGCGCAGTTTTGCGTCAAAAAGTATAAATACGGGCCTGAATGTCCACATCTGAGCTTCACCACTCTTACAAATTGATGTATTGCCTCAACTGCACAATGGCTCGTGGCAGCAGCTTTCACATCACAAGCCCTGGCGATGGGATCCTCAATGCCGATGCAACAGGACTTTGTACCGCATACTCACCGCATCTCAGTACTGATTCATCCCCTGAGCTGCACAACCCTTCTTCGGCGTGGATCCATTCAACTCTCCACTACCAGGATTTAAGGTACTTTATTCAGCGGGCCTAAATGGGTCCCCGTAATTTGCCCATCCTCCATTGTGGTTGGCCTGAACTTGTGACTTTGCCCCTGTCCAGAGTGACCAGATATCCCTAATAGCACTTTGTGCTATCTCTGGTTCTACTATGCATATTTGTTGCTTTGGTCTGGTTTTATTCATTAAAATCTTCTCAATTTTTCTAACTTTGTTGTGGCCTCCTTTTGTGAAGTGTTCTCACTGTGTTTCTGTTTGATATTTTGCACAAATACTTTACATATTGCCTCTAGGGTAAGGTTGAGTGCCCTGTAGCAAGCTAACAGGGGTGGGGGTGGGGGTGGGGGATGAGCACAAGTTAATTTGGGGTTTGCTTGTGCCTTATCCTCTCTAGGATTGCAATTGCTGCATGACCAGGGCTCACACCCCAGAAAACCAACAACCCAATTTCTTACACCTCCCATCAATTTTTGTGTGATTGATATAAGTTAAATGAAAGTCCTATAAAGTCTCTTCACTTTTTGAATATCAGCACCTGGAAGGAATGTACAAGGCACATGCAGCAAACTTTCTATTGGCTTCCTGAGCAACTGAAGTAAATGTAGTTTCTGCACAGATCATTCATTGCAAAATGTAATATCCGCATTGGTGTGCCATGTCAAAGCCAATGCAGAAGTTACTGGAAGGAGTATGAAATTGCGTGGCACTAGCTCAAATTACATCATACGTCCCTTGGTCCTATCATTTTATTTAGCGAACACCTGTTTTCAGCAAGACACCGTCCACTTAGAATAAACACCATGCCGCCTGTGTTGGCATAGCAATTCTTCATTTTTTGTGAAATTCACCTCCTTCTCGTTAGCACTTCCTTCCCTTCCCACCTCAACGCCCAAACTAGCAGCTAATTTTAAAACATCAGCCTGCAAATAATGTGACAAAGTTCAGGGTAGTAAAAATTATTTTGGACAGAAGCACATAAAACATTCAACTAATACATTCTAGTGTACCTGTTATTGTGAACAATTGCAATCAAATATTGCACGGTAATTTTTCATATCGACAACCCTTTGAGCCTTTAAATAATATTAGGAGACAATTGTCGGTTTTCTGCCATTCTTCTCATGACAAATATTTGCTTAATTTTTGTCACTGACACTGGATTGCACACTTTCGCCTGAGTATGCTGCATGCTACTTTACAAGCTGTCTCACCAAGGCCCATATTTATACTTTTTTAGCACCGCATTTGCGTCATTTTTTGACGCAAGAGTGGCGCAAATTTACAAAATATAATTGTATTTTGTAAATTTGCTCCGATTTGCGTCAAAAATTTACGCAAATGCGGCGCTAAAAAGTATAAATATGGGCCCAAGTATGTCTGATTAACTTCCATTATCTTAGAATAGGGTTTCTTTACAGCAGTAAATGATTCTAGACTCTTTTTCTTTTGTTGATGACGCAATTAGTAACCCTTTCCTATTTTATAACTAGATTGATACATTCCTGTTGAATTCTTTACACTCTAATTTAAAATGGCGACATGCCACATTAACAGGATTAATTTTGTGATTGCTTACAATTAGTCATTCTGTCACAAAAAATGGATTATATTGCATTAAATAATACTGGCTGCAACCTTTTGATAATGACTTGCTCGCTTGTACCTGGCATTGGAACAGAAAGTTGCAACATCATCATGAGACTGTGTGCCTCGCCAGTTCAAAAGTTGCCCTCTTAACAATTTTGAATAGTGCTGTAGCAGAGATATTAAGTGAGGGGACCATTAGGTGAGGAATCATTTCTGCTGATGCAATGTGTTTAAAACCACAATCTCTAATCCCGAAGCCAGCAGCTGAAAAGAGTCGGCCAACGATAAAGACAATGAAGATACTACAGTTAAAGGAGGTTTTGAATGAATGTGTAGAGAAACATGAGTTTTCCCAGAAATCTTTTTAGTATGCCCCAGGCTTCCCAGTCCTAAATCCAATGTTCTTGTCAGGATTAAACTGGGCTCGGAGTCCATGTTCTAGGAATGAAGAAGAGATTGTTATGAAAGAGGGCTTATTGGTCACAGCTTGAGGACTCTGTATGGAGAGGTATATTTTTAGTAACATTTTGCGTGAGTGCTTACATGACACAAAGCAATTTATCAATTTACTTACCATAAAACAGGCCAACACATGGACATTATACAGCACTAAACGAGAGCTTGCTGAAACCAAAGCCACAGTGCGTTACAGCTTAGGACTCAACAATTTAAGGGAATTAGATTATTAGGTCAGTAGATGAGACTCGAAGGTCCAGATTTACTAAAAGCGGCAGCGTCCCACTGTCAATTTAAAAACGCATGTTTGAGCAGTATTTATTAGAATGAGGCGCACCCCTGTGTTTCCTCCTGAGGTGGAGCAAACTTGAGCTGCCTAGCACCAATGCAGGCATTCTTGCACCATCGTGCAAGGATGTCTGTGTTGAGGGGGTTGATTGTTTATGTGTGGGAAGGTGTCCCTTCCTGCACATAAACAATCACTAATGGCGATTTGGCACTTCCTTGTGTGCTGCACCTTCCCACACATGAACAATCATTTATGGCATTTTGCTCTTTCTGTGCATGCTGCAGAATGCAGCACACGTAGAAAAAGCAAAAAACTGGAAGAAATAACAGTATTCCTCCTCGTTGCACCTTGCACCTTGCTAACGCCACCCCTGCGGTGGAGTTAGATTTTGGCACTGCCTCAGGTTTACGATTACTCGTAAATCTGAGGCAGCATCAAAATGCAATGGGTGTTGCTGTGGCACTCCCACAGCAACATCCATTGCACACCCCTTCAACGCAAATGGCTGCATGTGAAGGGGCCTTAGTTACAAGGTGGCATTAAGCCACAAAAAAGTGGCTTAATGCCACCTCATAAATACAGCGCAGGGCATTGTGCCACTGGAGTGTCCAGAAAAGTGATTCTCTAGTGGCGCTAGCAGCTCTTAGACATGCCCCAAAGATTATACAGGCTGTAAGGCAAAGGTCAACGGCCTAAACAGTTAGGCCATAACATGCAGCCTGGATGCAAGTTAGTTGTGTGCCCTGATTGAGGTGAGATATTGTAGAAAATGTTTCCTTCTGATTCCTTAGAAATACTGGTAGTAGAAATACCTTTTTCCCCATAAGCACCTCATTACATTTAACAGAAAGGCATAGTTTTTTCTACTTAATGTGCTTTTGAGTAGGATGACATTAAGGCATGTCTCTCCAGAGATCTTTGAAAGATTGTTTTTCATGAGTTCCTCCAAGTAAGGAAAGGCTGCTCTGCCCTCATTTGCAGTGAGTACCCTGGCTCATTCGCATTAGGGTATTTGTGATAATAGTGTTAGCACAGATTCCTATGTTCTGCCAGATAATTTTCTGCCTTAGATAGGCAAGGCAACCTAGACCTCTGGGCCCTGAATTAGTTGTATGCCAAAATATCAACTACAGGAATATCGACCTGCCCACATAGGGACTCCAAAATATCGACTACCACAATAAAGCATCACAGTTAATATAAATATGATTAGGTCTTCATTACGAGTGTTCCATGAATTGGGCTTGGTTTTTCCCATCCCTAGAGATCCAAATACGAGGGATACCTATATCTCCTTGGGTAAGAAACTCACCTCAATTAGATGTTGGATCACAAGGGCCGACTAAGGAAAGAGGAATAAATGGGGGTATCAGTAATTCAAGAAGTCATATTTGCGAAAAATGGTGCTAAACACAGTGGAACACCACTTAGCCACCACTAACACCACCATGGGTGGCTATATTTAAAATGCGGCACACCATGGGGGTAGTTAGGGGACTAGCATCAGAATTTTGTACGCTAGATTGGCGCTTTGAAGGATTAGCCAAAAATTCTGACGCTAATCGTGCAAAGCACCCAGAGGCCCACTGTAACCAATGAAAGCCTCCTTCTAACGCCTGTTCAAGCAGGCATTAAAAGTGCCACAAAAAATGAGGAAAGGAAATCTCTTAGATTTCCTTGCTCCATATTTTTGGCCCCCTGTACGAGGCTGGCCTGGCTTGTAGTGGGTACCAATGGTACTTACACCTTATGCCAGGTCCAGTTATCCCTTCTTAGTAGAGTGTAGTAGTGTTCTAGTAGCTTAGGCTGATAGAGGTAGCTATAGCAGAGCAGCCAAGGCTGAACTAGGAGACATGCAAAGCTCGTGCAATACCACGTATATCACATAGGTACTATATCATAAGAAAGCCAATACTCATAGTTACTAAAAATAAAGGTGCTTTACTTTAGTGACAATGTGCCAAAAAATATCTAAGAGGATATACTCCCTTAGGAGGTAAGTAACATTCACAAAATATACACAACTAACCAAATCAGGTAAGTAAAACAGTCAGAAAGTAGTGCAAACACTGTAAAACACAATAGGATGCAATAGGCCTAGGGTCAACACAAACAATATACTAAGAAAGTGGAATCGAACCACGAATGGACCCCTAGGCAAGTGTAGTGTGTTGATGGTCACTTGGAGTGTGAGAAAACACTAAGGGTGTAAAGGAGACCCCACCCCAAGACCCTGGAAAGTAGGAGTAAAGTACTACTATTTCCCCAGAAACATACTAAAGTCATCATAAAGGATTTTGCAAGGACCACAACAGACTGCAAAGCACTGAAGATAAATTCCTGGACCTGAAGACCTGCAAAGGAAGGGGACCAAGTCCAAGAGTCGCTAATGTGTCCGGGGGGGGGGGCAGGAGCCCACTAAACCCCGGATGAAGGTGCAAATGGCTGCCTCTGGTTGGAAGAAGCTACAGGTTTTGCAACAACAAAAGGAGGTAGGAAGTTCTTCTTCATGCAGAAGATGTCCCACTGCGTGCTGGAGGTTGCAGAGTTGTTTCCTTGGCAAAATACTGCAAACAAGCCTTGCTTGCTGCAAGCGTCACAGTGGAGAAAAAGTGTGCTGCCTGGGCCCAGGAAGGACTAGGATGTCACCACTTGGGAGAGTAGACAGAGGGGGCCCTCAGTAATGTCGAGAGCCCTTGGACAGGATGGAAGCACCCATAGAAGTCCTAGAACATGGGTTTGTCACGTAGGCTCTCATTATCTTAATGAGACTACTGGATTTTTGGGCGACAGGATCGTTCGCAGTGTGGGGGACAAAGTCTGACCCACGGTAAAGGACTCTTGTCAACCCAAATCCGGGTTATTCTCTGGCTAACTAGCAGTGCCTCATCTCTCCCAAAGGGAAGAGACAATTGGGCAGCCGAGCGCATGACATCTTAGTGCTTCCCAGGGAAGTCGTGGTCACTCAGGTCACAACCAGTTCTCTCGTACAAAGTGCGGTCTCATACATAAATGACAAAGGCAGTTTGAGTTTTAAAGATTGGTTTAATAAAACAACTGCATTTTAGATAACAAGGCGTGAGCCGCAATAACCAGAACCATACAACACAGTAGCATTGAAATAGTAATGAGGAGAGTGAAACATAAGAATAAGGCTATCATATTGCAACTAAATTATGTTCTCTCTAAGTTATATTCTGAGCACAGCATGTGAAGCTCTAAGCCTGCCTTTCTGGTTCCTCCGGGAGGACATCAACCCTCATACCTGAGCAAAGGCCTGTGATCTGGATCAGCATCTGCAACTGGGCAGTCACCATCTAGTTGTGGGTTCCTGGTCGGAATCTCCCTCTTACGTGTATCAGGACTAGAAAGTGTTTTTATAACTAACACGCCGGTGTTCTAAAAAACTTCTCTATGTAAGTATGTGTACTGTCTACGAACCACAAAGACTAAACTTCTACCACGCCTATCGGCAATGTACCAGACTGTATCCTTGACTGAAGCACAGAGCGAGCAAGAATGTATTGTTTGAGAACACAGTGCTGAAGTAAGCTAAACAGTGTGATAGAAGGAAATAAAACAAGACTGTGAAACTGGTTAATGTAAAATAACAGTGCAAGGCTAAATAAAATGCATCTAGGACAAAGTGCACAGAGGCCTAATACATTAAGCAAACACACAAAAAGCTACAATAAAAATGGCTACATGACACCCTCCCCTTGTCGGTAGAAAGTGGTTTAAGTCGAAGCTAAAAATGCCCTAAGCTAAAAAATGATTAAAACTTTACCAAATTTCAACAAGTTAAGAGGACACCAAAGCATATCAATCCTCAATTTAAATTTATGCGCATGTGGCAAGAAGACTGAACATGGTGGTCATCTCAACACTGCAAAGAGAGGTCCCACGACGCTGGAAATCAACTCAGGGAGCTGAGCAACGCAGGACGTAGTGCTCAGGAACTAGGCTCAGCTGTGCAAGCAGGATTTCTTGGAAATGTGCACAGAAGCCCTTGTAGCTGCAGATCACATGGTGCACAGGATTACTATCTGGGGAGGGGAGGCAAGGACTTACCTCCTCCAAATTTGGACAGTTGGACCACTGGATAGACTGGGTCACTTGGATACACCACCTGTGTTCCAGGGGCCATGCTCGTCAAGATGAGAGGGGACCCAGAGTACCGGTGAAGCTGAAGTTTGGTGCCAGCTGGAGTGGAGGAAGATTAAGTCTACCCACTGAAGATTTCTTTGTGGCTACCAGTGCAGGGTGAAGGCAGGCAGCCCCCAGAGCATGCACCACCAGGAAACAGTCAAGAAAGCCGGCAGGATTAGGCACTACAATGTCGCTGGTAGTCTTCTGGCTACTTTGTTGCAGTTTTGCAGGCGTCATGGAGCAGTCAGCCGTCGAGTCTTGGCAGAAGTCGAAGAGAGAAGTGCAGAGGAACCATGATAAATTCTTGCAAGTCATAATCTGAGGAAAAGCCCACTGGAGAGACCCTAAATAGCTCTCAGAGGAGGATTGGCTACCTAGTCAGGTATGCACCTATCAGGAGGGGTCCCTGATGTCACCTGCTGGCACTGACCACTCAGAGGCCTCCAGAGTGCCCCCACACCTCTGGAAACAAGATGGCAGATTCTGAGACACACTTGAGGAGCTCTGGGCACCGCCCCTGGGGTGGTGATGGACAGGGGATTGGTCACTCCCCTTTCCTTTGTCCAGTTTCGTGCCAGATAAGGGACTGGGGGTTCCCTAAACTGGCGTAGACTGGCTTATGCAAGGAGGGCACCATCAGTGCCCTTCAAAGCATTTCCAGAGGCTGGGAGAGGCTACCTCTCCCCAGCCTTTAACACCTATTTCGAAAGAGAGAGGGTGTAAGACCCTGCTCTCAGAGGAAATGCTTTGTTCTGCCTTCCTGGGACTGGGCTGCCCAGACCACAGGAGGGCAGAACCCTGTCTTTGTGTTGGCAGCAACTGTAGCAGCAGAGAAAACCCCAGAGAGCTGGTTTGGCAGTACTGGGGGTCCATAGTGGATTCCCCAGGATGCATGGAATTAGTTTCCCAATTCCAGATTTGGAATGGGGAGACAATTCCATGATCTTAGACGTGTTACATGGCCATATTGTGAGTTATCATTGTGAAGCTACATATAGGTATTGACCTATATGTAGTGCACACGTGTAATGGTGTCCCCACACTCACAAAGTCCAGGGAAATGGCCCTGAACTATGTGGGGGCACCTTAGCTAGTGCAAGGGTGCCCTCACACTTAGTAACTTTGCACCTAACCTTCAGCAAGTGAAGGTTAGACACATAGGTGAATTATAAGTTACTTAAGTGCAGTGAAAATGGCTATGAAATAATGTGGGCATTATTTCACTCAGGCTGCAATGGCAGTCCTGTGTAAAGGTTTGTCTGAGCTCCCTATGGGTGGCAAAAGGAATGTTGCAGCCCATATGGATCTCCTGGAACCCCAATACCCTGGGTACCTAGGTACTATATACTAGGGAATTATTAGGGTGTTCCAGTATGTCAATTGAAATTGGTAAATGTAGTCACTGGCCTATAGTGACAAATTTAAAATCAGAGAGAGCATTAGCAGAGCCACGGTGATACAGTTAGGCACACACAGGCATACACATTTAGGCCACACACTATGAGCACTAGGGTCCTGGCTAGCAGGATCCCAGTGAGACAGGCAAAAACATACTGATATACATGTAAAATTGGGGGTAACATGCCAAGAAAGATGGTACTTTCCTACACCCCCCTAATGGGGGAACGCCCCCTTTACATACATTATGCCTGCCGCAGGCATAATGTAGCGCAAATGGTTACAAAGTGGCGCAATGCATGCATTGCACCAATTTGTAAATATGCTGTGGCATTTTTGGCCTTCTAACGTTACATTCTCATTAAAAAATGACGCTAATGTGCTTTTAAAATGGAGATATGGGCTTCTAAATATGCCCAAAGTCCGATTCCTTCTGCAGATTCTCATTTTTGGCAGACTTTCAACTGGAGTGTGTAGGAAAGTATCATCTTGCCTGGCATGTTACCCCCATATTTCACTGTATGTATGTTGTTTTAGCCCTTGTGTCTCCAGGATCCTGCCAGGCAGGACCCCCGTGCTCATAGTATGTGCCCTGTATGTGTTCCCTGTGTGGTCCCTAACTGTATCACTGAGGCTCTGCTAACCAGAACCTCAGTGTTTATGCTCTCTCTGCTTTCTAAATTTGTCACTGAAGGCTAGTGACTAAATTTACCAATTCTCATTAGCACACTGGTACACCCATATCATTCCCTTGTATATGGTACTTAGGTGCCCAGGGTATAGGGGTTCCAGGAGATCCCTGTGGGCCGCAGCATTTCTTTTGCCACCCATAGGGAGCTCTGACAATTCTTACACAGGCCTGCCACTTTAGCCTGCGTGAAATAACGTCCACGTTATTTCACAGCCATTTTACACTGCACATAAGTAACTTATAAGTCACCTATATGTCTAACCTTCACCTGGTGAAGGTTGGGTGCCAAGTTACTTAGTGTGTGGGCACCCTGGCACTAGCCAAGGTGCCCAACATCGTTCAGGGCAAATTCCCAGGACTTTATGAGTGAGGGGACACCATTACACGCGTGCACTACATATAGGTCAATACCTATATGTAGTGTCACAATGGTAGCTCCGAACATGGCCATGTAACATGTCTAAGATCATGGAATAGTCCCCCCAATACCATTCTGGTATTGGGGGGACAATTCCATGATCTCCCGGGTCTCTAGCACAGAACCCGGGTACTGCCAAACTGCCTTTCCGGGGTTTCCACTGCAGCTGCTGCTGCTGCCAACCCCTCAGACAGGATTCTGCCCTCCTGGGGTCCAGGCAGCCCTGGCCCAGGAAGGCAGAACAAAGGATTTCCTCTGAGAGAGGGTATTACACCCTCTCCCTTTGGAAATAGGTGTGAAGGGCTGGGGAGGAGTAGCCTCCCCTGCCTCTGGAAATGCTATGATGGGCACAGATGGTGCCCATCTCTGCATAAGCCAGTCTACGCCGGTTCAGGGATCCCCCAGCCCTGCTCTGGCGTGAAACTGGACAAAGGAAAGGGGAGTGAGCACTCCCCTGACCAGTACCTCCCAGGGGAGGCGCCCAGAGTTCCCCCAGTGTGTCCCAGACCTCTGCCATCTTGGAAACAGAGGTGTTGGGGGCACACTGGACTGCTCTGAGTGCCCAGTGCCAGCAGGTGATGTCAGAGACCCCCTCTGATAGGCTCTTACCTTTCTTGGTAGCCAATCCTCCTTTCTTGGTAGCCAACCCTCCTTTTCTGGCTATTTAGGGTCTCTCCTCTGGGGAATTCTTCAGATAACGAATGCAAGAGCTCACCAGAGTTCCTCTGCATCTCCCTCTTCGACTTCTACCAAGGATCGACCACTGACTGCTCCAGGACGCCTACAAAACCGCAACAAAGTAGCAAGACGACTACCAGCAACATTGTAGCATCCTGCCGGCTTTCTCGACTGTTTCCTGGTGGTGCATGCTCTGGGGGTCACCTACCTTTACTCTGCACTGGAAGCCAAGAAGAAATCTCCTGTGGGTCTACGGAATCTTCCCCCTGCTAACGCAGGCACCAAAAGACTGCATCACCAGTCCTCTGGGTCCCCTCTCATCCTGACGAGCGTGGTCCCTGGAACACAGGAACTCTATCCAAGTGACTCCCACAGTCCAGTGATCCTTCAGTCCAAGTTTGGTGGAGGTAAGTCCTTGCCTCCCCACGCTAGACTGCAAACCTGTGTACTGCGTGATTTGCAGCTGCTCCGGCTCCTCTGTATTCTTCCAGGATTTCCTTTATGCACAGTCTAGCCTGGGTCCCCGGCACTCCGTCCTGCAGTACCAACCCTCTGAGTTGGCCTCTGGCGTCGTGGGACCCTCCTTTGTGACTCTGAGCCAGCTCTGGTTCACAAATCTTCCAAGTGCCTGTTTGGGTACTTCTGTGGGTGCTGCCTGCTTCTGTGAGGGCTCTCTGAGTTGTTGAGAACCCCCTCTGTCTCCTCCTCCAAGGGGTGACATCCTGGTCCTTCCTGGTCCCCAGCAGCACCCAAAAACCTCCACTGCGACCCTTGCAGCTAGCAAGGCTTGTTTGCGGTATTTCTGTGTGGGAACACTTCTGCAACCTTCATTGTGACGTTGGACATCTTCCATTCTAAGGAGAAGTTCCTAGTCCTCTTCATTGTTGCAGAACTCCAAGCTTCTACCACCCAGAGGCAGCTTCCTTGCACCTTCATCTGGGGTTTTCTGGGCTCCTGCCCCCCCCCAGACACTATTGCGACTCTTGGACTTGGTCCCCTTGCCTTGCAGGTCCTCAGGTCCAGGAACCTACCTTCAGTGCCTTGCTGGTGTTTGTTGTTCTTGCAGAATCCCCCTATCACGACCAGTGTTCTCTTTTGGGGTAGTAGGTGTACTTTACTCCTACTTTTCAGGGTCTTGGGGTGGGATATCTTGGACACCCTGACTGTTTTCTGACAGTCCCAGCAACCCTCTACAAGTTCCCATAGGTCTGGGGTCCATTTGCGATTCGCATTCCGCTTTTGGAGTATATGGTTTGTGTTGCCCCTAGACCTATTTTCACCTATTGCAACCTATTGTAATTCTACACTGTTTGCATTACTTTTCTGACTCTTACTTACCTGTTTTGGATTTGTGTACATATAACTTGTGTATATTACTTACCTTCTTACTGAGGGTACTCACTGAGATACTTGTGGCATATTGTCATAAAATCATCGTGAACCTGTGTGGATTTGATGTTGCCCATCTGGAAATCAATGCATCAGTCTTCTGCGGGAGAGAAAGATGTTGCATTGCCTAACTGACTTGAGAAATAATGACCCACAGCCTCACTTGCGAGTAAGGAATCGAGGCATTGCTGACAGTTCTGACGCACGCTTGCCCATGTGGCTTTATTTGTGATGCAAAACAGGTACTTTGTGTAAAAGCAGCTGATCTATTGTTTTCTATGGAGTAAGAGTCTTTTTCCTTTAAAAATTCATATCCTGACTGGTGTATGTTGGATTTTTGTTGTTTTGGTCTTGTTTGATTTAGATACATATTTACTGTGTTACTGTGTGTGATGGTATAAATACTTTACACATTGTTTCTGAGATACACCTGACTGCTTGTGCCAAGCTACCAAGCGGATGAGCAGGGGTTATTCTAGGTGTGTATCTCCCTTATCCTGACTAGAGTGAGGGTCCCTACTTGGACAGAGTGCAAACTGACTGCCAACATAGACCCCATTTCTAACAACATATATTCCTTAAGGTATACAATACAGTATATAAAATATATAGTACCCCAAGGTAACCATAACTCGCGCCCTTGCCATGTACAGTTGTTTCATCAATAATTTTATTGCAAATGTTGCAGTGAGAATATGAAAGACGGCAAAGAATATGTCATCAATGATACAATATGTGGAGTAATTAGCTGCTGAACTATGACGTCACTGCAACCTTAGTTTTTTTCAGTGAATTACATTGGTTTTTTTTAACATTTGGTAATTCTAAGTGCTGTACGTGTATCCAACCATGCAGGCCAGCGGTTGGCAACAGGGCCTGGCCTGTGGCCCGTCCCTGAGGCCAACACCCTAAAAGCTCCAAACCGTGCACTGCCTTTCCCATGTGCAGTAGGGGTTGCCCACAAGTGCTGGCCTGCAGCCAATCCCTGCAGCCAACCCCCCCAACTACCCAACCCAATTTTGTGCATATCACTTTGCTCATGCACTGTGGGAGTTAGCCGCAGTGTCTGTGGATGTGAAAATAGGTGTGAGAGGCTGTATCTGGGTGTAAGACTGACTGTCAGAGTGTCTGGGTGTGAGGGTGCGTACATCAGTGTTTTAGTGGGTGCGTCAGTATGTGCGTGGGTCTGTGAGTGGGTGCATCAGGGTGTCAGTGGGTGTGTGAGTGGGTGTATGACGTCTGAGTGGGTGTGTGAGTGAGTGCGTAACTGAGTGGATCTGACTGGGTGCATGAGGATCTGACTGAGGCTGTGAGTGAGTGAGTGCATGAGGGTCTGAGTGGGTCTGTGTGTGGGTGCGTGAGTGTCTGAGTGGGTCTGTAAGTGGGTGCATATGTGTCTGAGTGAGTGTGTGAGTGGGAGAATTGATTGAAAGATACACAAAGAGAGAGAAGGAAAGTGAGAGGGAGAGGGATAGAGATTTTTTGGCTTTGAAGTCTAATATACTTAGAATGTGTTATCTGTCTCCAATTTAAAATAGAAAATGTATTTGTTTTTTTTAAATATAATTCTTTTTATTATTAAAAAAAATGGAAATGAGTCCAACTGGACTCAAATCCCCATAGCTCAGTGTGAAGGTCTGCAACAAGGTGATTGTTCCTCGTGCATCTTTCCAATGGATTCTGTGATAACATGAATCCTCTTAAAGAGAAGCCAACAAGACTACAAAGAAGTAAATCTTCACCAAACAAGGGTCTTTCCTCTTAGCTAGATGACGAAAGTGCTTCTTTGTTTGGTGGGGATATTCTCATATTCCTCGTCTTCAAGAACGCGCCACCAAAATCGGCAAGAAACACACTGGGGGTTCCTTTGGACAAGGCAGTGCAGGGCCAAGCAGGCGGAGCTTCCACATTTTCCAATGTGATTTGCACATTTGCACACTCATAGCAATTTGAATGGAGAACCACGGACTCTGCTCTCACCCGGTAAGGACAAGCAAAGAACCCACTTGTCACTGTCACATATATATTGCGCTCCAATAGATCAAAGATGCATTCACCTCCACAAAGGATTTTAGATCGTTTTTCAATATGGAATTGACAATTAAACACACCTGCTCTGCTTTTGCCAAATCCAGAAATTACAATAATTTGTTCTTTTCTGAAGTGGAGCTTCAACTAGGGCACCTGCTACATTGTTATTTGTAAGTGCTTCCTGTTTAATTTCTCTGAAATGAGCACCATGGAAAGAACGGAAGCTCACCTGTTTGTTTATATAATAAGTGTCCACAGTTGTGCACAAAATGTCTACCCAACTGGAGTACTTTCTACTGATTACTTAGTGAGTGCTACTTCATTGGGTAAATGTCCAGGAGGGGAGCCACATGGCCCCAGACAATTTTGGCCCTTGGGACCCTACTCCCTGGGGCCCACCATTATTCAATCGGGTAGAGGGGCGCACAGCCCTCCTTTCATGGGCAATTTTGGCCCCAGGGACCCCATCCACTGGGGCCCGTCCATGTCTTCTGGGTGCTCCCATGGCACCTAATGTGCAATGGAACCGCAGGGGGAGCCTCAAGTACCCCGGTGGTCCCAGGCAGCTCTCCAGCTCCTGCTGGATCCGCCACTGCTTTTCCACAAAGGGAGCTGCTAAGCATGCAGCTCCCTGTGTGTAAGAGCAATAGTTTCATCTCTTTCCCTGCCCATAAGTCTGCATGCTGTTAAAGAGATGGAACTCTGCTTCCAGCGAGTGTGAGCACTTTGACAGCTCTTGCCTGCTGGAAGAAGAATGTTTGCTCTGACTTGGCAGGAGATGTCAAAGTTCCCACCAAGTCAGAGCAAACAGCCATGTCCCAGGGTTGGGCACCCCTGAACATAGCAGGACCTGACCTTGGGGGTAGAGGTTACCAGGGCCATGTATGGGTCCTTGAGGGGGACAGTGCGGCCCACTCTATGGTTTTAACTTAGCCCCAGGAGGTGGTGTTCCCTGGGGCTCCACTATGGACCACCTTCATTTTTTTTTTCAGCCCCAGGAAGTGGCGGTCCCTGGGGCTGCTGGGAGGGTGGTGCTACAAGGCCCCCCTTCATTAGATCAAATTGCCTGAGGGAGATGGTGCTCCTGATGTCTTTGGTGGGATGCACAGGACCCCCACATAAATTCTATATTAAGCCCCGGGGAGGTGGCGGTACCCGAGGCTGAGGGAGAGGCTGTATGGGCCTCCCCCATTACAAATTAAGGACCTCATTATGACTTTGGCGGTAAATACTGCTTTCCGCCATGCTGACTGCCGCCAACATACCGCCGCCGCAGCAGATTACAGCTACCCATATTATGACACACACATAGCAATCCGTCACTATACAGCCACACACACAAGTCCACAAGCCAAAAGGTCAGTGATAAACTAGCTGTAGCAAAACCCACACCGTTACGCCAACAGAACTACACCCACAGCATTATGACCCACGAATCACCGCGGCAGACCTTCAATGGCACTAAACCATTGGCGGTACATACCGCCACGCTCAAAACACACACACACTAACAAAACAACACTACATTGGACAATTTGAATAAAACACATGACACCCATACACACACCACACCCATAAACCCACATCACCATAAAACACACACCCACATTACCCATAACCCTTTACGACTAAAAACAATAACCACAAGAGAGCTAGCAAGGCCACACACCACTATCACCTCTACACCATCTATTGCACCTTACATCACACACCCAACACATCACCCCACACACCCTCACCTACACCACTCACACTACACTCATGGCATTACAACGACACCCCAGGTTCTCAGAGGAGGAGGTAAGGGTCATGGTGGAGGAAATCATCCGGGTAGAGCCACAGCTACTCGGATCACAGGTGCAGCAGACATCCATTGCAAGGAAGAAGAGAATCGTGGACAGGGTCAACGCTGCGGGTCAACACCCTAGAACAAGGGATGACATCAGGAAGAGGTGGAACTACCTACGGGGGAAGGAGCGTTTCACAGCAGCAAGACACCAAATAGCTGTACAGAGGACTGGCGGTGAACCCCCCCACCTCCTCCCCCACAACTAACAAAATGGGAGGAGCAAGTCTTGGCAATCATGCATCCTGAGGGCCTGGTAGGAGTAGGAGGAGGACTGGTCTCTGGTAAGTCAAATCTCTATTACTATCACCCCCACCTGCATGCCATCACAAACCCCCACCCTTGCCCTCACTCCCATCACTCTACCACCTCACAAACACCCCACCGTCACAACCCACCCCTCCCATTACCAAGCCCTGCAAGTAACACCAATGCACTGACCCCCATCATGGAGACCTGCATGGAGACCCATCACTAAAGCATGCACACTAGAGAGACTCACCTAGCCCACCAAATAACTACACACACAAGGCAAAGCTGCCAGGGCAATAACAACCATAGAGGGCAACACACCCATGCACAGGATGTCACACACAGAAACAATAACACTGCATTTACATCCCCACAGGCCCCCCACCCAACGTCACAGGAGAGGAGGTGCCAGCAACATCCATCCCCCCCCAAAAGTGGCCCACAGTGATGACAGCAGCTCTGGACTCCTGGATCTGGATGATCAACCTGGCCCATCAGAGACCTCTGGACAGTCTGTAACCCAGGCACAGTCCCATACCACCACAGAACATTCACCCTCATGAAACACCAGCACAGCACCCATCCAGTGGGCCCATATCTCTGTCCCCAGGACACCTGAATCAGCAGTGTGTCCACCACTACAGGGACCCCATCCTACCCCACAAACACAGGATGATCAGGGACCTGGGATCAGTGGCAGTTGAGGTTGAGGGGACAGAGGCACAGGACAACAGGGAAGCTGGGAGGACTGCTGTGTGACAGGGGGAGGACAGGCCCAGGGAACCAACTCTCCAGGAGGCACTCACCAACATCCTGGGAGCATACCACCATTCCCAGGAGACGATGGGCCAGATACTGGACAAGTTGCAGGACACCCAGCGGCTACAGTAGGGACAGTACCTGAGGATCAGGGAGAATTTGAAGGACATCAACACCACCCTGGTCACCATTGCGGGGGTGCTGGCAGACATGGCCAACACCACGAGGGAGGCAGTGGCACACCAGCGGGCCCCTGACACTAGCCAAACCGATGTACAGCCTTCCACCTCCGCTGCAGCTAGTGGACAGGAGGCCCGCCACAGGACCACCAGGCCACCAGCACCCCTGCAGAAGGAGAACCACCCTGCAAACGGTCCCTGAAATACAAGCAGAAGCCAGAGACTATTGCAAAGACCCCCGCCAGGAAATAAGACTCTCTGATTGTCACCCTTGTGTCCCACCATGTCCACCTTGAACAGCCATTGCTCCACTTCCTATGCCCCCTTGAACAATTGACCTGTGATCCACACAGACTGGACTCTATCCTGGACATTCCTCCACGATCACCCCAGCCCATTGCACATCCCCCTCTGCTTATTGGCACTTAAATAAACACCATTTGAATAAATAAAAGTATGGAGTCTGTCAAATGATTGAACTATGCATTTGTTTAACAAGCTTTAAACACTGCAAATCAACTGTACAGTATTGTATACATAGGAATGACCTGTAGTTGACTGCAGTCTACACACCAGGAGCGATAGTGGGGCACAAATATCTGAAAATAGAGATGCCAAAGGGTACAGTAAGTGGTCATAGAAGGGGGAAAATCAGGCTGCCAGTGACAATGTCAAACACAAAACTGTCAATGAAAAGTGAAGTAACAGTGTCTTACCTGTGTGTCATTGGAAGTATTGCCATATTATTGCACTTCTGTTGTCCTCATCCTCATCCTTCTCATTTTCACTGTCTACAGGGTCCACTGCTGCCACACGGCCATCTCCAGCCTCATCATCCTGCAGAAAAAGCACATGGCGACTTAAGGCAAGGTTCTATAATGTATAGCATGCCACGATGATCTTGCAGACCTTATTGGGTGAGTAGTACAGGGATCC